>NC_136278.1:1709378-4473741 GCF_964198595.1 Lampetra fluviatilis | reverse complement strand
TCAGCGTGACACCCGCCACACATTTGAAACCATTGTGATTTGACAGCGATGATAGGGAGGTTTTTGTCACGTTGGTGTATTGTCGGGAGTCGCACTAAAGGTCGCCAGGGACTGGCAGTTGCGCGCGGGCCTTGCAATGAAGACCACTGCAATAGAGGCTTGTGTAACTTTGGCTTACGTGTTGAAATATGTATTTACAGCATTGTCGCAACAGAGTAAGGGCGGGAGAGTGGCGGTGATTAGCGCAGTGCTCTACGAGTATCGAACTCAGGAGGCCGTGTTCATAGCGCTAACTACTGCGTCGCTGCTCTCCCAAAGTCGAATACAGTACTTGCAGTAATTATAATAATACAAAAATCGTTAGACATATCCACAATACATTAAAGACGATGCAAAGCATCGCACACATTTGACTCTCCAATGTTTTCAAGTTGTACTGCGCGTTGCTCAGCATGATGTCCGACGTTTCGCACCACGTGCTCGGGACATCTCCAGGATCATGTCAGAAAACACACCGAAGACCTCACAACAGCACAGCCGTGAAAATCTAAGCAGTGGCAACATTCGCACTCTGTTCTATAATGCCCGTGACAAATCAAAGCAAAGTAAATCGGCACGTTGTGCAGAATCGGGTTACACGTCCCATCGACCAATGCAGCACTGGCTTCGTGGGACAAAATCATACGGAGTAATTGGCATCATCATCATGATTAGATCGCGCGCTCGCAAAGGTGAGGAGGCTAATGAATGCGATGGTGCTCAGTGGCTCGCGCCAGCCGTGCCCTTTGCAACAGGTGGCTCAGGAATTGAGTCTGCAGTCTGCTCGGTTTCGTCGCTTGCGTCTCCTCGTCTCCGCTAGGGCCGAGCGCCGATGGCTGTGCATCCATGTGATCGACGGTCTGCAACAGAGGGTTATTGGGGGCGAGTGAAAATCAACGCTTTACGTCGCGATCAGGGGTAGGCAAAATGCGAGAAACGCATGCTGCTCTTTAAGGACTGCAGGTGCGGCTCTTGAAATTCGAAAAATAAATTGCTCTCATTCTTATTTGTCTTGTGATTCCCATGGAAGTCCAGTTGACCATGGAAGTCCAGTTGACCATGGAAGTCCAGTTCACAATAGAAGTCCAGCTTACCATGGAAGTCCAGTTGACCATGGAAGTCCAGTTCACAATGGAAGTCCAGCTTACCATGGAAGTCCAGTTCACGATGGAAATCCAGCTTACCATGAAAGTCCAGTTTACCATGGAAGTCAAGTTGACCATGGAAGTCCAGTTCACGATGGAAGTCCAGTTCTCCATGGAAGTCCAGTTTACCATGGAAGTCCAGTTTACCATGGAAGTCAAGTTGACCATGGAAGTCCAGTTCACGATGGAAGTCCAGTTCTCCATGGAAGTCCAGTTTACCATGGAAGTCCAGTTTACCAAGGAAGTCCAGTTTACCATGGAAGTCCAGTTTACCAAGGAAGTACAGTTCACGATGGAAGTCCAGTTTACCATGGGAGTCCAGTTCACCATGATCGGCAACCTGCGGCTCCGGAGCCGCGTGCGGCTCTTCCAGGACTGCCTCGTGACACGCGAGTTATCACCACAGTGCACTGCGGCTCTTGAAACCTTGATATTGTTTTTGTTACACCGAATTATATAAATATGGATCGTATTCATACTCTTAGGTTTTTTCGGTAAAGTCACGTAGGTAAAAATAAATAATAAAAATAATAGAAATAAAAATAGAAATAAAATTAAAAATCACGACGTTTCGGAGGCAACACAAGTCTCCGTCATCAGGTGGGACCGTCACAGATATGTTTACTGTTATTATTTCTATTATTTTTATTATTTACTTTTACAGTACCTACGTGACTTTACCGAAACACCTAAGAGTATGAATCCTTGCAGTCACGAAAGCTTCAAATCTAGAATGGCTCGTATTGTTATTCCGACTGCCGACCCCCGGTTCAGATTATCAGATGGTGTTAAAGCCTTCCAACATGAGCATCTGTCCGATGCGTGTTTCGGGTTGTACCGCGTGTCGTGTCCGACGTTTTGTCCCCACGTGCCGGGAGCTTCTTCAGGAACTTCACGCGTTCCTGTCAATCAATCAATTATTTGGCAGAACTGCACGTGGAGCGAAACGTCAGGGACTGCAGAAGGAAGCTCCCAGCACGTGAAGATAAACTTCGGACATCATGCCGATTAACAACTTACGGTAGATGCAATCTGAAAACGCATCGCAGAGCACTGCAGTTGAACCGAGAAAGCCTACGCAGTCATATTTAGCATGCGGTATGGAAGCCGATAAGAAGACGTGACTGTAAAACTCCTTTGCAAATTATAATATATTATTTGTTGTTGTTGCTCTGCTTCGTTTCTCCCAGTTTTCAGTAAGCCGAGTCCTGAAGAGCAACACAACCCTGTGCTCAAGTTTCGTTCATGTAGGGTCATCTTTACTCGAGTTATCGTTGGCCCCTCCGTTACGGAAGGACGCACGAAACCAACGCACAGACACTTGAGTTGGAACGGGTTGAAGAAAAATGCACAAGTTCGCAAGTGAATTGGCATCAATCTGGAACGACCACACACTTGCACGCATGCGCTCCTCATAGACAGGCCACAGCATTTTAGTCCGCGGCATACAAGGGAAGTCAAACACGTAAAGTTGCAAACTAAAATCTTTAGAACTGCTTTAGCACGGTTGGCTACGTACGGTGCGAAAGAAGTTCAACACCCGTAACATTTACAGAACGCACGTAACGTTCAAGACATCATATCGACGTCAGAAACAAACACACGCAGATCGGTTGGTTTGGGTGGGACACGTCTCTGGAAGCGACGGTGGGCTGTGTTCGAGACTCACGACGGAACGGCAGCTCAAGGAGGAGGGTGGAACACGCCCGAAGAACACGTGGGCCGCAAAGATGAAGCCATAACAAACCAAAAAAATCCGCTCGTGTGCGCGAGATCGCTGGTTTGTGCTGTTTAAAATGTTTTATTTAGAAGACGGTCGCTTGTTGTTGCGATCGAAACTCCGTGATCTATTATATTTTTCTACCTACGCGACTTTACCGAAAGAACCAAAGCGTATGGATTCCTGCAGTCACAAAAGCTTCAAATCAAGATTCATCTCTTTAGAACCGATTTTTTTTGCGTCTTTAATTAGTTGTCCTTCCCCAGCACCTCCGATTAGCGCGGTGCGAAAGATGAAGAAGCGGGCATCGGACGCACCTTGCACACTGCGGCAGAGGCTCGGGGTATACACCCCGTGCCTGTCGAGGCACGGGTTAGGACCCGGGTGCGGCACTGGGTGACGCAGCGCGCAGGCTCCGACCCCGCGGAGTGGAGCCACCCTGCCCAGCCGAGGTCGCGGTCCCAGACTCGACGTCTCCCCGCAGGAGGAGCCCCCCAGCCGGGCGCATGGATGCAGCAGGGAAGCCCGCGCGGTACATGCCACAGCGCCCCCTCCTACCGGCCGAACACCGGGGAGCGGCTGAGGGCACAGCTTCGTCTGCAATGGATGACGCCATGGGAGAGATTCACAATCAGAAGTGTGTTTCCCCGCGTGTGTGTGTGTTTGTAATGTGCGTTGAACTTCTTTCGCACTGGACGTAGCCAACCGTGCTCATCGGAGGTTCTAATCGGAGTTAAGCCCAAGGGCGACTCGTCTCTGCAGACAACACCGTAGCATACCAGAAATACAGATTTAAAAATACAAACTCAACAATGGCACTTAAACCGTACTACACAGGTAGGAAAAACAACGTACCGATAATCCTGTGGAGTTGTGCTCACCACTTGGAATGACGCATGGTTTATTATCATAACAAATCCGTAATGTAAAACAACTATTTGGACATGTTTCAACAACTCAACTCATTCGTCGTCAACTGCAGACGAATTGGGTAACGACCCCTTGCTGTGATCGTATTCTGCTCCGAAGAAGGGGCAGTTCCCGATACGTCCAGATTCTGTTTACGATTATTAAAAAAAAATGTCATCCTGCGCACCACTGCCAACGAGGTCTCTCAATGTCGCATAGTTTCGTTGCAGAGGTTCACGGTTCGATTCTAGCAGCCGCCCTGGTTAATACTGCGGATGTATTAACTTTCAAAATGCGCGCGCCGTCTGCTTCACAGCGGACGTTAAAGATGCTCAGAAGTCATTCGCAGGAATAGACCATTGTGTGCCGACATCACAGTCCTAAATTTTGCTAAATAATGTACCCGAAATTTTACTCTATTGGAATACACACAGCAATCATCTTCCCCGAGTGCGAAACCTTGCGGGGGGCCTCCTAAAACGATTACGAGACTCGGTGAGGCTTTTCCTGGGTAAATAAGCGTAATCGTTGTAGAAAAACAACCCGAAATGAATAACATCTTTGAGTCAATAAATGTCAGTGTCGTCACCAAACAACACTGAGCAGCGTGGTGCGGCATAGCCAAACAACAACCCACGTGACCGAGATAGCCTGGAGACAGCTTCATCCAGCGGCGGAGGAACCCAGGACTGTAAATGATCATCGTGTACGTGAATGAACACAATATAGATTTGAAGTTTTCATGACTGCAAGGGTTCATACTCTTTGTTTTTTTCGGTAAAGTCACGTATAGGAAAAAAAATAGAAAAATAAAATAAAATTAAAACAACTAATTTTTTTTAAAATCAAATCACGACGTTTCGGGCGCAACACAAGCGTCCTTCTTCAGGTGGGCACAACAAAGCGTAAGCACAACAGCTTAAGTGTGTCGAAGAGGTGGCTGTGACGAGGAATTATATAGTTATATAGTCACGAGAGATGAACACATTGACAAACTGCGTTACTTATTCTCCCAATGTGTCACTCTTGCAGCAGCGCAGTGGTGAGTGCGCCGCTTGATAGCGCCTCGCCCACTGAAGTTCGATTCCTGCCACGCCTAACATCAGTGGCGACTGGTATCTTAACCGATCTTGCCTCGTCCCCCGCAACATCCTTCTCAACATCGTCACTAACCGGTGCCGTGACGTCTGGTCAAACAACACACGGCCGAGGGGATACTTTGATCGAGCAATGCTTTGAAATGTATTGAATCGTATTATCTTCTTGACATTGGATCATCGTCGGCGTCCTTGACACGTGTATTATAGTGCGCTATATAACATTCCAGGACGCGTTCGAGCATCACCTATGCTTAGCCTGCTATCGTCTTGTCACAACACACCATTGATTTTTTGTTTAGATGGTGGTTATGTCATCACAGTAGCCCAGGAAGAGGACACCGATTTGGGCCGATTGCCTTTCAAAATAAATACTTCACCACGCCACGTGTGAGCGCCGGTTTTCGAAGGAAGGGGGAGAAAGATTTATCAGGACCGGATCAGATATCACACTCGTCGCCGATGCTAGCCGTGGCCGAACTCTAGCTCAGTCGAACCTGAACTCGAGCCGAGTCGAACCCAGCGCAGTGGAAAAAAACCACTGCGCTACCGCTCCACCCGACCGACATCATCATCGGTCATGGTCAATCCACTGCTGGATGAAGGCTTCTCCTAAGCCGTCAACCATGTATCACGATTCTGCGATGTAATAATCCACTTATAGTAAGTGTACTTTCACGCGAGCCGATTTCATCGCTCCATCTCCAATAGAATGCCAGAGATAAGAGTGTGCGCGCGCGCGCGTGTGCGCGTGTGTGTTTCTTAAAATGTGAATTTACCCACCACCGATCGAAGAGTGTCCGCGTCCCTCTTTCCTCCGCGGGGACAGTTCCGAATGAAGCACGGCTCGGCGAGTGACACACAGACGCAAAGGCAGAGGAGCAGGCGCGCCATGCTATTGGCGCACATCCTCGCGTGCGTGAAAATGGAATCTCTGTTGCAAAAGCCCTGCAGTGTCCCGTTCCCTTTATATATACACACCGCGCCGCACCGCACCGCACACCGTGATTCCGTGCCGTTTGGTTTGTGTCGGATTATCATATTCCATTGTCACGTCGCCTTAGCCACCCCCGCCTCGAGTTCCATTGTTAAATCCAATACGAGACGCAAATGCAGCGAGTCTCATTCCCGCGTGGGAGCTGGCCTTGATGGTCAATTACAGACGGTGACACCGTGCGTCACATCGACCCGGCGCGGCGTTTTTTTTTGTTGTCCAATTCAATACAGTTTGAGCCTCGACTTGAAAAGTAGCAGGGGGGGGGGGGGGGGCGACGGCACGGACGACTGGGGAAGGATAGTTCTAGCCCGTTGTGAGTGACCTCCCACTGAACGGAGGTTAACTATTGGCTTCGGTAGTGAACAATACGGGGAGGACAGCAGTGTGATGAGAGGTCGGAGAGTGCATGACGCGTACTGGAGTGAGATGAGAGGGGAGAGCTGGGCAGGGGGTAAGTCTCCAGAGGATCTTGAGGATGATGATGTAGAGTTGAGTTCTTGAAATTGATCCGGCATTGCATTGGGAACCGGTGGAGGGAATGGAATTATTGGTGGGATTTGGTCAAATTTTTGGGTGCGGTTGGTATATTTTTGCAGGGGCATTCTGAATAATCTGCAATTTGGAGACCCAGGGCTTTGTGGCGACCATGGCGGAGAGCTTTAATGGTCGAGTCACGAAATGGTGCAGAGAAACAGAGTTGGTGGTAATATGGAGACGTACGCATGTGACAGTGCATAGAAGACTAAAGGTGCAGCCCTGCAATGTCTTTCTCACGACACTGCTGGTGGACTGGGGGGGAGGGGGGGGCTGGATATTTGGCTTACTCCACACCGGCCAGACGTCCAGCATGAGGTGGGAGTCCCCACGCCTCACCCCCACCACGAGCGACCTACCGAGCAACTGCGGTTTACCCATTTGTAATAATACTCTTGGAGACGACTTGTGGAATCGGTCATTTTATTTATTCCAGTTCACAAGTACTCCCCGCTGCTGGCAGGCAACGGGAAGTGGGCAGACAGACCACAAGAAACGCACTGCCACGTGGCACTCGGAGCCCCGCTCGCGCGTGGCCCCTCTTCTTTCGTTCTTCGTCTGACCACGTGTCGTTCATCTCTCCCCTTATTTAATGCCTGGGTCACGTGGTACGCTCCAGCCAATCCTTGGTAGCCTGCGCCGAATCTTCTAGATTCCCCATAAACTCCCGGGACCACGCCCCTGATTTGTCTTCCCATTGGCTGAGGCCAAAACCAGCAGAACCAATCACCCTAGCTGGCACCCTTCGATCACGCCAGGGCCATGCTCCCAGGCTCTCCCCCCATTGGCTGTAAAGCAGGACCGGCAGAGCCGATCACCACGTGAGCCGGACATAGGCTCTAATTACACATTTATACACCAGGCGGGAGTGGCGCACGCCTCGAATCCAGCACTGTGGTAGGCGAGGGTTCGTGGATCGCACAAATGTTGCGAAACTTCATTCTCGCGCACTCATGACACACCAAGTGCTTGTCACAAATGAAGCACACCTTGCTGATTTAGTCGAGGAGTACAAATCATCGCACGAACTCCAATCATCCTCGCAGCAGCAGCGGCTTTCGGCTATCCATCGAACAAAGACGGTCACTGCATCGCGCACTTCAAACGCGCTTCTGTGGCCGTCTGGAACGCTCTTCCTTCCGATATTAGAAAGTCACTGGAGTTATGCGCTTTAAAATCTAGATTGAAAACTCATTTACGTGGAACTGCTTTTTGTGTTTAGGTTATCCTTCCCCCGCACCTCCGATTAGCAAGGTCGGCAACGTACAGTTGCTAAAGAAGTCCAACATACATAAGTTCCCGTAAGCGGGGAGGTGCGACGCCCTGGCTTGCCAAAAGGCGAAACGGAAAAATAGAGACTAAGCTCCATCTGTTCCATCTGCATGGGTTATGTTGTCCCCTCGCACGCACCCATTGGTTGAAAACGTCGCAATGGGTGCGCACCTCCATGCGTCGCGGATTGCACAGCTTTGCGAGATGTAATTTTGCATGGACGACGCTGTATAAAATCGCTGATGATTATACTGCCGAGTGAACGGGTGCGGGTGATTTTTTATAAAACTGTCCCGTTGTCTCAACTCACGTGGCGGTAACATGAAAGCAAATTGGAAGACCTCTGGATTGTAAGTTCGGTGCTGTGCTGTTAATAACACGACGGGAGTATGCGTGGATGAGACTTTTTTTTGGAATGCCCCACTGCAAAGGAAAATTACTAACAAAAATGCTGTGAAAATGAGTTCTTATAAATGTTACGAGAGAAAAAAAAACAGAGCAAAATGTTCAAGAAATGACGAAGTGACGTGTGCAGGATGGCATGCTTAACAGTCCTCACGTCTTACCCGATAACCGTATATCGCTACCATTATTTTAGTAGGAATCTGTAACTGGATCACCCTAATGTTTTTTTGCTAACGTCCCCTCTCTTTCAATTGTCCATACCAGAAGGCACAATCTATTTGAATCGGTGTGAAAGCGTGTGCTTAAACTCAAGTCACACGCACTATTTCAACTCGCGCAAGACACAGGAACCTTTCTTTATGCTAACACGGAACTCGGCACCCTTCCGTTTCGCTATTCGGCGAACATGACCTTGGGTTGCGCTTTAACAAGGCGCCAACATTCGCCCCGTTGATTGTAATGTAAATCCCCGCGGGCACGTTTATTCTTAGCGCCCGAGTCCCACACTCGCCGTCTCAATTCGAACACTGCCAACACATCTTCTTGGTTCTTTCAATAAAGTCACGTAGAATGGAAAAAAAACATAATAAAATAATTCTCACGTTTCGGCCACAACGCAAGTAGCCGTCCTCAGGTGGAGAACAGGTCTGTCGAGGAGACAGAGTCATTTAGACTGTCTCCTCGACAGACCTGTTCTCCACCTGACGGCTACTTGCGTTGTGGCCGAAACGTCGTGAGAATTATTTCATTGTTTTATTTATTTTATTATTATTTTTTTAATTTCCATTCTACGTGACTTTACCGAAAGAACCAAGAAGATGAATCCCTGCAGTCACGAAAGCTTTAAATCGAAATTTAACTGCCAACACAGTTTGTACAAGTAGCACGACATGTTAGCATTCTTACACCTGCGATTCTTTGTTTCCTTTCATGTTCAAATTGACCTTCGGAAAACCGAATGGTACAAAATGGCCGTACGAAACTTGTATCTGGAAAAAATGGTTCAGCGAGTTGTTATAAAACCGTCCTTTAAAAAAAAAATGTCCTGCTCAATGTGCATCAACTTCACTGCCATGTGTCCGTGTGGAAGCTCGCTAATCGGCAGCCGTTTGCTTCCGACACCCGAGAGATTGAATGCAACCATTGAGCCCACCGTTCCTGTTGCACCGTCGACAATGCAAAAACATATTCATCGCCACTTTAAAAGGCACGCATCTGCAAGCATTCACATTTTGCTCCACTTAATTCAAGATTTTCAGCGTTCCATTACTGCAGGCATCCGTCACTGACGTCCATCACTCACGGCACTCATTGTTAAACCAACACAGCCAAGGTTGAGGAGATTTGTTCTTGAAAGAACAAAATTACTCAAATAAATTCCTGCATAACCTTTTGCCCTTGTTGATTTATAACGAAGCATTGCGATTCGGCCTTTTCAGTGGCGATGAATGGCTCCGCGCATAGCAATCAAAGGCCCCGCCAAATGAATGTACATTCCATTTATTTCATGATGGAAAATGTCTGCTGCGGTCTATAAGGAAAAGAGGCTTTAGGGAAGGGCATTCCGTAAGAATGCAACATTTCCCAGATTTCAACACAGCTATTTAGTTGAGTAAAAAAAAAAACCTTTGCGATTTCAATTTCGAAATATTTTTTCTCTCCCCTCTTTACTCGCAAAAACAAAACCGCCACACATCAGTGACGTGCCATTAAGTCGCACACTCATTGCATGGCTTATTTTAGCCACCACATTTAGAAAGAGCGCAAGCCATGCTCATGAACAAAGCAAAACACTTTTAAAAGGGTACACTTACAGTTAACCTTGCCCAACAGAGAAAGCCATTACAACACCTCTACAACCGCGATTCCATCCACCCTTGCTATTGTACGCAATTTCTACAAAATATAAAACAAACGACGCTGCACAAGGCGCGAAAAAATACACGCGTAAAATATTCCTGGCACGACGGAAAGGGCCTGTGAATTTGTTCTTTCTCCAAATGTCAAAGTGGGATGCATCCACGCTCTATAAACGCTTACATTTTTTTTGCCAATAATTGTCAATTAATGGACTGCAACAAGTGTGATAGTGTGGAAACGCGGAAAGGATATTCTCCACAACTATCCTGGCGATTTGTATAAACCACACAAACGTGTTGGCAAGTTCACATGCATCGTTATTGGGGCACGCAAAATGGCAAGCATAACATCACACACCGCTATTCACAGTGCAAAGTGCAACAAAGTCAATCTTTTAAATTCCAAAATTGTCCAACAGCAACACAAATTACTTCAGCTATTAAAGGAAAATGGAAACTTAATATTTTAAAATACAGGACATTTTTATAAAATGTTTATACAACATTCAACTCACCCATAACCCTCCCCAAGATTACACGCTAAAATGCACATACATTATCATAATTATCATAATCGGGTAGTCAATAACATTTCAAGTCAAAGACTCGCTCTGAAATGGCCGGGTGGCTGAGGTCAGAGGCGACAAGCATTGAGAGCATGGTTTAGTCCTGGTAACAGCCAGTGATTAAGCAGAGTTCGAGTGTACCCGAAATTTTTACACGATGTATATTGGGCATTTACATTTATTTGGCTTAATTCTCAGGTCGGTGAAGTCAAAATACTGGTTTGACTACGAAAGAAATAAAGCCATCTCGTAGCAGTGCCAAGAAAAGTGCAACCCCTACTTCGATAAAATCTCTACTGCGGATATTCACTGCATTTACGAGATTTCCGAATTGATTCTCTCCAAGGACGTGATTAAACAGCACAATTGGCATTTACTGGCCGAAAACACCGATACATATTTTTTGAGTCACTCTTCCCGAGAAATCTTTGTTCCTCCTTGGAGAACAGATAAGAAATGGCAGACAAAGGAAAGAACACGTCTGAGAGCATGATGGCATCAGTTCGTGGGCTGTTACATCGCACGACTATTAAAAGACTGCAACAGCTTGGTGAGGCCTTCATCCAGCAGTGAACAGATCATGTATGAACTGTCATGCCTTAGCACAAAGCAGGATTCGATTAAGGAATTTAACAGTTTTTTATTTACATTGTGGCGAATGTAGCACCTCCAGAGGCTACACAGGATCACGTGCAGTATTCTGACAAGACATAAGAAATGCTAATCATACATTCTAAAGCGCACGGTCCATGTGTGTAGTGAACATGAAAATCAACATTGAATCGATGAACCTGTGCATCGTTACACACCTACCCAACACCACTGCCCATTTATACCACGTATCTGTGTGAAGCGATAGCACGGTGGTTAGCACCCTCTGCTATGAATCTGGGGATCCAAGTTCGATTCCTGGCCAGAGCTAACATCAATGGCAAGTGACATCTGATCCGGTACTGCCCTCCCCAACGGTCGCTTCATCAACCAGCACTGACCAACCGTGGTGAAGTATGGTCAAAAACTTCCATCACGGACAAGGAATGGGGAGGCCTTCATCCACTAGTGGATTACAAATGGCTGGAGCAAAAAACAAAAACCTTACTTATAATAATACATTTGTACTGGATGGATCTGCCAGCAAACATTTTTCGGGAAAGTTGTTGATTAAACGGCCGAGTCTCGCTTCTTGACCTCCTCCTGCAAGTGCACCGCTGTGCGCTTAACGATCCTGCCTTCCTTGTCTACAGCAAAGTTGAAGCTCTTGGGGTTATCGATGGCAGCGTCGATCCGTGCATCCAGGTTCTCAAGGGTGATGAAGTTCTTCACCTCTTCCTGGATGGGATCAAGTTACAAGACAACTCATTGGAGGTTAAATGGTCGACTGTTATAAAACTGCTACCTGCCTGTTCATGCGTAGAGTATAATGCAGTTATCAGTAAAAAAAGAATCGAATATTGCATCTAAATACCCAACTGCATGTTACCGAATCACGGGAAATGAGCCTGATCAAGGAAGCAAAGCAGCCTTAAATAACTGGACAATGCTTGGATGGGCAACCGCAATGCAGTAACAGGGCGTTATAGGTTGCGGAGCGTATATCAGACGGCACTGCAGCAAAATTATATCGCGACAAATTGACTTAATAACTCACTTTTTTCACTCACTTATTTAGTCTACTATTATAATAGGGTTTTCCCCTTTTTTCTGGCGACAAAACTGAAACCTTTTGCAAGGAATCATGTCTACATTAACCACAAAACTTGCAGTCAAAATGCCGTAGTGGCAAGATGTTAACTCCCTCGCCTCGTATGCAGGTCGTGGGTTCGATCCTGACCTGAACACCTGTATATTTAGAGTTTTCATGTTCTCCCCGTGGCAGCGTGGATTTTCCTCCGGGTGCTTCGGTTTTTCCCTCCATATTTAGAAACATCCATTTACAGTATTTAGCTGCTATACATTTCCACATGATAAGCCACCTCATTGAGCTACCATTTGTGGCCAGGTTGCTTCTGAAATATATCTGTATAGGTCAGTGGACCTTACCTGGTAAAATAGAAAATAGTTTTGTTTGGTAGTTTAGTTGTAGATGATGTTTTTTTCAGGACATCCCCTCCGTTGTATAAGTGTTCGTGTGTCAAGTACAAAGGTACGAACCTTTAGCCTCCGCACAATTTCTTCCCTCTCTTCTTTCTTCTTCACCTCAAATTCGAAAAGCTTCGATGCCGCTTGTTGCTTGCTCTTCTCTTTAAGAACGACTTCGCTACGATATCGCTCTTCCCTTATCACGGAGAAATAAGAGAAACACTCAGAAATGGCATGCATACCATATTACCAAGCTGTTGTCAGAATAAACTCACGGACCACATTTTGGTATCACCGTATATTATTAGAGTAGATTCAATTTTGTAATTTTACCAAAAAGGATTGCATTTAGTTTTTTATGGAAAACTAGTGATGCTCAGAGCTCAGTTCACAACAATTTACAAATTAAAATACATTATTTTCCTCAAAAGAAATACAACATATAGTCAATGTACAAATTGATTATTTGTAAGGGAGGTCTGGACCACCCTACTCAATATGCTGTCGCGTTGACCATCACCAGGACAAGCGGATTGAGAAACGAACAAACAAATTGATTATTTGCAATTCATGCTAATGGCATAACTGAGGCAAAACATCACATGAGAGAATTTATAAATTAAATTCTACAAACGATACAATGAAAACATTATCGAATCACAATCCCCGAATCGTGACAATTCATTGAAACACAGAGGTAGGAAGATTCATCGCATGCTTCATAAGAACAAGAATATTCACGTGACGATGTCCACAGGGGTGGGCAACCAAAATACAGGATACATTTTTTTCGAATTCGGGGAAAAAAATATTTCAAGGAGCCGCAATCCATGTGAATACGTGATGGCGGTCCCTAATAACGTCACGAATCCAGTCCTTAAAGAGCCGCAACGCAGCTATGGAGCCGCAGGTTGCTAACCTTTGACTGTGACCGACCTCGTTGGAGTGTGCGAATGGCACAATGAAATCAAGACGGAGAAATTTTGGCCGAAAATCCATGTACCGACCTGATCAGTCGGAGGCGTTCATTCTCCGCGTTGTTCCACTCCAGCAGCTGTCGTTGCTCCTCCGCCTCTTGGACAGCACGCTCCTCAGCCCGCAGACCCAAAGACTCCTCTCGTTTCTTCAGGAATAAATCTTTACGAAACTCACGCCTGAGGAGCGCGCAGCCACAACACCCCACAGAGAAACATTTTTATTTGTGCTATACCAAATTCCAGTAGAGGATGCCAGAAACCACGCAATCAATGAATTCTACGAGTTTCCAGCCATTATTCTACCAAAGGACATGCACCAGGAGACGGGGGGAGGGAGTGATAAAATCGTTTTTGTGCAAGATGGATTGTTACATCACATGAATGAGGGGATTTAGAGGTGAACGGGAGTGACTGACGTGATATGGTGGCAAGCTGGTAGCATTAGGGGGGGGGGGGTGGATAGTGGTGGTAGTGTTTAGGTGACCAAAGCTTCATTTTTAATTCAATAGTTATCGGGGCCTCAAACCCCACGAAACAGTGGGAGACATTTCCCGAAGCTCAGCACCAGCCAGCTGTGGCTGAAATTAAACCATGGGGTGATTGGTGGCAGTTGTAGGGGTATGTTTGGTTGGTCAGGTGCAGAGTGGGTGTGTGGCACGTTGCCGTTTTGGGTTGTAGACGTTGGTGCCTGTTTGTTGGGGGTGACTGGTTCGGTAAATTAATGAGGTAGGTGATGAGGTAGGTGATGGGGTGAAAAACAACCTAACTCTCGTCGTGGTTGTGTTGTGGTGCTTCACCAATGCGTGTCCTGATTGTTTCCGCACGTTTGTGTTTGTTTGGTGTGAGCAGGGCTCGGCAACCTGTGGCTCTTTGCGGACTGCTGCTTCGCGACCGCTATTCATGAAGGATCGCCCGTCTCGTATTCACCACACAGTGCATTGCGGGGTTTTCTTGACCGAATTCGACAAAACAAATGTCTCTTCTTATTTCGGTCGCCGACCCCATGTATGAAGGACATCACAAACCAGATCTTCATGAAACGACACCATCATGATGGATGGTGCTAAGTGGGAACGTGACAACGATTTAGTGATGCCTTCATCGAGCAGTGGACTGACCATGGCTGCCGATCATCACGGTTTACCATTCATGTTAACCACTTGTCAGTGCCTACCTTATTACAGACCAATTCAGACTTTATTGGTCACCACGTGCCCTAATACATCTCAACGTTCATCCTACAGTCCCATCACAAGGGAGAAACAAATGATAAAATAGTTTTTTTTATTACCTTATAGTTATTTGTGTGTACTCATACCTGTCAACCCCTTATCAATGCCTACCTTATTAGACCAATTCAGACCGTATCGGTCACCCCGTGCCCGTATTGAAACGTCTGTACGCCGTATGGACCTGACAACTCAATTTCCCTACACAAGAATACGGGCTAAACCGTGTGGGTTGACAGCTATATGTTTTGACGTACATACGAGTTTAGGACATCATGCCGACCCGACACGCGGTAGCAACCACCACCCCCTCGCCCCCGGGGACAGCTGCAACCCACAAGCATCGGGTACCGTAGAGCCGCGAAGACGAATCGATACTGCTCGTAGCGGTCACTCAGCACCAGCATCTCCTCCACGTCGACGGGCGTGGGCTGCCGCACGCGCTCCGCCTTCGACTTGGCTTTGGGATCGCCCCGGGACTTGCGCCCTCGGACCTGCATCAAGGCAATCGCGAGCCGGGGCCGGCAGAAGGGCGCCGCGAACACGCACGCCGTTCGCCCTGCGCAGATTACGGGCAGCAAAGCCGCCATGGCGGGCGATGGAAGGAGGACAGCGCGGTGATCGCGACTGTGGAAGACAAGCGGAGGTGGTGGTGGGGAGGGGGACGACGACTTTGGTGGCGACGCCGAAGGAGAAGAGAGGAGAGCGAGAGAGGAGAGCGAGAAAGGTCGCGTCCACGTGGCGGAGATGTGGTGGGCTGCTCAGGGCGCTGCCATCTTGGTTGAGGTGGGGGTGGGGGCGGCAGCGGGGGGGGGTCACGTGCGGAAGCAGTGACGCGCGCTCTGATTGGTCAATCCGCGAGCGCCGTCTTGCTGAGTCTAACTTCAACAGCTACCATCGAATTCTACCCAGCAGGGCTCAACGATTTGGGAAAGATATTTAAGTGCGATTTTTCTGACAGATATTGCGATTTGATTTTCTGACAGATATTGCAATTTGGTTTGCGATTCAATTTTTTTAAGTCAAGCTTCAGGTCAATATTCACTGTGTAATAGATTGAATACATGTGATGGAGCATTACCACGTGACGCCATCACAATATGAACTGCTCTGTATATTTTAATGCAAGGATGAGAACTTAAAATATATGAATAGCTTCCAACATGTATTTATTAAAATGTTTTAATTAAAATAGAACAATCAAACATAGAACAATTGTTAAGTTAAATAAATTAAGTTCTAATAAAAAAATACAACAATTCCAAAACGAAAGTAATAGGACTTTTCAAATCGCGAAAAATCGCAGCCTTTGCGATTTGCTAATCGCATTGTTTCAAATTGGGATTATGATTTGAAATCGCTTAATCGTTCAGCCCTAGTAAGTAGCAGGAGGAGGCTACTAGTAGTAAGTAAGTAGTCGGAGGCTTTCGCGACCAATATTAGTCACGGCGTTCCGACACGTCCAATTGAGGTGAAGCTCTTCGTCAGCGACGCGGAGCAACTTCGGCGTTTGTCGGGCAGCAGGTGGCGCTCGATTGCCGCGAATACGATCAGTTGATGGTGGGCATCAGGTACAGATCTTTTCATAAATTATCATTCTAATTTATAATGCGCATTCCATCCTAGGACCCCAAATGCGCAATGCATGAAAAGCAGTGACCAAAAAAACAGAACCAGGACAAGCGACGAAACTAAAGAGGGAAGGTCGGTTTCAAGAGATGGGGTTTTCAAAGCAGACTTAAATGTCTACCGACTCCGATTGCTTTGCTTTCAAAGTGGCAAGGCGTTCCATAGCTTGGGTGCCACGCTAATAAAAGCCCGGTAGTCGCCCCGGTGGATTTTTTCTATTGTTCACGGGGTGTGAATACCCAGGGCTTAATTTCAAATAAAACCCGTTGGACAGATCCGTCTTAAATGAAGCCCAGAGCACACGCCTTTGTTTACGAGAGATGTCTGACAAGAGATCACAGCCGACTGGTTGTTTCTCGTGAAAAATTGGTACGTTGCTAAATGTATTCAAAGATCATCGGAAAATATTGAATCTAGTACTGCATTTATTTCACAACGGAATGTATGCAGCATGCAACGTTACATTTATAGTGATACAACATTCATTACGATTTCAATTGTAACCGACGATTCAGAAAATATAATTTGTTAAGTAAAACACTAACTATTAAAGACATGTAGATCAGTGCAAGTTGTTACGTATTTCCTTTCCCCGCGACTCTGATTAGCGCGGCTGACTATGTACGGTGTGAAAGAAGTTCAACGTTTATACAAATCACAGGCTAATTTGATGATGATTTACAGCAATATATTAAAGTAGTGCGTACTTCATCCAGCGGTGGATTGACAATACGTAAAAAAAACTGGAGTTAAACATGTTTTGTTAAAATTGGTGTTTAAAAAAATGTATTGACACTTTCAATATACATTGCCTATTAAATAATGCTCTACAACACTGCAGAAGTAGCAAATACACGTCTCAAGATATTACAGCATACCCATACCAATTGCATAGTTTCTCTTAAAAGTGGGATGTTATTGTCAAAAATCTATATGTGAAATTCTAAGTTTAGAAGGAAGTGTTCGGAAAGTGAATCGGCACACACACACTTCCTTGCAACTTAATATTTCACTTAAAGACGATTTTTTTTAAACAAATAACATACCACTTTCAAGATTAATCATAAGTTGGATGGAACTATACTGAATTGTGACTTAGTGACACGCACACTCCCGGTGTACTCTCCCCCTTTCTTTTTTAGCAGAAGGATTAAAGACCAGTTAATGGAAAGGGACACATTTGCAATTTTCTGACTCATTTGCGAGCTTATAAAAGGGCCTTATGTGTGCTCTCGTAGCATCAGTCTAATTCTGCATCGTCTTATAATTTAAAGGCAGTGCAATAATGCCTTGGGGAGGCGCGTCCTCAAAGCTGATTTTTGCAAACCCCCAAGATTAACAAACCACCCGAGAGACGCACACATGAGCCGCAAAGCCACCTGCAAATTAACATGCGCCCTTCTTTGCACAGTTGTTGTGAGTCCTATAACTTCTGAGCAATCCATAGCACTTCACCCAATTTCGTTGCCCACCCCCTCCAACAAAGCCATTGCAATTCCAACGACAGCCTTCCATCGCTCCGATATATTATTCCACGGCACATTAAAAAAGAAAAGTAATTCTTTAATTATTTTTTTTTGTTTTCTAATTATCGCACGGGTCCCTGCAGACGAAGAAAATTTCCACTCCAACCCACCACCCAAACCACCCATCCACCACCACCAACCAACCATCCCACTCACCCGCTTCCCCCTGCCACCCACCCATTACCAACCGCCCTCTCCCCCGCTAATCAAATATGCAAGAGCTTTACTAATTAAAGCCCGTTTCCTAATTAGAGCTCGCACTTAATTAGGGTGCATTAGAATACGAGGCAGTGGCCTGCGGGGATTGCACAGACCCCCCCCCCCACTCGCAGCCCCCCCAGCCGCCACCATCTCCCAGACTCAACACCCCGTGGTTCGTGAAACAAAAAGTGCAAAGTTTTTTTGGCAGAAGGGGGTACGCCAAGCTTTGTGGGGGATTAGAAGGGAATTTATTTTTTCTTAGGTCTAATTAGTTTGGAGAATTGCGCGATACAATACAGATTTTTTTTCCCTCCTCCTCTCCTTGCACTGACGTTATTTTAAATAATGATTATTTACTTATTTTCATTACTTTGTAATTCTTCTTTTTTTTTTACAAATTAAGCTTTGGAATTATACGGATGGAGTGCTTCGAATGCGTACTGAAAAGTACATCCGTTTGCCGTTCTCCCCTAGCGGCATTAAGTTGTTCATTATTCCAAAAAAAAAAAGATTATTCTTGTCACTTTTACGCCTAATTTGAATATGAAGAGTTCGTAACGCTTATTAGACTCAGCCATGACATTGTAGCTTCTAACTATTGTTTTATAAAAAAAGTAAACTAAATGAATCAACGCTTTTCAAAAAGGTATAATCCCCGTGTTGCTCAATTTAATCATTTTCGTCCTTTGGCAGACATCGTGTGCTATTACGCCCTACTGCACACGTTGCTTGGCAGACAAAAGCCAGCGCTGTTTCCCTTTCGAAAAAAATATATATGCTGTGTCATTTCTAATACTTTATATATATTTAAGCATTCCTGTGTAGGTGTGTCAATGCTTTAACATTGAAAAATACAAACTTGAGTTCAATGTCAAATAGCAAACATTTTGTTCGCAATTTTAACCCATGTACCACTTTTTTTCTAAAACGCAAACATCTTGTAAGCATTACTTTATAAACATTTACAAGCAGCTTTAGTTTTGTTTAGGTAGTATTTGGCTTAAACACGATGCAGGAAACGCATGGCCCAATTAAACACACGTGTCGGATGGAAACTACGTTATTTTAATGCATAATAAGGGATATAAAATTCGGTAATACTTAAAATTACAATAATTATTTGCTATTAAACTAGCTTCGTGTAGTACTTTAATATACGGCAACTGTTACACAACATCATAACGTTAAGTGTCCGATTCTCAAAACCGTTTGCCAGTCATTTGTACGGCACCTGCATGTATCCGTGTGCCTCAAGTATTAAATAAAAATGTACATCTACACAACCGCACATACTATTAAAAAATATATAGTGTACTTCCCCCCCCCCTCCTCCCCCCCAATGCGTTATTTATCTGTAGATAAGGGAATTTAAAATATATCTTGGAGGGCTTAGCATATATATTTGTAACTACAACATAGCCTCGCTCTATTACCCAAAGCCACAAGGATGCATGTCTGTGTTCTTATGCAAAGAGCAATGAACGCTGCTGCCCTTATAATGAACGGGGCCGCAAGGCTTGGCGGGTACTCACGTGCCCCCAGCCCGCAATTAACAATCCCCTAATTAACGTAGAGATGGTGGAGCATCGTTTATTTAAGTGAGCTGGGGGAGCCACGAGGCGGTGCATGTGGAGAGAGGAGGGGATGGTGGTGGTGGTGGAGGAGGAGGAGGCAAGGGACATATGCAGAGTGCACCCTTCGTGGGCACGCTTATCAACATTCCTGCTGCCAGATTCCTCACCCGCACATCTAAATGCGACCACGTCAGGGGCCATGCTCCCATCGCTCCACTGGCTCCCAATCGGATCCCGGATCAACGTCAAGATCGCACTCACCATCTTCCAGATCTTCCTTGCCCCCCCCCCTTGCCACCTATCCTGGCTCATCTCACTCTCGACTCCTTCACCACGCACTTTCCCACTCCTGCAAGCATTGCTTCCTGTCGAATCCCACAGGTAGCCGTCATCCAGGGATAGGTTGCTCATTATAATCTGCTGCCCCCATAGTCTGAAATGTTTTTTTTTTATCCCAGCCGTCCATGCTGTTAACTCCCTACCCCTGTGCAAGTCGCAGCTTCAGGTATTCCTTTTCTTCCTCCGCTAATATAACCGACTGCTACTCTTGCCAATGTAAATGTTGCCCAACACTGTTTCAGTTAACGTTGAGATGCGGTTTCATTCAGATGCTAAATGAATCCACATTTTATTGCATAGTTTTCCTTGACTACTTTAACAGGACCTTTATGCAAACGTGATACCCAAGAAGACCTCGTTAAACCGGGCGTCGTTAATTTGCATGATCGCTTTGCCTAAACTGATTGGGATCGCTTGTTTAGCGTGCCGTAGAATTAACATTCAAAAATATGAATGCTGTTTGGATAGCGAGGACTCCTATTGATATTGATTCATTTTTGGTCATACTTCAAATCAATCATACTTTATTGAGGTTGTAATGTTTTTTTTTATGTTTCCTAAAGATGGACATTCTTGATTGAAAACTCATTTCTTTAGAACTGCTTTTTGTGTTTAGTTTATTGCCCTTTCCCCGCACCACCGATTATCACGGTTGGCTACGTACGGTGTGAAAGAAGTTCAACATACGTACATTGATGAGGAAAATTTGCACAAAAAACTGAACATTTCACACACCGCACGTGGAGTGATGCACGCTGGGAACTACATCGAGAGACGAAAGAGGAGCCTGTGGATGAGAGGGCATACGGTTGGTGAAAGGCATCGGTCTGATTGTTAAGATCAGTAAGTGAGCTTGGGCAGGACACGTGGAGGTAAGATGGTTCGGTGAGCCGCACTCATGTTGGAGTAACAGCCGAGGGAGGGAACGAGCCTCATGAAATCATTTTGCAGGTGGATCAATGAAACCAGTTCGAGTGCATCCACCTGCCAGCACAGGTGGGTGAAGGAAGGCGTCCACTGATGTTACCCGCGTTAGCCGTGCCAGCGAATTAGGTGCAGCGTGCTAACCGCTGCGCCACCGCTCCCCCCCCCCTTTTTTTCTGTACCTATATCTGGACTGATTTAAACTCATTGCCTTAAGCGAACCCTAAACCTATGAAGGGTCCCCGCGCGGGCCAGTTCCGTCTGATTTTGTTATGTTATGCCTCAGTGCGAGGGGAAGGTACAGCCGGCGACTGGATTTTACCAGCACAAAAAAAAACTAGTCGCAGGTGGATCGCATTAAACTGTAACATTTTAATATCATTACGGCAATTAAGCATGCAGTGATGGATGGAAACTGAGTAAAACGAGCTCGTGGCAAAACACCAAAAACTGCCGCTGCAGTTAAGGAGCAGCCCTCGCCATCCCCGTCGCACCTGGTAAATATACTGGACATCTGCGATAAAGAGCTTCGTAGCTCATCAGATTCCTCCAGTATGAATGCGTATTCTGATCCTGATTCCGAAACACGATCGGTAGCTACGATTCTCCCCTCTTCCTCGGAAGCCGTCGTGACCTTGAGGGACCATGGTCACGTGGAAGACTCTCACCAAGAAGCGGTTCCGCTGGGTCGAGTATGGTCAGTGGCACACCCAAAGTGTTCCCACTGTCATGCATCGTCACTAATTATGGGGGGGGGGGCTACATTCGTTGCATGCAAATCAAGTTTTCACTGGCCATCATCATTACCATCGCCAGCATTAGCCGTGGTCAATCCACTGCTGGATGAAGGCTTCTCCAAGCCGCAGGCGTCTGGCGTGATCCTGCGGTATAACAATCCACCCAGCAGCCGCGCGCGAGCTTATTTCGTCACTCCATCTCCCCCGACGCTGGGTGTTCCCACCTCGGGCGCGTGCCGTTCCTTGGCTGACACCTTGCCTTGATTCTTGACGTGAGGCCACATAGTGTCTATGCGTTTTCATTGTACACTGCAAAATGCATCCACGATGAAATATATACATGAAAAATATATTAATTATTGATCTGCAATTTCACATTCTTGAAGGAAAAAAAAAACAACATAAACAATTTCAGGAGGAGGGCAACTGTCTCATTTAACACCCCCCCACCCTGAAAATAAAAGACAAAGATTCCCCATATAACCTTAACAGACTTTTGGGACAAGTTCTGTTAGCCATCACCTGTGAAGGCAGGCACAGCACACGAGGGGGTGGGTGGTCAGCACCACACCGGGCCGCCTTTGTCTCGTGGCGATGTTTACCTGGTACTCACTTGAGGCTGAGTCAACATAGAGGAGGCCCAGGACTGGCTCAGACATTCGTCACTGGCGTTGGCCGTGAGTGGGAATCAAACTCGGGGCGCGGCGTTCACGGTGCAGCGTGCTCCCCACCCTTCCCTTCACCAAAGCTAGCTGACCATCCGTGATGAAATATGCTCTGCGCAAGCCCCATCAGCTGTCACGAGGCAGAGAGTCCTTCATCCAGCAGTGGATTGACAAAGGGCCGTAAATTCTCATTACCCGCGACTGCTGCTGCTGCTGCACATCTGACGGACGTTACCTTTGGAACAGGGGCCGTGCCTCGTGCTGCCGGCTTGTTGGCTCCAGCGTGGGGGGGGGAACCACAGGGAGATGTTAAAACAAGTAGCTTGATCAGCCGACGAGCTCGGTCTCCGGCTTATCGGCACTCCCCTCCCGTCTCCCCTCCCCCCTCGTCCTTCTCCCACAGCAACTGACGGCGCGCGCCCGCACGTGGCCATCGCGGCGAAGCTTTTCGGGAGGCGCGCAGAAGGGCCCCCTCTGTGCCCTAACAGGCCGTCCGAGTGGTCGCCTTAATTGCCTCTCCAGACGCTCGTCTCTACAAATCGATATCCTCGCAGCGGGAGCGGCCCCCGCTCAAGCAGCACTGTGGCACAAGATGAGACGGGAAAAAAATGAGAGAGAAAAAAATAGCAAAAAATTCCCGCTCCTCCGAAAAAAAAATCACCGCACACTGACGATTCCGTGTTGCTTTGGATCTCTATTTACGATTAATTGTCTGTCAAGGATGCCATGCCAAAAGGAACATCTGGCATTGTGGTGCATTGGAAATATGGATGTTTTTGTTAAGTATCCGACTTAAAACATACGTATATCTGTGTGGTGATGGGTATGGAGAGGCCTCTATCCAGCAGTGGGTAAAAAGTGGCTGATGATGGCACTTTATATTGGTGATGTATACGCTAAAGCGATGAATACATCTGTGTTGTGAAGGTGTTCTTATTTTCCGTGTGTCTGCGCGCGTGTTATCCGGGTTGGCATATTCAATTCTTATTTTTGCATCTTGACATTACCTGTATCACACTTGTTTTTCCAGGAAAGCATCTTTGAATCTCATGACTCGTTTTCCGGATGGTCCTGCCAACTTTACGCTGCTGAGGGCGATAATACTACGTACAATCCCAACCCAGTAATTTTGCAGGTAATTTTTCAGCATTAGAATATTTGCCCAATACCAGCTACATTATTAGTTATGGGATGAATCCAGAGAACTCGGGGGGAAACCAGTGCAGACCACGAGGAGAATATACAAACTCCACACAGAAAGGGGTTCGATTTGGGGAATCTGGACTCAAACCCAGGGCTTGTGCGGTACACATAATCTGTGTCCCTCATGTGTATGATTTCGAAGCAAGTCATGTGGGAGCCCATTGAGTGCACGCTGGCACGTGGACCCCACCTTGCCTCCACCACACCCACTCTTCCTCTCCCCCTACCCCGCATCAACCATCAACCCCATCTAACCCCCCCCCTTCACCTCCCATCTACCCTTGCAACACCCCCTATAGCTGTCACTTGAAATCATCTCTGGATGCCTTGACGCGCCGTGCAGGTTCAAAATTGTACCATCAATATTAGGTTTTGATGCATCTGGAAGGGCAATATTATAGTGAGCGCTGAATGAGAGAGACGTTTTGTACAGATTGGGACAGACAGATATTTCATATCGACATTTTTTTCAACTCGGCGCAGGAAATGAAATGCTCCACAACGTGCCACCGTCTTCCTCGATTTGTCCGTTTTTATGAATATTTTTTTTTATTCTTTTAGGTTAAAAAAATATATTTTCATGAAATTCCCCCTCTGAGATCAAGGGAGTGTGGCCACCCGCTATCGCTCCAAAAACCTGCAATGAATTTTGCGGAATATCAAAATCAGCGGGGCTTCTCGCGTTCATATTTCCAAAAGTTGTTAGAAAAAAAAGTCTCTGTCCTATTTCAATTCTTGACATATTGAATGAAAAATGTATTAAAATCATGTAAAGGATGTCACATGAATACAGTTATTTATATTGCATCTCTATTTTACTCAACGTGGTAAAAAAAAGAAAAGAAAAAACCCGTCTCCTAAAACTAAGTTTTAAAATAAACTATTACAAGTTTTATCGTTTCTGGGTTGGTATTTAAGATAATGGAATTTAGAAGAAGCCCCCCCCCCCCCCACTTCTCTGTTGAGTAACTCGTTCAATGATGCTGGTGGAGATATTCACCATAATAACACACTGGAACATTACCCCAGCATTAAGTCGTTTTTGTTTTGATAAAAAAAAATTTCGGCACAATCAGTTGCACCAAATCGATTGCGTTTATGCGGAGCAATCACAACTCTAATCCATCGAACATTTTGTCCGATAGATTATTTACGTTTATCGCAGCCGAACAAAAACATTAAAAATCACTGGGACGTATTACGTGCGCACATTGCACTGACGTTTGGCCACATATATAATTAACCTTCACTGGACCACACAAAAAAGGTAAGGTGATTAAAATAAATAAGTACATAAATATTCCCAATCGACATAAGCCCGTGTGTTGGTGGTATGTGGGAGCGGTAGTGTAGCGGTTAGCGCGCTGCGCTACGAACCTGGCGACCAGAGTTCAATTCCCGTTCCCGGCCAACACCCAGTGACGATTATCCGAACTGGTCCTGCGGCTCACCTAGGTCGACTCAGCCTCAAATGATTACCTGGTGCCGTGTGTAAACATCGCCACTGGGGAGACACAGGCGATCGGGCGTGGTGCTGGCCACCCACCTCCTCGTGTACCGTGCAGGCCTTCATAGGTGCTCGCTAACAGCACTTGCCCCTAGAGGCTGTTAATGCTATACGGGGGATCTTTGTCTTGTCGGATCACTGCACTTGACTGTAGAGAGAGGCAACGGCTTAAGCCAGCAGTGGATTGATCACGGCTGATGATGCTTCCAGAAGAAGTCCAAACTGTGGTATGAGGCGATAGAGTTTTGGTTCCCCACTGAATGTCGCATGGTAAAACTAGCGCACGGAAAGGCATGCTTTTTTAGGGACTCTGAACCGCTTTCTAAAAATAATTAAAGACAATGAAAACCTCAAATGAAACAACAATACACAAGCATGCAGTCACACACACATACAAAGACAAAGTCCCCCCGTATAGCCTTAACAGACTGTAGGGGCAAGTGCTGTTAGCAAACACCTGTGAAGACCGGAACGGTACACGAGGGGGTGGGTGGTCAGCACCACGCCCGACTGCCTTTGTCTTCCCAGTGGCGATGTTTACACACAGCACCAGGTACTCATTTGAGGCTGAGTCAACCTAGGGGAGCCCCAGGACCAGTTCAGATAATCGTCGCTGGTGTTGGACGTGAACGGGAATCGAATTCTGGTGGCCAGGTTCGTAGCGCAACGCGCTAACCGCTACACCACCGCTCCCCACACACACGTCTACACACACACGTCCACACACACACGTACACACACACACGTACACACACCTACGTACACACACACGTCCACACACGTACACATACGTACACACACACACACGGTAAATCCAGGGCCGAGGTTTGAGAGCAACCCTCTTGGCATCGACGGCACCTTGGGCTTTCATCAAGGCCGGCTCAGCGTGGCCGCCCTGACAGCTATTGACATGAAATCGATCGGCAGGGCCGTGCTACGGTG
Source organism: Lampetra fluviatilis (assembly GCF_964198595.1). Taxonomy (NCBI): domain Eukaryota; kingdom Metazoa; phylum Chordata; class Hyperoartia; order Petromyzontiformes; family Petromyzontidae; genus Lampetra; species Lampetra fluviatilis. The sequence continues at coordinate 4,447,666 of NC_136278.1, read as the reverse complement.
GGCTCGACCTCCGACCCCGCTGTCAGGCCCAGCCTCGCCGAAACCCTTTGAAGTCGTCTGTCAGTCCAGTTCATCAAACGCTATGCGTTCAAACTGTTTTCTGATTTTTCAATCTTTTGTTGTTTTATTCCTTTATCTGCCCCCTCCCCCCCCCCTTGTTTTTATTCTCCTTCCTTTGCTTCATCTTTTTTACGTGGTTATTATTATTATTCTTCACCCAGTGTATGTTGTGGCGAGAGGATGATCACGTTTATTGTATTTGTTGTTGCCGGCTGTGTGTGTGTGTTGAAGATTGCTTGAACACACCGAGGGTGGCTTTACGCTGATAAGTTTGTCTTCACCAAACTTTTAGTCGTATGAATTATTTTTAAAGAAAATGTACCGTTTAAAATCAATACTTTTATTTATTTTAAAAGATCCTTAACAAAAAAAAACAACCCCCCTCCTCCCTCCTCACTTTCTCCTTCAGCAAGTGGCTGGTGCGTTCAGTGACGTCACGATCGAGTGTGCAGGCGGTGCAACTCCACCTGGGCCCAGGCCAGGGGAAGGGACCCATCGCATTTCGTGCACCAGGGCCACATGCCGACCACGCCACGCTGCTGAGTGCATTGCGAACGTTTAGCGTGTGGCATCTTCTTTCGGTGGAATGCTGGAGCTCAGGAAATATGGGAAGTGGAGCCTTTGGAATTCACCATCAAGACGTGTTCTTTAAACGCATGCTTGGTGCCAACTGCAGTCACCTTCGCAACCGTGACTTGCATCTGTCGTTTGCAGTTATGCATTGGCAGGTGTGAATTTGTAATTGTGTAATTCATACTTTCTTTGTATTTGTGCATATATAGCTATTGCTTTCATAGTTTCTCCTATATTTTTCCGTTGTTTTGTTCAAGTTCACGTACGCTTGTTCAACGTATCTGCATCTCTCCACGTTTATTTTGGGTGCACTTCGACCGTTGCTGAGATCGCCTTTGCTCTGCTGGTAAGGAGGAGCGTAGCGAATGCACTTTATTTGAGCAGGAATCCACATGCAGCCAGACACCGGGCAGACCTGATTGTTTACTACTTAAGGCATGAAAAACATTGCGACATTAGCAGCACTGGCTGAAGGCCAGACCTCCAAAATGCATGCTTAATCGCGCTACGCTTGCTGTTTTAGTTTGCATATTGGTCATCATCATCATTGGCAACAGCAACAAGCATGAAAATCCACTGCTGGATGAAGGTTCCCCCCCCCCCCAATAACAAAGTAGTTGCATCTGTCATAATTCCTGCAATGTAGCAATCCATTTAGCACATGCACACGAGCTGGCCCCATCGTTCCATCTCCGTGGTGGACGTGACCTTGATATCGTGGGGTCCTTTGGCTGCTACTTTGCCATAAGACTCCACTGCTGGTCACCATCGCGTCTCGCCACACGTGTCTCTGTCTCGCCCGCCTACTCTGCTTCACAGTCAACGCGACGTGTTCCTGGGCATCTGTGATTAAGAGCTTCGAAGCTCATCGGATTTCTCCTCGAGGCTAAATAAAAATTCTGATTATTCTTCTTGGTTCTTTCGATAAAGTCACGTAGAATGGAAATAATAAAATAATAAAAATAAAACAATAAAATAATTCTCACGAGTCTTCTCGACAGACCTGTTCTCCACCTGAGGACGGCTGCTTGCGTTGTGTCCGAAACGTCGTGAGAATTATTGTATTATGTTTTATTTTTATTATTTTATTATTTCCATTCTACGTGACTTTACCGAAAGAACCAAGAAGATGAATCCCTGCAGTCACGAAAGCTTTAAATCGAAATGTCTGATTCTCTATAGAAATCGTAAGCTCTTCTCTTCTTCGTGCGCAATGGCAAGTTGTGACTGATAAACATGAGCACGAAGGCCGCAGTGTCACGATGTTGGACGCTCGGAAAACAAACATTGGCGTAAAACACTGCAGAGACTTGTACAAGTTCCACGAGACGTTGTTACCCTGGCACACGGACACAGCGAGAAAACATTTACATCACGAAATTAATTACGTGCAAATAAAAATAGCAAATTTCTGTCTCTGCTTGTACTGGTACACAAACACGATGAGATTCATTTCACCAGAAAGAAGCGCCAACATTTAAAGCTTGTATTAAACTCACTTTTATCATGATGCCTCTGCATGTAGCATAGTAAAAACATATTTTCTTTTTCAAACGATGTTTGCCAATACAACATTTTGAAGGCACTATTTAATCAAAACGAATGCCTTCGTTGTTTTTGGACGCATCCCAACACTGGCTGCAGCTGCTTTGTAAAAAAAAGGGCCATAATTTAAAACAATTGCATTAAAATTAGCTCACCCAGGGAGCCATAGGAAATATGAGTTCCATTTCGATGCAGCCTTCTTATGGAAAAAAAAAACCACTGTGGATGGTTTAAGGGTAATTTAGTTACAAATGATTCGAGAGAAACCAAACCCAATGATGCTAAAAGAGCAATAAGGCATGTGTCCATTATGACTGTCATAATTTCATTTATGAGAAATTGCGTAAGGACTTAAGAGTTTAAATGTGTATCTCTTTTTTTTTCATCAAGATCAGACGTCTCGGATATTTTGTGGGCAATGTAAATATCGTGCAGAAAATGCACGCGTAAAAAAAAAACACACACACATACACTACCGACACTGATTAATGGTTGCAAATGTTAGAGATTATAAGCGTAACTTTAAAATCTGAATACGGTTGTGATGGCATTCATCACCGATCTAACACACCATCTGTAATGATGGTTTTTTTTTCCACGCATAATTCTACAGCACCTGTTAGCGTTGTTCAGTTTATGGTCGCGTGTAGAACTTCTTTTGCACCATACGTAGCCAACTGCCAATTGAATTGCATGCATTTCTTGAGCAATTTTTGCAAGCGATTATCGTCAATAACCAATTACATTATTTCGAGTTGACTGTCCTCAGAAGTAAGGTTTGTAGCACGATTCAAAAATTCTGAAAACGAGTAGGTGCATAATCTAATAATGTACAGCCCTCTATAAATCCAGTGCTGGGTGAAAACCACCCGGATGCCTTGTGGCTCAAGGGGGTTGTTTGACCTCGCTTCACACCACCCTGGTCAGCACGATTGGCGAAAGTTGGCGTGTGCCGGACCGGCTCGGATATCCCTCGCCGCTGATGTTAACCGCGAACAGGAGTCGAACTCGCCTCACCGTGTGTCTAAGTGGAGTGCGCTAGCCAGTGCACCACCTCTCCATGAAATAATGCCGGCATGTTGTTTTTTTGTTACTCTGACAATGTAATGCGTCCCTTAAAACTCCACTTGTTTAGGTCAATTTTTGCGAACATGCTGCGTGCATCTATAAGGACCCTTCGCATGGCAATGGAATGTTACTTCTAAGACCCACAATTTCACTCAAACGCTTTTATTTCTTTTCACCCAAGGCAGCGACCTATGGTGGGAAGCGGAAGAGTGCACATTGTCAGTGCAGGTGTTGGGGAAGGATTTGAGACCGGAACACTGGCGCGCGGCTCAGACATGCTGGGATGCAATAACTCCATTTACTTTCTTGGCCCTGCCACGGAACGAGCAAGGAAACATGAAATGCCTCTAATGTGCACGTGCAACCGTCACTGGGTTGTGTGCACCTTGTAGCTGTCAGAATGACTCGCATGCCCCCAAACACCATCGAGTGCAGATCTCGCGAATGCAAAGGGTTAGGGTGGTGCGTACGTTTTTTTATATTTTTTTTTATATTTTTTTAATAAACATAACATTACCCGTGAGCAAGGAATGATCCTGACTACTCTATTTTGGGTACGCTAAAATGTTATCCCGCAAATACAATAGACTAAGTTAAGCCATGGCTAACCTTAGTGGGTGGGTGATGAACAGACCGGTGTGGTGCATCTAGACTCCATCCCTTCACCAGCTTTGACCAACCGGCTTGGTGAGTGACGGACGGTCAAACAACCCCCAGGACCAATACGGAGCACGTGGCGGCCTTCATCCTGCATTGGATTAAAAAAGTAGTATTACTACCACTGCTATTATTATTTGCAGAACATTACACGGGTGCAATGCGATTGAGGAGTCTAACAAGATACCTACGCGCTTCGGCTGTTGAAACGTTTATCAGTGTAGACCAATCCGTTTCAAAGTGCACATATTGTCAGAGCATGTTTGTTCGCATGTTTTGCCGCAAAGCGTGTGTGGTTAATGTAGACCTGATGCCCTGCAATAGGTATCTACGTTGGTGTTTGAATATCTTAACACCGGTTCTATTGTCAGGAAGGGTCAAGCCGATACTCTTTTTTTTGTCCATCGTTTTGATACTGCCAAAAATGTCCCGTAGATATAACTGCTCGCCCCGAGCTCTTACCGTCTTGATGCTTGCAGAGCCTTTGCACCGGTCGCCTTTTGGCGTTCTGTGGTCTGACACTGGCGCAGAGACAAGTGCTTCGAAGGCTGTCTCTGGTGTAGGCCAATCAGTTTCAAAGACCGCGCCATACATTATCAGAGCACGATTGTTTGCACCTGCGGTTAATGCGGACCCTGATGCTGTGCGATAACTTTCGATTTGCTGTTTGAACATCCTAACACTTCCCGCTTTATTGCCAGCAAGGGTAAAAGCCTCATCTAACACATCTTTTTTTCCATCGTTTAATCGGCACGCTGACCGAAATTTCTGACCACCTATCGTGAGATCACGGAGGGCACCGATGGCCCACATAGGGAGGGTGGCGGGTGGGGAGTGGGGGTGACCGGCCAACCATTGGCCTCTTCTTCTGTGGACCGCACGTGCCTCGTGCAGGAGGAAGCATCCTTTATTCACCTGGCTCTCATCTGTGCTCTTTGTTGGCCGCGACTCTAAATAATTTGCGCGGCCGCATGTGGCCAGGGGGAGAGTGAGGGCCTGGTGTCGGAGGGATGGTTCACATTTGAATTCTTCTCAATATTAATGGGGATTGTAGCATTGTGTTGTGTGTGTGTGTGTGGTTTTTTTTTGGTATTCGGCACCTGCGTTCTCGTGCGAGGCTCGTTAATTATGCTGCTATTTTAAAGTTGCCTAAATTTTGCATTTGTTACTGTCACTCGTAATGGAAAAGTTCCGGCGAAATAACATCGCTACGTTAAATGTTGGGGGAAAAAAAATCAATCGTGCACATATGCAACGGTATTTGCAGGCTAAAACGTACAGGTTATAAAACGGTGTATAGATGTGCATATATGTACGTGTGCAGATGTTGCACTGTTACTGCGTACGATGCTCCAACGACCATGCACCCCGTTTTACCCACCCGCGTTGACCAGCCTCGTGTCTGTCGGGGAGACAGCGTCTGAAGAAGACGCTGTCTCCCCGACAGACCTGGTCTTCACCTGAGGACGGCTGCTTGCGTTGTGGCCGAATCGTGAGAATTATTTTATTATGTTTTATTTTTATTATTTTATTACTTCCCTTCTACGTGACTTTACCGAAAGAACCAAGAAGATGAATCCCTGCAGTCACGAAAGCTTTAAATCGAAATTCAGCGTGGTGAAGTAAGCCCCATCACGCGCATGGCGCGCGGAGACCCTTATCCAGCAGTGAACTGACAAAGGGCTGTAGGTTAGAGTCGTATCACTCATCGGAATGGGGCGGTGCGGTGGAGCAGTTGTTCGCGCGCAGCGCACAGCAAATGTGGCAACACTGAGTTTGATTCCTGGCATTGGCGAACATCGGTGGCGGGTGACGTAACCGATTCGGCTCCCCACGCTCTCTCCCACCTCGAGACCCACCGGCCCCCCACTTCACCAACCCAAGCTGACCATCGGTAGATTGCCACAAAGGACTTCGCGTGGGGGTGTACACATATTGCTGCTAACATAATTAAAATCAAAACAAACTGCGAATAAAGCAAAGTTCAACCTGTAACGTTTAAACAAAATAAAAAAAACCGGACTGTAAGAGTACATTTCTTTTTACCACTCTGACACATCAACGCCGAATGCACGTGAACCAGAAAATCTCCAGAAATTGGATTTTGGCTTTTGGCCGTGCTGCAGGAAATGAAGCGTTACGTGAGCCTGAACAAACCCCGGCACACGTGCCGCGCTGGGGCGCGCCTGCGTCTCGTCGGGTTAACCGGGCGTCGGGTCCACGAGTGGCCGGCCACTACGCTGAGTGACGATCGGCCCAGACGATCGCTCGCGCCGTGTCCTGGCGCAACTCGGGCGAGCGAATTGCGTCGCGTTTTCCTGATTGCACAACACCCCCCCCTCCCATTGACCCCCTCCCACCACCACGACGGCAACCTAAGCCCAGCACTCCACCCACCCAACCTATCCCTCACCACCCCCACCCCCCACACACAACCTCAACCTCCATAGCCATTCACTCATTTCGCTTGTCAAATGCAATCAGGGTGATCGCGGCCGTACGCGTTGGTTACAATTCACAACGACGTGCATACGAACGCGTTCAAAAGAAGGAATGGAAAACACACACACGCGCGCGCACGCACGCGCGCGCGCGCTCACGCAGCTACTGATCAAATAGCGTTTGACTTGACTTTTCGGTGTCATGCCCATCTTGCTTTGGGTCCGTTCCAAGCCATTAAGAAGCCAAGTGGCAGAAACATTCATCTGCGCCGGCAGGGAGGGTCAATTAACGGCACAAGTAGGATGTGGCATTTGTCTCAGAGTTGATGATCTAAGCATTGACTCGCGATGGCTACGCAGCGGTGCTTGCTAAATGATAACAATTTTAATCTTTTCTCACCAATGCGGCCTTGCACACTTATCCCATACCAGAAAATGGGGGCAAAAAAGACCACCGTATGAGGGTAATTAGTTTGAAACATTATGACAAATATTGCAAATCGGAGGGGGTTTTTTTTCTCTCCTTTGGTTATATTTTTGGTTTAATTTTTTTTTTGCTCAACGTCAGCATTCCTACGGACTGCCGTTGTGTGTCATGCCTTGAGGTCCGGTCCTCAATTACCCAGTCCAAGTCTCTCCCCAACCACACACACACAGGGGGTCATACACATAATCGCTACCAGACCCAAACAGTCACTAACTGCTTTCGCAGCCTGGCTATGCGCTGCCAAAACACATAGCCACAGTGCTCCAGAGATGTAAATCATTTGCCGTCGGTGCATTTTTTTAACATTTTTTTTTAACAGCCGTCCCACCCATCCCGTATTTTTTTTTGTGTGTTGCCAAAGGAAGAAAAGAGTTTTCGGTGATTGTCAGCGAATACAAATCAATGCGCTTTATTTAAGCAGGTGAAGACTCGCTAAATGTCGTTACCAACGGACAATCATTCATCGCCACATTTTGTGATTCGGGATATGAGTAAAAAAAACGCCTGCTAAGGGTGTATCGACACATCCATTCATCGATTTTTAAGCTCACGTGTGATACTCACGTGGAATTACACTTTTAGGACATCAGTGCTCTTTGATTTGCATGATAAATACTTTGTTATGGGGTTAGGTGACCTCTGCAGCAACTAGAGGTACTCCGATTTACCACCATATTAAAACAAATACAACAACAACAACAAGCAATGACCCTGGTGCTTCAACATGTACAGCATGTGAAGGCACGGTATAAATAATACTAATAATATGATTTTGATCGTGATGATGAGATAATTAATCAAATTGTCTGGGGGGCGGTGGTATGGGGGGGGGGTGTTAATTGTTCCACCTCTAACAGGCACATAATGGCCTTCTCTCACAAACCGTCACAGGATTTTGTTTAAACATCTTTCTTTAAAAGATCGTCTCGGATATTAGCAGACAGCTGCAAGGAATAACATGTTGACGCTGTGTAACCGGGTCATCGATGTTCTTGTTGTTTTTTACATCCAACCTTTACTCTGCCAGAATAACGAGAGAAATAAATAACCCTCCGTAAATGTGAAACACAATGGGCGCATTTATTGTAAGTAATATGCAATGCCACTCTCGATTATTTCAGTTGGGAGATGTTTGCTCATAAAATAAAAATTACCACGAAAAAAACCGCCCAGTAAAAGGCCAGTTTTGGGGCTAACTTCGATATGTTTTTGTTAAAAGCAAGCGAATCGCACATCAACGTTCTATTTAAACACAATGACACAAGAGCTGTGCACAAGTTAAACAATGCCCTTGCATACAACGTATGTACAATCATTATTATTATTATTGGCGGACTCATTCAAACTTATATATATATCAGCGAGGCCGATCGAAAACACAGTCTAATTAGAATTGCCACCGTTGTGAAAGTAAAATAAATCAATCAAAATACACGAACATTATTGCATCTGCGTGGAACACGAGCCACACTCACGGTTCGCAACTCGCTTTGTGTTTCTCGAGCGTTGAGTGCTTTAAGTACCGTGCAATCGTGTCGTGAAATCAAGGACACAACTCAGAGTGACGCCACAACACTGATGACTCTTCACACTCGCATGAATTATTGTCTCTTTATTTGTGGCGGTCGTTGGACAAAGGGGGGGAGGGAGGGGAGGGAGAGAGGCTTGAATTACATTCACAGGGCACTCAAAGCACCTGGAATGCATTTAAAGGAAACTGGCTGAGACATTTGCTGAAATGATGAACAGAATCTTATTTACTTATGGATTTCATTGCATCACAAATCCCGGTCCGCGAGGAGGGCTCTCTCTCTCACACACACACACACGTGTGCAAACAATTCGTACGTGCGCGCAGCGCCTGGATTTAATGCGGACGATCTTGAGCGCGCACGTGTGTTTCTTGTGGTGGCCCACACGCGTGCTCAGATAAGACAAAGATCCCCCGTATAGCTTTCCACGGGCTGTTGGAGCAAGTGCACTTTCGCGAGCGCCCGAAGAAGGCCGTAACGGCACACGACGCGGGGTGGAGTGGCCAACGCACAACGCCCGGAACCACCTTTGTCTCCCCGCTGTCGATATTTTACACACTTGCAAGCAGGTACTCGTTTAAGGCTGAGACAACCTTTTCGGAGGCCCAAGATCTGTTCGGATATCGCTCGTCACTGATGAGCCGTTGCTCGGAATCTAACTCGGGTGGTCAGGTTCGTAGCGTAGTGCTTGAATCACTGTGCCACTATTCTCCGCACATGCACACACACACACAGACACACACACACAGACACACAGACACACACAGACAAAGCGACACTTGCACACAAAGGCAAAGATCCCCGTATAGCCCCTACATATAGACTGATGGGGCAAGTGCTATTAGCTATCTCACACACACACACACACGTATAGACACCGACACACACACACTCTCTCGCACTCACACCAATCTGAACAATAGGCATCTGTGTATAATTATTAGGTGGGCAACTGGGGGCCACTGGGGGCTCTCGGATTTCCTGGCCGGCCTGGTGTCATGTTTCACAGTAAATTTCACCTGACACGGTTTTGCTTCAATGCACTTCTCTTTTCCTTCCTCCCTCCCTCCCTCACTCGCACACCTTCCCATCTCTTCATCCCCCCCCCCCCCACTTTTCCTATTGCTCACACTACTCGATGTACACAATCATTCTTTCCATCGCCATCATCGCAATCACCACCACCGCCGCCGTCACCGCCGTCGACATCGTGCAAACAAAACATCAATTCTACATTTTTGTTCTCGAGTTTCTTGCGAAAAGCGACTCACAAGTAAGTGTATGTTCCTGGTCTGATAGCCAACAAGGGAGAGCTTTGAAGGGAGCCGAACGAATGTCTTCAATGCTTCCGCTCAGGATGACCCAAGTTCACGGTGCTTCACGATGTCGGTCCACTCCGGTCAGGAATTTCCAGAGCCCCATGCCACCGGGATTTCTTTTAGTGTTTCACTCGAAAAGAAGGGGGTGGCAGCATCTGCCATGGCTGCTACGGGTTTTATTATTCCGTTCAGCTTTGTCCCAATGCGTTCGAGGTTGGTCTAATCCAGGTGGTCCAATGAACGGGTCAGTGACGAGAGATGCATCTTATTCGAACATTAAATTATTTGAAATAAATGAAATGATCTTCAATGAATGTAAATTATCCTCAACAAATGTGCAGCCATCAACGTTGCGATACAATGGCTCACATGCAATGGGGAGGTTGCTCATTTTAATCCTATTCCTGGCTGGAGGTTGTCGATAAAATGAAATATCCACCATTGGATCTGGGCTGCAAATGGGGGATGGGTACCACCTCAATGTTCATTCGAGCAGGAAATCATTTTGACTTTGTCTATTTGTAAAACAACAAAGAAACATATTTACGTATGTGTACTGGTGTCCAATATTCCGTGTAAGAGGTTTCCAAGTTATGAATTGATTAACTCTGTTCAAATGTGCATGGAATAGCAAACAATCGGGAACAAGTTGTGTTTTCTGCCAGATTCGGAACAAAAAAATACATGTTGGACCCTGCGTGAAGGAAGATGAATTGGGGAATTGGAATGGTTACAATCGTTTAATGTAGATTTACATGTGATTTTAAAAATTACATAATTACAAAAAATTTTTACTCTGTGTTGAACATGTGCCTCATTAATATGTAAGATATACGTGTGTGTGTATATACTGTATATATCAGGGGCAATCAGTAAGTGACGACATTATACAATTCCACAATTCAATTTAGATTTATCATCACCATCAGCCACGATCTTTCCGCTGCTGAATGAAGACCTCCCTAAGATGTTGCCACCTCTCACGGTCTTGCGATGATAGATGTTTTAGAGCATCTAAAAATGCAACTGCATCGTAACAGAGGTTTATGTGTATCGTGGGAAAAAGAGGCGTGTATGTGTATGCTGTGGGCTTGGACAGGACCCTAGAATGGATGATGCAAGATGGTCAAGAATAATAACGGAGGGATGGCCAAGGAATGGGACGCATCTGAGAGGACATCCATGGAGGAGATGGAACGATAAGATCATCATCCGTGTCGGTGCTGGATGGAACGTTGCATCGCCGGATCGTGGGCACTGGTGGTGGCTTAGTTCGGCCTTCATCCAGCAGTGGATTGATCATAGCCGATGATGGTAATGATGATGTGCAGTGTTTAAAAAAAGGACATGCGTAGGGTAGGAGAAGAAGAGGAAAGTCGTTAGCCTGGACTTGCACAAGGGCCGGGAGTGAACAGCAAACATGGCTGGGGGAAGACAGTTCCAATAACCTTAGGATTATTTTGAAGTGCTCGTAACCTTTATCGATGAAACGCGAGTGCTAGTGTGTGTATAGAAACGTGACGTATACATATGTAGTGACATAGAATGGATCACTACGGCACGTAGCGCTAGGTACAGTAGCATCAGGGAATTGTGGGTGTAGCACAGAGGTCGCAACCAGGTAACCGATACCCGTACCCTACCCGATACCCGGCTACCCGTACCCGGCCGGGTACGGGTATGGGTACCCGTTTGCGACCCTGGTGCGGCCGGGTACGGGTAGACCATGAGTCACTGGTGAGTAACTGTTTGTCACTCATTTCCCAACGTCTTTTCTCTTCTCACAATTCAAGTTCCTAGAATCAACCCACCCGCGCCTGCAACATGGCTTCATCCCAGAGGTCGCAATCAGGTACCCAAAACCCGTACCCGGCCGGGGTATCGGTAGGGTACGGGTACGGCCGGGTACGGGTACCCGTTTGCGACCCTGGTGCGGCCGGGTACGGGTAAGGAATCAAAACCCGTTTGCGACCTCTGGTGTAGCAGCCAGCACAGCAGGTAATGCCACGTAGTGGGTCACTAGGGGGCGTGGTGCTGGCTGCTGGCGGAGGGGGGTATGTGGGGACACGGCACCCCGGCCGGCTGGTGAAGCACGTGATGGGCCCGGCTGAGATCATGGCCCAGAACCTCCTGGAAGGTTCCAGAAGGGGGCGTGGTTGAGGGCGGAGCCGGGCAGGTGGCACGTGGAAGGCGGCCCAGAACCTCCTGGAAGGGTTCCAGGAGGGGGCATGGCCGAGGGCGGAGCTAGGCCACGCTCAGGGGCATAAAAGGGAAGCCCCGAGGCTGAATCGGGGCTGTCTACAGGTGGAATGGAACCCGAGGTGCTACATCTTCATCTCCGTCTCTGGCGTCGTGGGTCAGACAGCATGTAAGCTGCTCTGACCCGTACATAGTTACCCCGTGTGTGAACAATGTGTAAGATATATAGTGTAGAAAATAAACGTTGTTGCCTCCTAAAATATTGTCTCGGAAGTGACTCACTACACATATATCATATCGAATATTGCAAGCACACATATTTTACTTAATTAAACATATGGAATACAAATACCTTTGTTCATGTATCAATATCCTACATTGACAGGCTGCTTGTATGGAGCAGGAGCAATTGATAAGCCACTGCGTGATGGGGCCGTGCGACAGAATTATCCAAAAGCATCGCCAGCTAATTGCGCTTTACTTTGCCGCATGCACGCATTATCCCTGATCCCATTCTCTCCGCGTCATGCATCCTAAGCGACAATTTTTTTTTTACTTGGTGGCCCCATCGTTTATTTATCGCCAGCCGTTTCCAAAAAAAAATCACGCCATCGGCACCTGGCCCCCTAAATCCCGTCCCGCTTAGGATGCTGTTTCGTGTTTAGTGTAGGAGACCTTACCGGCGCTATCGCGATCGTAACCCCCCGCCACCGCCACCAACCCCTACCCCCTACTCCCCTTCCGCCCACTGCCTCTTCATAGTCCGGTGCCGAGGCCCCTCTGGTTTCAGAGGCCCCCCGGTGCAGTTGCACCGCCTGCACGCTCGATAGCCACGCCACTGCTGTGTGAGCGTTTGATCATCTTTCGCAACATTACTTAAGAGGGAATTCGAAAGGCACATTAATACCGTGGCTTATTTATAACCGGGCGTTGTTTTCCTTCTTCTCCCCATTCAGAGATTACTGCTTGTGTTTGCATATTTGAAGTTGTTTTCACTGTTCTGTTTACATGCGTGCTTGCGTGCGTGCGTGCGTAAGTAATCTCAATTCTTTTGAACTGGCTGGCTGGTGGCTATCACCAGCCTGTGCGCAGAATACGCGTACGGATTGTGGCGTCATCTTGACATGCAGAGCATGCTGGGATATTTATCAATTTTTATTTGATGGGCACAGATATTTGTCCTGGCTAGAGAACATGGCGGAATGCATTCGACATGCTTGTACTCTTCCGTGAACATGTTTCTATCCCACCCCCAGTTTTTTTCCCAAAATTGTGTCATTGGCATCGCGTCATGAGATGCAATGTTCATGCAGGTCTCTTGCAAAAGAAATGGAACTCTTCATGTGCGAGAATGGCCCAAGAAAGTAGATATCACACAACCTCCTCCGACATCCCTTCAAGTGATACCTGGTCCACGCCAGACAGCCACACATCCCCCACCCACTCTGCAACCTCCGATTTGGCTACGTAGGGTGCGAAAAAAGTTCAACATAGTACATAGTGTGAGAGTCGTGTTCATCACGTGATAGTTAAACCAATTTATTTTTTAGTCTTCATACGTGTTCACCATTCTCCGTATCATGGCTTTTGTGTAGCCAACTGCTGCTACTAAGTGATCAACAGTTGAAAAAGAGTAGGGTCTAACTTATTCAATTCTAAACACTTGACTTTGAATATATCTTATTAGGCTAGAATTGATTATAGCACGGACGTGACTTCTACGTCTCACTCCTAGCTCTTCAGCAACCTCTCTTCTCTTGTTGACATTCTACAGGGGTGAGGACATGTAATGCCACTATCACTGCCAGCATCAACAGCAAAATCACCATCACCGCCACTGCCACCATCACCACCAGCACCAAAGGACGAATATCTCCATACAGCTTTGAACAGATTGTCGAGACAATTGGCAGCACCACCACCACTTTTGTCTCCCCAATGTTGATGTTTTACGCACCGCACCAGGTACTCATTTTAGGCTGAGACGACCTATAGGAGGCCCGGGGTCGGTCCAAATATTCGTCACTGATATTGCGGGAATACGAACTCGGGACTCAGTGTGCCAATCACTACACTACCGCTCCCCACCACCACCAACAGCAACATTAGCACCCTCATCACCAGCAGCGGGCCTAGGATGTACACACTAGGTCCTGTGAATTAATGTGAATTGGCCGAGGTTGTTAAACTCGCTACCGACACACACACGCACACGCACGCGGGCGCGTGCACAGTCAACGCGCGAGTGAGCGGAATAAGTCGAGTTCCTGTCGCCGGTGACCGGCCCTGGCAAGATGAAGAGACGTGCAGCCCCAGAGGTGGCCGGCACTGTCCTGGTATCGGAACTAAGCCCAGCGAGGCGTGCAGTAAGTGTCCTGCGTGTCGTTTTTAATTTGCAGCCAGCGAGGATTTTAATAGTTTTAGTTTATGGAGGAGAAGGCAAAAGGAAAAGGAGTGGGTATAAAACAAAATTATGCAGCACTAAATCCCCTAATTTACTTCAATTTCTTACTTGTTAGCAAAGAAACTGCATGTTGGGGCCACTGCACACCGCAGCGATATGATTTATTAAACACCTTTGACCTGCACCTGCCTTTAGAGCGGTAATGCACACAATGAAAAATAGATAATGCTTTACCATATTCACCGCTGAGCTTAACTCTAATGCGGGAGGATGCACACTGCGGACTTATGCAAGTGGTTTTGTTGTTGTCATCCTTCCTCGACTTTCCTCCATACTGGGTTGCTGGCCCTACTGTCAGTGGGAATACTCCTGGGTTCACATTAATGGGAATGCACGCGCATACACACAGCTGTTATTAATTACGGTGCCTCTCTTGACCACACCTAATTCCCGGTATTTGAAAACGTCTTCCCGCATTAGACTCTTCCTGGAGCTTCACCGCTCACGCGACCTCGGGGAGCGGCTGACAAGATCTTCGCCGAGTAAATTACGAAACCCTCCACGCGAGCGTGCTAATTATATTAATATACTGTTTATACTGTCTAAATGGTTTAATGCTAATGGTGGCCGGTACTTGTATTTATACGGACCTCTGCCGACACCTGGGTGGTTTATGAAGTTTAAAATATGAACAAACCTCGCCGTTGGCATTTATGTGGCCTTTATATATATATATGTTTATATATATCTATGTTTAAACCCCCAAAAATTGAGGCTCGGGAGTAGTGGCACAGTGGCTATCGCACGATGGTACGAACATGGCAAGCAGTGCTTGAATCCTGGTCCAAGGTTATCATCGGAGGAGATGTGCATCACGGCACCGGTCCGCATTGACCAGCGTGGTGAAGTATGGTCAAACAACACCCGATACACCCCTTGGCATTGGGAGGACTTGATCCAGCAGTGGGCTAACACAAGGTGGCTGAAACGGTCATCAATGCAATTGAGTTGGAGGCTAAAAGCCACCGTTTCTTTTGTCATTTACCTTTCTGGTTACGTGGTAGGCCTTTATTTACTCGTTACATATTTAAAAAAATTGCTTAAACTTTTTTAGAAAATGCGTTATCATCAACAGCAACGTTTCGCTTGCTTCCTCCCCAACGTGAAGCTGACGCAACACCCAGACGACAATCGCACGCTGTGGACAAAAGGCGACCAGCAGCAGCAGCAGCAGCAGGCGGCGTTCTTGTTCCCGCGCCACTCAGAAACCTAGCGAGCAAAGTTTTCGGGGCAACGCTCAGCAACAACAAGATCGAACACGAATCGAATAATTTGTTTTATATATATTAATATACTTTCAATTTCACGTTCTAGAATCCAAACATAAAAATGAGCGCTTGCGCATATTTCTGCCCACGCGGGCAGCCTTTTGGATGGACAATATTTACCAGATTTCGATTTAAAGCTTTCGTGACTGCACGGATTCATATTCTTGGATCTTTCGGGAAAGTCACGTAGAAGGGAAATAATAAAAAAATAAAAAAATAAAACATAATAAAATTCTCACGACTTGTCGGCCACAACACAAGCAGCTATCCTCAGGTGAAGAACAGAGCTGTCGGAAATACAGCGTTCTCATAAAAACTGCTAAGCTTGGCAGCGTATTTGAAACTGGGTGGGAGGAGCAGAGTGCCTTGACAAAAGAGTTTACATATTACCAGAGGAATTTAGCATATTGACGCTAAAGAACTGCTTCTACCCTACTACGGACAGAACATGTATCGGCTGCGTGCGCACGAACCACGCTGTGCGGGCGCCGCGAATCGAGTTGGGCTCCGCCGGAGTTTGGCACCGACGCTGAGATCTCGAGGCGAATGGCACGGGCGAATTTGGAGTCGGTTTGCGAAGTGAAACGGTTTAAATGAAAAAAAAGAACCGTAATTTCCGCTGCTGGAATAGAAGAAATCACAGAACGGGCCCTACTTTGGGCGTCTGCTCTTGTGCGCCGTCTCTCTCAAGCCCTCACTCCCTCCCCCGTATCCTGCCACAGACACCACATTTTCGTGGTTAATTTAGAGGACTGTTCACACACTGGGAGCCAAGCGAAGGCTGCTGCTGCTGCTGAATTCAGCCATCCCCACCACCACCACCACCACCGCTGCTACATCTGCAGGAATTCCCATAGCCTGCACAAAAAAATGCATCACACACGGATTTTTATTTATTTATTGATAATATTTGGCCAGGCAGGACTCCCCCGGGCTGAGACATCTTGTTTAAGTGGGAGCAGCGGTGTTGAGAACAAAGACACCTGCTGCCTGCAAGCAACCCGCATTATCATGCTAATGTATTAATGGGAAGGCAGCTCGAGCCACAGGTTTTGGGCACGGTCCACTGCTTGAAAGCAAAGGGGACGTTACTCAGAACGACCCTTTACTATACGTGCGATGCAGTGCCGCAGAATGGCGCTGGCAATGCAGGACCAGTTCAGGATTGGAAACAAAAACAACAACCAGATGCGTACGTTTTGGGAGGGGGGGTCAAGGGTCAGTTCGAAGTGCAAGCGAGTAAATGTTTCTTACTAATGATACATTAGAATGTCTTGGACGAGCTTTGGCAAACACAATCAAGTCAGTAGTTTGGAGGGAATGAGATTCAAAGATTAAAACTTTGCCCGAATAATAAGTAATGGGATAATTCAGATTTGACAATGACAAAATCACCCTATATTCGCCAAATTTGGTTAGATCCTAGAAGCTCATTCGGATTTTAAGCCTGGCCATTCGTTGTATGGGTGCCCAAAAGGACTTGTCAAGTGCTGTAGGCCGAGGACTGTGAAGAGGCGATGAGATGGCAGTGCTGAGTGTCACCACTCACAACCGGTGGTGAAGTGTTAACTACTCCGCCTGGTATGCAGGAAGGCGTGGGTTCAATCCTGACTCTGACGCCTGTTTGCATGTTTTTCCCCTGGTCGCGTGGGTTTTTCTCCGCGTCCTCCAGTTTTTCCCTCATTTAGAAACATGAGTTTAGACTATTTGGCTGCTATACATGTCCACATGATAAGCCACGTCGTTGGGCTATCTATTTGTTGCCAGGTAGCTTCTAAAAATACCTATTTATCTCAGTGGCCCTTACCTGGCAAGAAAAAAAAATAGTTTGGTATGTGTGGTGGGTGTTCGCCGGAGTCCCCGATTTCCTCCCACACATTGCCAGACATTCGTACATTGAATTGGCCAAGTGTCCAAAACGTAGAGGGACCCTCCTGAACGAGGCTCTTGAGATGTTCAAATTCTTTAAAGTATTTTCAAAAACATTTTTTTTACGTAAAGATATAGATCGCCGGTGTAGCCTTAACAGGCTGTTGAGGAAAGTACTGCGAGCGAACACCTATGAAGGCCCGCACGGAACTTTGCTCCCTAGTGGCGATGTTTACACACAGCACCAGGTACTCATTTGAGGCTGAATCGACCTAGGGGAGGCCCAGGACCGGTTCAGATAACCGCCACCGATGTTGGTCGTGAGCAGGATTAGAACTCGGGTCGCCGGGTTCGTAGCGCAGCGCGCTAACCGCTACACCACCGCTCCCCACGAGTTATATATATATATAGTTATATACAAAGACAAAGATCCCCCGTATAGCCTTAACAGACTGTTGGGGCAAGTGTTGTTAGCGAGCACTCATGAAGCCCAGCACGGCACACGAGGTGGTGAGTGGCCAAACACACACACACACGTATGCACTTTTCATGCTATTTCACTCATTTAATTGCAATACTTAAATGGAATTCAACATCGAATTAGCTATCTCACTCACGACTGAACACTGGGCGGGGGGGGGGGTAATCTTTGTGGAAATGTAACCACGTGTTTTACGAACACAGCGCGAGGTGTGGACGGAAAAGCAATTATTATTATTACAACACTTGAGAAATAAAAAAACCACCCACGCAATAGTTTGCTCTGTTGTATTTTTTACATATATATAATAAGGGCTGTTACGTTAATATACCGCAGCTATGAACTCCATAAAGTTTCTGCCATATGTAAGCACGCGTGCATACATCAGCGAAGCTGCAGTTATTGTTATTACTGTGCGTACCCTGCGCGCTTGCACATCATTCGGAGCTATAAAGTTGACGAGTCTTAGGCAATGAAGTATAAAACCGAAGTGATATGCAGTCAATGTTGCATAAGCGTAAATGTTACTTTTTTCTTCCATTAAACCATATTCGTACGCCGCAGTAATCGTCGTCTGTTTTCAATATGTAATTCTCCAGAATATGCTCTGTTATTTATAATTACATTCCCTGATCAATCCAATTGCCGTATCATCCGTGGAAGTTGTTTGACCATACTTCACCACGCTGGTCAATGGCGAGCTGGCGAAGGTTGAGGAGAGCCTCGGTTCAGACATCATGAATAGCCGTGGCAGGGAATGGAACTTAGCTGGCTGATTTAAAAGTGTAATGCGCTAAACACTGCACCAATTCTCATCCTGTCCAGCTCAAGCATATCTTATTATTATTATTATGATCATTGATTGGTATTGAACTGTATCCATCAAATGTTCGCTAACAACTCAGCGCCAACCACATTTTGTAACCGCTACGAAGGTAATTAAACGGACATTTGAATATCTATTCCGTTCTAGAAATGCATTTTTTTTTCAAACTGCATCTCCTTTCGTCTTCAAATCCGTCAAGGGCGTGACGCTCTTCGTGTTTCGCGTGGCCCCTACGATGTCAGCGGCGGTTCGACAGCCACACACCCCGTGGGCCGCACACGGGTTAATGATTTAAAGATTCGCGGGGCGTTCTTTAGGGCCACGAACCCTGTAAGAGAGGGAGAGAGAGAGAGGGAGAGTGAGAGAAAAAATATTCCAGACGATCCAAGGTCCTCTCAGATACACTAACAGCAGGAGTTGCCTAACAAGCACTGATCAAAGCCCCCTTTTAATTTCTGATGTTATTACATCGGTCGGGGGGCGTGAGTCTGCGATATTGAGCCTGGGACTTCCAGCCAGCGGTTGGTATTTGATGCTACGAGAAGGTCTCTTAATGTATGCCGTTAATGTTTGTTAATTATTGGAGCTTTCATGAATTCCGAATGAACGGAGAACCGAGCGTAAGTTGTTTTTCGCTAAAAGGAACCTGATCATTCTTTTAAATTACATAGGCGCGCATGCAATTTACAATTACGTTACTTCAAAGTTGACTTCTTAGCGTGTTACGTACAATTTAATAAAATATACAGGCATGAATTATTGATGAATAAAGCGCATTTTGGGACCTACCAACTACCCGCTCAAAAACAAAAAAACTTACCAGAGTTTAGTAAACATGTGTATACTTCACAACACTTTGATCATTATGTTCCGAGGTTCATTACGCATCATTATAAACGTTGCGGCAAATATTGTTTGATTGTAACAAGTAATTGCCTGCAACAACTGACACAACACTGACGAACTCTCGCCCCAAATCGTATTTAACGGCTACATTGTGTAAGCGTGTTAACATTACGAACGGAATAATCATTTCACGTGGAATATTTGCAAGCAACCAATTAAAGAGGGTCATGTATTATTCATTTCATTTGTGCCAGTAACAAGGTACCAGGTTTGTTACACATCACGAGAAAGCTCAACTTCCACTGCTATCCCAATCAGCAACCAAGCTTTAATCTCCACGAGTCGACCCCCCACCCCCACCCCCACCCCCCCCACACTAAAAATTCAAGAAATTAAACCTTGATATTGCACGTTTCATTTTTCTAAGCTAGGGACTGTGCGATCATCAATTGGGATTTTAACAAAGAGCTCTACGTCTTAACTCAGTGAGCACAACTTGGAGATCACTCCTCGAATGAGTTGGTAGAATGATTATTATTTTTTTCCTGTAGGGGTGAACCTCGACTCTCGCATTATCCCAGGGAGTCCCGTAACAGGTGAACTGGCAGAATTCATTAAAAACTTGGAATAAACCACCACCACCACCATTCACCACCACAATCACAGGCGAGTAACCCACACTCGCAAAGACCACCCGTGGCCCCTACGCTAAACCGCGGCCCTGTGATGTTGCCTCTGAGCCAAGTGCCTCTTCGGCTGACATATGTCCGTTAAGATTAAGGCCGGAGCTTTGCTGTCGAGGGAAGCAACATTCGCCTTCCTAGGGGGCAAGTCGGTGCAAGTGTTGTTGGCAGGGCTTTTGTTGTGCTCAGGAACGCGGAGCATTAGAGGCTCGCCATGCAGCAGAATATGGGTAACCAGGACAGGTATTGAAAGTGGACCGGAATCTAAATAACGAAATAACGAGGCACACAAGAGCAGCTTTGCGAGCCTTTGGCAGACTGATAATGAAAAATGCATTCCTATGTGTGCTTTAAGAAACCTTTTAATCAGTGCGAAATACCTGTTCAAGTTCAAGTTCATTTATTAGGTGTAGCCCTGTGAGCCATTCGGCTCTTGAATCGGGTGCAACCGCAACAAACAAAAAACAAAAACATGAAGAAGAATACATCTTAAAGTGACTATGTGCAAACAGAAAATCCAAGAAAAGACAGCAAATATTGCAGAAAAAGCACCGTACATCAACACTGTGTGCAAAAATCCCAGTGGGATGCAAGTCAAACAACAACAACCACAAGACAACTTAGATTAAGGCCATCAGTCTAACTCTGTACTACAACAAACACACATGGCGAAACCAAAAAACTTTTTGCAAATCACCAAAATAAAGCCATAAAAGCAATGAAACAGTGATCATAGGAACTGTGACCTAATTTTCACAATAAACGACGTAAACAACATGTACTATCAAACCCTGCAGCCATAGCTGGCTGCATGAGTCACTCCACAACAGCAGGAGCATCAGTGGGAGTATAAACAGTTTTCAATGCACCTTTAAGATCAGCGCACTAAATCAAAACACAGATCATACTTTGCAGCAATCGTCACTGCATCGCGCACTTTCAGATGCGCTTCTGCGGCCACGTGGAATACACTTCCTTCCGATTTTCGAAAGCTACTGGAACTATGGACTATTAAATCTAGATTGAAAACTAATTTCTTTAGAACGTCCGAATGTGTTTAGTTTATTGTCCTTCGCCCACACCTCCAATTGGCATGGTTGGCTACGCACGGTACGAACAAAGTTCAACATACAAATACATAAGACGCGTGGCTTAAAAAAATAGGCTTTAACAAAGAAAATGTAACAACAAACTCAAAAGTGTAAACACGCAATGTAATGTCAATGCTTTACATTTAGACACATAACGGGGGACACGTGGCTTGGACAACGTAATTATGCAGGTTGAAGAAATTAATGTAACTTTTCAGAAAAGTTACTTTAGGCAGAACACATTGCTGTAAGGCATGATGGCTTGGTGATCGAGACGAGCAGTGGAGTGGCAGCCACAGAAGGGAACAATGGCGTGGCAGCCAAAGCAGGGAACAATAGAGTGACAGCCAAAGAAGAGAACAATGGAGTGGCAGCCAAAGAAGGGAACAATGGCGTGGCAGCCAAAGCAGGGAACAATGGAGTAGCAGCCAAAGCAGGGAACAATAGAGTGACAGCCAAAGAAGAGAACAATGGAGTGACAGCCACAGAAGGGAACAATGGAGTGACAGCCAAAGCAGGGAACAATGGAGTAGCAGCCAAAGCAGGGAACAATGGCGTGACAGCCAAAGAAGAGAACAATGGAGTGACAGCCAAAGAAGGGAACAATGGAGTGACAGACAAAGAAGAGAACAATGGAGTGACAGCCAAAGAAGGGAACAATGGAGTAGCAGCCAAAGAAGAGAACAATGGAGTGACAGCCACAGAAGGGAACAATGGAGTAGCAGCCAAAGAAGGGAACAATGGAGTGGCAGCCAAAGAAGAGAACAATGAAGTGGCAGCCAAAGAAGGGAACAATGGAGTGACAGCCAAAGCAGGGAACAATGGAGTAGCAGCCAAAGAAGAGAACAATGGAGTGACAGCCAAAGAAGGGAACAATGGAGTGACAGCCAAAGCAGGGAACAATGGAGTGGCAGCCAAAGCAGGGAACAATGGAGTATCAGCCACAGAAGGGAACAATGGAGTGGCAGCCAAAGAAGGGAACAATGGAGTGACAGCCAAAGCAGGGAACAATGGAGTGATAGCCGAGGGATGGAACGTGTCCCAGAGAATGTCCACGGGGTGGGGGGGGGGAAGAACAATTTAATCAGCTGAGGCCCAGATGCTTGGTGGATTTTTGCATCGCAGGATCTTGATGAATGACTACAGGTTCGGGATGCCTTCGTCCAGCAGTGCATTGATTGTGACTGATGATGACTGCTAGTATATTGTGATGAAGTGACTGTGAAGGCCTGTGACGTGCTTTGCACGCTTTACCATTCTGCGTTTAATGCCGATGCGCAAAATGCATTTGCAGTTGACCTCCTAGGGTTCTTTGGCCTTCATCCAGCAGTGAATTGTCCATGGCTGCTGCTGCTGCTGATGACGATGACGACTACGGCTACTGCCCAGCGTCTATTAGGTAGCAGCCTCAACAGACTCTGGGTGCACTGGGCCCTAAGCCAGGACCACATGTTGGGGGCCTCGCTCAATCACAACAGCGTGCGCAAGCCCATTGGGTGAGTGTGAGTATTAATTAGTGGGGCCCTGGGCGACAGCATTCCCTTTGGTGTTGGTCCGGTGCTGAGCTCATCGCTGTGAGTGTTAGGCAGCCCCTAGGCCACGCTACCGCCACGTGGTCCCTACGTCGTGGTGTAAACCAGCGCGACAGACGCTGAGCGTGAAACCCAAGGGGATTGCTCAGCCACACGCAACACTGCCTGTGGAAGGGCCTCCACTGGAGCGAACTCGAGAGTGGTATGTGGCCTGCTCTTCCACGTTGCCCTGATGTGTTGGAAGAGGTATGGCGTACTCACGATTGACTGTGGTGTAGCCCTATACACTGCGTTGTGAACAGAGGCGTGGGTGTTTGAGGAAGTTTGCTGTTGTTTAAACTGCCGCACCGCGATAAGTCAATCGAACCAGTGATCTCTGAATCGCTCGACCGGTGTGCTCACTATTACACCACAGTAGCACATTCTCATTATTGATACACTTTTAAGTTGGTGCTAACACTACTGATAGCTATTGCACTACACACGTGGCTGTTAGCTCATGATACATTCAGTCCCACTTTATAACTTTGTTTAATTTTCGATTTAAAGCTTTCGTGACTGCAGGGATTCATCTGCTTGGTTCTTTCGGTAAAGTCACGTAGAAGGGAAGTAATAAAATAATAAAAATAAAACATAATAAAATAATTCTCACGACGTTTCGGCCACAACGCAAGCAGCCGTCCTCAGGTGAAGACCAGGTCTGTCGGGGAGACAGCGTCTTCAGACCAGGTCTGTGGGGGAGACAGCGTCTGAAGACGTCTGAAGACGCTGTCTCCCCGACAGACAGAAACGTCGTGAGAATTATTTTATTATGTTTTATTTTTATTATTTTATTACTTCCCTTCTACGTGACTTTACCGAAAGAACCAAGAAGATGAAACTTTGTTTAAATAGAATGCATAATTTGCAGCACACTCGCCAAGCTACTGCTGCTGGATTTTAAAAAAAAACTTCTCCATGCTGTTGGTCATGGAAGTTGTTTGACCATACTTCGCCACGCTGGTCAGTGCAGGTTGGTGAATGGGGAAGCCAAAGGACATGGTTCACTTAACGCTGGTCATTGATGTTAGCCATGGCCGAGAATCGAACTTAGGACACCGGATTCACAGTTGAGTGCATGAACCAAATGTGACACCCGTTTCACCCAAACCTACGGGACGAGAGCTACTTGAATGTTGTGCATTGCAGCATCCTTAAGAAAAAGTGCGTATGGCAATCGAGTCTTGCTGCTCGTCCTCTTGCTTAGAGCACACCAACTCGCGCTCTCAACGCAAGTTATTTTGCTCTTGCCGCTGCCGACGCCGCTGCTGCTGCTGCACTTGGAAATTCAGTGACCACATATTTGGGTTCATGTTTTGGTTGTGGAGGTGTGGTGTGGGTAGGGTGGGGGTGGGGGGAAGAGATGTCTCTGCCTCTATCTGGCTTCTACTAAATAAACCATCGCGGGCCGCTTGCCGATGGGGGGGAGGGGGGGCCTCTGGCTCTGCGAAGAGGGCCGGTAATTGTAAATCGCATCACCTGTCAAGCACTCTGCGCGAGACCCCGATAAGGAGTCATCAGGCGAGCTCGGAGATCCGACTTGAAATGTACAATCGCGCATAAAAAGGCCCAGAAGACACCGCGTGCAACTTTGGGAGCCGAATGATTATTTTATGATCCACCACCACCCGTTTCCCCCACCCCCCCCCCCTTCTTTTTTTATATTTTCCCCGCGTTAAGTTTTCAGCGGAACACAGAGAAGAAACGCAAGGGGTCCCGCAGGGAGCTGGGAGGGGTGGCATCAATTATTCCTCACGTGGCACAGCATGGCCACATGTGCTGGCCGCCTCGCGATTTCCATTCGGATGCCCAATCATCAGTTGCTCCGTGGGACGAAGCGAGGACAGCCGTCAGTTCGACCACGCGTCCGTCCGTCCGCGTGTCCGCGTGTCCGTCCGTCTGCATGTCCGCGTGTCCGTCCATCTGCGTGTCCGCGTGTCCGCGTGTCCGTCCGTCCGCGTGTCCGCGTGTCCGTCCATCCGCGTGTCCGCGTGTCCGCGTGTCCGTCCGTCCGCGTGTCCGCGTGTCCGTGTGTCCGTGTGTCCGTGTGTCCGAACGCGCCGGTGGCAGGCTGGGCCACGAAGCCCATGTGGCGCGTGTATCTGAAATTGAAAATATTCCCGAGTCTGCGAAAGACTGCTGAACAGAAGTACAACCTACTGCGGCGGTGGTGGTGGTGGCTGCTGCTGCTTCTGCACAGCTCTTCGATGTATGTACTGTATGTGGAATTTCATTATATCCGCATGTTGTTCGGCATTATTTTAAGAATTGGTATGTTTCTGAATTCAGTTCGTGAAGAAGAGGCCAGCACATGGAGCGAAACGTCGGACATAGTGTCGAACAACACGCGGTAACAACTGCAAAAACACGCTGGCGAGAGGTACAACCCGGTATGAAATGCCGCTGTTTTGTCTTCATTAGTGACCGCCAACTGCAAAAGCTGCAGCAGGAGCGATTCAGCGCAGCAGTGACGGAGATGCGACGGGTGTCATTTGTAATGTAGATGGCACAGTGGTGGTGCAAGTAGAACAGCATAAACATTCCCTGTATGTTCACACCAACCGCGGCGTAAGTGGCGTGTGTGTATGTGTGTGTCTGGTTAATGACTTTGTCCTGGCAATGATTTAGTTCTTATCTAAGCCACCAAATCGACCTTCCCATAGTTGTGGTGAAGGGGGGGGGCGTCGTTAATTCTCTTTTGCTGCCCCCATAATCTTCAACTCTGTTCCTCCAGCCACACGTGATCTCGACTGCCCTGCTCCCTTTCAATTCCAGGCTCACCACCTCTCTCATCTGTCTCTTTCTCTCTATGAAATAAAATCTCCACTCTTCATATAGGGGCATCCTGAAGCGTGCGTTTAGAGGATTTGGTCTGCTGTAAATGTCCACGCAATAAGCCACTTCGTTGAGCTATCATTTGTGGCCAGGTCGCTTTTGACAAAGAAGCAATACAGCTCAGTGGGCCTCACCTGGTGGAAATAATTTAAAAATAAGGAACAAAGGTGCAGCCCTGCAAGTGCTCGCTCACGCCACTGCGGGCACGAGGGCCTCCACTAGAGGGAGCTCCTGACAGTATTTTAGCCTCCAGATGTCTTGGAAGATGTGGCAGTACCCACGTTTTACCCCACCACACGTGACCTACCCATCGTCTATAACTGCGCTGAAGCCCTCGTAGAGTGCTGCTGCTTCGTGACCGTGTCATTTATTGACACGTTGCGTTGCGGATCTTGACATATTGAGTTTCAAACCGAATTTGACTCTCCCGTGTTATTTTGTGGTTGCCGGCCCCCTCGCCGTAGACGCCGCAAAGCTCCAAAAAAAAGCAATGGCATCGCGTCGCGTTTGGCCGGGGCGAAATTCGCGTTTTGGCGGCTTCAACAGCGGCGGGCAAACCCGTGGCGCGGTGCGAGCGGAGTGGCGAAGGAACGCGCTGGGGACCCCGACGGAAGACAAACGACATCAGAGGAGCAGGCGGAGAGAGAGAGAGCGGCTCCTGCGTTAGAGGCTCTCGCGCAAGCCGTGGGCGACAAACCCATTCAGAGACAACAACAAAAAAGACAAAGATCCCCCGTGTTAGCCTGTAACAGAGTGTTGGGCGCAAGTGCTGTTAGCGAGCACCTATGGAGGCCGGCACTGCACACGATGAGGGTGGGTGACCAACACCACGCCCGGCCGCCTTTGTCTCCCCTATGCGGACGTTTTCCACAACACACCAGGTTACTAATTTGAGGCTGAGTCGACCTAGGGGAGGCCCAGGACCGGTTCAGATAATCGTCACCGCTGTTGACCGTGAGCGGGAATCGAACTGGGAGAAGTCAGGTTAATAGCGCAGCGTGCTAACCTTTATACGATCTGCTCCGACACACACACAACTCCCCTACACACACACACCCTGCCTGGCAGTCAACAAGCCGGCCACTTAATCTTCGCTTACGGCAGGTAATCCAAATAAATAAAGTGCACTTGTTATGACGTGGACTCTGCGCCAGGCCAGGTAATAAGCCCTTATTTCACCGCGGGAAGCAGCAGATAAAGCGACACTAAATCTTCTCTCCGTCGCAGGGGCGAGGGAGGGAGGAGAAGGAAGGAGGAGGAGGGGGGGGAAATCGATGTCTCAAGGAACGTGGCAAGGAACGTGCGATCTGTTTAGGTGACCTGCCGGCGTGTGGCAATCCGCGTGGTTTGTTGTTGTTGTTGTTTGATGGGCTAACGGCGGTTCGCTGCGTCTTCTGCCACTGCTGTTGATCGAGGGCTCGAGGCCACCGTTGGTTGGGGAACGGCCCTCGAGTAAATTGTTGTTTGCGGGGAGTGGGGGGGGGTACGGCGGGGGACTGCGGGCAGGGACGAGCCAAGAGGAGTGTTGTCCGGATAATTGATAAGCACGGCGAGTCCTCTATTTACGTTGGGGATGCGTGCCCGGCAAACGCGACGTTAGGCGAAACAATGCAACCCAGTTCACCACTGACTTCTTGGTGTCAGTTTAGGATATGTTCTTAGCGGGGGTGGGTCACTTTTCGGTCAAAATATGCAAGAAAAAAAATGAAACACAAACCAAAAAACGTCAACGAAATAAACCTGAAAAGACTTTATATTACACGTTTAAGTAAATAAGGAAAGTTCGCACGGAGCAGCGCTGAGCAGAGACGATGGCTGGCATTGCATTTAGAGGCCTGGGCGTCGACTGAAGTCGAGGAGTTTCGAGTGTTGGATGTTCACATCGACGTTGCATAGACACCGAGGCTGGAGAGCGACCGCTTGGGGGCACTGCGGCGTAGTGCGTCGTCACATCCGCTCGTTCTGTGAATCCTGAAAAAACGACGTTGTGGTGAATCAATGCATTTGAAATGGAATTACGTTCCCTCGTTCGTTGGCTACGTTGCAGTGCAACTAAGCATCGAGGAGAGACGAAACATAGAGGGCTTATCTTCTTGGTTCTGTCGGTAAAGTCACGTAGAATGGAAATAATAAAATAATACAAATTTAAACATAACAGCTCTGTCTTATCGACAGACCTGTTCTTCACCTGAGGACGGCTGCTTGCGTTGTGGCCGAAACGTCGTGAGAATTATTTTGTTATGTTTTATTTTTATTATTTTATTATTTCCATTCTTCGTGACTTTACCGAAAGAACCAAGAAGATGAATCCCTGCAGTCACGAAAGCTTTAAATCGAAATAGAGGGCTTACTGCCGAGATGTGAAGTTGCTCAAAATCCGTGCCAGCATTTTAGCTGAAGTACAGTGCAGTATTTTCCAGAGTAAATATTTTCTCGTTGGGTTAGATCTCGTAAAAATGAATGTGTCGTTAAACCCGCCACCACCCGACACAGCCAATTAGCAAGGGTTGTCACGTAAACAAAACGTGCCCATAAGTTGCTACTTCAACCCACCGCTGTGTTGGAGAGTAAACCCGCAACATTGACAACTACACTATTTGCATTGCAACTCAAGTTCCTTCATAGATGTAGCCGTCATAACTAATTGGCACAGAAGCGTGAGCCCAAGTCACCATGGATCACACTGAAAGGTCCCGGTTGTGTTTGCTTTGTTCAATTACACTTTCCCTTCCTTTATTATTGTCCATAAAATAATGTAGGCAAGTCACATTTTTTTTCTTCTTCTTACACTCCCGACCGGTTTCCTATTCCTTTAACGTGATACTCGCACGTAAAATCAACAGCTCGTTGGGCCCTTATTGCTGAAATAAAGTAAAAAAAAAATCTGAAATATATTCTTACCCAAGGAATGGAAAGCATCCAAGAGGACGTGCACGGGGGAGATGGAGCGATGAAATCAGTTCGCGGCGTATGTGCAGGGTGCCTTGTTACATCACAGAACCGTGAGAGATGGTGACGGCTTGGGTAGGCTTTCATCCAACAGTGGATCCATCATGGCTGCTAATGTATCTTGAACTTCTTTCGCACCGCACGTAGTCATCCGTGGCAATCGGAGGTGCGCGGCGTAAGGACAACAAACTAAACAGAAAAAATAATTATTCTAAAGAGAATATAGTTTTTCAGTCTAGATTTAAAAGCTCCCGTGGTATCCTCATATCTAATACTATTCTAATGATGATGCTCACGATGATCATATTGTTTTAAATGTAGTGAATTCAGGGCAGGCTGCATGAAAGTATTCGTGTTGTCCGTCCATTTCATGTGTAATACTCATACCCACGTGCATGCAAAATAACCGAGTGACACACCGCATGTGATTTCAAATTAAAGTTTAAACTGCTTGCTCCGTGCAGTCAGTCACTCACACAGTTGTTCAAGAAACGTCGCGGGAGATCACACAGAATGAAACAGCAAGAGAGCTCCGCATCCAACTTCAACTTACTGTATGGAGACTATGTAAACAAAGTAAATCAACGCCAAATATTTCACATCACTTACGATCCGGTAGCAATTCACTGCTGGCTTCTGTTGGTCAGGGGGCGGGGTGGGGGTGGGGGGGTGTGACCATATTTCACCACGCTGATTATTGCGCGGTTGGTGACAGGGGAAGGCGGAGGGCATGACCGGTTAGGATATCGCTCATCACTGATGATGGCTCTGGTCAGGAAATGAACTCGGGTCACCGAGTTCATGGTGCAGTGCATTAGCCACCGCGCCACCGCGCCAACGCTCCATTGTATGATATATCCACGTGAAGCATTTATTCATTTATACAATGGACAAAGCAAATGTATGAACACGTATATCGCGAACGTCATAAATAATTGTGCAAAAATGTCAGCTTGTATTTTTGGGGAACATGTTCGCCGCGGCCCGCGGTCGAGACACGTGGCGTTCGCGACGGCGATCGGGGCCCAAAATAAATGATCAGATTAATCAGGTCATAAACTTAATCATCATCATTTTCTTCTTGTCCACATGGAACCCACGAGACCGTGAACACCTGCTGCCTTAGAGACGTGTATGTCAGCCATAAAAATGATATCGGAAAAAATGGGATTTTCTCATCACAACCCACCCTCAACCCCATCGTGCAGTAATGACACAACAACAACAATAAGAACACACACACATACACACAGCCTCTTAAATGTACAATGTTAACGCGGCAGTGACAGCGATTGTTCTCAGTATTTAGATTTTAGATTGCGAGTTCCCGGGGTCGATAACGAAGGGAGGCGCGATAATAATGGAGCACAATTCATTATGCTCAACAACTGCCCCCTGCCTCCCTGGCCGCCCACCGCCCTCCTCGCAAGCCGGCTGCCACGCCAATTATCTCGACCCTGCCACGGAGAGCAAAACACACATCAGAGGGCTTCAGACAAGCGCGCATCACCTCCCCCCCTCCCTCCCTCCCTCCCTCCCTCCCCTCCCCTACCCTCCCCTCCCCTCCCTCCCTCCCTCCCTCCCTCCCCTCCCCTCCCGTGCACCCGCCGCAACCCTCCCGCGTTTGCCCACGCAAGCTCCTGGACCATGTCACTAATGACGGCAAAGTTCGACAAATCCGTATCGAGCAGCCGCGGTGACGGTGCGTGATGCATGGTTATGGGAGGGCGGCTTCATGGACCTCGTCAGTTACACGTGGCGCAAACAAGGGGCCCCCTTTTCCGCCGTGCTTTGTCACGCCATAATTGACCAGACAATAGACCAAGGAAGGTGCTGGGGAGGGCAGCGGGGGAAGGACGATCATGTAGCAACACAGACGCGCGTACAAAGACAAAGATCCCTCGTATATAGCCCGTAACAGACTGTTGGGGCAAGTGTTGTTGGCGAGTGGCGAGCACTTATGAAGGCCGGCACGGCACACGATGCGACGTGGGTGGCCAGCACCACTCCCGACCGCTTTTGTCTCCCGAGTGGCGATGTTTACACACCGCACCACGTACTCGTTTTGGGCTGAGTCGACCTAGGGGAGGCACACGACCGGTTCAGATAATCTCCACTGGTGTTGGCCGTGAGCGGGAATGGAACTCGGGTCGCTGAGTTCATAGCGCTAACCGCCACACTGCCGCTCCCAGCACAATGCACACACACACGCAAAGATTGGAAATTTTCTTCCTTCTTGGAAGGGTTTCTGGGATTCCTGCAGAGTTGGCGATTCGTCGGCGTGAATCAAAAGCACCGGAGCGCAGCTGTCCACGTGCGGTTGTGCGGCTTTAGTTGAAGACGTAACTCTACCAAACAGTGTATGTTCTTTGCTCGCCGCTTGGAATGTTGGGTATGTCTCTCATTAGAGAGAGAGAGAGCGATAGAAGAAGAAAAAAAGATTGCAATGTTAATAGATTTTCAAGAGTCTGCCGTCATTTGAATGTGATGTTGTTATTTCTAAATACGACAAGGCAGTTGAGTGTGCGCTTCATTCAAAGTGTGTAAAATGCTAAAGTCGAGCATGTATTATTCAGTCAGATTATGTGTCCCAAAATTATACCCTGCGGTGAGAGCAGAATTCTGCTAAACTGTGAATTAATGAGAAAAACACCGCTGGATTTAAGCCCAATGGATGGACTGAATTCCAAATGTGTGAAACTAGACCATTTTAAGGGGATAAAAGCACATCATTACGTATGCCATGATCAACATTGAAAAGGAAATGGAGGTTATTAAGTTCTTCGCGCAGCCACAGTAAACTTACCAAGCGAACAGTGTGTCCTATGCGAGTTTTCATTATTGCTGTGATGCTTGACATTTTTGCGGGAATTTAATTTAAAAAAACTGGACCCACTTTACGAGCGTTTGAATAGTTCTTCAAACACGCGGCGGTGGCAGCAGAACCGACGCACGCTACGCAGCACACCCGACGCGGTTCAACGAACAAAAAACAGCCAAAGTGATTTATTGTGCAAATTAGCACGAGAAATCAGACCCTGAGCCAGTGGTGAAGATTGCACATTCCTATGGCAGGTCTATTCATAATATAACCACTGTTAACTCTTTCTAACAAAGTGATGCTCATCGTCGTATCGTACCCAACGGTATGATGGGCTGAGTCAATCTCCAGTCAGGAATGAATCTGCGAACTTCCGATTGGAAGTGGCTCGCTGAGCCACCTGTCCTGGGACTAGACGAGGCAGCTATAAGATACCACGGACGACGCAAAATAACCCAAACATTTATGCGCAACTCGATTCATTCACGACTGTAAGTGAACGCCTCTTAATTGTACAGCGCAATTGCGGGCGTTCACAATTAATGGATTGTTTTCATTGATTCGTTCATTCATTTTCCGTTTGGTTTCTAAGCGGCGGTGGCTGACGGTAAAAAAAAAACAACGTCGTACAAAATATAAACCACCAAAGCACCCAACGTCACAAGTGTGTGTGTGTGTGGATATGGGAAAATACTGCGGGAAGAAGTACCGGCAAGAAAAAAAATTAAATTAAAATTGCAACATGCATCTGTCACTACACGCTGATGCCTTTTAACGGGCATTGTTTTAACCCGAGTCTACAAAGCGTGAAAAATCTTACAGGGTGTGGACACATTGGCGCGTCTCCTCTAACGTGCCGTAAAAAATCATTACCGCCGGATCCTGAAGCAGCACCGACATGAAAAGGGTGTTTAATTATTTAGCCAGTGAGGCGTGTTTTGATTCTCTTAGGGTGGGGGCGGTGAAGGGGGGGGGGAGGTTTGCGGGGTTGGGGAGGTTGTTTGGTGATTGTGGTTGCAGGCGGTGGCGGTTGCGGTGGGAGTGGTGATGGTGGTGGTGCTGCGATGTGGATGGCTGGGTGTAAGAGTGCAATCGAGAACCTGGGATGACGAAGGGAGGTGGTGGTGGTGGTGTTGGGGGGGGTCTCTTATTGTATTCGAGAAAAGAAACAGCCACCAGCGCCGCCAGAACCGCTTGTTCCAGTCGCAATATTTTGCCGTTTGCCGTTAAACTAACATTGTATTGTTACAACAAAGTGGGACTAAATAGATTGCGCAGGCACGAACAAAAAAGATCTGTCACCTGAAGGGGATTTCCTTGTGCATGTTTCTCTCCCGCACGTGCTTCTCAAATAAACATTTATATTCTTAAAGGTATCTAATTTAAACAGCGGTGTCTGATCCAATATTCACAATGTGCCCTCGTGTTGTTAAACCCCTACAATTCACGAAGCATTGTCGCAGCACAAGCTCGCGTCTTATATTTATATTCACACACCACATAAACACATTAAATATGTCGCTTTTTTACTGCTCGCACGTTGCAGTGTTTTAACACAACAGAGAAGATAACAAAATGACGCTGTAAAAAAAGAGAAATCTTGTCAAATCTCACGCAGTGCCATTCCAGGGGTAGATGTTTTATTGCTAATACTGTTTATCATAATACGACTTCTTGTGTTTGATAACAGTGTTAATGTCAACGATTTATCAAACAACGCCTGACTTAGTTTCATGCTGCTTCTTCAGAAGATGAGTCATCCTCTACATCGGGATGTTTGCCAAATTCCACTCTTCAGAGTCTGCCTTCGTGTGGGAGGGAACGGGAGAACCCGGATGAAACTCGACACGTGTCACTGAGGGTGGTGACACTCAGCATGCATGCATGTTGAACTTCTTTCGCACCGTACGTAGCCAACCGTGCCAAATGAGGTGCGTGAAAAGGACAGCAAACTGAACACTAAAAGCAGTTCTAAGGAAATTCGTTTTCAATCTCGAAAACTAATTTCAGCACTGCCATCTCCTGGCAGCCACGCGCCTATAGCACCTAGCAAGCCCTCGTCACCCATCTTGCACTAACCAGGCTCAACCATGCTTAGCTTCCAAGATTCAATAAGATCGGTCGCATTTGAGATGATTTGCTTCCCAGGATAATCTACCGGAACGAGATTTAATATTTACTGTCAGTAACCACGGGTGACATTTCCGTGGAAGATGTATGACTATTTGGCGCCACGTTGGTTAGATGTTAACTACCTCGCCTGGTACACAGGAGGTCGTGGGTTCAATCCCAACCCTGACGCCTGCTGCTGTATATTTGGAGTTTGCGTGTTCTCCCCGTGGTCGAGTGGATTTTTCTCCGGCTCCTCCGGTTTTTCCCACCACGTTTAGAAACACGCGTTGATTGGAGTATTTGGCTGCTATACATTGGCACTTGATAAGCCACTTCGTTGAGCTATCATTGGTGGCAAGTTCGCTGCTGACAAAGAGTTACAGAGCTCAGTGGGCCTTACCTGGTAAAAATAACAAGAAACATTGTTTAGTTTGATCGTGTTGCGTGATTTTTGGGGGCAAAACATATTTCTCAAGTTTTTTTGTTGTCTTCTCTCCCTGGTGAGTGTCTCGGAATACAGAAATAATGTTTCTTTATTTATTTACGTATTTGTTATATCCGCTTGTGTATTCATTTTCGGATATCGTTTCGAGGGGTCAAACAACTATGTGCGCAAAAAGTATGCTGGGTTTGCCAAGTAATTTTAAAACTTATAAAAGATTCCCACGTGGTTCGCTTTACATCTAACCGTAGGATTGGGAATAATAATCTTTGAAAGCACTGGAGATTTTTCGTGCGTGATTATTGCCGTGTTTAACATGTGAAATTCAACTTCTAAATAAAAGAACTATCTACTAATTTGGCAGCGGCGATGATGAGAATGCATTCTTTGTTTTTCGATGGTATTTTTTCGTCTATATATATATTTTTTTGAAAAGCCAAACTTCAAACCGTAAGATCTAAGCAATCATCTAATGCACATGAAAGACAAAATGATCAGAGAAACGTAGAGAAACATTACTTGAAATTATTTTGCAAAAAATCTGATGGGATGGGAGGGATTTTTTTAAAGAAAAAAAAAAGGGAACGGCAGTGGGGTACTCGAGTAATAATTCATCAGCTCTCATTAAAATCGCTCTTATGGCTATTAAAAGAGGCGGAACACGGCGGGTGGCTGCGTTTTTCATGCATATTTCACGATTACCTGGGATTATATTTAGTTATTTATTTCGCCTACAACCCCACCCCCCTCTCCGTGCCCCCCACCCCCATGCCCCTCCCAAACGCACCCCCCCCGTGCTTTCCCGCAGCTGCGACTTTTCTCGGCAGGCCGCGAAGTCGATGAGCACGATAATTCAAGGTGCGCCGCCGTGGATAGCGGGGGACGCGCGCCAAGGATGAAGGAGCAACGGAGCGAGTGGGATGATGGGGTGATGGGCGGGGTGGGCTTGGTGCACGGGGAGGACTTCACGTAAAAAAAGTCCGGGCCCCCCCCCCACACCCCCGTCACCCACTCGCCCTCCCTCACCGACCGCCTCCAACCTACCACGAGCTTGCAGGCTTAAACCGACCATCACCATCTCTGCGGAACCGACTCTCGCGACGCACCCCCTCGCCGGAACCCCCGCCACGCAAGTGTGCTCAGCAAGCGAGTGGGTGAATCAGGACCCCCACTTCTCACATCATCATCATCATGTGTACCAGGCCCCGGCTGTCCGCCGCAGACTGACGCATCAGCAAACTCTCTCGATGCACACCTGCAAGGTGACTCTCTTGGTTGCCTTGTCCTCCCGCAACCGATGTTGATTGCGCAAATCGGGTGTAATTAAAATGCACAGTGAAACGCGTCTTATTCGCATTGACATGTATGGGACGCGGTGGCACGGGTCGCTATTGTACGCAAAGGCAATTCCTGACAGGCGTTGGCTTGTCCGTGATCAACGTGGACGACAGGATGATGTTTTCTGCTACTTTCGTGGTCGCTCCTGTTACCGTGGAAAGATGCGTATAATCGGGTGAATTTACACTTCCGGGAGAACATTTCCAGGTGACATAACCAGGGAAACACGGCGATAGGATTGAGTTGCTGTCACATTGGATTGACGATTGGTTTTCCATCAATAGACGCGGATTATAACAAGACGAATTCATCACTCCTGAGAAAAAAAACATCACTTTCTGGTGGGTGACGTCTCCACGGATAACCACGGAGATCAGAACGAATTTGCCACCACATCTCTTAGCCATGAAACCCCCAGATATTGGGACGAATGCATTTGCGAATAACATTTTTTTAAGGCGGGGACGAGGTCAATTTGGGAAGTGTGTAATACGGAGGCGCGAGTCACAGAACCGCAGATGTAATGCGCTGACTATTTCATCACTTTCGCTCTCTCATTGCCCTCGTCATGATCCATCCACTTCTGGATCAAGGCCTCTGCAAGCTGCCGCCAGCCCCTCACCTCATCGCGATGCTATAATCAGCTTTCGCTCCTGCCCCCCAAAAATCCGATTTCATCGCTCCATCTCCGTGACGGGCTTCCTCCCGGGCCCCTTCCCCCCATCGTCAGTATCGACCATCATCCCTCCTCGGCGTAATGTTGTCCCCATCGCCCCGTCATCTTTACAGCGGTCTTTCTCTCGGTGGTGGTGGCGGGGGGTAGATGTTCACTCCTTCGACTGCCATTCTGCAACCAGTCTCGACCATCGGACATCATCATCATCGTCCCTTCTCGGCGGGATGTGTCTGGTGTCAGGTGCCCTGCCCAATCCCGCTCACATAGCGACGAAATGTGCTCTCAAGTACAAAAAGCAAAAACAAAAACCAAATGCACCGTTTTCCTCGAGTGACCTGACGTGCAGACCGGGGAGCGGCGGTCGTGGTTTGAACACCAACTTGTAAGGTGCCCGGACTCGAGACCGCCACAGGCTCACGGGCGCTGGGATCACGGATGGGTGAGGAATCACAGCCGCTGCTGCTGCTGCTGCCTGGCAGCGAAGCGTCTGTGAGGCCGCCTCCGACAACCTCTCGGCGTCGCGATTGACACAGCGCAGACTCCTGCGCCCCAAATTAACCGCTGTGCTCACACGCGCTCCCCCAAGACTGATAAACACGGGGATTAAATAATTAGGCCGCGCCGCTGCTGATGGCTTGCAGGCCTCGTCGCTGCAAGGTGGCGGGCGATATGCATTCCACAGCGCTGTGTCCATTTCATTGGGTATACTCGATACGTATATATATTAGTTTACCTTAAATGTACCTGTGTTCTCACATGTTAGCTTAGTATGGTTTGTCTGTGCCCGTTTTTAAAACGATTATTGAATGCAATAGATGAAGTAATAATTGTCGTTTGCGTTTCGTCTGTTGCCCCCCCCCTCTCCTCCGTGCGCCCACCTCCGATTAGTAAGGTTGGCTATGTACGGTGCGAAAGAAATTCAACATACTTTACTTCCTGTACAGCCCTTGGTCAATCCACTGCTGAAGCCCCCCCCTCCCCCCATGCCGCTTCGGTCATAGGGGTTGTTTGACCATACTTCCCCACGCCGGTGCGTGCCGAGTTGGCGGAGGCAGGAGCTCAGCACCACGGTGGTGAGATGTTAACTACCTCGCCTGTTACGCAGGAACCCATGGGTTCGATCCCGACCCTGACGACGCCTGCTGTATATTCGGAGTCTGCATGTTCTCCCCGTGGACGCGTGGATTTGTCTCCGGGTCCCCAGGTTTTTTCTTCGACGTTGAGAATCAACTGCACGCGCTCAGAGTGTTGGTCTGCTGCTGGATATTTCGACGTGATGAGCCACTTTCGTCGAGATATCGTGTGTGGCCAAGCCGCTTCTGGGAAAAGAGCCAAATAGTTGCTGGTGATTTTTTTTGATAGTAGTAGTACAACCGCTTGGGATATCGCACACACACACACCACTGATGTTAGCCGTGGCCGGGAATTGAACTCAGATGGCCGGGTTCATAGCGCAAGTCCGTCAGCCAGCGAGGCGCCGCTTCACCGTGGTGATCTATCCACTGCTGGATGAAGGCCCCCCGTCCCCTTCCAAGTTCTTTGTCGCGTCTCACAATGGTGCGTTCTCACGATCCATGGAGCGCATTCGCACGAGCTGATTTCATCGCTCCGTCTCCGCTATTGAAGCTTCCAGTCGGGCGTGCCCCCCCCCCTCCCTCTGGCTGAGACTCCGAGTAGCACGGTTGGCTACGTACGGTGCGAATGAAGTTCAACACACAGTCTATATGTACACACACACACACTACATACGTTAGTGTCAACCACCGGTACATGATGTACTCATGGTGAATGGTATGGTAAAATACGTGCACTCGCCTGACCGTCGATTAATCGATTTAAATTAATCGTCGTGCACACGATACACACGCATCGAATCTTTATCTTCGTACTTGTCGAAATTGTTGCGTCAAGTGACCCCTGTAGCCACGAGAGGTGCCACATTCGCATTGCAAAACAAAATACATTAATTTATTTAATTGATTTACAGCACCCAAAATCATGACAATCTCTGCAACTCGCGAGAGTGGCGTGGGTGAATCACTACCGTGCATGACTATCCTGAGCAGTTATTGGCTGAGACCAGTGCTCGTTGTGACTGAAAGCACCTACTCGAAACAGTTTCAAAGGCCATTCCGAATATGACAAATTATTTCTATTAACTCTTAGTGTTGAGATGCCCATGGCGGATTCGAGATCAGAGCACCAAGCCATAACAAACAATACAGCACGATCGCCAAAGACATTGCCTTAAAGAAAAACAAATGCACATTTAGTGTACGTATGTTGAACTTCTTTCACACCGTACGTCGCCAACCGTGCTAACCGAAGGTGCGGGGGAAGGCCAACAAACTGACACAACACGAATGCAAGCCTGAAGAATTAGTTTTCAATCTAGCATGCGCTGTGAAGAAGAAAGTCACGTAACATGAAATATTCATTTTAAGGCCACGGTGCTGTTGACGAACGCGTTGATTTTTTTATTTTATTTGTAGTTTCTTTCTGTTCACCGTGCTTGCTCACCACCGCTGTCAACGCAACATCAGCAGCAGCATCACCAACATCATCATCATCATCATTTGTGATTAAACCCTGCGCTGAATTGTAGCGGCGAGTTGATGGTCACAGCCCATTCACCGAGCGACTGCACCGACTCCCACGTACCATTTAAAATTCGCACTTAATTTTGGCGACATTCCAACTCTGAGAATTAACAACGACACAGAAAAAAAAATTCCGCGCAGTTCGACTGTCATGGCTGTCATGGCAAAGTGTGATTTCTCCTGTGACTCTTGGTTGTTAAAGGGGGGTGCGAGGGTGGGTCGGGGGAGACACTTGAGGGACACGGTCTTTATATATTTTTTTATATATATAAGAGGTCCTGTGAAAAACCTCTTCCACAGCCGGCCTCTGACACATAAGAGCCCACTGCTCCGTAAGCTTTCCAAACGGATTCTTCATTTCGTGACATGACGCCGATAGCGCATTTGTAACAAATTGAGAAATGACGACTAACAACAACAACAATGTTTCACAACGGCATGCACCTGACGGCAAGTGTAGACTGGCGATGCCAAAGACAATATCCTAGCAGAGCGGTCTTTGCTTTTCGTGCGCTCTCCGGCTGTCGGCCTCCGCTGCCTCCCGACTGCAGAACACGGAGCGTCATATAGGCTTGCCCGTGCCCTCATTAACCCTGTGAGCTGCCGTGACCAGCAGCCACAGGGCTGGAAGAAAGGAGCCACGGGAGAGCGGGGAAGAGTAATTTCCAGCATTAGTTTGCGCCCCGCGCGTGGGTGTGGGAGTGGATGACAAGCCGTGGAGCAATCACAGTGACCGCGCTCCTAGGGTCAATTTGATTCTCAGCACCTGGCATGGCCTTCCCTGAGGTTGGCTCGGGCATACGCTGAGTGTGCTAAGAAAGGTAGTGGCGTGTCCGTGTCGGAGAAAGGCACAAAGCTGGCTGAAGGTAGAGCTCACTGCTTCGTGCATTTCTAGTTCCTTCAAACGCCCCCCTCCCCCTCTGTCAGTAATAGGGGGGAGGCGTGGAAATATTATCCGGAGCTCAGTCCGGCTGAAAGGAAGTCCTTACTACAGTAGGTGCTAGAGAATAAAAAAAATGGCTTTGCCCAACAGTCTAAACAGGTTAAACAAAAGGATATCTGTCTTTCTCGTCTGTGCATGAATGTGCATGCGTGTATGTATGTGTGTATGCGTGTATGTGCGTGTGTGTGCGCGCGTTTTTTCTTCTTTTCACAATGTGATCTGTCATCACGTGGCTTTGTGCCAACACTTCATGGGAATTGCGTATCCCTTGCCCACACTCCCTTTCGCGAGCATTTACCCACATGCGCGTGTGTGTGTGTACGCGCGCGCGCGCGCGCTTTAGCCCATATTTGCTTCCACTTACAACGCAGGCAGAACTCGTTCACGACAACACGGGTATGGAAGCTTTGCGCATCTCGGCATCGCCACGGTGGCAGAGTAACGTCCGCGCGCAGGCAGGCCCCCGGAACATTCGCCCGTGAATCACCGAACTCAACGGGAGAGGAATTATATAAACAATGCCGCGACATTAATCACACGGGCGCTGTCCAAACCCCATTTTAATTGGTGGGGGAGGGGGGGGGGCAAGCGGATAGGGTGTAAAATATTGCTGCAGGTGGGAAGGTCACTCCGGCGGATAACGGAGCAGTGGAGAGAGAGAGAAGCTCGCGGCTAAAAGCGAGGGCTGTGTCGGTCGCGAGAAGTCACGTGCCGTTCTGGGCCAACCACGTGTCATCAAAAACAAAATTGTTTGGTACAAGATCGAACACCGGGTGGGGGTTTATTCTGAGAAGTGTTCACCAATTGTGCTCGAACTGCTGCGACATCCGTCTGTAAATGTGTGAACTTCGGTTTTTTAAAGAAAAACGCAAATTACCCGCAATCAGTCGTGGGAAGGTGATGCCGGAAAGATTTCGGAAAGTCACACGACCCGCGCATTCGGTGTTTCTCGCCAATCGCTTCGCACGTGGCCAACGCGAGGGCGCAATCTGCGGTCGATTTGCAGTGGGAGAGAAAGAAGGGGACGGGCGCTCCGTATTTCCAAATTGTCATAAAAAAATGCAAATTTGACCCCGCTGACGCCAGCGCACGTGACCTACTACGTCTTTGAGTGACGTCACACAGGATCTTGAACCGCACGACGTGAAAGGCAGGCGGCGCGTGCCCCGATGTCGTCCGATACTTAAGGAGCTACTCAATGTCTGCGTCTGCATCAACAGTTCACACCTTTCCTCCCGCACAACAACATCAACAACATCAACGACGACGACATCAACAACATCATCATCGTCAACAACAACAAAGACACTTCGGTTTGACGCGAGGAAATTGAAATGGATCTGCTCCTGCGGATGAATCCTGAGGGCAGGCCAATCACGGTGAGAGATGACCACGTGGCAATTGATGTAAACATCTAGACCTAAAGCTGTCGTGACTGCAGCAAGGCCGTAATTATAATATATATTGGGGACACATCCCCCCCCCATAATCAAATATGCTCAAAATGCCCCCCTTCAATATATTGCTATAAAAATATTTTTTTGAAATAATAATTGCAATGCTATGTAAATAAAAACAACAATTTGCTAAACCTTGGCCACAATATCTGGACTTGTCTTCATATTTATGTTCATATGATTGTGGTTATGGTTGTACTTTATATATCTGCCATTACATCCAATGAAACAAAAAAAGGTAAAAAAGAAAAAAACAGAGCAATGTAATACAATACACTATTAGATATTATTGTAAAAAATAAATAAAAAGTCCATCGCATGTGTTAGTGACTTTTTTTAATATTTTAGGCAGGAAATGACTTTTCAAATTTAGATTTTTATCTGGGGGGGGGGGGGGGGGACCCCAGACCCCCTGGAAGATTTGGTCCCCCCCCAATGTTGACTCCATGGCTACAGCCTTGCACTGCAGGAATTCATATTCTTTGGGTCTTTCGGTAAAAAGTCACGTAGATGCTTCCTGATGACGAGCGCTTGTGTTGTAATCGAAACGTCGTAGTTTTTTGTCTTTGAATCATCTCCATGACTTCACCGAAAGACCCCAAAGCATATGAATTGATGTAAACATTCCGGTGGGGCTCCTGCTTTCACGCGGGGTGGGACATTACGATGAGTAGCGGTGGTGTCCAGAGAAATAAACAACTTGAAACATCTTTAAAAATAAATAGTTTTTTATTTAACGAAAAAAATCGTAGACTGTTTAATTGACACAATTCAAGGTATCTCGCTGATCAAATGAGTTTTCATCCATCGGCAGCGTCAAATCGTCATCATCATCAGCCGTTGCAAATCACTGCTGGGCTTCCCAGGCATCACCACCGTATCTTGCGGTCTTGCGATGCACCAATCCATCTGAGCACCAATTTCATCATCGCCCCATCTCCGCAGTGGTCCTAATAGTCATGATAATAATCGTGATGTCACCTTAACATGCAAAGCCGAATGGGATCTCTGCTATGTTAAATAAAAACCATGTTTCAAACACCATTGGCAAAAAGGTGCAGCCTTGCAAATTGCTTTAAACTATGTAAATTATGTTTTCTTTCACCTGGTAAAGTCCACTGAGATATGAGC
The DNA here is from genome assembly GCF_964198595.1 of Lampetra fluviatilis. Classification (NCBI taxonomy): domain Eukaryota; kingdom Metazoa; phylum Chordata; class Hyperoartia; order Petromyzontiformes; family Petromyzontidae; genus Lampetra; species Lampetra fluviatilis. Next base: position 4,405,382 of record NC_136278.1, on the reverse strand, counting down.
AATTTTTTTAAAGGCGACCTTGCTACACGTAATGATAGCTCATCGAAGTGGCTTAAATAATCATCATCATCACATGTGGGCATTTACAGTAGCAGACAAATAATCTTAACGCATGCTGTTTCTTCAGGACCTGGAGATACATTCACGTGACCACGGGGGGAGAGAGAGAGAACACGCGGCCTCCAAATATACACCAAGCATCGTCAGAGTCTGGAATGAAACCCACTTAACTAAACTATGAAACGAAACTCCTTTTTATTTTGCTGTTTTTCAGAAGCGACCCGGCCACAAATGCTCGCTCAACGAAGTGGCTTATCGCGCGGAAATTCCCAGCAGCCAAATTCTCCGAACGCGCTGCTGCACACAAGGCGAGGAATATAACATCTCGCCACTGCCAGTGGAAGAGCCTCCACGAGGGGGGGGGGAGGTCTTCTGGAGGGTATTTGGCCTACTTTTCCACGCTGCGGACACCATCATGCCCAGGGCTCGGCAAGCCAAAATAACAAGAAGAGTCAAATTCGGTTTAAAACTCAATATTTCAAAAGCCGCAATGCAATGTGAACACGAGACGGTGCGGTCCTTAATAAATAACATCACGAAACCAGTCGTTAAAGAGCCACGTGTGGCTCTGGAGCTGCAGGTTGCCGAGCCCCTGATCCTGCCTGGATACCATCTCCCCCTTGAGAAGCAGGACAAGCGAAGAGGCTGACGCAGTACGACCTTTTTGATTCGATCATTCGTGCATGCTCACTCACACACTCGCTCATCCACTCAGTCACTCACTCACTCACCCACACAACAACAACAACCGCCATTCGCCACTAAGTGGCGGTGACGTCACCACGACGCTTGTGCCAGGCCACCCACACACTCACCTGCTCACTCACACACTCGCTCATCCACTCAGTCACTCACTCACCCACACACTCACCTGCTCACTCACACACTCGCTCATCCACTCAGTCACTCACTCACCCACACACTCACCTGCTCACTCACCTGCTCACTCACACACTCACTCATACACACACTCATCCATTATGTTATTCACTCACTCACTCATCCACTCAGTCACTCACTCACCCACACACTCACCTGCTCACTCACACACTCACTTACCCACACACTCATCCATTCCGTCACTCACTCACTCACCCACACACTCATCCATTCTGCTACTCACTCACTCACTCATCCATTCTGTCACTGACTCACTCACACACACACACTCATCAATTCTCTCACTCACTCACTCTGTCACTCACTTACCCACACACTCATCCGCTCATCCACTTACTTACAACGAGGGGTATGGGGTTGTGAGCGCACAACAGTTGCGCCGGATTAAATTTGCTTTCAGCCAGCGGCGTCGCTGAATCTCACGAGGGGCCTTAAGGGGGCCTTTTAAGCACCCCCTCGCTGCCGCTCAAGCTGTCTCAATCACGGCGAGTGAGGAGGGCTCGCGATGGGCAGCAAGCAGATGGGCAGCAAGCGTGCGAATTAACAATCGCTGGCAAGGTGTCAGATTGGCACGGGGTTGGCACGCAATGGGCCACTTCCTTCCCCGCGGATTGCCTCTGCTGTGGAAATGCTGCATTTTTTCGCGTACGCGCGTTTTGCCGACCAACAACAACAACAACCTTCACTTTCAGGAGGTCTCCCTCCCTCCTAGAGTGCTAACTCGGCGAGGAGCCATCGCAATGCCTGCCGTCGGACTTCTCACCAGGCGGGGGTGGAGATGGAACATTTGCATTCGCAGAGCGAATTCTCTCAATTTCAACGGTGGCCTCACACGAGCGTCAGGGAGACCTGCACAGAGCGGCCTTGGTTCCCGGCCAGAGGTTTTGCCAACTCTGTAGTGGAGAAAAAACCGGCGCGTGGCATGGGGTGCGGAATATCTCACAATGCCGGAAGAGGCAAGCCACTGCATGTAAATGCGCCGTCTTGGGCGGCGCGTTATCACTGCTGTGCGATTTACAAAAAAGCTGGACTTTTAATGTCCATGGAAGACGCGCAGATTTCCCAGTACAGCTGCCTTTAAAAAAGAGAAAGAGGACCATCCTGGGAAGACCAGGACATCTGGCAAGCCGAGACTCGGTATGCAACGCCACACCCACCACTGCACACGAGGACCCAGATGGGCCAAACCGCGCTGGCAAGGCCCACAAAAGCACCTCTGGAAATTGGCTCTGCAAATCCTGCATGCGTGGCGGAGGGAGGGGGGGGAGGCGGAGAGGCAAAAGCAGAGGCAACAGAGCCTCGGAACGGATGGCGCGGTCATTGCTCAGTGACGCTGTTCACATCTCAGTGCCGGCGCTCTCGCCCCGTGGCAACGTGCGATTTTTTGCAAAGTGGTCCAAAAATGGGCGGCCGCCCGCGACGAACCCGGATTCTCACGCTCTTATGTACCGCACAGCGTCTCGAGACGAGGTTGCCTTCTCGAATCCAAATATTAGCATACGAATCAAAAGATTATTTCATCGTACATCGCCAGTCGATGGTTATGACAGCGACAACCTACTGCTGCTCTGTGGCTGTTGGGTAAAAAAAATACTTTTATCTCTTCCCGTTAATGTGTCGCGTCGGAAGCCGTTGGCACTGCGACGAGTTTATCATTGCGCATGTCCCCTCTTCGCAGGAGGGACGCCGGAACTCAGCGGTCGTTCGCAAAGCTGAGACGGCACGGCGGTCAACGCGACGCACGCGAACCGTGTGTCAGGTGCCAATGCGGTGTTGCCACAAGGGGTCAGAGGTTACGCAGGGAGTGTAAACGTTTTCACGACGGACCCAGGGACTGCTTAACCTTTCCTGGTGTTTTACGGCCTTGTCTGCCAACGAGGTGAGGATTAGTCTCCCCCCCACACCCTTTGGTAGGGGGCGTGAGAGTTACGGGGGAAGGAAGAACTGAGCGAAGAATTGTGATCCGTCAATATTTTTTCAACCGCTCTGTCTGTTTACGTCTGTCCGGCTATCAGCACAGAAAGTGTCCGCGAATTGTACGGGCAGTGGGAATGAATGACCAATGTGTCACCCACGAGCATTAACGCAGAAGTAGTTTCATATGTATTATCATTTGTGTATTGATTTATTGATATAAAAACGCTCTAATTTACAAATAGAAACTCCTTGACCGAAGTAAAACAAAAAATCTGAATGGCGAAAAACACATGCAGCGTCAATTATTGTCAAGCAAAGCAGTCTAGGATTTCAACTGACAAATACTGAAATCTGCCCACCTCTGTCCACCCGGCAGTGTCAACGGATTCATCGCAGTTGGTCGATCGGGAGTCGGGTTTCACGGGACGATGCGTGGGTGCTCACACTTCTTCCGAAACATTTAGCCTGCGTGGAAGAGTAGGCCCAAAACACCCACTAGCGTCGCTTTCTGGAGCTCCCTGTCGAGGGATGTCCTTCCAACAGCAGTGGCTTAGACACACAGTTACAGGGCTCCACCTTTACCATTACTGTGTTGAACTTCTTTCGCACCGTACGTAGCCAACGGTGCTAATCGAAGGTGCGGCGGACGGACAACGAACTAAACACAACAGGCAGTTCTAAAGAAACGAAAATCAATTGCAGATTTAAAAGTGGATAGCTCCAGTGGCTTCCTAATATCGGAAGGCAGAGCGTTCCAGACGGTCGCAAAAGCACATCTGAAAGTGGCGCACGATACGGTGACCGCCGTCTTTGTGAGAGTAAAACAAAATAAAGAGAACACTGCAGATGTGTAAATTCTAACCGCGGTTGGTCATTAACTGATGTATGCCCTTTCCCTGGCTGGCAGGCGGGCAGGCGGGCAGGCGGGCAGGCGGGCGGGGCAGCAAATAAGAGGCGAGAGGTGTGGAATCTGCACGCAAATGCGCATCGCTCCCAATCTACGGCGCGACAAGGGTCTCGCGGCGAGGTTTGTCCAAAGTGCACGCAGCAGCGGGGCGGCAGCTACCAACGGGCACGGAGGAGCGAGTAGTTCACGCCCGTTCGGAGCGCCCCGGCGCGGACGCGCTGACAAACACTCCAATTGAAAGAGACACCGATGTGCCATTTTAATGGGCCTGTTTGTGCAAATTACGACCTCCAGCACCCACTTTGCACCTCTGCGGTGACTGTGACAGGCGAGCCGCCAGCACGATTTGTAGTAAGTCTCTCCGATTCGGTCTTCCTCTCGTATCCGGCAACAGCTGTTGTTGCCATTCTACGTCAGTACATTACAGCTACGGGACTGGCATATTTTCACGGGGGTTGTTGTTTTAACTCATCTGGCCAAATTCCAAAAAAAAAACTCGGAAAAAAGTTCCCGTTTTGTTAATTTATTTATTAAAGGGTATCACCTTACGGTTCTTAAAATGTGCTGAAAGGTGCGGTTTTGGAGCAGAGGTCTCACTCGGAAGATCTTCAACGATGTGCAAGCGTAGAGGATTTGCGTATTGCTTATTTAAATATTCATCTGCGTATTTTTGTTTTATTAATACCTTCAGGGAAATGTGGTTTCGTCAATTCCTTTCACTTCGGCTCCTGACGATGCGAAATGAATGAGTCGCGATGCACTTGAAATAACAAATCTCAGTATTCGTGAGAGCATTAAAATCCAGTAACATAATAATGTTCAAAATTATCCAGGCTAACCTTACTTAGTCTCTAAAGTGTGTGTGTTTTTTATTAAGTCGAGCAGGGTCTTACTACATTGGGGATGTTTGTCTTATCTCGTTACCGAGTTGTTTGACTCCACCTGGGAGGAATCTGGATGACCTGGAGAAAACAACGCCATGCCTACGCAGGGATGACAGATCCAGTTCTTCGAATCACCCGCTGACTGAATCTATCTCTCTCCCGCCTGCGACCGCAATTGAAAGCCACGTTCGAGTCGCGAGAAACCCAACGCGTGTTAACGAGGAAGGAGAAAAACCTAACGGAGAACACCCTAACGAGAACACCCTAACGAGAACACCCTAACGAGAACACCCTAACGAGAACAACCTAACGAGAACACCCTAACGAGAACAACCTAATGAGAACAACCTAACGAGAACACCCTAACGAGAACACCCTAACGAGAACAACCTAACGAGAACAACCTAACGAGAACACCCTAACGAGAACAACCTAATGAGAACAACCTAACGAGAACACCCTAACGAGAACATCCTAACGAGAACACCCTAACGAGAACACCCTAACGAGAACAACCTAACGAGAACACCCTAACGAGAACACCCTAATGAGAACAACCTAACGAGAACACCCTAACGAGAACAACCTAACGAGAACACCCTAACGAGAACACCCTAACGAGAACAACCTAACGAGAACATCCTAACGAGAACACCCTAACGAGAACACCCTAACGAGAACAACCTAACGAGAACACCCTAACGAGAACACCCTAATGAGAACACCCTAACGAGAACACCCTAACGAGAACACCCTAACGAGAACACCCTAACGAGAACACCCTAATGAGAACACCCTAACGAGAACAACCTAACGAGAACACCCTAACGAGAACAACCTAACGAGAACATCCTAACGAGAACACCCTAACGAGAACACCCTAACGAGAACACCCTAACGAGAACACCCTAACGAGAACAACCTAACGAGAACACCCTAACGAGAACAACCTAATGAGAACAACCTAACGAGAACACCCTAACGAGAACACCCTAACGAGAACAACCTAACGAGAACACCCTAACGAGAACAACCTAATGAGAACAACCTAACGAGAACACCCTAACGAGAACATCCTAACGAGAACACCCTAACGAGAACACCCTAACGAGAACAACCTAACGAGAACACCCTAACGAGAACACCCTAATGAGAACAACCTAACGAGAACACCCTAACGAGAACAACCTAACGAGAACACCCTAACGAGAACACCCTAACGAGAACAACCTAACGAGAACATCCTAACGAGAACACCCTAACGAGAACACCCTAACGAGAACAACCTAACGAGAACACCCTAACGAGAACACCCTAATGAGAACACCCTAATGAGAACACCCTAACGAGAACACCCTAACGAGAACACCCTAACGAGAACACCCTAACGAGAACACCCTAATGAGAACACCCTAACGAGAACAACCTAACGAGAACACCCTAACGAGAACAACCTAACGAGAACATCCTAACGAGAACACCCTAACGAGAACACCCTAACGAGAACAACCTAACGAGAACACCCTAACGAGAACACCCTAATGAGAACAACCTAACGAGAACACCCTAACGAGAACACCCTAACGAGAACAACCTAACGAGAACACCCTAACGAGAACACCCTAACGAGAACAACCTAACGAGAACACCCTAACGAGAACAACCTAACGAGAACACCCTTACGAGAACACCCTAACGAGAACAACCTAACGGGAACACCCTAACGAGAACACCCTAACGAGAACAACTTAACGAGAACAACCTAACGAGAACAACCTAACGAGAACACCTTAACGAGAACACCCTAACGAGAGCACCCTAACGAGAACACCCTAACGAGAACACCCTAACGAAAACACCTTAACGAGAACAGCCTAACGGGAAAACCCTCACGCATGTTAACAATGCGTGGCAACCTGGACATTTAAGAACGTGGAAATTCTGAATGTGGTGCAACTTTGTTTTAGTTGAACAATGTAATGGTGAGCTGCACTGTTATGATTCTGATGTGCGTGAGTTACTGGAACATCCGTGGAAATTTGGCCCTCCTCCAAATGAAGTCAGAGTTTTGGACTAAATGTGACTGCATTACAAAACAGTATTTCTTTTCTGGAAGATAGATGCTACACATATGGACATCAAACAATCGGCAAGGGCATTGTACAAAAGACACTCACGAAGGCTGCAATGATTTATTACTTTTGGAACTATTAGGATATTAATCATGATCAGCAGCAGCAGCAGCATCAGCCCACTGGTTGCCCGTGTAAGAGATACTCAAGTGCACGGTTAGCAGTAACTCACTCAGAAGACAGAAAGACGACCGGTCAACCAACCTGCCCAAGTCACATCATCCACTCACAATCAGCAGCACGCAAATCGATGCTCGTCTGCAAAGGATCTGGATCGGCTGATGGCAATCCGAATCCGAGCAGCCCCGATGGTCTGGAACAGCCTTGCCTCTTGACATGTGGTCACTTACAAAAGTTGGTGATTGTAAGTCGAAGCAAGCGACGTTCTTACTGGTAGGAACCTCCTGCTTACACCAGCCCACACAGGGGATTATTGTGTCCGTCTGTCCATCGTGCATACAAAAATGGGAGGGGTGGGGCTGGGTGGAGAGGGGAGGGTGGGGAGGGGCTGGGTGGGGAGGTGGGGTTAGGCTGGGTGGGGAGGGTGGGGAGGGGCTGGTCACCCCGTGGTGCCCTTATAAAATTCAACGTTTAACCTACTCACGCCGGCTTGTGCCCTCCCTCACCACGCCGCCGTTGACCCTGGCCATTGTCCGAGCAACCCAACGTTCCTACCAGCTCCCTCCGCAGGAATGTGTTAATCTCGAGTGTCCGTCGTGTCCTGGTCTTGTTGTTTGCCATCGGCACAATTCCATCTCGGCTTTCGGTGAATCATGGCGCGTTGTACACTCCGCATCGTATTCAACGATTGATAAATCCAGTGCTGCACGAAGGCCTTCCCAAGCAATTTGCCACCTCTCGCGATCCTACGATGTAATAATCGACCCAGCAGCTGCACATGAAGTCATTCCATAATTGCACCTCCTCTAAGACGCGTTCTGTCCCTAGGCTTCCACTCCGTTTCTAATCTTGACCATTGGCCATCGACCCATTTACTTTCCAAAACAATTAGAATGGGCACGTTCTCTTAATGCGCGTGCCCCTCTTCCTATCTGTCAGTGTAATTCCGAGCATGCTTTAGGATATATATAATGCTATTCTTTTTAATCGGATGAGTAGAAAACCAGTTGCTCTGCAATGGAACATGAGAGAAAGCTGTCATGTCACATACTCTTCTCACAGTCGTAAACTCGAAGCACTTAAAGTAATCCGCTTTTTGACGTAAGAAAATACCAAGATAATGTCTATTGTGAGGTTTTTTGTTGTATTCTCTGGGAAGTAAAGGATATTCTAGCGATATAATTACGTTAATAGGCGCACACATTGAAAGGTTAGAGCACATTTTTTTTATTAACCGTGTACGTCTTCTGTATTTATGACTCCTAAATCTTCGATGTTGCTATCTATGATACGTCTTCCGAACTTCTTCTTCTTATTCTGCCGTTTCAATGTCATTTAGTTCAATGTTTATTTGTTACATGGGAAAGCCCGTCTAGGCATTAGCCCAGCTAGCCAAGGTGGTAGCCACGGACAGCAGAGAGTTATTGTTTGTGCTAGATTAGTTTAACAGTAGTATAAGACGAATTAGAAAAATTATAGAGATGAAAAAATATCGAATATTTCATTTTTTATATATTTTGCTCTAATATGTTCATTATCGATCAATGTTAATTACAGCTCTCTATCTAGTGCTGCGTTTTGGAAGGTGGTCTGTTAACCTCGCGCCGCGAGTATTTATTAATGGGAATGAGTCGGCCAATAGCACGGCTCCTGTAATAAATCTCGCCTGCCCTGCGTTACAATTGCGTGGAGCTCTGGACTATTTAACGGAAGCGACACACACACACGCACACGTGTTCACACACACGCACGCACACGTGTTCACACACACACACGCACACACAAGCACATACCCGCACGCACGCAAACGCACATCGCTGTACGCATAAAGATACAGATCCCCCGTATAGCCTCAACAGACTGTTGGGGCAAGTGCTGTTAGCGAGCAGCGATGGAGGCCGACACGGTACACGAGGGGGTGGGTGGCCAGCACCACGCCCGGCCGCCTTTGTCTCCCGAGTGGCGAGTCGACCTATTGGAGGCCCACTACTGGTTCAGATAACCGTCACTGATGTTGCATGCATGTATGTTGAACTTCTTTCGCACCGTACTTCGCCGTAAGCGGGAATCGAACTCGAGCCGCCGGGTTCATAGCAGCACCACGTTAACCGCTTTAAACACACGCACAGACACACACGAACACATACCCGCAGACACAAAGATAAAGACAAAGACCCCCCGTATAGCCTTAACAGACTGTAGGGGCAAGTGCTGTTAGCGAGCACCTATGAAGGCCGGAACGGTACACGAAGGCCGGAACGGTACATACCCGCAGACACACACACCCACCCACGCGCAAACACTACACTACACACACGTGAACACATCCATCCATCTGGAAACGATAGCGGAGCCGTATTCTTCTCAAGGCTCAGTGGGCTGTCTCCATAGAGCGAGAAACGTTGTCCAGCGGCATTGCCCGTTTGGACACGGGCTACTTCTCGCCCAGCCTGGGGAGTAGCTCCCTCGGTGGACATGGAGGTGGGTGGGTTGTCTGACCCGAGACGCCGGTGGGGTGGAGGGGAGGCGGTTCAACGGGAGAAAGTGGTGGAGGCGGTGGGGGGAGGTGGGATGGCGGTGGTGGTTATAGTGGACAGTGGTTGTGGTGGTGTAGCGGTTAACTCGCTACGCTATGCGAACCCGGCTTCCCGAGTTCGATTCCCTCTCGCGGCCAAAACCAGTGACGATTATTTGAACCGGTCGTGGGCTTCCCCTAGGTCGACTCAGCCTCAAACGAGTACCTGGTGCGGTGTGTATACATCGCCACTGGGGAGACAAAGGCGGCCGGGCGTGGTATTGCCCCCCCCCCCCAACTCCTGTGTGCCGTTCCGGCCTTCGTAGGTGCTACTCGCTAGCAGCAATTGTTCAGGCTACACGGGGCATCTTTGTCTTTGGATTGCGCTGTGGCAAGCGCATCGGTCGATTTACTGCGAAAACACACAAATAGCGTGGGGTATAATGCATCCATTGCTCGCCACATTACAAATTGCACCCCCGTCCCACTTGTGTAAGTTGCATGCAGTTTAAAAGTCCGAGACATTTATATAACTGTATAATGTGCAGCATGTGTGGAAGTCTTCGGGGAGGAACGTATTATAAAATAGAAAAAGTAAAAAAAAATACATTGGCACGCACGTTTAAAAAATCAACATTTGATGAAAAAATATGGATAGCAAAGGTAATGCGCCATTTCTCGCTGAAAGAACATTTTAACACTTCAATAAGCGGTGTGTTATTGTTTTTCTACTACAATAAGTCGGCTGTAGCAGTGTGCATGCAAAAGTCATTTGTATTCAGTTATCTTGAATACATCCAAAAAGATGATAATCTTTTGAAGGTTGCACTTAACAGCCTTTCTCTCTCTCTCGCTCTCTCTTCATTCCAAACAGGGAATTGCCAGTCAAAGAGTTATAGAGGGAATTGGCAGCTTGTGAAATATGCATAATTGAATGACTTTTGAGTTTTTTTTACCAATACAGGTATCCTGTGGGTTTTAAGGATTTATGTCACATCTAATGCGAAAGCAGAATACCAATAAGATGGTTTAATACGAGATGGTTTTTAATCAGCAGCGCTGAGCTTTTACCCTTGTTTTTGGCTGATACACCGACATTCAAAGGGTGTGAACACCACGAGAGAGGCTCCAGAACTGTTGAATGAAGAATAACCCCCCTCCCCCACACCACTACAGAGAAATGCGATGCAGTGTTTTCAGACATGATTGAGAGAGAGAGAAAACGGAGCTATTCTCAATCTGAGACATGTAAAAAAAAAAGTTTTTTTTTGTTCCGAAACAGCTATGTAGTTGTTGTTGTCGTCGTCCAGAATTTTGTTTTCTTATAAACTGCAACTTAAACATTCTAGATTTGAAGCTTTCGTGACTGCAAGGATTCATACTCTTAGGTTTTTTTGGTAAAGTCACATAGGTAAAAAATAAAATTCAAATTGATAGAAGTAATTAATAATAATTAATTTTATTTTTTACCTACGTGACTTTACCGATTAAAAGCTAAGAGTATGCAACTTAAACAAATGATTACCTCTTCAATGCCGCGTCGCTGTGTCAAGCTACATTGAAGGAAAGTGTGTTGGGTTATTTTTATTTCCAAGTGCTTTTTTCCAAGTCGCATCTACTGCACCACCCCCTCCTCCGCTCCCGACCCCAGCTTTGCAGTTTGCTTGTTTGAGAGTTTTCCCAAGGCAGACCGTCTGTCTGTAGTATGAGAAAAGCCTTTTCCCAGTTACCATACTTTCCCCGTGTCGTGCACGTTCAGGATATCCTTTGCTGTGTACGTAACCTTTATACAGATTTTAGCAAAACAAAAAAATCATTAAATTCTGTACAGCATTACCAACGTGCTCCTCTGTAATAGCCCGTGAAAAGTTACTAATTGCCAACGTAGTCATTAAAATGTAATATCCATTACTCTTCTCCCGCGCACCTTGACGTAAGATTCTGTAATCCGTTATAAAACTACGGTGAAAATAACGTTGCTAAAAATGATTTGCCTTGCTTCGTTGATGGATTGCTTGGATGGAGGCCTCCATGCACCGTGTCGATCTTGAGGGTTGTTGAAGCAAACGTAACATGGCTGTCCATCGCAGCCTTGTGAAGGAAGCACCCACAAAACGGTTCGGAGTTGAACTCAGATGGGCAGGCTATTAGTAATAGTTCAATTTATAACGCGCGCAAATTTGCGGACGTAATGGCCGCAACTCGGAGACGCGGAGCCGAGCTCAGAGTCGCTCGAAAGCACGTGGTTATAGAGGTGAGTTTTTAAGTCTCTCTTGAAGGAGGCGATTGAGGTGATGCTGCGAATGTGCAGAGGGATGGGGTTCCAGACTGTTGGGGCTGCCACCGAGAAGCGGCGCATAGACGTGATGACCATCCTGGATCTTGGTATCAAGAGGAGGTCGTGAGTCGCGCTGCGCAGGCATCTGCCGTGTGCTGTATTGCAGCAGACTATCACTGCGCAACCGAAAGATTGCAAACATTACTGACGCTAATGTTTTTTGCGAGTCTTCACAACGGGTGTTAACATTGACCTGGAGAATTACAAACGCACTCGCCTCTTTTTTACACGCTTTTATTTAACTCACTCTGTCTGTTGTTGTTGTTGTATCCTCAAATCTTGCAACTCAATTTTTACCCACTTCCCAATGTGGTATCGACTGCAAACTTGGTATACTTATGTCATAGTGATGACAATACTATATTCTATCATGAAAAATAAAATAAAAATATTTTAAAAATTATTTTTTATATGTTATGTTTCGGCTTGGGTCTAATTGTCCACGGTAAACTCACGTTGGCTGTAATTGGCCACGGCCCCTTACGTTATGGCAAGCTTCGGGGCCACTTCCTGGAGTCGTGGAGTTCTGCCATTACTAGTACGGTACATTTCATGAAAGCGTGTTTTTAAAAAAAGTTGTTTTAAAATCTTACTTATTTACGACGCGTTAATATATATTTGTTTCCCGATATCCATCGTGAACAGAATTAAGTAAAATATAAGAGGCTAACTCGGGAAAAATGAGCAATCCAGGTTTAGTGAAGGTTCACATATCATCGACCACATACACGGTATCGATAAGATCCTCGGGAAAAAAAAGACCAATGAGCGAATCAATGTGCTCGTTAAATTTCGATTTAAAGCTTTCGTGACTGTAGGGATTCATCTTCTTGGTTCTTTCGGTAAAGTCACGTAGAAGGGAAGTAACAAAATAATAAAAATAAAACATAATACAACAATTCTCACGACGTTTCTGCCACAACGCAAGCAGCCGTCCTCAGGTGAAAACCAGGTCTGTCGAGGCGACAGCGTCATTATTTTTATTATTTTGTTACTTCCCTTCTACGTGACTTTACCGAAAGAACCAAGAAGAACAATGTGCTCGTCTTTGTCAAATATGAAAAGGGGGCATTTGATTTGGTAGGAAACGCATGCAGTTACCCAAACCCAAGGACAGAGGAGTTATCGACAGTGAGTGCGACTCACGACCGAGTAGAGGTTCAAGGAAGGAAATGCTTCCGACCGGAGCCCCTTCCCGTGGAGACGGAGCGGTGCGATCAGTTGATGTGCAGGAGCTCGATGGGTCCCGCTCCACTGCGGGACCTTCAAAAGCGGACAACGTCTTTGGTAGGCATTCATCCAGCATTGGATATATCGTGGCCGATTATTATAACGAAGGTAAGGAGCAACGCAGTTGGGAAAACATGATCAATTCTTTGGCGAAAAATGCCTCTGCGACACGTCATTTGCCTAACAGTGGCGGGCGACGTGATGATACCCTATTTCCTTTAGGGCCAATGTCAAGGCTATTTGCTGCAGTGTTCTGAGATTCGATTACGCGCAAGGTGTGTGCGTGTGTGCGTTAGCGTGTACGCGCGCGCGTGTGTGAATGTGTTCACGTGTGTGTGTTATTCTAGCTCGCAGACGCAAACACACACACAGGTGACATGCGCGCGCGTGTTTGTGTGTCGTCGTACACACAGAGGTGAGATACGAGTGTGTTCACGTGTGTTCACGTGTGTATTGTTTTAGCTCCTACACACGCACACAGAGGCGACACGCGTGTGTGTTATCCTAGCCCGTACAAAAAGAAAAAGGCAAAGCTCCCCTGTATAGCCTGTAGCAAACTGTTGGGACAAGCGCTGTTAGCGAGCACCTATGAAGGCCGGCACGGCACACGAGAGGGTGGGTGGCCAGCACCACGCCCGGCCGCCTTTATCTCCCTAGTGGCGATGTTTACACACCGCATCAGGCACTCATTTGAGGCTGAGCCGACCTAGGGGGAGGCCCAGGTACCGGTTCAGATAATCGTCACCGGTGTTGGCTGCGAGCGGGAATCGAACTCGGCTCGCCGGGTGTTCATATAGCGCAGCGTAGCGCTAACCGCTACACCACCGCTCCCCACAACACACAGACACGCGCACACTCACACACTCACACACGGCACAGGCGACTTGCGCGCGCCGTTTGACACGTGTAGCCGCCGGGTAGGTTGCCGTGATATATCGCTCGCCCGCCAGGTGTGTGCATTATGGGCGCCGCGTAAATATAAGCGCTGCTCGCTGTCATACATCACGGTCACCCCGCGTGGCAGTGCCCACTCAGACCAGACACCAACCCACAACATCTGCTTTGACATACGCGCTCTACTTACACACACGCACGCAACGCAAACGCGCGCGCGCGCGCGCAGTCGGTGTGTTTATATCCCGAGGCTGAATTGTGTGTTTTTTTTTCTTCTCTCCTTTATATTTCGCGGCGTTTCATTTTTGCGTACGTCCTTATTTGGTGCTGAGTTAATTTGATTTCAAGTAATGATGATGATGATTATTATAATAATGCACATGAGTCAAATCGACGGGAATCTTTTCCATTTCTCGCGTTCGGAAATGTGTTCACGAGCCAAATGCCAATGTCGAGGTTTTGCTAGGCACGAGAGCTCTTCGGGAGAGAGTTTGCGTTGTTTTTCTATTCCGCCTTCTCCTCCGCTGAAGGAGCGCAAGCTTCAGCGGTTTCATAAATGGTCCGCAGTTTGCGTTGCATGGTCACACTGGCACTGTTCTGGCCTGTGTCTTTAATTGCCCATCGACGAAGGAGGTGAGAGCATCGGCCTGTCGATGCTCTCTGAATGCGGTTGGTGGTTACACCGAGGGCCTTCGAGGAATGTCAAAGCCAGGGGGGTGCGATGTTTGCGTCTCGAACGAGATGTTTCTTCCACGATGACCGCCAGCGTTCGTCCCGATTTCTTGCACAGATGAGCATTGAGGTGATGCTGATATCCTGTTCACAGCCCTAGGGCAGTGGGGACGATTGCACGTTCCTATGGTGGGAACAAGTTCATCCGTAATGTAACCACTGTTGTCTTCCTCTCCCCCCCCCCGCCCCAAATGGTACTCGTTTTATCGACCCTGGCGAGATGATGGGCCGAGTGAAGCCCCTCCCCAATCTGGATTTGAATTCGCCGACGTGTGATTGCAAAACTCTTGCTCTGCCGCATAACCACTTGGACTGAGCAATGAGCAGCCCTTGGTCAATCCACTGCTGGATGACAGCCTCCGAAACCTGCGAACCTGAGATGTCCGTGCACATTTATACTTGAGGGAACAATTCCTAATGTCGTAAATAAGGTGTGTTTTTTGAGTGAGAAATTATGGCAACGAGCTTCATTGCCATCGCTCAGATGGCTGCAAAGCTTTAGATTTGACCTGTCACTGATGTTAGCCGTGGCCGGGAATTGACCTCGGGTTGCCACAATCATAGCACGGTGTGCTCAACCACTATGCCACCACTCCACCCCTCGCTTGATTTACCATGGCAGTAATTGATCGTAGAAAGATGCTCATCCTTCCCTTCCACCTCCGATGAGCACGGTTGGCTACGTATGGCGCGAAAGAAGTTCTACGTATGTTTTTGTCTTTCTTCTCGACAGACCTGTTCTCCACCTGAGGACGGCTGCTTGCGTTGTGGCCGAAACGTCGTGAGAATTATTTTTTTGTTTTATTTTTATTATTTCCATTCTACGTGACTTTACCGAAAGAACCAAGAAGAAGTTCTACATACATAAAAATGAGCGCGACAGAACGCAAGTTTCTCGCAGGGGGGTACGAAAATGATTAAAACCGCGGCTGAATATTCGCCGTGACAATTACCGAGCATTTCCTGCCATGTACACATCTGTAGTGTACATCGGGATGGTAATTTTCCAGGCCGGTAATTTTGTATTGATGTCCCTATTAGTTTCCTGCCATTGTCACATAATTAGGGGTATTATTTAATTCGTAATTTGACCATCAATGTATTATTCGTCCCAAGTGGCCGCCAATGCGCACGGCGCACTTGCAACGGGGCCAATCGGGAGCTGCGGGGCCGCTCTTATTTTTCCTTCAATATTATTTTAAATCTGCACGTGACTTCATTTCGCACGCTGACATGCAAGACGATGCATTCCAAATTCACCTGTTAAGACAAACAACAAAAAGCAACGCACAGGACGTGACGTGAACAACGCAAGAGCCCTTTCCGATATCCACAACGGGCAGCACTTGCTCCTCCACTATAAATAACGACGTTTCTTCGCAGCCAGCCTTCATAGCTCATAACTTGTCATCAATACGATAATCGATGGGCGAGTATGTGGGTATGTGTGTGCGTGGTAGGAGCCGTGGCGCAGTGGTTCGCTGGGGTGATGGCACATCGATTAGTGCGCTGCGCAACAAACCTGGCCACCCGAGTTCGATTCCCACTCACGCCCAACACGTGTGACGAATGTCTGAACCGGTTCTGGGTCTCACCGAGCTCGATGGAGCCTCGAGTGACTACCTGATGCGATGTGTAAACATCACTCGGGAGACAAAGGCGGCCGGGCATGGTGCTGGACACCCACCCCCTCGTGTGCCGTGCCAGCATGCATAGGTGCTGCTCGCTAACAGCGCTTGCCCCTGATGTGGTTGAGCAGCAAAGGTCCAGCAATTGGCCCAGTTGTGTCGATGATGATAATGTATATATATGTATTAATAATAACTCACGCTGTCCATCAGAGACTCAGCAAAGCGAGTGAAGCTGCGGCTGCGGGTTATTTTTAAGCATTTCATAAATAACCTTCCAAAAGCGTAAATTGAAGACCTAATTACACGGAGAAGCTAATTACACGCTGGTATGGGGGGGAGGGCGGCCCGGTGATTGGGGAAAAGTTTTTTTTTCTCTCTGCAGGATTATTCTCAAATATCTGCCCTGTTCCACATGTGCCATTTTATACCGTCGCTTGTTGATTGCGTTCTACCATATTATCCGGATTATAAGACGCACGCCAAACCTGTGCCCGCGGTGCCAACGTAGCGTACTCATTATGCAAGTCTGCTCACACACCCAGCAGTGCGTTTGACAAGGGCTTATACTAATAATTCAAACCAAGGATGTAATTGTGCATGGCAACTGATGGGACAAGTACACAGGCCTCAAACAAAGTAGACGACATGGCCTGGTGTCTTTCATTTTGCATCGCCGTGGTTGTGCAAGCCGATCGCACGCCTCGGAATAGCACACAAACACCGCAGTGGCACGGCAGTGGCATCCATGTACGCAGCACTTGCGTGCCTGCCTGCATCCCCTCGCCTTCGCGCACCACTCGGGAATCTGCGTGCACGCGTAATGGCATCGACAGACGTGCAGCAACAGCAGAAGTGGAGACGTGTGCAGGAGGGATGCTTGGAGTGGTGGTGTTGGTGGTTGTTTGGGGAAGGTGGTGGGGGAGGGGGGCTGAGAGGGGTGGGGTGGGGGGGGGGTTGAGGTGGGATAGGGGGGGGGGCAAACTGTGCCGAGTAGCAGATGCGGCGAGGAAAGAGATGTCCCACCGTTGCGACGCATCGTAAATCACGCGGCCGCGGCGCCCGGCGCGCTTGTCACGGAAGATGGAGTGCTACGCAGCCAAACAATTTAGTACGGGACGTCTTTCAAGGGCCGACACGAGTGAGCCAAAGCCACGGCGCGATGGATGAACGCCGCCTTCGATTCGTGTCGCTTTCTCCGCCCGTCCAACACATCCCGTCTTCACATCTCTTCCCGCCCCGACCCACCCCATCTCTCTCTTTCTTTGGTGGTTCAGCGGGAATCAAAACGGGCAATGCCCACGTGCGGCAGAGCGACGTGGAGTTTTTGGTTGCTCTGGTCAATGAGTGCAAGAACGAGTGTCAGTTGCAAGAGAGACGGAGAGAGAGAGGCAAGTCCAACGCGTTCGGCTGAAAGTTGAAAAACCACGGGATATTGACGGAATTATTCTACTAGCGCTGTCGAACGAAGTGGGTCAGCGCAGTGGACTCTGACCGAGTTGACCTGAGTTCGACTCCCGGCCACGGCAAACTCGAGCCAAGTGCGATACCTGAACAAGTCGCCCGCACTGCACCCACGCTTCCTTCGCCGACCCAGCGTGGTGAAGTATGGTCGCCCTGCCCCCACGGCAGACACGGCATGAGGGAGGCCTTCATCCAGCAAGGGCTGTTGAGTTATATTATTATTATTACTATTTTGCGGTGAGTTACTCATTAATGAACCTGTTGAGAAGAGAGTGGGGCTAATGACAATACGTTCGACAAGATATTTAAAATCATTGAGATTGAATTATTTTTGTCATCAAAATATAAACTGGTAGAGAGATTTCAGCATTGCCAGGCACCCAAGTTCGATTGCGGACCCAGGGCGTACATGAGCGGACCGGTCCTAGGGCTCTCCACTGCGTCAACCCGCGCGAGGATCGTGGTCAACTTCGGTCGAACAACCTCCGAGACTGACATGGCGTGGGCAGAGGCACTCATCCAGCAGTGGATTGGCAAAACGGGGCCGTAAATGATTATGACTTTCATCATCATCATCATCATCAAATGTTCATCACTGCAAAACGATGGTAGAAGCGAACGCACATCAGCGGTGAGATGTCACTACACCGAATTTCTCGAACATTTTCTCGCGTAAAAAAAATAAAAATCCACGACTTTCATGAACATTGTTCTCCAAGGAACGTGGGTCCCGTGAAGAGTCCTCCAACCGGCAGAGTTTCCAGTCAACGATTCATAGCACCGATGCTCGCGTCTGCTCGTGCACTTATATTAATCAGCGTTTTGTCTCTATCGTGAGCCGTGCAAGCAAACAAGCAGGGTACATACACGAATTCACTTGAGCTGCTGCCACTCTCGTGAAAGTAATTGCACGTATAAGTTAACCGAACGGTTCGCGAGTGAGTGAGTAGGGGTGTGTAAACGGGTACAGCGTTACGTTACGTATGAATAATTTAAGTGTACGGCCGTGTCTCGGATACATGGATAAACATTGACTGTGGTGACGGGACACGGACAGAAGAGAGACCTTTGCGGCTACTGTTGGAAGCAAGTCTCTCTCTACTCCATGTCGGTAGAGGTGGAGTTTGTTTGACCATACTTCACCATGCTGGTCAATGCGGATTGATGAAGCTGGGGGAGACGCAGATTCGACTCGCCGTTGATATGAGCCGTCCACTGGGAATCTAACTCTGGTCGCCGGCATTTCATTGCGCATGGCGCAAAACCACAGCGTG
Source organism: Lampetra fluviatilis (assembly GCF_964198595.1). Taxonomy (NCBI): domain Eukaryota; kingdom Metazoa; phylum Chordata; class Hyperoartia; order Petromyzontiformes; family Petromyzontidae; genus Lampetra; species Lampetra fluviatilis. The sequence goes on along the minus strand of NC_136278.1, from coordinate 4,386,387 downwards.
CCATGAATGTCAGAAAGTACTCTGCAAAGATCCTCGGATTTTTATTGACAGACGGTGAAACCGGAACCTCAATGTGTGTGTATTGCCTGACGTTCACGAAACTTGAAAGAAAGCGCGTGGCTACTGGAGATAACAAAGTTGTGGCTCCGGTTCCGTGACCAATAACTTTCGACTCGGGTGCTTAGTTCATTCGGCCGTCAACTAACCGTGGACTTTACACTCTGCAGATATTCGCTGGCAACGTTTTTAGTGCAGTTATTTTGTCATCTCGTTTGTTCGTCTCGTCTGATTGTGTTGCTTCATTGTCCACCCTCGTTTCTAGGACGATGTTACAGTTTGTAGTTACCTTATACGCGGTATACATTGGCAACCGGCAAAGTCGCGTGGGGTGGGGTAAAGTGTGGGCACGGCACACCGCCGTGGTGGGTTCTCTCCGAAGACGTCTTTATTCATCAGCATGTTTATTATTTATCCTGCAGGAACCCGATGAACGACGCATTTCCTTATCACAGATGTCCAGTATGGGCGGGTTAGCAGGGTTACAAGTCTGTAATGGGTGAAAGATTAGGTCAAGTCCCCCCCCCCCCCGCTCCCCCCCCCCCCATTCAAAGGGCTCTTTAGCGCAACTCCGTTAGTCGAGGAGGACGTTCCGCCAGCAGTGGCGTGAGCAGGAAGTTGCAGGGCCTGCGCCTGTACCATTTAAGCCGCAATAAATCAACAAGTGAACACCGCGGCTGGGTTGCGTCTCGCGAGGAGGGATTTCTTCTTAATTCCTTTCCTCAGAAGGCTGCTCACTCGCTTGCGTTACAACCTCCTCCTCCTCATCATCATCCCATGCTGCTTCAAAACCATTACTGCCGACGTTGATCATCAAAAAAAAAAACTTTGATGTTTGCCCCGTCAAAAAAGTTGAAAATCTTAGTTCTTTCAGAATCGATCGCTTGAAATAATTCATCATAATACACGGCCAGGAGTTCACAGAGTATGTCCGAAATGTATCCCAACATCCTTTAAAAGTTGCATCACATCACGCGCACCATAATTACCAAAAACACGCACACTGCTCTCTAACTCTCACGCGTATACAAAGACAAAGACGAATATCTCCCTTCTCGCCTTCAACAAACTGTTGAAGGCGAGCACCTATGAAGGTCGGCACGGCACACGAGGTTATGGGTGACAAACACCACGCCCGGCTGCCTTTGTCTCCCTAGCGGCAATGTTTACACGCCACTCCAGGTACAGCATTTCCAAGGCGAAGTCTACCTACGGGGAAGCACAGTAGCGGTTCAAATAGTCACCAATGTTATCGTCGTCGTCGTGAGCGGGAATCGAACTCCAGTAATCGGGTAAGTAGCGCAGGGCGCTAACCACTACGCAACGCACACAACACGCACACACACTCCTAACGGGCACTTGCCCCAACGGTCTGTGCAGGCTATACGGGCCTTTGCTTGCCTGCTGTTGTTTTGGATGTTCGCACTGCTCATGAGCTTTTCAATTGTTCGAGCCTGAGCCAAGCAACTGCACGCGGTGGTTAATTGGGTCCCTGGCCAGATCAAGCCATCGATCCGATCCAAGGCGGAGAGTCGGGTTTGCGGGGGAAGAATTGGAAACGTATTCTTCTTTTCACTTGAACAAAAAAAATAAAAAAAATTCCGTCCGCAGAATATCTTGTGGGGTGAGTCGGTGCGATGGGGCGGTGGGTGGTGAGGTGGGTGGGGGGGGTTTAGGAGGTCAAGAATCGATTTCACGTCACAGCGGCTCGCAACCGCGGTGGATTCCGCGTGGTTTGCTGAGTTTCCGTGAAAGATCGGCGCTCGGCGGGATTTTCAAGAGGCGAAACCCCGGGATTACGTTTCCGTACCAAGGATCACAGACTCGGGGCCGAGCTCACAGCAACGCAGTGTGAACTTTACGTGACGCGCAGTCATTTGTTTCCCGCTGTGCTATTGTGCGTTACCGTGCTGTCACGAGAGAGAGACATGGGGGGGGGGGGGGGGTGTGGAGTGTGTGGAGTGCGTGGAGTGTGTGCGATTTGACAAAGATCTCCCCCCGTATAAGCTTTAACAGACTGTTGGGGCAAGTGCTGTTCGCGAGCACCTTCTATGAAGGCCGGCACGCCACACGAGGGGCTGGGTGGCCAGCACCACGCCCGATCGCCTTTGTCTCCCTACTTATTCTCGGCTGAGCCGACCTAGGGGAGACCCAGAACCACTTAAAATATTCCCCACTGGCGTTGGCCGTGGGCGGGAATCGAACTCGGGGGTGGCCGGGTTTTGGAACGCAGCACGTTAACCACTGCTCGACCACTCCTACCACACACACACTCACATACCCACACAACCACCCATCGATTACACTGGTCAACAACAAAAAATATTTTTTTCTGGCCTGGACTTTTGCAGCTGTTTAGACTAATTTCAGGGTGCTGATTCCAAATCTGATCTCAGATTTGCTCTATCACATCGCATTTAAATGCTATCTGCATACCCCATTTTCATTGATTTTACCCGATATTAACTCTGTCGCTTATGATTGCAAGTTGTTGCGAGTCAGTGACTGCTTTAGTGTTAAAATATGGTGCTGTATTTTTAGGATAGTGTGTTTATAATATCATTTTATGTAGATATCCACATTTATTTAATATTTTTCTTCTGCAGTTTTTATTGAAAATGCAATATTTGATATCTCAAAACCCTGATGTGATAGACAAAAACTGATGCCAGATTTGGAATCAGCACCCCAAAATTACCTTAAAACCGTTGGAATACCTTATGCCAGAAAAAGTGTGTTGACCAGTGTGATCATACTGATGACAAGTGATGAGCTATGAAGGTTGCCTGCGAAAGACCATCGTGATTCATTGTGGAGGTGCACGTGCTGCAAGCGAGCGCCACGTGAAGGCTGGCACGGCGCACGAGGGGGTGGTTTCACTCGAGAACCATTGCTGGGCCTTCTTCCCTACCACAGTGCCGATATTTGCACAAAGACAAAGACCCCCCGTATAGCCTCAGCAGACTGTTGGGGCAAGTGCTGTTAGCGAGCACCTATGAAGGCCGGGCACGGCACACCAGGGGGTGGGTAGCCAGCACCACGCCCGGCCGCCTTTGTCTCCCTACTGGCGATGTTTACACACCTCGCCAGGTACTTATATGAGGCTTAGTTGACCTAGAGGAGGCCCAGGATCCGGTTCAGATAATCGTTACTGGTGTCGGCCGTGAGCGGGAATCGAACTCGGGTGGCCAGGGTCCGTAGCGCAGCGTAGCGCTAACCACTTCACCACCGCTCCACACACGCGCGCGCATCGCACGCAACTCTCTCCTTGCAAAACGGCGCGGCCACGTTCGATCCGTATAGAAATGAAGGAGAAGCACCGTTAATCAGAGAGGGAGCCGTAAGTCTGCAGTGGTGACACGAGCCGCGTGTTTATCGAATCGACCCGGCCGAACGCATACGCTACGAGCGTGGAGCCTCGGAGAGCTGACAACGATTATTCCGTGATAAATGACGCCCGGAGACATCGATACGCGGCGGTGAGGTCTTTTGCAACAACAACAACAACAACAAAAATCAGTCGTGGAATTTGCAGAATGAAGTCACCTGCTGGGGCAACGAACGCGGCGATGTAAATTTCACGCCGCCGCAGTCATCGCCACCACCCTCCGTGTGAATTAGCGATGTGAATGAATGAGCAACGTGCGTTTGTTTTTGTACGTACGTATGTTGAACTTCTTTCGTACCGTACGCAACCAACCGTGCAAATCGTAGGTGCGGGTCAAGGACAACAAACTAAGAACAAAACGCTTTTTTAAAGAAACTAGTGTTCAATATAGACGATTTAAAAGTGCGGAGTGGCTTTCTAATATTGGGTGGAAGAACGTTCCAGACGGCCCCAGAAGCGCATCTGAAAGCGCGCGATGCGGTTGAAAAGAAGTGATCTCGTGGCTCCGAAGGAATGGCCCATCCTTAATACTCGGTGCTGACACGGAAGTGCAATGTCTCGATCGTGCAAGGATGCCTCACTCATCGTTGTACTCAAAAAGATAGTTTAACTGCTTTGAGACATATGGCACAGTTGGAAAAATACAAATGGAGATTCGTCTCTGGTCCATGCAAAGCCACAGACTAATTCTCTGATTTGAGTTCATTTGTTTTAATCACCCATTAATTGTTTTTCATGTTGTTTTAAACCAAACAACTACTTTGGTAAAAAACTGTAAAAATGCGTGTTTATCTACGAACTCATACTATTAATTGTATTTATGAAATCGGCAGTTGCAATGATCGTATTGTTCTTCTTGGTTCTTTCGGTAAAGTCACGTAGAAGGAAAATAACAAAATAATAAAAATAAAACATAACAAAATAATTCTCACGACGTTTCGGCCACAACGCAAGCAGCCGTCTTCAGGTGGAGAACAGGTCTGTCGGGAAGACGGCTGCTTGCGTTGTGGCCGAAACGTCGTGAGAATTATTGTCTTATGTTTTATTTTTATTATTTTATTATTTCCCTTCTACGTGACTATACCGAAAGAACCAAGAAGACGAATCCCTGCAGTCACGAAAGCTTTAGGTCGTATTGTCTTTGGTAACTCTGGTCTGCTCTTGCAAAACACACTTGTCGTTTGAATAGACCTCGCCCTGCTTCCAATAAACAATCTAACTTTCCCACCGTCCCGTTGTGCCCGTGGGTAAATCACCCGGAACGCCCCCTTTAGCCCTCATCCCATTAAATTTCACAACCCAAGCAGGGTCGAGTCTGCATCGATGTTTGGGTGAAGGGTCAACCATGCACAACAGGTGCCATAGGCCGCGGGGCTATTTTGCGAGCAGCAGAGCACAGTGCATTAATATACAAAAAAAATTGTACCGCACTTCTATGCTCCCACTTCTATGCCTACCTAACCGCCTTCACCCTCTGGCTTGACGGTCAAAATAACCTCCACGGAGTGGGGAGGGGATTGTCAAAGTGGCTGTACACACACACACACACCACATTCTGCACGTGTACGAGCACGGACGAAGTCCACCGCAATATACCTTGCCACGCACGCCTTCCTTTCGCATTCAAGCATCAAACACAAACGCACGCTGGCGCTTAAGTGGGTAGTCTGTGCCGTCAGCCTGACAGTCAAGTGCCGGAAGGTGATTCAACGCGTGCGGGATACGAGTGGGTGGGCTGTGGGGGGGGGGGGGCATTATGCAGAACAGAGCTTTATGCGTGCAATAAAGCTCCCTCGAAAATTATCAAGCCATAACTTGATTTTTTTTTTCCCCGTCACAAAAGGCGTGCTTGGATTATTGCAACGAATTTCCTTTGCGAGCGCGGTGGAGGAAGCATTATTCTATTAGCTCATTCAAAAAAAACACCCGGCTGAATTGGTTCCGAATAATGAGTTTGAAGGACAGCATCCGACTAAGGCAAACATATTGAGTGGAGGGTTCTTGCCTTGTACGTGAATAGCGCGCGGCTTGGACGCAGCGTATAAAGGGACAAGGCAGATGGGCTGAAGTCAAATTTCATCCTACTATTAAAAAAATCAATATAATCCCACGTTCAAGTCTCATCAACATACTACCGCCGCATTTTTCTCAGGCCTCCTGCAACCTTGATTTATTTTTCAAATGTTGGTTGGGAAGTAACACGAAATTGCGAATTGGACATACCATACAAACGGCGTGGGGTGTTGCGTGTGCTACTTTATCGATGTCGCGGTACATGAGCCATTATCGTATTGTCTCTTCCTCGACTCGTGACTGAGTTTGGGAAGGATGTCTAAAGTTGTGAGTGTCTGAGTCATTGGCCCCCGTCGCATGCAACATTCAACGTTGGACAGTGGCGCTTGGTTAAATATGTCCTTGCTTTCACAGCGGAGACGTCTTCACTCGGTTCAGTGACAAATCATGATGTTGAATTAAAGCTTTCGTGACTGCAGGAATTCATATTCTTTGGGTCTTTCGGTAAAGTGACGGTGATCGAACAATAAAATAATAATAAAATCATTGTCATTAAAGGTTGTGATCCGCCAACATTGCTCTTAAAAGTATTCATATTCATAGCTGCCTTGAAATGATGATGACGACGACGATTACGATGATGATTCTATTTATTAGACATTTGTCAATCCACTGCTGGATGAAAGCCTCCCCCACGTTGGGATGATGTGTGGGTCAGACGTTGTAAAATAGGAGTAGAGTGTCAACTGTTGATGTTGACTTGTCCTCACCGTGTAGGAGCGGTGGTGCAGTGCTGAGCACATCGTGCTATCGACCCAGCCACACCTGAGTTCGATTCTGTGGCCATGGCGAGCATCATTGACGAAGTGATATTTCACCAACCCGCACTAACCAGCCTGATTGGGTACGGACAAAGCAACTGCTTTATCATCGCAATGGCGTGGTGAAGCCATCATCATCATCCAGCAGTGTACTGACAGGGGCTTGCACATTACAGTATCGTGACGCGATCCTTCAGAAGCCCAATTGTTACGTTGGCGCTCGCCACCGTCGATGAAGAGCAATTGCTCCCTGAAACCCACGGAGTCGGCAGGCAGCGAGCGGACATGAGCCGCCGACTTTATTTTAGCTTTGAACAAATTCTATGTCAAGTCGCCGGAGCCGTAATTAGTAGTTCGAAACAAAAAAAGTGAGTAGCAGCAGCAGCAGCAGCAGCATCAGCAATACTAATAATAATTATTATATTTTATATATTTAAAAAAAATCACAAGCATCCTTTAAAATTGCAAAGTTAACGGCTGCAGTTCTCGTGCTCGACTTCGAGAAAACTGTTAAAAATTAAAGCGTTCCTCATCACCCCCCTCCCCCCTTTAGCCCCCCCCCCCTTCAGCCCCCCCCCCCCCCCCCGACTTCCCCCAGCAAAGTGAAGAGTAGAACCGCGTCTCGTTGGCTTTTAATTCAAAGTGCAATTATTTTTGCGCGCGACTCATCCATTAATTAAGGGAATTTAAATAAAAGCGTCGTTAATTCGAGTTGGCGTCGGTTATTTATTTATTTATTGCGCGCCCCCACACTCCACCCCCCCCCCTTATTAATTATTTAATTATCAGGGAGCGGTTAATGTGACACGCGCCCCCCCCCCCTTTTCTGTCATCATCCCCAAACACCCCCCCCTCCTCCTCCTCGCCCCCCCCTCCACCTCCTCATCGCCCCCCATTCCACCCTTTCCCACTTGCCCCCCCCCGCTCCTGCCTTCCATCCCTCCCCACCCCCACCCGCCTCATTAGCGCCAGGATTATGTTTAATGACACAAATGATACGTAGACGAGGTTACGTTCCACGCAATGGAGATTTAACTTACCGGGGGGGGGTGGTGGGGGTGTCCCGCATGGGCGGCCTCCTCCGAATGCGAAGCCACACACTGCCCACAAACTTCTCCTCGCTTCAGCGGCGCCTCGCAATCCGGGGCCGAGAGCTCGCTTGTGGTCGAGGCAACGTTCCCCGAGTGCGGTGGCCACTCGAGAACAGCGCTGCGCACACCGCACCGAGAGCCCGTGTCCAGGCGCACCTCACCGATCAGCACGGCTTGGCTGCGTACGGCGCGAACGAAGTTCAACGCACGCTACATTTCTTGCCCCGCGAACACCTCCACGTCCACTCCAGAGTTCCCACACTTCGAGCCGCCTCCTTCAAAGCGTTGCCTCTCGGGGTCTCTCGGCTGCGATGAGTGACATCGATCGCCGCCGTCTCCTCGCCACGTTCTTGAGGGTGGTCAGCCATCCGGGTACTAACCAGGCTTCAAATTTGCTTAGCTTCCGAGAGAATTAGCTCCCAAGATCTGACGAGATCCGGCTGCGTATTGGTCATGGCTATATGCATTTGCATACTAAGATCTTGAAGGTTGGATTTCAAGAATGTGCATAAGACTACACCCAGGTGTACGTTCACACCCAGTATAACCATTACAACGTGAATACTATTTAAAGGGGAAAAGCAAATGCATACAACTGGTGCATTTCATGTAATGCTTATCTTTTTTTGCGATATCTTAACGAGCGTGAACTTTTACGCATTCTAATTGCATGACATTAAGACCGTGCCTATGCGTCAGGGGTAGTGTTGTGTCTCTGTGTGTATCAGTCTGTCCCTGTGTGTGTCTGTGTGTGTCTGTCTCTGTCTCAGTCTGTGTGTGTGTCTGTTTCTCTGTCAGTCTATGTGTGCGCGTCTGTCCGTGTGTGTCTGTGTGCGTCTGTCTATGCGTCTAAGTCGTAGATCTGGGCAAAGTCCCATCGGTGAGTTCCTCCGGCAGGCAAGGCTGCGTTGGCTGGGTCATGTAGCCCGCATGCCCAGCTACCACATGCCGAAACAGCTTTTGTTCGGCCGGATCGAGGGGGCTCAACGGGCGCGGCACGGGCTAGAGAAGAGATGAAGTGATGTGGTACAGGAGGACGTGGACCTGAGTGGACTTGCCGATGACTGATACCAGCGGTGTCAAGATCGGCCTCTGTGGAGGAGGCTCGTGAAGGACGCTACTGGGCAGTTGGAGGCAGTCGCCCTCCAGCAACAACGGAGGGCGGAGGAGCGACACTCACAACAACGAGCGGAGCGCCGGGTGGCTAAAGCACAGCAAGTTGGCACAGTAGGGGGCACAGGTGGTGCATCAGCCAATCATCTCGGTCAGTCGACCCGTGGCACATGGGTCTGCCCCGTGACCTCCTGCCAGCGGGCGTTCAACACTTCACGTGGCCTCAAGGTGCACATGGCCTGGCACAAGCGTCGTGATGACGTCACCGCCATTTAGTAGCGAATGGCGGTTGTTGTTGTCTATGCGTGCTTTAGTAAGTTGCCTATTCCACGAGACCACCCCTAAAGCAACCTGATTTCGAGATAGCGAGTTTCCCACGGCGTTCGTGAACGATGGCTGTGGTGTGTTGGCCATTAATGCACCATCATGGTCAAGCCACTGCTGGTGGACTGAGGATGACGATTCCAGGGGCGAGTGCGTTATTTCAGCATCCTCCACTCCTCTCGCGTTCCACCGACGCAGCGCGGTACTGAACGAGTTCCGATGGAGTAGCGGGCATAGCCACATGATTTCAGTATATTTGGTTGAACTGCTTTAAAAACAAAACACAAGATTTCTTCCAACTCTGCTAATTAACGTTGAAATAATTACGCATTGCTTCGTTGCATGTGGAATAGTATTGCGTATCAATTAAGGTTAGCTTAGGGTCCCCCCCCACCCATATCTATGTCCTCATTACAGCGGCGTTCAGTTTTAAATTTCACTGACGTTGCTTTAAGCCGACGGGTCGACTGTTTTTGCGGTTTCTGCTTGCTCAAGTTGTCCACACAAAGATAAAGATCCCCGTAGAGCCTTTAGCAGACCCGTTGGGGCAAGTGCTGTCCGCGAGTAGCACCTACGTAGGCCGGCACGGCACACGAGGGGGTCGGTGGCCAGCACAACGCCCGACAGCCTTCGTGTCCCAAGTAGCGATGTTTACACATCACACCAGAGGCTCATTCAAGGCCGAGTCGTCCTAGTGGAGGCCCAGGACTGGCTCAGATAACCGTCACTGGTGTTGGCCGTGAGCGTGAATCGAACTCGGCTTGCCGCTGTTCTTAGCGCGGTGCGCTAACCGCGGCGCCACCGCCCCCCAAAGACTGTTGGGGCAAGCGCTATTTGACAGCGCTTATGAAGGCCGGGGACGACACACGAGGGGGTGGGTGTCCAGTACCACGCCCGACCGCCTTTGTCTCCCTGGTGGCGATGTTTACACACCGCACCAGGTATTCATTTGAGGCTGAGTCGAACTAGGGGACACTCCACGTTGCCATCTCTTCAAAGAGACCCCCCCACCCCCGGCGCCCTGGCCTCGCAAAGACAGCGCAGCAAAGCCGTGGTCGACTTGCTCCTAATGCGGCATCACTCATCGCTAGATTTTTTTTCGTGCAGCTGCGGGAGAGGAATAAAGAAAAGAAAAAGAGGAGGAGGGAAAAAAATTGCAGCGCTCTGCAAATTGCATCGGACGCAAAATCCAGATGCCTGACCGCGCCGAGATTGCGGTGGTGGTGCCGTCGTTTTGGCAAGGCCGCGTTGAAGACAACCGGCTTCTTTTTCGCCCGCGCTACGAGAATCCCGACTCAAAACAGAGGGTTGCGTTCAGTCGTTCTTGAAGAAAACAAAACAAATTTCGATTTAAACCTTTCGTGACTGCAGGGATTCATCTTCTTGGTTCTTTCGGTAAAGTCACGTAGAAGGGAAGGAATAAAATAATAAAAATAAAACCTAATAAAATAATTCTCACGACGTTTCGGCCACAACGCAAGGACGGCTGCTTGCGTTGTGGCCGAAACGTCGTGAGAATTATTTTATTATGTTTTATTTTTATTATTTTATTATTTCCATTCTACGTGACTTTACCGAAAGAACCAAGAAGATGAAGAAAAACGAAGTCACTCGCAATTCACGCGAACAGCTCCATCACCCCCCCCCCACCCTCCCATTGCCTCTCCAATGCTGGATGAGGGACTCCTCGCGCGGTGGATGTCAGTGGCCGGCAGGCACCGAGAACCAGCTCCTTGCGGAGTGGGAACGTGGGGGGTGTAGCAGATTCTAGATTGGAAGCTTTCGTGACTGCAAGGATTCATATTCTTAGGTTTTTTCGGTAAAGTCACGTAGGTAAAAAATAAAAATTAATAAAAGTAAAATCAAAATCAAAATCACGACGTTTCGGAGGCAACACAAGCTTCCGTCTTCAGGTGGAACCGTCACAGCACGATAGCTGTATCACTTGATACAACCGTCACAGCACGATAGCTGTATCACTTGATACAGCTATCGTGCTGTGACGGTTCCACCTGAAGACGGAAGCTTGTGTTGCCTCCAAAACGTCGTGATTTTTATTTTATTTTAATTTTACTTTTATTAAATTTTTATTTTTTACCTACGTGACTTTACCGAAAAAACCTAAGAATGTGGGATGTAGCAGGACAGCGGTTGTGCGGCTGCTGATGTCGACGCAGAGCAGGCAACGCGCACTTTCGCACTCAGGTGGTCAAGCAAAAGATAACCGCGTTCATTAGCAGCGGCGTGGCATCGCTGCTGATGCCTCTCTCCTTCGCGTGTGTGGATCGGGGCATTGCATAGGGGTAAGTTGTCACCGTCTGTTCTGGATGTCCACGGCCGCGCACTGCCGGAGAGTTTTTAATTTTACATTTGTGCGTCAGGTATCCGCATCTGCCATCGTTTGTGCGGTGGATGCGGTGTCGGGTGGACCATGAGCTTCGTGGAAGATCAAACCCCAGGGATTGTCTTGCGTTGGGTTTTTTTACAACGAGGTGTTCGTTTGTGGGTCACAACGCGCCGCAAAGGAGAGTGAACTTGGGTTGCGTTTAAAAAGGGACATTTGGTGATGCAGGGCCGATCTACACCCACCACCCACCCACCCACCCCCAACACCCACCTCTGGTGCCGGCTCTCGTGCCTCGTCAACATCTGAACCGACCCTGGGTAATCCACCCCTCGCCATCGCCATACTCGCGCTGGCCGCCGTTGCCATGCATGCGTGTTGAACTTCTTTCGCACCGTACGCATCCAACCGCGCTCATCGGAGGCGCGGGAGAGTGAATTGTGCCGCGAACAAAAGCCATGCGCGGCCACAGCGCGCGGACGCTTTCATCCAACGAGCGGATCGACAAAGCACTGGCAATTGTTCATTATTCATTGCGAATAATGTTCTCCGCGCCCCCCCCCCTCCGTCGTCAATGATAAAGCCCAGCGTGCGCGTGCCGTCGCATGCTTTGGAGGCCAAGGCCGCGGAGGGCTTCCTTGTGTGTTGCCGTTTGGAGGTCGTTGACGCACAGAGCCCGTTGACACGCATGCGCACACGTGCAACAGGTACTGTGCAAGGCCCGTATCATGGGACCTCCTTTGCCAGTACCAAAATATACTAATAGGGTTTTTCCCCTTTTCTTTTGGCGTCATCTGGTCGAACACCATATGAGACGAGGCTCTAAAGAAAGCTGTCTCTGGTGTGGACCAATCAGTTTCAAAGACAATGCATAAATTATCAGAGTATTGTTTTTTGTTTGCATTTGACTGCAAGTATTGTGGTTAACGTAAGCATGATTCCTTGTAAAAGGTGTCAGTTTTGTTGCCAGAAAAAAGGGGAAAAACCCTATTAGTAAGGCCCCGTATGTTGATCCACTGCTAGATGAGTGTCTCCCCCCCCCCCTCCCCACCCTCACGCCGTGACGGCTGTGGGGGTTCACATTTGAGCAATGAGTCTCCAACTTGGGTCAGTGCGGGTTGGTGAATGCGGTGACCATAAGCGTGGAGCATAGTACAGTACTACACCGCCCTCGGCTGCCGACAACGTGACCCAGAAGGAGCCCATACAAACTGCTGTATGCACCTTGAACTTCTTTCGCACCGTACGTGGCCAACCGTGACAATGAGAGGTGCGGGTGAAAAACGACACACTAAACACGCACAAACGAAAGCGGTCATAATCCAATCGAGGTTTACAGATTGAAAACTCATTTGCGTGGAGGCCGACTATTTCAAGCGATGCTCACGCTCAACCTTGCTGAGCTCGGGAGAACTGATGAGATCGAGCGCCAGCCCCGGTGACTTTGCCATCGGCAGTGCTGCTCGTGTCGCAATTAGACGGACTTGAACGAGGTGGCCGACTGGCTCAGGAGTTAGGGAAGCTGCAGCGGCAACACTGAGACCACGGAATCGAATCCAGGTTTCAGCCAAAGCTCGTGATTACATCGGGTTCTCAAGTAAACATGTATCTCTTGACACGCTGTCACACATCACAGGGTGATACACTGCTGGCTGCCGCTGGCTACACAGTTCAAAATAGTACAACGCCTTTAGACCAAGAAAAAAGGGCAATTATCATGCGCGGCAGAGTACCAAAATTATGGGTGAGCGATTAATGCCAAGAGTTGATGACCAGAGGCTGCGTCTTGATAGCTCAGACGTGAGCCCGTGTTATCTCCCGTGTTATCTCGCAGGGTCACAGGTTAGGGTTGCATAGGTTAGGCGCGCGATTACACACACCGCTGGCTTCACGTGTGCTGTGGTGTTAACAAATGTCCCTCTCTTTCAGCAGCCTGCGTGCTAGCGAGCGTATGCTGTGTAATGAATGACCCGCTGAAAAAAAACATAATGACCAGAATGGGATTTGGGCTGCAGCTATCGGGGTTAATGGTGGTACGACGGATAAGGCTATGTGCAGGGGATTAGCGGCGGGGATAAGTCAATCCTAATTTTTTTTTACACGAGTTAGTGGAAGCCGAGCATGATTGATGTTTGTTATGTTTGTAGATGGTTTGTAGTTGACGTTAGTCAAGAGTGTGTGGATGCACGGAGAGGTGCACGCATTGGATCAGACTGAGCGAAATGAAGAGGAGTCCGTGGATTAAAAGACACACGCAAGTTATAGACAGCAAATTGGCTAAAAATAAAATGGACTTAGGCAATACACAGCGTGGCTCTAAGGGATGGTGAACGGTGGTCGAGACCACGGACGGAATGACAGCCGAAGGAGTGAGCTTCCATTAGAGTGCCGCACCTCCACTGCGGATATGGAGTGATGAAATCCGATCGTTCGCAGTTGCTAACTGGTTTGGTTCCTAGCGAGGCCGTAACACGTGGCCCTGTCTTGGGAGAAGACCTTCATCCAGCCATCGATCATGGCTGATCAATTATGAGTGGATATCCCCACGAAGCCGATCTGCGACCCATTGCTTTGCTCGAGAAATATTCGTGCGCAACGAGGACACGTCACGCGTGTTCTCACAACGATAAACAACAAAATCCCCTCAACCGATCGCAACGAAATTCACCACGCCACTCGCCAGCCACGGCGCCCACCCAGCTGCGTGTCGATCTTCTGTGGGGCGAGACTCAAGGCGACACCCTCGCGCTGTGTGCAAGCGCTCGCGTTCCTTCCCCAGAACCTCCGATTTTCCTTCCCCCACACCTCCAATTTCCTTCCCCCACACCTCCAATTTCCTTCCACCCACCTCCAATTTTCCTTCCCCCGCACCTCCAATTTCCTTCCCCACACCTTCAATTTCCTTCCCCACACCTCCAATTTCCTTCCCCCGCCCCTCCAATTTCCTTCCCCGCCCCTCCAATTTCCTTCACCACACCTCCAATTTCCTTCCCCACACCTCCAATTTCCTTCCCCACACCTCCAATTTACTTCCCCCGCCCCTCCAATTTCCTTCCCCCGCCCCTCCAATTTTCTTCCCCGCCCCTCCAATTTCCTTCACCACACCTCCAATTTCCTTCCCCACACCTCCAATTTCCTTCCCCACACCTCCAATTTCCTTCCCCCGCCCCTCCAATTTCCTTCCCTCCGACGTCGCGATAGAAGTCGAACACACTTCGGCACACGGACGCGTTCCGTTGACAGCGGATGCGTATTTCGAATGCCCAGAAACAAGGGCTCCCCGTAACGTCTCGGCTTGGCAGCTCGTCGATTTACCCCTCACTTGGCGCGTTTGAGTGTCGCCTGTTTGCTGCGTGGCAAAACGAACGCTAAATGCCCACCCCCCACCAACCCCCCCACCAACCCCCCCACCAACCCAAACACCAACTCCCCCACAAAGAGAGGCGTAGGGGGGTGGGTGGGGGGGAAGCTCCCCGCGCCAGTCAATATTTACCCTCAATTGGGCTCGTTTAGATCTCAGTGTACTTTTGTTGTGCGATCGCCGGCGGCTGTGGCTTGTCACATGCGCGAGACCCACGTGTTGTTGTTGTTGTCGTAGGGCTAACGGGAGGGAGAGAGGGAGAGAGAGAGCGACACACACAAGGAGAGAGACAAAGAGAGAGAGAGAGACAGAGAGGCACAAGTGAGAGAGGTTGAAGGGTTCCAATTCATTATTCGTAACCATCAGCCGCACCATCTCGTTACCCCCTCGTCTGTCTTCTCACCCCCCCCCCCCACTATCAACCCAACCCCAGCGCCCACCCCACCGCCGGCCTTCAAATAAATTACCGTCCGTCAGATATGCAATATGTTAATCCCTTAATACTGCTTCTCTCGGCAAATAAAATATGCAAGAGCCTGCGCTAATTAAAGGCGAATTCCTAATTAAGGCACTTAGTTAATGAGGCTGTATGAGAAGCCTGGGGCGCTTCGGGACGACTCGGTGAAAGAGGGAGAGAGACTCGACCGCTCCAACAAATAATACAGCACTTCACACACATACACACACACACACATACACACCACACACACAACTCCCTCACACACATACAACACACACACCACACACACACAACTCCCACACACACACACACCACACACACACACACCACACACACACACCACACATACCCACACACACCACACACACACAACTCCCACACACACACCACACAACACACACACAACACACACACACATACAACACACACACACACAACACACACAACCCCCACACACACACCACACACATACACAACACACACACACACACAACACACACACACACACAACTCCCACACACACACACACACAACCCACACACACACAACCCACACACACAACCCACACACACAACTCACACACACACAACCCACACACACACAACGCAAACACACATACAACCCACACACACAACCCACACACACAACCCACACACACACAACCCACACACACACACACAACCCACACACACACACAACCCACACAACCCACAAACAACACACACACACACAACCCACACACACACACAACCCACACACAACCCAAACACACACACAACCCACACACACAACCCACACACACACAACCCACACACTCACAACCCACACACACAACCCACACATCCACACAACCCACACGAACACACACAACCCACACACACAACCCACACAAACAACCCACACACCCACACAACCCACACGAACACACACAACCCACACACACAACCCACACACACACAACCCACACACACAACCCACACAAACAACCCACACACCCACACAACCTACACGAACACACACAACCCACACACACAACCCACACACACACACAACCCACACACACAACCCACACGAACAACCCACACACCCACACAACCCACACGCACACACACACAACCCACACACACAACCCACACACACAACCCACACACACACAACCCACACACACACAACCCACACACACACAACCCACACACACAACCCACACACACAACCCACACACACACAACCCACACACACAACCCACACAAACAACCCACACAACCCACACGAACACACACAACCCACACACACAACCCACACACACATAACCCACACACACAACCCACACAAACAACCCACACACCCACACAACCCACACGAACACACACAACCCACACGAACAACCCACACAACCCACACGAACACACACAACCCACACACACAACCCACAAACACACACAACCCACAAACACAACCCACACAAACAACCCACACACCCACACAACCCACGCGAACACACACAACCCACACGAACAACCCACACAACCCACACGAACACACACAACCCAGACACACACAACCCATACACACAACCCACACACACACAACCCACACACACAACCCACACAAACAACCCACACACCCACACAACCCACACAACCCACACACACAACCCACACACACAACCCACAAACACAACCCACACACACAACCCACACACCCACACAACCCACACGAACACACACAACCCACACGAACAACCCACACACCCACACAACCCACACGAACACACACAACCCACACAAACAACCCACACACCCACACAACCCACACGAACACACACAACCCACACACACAACCCACACACACAACCCACACAAACACAACCCACACGAACACACACAACCCACACACACACAACCCACACACACAACCCACACGAACACACACAACCCACACACACACACAACCCACACCCCCACACAACCCACACGAACACACACAACCCACACACCCACACAACCCACACGAACACACACAACCCACACACACAACCCACACAAACAACCCACACACCCACACAACCCACACGAACACACACAACCCACACACACAACCCACACACACACAACCCACACACACAACCCACACAAACAACCCACACACCCACACAACCTACACGAACACACACAACCCACACACACAACCCACACACACACACAACCCACACACACAACCCACACGAACAACCCACACACCCACACAACCCACACGCACACACACACAACCCACACACACAACCCACACACACAACCCACACACACACAACCCACACACACACAACCCACACACACACAACCCACACACACAACCCACACACACAACCCACACACACACAACCCACACACACAACCCACACAAACAACCCACACAACCCACACGAACACACACAACCCACACACACAACCCACACACACATAACCCACACACACAACCCACACAAACAACCCACACACCCACACAACCCACACGAACACACACAACCCACACGAACAACCCACACAACCCACACGAACACACACAACCCACACACACAACCCACAAACACACACAACCCACAAACACAACCCACACAAACAACCCACACACCCACACAACCCACGCGAACACACACAACCCACACGAACAACCCACACAACCCACACGAACACACACAACCCAGACACACACAACCCATACACACAACCCACACACACACAACCCACACACACAACCCACACAAACAACCCACACACCCACACAACCCACACAACCCACACACACAACCCACACACACAACCCACAAACACAACCCACACACACAACCCACACACCCACACAACCCACACGAACACACACAACCCACACGAACAACCCACACACCCACACAACCCACACGAACACACACAACCCACACAAACAACCCACACACCCACACAACCCACACGAACACACACAACCCACACACACAACCCACACACACAACCCACACAAACACAACCCACACGAACACACACAACCCACACACACACAACCCACACACACAACCCACACGAACACACACAACCCACACACACACACAACCCACACCCTCACACAACCCACACGAACACACACAACCCACACACACAACCCACACGAACACACACAACCCACACACCCACACAACCCACACAAACAACCCACACAACCCACACACACAACCCACACACACAACCCACACACACAACCCACACACACAACCCACACACCCACACAACCCACACACCCACACACAGGGACGACTCAGTGTATCCGCCATATGGCAGAGACCCCCCCCCTCCCTGTACGAGCTGAGGTTAACTCGACTTTCTCAAACTCAATTAGTCGCCAAACCCTTGTCAATTAGGGCATTTGTGGTGGGAATTAAGGAGGCGGCAGCAACGTCGGGCAGGCCCGTGAGAAACCTCGTTTTTTTATTCATCTTTATTTACAGAATTTGAATTCGTCGATTGGTGTGAATCGGGGTTGGGGGGGGGGGCGTTTTGAGGCCTACAAAACGATCCCTAATTTGGGGGGAGGGGGGGTCGCGGTCGTGCCCAGCTCCTCTGTGGCGTTGTTCACGTGCGCGTCGGGTTCATTCGCGTGGCCATTGTTGTTTTCGTTGATTCGGGCGCGTGCTGGAATTGTAACGGCTGTGACGTTAAGTGCTGTAATGGTATTCATTGAAACAGCTCTTTGACAATCGATTCACTGCTGGAATGTGACCGGATTTGGGGGGAAGGGGGGGTAGGACAGGTAAGGGGCCGTCACGCACCTTGAGGGGGGGGGGGGGGGGGTCAGACATTTGTGACGATGTGTGACGAAGGGGGAAGGGGGAAATGTGACATCACATCAAAATGCGCAACTTTAAATAAATATAGACAACACGTTCTACTTAATTAAATATACTTTTTAATAAATGTATTCACCTACAACATCAGAGTGCAGCGCCACATTAAATACGCACTGCAATGACAATAGTTGAAAGCGATTTGAAGCATGTTAAATATTTTTTTTTGGGGGGGGAGGGGGGGAGAGCTTTGTGACGTCATATTTGAGGGGGGTCTGACTTTTTGTGACGCCGTGTGACGAAAGGGGGGGGGGGTCAAAAAATCGCGTGACGTCATTTATGGACGGCCCCTAGCACAGCTTCCGATATCATTGGTCACCGATATCGAACTACCCGACCGCCTCGATGAAATCTTCTTGTGCAATCGCGTTTAATTGTTATGTTATTGTTGATCATCGGTTATTGTTATGTTATTGTTGATCATCGGTTATTGTTATGCTATTATTGATCATTGGCCATAATCCTCTCTCGCGACGCGTTCTGTTCAAAGCCACTTCATTTGTTTTTCCTAACAGCCAACGTGAACATCGTCAAAGACGGTCACCGCATCGCGCGCTTTCAGATGCGCTTCTGCGACCGTCTGGAACGCTCTTTCTTCCGACATCAGGAAGGCACTGGGAGCTCTGTACTGTTAAATATATATTTATAAATATCTTCTTTACGACTGCTTTTTGTGTTCGGGTTGTTCTCCTTCCCCCGCGCACCTCCGATTATCATGGTTGGCTACGTACGGGGCAAAAGAAGTTCAATGTACATACATTAACATGCGCGTGTGATCCAGTCCACGTGCCCCTCTTATTCTTTGTCGAAACTAACGACGAAGCAGTGGTCAAAGGGGAGGGAATGCGACCGCGAGAAAGAGAGAGAGAACGTCTACCGTGCCGGGTGGATTGTATGAGAGGCGGCACCGGCTTGGGGAGGTCTTCATCCAGCAGTGGAGTGATCAAGGCAAATGATGATGCTGATTTGCTGTGCAGCTCTTCGATGCGCGTTGATCGGCACGGCGTCTGACGTTTCGCGTCGCGTTTCTGGGGGGTGGGGGGTGGGGGAGCTACCTTCTTCGGTTCTTGACGTCTCGCTCCGCGCGCTGAGGTCTTCCCGACGTCGCTTTCAACGCGTGGGGCGAAGCATCGGACGGTCACGTCGGAACCGCACGCGGTTGCATCGCAAAATGAACACGCGGCCGCCCTCCCACAACCCGCCAGCCTCTTCCTGAACGATGGATGCACGGCGAGAGGAACGTTCCAGCATCACCAGCGCAAGGATCTGTCCACGTGAGCGTTGCGAGGGTGGGGGGGTAGTACTGGCTGTGAAAAAAGGTGCCTTTGTCGTAATTATAGATGGCTTGATCTCTGTTAAATATTATGGACGTTGGTGTGGGAGCCACAGAGGCTTGTGATTTGTGCCTCCCCCGTAGCTTCTGGGGCAGTGCCAATCGCTTGATGTGGATAATTGACAGTCGCTTGTATTGGGGGGGGGGGGGGTCGCTCTCTTTCTCTCTCCAAATTTTTGCCACGAAAGATTTTTTTGCCGCTTTGCTAACAGGGCCAAACAAACGAGCCGCGGCGCCCTGCAGAGCTGCGTAAGAAACGACGCAGTCACGACGCCGACCCGTGTGCGTGTGCGTGTGTGTGCGTGTGCGTGTGTGTGTGCGTGTGTGTGTGTGTGCGTGTGCGTGCGTGTGCGTGCGTGTGTGTGTGCGTGTGCGTGTGTGTGCGTGTGTGTGTGTGTGTGTGCGTGTGTGTGTGCGTGTGTGTGTGTGTGCGTGTGTGTGTGTGTGTGCGTGTGCGTGTGTGTGCGTGTGTGTGTGCGTGTGTGTGTGTGCGTGCGTGTGTGTGTGCGGAGCGCTTCCAATGCTTTCCCGGGGTAAATGATGAGGAACTGTTCAGACGGGAAGAGCGCGGCCGCAGGGGCTGGAGACAAACACGAGAATAAGCCTCGGTTTTACTTGCAGGCGGAACTGTTGGGGTGCTCAGCTCCGGAAAATAAATGTGTTAATTAAAACATGTGATAATTTAAGAAGTAAGGATAATCATCGTCAGCAGCAGCTATGGTCAAGCAACTGCTGATGAAGGCTTCCCCGAACTTGTGTGTGTGTGTAATATCACGCACCAGAACATGTGATTTATGGACAGCAAAATACGCGTGCCACGAGACGCACCACCGCCGACCCGCGTGTACCTTGACTCAGACCAACCGAGACTCACGCTACTTTACGCATCAGTAGGACACGAGACGACTGCATAGCGGGTTCATCCTTGTTGGGAGTCATCAGCACAGCCCACGGTGTGTGAAAGCAGATTGAGGCGGTAGGTGTCGTGCATAACGCGCGCGCGCACATTCGAGGGCCTCCCCACTCCGTTCGGGTCGTGAATTGACCATTTGGTGGCGGGGAGCACAGCCGCGCGAGCGTAGAAGTAGAGTACAACAATGAATGCGTGCTGCACTAGCCCCTGCTGCTGCGCGCTACGTAGCCCCGCAGGAGCCTATGGAACCAACCACCTGTTTTTATGCGCATGGTCGACCCGCGTCCACACGCACCAACCAAAGACTCAACTCTGCGTTAGTTTCCGAGTTACGACAAGATCGGGTGCAACCCGGGTGATTTGCCAATAACTTATGCATCCCGGCGTAATTGAAACACTTGACACAAATCCACTTTTGGTAGTTTTTATTAATGTATCATTTCGACGCAGATGGCAGCACAATGAACTGAATAATTCACTTACATCGTCCACTTATTAGAGGCAGGTGAGTGCCCGCTGAGACTGTTTCGGAGCCGAGCCTGGTTACAAAAGACAATTACCATAATAAGAGCAATTGCACGAAAATAAAATTAAGTGCAGCACGGAAACACACACCATTAAAATTAAATCAAACCAAAAAACACAGTTATTAACGGCGGTGACTTCCTTTGTGTTTGTTTCAACGTGAAGCGAGTGAATACTTCGGATAAACTATCGCACGGGACAAGGTGGGGGAGCGGTGGCACAGCGATTCGCCTATTGCGCTACGAATCCGGGCGACCTGAGTGTTGATCCTGGCCACTGATGATACCAGTGGCGAATGATATTCAAATGAGTGGTAGCTCCATCCGCTCTGCTCCCCCCCCCCCCAACTCACCAACCCACAATGGACCGGCGTGGTGAAGTGAAACACGACCCCCACGATTCTGCCAGAGCGTGGGCAAGCCTTCATCCAGCAGTGGGCTGACAATGGGGCGTAGTAGAGGTTTTTTTTGGGGGGTTGATTCGCGTAAATATTTAAATGTGTCGTTAAAACCCACCACCACCCGACACATTTATATATTTAAGCGATTTAACCCCCCCGAAAAAAACTCTATTGTGGATGATATCGGTCGCGAAAGCCTACGTGTTAAAAAGGGCCGTAAGTTGGTTATTTGATTACAAAACTACTGAATGTAGAACACCCATCAAAATTCAGAATTCCCAGACATGAATCAATCTGTCACACAGGACCGTTTGCGATGGGAGGAGGGGGGGGTTGACGTGATCAACCTACACTCAACAAACCGCACATGCTGGACTTTCAGGACCAGTGCCCGAAACGTCAGTGTGCTATATTTCTATGTATTTATCGATGACGTTTGACAAGGTCTTCTGACCGCTGTCGTGAGTTGTTGTTGTTGTTGTCTGTGCCTGTACGCCACTGTCAACGCAGTCAGTCAGCTAGTGTTGTTTTGTTGTTGTTGTTCTTTCTGTTGTTGTTTCTGGACAATGATTCACTTCTGTGAGCTGTTACGTTTTTTTGTAGGACACTCTCCCATTTGTTTATTCCATCATCATCATCATCCCAAATGACTACCACAGATAATTTATTTTTATTACTATTCAGTATGCAGACTGAAACTCACTTCCAGGCAGTCGCTTCGACTACATATGCTAACATATTGCCAAACACAAGACTAAAAACAAGTTTACGATGTAGTTTAATGACGATAAATATTCACAATAAAGGTTTTTGTGTTAGCTCGCGTAAGTATAAATCTGTCGTAACCCTCCATCACCCGACACAGCCAGCAAGGCTTGTCACGTAAACAGAACGCGCCAATTAGTTTACTTACTTCA
The DNA here is from genome assembly GCF_964198595.1 of Lampetra fluviatilis. NCBI lineage: Eukaryota > Metazoa > Chordata > Hyperoartia > Petromyzontiformes > Petromyzontidae > Lampetra > Lampetra fluviatilis. Next base: position 4,363,435 of record NC_136278.1, on the reverse strand, counting down.
GCACCACCGGTGTGTTGGAGAGTAAATCCACAACATTTCACAATTTGATTGCCGTGACGTTTCGCTGGTAATTACATAAACCAGCACCATCGGGATTAATACCGGTCGCGAAAGCCTGGGTGTTAACCCGACGATGAACGTGTTCAATTAATCACAGACCACTTGCCAATCCACTGCTGGATGATGACCTCCCCGAGCCGCAAGCCACCTCCTGCGACCTTTGAGATGCGACTATCCGGCCGCTGATTTCAACGCTCCATCTCCTTCCTGTGACCCTCCTGTCTCGCGCGTGTCCCATTCCTTTGATAGCCACTTCGGTTATTACTTCTTGACCGCCGAATGCCATCATCATCATCATTGCTATGGTTAACCCTTGTAGCCATTGCATGCCCTGTCCAAGACCACTTCTCCAAGAACAGTTACGAAGAGACAACTTCATTCAACCGGCGTGACCTTCTCTAATCCACGTCCTTATCTTCACTGTCGCCTACACACAAGTCGTGTACACCTACACACAAAGCGTGTACACCTCTATACACAAGTTGTGTACACCTACACACAATGCGTGTACACCTCTATGCACAAGTTGTGTACACCTACACACAATGCGTGTACACCTCTATACACAAGTTGTGTACACCTACACACAATGCATGTACACCTCTATACACAAGTTGTGTACACCTACACACAATGCGTGTACACCTCTATACACAAGTTGTGTACACCTACACACAATGCGTGTACACCTCTATGCACAAGTTGTGTACACATACACACAATGCGTGTACACCTCTATACACAAGTTGTGTACACCTACACACAATGCGTGTACATCTCTATACACAAGTTGTGTACACCTACACACAATGTGTGTACACCTCTATACACAAGTTGTGTACACCTATACACAATACGTGTACACCTACACGCAAGTTGTGTACACCTACACACAATGCGTGTACACCTCTATACACAAGTTGTGTACACCTACACACAATGCGTGTACACCTCCATACACAAGTTGTGTACACCTACACACAATGCGTGTACACCTCTATACACAAGTTGTGTACACCTCTATACACAATGCGTGTACACCTCTATACACAATGCGTGTACACCTATACACAATACGTGTACATCTACACACAATGCGTGTACACCTATACACAATGCGTGTACACCTACACACAATGAGTGTACATCTACACACAATGTGTGTACACCTATACACAATGCGTGTACACCTACACACAATGAGTGTACATCTACACACAATGCGTGTACACCTACACACAATGCGTGTACACCTACACACAATACGTGTACACCTCTACACACAATACGTGTACACCTATACACAATGCGTGTACACCTACACACAATACGTGTACACCTAAATACACAATACGTGTACACCTACACACAATACGTGTACACCTATACACAATACGTGTACACCTACACACAATACGTGTACACCTACACACAATACGTGTACACCTACACACAATGCGTGTACACCTATACACAATACGTGTACACCTATACACAATACGTGTACACCTATACACAATGCGTGTACACCTCTATACACAATGCGTGTACACCTACACACAATACGTGTACACCTCTATACACAATGCGTGTACACCTACACGCAATACGTGTACACCTACACACAATACGTGTACACCTACACACAATACGTGTACACCTCTATACACAATGCGTGTACACCTACACACAATACGTGTACACCTCTATACACAATGCGTGTACACCTACACACAATACGTGTACACCTACACACAATACGTGTACACCTATACACAATACGTGTACACCTATACACAATGCGTGTACACCTATACACAATGCGTGTACACCTATACACAATGCGTGTACACCTACACACAATACGTGTACACCTCTATACACAATGCGTGTACACCTACACACAATACGTGTACACCTATACACAATGCGTGTACACCTATACACAATACGTGTACACCTACACACAATGCATGTACACCTCTATACACAATGCGTGTACACCTACACACAATACGTGTACACCTATACACAATACGTGTACACCTATACACAATGCGTGTACACCTATACACAATACGTGTACACATATACACAATGCGTGTACACCTACACACAATGTGTGAACACCTACACACAATGTGTGTACACATATACACAATGCGTGTACACCTATACACAATACGTGTACACCTCTATACACAATGCGTGTACACCTACACACAATGAGTGTACACCTACACACAATGCGTGTACACCTACACACAATGCGTGTACACCTACACACAATGAGTGTACACCTACACACAATGTGTGTACACCTACACACAATGCGTGTACACCTACACACAATGTGTGTACACCTACACACAATGCGTGTACACATATACACAATGTGTGTACACATACACACAATGCGTGTACACCTATACACAATGCGTGTACACCTACACACAATGCGTGTACACCTACACACAATGTGTGAACACCTACACACAATGTGTGTACACATATACACAATGCGTGTACACCTATACACAATACGTGTACACCTCTATACACAATGCGTGTACACCTACACACAATGAGTGTACACCTACACACAATGTGTGTACACCTACACACAATGCGTGTACACATATACACAATGTGTGTACACATACACACAATGCGTGTACACCTATACACAATGCGTGTAGACCTATACACAATACGTGTACACCTAAATACACAATACGTGTACACCTACACACAATGCGTGTACACCTACACACAATGCGTGTACACCTACACACAATACGTGTACACCTCTATACACAATGCGTGTACACCTATACACAATGCGTGTACACCTACACACAATACGTGTACACCTACACACAATACGTGTACACCTCTATACACAATGCGTGTACACCTATACACAATGCGTGTACACCTATACACAATACGTGTACACCTCTATACACAATGCGTGTATAGGGGGTCGACAACCTGCGGCACCGGAGCCGCGTGTGGCTCTTCAAGGACGGCACTGCTGCTTGTGAAATATTGAGGTCTTTTGCTTTACCGAATTCGGAAAAAAAAATGGCTCTTCTTGTTATTTTGATTGCCGACCGCTGACAATGGAAGTTCAGTTCACCATGGGAGTCCAGTTTACTATGGCAGTCCAGTTCATCATTAGAGTCCAGTTTACCATGGGAGTCCAGTTCACCATGGGAGTCCAGTTTACCATGGGAGTCCAGTTTACTATGGCAGTCCAGTTCATCATTAGAGTCCAGTTTACCATGGGAGTCCAGTTTACTATGGCAGTCCAGTTCATCATTAGAGTCCAGTTCATGGGAGTCCAGTTCACCATTGGAGTCCAGTTTACCATGGGAGTCCAGTTTACTATGGCAGTCCAGTTCATCATTAGAGTCCAGTTCATGGGAGTCCAGTTCACCATGGGAGTCCAGTTTACCATGGGAGTCCAGTTCACCATGGGAGTCCAGTTTACCATGGGAGTCCAGTTTACTATGGCAGTCCAGTTCATCATTAGAGTCCAGTTCATGGGAGTCCAGCTCACCATGGGAGTCCAGTTCACCATGGGAGTCCAGTTCACCATGACCCATGGCTCCGGAACTGCATGCGGCTCTTTGAGGATTGTCGTCGCGACGTTATTTATTCAGGACCCACCGTCTGGCATTCACGTTGCATTGCGGCGCTTGAAATATTGAGGCTTTTTTTTCACACCGAATTCGAAGACAATTTCATTTCGGTTTGCCGACCCATTGCTATGGAGAATGCCGTATCCTCCGATACAGCAACGCGTTCTATGGGCGTCGCTGTTGTGCCCCCGCACGCAGCCCGCGCCTCCTCCTCCTCGCAACTGGCTTGCTCCTTGCTGCCCGGGTTTAATGAAATCTCGTTCCCGTGTTTAGTAGCGCAAAGCGTCGCGCAGGGACCGCGCTGCCAATTTCGAGCGGTATTAGAAGCGGCAATAACTCGCCACCTGAGCAGGTGGGCAGGGCGCCCATCGCAATATTTACAACGCCGCAGCAGCAGCAGCAGCGGCTCCTCCGATCCGGCAGGCCACGGAGGATCTACGGCAGAGGACAGTTGGTGCCCAATTATTTTAAGCGCCTGCAGGTTGAGCGGAGAGCCCGAGCCGAGAGGGAATTGAACCCGCGACCTCCGCGACGCTTAAACCACAACCACCACCACCAGCAGCATCGCCAGCAGCCGCCACGGCTGGAGCCGCAAACTCCCCCCCCCCTTCCCCCTCCCCCCACGTTCCGTCTCTTCGTAAAATCTAATAGTGGAAATTGCTAAACAGAGTCTAATATAAATGTGATTGAGCGCGCGGTTTCCAAACGGGTATTTGGAGGAAGATGTTTTTTTTTTATAAACACATTGGAAGTCATTGTTGTGTGTGTGTGCGTGTGTGGGGAGCCGTAGTGCAGCGGTTAGCGGGGCTGCTCTACGCTGCCAGTTCGATTCCCGCTCAGGGCGAACATCGATATCGATTATATAATCTCGACCGGTCCTGGGCCTCCCCGAGGTCGATTCAACCTCATATGTTTTTTTTTTGTTAACATTGCCACTAGGGGACAAAGGCGGCCGGGTGTGCTGCTGGCCACCCACCTCGTCGTGTGCCGTGCCGGCCTTCGTTGATGCTCGCTAACAGCACTTGCCCCAATAGTCTGTTACAGGCGATACGGTGTGGGTGGGGTGGGGGGAAATCTTTGTCTTGTGTGTCAGTTTTGCAGGGCTGTGGCGCAGTGGTTAGCGCGCTGCGCTGTGATGAACGCGGCACACCGAGCACGGCGAACATCAGTGGTCTTTGTGCCCGTTTTGTCACTCCTCATTGCATGAGTTGACAGCACTTTTCCCAAAGCCTTGGGGGATCTTTGTCTTTGTGTGCGAGCGAGCGAGCGAGAGGCACGCGCTCTGTGGCAGCGCAATGGGTAAAGAGTTACGCTTAGCGCGCAATTCGTTTGGTGGGCAGGCGACCCCGCCACGGTAACGTGGACACGCAGGGAGTGAAGAGACACATGTAGACACTGGCGAGCGGACGCCGAGAAGGTACAGAGAACGCGAATCGTTGCGGTGTGAAAGTCCCTCTTCCCCTAAACCAATATTTGAAATCCGTGAAAAAGAGCTTCATAGCTCGTCGGATTCCGTCAGTCTAAATAACGAGTCCGATCCGTGCTATCGACTCCCTGGTCCCCTGTAACGTCCAGGCCCGAGACCTCTCGTCTCACCCTGCCTATGACTTACTACTGCCCTTTTCTCAATGCACCAAATAAATACGTCCACCGTTTCTAAACAGCGTCGTGAGATGTGATTGCATTGCGACGCCATACACAGTAAATCCGCATGGCATTGTGATCGTATTGTATTATGTGAGTGGTTGTGTTGTGTTGGTGAGCCCGATGTGACCGCATGCCCGTGTTGTTGCGGCGGTGGTGAGTCGGCAGCGATGTCCGCTCGCGGAGCGGTGAAGCCTCGACCGCCAGGCAAACAGATCTCAGCGCTTCTCAAATGCACGTGAGATCCGTGAGATCCGTGAGTATTTTCTGCTCTGCCAATCTCCATCAACTGCTGCATTATCTTCTTGCGCTGAATTCTACGATTGTGTTTTTTTTTCTGGTTACACTAAGATGCTGTTGTTTTGTGCAATGTATGTTAATTTTACGCATTAAAAAAAAAATCGACATTTAAAGCCATATATCGGCCAGAAACGTCAATTCCCTATCAACTGTTAGATTGTATTCTCGCCGCTAGCGTGAAGTTAGCTATTTTTCTCGTAGTTTAAGCATTACAAGTGAACAATGAAATCCATCTTTCAGCCGGGATTTCTCATTTTTTCTTTCAACTGTTGGATGATCTTCTCGCAGCAAGCAACTTTTGTTATTGTTTTTATAGTTACGTGCGGATGCTAGTGTTTCTTTGCAATTTAAGCACGACAATTTGACAATGAAAGCCAGTTCTGAATGTTGTGTATTTCAGTACGAGAGGAGAGAGAAAGACGGGATTTTAAGAGCGAAAGAGATACTAATATCGGCACAAAGTCAACCACCTCCGTATCGCCTTAACAGACTGCAGGGGAAAGTGCTGTTAGCGAACACACACACACACACATCGGAAAACACAAAGAGAACACTTGGCTCAAGCTGTGGAGTCAGATCAACTCGACTCTGTATCTCCAGAGGCCCATTCAACCAACCGTGGGGGCTTTTGTGTAAGTTAAACTGCGAATTCTGCTTCAATAAAAGGCCCTGTGTATGTCGTGTCGTGAACCTCAGAATGCCGCGCGAAGTGACAGGGCCGCCAGTTTCGATGTAATTACTACCCAGGCGGACGACTGCTCGCGACGCGCGATGTCGCGACTGATGATCTGAATAAGAAGCCGCGGCTGTCCCCGAGTGTAATAATAATTGCCGTTTGATGACCTGGAATATCCTGCATCTAGCCATGATTAATGCATTCCAACATATGTTATTTACAATGTTATGTCATGTTTTTTGCAACGCGTCCTTAATATGTAGCCCTTCTGCCTGGGTTTGTTTTTATTATTATTTATTATTCTATTTTTTGTTGTGGCAGTCTGAACATTTATGAAACCAACGTGAGTTCTACGATACAAATGAGACGCTCTTTAATGGCTCTCTCAAAGCTATGAAGTAATTCATTGTGGATATAACAACGTCAATTATTTACTCAGGCAGCAAAGGAATGGAAACGTGTCCCCGAGTTCGGCAACCTGAGAGATGGAACAATGAAATCAGCCCGCGTGCAGCGGCGCTGGGTGGATCGCTACAAATGCTGCATCGTGACTTGTGGAGGCACTCATCCTGCAAGGGAATGCCCATGGCTGACGAGTCTTGAGGATATTTTCGAGAGATTCTCGCCATATTGGGATGCTTGGTGAATTTCACTAGCGAGGGTTAGGCCCGTCCTATGGAAGTAAACAGGAGAATCCGCAGAAAAGCCACCGCGAATACGAGGGGGTGGCACTCAGCACTGCCATGGCATCACCAGGCCTACAATACCTATACTCTTAGTTTTTTCGGTAAAGTCACGTAGGTAAAAAATGAAATTAAAATTAATAAAAAAAATAAAATAATAATAAATCACGACTTTTCGGAGGCAACACAAGTCTCCGTCATCGGGTGGGACCGTCACAGCCAGATTTGCTGTATCAAGTGAGGCAGGGATTCCAAGATGCAAGTTCTTAAATACAAGTTAAGGGGGAGGAGAGGGGAGGGGCGGGGCTAAAAGAGAGCACGAGGTGCATGAGGTGCACGTGGACGTGTTTATTATTTTATTATTTTTATTAATTTTAATTTCATTTTTTACCTACGTGACTTTACCGAAAAAACTAAGAGTATGAATCCTTGCAGTCACGAAAGCTTCAAATCTACAATACCTGGCAAGCTCTGGTGGTGGGCATCCACCAAAGCACTAACCAGTCTCAAACTTAGCTTTCGAGATCTGACGAAAGTTGGCAGCGCTTAGTGTGATCCGCTCGTTCTTAGGCATGTGGATAAAACATTTACTGCAGTAGGAATGCGCAATGCTGGAAAATACTTAAATCGTATGAGCTGGGTTAAACAGCTAAAGCTTATGACGGGCGGTCAAGGAAAGTTCAATGAGCAGCTTATTACAGTGTCGGTCAGAACCAGCATCGGTCACTTTGTTTTACAAAGACTAGCGGTTACGAGGTCTCCACACAGAAGGGGGCTTCCGAATAATCCCGCGGCCAAGACGTTAACGATTTTTTTCAAAGGAAATCCTCTTAACATAAAAAAAAATGCTTTGATACTCTCTTGGGGAGCGAAGTGTCACCGTATGTTGATGTTGAGTTCAGTCACGAAGAGTGTTCAGCCATGGGTGGTGAGCTTGATTCGTCAGAGTTTGATCGTTACGTTGACACGGATAAATGGTGCATTTGCCAACGTGGTGGAGGGTTAATGAAGAATAATTTTGTAATAAAAACTACCACGTGGCCTCGCCCCGAAAAACAAATATGGATCGCTTACGAAGAATGTATGTAGATTCTAGATTTGAAGCTTTCGTGACTGCAAGGATTCATATTATTGGGTTTTTTCGGTAAAGTCACGTAGGAAAAAAAATTAATAAAAGTTAAATAAAAATAAAAATCACGACGTTTCGGAGGCAACACAAGCCTCGGTCTTCAGGTGGAACCGTCACAGCACGCTCGCTGTATCAAGTACTTTTATAAAAAAAAATTTTTTACCTACGTGACTTTAGCGAAAAAACCCAAGAATATAGAAACATGTATGTAGGATGGACAACAAGAAGAAAATTAAAAGTGTGTCGTTCGAAAAAATGGAAGGAACAGGAAAGCAAGGAAGAGCTAACAGAGATTGGCTTGACGACGTCGTCACGAGAGATTGGTGCCAGAAAGATGTGGCCACCACTTGAGCATATTGGCCCAAGACAGATGACAGTGGAAACAAATGACGACATGTGCAGTGGACAACTACTACGGGATAACTGCCCATGGATCGTGATGATGATGATGATGATAAAGGGATATTGGTGAGAAACTTGAGGTGGTTAGGTGGCTCAAAGGTCAGAGTTCAGATCGCTGAGTTGGCACCGCCGAGATCATGGGTTTTAATGTGGGCAGCAGCTGCCTTGTGATGAAACAGGATTTTAGATTTGAAGCTTTCGTGAATGCAAGGATTCATAGTCTTAGGTTTTTTCGGTAAAGTCATGTAGGTAAAAAATTAAAATTAAAATTAATAAAAGTAAAATAAAATAAAAATCACGACGTTTCGGAGGCAACACAAGCTTCCGTCTTCAGGTGGAACCGTCACAGCACGCTTGCTGTATCAAGTAAATGAGAAATTCCAAGAGATCCGACCGCGTATATATTTTTATTTTATTTTTATTTTACTTTTATTAATTTAATTTTTTTTACCTGATGACGATTGCTTGTGTTGCGATCGAAACGTCGTGATCTCGTATTTTTCTACCTACGTGACTTTAGCGAAAGAACCAAAGAGTAAGGATATCAAGTGTGTTGGTGAATGGCCTGCGACCAGTCACCAAGATCCTCTCACCCCCCCCCCCTCTCATATTCAGTTTGGCTTCGGACGTGATTTGGCTCAGTTCCAGTTCTAAGAATTTAATTATTGGTTTGAATGTCATGTGAAAATCGTCATACAGAGTGTGGGAAAGTGCGCTCTGTATTGCATAAAGGATACAGAAAAAAATCACCAAAAGGAGGCAAATTTTTTCAGAAGTCCTGTGATAAAAAATAAAATATATCGCGGGTCGCTTTGTGACACACGGTGCTCCGTGAGATTTCCACGCGGATTCTCGGTCCCACGGAACGACGCTGATAGCACAACTGGAATACATGGGGGGGGCGGGGACGACCAAACAAGGACACAAAGCATGTCGCTCGCGGACTCGCACGAGAGGAACCGTGGCGCGCCATGGGTTCGTAGTGCACTTTGTTCGTTCTGAACCTGGTGAGCTGAGTTCGATTCCCGGCCACGGCTCTACATCGGTGGCGAGTGATATCTGTCCAGGTGCTGGCCTCCGACCCTTCACGATAATGATGATGATGGTGATGATAATGACGATGCGCTCTGCTTTATTTCTGCACAGGTTGAGGTCACGTGGACAGAAACAATGACGCAAGGGCAGCGAAGGATCGGTCACGTGACCCTTGGAGCTCGTAATGTAAAGTGTTGCGTGAAACGAGAGTGAATAACTTTAGTTTTGTTTAGTATTATTATAAAGTGCACGTTTTTGAATCACAAAGATGATAAAAAATTAAAACGTGTTTGAAAGATTTCTCATCGATACACGTTCTCGGGTTTGTAAGACCAATGTTTGCACATGAGTTCAAAGGGAAAATGCATAAAAAATGTAAGCCTACAGTTAATACGTGAGCATCAATGACCGCACAATATTCACGGAATTGTATGCACGTGTACGTTGAACCTCTTTCGCACCGTACGTAGCGGAACCTCCGATCGGTACGGTTGGCTATGTACGATGCGAAGGAAGTTCAACGTAAATACATAATAAATAAATAAAACTACAATATTTTGATTAAACAAGTAAGGCCCATTGCGCTTTATTGCTCTGTTTCAGAATCGATGCGACCACAAATGATAGCTCAACGAAGTCACATGTAAATTTGTCACAGACAAACACTCGAAACGCAACTTTCTAAATGTGGAGGGAAAAACCGGAGGACCCGGAGTAAAATCCATGCCACCACAGGGAGAACATGCAAACTCTAAAAATATACAGCAGCCGTCAGCGTCTGAATCGAAACCACGACCTCTTGCATACCAGGCGAGGGAGTTAACACCTCGCCTCTACAGCGCCAAAATACATTCGCAGCCGACCGCGCTAAAACGGGAGGATTCAAATGAATCACGACTCAAAAGGCAACGCCGCATTTTATTTCACGACCAAAACAAAACCCCGCAACATGCTTTCACGACTGACTCAACGGCAGAGGTCGCAAACGGGTTTTGATTCCTTACCCGTACCCGGCCGCACCAGGGTCGCAAACGGCCGGGTACGGGTAGGGTACGGGTATCGGGTACCTGATTGCGACCTCTGGGATGAAGCCATGTTGCAGGCGCGGGTGGGTTGATTCTAGGAACTTGAATTGTGAGAAGAGACAAGACGTTGGGAAATGAGTGACAAACAGTTACTCACCAGTGACTCACGGTCTACCCGTACCCTGCCGCACCAGGGTCGCAAACGGGTACGGGTAGCCGGGTATCGGGTAAGGTACGGGTATAGGGTACCCGGTTGCGACCTCTGCTCAACGGAGTGTTCCGACCTGGATGGAGGTAAATTACGGAATGGCACAACGGCTGACTCCAGTGCAGCCTCGGTGCCACGTGGTGGCAGCACGGCACCGCGTTTGACTCCTGTCGCAAACGCATCAACGGCCCTGCCCCAGAAGCACATTTTCCCCGTGCGGCGGCTGCGGCGGCAATAGTTCCGAAACCTCCCTTCCTTTACCAACTCACTTTGCAGCGACTTGTTTTAAAATAGACGAGAGAGAGAGATAGACACACAGGGAGAAAATAGCAAAACGCACGCGCCAGCTGTTACATTCCACAGGCGCTCTGCCCTAAAAATAAATGGACCCATTACATTACCAAGACATTTCAAACACGTCCGAAATGTCAACACATCAAAAGCTGTTGTTATCTAAATTGACCTGTTAACTATACGAGCGACGATGTCGGTCCCTCTGTGTGTGTGTGCGTGGGGGGAGCGGTAGTGTAGCGGTTAGCGCGCTGCACTACGAACCCGGCGACCCGGGTTCGATTCCCGTTCACGGCAAACACCGGCGACGATTGTCTGAACCGCTCCTATGGCGTTCCCGAGATCGACTCAGATTCATGTGAGTACTTGGGCTGCTGTGTAAACATCGCCACTGGGGGAGACGAAGGCGGCTGGGCGTGGTGCTGGTCCACCCATCTCATAGTGTGCCGTTCCCACCTGCATAGTTGCTCGCTAATTGCACTTGCCACAAAAATATCCTGTCAAGGCTATACGGGGGATCTTTGTCTTGTCTATGTTAGCAGAAATGATGGCACAATAGTACGCTGCGGTGATTCTCAAAACACCTGTTAATAAAAGCAGACGTTTCGGGTAATGACCCTTCAATCTCTTGGAGAGATCACACAGTACATGCTACTTCTTTATGGTAGAGTTTTTGGCGAATGTGTTCAGTGTTTATTATGCATCCTTGTGCCGATGCAGTTACCACAACAGACGGCCAATCTATTGCATTCCGAACTGTGAATCAGCCGTGGTCAATATATTGCTGGATGAAGGCCTCCAAAACCACCACAATCTCTCATGATGTTAAATGTGACTCTTAAGCATTTTTAAAACTTTCTTCTTCTGATCACCTCTGCTCGCCTTTGCGCGGCAGAGGTGATCAGATTCGACTTGAAATAACGAAGGCAGATTCTAAATAAACACTTTGGTCGTCCCTCGTCTAATCGGACACATTTTAATTTAAAGCAGACGACGAAACTGCTAACAGCACGCGCGTGTGTGGTCAATGCATCGTTGTGTGATGTCCCGTTCACTATAGACGAGGCCAAAAACAACATTGGTTTAAGATTAACCTCAAACTGCGTTGGCAATTTCGAATTCATTTGGTAGTGAGCGGCCTCGGTGCAAATCAATATTAGCGTACTTATTTTACGGTAAAGGCAAACTTTGCACCAATGTATCATACAATCATACTACCGTGTAAACATAATCGCAGTACAATATATGAATACCGATTATACAATAAGAACTCTTATAATTATTTATCTACGAGAGGCTCGGGTGAGAATCCGTTTCTGTCCTGCCACCTCCAGGCCACATCCGAAGCACGTGCACGCAGACGTGCAAACACGTTGAACCGCAGGAGAGCGTTTGTAGGTGAGTGAGTGTACGTTTCCTTATCAGCGTGAGCTAAATACCACTCGCGTTATAATTAAATGTTCAAGGTCAAGTTAAGGCGGTCAACACGGCAAATTGCGTTCGTGATATCACAACTTCGTCATCTCTGCCTTCTTCTTGGTAGATCCCGTGTAGGTTGTTGCAAAGTCGGTACCCCCTCGCACATGCAACTAGGACCATCACAACCAGCCATGACCTAGCCACTGCTGGGGTGAAGACCTCCACAAAACGTCGCCACGCAACTACAAATCCATCTACGGCTCGGGCACGCGAGCCAATGTCATCGCTCCATCTCCGCGGGCGACGTGCCCCATCGGGGAAATGTTCACCGCCCTTTGGCTGGGCCACTCCGTTCGCTCGCACGGACCACCCCACCCATCGCCGTGTCTTCTCGCCACGTGCACGCAGTGTTAGGAAGTCGGCGGTGCTCCTCCGGTAAACATCGAAGGGTCGCGTCACCATTCCGACGGCGGAAATAAATGACGAAACGTTGCTGTTGCGAGACGTGCTACCTACGAGCGGGGGTTTATGTTCAACTTGCAAGTCAATGAAACTTACAATCCAAGGTGATTCGCCTTCGGGAAATAAATTAGACAAATTAATTGGATGTCAACTTTATATACGAACCGTGCGCAGCAGACTGACTCAACATTCGGGAATAGACGACGGGTCCAAGGCACAGAATCAGAATCTTTATCAATCCTGGAGAAATACGACGATTTATGAAGCTCTTTTTTAGTTTGTTCCACAAAATATCCAGCAGTACATTTTTGAGAGCCACGTGTTTACCCGGGAACGCCTCGCGGAGTCTCGTAGACGATTCCAGGAGGTTCGCGCAACACGTGAGATGTTTGGTTCAATTCCATGAACGGGGTTGCGTGACGTGCCACCCCGAGGTGGTGGCGGTGGTGGCATTTCATCACTGCCATCTCGTGGCCACACCTCGCACCCCCCCCTCCCTCGCCTGCAACAACTGGCAAGCCTCTGGTGCTTGGCCCATCCGAGTAGTAACCAGCATCGAATATGCTTAGCGTCCGAGACACGACGACGACTTCGGGCGCAATCAGCGTGACTGGGTGTTGGACATTGACGGAGCTTAATCGAGCGACATTGGAGGAGTTAATTAAATATAATAGTCATCAGAGATGCAACGATGCATTCATGAGCATCGATACATTGAATCGCGTGTGGGAAGAATCGATGTTTTTTTATATTTTCACACATTTTATAGATTTCACTGCAGCCGCTGGTGAACGCTACTGTCAATCATAGGAATAAAAAAAGTTAATGGATTTTGTTTTCATCGAATCTCCAACCTCAAAATTGACAATCTTACAGAATCGTCAGAGGGGCGAATCGTGAGACTTCATTGAAAAAAATAAAACCCCGCTCCGCATGAGAGATCTTGTAGCGTGCACTGTCACTCCACTGCTGGATGAAGGCCTGCTCGTCCCACCTCCTCCACACGCCTTGCACGCAGGCCGCGTAGAAACATGTGTCCATACTTCACCACGCTGGGCCAAGTGCGGGTTGGTGGACGGCGAAGTCGATCAGCGCAATTTGGCAATTGGTTAACTCCAGCGATTCGCCGTTCTAATTTAGCGTAATTCATCTTCGGAAAGCCGTAACCGCTGCAAAGATTTCCCGCCGCGCCGGCTACGATGATCCGCCCCATCATTTAACACGTGCTAATGAGTGTCAGAACAAGTATTAAAATACATTGCAATGGCGCTGATTGTTTGGAAACAATGACAAAAGAAGTTAGTTTGTGTGTACGTGTGTTTTCCTGACTGGTTAATTACATGATTAAAAATGCTGCAGCGCATTTCGGTGATGTGAACTTAAGTTTGTTCCAGATTACTTGGACGAACACGACACAAACTTGTGTATACTCATTCTTGACACTGAAAATGCCACGAAACGAATTGTCAAACTACGGATAAAGTCCTCATTGCTCGTGTCGTATTTCATGAAAGTATAATGACAATAACGCGAACACTCATTGCAGGGCTTTTGTCAATCCGCTGCCGGATGAATGAAGGGAGGCCTTCTGCTTAAGGTGTGTCAGACGTGACGGGTTTTTTTGTTGCCGGCCATACTTCACCACACTGGCTTATTGCCGAGGTGGCGATAGCAGGGAAGTTCCAGGGATGGTGCGGATGTCAGTCGCGCGGAATCGAACTCAGGTGTCCGGGAGTCGAAGTGCAGCGTAACATTGCCGCATATTCAAATGAGCTTCCGCTATCTAGTCGACCTAATATATTTAAAGAAAACTTGATTTGTTATTGCTACGCAAACATAAAGTTACACGACGTATGTTTGAACATCGGATATACAGTTTACAAATACAGCGGATGCTTTGTGTGTATATAAACTTCGTACCAATTACCTATCTATTATCCGGATTGTAAGACGCACTTTCCCCCACTATGTTACGAAGCATCAGAACGGAGGAGGAGCTGGTGGGGGGGAGGATGGTGTCTTATACTTCGGTATGTTCGTGTGCGTGATGACAGATTAACAAAAGCGACCGGGCGTGCTTGCAACCCGCGCACTTCGCGTGCCACACGCCAACAGCGCTTGCCCCAACAGTCTGCGCTAGAGGCTCTTACCGGTGGATCGTCGTCGTCGTTTTGTTGACGAGACTTTGCAAAGAACTTCATTGACTCCCTGGGCCCCGCGGATCGGGGGGTGCCGTCTTACTCTCTTCGGAGCGCGTCCGAGTCCGCTGAACGGTGGGCGGGGGGGGGTCGTCACGCGCGTTCTCGACACTCAATCGCGCGTTCAAGACGCATCCGATGAACGAAATGCGCCGCGAATGTCGGCGAATGGATCGGAAGCCGCGTTGCAGGGCGCTGCGTCCGCCGATGTTTGATTGGCGCCGTCGATCAAATAGTCGGCGCACATAAAGCAGATTCGCCGAGTTGTTGTGAATGTCGTAGTCGTCGTCGTCGTTCCTTGGTCGACGTAGTTTAATCCGCAAGAAGTTAGTAATAATAATACTACTCCTAGCCTCGTGTGTGGTGTGTTTGTGTGTGTGTGTTATGCACGCGCGTATACTGTAGCACGCACGTACAACAGCCTCGACAAATGCAACGATACAGAGACATTGACGATGGAAAGCAACGTATGCACGCACGGGCAAGCTCGCCTCGAACACATCCACTGCCACTCATGCGGTAATGTGACGACTACCACAGCCACGCGGCGCAGCACGAAACTTCAACGGGCGCTCACGACAGCTGTTATCAACGCATTCCGTCAACTTACCACCTCGCTCGCCTCTTAATTCACTTCGCCGAGAGCGCATATCAGCGCTGACATCGTTATCATCCCTAATACGCCTTGATCGTAATAACCCCACCATTCAACAAGAACAACAGCACCCACCCACTTGTGAAGATGATCCATTGACGCATTCGGTGTGGACGACTGATCGTGAGCTACGCGTGACGCGAGACGCTTTATCGCAGACTGATGCCGCTGAGGAATCGGACGGCCGCAAAGAAATCACGAATCCAATTTCGCCCAACGCTCGCTCGCTGTACACACGCGCGCGTGCGTAAGATGCACGGTGACATACAAAGCGATTCGTTTGTATTCGTTTGCAACAACTCAACAACAACGACAACGACGACGACAACAACATTGGACGTCCCTCTGTTTATCGCTACAGAACGCCCTCGTGAAATAGAGACGCGTCAAGCGACCTGAGAGGAGGGTAACATCGGAGCGTTGGGTTTAGCGCACTGCTCCATGTGAGTTCGATTCCGGACCACGGATAGAGTGAGTGGATCTGAACCGTTTCGGGAGCCATCCCCCCCCCCCCCCCAGCATCCCACCTTCATCAATGAACAAAGTGGTGAAGTATGGTTAAACAACCCCCTTTGACAGACATGCGCGTGGGGAGGCCTTTATGATATGATTGAAAATGGCTATACATTATTATTACTAAATCGATGTGAATACGTTGCTGCATTTATTTCCTGTACAATCGGTATGTTTTAGATGCACACGTTTAAGCGCGTGGTTACACGTGCACAAGTATGTATATGTTTGCGTTGTTAATCCCCAGCGTCCTATGCGTATGGGCGAGGTATGTACAATGTTCTTGAGACGCGTTACAGACGCGTCGCTGTATTATTACGCGTCCTGCGAACAACCCCCTCGTTAATGAGACCATCTCATCGCGGTCTGCGCTAATTACGCCTCGCTCTCACTCGGTGGAAATCTCAAATCGAGTTAAGCCCGCGCCGTTAATGTGCCAGCCACGTGCGTTCGCAGGGCATGCGACACAAATGAATGTATATACTGTATGCGGCTCGATCAACACGCATGTGCGTGGTAGCTGTTTTCCCCCATTTGGATGATCATTTAAGGAATCTTCAGAAGCTATGTCGTGCGTATTGCCCACCGGGTGTTATTAGTGTGTTACTTAACAATGTTAACAGCGCATATTGTTGTTGTTATTATTATGATGACAAACCTTGCAGCGTGTTAACGCGAACAAGAAACTCGCGCTGCCACAGCGCAGGCGTGCAAACGTTGCGAGCAACATGAAAGCAACGATAACACTTGCACAGGATAATATTCACAATAATAGTACATCTCACGGGGAACAAAAAAGAAACAACAAAACCGACTCGAAATAAAGAATAATTATTTTTGCTACTCATACAGGTTTATACATTTTTTTGAAACACCTACGGATGCAAACACTCAAAAAAACCCACAACTCGTTCGTTGCGTTTGAATGACTTTCTCGAGCGGGGGAGTGGATTTAAGGGACCTTGCGTCGCTTGCGGGACCAAACAATGAACCGAATAAGGAAACAGCGAGTCGACTCAGCGCTCACGCGGATTGCCCACAACTCAACCGCTTGACGTCCGCCGGGTAAATTATCTCCGAGGCTCAACAATTAACTCGTTTATACAACAACAACAACAACAACAAAATAAACCGACTGGCAAATGTGAAGTTATTTTTCTGCTAAGCTGTCAGAAACACTTTTTTAAAAAAATCTTGACGTGCCGTTCGGAAAAATCACAGCGCAAATGTTTGCGTTGCAATTGCGCCACCCTCCCGTCTGTCTGTCGACGGCCTCTATTTTGCTTTTATCTGATGCGTGGAGCTTGGCACAAGACGTGGCACGGTGCTGTTGGTAGTGGTGGTGGTGTTGGTGGTGTTGGTGGTGGTGTTGGTGGTGGTCGTGGTTGGAGAGTAGGAGGAGGAGGGTGAGGATAGGGAGAGGGGGAGGATTAGCCGCTGGTGAGCTTCTCGTGCCAAAACTTCCGCGAAATAAATAATGAATCTCACTACTACTTCTACTAACAACAACAATAAATAACATCGCGGGTAT
This sequence comes from Lampetra fluviatilis, assembly GCF_964198595.1. Taxonomy (NCBI): domain Eukaryota; kingdom Metazoa; phylum Chordata; class Hyperoartia; order Petromyzontiformes; family Petromyzontidae; genus Lampetra; species Lampetra fluviatilis. Next base: position 4,345,557 of record NC_136278.1, on the reverse strand, counting down.
TAATGCTGCACAGCGCCGTAACGTGATACCCACTCGAGGGTGCATGCGCTTACTCCAAATTTCAAGCGACGCAAACCATCCACCACCTCCAGCCCCCCACCCTCCCCTCAAAATGTGTTTATTCCTACGTCACCACCCCCCCCCCCCAACTCGCCCCCCCCTCACACCTCCCTATCTCCAACAGCCTCTTCCCATTGCAGCCGTCGTGGGGATAGGGCAGCAAGCAGGAGCAGGTCCGCTGGGGCCGAGACGAGACGGGTTCCTCCGCAACGAATTCGCGCAGATCATCCACCAGCACCATCATCAGCACCAGCACCATCATCATCCACCAGCACCATCATCAGCACTAGCACCATCAGCACCAGCACCATCATCAGCACCATCATCAACAGCATCATCATCAGCAGCAGCAACAGCGCTGTATGTGTGCGGTAAAGTGCAGCTGATGCACGTGCGAGCTGATTGATCGTCGTTGCATATGGTATTATCGATTCGTAATTGCGTTCTCTTTGGGTTAGATCATCGTGTGGATATGTACATGATGTCATCTAGAGCTATGTACCCTCCACCACCCGACACAAACAAATAAATAGAGTTGCCACTTGGGCGACCGGATGTACCAATTTGAATTTTGTATTTCAACAAATGCTGAACAACCAGCGAAAATTGCACACATTTTGTACAACATTGACATTATCTGGACACGATCTAACCCCCCCCCCCCCAAAAAAAAAAACTTGTGAATCATAAAACAGTATAAGAGGTGAGAGGTGAAAGACCGAGACTGGTGACGGAATGAATGGCAGGAGATGTGAACCGCGTCCTTGGCAACGATCAATGCGGAGATGGAGCGAAACGAACCCACGTGCGAGGAGTGGGGATGGATTACTGACATCGCAGGACCGTGCCGCGTGTGGAGGCACTCATCCAGCAGTGGCTAGAGCACGGCTGACGACGGTGACGATGGCTGACGATCACACGGCTGAACCTTGCGAGGAGCGCAGTTACGAATGGACGGCGATTACCTGTTTGCCCGTCCGCCTCCATCTCCCGCAGTGTTCATATTTACGCACACAGCGCAACTTTGCAGGCTGAGTCGACCTAGAGGAGGCCCAGGAACGGTTCATATATTCGCAAACCGCCGTTAGTTCGCGAGCGGGAAACGAATTCATAGTCGCCGGCTTCGTAGCGCATTGCGCTAACCACTCCACTATTGCATTTATAACTAAAGACAAAGACCCCCCGTATAGCCTTGACAGAATATTGGGCCAAGTGCTGCTCGCGAACACCCACGAAGGCCTCCACGGCTCGCGCGGAGGGTGGGTGGCCAACACCTCTCCATGCCTCCCCAGCGGCGATGTTTACACACCGCACCAGGGACTCGTTTATGGTCGAGTCGACCTAGGGGAGGCCCAAAGTCGACCGGTTCAGATAATCGTCACCGGCTTCGTAGCGCAAGCGGCGCTAACCAGCGACAGGACGGCGTGTAAATACGACGGCACACACAGACGGAGCCGCGACGCGTGGTGTCGTCGAGACTACTTGCCAGCGTGCGTCATGCAACTCTCTTGAACCCCAATTAGACGGCGCTCATCTTAATCACTGCACGTTTGGCACCTCGCACACACACACCGCGCAAGCTGCAATAACACATGCACGCAGGCAAGGGCGCGCAGCATCCCTTTAAAACAAAAAACACCGAGAACGCAGCCGATAGTCTCGATACTATATCTACAAGGGGCGGAGCGGTGGGACAGCGGTTAACTCGCCGGGCTACGAACCCAGCGCTTAGCTGAGTTCGATATCCGGCCACGGCTAACCATCGGTTGCGAGTGACATCTGACCCAAGTCTGATCATCCTGGGGCTCCCTACTCCTTCCTCCCTCATCCCCTCCACCGCGAACCTTCTCCCCGCGATCACCAACCTGAAGTAAGAGGGGGTGAATCAACTCTGGACCCCCCCCCCGCTCACGACCAAAGACGACGCAGGGAAATCCTGCATCCAACCAGCAGCGGTTTGCCAAAGAGAGTCCCGGTGCACGTGAGCTCCACAGCAGCAACGCCAGGCTTTGTGCATCGCCGTTCACCGTGATGACAAAATGATGACCACGTGTTCCTTTCCGCTTTTTTCGAGCTACAAGCACCCAGGTCCAACGTCCAGACGGACAGATCGCCCCCCCCTTGCACGTGTATCGACTCGGTAAGACATGCGTCACAGCACACAGCAAGACAGCACACAGCAAACAGCAACACAGCACACAGCAAATAGCAGCAGCCCTCCCGATGTGTTTGCGGGCTTGTAACCAGCGTGTCGATTGCTCGGCACGATGTTCCGACGTTTCGCTCCACGTGCTAGGAGCTTCATCGGGAACTCAACTGATACGAAGTTCGACGATTGCCGGTTTCAGCTGTTTGTTGTTGCTGTTGTTGTTGTTGCACGAGTTCCATCCCCGGTTTCAAAACAACAACAGAAAGGCAGCTCCAAGCGAGCATTTGCGGCGATACTTTAGAACATCGCCTCCAACACCACGAACGGACGCCACGACACGAGACCACAGCGTCCCTTCCGACTGTTGACGCTCAGAAAGAAAACCCCCCAGCGACGAAAAACAACAACAAAACCCCCTTGGGACGACAACAACAACAACAAAACCTTCTTGCGACGACAACAAACAGCGGGCAGCAGTGGCAGCACAAAACCCGAGCTCACATCAACTCCCGGCGTCGCCGCATTCTATCGGCTGCGATTTAAAGAGCGAGGTCCCCGGGACTTCTCGCGGACTTCCCGTTCCAGTTTGGTATTGTCCACCGCTGGATGGATGAGGAATCCCCCCCCCCCGCGGCCGTCCGTACCCCCCCTCCCTACCCTCGCCATGCCATCCTCCTGGTCGTGGGGGTTGTTTGACTTATTTACCCACGCTGGCCGACGTCGGTTGGAAAATAAAATGTTGGGGCAGCATAGTCGGTGGGTGCATAGTACCGTACAACAACTAAGAATTTTGTTGCACTGCCCTCTGCTGCCCACACCGTAGGCTCACAGCGAGCCAGAGTTGCGTTCATGCGCATGGCGGTCGCCCTTTGGCACTTTTATCCAGTTTCAAAACCTGCTGAGATTTCCAGCAGAGACACAATAACGTTCGGCCGATTTGGTCATGGGTCAGTTTTTAAAAAATCCCATTTAATAGCTAATTATGCGCTCGATCTCGCCGGATCTCGAAAAGTAAGCATGACTTTAAACTTGCTTAAGTACTATACGGTTTAACACATGGGCGTTTCACCACCAATATTATCCACAATAGAGGGTTTTTTTTTTTTTTGGGGGGGGGGGGTTAGATCGCGTGTGGGAGGCAACCGGGGAGCCGGAGGAAACCCGCCGAGCGAGGGGGGAGACGCTCGTCACTGCCAGCCTCTGGCCACATCCCGTATGGCACCTGGCACGCTCTGGTGATCAGAAATCGAAGTAACGGTGTAGTGGTGCCCATAACAGAGGGGGTTTCTGGGGTTAGATGGCGCAAATATATGACGCTGAAATATCAATATTTTAACACGTAATTATATTATATGTAAATATATTTTTACGCAATCTAACCCAAAAAACCCCTATTATGGATACTGTACAGTGTCTTGAATTTCTGTTTAACACGTAGACTTTTGCGACCAATATCATCCATAATACAGGTTTTTTTTTGTGGGTTATATCGCGTAAATATTGGATTTCTGATCACCAAAGCTCGTCACTGCCATCCCCTGTGGCCACGGGGATGGCAGTGACGAGTGTCTCTCCCATCACTCGGCGGGTTTCTTCCTGACGTCACCACGCTCAGGTTGATTGGAGCGCCGTTGCGTGGTGACGTCACCACGCTCAGGTTGTTTGGAGCGCCGCTGCGTTGTGACGTCACCACGCTCAGGTTGATTGGAGCGCCGCTGCGTTGTGACGTCACCACGCTCAGGTTGATTGGAGCGCCGCTGCGTTGTGACGTCACCACGCTCAGGTTGATTGGAGCGCCGCTGCGTTGTGACGTCACCACGCTCAGGTTGTTTGGAGCGCCGTTGCGTGGTGACGTCACCACGCTCAGGTTGTTTGGAGCGCCGCTGCGTTGTGACGTCACCACGCTCAGGTTGATTGGAGCGCCGCTGCGTTGTGACGTCACCACGCTCAGGTTGATCGGAGCGCGTCGCTGCGTGTCGACATCACCATGCATATTCACTTTAAGATGTTTTTTGTTCGTGTTTTTGTTTTTTTGTTTGTTGCGGTTGCACCCGATCCAAGAGCCGAATGGCTCACAGGGCTACACCTAATAAATTAAACTTGAAACTTGAAACTGGCTCTCACACGATGTTCAAAATCGCCCATTAACGGCGTTGTTCAAACGTCGTCCGAGCGCAAATGGGGCCGTCTCGCACTGGAGACTCGAGACTCACACTGCTCGAGTGAGTTGTGCATTCCTGCGTGAACTAGCTATGGGCACGCACGCAGCTCGTACAGAGACACGATCACGAGTGAGCGACGGGCTGACTTAGTGTGTGTTTCGTCTGCTGTCCTTCCCCGCACATCAGATTAGCGCGGGTGGCTACGGACGGAGCGAAAGAAGTTTAACATACATACATAGAAGGGCTAAGACAAAAATATCAAGTTTGCCACGGACGTAGTCAAGTCCATGCTCATATAACTGGAACAACACGAAATACGTAAACTGTCCGTATGTTTATCCGCCAATAGGTATGGACCCACAGCTTCACCCACAGAGCAAATATCGGCCTAAAGTTACAAATTGCTGTGAGTCTCGTGCTAAACGCTGCAACGCAACAATGAACCGTCCCGATCATCGGTCAATCAAGCAATTCGCCCCCCGTTCAGCCGATAGACTTTCGACTTTTAAACAACTTTTATTGCCGCCAGCAGCAACAGCACTGGAGGCGATTCTGATATAAAATATACAAAGTCACTAGCAAACAAATAATCGCTATAAATCCACGCGCTGTGGCGCTAAATGCACCGCGCACAACACGAAAGAAAGGACACGTGGTGGTGGTGGTCATCGCGCACGCCACGGTGACGAGCGAGCGCTTCAGAAGGTGAACACGAGGGTGCCATCCACGCTGGTGCAGAGGGCTTTTCCGGCTCTCCAGCGTTCGAAGAAGACGTGCACATCACCGACATGTGTGTGGTATGCGTGCTCCAGCCGATATAAAGCGGGCGACGGACATCGCTACGGGTCAACTGGTTACCGTTTGTGCGTCTCAGCTCCTTCTCTCACACCCAGAGAGAGAGAGAGCGAGAGAACGAGAGAAAAAGGCAACCCCATTAATTTCAACTGCGTGCAAAACTACAACAACATCAGAAATGCATCGACCAGCTATGCATGGCGAGTTGCCTCCTCGGGGCTCCGTGCTGCACGCACGACCCACGACGCACGCGGTGCAGCTTCTTGGCTCGCTGCTCGCTACCCGGCGATGGTGCAACGCAAATTCTCCACGGAGTGCTTGATCACAGACTTGGAACTGCGCGCGCGTGCGTGTGTGTGTCGGTGGGGTGTGTGGGGGTGTGTGGGTCGGTGTGGTGTGTGGGGGTGGGGGTGTCGGTAGGGGTGTGTGTCGGTGGGGTGTGTGGGAGTGTGTGTCCGTGGGGTGTGTGGGGGTTTGTGTGTCGGTGGAGTGTGTGTGTCGGTGGGGTGTGGGGGTGTGTGTGTCGGTGGGGTGTGTGGGGGTGTGTGTGTCGGTGGGGTGTGTGTGTCGGTGGGGGTGTGTGTCGGTGGGGTGTGTGTGTCGGTGGGGTGTGTGGGGGTGTGTGGTCGGTGGGGTGTGTGGGGGTGGGGGTGTCGGTAGGGGTGTGTGTCGGTGGGGTGTGTATCGGTGGTGTGTGGGGGTTTGTGTGTCGGTGTGGTGTGTGGGGGTGTGGGTGTCGGTGGAGTGTGTGTGTCGGTGGGGTGTGGGGGTGTGTGTTTCGGTGGGGTGTGTGGGGATGTGTGTGTCGGTGGGGTGTGTGGGGGTGGGGGTGTCGGTAGGGGTGTGTGTCGGTGGGGTGTGTATCGGTGGTGTGTGGGGGTTTGTGTGTCGGTGTGGTGTGTGGGGGTGTGGGTGTCGGTGGAGTGTGTGTGTCGGTGGGGTGTGTTTCGGTGGGGTGTGTATCGGTGGTGTGTGGGGGTTTGTGTGTCGGTGTGGTGTGTGGGGGTGTCGGTGGAGTGTGTGTGTCGGTGGGGTGTGTGGGGGTGTGTGTGTCGGTGGGGGTGTGTGTCGGTGGGGGTGTGTGTCGGTGGGGTGTGTGGGGGTGTGTGTGTCGGTGGGTGTGTGTGTCGGTGGGGTGTGTGGGGGTGTGTGTGTCGGTGGGATGCGCGCTACTTTGATGCGCTTGGCAGCGCGTGATGAACCACTCTGGAGGGACTCTACATCATTGCGAGAGTCTCTCTGTCTCCAGGTCCGCTTAGCTCGCAATGATGCACGCATACACAGGGTGCCACGTTTATGAGATGTTAACTACCTCGCCTTGGTGTACAGGAGGTCGTGTGCTCTATCCAGACGCCTACGCATTTGTATTTGGAGTTTGCGTGTTTCTCTCCCCGTGGTCGCGTGGATTTTTCTTCCGCGTCCTCCGATTTATCCCTGCACATTTAGAAATGTTGGCCGATATATCAAGTTCCACGTGATACAGCCACTTCGTTGAGATATAATTTGCGGGCCAGGTCGCTTCTGAACAATCTCTCTATTTGTTAGTGTGTACAACAGCCTCAGTTCGAACTCATCGCTTTAACGAATGCGAGTTAGTCTAATTTACAAGGATACGCGTGCGTTATAGCGGGGGTGATCGGCTGCTTGATGAAGAGGTCTGATCGCGCTCAAGCCTACGACCTCGGGCAACCCGAGTTCTGCCTCGGGACCACGCGTAGCAACATCGGTGGCGAGCGATGGTTTGGAGTCTTCCCGGGACGCCGTCTCTTCGCGGCTTGGTGAAGCGAAAGTCCAACAACCATCGGCGAACACTTGGACTGGATTGACTGAAGGGGAGCGGCATGAATAATATCGTTGCCGTTAATGCAATTGCGGTCGAACGATGTCACGAAGGGAAAGTTGGCGACTGCCGCAGCTTTATTATTTAATTCGGCGCATATCTCGTGAAATACAAAATAATTATAATGAGGATAAGGTGGAGTAAGGATGTATTCTAATACGTGATTAGGTTGTTAACGCAATATTGGGCGAGCTTTGTGTTGCATAATTCCCAAACCCGTCCCGTTATGAATGTAATTCAGGAGTACACGTTTTAAACTACCTATGAATTATGTATGTACCGTTGCAACGAGGGACAGTGCACTCCCTTGCCGGTACATTACCATGCGTGATCCATATATCATAAGGCTGCCTCTCTCCGCGCCGAGCCGAGACTCCGAACCCCCAATCGAACACCGAGCAGGGACGCCGCCTCGCTAAACTTTGATGCTGCGCTGCGAATTTCATATCGTAGTGCTCTCCTTGTCTTGTGCATTTACCAATAGCTCCCTTGATCACTCCCCCCCCCCCCCTATCCCTTGTCCCCCCTATCACCCCCAAGCCCCGATTCAAGTTTTTATGAACCTTGGACATTAATGTGAGGGGCGCTGGGAGTTTGGTGGAGGTTATGTCCCCGTGTGTGTGTGTGTCTTTGGGGAGTCGTAGAGCAGCGGTTAGCGCGCTGCGCTACGAACCGGGCGACCCGAGTTCGATTCCTGCTCACGGCCACTAACACCAGTGACGAATATCTGAAGCCGGTCCTGGGCCTTCCCTAGGTCGACTCAGCCTCAAATGAGCGCCTCGTGCGGAGTGTAATTATTGCCATTCGGGAGACAAAGGCGGTTGGGCGCGGTGTTGGCCAACCACCCCCTCGTGTACCTGCCGGTCTTCAGTGGTGCTCGCGAACAGCACTTGACCCAATCAGAATGTTAAGGCTATACGGGAGATCTTCGTCTTTGTCTTGGGGAGCGGTGACCGTCCAAAGTTTGACTCCTGGCCAACCGGGATAATTATTGGTGGCGATTTTCCGAACCGGTTCTGGACTTCAGCAGCGTTTACTCAGCCTAAAATGAGCACCTGATGTGGCGTGTAAATTTTAAGTCTCGGGGAAGACAAACGCGGCCAGGCGTGGTGCTGGCCTCACCCACCCTTTCGTGCCGGTCTTAATAGGTGCTCGCTAACAAGAACATTGCAACAACAGTGTTGCCCGTCGTGTCGTTGCGTGTACGTGTGTGTGCAGCGGTGGTTCGTCAACCACGCTACGATCCCCGTTACGTTGTGGGCACGTGGGGTGTGAGGCTGCCATTGGTCACCACTGAGTAAGCTCAGCCTTCAGTGAGCACGTGGGGTCAGTTTGTGATATTGGCCACGTCATCCCTTCCTGCAGCCAATATAGCCAAACGGGAGATAGTTTTGTGTGTGAACGTAGATATAAATGTGTGTGTCGTAAGTATGTATTTACGTCTGTTTGTCTTTGTATGTATGTCTTTTGATTCGTGTGTATTTCATGAGTTTATGTGTTTCTGTGTATGCATGTCTATGTTGGATGCATTTGTATGTGGAGTGGTGGTAGAGCGGTTAGCGCACTGCGCTACGAATCCGGCGACCCGAGTTCGATTCCCGCCCACGGCTAACACCAGTGGCGATTGTCTACACCGGTCATGGACCTCCCCTAGGTCGACTAAGCCTTCAATAAGTACCGGGTGTGGTGTGAAACATCGCCACGAGGGAGACAAACGGGGCACTTGCGCCAACAATATGTTAAGGCTATACGGGTTATCTTTGTCTTTGACGTTTGTTGTATGTGCTCGAAGGTGTGTCTAAATGTGCGCGTGTCTGTGTTTATATATTTGTCTGCGTGTGAATGCATGAATTAGTGTGTGTGCATGCGCGCGCGCATTTGCGTTTGCATGTATTAATGTGCGTGTATGTACGTCTAAATGTGCGTGTGTGTCAATGTGTGCGTCTGTATGCTACATCAATGCATGCGCGTGTTGTCGTGTGTGCTAACCCGGGAGGCGAGGAGTGGGTGACGGTGAGAGGGTAATGGCATTAATGGGACGGAAAGGGCTGCAGTGGGAGGCTGTGTCGTAGGGGGGCAGTGGGAGGTTGTGTGTCGTAGGGGGGCAGTGGGAGGCTGTGTGTCGTAGGGGGGCAGTGGGAGGCTGTGTGTCGTAGGGGGGCAGTGGGAGGCTGTGTGTCGTAAGGGGGCAGTGGGAGGCTGTGTGTCGTAGGGGGGCAGTGGGAGGCTGTGTGTCGTAAGGGGGCAGTGGGAGGCTGTGTGTCGTAGGGGGGCAGTGGGAGGCTGTGTGTCGTAGGGGGGCAGTGGGAGGCTGTGTGTCGTAGGGGGGCAGTGGGAGGCTGTGTGTCGTAGGGGGGCAGTGGGAGGCTGTGTGTCGTAGGGGGGCAGTGGGAGGCTGTGTGTCGTAGGGGGGCAGTGGGAGGCTGTGTGTCGTAGGGGGGCAGTGGGAGGCTGTGTGTCGTAGGGGGGGAGTGGGAGGCTGTGTGTCGTAGGGGGGCAGTGGGAGGCTGTGTGTCGTAGGGGGGCAGTGGGAGGCTGTGTGTCGCAGGGGGGCAGTGGGAGGCTGTGTGTCGTAGGGGGGCAGTGGGAGGCTGTGTGTCGTAGGGGGGCAGTGGGAGGCTGTGTGTCGTAGGGGGGGAGTGGGAGGCTGTGTGTCGTAGGGGGGCAGTGGGAGGCTGTGTGTCGTAGGGGGGCAGTGGGAGGCTGTGTGTCGCAGGGGGGCAGTGGGAGGCTGTGTGTCGTAGAGGGGCAGTGGGAGGCTGTGTGTCGCAGGGGGGCAGTGGGAGGCTGTGTGTCGCAGGGGGGCAGTGGGAGGCTGTGTGTCGTAGGGGGGCAGTGGGAGGCTGTGTGCAGTAGGGGGGCAGTGGGAGGCTGTGTGCCGTTAGATGGACGAGGTCTCAGGCAAGGATTTCGCTTCTTGTTGTGGCCGTGCCGAGCGATGACAGATATCCCGACATCACGCGTAGTGAGTCCCACACAAATGCAGTAATTTAACTCTGGTATTGGTATTGTTTCCTTTGTTAGAACGAGTCTAGAACTAAATTCTATGCGAACATGAAATGTTCTGCATGGAATAACCAACAACATTTCAACACACATGCTCCCACAAATACGCGATGAAAAAAAACCAAATGCGTAAAAGTCAACATCTGCATTCATACGCAATGATATCGATTACGAAATCTATCCATAAATAATCTGAATAATAAAAAAAAACAAGCGACAGTCCAATGAGACCCACGTCTCTAGTACACAGGCAGACCTGGGGTGAAAAAAAACATAATTTAAAGGCAAGCTAAGTAAATAAATACATTGATAGGCACCCACATCTCAACTGTAGGTGCATCGTGCCGCTTCCCGTCCGCGCTCAAATAAAACACCGCGACTCCTTTGTACCTAAGCTGCACAAGTCTTGTTTCCCTTCCTCGCATTGCTCACAATCGATCGCGGGGGTCACGATCGAAAAAAAAGATGCAAATTGCGTAAATAGACCGGTGTGGAATTATCGGACAAAATAAAAAAAAAACTTTTGACGCCTCGTAGGAGCAACGGACCTCGCGATTCCTCCGCGAGCGATCGAGGAGGCGAGGCGCGCGAAGTCCACGCAGCCACGGCGCGGGCTTTCGTCCGCTTAACCCCTCTAATCCAGCTTAGCTACAGCAGCTGCTGCCTCCGAGCGCGGGGCACGCAGACCCCCAGCCCACGCGGCTTCAGCGCTCCTGCGTCGCAACAAGCGACGACTCTGCGTGGTCTTCCCTGCAGCACCACCGACAATTCTCTTCCTCCTCCTTTGTTTTCTCCTCCTCCTCCTCTCATCACTCACCATCGCGTACGCGTGCACACGGAACGGTACTCTTGTCACTCGACCGCTGGATGAAGGCCTCTCTACGCCCGAAGCACGTCGTGGGGTTAGTGTTGACCGTACTTTCCCCGTGTCTGTGTATTCAGACTCTGGACGATATCAGCCACAACAATCATCATCATCATCATCCTCTGTGCACATTGCTACCGCTGCTACAACCAAGCCGCTCCAGTGCAATGCGGCCGCGCGCGAGCGCCTCTTAATATCGGCACGGCACACGAGGGAGCCGCTCCTGGCAGCACGCACCACCCGACCACCTTTGTTTTCCCTGTGCAAATGCGAGCTCAACCATTGGCCCCGAGGGCACCTTTATTTAGGCTGAGTCGACTTCGTGCGTGCAGCGCAAGTGAAAGTTTCGCGCACGCACGCACCGACCCCCCCCCCCTCCCGTATTAGCATTGCATCGCCATTGTCCTTTGTGCGTGGCCAGGATTCGAACCCTGTGGTGAATGGGCGCGTGTCGCCGGAGCGATTACAACGACCGACACAACCACAACCGCCACCCCCCACCGACACACACACACACACCACACACACACACAGACACGCACAGACGACACGCGCGCGTACAGACACCACCTCCCCCCCCCCCTTTTACGGCCGCGTCGAGCACTCGTGTCCGTCCATCTGTCGGCTCCGCGCTCAGTGCGCACGGAACGCTTCGTCCGGGCCGGCCCTGGGTCGCGTCGCTGGATGTCGCTATTGAAATGGAAATGCGGCGCGGGTTTACCGCAGCCTCGGCGTTGAAAATCGGCGAGACAGGCGCCGATAATCGCTTTAGAAGACCTCCACCGCACCCGACTACCAACCCACCACCACCTCCCCCCCTCCCCCCCCCACTTTTTTCTCCCCACCTCCCCGCTCGCCTCGGGAGTTATATTTGATAAAGTTCCACAATCACCCTCTAACCCCTTTTGCTCATAACCCAAACATCACTACCACCACCCCCTCGCCCCGTGCGAGCCCCCCCCCACACAACCCCCTCTAACTTCGCTGTCGCTTATATTCACACACACACACACTCGAGTATACTCCCAATCCGATAACCCCCCCCTCACCAAGCCCTACTATACACACCTCATGTGTCCCGCATGAACCACCCGCCCTTGCTGATACAAATCTCCATTCTTTGTTCAACCTCTACTGCGAACTTGTTCGATTCCGATTAGCGGATTTGCGACTTTTTTTTCTCTCTCCTCTCTCTCATCTCTCTGTCTCTCTCTTCCCGCACCGGCGCTAAACAGGGGGTGTGCGGTGGTGCTTTAATTCGGTGCCGGGGCGAGATATTATTGGGACGCGCACTCCCGTCGGGCCGAAATTAGAGTTTCAAACAGCGAGCATGCGGAGTGCGGATTGTCCGATTCAAAGGGGATGAATGGATAAGCGACGTATATTCTACTTTATTATAATTACTATGACTACGTTATTATTACTGCTGCTGCTGCTCCTCCACCAACCACCCACTGTCCACCACCGCACCCCCGTAATGTTAATTTGCTTTTAAAAGCTTGTGTTTTCGTGGGGGTTACGATATACCAAATATGGTTTTACTTTTAATGAACGTTTTTTTTGTGTTTTGTAAACCATCCACCATCCCGCCCGCCCGCCCGCCTTCCAAAAAAATATTTAACACGTTCTTGAATGTTTATATATACAAACATATATTACATTCTAACCGAATAAGTTGTTCTATGTTTGTTAGCCGTACGCTACGTATCGCAAGATGGCATTGAACAGGTAAATAATTGGCTCGCTCGGTATTAGCATTATTTTCTTCGTTCCGATGATAGCCCCGAATGCATGCGCGTGTGATGGAGCCAAATACGAGATAAAAAAAACAATTGCGAAATGAGCGTTATTAATTGCGTGATATCCTGAATAAATAAATAAAAATTTGCCGAACAAAACGTTGTTTCGTTGTGTTTTTTCCCTTTCTATGAGCAAGTTTTACTTTTCATTGGGAAAGTGCAGGAACCGCTTCGCGATTTGGAATGTGCTGATCAGATACGATGATCAGAGACGATAATGGGTACACGTGAACACCTTTCCCCCATGGGACACACACACACACATACCACACACAGATCCCACACCCCGTACAGCTCACACAGACTGCTGGGGCAAGTGCCGTTAGCGAACGCCTATGAAGGCCGGCACGGCGCACTAGAGGGTGGGTGGCCAACACGATGCCCGACCGCCTTTGTCTCCCCAGCGCCGATGATTACACACCGCACCAGGTATTCATTTTAGCCTGAGTCAACCCTATGGTGAGGTCCAGGACCGGTTCAGATAATATAATCGTCACTAGTTTTGGCCGTGAGTGGAAATCGAACTCGGAACGTCGGATTCGGAGCGCTAACCGCTACAATACCGCTCCCCACAGCACACGGGACTTGAGCACACACACACACAAATAGCACACACACATACACACATTACACACACACACATACACACATACACACACATTACACACACATACACACACATTACACACACATACACACACGCTCTCCTGGCTTATCCGCGCAGCGCCGTATATATTGCACTATGTGTGCCGAATATATTACACTTGTATATCATCATCATCATCATCATTTATTTCACCCAAGGTAAGAACCCATTGAGACTACAGGTCCCTTATTTCGACGGCGATCTGGGATACAAGGTGAGTTCCCAGCGCAGAACGCAATTGCACAGTCGTGGAAGTTAAATGGGCAGTATCACGAATACATCTCTTAATAAATTATACGTAAATAAAATAAAAGAATCACCTTGAACACGGGCAAAACATTCCCACTATATGTGATAGAAATAAAGATGGAATATATTCGTAATCTAAATTTCCAACCAACGAATCCAATTCATTGTTAACGATACACCTCATGATCCCAAGTTCGTGAAGCATCATTGATGAAGACGCGTTCACACGTGTACACACTGATCACGTCCATACGTATGTATATACACGACTCAGCCTCAAACTACTACCTGGTGCGGTGTGTAAACAGCGATCGCCACTGGAGAAACAAAGACGGCCGGGCGTGATACTGACCACCCGATCCTTTGTGTGCCTTGCCGGCATTCATAGGTGCTCGCTAACAGCACTTGCCCCAACAGTCTGTTCAAGCTATACGGGGGATCTTTGTCTTTGTTTGCGTGTGCACGGGCATGCGCGCTTGCGCGTGTGTTCGCCTGAGAAGCGGTTGCGCAGTGATTAGCGCACTGCGCTACGAAAGCCGGCCACCCGAGTTCGATTCCAGCTAAACGATCAACACGAGTGACTACTCATCTGAACCGGCCTCGGGCCTCCCCTAGGTCGACTCAGCCTCAAACGAGTACCTGCGGTGTGTGCAAGACATCACCGTTGGGGAGACAAAGGCGGTCGGGTGTGCCACTCGTGCGCCGTTTGCCGGCCTCCGTAAGGTGCTCGCTAACAACGCTTGCCTGCCTCGACAGTGTGCTCGAAGCTACACGGGCATCTTTGCCTTTGTGTGCGTTCGCGCGAGGCCAGCTGAGGGTGGCGCGGACAGATGGCACGGAGACGCGGATTACCATTCATTATTATAGAGAGCGCGATCATTTTCGCCTAGCATCCACCCCCCCCCACCACCACCACCACTACTACCATCAAAGACAAAGATCACCCGTATATCCTTAACAGACTTTCGGGGCAAGTGCTGTTGGCGAGCACCTATGACGGCGGGCACGCCAACAACGAGCCGGTGGGTCGCCAGCACAACGCCCGGTCCGCCTTTGTCTCTTCGAGTGGCGATGCTTTACATACACACCGCACGAGGCAACTCATTTGAGGCTGAGTCGACACAGGGGAGGCGTATGACCGGTTGAAAATGACTATCACCGTCGCCACCACCACCACCGACACTCACTTCACTCCCTCCATCCCCTCGGCGCCTCGGCACACCATCCTCAATCACCCCGTACCCCGGCTCCCTTCTCCACCAGACATCCCCGTGTCTCTGGAGTCCTCCGCCCGCAACACTTGCATTGTAACCCCCCGTATCTGTGCATGTCCCATTGTCGGTTGGCGAGGGTGCTCTGTTCTAACGCCACGGGGGTTGGGCCTGTTTCAGGTCAACCTTGCGCCAAAAACACATCGAAGTTGAATGAACTGAAACAAATATACACGGCGACATTTAAAGCAAACAACAACGGCAACGACGTTGAAATAAAGCAGAGAAACGACCGGCAACTGACGAACTGTTGGAACGGGCAATGTGGAGTGTATCGTGGTAGAGCAGTTGTGGACGTGGACCTAAAGGTTTGCTGTGGCTGTGTGTGTTCGTGTGTCTGTGTGTGTGGCTGTGTGTGTGTGTGGCTGTGTGTGTGTGTACGTGTGTGTGGGTTTGTGTGGGGAGCGGTGGTGTAGCGGTTAACGCGCTGCGCTATGAACCTGGCGACCCAGGTTCGATTCCCGCTCACGGCCAACACTGGTGACGATTATCTGAACCGGTCGTGGGCCTCCCCTAGGTCGACTCAGCCTGAAATTAGTACTTGGTGCGGTGTGTAAACATCGCCACTGGGGAGACAAAGGCGGTCGGGCGTGGTGTCGGCCACCCACCCTCTCGTGTGCCGTGCCGGCCTTTATAGGTGCTCGCTAACAGCACTTGCCCCTACAGTCTGTTAAGGCTATACGGGGGATCTGTGTGTGTTCGTGTGGCTGTGTGTGTGTGGCTGTGTGTGCGTAGGGGGGGGGGGAGCGGTGGTGCAGCAGTTAGCGCGCTGCGCTACGGTGCTCCGGCTATCTGAGTTCAATTCCTGGCCTCGGCAAGACATCGCTGTACCGGTCGGGAAACCGCTTAAAAGTTAACTCAGCCTCATGTATTTTTTTGCACGGTGTGTAAAGTTCACTAACTGGGGAAACAAAGACGACCGGGTGTGGATCTGACCACAGCAAACCCTTGTGTGCAGTACTAGCACCGACATATGTGCTCGCTAACAGCACTTACCCCAACAGTCCGTGAGGCTATACGGAGAGACCTTCGTGTGCATGTCTGCAAACGAGAGGAGATGCGTGCCTGACCGCAAGAGCCATAATCTCCCCACTTACGCAGATTTCATCATCTCAGCAGGCCTCGCATTCTGCAGCCACTCGTCCACACTACGATAGCCTTCGCTGTTATCAATCGACATCAGCCATTATCTCTCCACTGCTTGATGCAGACCTCCCGCAGCAGTCGCCATCTCTCGCGGTCCAGCGACGCGAACAATCCGCCCGGAGTTTCTCGTGTGACGCAGTCTTCTTAAACTTGACTCTGGACTCGAGGCTACTCACTTAAGATCGTCGACTAACGCGCGACTAACGCCGTCCCAACGTTCTCTTTGGACGAGTTTGTGATGTTTTAAGGTCTTCGAATGTTGATGTCGTGCAGATTGTTTATATTAAAATAGAATTGCGCGTTCACTCTAAATGTACAAACGAAGATTTTGGGTGTCGTGTTCCCTGCCAGTCGTAGTCGGTGGTCTCGCTATAGGATTAGGATGCTCACAGGGTGAGTCTCGTAGCGTCCGCGTGTTGAGTGGACGGACTTGCACTCGTCTGTCGTACTGAATGAATTATCGAACGAGTGTGAATGAATGAATGAATACATATTTCATGCGCCCGACGGGAGTGCTCATTCACACGACGGCTTGGCTGTTTTCCACACACACACACAAAGATCCCCCGTATAGCCTTCACAGACTGTTGGGGCAAGTGCTGTTAGCGAGCAACTATGAAGGCCGGAACGGCACACGCGGGGGTGGGTGGCCAGCACCACGCCCGACCGCCTTTGTCTCCCTAGTGGCGATGTTTTCACACACCGCACCAGGTCTTCATTTGAGGCTGAGTCGACCTATGGGACGCCCAGGACCGGTTCAAATAATCGGAACCGGTGTTGCCCGTGAGCGGGAATCAAACTCGAGTCGCCGGGTTCATAGCGCAGCGTAGCGCTAACCGTTGCACCACCGCTCCTCCCCCCCCACACACACACACACGCGCGCGCGCACACATCACTTAGCCGCACATCAACCCCACGTATGATGTGCGTGGCCAAATAAAACATTATGTGCAGCAAAAAAACACCCTACCGACGCATACAATGGACAGCACGAACACCACGCGTGTAATCGAACACATCTAAATAACAATTCAAGTACGAATTTAGTTTTAGCTCCAAAGTGTGAAATGTGAGACCCGAATTGATCACTTTCCCGTTTTTTTTTGCGTGCATTGTTTTGTAAGTGCCTACTTTATATTCCACGTTGACGTTGTACGTATATGTGTGGCGGTGGAAAGTTTGCGCAATGTATGCGGTATTAGACACCGCGTACGTCGTGCACTCCGGTGACAATAACATCGCTGGACAGTATTTGTAAAACATCAGTTCTACCTCCAAGAGATCGGTGCGATTCATCGTATGTTGCCTTGTGCTCAACACATTTTCACGCCTCTCGCGTGAGTGACTGTGTGTGTGTGCGCGCGCGTGTCTTACCGGGCGCGGTGATGGCCACCCACCCCCATCGCGTGCCGTGCCGGCCTTCAAAAGATGCTCGCTAACAGCGCTTGCCCCAACAGTCTGTTGACACTATACGGGGGAGCTTTGTCTTTGTTACAGGAATTAACGCAGCATATCAATTGACAGCTACTTACACTCTGTGTATATCGCGAAAGGAAGATGCGACTGGACGTTTGCACGTGTACAAAAAAGAC
The DNA here is from genome assembly GCF_964198595.1 of Lampetra fluviatilis. Classification (NCBI taxonomy): domain Eukaryota; kingdom Metazoa; phylum Chordata; class Hyperoartia; order Petromyzontiformes; family Petromyzontidae; genus Lampetra; species Lampetra fluviatilis. The sequence continues at coordinate 4,327,977 of NC_136278.1, read as the reverse complement.
GATAGATATTAAGAAGCTTTTTTTCGTTTAAATCGAGAAATGTAATTAACAATGCTTTGTGGAATTTGACGAGCGCGCAATTGTATTTGATTGCAATATAGTTCGTCGCTGAGTCTGGAGTACGCGCACAGAACGGATAGCTGTGTACAGACGCACACGCGCACCACATCTGTGTCTATCTACATAATCTACATATTCCCAATTAAGTGTTAGCACCGCTAATTTGTAATACGGGCCATGAATAAAAATAGCGACTCGACGGAGCATTGTGAGCTCATAACACTTACACGTGGACTCATCACGCAGCGACGCGCACGCGTTGCACGAGAAAAGACCTTGAACAGTCTCACCATTTAAAACTTTATATTATTTTAATTTTAATATTGGAACCTGCCGATGCCAAAGTGTTGGAGATGAGACGTGCAGCAAGTGAGCGGTCTGTGGTTGGATACTGACAGCAGCACATCTGTGCCTTAGACATCACACGCACGGCCAATTCAATGCTGAGCTATGCGGGCATATCGAGAAGAATTGAAGAGACACGTTGGCATGGACTGCGTTTTGGAGGGGATGACATGTGTGGCTTACGCCTCCACAGCTGAGATAATCACGGCGATTATCACCGTCACATTGCACGCCACGTGATCGCGTTCGGGGCAATGGTCGCATTTTTGCGAAACTAAACAGGGAGCAAAAAAGACAGCTTGTAAAAAAATAGTTAATTAAATATGTTTTATAATTTTAAAACGGGGAACTTTGCGGTGGAAATAAGTAAGTTTCTAAAAAAAATAATGCTGAAAACTCGTTAACCATTTTGTGCGTTTTCGCACCTGTGCAAAGTTGGTGTGAATGTTTAAGACGCCGCCGCTGCTGCTGTTCTTGTATCACATAAACGGAGTTATCGTCCATCGATCATTCAACGCATCTTGCCCGAGATGCGCTCCAACTCTCCCCGTGTCAATAAGCGACGAGCGAGCGTGCACAACGCAACAACTAATCACGTGCAGATGTGCGCCACCACGATCAGATAGATAATTAACATTAGTGTGCACACATATATATACATACGCGTATATGTGGTGTGCGCGTGTGTGTGCGCGTATCGTGAAGCATACAGCGCGTTGTCAAATTTAAAGCGACAATTTTTATTATTTGGTTCTTTCGGTTAAGTCACGTCTAAAGATAAAATAATAAATGAAATTAAATAATATAATTAAATAATAGAAAATTAAATAATAATAGCGACAAGATAATGTGCGACGCTCATTTTCGGTCGCCTTTATATACCGGTGGGCGTTCCCGCGCACCGCAATCTGATTGGTCGCCCGAGAGCGGGCTTACCATATATGGGCATGAGTCTCCGCCCCCTCGACACGTCCATCAAGAAATCCGAAGGCGTACCTTGTAGATTTGACGCCTCCTCCTCCTCTCTCCCCCTCCCTCCCTCTCTCTCTCGATTCCGAGGAAGAGGTAAGAGAGAGAGAGGGGCTGAAATAAAATGTGAGCGCAAACACCCCGTGCTAGCACCCCCCCTCCCATCTTCCAAGCACGTAACCCCCCCACCCCCTCTCTCCATCCCTCCTCTTCCTCCTCCTCCTCTTCACCCACCGACCTCCCCCATCGCACCCCCCCCCCACCTCCAACCTTACTACTCCTCCCCAATCCATGGTGGGGCTGAGAGGCAGAGGGAAATCCCACGGGAGCGTCCGGGCTCCACGAATCAGCCGAGACGCAACGCCCCTGCACGGCGTGCCGAGCTAAGGCTCGGATGGTCTTCGCCCAACGGCCAGTCTCCGCCGGGGCGAGCTACGGCGAACAGTGCGCACACACACACACAGGCACACAGAGAGACGCACAGACAGGCAGACAGACGCTGCCTGAGCGACACGCGCCCGCTTTGCGTGGACGAGCAGAGGAGCCAGGAGGAGCCAGGAGGAGGAGGAACAGAAGGAACGCAGTAGCTGCAGCCTTTAGTGGCAAACGCGTCCAGGATGCTGTTCAACTGAAGCATTTCGACTTTGGCGAACAGATAACCCACCGCGTGTATTATATATATGTGCGTATATATATCGGTGTACGAATATTCGTTTTTTGAAGAAGAACAACAACAAGGAGGAGGAGGATAAGAAGACGACGAATCGCCCGGGTGTTTGAGATCCCTGTGGCTGCTGTGCATCACAGCAGCAGCAGCAGGCGGGAGCAGGTCTCGCTAGAGCAGCGGAGTTCCCCGTCATTTCAACAGCCAGAGCAGCAGCAGCAGCATAGGGGCTCAAATCTAGCGCCTGTCTTTTAATCGCCAACCCGCCTCCTGTCTCTCGGGCAAAAACAAAAACGAGAGGAAAAAGATTTAGAGAGGGAGGGGGAAGAAAAAAAAAGAGAAGAGAGAAAACATCGCATCAACTATTTTTTATTTATAAACTCTCGCCAGTAGCTTGAAGCACCAGCGGACAGGTTCTTCAAGGAAGTTCGAAGTGTGACGAGGAGCAAGAGGGATCAAGAAAAGACTTTGCTGCGCGCGAGAACGTTTCTGCTCCTGTTCTATTTCTCAAGTTTCCCGCGTGTGTGTGGGGGGGGGAGGGACTTTGCCCGGCTCTTTGCCTCCTGTCGAACAACAACAGCGACGAAATCACAACACAACAACAACAACAAAAAGCGAAACAATTGTCCCCATTCTCTAAATTGTAACCCGACAAAGTCCATCAAAATTCTGCTAAGAGGGGATTCGGGGACGTTGCCATTCATGTACGGAATTCAGGAAAGTTTACCCCGTGGGGGACCAAGCATGAAGGAGGAGCCCCTTGGAGGAGGTCTCAACCCCGTGAGGTCCTGGATGCAGTCCTCCGGGGTGGTGGATGCCAACACGGCCGCCCAGAGGTAGGAGGTCGTTCGCGCCAGCGGTCGGGCTCCGGGCGCGGTCGGAGGCGATGCTCTGGGGGGGTCGATTGACCTCGGGGGCGACTAAAAGGCAGAAAGTCACCCAGCCTCATCCTGTGTCCGTGCCGCGTTAGGGGTTCCCGTCGCGTCATCACCGCTTATCTTTGCCCCGACGTCAACCCTCGCAGTCGCCGTTGCTGTTCTTGTTGTGGTATTCGTGTGTATGTATTTACGTGGACGTACATCGACACTGGGGAGACAAATGCGGCTGAGAGTGGTTGCCGGCCTGCGCCACCCATCAGCATTTGTCCCCAACAGTCTATGTAGCGTGTGCCACGGGAGATCTTTATCCTCTGTCTCTCTGTCCGTCCGTCTGTCTCTCTGTGTTGGAGGAGCGCTGTCCTCATCCTAAGTGCCTCATTATCGTCCTGTGACGGCGGTTTTACCATCCACTTCGCCTAACTCCTCGTTGTGTATTTCATTACTCAACCGTTGCGTTTTTTACTTGCATTCTAGATGTTGTTGTTTTTTGGCACGGCAATATCACCCGTTTAAACAATGTATATCATCTGGCACCTTCTTTGTAATTTTCTCGCAACTTTGCACTTTTTATCTTCGTGCCGTTTTCATTCGTGTTCATCGCCACGTTCCTCTTGGCTCTCGCTCAGATTTTCGCGCATTCTTTACGACGTTGTAAAATAGCACCGCACTCGGCCCCCCCCCCCCCCCACATTTAAAATCCTTCTTTCGTGGTAATGCTTCGTTATTATTTCACGCGGGTCTCTTGTTAACTTTCGTTTCATCTTTAAAGACGCACGCGCACGCGCTTTGCTGCTCCTCAATCCTCCTTACGCAATATCGGCGCAAACGCGAGCCCCCCGCGTCAAATAAAATCCGTGAATCTTTCGCGAGCGACTGCGAGTGGGGCCGCCTTAAGTTATCCGCATCTTGCCTTGCCCGCGTGCACCCGTTAAGTATCTTTTTAGCCGTCACCATCACCCACCTCGACGCTTACGGAGGTGGGAGGCGGGAGGAGGTGGGGGGGGTTGGCCTCGCGGCAAATATCGTTCGCCCTTTGCCCCTTTTCTCGCTCTTTAACATTGGCCCTTGCACGCCGCTCCCCGTGCCCCACGAGAGGTCACGCGCACAGGCGGGTCTCTTGTCTGCGTCTAGGGGGGCGTCCGTACAGCCAGCCAGTCCCCAACAGAGTTCTCAGATCCGCGGCTCCAGAGGATCGTTGCTGGGATTCTGGAAAGCAATTCTACACCCATAAAAGCAGATTCCACAGAGAGATTACGTATTGTAATGAAAATGTCAGTGATATTGATGGTGTGTATATATGTATACACACAGTATATATCATGTGTAGGTCAGAATAGCATATGAGTCACTTCTTTGCTATTATTTTGTAACTTGGTGTGAAACCGAGCGCGTGTTTATATTGCACACGCAAGTCAAGAGCAAGCGGTTGTTTAAAACAACGACAATAATCATATAATTACAATTATAAATGTTAGTAACGTTCTTCCAGAGGGGACACGCGGATTGCGTTATCGAACGTCGCAAATTTCACGAGATAGAGATACAAGGCAAAGTGCCACGGCCAGATGATGCGTGTCAAATGTACGACTTGCGATAGAATTGGGCATTTGAAACACACACACAGACCCCCCGTATAGCCTAAACAGACTGTTGGGGCAAGTGCTGTTAGCGAGCACCTATGAAAGTCGGCACGGCACACGAGGGGGTGGATGGCCAGCACCACGCCCGGTCACATTTGTATCCCTAGTGGCGACATTTACACATCGTACTCGGTATTCATTTGCGACTGAGTCGACCTAGGGGAGGCCCATGACCGGTTCAGATAATCGTCACTGGTGTTGAGCGTGCGCGGGAAACGAACCCGAGTCGGCGCAGCGCGCTAACCGCTAAACCACCGCTCCCCACATGAGAAACACACACAGACAACACACACACAGACACCACACCCCACACACACCACAGACACACCCCTGTGAGACTCTGATATTAGCACGGACCCTGAACTCCGCGTGGCATGGCGAGTCGCCTCATCAACATCATCATCACCATCGAGCTATTGTTTAAACACGTGATGAACGTTACTTAACTACCGTATCGATACTAATTTTTTAACACCTTTGACTGGAGCGATGTATCTAATGATAATGATACGTATTGTAATTAAATCAACGCAATGTTGTTTTGAAGTCACCTTTTAAGGTGTTGGGGGAAATCTCTTATTTAAAGGATCGGTACAACATTTGCGAATGAGATGAGCCTTCTGGAAACGTGACCCCAATGCGATTTCAGATTTAAAGCCGTCAGAATTTCCGTTCGTATTGCTCATCGTAAATTACTGCTAACGTCACTCTTGTTCAGAGGCCACGTTATTGCATGTATCGATACAATATGTTGTACATACTTTTTTGGCATTTTCCTTTCCAAATATTATCGATCACTCATAGTCACCACAGATCCGTTCATTAATATCAGGGGGAAATTGCACGCAACAATTTATTTTTTTGCACGGCTGGAATTTGTGTATGTATGTGTGCGTGTGCTTTTTTTTTATTTACTTACGCGACGCTGGTTTAAGAGAATATTATCCACAAAAGGAAAACAATGATCAAGAACGCGTTCGTCCACACACTATATTTTTAATTATTACTACAGCTACAATTAGTATCGTAGTTTATTACCCACACACTCGGCCGTTGTAACTAAAGCGACGCCGGTCACCGAAGAAAATCAAAGCAGCAACAAAAAAAAAAGCGAAGCGCTCCTCCGCGCACTGTATTTACTTAAAACAAACGCGTGCATAAATATGCATGCATATTTTATATGACGCCTTTCTATTATTCAGGACACGCTACCATTCCACCGACACGCAGTCGCGCTCAATACTTCAATCTTATTACTTTTTTGGAGCGGGGGAACAAGAGAGGAGGGTTATGGGTATGTGGATGCTAGACGTGGCATGACGTCTCGATCTTTGTTCGATGTAATGTATCGCCTACCGCCGCAGCGTCCGCGTACAATGCTGTGCCCCCTTGATGTCAGACGCACACGCGGGGTTCTGTACCCCTTTGCTTCAGCACTGACGCTTACCTATCCACCGCTCTCTCTCGCTCTCTCTCTCGTTCCCACGGGTATCTCTGTTATTTATGTATGTATGTGTGTATGTACGCGCGTGCGTGATTTCCCATCACTTCACCGGGGCTCGAGCCGGGTGTAGCTCGCTGAAGAACACGTCCGCGAGTAGACGATACGAGACGCGCTGACTTGTTACCCACCCAAGGCAATGCACGATAGTTGTCATCACGTAAAATTGCCTATGACGAAAACTACTAAACGGCATTTGCGGTGCACTCAGCTGCACACAAATGTGGTTATTGATAATAATTACAATGATACCGCTGTGGGGACTTAGGGAGAGTGTTGTTACTGGCGGTGCCTTTTTTTCTTAATCTTTGGAGCGTTAATTCGCCCGGATTGGAAAACTGTCGGAACTTCAATAAAGTCTATAGCTTCCTGTGACCGTGTGCCCACAGAACGCTGTGCGTGAGAATTAAACAAACGCACAAACAGACACACACACACACTGTGTGTCGATAGAAACTTACGACATTGCCCAGCGCTTTGAAGCGTCAATACTCAATGCACTCTACTCGCACGATCCGTCCGTTGCATTATTGTACTGTGACCCTGTGTGTGTGTATACCGGCTTATTGGTTTAGTATCGATAACATCACCCATTAGTAAATACTAATTTAATAAGAGGCAATTCTGGCTAATCGCTTGATGAAGCTGGTTGTAATCACCAGCGAAACGTCGGTCTCGAATTGTAAATGTCGTGTGTTTACTGTGCGACACACGGATGTTCTGAAGTCGTAACAAATTGGCACGTTTTGTTAACGCGACAAACCTCACGAATTGGCTGTGTCGGGTGGTAGCGGGTTTAACGACGCATTTATATTTACGCAAATCTAACCCATAAAAACCCTTTAATATGGATAATATTGGTCGCGACATCCTACGTGGTTAACAATAGAAGTCGTTTTTTGGCTCCGCGTGCCACTTTTAAGCATTCCCCGTTGACGCGGGTGCTCGAAGCACAGCATGTTCGCGCCTGCGCCACTTGTTAGAGAAAGTGGTGCATCGTGAAAATAACATTTCCCTTGCGTGCTGCCCATCAGTGCACCCTCCCCCAAACCCACCCCACCACCTCCTCGTGTCTCCATGATTGTTGGTGACCCTCATCGATGCGCGTTGTGTCCGCGAGCGCGCGGGGTGCGGTTAAGGGTTCGCATTGCTCAGTGCCTGAGTAGCTGGCGCGGGGCATCGCTGTTCGCCACCGCAGCATAAACAAACTCGCTCTTGTTTGTACCGCGTGATTTGTTTGTTTTACCTTGGCTGCTATCCACTTTTCGCTAGAATTTCTCGAGGTGTACCCCCCCCCCTCTCTCTCTATCAACCCTCTCCCCATTTACGCATTGTCTCTTTCTCTCCCCCCCCCCGGCTCCCAACCCCCCCCCCCCCCCCTTTGTCTCCGTTGGCCACCACCTTCGCCGGCGACAGCGGAGTCGCTCTGGCGAGGGCTCACTTTGAGAAGCAGCCACCGTCCAACCTGCGCAAGTCCAACTTCTTTCACTTCGTCTTGGCGCTCTACGACCGCCAGGGCCAACCCGTGGAGATAGAGCGCACGGCATTTGTCGACTTTGTCGAGAAGGACAGAGTGAGTTTGCGGTTTTTGTTGTTGTTGTTTCGAATTTAGAACTTCGCGAACGATCGTCCAGCGAAACGTCCCTAGGCGCGCGTGAACGCGTCCACGCGTGCGTGCATGCGTGCGTACATGCGTGCGTGCGTGCATGCGTAAAGCGACGGATAATAAGGCAGCCATGCGGAAAGGAGGTGTGTGGGGGGGGGGAAGAGAGAAAGTCCAAGGAAGGGGTGCTTGAGAGATTGATAGATTTTGTTTCACTTTTCTCCCCGATGTAAGGAAACGCGCTTAATTTCCTGAAGCGGTCCTGTAAGATTTACAAGTTTTTTTTGTTGCTGTTATAACTTGCGAGAGCCCAGATATTCATTGAGCGTTCATCTGAACTTAACACACTCCATTAGGAACTTGCCCAGTGATGACGCTGGTTATTTTTATTTCGGACTATTATCTCTAAAGATAGCAGTCGGTCTATAGGATCGTCGCAAACGCGGTGCTTGACCCAGCCTGATATCAGCTCCTTCACTTAGCATTATAAAATTGTGGTTGTAAATGAATCGAGTATTTTTTAAAATTGACTTTTCTTAGTCACGGAGATATTTTAAAAGCACACCTGTGCGCTGGACAGGTGTCATTGGTGTGCGGTAATTATTCACATTCCATCGAATGCGTCCCATTCAATTGACGCGCACTCACAAGTGGAAACAAAACAGACTTTCCGCGCATGTGATTCAGCACCTTCCTCGACAAACGATTTGCAAACGTGGATTTGAACAAACATTTTTTGCCAAACAACATCTATCGCGAATTAACTCCGTGTCGGCACCGCATAAACGACCCACAATTGGAACGCAAAAGACAAAGTTCCCCCGAAAAGCCTTAACACACTTAACAGACTGTTGGGGCAAGTGCTATTCGCGAGCACTAATGAAGGCCGGCACGGCAAACGAAGGGGTGGATTGCCAGTGCCACGCCCGGCCGCCTTTATCTCCCCAGCGGCGATGTTTACACACCGCACCAGGTACTCATTTGAGCCGACCTAGGACCGATGCAGACAATCGTCACGTGTTAGCCGTGCACACGGACGCACAGACTTAAAACCCATCATCGCCAACGGCCACACCAACGCGTTTGTTTCAAAGCTTTAGCGCCCTTCTTGCTGCACCAGCACCCAGCTACCGTAGCTCACGTGCAGAAGAAGAGCCACAGGCGTTCGGGGCGGCCAGTTATGGGGGAAGGCGGGGCGTGGGTACATTGCAAGGAGAAGAGGAACCATCGCTTCTCTCAGAGAACACAGGCGCCGCAGATAGTCATCCGAGAGCGTCGCTGCTCGAACTCACGTAGCCTGGGTTGCTCGATCGCTCGCCCGCGCGCACGAACTCCCTCGCATCCGAACGCAACGCGCTCGTCCGTGCCGCGTGGAGTCAAGGCACGCAGTCGGAGCCCCTGTGTGACACCACGCGCCCCAGCGCCACGGAGTTTGGCGGTCACAAGTGAGGATGGAACTCTGCGATGGGGTTTGCTAAGAGGAAGTGTGAGGCTATCTATAGGCTTGCATTGGAGATACGCAATAAAGACAAAGACACATATTCCCCATATAGCCTTAACATACTGTTGGGGAAAGTGCTGTTAGCGAGCACCTATGAAAACCGGCACGGCGCACGAGGGGGTGGGTGGTCAGCACCACGCCCGGTCGCCTTTGTCTCCATAGTGGCGATGTTTACACACCACTTCACGTACTCATTTGAGGCTGAGCCGACCTAGGGGAGGCCCAGGACCGGTTCGGATAATTTTCATTGGTGTTGGCCTTTAGCGGGAATCTAACTCGGATCGCCAGGTTCGTAGCGCAGCGCGCTAACCACTACACTACCGCTCCCCACAATACACAGGCACACACACACACACACCGCATATGCATACACTCCCTATACAGAAATCCGCGCGGAGTGTTAACCGGTGTTCTCAAGCACGGACGAAAGACCTCAAACATAGATCCACTGAAGCCTTTCGCGCACGTGTACGTACGCACATTTATATTGGCAGACGCTTCGCGCGCTGAGCTACGAACCCGTGCGACGTGAGTTCAATTCCCGGCCACGGCTCAGCCGTGAGCGGCGAATGATATCTGGACCGGGTCCTGCCCGCAATCCCTCACCCCGCCCATTTACCAACCCGCACTCACCGACCATCGTGGCGAGGGGTCGTCAAGCAACACCCACGACGCACGCGGTGTGGGACAGTCCTTCACCTAGCAGTGTGGATCGACAAAAGGGGCTGTGAATGGACACTATTATTGGCATTGTCCCTTTCATTGAATTGTATAATCGATGCGAAGTTGCCGGTGGTTATGCCACATCGGTTCATTTCCACACACTAACTGAGCCGTTCCAGTTGAAGGTCGCGATCCACGAGGGGCAATGGACATTGACAACAGTTCCCACGCCATATTTGGGTCGAACGGGGGAGGGGGGGTCCCTACCCCAGTAGATTAGAGGGAGAGCTCTTGCCAATGACAACGGAAGAGTATTTTGTAAAGCGAGCCCGACTCACACTGATGAGACAACAGGAGGTCAAAACCGCTCCAGGGCTTGTCGTGCTTGGACAAACGCTGCTGGTCAATCTGTGTCCGGGGACACGGACACACACAACAAAGGCCGATGGGTCGTAAACGCTGTTGTTATTTTCTATTTTGAATCTTATTTGGAAATACCGAACGAAAGGCCACGCATTGATTACATGTACAGTGCGTTGCATTGTAGACACAGCTCCGTCGCTTTATAGGACACTGCCGCGCACTATGTACGGTTGCTCACGGCAGAAAAACAGGTTTTTGTTGTTGTTGTTGTTGCTAGCGACTGTTGCCGGCAACCGAGCTGAACCCGTGAGCGCGTCCATCTCTCGGGCCTTGACGGGCACACGGCTGGTGGCTCAGAGACGGCGCCTCCAATCTATTAAACGTGCTCTGTGTGATTCTGCGTTGGCAGCGGTGCACGATGACAAATAATAACAATCATAACAACCACAATGATGATGATGATAATAAAGGAAACTCATCGCATTCGTCAATCAGAATGTGTATTTATACTGGAGGAATCCGATGAGCTATGAAGCTCTTTTCCACAGATGCCCGGTAGTCACAGATGTCCAGTAGTCAACAACACTGGCCTGAAAGGAAATACCCAAAAAATATTATAATCGATAACGCTTCGGGCGATAACCCTTCTTCATAGATGACGTGAAAAAGGGGTCATTCCCCGAAACGTCGCCTGTTACACATATATATATACGCGACATATAAGGGGCAGTGTTATCGATGAACGTGGTGTATAGTTCTGGCTCCTTTGGAGACTCGTACCGCCCGCTCGTTTGTTATTTCCAACGTCGAGCTCCGCGTTTGAAACGCCTCCGTGAGCGATGTCCGCTCCGAGCCGTGGTCTCGGGACTCGACACTCGAGTGCGCCCGTTTCACTCCTCGCACTCTCTTCCTCGTCCTCGTCGGCTTGGGGGTCGACGCGAACTGCATCCCTCCCCTCCCCACGCCCCCCCGGTCGAGACTTAAGGGGCGAGTTCAGTTGAGCTGCAATCGCGCACATATGGCGCTTTTGTAACGTATACGCATAATCCCATCGCGAACAGCTGATCCTGCGCATGAATTTTTAACGCTAAACGGCCTTTACACGAAGTAATCTCTGCTCACAGAGAAAGGAGAGGGGGGGGGCAGAGAGAGAGAGAGGAGGAAACAACAACTAAAAGAAATGGAAGTATATCTGTCCGCTTGCATATTTGAATAAAAACCTATTTTTTTCCATATTTTATTTTGCAGGAACCAAACAGTGAAAAAACTAACAACGGCATCCACTACAGACTACAGTTACTCTACAGCAATGGTAAGGAAGAGCACTTTCTTTCGTTCATTCGTTTGTTTGTTCTTCAAACTAACACCGCAATCCGTGCAGCGTGTACACATTCGTAGCGACTGTCTCAATGACGGAATGACAAATGAGCTCCCTCGGTAAAACTCGCACCAAATCACGTGGATTAACGCGACATTTGGCGCACGCTGATGCGTGTACGCGTTGCACACGTGTCGATATGTAAGGCATTCGACGACAGTTTTTTTGCACAATTCTGAGATCGTGCGAATAATGGTTAAAATAACACACCGCTGTGTGTGTACGGTGCGTATATACATATAATGGGATGTGTTGCCGAACGAAAGAGCGGTGGCGCAGTGGTTAGCGCAACGCGATATTAGTCTGTCCCATCTGCGTTAGAATCCCGGTCACGGCTGACATCAGTGGCGAGTTATATATAAACCGCTTCACCCACCCGCACTGACCTGCGTGGTGAAGTATGGTCGTTCCTGCAACCCGCATGATCGACACTGCGTGGGGGATGTCTTCATTCAGCAGTGGATTGGCAAAGGGATGTACGTTATTGTAGCTGTGATATATGTGTGTGTGTGTACAATGCTTGCTTGTTTTCAAAGACAAATAATGGAACGCATCCACGTGTTATTATTATTATAGTGGGGACATTCAGCTATAGAGTTACTGGCGACTTCCTCCGCATATCTATTGTGTATCAGTCTCGCTAAATAAACTCAGCTGTTCATGCACGCGCATTATCTCCGCCTATTGTGAGATTTAATCTGTATGATTTGTCTTCACGATCCGCGGCGGTGCGCTACGAACTTGGCAACCCAAGTTCGATTCCTGGCCAAGCATAACAATTGGCAGTGGCAGATATCAGAAACGTGTCTGGGCTCTCTTTTCGCTATCCCGTGCTGACCAGCGCGGTGCAATGCGGTCGAATGAAACCCATGCCCAACGACAGCATGGGGAGGCATTCATCCAGCAGTGGATGGCTAAGTCGCTGTAAATAATTATAAATTATTACCAGCAGTATATATACGTGCACAATTACACGTGTGCATATCCTGCGGACGTCATGCATTAATTGGAACAGCACCCATCAACATCGCGGCAGCTTTATCGACTCTGTGATGTGACGTCATACGCGGCGTTCCGACGGAACAATTTAACGCAGACCGCAAGCAGAAAATTAAGATTAAAGACATTGGCCGGGCATTACATTTATTGATGTACGATATTGCACGCAAATTTGGCATTGTGGGATTATCCTAATTCAATTCTCCTTCTTGCAAACGCAAGTGACGTCTTCTAATAGTTGTTTAATCGCATCCCCACACACGTACCCGCATTATATCGTGTGTGTATGTGTGTACGTACGTGGGGAGCGGTGGTGTAGCGGTTAGCGCTACGCTGCGCTACGAACCTGGCGTCCCGAGTTCGATTCCCGCTCACGGCCAACATCGGTGACGATTATCTGAACCAGTCCTAGGAGACAAAGGCCGTCTGGCGTGGTGCTGGCCATCCACCCCCTCGTGTACCGTGCCGGCCTTCATATAGGTGCTCGCTAACAGCACTTGCCCCAACAGTCTGTCACAGGCTATACGGATAATCTTTGTATGCATGTGATGAGTTCACGCGAGCTTAGCACACAAGTACACACACACACACACAAGTACACACATACACACACAAGTACACACACACAAGTACACACACACAAGTACACACACACACACAAGTACACACACACGTACACACACACAAGTACACACACACACGTACACACACACAAGTACACACACAAGTACACACACACACAAGTACACACACACAAGTACACACACGCACTATAGTGAGTATGCATTCCCCGATGTGTTTTCGGGTTGGACCGCGTGTTGCTTGGAACGATGTCCGACGTTTCGCTCCACGTGCTTGGATCTTCTTCAGGAACTGAATTCCAACCCTGAAATGACATCGCGGAGTGACACAGCACGTCTGCTATTGACACTCTTACTTCGTATAAATAGAGTTAGTACCTTATGGACCAGTTACATCCCTGCAAAACTGCCGATATATTATTCCGACTTTGACGGTTTACTCCGTTTGGCTGGGCATACCGACATTAACACTTTTCACGAAAACGAAACATCTGGCCTAAATAAATACGCGGTGTTTAGTAAACATACCCATTAGGGAGACAAAGGCGGTCAAACATGGTGTTGGCCACTGACCCCCCCGCGTGCCGTGGCGGCCTTTAGAGGTGCTCGCTAGCAGCACTTGCCCCAACAGTCTGCGAAAGGCTATACGGGGGATCTTTGTCTTTGGATGCTAGGTGATGTGACAACACCAAGTCCTAGCGTACGGCATGGGCACAGCGTGATATCGGGGAAAACACGGCCTCGTTATTAGGTGAAAGATAAATAAATAACACCACCACCACCACAACCACCACCACCAACAACAACAACAGCTAGATATATAATAATTTTATATATAAATGTACGCGGCTGGAGTTCGTGCCGTGACAGGCGCACGCGCGCGCGCCCGCTAAATGAAATCGGCCCCGTGCCCCTGGGGCCCCGCGTGACGTCAGCGGGCCCTGGGGGCCCCGAGGCCGCTTGCTTTCCACTAAGCAAGTGCCAATTACAGCGAGCGAGCGGGCAGTTGTTGTAATCGTTCTTCTCCACCGCCCACTCCCGAAGCCGCTTTATAAATGCACGTTTTGTTGTTGTTGTTTTGTTGATTTACCAAACCACCATCATTGTCATCTTCTTCCGTTCCAAACCCTTACTGACCAGCGTAGTGAAGTATAGTCATGCATCTAACCCCCCCCCCCCCTAATGGTAGCGCAGCAATGATAGATGACGAACAGGGTAGATGTGGAAGCGATGTTAGGAGTCTCTCTGGGTAAGAACAGGACGCCTCATCGGCTTGACCATCGCCGCTTGCTCTGTGAAGTATGAAACCTTTTGGTGAATTGGAGGCAGAATCGAGAGGAGGTAACCTGGGATTATAGTCGACAACGGTGAGGTGCTCATTAAAGGGGAGAACTGCGTACATCTTAATCATCATAATCATCATCGGACATGGTCAATCCACTGATGGATGAAAGCTTCTCCAATTCGCGACCACCTCTCGCGATTTTGCGATGTAAAAATCCAAATTATTATAATCTTTGTTCTACAAATAATGCATTTAATTTGTGTAAACGATAGGTTTTAACTGATGGGCACATGACCAATAATGAATGGGTGGGTGGTTAGCGGCAAGCGCTGTAACCATATTCTTTGTAAGGTAAGACGCACACCCCCAACTTTTGCTTTAGATAACAATACCCTGCGGGGGGGGGGGGGTGAAAAAAGTGCGTCTTATAATCCGAGGAATACGGTAGCAGTGGTTGTGTTGGTTAAATGAAGGCCCGAGCACACACACACACGTCTCTCTCGGCGTCACGTCTCGTGACGTGAGCACACAGTGGCTCACTATAATAATAATGATGTTCGCTTATTGACAATTTGTATGACAACGTCAACATCAGTTTAACACGTAGGCTTTCGCGACCAATGTTATTCATAATCAACGTTTTTGGGTTTAGATCGCGTTATTTATAAATGTGTCGTAACCCTCCACCACCGGACACGGCCAATCAGTAAAAAAGTGTCACGTTGACAAAAGACAAATAGTTCACTGCTTTAGCCCACCGGTGTGTTGAAGCCACAACATTTACAATTTGAGTACGACGTTTCGCTGGTAATTGCATCCAGCATCATCGGGCAATTCGCCAGAATGGTGAGGCTCTGCTGTGTCTCCCGTTCTTATATCGGTGCGCTTTGAAGTATTGTGCGAATTTAGATAAAAAAAAACGGGTGTTATTATTATTATTATGATTCTTGTTAATTGTCCCGCTCGTCCGCTATTGTTTTAAGATTCCGAACACGTGGTCTTGCGGTGGCTTATGGTTTCATCACAACACTTACATGCATACGTATGTAGAGATAAATAGGAGTTACATCACAAACATATTTACACTTTATCGCTCAAGCAATGTCAATAGATAGGACGCTTGGCTAATTCCATGAATGAGTGTTGGCTGCATGCGGAAGGAAACGCGTGATGATGTGCCTGGAGAAAGCTAAGCAAGGAGTAACCCCTCTGCTACGATCCGTACAGATGCATTTCATAAACATTTTTTGTAACTGTCCTCACCACCTGTATGTATGTTGAACTTCTTTCGCACAGTACGTAGCCAACCGCGCTAATCGGAGGTGCGAGGGAAGGACAACGAGCTAAATACCAAAAGCAGTCCTTAAATAAATGAGTGTTCAATCTAAATACAGCCCCAATATTAGAACACCACGAAAAGCATTTGCACGCTATCCGCAATCGTCCCAGTAAACCAACACACACACACACACGCACGCAGCCTGCTTAGCTTCCAAGATCGAGTCTGATCAACATGGGGAGCGCATTCGGAACGATGCGACGCTGGTGGAGGGGGGGGGGGAAGAGGAGTGTCACGATTCGGTTCACACGTGCGGTCTCCACGATCCGAACCGCGCCGCGTCTCCGTCGTGACTCCGCGTTAAC
The DNA here is from genome assembly GCF_964198595.1 of Lampetra fluviatilis. Lineage (NCBI taxonomy): Eukaryota > Metazoa > Chordata > Hyperoartia > Petromyzontiformes > Petromyzontidae > Lampetra > Lampetra fluviatilis. The sequence continues at coordinate 4,311,903 of NC_136278.1, read as the reverse complement.
CTTTGCCCGCGTGTGTCACGTGCCATTGTCAGGCATCCGCACGGAGCAAGACGTCTACGTGCGGCTCATCGACTCCATGACTAAGCAGGTGAGCCGCGCGCCACCGAGCAGCCGAGGGGGATTTACGGCGAGACGAGGCCGTGCACGCTTTATTAGGGGGGGGGGTAGACGAGGGGGGGAGAAGGGGAAGGGGGGGGAGGCGAGAAAGGGAGGGGGTGAGTTGAGGTTGGGTGGGGGGAGAGGGCGGAGGAGTGGGGGGATAGGGGAATTTGGGAGGTCGAGATGAACTCGACACGTGCTTGGCACACGTGCCGCAGCCAGCTGTGCGCATGCGCTCCCAAAGCTACCGACAACATTTGGACTCTCCGCTCCAAGAGGCGGATTGTGCCGCGCGTATTCTGGCGTGGTCTGCCTGTTGGGGCGATTGCTGTTGGCGAGCGCCTATTATGGTGGGCGCTGCGTGCTTAAAAGGGATGGTATGGTCAGTAACATGCCAGGCCTCCCGTCGTCTCCCCAGTGTTGATCTTTACGCAACGCATCAGGCGCCCATTGCAGGCTAAGTAGACCTAGGGGAGGTCCAGGAAAATGTTGAGGTAAACATTTGAACACCGGTGTCATGTCTGCCCGGTGACCCAGGACGCCTGATTCGTTGCGCTGTGTGCGAACCATCGCGTCTCATCACACGCGCGTCGTAACTTACGCCCGCACAATGCGCTTGCAGCAAACAATGCCGCAACTCTTGCCCTTGCAGTCTACAATGTGCTGCCGATATTTATACACACGCGGTCTTAATTTCTCACTCGGATATTTCCGGCTGGACTGGTTTGGTGATTTTCGGCGTAAGGCACTACCACGAGAGTACGAAGTTCGCCATTTTTCATAACAACCCTCTATTGTTGTACCCGACACAAGTCCTCCGATAATGACACGAGGACAAAAAAACGATAAGTGTCGTGAGGGCGAACTGAGTGGAGATAGACGTGGCGTCGTTTATGCTGAGATGAAGCACCAGCGGGCGCGCGACTCGTGTTGAGATCGCGACGGTGAGGGTCGTTCGTCGTTCCTGTGGGTCGTTCGTCGTTCCTGTGGGTCGTTCGTCGTTCCTGTGGGTCGTTCGTCGTTCCTGTGGGTCGTTCGTCGTTCCTGTGGGTCGTTCGTCGTTCCTTTATCGGATGGATGAGTCGATGGGGCGGCCGCAGAGCTCGTGGTAACAATGGCCCAAAAGCGCAGAGCTTTCGCGCGGCGCGAACGCAAAGCCCTAATCCATACAGTGCGGCGTTATGCTGCACAGAGCACCGATGTTACGCGTTATCGTGTGCGCGTGCGAGTCTACACTCCCGATGATTTCTCGATGGCAATGTATTCGTGAGATGTTGGGTACAATCGATCCAGCGCACGCGACGGTCGTAGTCTGTTCAAACAATTGGCGATCTTATTAGTAGGTCCATTGTTTTCACGCGATGTCACTGTTTTAGGACCTTACGCCCCCGCGCGCGCGATATTGCAGCTAATGACCAAATAATGTCGATGAGTCCCAGTTACATTGAAACCGGTACACAGTGGACTTGTTGGGCCGGCGTTCTGCCGCTTAAATTAAAAACTCAACAATCTCGACTTTGTTTTTTTTGGCAGTTGGCTTATCGCCAGCCAACCTCTCTGTGCAAAACCCCCCCCCCCAAGAATGACAATGCCATCTTGACATGCAAAGCAGGCCGAAAGTGCTAAGCTTTGATATCGAATGTGGACGGCTGCATTGTGGGGCGCCGGGGGGGGGGGGGGCAACCCTTGCATCAAACCAACCGTGCAGCGTTCGTTACACGTAGACAACACAGCGCACGTCATCATACACGACCCTCTGAACGGATGGTTCATGCGCCTACAACGCACGTGTGTATGTTTCAGTACTGCTACGAGATATGTTCTATTGAAGCAAGCCATGCCCTTCCACCACAATCCCCGCCACCTACTCGCCACCCTCCCCCCCGAGTAGAATATAATCCGCCTTGTAATTACTTTGGGCGCTTCTGTTAACAATAGCGACGGCACTGCGGGATTAATGCGGAATCAGCCGGCCAGCCGTGCATTTATGATCCAAACCATATTCCACACGTCGCGTCTTGCGCCCCTTGTCTCTGGCGCTGTTTATTAAGTGCGATAATGTTAGTTTTATTATTATTATTCCTGCTACCACTGTCACAGCGCGGCAGTGTTAACGTTGGCGACACGTTTGCGTTGAAGTGCGTTGCCGTGGGGAGCGGTAGTGTGGCGGTTAGCGCGCAGCACTACGAACCTGGCCACCCGAGTTCGATTCCCACTCACGACCTAGGGGAGGTCCTAGACCTGCCCTAGGTCGACTCAGCCTCAAATGAGTACCTGGTGCGGTGTGTAAACATCGCCACTGGGGAGACAAAGGCGGCCGGGCGTGGTGCTGGCCACCCACCCCCTCGTGTGCCGTGTCGACCTTCATTGGTGCTCACTCACAGCACATGCACCAACAGTCTACTGAAGGCTATGCGGGTGATCTTTGTCTTCGTGTGTGTGTGTGTGTGTCCTGCCTTGTGTGTACCCGTCTGCGCGCTTCGCTTCATTGGATACCCCGGCACTTTCATTGTCGGTGCGTGGCTTAAATTGCCCCGCGTACAACAAACGCTTGTTTCAAAAACGCGTCTGCCGTCACCCGCATAACAAAGGCGAATTATTCTTATTATTATTCTTATAGCGCGTGCGATGAAAACGCACTTTTAAAAATAATATATCACCGATATTCCCGCAATCAATTATGAACCCGTATCAAATGGAACGCGCTGAATAAAAAGGGAAAAAAATCCACTCCGAAACCATTCATTTTCTCGTACGCGCAAAGTGCGTAAGGGTAAGAGTTACACATTCGGCTACACAGTAGTTTCGTTTGTACAACGGGGGACATTGGCTAAGCGACACGTGCGTTGAGATAATCACCCGTAACGCAATTAACATTCGCTCATTTCAAAGCAAAATATAATCCCGATGGAAGGCATTAAGAATAAAATATACAAAACCACACACGCTTTAACTTAATTTGTATCGATCTAACTTAATTGACCTCTCGCGGAACGCCAATCTCACCTGCGATGAATAACGATGCAAGAGGCGCGTCAGTGTCATTCAAATGCGCGCTGCGTGCGGCGCACGGACACACACACCTTGCGTGACGTTTTTTCTGCGCGATGCAACAAAGACAAAGATCCCCCGTATAGCCTGTATTAGACTGTTGGGACAAGTGCTGTTAGCGAGCACCTTTTGCAGGCCGGAACTGCAGTCGAGTGGATGGGTGGCCAGCACCACGTCCGGCCGCCTTTGTCTCCCTAGTGGCGATATTTTCGCATCACACCAGGAACTCATTTGAGGCTGAGTGGACCTAGGGGACGCCCACGACCCCTTCAGATAATCTTCACTGGGGTTGATCGTGAGCGGAAATCGATCTTTGGGTCGCCGGGTTCGTAGCGCAGCGTGCTAACCGCGACACCACCGCTCCCCAGACACGCGCGCTAGGGTGAACACATTTACCCAATCGCCCTCGGAGCCCTGCCTGCTTTTCAGCCATCCGCTAGTTCGGTAAATACGGCCTAAATAAAGTCACGATACTATCTGACACCTCGGCACATTGTGTTAATGTCGGCATACATTGGCTTTTGATGATAGCAAAGGGGACTTGGGCAGGGCACGTCGTGGCACGAAGGGATGGAAACACGTGGACGAGACTGGCGACGGAATGGCAGTCAACGGAGGGACCCCAGCCCGAGGAGGCGAGCGCTGCGGAGACGGAGCGATGGAAATGAGATGCATTGTCGATGCATGTTCGTAACGTTGTGGGGGGGGGGTGATGACGGCGAAGGGGGCGGGGGTGCTTTCAAGCAGCAGTGGATAGAACATAGCTGATGATATTTATGAAAAACTGTGATTTCGTGAAATACAGATTCACCGGTTTCGCGCCGAGCCGATGCGTGCGCGTGAACTCTCACGAGGTGCAAATCGACGGCTGTTTCTGCGCGAGTGGCATCTTTTAGAAGAGCGTTACCGCTACGCGACCCGGCGCCACCACGACCACTGGGAAACCCGCACGGAGTGGGTGTCTGTGCGTGTGCGCGTGTGTATACAGAGTGGGGAGCGGTGGTGTAGCGGTTAGCGCTACGCTGCGCTACGAACCTGGCCACCCGGGTTAGATTCCCGCTCACGGCCAACACCGGTGACGATTATCTGAACCGGTCTTGGGCCTTCGCTAGGTCGACTCAGCCTCAAATGGGTACCTGGTGCGATGTGTAAACATCGCCTCTAGGGAGACAAAGGCGGTCGTGCCTGGTGCTGGCCACCCACCCTCTCGTGTACCGTTCCGGCCTTCATAGGCGCTCGCTAACAGCACTTGCATCTTCAGTCTGTTAAGGCTATAAGGGGGATCTGTGTGTGGTCGTGTGTTCGTGTGGCTGTGTGTGTGGCTGTGTGTGCGTAGGGGGGGGGGGGGAGCGGTGGTGCAACAGTTAGCGCGCTGCGCTACGGTGCCCCGGCTATCTGAGTTCAATTCCTGGCCTCGGCAAGACATCGCTGTACCGGTCGGGAAACCGCTTCAAAGTTCAACTTTGTCTCGTAGCTGCGCTACGAACCTGGCCACCCGGGTTCGATTCCCTCTCACGGCCAACACCGGTGACGATTATCTGAACCGGTCCTGGGCCTTCGCTAGGTCGACACAGCCTCAAATGAGTACAACGATTAAAACGTAACGTTACTTAACACTCAGTTTAAGACAGATATTCCGAGTAAATGAATGTCAATGAGCCGATGAGGCTCAATTAGTGGTGGAGCGTAGTCCACAAAGCAACGCAATGGGGGTCCCCCCGCCTCTAGCCTGGGTACCAGGGCCCCTCCGGCCCGTATCCACGTACCGACATGCTCGTCCGTGTATTACGTAGAGCTGCGTGACAAAGGTGCCCCTGTGTGTGTGCCGGCAGCGGTAGTGGGGAGCGGTAGTGTCGCGGTTAGCGCGCTGCGCTACGAACCGAGTTTTTTATTCCCACTCACGGCCAACGCCAGTGACGATTATCTGGACCGATCCTCCCCGAGGTCGACTCAGCCTCAAATGAGTACCTGGTGCTGCGTGTAAAAACATCGCCACTGGGGAGACAAAGGCGGTCGGGCGCGGCGCTGGCTTTCTTAGGCGCGACTCGCTAACAGCACTTGCCCCAACAGTCTGTGACAGGCTATACGGGGGATCTTTGTTTGTTGTGTGTACCGGCGGCGATGAGCCTCCGTCGAGAAAGCGCCCTTCTGCAGAAACGCCCCCAGGCGCTGCTTGGAGTCATCGCGCGGCGCGTGTCGGTAATCGCTGTCGGCACCACACACGGCCACTTTCTGGGTCCCGTCAGTCGTAATTTTTCTCGAAGCGCTTTCAGAGATGCGTCTTGCGTTAAGGAGCCCCGCGCGTTCATTAGGGCGGCGAGCGCTAGCGCTGCGACTTTGTAAATAATCATGAGCCGCGGTGCCAGGCGCCGTGATGGCTGGAGAGGAACGGGCCAACGCCAAGTCGGCAATCATAGTTATCGTAGAGTTCTCGACTCAAACTTTCGTACATTCCGTTTTGCTTTCACATTTAGCCCGCCCGTGACGTACACGCCGTGTATATCACGCCGTGTATATCACACCGTGTACATCACGCCGTGTACATCACCCTGTGACAAAGCAACATCGCACGCGGGGCGCGTCTGTCGCGTCCGTGTTGAGCAGCAACCTCCCGCCGCCCGTGTTGCGAGGCAGGCCAAAGCTACGGAGTCTGTCACTTTAAGGAACATCGGGAAATATGTACACACGCGTAGCCCTCTCGACAATCCACTGCTGGATGGGGGTCTACTCAATGCCTCTCGTGGTCCACCCCCCCCCCCCCCGAAGCCGTGTGGGTCGTAGGAACTATTTTGAAACAGATTTGACGTTTCTTTCGGAGCATAGAACGTACCGTACAACGGTGCTTTCTGCTGACAAAGTGGCACCGCAGTGGCCTGCGACACCTGTTAGGGCAATGGTGATCACTCAGGCAGGCACTATCCCGGCTCAACTCGACATGGTGCTGAGATCGGACGCATTGCGGGAGATTTGATCGTAAGGCCCTTTGAGGCACCCCATCGTATTGTAAAGCAGCCACGGTGGCGAGATGTTAACTACCTCGCCTGGTATGCAGGAGGTCATGGGTTCGATCCAGACTCTGACGTCTGCTTATTTGGAGTTTGCGTGTTCTCACCGTGGTCGTGTGGATTTTTTTCCGGGTCCGTCCGGTTTTTCCCTCCACATTTAGAATCGACATCACGCGTTTAGAGCGTCTGACTGCTGTACATTTCCACGAGACGAGTCACTTGGTTGAGCTATCATTTGTGCAAAAAGAGCTGTTACAGCTCAGTGGGCTTCAGTTGGTGAAATACGAATCATTGAGTTTCTTTTTTTAGCAGCGCCTCTTGGTTGAGTATCGCGTTAATATCGGAGTTTTATGAAGGAACTCGATGCGATCGCCCAGGTCTGAAACGTGTGCTGTGCTTCGACGGTGCCTCCGCGTGCAGGCGATCATTTACGAAGGGCAAGACAAGAATCCGGAGATGTGTCGGGTGCTGCTCACGCACGAGATCATGTGCAGGTGAGTGTGGCGAGCATTAGCGGTCACCAGCACGGTGATCATCCGGATCATTAAGTAGTTGACGCATAGTCGTCATCGTCGTCATCATCATCATCAGCAGCAGCAGCAGCAGCAGAGTGATCATCATCACCATTCGAAGAAACAAATTCATAGTCATCGCCAGAAGCGTATGATCATTCGTAGCAGAATCATAGTCGTCATCATTATCATCGTAATCAGTAACAGAAGCATCACGGTAATCATGATAACCATCATAAGTAGTTGCATCGTCGTTATAATCAGTAGCAGTGATATCTGCGTAGTCATCCTACTTTGCATAATCAGCATCAGACGTCATCATCAGTATGAGTAGCTGCTGCATTATCAATGTCAGTGACATCAGCATCGTAATCATCAACATCATCATCAGCTCATCGATAAGGTGCGCATAGTCCACGGCATTCATTTCGTACCAAGATGGCACGCACCAAGGGCAATGACACACCATCTGCTCCCCCTCCCCCCGCCACACTCTCCAACGCAGCCATGGCATGAGGATAACACGGCTACGCGATACTGATGATGCCTGATAAGAGTAAAACAAGTACCCGATATAGCGCACTGCATTGCATGAGGACACCATCGTGGACTTTAGTTTAAACTATTATTTTCAGATATTTAGACGTAGATTCGTAGAGCATTGCTTAAGTGAGAGAGCAGGCAACAACGTGCGTTATGGGGGGGGGGGGGGTGCGGGCGGGGGGGAGGGGGGCACTTAATACGTCTCCATCGACCCTGACGCCACATCCACGGCCGACAATTAACCGCATCAAAAATGTATCGTGCCTCGACGCTGAATAGCCGCGTGCGTTAATTGCGGGCTTTACGCAGCGACGTTTTAAATCCACGTGAACAAAAAGGGATCCCCTTTCGCTCGGTTCCCTTCCGCACGCACTTACCAGGCGGACGGGGCGTTCGAAACGGCCTCATCCCATTCCGAGTTCACGCATAAGCCGCGAGGACCGGCATTAGCACAAGCTCACTATTAAACATTTACACTTCCCCATTAACAGCAGCGGCGGCAGCGGAGGAGGAGGAGGAGTGCAGGAAATTGGTTTTTGCGCATTAAACAAGCACAAATCGAGAGAGAAGTGAGGGGGGGGGGAGGGGAGTCAACGACACCGCCCAGAAATTGTACGATACTGACGACGGATGCGATTGATGGCAATTGAAGCGAATACGATGAGCGACGTAAAACTTGCCGTGCTTTCTTCACGACCCCCTGCCTCCTGAAGCAACGCAACGGAACAGGCACACAACGTAGTTGACAGCCTTTTGTCAATCCGCTACCGATGGGGAGGGAAGTCCCCCCCACCTCCCACCCCCCCTCCCTCCCTTCAATATGGGTTGGGTGACCATACTTCACCGCGGCGCTGGTCAGTGCGACTTGGTGAAGAGTGGATTGAAGGGCGAATGATGGAGCTGTTTATATATCAAGCGCATTTATACACGCGCAACTTTTATACGCAACGTTGTCACAGGAGCGCAGATATGACTTCACCGCTCATGTTTATCCCTGGTCAGGAATGAGAAGAAACTCCCATGGTGCAAGGTGCTAACCACCTGTGCCACCGCTCCCTCACCTCACCCCCCTTCCCCCACATCGTCGCAGAAACATCACGCGACGCGTTGGATACAAACTCAATCATGAGTCCGTGAGCATTAAAAAAAAAGATGTGGAGCAGCATTGTCACAGATGAATATGTTGCTGGATAGATTTCCACTTTCCGGGTTTCATCAGCTGTGCAGGAACTGCATGGGGCCATACACGCGCAGCCCACGTGGGCCGCAGTCGAACGCGTGTTGTTCGTTTCGTTTCGTTTGTTCCCATCCAACTCGTCGAGTCGATTTACGAATGGAATCGTGGCTTTGAGTGAGAGGCGTCGTGACGTCTCCGGTGCGATGAGTCCGGAGATCGAGACGGGGGTCACGGTGGTGGCGGTGGTGGTGGTGGTGGCGGTGGTGGTGGTGGTGGTGTTGGCGGCGGTGGTGGCGGTGGGGTCACGGTAATTAACACGTTGGTGGTGGTGGTGGTGTGCAACTCACAGTCGCTGCTGCGACAAGAAGAGCTGTGGAAACAGAAACGAGACCCCATCGGACCCGGTCATCATCGACAGGTGAGGCTGCGCGTATAAACGAAATATCCCCCCCCCCCACCCACCCACAGCAATGAAGAACGCAACTATTGGGGTGAGTGCTGTTAGTGGAACGGCGCACGAGGAGGTGGGTGGCCAACACCACGCCCGGCCGCCTTTGTCTCCCAAGCAGGGCGACATTTACACAGCGCACCGGGTACTCATTTGAGGCCCGAGGCCGGTTTAGGTAAAATCCTCGCTGGTGTTCGCCTTGGGCGAGAAGCGAACTCGGGTCCGCTGGGTGCGCAGCGCAGCGCTAACCGCGACACGACTGCTCGCCACGATCACGAGAGAACACGCGCACGCAAATCCTCGCGACTGAATGCTTCCACACCGTGTACATTTTCAGCCACATTTTTGCGGAGGACACCGTTGTCATATGAGTTGTGCATTGATGACACCTGTAATGTATTCAACTGATATAGAGATACCTTATTTTACTTAACTCACTCGATTATACTATGCGCCTGGAAAAAGGCTAATCGATGGAAGTCACATACTTTATAGAAATGACAATTATATGAACCTGTAACTTGTGATGATAAACGGATAAACGCAAGGTAAGGTCGACGACGGTTCATCTTCTTACGAGTCGACGCGACCCACTGGCCGCGTACAAACTCACTGCTGCCAATTTAACGTGCAGTGCGCTTTACCATGGGGGTCTAAAAACAAGACCAAAGACAAAGATCACCCATACAGCCTCGAACAGACATTGGGGCAAGTGCTCTAACCAACAATGGCTTATCCCCCCATCTAATCATGGCGAGTTGATGGGGCTCAACCGCGGTCACGGACGACTCAGATAAAGTTTAGCACTTAATTTGCCCAAAGCTCAAACGCTGCGAAAAAAAAAATCGCTCTGACTCTCAAGCGCCGGTGTAGCGAAGCGGCCGCTTGAAGACGCATTCGGAAGCCGTTCCACGGTGTCTACATCCGCGGACCGCCTCCGAGCGCGACTGACCACTCCAGTCGGGACTGCCCCGTGAGAGTTTCCTGAACGGATCCCTCGGCTCAGCGTTTGCGTGACGTCGGATAGAGCGTCGGGGTGACCATTTGCTTGTTTATTCGTTTGTTCAACATCAGTGTCACCCACTGACACCTCGGCAGGGTGGGAAATGACCTTGGCTCATCGTAGCTCTGTGAGCAATGTGCGAGGTTGTTTTATTTTCTCGTCTGCTGGCGACTTTTGATAACAAAACGCCGACGTTTGTGCCACCCCCACTCCCCCAGCGATACACCTCGATTGGCATAAGGAGGGCAAGGAGAGATTTGCTTAAAAAAAACACAATCAATAGCAATAACCACAGTAATTAGCTCGAGAGCAACTTCAGAAACACCGGCCGTGACGGATGGTGCGTCTCGCATATAAGTACTTAGCCTTGATCTACTGAGAGCACTTGAGCAACAGCAACACACAAAAAAGAAGAATGAAAGCCAGAGGGCTCTTTTCTCTTGTCCCGTTCGCTGGGTATCTGCCTCGACATCCCTCTCGCTCGCTCCGGGTCGCTCTAAAAGCTGCGGCTCCGTTGCGTGAAAGCGACCATTGAGCTGGCTTCGGCACCGCTTTGTGCGCGGGGCCCTATTGAAGGCGTGTCGACTTACACGCGCGCCTTCTTGCACTTAGCTCACCACGCAGTTCCACACAAAGACAAAGATTCCCACCCCGCCCCTCCCCCGGTATAGACATAGACACTGTTGGGGGGGGGGGGGTGTGGCAAGTGATATTTAGCGAGCGCATCTACGGCCGGGTACGGCGCACTAGGGAAGTGTCGTTGTTGTTGTTGCTGTTGACGTTAGCACCACGCCCCAGTCGCGGTTGTCTCCACGGCGATGATGTTTATGCACCGGTGCATCGAGATACCCGTTTAAGGCTGAGTCGACCTAGGAGAGGCCCACGACCGGTTCAGATACTCGTCGCGAGCGTTGGCAGTGAGCGGCGTATTCCAACTCGGGAGCACGGAGCCAACGTGCTTTGTGTGCATGTCCATCCTAACCGTAGCCGTCTTTCCTCTGAAGGTCCATTGCTCGAAACGTCAGTCTACCCTCTATATATATAATACAATCTGGGAGTGTGATGACGCAGTGGTTAGCGGTAATGTTGCTACGAGCCCGGTTAGCCGAGTTCGATTCCCGGCCACGGCTAGCATCGGTGGCGAGCGATGTTTTACTGACGCGCACTGTCCATCGTGCTGACGTATGGTCAAACAACCCCATGATCGATACGGCATGGGGAAGCCTTCAACCAGTCGTTGATTGACAAAGACCCTTACATTGTTATTACTACAGGATCGTAAAGTGCGCTGCACCAGAGTTCACATTGTTCAGCGCAACTCATCATCCGCGTATCTCAAATCAGCTCAAACCTCCGGCAAATCACGTGACGCGCCTGTGGCCACCCCCACTCTGAGGCCCATCCCCCTCTCGCCCCGTCACCGCCCACTCTGAGAACAGACGACTCTGCTCCTCCGCGCAGCAACGTCGTGACTCTCGTGTGGCCTCTTACTCACCGATCTTCACCTCCTCCTCACCTCTCGTCATCTCAGCTGACCCTTAGCCCCCGTTTCGCTGTTCCCTTTCCACCCCCTCCCTCTTTCTTCTCAGTCTTTCTCCTCTCTCTTCCCGTTCTCATCCACCCATCCTCCGCCCCCCATTCTTAACATCCTTGACTCACGTTGCTCGTGTGTAATAAGAATGTGCTGTTGATGACGATTATTATTATTAGAAGCCTAATGAGGACGACCTTTTGATCTCTCAAGCTCCATGACTATAAAGTCAATATCTCTTTGCTTTGAAGGGCGATTGCCCGAAACGTCAGCTTGCCCAATGTGTGTACGTTATGAGTTAGTATGAATGTAAGGTGATGGGTTTATTTGTTGTTGAAGAAGCAGCATAATAACCATCAGTGTCACGTGCTCTCAGTGCCACGTGCTCTCAGTGTCACGTGCCGGGGGCTTTCCTCCGCCCCCCCTCCCGCCCACCACCCCGCCCCGCGCACGAAGCCGACCTATCAGCAGCGGGATTGACCAAACACCCCAAAGTAGTGGGACACTGCCGAAGTCATAGGGGGACGTCCATAAATGACGTCACGCACCTAGGGGGGGGGGGGGGGGTCAGACATTTGTGACGATGTGTGACGAGGGAGGAGTTTGAGAAATGTGACGTCACATAAAAATGTGCAACTTTAAATAAATACAGACAACGCGTTCTACTTAATTAAATAGACTTTTTAATAAATGTTTTCTCCTACAACATCAGAGTGCAGCGCCACATTAAATACGCACTACAATGACAATAGTTTAAAGCGATTTGAAGCACGTTTTATTTTCAAAATGGAAATATGGTTTTGGGGGGGGGGAGGGGGGGGCAGAGCTTTGTGACGTCATATTTGAGGGGAGGGGGTCTGACTTTTTGTGACGCCGTGTGACGAGGGGGCGGTGGGGGGGGGGGTCAAAATCGTTCAAAATCGCGTGACGTCATTTATGGACGGCCCCTAGGGCACGTCCTGGGCACGTGCTCAGTCCCAGAGCGCGCGTGGGGGTGCGTGGGGGTGCGTGGGGATGGCTCACGCAGCGCTTGCTCATTGGCGCGTGAACATCGTTCATGCGAGCCGCACCTACGCGGGCCCCTTTATTGATATCATTATTTAAACCCGGGAGCGGATTAGTAACATCTATAACTCGCGCGCGACTGTCAGGCAAGCTGTGCTTGCTCTACATTATCCCCGAATGGTTATTGCAGCGGATCAGACGATGGGGCCTCCCATTCGTCTCTTCGCCGCCGTTGATACCGCGGTTACCATTGAAGCCGGGCCCACTGACGATCACTCATCAGCCATCAGTCACTGATACGACACGGGGGGGGAGAGAGGGGGCTGTGGGGTTAACCTCGATTCAATAGGGCCGGGAGAAGCACATGGGGGGAGTGAGTGGGGGTGAGTGTTGCGGTTAGACGTAACGTCGTTTTGGTGAGACGGAAGACACAATGCATCAAAATAACGCGCTTGTCATCAGATGTTAGGATTTAGTAGCCGTCTGGATGCAAAGGCGAAGTCAATGCGAGCCGTAATCCTGCAGCTGGAGGCTTTCGGAAGAGACGCTGGTGGTCGGGTGATGGGGAGGGAGGCAGGAGGAGGAGAGGGGGATGAAGGGATGAAGGGAGGAGGCCGTGGGTGAGAGTTGTGTGCGTGGGTGGTGACGGGGGGCTGCTGACTTGAGGATGAAACACAGCGGCAGCCGCTGGACAGTGAAGCCATCACGCGTGTGCGTCTTTAGGTGCGGACGTGGGGAGGGCACGGCGAGATTCCGCTCAGCCAAAACCAACGTTTGCCTAACCTAGGCCTCGCGTCCCGGAGTCTTCAAATAAACTCGCGTGTCCCGGGATGAGCAATGGCATCGCCGCGCGTCTGTCACCGGCAGCCCGCCCGCGTGGACGGCCGCAACCCTCACTGACACCGCGTGCTTGTTTTGTGGTTGTGTGGGGGTGGGTGTGTGGGTGGGGGGATGTGTGTGTGTGGGTGTTCGTGTGTGTGGGTGGGTGTTCGTGTTCGTGTGGGGGTGTTCGTGTGTGTGTGTGTGTGTGTTCGTGTGGGTGTGTTCGTGGGTGTGTGTGTGTGTGTTCGTGTGTGTGTGTTCGTGTGTGTGTGGGTGGGGGTGTTCGTGTGTGTGGGTGGGTGTTCGTGTGTGTGTTCGTGTGTGTGTGGGTGTGTGTGTGTGGGTATTGGTGTGGGTGTTCGTGTGTGTGTGTTCGTGTGGGTGTGTGTGTTCGTGTGTGTGTGTTCGTGTGTGTGTGTTCGTGTGTGTGTTCGTGTGTGTGTGTGTTCGTGTGTATGTGTGTGGTGGTTCGTGTGTGTGTGTGTCCGTGTGTGTGTGTGTGTTCGTGTGTGTGTGTGTGTTCGTGTGTGTGTGTGTGTTCGTGTGGGTGTGTTCGTGGGTGTGTGTGTTCGTGTGTGTGTGTTCGTGTGTTCGTGGGTGTGTGTGTTCGTGTGTGTGTGTTCGTGTGTGTGTGGGTGGGGGTGTTCGTGTGTGTGGGTGGGTGTTCGTGTGTGTGTTCGTGTGTGTGTGGGTGTGTGTGTGTGGGTATTGGTGTGGGTGTTCGTGTGTGTGTGTTCGTGTGGGTGTGTGTGTTCGTGTGTGTGTGTTCGTGTGTGTGTTCGTGTGTGTGGGTGTTCGTGTGTGTGTGTTCGTGTGGGTGTGTGTGTTCGTGTGTGTGTTCGTGTGTGTGTGTGTTCGTGTGTATGTGTGTGGTGGTTCGTGTGTGTGTGTGTCCGTGTGTGTGTGTGTGTTCGTGTGTGTGTGTTCGTGTGTGTGTTCGTGTGTGTGGGTGTTCTTGTGTGTGTGTTCGTGTGGGTGTGTGTGTTCGTGTGTGTGTTCGTGTGTGTGTGTGTTCGTGTGTATGTGTGTGGTGGTTCGTGTGTGTGTGTGTCCGTGTGTGTGTGTGTGTTCGTGTGGGTGTGTGTGTTCGTGTGTGTGGGTGGGTGTTCGTGTGGGTGAGTGGGTGTTCGTGTGTGTGTGAGGGTGTTCGTGTGTGTGTGTGTGTGTTCGTGTGGGTGTGTTCGTGTGTGTGTGTGCGTGTGTGTGTGAGTGTGTGCGTGTGTGTGTGTTCATGTGTGTGTGTATGTTCGTGTGTATGTGTGTGTGTTCGTGTGTATGTGTGTGTTCGTGTGTGTGTGTTCGTGTGTGTGTGTGTGTGCGTGTGTGTGTGGGTGTGTGTGTATGTGTGTGTGCGTGTGTGTGTGTGTGTGCGGGCTGGGCGTTGCTGCTGGCCACCCCACCCCCTCGCGCGCCGTCCCGGCCTTCATCGTGGCTCGCTAACAGCACTTGGCCCAAAAGTCTCTTAAGGCTACCTGGGGGGGGGGGGTGGGGAGATATTTGCATTTGTGGGTATTAGTGTGGGGGAGTGTGCTGCTGGTGTGTGTGAGTGAGTGTGTTGGTGTGCGTGTGAGTGAGTGAGTGTGTTGGTGTGCGTGTGAGTGAGTGTGTTGGTGTGCGTGTGAGTGAGTGAGTGTGTTGGTGTGCGTGTGAGTGAGTGAGTGTGTTGGTGTGCGTGTGAGTGAGTGTGTTGGTGTGCGTGTGAGTGTGCATGTGAGTGAGTGTGTGTGTTGGTGTGCGTGTGTGTGAGTGAGTGTGCGTGTGAGTGAGTGTGTTGGTGTGCGTGTGAGTGAATGTGTTGGTGTGCGTGTGAGTGTGCATGTGAGTGAGTGTGTGTGTTGGTGTGCGTGTGAGTGAGTGTGCGTGTGAGTGAGTGTGTTGGTGTGCGTGTGTGTGAGTGTGCGTGTGAGTGAGTGTGTTGGTGTGCGTGTGAGTGAGTGTGTTGGTGTGTGTGTGTGAGTGAGTGTGTTGGTGTGCGTGTGAGTGAGTGTGTTGGTGTGCGTGTGAGTGAGTGTGTGAGTTGGTGCGCGTGTGAGTGAGTGTGTTGGTGTGCGTGTGAGTGAGTGTGTTGGTGTGCGTGTGAGTGAGTGTGTTGGTGTGCGTGTGAGTGAGTGTGTTGGTGTGCGTGTGAGTGAGTGTGTGAGTTGGTGTGCGTGTGAGTGAGTGTGTTGGTGTGCGTGTGAGTGAGTGAGTGTGTTGGTGCGCGTGTGAGTGAGTGTGCGTGTGAGTGAGTGTGTTGGTGTGCGTGAGTGTGTTGGTGTGTGTGTGAGTGTACGTGTGAGTGAGTGTGTTGGTGAGTGAGTGTGTGTGTTGGTGAGTGTGTGAGTGAGTGAGTGTGTTGGTGTGCGTGTGTTGGTGTGTGTGTGAGTGAGTGTGTGAGTGAGTGTGTTGGGGTGTGTGTGAGTGAGTGTGCGTGTGAGTGAGTGTGTTGGTGTGCGTGTGAGTGAGTGTGTCGGTGTGCGTGTGAGTGAGTGTGTTGGTGTGCGTGTGAGTGAGTGTGTGAGTTGGTGTGCGTGTGAGTGAGTGTGTTGGTGTGCGTGTGAGTGAGTGAGTGTGTTGGTGCGCGTGTGAGTGAGTGTGCGTGTGAGTGAGTGTGTTGGTGTGCGTGAGTGTGTTGGTGTGTGTGTGAGTGTACGTGTGAGTGAGTGTGTTGGTGAGTGAGTGTGTGTGTTGGTGAGTGTGTGAGTGAGTGAGTGTGTTGGTGTGCGTGTGTTGGTGTGTGTGTGAGTGAGTGTGTGAGTGAGTGTGTTGGGGTGTGTGTGAGTGAGTGTGCGTGTGAGTGAGTGTGTTGGTGTGCGTGTGAGTGAGTGTGTCGGTGTGCGTGTGAGTGAGTGTGTGTGTTGGTGTGCGTGTGAGTGAGTGTGTTGGTGTGCGTGTGAGTGAGTGTGTGAGTTGGTGTGCGTGTGAGTGAGTGTGTTGGTGTGCGTGTGAGTGAGTGTGTGTGTTGGTGTGCGTGTGAGTGAGTGTGTTGGTGTGCGTGTGTGTGAGTGTGCGTGTGAGTGAGTGTGTTGGTGTGCGTGTGAGTGAGTGTGTTGGTGTGCGTGTGTGTGAGTGTGCGTGTGAGTGAGTGTGTTGGTGTGCGTGTGAGTGAGTGTGTGTGTTGGTGTGCGTGTGAGTGAGTGTGTTGGTGTGCGTGTGTGTGAGTGTGCGTGTGAGTGAGTGTGTTGGTGTGCGTGTGAGTGAGTGTGTTGGTGTGCGTGTGTGTGAGTGTGCGTGTGAGTGAGTGTGTTGGTGTGCGTGTGAGTGAGTGTGTGTGTTGGTGTGCGTGTGAGTGAGTGTGTTGGTGTGCGTGTGTGTGAGTGTGCGTGTGAGTGAGTGTGTGTGTTGGTGTGCGTGTGAGTGAGTGTGTTGGTGTGCGTGTGAGTGTGCATGTAAGTGAGTGTGTGTGTTGGTGTGCGTGTGTGTGAGTGAGTGTGTTGGTGTGCGTGTGAGTGAGTGTGTTGGTGTGCGTGTGTGTGAGTGTGCGTGTGAGTGAGTGTGTTGGTGTGCGTGTGAGTGAGTGTGTGTGTTGGTGTGCGTGTGAGTGAGTGTGTTGGTGTGCGTGTGAGTGTGCATGTAAGTGAGTGTGTGTGTTGGTGTGCGTGTGTGTGAGTGAGTGTGCGTGTGAGTGAGTGTGTTGGTGTGCGTGTGAGTGAGTGAGTGTGTTGGTGTGCGTGTGAGTGAGTGAGTGTGTTGGTGTGCGTGTGAGTGAGTGTGTTGGTGTGCGTGTGAGTGTGCATGTGAGTGAGTGTGTGTGTTGGTGTGCGTGTGTGTGAGTGAGTGTGCGTGTGAGTGAGTGTGTTGGTGTGCGTGTGAGTGAATGTGTTGGTGTGCGTGTGAGTGTGCATGTGAGTGAGTGTGTGTGTTGGTGTGCGTGTGTGTGAGTAAGTGTGCGTGTGAGTGAGTGTGTTGGTGTGCGTGTGTGTGAGTGTGCGTGTGAGTGAGTGTGTTGGTGTGCGTGTGAGTGAGTGTGTTGGTGTGTGTGTGTGAGTGAGTGTGTTGGTGTGCGTGTGAGTGAGTGTGTTGGTGTGCGTGTGAGTGAGTGTGTGAGTTGGTGCGCGTGTGAGTGAGTGTGTTGGTGTGCGTGTGAGTGAGTGTGTTGGTGTGCGTGTGAGTGAGTGTGTTGGTGTGCGTGTGAGTGAGTGTGTTGGTGTGCGTGTGAGTGAGTGTGTGAGTTGGTGTGCGTGTGAGTGAGTGTGTTGGTGTGCGTGTGAGTGAGTGAGTGTGTTGGTGCGCGTGTGAGTGAGTGTGCGTGTGAGTGAGTGTGTTGGTGTGCGTGAGTGTGTTGGTGTGTGTGTGAGTGTACGTGTGAGTGAGTGTGTTGGTGAGTGAGTGTGTGTGTTGGTGAGTGTGTGAGTGAGTGAGTGTGTTGGTGTGCGTGTGTTGGTGTGTGTGTGAGTGAGTGTGTGAGTGAGTGTGTTGGGGTGTGTGTGAGTGAGTGTGCGTGTGAGTGAGTGTGTTGGTGTGCGTGTGAGTGAGTGTGTCGGTGTGCGTGTGAGTGAGTGAGTGTGTTGGTGTGCGTGTGAGTGAGTGAGTGTGTTGGTGTGCGTGTGAGTGAGTGTGTTGGTGTGCGTGTGAGTGAGTGTGTTGGTGTGCGTGTGAGTGAGTGTGTGAGTTGGTGCGCGTGTGAGTGAGTGTGCGTGTGAGTGAGTGTGTTGGTGTGCGTGAGTGTGTTGGTGTGTGTGTGAGTGTACGTGTGAGTGAGTGTGTTGGTGAGTGAGTGTGTGTGTTGGTGAGTGTGTGAGTGAGTGAGTGTGTTGGTGTGCGTGTGTTGGTGTGTGTGTGAGTGAGTGTGTGAGTGAGTGTGTTGGGGTGTGTGTGAGTGAGTGTGCGTGTGAGTGAGTGTGTTGGTGTGCGTGTGAGTGAGTGTGTCGGTGTGCGTGTGAGTGAGTGAGTGTGTTGGTGTGCGTGTGAGTGAGTGAGTGTGTTGGTGCGCGTGTGAGTGAGTGTGCGTGTGAGTGAGTGTGTTGGTGTGCGTGAGTATGTTGGTGTGTGTGTGAGTGTACGTGTGAGTGAGTGTGTTGGTGAGTGAGTGTGTGTGTTGGTGAGTGTGTGAGTGAGTGAGTGTGTTGGTGTGCGTGTGAGTGTGTTGGTGTGTGTGTGAGTGAGTGTGTGAGTGAGTGTGTTGGGGTGTGTGTGAGTGAGTGTGCGTGTGAGTGAGTGTGTTGGTGTGCGTGTGAGTGAGTGTGTGAGTTGGTGCGCGTGTGAGTGAGTGTGTTGGTGTGCGTGTGAGTGAGTGAGTGTGTTGGTGCGCGTGTGAGTGAGTGTGCGTGTGAGTGAGTGTGTTGGTGTGCGTGAGTATGTTGGTGTGTGTGTGAGTGTACGTGTGAGTGAGTGTGTTGGTGAGTGAGTGTGTGTGTTGGTGAGTGTGTGAGTGAGTGAGTGTGTTGGTGTGCGTGTGAGTGTGTTGGTGTGCGTGTGAGTGTGTTGGTGTGTGTGTGAGTGAGTGTGTGAGTGAGTGTGTTGGGGTGTGTGTGAGTGAGTGTGCGTGTGAGTGAGTGTGTTGGTGTGCGTGTGAGTGAGTGTGTCGGTGTGCGTGTGAGTGAGTGAGTGTGTTGGTGTGTGTGAGTGAGTGTGCATGTGAGTGAGTGTGTGTGTTGGTGTGCGTGTGAGTGAGTGAGTGCGTGTGCGCGCGGCAGCGTCCCGTAATTGAGCCGACGGGAAAGTGAATTCCAGAGCTTATTAGTAATCAGAGCTGAGCGGCAGCTGCTGCCTCGTATCCATCGGCCGCGCGCAGTGTGCGGCCCTGCAAACTCCGCCGCCGCCGCCTCTGCAATCAATCGCTCCAAATAGGAGCTCTCTGTGAGAGCGGGTGGATACGCGGACACGTGGAGGGTTGCGTGCAACTGGATGGGGGCACCATTTTTGTATTGACCACGTGGGTTTTCGCGACTCAACATCCGTCGTCAAATTGTTTTTTTTTATCTTCTTGGTTCTTTCGGTAAAGTCACGTAGAAGGGAAATAATAAAATAATAAAAATAAAACATAATAAAATAATTCTCACGACGTTTCGGCCACAACGCAAGCAGCCGTCCTCAGGTGAAGAACAGGTCTGTCGGAAAGACAGCGTCTGACAGCGTCAATCAGACGCTGTCTTTCCGACAGACCTGTTCTATTTCCCTTCTACGTGACTTTACCGAAAGAACCAAGAATATGAATCCCTGCAGTTACGAAAGCTTTAAATCGAAATTTGTTTTTTTTTTACTTTCGAGGTTAGGTCGCGTAAATAGAAATGTGTCGTCGAACACTCCGCCACCCGACTAAAAGCAATTTGTAAGGTTTGCCCACGTCAAACAAAACGTGTCAATGAGTTACGACTTCAGCACAACGGCGTGCTGGAGAGTAGAAACCCGGACGATTCGTAATTCGAGTACGACGTTTCGCTGGCGATTGCAACCAGCTTCGTCAGGCGATGCGCCGGAATTGTGAAGGAGTTCTGTTTCTGTGACACACCGGTGTGCTGCACTAGTAACGAATTGGCATGTTTTGTTTAGGTGACAAACCTTACTAATTGGCTGTGTCGGGTGGTAGTGGGCTTAACGATGCGTTCATATGCACGCGATCTAACCCAAACAAAACCTCTATCATGGCTCGGCCCATCTCTCGCTGTGGGTGATCCCAGACGCTTCGGAGGCGAGGGCTGGGTTCGGTGGATCAAGCAAGAGATTTGTGAAAGCTCTCAAACTACGCCGTGTGGCGAACGGGGTGGTCAGGAGGTGGCAGTACAGCAAGTGGGCTGAAGGATATGTGTGTGTGTGTGCAGAGGTTTTGTCTCGCGTGACACGCGCTGATTCGAATAGGAATTGGCCAAAGTATCCCTAATGCGTGACCTTCCCGAAGAAGAGACTTGAGACTTCCAGGCCTTTCCCCAGCACAAACAAGGGGATATTGGGATATTACACTTATTCTTTTCAGTCAGTGATTTGAAGCGTGTAACTGAGAGCTCTGCTTATGGAGATACACCCCATCAGTGAGTGATTAAAAACATATATAGCATTTTTAGAATTTTTATTTTTAACAGTGATATCATTGCCCCGTTCGTTGTAAGTTAAACCAAGGCGCTGAACAAATAAATCGAGGAACTTTAAACCACTCCACATAACGCGCCCACGTGCACAAATACACGCTGTACGTATATTTAAATAAATGTAATTACGTCCAATGAAATATACATTTATGGCTCTAGCCATGTAGGGTGCAATTCGGCATTAAGGGAGGGGGCACATTTAATAGCGTGTATGCCTCTATGTTAGAACCGATATATCACACTTAAAAATAAGCAGTGCTTTTTTTTTCTTTTCTTTTTACTCTCAGTGGGGTTGTTTTTTTTCCTCTCGAACCTGTCTGGATTGCCAGATTCCCTCTGGGCACCAGAAGGAGAAAAAGTCCACTGTGTACATCATTGATGCACGATCAGCCTCAGAGGCCAAAATAGCAAATCAACGATCGTCGCCAAGAGGACATCTACATTTCAGTTTGCATGTAAGGTATACATGTGTTATCCACTGAGCAGCATCGCCAATTATGGTCAAACAATCCCCGTGACCGAAAGGAATTGGGAAGGCAATGATCCAGCAGTGGATTGATACAATCCCGTACATGCCATGTGTATGTATAACAAGAAATGGGTGAATTGCTTGAGGATTTTTGAAATTCAAGAGGCCATGCTTTTAGATAACAAAGACTTGCTGACAGAGCCAGCGAGCCTGTGTGCTCTACTGTATGCTGTTCTATTAGGAATGTCGTCTTATTGTTTACCCACGAGGAAGTTGACAGATATAAGCAAGTTGCTTACATCGCCGTATATTTGAACAACTCTCTGTCTATGAGACCTCCTTTTGTACCAGTTGAAATGGTAAAACCCTATTACTATAACTCTCTGTCTGCTGTACAATCAAGGCGAGAGCAACACGTCCAGTAGCCAGGTGGTGCTCAACATTTGTGAGAAACTTGGACGAAGATTTTTATTTAAATAATTTTCCGTACCGAAAATGCGCATATACTTGTTAAACAATATCAATGTGTTGCTAGTGATATAATTCCACTCAAATGTATACGGGACATCACCCTCTCATAATAATGATTTAGCTAAACTATGTTTTGTTCTTTGTACGCCATTTCTTTGCTGGTTTGAGAAACAATTAGAACACAAGGATGAACAATAGACAAAGATACAACAATACCAATGCCCCTACCCAGAGTGGGCAAACACCGTTTAATGGGGAGAACTAATATCTTGGTGAAAACCACCTCATTGGCATCTTCAAGTCGCAAAGCAATAGACGATTAAGCTAATACCATAGACAATTAGCTACTTGTTCTTACATGCAAAAAGTGCATGTTCGGACAGGGCAAATGGAAAGAGTGGGGATTGCATTCCGCTCATCCATCCATCCATAGTGGTGAACGGATGACAACTTGCAGGCTTGGCAGTGGTAGCGATGATGATGTCACAGGGGCTACTGAAGATAATACAAAGTTCCATTGTGTAGCGGCTAAATGAACAGTTAATTCGCAAACAATACTGAGAACCTACATTACACTGCTTAATGAGTTAACAGTTACATATTATTAAGCTGCACACTTAGGCATCTGTCACACAAATTACACATGCTGAAATTTAGACACTCCCAAGTTAGAAGAGAAACATAAAAAACGCTGAAATTTAATGCGAGAAAAAATAAAAACGAAGTGGTGTGTTTACCGTGGTTACAGAACATTCCTGTATCAATGGCGCATTCACCCAGAGTAACAACGACAAAAAAACCGCGACACTTTTAAATATTCCGCACAGCGTGAAGACTTTAAGTGGAAATCTGCGCAGGGGTTTGGAAAATAAAAAAATAAACCACGCTGTGGTCCGGGCCTCCCGATGTGTGAGTCCCTTTGAAGGCGTCGAGAAAAATCGCGTGTGCGATTCGGAGCACGCGACCGGCCCATGAATTTCGATTTAAAGCTTTCGTGACTGCAGGGATTCATCTTCTTGGTTCTTTCGGTAAAGTCACGTAGAAGGGAAGTAATACAATAACAAAAATTAAACATAACAAAAGAATTCTCACGACGTTTCGGGCACAAAGCAAGCAGCCGTCTTCCAACCCAGCTTAAATATATGCTCCAAGCATGGTGCTGTTTCATTCAGACGCTGTCGCCTCGACAGACCTGGTTTTCACCTGAAGAGGGCTGCTTGCGTTGTGGCCGAAACGTCGCGAGAATTATTTTCTTATGTTTTATTTCTATTATTTTATTACTTCCCTTCTATGTGACTTTACCGAAAGAACCAAGAAGACGGCCCATGAATGTTGAGATATTCGGAGCCGTACCCCGGCGTCGTCAATGAGTCGACAGTGCGCGTCTTTCATAACCAGCCACCCTTTTTGTCCGTGAAGAATAAGTTTTGATAAAAAAAATAAGAATTTACAATCTTAATTTTAGAACTTTCGTGACTGCAGGAATTATTATTTGTTTCTTTCGGTTAAGTCACGTCTAAAGATAAAATAAAATAATAATTATTTAATTTAATTTATTATTTTATCTTTAGACGTGACTTAACCGAATGAAACAAATAATAAGAATCTACACTTAGAGGGAGCGATGTAAGTAGTGGGTTGTTGAGGAGTGACGATCAAATTATCTTGTTTGTGTAAGACATTGAAACAAAAATCCCATTGTCCCATTGTCTCCGACTCCACCGAAATATATTTTGAGAAAGGCCATTCAGAGACAAAGTTTGATGTGAATTTTGAACAATCTGTGTTTAGGTGCAAAAGTTGACGACAAGTGAAGTAAATTAATTGCCCGACCAGCGGCACAAACGTTGCCCTTGTCAACGGCAGCCGTCAACGTAAATTATTGAGAAGGCAGCCAGATCTGAGTGGGGAGATCTGGAGGGGGCAGAGGTGATCACGCCCGTGGCCTTTGACACCGGAAGTGAAAGCGAGAGGACCCCCCCTCCCAAAAAAATTCGAAAGAAAACAAATGCCGACCCCCCCACCCACCCGCCGTGCATTCTGGCGCATCGGGTTCCATTTCAAGTTAAACGCGCTGCCGTGGCCCGCCATCAAAACACAATCGCCCGCGATGTTAGGCGCGGCAAATAAAGCGCGCTGCCGAGTTAATCGATAGCAATGCTCCACCGCGTTGAGTGCGCTCACCCAAAACGCGTTGACAATGCGAAATGACACACGCGAGCATTCACAAGGGCGTCGCGCTTGTCAATGATGGTAGGGGGGCAGGAGGGGGGGGGGCAAGCAAATGAGAAACTGAACCATCTCTCGTGAGGATGGTTATTCTCAGGAGCACCTTCATAGTCTTAGGACTCGGCTGAATGTTAGTTGAACTTCTTTCGCGCACCGTGCGTGGCCAACAGCGCTACATCGGAGGTGCGAATGAGAACCGAATTAATTCCATTCAGGTCGCGAAGATTGCTGGGTTTTTTTTTAGCACGTGGAGCGAAACGTCGGACGTGGTGGCGGACAACCAACCAAGCAACCAATACGCGGGGGGACAAACCCGAAAAAGAAATGTTAACTCTTAGCAGAAGCTGTTGTACGGCCACTAACCGGTCGTACGTAGGACGCTCCTTTTGTTCGCATGAACACGCGTGCGGACAGGACAGCGAGCGCAAACGGATCCCTTACTCCGGGAGGGCTGCCGGACAAGGGGGGTACAAAATGTTGACTTGAAACTTTCGCGACTGCAGCAATTCACATTCTTGGTTCTTTTGGAAAAGTCACGTAGATAGAAAATAGTTACGAAAAAATATTTTTAATTTTATTTCCCATCTACGTGGCTTTACCGAAAGAACCAATAACACTGGAGGTACTCCTATTGATTGCCCAGTCGCTAGCATGGTGGGGGCCCTCTCCCCGTGCCGGCCATCAGTGAGGCACACAAACAATGGGAGAAACAGCTGTAAGGGCGCGCGTCCCCCACGCGACTGCCCCTGGACCGCCGAATTGATTCGGCCGGTTTTTCCATTCGGCCCATTGTGAGCTCGCTTTGTAAGAGCACTCAACTGTGCTTGATGTGATTATGTGCTTCCTTAATGCGTCAGCTGTGAGCGGTGGGAGGAGGGGGGGTGTGGACCGTACGGCGGCTGAGACAAAGAGACGGAGCGCTCTGTGCACGTGCCTCGAGTGCGAGCCCCTCGCAGTACCTCGGCCGGCCGGTCGCCTGCCCCCCACAACCCCGACCCCCCCCCCCCCTTTCTCTCCCACTCTCTCAACAGCCCCCTCCACCCCCCATCGCCAGCACCACCGCCACCCATTGCTTTGTGCACACACATTGACCCGCAATGCAGCTAAACGCATGCTGGAGTGTACACACTCTGTGGCAAGGAGGAGTCAATGCCAAATCACGTGTGCGGATTACTATCACGCAGTTGTACGCCAACGAATGAATGATTGATACGATCTTTAAATAGAATTTACTGCCGCCTGATTTAAAACGTATGTATGCTTACTATTGCGAGTACAATTAATCGTCTGCCCTGGCCGAGTGAAAGGTTGAGATGCAGGGATAGGATAGCGATCTGTGCGTTGACACTGCTATAGTGTAGGGGTTTGATGACGCGTCGATTCATATATGTCCTGAAGTACTGCTAATACATGCGCCAAACCGCGTGTGTAAAAAGGAATATGCGATTTACAATGTCTACAAACGATTTGCAATGTTTGTTTCATGCTAACGGTGAGAATTATGAGACAGAACCAACAACAACAACAAAAACCCCTAACAAAACACAATGTACAAAACAAGGTAATTAAAAATAATCAGTTTTTTGGGAGGATCAATTCGTGGCCCCCACAATTGTAGCATTTCATCAGATCGCAAGGGATGGAGGGAGACGCGTTGCAAAATAATGTCTTTAAAAGGGGCACCAGATTTACAGGCTCTTCTCTGCTCATAGGGTAAATGCCTGTAAAAAACGGCAAGGCTCTGCATTTCATTCTCTCACCTCCAGTTGCTTCCAATCGGACACGGATCATGAATTGGGGCCCTACATTGCCACCCCCACCCCCCCCCGGGTTAAATACCTGCCGAATATGAAGCTGCAGCACTTTTCACCGCCGACTGAGTCAACAGCGGAGCCTAAAAACGCGGCCGGGTCTCGTTTTCCACCGCGCTCATTAAGGGGTCAGCGCGCGTGCTTTTCTGTACGCGCTAAGGTTCACAACAGAGGCGGGCCATCGGCACGCGTCTACGGTTCAACGTTGCAGTGCAGTAACTCAGCAAGAGTTCATGAACGAGCGGGCGGGCAGCGGAGTGCCTCTTGACCGGCGGCAATCGGCCGCGTGTCTGCTCGTGATTTTGTTTTCGCTCGCGATGATGTTATCTCAGCCTAATGCGACGCATTTGGAGAGCAACAAAAAAAAAGCCACCCTGACATTAGGTCGACTGCCGCTATACGTTGCACGGAGATTGCGCAGCGGGTTATACGAGTGTAATTACTCGCACAACAACTCCGATACGAAGCCACCTACACGGTGTACAGCGTTGGATTTAAGTGTGGTGGGGGGGGGGCGGGGGGCGATGGAGCAGGCAGGGAGTATCCTGGTCTCCCCATCAACTCTGCTGCCGTGTTTCCACGACCACTGGGAAGTGAGCTGGCTCGGCTCGTTAACGACAGATTCACGGCTTGTCCCGGCTCCCTCCTTGCAGCCTTTACCGGGCTGATCCCATTGCCGGATAGCTCGTTCGCTCGCTCGTTCGTTCTCCGACACGGCTCGGCACGGCTCGGCACGGATTATTATAATGGAAAAAAACGCCGCACGAGTAACCGCACCCCTGGCTCCACCGTAGCGGGCGTCGCGCGTCGACGCAACGCGGAGAGCTGCAGGGTTAACGCACAGCGACATCTGCGAGCGGTGTTTTTCAAGATATTGAAGGACGCATACCACAGGGGGGACGCAGGGAGCGTGCTCTCTGGGTGCCTCGGCACGCGCTATTGTGCCTGGCGTCGTCTGCGCGTACGGCTAATTCCCCGTTGGCCGTCACGAATTGCGAATTGGAAATTGAACGACGCAAGCGTAAAAGCCATTCTCAGGGTGTGGACCTAAAAAATGTTGGTGGCTACGCCTCGAGAAGGTGATGGGAGGGCGAGTGGGGGTGGTTCGCTTTTCAAATGTAACAGCCGCAGCAACGCCAGCGAAATGTGTTCGTCACGTGTATTTTTGTGAATGCGTCGCCTGCGTGCGTGCGAGCCTGCCTCGTCCCTGGGAGGGGGCGAGGGGGCGGGGGGGGATCACATTGACCTCAAGTTTACCGCGCTGACAGATTGCTCGGACCACTGCTGGTAGGCCTGCTGGGATGGGGTGAGGGGTTAAGGGTGGGAGGTTAACTGGAACTCGAAGGTTAACGTGATGACAGATCGTGCACACAGGCATGCTGGGAAGGGAGAGGTCGAAGATCGTGAGCGGAATGTCATAATCCAGTAATGAAGTTTGTATCACGCGACTGCTCTGCTATTAACCCTTTATTATCCATTACAAAACAACCACGCTTAACTCCGGCGCGGCCGCAAGGAGACTCAGATGACTGATGAATGCGGTGGTGTTGCAGCACCATGCATCATGTCAATTTAATCAACAAGTTCGCCGCGACACACTTACAATTACTGCTCGTGCGTGCGCGTGCACGTGTAAAGATTGTTTCCAATTAAGGTGGGTGGGAGTTAAAGTTTTTTTTGTGTTAGGAGCGTCATCTTTAAAAAAAAACAATTTACTGCTTTGTAAACTCATTATTGGCTCCAGGGCATGTGCTGTCTGTGTGTACACGCGTCCTGGCGCTAGCGACAAGCCGGGCATGTAGAGGATCGTGCTAAGTACCGTAGCATGCGGTGGTTTATTGCCTCACTCCCAATCGGTTTAGTAAACTCATTAGCTCTTCCCGGCCAGCCATTTATCATCCGGGACAGGATGGGGATCAGTCCCCAATGTTCCCTCCGCCAGCCGCTCCCTGCTCCAAACCAGTACCCCCCCCCCACCCGTCCCCTCCACTCGACCCACCACCAACCCCTCCCCCTCTCCAAAACGCAGTCTTCTGAAAATGCAAACTGTCCCACATTTGCTGCAAGCCGCGCGCATCTATCGCTCTTCGTGCGTCCTCGCTCGCCGCACAAAAACACGTCGAGATCGGAAATAAAGTATTCAACATTGCGCGTCTGCATAATGCAGCAAGCGCGGCGACTTCACGGCAATAACCAACAACGTTCATTCGAGCCACGTTTAAGGTGCTGCACTGCCTAAGTGGCGAACTGCGACCGCGGGTTGGGCACGCGTCTCCCAGAGGCGCACGTGTGTCCACGTGTGTGTGTGTGAGCGCACACGTTGATTAAAGTGGGGGGTGGTAGCCTCGCGGTTAGCGCGCACTGCGCTACAAACCGGGACACCTCGGTTTATTTTTGCCGACCGCGGTTAATATAACTGGCGATTATTTCTATCGGTCCTTCGGCCGATGGAAATGTTAACTCTCAGCGCTGGGGAGGAGACAAAGGTGGCCCGGGCGTGGTTTTCTAACCATGGCATCTACTTGTGCAGGGTACCGACGGTTCGTAGGCGCTCGCTAAACGGCACGTGTCTGAGCAGCCTACACAACGCGGCTTGTGGGAGCACGGGGAAATCTGTCCCTGATGTGCAGACAAGATTGCGCTGGGGGCCCGTTTAAGACCTTAGAAATCTGTTAATTCCAATCCAATGCAAAGCAAATGCGAAATAAACACGAAAGTGCTTTTTAGAGAATAGAGCATTCTGACGCGCAATTAATAGCGGCGCTGCAGTATGTGTGCCCTGGGATTCCCACGACAGAGGCATCTTGCCCCTGCAGATTTTTTTGCTTTTGCGGGGAAATCTCAACAGTGAGCGAGCGAGCGAGCGGATGTCTCCCCCCCCCTCTCTCTCTCTCTGCATATCCACGTGCCGCTCTTTAGATGCGGACAAAGGACAGTGTTGTGGCAGAGAGCTCTGGCAAGTACGCTTACGACACCGCAGATTAGTGGGCTCGTTATCAAGGGGCGCGCGTGCGGGAAAGGGGCCCCCGCCCGTGAGATGAAACTTTCCTCGGCAGCCTCCATCCGACTCTGGGATGACGCTAAATCACGACAAGGCAGTGCTGGACTTCTTGTCTGTCCCTTGCCGGCTGGATTTTGTTGTTATTGTTGTTGACGTTTGTTGTCCTCCTGCAGGAGTTTGACGATTGCAAATGACAAGATTGTTTCTTTGCCGATGTTGACTTCGTTTAACATAACAATTTGGTAGCACGTGACAAGAATAGAGACGATGTCTGGATTCGTGCCTAAGACACCACCAGCTTGTGACAACTTTTTTTTTTACATTTTTCTTAGATTGCTTACTTATATACATATATACAACGCACGAAAAAAAACCTTAATATTTTTAAAATATATATTTGGGTAAAAATAATTAGACATGCGCTTCTCGAAGTGCTCCGCCGAACGCTCACAATGTCGCCACATCGGGAGGGGTGCCTCTGCAGACATCTCTTGGCCTTGCTTAGCACCCCAAACACAACAGGCCCCGCGCCTGCCAGTAACCTGATTCCGTTGATAAGGGCCATTTGGAGATGATAAAAAAAAATTATGATGACATCTGGCATGGCACCACGGCAAGTGCGTTTCCGTGAGCAGCATGCGGCATGCGGCAGTCCCAGCTGGGCAAACGTTGGCCAAAGCAGTCGTAACGCAGTCACACATCGCTTAATTTATATTGTGTGAGATACCAAGGAACGATCATTCCTAAATTGTGCCCCCCTACCCACCCATCGCCCCGAACCTCCCTCCCCGTCGCCAAAAGGTGCATTCCTTTTATTGAGTATATTTTTTGCGGTTTTTTTTGCAAATCAACAAAGCCCTAGGTTTACTTTGACCTTGCGCTACTTTGCACGATCATCACAAAACAGCCAGCTGCACGTTACGGGTTTCAAAGGTCGTGATAGATGAGTGCCACCCGATCTGGAGAAAGGGCATTCAAAGCCATTATAACAGTTCTTTAAAAAAAAAAACACATAATCATCCCCAAATATTTTTCTTCTTGGGTTTTTTGTACACATACTGTATATATATAATTGTATTTTTATTTTATTTTTTAAGGCAAGTCATTATTTGAATAATTTACGAGCGCGTGCGTCGATCTGCTTGTTAGTGCGGGCTGCCCGGGCGCAAGCCGGAGTGGCCGAGTGATATCGATCAGAGGAGGGCCGATCGACATGGGCGGATTAACAACATAAACCCAGCTCGTCACCCACCAGCGAGGCGGCTCCGACACACGCGGATAAGCTAAGGAGAGAGGAAAAAAAGAAGAGAGAGAGAGAGAAAAGGATAATAGTAGAAAAAATATTAATAAACCAGAACCCGAGACATTGACAAGATTACAAATAACCGTGCGGCAACAAGCGGGCAGAACCGAATTGAATAGTTGTTGGGTTTTTTTTTGTTTAATCCCAGTTGGCAGGCCCGTTTAAGACCGCAGTCTGCTGGTGTGTGCGATCGGTATAAATACACCTTTCTATTCTGAAGGCTTCTCGTAAATGAGACCGCAATTCTTAATGAAGCCCTGCGGTTAGGGATTTAAAAAAATAAAACAAGTACTGTATTTACGCGGCTTGGATGAGATGACAACTCAAACTCAGGATTCGGGGCTGCAGTTTTAATGCTACACACACAACACTGTCAATCTAATGACGTTGCTTTTTCGCAATTTCAAAACATGTGCACTGCACTGCTTTCAATCTAAGAGTTAGTCAAGATCCTTTCCTTCATCCAAGAGAGTCACAACGAGTATCGGGATGCTCTTTAAGATGCATCTTGCCACGAGGATGTCTGGCCAATTTTAGGGAACGAGTTTGGCTTGATTTGGGAGAACACTGAGATTAATACCTGGTGGCCTCTAGTGCGGCCACTGACGTGCGGTTTCAGACAATACACAACACGTGAAAATGCACCCATCGTGTTGTCAAACCCCCACTGGTTTCAAATGTGTGGCGGCCCTCACACTGATTACGTCATATTGCAGAGAGTGGTTTCCCTCTGAAAATTAGTGAACAACACCACCTTAGAGGAAAGTCACACATACGCGGGAATACGAGTTTAAAGCATCATATAGATTTATTTTAATAATCCCATTGATGTCCTGTCGTTTCCTGACCACATCTCACAGCCATAGCCTTCAACACCCATTGTTCCCGAGCAGTCTCTAAGTACGAACCAGGCCCAGGCCTGCTTATCTTCGGAGATCCAATGAAATTGGTTACTTTCAGAAGTATTTGGTCGCAAGTTATGGCCTTCAGGCTGAGGCTAAATATGCTTCCAATAACTTCACCAAACAACAGTCTGTGTACCACAGATCCGATTGATTGTTCGGATTGTTAAAATAAACTCTTTCCTTTTAGGGGCATTTCAGTGAATTTTTATGTACATTCAGTTGCTTTAAAGATGTGCGTGATCGTGCGACCAATCATGATGTGGCTTTTTACTCGGATATCTTAAGACAACCGTTATTCTGAAGAAAGGGAGAAACACTCCTAGAATACCACGGTGTTGGACGTACTCGGACGAGCCGACTTGTTCACCCATGCTGGGACTCTCCATGGTGTGTTCAGTTCCGCACACAGCACATGGCCCAAACCATTGACCAATTCCACACACAGGCCATATTTGCGAACACTATTGATAAGTGGCGTCAGAATCCCACCGCTGTGCGCTACGTCTGGGACGACTCTCAAATGTCGATTACGAATGGTCGCCTAATTTTGTCTGAAAAGCCCTCTGGAGCACAGGGAAAACTACATTTAACGTGTTTCTATTTTCACCGAGCACTGCGGGTCCTTA
The DNA here is from genome assembly GCF_964198595.1 of Lampetra fluviatilis. Lineage (NCBI taxonomy): Eukaryota > Metazoa > Chordata > Hyperoartia > Petromyzontiformes > Petromyzontidae > Lampetra > Lampetra fluviatilis. The sequence goes on along the minus strand of NC_136278.1, from coordinate 4,280,888 downwards.
CCCCCTCTCCCCTTGAACGATTGATCCGAGCACGGCACGGCGTCTGGAGCGATAAAAAGGACTCGGGTCTCTGCTGTTCTTGGGTGGGGAGGGTGGCTCTTGCATGCCGTCACGTAGCGGAGTGACACACATTAAGGCTTTCTTCTCTCGCGTTGTTATGATCTCTCCTACCCCGGCCGCTGCCCGTCTAATGGCTTGATTAATCTGTCTGTCGTGCTCTGAAGAGAAACCGTCCCTTTTCTTATGCCGTCAAATAAAGAGGCGTTAATGCGGCCGGTAATGGGCACGCGCGCAACGGACGAGGCAATGCTTCTTGGCGTTCTTTTTTCTTTTTAACTTAAATCGAACCTGCTGCGTAACACGCACGCCGCGTCCCCGCTGCGTCTCGTACGTAGAGGGCAATGCTAATTGAAAGTAAAACGTCACCGACTTCATCGCTTAACAACAACAACAGATAAAATACCCTCGGCCGTTTCACGACGGCGACGCGACAGCGTTCACTTTGGGCACCTCCGACGCCTTCCCGCCGGCAGCCCAGGGGATTTTTCGATTTAAAGTGTTCGTGACTGCAGGGATTCATCTTCTTGGTTCTTTCGGTAAAGTCACGTAAAGTCACGTAGAAGGGAAATAATAAAATAATAAAAATAAAACATAATAAAATAATTTTCACGACGTTTCGGCCACAACGCAAGCAGCCGTACTCAGGTGAAGAACAGGTCTGTCGGGAAGACGGCTGCTTGCGTTGTGGCCGAAACGTCGTGATAATTATTTTATTATGTTTTATTTGTATTATTTTATTATTTCCCTTCTACGTGACTTTACCGAAAGAACCAAGAAGATGAAGCCCAGGCGATGTTATGGCAATGACGGCGCAACAGTCGTGGACCCTGCGTTGACCACAGCACGAGTTGGTCCCGGACCCAACTGGTTACGACAAACAGCTGTCGCACGGTGGCCAGGCTCGGTAGATGCCAATTGAACTGTATTCACCTTGAATGATTACACTGGTCAACACACTTTTTCTGGCATAAGATATTCCAACGGTTTTAAGGTAATTTTGGGGTGCTGATTCCAAATCTGGCATCAGTTTTTGTCTATCACATCAGGTTTTTGAGATATCAAATATTGCATTTTCAATAAAAACTGCAGAAGAAAAATATTAAATAAAAGTGGATATCTACATAAAATTATATTATAAACACACTATCCTAAAAATACAGCACCATATTATAACACTAAAGCAGTCACTGACTCGCAACAACTTGCAATCATAAGTGACAGAGTTAATTTCGGGTAAAATCAATGAAAATGGGGTATGTCGATAGCACAAAAATGAGATGTGATAGAGCAAATCTGAGATCAGATTTGGAATCAGCACCCTGAAATTAGTCTAAAACAGCTGCAAAAGTCCAGGCCAGAGAAAAAATGTTTTTGTTGTTGTTGACCAGTGTTATCAGTGGCTCGTCTCGAGGGAAGATGCTGGAATTGGATGTGTGATACACACCTTCTGTCGGTTCCATCGCCGTCGTCATTATCGGAAGCCGTGATCTATCCACTGCTAGATGGAGGCCTCCGCAAGCAGTCGTCATCGCTGACGCTCTCACGATGCGACTCCATCGTGAGTGTCGACCACCGCCCATCGTCGTCCGTGCCAGTGACGTGTCCTGCCCAGAGCCCACTCAAAATATTTTAACACTCAATACGATGTCTCTAACCTGCAAATGTTAATCTGATCCATGTGTTCCTTATTCTCTGCCCCAGTGTAGTTCCAAGCGTGCACCTCTCCGTTGACGTCGGCATTTCCAGAGACGACGTTGACTCTGAAAGGTGTCTTTTGACTCTACCCATAAACAACACTGGGAAGATTGTACCGCTATTATACTTTTTTTTAATTCCAAAAATATCCACTGAGTGAGCGGTGAATATTTCGCAGGGAAACAAACAGACTTAACAACCTGACCCTTCGCAAAACACGTCAATGCGTATAATTGCTGTAATTGAAATAATTAGAAGATGCCTGCGTGCTAGGCATGCCAACATCCTCGGCTCGTTTTCAGTGCACGTCCCAATTCGCGGCTGCTTATTTAGGGACGACGCGCCCGAGCGCACGTCTGCCGCGGAGATGGGGCGATGAAATCGGCTCGTGTGCAGCAGCTGCACGGATTATTGCTTCGAACGACTTTAAGAGGTGGTGATGACTTGTGAAGGTCTTCATCCGGCAGTGTGTCGATTCGTTATGGCGACATTTGGGTATTTTAGTGACAGTGTGTTTGTCTTCCATTCCGACAATTTGCCCTGTTAGCAGCATGGGCTGAACCTGGTTGGTACTTGGATGCGAATTCCAGCTGTTTATAGGCTTGGGCTCTGAAGGTGGCAAGGACGTGACCATACGCCAATGGACTTTGAAATCGAGTCTTTGTGGAGCTTTGTGTGTTACCTTCTCATTTGCTTTGTGTTTTTTTTTTCTCTCCAAGCACAACCAATTGCTCAACATTTTAATTAGCTAAACATCCAAATCCAACAGAACCCTCCTGAAAGAGAGACTTGAGACTCAGCGAGGCTTCCCTGGGTAAATGAAAGACATTGCTACTTGAATTACTACTACTATTATTACAGCCTGAGTTTGTTCTTCTCGGCAAGATTTTCCTTACCCTTTTCACAATCGCTATCTCTCAAGCACAGGCTCAAGAGCTTCAGATACATAGGTACTTTCGCGTCTGTTGCCAATCGCCTCGTTATATTTAGGGTACGCCGAGAGACAGAACGTTTGGGAAGTTACTCTGTACATTTGCAGAAATATTAATTTATTTGAGTTACGGTTAAAGTTGACATTTAAACTTATAGAATGGCAGTTGCTTAGGTTAACCTGCAAATGGCAGATGCTTCGGTTAACCTATGTCGATATTGGTATGCGTGCGCGTGTGTTCATGGTACGTTAAAATTGGATTCTCTCCTGGGGTCCGATTTGGCCTTGCTGGTGACTCCCCTGGGCGTTATGGACTGTGATCCTATCACCTTCCTCTACACATTGAGATAGGAGGTTAATTGCTACCAGACTATGCAACGAAGCCCAGCGTATCAGCTTCTCCACAGCACGGAGCGGGCAGGCAGGAAAACAAAACAAAACATCCAAGTTTCACGGTTTGGATCCAAGAGGGCTGGACAAATTGACTGTGCCCACCTTAAATCATTGCCGGCAAAGGGAGGGGGGGGCGGTAGTGTAGTGGTTAGTGCGTTATGAACCCGGCGACCCGAGTTTGATTTGTGCTTACGGCCAACCACCAGTGACCATTATCCGAACCGGTCCTGGACCTCTCCTAGGTCGACTCAGCCTCAAATGAGTACCTGGTGCGGTGTGTAAACATCGCCACTGGGGAGACAAAGGCGGCCGGGCGTGGATGCTGGCCACCGACCCCCTCGTGTGCCGTGCCGGCCTTCATAGGTGCTCGCTAACAGCACTTGCCCCAACAGTCTGTTACAGGCTATACGGGGGTGAATGTTTGTCTTTGATTGCCGGCAAAGTGTGTGCTTGCCACTTCCAATGGGCTCTTTGAGCTCTACAAGATGGGGCGCATTGATTGCTGTTTGTAGTCAATCGTTGCTCATTTGATGTTGGAAGGAACGCAATGACGGGACCCAAGCAACGAAAGACCCCGGGCCCTTCTTTCTTTCTTTCTTCTTCTTCTGCTTTGTCGTCCGCGCATAGTAACGAGATGCGTTCGCATGCGAGCTCGCTAAAGCCGGGAGAGGTTTGTAATGATTACGCACACACACACAACAAAACCAGCACGCGTCGTATCGTTGCGGTGATTTTTTTTTTGGACTCGGAAGCTTTGCGAAATCCCATGGATGTTTTCATATAAACACGTATGGAAAGCACCCGAATATACGGGGGGGGGGCTGGGGGGGGGGTTTGTTTGTTGTATTCTTATTGTTAGCATGTTGCATAGAAGGAGAAGACGAAAAAATCCCAATGCATCACTTTGCACAGAGTTGTGCAATTAAGTGCCTATAAGAAGGACATACAACAGGCGCCCTAATTGGTCCGTTCTGTCTTTATTACGAGGCCTCCCACATAATTTGAGCTTGTTAGGGTTACAATGTTTGACAGCACGCAACCGAGAATTGATATAAAAGAGACAACCAACGCTTCCACAGCGCATGTGGGAACGGAGGGTGAGGGTGGGTGGTGGGTGGTGGGGGTGAGGGCTTTGTGTGGGAGGGTGAGGGTGGGTGGTGGGGGTGAGGGCTTTGTGGGGGAGGGTGAGGGTGGGTGGGTGGTGGGGGTGAGGGCTCTGTGGGCGAGGGGAGGGTGAAGGTGGGTGGTGGGGGTGAGGGCTCTGTGTGGGAGGGTGAGGGTGAGGGTGGGTGGTGGGGGTGAGGGCTCCTTGGGGGAGGGTGAGGGTAAGGGTGGGTGGTGGGGGTGAGGGCTCTGTGTGGGAGGGTGAGGGTAAGGGTGGGTGGTGGGGGTGAGGGCTCTGTGGGCGAGGGGAGGGGTAGAGGAAGCGGAGTGGGCTAGGGAGTGGCGGGGTGGGTGAAATCTTTGACAGCTGCGTGGGTGAGGAAGGGTTAATTGTGGTACTGTAATTAATATTTGAGGTGTTTTTGGGCAGATGTAATGAAAGGAGGGATTCAGCTCGCCTTGCTTTCCTGCGAGTGACTCGGGTGATCCATTACTCTCCCGTTGAAGCAATGCGAGCCAGCGAGATGGGAATGGCAGATAGCCAGGGACCCCCCTCTCTGCCTTCTGTGAACGTTTGTGTATTAAATCCACGCGTTTGCATGGGCACACACGACTAAAACACACACACGCGCGCAAGTTAAAAATGTTTTTATATCCCCATCCCCTCCCACCCCTGCTTTTTCAGACATTTCCAAATGCCTCTGCCAATTAAAAACGCAACTGTATTTGTCTTCTGGCTGTCATTTGCTTTCACAGCTAGTCTGGTATAATTACTGAGTAACAACAACAACAACAAAAACACCCTCAACAAATTCAGCGATGGGTAACAACGGAGGAAATTAAACTCAATGTGGATTTTCGAAACGACGCAAGTCGGCAGATGCAACGCGAGCGAAGACTCGTGCGCACGCGCAAACCACTTTCAAACGCAAACACGAAACAAAACCATTTATTAGGAAACACTACCACGAGCCTCAAACGTTCTATTTAGTTTAAATATTAAACAAAACATTGTCAATTTCAAGCCAAACGACTTCCACGGCACCTTTGAGGCAACATTGTTTACAACGGCGTTTGCACGTGGCGTGGACATGCCGGAGACGTTTACAAGTCGTGGGATTTTGGAACTGTGGCGTAGTTCTTGAGTGAGCAGGAAGTCTGACTGTGCCAGGTGCCCATGGGCTGGCCGGAGAGGCGCAGGTGCCTGGCTACGAAGAGAGATGGGGGGGAGGGGGCGAAGTTGAAATTGGACGGGGGCCCAATTTAAATTGTTGCACCCAGGGTTCATGCCAGCCGTGCAATGCCACGTGACGCTATGCCAGCCACGCAACGCCACATCAACGCGACACCACGCAGCGCCGCTGGCTGGCAGTGTGGAAGGGCATTTCCTGCAGGTGAATGGAAATGAAAACCGCCGTTAATCCGCATCCATGATCATGCCATGGCAGTACGTGAGCAGTGGGCGCTAGGCGATGTGTGAGTCGACGGGACTGCAGCGTGCGTATGTTGAACTTCTTTCGCGCCGTACGTAGCCAACCGTGTTCATCGGAGGTGCAAAACATGTGTGTGTGTGTGTTTTGATTTAAAGCTTTCGTGACTGCAGGGATTCATATTCTTGGTTCTTTCGGTAAAGTCACGTAGAAGGGAAAAACTAAAATAATACAAATATTAAACAATATTGTTTTAGATTTGTATTATTGTTGTTTGTAATATTGTTTAATATTTGTATTCTTTTATTATTTCCCTTCTACGTGACTTTACCGAAAGAACCAATAATATTTGTGTGTTTTATTCAAGGCACATGAGTGTGCTTGATCGTACAACATACTGGGGGTGTAAACGATGCGTAGATTAATATCGGCTCATACATGCCTAGTTGTCACGTGTACAATTTGATGCTCTCTTTTGATTGAGTGATGGAATTGGCCCGTGTGGTGCCGGAGGTAGAATGAAGGTTGTGTCGCGCGATCGGAAGATACGGATTGGGGCGGGGGGGGGGGAGCTCTAATCCAGCTGTGGATAGATGATGGCTTATGATGACAATGATGATGACGAGGAAGAAAACCTAGAGCACTATTCTTGGCTTACGTTCCTTTTAAATGATGCTTGAAGAACATATTTTCAAACAAGATGTGATATAACAGGAAGGTTGTTAACGCGACGCGATAAAAAAGCTATTTACAAAATAACAGTTTATATTCACAGATTTCCACGCGGCCGTTACAAATTTTGGCTGGGTTACAACTTTGCAGATGAAACATTCGCCAACCGAGTGGGAGATTTGTTTGAATAAGTGTTAAATGTATTTCTTACACATTGTCACTAAAAAGAAAACCCCACTCGCGTGCGTGGCTGTTAAAAAAAAAACTCAATTACCAAAGACTTTCAAATGCAACCAATTAAAATAAGCTGTCTTACTTAGGGAGGCTTATCACTTGTTTCCGCTGGATGCTCTGACAAACTTAACTCCACAATTTGCAAATGCCTTCCAAGTGCCAACACCGCAGCGAGTTAAGGCGACACGTCACACTTCTTAAACGGTAAACACCGTAATTGTTACAACTACGGAGTTCTTGCACCAGTACCAATATGTTAAATTATAAATAAGTATAACCCGTAAAAACGAAGTTTTTCACTATAAATCCTTTATATGCGTGGCAGCGAACTTAATATAAAGGATTTAAACATATATTCGCCTGTGGAGGACGCGGGGATCGATCCCACGACCTTTGGCATGGGCAGCGAGGGCGCTACCAACTGCGCTACTCCGCCACGGCCTGTGGAGGGGTTACGCTCTGGGCTCTTACACTGTGCGTTCTATTTGAATATATGTAAAATAATTTTTTTTTGCCTAAAAAGTGTAAAATGTTGGGAATTTTTTTTCACGAACATTAATTGTCTCGCACAACGAGTCTGTGTGGAAAATGTCAGCTCGATTGGATCACGGGAAGTGGGTTAAAAAACGACCGAAAGATTTGCACGGTCCTAAGCAAGCAAGCACGCAAGCAAGCACGCAAGCAAGCAAGCGAACTTAATATAAAGGATTTAAAAAGAATGGCTTCGCCCTTTCTGGCATGAATACTGGAGGAAGGGTTCCACAGCGGTAACTGCTGAATTCCAGCAGAGTAAAGTTGTGGTCTTTGCATTGCCCTTGCACTGCTCGTCTTTTTGGCATCCTTTAGTTTAGCACTGGTGAGACAAGGCTGGAATAGAGGCAGCCTCCGTTGCAGGCCAATCAGTTCCAATTGACAATGCATGCATTATCGAAGCATATTTATTAGCATCTTTTACCACAGCACGTGCGGTTGCGGAGACATGATGCCTTGTAATTGGTGTCTATTTGGTGCTTGAACCATCTTAACACCTGTTATTTAGGCCGGAAATGGTAAATCTTTTTTTTTATCATTCAACAATTAATTCACAATAACTATTCATTCATTCATCGCGCGCAGTCAGCTGAGGACCGTTGCGCCAAACGCGTGACCTCGTGCGATAGCATTCGCATAAACTACTCGAGCTGCTATACACCGGGGTCTCCAGTGATTTGTTTAATTCACGTATCACGGTGGGTGGGAGGGATGGGAGGAGGGGGGGTCACAGTCCTCGCTTCGAACGTCAACCGGGGAAACTGAAGTGCGCACTTTTGCTGGAGTTTGCTCATCCAGACGGGGCAACGCGTCCATAAAGAGAGACACGGCCGCGTCACTCGAACTGAGCTTTGCATCGCTGGGCGACTGGTCGCAGATGCAATGGTCACATTCTTGACGAAGTCGGACCATCTCAGCGCATGTATATACACCAGAAAGTGTAAACAGTCGCATCATTCAATAACTATTTCACAATAACTATGAAGAGGTCAAGACGTATTCGCCTTACCTTGTTTTTAGTTTCTGCTGTATTTGAAAAGGGTTTTTGGATGGGCCATTTTATGCAAAGTGTTGTGAGGCCTCGTTGTGAATGGTGCTGCGTAGAATCGAGTTTTAATAAGATATAATAAAAATCTATACGTGCGCATTAAGCACGGAATGATTAATGCCCCCCCCCACCCAATGATTCTATGAATTGCCATGATTAAGGGTCTTGATGTTATTTAAAATTCTACAAAAAATTTTGTTGCAACCAAAACAATTCCAACTCAATTTTTATTGTTCTCATTTGTCGAGTTTTTTGCGCCATTAGCATATGTACGGAAGGAACACGTTCAATTTGCATACAATTTACACACATTCCAAATAATTGATCTCTACAGACACAATTTGATGAATCTATCGAGAGCTTAGGAATCTATTTTAATTGATTAATTGTCCCGTGCCTAATAGATATGCAAGGGAGCAGATTCCCACGTCCAATGCTGACGTCTGTGTGTGCGCGCGCGTGCACGTTCAGCCTGATTTGAAAGAATCACGAGGCTCTGTGCCTTTGACAAAATCACCCGGCATGTGCCCAATCGTTTAAGATTCGGGAAGTTAAGCAGAATTTGTGCCTGCGTGACACTTAAGCGAAAGGAATTGTTGTACTCCGCGTCTATGCTCCCCACCTTCAGTGATCCGCACTGTTGCAGTGTGATGACGTGTGGTCAAATAACGTCTTGGTGAGGCCCTCATCCAGCAGTGGCTTCTTAAAAGGGCCACGTGCGGTTCGTGGACAAGGCCGTGCCGATGATCTAAAGGCAATTCCAAAACGCTACCGCGCGCTTCTCAAAAAACACAGTCACCGAAACACCGCGATCGGAGATTTGGCGTTGTTAAAGGCGGCATAACAACAGCAACAACAATAATAACAACGATAGATTTACATTGATGAAGCACATTCCTGCAAGGTGCCCAAGGTACTGAGCATCACAAAGACAGCAATCGTTGGGTCAAGAGGTGGGGGGGGGAACGAATAATGCAGAGAAGCTAATTCAGAAAACCGAAAGCAAGATGCGTCTGGCGGCGAGTTTTAAACGCCGTTATTGTCTCGGAATCACGAACTGACACTACAACAACAACCAACACAATGAAGTCCACTTAACAAGCAAAGCCAGAGGCGAAACCAGACAGTTCCAAAATAAGGCAGAGGACTCGATGCAAATAAAGACAATGGGAGGGTTTGGGGGGTGTGGGGTGGGGGCATCGTGCCCATGTGTCACTGTAAGGCAAGCTAAGTGCTGTCCATTTGGGAAATGGCAGGCAGAGGTTATGAGTTAGGCAGCTGAGATCATCCCCTTTCCCACTCGATAGTGCGACCTCTGCCCCCCCCCCCCCCAACTTGGCACTTGAGTGGATCTCCGGTTCGGCAGAATTTACCATGCGTAGCCCATCGCGGGGCTGTTGGCATGCTCCGGCAAAAGCGCGGTGTCAAAGAAAAGGAGGGGGGGGGAGTTAGGGGCAGGGGGGGGGGGGACTGCACGACGGCGGCACGTGGCGGGTGACGGTGCGTTCACTTTGAGTCTCAGCTCGACGTCGCCTTGACGCACTCCGGGAGCTCGTGCCCCGGCAGTCAGCCCCATTTCATTCGCTCCCGGGCAATTCAGCGAAGCGGGGGGAGGGGGGGGTGAAATAGCGGGGGCCACGCGTGCGAAGAGGAACTGCACGGGTCGCAAGAAAACAAAGGCAGGTTAATGACATCATTCGGATTGATCAAATTCAACCGTAGGCGGGATGGTCGCGGAATAACGACGGGAGGGTCAGCCGAGGAACGGAACGTGTCTCAGAGACGGCATCCGCCGTGGGAGATGGAACGGTAGCACCAGCCCCGAACGCATGTCCTTGGGTGGGTCGTGACATCGTAGGATCGTCAAGAAATGCCGGCGGACTGAGCAGGCCTTCATCCACCTGCGGATTGAGCGTGGCTGATGATGACGACGGCGATGTGTTTGGCCTCGGCTGTATTGCTCGAATTCTGCCATCGTCTGACGCATCTATCTGCAAGCGCTACGCGCTCGTCACACACCTGGCCGCTAAGTCAAACACTGCTTTGCTGCACAAATATGCACTGCGCATAGAGTCAACAATCTCCATACCAGCAAGAGGGCATTGATTGAATATATGACACCCGTGTTATCAACTCGGGTCTTCTTAGTTTTAATATAACAATACAGCGGCGTCTATTGAAGGGACTAATATTTGAGCATCTTCAAGAGCCAGGTGGGTTTTTTTTGTTGGCGAGACACCGCTTTGGGAAACAAATTGATTATGTAAAATAAAAGCAAAGTTGGTCAATCCCTTAAGGAAAACATGCTAGGGATAGATTGTTTGTCAGACCTAACCTAGCCCTGCTGTTCAGAATCCCTACAGCTTAATTTCTGAGTCATCTCTTCATCCAGTTTTTATTAGTTAACATATAAATAAATAAATGTCTGCATTTCAATGTTTTGTTAGAGACAGATTAGATGTGGACTTAGACTTGTGGCTGTTAATCCAACAGGCCTTATTAATGATAACATTCATTTTAATGCCCCAATAAAATGTGGATCAATGCTGTCCGAAAACTTCTGTTATCCCATTAATACATTTACCGAGGTATAAATACACGCAGCTATTAAATCTCAAAAAAAAAAAATACGCGTCATTTTTAAAGGTGATTTATTTCCACGTTTACCTGATGAGAACTAAAACGCCTGAGCGAAAGCGCCCATTTAAATCAGTTCATTCCTCCCTTTGAAAATGTTCGATGCCATTTTCTTTTTCCAAATTTGCGCTTTAGTTTTATCAATCAATCAATCTATCGGGTCAGATGCATATCGGCAGTCGTCTGCTTAAATCCATTGACCGCATCTGTCTCGCTGTCTGCATGAAAGGGAACACACAGTCTGCGCGTGCTTCGCCCCGGCTCCTGTTCAGTCCACTCGACCACAACGACGACGACGAGGGACATTCGCCACATAGCGGCGGTGACGTCACCAAGGCGGTTGTACCAGGCTAGGTGCACTGCGAGGCCACGTGAAGTGTCGAAAGGCTCGCTGGCATGAGATCACGGGACAGGCTCAGCTGCAATGGGTTGCCCGACCGAGATGATTGACCCATGCACCGCCTCTGCTTCCCCACTGAGGCCAGCTTGGCGGGTTTTATCCGCCCGGCCCTCCGCTCGATGTTGTGAGCGTCTCTCCTCTTGCCCTCCGCTATTGCTGGAGGGCGGCTGCCTCCGAACTCCCCCCCTGGTAGTAGCGTCCTTCACGAGCCTTCTCCACTCGACCACAATGCAAAGACAAAGGTCCCCCGTATAGCCTGTTGGGGCAAGTGCTTTTAATGAGCACCCATGAAGGCTGGCACGGCACAAGAGGGGGTTGGTGGCAAGCACCACGCCCGGCCGCCTTTGTCTCCCTAGTGGCGATATTTACAACACCGCACCAGCTACTCATTTGAAGCTGAGTCGACCTAGGAGAGGTCCAGGAACAGACACAGACACAGACACACACACAGTCGCACACAGACACAGTCACACACACACGCACGCGCGTGCCTGCCACGCGACATTGGCTCCTACGCGCGTTGAGAGGATTTTTCGGAAGTCGCCCCCCCCCCTTTGTTTCACCTTCCAGCAGCCGCCCGTTCACCGCCCCCCCCCCGCCTCCCCCTCCGTCTCGCGCGACCTTTCGCGTGGCCCCAGCCGAAGCTCGGCTCGGCGAGACTGACACAAGCCATCCCCCCCCCACACACCCAAAAAAATAGTTGTTTTGCTGAAAACGCGACGTGTCGTCGTAAATGCGTCCGACTCATGTATATTTCAGGGCCGGGACGCCGGCCGGACCCCTCCTAAAGTGCACTTTTCCCGCGGCACGGCCACATCACCTGTGCGTGTCAGCGGCGCAGCGAGAATCAATAGCGATTTATAATTCACCAGCCTGACCTATCAGTTTTTAACGGCCCCCCTTCCCATCCACTCTCATTAATTTTGCATCGCCATTGACCGAAACCCGCCGATTTTTACAGCGGTTTTTTCGGTCGTGCGTGTGTCCCCCCCCCCCATCTTCACCCCCCCCTCCCCCCACACACCCCTCCTACCACCCCCTCCCTTAAATAATTCAGACAAACCTTTAATTGGGTTTATTTGAAAAGCTTTTAAGAGTGCTGGGTGGACGGGGTTGTTTACCTTCATACATTATGGAAAGCCACGCTTCGGTAGGGGTACCCCCCCCCCCCGCTTGCGAGATGTGCAAGAGGGGGGGGGGGTGCCCGCGCACTCGAGACCCCGCGGCCTTAATGCGTGCGAGTGCAGAGTAAGGACGCTTGCTAGGAGATGCGTGCAGGTGTGTCGCCACTTGGAGTTTGCGTCCTGCGCGCGTGGGGGTCCTCTGGTGCCCAGCGAAAGTGGGCGGTGCCATATGCCGGGGCTAACTTAAGCACGGCAGAGAATTGGCACTCGATACACACACACACAGGAGGTGTGGGGAGGTGGAGGAGGAGCGGTGGTGCAGCGGTTGGCGCAGTGCGTTCTGTGGAACCGGCCACCTGAGTTCAATTCCCGTGCATGGATAACCATCGGTGGCGAGTGGTTTATCAAACGGTCATCGCGTTGTGCTCCTTCAACCAGCCGGCACTGACCAGTGCGGTGACGTATGGTCACGCAATAAAAAAATAAACCTCGCCACGACTGCCGTGGCATGGCGAGACACTTATCTACGTGTGGAATGACAAAGGATGGTAAACTACTGCACACGCGCTTGTGCATTTGGAGGGACATACCTCGTTGCTCTGCTCATTGGCACGAGCGGATAAGCACGGCTGCACAGGGCGATGCACAAAGTGGGAGCCATTTCACCCGGAAAGGAACCCTTCATTCCATTATTAGCGACAGCGTCATTGTCAACATCAGCAACAGTGGCACGTGGCGGAGGTGCTCATTTGAGTCTGAATGCCGGTGGCATCATAAAGCGCACCGCTTGCCGGAGGGGGGGGGGGCTAAGCTATTCTGATACCGTCCATGACTGAACATCGTGGGATGAGAGAGCTCCCAACTGCATTGTCCCGCACATACTACCCTCCCATCAGTTGTATCCACACTATCACCTGACCACAACCATACAGCCTTTCTTTCTTAAACGCGTGCTCTCGAAATGGGTGGTTTATGACACCGCAAAGCATTTCTATCTCTACCACGGGAAAGAGAAAAGGTGCAAGCCTGCAATATCTTGCTCACACTACTGCCGGCGGAAAGGCCTCCACTCGGGGGAGACCTAGAGTACCCCTCTAGAGAGTACTCTCTAGAGTACCCCTCTAGAGAGTACTCTCTAGAGTACCCCTCTAGAGAGTACTCTCTAGAGTACCCCTCTAGAGAGTACTCTCTAGAGTACCCCTCTAGAGAGTACTCTCTAGAGTACCCCTCTAGAGAGTACTCTCTAGAGTACCCCTCTAGAGAGTACTCTCTAGAGTACCCCTCTAGAGAGTACTCTCTAGAGTACCCCTCTAGAGAGTACTCTCTAGAGTACCCCTCTAGAGAGTACTCTCTAGAGTACCCCTCTAGAGAGTACTCTCTAGAGTACCCCTCTAGAGAGTACTCTCTAGAGTACCCCTCTAGAGAGTACTCTCTAGAGTACCCCTCTAGAGAGTACTCTCTAGAGTACCCCTCTAGAGAGTACTCTCTAGAGTACCCCTCTAGAGAGTACTCTCTAGAGTACCCCTCTAGAGAGTACTCTCTAGAGTACCCCTCTAGAGAGTACTCTCTAGAGTACCCCTCTAGAGAGTACTCTCTAGAGTACCCCTCTAGAGAGTACTCTCTAGAGTACCCCTCTAGAGAGTACTCTCTAGAGTACCCCTCTAGAGAGTACTCTCTAGAGTACCCCTCTAGAGAGTACTCTCTAGAGTACCCCTCTAGAGAGTACTCTCTAGAGTACCCCTCTAGAGAGTACTCTCTAGAGTACCCCTCTAGAGAGTACTCTCTAGAGTACCCCTCTAGAGAGTACTCTCTAGAGAGTACTCTCTAGAGTACCCCTCTAGAGAGTACTCTCTAGAGTACCCCTCTAGAGAGTACTCTCTAGAGTACCCCTCTAGAGAGTACTCTCTAGAGTACCCCTCTAGAGAGTACTCTCTAGAGTACCCCTCTAGAGAGTACTCTCTAGAGTACCCCTCTAGAGAGTACTCTCTAGAGTACCCCTCTAGAGAGTACTCTCTAGAGTACCCCTCTAGAGAGTACTCTCTAGAGTACCCCTCTAGAGAGTACTCTCTAGAGAGTACTCTCTAGAGTACCCCTCTAGAGAGTACTCTCTAGAGTACCCCTCTAGAGAGTACTCTCTAGAGTACCCCTCTAGAGAGTACTCTCTAGAGTACCCCTCTAGAGAGTACTCTCTAGAGTACCCCTCTAGAGAGTACTCTCTAGAGTACCCCTCTAGAGAGTACTCTCTAGAGTACCCCTCTAGAGAGTACTCTCTAGAGTACCCCTCTAGAGAGTACTCTCTAGAGTACCCCTCTAGAGAGTACTCTCTAGAGTACCCCTCTAGAGAGTACTCTCTAGAGTACCCCTCTAGAGAGTACTCTCTAGAGTACCCCTCTAGAGAGTACTCTCTAGAGTACCCCTCTAGAGAGTACTCTCTAGAGTACCCCTCTAGAGAGTACTCTCTAGAGTACCCCTCTAGAGAGTACTCTCTAGAGTACCCCTCTAGAGAGTACTCTCTAGAGTACCCCTCTAGAGAGTACTCTCTAGAGTACCCCTCTAGAGAGTACTCTCTAGAGTACCCCTCTAGAGAGTACTCTCTAGAGTACCCCTCTAGAGAGTACTCTCTAGAGTACCCCTCTAGAGAGTACTCTCTAGAGTACCCCTCTAGAGAGTACTCTCTAGAGTACCCCTCTAGAGAGTACTCTCTAGAGTACCCCTCTAGAGAGTACTCTCTAGAGTACCCCTCTAGAGAGTACTCTCTAGAGTACCCCTCTAGAGAGTACTCTCTAGAGTACCCCTCTAGAGAGTACTCTCTAGAGTACCCCTCTAGAGAGTACTCTCTAGAGTACCCCTCTAGAGAGTACTCTCTAGAGTACCCCTCTAGAGAGTACTCTCTAGAGTACCCCTCTAGAGAGTACTCTCTAGAGTACCCCTCTAGAGAGTACTCTCTAGAGTACCCCTCTAGAGAGTACTCTCTAGAGTACCCCTCTAGAGAGTACTCTCTAGAGTACCCCTCTAGAGAGTACTCTCTAGAGTACCCCTCTAGAGAGTACTCTCTAGAGTACCCCTCTAGAGAGTACTCTCTAGAGTACCCCTCTAGAGAGTACTCTCTAGAGTACCCCTCTAGAGAGTACTCTCTAGAGTACCCCTCTAGAGAGTACTCTCTAGAGTACCCCTCTAGAGAGTACTCTCTAGAGTACCCCTCTAGAGAGTACTCGGCCTACTTTTCTATGCTGGACAGATGGGGAAATGAAACCAGTGACACATCTGGATTTCTATACCAGAGTGCACCGAATAAATAAGAGGCTGAGAAACACTTGAACAACTAAGCGACCGACTGGGTGAACAAGAAACGCAATTGAATAGGCAAACATAAACAAAATAATCCGAGACCAATAGAGAAGTAAACAAATGAAATGCGAGAAAAAAAACACGCGAAAGAAATAAATACCGTGCGGTCCATCCGAGAGGGGCCTGCATGGGTGGTTTGTCCCCCCCCCCCCGGCCCTTGCCCACGCAGCGCCGTAAAGCGCCGCAGCCTGCCAGATGGGCCGCGCAGACTGCCTTGGCAGCTTGACCAATTAAACATTGAAACAAGGGCGGCAGTTTGATCAATTAAACATGGAAATAAGACAGCTGAGCCGGCGAAATAAATAAACGTTGCGCCGCCAGCGGCGCGGTGCGCAGAAATTACTCACGCGTGCGTGCGTGCGTGTGCGTGCGTGCGCGTGCGTGCGCGTGCGTGCGTGCGCGTGCGTGCGTGCGCGTGCGTGCGCGTGCGTGCGCGTGTTTTTGAGCCGGCGTGAAAGAGGAGCGCCGGTTTCACGTGGAGCCGGAGGCTGAGCGTGAGCGCACGAGGCTGTCCACGTCCTCGCGTGCGTGTGCCACGGTGCGCGGCGCATCGCTGGGGAAGTTGGGCGATGGAAGGGGTTGTCGGCATCCCTACGAGCCAACGGTTCCCCCCGGCGAACTTGATTTGTATGGTTCCCCGGCGGGTTGTTGGTTCGGTTGTAGATGGGATCAGAGAAGTTCGTTACCCCCCCACCACCACCACCCGCCTCTCCCCACACACTGCGTCGCAGATAAGAGGAGTTTCTGTTGCAATTGAACCGGGGCTCGTTAAATGAGCATATACAGAAAACGCGTTTCAACGCGCCTCCGTTTTGCCGCAGCGACGACTTCCTAAAGTGCCGAGCCGACCATTCGTGCGCCGTTCCAGCGCTGCTGTGCATTCAAATGTCCCGTCGTCGGCGCGGTCAACATTTCACGTCGTCTTGTTGACGGGAGGGGGAAAAAATCCGCCGTCTCAAAAAACAACCGTGATTTTGTAAAAAAATGTAGTAGATTGTCCCTTCGCCATGCCTCTACACACTTTGAGGGCGTCCAGATACACACAGGGGCTGAGTGGCCTTGCTGCTCTCCTAGCGCGTGCTGCGGTGGAGTCCTGATACCACAAATAGGATTTACTGTACGTGACACCTGGGGAGGAGGCGGCGAGGGAGCGCTGCTTGCCAAGGCTCCCTGTTGCTAGGGCCAGGGGCTATCGTTGCCTGTACGGAGCTCCTTGAGCAGGGAAAAATTAACCCGTAAAAACAAAGTTTTTCACTATAAATCCTTTATATGCGTGGCAGCTAGAGTCCTCTCGTCCTCTGGCTTGAGATGGCTGCCACCTATGGGTCAGATGATTGCCTGCCACCATTAAGCAATTTGTAATTAAATATAATATTTTTTTTCCTAAAAAGTGTAAAAATTTGGAGAAAATTTTTTCACGAAAATTAATTGTCACGCACAACGAGTCTGTGTGCAAAATGTCAGCTCGATTGGATCACGGGAAGTGGGTTAAAAAACGACCGAAAGATTTGCACGGTCGTAAGCGCGCAAGCAAGCAAGTGAACTTAATATAAAGGATTTAAAAGTGCTTTCCACCCGCTTCACCTGTCCCTGTAGACTGACCTCTTCGACGTTTTTCATACCCGAAACCAAGACCCCCAACTCTAACCCCACCCATGCCACCTCCTCCCGTCCACCACCCTTCCTGCTCCTCCTCGCTAAACGTTCTGCCGAGAACGACAAAACAAAGCCACGTGGCCCGTTGTCTTTTTATAGTTTTCAGAGCAAAGCCACCCACAAGACTGCGTTCGCTCCTCGGTCGCACGACTCTGCCCCGCCACCCGTCCGTCTCCCCCGCGCTTTCAATTCCCCGACGTGAATTTGCCACGCAAAAGGGGTGAAAAGAGATCTGCTGGCCGCCAAACGAAATGGAGGTGAGAAAGAAATTCGCATGTCCTTGATTGGTGTACACGAGGGCCACCCGTGTTAAACAAGTTACTCAGATTTATATTTGTCGTTAAGCTATAATCTCTGCCCTCCTCCCAACTCCACCGCAGCATCGCTGCCGTATTTGTCCGTGTGCCGTCTCAGATGGAATAAAAAAGAACACGCGAAATGCATTCGAGAGGCAAACCAACCTCTTGACCACGTGCGCTCGAGCAAAAGCGGAAGCGGGCGGGCGTGCGTGCGAGCGCTGTGTGGTTTTTTTTTTGGGAGGACGACGACGCTTATTTATTTATTTTCCCGTTATAAATGGGATCATCGCTTCATTACGGGCGTCGAGTGTTATCTGCCCTCCTCCCTTTGTGTCGCGACGCGAGGGTCCCCCCCCCTCTTCTCGGCGCCACCTTTTGTGTTCGCCGCGCGATAATGCTCCCCTCCGCCCGCCCGCCAGAGATGTGCCCTTTCCAGCGCGCCGCTCTGATTTGCAAACGCCGCCCGCCGCCGCCGATGCTGCCTTTTCACATTAAAATGCGCTCGCCTCTGCAGCTCGCCCGTGGTCCGGCTCCCCCCCGCCCCCCGCTCGGACGCTTACATGAGCATGCGGAGGGGGGTGTGGGTGGGTAGCGCGGCGAGCGCGCTCAGCTACGAACCCCGGCGACACGAGTTCGATTCCCGGCTTCGCGGCCAACAGTAAGTGACGGATATCCGAACTCGTCCCGGGTCTCGGCTCGGTTGACTCGGCCTCAGATGGGCACCGAGTGCAGCGTGTTCAGCAGCATCGCCACCGGCGTGGTGGCTGGCTGCCCACACCCTCGTGTGCCGTGCCGGCCTTCGTAGATGCTGCTACTCGCTAAGGGCGCTTGCCCCGACAGTCTGCTCAGGCTATACGGGGGATCTTTGTCTTTGTTTGGGGGGGGGGGGATGGCGACTGGCGGCGCTGCCGAGTAAAGCGGCAGCGTGGACTTGAAATCCACTGCTTAGATGCGAGCGAGGGCACCCCCCCCCCCAGTTTCACAAGTTGGAAAGTCGCCGTGGTTTCCTGCTTCGATGAGCGTTGAAGCAGGGTGGTGCTCATCTCCCCATTTACAGCCACTGAGCCAGTGCTGGGAATTCCACGTCACCTCGTGACGGGGAGCGATTAGGAGCACTCCCTTTAAGAGTGTGCTCCTAATCTCAGCTCGTTACTTGTATAAAAGACACATGGGAACCAGAAATCTTTCTGATTGAGAGGGGGTCAAATACTTATTTCCCTAATTAAAATGCAAATCAATTTATAACATTTTTGACATGCGTTTTTCTGGATTTTTGTTGTTGTTATTCTCTCTCACTGTTCAAATAAACCTACCATTAAAATTATAGACTGATCATTTCTTCGTCAGTGGGCAAACGTACAAAATCAGCAGGGGATCAAATACTATTTTCCCTCACGGTAGCACAGAACTCGTCTTGTCGACCAGCGGACGGACGTCGGGCTGCGCTCAATCCCCAACCGGGCTTTGAACTCGCAACCCTCCTGATCGCGGGATGCTCGCCCCCAACCGCCCAGTGGCTCGCCGGCACGGGGAGCGGCAAAGTGCTGCTGCCACACTTTCTCCGGCAGCCGCGCACGGAAGCCCGCTGTCAATCCACTGCTAGATGAGAGCCCCCCCCCTCCCCCCACGCAGGTTGACGGGTCATTTTTTTGCACTTCCACCGTGCTGGTCATGGCGAGGTTGGTAGATGCACGCGGTGTTTAATCGTTGAATGGACTAGCGAGGCGTGGGCGTCAATATATTGTAATGTGTAGAATGGATTAATGCCTGCGTGCGTGCGAGTGTGTAGCCTGGTAGGCCAAAAATGTAAAAATGTAAAGGACCTTACGACATTTTTTTTCACTCTACGATAAAAGTTGACCTTAAAAGCCGCCCTTAGTTCATATCTTATATTGACGTTATTCCCTAAAGGCTTCATCCCGGCTTGATACTCCAAGTGGCAGGAGAGGTACAAAAGTAGGCTGAAAAGGTTGGTGTGAGGCATTAGAGATTATTTTGTCACTGTGAGTGGAGGAAAAAAAAAAATCCCAAACTGACATTCACCTCTGATTTTGAGCACTGATAGGGTTCCGCAAAAATAATATGTCTGCCTCCCGTATTCCTTCGCTGGGCGAGTATTGAATGCAATAATGTCAGCTGTCAATCTGAGCGTGATGGCTGGATAGCGACTGAATGCTTCGTGCCCAGACAGAGAGACAATGGACAGCCTTGCAGTAATAATCATGTGTAAATGCGAGCGGCTCTGGCCATGCCGCGGAATACACTTGTATACAGGATGGGCCGCTAGGCACTCAATACCGCAGCACACGCCCTGCAAAATGTCACGAAACCCCCCATTCAAATGTTATACGTTTAGTACAAAATTGATTTAAATTGTGGACGTTCATTTGTCGTCATCGTTAACTTCATCATCAGAATCATTTGTTCAATTCTCTGCTACGACCAAGGGCTCCATTCGAATGCAAATGTCCACAGCTGCGTGCAATTGAAATTGATCAATTGGGTTATTGCGTTTATTTAAATATTATTCACGGAGTCTGCAATCATTAAGATGTTTTCCAGATCAGCGATGTGTGCAAATTGTTTCTGTGGATAGCCCTACCCACTTCCATTGTCAATCCATTATAGTTGAAGATGTATTTTGAAGAAGGCCCCACATTGTTCTCTATGAAAGAAAACTATTATGGGGCATTACTTTGGATGTGATACGAGCGAACAATTGTGCTCCCAATCATTTCTAATGCAAAATATCTACCCAGGAAAGACTCAATGAGTCTCAAGAATTCATTTTTTCAGCAGTGTACTGCTACATCTGAATATTTGGTCGATTAATTTAAAAAGTGTTTGGCTGCATTTGGGGAAAAAAAATCAAGTTACTGGAGAAAAGCCACCACGCATGCGTCATTGGGACTAACACTCCAACACCACCATCTCCTCCCCACACCTCATAGCCCCACGCCCACAACACCTGGCTAAGCAAGAGAACCAATTATCCAAGTACCAGCCAGGCTGGGGCCTGCTTAGCTTGCAAGATCTGACGAGATCGGGTACATTTAGGGTGATCCGTCACTGGAAATTTTAAGTCCATAGGATTACAAAGAAAAAAAAGGTAAGATGAACTTTACTTTAAATAGGCAATGTTTTAATGTTCCGCTCCAAACACTTTGAGTGGGGGTGGGGGGGGATGAAGGCGTGACAAGGGTTTATGGCCATGGACCTTTTAGTGCCTGTGCTGTCTCAAGTTCATTCTTTAAATAATGCCACATAATAACCTTCAATACACTCCGCAGTGCAACACGTCTCCCACAGGCAATCGCTGCTTAGCAATTACACCGAGTTCATGCAACACAATTTGGTTAATGTTTCATGCAACTAGCTGATTTTTTTAGGCCACGCACAAAATCGACAATGGGCCGAGTGAAATCGCCTAATGATACAAGATAATTTGCTTTTAAATAACGAGGCCAAGTCCGTTTGAACATCGCGGGTGTTAACTGGCCTCGGTACAGGTCTGGTACAATGTGTATCGACTCGGCATCTGATGCAAAACCAGGACGAAGGTGGGGTTAAATTTCGATTTAAAGCTTTGGTGACTGCAGGGATTCATCTTCTTGGTTCTTTCGGTAAAGTCACGTAGAAGGAAAATAATAAAATAATAAAAATAAAACATAATAAAATAATTCTTACGACGTTTCGGCCACAACGCAAGCAGCCGTCTTCAGGTGGAGAACAGGTCTGTCGAGAAGGCAGAGTCTGAATGGCACGCCCCAGGCTTGGAGCGACTATTTATGCTGGGATGGAGGGGCGAAGAGCGTCTTGACAAAATAATTTGCATATCAAGAGGAATTTAGCATATTTACGTTTTATTTATTTTATTTTATTATATTCCTTCTACGTGACTTTACCGAAAGAACCAAGAAGATGAAGGTGGGGTTGTTTTGCGTATTGAGTTTAGCTCTAATTCAGATACACACGGTAACATTCTGCACGAGAACAACTTCATTGTGACGTCAGCAGACCTTCTTTGTCAACGGCAGTGCAACAGGAAATTAGAGAAAAGGGGGGTAAAAATATATTTGTTTTAAAAAGTTCAGTTTTTTTTCCCTCGTGCGTATCGTTATCGCTGACTCACACCGTTCACTTTGCGCATTAATTAATTTCCAACTAGGCACGATGTACTTTCGCATTCGAGCAGGAAATAAATTTGCCACGCGTCGTTCGCCCATCTTGTATTCACGATGTTTCAAACTGCCGCCGTCAGGACTTTGTTAATTAAGACCCTCCCCCTTCCCAACGCCTTAATAACCGTTAATTGGCCGCCTGCTATTTTCAGCACAATTTGATAATTAGCGGAAAAGCCTGCGCAGGGTTTCAAGCTAATTACCGGGAGGCTGAGCGCGAAGTGGGCTGTGACTCGGCGCTGCATCACACCATTAAAAAACGAGAGAGCGCGAGAGAAATTGCCGAGAGAGAAAAGATCAAAAATGCTATCAAGCTCCCCTTTTGCGGACGCTTAGTGCTCAAACCAGCCTCTGATTCCCTGCCCATCGCCTCGCTCGACGAACTGCGATGACAGCGCACAGAACGCAAGCAGACGACGATGACTCGTGGGCCCGTTGAGTGGCTGTGAGCAAATAAATAAATAAGCGAGAGAGAGAGAGAAAAAAAAGCATTGACAAGGGCAAAATAGCTAAACAATTAAATAATCGAGCGTGTGAGCATCTCCGTGTGTGTGTGTGTGCGCATCTTCATGTGTGTCTGTGTGTCTGTGTGTGCGACTGTGTGCGGAGCGAGTGCGTGTTGCGGTGGTCAGCTCACTGCTCTACGAACGCGGCGACCCGAGTTCGATACCTGCTCACAACCCACAACAGTGGCGAATATCTGAAGCAGTCCTTTGGCCTCCCCTAGGTCGACACAGCCGTGAATGAGGGGACCCGGTGCTGTGTCACAAACATCAGCACTGGGGAGACAAAGGCGGCTGAGCGTGATTTTGCCCTGGCTCACAGCACTTGCCCAAACAGTGCCGGCCTGCATAGGTGCTCGCGGACAGCACTTGCCCCACAGTCGGTTAAAGGCTCTTTGGGGGACCTTTGTCTTTGCATGAAAGCGGGTGATCTGTCTGTGCGTGTATGTGCACCCGTTCTGTACACTGTGCTGCGAGGGCTAAGTTTGATTCCTGAACATGACTGTCACAAGTAATTGGTAGCTGAATCCGGCCTGGGCCTCCCATGTGTGAGTCTCGTATGAAATGAGCATTCGGTATCATGTCTCGATATCAGCACTGGGGAGACAAAGGTGGCCAGGCGTGGTGGTGCTGACCATACCTGAATAGCCGCTTGCCAACGAGAACTCGACAATCTCCGTGGCTAATTGGGCATCATTATGAGTAAACATGAATGAGCGCCCACATATTTACTCATCTGTCCACATTGCACAGGCCAATAAACATAGATCAGGGCACAAGCTCAATTTACATTTCATCTGGTCAGCAGCGACATTTCGGTGGTATGCACACACAGCACGTACACGCTACACATATGGCACACACAAAGCACGTATAGGGCACACGTACGGTACGCATGCGGCACACGTAAGGTGCACGGTACGGCGACAGCGCAAACTCGAGAACGACGAACGCCCGACGTGTCGCAAGCACGTGGGTAGCGCCGGCCGATCGCGTCTGTTAAAAAACTCCAGGGCCGCGCTCAAGGTCACGCGGGGAAAAAAAACCGCCGTTTATTTTTGGGAAGGCGGCCCTGAAGAAGCCACGAGCAGGTGTTGGGTGAACACGCGCTCGAGCGGACACACTCCTAGCGCGCATTACTGAGAAATACTCGCGGCGCGAGATGGGGCCGGAGGAGCAGGTCCGCTGCTGGCGGTGGTGGTGGTGGTGGTGGCAACGAGAGGGCATCACGGGATACGTGCGGGTGGATGGGCACCTCCTCGAGGTAGCGCAGCGAAAGACTCAAAAGAGATGATCCGCCACGGAATCGCGTGAAATATACTTTCCAATATCCTCGGAGCGCGAATGACGCCTTAAGTTAATAAAGCGCTGTGTTCGCCACTTTCCCCGCGTGCTGCGGTGTGCTCGACTGAGCCGCGCGCACACACTTGTTTATTAGCGGCCGCGGCTTAATGACGGCGCTGATGATAGCTCTGGCCAATTAAAAAGTAATTAATGCTGAAGTCGACTAATTCCCGGTACGGACAATAAGCTGCTAAAGCCATTAATGAGCAAGCCTCCGGCCGCCTGTGATATTCCTCCAAAATGAAATTCGATATTAAAGTCTCGAAAGATGAAAGATTTACTAGCACTTAATTTTGGTGGGTCACGAGGTTGCAATACTCAAAAGTGGCTTTTCTTCTTACAAAGCAAATTTATCATGTTTGCTTAGAAGAAATTTCTTAGGGAAATTTAGCGGCTTGCTAATTAGTTTGTATTCCACGCCATTGTATGAGCAGCGTTTGTATTTTAACGGTGACGGATAATTCCCATCGAAGATTACCTGCACGACCATAATTAACTCTCCGTGTATTTAACAAAAAAAATACTTCCAGAGAATGCTTAATGCGTATAATGACGAAAGCGTGAATAATACTTTGTGCGCTTGCTCATTTGATATCAGCCAATAAGCAACGAGCATATGGGTGCAAATTTAACAGATTTAAAACGCACCCTCTTCTCACTTTTCATTGCTGGTAAAGAGAAAGGCTCTAGCGCCTTGAAGTTCACGTATGCGACTGAGCGCTTTAGCAGTCTATGCCAAACAAGGGACGCTGATTTCCGTGGCAGATACACGCACGTGCCTTAAGAAAAAAACAAAGACAACATCTGAGCCGTACATATTTGTTTGTCCTGTGCCTTTGCTCCGGTTGCTTTTATCGAAGTGGGCTTCCGGAAAGATGGAAAAAAAATCCAACACGGTGACTCAATCAATATTTTATACTAATTAAGGCCCCGGATTGTGAAAGGCTCATTAATGGCTGTGTAAAACCCTTATTGAATTAATTAACTGATGAGGAGTTACTGGCTTATGAAATAAGAGGGTTTGCGCGCAGATGACAGCGGTAATGAATTAAACATCGAGAAGGAATTTCATTAGAAAAGCAGCGGCGCTCCTTTGCGGTGTGCCAAGGGTCGCTCCGGGCCATGTAGTGGCATCGACCCCACAACGTGCCCCCCCCCCCCCGGCCCCTGCGTCACGGAACTCTCTCCCTGTCTCTCAACGTGGGGGGCCCTCACAGCACGTGGCACGCTCGCTCGCCCGCTCGCACGCGCGCATCCGACTGAGAGAGACGCCGCGTAGCTTGGTGTAACGTGCGTAAATTCCGCAACGTGGATGATCACTCAACTAACCCAGGTTTGCCGCGTGACTGTTGTCCAAGGGGGAAGGAAATGAATCGGTGGAAGATGTGTGGGGATCGCTGGCAGATGAGGGTTGATCTTCTTGGTTATTTCGGTAAAGTCATGTAGAATGGAAATAATAAAATAATAAAAATAAAACATAATAAAATAATTCTCACGACGTTTCGGCCACAACGCAAGCAGCCGTCCTCAGATGAAGACCTTATTTATTTTTATTATTTTATTATTTCCATTCTACGTGACTTTACCGAAAGAACCAAGAAGATGAATCCCTGCAGTCACGAAAGCTTTAAATCGATGAGGGTTGCTTAAAAGCCGGCCCGCTTTTGAGGAAGGCACTCTCGGCGTTGCGTGTTGAGAATTTTTGTAATGGTAAACAAAAATGATTGGCAAATGTTAGAGTATTACAGCATGAAGGGCTTTCTTCCGTGCTGTCGTTAAGGTTGTTTGACCATACTTCACCATCCTGGTCAATGTAGGTTGGTGGAAGAGGAGAGACGCAGGACAGGTCCAGATATCATCCGCGAATGATGCCAGCCACGGCCAGGAATAGAAATGGCCAGTAATCGAACTCAGGTTCCACATCTTCATATCGCTGTGTGCTAACTAACCGTTGCGCCACCGCTGCTAATAATTATTATAGGCAAGAATAATGATTCCGTATCGCAAATGACGCTCGTTAACGCCGCGCAAAACACGGCATGCGTTCCCCTTCAGCGTTGCGTGTTTGTGTTCTGCGCGCAATGTGCTTTGCCTCGGCATTCGAGGTGTGAACACAACCTTGGGCTCTTCATTTCTGTTTTCCAAAGTGTAAACAAAGAAGGGAAATGAACTGCGCCGCCGCAATTAGAGAGGCAACGCAAGGTGGCGAGGTGGCAGCGGCAAACTGCTCACCATCGCAGCGTCCCACCCCCACCACCACCGCCACCGCCACCGCCACCACCACCACCGCCACCACCTCCTAGCACCGCATTCAGCCCGGCACAGTTTAGCGGACTTGGCCCTCGCCCTATCAGCATGTTAATCAAATTACTTCGGAAGGTAAAATTGACAGTTTTCATTAATTATACAGCGCCGATTCCATTTGCAATGCAAATGGCTTCGTGCGGAACAGAAGGCGCTCAGTAATATTTCAGCAAATTTGCATATTAAATGGAGGGAGCGCTGTATTATGCATGATAATGTATGCGCGCTTTCGGCCTGGAAAGCCTGCGAACCATATGCGACGCGCACGGTGACATAAGACTTGGCGGCGACTTGTTTGTGAACATGGGCCATGGCGTCGAGTATAAGGAGAAAGAATGACCCCCCCCCCTACCCACACACCTCTCCCCCGTTCCCCTAACCCCCGCCCCTATTGTATATGCACGCCTGACACGATCAGTGCTTATAGTGCGCCATGAAAGAAAAGCCGGCTACAATCGTCCTCCCTTCAAACTGGCTTTAAAGCGTCACGCCGGGCCTCGCATAAATGCCCCCTCGTATTGAAATGCTCGCTCCACTCACTGCCGTAATGCTCCGGTGAACATGATCTTGTTTTGGCAGGTCACTGTCCCATCCCATTCGACGGGCCATCAGTCGATCCCTAGTTATTTTTTATTGAAATACATTTTGCCACGGCACCGCCCTTTGCGAACCGCGGCTCGCTATTGACTGCGCGATAACTTGTTTTGCGATAATCCCCATCATCTCGCATTCTCTTCAGCGTCGCGTAAGCTGAGCGCGTTTTAAGTAAAAGAGACACCACGGCGTGTAACGGGCAGGCAATCTGCCCCGGCGCGGTGGTCTGAGTCGAGAATTTTCCGCCAGTGGCGCGGCTATTACTGGTTTTAATGACATTACGTCTATTTTCTGCCACTTTGCGTCATGCCTCGAGTGCATCCAGTGACGAGTCTTATGTGATTAAGTCTGCCGCTAAAGGGAGGCAAACCCGCTAACACAGCTGTACTTGCTCGACCGTCTTTGCTCCGTCTTGGTGAAAGTGTTCGATGTTAAAAACCCCAAAACAATATTTAGTCCGCTGCAACGCCATACGATGGGCTCTCGCAAAAGGAGCACTCGGTGGGCCAGGGTGGAGTGCGTAAATAGTTAATTTGATGTATCCCTCGGATGGTGTTCAAGTTTGTTAGAACACTATCCGCAACAGTTAAACGATGTAATTACTGTAATAGACAGATACACGCTATAATCACCCAAAACACAACGGATTAAAAACGCTGTAATCATTAACCACCACGACTGTTGAAACACTATAATCACCGTAATCAAAGGGTGCTGCTGGCGTGTATGTAGAATGTAAGATGATGGACCGATAATAGGATGGCTTCTTCCAAAGACCAATGTTGCCCGACACTGTCAATCTGCTGAGCGAAGGCCTCTTTGTGTTTCCCGAGTGTCGGTAGACACAAACACGAGAATCATTAGCTGATCAGAACGTGTAACTACATCCGTGCGCACAAACATAAACAGGCATTCAAGCATTAATGCAAGCACGCACACGCATGCACAGCAATAACAACAGCCACCGTTCGACGGGGACATCACCACAGCACTTGTGCCAGGCTAGGTGCACTTTTCGGCCACGTTAAGTGCCGAAGGCGCGCTGTTGGCAGGATGTCACGGGACAGACACAGGTGCCACGTGTTGACTGAGATGACAAGGCAGATGCACAGCCTGTGCTTCCCACTTTGCCAACATGCATGCACACACATTCACACACACACACCGAAACAAAAAACACGAATCGGGCATGAAAAACAATATAAACATGGACACAAATTGCAGACCCAACAGCAACACAAGACAAACGTGAGAAATAACAAAAATAACCAACACACACACAATCACACACTCACAAGGGCCGCCGGTCTCCCGGTGTACAACGATCGGGTGAAGAAGAAGAAAACACACGCGAGTCCACGTGTGTAGGAAGGTGTAAGTGAAGGAGAGGCTGAGTGGAGGTGCCTTGGTGTGGCGTTGGTGGTGGGGGGGGGGGGGTGGATGAAGGAGTGGAGTAGGGAGGTGGAGGGGGGTGGGTGGGTGGCTGATTGCGGGGGGGGGGGGGGGAGTTGTGGCCGCTGTAGTAATCGCGCCCTAATCCCCCAGTGGTTCTCTGGTGCACCGCGCGCCCTAACGCCGCCTTAATGAGCGTTTATTATTGCACAATGGTGGCCTGCGTGCGGGTCGCGGGGTCACCTGGCGATGGAAAAGCCGCCGCGCTCTGATCCAAGGCGGCGGGCGCACTGCACCTCGGCGAGGAGGCTGCTGCGAGAGTTATTGCGTTTCAATGAGGTGGCTTGCTGGCAGGTTTATCGCCCCACTCTCCCCCACCAACCCCACACACACACACTAGCCCCGCAACATTTTAACTTGGCGTGAGAGTATTGGCAGAATGGAGATGCTCGCCGTCGGAAAGGTTGCAAGTTCAAATTCTACTCGGGGCGTTGACTCCGCCCGTCCCTATTGTTCCGTCTGGGAGTTGATACAAAAAAATGAGAAATCACTTCGTAGGCGAGTCAACAGTGGGTTGTCCTACGAGCAGGTGTGTGGAGAGGGGAGGATACCCTCGCCATAGGAATGTGGAATTGTCACAATTGGATCAGGGCTGTGGAAAGGAGATGAATACCCGCCTCAATGCTCGTTAGAGCAGCACATCACTTTGGATTTAGCTGAATGTACAGCACCGCTTATTTCACTCGTCTAAGATGTCTAGCCAGGATGGAAGAGTAGGCCAAATGCCCAGTAGAGAGGCTCTCTGGCTTTCCTTCTTCTGCCAGCAGTGGCGCGGGTGTTTGCAGGGTTGCACTTTTACCTTATCTTTCACTTTATTGTTTTTGGAAAATGCATTATCAGCGGTGGGTCAACTGAGCGATCCTTCCTTAGAATGATTCGGTCATTTATTTATTTAATCCAAAGGAAATTCTCTCTTACGGCCGCTATAGTAGGTGAATGCTAAACTTCATACCTCCCGCTTCTAATTGACTTTTTTTCCATAGTTTCTCACGAGTCTCGAGGCCATTGTAAAAAAGTAGGTGATATTCCAAGAGAACATGTATTCTTCAGCACCTGTCAGCAGAGCTACACATTCATTGGTGAACATGTTTATTCCGTATTTTATGGGGTTTTCTTTTTCTTTGCCACGTATAGATTTTCTTGTTTTAACATAAAACGATCAATGGCAGTGGCTGCTCCGTGTCTGCGGCATAAAACAACCGATCGAGATTGCTTTTGAACTTGCTAAACCTCCATGACTGCGTGTCACGTGGGTGACTCTCTCTCCAGTGACGTCACTCGGGGTGTCACTCACGGTGTCACCCGTTGATGGACCTCCGCCCGTACCAGACCGTACAGAATCCTTCGTCATGTTTTCTGTACGAATGTTACTCGTAAATCGTAACTCCCGTGTATCACTGAATGGAATGGCAATGGCAGTGACGTGATCAACTAGCAAAATAAAGATTACACCTTTAAATTACAACGTTTCCTTTAATTAGTACTTCGTTCTCAAAAAGTTATTGATATAGGTTCACAAATACTAATCACCACAATATTGTAGCTAAAACACCAGAACATTTGACAAAATCAGCGACTATAAAGACACGAGCAGCGACGAACACAACAGCACGCGCTCGTAGCGCGTGCAGACGAGACCACGTGACTCGAAGCGTCACTGCAGTTGGGTAACAATGACGGCTCTGACCGGAGCGCATTAGAAGGTTCAAAAAGTTAATTAGTATCGAGTTTTAGCCTTGTAGGTATATTGACACAGTACATGTAAGCTGGGCTTACGAAAAATGTGGTTATAACGAACTACAGGGATATTTTTTGTTATAAAAAAAATAAAATTAAAATGCATGCTGAAACACTGCACGAAAATTGTATCGACAGTCATTTTGGGGCCAACCCCTCTGATGGTGTCACCCGGTACAGTCCGCACCCCCCGCATCCCCCGAGTAACGCCACTGCCTCTTTAAATATTAAAGAAAGGAACCCCTGAATGACGCGCCACTTGCCAACCGCCCGCGGTTGCTCCATTGCCCCGACGGAAGTCACGTGGTCACTCCGGTGCGACGGCGAAGTCGACCACGCAGATGGGTGGCCGACCGGGCCCTTCACCACCTCGCGGAACTTTCATCGCGAAGCTTTTCGCGGTCGTGCAGCTCCCCGATGTGCGTTCCCGGGGTTCTATCACGTGCGGTTACCGCGTTATATGCCACCCACGTTTCGCTCCACTTAGTTGTTCAGGAGCTCAGTGCCCCTGGGGTTCTGTCATATTCCATCTGGACATCTGCGACAAAGAGCTTCATAGCTCATCGGATTCCTCCAGTCGAAAGATTCTGATTTGATTCCGATTCCTCTCAGGCTACAGCTCCTCCTCGCGCAGATGGCTGCTTTTTTAAAAAAACCTAATTTCCAACTTCCAGTTGGCTCAACCCACGCACCTCCACTTCCCTTCCCATATTTCCACCATCCCCCAACCCTTCCAGCCCCCTGTCACCTCCACCTCAGAGTCAGTCACCTCACCCCCTGCTGTCACCTGTAAAGTGGTGCCCAGAAGCAATGACCCAGTGTCGTGAATCACAGCTCACGGGATCGGCTCGGCCAGGCCGAGCGTGGATTTGTTTTATATTGGTTTAATAAAGCGGTCGCGTAAATTCATCCCCGTAGCGCGACTAAATTGACCTCCCTCGCGAAGCAGATTAGCACCGCAGCATCATCCCCGCGCCGGAGAAAGGGGGAGTGGGGTTCATAGAAATTAGTTTCTTTTTGTGGGGGGGGGGGGGGGGAGTGTGGGGGGCTCGCGGGAGAAGAGATGAGAGGAGAGTTTTCCGAGGAGCGAAGAGGTGTTGAAGAGATCTACGTTTGTATTGGAGGGCTGCCGCGTCATCGCTTATCGGATTTCTCCAGGATAAATAAAGATTCTGATTCCACTTGGGATGGGCCTACACACAAACTGTTCCGACCACTGCCCCTGGCGCCCCCCCCCCACCCACCACCAAATATATATATATATATACGAATGTGCGGATGAGCTTTCGGCTTTGTTCGCAATCACACCCTGACCTGATGGGGCCCAGAGTGTTCGCGTCCCCACTGGCGTGGTGCTTACGCACGCGCCGCTCTGAACAGACACGGTCCCGAAGTTAGGAGACGGACACTGAGGCTGGTGGTAAATGAGGGCACTCGTGATGGCTGGCACAATGCTCTCGTCCGCACGGTGGTGTGCGGTTGACTCAACAACACGCGTGTGTATGTTGAACTTCTTTCACACCGTACGTGTCCAGCCACGCTAATTGGAGGTGCGGGGGAAAGAAAAACAAACTAAAAAGGCAAAAGGCAGTTCTAAAGAATTGAGCTTTTAATCGAGATTTAAAATTGCATAGCTCCAGAGGCTTCACTAATATTCGGAAGGAAGAGCGTTCCAGACGGCCACAGAGGCGCACGGAGCTATATGGAGTCTTAATCGCGAATTGTGTCTCAAGATACTCGAGGGAAACAATTGCGCTAAGGGTGTTTGTTTCGTAGGGGGAGGCGGTCGGTCGGAGGCAAGAGGGCAAAGAGTAAGATCTTGACCCTGGACTTGAACAGCGGCAAGGTTTCGCCGGTGCAATGTCAGAGTTTGAGGAGGTGTGCTCTCCAAACTGGAGTCTTGACTCAGAGAAGATTCTTTGCCGATAAGGAGGACTTAAGGTTTGTCAACATTCAGCCGGACCAAGTTAGAACCGATCCAAGGCGAGACCGCGTCGATGGCAGGATGTGTGAGAGTGGCGATCGTGAAGTGGTCTTCGTAGAGTCAAGGGTTAACAATCAAACCGGAGGTGATTTTGCCACGTAGATGGGAGATACGTAGAATCGCAAAGGGCCGAGCAGTGACTTGAACATTGATCTAATTTGATGATGGCGTAGGGTAGGGGGTAGGGGATGGGGGAGGGAGGGGGTGAGAGAATGGAGACGTCAATTCAAGTGCGAGGGTTCGAATATAATCATCAACTCCACCGCCGGTCAACTGCGTTTGTTGTCATCTCTCCGGACAGCGGACAAATTAAAATTACTCGTCGCAATCACCAAGCGAGGGCTTTAATTGGACGCGACGGAGCAAAGAGGCAACCGCGGGAAACGTCACCGCTCGAGCCACGTGGACACGGTCGCGTGAGCATCGCCACTAAATAAACAAACATCAACAAAGGGAAAGGAGGAGCGATACAGCCGCGTGTACGCAACTCAAACAAAACCTGCCTCGTTCGTCCGAGCCGTGCGGTGACCACGTGCGCGGTCTTCGTGGAGCTCCGCCGGTCTGAGCCGATGGGCAGTCATCAACGATATACTCCCCCCCCCCCGCTTCCCACATTAATCATAATTATCAACTTATTTTATCGTCAGCCCCTTCATTCATCAGCTGCCAGACGAAGGCCTCCCCATGCCGTGTCAGTTTGTGGCGGTTGTTCGACCCATACTTCAGCACGCTGGTGGTCAATGATGCGCCACTGCTGTTAGTCGCGACTGGGAATTAAAACTCTGCTGCTCCTCCTCCCAGCATTGCCTTATACGAGACAGATACATACCACGGTTGGTTACCGCTTCAGGCAACGGGCCCATTCTTCCTGCCGGCGAACTCGATCGTTTGTTGGCAGCAGCAGCAGCAGCAGCAACCACTCTTCCGTGGCTCTGCAAGCCACTCCGTGGAGCGGTTTTGGATTCAAACAACAACAACAAATATCAAGACAACGTGAAGCACCGATTGCTACGCGTGGCAACGGTGGGGCTCCTGCTCCAGCCCCGTTCGTTCATTTGGTGGATCTCAGAGTGTGCGTGCACCCAAAGAGTTCCGTATAAATCCAGCGGTTGCAATGTGTTATCTTCCCGAATCCTCTCACCCCTTCCTCCCCCAATACAATATTAATACCGGCAAAAAGCCCTTACAAAGGGATTAACAGAGGCAAAGCTGATTTTCAAGGTTTAATACCTTGTTCAACAAGACCGGGCAAATAAATGCGGAAAACTGTTCAATTATTTTCCATCTCAATCATCCGTTTGGGGTCGGTGGCGGTCGTGGTGGTGGCGGTCCATGTGGTGTCGCACGGGCAGAAGCCGCGTCGGGTCGACGCGGCTTGTCACCATCGACTGGGCACGGCGGGAGCCGCAGAGATCGCAGTCCGCGACTCGGCCGTGGCGCGCGGCACACGACGGACGGCGCGCTCGGACAGAGAGAGAGAGAGAGTGGCCCGAGTCGGGCCGACATGTGACCTGACCTATAACGATAGCCCCGCGCCGCGCTATCTTTGATGCGTTAATTTAATTAGTGTGAGTTATGGTTTGTAATATTTCCCATTAATAATCCCATATTGGTTTAGAGAGAGGAGCAACGCAGTTTTGGCCCTTTTCGTTTCCCCCTCTCACTCACAATAAATGTTTCCGATTGATTTCGGGGTCGATTCCATTTAAAGGACTATAAGTACGGCCATTACAAAAGAGCACGTTATTTGCGACGTCATCGATTGCCGATCGCCGTTATAGAGCACTAATAATTGATAGCGCGATACAATCGATGCCGGTTGCTGAAGGAGCGGAGGGGGGAGGGGAGGGGGGCAAGGGCTGGAGCGTGGGGGTGACCTCTGCAGCCCGGTGGCGGGGGTCACGTGGGTCATCGCAGGCCTAGAGATAGGGGTCTCGTCTGCGCGTCCGTCCGTCCGTTCGTCCGACGGGGCGAGAGCCCCCCGAAGCCTTTTGCCGTTTGATCGTAGCGCAACAAACACAAATACTCCCTCGCGTTCGTCGACGGCGTTGCTTTAGCAGAACAAAAACAAATTCAAGAGAGCAGGTACGAATGAAGTAAATGTACAGGGTGCTGTGACGATTCCGGCCAATGGTCGTTCTTCAAAGCCGAGAGACTGGGCTCGTGCTGCGGTGCATCCAAACGCATCCAAATGCACCGCGCCTCCGATTGCACCAGCACGGTTGGCTACGTATGGCCGCGAAAGAAGTTCAACACACACACACACGCACACACACACGCGCACGCACACACACACGCGCACGCATGCAAATGCCCCGCTTGTCTCCCAAAGCGTGACGTACAAAACTGTAATGACGTCGGTCAGTCTCCCTCTGAAGTAGGGCCATTGCTTGCAACGTCGGCATATTGTGTTATCCTGATGTGAGAGGCTGTTCCAGTGTCACATGCGGTCAGTTCGTTTATTTTGTTTGTTTGTGCTTGGATACCACTGCCAATTCACCGTTAGTTTTGTTTTTGTGTTTTGTTTGATTCGGGCTGAGATTGAACTCTGACCCCTCCCTCTCCCGTCGTCTCGACCCAAGCTTAACCCTTGGCACTCACTCACACCTGCTTACACCTAATGGGTTTTTTTTAGTGCCGAGAGGCGAAGGGAATGGTGGCTGACCCCTGAGCGTAAAAAGAGAATATTGTTTCGTGAGCATCGCAACAAAATGTATGCCGTGTTTTCAAGGGATTGTTGGCAAAGAGCAACTCCACGCACATTGCGAGAGGCCGTTCGGCGCGAGGCAACGTCGATATTGTAAATATGAACACTCATTGCGCCTCGTCGTGGGGCACTGCTGCTGGATTAGGGACATACTCGGGCCGCGGCATGCTTTGTGAGGCTTCTGACCGTCGCTTCACCACGCTGATTGGTGCAGGGGGGGTTTTGGCGAGGGGGGAGGCAGACACGTGGAGGGTTATAAGGACGATGCAATCATAAATTTTGTGGCACTTCGCTTTGATGACCACAACGCATCAACCCCCCCCCCCCCCCCCCAGTGGAGTCTATAACGCCTGTCGTGCATGGTGGTCACCCATGCATTGTGGGTAATCAAATATCGAAAGAGAGATCGTGTTGACTTGCCAGACCGCCGTGCCACCGCCCGCCCGCCCCCATTTCCACCTGTGACGTTCATCGTGGGAGAAATATCACCAAAAGAGCACCATCATTAAACTATCTGCTCTCCAAGCACTCTGTACACACACACACACATGGCGAACTGGCCGTGGAGCTAACTGGCCCCGAGAGAGAGGCCATGCCCGTTGTGTTTCCCCCCCTGCACGGACCGTATTTCTAGTGGGGGAAGAGGGGCGAGGGGGGGGGGAAGGCCGTAGGACAGAAGGGTTTGGGTGGCCAGCACCACGCCCGGCTGCCGTTGTCTGCCGAATGCCGACAATTCCACACGGCACCAGAGTCGACGTAGGGGATGCCCAGGAACGGGTTAAGATAATTGTCACTCGTGTTGGCCGTGAGCGGGAATCGAAGTTGGGTCGCCGGGTTCGCAGCGCAGTGTGACAAGCGCTCTCCACTTGCGTGGGACGCAACAGACGCACAGATTGCACAGACAAATGAATCAGAGTCATAATGCAAACAACGAGATGCGTCTCACTCATTAACCGGACGCACGGTTTGATTCTCGATCAACAGCGATATAAACTCGGCGCTGGATACCCCAGCTAGGCGTGTAACAATGCATGCTCCTCCAGTGACAGTGATTTGAAGAATATTCGTGATTCACGTCAAGATTTGATTGCATCTTCTTTGCCTAATTTTTACAGTCGCGTCTGTGTTGTTTCTTTTGGGTTGTTTGTGTCGTGTTCACGTAACTTTTGTGAGTCTTTACGTTCCACTCACATGTCGATGAGAAAAATGATGAGAAACGAAGTCAGGAGTTGCCGTGTCAGTGACGAGAGCATGGAAGCAGCAGCAAAGGAAGTTGATGATTGGCCATTCCCAAATGGTGTCCCGTAGGGAGAGGATGGAACCACGATTCCATTTGCATGTAATTTGTACGAATCTAAAAACATCGATATCCACACGTGTGATTCGACGTGGGTACTATGCACCTGAAAGAGTTCTCCATTGCCCCATGGTTACACAAATAACACGTGTGAACGAATAAGAAATTTCACGGGCAGGAATTGAAATCTTGATTGACGTTTGATAACAATCCATCATCGCTCTGGGGTTGCTAAATTGGTACCACTTTGTGCAGAAGTCAACAGCGTTTTTTCTCCTTGGCAAAACTCACCCTCACCATATGAATGTGAAATTTCCACCAATGGTTCAGGGCTGTAAATGCAAGAGACTCAATTAGTACCGAAAGAGATCACTGTGGCCTTTGTGATGAGGCGAGTTGATGTTGGCAAGGCGCTGCCGGTCCGAGGAGATGTTAACTCCCTCGCCTGGTATGCATGAGGCCGTGGGTTCGATCTCGACCCTGACCACGCCTGCTGCTGTATATTTGGAGTTTGCGTGTCTCTCTCCCTGTGGTCGCGTAGATTTTTCTCCGGGTCCTCCGATATTTCCTTCCACATTTATAAAACGTGCATTCAGAGTGTTTGGCTGCTAGAAATCTCCACGTGATAAGCCACTCCGTTGCGTTATCATTTGTGGCCAGGTCGCTTCTGAAGAAGTACAGTACTGTACATCTCAGTGGGCCTTACCTTGTAATAGAGTTTAGTTTGGACAAGAGCTCGACACGATTTCCACGCAGCGGTTGATGCCTCAAGGTGCAATCGATGCTCGCGATGCCCCCCCGCCCCCCCCCGCCCCCCACGCGGGTCGTGGCCACCGCGTCTTCGCCCAAACGATCCGGCCATCGACGACACGAGCCTGTGGTGTTCCCCAGTGCCCCATCGCCCGAGTGTTCGGTTCACCTGTCAGTTCCAGGAAAACTGTGAGAGAGAGAGAGAACTGAACGAGATGAGTGCGGGCCTTTCCATTGGAATCTGCAATCGAATCGCTTGGCAAAAATTGGGCGAACGTTGGTTATTTGTTTGGGACGAGCGAGCTTACTTGGAACGATTCCGACTTTGCCGAGTCATATCGTCAGAGCCACGGTTGCGCTTCAAGGTTGCCCAAATGCTGTTGGCAAGAGCATTCCATGTACACAACGGGGCCCTATGCGATGAAAGAAGCAATGTTTTGCATATTGTTTGCACACTATTGATTCGTTTAGCCAATGTGTTTAGCAGTAATTGTAGGTCATTGCTTATCAGCCGAATTTAAACCCAACACCCCCCCACCCACCACCCACCCCCAATGCAGCAATGGCACAGTGCCATTCGAGGACACTTATTATTAACCTGAGTTCATGCATCCAATCACTGCGGTTCTCGGAAGCTAAGCAGGCTTCCTTGAGGCTGGTTAATACTTCGACGAGTGACCATTTACCAGGGCTTGCCAGATGTTGCAGTTTACGGGGACCGCGAGGTGGGTGGGTCAGGCAGTGCTGAGTGTCCCCAGCCCCCGTCAACCCTCGTTCGCATGCTGGGGTCTCTCCATTCGGGTCGAGTTCCTCTGCTTTCCTCTCACAGCGTAGCCCCGACTCCAATTAATGGAATTGGCCAAACATCGCAAAAGTACAGCGGTGTTGTGGGGGGCGGGGGGGCTCCTGAATAAGAGCCATGAGACTCGGTGAGGCTTTCTTGGGTAAATAATTGGCATCATCATTATCATCTGCCCCAGCACCACCACCACCACAACAGCCACCGCCGCCGCCACACGCACGACATGTCCATGCACGCACCACGCAGGCTGCTGCTGGTTGGAGCGGCTTTCAGGGAGGGAGGAGAGGGTTCGTGCTAGCGAGCAGGAGGAGGAGGGTGTGGAGTGGGGGGCGGGCGGCCACCCCCAAGATTATTTTTACCCTCTCGACTCTCCCGAGGGTCGCCGCCTGTTAACACGTCTCCACGACAACCGTTCCGTCAACACGGCAGCGAAACCTTTCCGCCCAAAGTTGCCCTCCGCAGTCCACAAACTCGACCGCCCCCCCCGCCCTGAGTTGCCCCCCCCCTCCTCTACCGCCCCCCCCCCCCTCTTCAGATTCTCGTGTTTTTTTTGGTCAAACTTCTTTTCCAAGCCGCCTTCCAAAGCCACGATTCTTTTTCCTGTTTGCTGAGAAAACATCGGCACGGCGACCTTGCCCTGATTTACGCAGGGAGAACAGCCTTGGTGGCTGATTTGCGACGACCCCCCCCCACCGCACCCCCCCCAAGCCCCCCATTCTCCTGTTTTTCCCTCCTCCGAGTGAAATCGATTACTCAGCACTTCCCCCACCCCTCCCTCCTCCTCCTCCAACTGCTCCGGCCGGGAAAGTCTGTCAGCGCGAATAGAAAGACGAGAGAGAGAGAGCGAGCGAGGGAGCGAGAGAAAAAAACACACAAACACAAGTCGGGCTCTATTAAATATTGAAGCGAAGCGCCATGTAGGGCATGTCTTAAGCGGCGCGCGATGAAGGGGGTTAGGCAAGCGGACTCTGTTTCTCCCAAACGATGTTGGGACGCGTTTATTTATCCTCGTCGTCGTCACGACGGCTGTCGGCGCGTCTTCATCGTGAAGTCGCTGTTCCCCCGCCCACCCAACCTCGCGGTTCAGGAAAATGGCAACGGCGCGAGGCTTTAATGAAGGACGTCGTTCCGAAGCAGGCGAGCCGCATGTCAGATGCTGCCGGATGATACGACATCATTCGCGTTAGCCTCGTCGGTAGCGAGCCACTGAAATGTCCGGTCTGCCCGCGCGCGTCTCCCTTGTCCCCCCCCTCCCCCCCGTTGAGCGAGGGCTGCGTTCAAACGTCCACCGGTAGTACGTGTTGAACTTCTTTTGCACCGTACGTAGCCAACCGTGCTAATCGGGGGTGCGATAGGGAGCGGATTGTACGTGCAAAGAGTGTATTTGCATTGGGGAAATATAACAAAAAACCTGAAGGAATCCCATCATGCTTAGCATGTCAGGATGCCCCCCTCCCCGTCTTGCGTACACACTGCACATACCCCTCCCCGTGGTAGCAGAAGAACATCTGGGCACGAGTTTACCGGATTCCTGCTTATTCGGAGTCATCAGCAGGCTTTTATTGACTTTACACATGGCAAATGACTTATTTCACTGATTTTTGGGGGCGAAATATGTTTTCGCGTTCATCTCGAGACTTTAAATCGATGTGTAACTTTAAGCTGACCCTGAAATGTGAGTAAAAGCAATCAACCTACAGGCAAATTTCCAAATTGGAACGTTTTCAGATTTTTCCATTTGTAAGCCAGGACAATATTGGTGCAATGTTTCAGCTTTCTGGCCCTTTTAGAACACCGCTCAAATCGGCATTTCTCAGTCCCGATTTTGACGTGCGCACATAATGAGCAGGGTAGCGTTGATCATTATTCATAGCACAATCTAATGAATAAAAAAAAAACACGGAACAACAACGATGTTTAAATGATCAGACAGCACTTAACAAATCCACTCTTTCAAGTCGGCGCCCTGAGATCATGAAACTCGACGCCTCCGCGTGAACGTTCGTCCACGATAATCTTGTAGCGCACACGGGGGCCCGATGGAAACCACGTGGTCGTTGTTGTTGTTGTTGTTGTTCTTCAACACGAACGTAACAGAACGAACGGTGACAGAAACGAGAGCTCGCGACGGCGAGCCGGCAGCTCATAATCGCATGCAACAGCGCTGTTTGATTCATGTTTCAAATGTCGCCGAGTCGATTCGAGCCGCCACCCCCCCCTCCCCTCGATGAAATATTAATTCGGATTTACGCGAGGTCGTGTAATCTCTCTCGATTGCCCTGCATTATTAATGGGGAGAGCTTCGTAGCCGGGGCCTCTCCCGCCCCCCCCCCTGCCCTCGCGCCCTGCTCCCCATTCTCTCTCTCTCGCTCGCTCGACCCCCCCTCCCCCACGCCCTCACCACCGAGTGACGCTCTCTCATCATGAATCACTGCACTCTCGTGATGCCCGCCGACCCCAGTTCGATTCCCACGTCACGGCTACTGTCAGCGGCGAGCGATATCTGAACGTCCCCCGCACCCTTCATCAGCCCGTGCGGTGAAGTATGGTCAAACATACCCCCCCGCCCGCCCCATGACCGACATTGCATGGGGAGGCATTCATCCAGTATTAGATTGCTTAACGGCTGTAAATGATTCATTATTACTGCCTAGTGTCCCTCACATTAAACGTACAGTTATTAAAGACGGCGAATAATCGAGACGACCATTGGGTAGACGTATGATTGCATAAAAGCCGTAATATTCGCAGTGCCTCGCGAACTTACGCATTGAATGCAATCAATGATTTGCTAAACGCCGAATGACTGACATCTGCCTGATAGGATTTGAAATCTTTGACCGGGACTCATCTTGCGTTGTGGCCGAAACGTCGTGAGAATTATTTTATTATATTTTATTTTTATTATTTTATTATTTTCCTTTTACGTGACTTTACCGAAAGAACCAAGAAGATGGGTCCCTGCCGTCACGAAAGCTTTAAATCAAAATTTGACCGGGACGTCGCTGACAAACGTCTGGTCTCCGAAGAGGTTTGGCATTGGCTCGCTCACGCACAGAGTTATCGTTGACGCAACGAGGGGAGCGTTTTTAACAGGGAGGACCGTGTGAACGTTTCCACGTGCGGCTGCCACCTTTACCAAAAACTAAACCCACATACTGTATATATATACATATAAAGTTCAACACAACACCGGTGCGAGATCTTGGCACGGATCAATTCCTGCTGCCACCCGAGTGGGCTGTCCCGGTCAAACCCCCGATAGATGGAAACCACACCATGATCTGACTCCGCGTCTTTCCCAACGCTCTTGACGGCCTACCAAAGCCGAGCAACGCGCTCCCCCACCGCGGCTCTCACTCCGCGCGGCATCCACCGCGCCGCTGTTTGCTTTGCCACCACTGCCACCAGCGAGAGGAGCTGCGCAAGCGACGAGATGCTCCACGCCAGCTCGCCGACGAGACAATGCCGCTCTGAAGGGCGAGGCACGGGGGATGGGGGGGGGTGACAGGAGAAGGGGGAGGCTGTCGATGTTTAACGTCGTGTGCTCTCCCGTGACGCGTGCCGCTTCTGCCCGATTTGCATCCCCTTTACGTCCATGCATAATAAATGCGCGTGGTCAGAGCGCATGCAACTTTTATCAGGGACGAAGAGGAGGGAATTAAGACGTGGGAGAGGAGGGACCGCGGATTTTTGGCCCACGGGAGAAGGGGCGCACCGCGCAGTGCCGACGCCAGGTCGCGGGACGGCGATGCGAGGAGACAGATTTCTTCGGAGAGAACAGGGGACGAAGTTTAGACTCGCGACGGGCGAGCGAAAGCGTTCGGCGCAGCGCCGTGAGTGCACACCGGTGTAGGATCGCGGCGATTCGTGCGCGTTTTGCGCGCAGCGTCGCGGTGGCAAGCGTGCGCTCATGCGCGCACACGAGCAGCGGTGCGTTCACGAGGACGAGTTCAAGCGTCTTTGCCAACGGGGCAGTGAAACGAGCGAGAGGAGAGCCAGGCGCTCTTCGCTTTCAGAAGCGGTCGATTGCTTTGCGCTCATGTCTGTTGTACGATGGCTATTATTGTTATGGCTACGGTGTGGGGCGGTGGTGGTGGTGCAAGGGGTTAGCACACTCTGCTATGAATCTACCAAACTCAGTTGAATTCAGCAGCCCTGGCTAACACCGTTGGCGAGTGATCCTGGGTCGACCGCATTCAACGACCCTAGCTGAGCAGTGTGGTGAATCATTGTCATTTGACTGACATGGCAGACAGAGGCCTGCATCCATAAGTGAATTGTCAAAAGGGTGGTGAATATTGTATTTGTAGAGGCTTACAAATAAAGCTAATGTTAGTTTAGTACACATTTTTCTAAATAACCATTCTAAAATTGTTTTGACCAACTTCACTTATCATTGACGGATTTTGTTCTTTAAATAGCCAAGGAAGAATCCACTGAGGTATCTCATGTAACCGCACACATCACAGATGTGTGTTTTCTTTTACATACGTAAGCTAAGTAGGGTGGACCTTTATTTACGACCGATGACATGCCCTGTCAGTTGGACGCGCTCCGCCCGAAACGGGCAATGCTGATGTATCGTGATTTAATCTCGACCCAGTTTGTCACGAAAAATATATTGATCGACGATACTGATGATGACAATAATCGTGGTGATGACGACGATGCCAGTGACCACTCTTCCACCGATGACGACGAGATTGTTGACGATGCCGTCGACCGCCGTGATCGTAAATGACGATGACGCCGATGATCACGACGCTCATCATCGCGACGATGATCGTCGACGTACACCGAGCGTCACGTCACGAACCCTCTTCCACGTTGGCCGCTAACCGCCGCTTCCCATTCAAATCTCGGCACGGCGCGGTCCCTGCTGCCGGACGCAGCAGCAGCAGCAGCATGCGTCGTCGGTGGGGCTGGGGAGGGGAGGGAGAGGGGGGGCCCTCCATCTGTCAGCGTTATTGTCACCCGCATTCAATGGGCCTAAATTTATACGGTGGCCAAACGGCCGCCCGTGGGGGGGGGACGGGCTCGGACAATAGCGATTGTAGTCGCGAGGGGGGCGAGTGTTTCAATCTGCTCATGGGCGGAGCCGAGAAGATGCGCGCGCGCGGGAGCTCACAATGCGGAGCTGAGCAGGGAATGCGGAAACGGCGGACACCGAGAGCCACAATTTATGAGCCCTCGGGAAGGCAGAACAATCGCTAAATGTGCACTCTTCAGGCCGCGATGCCTGGACGCGTATGTAAACTCAAACGGCAATTTTTCACCCTTTATTGTGTTGCGAGCGAGTGAGCGAGCGCGCCGCGCGGCGCACAGAATCGTGATCGTTTGCAACAGAAGCTGGAGAGAGAAAGAGAGAAAGAAATAAAATAATTTAAAAGCTTGTTCCACGCTATCTAAATACGTCGTGCGGTTTAAGACAATATCTTTGCGCTCTCAGTTCAGCGTGGCCTACTTGGGCAGGCTCATGATCGTTGTAAAAAATAAACTCTAGGACGCAACGTATGGGGGGGGGGAGGACGGTGCTTCCGACACCTGAGGCTGCTCCCTCCGTGAATCTCGGTGTGGTTCTGATGAAAATGACACAATTTCAGAGTGCAGCGTGTGAGACGAGGGGCTAAGGTTTCGCTCACGTAGAATCCAGTTGTTTCGCAGGCTTATGGATTAAAGTGGAGCATAGCATCACAGTTTTTGTTACGCAACCGCGGTAAGAGATCTGGGACAAACAGCGCACGTTCCACCACCGTTCCAAAATCACCTTCACCATGAATATGAGAATTGAATTTTATTTATAGGGAACTGATTTTTTTTTCACGCCGTTCCTTCAAAGCTAAACTGCCACCTGTGATCGCTTAACGAAGAGCTAAATGTGTAAATGTCATTCCGGCTTCTCTTATTACGTGCACACTGCCTAGTCCCAGTGCACACATCCTGGGATGATGTTTAAAGGGCCGGGAACACAAATATCATCGCCCACTAATACGATCATCTCAAAACGTTGCAATTTACTCATGCACCAGCCATATATAAATCGCACAAGACATACGCACACACAGTGTTTGGAACAACATTTTTTATTAATTACTTTCCTGCAATTCAGCAGATGGTTCAAACATATTTATTTTACTTAGTTTTTAATACGGCATATTCTTGATTGCTGCATAGAACGCTGAACTGTGAATCTATATTACTGATGATGATTATTATAATTATAATAATTACGCCCCACAATGAGCTAATGTGACATTTGGAGATTGGCATTCGTGGTTCCTGGCAGTCTGAGCGGAGTATCCGTGAACACAGACCAGTGTTTAGACGCCTTCATGCACGCAGTGAACTTGATCCAATAACTATTCAGGGATAGTTTGCGGGGCTAATTGTGCATAAGCCAATTCAGTAAATAATTAATTAAGCC
Organism: Lampetra fluviatilis; assembly: GCF_964198595.1. Taxonomy (NCBI): domain Eukaryota; kingdom Metazoa; phylum Chordata; class Hyperoartia; order Petromyzontiformes; family Petromyzontidae; genus Lampetra; species Lampetra fluviatilis. The sequence goes on along the minus strand of NC_136278.1, from coordinate 4,237,244 downwards.
TCCACATTGGGCAATCGATACGCAAGCCACAGATACGTAAATAAATGCGTTGGTAATTAACAACGCCTTCTAGCAGGGAAACGTCGAGCTGATTAGCATTCGTTAACTTCTAAAAATGTAAGTCTCTCTGCTCACAAGAAGTACGACGGACAGTCCCATGAACCCACGTACTACACTACTACTGCTACACGGTCTCTGTCCGAAGGCAGTGTCCGTGGCGGACATGGCGAGTTACTGCTCCGCTGTTGGCAAGGCGGAAGAACGGAGCCCTACGCCATGCTACCCCACCACGGAACCGTTGCAACGTAGCCAAAAAGGCGACTCGCGGCATCTTGACGCCACCAAAGATTCTCCGTCGTCGTGACGTGCAGAAGGAGGAGGAAGAAGAGAGAGAGAGAGAAAAAACCACACGGGCGCTCGGGCTCCCGAAAATAGCAAAAATAGGAATGTCCATTAGTGGCCGGCGATCTGTCCTCGCTTTCTCGATAACTCACAGGTGTCGGGGGTTAAACAAGCGAATCCCCACGTGGCAAAGTCGCAGCTTGGCTAACAAAGTCATGAGCTAATTTTTTTTAATGGTTGGCCGCTCTCACCCCCCCCCCTCCCCCAAACACCCCCTCCCCACCACCCCACTCCGTAATTTTAGATCTCAGCTCTCAGGAGGCAGTGGCTGGGATGTGTGCTCTACAGAAATAAGTGCATTAGCGGATGCCAGAAATCGGTGGCGAGGGGAACGATTTTTTTGGCGAATAAGCGACGTGCAAAACCCGCCGCCGACGGATTAAAAAAAAACACAAAATTTACGGCTTCTGCTAACGGGAGGCTCTGCCGGAAGTTTTGTTCTCTGTTGTTTGATGTTTGTTGCTGTTGTTGTTTTAATGTTACTGAGGAATGTTGGAAAACAGGAAGTGGTTGCGGACGAAGCAAGTCATCAGAGTTCAACTCGTAAAATCAGAATGGTCTTGTGTGGCATTTACAGCTTTTTTTTTAAAAGACAAATAAGTTGGTCTGCCTCGGGGAAAGGTAAAGGGATGCCGAAACCCAATGTTGTATGGGGAGTTGGAGGCTCCAGTCTGGGTACTTTTAAGTTTTCCTGTTAGCACCCCGGTTAGAGTGGGATAATATTTTGTTATTGTGGTGTCTCTTCCAGCTATACGAAGATTGGGTTGAGGACTGCTAGTGAGGTGCAAAGTGTACGTTGCTTTCAAACAGCACTGGCTGGGGCCTTCTAGCTCTGAAATACATCAATGTTTTCAGCATAAACCTTGCAACGGAGGCAACGTGTTGCTTGTATTCTGGACGTGATTTTGGCAAAGTGCAAAAACAATAACACGTGTTTCTTTTTTTGTTTTTTTGTTTCTCGTACGCTTCAGGTTTTTTCTCAAGTTCTTCCTCAAGTGCAATCAGAACTGTTTGAAAAACGCCGGGAACCCACGAGACATGAGGCGGTTCCAGGTAAGGGGCGAACGATCGGAGCGCGCGACTGGCAACCCCCGACACACACGAACGGCGGCCACCGCCAGCGACGCCAACCGTTTGGCATCAACAAGACATCGATCGCGGCAAAAAAACGCGCGTCATTGATTGCGACCGACAGCGCTATCGGTGCCAGAACCAACGCCGCTGGCAACAGCCACACTTAACAAGAAACAGGGCAACGACGGCGAGGAGGCCGCAATTCACGCCGTGCGCACCGAGCGAAACAATCACGCACGTCAGCTCCACGGGGGGGTGGTGCTCCATTGCGATGATGCCCACGTGGCCCCCAGAGCTACGGATTGAACGCCGCTTGTGTCCGTGTGCACGTGCGTGCGTGCGTGCGCGTGTTGAACTTCTTTCGCGTGCGTACGTTGGCCACCCCGTGCTGATCGGAGGTGCGTGGGGAAGGACAGCAAACTGAAGGCGACAAAAATAAAGAAACGAGTTTCCAATCTCGCAGTCGCTTCCGAACATTGCAGGCAGCTGGCGCCCAGTACGGCCACGGGACACCAAGTCACGCACGTGGACACAGAGAGGATTCAGGTTCAGGCTCAATTGACACAACGACCATCTGCGTTCGGATGCGATACGCAGACGGTGGTGAGGGGCCAAGTGGTGGCGCGGGGGGTTAGGGCACCGCGCTGTGAATTCGGTGATCCGCGTTTGATTGCTGGTCACGGCTAACATCAGTGGTGAGTGATATCTGAACCGGTTCGGGGCACCAGCCTTTTACAACAACAACAACAACAACCCGTTATGACCAACGTGATGAAGCATGGTCAAGCAATTATGGACGGGTCGGCCGGTGCCAACCGTGGTAGGGTATCCAACTCAGCTTTGCCGGCTTCCCGGCGCAATGTGCTAACTACCGCACGACCTCTCTGCCAGTGTTGTCATTACAATGTTATTGCAATAATAGTAACTATTGCCGGGGCTCTGCGAATATGTGGCAAGCCGTAATATGATTACCATGCACGCACCGAAGACAAATTGAAAAAGACGCTGCGCACTGATCTAAATTCTCACGCGCGAATGGGGCAGGTTCACCGCTTACCTCGCAAACAACAAACATTTTCCCGAGAGCAGCGAAGAGCGCGGTATTTTTTTGTTTCTTGTTTCACAGCCTCGTACAAAAAAACGACAGCCCGAAAATCAAAACACAGCACCCACACACTCACGCGCACACCTTCAAACAGACCCATTACACGCAACGATACCAGACTTGAAGCAAGAGCAATTAGTTCCCATTAAAGTCCATATTAAAGCTGCGAAAAATGTCGCCCTGTCGCCTTTGCGGCGTCGTCCTCAAGCCGGGCCCCGCTTTAATTAAGTTAATTAGCCGCTCGACCTATCGCTAGATCAATCAGCGCAGAAGAGCGGGGCGGGCTTTGCGGGCGAGTGCCGCCACCAGATAATGAGGGTTTAATCAGCTCGCTGAGAGAGAGAGAGAGAGACCGAGCGAGCGAGCGAGCAAGCAAGCGGGCGTGCAACCGCCATTCCGCAGGAAACGTGTATTAAACGTCGTGGCCTCGTCACAAAGGCGATGATTACGAGTAAGATGTGTCTGCGCACGTGTCTTTGTATAAGTCTTCAACGGGGCAGAGCGCGCGGCGAGCCCACTTTGCGGCATCCGCGCGGCAACGCCAAATCAACAAAAAACGAAATCCCATTCGTCTCCTCGAAGATCAATTTATTTATTTTCCTTTTTGATTTCTGTCCATCGGCCAATGTGCTCGTTCCCTCCCTCTCCGATGCTATCCGGCGGGTATTTGTTCAGGGCGAGCAAACTCGGAACCGGTGGGGTTTTTTTTTCCACCTTCTTGCCTCCCGTACCAATATTATCCAGGCAGCATTTGTTTAAGAGAGCAAACTTTGGGGCCGGTTTCGACCTTCTGGGTCTCATCAGCAGTCAGGCCGATTTGTTAGAACAAACACTGCCGGGCTGTCAAAAAATGCTATTTGGCGAGAGCACTTCAGCCTCACTATTCAGCACGAAAGCCTCCATCAGTTTCGCAACACACAGCCTTGTGGATTGCCGGGGAAGTCGCGCCGTTCGCGAGCGCCGACTCAGGCCGGACCGGCGCATGAGCTGGCGGTGTGCTCGACATCACACCTTTTTTTTCTAGATTTGAAGCTTTCGTGACTGCAAGGATTCATACTCTTAGGTTTTTTTCCGTAAGTCACGTAGGTAAAACATCAAAATTAATGAAAATAACATAAAACAAAGATCACGACGTTTCGGAGGCAACACAAGGCTCCGTCATCAGGTGGGACCGTCACATCCGAATTAGCTGCATCAAGTGAGGCAATGATTCAAGATGTAATCCCTTATAAGCAAGTTGAAGGGGGACATCACACCTGACCACCGAGTACTCATTTGAGGGCGAGTCGACGTAGGGGAGGGAGGCCTAGAACAAGTCAATACCACGTTGCACTGCTGTTATCCGTGGCTTGCAATTGAACCCAGGTCGTTTTCAGATGCGCTTCTTCTGCGGCCGTCTGGAACGCTCTTCCTTACGATATCAGGAAGCCACTGGAGCTCTGCACGTTTAAATCTAAGTTGAAACCAATTTCTTTAGAATTGCTTTCTGTGTTTAGTTTACCGTCCTTCCCCTGCACACCCGATTAGCACGGTTGGCTACGTACGGTGCGAAAGAAGTCCAACATACATATGACGTGCTAACCACACTGCCACTGCTGCCCGCCAAAGACACGCACACACACACGCACGCACGCACACACACACACACGCACACGCACGCACGCGCAAGTGCTGTTAGCGAGGCCCTATCAGAGCCTGTATGACACACGGGGGAGTGATGTGCCCAGCACAGTACCTCTCGCCTTTGTTTCCCGATTGCTGCCGTCGATACAACCACATCACCAGGTATTCATTTGAGACAGACTTGACCTAAGACCCACACCAGGGTCAAATGCCAAATGCCAATGGTTTTGTGTGTGGCCAGGCCTTGAACCCAGATTGCTGGGGGATATTGAAGCAGTGTGCAAGTCAGCGGGCCTTTTGCTCCCAACACGCATACACACACACACGCCTGCACAACGATGCCCCCGTGTAACGTAATAAACGGTTTTGGGTTGCAAGTTTTGTGAGCGGGCACCTATTAAGGTGATCGTGTCACATGAGGGGTTTGGTGCGTTCAGAATCACACCACCCTTTATTTGTGCACCCAATGCAGAAATTTACACACCACGCCACTTGCTCATTAATTACCGAGTCGACTGGGGAGAGGTCCGGGACAGGTTCGCTCGCTACTGATGTCAGCTGTGTTCGGGGATTAAAAAATCAGGTGACTGGGTTCCTCGTGCAGTGCGCGAACCACTGCCCAACACACCTACACACCGCAGTTTAAAAACAACACGCACTTACAAAAGGTACTCAGAAGGGAACTCCCGTCAATATGAAACATTAACCGTCTGCACAAAATGTCCTTATTTTAGTACGCTACACGGAAGCCCAGTAACACTGCGACACTTACCTTTAACATGCCCACATATTATGCATGTCACCGAGACACACACACACTCAACACGAATTGACTCGTGTTGAGTGTGTGTGTGTGTGTCACCCCCTCCCCCCACACACCCACGGTAACAACCTCCGCCCGCCGCCAGGTCGTCATCTCCACGACCGTCAACGTGGACGGTCACGTGCTCGCCGTGTCAGACAACATGTTCGTGCACAACAACTCCAAGCACGGGCGGCGTGCCCGGAGACTCGACCCTTCGGAAGGTGTGTTACGCTCGGCAGCGCGTTGTTCCTGCGTACGGATGACTCCTCTATCTCCACACTCAACCCCCCCACCCCCCCCACCCCGCAACTTCGTGACGCCTGTACGGCACGTGCCAGCACGACCCCCAACTCTCTTCTCTTGTACAGCGACGCCCAGATGAATGTGTGTCGAACCTGCTAACCTGAGTTGCGTCGCCTCAACCCACACTTGCGTCGCTGATAGCTGCATCCATCCGTTCTCGTAAACGTCGTCTCGGCCTTTGCCTCCATCCATAAACTAAATGTTTTTTTTTTACCAGTTATGGCCCACCTACCCTGATCACGAATGACTTTGCATCGCGCGTAAACAATTGTACGGTAATGTCGAATACATTAGACTTTTTACGTGGTTATTTGGGGGAAAAACACTCATTTCAATATTCGTTGTCCCAGCTTTCAGGAACGCATCCCCAACGTTAACCGGGGTATTACTGTGTTGAACATTAAGCACCACACGGCAACACGACCACCATATAGCCGCCCTCCACCCCACTCCTCCTCTGGTGGGAAGAACGTCCTATTTAACTCTCCACTTTGTTATGAACTCTTACTCGTTAAGTAGAAGGCAATTGTCCATGTGATTTCTATCGGTTAGAATGCGAACATCAATTACCGTTTGTCCATTTGTGGAATTTAAATCAATGAGGATCTCATCCATGTGCACGTTTGTACCACGTGTGCATTGTTAGGACAAATGAAGGGTTTGCACGCAAACATATTTGGAGTCTGCGTTCGTAATTTAATTCAATTGCCTTTAATTTTCAAGGAGTTAATGACAAGGGTTGTCATTATGGCACACATCAACATCAATAAGGCTTTTATTTGATCAATAAAAACAGTTTTCTCGACATAAATATCAACATTACAGCTATATTATAATTAGGCCAAGGTATTTATCCTGTATGATTACGTGATTCTTTTTTTTTATATCTTAAATATATTTTCACAAACAGTTTTGAGAAAAAAATGTAATCACTCATTTTCCAGTTGTCTCAAGACTCAATGCAGGATGATTATATACGCACTTTGTCAAATTGCTGCAGTGCATCATGTATAGCGTACAGCATTTGTGTTAATGTGTCTGCGATAAAGCAGTAAGAGCCTTGTGCTTGTCTGTTAAGCCCCTTCAACTGAACTTTATTATCTGGTCAAATGCAGCATTCGTGCGCAGTGGTGCCGCTGCTTGGCATAATACGCCAAAGCTAAAGCTTAAGGCCTCAAGTTGCTCAAGGGGGGACCTGGATCCTCGAATAAAATATATATGGGTAGATCGAATATCAGCTCAAATTCGAATCCTATATACACAACAAGCGCATAAACATAGCTGATCGTTTGGCAATGACGGCAGAGTGCACAAACACAAGTGACGTCAAGACTCAACGCGTTCGCCAACAACACTGGCTTAAAAGGAAACTTATATGTAGAATAGGAAACTAAATTGGGCAATGGCTCGTCTTTAGAGCACATAAAACATTGACAAACCATTTACGTGCCCTGAAGAAGGACTATTGCTCGAAACGTCACCTATTATATATGTGTAATTTGAAGACCACTACGTGATTGCCGAATGTGTTGAGATTTTTTTTTTTAAATGTAACAAGCCCATCTATCTTCTCTGCATCTCTCGCAACATTTACATGTTGACTATCATCTAAATTGCTTTTTTTCCACTTAGACATGATACTTTTCCAGCTTTGAGAATTAAAAACTTCCACTGCCAAATGTTGAACGTTGCCCTGTAGCAGGACATTTGAAAATGCGCAGCGCCCCTAGTGTCGATATCAGAACTCACTTGTGGCCATCTCAGATGTAGTTCTCAAATAGCCACTTCTGCAGGCCTCTTTCTGCCCGGCTCCTTCATCGCCCAGAAGTGGCGCTTCATTTAATGACTTGACGTCAAGGGCATAACTGGAGGGGAGGGGGAATATATATTAATATATCTAAAGTTTGTCTTTGATGCGACCTTTCAGTTCCTGAAATAATAATAATACAATATAAATAATAATTATACGGTCATTCTTTCAGACGCGTACATGCACCTCCACCATGCGCTGCATTGCATATCGAAGCCGTTTTCAATGCGTCCTTGCATTGCTCGCGCGCACGGCACCTACGTTCTGCCCCCTCTGGGCGGATTTTGACGCGCGCGCATTCCAGCACGTGCTTGCCCGGTGCGTGTGACTGTTTCCATCATTGTCCGTCCGCGCACAGGAAGCGTGTTGTGTTATTGTAACGGGGAGGGTGGAGTTCCCTTCGACACAAAAACAAAAAAACACAAGACTTAAAAAGGACTCCTACACTTATGTCAACAGTCGGGAACAATTCTTTCACCCCCCCTCCGCCCCTTTCACATCAGAACAAAGTAAATCATTGTACAGGCGGTCTCCAACAGTTGCCTTTTGGTGGGCATTCCTTCCTGAAAATGCTCTGTTTGAAAACGTTTTTTTACGGGAGGGGGGGGGTCACAAGACAAAAATATAAACATATATATATAAACATGTATAGGAGCAAATGTTACGAGGTAGGTTTAGCGCAGGTTTTGCTATGCACATGAAGAAGCTCCCAGCACGTGGAGCGAAACGTCAGACTTCGCTGCGAACGATACGCTGCGTGGCCTGAAAAAAACACACTGGAAAGCGCAATACCATAAATGTTCGATGGCTTCACCGTTGAGCTATTTCGTCACTGTTGGTTCTCTAATGCGTGACACATTAAATTCTCTTGTTGAGAGATTGGAGGGAGAGAGGCAGTTTTTTTTGCCAATCATATCACAAACCACTCCGTATCTGCTGAGGCCATCAAATAGGTTGGTAGGCACGCCGGAATCTAACCCAAGATGCCAGGCGGTGATTAATGTGTACATTTACTTTGCCGCGAGATCGTCACGGATGAACACATCTTTTTAAAAGGTATACTCAATTATGAAAAACAGTCATAATTAGATTGTTTTAAATGTATTAGAATCCTGTCACATGTTCATCCTATAAACGGAGTGGTAGCTACTGCAATCTTTCATTTACTTGATACAGCTGTCGTGGCTGTGACGGTACCACCTGAAGACGGAAGCTTGTGTTGCCTCCGAAACGTCGTGATTTTTTATTTTATTTTACTTTTTAATGTTTTTTACCTACGTGACTTTACCGAAAAAACCTAAGAATATGTTCATCAAATGATCAGTCAACCGCAGTGACAGCAATTTAAACGCGTCCAGTTTCACACTTGTTGATAATCACATGAAAACTATTCACAGAACTGGGCCACGTACATTTTTTTGTCATCTGCGACAAGGTTGTGAATATTAGCTGGAGTTAAATCAACAAATGCTTTGCCAACATACTTACAACGCTCCCTCGCTCTCTCTGTGCAAGCAGCTACGCCGTGCATCAAAGCAATCAGCCCCAGTGAAGGCTGGACAACCGGAGGTGCCACGGTCATCATCATCGGTGACAACTTCTTCGACGGGCTGCAGGTCGTCTTCGGAACCATGCTCGTGTGGAGTGAGGTACAATAGCCCCGGGCTGACGGAGTTCAACCGCCGTCAGACATTCACGTTACATTGCTGCCACAATGCGATTCGATTGGCACGTCTCGGGATCGCGTTTAAAGTGGAGAATGCATAGATTTGTTTTTATACTTTGGTGAATATCGAAGCGGCTTGGCTCATCGTTATTATAATGAACATCATCAGTAGCCATGATCAATCAATTGCTGGATTTAGGCCTCCACACGTTGTCACCATCGCTCACGGTTTTGCAATCTCCTGCTCCGGTGCTGATCTAATCACTCCATCTCCGTGGTTGACGTCCACTTTGGGCACGTTCCCTCTTCTGTCCCCTTGGTTCCTCAATCATGTCCTGTACGTCGTATTGGAGTCAATGGAGCCGCAGAGTTCACGTGAACCAATTACATAACGCGTATACCCTAAAAACAAAAAATGGATGCTCACAGACAATTTTGATGCATGTATTGCGACCTTAGGAATCAATTTTAACTGCCAAATCGAAGCATCGTTAAACCCGCTCTGCCCAGGCGCGGAGAGCTTGCGCAAGTTCGCCTCCGTTCCCCTTCTATTTAATCATCAAATTGATCTCGACGCGTTTATTTGATAGATGCGTTGCAGCCCGATACGACCACTGCAAATCCATCGCTACCTTAAGGGTGTTGGCAAGCGCTGGAAATAGGCGAGGGGGTTAGGTTGGAGACGACGGTGGGGGGGGGGGGGGGTGCGGCGGTGGCGTGGGTGGGTGGATGCCTTGGTGGGGGTTGGTGAGGGGTGGGGGGGGTTGGCTCTGCTCTGGCCTAGCGTCTCGGCCGAAGCGCCGGTGATTGATGATGACTGAGCGAGCGGCCGGCCGTGCGAGGCAACGGGCAGACGTCCTCCATCCGCATTTCGCGTATCACCGCGGCCCACGGTCAATACCGTCACCTTGACACCAAAACTTCCAAATTCGTATGCTCCCCATCCACCACCCCCCCCCCCTTTTCCCCGGTCACAACAACGTGGCACGGGGTGAGGAGGGGGGGACGCGGGGGGGGGGACTCTGGGGGGAGGGGGTGGCAGTCGCGTGCAGACAGCCAAATCCAAGAGGTCAAGGTTCACCTCGCCCCACTTTTTTTTCCCTTTCGGAGAAGTCGTCACAGCGGCTGACTGGACAGCAACAAATGCCACTGACTGTGCGCGTGCACGCCTGAATCCGGCACCCTCACGTGTGTGCGCTCACGAAAAAAAAACGCGAGATAAATGATTGCCCCATTTTGGCCGAGTATCTCAACCGAAGATGGTAAGTGACATTGCCAATTACTGATAATAGTATGGGAAGGCCACCGCGGAGATGGAGCGATGAAATCGTCTGCAGCGCAGGTGGCTGGGTGGATGTTACAAAACGGGACCGCGGCTTTGAGTGGACTGATCCAGCAGTGGACTGATCATGGCTGACGACAATTATTATAATTTATCGATAAATAATAATAGTAAAGCCATACCCTCGTTGTGAGAGGAGTGTACTCTGACTGTGTTAGTAACGTACTGGGCGTCTGTGAAAAAGAGATTCATACGGCTCGCCGGATTCCGCCAGTCTCAACAAAGATTCGGATTCCAATTCTGAAACTTCACTCAAGAGGCACCACCGCCGCGTGAACGCCGGACGGGAAACGCTCGCGAATTTCCTTCAGCCGCCAGCGTTCAGTTCGTCCCTCCCTCGCCAAAGAGCTGTGCACAGCACGAGACTCGGCGTCGCTGGTCGAGGGCAGCTCGCTCGATCCCCGAGCGCGATTGCGAGCCGCGACAGCGCTCGCCGTTCAGCGTAAGACGAGAAATAATGCGATGCACTGTTTTATCTCTGCGTTACCTAACACCCCCCTCTCTCTCTCTCCGATACCCCCCTGCCCCCCCCCCCCATCGTCCCTCCCACCCCACTATCCGCTGCCCGCAGCTGATCACACCCCATGCCATCAGGGTGCAGACACCTCCCCGCCACATCCCCGGAGTGGTGGAGGTCACCCTCTCATACAAGTCCAAGCAGTTCTGCAAGGGAGCACCGGGACGCTTCGTCTACACCGGTGAGGAGGCTGCTGAGACACGCGCTCCGTGCGCACGACAGACACAATGACCCCCCCCCCCCCCCCGTATAGCCCTTAACAGAATGTTGGAGCAAGTGCTGTTAGCGAGCAGCTATTAAGACCGGAACGTCACACGAGGGGGGGCGGTGTGGCCAATACACCACGTCCCGGCCACCTTCACCACCCCAATGCTGATTTTTACACATCGCACCAGGTACTGAGTTGTCTTAGAGGAGGCCCAGGACCGGTCCATACGTTCACTGCCATTATTAGCCGTGAGCGGTGAATGGTTCTCGGGTCGATAGGTTTGTAGCGCAGAGCGCTAACCTGATGCACCATCACTCCGCAAGCACACACGTCCATACAGGCAGTCTCCAGGCTTCGTTGGCAATACCCACGGCTTTGTCGGCTAAACCGAGCCGTTCTCATGATACCTGTCCCAACACTGGAATATATTGGAATCAGCGATGCTCAAACATTTATACGGACAATGACCTGCTTACCCTCACTTATGCGCATATCTACATACATTACGTAAGCGTGTGGGTGTACGTGTGGGTGTGTGTAGAATTCATGCGCGGCAATCCTTATAGGCTTTCAAGGATATTAGGTAACGTGCTTTTTTCAAAACCAGTGTGATATTTGATACGAGCCGTGAACTGACATTGCAATACAATAGAATTGTGATGCATATGGCATCGAATTGTGACAACATCTTTAGACCCCATGCAGATCATTACGCACGTTTATTGGAGAAAAAGAGCGAGTCGTGGGCAGAGGAAACAGGAAGGGAAGTCTGGAGCAGAGTCATGGAGCGAACAACACAGATGGCTGGGGGAACAGAGTTCTGAACTGTGGGAGCCGGAGAGGAGAATGAGCGACATCCCACTGAGCAAATGTTGACTGGGGGCTTCGATACAAAGCCTGGGTTACTCGAGTGGAGAGTGCGTGGCGGGGAGTAGAGTGAGATGAGAGGGGAGGGGCAGACAAGACACGAATCCCGGGAGGTTCTTGAAGACAGCAAGCGCGGTCTTGAACTTCATCCCAGATTCGTTCGGGAACCATCGGAGGGAATGGAATATTGTTGCAGCGAAGTGGTCTCGTGTACGGAAGCCTGTGACAAATTCAAGTGCATATTCCATTGTGTGCCATCGGCGTCTGAGCCGTACATAATTCTAAAATTAGAAAAGAACATCAACGACAACAAACAACACCAAGAGGGAAATCACGCAGCGGAGCCCGGTGCATTTCTTGGCAGCTAAGCGAGCGTCGAATCGTCAGCACCTGAGCACAGACCTGGTGGGAGGGGTGTGCCGAGTGGCTCGTGCTGCCAGCCCTGAGCCCAGGGCCCCATTATCTGCGAACGTACGAGCCGAGCGAGCTCGTGAGCTCTCTCTCTCTCTCTCTCACGTGCGTGCCGCCACTGACAGCCGATGGCTATCAAAGGGAATGCTAGATGAGCCGATCGCTATCAAAGCCGGATCGCCCGCGAGTTCAAAGTCACTGGCGCGGGCACATTTGTAAAATCTCAATCCAAACAAACAAGCCGGGGTTCACTCCGTGGCCCCACTGCCCGGGGTTTGGAGAAGCTGCGAATGGTGGGAGGGAGGCTTTCCGGTGGCACAGATAATTACTGTAATTTTGGCGTCATTAGCTTTGGGGGGGGGGGGGGAAGGGGGTGTATCCACGAGTGCACACGGTGGGGTCCGCTGCCCCGCCACTTAACTGGAGTTCCCGCAGAAACAAATTGAGGTCTCGCAATCGCGAGCACGGTAAACGCAGCGTGCCTGGATGATATGACCATGCAATTGCTCCGCAAGGTGCTCCGTTAAGCAAAGGGTTGTTTGCGTGGCAGAGGGGTTGATAGTTTGGTAACAAATGTGTAAAAGGCTCATTGGTTTTTGCCCTTCAAAAAGCGTTAACAGTTTTCTTTTCTTCTTAGCCGCTTGCACACAACACACGATCCGATACACGGGCGTACCTTTCTTTTCGTTGCTCGCTTCCGAGAGAAGGCCACCTTTTGTGTACAACATTTATAATGCTGCTCTTTGTGAAGCATGTGGAGTGGTGTAAAGCGTAACATTGCCTCTGTGAGTTTCGTCTTCGAGTTACCCGAAGAATAGACGGGGTCAGGTTTTGCCCAAAATGTGCCATGGGCGGGCGGCAGAGGTGGGGGGCAAACTGGTTGCGCTGGCTTTGGGCTGGCAGTGAGGGGGGGGGGGCAGTGGATGGTGGAGTGCAAAGAGTCCCTAGCAGAGATTAGGTCTGAAAGGTCAACAGGTCAGGGTGAAGGTCACGGCGCCAGCGCAAGTCGAGCCCGGCGCGCGTTGGCGCGAGACGATAGGCGCCGGCTGCTCGATGTGCCCCGCGGGGGGCCCATCCCGGCGAGGCCCCCGGACAGTACGCGGCGGATGAGAAATGAAATAAAGAAATAATGAAACCATACCGGTGGCTCTGTCCACGGTGGTGCAGCCGCGAGAGAATAATCCCGCTTTTCAGTCATGTGACCCGGCGGGCGGCTTGGTTGCCGGGTTACAGCACACGTGAGGCTCGGAGGCCTCCTTGGAAATATCGCGACATCACTTGTCCCGCGACGAGACGAGTGCGCGTGAATGATTCGCCGTTTGATCTCCGCGACGCGTTATTCACTCTGCCCACCCGTTCTTGGCAGATCGTGTTGCCGTCAAATCACGTGCTGAAGCGTCTGTGGCACAAGCGTGCCACCCAACTTGTTGAGAGAGAGAGAGAGGGGGAGGGAATAAAAAAAAACCGACGATAATAAATTCTTCAAAATGCGAAATGAATTGTCAGGAAGCTGCAATATCTTCTTAAAGTGCGCTCACATGCACGGCGCTCCTGATATTCATGAGTGGCTCGGGGATGATATAATTATATCTGGCGGGTATAAAGCATTCGTATTTATACCTTACGCTGCACACACACACACATACACCACCACCACCGCCGCTCACCCTGTCTCAATGCCCTGGCCAACGCAGTCGACGAAAAGCACTCGCTCGGGCTTCCAAAGAGCATGGGACAGCTTGCAAAGCGCAATCATACCTAGGGATGTCATCTTCCCGGCTTGCAGTTGATTGTGGGGGGTTGGCTTGTATGTGGGGGTGGGTGGGCAGGTGGGCAGGTGGGGGGGTGGGGGAAATACATTTCAGCCGTGAACCACTAAGGGGTTAAAATCATTAAATTCGTGCGATTCTGCTTTGGCGAGGATGCATCTTACAAATACACCTCGCCTGAGTCGGGCCGTGCAGGTCGAGGGACGCTAATCAAATCAAGCACAATGAAAACCAGCGCCCGCCCGCCATGTGTCTCCCACTGGGCTCCGTAGCCAGAGTGACCGCGGGGGGTAAATTGGGAGCGTTGTCCTCAGTAACGCTCAGCTTGTTAGTGAGATATTTTATTATATTTTTCTTCCCCAGTCATTCACACCTGATATATCGTAGGTCTCGGCGTGAACTTACGTAAAGCAGCAGGGCGGAAGGAGGAATTAAATATTGAGGTCATTTGTGAAATTTGTACTTTTGAAATTAAATCAATTGGTGACAAATTGCATTCGCGAGAGGTCATCGAACAATTGAGATATCCGAACACCGTCAGCGCCGCCGCATTTGGTCAACGCACCGTTTTGCTCGCCCCTAAGGTGAACCGTTACGCAACACAGTTCAGAATGAACGAAGATCGCTCGTCGCCAGCGGTGACGTGCGTTTGGTTGCGAGGGTAAGAAGCAAGGCCAGTCCCACGGCCCGCCCGCCCGCCCGCCCGCCGCGTGACACGGGGACACACTTTGGGATTGTCGTTAAACCCGGCTCGCGTTGCTTCTGACGTCACCTTCACGTGCTCGAGATGACCGGCGACAACAAAAAACAACCGCAGGCACCAACATCGGCGCGTAAATCATTCATGTCCGCTAAAAGCCGTAACATTTTCCACGCGCTAAGCTTCGGGAAACTCTTTAAAATATAGATTATAAGGCATGAAAGCGGTTTCTTTATCCCGGGTCTTGCTAACAAGACCGCGGTGTCCTGAATCCTGTGTCTGACAGCGGGAGGGACATTCAATACGTTCTGAACAAATTGACGCATGGGGTTGAGACGATTTTACTCATGTATTCCGCCAGCCGGGGAGAAAGGGGATGGACGAATCGGAAAGTTTTTTGGTGTCAAGGTGAAGATATTGACCGGAGGTGGTGGGGAGGAGGGTGTATGTGTGATGCGCCTCATTCAGGAACACTCACTCACCATGGTCATTAATCATCAAACTGGGGATAAACCAGTCAGCTCAAGCTTCCTTTCTTACTTTCTGTCTTTCCTATAAATCTGCCCTATTTCCAACCCCCCCCCCCCCCCACAATCTCTCTGCTTCATTGTCCTACTTTTATTTCACCCTTGATATATTCCTTATTTTCAATTCATCCTTCCAATGAATAATGGAGACCCCCCGTTGCAGTGGCTTTCCCTTTTCATTTTGGTGGTTTTATTTGAAAACTCATTGCACCCTAAGCCTACCTATTTAGACTGCTCGGTCACCGTCATCATCAGCGGCAGCAGTGATAATCTACTGCTGGATGAAGGCCTCTATAAGTCGTCGCCACCGCTCACGATTCTGCGATGTAACAATCCACGCAGCAGCAGCAGCAGCAACAGCAACACACGGGCAGATTTCAGGGGACTTCTGGGTAAACTACTAAAAATTAAAATTTTTATGTTGCTACTTTTTATAATAAAAAAAAAACAAGAATAAGTATCTATAATCGCGGATTATCTCACAAAATGGGGAAACAACAATCTAATACAGAAGCTGGGGAAAACAGTGGTGCTGTGGTTGGCTGGACCCGGGAAACCTGAGTTTTACTCCCGGCCAAGAGCCACATCAGTCAGGAGTGATATTGTAAGTGGCCTGCCCCTTCACCGAACCCCAATGGACTCGCTTAATGTAGTACTGTCAAACAACCCCCAATATCGACATGGCGTGTGAAGGCGGTCAATCAGCAGTGGACTGACAAAAATGGCTGTAACGTTATTATTATTATTTATCACCGTTGTTGCTACCCTAACAGCTGTTGCTACCCAAACTAACTGTCCGTGTGTGTACACGGAAACCAAAAACACTGCATTGCCAAGCACGATTGAGAAAAAACGTGAAGACGCACGCCCCACAAAATAGCCGTTTTTGCGGAGAATATTAACCGCGCATTATCAATTTACTCGCGAGCAAACGACGGAACTCGGGGAGTAGAGTTCGAGGCACGGAGCTGGATTTTTTTTTCGGGGGTAACGCGTGGCCCGGTGGATGGCCAACTCCGAATGAAGTGCAATTCCACACGCCAAAAAAAAAAAAAATCGGTGTCTCCGAAAATGAAGCGGGCAAACTTGTCTACACTGATTGCTTTTAGAGACAGAGGTCAGAAAACAAATTTGTCGAGAGAGGAAGGGAAAAAAGCAGCCAGCGTAACACACACACACACTCCAAACAAAGAGACAATGCCGTGTTGCTGTGTGCGCGGGGCAAAGGAGGGAAACAGGGGTGATAATTTCCTGGGTATTGATCTTGGCAAGGGGTCTCAATTGATCTCCATTTTAAAACCATGCTCACAGCAACAGAGCGTTGTGGGGAGAGCGGGGGGGGGGGTGACAGTAACAACGCAACCACTTTGAAGCTAAAAAACTTAAATGCACTCGATTCACGCCCCGCGTGGCTTTACTTGAGCACATAATGTGGGCAAGACTTTAAGCTCGGACGCGAATGGGAGTTTGCCACGAGCGGTGTAACGATTAATCAGTTAATACCGAGTCTTAAGCTCACATTACTTTTGCGGAGTCGTATTGCTTGCGTGCAAGTGTTGATGCTGTTTTGTTACCGATTCATAATGTGCCACGTGCTTGCGTGTGGGAGGAGTGTGGTGCATCACGAACTTGGAAAACCTGAGTTAGGTTCTAGATTTGAAGCTTTCGTGACTGCAAGGATTCATATTCTTAGGTTTTTTTTCGGTAAAGTCACGTAGGTAAAACATCAAAATAAAAAAAAAGATCACGACGTTTCGGAGGCAACACAAGTCTCCGTCATCAGGTGGGACCGTCACAGCCAGATTACCTTGATGCAGCTAATCTGGCTGTGACGGTCCCACCTGATGACGGAGACTTGTGTTGCCTCCGAAACGTCGTGATCTTTATTTTATTTTTTATTAATTTTGATGTTTTACCTACGTGACTTTACCGACAAAACCTAAGAACACTGAGTTAGGTTCCTTTCCACGGCAAACATCAGTGGAGAGTGATATCCGAACTGGTCCTGGGGCCTCTCTCCTTCACCGGCCAGCAACTGACCAATTATTTGCCCCTTAATCCACCAGTGGAATGCCAAAGGGCTGTAAATTATATATGTTTTAATTGTATATGTTGTATATAATGGGGTCACATGACCCTCTGCAGTTGTTGGAGGCCACTCCATTCACTGCGTTGTAAGAAACAATAATCAATTCTTCAATCGAATCGTAATTCTGAATCATGACTTTTCATTAAATAACATTTGGTGAGCTGATTGTTACGCCGATAGAATTTACAACAAGGTGCAATTTCACTACCGCATTTTAATGCTTCCAGTCGTTATGTATGCATGCAACTTGAGGTTCTAACACATTACATTTAATTTAAAATATTACGCAATGCCCCCTCATATTGCCCATGAATCCAGGTCTCCCTTGGAAAATAAAACCACACTTTTAGTCTCCACAGGCTTTCACCTCGTTGAAATAAATGCATACTGTAGATTAATGCATGCCTGCAATGGCCTGGAAAAAAATATATACATTTAGTGTTTTTTACAGGATCATAATGGAGGCTTTTAGAAACACCGTGAGATGTTTTCCTCATCAAGCTGCTGGGCACACATCCGTATTGTTAATATCAGTCAGTGGTGACCAGTTATTATGCTGGGCAGTAGCGTAGCGTGCTTGTGACAATGGCCCTGGTGCAAGGAATTAAACTCGGGCCCCTGTCCAATATAATATAGCCGGTGTCTGGGCCCCACCGACCCATTTGCGCAGCTGTGCAGCCTTCACCCTGCATAGCTACACCGCTGATGCCGGCTGAGATGAAATTGCCGGTGCTCTGCACGCAAATACGCATGGAGGCTCGGTCTGCAATGATCACTTTTGAAATTTCACCACGGCTCTCAACTCGTGCAAGAACTAGCGCGAGTTGAGAACGAAAATAAATGTTTCGGTTATGAAAATCAATCTTGCAGTTCACACGCGTGCTCTCCAAGCACAAGCGCCCCTTTCCAAATAGTGCAGGCACACGTCACGTGGTACCTTTACTCTCGCCCTCCGTGCAACTGTGCAGCACGTTTACGGCCTTGTCTCGAAGAACACAAGACCAGTGCCGAATATCCTTAAATTGTCGTCGTTCCCAAACCGGTGGAGTTATGAGCAATGTGCCAGAAGCACGGAGCGTTTGGAAGAAAAAAAAGCAGAGCAAAAACGGCAATATAATTAATTTACAAAACAACACCGCCGAAATAGACAGTTCTTTTGTAGCCGCACGAGGACCGTTTTGTGAATAAATAAAACGCGAGGCTTCAGGCAGCGCTATAATCCATGGCATTGTTGCTTAAGCATGTGCTAAGCAGTGCACACGCGCGCCCAAATCACT
Organism: Lampetra fluviatilis; assembly: GCF_964198595.1. Taxonomy (NCBI): domain Eukaryota; kingdom Metazoa; phylum Chordata; class Hyperoartia; order Petromyzontiformes; family Petromyzontidae; genus Lampetra; species Lampetra fluviatilis. Next base: position 4,218,749 of record NC_136278.1, on the reverse strand, counting down.
GCTGACTTGGGAACGTCCGCGAGAGCGTGGCGCGCATCTGTTTGCTCGCAATCATTATTTCTGAAATCCGCCCCTGCTGGCTGGCCTGCCAGGCCTGGCGGGGTCAAAGTTCATGAATTTTCTATGAGCATCGATTTGGCCAATCGATTTCCCCTCTTGTGCCGCGCTCCCCACATGCTCTGCGGAGCGGCTTGAAATTTTAATTTTTTAGAGCGTTTGACTCGACACACAGATGAAATGCAGTTGTGACGCGAATAGGCTGTCAATAAGGAGAGGCGAGGCAGAGGAGGAGAGTACAGAGGAATGGCTCAGGACATGGCGCGCACAAAGGGAAGGCCGAAACTCCCTGTCGGCAGATGGCCCGACAAATACAAGGTGAAATTTGCATGCGTGGGAGATCAGAATGAGACTAAATAATAGGAACCAAGCAAATTAATGCGTCTATTATTCATAATGACAGTTTTGCACCCAAACAAAAAATGTAGAGCATTTTAAAAATAGCTCAGATAAGTGTAATTGAGAAGATGTTGCAAGTTAAATAGTGGTTCATAGCTGTTCTTCAAAATGTAACTTACCACACACATGTGAAAATGTTCGTGTAACTTATGCAAATACATGTTTTGATATAGATGTATACTTAAGCATCATGAAATAGCAGTTCATGCTCTTGTGCCCGTACTTTCTACATATCAAAAACTCATCAGTTTGTGTTATTTCAGTGTTGGAGCCTTATTACATCAATCCCTGTATGGAGGGTTACTTTAATGCAAAGTACGCATTTGCAGATACAAACAAATGTATTATTGAGATGGATTCCATTTGCCCTGGAGGAGTTAGAACACCCTAATGCTCGAATGCATTTTCTAATGATTTTAACATTGATCGTTGTAGTTACTTACATAAAAAAAACACACTGGCAGGTACTGTACTTAACACACGGACACACTGCATCTTCTAGAACAGACTAATAAGTCTGGACATGGCCGGGTTTTCCTTCACCACCTGAAATTTCGGACCTTACCCCGACTGACAAATTCAGCTCGCGTGCGCGCACTCACTTCGTTAGCGGCGAGCAGTCCGGCTAGGCACGGCAGTGCCGCGGCTTTTAATAACTTAGCCTGCCGGTAATTAGTATTGGCATCTTCTTGCCATGCCCCCCGCTTGATGTTGTGCGAGCCATCGCAGCCGCCCGCGCCGCCCGCAATTGACGCGTAGACTTCGTTAGAGCCACGAGGCCCTCTCTGGCCCCTTTTAATAAAGCAGCTGCCTGCAAGCCCCTCTCGCCCAATCTTGACGGCTGTAATGCGCCTCACTTAACACGCGGGGCCCAGGTCACTGTCGCGTCGAAATACATACGGGAGGGAATGGTTTTTTGTTTGTTTGTTTTTCGCGCGGGGTTTTGCGATTGTTGACATTAATTATTGTTTACATTTTTACGACAAATACATATTTCGATATTTTTCCTCTAAATTTACTGTCACCGGAATATAATGTTATTCACATCCTGTACTTATACACACGATGTATAAATGTAGAGTCGCAGCCCCGCGATTGCTGCCTCACGCCGCTGCTGATGGAAGGTCCTCTGCCAGAGAGGCCTCCACTCCTCAGGCCTGGCCAGACATCCAGGAAGTTGAGCGAGTACCCACACTTTACCCCACTACCACGCGACCTACCGAACAACCAAATGTGTCATATCCTATTTAAACTTATGGGTTGAACAGAGGTTATGCAACGAGCACCGTTGTTTCAACTGCCACATGGGAAGATCAAATCGAAACCAAGTCCATTGCACCGCTAACCATCAAACTGCGGCAGCACCATCGTGTACACAAACGTACACGCTCCGACATTAACGGCGCTTTGTTACATCATCACTGCTAGCCCACGCGCTGCTATTGAATGCCATAAAAGAGAAAATAAAATATATAAATAAGAAGCTAATCGTAGCCGCGAGGATTGTCTCTTCCCCACACGTCTCTGCGGTGCTGTTCGTATCGACGGCAGCGCGCCCCCCAGTATTTTTAGGATCGACTCGCGGCCATTATCAAATTAAGGAGCACAATTAGGGCCTGTCTGGTGGGATACAGCTGATTGCTGGATATCTTTTGTTCTGGCCCTGCTGAATGCTACTCGCTGCCATTCATTATGAAAATAAGAAAACTCATGGTGCATTCGTGAAAGATAAAGGTGTAGCCCTGCAAGTGCCTGCTCGTGCCACTGCATGCAGAAGGGCCTCCGCTAGAGGGAGCTTGAGAGAGCCCCTTTAGCGGAGTATTTTTGGCCGACTGTTTGTGTCACGGTGGAGATTTGTTAACTCCCTCGCCTGGTATGCAGGAGATCGTGGGTTCGATTCTAACGAAGTGAGTGCGCGTTCTCCCTGTGACCGTGTGGATTTTTCTCCAGGTCCTCTGGGTTTCCCTCCACACTTAGAAACATGCGTTTAGAGCAATTGGCTGCGATAAATTTCCACATGACGATAAGCCACTTCGTTGAGCTATCATTTGCCATAGCCTAGTCGCTTCTGAAAAAAGAGCTAAAAACCTGAGTGGGCCTTACCTGGTAAAATAAAATAAAAAATGATTTAATTTAAGCGTGTAATTTTACGCTGGCTACACGTCTGTATGAAGTAACCCATACTTTACCCCTCCACACACCACCTGCCGATAGACTTACTGTGGCGTCTCTATTTATGCAGCTTGCTGGACAAAGGTGCTCAGGTTGGGGAGGGGGGGGGGAGATTTAAAACAACAACTTGCTTTATTGCTTTAACAGCCACGCCGGGGGGATCGGATCCATCCGACGACCTCTGGATTGCAAGTCCAGCGTGCTAACCGTTACAACCACGGCAGCAGCATCGCATGCATACGTGCCATGATTTATTAATGTTGTACAGTCGGCGTGGATGTGTAGCTGGCGGTTGGCACGCTTGCCAATGATGTGGCAGATGACGGGGGTTTAGAAGGTCACATCCCTACCTCTACGGGGCAATGCTGCGGGACATTATCAAAGCGTCCTCCAAAGTGCATGTTAAAGACCTCGTGTCATCACTCCGGAGGGAAGACTGGTGTCACGGCCGTCGTTTGCCAAATATGTTAATTATTTTGTAGTCAATTGCTCGTAAGTGGAACAGATGTCAGTTTCAACGTTGAAGCGAGCTCTTTTACGTTGTTCACATCCGTTACGTACCACTATAATTCCTTAAAGAGTTACACCATTGAGCGGCTGGATGGTGGGTCAACACGCTGCGCTACAGACCCAGTGACCTCGATTTGATTCGTGGCTACAGCTAACATGAGTGGCGAGTGAAGTTTGAACCGGTCCTGCCCACCCTCTCCCCCCTCCCCAACGCACTTCACGAATCCGCATTGACCAGAATTTGAAGTGTGGTCAAACAACGCCCATAACTGGCACAGCAAGGGGAGATTTTCATCCAGCAGTGGATTGGCGAAGGGCTGTAAATCATTAGTATTATTATTGTTAATATACACAGTTCTGTACTGTGGCCCCATCGTTTAAAAACACCACACATTTCGTCGTGTAAACTGATGCCTGTGCGCACAACAAAAACAACAACAACCGCCGTTCACTAAGTGGCGGTGACGTCATGACGGCGCTTGTGCCATGCTAGGTGCACTTTTGAGGCCACGTGAAGTGTCTAAGTCCAAAGCTGGCAGAAGGTCACGGGACAGACCCAGGTGCCCGTGGGTTGACTGAGCGAGAGGACCGGCAGATGCACCAGATGCGCTCCCTACTGTGCCAACTCTCTGCGCTTTAGCCGCCCCGACGCTCCGTTGGTTGTTGTGAGCATCGCTCTTCTGCCCTCCGTTGTAGCTAAAATTGTGTTTTTCGGTACTTGAGTGGCAGGCGGGGCGTTGTCAGCCTGCCTGCGCGCTAAAAAAGCTCACCGCCGTCTCCATTCTAGTCGCCGTCGTCCGTGTGAAAGTCATAATCCCGCAGCAGAATAAACATGCCGAGAGAGATAGCGTCAGCTGATATGATAGCCGCTGCTTTGCGGGGTGGTGGTGGTGGTGGTGGGGGCTGGGGGAAACGTTAGTCATGAGGGAAAAATCCAAGCTCTTCCGCAGATAAAGATTACACACGCTCTCTGGGAAAGCTGCCGGCCCCGACAACCCGCAATGTTGGCGCTTGTATTTGACCATACATCCATCCCAGAGCTTCCCGTGACACAGATAGCGGTTCGGTGAAAATCTCGTTTCTCAGCAGCTTCGTCGAGTTACCACGTTGAACTCCGCGCAGCGCGCGACGCGAGTTTTGCTCAAGACCGCCGCTTTTCCGGCGCGTTTGCTCCGTTTTCCCACCGATAAAACGTCGTGGTGTCGGCGTTGTCTGGCCGCGTTCAAACAACGAGCCAGAAGCAGCTGCTCCTCTAAACCATGAAATCACGCAAGATGAAAATAAACCGAGCGCTCCTTTTAATAAAGAGATAGCGGGCTAATTTGAACTTGCTTATCTCCTTCCTCTATCCCACTTACTCTTTGGACAGATTAACTCGTGTTTTCGCAACGATTCTATATTTGTTTGTCTAGCTCTTCTGCACGTTTTGCTTTTGTTGTGTGCCTGTGTGCTTGCTTGTGTATGGGTGTGTGTGTGTACGTGTATGTGTGTACGTGTGTGGGTGTACGTGTATGGGTGTGTGGGGAGCGGTAGTGTAGCGGTTAGCGCTACGCTGCGCTATGAACCTGGCGACCCGGGTTCGATTCCCGCTCACGGCTAACACCAGTGACGATTATCTGAACCGGTCCTGGGCCTCCTCTAGGTCGACTCAGCCTTAAATGAGTTCCTGGTGCAGTGTGTAAACATCGCCACTGGGGAGACAAAGGCGGTCGGGCGTGGTGCTGGCCACCCACCCACTCGTTCGTGTACCGTTCCGGCCTTCATAGGTGCTTGCTAACAGCACTTGCCCCTACAGTCTGTTAAGGCTATACGGGGGATCTTTGTCTTTTTGTATGGGTAAGTCGTAGTGCAGTAGTCAGCGCCGCGCTGCGCTACAAACCCGGCGACCCAATTCATAGCCATGACAATTAGCCTCCCCGAGGTTGACTCAGCCTTAAATGAGTAACTGGTGCGGTGTGTGAAACATCAGCACTGGGGAGACAAAGGCGGCTGGATGTGGCGCTGGCCCGCCCATCCTCGTGCGCCGTGCAGGCCTTTCATAGTTGCTGGCTAAAAGCACTTGTCCCAACAGTCTGTTCAAAGCTATACGGGGGATCTTTGTCTTTTGTGTATGTGTGTATTACTTCCCCCCCCTTCCTCCCCTCCACCTCCACACCACCGCAGTGGTAATTTTCTATGGTATCCATCGTATCGTTTTCCTCCCCCCCCCCGGTCGCGAGCCCTTACTCTCCTCTTGCGCCCGCTTATTATATTTATCTGGCCCTGCTCTTTTTCAACTGCGACTCTCACCTTTAAATCCGGCAGCTCCATCTCGTTGCCCCCTGCGCCCAGTTTGTTCAGCGGTAAATGTGTTTGCTCCCAAAGGCTCCTCGCCCACCTCCGTCCACCGCGTCGCGCATTTGCTCGATCGAGCGCGAGCCACTTTAAGGAACCCCAGACGCTTTATGTTCACTCATTGAAGTCAAACGGTGTCTCCCTCTCTCTCTCTCCTCTCTCCTCTCAGAGAGCTCCGTACATTAACTTGGTCAAACGAGCAACAAGAACTGTCGTAACTTCATAGCTATTTCAACAACCTTACCAAAAGGGAATTGCGAATTTTTTAAAAAAGGAACAAAAATACAACGCAGTGAAAAGGCGGCTATGAATGGTCACGTGTTTATCTAGCTGTGAGGTGGGGGGGGGGGTTACTAAGCGGCTACTGCACCTCGCTATGGCCACATTTGGCCCTGCTCATATCTGGACCGCCAACCCACACTGAGCGGCGTAGTGAACTATGGTCAAATAACCCGCCACATTAGACTTGGTCTCGGGAGATCTTCGCCAAGGGAAGTGGTTCGATAAAGGATTTCAAATTATTACTGTCGTCATCGTATTTACGTACTTACAGTTATTGTAAGAATTGCTGAAGATTCACACTTGAATGCAAGCACAGGTTCAACAATTTTTTAAATAAATAAATGCGCGTTACGCTTAATTTAAAAAATGAAAAGTCTGCACTTAAAATTAACGTGTCAAAAATACCGATACGGCTCAAAGCTCTCCGCCCCTGGCCACTGACCAACACGAGCGCCACCCGTATGCACGGCGATACGCGGATACACGGGGCCACGCGGATACACGGGGCCACGCAGATACACGGCCATACGCAGATACACGGGGCCACTCGGATACACGGCCATACGCAGATACACGGGGCCACGCGGATACACGGCCATACGCAGATACACGGGGCCACGCGGATACACGGCCATACGCAGATACACGGGGCCACGCGGATACACGGCCATACGCAGATACACGGGGCCACGCGGATACACGGCCATACGCAGATACACGGGGCCACGCGGATACACGGCCATACGCAGATACACGGGGCCACGCGGATACACGGCCATACGCAGATACACGGGGCCACGCGGATACACGGCTATACGCAGATACACGGGGCCACGCGGATACACGGCCATACGCAGATACACGGGGCCACGCGGATACACGGCCATACGCAGATACACGGGGCCACGCGGATACACGGCCATACGCAGATACACGGGGCCACGTGGATACACGGCCATACGCAGATACACGGGGCCACGCGGATACACGGCCATACGCAGATACACGGGGCCACGCGGATACACGGCCATACGCAGATACACGGGGCCACGCGGATACACGGCCATACGCAGATACACGGGGCCACGCGGATACACGGCCATACGCAGATACACGGGGCCACGCGGATACACGGCCATACGCAGATACACGGGGCCACGCGGATACACGGCCATACGCAGCACCAACACGCGCCCCGCCTTCCCCCGTGCCGCAGCTCTCCTCGCTCAAATCAATACAAATTATCAGCGAGCAAACAGGGCGGGACAGCCTGAATCGCAGCAAGTGTTTGCTCCCAAATCAGGCAATCCATCTTAATATGGGCCAGGGTCAAGAGGCCGGAGGGCAGTGGGGGGCAGCCAATCTCCGCACTTCATAATTACCCGGGCTGTGAAACGGCGAAGGTATGCTCGCGGTCTGGGTCGCCTTACAGAAATTTGACGCCATTTTAATATTATTGCTATTATTATTATCACGAGCTCATCTTTGCGATTTTGCAGTCCTTTTCGAACGCACAAAAAAAATAAGATGCGATCGTATTAGTGGGATTTTGCAGACAAATAGGGGATAAAGTACAAAATGTTTTAACTCCGCTGTCCCACTGAGCGCTGTGATATCGCGAAGGGCAACACCGTGGGAGACATCAGCATGTCTTATTTAATTATTGTCGTGTGACGGCCAGAACTAATTTCAACATTATCCCCGTATGTAATTGCATGGAAACACACTGGACGAACCTGTCCGCTTGAACGCCATGATCTGTTCAAACATTCACGTCGGAATGGTCGCCCTCGCGTTAAACAGGTTACGGACAGCACGTCTTTCCACCTTCGCTTGCCCTGAATGTCGCATGGCTCATGGGCATCTCATGCATATGCCCTTCGCTGTGGGGTGCACGTATTTTTTATTATTATAAAATCTTTGAAAAATTTTAAAGAGAAAAAAAATAAAAAGAGAAAAAAATATCTTCTTGGCAAAAACTCAAGGTGTTGACATAAGCGTTCGCATTGGTAATACAGCCTGCAAATGTGTTATAATCAGCTTTGAAATATGTTTAAGAACTCGCTGTTGGCATTGCAAAAATGTACGAAAATTAGCAGACTTGGCATTAAAAAACGTGATGGATAAATTGCAAACGCTTGCCAATGGAGCTGTTGTGTTTGGATTGGCTTAGCTTTAATTGTACAACAGTTTGACTAAACAATTATACGACACACATCTATGAATATTTAAAGTAAGAAACAGTTATAAGCCAAAGGGTGGGGGTCGGGGGGGGGCTGATGGAGGATGGGGGAGGGGGCCTGGTTTTCATTGCAACATTTTTTTTATCATTCGCGTATCTACGCTGCACATCTCCTTTAACAAAAAAAGAAGTAAGCTTAATTACTGCGCAGTTCACGCCCAGACAACAACGTTTCTGGATGCAATTAGGGGCCGATTGCAAAGACAACAACGGGGACCACACACTCACTCTGGCTGGGACAGGGGGGGGGGGCGCACCGCAAGCCCCAAAACTGCTTTTATCACCGCACGCGGTGCGCTGAAACAGCTTCCTGAGCTGCTCGCTTATCAGAGCCGCGCCATCCGCACGGATGTGCTAGCCGGCCCTGCGACCTGACTGCGTAAATGTGAACGGGCGCGCTTGGCGGAAATTGCCGGACGCCCAGAGAGGTGGCAGAGGCGGTGTGTTAAGCTCAGCTGCGTCGGGTGCCTGCGTGCGTTACACACCGCGATCTGTGTTCGCTCGCCCTTTATTATTGCCGGAGCGTACACTTTTTTAAGGCGACCTACGGCGGCGGGCTACACTTGGCAAACATTTATTTAACAAACTCAAAAAAAGAGGGTGGCGTGGTAATTTAAGAATCGTGGGTAACGAAATACCTATTCTGAAATATCGTGGGGTAATGTACACACTCGCTAATTAGCAGATGGCACATTTCTTTGATTATATTTAAGATGAAGGATTAAGTTGTACCGGTGAACCGTGAACCCGGAGACAAGTGTGCTAACCATAAACCAGACAGCGAATATTTAAACACACACTCGTACTTACAAACACACTACACTTTATAATATACGGAAAGTTAAAAGAGCATCAAGATTAATCGAAGCAGCAATGTTGGCTAAAGAAAGATGAAAATAAATAAAGCTTTTGGAAGGGGCTGATGGTGATCTACATAAACTTGCCGGATACCACCAATCTAGATAATTTTAATTTCATCGCCATTATTATAAAAAAAAATGTTTGTTGTTTTATAGACGCGACTGTTCCTTGACAATTCATACATAAACATGGGGCTGCGAGTGATTAATCTGAATATTCCAGAATATGAGAATTCCATTCCTCTCCGCAATGGACACATATGTTGGCATCTAGTGCTGAGATCGCGTATGCCACCCATAAGCTCTGTGTGACGAGACACAGATGTCAGATGCTGTTTAAGGGAATGCCAAGGCATAGTCCGAATTGTGTTTCTGGACCGCAGTTTCTAGAGCAAGGGGTCTGGTTTGCATCACGAATGGAGCAGCACGGAGGCCACATATGACAAAGTCGACAGTCCAAAGCCTGGTCAGGATATCGCTGCAACAGAAAGGCGAAAAGACTCTGCCGGCGCATGCCTTCAAATACAATCTGCACCACGGCTTGCACCCACACAGGCGCCGCCGTGTATTTGAATAACCACCACAGCTTCCGTGATTGGAAACAAAACGTCTTGAGTGGCTCTAGGGGGCACCCCAGCAACTCCGTGCTGATGGCACCGATGCCACCGTCTTGAAACGAGACTGGGATTTGCTAACGGGGGAAGGAGAGAGAATTTGAGCGGTGACTTCGTCACAGCAATGATAATATATTTGTGGGGAGGCCTATTGGTGGAAACAAAGCAAGCCTGCCACTGATGATCGGCATTCAAATAAGTGGCCATATATGACGCGGGATTTTTTTAAGTATAACTTGAATTTCCATTTGGAAAATAACACATTCGCATCATCAACATTAGCCTTCATCACTGCACTCTCCTCTATTGTCTTGGGATCTACTCTCGTGATATTGAGATTTAACAATCCGTCTATCACCTGCACATGCGTTTATTTCATTGCTCCATCTCCACGGGGGGTGCCCTTTCGGGTGTATTCCCTCCTGCGGGCACTCTATCGTCAGTTTCAACCGGTGTGCCTTTCCCAAGCCGGCTAACGCTTCTTAAGTCAATGTAGCGTCTCAACCTTGGGTATCCACGTCTTCCTGTTTCTCAGCTGTTTCGTTTAAGCGGTAGCCTCTCTCTCTCTCCCTCCTTTCCGTGGGCCCTCATCTTATCTGGAGAGATGGCATTGTCAAAGCGCTGCTTTCGTGGTAAACGTTAGCACATCTGAATGAGCTTTACAAGTTCTGCTTTTCGATGGAGTAGGGTTGGGGTTGCATTTACTGCTCTTGAAGAGTGCACTTAAGTTTAATAACCCCAAAGAGCATATTGCAAGTGTGCAATATGCTCTTTACAAGCTGTCTAAAAAGGCCACTTTGAATTACACCTGGAAACTTTAATGTTGAAGCATACCTGCTACATAACGGTGTGCATTGAATAATAGAGAAGACGCGTCCTGCAGCAATGCAAATGAATTGCACTGCCGATGCTAACTTTGGAAAAGTGGTGTTTGGGGAGTCGAGTAAATAGGCAAGTAAATCAATAAATGAGCACGCGCACACGTAGGGCGAGCAAAACAAAAAGCCAACGAGGGCATTGCCACGGCACCACGACTCGTCACGAGCTCCTTCGCGGTGGCATTCCGCGCGGCAAACGTCGCTCGGCAGCGTCGCGCTCACCGCCCCCCTCCCCACCACCACCACCACTATGGGCGAGCAGCCAGGGCGGCACGGCTCGTGGGAGAACCGGCGCGCGACCCGGCTCATCGCCACGCATGAGGCTCGGGGTTATGCAGATCGAAGAGAGCGCGCTCGAGGCAATCGCTAGGACCGTGGCTGGGGCGGGCGTCTTGCCTGCGCCCTGCGCCGAGGACGCCCCATTCCTCGGCCCGTCAGCCCCCCCCCCCCCGCTATTAGAGGCCTAAGTGACAAATCTCTCCCACGCCCGGGCTTGACACCCTTTTATGATTAATGGTCTGATTATGGGTAGCGGCCGTATCTCTCTTTTTTTTTGTCTGTGTGTGCGTGTTGGTTCTTTTTTTGTGTCCCTTCTTGCCGTTCATTTCCCGAGTCAAAGCCCTCGGCGTCGATGATGCGCTCACAAGCACGGCCCCAGAGCCGTCGCGTTCGGTGAGGGCGAACGCTCACGGAGCGTGCGTGCCGCGATGCGCGCCGGGACGGGCAGGCGTGGGTTAACGTCTCGCTCATCAAGCGCACGCACGCGCACGCACGCACGCGCGTGCCCGCCGCCACGAAGCTCAGACACCTCGTTTGCGTGACGCGCCCCCGCGACGCGCGCGTGCGCGTGTCACTTTATTAAACGCTGCGCGCCGCGGCTTATTGTGTCACTCATGACCCCGGACGCATTACGCTTCCCCGGGTGTAAGTATTCACGTGTTCTCAACTTCACTTGATTGGCGTGCCACTCTGCGCAACGAGGCAGGGTTTCTTTTTTTTTGCTCAGATGCTCAGAGATGGAGGGCCCTTCGTGCGGGTTTTGGCACCTGATGACAATCTTTCTGCCTGCTCTTTCTCTCTCTGTCTGAGCGTCAGCTTTTCTCCGTATTAGTTAAAGCACCGTTAATGTTGAATTATGTGCCATGCGGCGGGTGGCGCCAGAAATTACCCGGTGCCTAATGAATGAAACGAGACAGGTTTTATTGGGTTTACAAACGGCCATCGATTTACGCCACGCTTCGTCGGACCGGGACCTTCGCTGTGGATGATTTTTTTTCTTCTTCTTCTTCTACTGAAATTAGAAAAAAATGAACGAATGAGAAAAATCAACAAACAGATGTGGAATTGTAATTTTTCCCGTTGCTATTCTCCTTTGATTTCGTAATTTATTTTTTGGCTCTGCATTTACATAAGTATTGTATTCTCTACAAAATTTGCAGAGAGCCAAATCAAACTTATTGCATTAGTATTTGCTTTAAACACGACGGCCCAAATCCATTTAAAATACAATGTTGCATTTATCACTTATACATTTGCTTTCATACGATTTCAGTAAATGCTTACATTTGTTTTAGAGTAATTTACCATTCGCACATTTACAACGGGTTGGCAACAAAGTTCCGCTCATAGTCTACAGCCATTAATGAGATACCGGGATAGATCTGGTGTCATAATTAAACAAAACAAATCATTTGGCGATGCTACTGCCGCATTGCGCAAGCACTGATTTACAAAAAGAACTCAGCACATTCATCAACAACACTGTGGACTTAAAATGAAAACATGCAATCTGTGACAATTTATGCAATAGCCCCGCTTCATAGCAAATACTTTTGAACGCAGAAGGGGCATAGCCCGAAACGTCGCCTCGTGTTTATTTTTGTTACTTGAATAGCTGGTTCAAAAAATGCCGCACTCGCAAGCGAAACTTCTAAAGTTGTCCAATAAAGCGTCCGTGCCACCCGGTTTAACGTGCAGTTTCACGCCGAGGCTTGCTTGGACAGAAATATAAATTCCACTCTTTACTCTTAACACGTAAACCTTCCTAACTCACACCACGCAATAAGACCCCGATGACTTCTGCCAAGGACTGCGTCCGAGTTCGTAGGATTACACACATCTGCGCATTCTAATATCGACCAAATGATCCGGAGAGTGCTCGACCCCGGCAGATCTTAGATGCTAAGCAGGGATTTGAGCCTGGATAGGACTGGTACGGCAGGGGCTACTGCACAGCTGCATTGTCAGCAGAGGTTCGTGTAGAAGACTCCACTACTGTACTGCTCTGCACTGTGCTCCGACACTGACGCTCCCCACATTCTCCGACCTCGCACTGACCAGCGCGGTGAAGCGAGAGGATAGACAACAACAACAACAAACTACTGCGCACGGCTAACTCGCGACAATTCTGCCGAGCCGCGCCACGCACATCGCACTTTCACCTCCGAGGCCGTCTGGAAACACCTCCGCCTCCTGCATTCAGCAAGCTGCCGTCTTGAGCTTCCGTGGGACATCACCACGGCTGATTTTCTTTCCTCACCCTCCCCCAATTCCCCCCCCCGCCCCGCCACTTAATTGCGGGTGCTGGCAGTGTCACGACACGAGCGAAGGGCTCGCCTCGCAAGCCGATATCGGCCGCTGCGACGCGAGTTTGCACGAGCGTGATAAGTCACAGGGAGCCCCGCAAGCCCCCCACCGCCCCCACCTGCACGCCGGCGCGCCGTCAACCACCGCCGTCGCAGCGTCGCGCAGATCAGAGTCAATATTTGCCATCCGCACTCGACACGAAATAGATGTTAATGCTATGCAGTGGCTGGGGGGGCTCCTTTCAATAGCGATTCCTCCCGGCGCGCTGACGACTGATGCGATGCGCTCTAACGATTTTCCTCCGCCGTCTCCGTAATCCGTTCCACGTGCTAACGCGCGCGCGCTCGCTCCGTGAGGCGCGGGCTCAAGCGTCTTGCTTGACTCCCAACAAGAAGCAAATTACATAACACTGCTGAAGCATGACAAGCAGGTTTTACCAAGTCCTGTCTGTGACGGATGCTCTGCATAATGCCACTTCTCACTGGCCCGTTAGCCCGGGTATAAAATAGTGATGCATTGATATTTGCGAGCCGCGCGGCGTCAGTGCATTATTAAAGCAATTCGGCTAAATATATTACATTAGGGATATTTGAAGATGTACGCCTGCATTTTTGTCAGGCGGTGATTATTGAGATTTTTTTTTTATCCCGCGATGTTGATATATGACCAATAGTTCAACCAGTCGAGCGTGCCGTGTGATTAGATGTGATTAAATGATAAACTCTTAATATCTTCCATTAAAAGCAATACTTGTCAAGACAAGTTAATTATTTTTATATGATGCCTTATCAGCCACAGAATGTGATGGGATCTAAATTCCCATCATTTCGCTTTATCACCTAAAATTAAATAGGATTCGCACAGCAATGGTTCAAGCCTGCAGTCTCGGCATGCAATCGGAATGTACTTCATGAGCATGAGGGGTGGCAGGACAAATGATGGGGGTGATGACAGTAATTATTGTGGCGGCGCCAACGATGCTGACGATCACGATCGTGGTGGTGGTGGTGGTGATGACTATCGTGGATGACTGCATATGGCTCATTAACTTAGAATAATAATTATAATACCCTTTATTTACCAAAGAGAGCCTCACTGAGTCTCAACACCAGCTTTCAAATTGTGATGTTTGGCAGTTCCGTAAAAATGCCACTTTGGCCCCATGTGTCAAGAAACATATGAGGGGGATCACCATGAAAGCTCAGTACAGGTAGATTCAAGTCTCCATTGTTGTACTGCCATCTCCTGGCAAACTCGTAGGCCACTCCTACAATACCTAGTATCTCCACCTCGTCCCTTATCCGAGTGTTAACCAGGCTCAATTCTGCTTAGCTTTCAAAATTGGTAAAAATGTAATCGAGTACCTGAAGGGAGATTTAGAAAAACATTTTTTTGATGAACACTGACCAAAAAGCCTACAACGCAATGCGGGCCAGTGACAGAGAGCGCAAATGGTCGTACAGAAGATCATAAACGAATGCGCTTCGTGAACAAAGCAACGTTACAGGAACTTCAGAAAAGGCAGAAGATTTGGAGATGATTCTCAATGTCGAGGAGCATGCGGAGAGAATCTGATAAAAAAACAATTTTTGCATCGTCTCATGCGGTTGTCGAACACAACACGCGACAAGCGAGTGGAGCGGCAGGCAGCGAGTCTGGTAAAATGAGTCTTTGACCAGGGCGGGCGGTATTGAGGTGTTGAAGTTCACGTGCACAAGGACCGTCGCAGTCGCGACAGGACGTTAGGTGCAAGGCAACTCCACGAACATGTGTTGAGATGATGATGAGATTGACGATACTTATGAGCGGACGAATCATTTGTGGATTATGACGACAGAGGCGTTGATGGAGAAGCGCTTGGCGACTGCGGTTGATGTTGCAGCCGAGCGTTTTGCTCACCGCAGCGTTTGCTTTTCGATGTTCCCCGCAGCTCTGAACGAGCCCACCATTGACTACGGCTTCCAGAGGCTGCAGAAGGTGATCCCGAGACACCCCGGCGACCCCGAGAGGCTACCCAAGGTAACCGAACACCGCGGCCCGTCACCCTGCCACGCTGTCCACCACAGAGTGGGCAAACGACCAAAGCCGGGCTATCCAATTAGGGGCGCCGCGGTGGCGAGATGTTAACTACCTCGCCTAGTATACAGGAGGTCGTGGGTTCAATTCCGGCCCTGGCGCCTGCATATTTGGGGTTTGCATGTTCTCTCCGTGCTCGCGTGGATTTTTCTCCGGGCCCTCCTCTTTTTCTGTCCGCATTTAGAAGCATGCCTTTCTATATGATAAGCCACTTCGTTGAGCTATCATTTGTGACCAGGTCGCTTCTGAAAACGAGATATATATATATATCTCAGTGGGCCTGACCTGGTAAATTTGTTTAGTTCAATTATCGTTAAACTACCCGTCATCATTTCCATGACTTGGCAAAGTCTCACCTCGGTCCCCACGTGTGCTGCTGGACGGGAGGTCATGGGTGGGGTTTGGTGACATCATTGGCATCGTCAGCCGCGTCATGCATGCTGGGTGTGGCTCTGTGTGGGGGGGGGGGTTCCTGCTTTCGGGGAAGGCAGGATGTCAGGATGGCTGCCATTGATAGAGTAGTCAATAACAATAGATCGTGGTTTAATCGACTAATTAAGACGAATTGTCCAAGCTTTACAATTTATGCGAACTAATATTTGCACGTACATGTAAAGCCCATACTTTGAGGGCCGTGAAAGATATTTGACCATACTTCACCACGCTGGTCAGTGCAGAACATCAGTGGCTTTAATGCTGATCTGTCCTCTGCTGCCCATAATGCCTGTACGCAGTGCTCACCCATCCCAACACTGCACAGGCTCGGATGTGCTTAGCTTCTGAGATCCGATGAGATCAGAGGTGCATTCTGGGTGATTTGGTCATAAGCTTGTGAACTAAACCAAATAAATAAATAACCATCAGGCAACTGCAAGTCAGTCAGCAAATAATAAGACAAGAACAATGTGGACAGATGGGTTTATTAGGGGGGAAACTGCAAAATGAAATGGAACTGAGTAGACCGTGCCAATTCTGATAGCGAGCCCTTTACCAAGCTTCAATGTAAAAGATTAAAGAGCCTGGCTTGCTCTCTCATTTGGGGTGCTATGGGCATATACAGGGTGGGTGGGGAAGCATTGCGGGCACATCTGTAGGATGTCGACAAACTGGCGTTTTTTTTCATCTATTCTTTCTCATTATCGCGTGAATAATCACTGGCTTTTGAAAACTATGTTCGGAAATGATTACGGAGATCATCTATTACTATGGCCAGTTTGCGCGCTACACCGATGAGTCTTGGTTTACTCGTGTTATTCAAAATAATTATGAATACCAGCACTCAAATACACACACAACACACACATGAGTATATACATGTCGAAGATCCCGCATTGAGCGTGAAGCCTTCTAGAATAGTGAGACAGGCACGGTTTGGCGAGTGCTTGTGCAAGTCGCAAAGCCGTGGCAGATTTTTTTCAAAGATATTTTGCTTCGTTTAACTTTTCCCATACCGCGCGTGGTCAATGTGAGCAAATAACCACTGGCTTTGCGGCAGTGAACTCACAGCGATCGACCGCTCCTGATGTTAAGGATTTAAAAGGCCCATTGCAGATTACTCCGCTGGGTCCAAAAAAATTCGAGAAATGCCCCTGGCTACAGCGTCCACCGACGTGCAATTGGATTTTGAATTTCTACCGGGGCCAGATTCCTCTTTTGGCAAGGCAATTGAGCGCAACATGTCAGCATGCATCCTTAGACTTGGCTTTCCGATGTGGGATGTGGGGACGCAATGCATTTCCACAAACACCCTCCTTTCTGGGTCATTGCTAAATGGTCAAAAGCCAGTCGCCACTTCCAGTGATTTTGCGTTTAATGACCAAATCAAACGGTTTGGTCGTCTGCAAAGTCAATAGCCCCCAAGACGCGTCCAGCCTCTGTGAGGATGAGCAGGGGCTGACTGAGCAGTGACCATGCTGAGCGACGTGCCGCTTGACACGTGCGTCGCGTCGCGTCGGGGGGGAGGGGGGGGGAGCGGTGGCGTCGTAGTTACGACGGACCTCACCGCACCAGAAACTAAGCTATGGATCAATGGGTGTGGGTGGTGGGGGGTGCTTTCTTATTCACGTGAAATAACGGCAGTGTGCAGACACCCATTCGAGAATTAAATGAGGAATTAACTCGAGAATAACTCGAATAAATGCTTGCAAAGGAGCAACCGTAAACGGAATCGTTACCCTAAGAGGCGCCCCGTAGCAAGACGTTTGCGCGTGGCGTGCGCATCACCGCGCCGCGATTCAGCGCCACTTCCGGTGATTTTGCGGTTCAATCGCGGCGCGGCCGGCAGCGCTGATCTTACGCACGGCACGCCGCGGCTGTTTTCGCGGGGCCTTCATTGTTGTCATAATGTTTATCGCAATAACGTCGCGCGCCATACATCACCGCGTCTAATTGCGCTGCGTCTGTCACTGCGCGCGATCGGCTCTGACCAAACAAGGGTGGCGGTGGCGATTGTGAGCCCGTTGCACGCTCTGAACGCAGCCGCGCGATGAATGGAAACGGGTTCCCATCGATAGCCGAGTTACGCGTCCCGTAATGCGTCGCAGCAAAGAGATGAATCCGCGACGATGATGCATGAGGGTGTTTCACCTGCGCCGTGTTGCGTGCGTATTTCCAGTCTGTGAAACTGTTACAGCGCGGCACATAACAGGGTCAGCGGTAATGTATATGGTAATTATCACAGGCAGGCGTACATTACACCATGCTTAATAAACTGTCAGCCCAGGTTTCACACTCTTGCAGTAATGCTGACATTACATTCAATCACCGGGCACTGCGTTTACTTTGTGGGTGCGCGAGTTTGTAAGAAGAAAAAAAAACTCGCGATCCGATCCCATTGCTTGAGTTTATTTCGCTGTAAACGCCGCTTCGTGAAATCTCAGTAATCTAAACTCGTGCTGTTAATGTGGATGTTATATCACTATTGCAAAATGACACGAAACTACAATGGGGGAAAAATATATTAAAATTCTCAACCACCCACTTTACAAATGAAACACCTTCACCTATTCCGCGGCAATATATAGCAACGTGCTTGAGTTATTATTACATTGCAATCTATATATAAATTAGTACATGCGTGTAGCGCAAGCACACACACACACGCAAGTAAAAGCACATGGCGTATGCATAAGTACACGTTTACACAATATCCTATAGGCACGCACGCACTAACACATTCGTGTCAGCCCTTTTGTGCGTGATGGACTGGTATTGTTAAAAGAACCAGGCAGCCCATTTTTGTGCAGGTGCAGCCAGCCTCAATTATCTTGTTTAGCCACAAACAGGCGCGCGCGCGAGTACGTATGTATGTGTGCATGTATGTGTGTGTGTATGTGCATGTATGTGTGTATGTATGTGTATGTATGTATGTGTGCATGTATGTGTGTGCATGTGTGTGTATGTGCGTGTATGTATGTGTGTGTATGTATGTGTATGTATGTGTGTGTCTGTGTGTGTATGTGTGCATGTGTGCATGTATGTGTATGTATGTATGTGTGCATGTATGTGTGTGTATGTATGTGTGCATGTATGTGTGTGTATGTGTGTGTCTGTGTACGTGTGTGTGTATCTACACGCGTCGTGTTTACAGCGCCGCGTTATGCATGGCCGTGGGCCGGCCCCGTCTGTGCGTCTGTGTGATTGGCCGGTAATGGAGCCCAGCATTGCCCCCCCCCCCCCACTTCGCGTGCTATGGAAATTGCGCGGCGCGGCAATTCATCATGGTTAAGCGGGCTGTCTGTGGCGGCTTTGCCGAGGTCAGGCTATCAGAGGCGCCGACGCGCGCAATGCTCCGCCACCCGCCGTAATCGAATACAAATAAAAACTTTATCGCCTCCGATGCAAGCGAAACAAAACGCGCGCGCGAGATCACACGGATAAAAGAGATGGTTTTATTTTTCAACGGCAGGAGGGAGGGAGGGAAGGAGGAGCGGCGATCTTCGCGAGATAAAAAAAAATCTAAACAACGGCGACAAACAAGCAAACAACAACAACAAAATGTTGCGAGATGAAACCGCCGCTCTCGTTTTCGTTTGCCCGCCCCGAAATTACCCGCGCTCACGTCCTCGTGTCGAGGGGGCCGGCGATGCCGTGGCGAATTCACAACTCGACGCTTGCCACGGACACATGCAAGGCAAGGCTTACGGCGATCAAAAAATTGCCGAGATACATCTCGATAACAGAAATTCCTTTTCCGTACAACAGCGTTAGAGTTCGGATAAATGAGACATTTACAGCAGTTTTTTTAGTGTGCTCTGCAATTCACTTTCGAACTCACACGTCTCTGTCAATCCACTGGTGGATAACTGGGTGAAGTCTTCCCCCTATGCCGCACCAAAACCATTCGCCACTGATGTTAGCCATGACCGTAAATCAAACTCAGCTGGTCGGGTTCATAGTGAAGGGCACTTGCCACTGCGCTAGGGATCTACCCCGACTACAACATGCTGTGCTGTCGTGAAAGATCTCTGCAATGCAGTCTGTGTATGCGTGTTCCTTGACATTCAGCGCTACGCTGCGCTACGAACCCGGTGACCCAGGTTCAATTCCCGCTCACGGCCACCAACAGCAGTGACGATTATCCGAACCTGTCCTCGGCCTCCCCTAGGTCGACTCAGCCTCAAATGAGTACCTGGTGCAGTATGTGGACATTGCCACTGGGGAGACAAAGGCTGCCCTGGCGTGGTGCTGGCCACCAACCTCCTCGTATACCGTGCCGGCTTTCATCGGTGCTCGCTAACTGCGCTTGCCCCAGCAGTCTTTTAAAGTCTAGACGGAGTGGGGGGCGGGGGGATGTTGCCTTTCCGTCTTTGTTCTCTGATATTAAATGTGCGACCTAAATTATTCCTCCACGCGCACTTGAAAGGACTTCCCCCGGCCGCCGTGTTTTCCCCGAGACCCGGAGATGATAATACCGTTGCACTATTGATTCGCCGAACGTTATAAAAGCAGAGATAACGGCCGGCGGGGGCTTGCCAGGGGGGACGACAGGGCCCGGTGGTGACAGAAAGCCGATATTGGCCGGCGAGTGCGACCAGCGTGAAGCCACAAACAACGTCACCGCCGGTCGAGAGCCACGGTACACAATCGCCGGCTGCTAAAATAAAATAACAAAAAAAAATGCGTAGAGCGCACGAATGAAAAAATAAATAATAAATCAATAACCCGCTCCCGCCAACGCCTGTGCTGGAGAACTTGGGTGTACATTTTTTTATATTTATTGAAAAAATTATACGGTCCAAAAAATTCCATGCGGCCAGCAACAGGACAGCACTGCTGATGTGTTGATGGGCGAGCCTTGACGCGTTGCTTTGACACGAGCTATAGGTTGCCGGAACTCTGGGAAAGAGCCAATGGGAGAGGATTCCAACGAGGGTCCAACGGGGGAAGAACGATACTCGATCATGGGACCCTTTCTGGCAATAAAACAGTTGTGTTAAAATGTCAAAACACCAAACTGAAACCTTTTTGCGAGGAATCACGTCTGCATTAACCACATATACTTGTGGTGAAGATGCAAATAAAAACAACATGAGCTGGTAGTATATGTATTGTCTTTGAAACTGATTGGTCCACACCAGAGACAGCGTTCTTTAAATATTCTTGGGTTCGGTAAAGTCACGTAAGTAAAAAATTAAAATTAATAAAAGTAATTTTAATCTAAAAAATGTTTTACCTACGTGACTTTACCGAAAAAACCCAAGAATATGAATCCTTGCAGTCACGAAAGCTTCAAATCTAGCTTTCTTTAGAGCCTAGTCTCAAACGGTGCTAGACCAGAGGACGCCAAAAGGCAAACAGCACAAAGACAATGCCACCATCACGACATTGAGAGCTCGGAGTGAGCCGCTACATCATGGGACCACCCTGCGCGCACACACACACACGTTGGTCGCAGGAAAGTGGGGCAGTCCCCACGATTTACCCCACCACAAGTGACCCCCTCCAGGTTGGCTTGCCCCGAAGTCCAGGACTGTGTGCACGGTCGTAGACTTTGGCAGGACGATTTGCCCCCTCACCCCTCACCACCCGTGCACGCATCTCGTCCCTTCCCATCTGTGGCCCTAATGGAGACATTGTGGGTGCAGAGTTGACCAGAGTTGACTATCCAGAGCTGCTGCCGTGGAAGTAATGGGTCGCTGCGGCAGTTGACACAAAGCTGCAGGTTTCCTCAAATCCCCTCCGCCTCTGTGCGCCCAGCTGCGGGATACGACGGGGGCGGAGAGCACAGCCGATCGTCAGGTTCACGCGCAGTGCGGTAAAAGTGTGCCTCCTCGCAACTCTTCCAAGATGTCTAGCCAGCGTGGACAAGTAGGCCAAATGCCCTCTGCGGGGGGGGGGGGGAGGGGCTCTCTAGAGCTTCCTACAGTTGAGACATTTCCACCCCCAGCAGTGGTGTAAGCAAGGGCTCCACATTTAAACTTTCATTGCCATCCAGAGAGATGTATTGTAGCAGAATTAATTAGTCCACTAAACAACCAACCCTACAAATGCAATGTCCTGAGCATTGGTTGGGTTTTTTTGCACAGGTACACAGAGGCAATGGTGCTGAACTGGATAAGCAAACCCCCACGAGGTTTTAACCGCCGAGCGTTGCCGATGCGGTGTCAAAATTTTTAGATCATTCCGTGCGAAAGGCGGTATGTAAAGTAGGTTGCTGATTTATCGCTTACTTTCTGTAAAACATTTCTTTTAAACGTGAGGATGTTTCATGGAAATATTTGTTTGCTCCGACATGCAGATAGAATCCCCATGGAAAGGGGAATGTTGGCGATGGCTAACAAGAGAGGCGAATGAGATCCGAACCGGTCCTGGGCTGCCTCTTAGCAAACCCGTAGTGACCAGCATGACGAAGTATGGTCAACAACAACCACCCCTACCCGTGATCGACGTGGCTTGGGAAAAAAACCTTCATTCAGCAGCGGATTGAGAAAGAGCTGAACATTCCTCCAGAGAGCATACCACTGATTCTTAGCACGGTCGGCTACGTACGGTGCGAAAGAAGTTCAACATACGTACTACATGACACACACACACATACACACCCAACGTACGGGCATTTTGACGACCTCACCTCCGACAGACGGAACAAATAAACGAGAAAGAGAGGATTGCCGTGTTAGCCGAGCACCCGCCCGAATCAAACCGGCGAGGAGAGATGAAGGGGGGGGGGGCAGTTTCTCTGCGCTGGGCGAGGGCGGCGGCAGGGAACGGAGTGCGCTTGGCCCCCCCCCCGCCCGGCATAAGCGAAAGCGACAAGCTGCATGGGAGGACGGCCGATTAACTTGTCACGCGCGGCGCGCGTGCGTGCGCGTGCGTGCGCCGCCTCGCTCCGGACGCCCCTGCCACCCGAGGAAGGGACAATACGGCACGGGTTGGCCCTAACGATGATTAATGATGTAGCTGTTAGTCAAAAGGCCTGCAGCGGATTTTTTTTCTCTCCCCCTTCTCTTGAACGCGGCCTTGGCTTCTGAAGCCCACTTGTTCAGAACCACAGAAATGTTCCACCGAGAGGACGTCACATCAGTCTCTGCTGTGCACCGCAAAAAAACAACTTAAAAATCGCATTTTGAAAAGGACTCATTTGGGAACTAAAATCACAAGCACCAGATTTTGCCACCTACTCCTCCTCTTCCTCCACCTCCCCCTTCCCTCGCTTCGCTGCAGGCTCACAGGTCAAGTGTTGAACACGTGGGAGCATATCTGCGTTGAAAAGCAAAAAAAATGGACTTTTGCATATCGGTAATCTTCTAAAATAACCGTTGTTCAAACACCGCACGCGCGGTGTTCGTAATGATTAATA
The DNA here is from genome assembly GCF_964198595.1 of Lampetra fluviatilis. Taxonomy (NCBI): domain Eukaryota; kingdom Metazoa; phylum Chordata; class Hyperoartia; order Petromyzontiformes; family Petromyzontidae; genus Lampetra; species Lampetra fluviatilis. The sequence goes on along the minus strand of NC_136278.1, from coordinate 4,195,938 downwards.
AACGCGGCGCAGCTGTCGCGATTTTATTCAGTCAGTGAAGAGCTGACCACTTGAAGCTCAATTTGGCGATTTAGCTAAGTAGCATGAGGGCAGGATGCTAATAGCGTGCGCTTAACTCCTCGCCTGTATGCCCGACCAGAAGCCAATTACTGTGGCGCTACACGAGTCAAGTGGCTGCCTCTTCAGTCCGTGATCCCTCTAAGCCCTCTGCTCACGGCGTTACAATGCTCTCCGTGGCACAGCACGCCAGCAGGCGCCGTTAACCCCTTCACCGCCGCCGCGCCGCCAGTAACTAACGGCACCGCGCCCGCCTGCCCGCCCGCCCGCCCGATCGGTGCCCGGCGATTGGGAAACATCGTCGCCTGCCAAATGGGCTTCGATTCAAAGCTCCGGTTTTTTTTTGAAAGGCAAGCAACGCCTGTCAAGTCGTGCCAGCGCAGCGAGCCACAGTAAACACATTACGGGCTCAGTTGCACTAAATTTATTTTGCCATTTTAACGTTTTTTTTCTCTGAAGGTGCTCGTAGCCTACGTTCCAAGCTGCCTTTGGTGGAAAAAAATAATAATAAATAGAACTTTAATTGATTTCTGCTGTACACACAAGCAACATATAACTATTCTGGCTTCAAACCCCACGTGCTCACTTTCATTTTCTGGAAGAGTAAGTGCTTGTGTTTTTTTTTGGTCCAGGCATTATGGATATTTTGTGGTTTGGCTAAAATTGAAATATAAACAGGGATTTAGGAATGAAACAAAATTTTGCTTCTGAAGTAGCATCGTCCTTGTGATGCTTGTGACGCATCGTTTGCGTTAATCTGCAGCTTTGAAATCCGTCACCTACGCAAATGCCATCCCAAAGACAATTATCATAAAAATAATATAATCCTAATTTATCCCATGAGGTGCTACCAGACAAGAACAGAACAACATACTTTAAATGTATATTAATTAAGCGTATATTTTTTGCAGAATGTTTTCTGGAACCTGCCCACTTGAATTCGGTAGTAGTTTGAGCGTAAGTGTAATAGCATTGCAAAGTAAATAATTAATACATATTTGTGTATACAGAGTATGATTCATCGCTTATGTTCTGGATGTAAAACATTAGACACAATACAAAACAATACAAATAAAATCACGAATATAAGACAAAAAACTCAAATATTTTTACAAAATTATGGCCTCCCAATAGTTTCAGTTCATAAAATTATTTTGCACGCCATATGTGTGCATATGTATTTATTACGCACACAGTCAGACTGTCATCGTCGGCTCAAAGACACGGAACCTGGCTCCCATGGCACCATCAATATGCCAAAGCAAGGTAGTCATATGACAGGAGTGCGTTGGTCAAGGTCAAAAGGTCATCATGACCAACACTATTGATGCCACCACACCTCGCCATTGCTTCCTTCCTTTTGCGAGATGCCGGAGTTGTTGCAAGGTTAACATCTGACCTCCAATGTCTGCTCTTACAGTATCCCACCATCTGGATTTAGATCGTCCCCTAGGTTGCTGACCTCTTGACATCTAGGTGCCACGCCAATGTCCGTCTCGATAACCCACCCTCCTCTCTCCTGCACATGTGTCCCCAGCAGATCATAGCCACCTCTTCCCAATTAAATTAATTAACAGTTTCTTTTGAGGTTATTTTGAGGACTTCCAAGTTATTTACCCTATCCACATTGTGAATTCATAGAACCCTTTTAAAGACCATACTCTTCTCTCCTAGTTGTGTTGCTAATAACATGTTCTACCAATTTGCAATACACATAGCCTGCCATCATGTCATCAAGTGATCTTTTTGAGGATGAAGGCTATGCTTTGCTTACCATTTTGTCACTTTAACCTACGAAGAGACCGGGACGAATTTCCCCCACCAGCACTACTGATGATAACGTGATTGCGCGGCTCACCGTTACAAATTACAGTGGCTTTTATTTTATAATGAAGGCAGATGTTCAGATTCGACACGCCGATCTGTGGACCATGATAAAATCTCTGCACGTGCGGCATCATTGAATTATTTAGCAGAAATACTTTTTTTGACATCATTGTTCCAAGTACAAACATTGCACAATCGCAATAACAATATTACGTCCGAGTAGTCCAAGGGTTAAAATACTGTGAAAATAATACCTGGCTGCTTACGGACAGCCAAATTATTTCTGGCAAAGAGCGAGCAGCCGGTGGAGACTGAGGACGTGCCATATGGCTCGGTTTGATGGCTAGTGGGGTTCGGGCGTGGTAATTACACTAATTGCACCTCGCACCCTGGAAATCACACTGCACCTCGCACCGCCCAAACGATGACTGATTAGCACGATCGTGCCCAAAACGTGTGCTCGCTAGCTCTGTGGCGTTGCACTGTTCCCAATTTTTTTTCTTCTTTTTGGGGTGGCCATGATGGTCTGCTCGTTGTGTATTCGATGATGAGAAAAGCTTAAAGCATGGGAAGCAGCAGATGCATACATGGCCCCTCCTGAGGTGTTTGACAACACAGCTTGAAAAACAGTGAACCGCAATTCAAGTTATGCCTTGGATTCGCAAGCCAATCAATGTCTCAGCTTATGGCATTTCATCTAGACACTTGCCATATTGATTGTGGCACTATAAATTACATATCCGTTATTTTCACGAGCACTGTTTGAACAGCTGCGTAAGATGCGCAAAGAAAAAAACCCGATGCTGCTGTACTCTGTGACCCACGTTCGATTTGAGTTTACATCACCAGGTCACGAACACAAAACAAAGACAAAGGTCCACCTATATAGCCTGTAACAGACTGTTGGGGCAAATGCTGTGAGCAAGCACCTATGAAGGCCAACACAGCACAATAAGGGGTGAGTGGCTTGCACCACGCCTGGCCGACTTTGTCTCCCTGGTGGCGATGTTTCCACATCGCAGCAGGTACTCATTTAAGGCTGAATAGACCTAAGGGAGGCCCAGGACCAGTTCAAATAGTCGCCACTGTTATTGGTTGTGAGCGGGAATTGAACTCGGATCGCCGGGTTTGTAGCGCAGTTCACAAATCGCTGCGCCACCGCTTCCCCCAACCACACAAACACACACGCACAGGCGCACAATTGCAACGTTTCAACGCAACCTGGAACACTTGGTAATTTGAAATCAGCCGTTGAAAGTAACAAACAGAAAAAAAACACCCACACAAGGATAATTCTGCAGCCATAATCACACTGACACGGATGCGTATAAGGTTAACTGGCGAAGCAGCTTTTAATCTGCCCTGATATAGCGTCGCACACCTTGGCGAACAGCCCCGACGGTAACTCAGCAACACAATTCATGTTTTATTAAGGGCTGAACAGCTAAATAAACCACCGCGCGCGGCGTGACTTATGGTTGTAATAATTTACTGCTGCGGCTCTCCACGCTGTGCCGGAGGTAGTTAATTTATCATTATCAAACGCCGTCATGGCGACGCGCTGTATCAAATTATTCCATTAACTTGTTGCGACAGGGGGAAAATTTTTTTTATTTTATTAGCAAATTACAATGCTGTGAAATGCAATGGAAAGGCTTGGCTGGACTTTGGTTTGTTGGAGACAGAAGCGACTCAAGCCGTGCCGGATGCTTCAGTAATGAGTGGAGCCTGTGATTAACACATCATTTAAGTTGGGGTAATTAGAATTGTCTGATTATGTCAAAACCTGTTCGTTGCTCTCATTATGCTCATTAAAAACTTGACACATATATACATGCGCTGTACATGAAATGTAAATTAACGGTTGTGCTTTACGATCGTGTCATCCTGACCTAGTTTTACACTGAACAATTAAAGAAGAACTTGCGTTTTGTTCTATTATTGACACTAATTCACTTCGCATAACCGTGCACTACTCTGGCGACGTTTAAAATGGCATTGCCTCATCGTCACATCGAGTGTGTGCAGTGTCGTTGCATAAGCATTGCTTTTTTTTATATATTACATCCTGCAATTACACTTTTAGGAGTCGTTTGGTGTTTAGTATGAATAATAAGAACAATAATACAGGGATACACAGAACATGTAAATAGCCTTTTCAACAAGGCCTTTATATAGCTTCGAATGAAAACAGTTTATCAGAAAGTAGCGTATATGGGTTTGACATTGGAACACAATGGAATTTTCAATGAAGGGCATAGGGAAAGCATGAAGGCATTATGCAGTCGGCTCAACGTCCTCCTTCAAGGAAGGCGTACTTTGTAATGCCTGGCCAAAGAAAACTTACCGAAGCAAGGGGACGGGTTTCGAACCGACGAAGCCAAGATTCAATGGGGCAACCGTTTTAATCTGAGATTACCTTTTCATTTAAACAAAATGTAATATTCACTCAGAACACAGAGGCAGTGCTAACACAGAGCAAAATACCCGTAAACATGTTCTTAATTGATACGCGTGACGGTTAACGTGAGCCATGTATTGCACGTTTTATTTGTTAGCACCGCGGCAATTCCCGGACATCTAGATACCAGAGGTGGGACAAAGTCATTGTTATGCAAGTCCAAGTCGAGTCGCAAGTCATCAAATTCATGACTCGAGTCTGACTCGAGTCCAAGTCACATGACTCGAGTCCACATCTCATAGGTGGGACAAAGTCATTGTTATGCAAGTCCAAGTCGAGTCGCAAGTCATCAAATTCATGACTCGAGTCTGACTCGAGTCCAAGTCACATGACTCGAGTCCACATCTCATAGGTGGGACAAAGTCATTGTTATGCAAGTCCAAGTCGAGTCGCAAGTCATCAAATTCATGACTCGAGTCTGACTCGAGTCCAAGTCACATGACTCGAGTCCACATCTCATAGGTGGGACAAAGTCATTGTTATGCAAGTCCAAGTCGAGTCGCAAGTCATCAAATTCATGACTCGAGTCTGACTCGAGTCCAAGTCACATGACTCGAGTCCACATCTCATAGGTGGGACAAAGTCATTGTTATGCAAGTCCAAGTCGAGTCGCAAGTCATCAAATTCATGACTCGAGTCTGACTCGAGTCCAAGTCACATGACTCGAGTCCACACCTCTGCTAGATACACACGTAACATGATAATTCGATGTTATTGCCGTAACACGACGTTGCATTTACACACAATATAAATCCACGTTTTGCTATTGTATTATACATAGATTGTACTTTATCGAGTAATTACTCATTCTAGTATGCGATTCGATCAATATAACGCTGGAATAATGCGCTTTATTAAGATATATCACCATAACATTTGTATCCTTACTTTTGTAATTTCCGTACAGTAGATATTTGTTTAACAGCAGCTGGTTTGTGATGAAGACGAAATGCCAGCATTCTCATAAATGCACGTGTAGGATATCTTCAGTGGCTAAAGTAGGGCAGGAGGAAAGTGACGCTCTATCACAACACAAACACAGTTTGATCTCTTACAAAAATACAGAGGCGTGTCACCCCTGGTGTCAGCACAGAATAAAAAAAAGGGGCAATTACATCCAGCGCCCTGGGTTCATTTTGTGGCAAGCAAACATGGATATAATTATCTGTCGGCATCGCAAGGGCACGTATCAACGCACGTAGTTGCGTGCGCGTGTGCGCGTGCGTGCGCGTGTGTGTCTGCGTGAGAGGCGGGCAGTGGGGAGTGGTGGTGTAGCGGTTAGCGCTACGCTGCGCTACGAACCCGGCGACCCGGGTTCGATTCCCAGTGACGATTATCTGAACTGGTCCTGGGCCTCCCCTAGGTCGACTCAGCCTCAAATGAGTACTTGGTGCGGTGTGTAAACATCGCCACTGGGGAGACAAAGGCGGTCGTGCGTGGTGCTGGCCACACACCCCCTCGTGTACCGTTCCAGCCTTCATAGGTGCTCGTTAACAGCACTTGCCCCTACAGTCTGTTAAGGATATACGGGGGACCTTTGTCTTTATCTTTGTGTGTGTGAGTGTTGAGCGGGGAGCAGTGGCGCAGTGGTCTGCACGCTGCGCTCCGCACCTCGCAGCTCGAATTCGATTCCCGCTCACGGGCCAACACCAGTGACAATTATCATAACCGGTTCTGGGCCTCTGCTATGTCGACTCAGCCTCAAATGAGTACCTGATGCGGTGTGTAAATATCGCCACTAGGGAGACAAAGGCGGCAGGGTGTGTTACTAGTCACCCACTCCCTCGTGTGCTGTGCCAGCCTTTATAGGTGCTCGCTGAAGCACTTGCCACAACAGTATGTTGAAGGCTATATGGGGAATTTTTGTCTTTGTGTGTGGTCAGTGATAGTGTCGTGGTTAGCGCTATGAACTCGGTGACCCGGTGACCCGAGTTCAATTCCAGCTCACGGTCAACATCAGTGGCGAATATCTGAACCAGTCCTCAGCTCGCCTACCTTGACTCGGCCTTGAATGAGTACCTGGTGTGGCGTGTGATCATCTCCACTGGGGGAGCGCAAAGGCGACTGTGCGTTGTGCTGACCACACCACGCCCCCCCACCCGTGTGCCATGCCGGCTTAATAGGTGCTCGCTAACAGCACTTGCCCCAACAGAAGTGTTGGCTATATGTCTCGTGTGTGTGCATGCATCCTCATACTTTCACTGTATTTCAAACTACTAGATTTGTGCTTCTTGCTGGGCAAAGGGCCCACGCCATGTCAATGGGAATCTGGGAACGCGTGTTTGGTTTCGATGGATGGATTTCTAGCTTGTCATTTATAAACGCATGTACGAGTGTGTATATTCACTTGTGGCTTGTGTCTAGGTGTAGAGTAGAGATGGAAGTCCACGCTCATAGTCCAACTCGTTTGTTTTATTCCTATCTGCACGTGCTTCCAAATCGTGAAATACCAAATTATGTGCGCATGTTTGTCAATGTGGGGAAGTTGTGGCACGGGGGATAACGCAATGTGCTGTGAACAAAGCGAACATCAGTGGCGAGTAAAATCTGAGCTTGTCTTTTCACCAACCCACATTGACCAGCGTGGTCAAGCCTTCATCCATCAGTGAATAAAAAGTGTTTGTAATTGATTTAATGCCATCATTTGTTTAATACAACTTATTATTGTGCTTATATATCGATACACACAGACTGGCTTAAACATGATTCATATTCCAAAAAGTATTTGCTATTGTATTATTACTACTACTCCTACATATTTTTTACAACGAAGTCAATGTCTTTGTAAAGATACTCATATGAGCCGTGCATGCACGTTCCATGCACACGCACGTGTCAGAGGATGCGCGCGCAAACTTCATCGCGGCAGCAGCAAGAGCCAGCAGCCTAGCCGCTGCAATCCTTAGCCCCGGCCGCAGCTGTCAATGCGCAAAGCGCGTTGTGACTCGCCTGCCAGTGCGTCTTCACCCGGGTGGGTTAATTGAATTGGGGCCTTTCCCTCCCACCCCTGTCGCACGGCTGAGTGGGCAGCGCTAATCGTGGTCACGCTCCGTCTAATGGTGCCACACGCTGCACTCCCGCACACACCAGAGTGGGCGTACATGGCCTTAGCAAATGCTGTGATTTTTTTCTGGGGTTTTTTTTTTCACTGCACGAATAACAAAGCATCGTAGGTTGTGTGTTCAAGTCATAACCGCGTGTCGCGCGGCACAATGTCTGAGTTTGCTCCGCGTGCCAGGAGCTTCTTCAAGTTCTGAAGAAGCTCCTATAGCACCTGGAGCAAAACGTCCGACATCATGCCAAACAACACACCCGGGTACAACCACAAAACACATCGAGCATTGCTAAATTATTTCGTGGCAATGTTCGTGCAATTTTCAAGAGAAACGTGAACTTTGTTCAAATAAAAGTCCGCTGATGTTGTGAACAAGACATAGACACATAATCGGACATTGCCTAGAAGGTAGCGGTGCATAATCTGTTTTAAAAATTACATCCACATGCACACACACACACGCACACATATAAAGTGTCAATTTTAAAAATAATATATATATAAAGCGAATATCCGAAAAACACTGCGCAGCCAATTTTTTGTTTCACATATTGTTTAGCAGGGATACTTCCTGCTACTTTCCCCCGCCACTCCTTTTTATTTCTGATAGGATACAGACACTCTGTCATAGGACCTCTTATAAGTAAGTGCTGAGGACACACGCCAGCACATGTACTGGCTCGAAGAGCAATGTTGTAGCCATCAGCCAGGAGTGGCTATGCAATGCTAGAGAGTGCGGTAGCTTGCAGTACTACCCATGCCCCTGCTTTCTTGTCTGGCAGGAGGTGATCTTGAAGCGCGCGGCAGATTTAGTGGAGGCTTTGTACGGCCTGCCTCATTACAACCAGGTAATTGCTGCCCATGCAATTAATAAAGCGCCTATTTTTAAACACATAACTGTACGCAGGCTTTAATTCTACACTGCGTCTGTAATGATCGTGCTGTGATTCAGCCGATTTTATTTTGCGTTATATCTATTGCTTATTCTCCCGTACTTAATTTCATTTTGTTTCTTTTTTGTAAACGTGCTCCATGGAAAGTGAAACGTTTGTTTTCAATAAGGGAGAGAATTACACGAATCTGCTTTCTTCGCTTGAATGTGGTTTTTTTTGGGTTCCTTATGTCAGGTTTTAAATTACTCAAAGGCAAAAAAAAACCTACAGACCTGTACATTATAAATATGTGACTATGAATTGCCTAAACATTCACAAATACCCACTCCAAACCACTTACTTTCAATGAAAGCACAACTTGACGATAAGGCTCTCGAAGCATTTGTGTGAAAATGTTTGCACCTTTGTATGTTTAAAAAAAAATCACTCAAATAGGGGAATTGAAAAACATCTCCTGTGGATATCCACATACACCGAGTAATAACAACTTACTTGTTTTTTAAGATCAAGCCTGTTGCCATTGTGTGTAGTTGTCGCCGAATGATGTGAGGATTGCTTTATAAAAAATAGAAAGTTACAACTCACATATATACTGTATACATTGTTTGAATGTCATTTCGATTTTGCACTGCAGCTATAACAAGACAATGCTTCATTAACAATTGTTACTTTTCTGGTGTGTGTCTGTGTCTTGGTTCGTGCATGCGTCCATGCGTGCGTGCGCACGTGCGTGCGTGCGTCCGTGCGCGCGTGTCTATGCGTGCGTGCGCGTGTCCGTGCGTGCGTGTGCGCCCATGCGCGTGTCCGTGCGTGCGTGTGTCCGTGCGTGCGTGCGTGCGTGCGTGCACCGTCGCACTTTAGGAAATCATTCTGAAGAGAGCCGCCGACATCGCCGAAGCTCTGTACAGCATGCCCCGCCACCAGAACCAACTGCCGGCTCTGGGGAACTCGCCGGCCCACCACGCCATGATGGGTGTCAACTCGTTTGGCGGGCAACTGGCCGTGAGCGTTTCGGAGCCTGGCCAGTCCGTGGAGCAGGCCATGCTGAGCCACGCCCCCGGTCGGTACCCCTGTATGTACTGGCACATGAGTGCTCAATACGATTCCCCACCACCGGACACGACCAAACCTCATTGGGCACACTCTCTCACACTCTCTCACGCAACTGCGCCACTCGCATTTGTCGACAAACAACCCCCCCCACACCACCACCTGGAACTCACAGGAGAGGTTTCAAATGACATTGCTGTGATGATGAGAAAGACATTTGGAGAATTAGAACATTATATTCGGTGGGATTTTTTTCCCCTCCTCCCAATAACTGTTGGCCAACGTTTGGATCAATGTGATTCTTTCACTCGTCAAAGTCACTGGATTCATGATTATCACAGCAGTTGACATTATTTGGGGCATACATGTTGCAGCCATCGTTTAAAGGCAGTGCCAGGGAGTAAAACCACTGACATTGCGGCTGCAGGTTGTGGGCACTTTTTTTGATGGATGAAACAAATACAAGGCTGCCGCTGTCACCATTTAATTCCATCCCCGGGTTTCGATGATCGTGGGTGCACGGGTTAATAATCAACACCTGTAGACATGTGTCTGACAACACTGAGCCAAGGTCACGAATTGAATCTAAGGGGGCCCTGAATGGTAGCATTGCATTTATGCATTACGGGTAATAGCCAAGGCACCCCAGGCTCCCCTTTATTCCTGAAATGCTGGAAATACCATTGCGAGCACGTCCGGAGCGCGCCGGCACGTACAAATTATGCACTCGTGGCTCAGGATTTGTCTGTGCGCGCGTGCGCGTGCCGGTGATGAGAATGTTAAGTGCGAGCGTGAGTGCACGTGCATGCGAGCGAGCCATTCCGCGGCGCTGTCCATCGCCGTTTACTTTGATTGGAGCGTATTGCCAGACACTCCACAATGTTTGGGCTTGCATTTCGGCCACGCTCAGAGCGTTCCCCTTTCCGCGGCCGACAAGAGTGAGAAGACACGTAAGCTGCGACCAGCTTGTGCCTCCCTCCCCTCCCCTCCCTCCCCTCCATCCTTCCCAGGCGCCGCACGCACAGGCGTCTTTTGCGCGGACGTGAAATGAAACTTTTCACAAGTCGAATTTCACATGGCTTCATCGTGGCGTCCGTGTCGACAACACGTGATTCACGCTTCCTTCCCCTCTGCCCGCCCACCGTCACCACCACCACCACCACCCAGAGCCACCTCTATCACTCCCCGACATCACCGCTGGCCCGACAAACCTCACCGTACCTCCAGCCCACCGCCCTCTTCGTTCTAGAAAAAAAAAACAGCAGCAGCACCGCTCTAAACCTAATAAAGAGGAAATGAGCGGCTGGCCAGCGCTCATCTGTGGCCCTTCGCACAGCAGATTGAAATCGTGCTGGCTGCAAAGGTCGCGATGATTGTCTAGCTCGCATCTCCCAAACCTAGCGGCAGCGGCCACATTATGCGCACAGGGCCGGAGCAATAGTGCTGGGGAAAATGGGATTTAGATTGGGGCAAACGCACGTGCGTGGACTGGGGGTGGTGGGAGATTTTTGGAAACGAGGACAGGGGAGGTGGGGGCGGGGGGTAGGGGGGGGTTGGTGGTGGGGGGGGGTGTAGGTGGTACTGGGATGGGTTGAGGAGGAATGAGGAGTGGGGCGGCTAGCTCGGGTTGGGTGTTCATTTGTAAACATGGCCATGCAACATGTTGGCATGTGCTCATGCAGGTGGATTACTTCGCTGGTGGGTGTTTTTTTTTATTCTAATGGGACGTAGTTTCCTTAATAATTCCATCAAACCTTTACTATGCTTGCGATTGCCACGAAGGCATAGAAGTTAAGTATTGTACCGAGTGAATTATCCTCAAGTAATGTTTTGGGCTGAACAAAAAAAATGCCATTTCACCAATCGGTAAGATTCAGATGTATCAGTTGCATTAAACAATCTGTTTCTGCACTGTGTAATAGTCTTTAAGGAAACACATGGCTCATTGCACAACATATGTAAATCCTTAACTCACACGCACCGCTTAAATCAATAGCAGATTTAAAATAAAAAAAATAAACATTTACCGCATGTGAAATAGTAGAAAAAAAACCTGCTTTAAAGATAAATGAAAAACTGGAAGGCAGTGACGCCTTGCGATGTCTGTCATGGCTTGTTGTCTGCTGATGGCACCGAGTCAAGTTTCAAAGACGGGACGGAGTGCATTACATGACAAGCAGGCGTTTAGTCCGTGTACAAGGCGGATTGTCCGTGCAAGTTTCCAATTGTCGTTTCTCAAATGAAATTCGGCGTCTTGGAGGCGCTGATAAAATGCATCAGCGGAACTTTGGAAAGGGGATGGGCGGTGGGGGGCGGGGGAGTAGTGGGTGGCCGCGTACGGGTTGGAGGGAACATTCAATCGTGGATGAAAGATCTGGAAGAAAAAAAAATTCCCGTGCGCCGAACTGAAGGCTGAATCGTGAATCGCAATGTGGAGATTTCACTCTGTAATCCCATCAATTGTCACCTCCTGAACCACGGGGTCACATTTTCTCTTACGCCCCTGTCATTTCCCCCCCCCCCCCCAAAATTAAACCTAAGCCACCTCCGCCGCGCCTCTGATCTGTGACTTGGTATTCCAGGCAAAGTCCCTTAGTGCTCCGCAAGGCCAAGAACAAGGCAAAAAAAAAGAGTTGGCCAGAATATTAGCGTTCACTCTGCAATCGCAACCACTGGTCATGCCCCCAACCTTCCATGCCATGGTTTAAATCCCCGCTAGGGCAATTGACCCCCAGTATCGTAAAACAAATTCAACGAGTGCATTTGTAATATCTCTATCGCTGGTGCGATACAAATGCAGGGAAGAGGGGGGGGTGACCATCAGTGGTTAGCACACCACAGCACTAGCAGTCCAGTGATATCCGCACCGATTCACGGCCCGTCACTTCACGGACCCGACCCGCACTGCCCGGCATGGAGAACTATAGACGGACAACCCCCAATGCTGACACAGCACGAGGTGGCCTTCATCCAGCAGTGGATTGATAAATATCTCGAAATTATTACATTTTAATTCATCTTTCTTAAAGCGGCCATTCAGAAGTTCGAAATGTTTACAGCATTTCGATTAAAAGCTTTCGTGACTGCAGGGATTCATCTGCTTGGTTCTTTCGGTAAAGTCACGTCAGTCACGTCAGTGACTTTACCGAAAGAACCAAGAAGATGTTTACAGCATATAAGGGCTTCTTGCTGTATGCGTCAGAGACAATGTTAACCTTCAAGCACGGCGTCTGCATTTTTCTAGCATAACACAATCCATAATTATCGATTTCCGTGAGTAATGTTTTATTCTTAAGCTAGTGGCAAGTCATTCAGCATGCCAACTGTGGCCACGGGTTCTGTCTATTTGCTATTCCGCAGAGACACGTTTATCTTTGCTTGTTACACTGGGAGAGATCACGTCCCCGCCGCTACAACGGTGTGACCATCCATGCCGGTCCCAAGTAATCCTCCGCAGCGTTCAGCAAGTGGTCTGTCATTCCAACATGTCCCCAGCAAAATAGCTGAATCCGTCACTAATTCATCGGAGCATTTCAAACGGCCGCACGAATTGGCGATGTCAATCTGACATCAGATGGCTTCCGAGGTGGAGTTGGTGGACCACGAACGGTTTAAGCCGTCATTAGCATTCGAGACCCGATTGTGGGCAGCGGTGCCTGCAGGAGACAGTACAGCAAGTGAGATCAAGCCCTCTCTCTGCAATGGAATATGAATGTCCTTCTTTCTATGCCACTCTTCGACGCTCAAAAGTAGCATACATTTTTACTTTGGGTGCTTCAGTTTCCTCCCAAATGAAACGAAAATCTGTATACATTGGCAAAACAAAAAATAATCCCAAGTAGGGCTTAACTGAAAAACAAACTTTCCTGAAATCACAAGGGAATGATTCAATCAATCAAATAAATAAACAACCACATAACCGCACGCATGTGTGTCCCACGCATACACAGGCACGCTCACATGCACACAAACACATAACAAGAACAACAATAACAACAACAACAACCGCCATTTGCTACTTAGTGGCGGTGACGTCACCACGGCGTTTGTGCCAGGCTATGTGTACTTTAAGGCCACGTGAAGTGTCATGGGACAGACCCAGGTGCCATGGGTTGACTGACCGAGATGACTGGCAGATGCACCACCTGTGCCCCCCCCCTCCCCCATACTGTGCCAACACAAAGACACGCACGCACGCATGCACGCACCCACGTGACCGCACACCCACCGTTGTTGAACTAAAGCAAACAAAAACTTGCCGATACACATAAACAGCAACAATTAATCTAACCGATCGATTAATCGATCGACGCATCGATAACCAAACAAATAACGGAACACCCGCACCACCTCGCTGCCGTTTGCAGGTTACAGCCGCAATACGAGCAGCGTGTCCCCGCGCGGCTACGTGCCAAGCTCCACGCCGCAGCAGTCCAACTACAACACCGTGTCCAACAGCATGAACGGCTACGGCAACGCGGGCATGGGCAACCTGGGAGTGCCTGGCTCGCCCGGATTCCTCAACGGCTCCTCCGCCAGCTCGCCCTATGCCAGTGAGTGACGCGCATTGAAGACAACAGAGACGCCCCCCCTCCCCCCCCTCGTGTGGATTGTGACGTCGTGGCGAGTTTCTGTTTGCGAGCGCCTGCGAAGACCGGCACGGCGCGGGGTGGGGTGGGGGGCTGAGCCGACTGGCTGTCCGACGCCACGCTCGGCTACCCTTGCTGCTCCCTACCGAGTCATGATGATAACACGCTGCACGAGGTTCTCATTTTAAGGTCGAGTCGACCTAGGGGAGACTCTCTCACACACACACACACATACGCGTGAACACACGGACAAAGATTCGCTGTCTCCCCGGACCCCTCCAGCAGCAGAGACTGTTGGGGCAAGTGTTAACCGCAGCACTCGCACGCGCACCGCACGTTCCAGTGGGACCGCACCGCGAAGACACCTCCGCTGTTGGCGCGTGTCGGTTGTTGAGATGTCATCATGGCGAGCAGATTGAGGGTCCTGTCTCTTCTTTTTGTTGTTGTTGTTGTTGCGGTTTCTGGTTGCCGCGTTAGAAATGTGTGCGGCGATGCCTCTGTTGCTGGAGGAACAGACGCGCGCCGTCGCGTCTCTTGCAAGAGACGCTGCCGCCTTTATTACTGCTACTCAACTTCCCTAATGCTTTCAAATATGTATAACTAAATCCCCGTAGTATCGTACGAAAAAATAAAATAAACCTCACTAGGAACCCTTAGCACCTTCAGTAATTTGAAATTCTTATAGGATCCTGTATGTATTTTTTTGGAAACACGCGAGAAGGGTTTTTTTTGTTGCAAGGGAGCCTAATAAGTGTTCACGAGTAGTGAATAATGCATGTTTCTGGGCGATCGATGTTTATGATGAGTCATTACTCAGAACCGGAGTTCCCGCTAACAATGTGCATTTTCTGCACGGATTGACGCCAGGGGTGGCGTCTGCCACTCGTTCACGCGCACGTGCACGCGCACGCAGAGCACACGTGCTGTTTCGCACACGCGTGGCGACGCAACACATTTCATGAGCGCAGCTCGCTAATTGGGCGTATTTGTTTTATTTATGCATTAACCCTACATTTGTCAACATTTACGCTCACAGTCCCGCTGTGTTAGAGCATCCGCAGCTGCTTGTGCGATGAGATTGTGCAGTTTTAGGCGCAGCGTAAGTAGCCACCGGAAGAAAGAAAGATTTTCTTTTTTTAGGAGCTATATAATCTACACCCACGAAATGTGTTTTTTTATTTTTTTTTATCAAAAGTATGTATTGTATGCTTGCATTAAAACATTGAAGCAGATAATTACTAGAGTTCCCATGCAGCCTGTATGTCAACAAGGTTGCTGTCAAACTGTTTACAAACCATGCCCCGATTCATGAATTACTAATGCTCCTAAATGACTCATAAACCCAACTAATTGGCAATTCCTGTGTGTTGCATGTGTTCGGAATCTGTCCCCTTATGCTCTAAAAGCATAGCCCCGAGGCATTGGCGTCCTCTTTTGCCTGTGTGGGGCTGTTTGAACGCCTGTTTGTGTCTCCACACTGACACTCAGGGAAAGAGAAGTCGAGAAAGAGAGAGAAAAAAACAAACGTCGCCGTTCCTCAACAGTTCATTTGCAAATCTTGAGTCAGCACAAAAGGCCCTTTAAGCGTCTTGTCTGGCAGCCTGTGTAAGCCTGTCCCATCTCGCGGGGAGCGTCGGGCGTAATGCACTCCCGACCCCTGACAGCTCATTTGTAAGCTCGGCTCATGCCAATGCAGGGGCGTTGGCCCTCCCCGCACGGACCGTCCGTGCCAGGTCTGCCCGTGGCACTGTGCAGATCCCCCGCCCCAGACGGGCGCGCACGTTCAGACCGTCAAATTAACCTAGTTTCACAGCGCGTCACTCTCACCATGCCTGCCGCGCAAAGCACCCTCTGTGGACTTATCCATGTTTTTCGTTGCGTCCATTGACTACTTTGGGGCTGGCTCTCGTACAATGCGCAAAATTGTTCAATAGCTCCCAGTGGGCGGACCCAATAAATTATCATGTGCCTAATAATGGCTAAGTCCTCGCCGGGCAAAACGCAAAATGTTTATGAGGCTCGCGTAGATTTTTTTTTCATTGTAAATCGAGGAAGGGTGATGACTCAAGCAAATGCAATCCATCATGCATCTGTAAATGCGGTGCCAGAATTTTCACGCGAAATCTGGCATCGGTTACGTTTGCTTTTTTTTTTGCTCGCCGCAGATGATGCATGATTCAAAAAGTAACCATGTGTTCACTTTTAATAAAGTACGAAATGTTATTCGCATATACGGTGCCATGACCTGGCCCAGTACTGCATACCATTTTGTCCTTCGTTTCATTTTTTTTACGTGTTTACTTTGGTTTACGTATTAACAAGTTTTGCTTCTCCATGATTTCCAGTGTTACGTTCATTTCACCGCAGCGTAGGACTTCATTTATTCTGATGCATTGGAGTGGCCACTGATTCATTAGTCACCAGAGGAAAGTACGGCATGATTGTGTCAATCAGCGTTTAACAAACAAACAAAAAACCCAAACAAAACCTAAACAAAACAAAAATCGGCAAAAGCAGGCGTGGAAAGCGTCGGCATCTTAACGCAGCACAACAAAAAAACAAGACGAAAAAAGGGGGAAAACAAAAACAAAAGAAACGATAACAAAAACAAATTACAAAAAAAAACCAGGACAACAAAACGCAAATAAACTAAAACAACCAAACGGGATTACTTAACGACGCAGTAAAAAGTGCACAAACGAAGCCACGTCGGGTGACGTGTCTCGTTACGAGAGGGGGGCACAAGGCTCGATCTAACGGACGCCTCTCTCTCTTTCCCTCTGTCTCCCAACCAGTCATGCCGTCAAGCCCCCCCGTGGCTGCTCCTCCCTCCATCACCCTCCCTTCCAACTGTAGCGGGGCCGGGGGCGTTTTCTCATTCTCCCCCGCCCACATGATTTCCGCAGTCAAACAGAAGAGCGCCTTCGCCCCAGTGGTTCGCCCGCAGGCATCACCCCCGCCTAACTGCACCAGCGCTACCGGCAATGCCCTCCAAGGTGAGGGCGAACGTTTAGAGAGACTCAATGCCGAGCGACTTGCAACGCCACAAATGTCATACTTTCTGTTGTTGTTCTTCTTTAGTTTTTTTTTCCGCGAAAGTCACGCGCCTGGGTCTTGTACTGCAAAGCGGTTTTTTTTTCATGCCCTCCTCTCTCCCTACCCCCCCCCCCGTATCACCGTGGCTTTGTGGCGTTGCAGGTTTTATTCCGTGAACAATTCTCCGGCCCGATGTGCCTGCCTGGCCCCCCCCCCACCCCGACCCTACTCCTCCTCGTTTGTCCCCTCAATGGGGCTAATTTGAGAACGTGCACGTCCCACCCTGAAATAAAAACACAAAACCACACACAAACAGCGCGAATTCGAAATTTCTAGATTCCGTATTTCACGCACTCACGCATACGCAATGCACTGTGAATGCAAAAGGGCGGCTTTGATCAGACTGGGAAAACAAACCCAATTCTCATAACGAGAATAAAAACAGATGCAATTGAATGCCATCGACCAAAGAGAGTGCGCAAATTACAAAAAAAAATAGTTTGTAAGTTAATTTTAGACAATATAGGGGGGGGGGAGAGGCGGGGGTGGGGGAAACATGAACTGCAAAAACAAAAAACCGGCTCCGCAGTTGCCAATGAAAATTCCACGTTCGCAATGACCGCTGGCCGTGCCTTTGGGGTCGCGGGCGTAGCCCCGGTAATCACGCCACGGTCGAGCCCCTCCCCCCGCCCTCCCCCACGCCCCCCAGCCCCCCCACATCATCTCGCCTTACGGAGGTGCTTTGCCTTAATTAGCGCGCCCCCCCCCCCACCCCCTGTGACGTCACCGGCACGCGCTCGTCGCGCGCCCGCCCGACGCACGCGCTGCTGAGTGAGAGCCGCCAGCAACGGGGGGGGGGGCTGGTGGGGGCTGGGGGGGGGCTGCGCTGCGCTACGCACGCGCGCACGCACGCGCGCCAGCAATAGCGGCTGCACTAATCCAGCACCTGCTCCTGACGCCGCCCGCTGTTGTTTTGCCTGTGCTGATGGGGGGGGGCATCCGTCGGCTGTTGGGACAATGGATGCACGCATGACCATCGTTCCCTTTCAACGTCGCCGTGTCGCTAACATCAGCCCATGTCGCCCTGACGCGTCGGCCAATGGACCCCGGGTGCCGCTTTGCGTTCGCCCTGCCGTGACGCTCTTCGCGTGCTTAAATGTAAAACAGCGCGGGCTCAATAATGGGCAATCGGTCACTCTAACCGCAATTTACAAATTTCCTTATCCCCGCGTCGTAAAGGAAACACTGCCTGTCTTGTGCCGTTTGCTGGTTCTTAACGCAGATTTTCCTGGATTTAATGAGAGAATGAGAAGTTTTGTTTCTGAGTAAACTTACAGGCTTTTCCAATTTCCTGTAATACAAAACTATACGCTGGGTTAAAAACCCGCAAGCATCAGGCTAATAGCCAGCAAATTTCCTCTTTGCATTAAACTCAATTTTAAAAGCATCCCCCCTCGCACCCCTCATTTGATTTCATTTATTTATTATTTTTGTTACTTTTTTTAAGAAACATGAAACCAGTAGACATAAGTAAGACGTTTTGGAATTTGTTCTGTGTAAATGGTGCGTAATGGACTTGGCACTGCGCTAACAAGATTATGATCTATTAGCTACGCGCTGCCTCCATCGCAACAAAATTAGAAACCGACTACAGCTTCGCAATGCCTTCGGGCATGTTACAATCGATGAATGTTTAAAGGCACTGTCTATACTCTATCACGCAGGGAATTTTGGACATGGTCTTGTTGCGCAGTTTAAAGATTCGGTTTTAGGTGGGTATTCCAATGCATCACAGACTTAGCACGTCTTTTTTTATTCCATCCATACACATCATTTCACTGTTGTTGTGTTTTATTTTGTTTTCTCCAAATATATATATATATTTTAAAATCACTGCATTTCCCTGTCCCATCTCCTTTCTTCCTTGCAACTCTCACCCACAAAATATTTCCAAGTTCTGTTCACATTGCTAGATTAGTTGATGAGTTTAATCAATTGTGTTTATACGTGTGCCATAAAACTTGAGTCCATTTGTAATATTATTAATTATTTTGTAATAAATTCACCTTCCAACTTTGAGGGATCATATAATTCTGTGATTATATGTTTTTGAGTTTTTTTTTGTTACCTGTAATCTCTTTTGGGCATGATAGTTTCCATCAGCTTTCACTCGCAGGGCTTCATTTGAACGTCTTTGCTCTATTTTATTTGGCGGTCAGCTCGAGCCAATGTCACTAAGTTATTTTTATGGTCCAAGTGCTAATTTCAAATCTCCCAAACACTCAGCGGATGAAAGCCCTTATACGAAGACACGCCCACAGTTAATTTCCAAATTCCAATAAACATCGGGAGATTTCACGCCATGACTGACCGGTTAGGCCAGGGAAGGATAACTCGTTGTTCTTTTTCAACAGCCCAGACAAAGTGAGCACCACCGCAAACACAACAACAGAGAAATAAATCCGTCCGCACTGCATGCGCTCACATGCCATCATGTAAACTACGAAGCAAATGACAATCACGTTCAATAATGACACTTTTTTTCCTCGTAATAAATCGACTAACAATGTTAATGTTGTACATTTTTGGTTGCAAAAAAAAATACTCCCGGTGAATGTGTGCATCATGCTAACCGTGTGTTTCAATTTCTTTCCTTCCTCTCCCCCCCCCGCCCCCTTTGTCTTCCATACCTGTCTGCTTCCGCTTCACATTTCTCCCTCAGCCATGTCCGGCTTGGTCGTCCCACCAATGTGAGCGAAAAGACAACCACTTGCCTTCCACCTTCCTCCGGGCACGCCACATCACCCAGCTCTACAGCAGCGCTTGCTATCCATTCCTGTCCAATATTGGGTAAAACGTAACCCCCCCTCCACTTACCACTGCCACACCACGCCACCCCTGCCCCGCCCCTCCCCCTAGTCCCATGCACCCCCCGTGCCCCCCCCCCCCCAACACTTTTAAGGAACTTGCAAGTCGACGATCGCCCGCCCCGAACACAAACAAAAGCGCTTGGGCGGTGTGACATTGGTGAAACAAACAACATGAACAACAACAAACCGGAAGAAAAAAGCATAGTTCACGCGAGGAAAAAAAAATCGCGCAAGGCCTTGTGTGAACTCTAAAGACGACCACGTGAATGAAGGGAAACTTCTAAATGTCTGTCGAAGTTACAAAATGATGATGTTAATGAAATATAAAAATGTAAAAAAAAACGCAAGCGAACAAAAACGCAAGCCCCTGACATCGACGACGACGATATAAACCACAGGCAGTAGTCCTCTCGTTTCCTTGTGCACTGTAGAGGTACAAAGTTTCGTCCTAGATCGTAGTCTGACGTTTTATGAATACAGTACATAGATCAGGAAAATTCTATGAAGGGGAGAGAGAGAGAGAAAAAAAAAATGTGAACGGATGTTTTATTCTACAAATTCACATTTTGGTGTGTTTTTAGCGTTTGTAAAGATGATGCGTTTGGTTTTAAGCGAACGAAAGAAAGGGAGAACATCTTTTTCATTTTGTTCTTTTTTTAAAGCGGGGAAAATTCGGTTTACGATGTCGTTTGCCCACAAGCCACGCTTTGGTAAAAGATCACGACCGGGACGATGGGGGGATAACTTTTTAATCCGCTCGTAAGAAGGGCCATAGTTTGACAACAATGTAACAGCTTCACTCAACACTTCTGTACCATAAAATGTATTTTACATAGAGTACTGCGTCAGGGTGTAAACATCATAAATGTTAGCTTGTCTGTTTTCTATGTGTGGTGGCATATCTCAGCAACATTAATATTGTAGCATGTAAAAATGCCGCTGGAAAAAACCCTTTTCAATACGAACAATGTTCGCTAAAAACAATTTGACAAATGTGGAACGTTTGTTTTGGAGAATGTAATTAGGCGATCATTTTCGTCACGGTCCAGAATGCAGATACAAAAAAGAACACATTTCGTGGAATATTCGTAACTTTCTTGGGTGATGTTTGCAAAATCTGAAATGACGACAACAATGCCGTGTGACGCTTCAACATTTGTACAGTCAGATGCGTCGTGAGTTTCAAAGCATGTGGCTTGTACGCAAGCAACACTTGAGACCTGAACAAAACGTTGGCAAAGGTGTAAAAACAAATGGGCTTGGGAATCTTCTAATAATCACTATCTGTATTATAGTAAAAAAAAATCTTTGAAGAAAAAAAAGAATAGAAATTGTGAATGCTATATAAACTTGTGTATGTGTGTACGCGCACGCGCGCGTGTGTGTGCGTGCGTGCGTGCACGTGTGTGTTGCCTTCAAAAGCACAGTGCTTGGAAAAAAATCGGTTTAAAAAAAGTTTAAACAAGAGAAAATAAGTGACAATAACACTTTCGCCGTGTAAAAGAAATTCGATGATTACTTTAGAGCTTCCTTTGAAATAAAATACTCAACAACCTTGTTCTTGCAAGCTCTGTACAGTAGTGATAACCTTTGGCTCTTTGGCGTAGGTTTTGTCAAGTATTTGACCTGGTACTAGTAATCTTTACTTTCCCCCTCGCCCTCTCTCTCTCTCTCTACCCCTCCTCGTCTCCCCCCGCACCCCTGTTAATTTTCTTTTTGTAGTGTGCTTTTGACCATAGCTTCGTAGTTTGGTGATTTTCGACAAAAAAAAAGTGGTAGCTCAATATTTATACTTCGATGTCTTAAAATATACTGTTATGCCGCGTTAAACGGAAAAAAAACAATTGTGCTCTTTGCTTTCTCACTTTTTGGACAGGGAGCTCAGAAAGAAAGTCTTAATAATCGTTAAAAATAATTTCCCTTTGCCAGTTTCCTCTTAACAGCACGAGTCACGTTTTTTTTGTAAAATAACCTTTATACATACTGTATTTATCTCTCAGTGGTCAGCGCAAACTGTGATGTTTGTTCATTTTTGTAGCACACGTTTATCGCTTACTTTAGACAAGATGTAGCGGTGTAATTAAGAAAACGAACACACGCACACACAAAAAAACGCAAAAAAATGAAAAAAAACTTTTGCGAGGATATAAACAAAAAAAAAATCGCATGAACCATTTTTAAATGATTTCACGGGTGTTCCCCGCCTGTATAGATTTCTGTGAGTGTAATTCATTTTTGCCATATTCGTGAACTTGTAGCCAACGCGACTTGCACAGATATGCCCGTGCATACAAAAGTCAATGTTTATTTTTGTATTTTTTTATGTTTAATGATTTGTTGTGAAAGTGTTTGATCAAGGTTTGAGGCTGCCATTAAATATTAATAATGAACAAATTCATAAGATCAGTGGCGCATTGAAGTTTTTTTTTACGTCTTCAAAGGGACAGCGTGTGCTTTTAATAAAATGTGCCTTTTGATTTTTATTTTCAATCAATCGTGCAACTTAACTATTAATATCCGTGTGTTAAGATGAGAATTTTGTAAATTCATGTGATATACCAATGTAATCAAATTATTCCTTGTGTTTTATTTAAAAATTCAAAAATGTAGACATCCCCCAACACTTAGCTTAACTTGTTTCATTTTCTCTGCAGTGCAATAAAAAAAAACGACGACGATAATGATGAGAATAGTAATACAGTTCAGCACATTAATTTATTGTCTGATAATTTGAGACATTATTTGAATGCATGTTTTGTTTATTTGTGGCAAAGAGGGTGTATTGCCACGTATACGCTGTCCCTTTCCATGTTTGGATACGAATGCCAACCAGAATCCACGTTTAATGCAACGTTTTTTTTCTTCTTTTACCCGACACACGCGATGAAATACCAACGGTCACAATGAACATTGGCGCGATTAGAAAAGGGGTCTTTAAAATCCAATCAAAATGCATTGTCTTCACGTTGGCATTGTTTTTGTTGTTGTTACATTTTTTTGCGCCAAAATGTAATTTTTGTATCTTTCTTTTAGATGTTACACTTTTTAAGTGCCGTGTTTATTAAGCACCCAGTTGTCCAGAGTTCTGGCTGTACATTTTGATGTCCAGCAGCCCCAAGACAAACTGGACATTGGAGGCCTGTGAATTACGATGCACACGGACAGATTTCAGCCCACGCCGCACCATCACTATGCTATCACTTTTTAGTAAACGATTCGCTATTTAGGACATGGTCAAATACGTTTAAAATGTTATTAATATGTTATTTTAAATGTACATTTTTCTTCTCCCTAAAAAAAAACAAAAAAAATTTGGACTGTATAAAAAGTGTTGCATTTTACACAATATTTAATTAAAGTATCTCTTGTCTGTGAAAAATGTGTCGCGCGTATTTTTTACACGACAGTATTAAATAACGCAGAGTGAGGAGATGGTACCGTGGAAAGCGTGCTGCTCTGTGAACCCGGTGAGCCAAGTTCAATACCGCAGGAACGGCTTTCATCAGTGGCAAGCGATATCAGAGCCACTCATGTTCTCGCCAACCCCTTGGCCCAATCTGCACTGACCAGCGTGGTGAAGTATGGGCAGGCCGAGATCCACAATAACTACATAATTGTAGTTATTACTACATTGCACATTTGCAATACATAACAGAAGCATGTGGCGATTCTTCAATTGTTATACCTATGAAAAAAAATATACACTAAAGACAAATTACGAAGCATGCATTGCTTTAAATGAGCATAACATTGATACTCGTGATATCAAAGGGCATTTAGAGATCACGGCGATGCGACATGGACACAGCAAAATGATATAATTTGGTCTGAAATTGGGCAACATCTTTTGGTGATAATAATAATAATGTTCAGCTCTGGCGATCCGCTGCTGGATGAAGGCCTTCAGCCGTGAGGTTTGCTTGACCATACTTCACCGTACTAGAACTAGAATCACAATCCTGAGATATGCACGTCTTGTGCACACCTCGATATAGCCTCAGCCACACATTGCTGATATCAATTTCCACTCCTGAAACGTCTGACAAGTGGAGCAGGTGGCACAGTCGTTTGCGCACTGCACTATAAACCCGGCCACTGAAGTTCGATACTCGGGCAAGGCTCAAATCAGTGGCGAGTTATACCTAAACCGGTCCCGCGAGTCTCCCCTTCGCCAACGGGCACTGACCAGCATTGCAAAGTACGTTCCAACAAACCCCAATTAATTATATTTGCAGAGTGAGGCCCTCATCCAGCGGTGGATTGACAGAAAGAGCTGTACATGAACAATGAACAAATCTGAGCACAAGTTCGGTCACCGTGCAAGCTGAAAAAAAATCCATCAGCAGCACTCTTGACTGGTGACACGAGGCGAACGGGGGGGGGGGGGGCGCTCTGAGTCACCTATGGTGCGATCGGTTACCGAGACTAATTGCGATGCTTCAGACACCGGCCTTGCAATGTGATGTTGTACCCCCGAAGCCCAGCCCAGCGCCCGCAGCTGCGCGCACGGAAGCACGGGCGATCAATAGCCCCGCAGGCAAGGTTATCATCTCCAACGGTGGGTGTGGCCTCCACCTAATTTAATGTTTGCACGCTATCCCCCCCCCACACCAGCACCACCACCAAACACTCCCGTCGTCCCAGCCCTCGTGCTCTCCGCTGCTTCTCGCTCTCTCTCTCTCTGTTTAAAACAGAAGGGACAAGGGAGGGGGCTGGGGGAAAGAGCCCACCAAACAGAGGGCTTTAATCTATACTCATCAAGATGGGCCAAATGAAGCGATGATAGCAATTGGTGCTGCTTATCTCAGCCCCATTGCATGTTACACACCGCTTTTCAAAGCCAGGGAGGAGGAGGAGAAGGGGTTGAGGGCAGGGAAGAGGCAGCATACAAAAAAACCTTACTCCGGCCTCTGTCAATTTCTCATTCTTTAAGCGAATGCTTCTGACAGCCTTCAATAAAGCTGCACGTGACATTAACGAGTTGGGTGAGGAGGAGGAGGAGAGATTGGGGGGGGGGTAAAAAAAAATTGATGTCGATTTTTTTTTTTTGGAGCGAGACCCCATTCATTATTTGGGCTCTCGTCTGCGCGGCGATTCCCGACTAATTGGCTGATTACCATTCGCGCAGGCGCCGGGTGTCAATAAGTCATCGAACGCCAGGCAAGGACGCGCCTTGTGTCGAGATGAAAGGGTCACCCCGCTGCTGATGTGGCCTAGTGATGCATCTCACACCTTTGGCACAGACGGAGATAGAGAAGGAGATATATATGTAGAGAGAGAAAGAGAGAGAGAGACTCTGACATGTTCTGCCACATCCCTCATTCACTCATTCATTTGAAGGCTCTTGACAGAGCCAGTGATAATGGTCTTTGAACAAATGTGTTGATAACGTTGTTGGTTAACACAATTGCTGTGTATGCAGACATTTGTAAAACAGCTTCAAAGACTCGTGAAATGTAACTGTGCATGGTGATAATGTGTTAAATGCTTATTTATGTCAAGAGTAATATTTTCAATATATAGCGCTTTGTCAAGCCACTGTTGGATTAATATATCCCCTCCCTCCCAATGCTGCAGCAGCCATGGGGTTATTTGACCATACTTCACCATGCTGGTTAGTGAAGATTAACAGAAGGGCAGGCCCAAGACTCGTTCAGATATCACTTGCCACCAATGTTGAGCAGCAGTCGGGAATTCAACTCAAGTTTTGCCGGATTCATAGTGCAGTGCGCAAACCGATGTGCCACCACTCTATCCCTGTTTAGTTATTTATCTTGCCTCAATAAAACATTAAGTGGTGTGTATGCATTATATATTCTCGAGACACATATTGCAAATGTATCGGTGTATATCCAGTTTATGCATTTACACCGGCCGCCGACTACGTGTGCATTATGGTTAACGACCACGGCGACCGCGTTGAGAATCAGAGTCGTTCATATCTTTGTCGCAAACGCCTCGACTGCTTTTTAGTCGCAAGACGACTGCGAAGCCATCTCGCGCGCGCGAGTGCGAACATGCAGAAGGCTTAGCGGAGTCAACGTTGCGTCTGAAACAACCTGATTACGTGGCTCGATATTAAAGCCGTGCCAAAAAATGTTTTTAACGTCGCCGCCGTCAAGTTCCAAAGAGGGTGGGTGGTGGTGGTGGTGGTGGTTATGTTCGCTGCCGATAGCCGCACGTCGTCACCGCACAGAGGCCAAAAACCAGCGGCCATCCGCACGCGCAGTGCAAAACAAACCTTTTTAAAAGTCGGCTCGGTTCACGTCAGTCTCAATATAGCGAGCCAATGGCCCGTGACACTGTGAAACAAACACTTCGCTCGTACATGTGTAACATCGATGCCCGCAGTGGCGGATCGTGACAAACGACCACAACTTGCCAATTAGGTGGGGGGAGGCTGGGGGCGTCCGCTGGTGCAAGGCTGAGGTGGGGCGGGTGTGGGGGGGAGGGGGGTGCCCACGCACCTTTTCTGTCCATCTCCGCAATTAGCTCTCGGCACAACCGCTAATTACAGTCTGCCGTCGGTCTGGGGATTGGAGCAAAAGGCAGAAAACTGTAAATCACGACGGAGGGGATTAAGGGGTTGGTGGGGGGGGGGAACCAAAAAAAATGGGGCAGACGCTGTCGATTCCAAAACAATTGATTTTGACAGATTTTTTTTTTCGACTTGACGCCAAACTCATGCAGTAGCGAGCGGGCCACGGTGTTGGCTTCGGCCACGCGCGGCCCACGTGGGAGCCCCGCTGATGGAACACGCGTGGCCGCGTACCGTCGCTGCCCCGCGAGTCGCAGCCTCGCCCAGCGCACGGAGCACCTTCACCCCGCCGCAGTCACCCAGGCCAGGCCCAGACGCGGCAACACGCGATGATCGGTTGGGGCGGGCGGGCAGATGTGGCTTGTTGTCTTTAGAGAATCAAGAGCGTGACCCTGGCACATCCACTAGGCTCTCGTGTAAACAGCCAGCGCACCTACTTAACCTTCAGAGCGATTCCTGCGCGGTAATTTAAGTTCTTAAATTGCCGCTTATGCCAGGACAATCAATACCACCGAGCGGCTTTTTGAATTCCTGGCTCAAACAAGCAGAGGCGGGGGGGACGACTCTTTCCAGTTTGCGTTTCATCACGAGCACCGAGGAGAGAGGCTTTGTTGTGTCGAGTGCTCGCGCAAGCTGTGCCCATGTAACTGCTCCAGCCAGCAATCGCGCAAAAAAGTACGGCGATGAATTTACATGATCGGCAGCCAGCCGTTAATGTTATTCATTTTAAGGTCATTTGTGACTTTTTATGAAAGGGCCGAAATGCACCGTGGAAGACCAGATTTTTGTATTACAATTTCAAAAAATAAAAAGCTTATTAAAACGGCCTTTGAGATGTTTCTGTTTAATAAAAATGAAACCATCACATTTCTGAATATGTATTTACAAAGCTGCAACAGCTTGAAGACAAGTAATCTTTTTATATTTTGTGGTGTGTTTTATTTCAGATGAGGTCAAATGTATTCTACGGATTCTAATGATGGGAGGATGACGAGAAGGAATGAGGGGAGGACAGGAGGAGGTCGCGGTGGGGTGGGGGCCGAGGGGCGGTGGAGTGGGGGCTAGGGGGGTGTGGGCTAGGGGGGTGTGTGCGAGGGGGCAGGTGGGGACCGTCGCACGACAGATGCAGGGCCTCCCCGAGCCTCTGCGCTCACAGTCTAAATCACACCCATTTGTCTGGGCTCACATCTCGGCCGGCGCGCGCAAGTGGCCGGCAGGACTCTTCCGGGTCACCAATAACTCTGCCGATGAGTTATTGGTGGCAAGAGGACGCCGCGGAATTGGCCCCGGAGATGGGAAAAGCAGACGGAGAGAGAGAGAGGGAGAAGACGGAGGGATGGTCGCAGACTCACAATGGGGCGGCAAAGTCTCCCGGCGAGCGAGTACCAAAACGGAGAGTCATGGTAAATCCACTGCTGGATGAAGGCCTCGGCAAGTCACTGCTTGTGATCCGCTTTTGTAAGCCACCTAGTGACACCTGTGTGTGTTTTTATAATAATAATAATAATAATGCTTTTAATATTATAAAGTGAGTTGAAAAGTTACATTTGAATCTCAAATATTTAACGGAAGTCAAATTATATAACTAAATTGGCATTTATTAGAACCGAAAAACATTTTGTTATTGTTTATAGATGAAAAAATATGACATTAAAAACTCGCACTCGTATATACAAATAACCATTTTACGAGCAAATGCCACCAAATAATAACTTTCGGAGCACTTCTAAAGTTGAGACGGTTTGCCAAAATTAAATTCAAATTAGCACCAAAATCTTTTTTTTAAATCCCATATTCACACAGACACGCGCACGCGCGCACACGCATTATACAACCCAGAATGGTAGCAATAAAGACAAGCAAAAAAAGGTCATTGGCAAGCAGATGAAAATGTTTTATTTGAGTTAGGTTAATAAATGTCCTCGCCGAGAATTGCCACCTTTTTTTTTGCATAACTTTGCGCGTGTTCGCGTGTGTGTGTGTGGTTTACCGTTGGACGGCAGAACAAAAAAAAGAATCACCACCTTAAGGCGGCCGTAATGAAGAGACAAAGGAGAGGGAGCGTGAGGCCAGTGGCTCTTGTCACCCGGGGCTGGGAGAGGTAACGTACACCAGCTGTCCCCGCGATCAGCGGGCTGCCGCATTCGCACCCGCGGCTCCCCGCATTAAAAATTCATCCGCAGCAGCTCAATAAAACACTCATAAACGTAATGGATGGCGGGCGGTTTCGACCGCCCGGGCCTTATTAATAACCGAGCGGGTCAAAAGGTGAGAGCGGCGGCCTAACGAGGTGCCGCCACCTCCGTGCATCGATCCTTCCCGCCCACCTCGCTCGCTCTCGCGCTCTCTCTCTCTCCTGCCAACGCAACCGTCTACACCGGCTCCCCCTCACCATTACATCCGTGTGGGAGCAACAGAGACAGAGATAAAGATACCCCCACTCCCACCTTGCCCCCCCCCCAACCGTGTTGCCAGACAGACAGTTGAGGAAAGTGCCCTTCGCGAAGCGCCTGCCTACGAAGGCCGGCTCGGCACAAAATGGGGCCACCTGCAGTGCGCCCGGCCGCCTTTGTCTTCCTAATGTTGATAATTACACACGGCACCAGGTGCTTCCTGTAAGGCTACCGGAGGCACCGGACCCGTTCATATATTCATCAATGATGTTGGCCGTGAGCAGAATTTGAACTCGGGTCGCTGGGTTCAAAGTTCTGTTCGTGTATACCCGAAACCAGGCTGAGTTGACCTAGGGGAAGGCCACCGCCGGTTCGGTTATCTCTCGCCACTGACGTTGGACATTACTGCGCGCAAACCGCTGGGCCACTGAAATCCCGCACACGCGTGCAATTGTGCACATGCATACGTTGAACAACAACAACAACAACAAAGGTCACCACTTTTTCCCCGGCCTTTCACAGCCTCCGAGATGAATATGCCCACAGTTCCCTCAGCATCTTGATCCGCGGTTGCCTTTAGACACCATGTACATTCATGTGTTGCACTAAGTGGCGGTGATTTCACCACGGCGCTTGTGCCAGACTGGTGAAACTTGAGGCCACTTAAAGTGGCAAAGACTCGCTGGCAGGAGGTCATGGAACAGACCCAGATGTTTTTGGTTAACTAACAAGGGCGCCTGGCAGATGCACCACCTGCACTTCTCGGCGTGGGCCAACACACATATGTCCATATCTTTCCATATACATACGTAGTGACTGACTCATGTACACGAAGAGTAGGAGGCACTCTGTTTATTAACAGCCTTAGAAGTTCACACTTTAGCAGCTACGCTTCCCAGTCAGGACAGCTGGCAGGCTGCCTGACTGGCGACGCCGAGACGGTGAAGACTCCAGCAGCGCCACGGGATTCCCGCTCCACACGACGACAGCCCCGAGGTCCCCTCCCCGGGGCCCTTCTTATACTGTCAGCGTGGCCTGGCTCCGCCCCCGGCCACGCCCCCCTTCTGGAACCTACCAGCGGGTTCTCGACGTGCCCCTTCCGTGACCTTTCCCCTAGATCCCTCTCTCTGGTCTATCACGTGACCTGCTGTCGGTCAGGGCTGCTGTAAGCTGCAGATCCCCTTCCCTGCCAGCAACCAGTGCTATGCTAAGTGACCGATTCTATGTCACTACACACCCATATACGTGTGCACACATGCTAGCACACGGCGTCAAAACACACAACAAAGGCACAGATCCCCCGCGTAGCCTTCATGGACTGTCTCGGCAAGTGCTGTTAGCGAGCACCTATGAAGGCCGGAATGGCACACAAGGGGGTGGGGTGGCCAGCACCATGCCCGGCCGCCTTTGTCTCCCTAGTGACGATGTTTAGACACCGTACCAGGTACTTATTTGAGGCTGAGTCGACCTAGGGGAGGTCCAGGACCAGTTCCGATATTCGTCACCGATGTTGGTCGTGAGCGGGAATTGAACTCGGGCCGCCGGGGTTCGTAGCGCAGCGTGCCAACCGCTACACTACCGCTCTCCACACACACACACAGACACACACACGCACACACACACGTGCATGTGTAATGACAATATCAATTCACACACGCAAACACACTGTACATGTAAGTAATCAACAAGTTTTTTAGAACAAACAATGAAAACGAGCTACTCACACAGATCATATAAGAGTGCATATTGCTAAAATGCAGCCATCCCTAGCTGACATCAAGGAGCTAATGTTGTCAAATGACCAGGGCACAAAGGCAGAACATCAAAATATGCCAATCCATATTCGTTGGGACTTTGCTGTCGTACACTGCTCTGCAGACCTCGTTTTTAATTGGCCGTATCATGTAAAGATACGCAGCACGTGTTTGTAGTAGCGTTTTACACGAAAGCCAAAACTGAAAAAACAGTGCACACATAAGATCTTCGTTGTAGGCAATAAAATAAAAACATTATTTCAAGGCTAATAGTGTTTAACTGTGACAAATGGTGTTAAGCTTTCCCCGCGAAAATGCTCCCTGCAAATCGGAAGGTTGAAATTATTCTCAGCATATTAGAGTGAAATTATTCTCAAATCATATTTTCCGTGTGTGTATACACACATACACTCACACAGTATATATATATAAATTTGGCAGCAATGGCCCATCAATTAGCAAGCATTTATGTAATTCAGGCACACACAGTGTGTGTGCCGTTATCCACCTTTGGTGTGTTTTCAATTGAATGTGACCTACGCTGGTACACGTTACACTGGCCTCGGATTGGCACGGCACTTGGGGAGTTAGCTGACCCAGCTAACTGCCAGAGCAACAAGCATTCACCGTATTAACTAAAATGAAAATAAGAAAAAAAAACGGAGTAAGCAATTTGTGGCCAGGCACCCGCTAATGACTTCAATATGTAGCGAGCGAGCGAGCTGGGAGGGTCTGCGAGAGAGCGAGGCCCTCCCGTGTGCGACGGCGCGCACGCTTCGACTAAAGCGGTGCGGGGTTATGGCTCGTCTCGGCCTGAGCAGCGCCCTCAATCGCCGTGACAGCTCCGAGAAGCTCACCATTGACTGTTTGCACAACAAACGACAACGGAGGGAGCGCCCTTGCCAGCTGGATCAGGTGCCCGTCTTGCAGCGGTTAGCCGGGGCGACAACGCAGCTCAACGTCGAGGAGCGTCTGCCAACCGCGACGTTAAGCCAACGTTAGTCGCGCCGCTTCTGCTAACAATTATAAACCACGGCGCGCGTTCTACCGCTGCCACTGAGATTAGTGTAAACATCACTGTCGCCGCTGACACTTAAGGTACAATGACGAACGTCATAATTGTAGAAAATCACATTTGGCCCGTTTTTGGTGTTCTGGAAATGACATTGCCACTGGAAGTGCAGTGTTAGGTTTTGGAGACACAGCCGTACAATTGAACAAAATCGCTGCTAATAAACCCACTACTATGTTAGAACACATCCTGTAAATTATTATTGGAAAGAAGCGCATAGGCATGCTATTAAAATGATATTATGTATGTAAGAAGCATAGCATTTCTACGACAAAGTTTAAACTTTTCTTTCATGCAGGGGTAACGTGTGGCCAAACAGTCTCTTGACTGTCACAGGTAAGCCCTGTAGATCGAACCGTATTAAACCAGAGGTCCAGAGGACCTCCCTGATAGTGCTTGTATTTCGGCTGTACTCCTTTTGGCGTCTTCTGGTCTAACACCGTTTGTTTCAAAGACAATGCATATATTATCAGAGTATGTTTTTTTGTTTGCATTCTGACCACAAGTTATTGTGGTTAATGCAGACATGATTCCTTGATAAAGGTTTCAGTTTGGTGTTTGAACATCTTAACACCTGTTTTGTTGGCAGAAAAATGGGGAAAACCTATTCTCAAAAAATAATCACGTAAATATGTAAACACTTTTTTAACTTGCATAGTAAAGTCATTGTATTTTTTCATTTGCTATACAGCCAGATAATAGGACAAATCGCTAACCTTAAACACCCAGTCGTTCATACAAGTTTAAGGCAATATAATACTATAGTAATAGAGGAAGTACAGAATCACTTAAAGGGAATTCATAGCTTGAAAGCATTTAGTGCGGGGCCCTTGAAAGTGTGGAGCCCATAGCATATGCTACTTTTGCTACTAGGATAATCTGCCATTGCATCTGAGTCATTCACTCTCTTTGAGAGTGAGAAAATACTGCGAGGTGCGTTACAAGTTGAAATGATCAATTATTAGTTTTTACAAAATTCCTTGAGACATTATGGGAGGGAGAATATCTCACAACACCATAAGAGGAGAGAACCACAAATAAATGCATCGTCTTGAGATGTGTTTTATTATTATTCATCTGACAAAAAGCAGGAATTTCAACGTAGCCACGAACACTTACAGATTTCCCCATCATAAAGAGGATGATCCTATGGAAAGCCAAGACAGGTGGCAATCCTCGTGTGCGTACGTACAGAGCAGCGAGCTGCGGGTCGCACACACACACACGACAGAGGAGGAGGAGGAGGCACAGGCGGTGCGAGTCGTGACAGCACACCACCTCCGCCAGCAAACCAAGCGGCAGTTCCATTCGAAGCGTCCCGCGTATTGATGAATGTCGGTGCTCGGGCCGGAGTGTTCCTTAAGCGTGTCAATTAAAATGACTGAAGCAACCCGGGAGCAGGGCAGAGCGGGGTGAGGCGCTACATTAACGGCACCATAAACATGGTCGGACGGGCGTATAGCTCACCCAAAGTGAGCTGGCCAATAGACGCACTTCATTTCACAGCAACAATCGGTGCCTGGTGAAAAGAGGCATTGATCGGGCAATCGTAGCTTAACACAATGGAAGGGCTTTCTGTGGCAAGGCCTTTAGTGATCCCCGCACTGTAGTTACTGCTGTTAGATCGTGCTCCATTTATTCCTGGATAAACCCACCGACGCTGCCTTGTTTGAGGCCTTTTTTTCATCCCGGTGTGGCGAGGGCACAAAGGTAGGAGAACGAAGCCCGGGCAGATTTTCTCTGTGCGCAGGAAAGAGCACTGTAAACTAGTTGTTGTTATTGTTGTTGTCATTTTGCTTCAAGAGCCTACATTGACCAGATAGGCGAGCTGCCGTCACTCCGATGGCAGGCAATCAGGTGCCACGCTGCTCAAGATGCTCTAGTGGAGTCTTATCGTGATGCCCAACTTCTTCTTTGTTATTTCCTTCTACGGTGGCGAGTTGATCAGCGATGTTTATAGGTTCATGTCGAGGTTGGCGAGTGAGCCTGCGGACGGCTTTAGGAGTAGCCTGGTGAATATCCGATATGCCGCCGGCGAATGATTGAAGCGGACAGCGGCGTTACTACTTGGTCCATGGTTCGAGATTGGTGACCCCAGTCCCACCGCGGGCCACTCTTAATTGTCCACTGGGGTAGGGATAAAGCCACATCAGCCATGCGATGGTCAGACCCATGCCCAGGGTAGTGACGTGAAAATTAAGTACGGTCCTGTCACCTGTCTGGCACGGCTACCCGCTTACCTAATGACAATTCAGGGCTTGACAAATTAATGGTGTCTCAAATAAACATTCCACGTTTCTGTCAATACACAGTACATTTTAAGCGGTGTATTCTCGCATTAATGTAAGTGAATGGAATGTGTGCCTGGAGAAGGGAGCTAAAAATATTCGGGGGCTGAGGCTGAGAGCGGGGGGGAAAATAATAATAAAAAAAGAACCAGAAAAAAACCCTACAAAGTTCCTATTGAACCCTACAAAACTCCATCGCGGGTAGGGCTTCATCAGGCAGAAATTCTGATTTACTGTCCAGGCCCCGGCCATGCTGCTTCCGTGAGTAAAATTCCTCCCTGTGTCAACTTTCACACGCACAGCAAATTGCGGTTTGAATAAAATAAAATAAAAAGTTAAAAAGTAGGGAGGCTGCAATTTTTTTAATGAACCCTGAAAGGAGTGTTTTGTTTGGAAGTCACCAGGAGGCAGTTTTATGATGCTTGGCAACTTTCCGCACAATTACATCTTAAATAAGGCTCAATTTAAATTTTACACTTTTCTGCAGTTTGAAACCTTCACAAGTAACCGACGTCCCTACCATTTAATTTAGCACTTTTTGACGATTTGATAGCAATGCCTTCTCACGCGTCACCTGTGGGAAGTCAAATTCGGGCGATACTTTCCAGCTTAAAACTTTAAAGTTTAAATTACATTTCCAAAAGGGCCAAGTTGTTTGTAAAAAAAAATCAATGCAGAGCAAATAATTCTGAAAACTTACGTTTTTAATTTTAATTCCAAGATCACACAAAAAACCATGAAGCTGCGTCTCAAATGAATTGCTATTTAATAGCTGAACAATACATTTTTGCAGAAGACTTTTTTTAAACAGTCAAGTCACCCTGTACAAACGTTAAGACTGAAGGGTTGGTTATTACTCAACGATTTACATTGTTTTAACGAAACTCAAATTAACACTCAGGTTTTATTTGTAACCTCTCCAGAATGTATTTGCCTTTTGTTGAGAACATTTTTCGCTGACGATTTCTTCACAATAATCTCTACGCAGTAATAGGCAGACAATCGTAGAGTCCTATTCACAAGCAATACACGTAAGCCAGCAAATGGTAGTTAGGCTAATGTAATTTAGCCATTATCCGCAACATGAGCTTGATTGAGTTGGGATCCGTGAAGCAAAATTATGCGGAGAAATATTCAGCAAATGTAATGCCAATTATCTACACATATTTACTAATGTGCACCATTTGTATCCTGCCTTACATATGACGTGTGTCTCAACATTGTGTGTTGCCTGAGCCAGTAAAAACACTGTTTTATAACAATTATCTTGCAAAGATAAATCAATTAAATTATGCCAAAACGTATTATGCAGCTTCATATCTACCTTACCTAAAGCAAACAAAACGAGCAATAAAACCACAATTACCCAAACAGGCACAATGGTTAATTTGTAATAGTGGTCCATTGAGGGCTAAAATAGAATGTGGCCATGCAAAGTTGCTTAACCAAGTAAATCCATAAACATGTATACACATATTCTTTGTGTTTTTCGGTAAAGTCACGTAGATAGGTTCAAAGAAAACACGTGACTTTACCGAAAGACCCAAAGAATATGACTTCCTGCAGTCAAAACAGCTTTAAGTCAAGATTTATGTCTACATAAATATACATATATAACACTGGTATCATCAATGCCAAATATAGGCCTCGATGGCAATCAACATTTTACAAAAAACTCTAAAGTGTGGACAGGACCACGGAGAGATGCATGCTTGTAAGGAATTACATTTCAGAAAAATTATCAACACATGGATTGTAGATTTCAGAACGTATGCAGGTGTGAAAAGCCTGGATAACGACGGAGTGGGAGCCAAGGGACCACGTTTCAGAGTACATAGCCACCGCGGAGATGGAGCGATGAAATCAGCTCCTATGCATCGTAGGATCGTGAGAGGTGACGACACCTGCTTGTGGAGGTCTTCATCCAAGAGTGGATTGATGATGGCTGATGATAACGGTGATGATGATGATGATGGCCATCATACTTACGAAGGTTCTATCATCAGATGTCTGAGAGTGTCGCTCTATCAACTGCCCACATAACAGTGGGCTTGCCGATTCATCTTCCTTTGTCAATACAGCCATGCAGAGCTTAGCCGGCTGAGGGTCTGCCATAGTTCTCCCCATCGTAGACACACACATAGACTCGCACACACAAGAGTGCTGCGGCACAGCCTTACAGTATTTAAATGAAGCACCCTCGAATTTTAGTGAGGACCTCATGACCCTTCCCTTCCTGGTGCTGTAATGGCTGTGTGTTGAAATGCGGTTGGTTGGAGTCGGGGCAGATGGGGGCGGTGAGCGGGGTAGTGGAGACCGCCATAGGAACTGTGCAATGCTTACCCAGGGGTCTAAAATGTGACAGAAGCCAGGGATAGGGGGTGCTTGTCAATGCTCGCCTAGCTGACATACCCACTCACAGAACGTGCCACCCCCAAAGGGTCTGACCCTAGGCCTGGTGCAGGCTCCACACCCAAGCCCCCACCATCCAGCGAGACGCACGGCGACGCTTTGCAGACAGACAGACAGGCAGGCAGGCGGCCTCGTGCGAGAAAATTGTTTCGGAGGAAAGAGCAGGTAATTCGACAGATTTCCTTAAAAATGCACCATCAAACGTGTCATAAGCCTGTCATTTATTTATTCATTCAGTGCAGCAGTTGTTCGCCCCCGTGCAGTGTGTGACCCTCAATGGTGAGCTGTCTGCCTGTCAGCCACGTTGCGGTCGAGGGCCTTTGAAGCACATTAGACCGTGTAAGCTCACGCAAGTAAATACGGTGAGCTTGGAAGGTGAGGGTGTCAGGAACTATTTGTTCCACGGCATTAAACCTGTTTGGTCTCAAGCGAGAAAAATTAATGTGCTCGTTAGAAATGAAACTTGGCCAGTTGTGATCAAATTACAATATGAAGTAATTGTAGGGGGTGGGGGGGGGTGTGATAGAGGAGGGGAAATACCATTACTTACATATGAGAAGAAGGAGAAAAAAACCCACGTAATTTTCAACCCTACGAAACTGTCAATGTGAAGCGAGAAAATAAAACGGCAACTCTTTTGCGTGTGAAGTTAAGTCATTATATTCTATGAATGTCTGAAAAATCAACACAAAAATTGCATTTCCTGCGAAGTGTACGGGTATTGTTTTTCAAACTCACAATCTAGCACGTGCAAGAAGACTGCTGTCACACTTTTTTTTTTATCTATCTCACTCCTGGCCACAAACATCAAACAGCTGATTTTCAAACTCCAAAGGGAGAAACTTGGGAGATATTCATACAAGCAGCCGGGTGGTCGGTGTAAAGGTCAGAGTGTAAATCCTTTGTAGGACTCAGCACTCCCTCCCCCTCCGTTCCAATTTGTGCGCATTCGAAAGCAACTCCAGCACACACACACACACACGCGCGGTGCTGTGTGTGTGTGTCCGCGCGCCGTAACGCACACCCAATCTTATTTGTTTTGTTTAAA
Organism: Lampetra fluviatilis; assembly: GCF_964198595.1. Taxonomy (NCBI): domain Eukaryota; kingdom Metazoa; phylum Chordata; class Hyperoartia; order Petromyzontiformes; family Petromyzontidae; genus Lampetra; species Lampetra fluviatilis. The sequence goes on along the minus strand of NC_136278.1, from coordinate 4,158,595 downwards.
AAATAAAATAAAATATTGGTTTACGCTGAAATCGCTAATCTTTGTCAAGGTCTCCGTAGGCCAAAATGCTCACTTTGTGCAATCAGCTCCACTCGATTCCCGCTTAGAATATGTTCACACAAATTGGCATGTCTTTTAGCTGCATATGGCTTGTTTACGGGGAGAAGCCGTGTTATAAAGGAGTCGGGGGAGAATTTGACTTTTGCCGGGTGGTTAATTTGGCAGTAACACCTGTACTCGACGGTCTAATCTCGCGAAAAATGTTAGGGGAACTTTAAAAATAATCAAGCTGATGGGACATCTGGCTTCCTGTCCTTCAGTGCGTGATTCGGGGCACAAGGCAGCAACTACGGGGGTGAGAATTGGGAGAGAGATGGGAGGATATGGATGAAAAACGGTTAGAATTGGTTATAATAGGGTCGGAATGTGGAGTAAAATTGTGTGATAAGGACTGAACCGGCTTTAGAAGTGAGAAGAATACGTGCAATCTCAGCCGTGGCAGAAAAGCGCGGTGGAACGCGCGTTTTTACAAGATACGAAACAAACATCCGTAAGCCAACACCGAATAAAAATGTTCCAAGGAAGTATGCGGCTCAAGGACGAGCCATTGTTTTGAGGTGCCTGTTGAATTTTGTAAGTACGATTTTTGTTGTTGTTGTTGTTGTTGAAATTAATTAATATATGTGTAAGTTTGCCATGACGTACGACTGCTGGTCACAGATATGTTAACACATACCAGCTGAAGCCATGACAAACCTAACGTCATTAACCTTTCCATTCTGAAAGCGGTATTTTAATTGCTCTCCGTTTTTTGCTGACTACATCCAATTCTTGTTCACAGGTGCTAATAATCACTGCCAAGCCGGGCAAAAAAAAAATCTACAAAAGAATATAAATGCGTTCATCATCAGCAAAATATGCTCTCTGTCCATGTCATTATCATCCCTCATGCTTCCCACACGCTCGTGCGATTTGTAAATGTTGTATAGGGGTTGGGGCCATTGGCTTACCTTTGTCTGCCAAGGCCCCCTTTGAAGTCACGAAGCAGAGCTGATCAGCCCCGTTACGGCTCCACGAGGTCCACACAGTCAACTGTTCCCGTTACCACCCGACAAGGTTTTAGCAGAGCATTACCCGACTGCTGAGTACACTATGAAATGGCCATCGCTGAGCGACGCGAGGTCATTAAGTCTCCAGTGTAATAGCCTCAATCCACAAACATTCAAAATTATGAATAACTAAGAAAAAAAAACGAAAAATGTAGAGGACGGTTGAGTGGCTCGGGCGGTCAATGACATGTCACTGAGATTCCGGGTTCAAATCTGGGCATCTGCATGCGATTGTCAAAAAGATAGTTGATAGTCTCAGTTTGGTGAGATATTCCTGTGAATAAAAAAACCTGATTTTTTTTATTTGGCTTATCCAGCTTTGATAATATATATTTTAAAAAAAGAATGCTTGATTGACATGCAACGCTTTTAAAAAAAGAAAACATAAAGGCGTTTGCATCCAGTGTCAACAGAAACGGCCAATTGATATGACTGGGGAAGCAGTTTTGTGAAGTCATCTCTCTGGGTCATTTTATGCAAAAGTTACGAAATAGAAATACCGTGGACCAGATAATCGGGAGCTAAACAAGCAAACATTTGGCCAGCTTCGTCCAGTCTTTTCGCCTTTTGGGCCACCATCTTTCCACTGTTGTCTGTCTTTTCGCTTCATCTTTAAAACAAAGTGCAGTAAACTTCCACTCTGTATCAATTTAAGCTTTCGTGACTGCAGGGATTCATCGTCTTGGTTCTTTCGGTAAACTCAGGTAGAAGGGAAGTAATAAAATAATAAAAATAAAACATAATAAAATAATTCTCACGACGTTTCGGCCACAACGCAGGCAGCCGTCCTCAGGTGAAGACATTCAGACGCTGTCTCCCCGACAGACCTGTTCTTCACCTGAGAACGGCTGCTTGCGTTGTGGCCGAAACGTCGTGAGAATTATTTAATTATGTTTTATTTTTATTATTCTATTACTTCCCTTCTACGTGACTTTACCGAAAGAACCACGAAGATTCCGCTCTGTATTTGAAAGAGAGAGTGGCGACAATGGAGCGAACAAGAGAGGACTTCTACCGAGGAAGAGGAGCGGGTGAAATCAGGCACTTGGTGGATAACCACATCGTGAGAAGTAGCGGTGGTGGCTTAGCGAGGCCTTCACCCAGCAGTTGATTGACCATGGCTGACGACAACGCTGATGACGAACGGAAAAAAAAACTCCTTTGCCTGTCTATCGCGCGTCACCTCACAACTACTTACCCGGGTTAAATAAAGGGACTGTTCCAAATGCTCACTTCCAGCCAAGACGGGAGGCAATTCTGTCCATTGCTCATTGTGCGGAGGAGGTGTTTTTTTTTCATATACGTATCGCGTTCAGAAAATAAAAAAAATAGAACAAGACGACCGACCCCCGATTGGTTATAGTGAGCGAGCTGCCCCTGTCTGTAGCCCGGGGGGGGGGGGGGTCCTTGTCCGGGGACGCTCTCCATGGTGCTATCGCTAGCCCCCTCACGTCGGGCGTAGTGTCGGCACTGCGATAGCGCGAACAGATCAGAGGCTCCTGAGATTGAGCCATGCGATTACGTTTGTCAGGGCCCCCTTTTTTTTCCACGCTGTTATTTTGTTGTTGTTCTTTTTTTTTTACCCTTTAAGACTGTCACAGCCTTTAAATGTTCAATGTGCAGTCTGCTTTTAATGGCAAGGACATAACACCTTCGTTTTTTCATGGATATAATTATCGCATTTACTCACGCAATGCAGAACATAACTGTAAGGTTTAAATCATCGGTTTGTACGTGTCTGATTTAACGTGACTTGATTCCAAATTGCATGTGGACAAATACAAACAATCAGCATTGGCATGGAATGCAAAGTTCTAGGGCAGTATTTGGAAATTGAAGGTTTTGGTCATCATGATATATAAATCGTAAACTAATATTATTAATAATACATTTAAAAACACTTGCAAATCCACGACTGAATGAAGGTCTCCCCATGTCGTGTGCATCATGGAGGTTTGTTTGACCATACTTCACCACGTTAGTCGATGCATGCTGAAGGGAGAAGGTTAGCCAAGGACCGGCTCAGATGTTACTCACCACTGATGTTAGCCTGGGCTGGGAATCAAACTCAGGTCGCCGGGTAAATATACACATGCGCCTACCACTTCACCACCAATCCACCTCAATGTATTACTGTAATGCAAAGATGTAAAAATAGAAATGCTATGGTAGCATGGGTCAACTTAAACCCTGACCTTTCGTGAATGTGCATCTACTGACTAACCACGACAACTGCACAACAAGGTGGTGATCCCATGGACTGCATCGAGCGGCTGCATCATTGTTCTACAGCAGGGCACCATTCTAACACGAGACAATAAGAGCACTGCCCTCTACAGAGAAGAATAAAGCACAACACAGGGAGCCCGATGCCAAATAAACAGGCTTGCGCAGAGACTGTGCAGATAACATGTGCCCGAGGCGCTCCAAAGAAGACCCAGTCACAAAAACAAATATAAAATGAATGAGCGACAAAAACCAAATTGCAACGAACAGAGCGACCTTATGGAACTCGCGCAGTGCTGAGCATTCAACGCAAACTGCTAAACGTGCATTATCTGCGCTCGCAAGCAACAAAACGCACAAATCTGGACACGGTCGAAATGTGCGTGTCATTTATTTTCGTTGCAGTTTTTTTCTTCTTCCTTCTTTCTAGCAAGCAGGCCAGATAACAACAAGCAGAAATAATAGGATAATGGGGCTTAATCATGAGAGCGTACGCAGCTTACACGCTGTTAGCCTGCGGAGAAGATGATTGGACGTGACACGAGGACTTGAGTGGGAGATCACACCCCATGTCGCAACTTGGTGACCTTTGACACGCAGGTTGGCATTACAAACAAAGGTTAAGAGCAAAGGGGTGTGAGATCATCCAAAATGAGCTCCGTTTAAGTGGGTGGGAAGAAATTGTTCTCGGCTTGGGCACCCTGGGAATTTGCGGATAAGCCGCGTGCGTGTAAAGGGTAACCAGAACATTTCGGCCTCAGTATTAGTTCAACTTGTGCGACCAATTTTGAGGTCATCTCATGGGGGCATCTCATCCAAAAAAAACGAAGGCGCTCATTTCCCAACGGACCTATCCTTGTTCTTTTTCTTTTTTTTTCTCCCCTGGCCACGGTCGCCAACGAGCAGCACGTGCCCACACCGGCCCAAAGTGAAAGCTCGTTAAAATGTAGGCAGAGCCGCAACGCGACGTTCGAATCTCACCACGCACAGTGAACGGGTTTCACTGATTGTGTCGTCGTCCCAGTACACCCCGCCCCCCCCCCATCGCTTTACTGGTGATTGCAGAAGTGATGATAATCCTCTTAAATGGCTCTAATCCCAAAATAACCATAATAAACTGCCACATCTGGCACGCTGTAAAAAAAAAAATCATCCCCATAATTGCGCACGGCCACCCCCACGCTCTCCTCCTTTCTCCAGCAACCCAGCAGGCAAGCAGGCGCGGAGACAATAACACAGATACAACACAACTGCTTTCGGCACGTGAAAATGTCAAGCGATCAAATACAGAAAATGAAAACGGATCAGTGATCTGAACAATTGCTTTTCACCGTGCCAAAAGTTAAAACATCTGGTTACATAATGCGCAGTTCAAATGCAAAGCACACATCTTCGTGCTCCTCAAAGATTGTCAATGAGCAGTGCACTATTGCGAATTAAAAAAAATCAAAGACAAAGATCCCCCGTATTGCCTTAAGATACTGTTGGAGCAAGTGCTATTAGCGAGCACCTATGAACGCCGGCACGGCACACGAGGAGGTGAGTGGCCAGCACTACGCCCGGCCGCCTTTGTCTTCCCAGTGGCGATGTTTACACACATTTGAGGCTGAGTTGACCTAGGGGAGGCCCAGGACCGGTTTGGATAATCGTCACTGGTGTTGACCGTGAGCGGGAATCGAACTCAGGTTCATTAGCGGAGCGCGCTAACCGCTGCACTACCGCTACCGTGAATATGCACATGGTGATAAACGTAGACTTATCTAAGGCAGTGTTCTTCATTGCAAGGCCCACGACCCACTTGCGGACCCTGTGTGGCCTTTAGTGCGGCCCCTGACGTGCAGCCCTCGGCAATACACAGCACGTGACAACACCCCTTGCAGGCGACGTGGCGGCCCTCACACTGATGATGTCTTATCAGCGAAAGTCCCCCCCCCCACCTCTGAAAATGTGTGAAGAATACTGCTCTAAGGCATATGAACAACCAGCTGCATGCAGTACAGTGAATGCATTCACGGTTTTCCTCACAGGAGGCTGAATCATGGAAAAATGTGTCGTCCAACTTTGTGTGCAAGGCTCACCCTATCGCCCACATGAGCTGAATCTGGCTTGGTTAAGATCCAAGTCAGTTGCTGCCCGCCAGACCACACTTACATTAAACTGAACAATTTTTTATTTATTTTACCAGCTACATTTTTTTCAAATCCTAGTCGGGGGTTGATTCAGCAAATCATCCTTTCAGAGTCGATTAAATAAGTACTACTTTGCCCTATGCTATATGAATGTGGAATTTGCAACACGAGCTCAGGGTTGTCAGCAGGCACTGATGGCGGATTATGGGGTCCTTCATCCAGCAGTTGATTGGCCATGCCTGATGATGATAATTACGATAATGGGTGCTGCCCTATGCTCAACTGATGACGAAATACTTTGATATTCTTAGGTTTTTTCGGTAAAGTCACGTAGGTAAAACATTAAAATTAATGAAAGTAAAATTATTTTTATTATTTTTTATTTTTATTTTGTTTTATTTTACTTTCATTAATTTTAATGTTTTACCTACGTGACTTTACCGAAAAAACCTAAGAATATGAATCATTGCAGTCACGAAAGCTTCAAATCTAGAAGAAATACTTTGACTTTTGAAATGAGATTAACACAACAATAAAGACTTCACCAAAGCAAACCCAAATAAAATATGAGATGTTTCTACCACATATGATAGGGGGAAAACATTCCAGCTTAATCTTGTGCCAACATTAAAAAAATAATCGACGTTGGCCCTTACCTTGTGTCAAAATACGGCTAAGTCATAGGTCAAAGCAGAGTTAATAGTGCTCTGAGAAAACACAGAAATCAAATTGAGTTTAATTAGCGAGCCTGTGAGAGAGAGAGAGGAGAGAGACGATGACAAAAAAAAAACCCCAGAAGCGTGGCTTGTGGGGAGGCGGGGGGGGGGTGTGATGAGATGGAGGGGAGGAGGTGAGTGTGTGGTTGGAAGCTAAATACACAAGAGATGGCTTTAGTGGGATCCAGTAGGTGACCTTGGAATAATCAGTGTTGAGGCAGTTCCTTTACACCCCTCTCCACACCACAACCCCCCAGCCCCTACATCTCATTGCCCTGGGAGTCTCAGTCGATCCCTTGCAGCTTCCCTCCTTTTTGCTGTTAATGAGCATGTTAATTGAACTTTTGTGCCTTTAATTTTTTTTTTGCACTCTCTTCCCCTCCGATCTTACTGTCAAGACAAAGCGAGAGGGCACCGCTGATCGTTTGCCAATCATTGGTAAGTTGGCAGGTTAACGAGTTCAAAGGTAATTCTACACCCACCCCCTCCCCCCCTCCAATCCCCGCACCTCCGATTAGCGCGCGGTTGGCGACGTACGGTGCAAAAAGAAGTTCAACATTCAAATGTAAATAATGAATCATTCAAAGTCCTTTGTCAATCCCAATGCCGGATGAAGGCCTCCCGACGCTGCGTTGGTCGTGGCAATTCTCTGAGCATCCTTCGCCGTGCTGTGTGTGAAGGGAGGTAGGCCAAGAATTATTCAATTGTGAGCCATAGCCAGGCATAGAACTCAGGTGTCCAGGTTCACAGTGCAGTATTCTAACCACTGTCCAACCACTGTAGCTAATATATATACTGCATACGTATGTAATGTGTCTTGTTGGTGCAAGATGTTGGTGAAATCTTCTGCGCTCAATTGGAAAATGCGCTTCAACGTAAAAACCACGTGGGTTTTCACGGTCGTGCTCTCCAATGCGTGCCCGGGTCGCTGCCGCGTGTTGTTCAGCACGATGTCCGACGTTTCGCTCCACGTGCTGTGAACGTAGAACGTCGTGCCATGGCAACATGCGGCGCAACCCGACTCTTGAAGTGTTTTTTTCTCCTAAGCCTTTTTCGTCTTCTGTCCGCCATAGTTGTGATGAAGTGTAAACAGGCTTTGTGACTCTGGGGTTCATTCAAATGACCTTCCTGAGCCGAAAGGTCAAGGCAGGCATCAAGTCCGATGAAGCACACAGGGATCACATGACACCAGCACGGAGTTCTTGATCACAGCTAAAGCAACGCACAGAACTCAAGTGACACACAAGAACAGGGATAAAGCCAAATTGGAATTACACGCTATACATTTCTGATTAATTGCTTGATTTTTTTTAAACAAAAATATTGTTTGTGACATATTTTTTCATATTAGTTTGGGATTATTATTCCGGCGGTTGCAGCGGCTTACTGCACTTTAATATGAACCTGGCAACTCGCCATGGACAACATCAGTGGCAAGGTTATCACTGAGCCAGTCTCGGACCCTCCTTTCCACCAGCCCGCACTTGGTAGCGTGCTGCAGTATGGTCTTAGGTTTTTTCCGATAAAGTCACGTAGGTAAAAAATAAAACATAAAAATAATAAAATAATAAAAATCACGACGTTTCGGAGGCAACACAAGCCTCCGTCTTCAGGTGGAACCGTCACAGCACGATAGCTGTATCAAGTGAGTAGTTCACGACGTTTCGGAGGCAACACAAGCTTTTGTCTGAGCTACTCACTTGATACAGCTATCGTGCTGTGATGGTTCCACCTGTTGCCTCCGAAACGTCGTGATTTTTATTTTATTTTATTAATTTTAATTTTTTACCTACGTGACTTTACCTAAAAAAAAAACCTAAGAATATGAATCCTTGCAGTCACGAAAGCTTCAAATCTGCTGCAGTATGGTCAAGTAATCCCCGTGACTCACGTGTTGGAAGATCTCCATTCAGATGTGGCCTCAGAGAGGCAACAATTGAAGTTGACCGCAGAGTGCTGAGGATCATGAGTTGTTTATCGTTAATTGTTTATTTTTATTACTTTCGCATCGGATAATCTGAGATGGGTATTATTTTCAGCGCTTATCTATACATATTTTTTTTCCAATCGATTTTTTTGTTGTTGTTCAGAAAATAGCTTATTGTGTCACTGTGGGTATTCTTAGTGAGAGCATAAATGGTTCCCTGACTCCTCATTCGACTTGGTTTTTTGTTTCTTTTGTTATGTATTTCCAGTGCGAGTGTTCCATATTTTTAAATGGTTCTCGTAATTTCTCGCTATATATATCATGTTTCTTTAGGCGAAAAAGTATTGAAAAATAGCAGCATGGAGAGATGCACGATGGACAATATACAGAGACGGGGAGAAGATCACACGGATCAGGGAAAAAAAGCACGTAAAATGTTCAGGAAAGTAAGAGGGCTTGGGCAGGCCACATCGCAAGAAGGGGTGAAGTATGGTGAACTTCTTTCGCACCGTACGTAGCCAACTGTGCTAATCAGAGATGAGGGGGGGAAGGACAACAAACTCAACATGAAAAGCAGTTCGAAAGAAATTGTTTTTTTATTTACATAAAACAAAGTGATAACAAGTGGAGAGACTGGTGATAGAATGGCATCCAAAGCAGGGCTCACGCCCGAGATAACGACCGCCGTGGAGGTGAAGTGATGAGGTCAGCTGATACGCGGGGACGAGATGAACTGTGGCATCACAGGACCCTGAGGGATTGCGATGATTCTGGTATAGAAATGATGATGATGTAGTTTTTTTTCATATAACTTTATCCGAACAAATATTTTGACTTTCTAACCATCATGGAGATCAACCCTCTAATATATCTCATGCAGTTTAACACGTAGGCTTTCGTGACCAGTATTATTCATAATAAACGTTTTTGGGTTTGATCGCGTTGTTATAAATGTGTCGCAACCCTCCACCACCCGACACGGCCAATCAGTAAAAAATGTGTCGCGTTGACAAAACGCCAATTAGTTACTTCTTCAGCCCACCGGTGTGATTGGCCGTGTCGGGTGGTGGAGGGTTGGGACACATTTATAACAATGCGATCTAACCCAAAACCCTTTATGATGAATATCTTATGCGGTTGAAAAATACAGATGAGCTGGTTGCATTATGAGTCAAGAGAAATCGCCCTTCTCCCTCTGTACGTTGCAGCTCTATTGAGATCACAACCATCAGGTTGTTCGCTATGACACCAGCTGGGGAGGAAAGTTGGGTTTGCAGAGTGTGTAAACTAATAGCGCCAACAGCAGCAGCAGCAGCAGCAATGCCACCCACCCGCACAAGCTTGGCGGGATTTTGGGTGATTCAAACTGCTCACTGACAGATTAGGTCAAAACTCGCTATGCTTGCGGTACTAACTTGGGAAATTATGCAGGGCAAGTAGTTTATTTTATTTTATTCTTATTTCTCCTGTGAGCCATTTAGTTATTCGCTATCAACATGACCAGTTTTTTGTTTGCTTTCTTGCAATTATTGGTATCGTGCAAGACACTGCTGCTTCCGTGCAGTGTCAAGCCATGACACAGATTCAGCTTTGGGTTTATTTAAGAAAATCATTCTAAATTGGCAAAACACAACACAACTGTCATGCGCAAACATTTCCCACAACCAGCGGCTGCCAACTTTCCCGAACTCACGCCGGCTACTCACCTTCAGCGTGCGAACCAGCCATTACCCAGCAAACCACACCTGCATTCTACCGCAATAGGAGGGCGAGAAGACAAATCCTCTACACTTTACCAAGTCAGCTTAGGACAGAGGCAAGGGCCAACGTGATGAAGCTGTCTCACCGTGTGAAGAAAGACTCCCACTACAATGAATACGCAGGCGCTGGGCCATTAGGGTCTCTAAGCAGAAATGGTGTTTAAACCTTAACCTTTATATTCACAAACTCCTAACGGGACGATGGAAGTGATGCAGACAAGAGACGAATATATAGTGGGTTGAAATAACATGCAGACAGTGTAGACAACTGTTGACTAAAGATAACGATGTAGTGAGATGAGAGAAAAAGATACACGAGACAGATACAGTATAGGGATTTAGTGAACTGATTATCACGGTTGGCAACTGTGATACATGTAGATACGAGACAGAGATGGAGTTAAAAGACAAAAGGACGATGTGGACGAGATAGACATGAGAAAGATGAATTCACAACAGTTATGTTAATTGACCTAAAGCTTTCGTGACTGCAGGGATTCATATTCTTGGTTCTTTCGGCAAAGTCACGTAGAAGGGAAATAATAAAATAATAAAAATAAAACATGAAAATTCTCACGACGTTTCGATTGCAACAGAAGCAATTTGAAAAAATGTTTTTTCTTCTTCAAAATTTCTTGCTGTGGTTTTCACACCTGCTGATGATTGCTTGTGTTGCAATCGAAACGTCGTGAGAATTGTATTGTTTTCTTTTTATTATTTGACCATTTCCCTTCTACGTGACTTTACCGAAATAATCAAGAATATGTTAATTGACCTGTTTATGTTTATTGGGATTTGAATCGGAGCCGACATTTGGTTCGCCCCCTTTAGCCACTTGGGTCCCGAAGCGTTTGCTCTGTTCCTTCGTGCCTGGCTCCACCACTGCGTCAGGCTCAGCGAGAGCGGCCCGAAGATGCTGGACGTACGTACTGCACGTATGTTGAACTTCTTTCTCACCGTACGCAGCCAACCATGGCAACGTTGGAACTCGGCATAACTGTGCCGCCACGCGAGCCCCTCGATTTCATGACATCACCGACCGCACTCGTTCGGCCACTGCCTGGGCTCTGAGCATCTCCACTGCCACCCGGTACGAGATACGAACAAAAAAAGTCGCGCCCTGGAAGGAAGTGCGTTCCTCTTCATTTCGACCAATCAATGGGACGGGAGGACCTCAATTTGTGAGGGTCACCCCGACAAACCAAGTTGAGTGCCATATTGCATTTCATGGGCCTTGGGAAAGGAGAGACCCCATCCCATCTGTGCAATGACAGCCACCATCTCCGCGAGGCTCACACACAGCCCCAGCGCTGGCTTGCAGATGTCTTGCCAGGTAGGGACACGACCGCAGATTTACGCAAAGTGTGCGTGAAGGGGCGCTTTCGGTTGAAGCAAATTAAAAAGCAAATTGTTGACGCCTGAGAGGGTGAAACGATTGCCATTCCGCGTCGTTCTTCCCGGCACGCAACTACATTGTATTTCATCGTTGTAAGTGCTGTACAACGTAGGGGATGAGTAAGTGTCAGTGTTAACGCGAACCTACAGTAATCGGCTTAGATCAACAGTGTGCATGCAAATATGACATTTAAGAGTTCCATGCTCTTTCTCTGTAACTGGTGTAATAGCAGGAATGGCATTATAACTGTGGTACTGAATCTCTGTAAATCCCAGCAGAGCCTCTATATCACCATTGCATGTGTTTAAATATAGACTTATTATACATTTGAAAGTGTGTAATATCAGTTTTACCAATACACCATCCTTTGTTTTGATATTTCCTTGGAATTCGCACATTTTGGACTTGTAATTTTAGAAAGTATCAGCAATTGTATAAATATTTTCTTTTTTCTCTCTTCATTACTTTAATTTGTCTATGTGGCCAGTCATGGCATATCATATCGTGTAATAATATAGTATTTTAAAGAGATGTGGTAATACACTGCTGGATACAGGCTTCACCACATTCTTGTCAGTCACATTGAGGCTATTTTTGACCATACTCGCTAACCATTGCGGGTCGGCAAAGCGGAGCAGGACCCAGAACCTGTTCAGATATCAATCGCCACCGTTTGCCATTGCTGGGAATCGAACTCAGGTTACTGTTGAGCGCTACTGCATTTTGCCTCCGATTAGCACGGTTGCCTACGTACGGTGCGAAAGAAGTTCAACATACATACATTTTAGCGCAGTGCCACTAACCACTCCTTGACATATCACATATATATACGTATTTTAAATGACAAAAAAAACTCTTATCACATGATACGGGTCATTAACACTGGATAGGGTCTTTCTAACTCGGGTTATCTTATTTGAAAGCCCAACGATCTGTTCTTAGGCAACGTGACACTGGAGCATCCAGCAGTGAAAGGGAGACGCATCTGAAATGGACGCTATCGATGTGAAACCGAGGTGGACTGTGCAAGAGAAAAAGTCCGTGGGAGGGGTGGGAGGGGATGATTTGTTTGGGGGAGGTGGGGTGGGTTGTGCACAGCCACACTCAGCAGTGCCTTCAAATCACGACGGCTGTGTTTGCGTCACACCATTGTGCTCCGTTACCGAGCACTTTTCTGCGAATAAGGAATCACCGTGGACAATAAAATATGAGCTTTCACCCATCACCCCCCAAAATAAATACGAGAAAATGCAGTCCTGCTTTCAACGGGAATAATTAAATTAATTAACTAACCCATTTATACAATTATAGTAATCGAGAAATGCAAACACCCACGGCATTGAGAATATAAGATTCAATTTGTGTCAAACTATTGTTAAAAGCCTTTTAACCACATCACCTATAATGTGCGTGACGTCGTCGCATCTTAAAAGCAGAGCAGGTTTGCGCTTGGACAGGTGACCACCATCAATACATAGGTGCAATGTGCTGTAGGGATACGGTGTGAGTGCCAGACATCAGTGCTGCTGCATCCACCGTTGTACTGCACTTCTATACTCCCACACGCATGCTCCCCCCACCTCCAGCAACCCGCACTTACTGGAGTGCTCAAGTGCTCAAGTCAAATTTACCGCCATGGTACAAGTGGCATTGGAGTGACCTTATCCAGCAGTGGGTACACAGACACAGTAACTGCCCCCCCCCCCCACAATGAGAGGAGCAGCACAGTGGATAGCGCACTGGTCTGTGAGCCCATCAGCCTTAGCTTGATTCCCGGTCACTGCTAACGGCGGTGGTGAGTGATACCGACAAATCCCTCCTTTCTACCAAATGACTAGCATGGTGCATTCTAGACGTGAAGCTTTCGTGACTGCATGGTGCAGTATGGTCAATCAACCCTCATTACTGACGCAAAAAAGGGAAGACCGTCATCCAGCAATTCTAGATTTGAAGCTTTCGTGACTGCAAGTATTCATATTCTTAGGTTTTTTCGGTAAAGTCACGTAGGTAAAAAATAAAATTAATAAAAGTAAAATAAAATTAAAATAAAAATCACGACGTCACAGCACGATTGCTGTATCAAGTGAGAGGATACAGCAATCGTGCTGTGACGGTTCCACCTGAAGACGGAAGCTTGTGTTGCCTCCGAAACGTCGTGATTTTTATTTTATTTTTATTTTACTTTTAATTTTAATTTTTTACCTACGTGACTTTACCGAAAAAACCTAAGAATATCGTCATCCAGCAGTTAATTGACCAAGCGCTGTAAATAATTGTTGTAGTTAATGTGCACATTGCATATGGGGCAACCATAAAATGCTAAGTCTAATGTAAATATATTTAACAAAGTGACATTCTTAAGCAATGAACAGAAAAACAGAGTAGAGTGTTATGATGATAATAATGATATTGGATAGTGGTTCTTCTAGAAAAGTCGCTTTCAAATGTATCAAGCACATTGCCTGCCATGTGGATATATAGCTACACGCTCTCCTATTTATTGTCTCGCTATTTTATATATGTTCAAACAAAAGCAAAGGAGGCCAAGCTATCACGATACCCTTTCCAGAAGGCAGGATTCCCTCTGCAGCCTCCCTGTCCACCCACCACCGATGCACTCACATCCATTGCATATGTATTTCAATGTATGAGCAACTTCTCTTTCCCACTGCACAAATTGGCCCGTTATGTAACGCCTACTTGCCAATATATTACCGTCGGCCTGCTCAAATTTGGGCGCGCGTGTGTGCACGACGATTGTTCAGCGCGCGTGAGTGACAGCGTGTGTCTGCGCCAAACGCACGCGCGCGCGCACAAAGACAAATATCCCCCGAAAAGCCTTAACATACTGTAGGGGCAAGTGCTGTTAGCGAGCACCTATAAAGGCCAGCACGGCACAACATCACGCCCGGCCGCCTTTGTCTCCCCAGTGGCGATGTTTACACACCGCACCAGGTACTCATTTGAGGCTGAGTCGACCTCGGGGAGGCCCAGGATCGGTTAAAATAACCGTCACTGGGTGTTGGCCGTGAGCGGGAATCGAACCCGGGTCGCCAGGTTCGTAGCGCAGCGTAGCGCTAACCGCTACACCACCGCACGCATGCACGCGCACGCACACCGTGAGTGCGTGCTGCACCTGCAGGTATCAGTGGCGCGAGCCGCACAGGTCTGGTGTTGTGCATCTCCCGCTTTGTTGGCGAGCAGCAGACTGAAAGTGTAGACCCCTGGGAGACCTGGGCTCGCCACAAATCAAAGGGCGCAGCCGCCCCCCTGCTCAGCCGATATGCGAGATGGTTCGAGGCTGGGAGGCTTGGCTCCTGGCGGGAGGTGTGTGTGTGGTGGTGGAGGGGGGGGGGGCGGTGGGATGAGGGTTGGATTCCTGTTCGCTCACTCATAGTAGGTAAGAGCCACCTGCTGCCTCCGCCTGCCCACGGGATGCATAACCAAGCAGGCGGGGCCTTGGAGGAGGGCACACGACTTGACTGTGCGCCGCGGACACGAGAGACTGATTTTTTTTTGGGGGGGGGGGGGAAATGTTGCATGCGAATGTACATTTTTAATGCCAGTGAGAAAGTGCAATGTAATGTATTGAGCATTACAGGTACGTTAATGAGTCGTCATGAGTGTGATTAAACTGCCGACGACCACAGAGGGCGTTTGTGGCACTTGTACAGCTGGATTTGTTTTGCAGTGGTTGTCGTCAGCCCAGAGTGAACATATGTCTGGGCTCAACGCATCACACGCATGCCAATAAATCATGGGGATAATACGTCTGCCGAAAAATACAACAGCCCATACCTAATATGACTTTATCAAAGGATAATGGAAACCACAGAGAGAGGGGGGAATTATGTGTCGAGAACAGTTAATATAGTTGTTTTAAGTAGGCTGCGATGAGAAATTGAATTTTTGCATACTGGAAAAATATCATACTTCAGCTGTTAAAATAATAATTTTGTATCTGTCCAAAGTAATCTTATCAGCGAGATGGTAAAATGGTCATGCTTCGTAATATAAGTTTGCATTAATATTACTAGGCATTATTAAAATGACTCTGTAACGCGAGTGTGACGCGGCACGTAATTTTGGCTGTGGGGGTAAGGTGCTGTTACACGATCAGCGTCGCCCGTGCGTCTCATTAGACATGACCACGTGGGAGCCCCGTAGTCATTTTCAGTAATAATCACACCCCTGGACCACAAGTGGTCCCAAGTACCTGCAGAACAGACCTCTGAGAACAGAAGCCATGGGACTGCTTCTGACCCTAATGGCTACACTTATCACAAATGCTCCGCCAAACACAAATGTGCCTGAAATTGGCGATTGTTTTATCCTTTCGCTGAAAGCCCGTTGGAAGACTAGCCGTGAAGAAAGAAAAAAAAGGCAGCAGCAACAGCAACAACAACAAAAACCACCACCGCGTTAATTGACTTACACTTTATTTAGAAATGGAAGAAAAACATTCTGAACGAATTTGCACAAACATATTTTCGCGGTAAATTGCAGCGGTATTGCCGTACACATTGTGCGCAGTGACATTTCTGGCGACGCCTTTCTTAGCCGCAGGCGAATCTGGTAATTGCTTGGGGTAAAGCTGCACAGCATATTCAAATGATAGCTGCCCCATATTTCTAATGAGTCAAGGAAAATCAAATTACCTTGTTATTAGCGGGAATTTTTTAAGCTGCTTTAAAAATGTAGCTGAGGATAATCAGAGCCCGGGGAGATATTTTCCCCCCTCTCGCTCTTGCTCTCCTCCCCAATCTCTCTCTCTCTCTCCATGTCTGGTTGGAGGGGAATAGGCAAATGCAGCAGCAGTAAGACAATGGGGGTTGGAAAGCAACGGGTGTTAATTTCTGCCTTGAGGGGGTGGGTGGCACAGAAGGGACGGGAACTCCACCGTGGGAGTGAGTGGAGTCCACATTTTATTGCCGTCTTGCCCGAGGGTTGCTCGGAAAAAAACGGCCCGCCAACAACTTCAATCGCCGGCACTGGCAGATATCATCCACCGTGGGTGGAAGACAAAAAGCATTCTTCGCTGCGACGGCATCCCAACTCGCCGCCGTCGCCAGACCATCGGTACATTCATCACTTCTATACATTTGCATGGATTGCGCAAAGTGTCTGTCCGTCATACTTTGTATCCTCCAAATGGTACGTCGGAGGAAAACGTGCGTATAACCAAAAGTGCATTGTCTCGCTGAGAATGTTCACGGAAAAATTGCCGCCGATGTTATCGACAACATTTTAGATGCTAAATTAGTAAAGTAACGTCCAGTACAAACCAGTCCATATCTTCCGGAAGAACGATGCGTGTTTTATTGGTAGAATCTTCCAAAATATGGGTTCCCCCGCCATTGATAATTATTATTTAACGCCAATGTTGAGACCTGACGTCATAATCCCTTGAGCCACGCCTGTGGCTTCGACGACAACAGGGGATGAGGTCACCGCACACCTCTGCGTGATGAGGTCACCCTTGTCCCACAGCGCTAAGCCAGACGTTTAATGTGCAGAGCACTCCAGCACTTTTCTATTGAATTACCCATTTAGCGCAGAGCGCATCACAACGGTCTGAAGAAGCTGCCTCGCTTAGCGTTAGGTGGGCGTGTCGAAATCTAACCAATCGGAGGCTCCGAACCCTTGGTTCGTAGATTGCAACATGCGCTCTCATTGGCTGAGCGGGTGCGTGACGTCCCCGCCATTGCGCGTTTCTGTACTGTTTGCTGTTGTGACGTTTCTAACCCGCCCCAACTGGACATCTGTGAAAAGAGCTTCATGGCTCATCGGATTCCTCCAGTATGAATCAATATTTTCTGGTATACAGGAGGTCGTTGATTTTACCCCGATCCTGACGCCTATAAATTTGTATTCAGCATTTCTAGATTTGAAGCTTTCGTGACTGCAAGGATTCATATTCTTAGGTTTTTTCGGTAAAGTCACGTAGGTAAAAAATGTAAATTAATAAAAGTAAAATAAAAAAAATCACGACGTTTCGGAGGCAACACAAGCTTCCGTATTCAGCTATCGTGCTGTGACGGTCCCACGTGAAGACGGAAGCTTGTGTTGGCTCCGAAACGTCGTGATTTTTATTTTTATTTTATTTTTATTTTACTTTTATAATTTTTTTTTACCTACGTGACTTTACCGAAAGAAACCTAAGAATTTGTATTCAGCATGTTCGAAGATTTTTCTTCGGGTCCTTTGGTTTTTCCCACCACATTTAGAATGAGCGTGCGTTCAGAGTATTTGGCTGCTATACATTTACACGTGATAAGCCACTTCGTTGAGCTATCATTTGTGGTCAGGTCCCGTCTGAAAATGAGCTAAATAGCTCAGTGGGCCTTAGCTTGTAAAATATAAAAAAGACAATAGTTTAGTTTTGTTTATAGTGTACAGCACAGGATTTTATTAAACATTTTCATTTTCTCCCATATGTTCAGTCGAACACGGGAACTTCACCCCGTTTTCCCATATAAACATCGTTTCTACATTCACGAATTATGCTTTTTCGTGGATTTTCAGGAACCTAACCCTCTCGAATGGC
The DNA here is from genome assembly GCF_964198595.1 of Lampetra fluviatilis. Classification (NCBI taxonomy): domain Eukaryota; kingdom Metazoa; phylum Chordata; class Hyperoartia; order Petromyzontiformes; family Petromyzontidae; genus Lampetra; species Lampetra fluviatilis. Next base: position 4,140,785 of record NC_136278.1, on the reverse strand, counting down.
GAGGCCTAGCCGTATACTGACCAGTACATCCAGTGCACGTATGTTGAACTTCTTTCGCACCGTACGTAGCCAACGGTGCTAATCGGAGGTGCGGCGGAAGGACAACAAATTAAACACTAAAAGCAGTGTTCTTACCGTTACATTACACTGTTACACCTCGACATCATCCCTAACAGTCCATAAACAACAGCAAAATGTGCACGGATTAAATGTCTCCCCACCAGCATTTACTCAGTGTGCATGAACTGCCATTGAATGTTGACACCGAGCAAAGAAAGGACTCTTCACAAAGGCCCGGGACAAATGCTTGTGCTGTGGATAAAATATGAAGATATGTTTCCGAAGCATGGGAGGGCCAAGTTCTTTCCTTGAACTGCACAACAATAGCTGGCCGGGCATAAACATGAGCATTACTTTTAGGAGACATTCCACACATTAGCATATGCCATATGTAGCCTAAGGATATATCACTCGACGCAAGTGATGGCATGAGGGTGCTATTTTTTTCTTCTCCACAAGGGAGAAGCTGGGAACTCAAAACACAATGTTTTATATAACCTCGGGCCGATTCATGCACCGTGAACCTATTTAATTAGTGCCGTATTGTTGCTCGAGCTAAGTAAGCCGTAAGTTTTTTTTGCATTCAGAGGAGTCAGGGTCGGGTTATTTGCAAAATTCAATGTTTTGTTTGCCATAAGTTGTCACCATTTTAGACCGGCCTCCGATGATAGTGGACAATGCAAATTAAAATACACCCCGAAAGCGCCGAGTGTAAGGTTCGCATGAAGAGGAATATCCGCTTAAAAATAAATTGTCATTCGTGTTATATTTTACAATGCGTATTATTGTTCAAACTAGATTCGACGCTTTCGTGACTGCAGGAATTACTCTTTGGTTCTTTCGGTAAAGTCACGTAGAAAGAAAATAAATGTAATAATAATAGAATACGACGTTTCGATTGCAAAACAAGCAAGCATCATCAGGGACGAATGAATGAGAAAAAACAAACATAGCAAACTTAGAAATGTAATGCAATAAAACCCAGAGAGTCAGCTAACACAACAGTCAACATCCTACCCGGTTGATTAACGTTCTTCCAAAGAATTCAAAATTTGAGAGAGATACAAAACACAGACACGGAGACACAGACAGACACACAAGTAGAGAGAGAACACACAGAGACACCCAGAGAGGAACACACATAGACACATTATTTTTTATAGCCATTTGTGGGGGGAGGGGGGGTGGTTGATCATACTTCACATCGCTGGTCAAGCGGGTTGGTGAAGGGGGCAAGTGGGACCACGCTGAAGTACAATCGAATGACAGCAATGAGTGACATGGCATGGGTCGGTCTCCATCATCCAGCGGTGAGTTAACAAAAGGGCTGAAAATGTGTTTTTTATCAGCAATTATGCTTTACATATGATGAATTGTAATAGACCTCACTTAACATGAAACGCCACACATTTGTCAATAACACCGCAACGTTTCAGGCAATGGACCTCCTTCATAGCAAACGAAACGCTGCTCATATATATCTTTAATAACATATATTTGTTTTACTTTCATAGAATTTAGATGAATGTGTCAAGTTTTTTTGTTACGTGTGCTCGTGCACAACTGCCAACGAGGTCTCACCGAATAATTTGAAATGTTGCCATATTTCACCGTACGTTGTATCGCAAGCGCGCGGCAACACGGCAATGCGTCAATATTCGCATCGTGGGTCCGAGTGTTCGGCTGCATGAGATCGGCGAACATTCGACCGCGTCGCGTTGGCTTCGCGACACGTGACGTATAAATAACAAGCCGATTACAAACACGTATCACAGCAGAATTGGCTTCAAAACAAAAAAAGTGGTGGGGTGCGCGCGCGCGCATCTGTGTGCCCGGAATGAGACAGCCCACGTGGAATTGGCAGGAATTATCGTGCGACGTGCGCGCGCTCACCCATCTCGCGTGACAGCGCGGAACGCTCGTTTTCCGCTCGGGAAGCTGTGAGATAAGCCGCCCTGCGTTGGCCCATTATTTAAAGACAAACAATAATTCCACGCTCAAGAGATGGCGGGTCATGTTTGGTGACAACAGCAATGCCGTCAATAATTTATCTTGCCATGCATGCGTGCGCACTTTCGTCTGCATTGCTTGTCGTCCTCTCTCTCTCTCTCTCCTATCTCTCCTCTTCTCTCTCATTCTCGCTCTCTTTTTTTTTTACGATCAGTGGAAACAAGAATATGCTCGGTGTATTCGGCACTTTGCTTCGTTCATCATTTCGTTTTTTTTACTTTGCTTTATGTAAAACCCCCACCTCTCGCTCACTCTCTCGCTCACTTTCTCGCTCACTTTCTCGCTCACTCTCTCGCTCACTTTCTCGCTCACTCTCTCGCTCACTCTCTCGCTCACTCTCTCGCTCACTCTCTCGCTCTCTCTCGCTCTGCACGCAGCCCTTCTTGCAGTCCGACGGCCTCCGACGGGTAGCTCATATCTCCTCGCCTTATTTTTTTCTCTCTCTCTCTCACGTTGTTTTGTCTTCGTTGCCGTTTGCATCCGCGGCAGTCGGAGCGTTGGTTTGCGTCGCAGTTTCATTTGTCTCCATGTCAAAGGCAAGGCACGTCGACGCTGCCGTGGCAGCAGCAGCATCATCACCACCCTCCCCCACTCCACCCCGCCCCCGCCAAACGCGCACCACGCCTGGCACGGCACACACCCAGAGGCGTCCGCGGCGCCAGAGAAGAGAGGAGGAGGAGAAGAAGCGGCGAGGAGGACACGGGGAGAAATTAACTAAATTTTAAAGAGGCAATTGACTCGGGCGGAGCACACAAGAGGAGCTTGGGGACTACAAAATAGAAAGAAAAAAAAGTCCATGGCACCATCATTGTTAAACTCTTCCCATTAGCCTTCTGCTTCTCACTGCTATGAGTGGCGGGGGGGGCTGTCTGATGGAGATGGTGCCTGCAAACCTCAATCGCTGACGATAAAAAAATGATTTGATTCGTTAATAGCCAGCTTTTTTGGTCATAGAATGACGCGGCGGAATATTATGTCGACCGTAGATTATAAAACATCGACTCTGAACTGCACATTTGAAGTGATGTATGCAGGCATAGTGTGACTGAAACCATGCACCAACAATGTTGAATCGCACTCATTTTCAGCCTTTTGTCAATCCATTGATGGACGAAGGCTTCCCGATGCTGTCAGTCACAGGTATGGTTTGGATTTGAAGCTTTCGTGACTGCAAGGATTCATACTCTTAGTTCTTTCTGTAAAGTCACGTAGGCAAAAAATGAAATTAAAATTAAAATCCCACCTGATGACGGAGGCTTGTGTTGCTTCCGAAACGTCGTGATTTTTATTGTTTTATTTTAATTTTAATTTCATTTATTACCTACGTGACTTTACCGTAAGAACTAAGAGTAGGTATGGTTTGACCATACTTCACCTATTCTGGTCAGTGAAGGATTAATAGTCTGATGACGGAGGCTTGTGTTGCTTCCGAAACGTCGTGATTTAATTTATTTTAATTCTTTACCCACGTGACTTTACCGAAAAAAACAAAGAGTATGAATCCTTGCAGTCACGAAAACTTCAAATCTAGAATTACTTGCCCTCATGTCTACACAACACTCAAAGTCTTCTTTTTTAGTCACCGCAACGCGGTCTGCTTTCACGACTACGCTGCGCGTATTATTCTTTATAAAACATAACATGATACTAACCTTTGCTCTCTGTAAACAATGATAGATTTTTTTAAAACATGTTTTTCATGAATTAAAATATAAAATCACTTGTGTGTCCCATTCAATTAACTCTGCATTTAAATGCGTGAATTTGTAGCGGACGCCGACACACGCTCTTGCGTTATACTCACAGCTTTTGTTGATTGTGGACACCAACAACACCAACTCCTAGGCCTGAGCTTCGGTTATTGATGCTCCAATGTCGCCTTCTCTCCAAGCCTCCCTTCCCCTCGTGCTCTCTCCCTTTTTTTACATCGCTCGGGCCCCCCTTTCTCGAAGGTTCTCTCACCCCATCCTCGTCCACCTCTCACGGTTGTCCACCGATACAGCCCCCGCCCCAGAGTCCACCCTCGTTTTCCCCGTCCTTTACGTTTTAATTTCTCTACCAAATCAATTCAATTCTCTGGCCCTAACCCAATCCTCTTTGAGGCCTCCCTGCACCATTCCGAGGCCTTGACACACGCATACCGTGTCCAGGTGAGTAAGTTGATCTGTTGTTGTTTTTGGTCTTAAAAAATGCATCGTGCATTTTGCCAGACATTTTTTTTCCAATGTGGAAGAAAAAAAAAATACACGTTTATCCAAATGCTAAACTTTTCTCAAGACTATTATCGGAATGAGACGCCACTAAGTTCAAATTAGGAAACTCCATGCCAATTTAGTCTCTATATTCATACGATTCCCCTTAGTTTTACAAAAGGTTTATTTTTCAAACGTAACATCTTGCCACTGTTGCGAGATGTCATCTACCTCGCCTGGTATGCAGGAAGTCGTGGGTTCAATCCCGACCCTGACGCCTGCTGTATATTTGGGGTTTGAATGTTCTCCCCGTGGTCGCGTGGATTTTTATCCGGGTCCTCTGATTTTTTTCCCTCCACATTTAGAATCAACATACATTTCGAGGATGTGACTACTATGAAAAATTCCATGTGATAAGCCACTTCGTTGAGCTATCACTTGTGGTCAGGTCGCCTCTGAAAGAGAGCCATATTGCCCAGTGGGCCTTACCTGGCAAAATAAAATCAAAGGTTTGTTATTTTTAGTTGAATAACAACATGCGGTGCTATTCTTTGAGATGTGTGAATGCGGTTGAAATGTACCGTTGCAGATGTTATAACAGAAACAAAAAAAATATCTGAAAGCTGTTGCACAGCTGAGCGATTTTAATTTATAAAACATGACACGCATATATAACCCATTACACATTTATAGAGTTAACACAGTAATTAAAAACGGCAGTCAAAACAATAAAACATGCATTCATATCGTTCGTATTGTTTCATGAATATGTATTTTTAACGGCACACACATCACTCTTTCCCGTCAAATATACATCCGCTGTTCTGACAAGTTTACTCAACCCCCTGTTTATGGTGCATTGTTTAATGTGCGACCGTTCGGTCCACTTCTGTGCGCGGAATTGTTTAAAAAAATGTACGGGAGCCACGCTCAAAACATCGGTATTGTTTGAGTTCGATAAAAAATAAGTTATTCCTGTTAACATTGTTGCAAAATCTAGTAACGCGCACCGTTTACACTGGCCGCATTCATAAACGCGCACATTTCGAAGAGCCATCTCGTTGTTTGACAATCTTTGGGTGGGTGGTTTATGTAAATAGTCATTTCTTTCCTTTCCGAGCGGCTTGGGTTCATTACCGGGTCTCCAAGGCCAAGTTCAGACATTTCTATTGGCTACCACAGCACCCGTGAGAGCCCTGACCATGATCAAGCCTGAGAGAACATGCACAAAGCAGCGGCAACGCTCGTCGCCGATTTTTTTTGCCGTGCCTGGGATCGAACATAGGCCACCAGGTTTACATGGTGGTGCGCTCACCACTGTATACACTGCTCCTCCCAGCCCAACTCCCCCAAATGTCATCGTGCACCACTGACATCCCTTCCGGGACGACATTATTAACATGGTATAGGGCCAAGTAGCTAATGTTGCGTCTACCCAAAAAAGCAATTGTAAAAACGTGAATTAAGACAAACACGCATGAGCTCAAGAGGCTCCACTGCTTTGCGACGGAGCATAATGTATATATATATTTTATTGTGGTTTATCTTTTTCTGTTCTGTTCATTTGTTGAGTTATTTATTTTGGTCTGGCGGTTCCTCATTTTGGAGGAGACTTGGATGTCAGCTGTCATTCTGCGAGGGGAAATTGGGGGTGGCAGACCGCAGCGGCTTGGCCCATTTTTTTTGCTGACTCCAGAAAACTGCTCGGAGATAAGATAAAACGTAAAAAAAAACACCCAAAAACCTTGCTGCTAAACTGGACAAAAAATATATAAAACTACCCTTGCCGATCTTTTTCAATTCAATTTGCAAAACAAATTTCTATCCAACACAGCTGCTACTTGCGCACTGAAGACGCAGGCTGAATAATAGTAAAAAGAATACTAATAAAAAGATGATCTGTTTCAAAGAGAGAACGTTTTATTTTTTTTGTATTTGACGGTTGGGAATGCGAGTGGAGTGGCAGCCAAGGAATGGAACAACGCATCCGAGAGGACGTACACCGGGAAGATGGAGCGATGAAATCAGTGCGTGTTACAGGCGCTGGGTGGATTACTGTATCAACATCGCAGGATCGTGAGAGGTGATTGCGGCTTGCGTGAGACCCTCATCCAGCGGTGGATTGACCGTGACTGACGATGACGACGACGACGACGATTGCGCTGATCCATTTCCCTACGTTCGACAAAGTGCTCGTCGGTAACACAGAACAAAGCGGCGGCACGTCACACACGCGGTCGCTTGCGAGCAGCCATTAAATTTGCAGCGAACATGAGAGGCAAGTGGACACAATAAAGTGGCCCCCAAGAACAGGCGACACAAAGCCTCTGATCACGAATGCATTTGCATGTACACGACGCAGCGTAGTTTACACGCGCGCACGTGAAACGGAACTAACGCACACTCCCCGCCTTTCAAATGCACGCGGGCCTCATGCATAGCAAACTGCGTGCTCATGTACCCGATGCGTGCGTGATGGTGGTGACAGCGCAAACACGAGTGAGGAGGGTGGCACTGCACCGTATGAAAGCAGGAATGTGCGATTACCAACGTGCCGTTACCAACGTTTGTCCAACGTTGGGTGGAGTGGCGGTGCAGTGGTTAGGTTCGCGAATTGCACTGTGAAGCCGCCGAGCCAAGTTCGATGCCCGGCAGAGGCTATCATCAGCAGCGAGTGGTGATATCGGAACTGTTACTGCTGTGTCCCTGAACCCCCCACTAACTCACCCTTTTACTAACCCACACTGACCAGTCTGGCGAAGTATGGTCAAATAAGGGGTATTGGTGGCACGTGCACAAGCTATTAACCCAGTGATGGACATGGAGTCGGTTGGGCACGTTTGCAAGGGGTTCCGATGATGTTAACTCTCTCGCCTGGTATGCAGGAGGTATGGGTTCGATCCCAACTCTGACGCCTGTTAATATTTAGAGTTTGCATTTTCTCCCTGTGTGGTCATGTGGATTTTTCTCCGGGTCCTCAGGTTTTCCCCTCCCCATTTAAAAACATGGGTTAAGAGTATATGGCTGCTACTATACATTTCCACGTGATACACCACTTTGTCGAGCTGTCATTTTTGGCCAGGTCGCTTCTGCAAAAAGTGCTATATATCTCAGTGGGCCTTACCTGGTAAAATAATTGTTTATAGATTTTTTTTTTTTGCAAAGGACCCACGCTAGCGGTGGGAGTAACCTCACAATTCTCACACTCTCGCAGCGCACATCTCATTCATGCCCTCGATCGCTCTAGCCTGGGGGAGGGGACGGATGATCCGAAGATGGACACGTGAAACAAACCATAGTCAGCAGATCCGCACCCTTTTCCCACAGCTCTCCCATTCACACGTACGTAACATTAGCCAGCAGCATCAGCACGCGTCGCATAGCGTTGCTATCTTAACCCCTCGGTGAGCAGAGGATTGGCGACTTCAAATAAGAGTCTCGCAAAAATTCTGCGACTTCGCCAGATGGATTTTCACCCCGTGCATCATTTTTTTTAAAGAAACATTCTCTATCTGAAATTAATTGATTGCATCGTAACATTCAACTACCGTAGACTATAACAAAAAATGTAATACGACACTGGCAGAAAAAAAAGTGTTGTCGTGAAATATTGGTTACAGCAGACAATGAGATAATTGCACTCTTTATTTATCATTGTCATCAGCCGTGGTCAATCTGCTGCTGGATGAAGGCCTCCCCAAGACTCCACCACCTCTCACGACCCTGCGCTGTAATAATGTAAGAAATAATTTGGTGATGCTGCTACGTTGGAAGTGGTACACAAGCACAATTAACAACAAACGCTCAACAAATTAGTCAATAACAGTGTGGCCTTCAAAGGAAACTTATATAATAGGCAACGTCTCAGGCAATTATCCTGAATTTTTAAGTGCTATGCAGAAGTGCCATTGCCCAAAATCTCGCCCATTGTATATTTGTATTTTAAGGCAATGTCATTGATAAATGTGTTGTTTGAATGTTATAATAATAATAATATAATGCACACATTAATTGCGTTGACTTTCAGCATGGCAGAATAACCCACGAGTCCGTCTGCTCAATAACACCGCAATAATCGTCCTTCCAGCAATGCGATGCCATTACAAAAAATCTACGCCACATTGTATGATATTCAATGCATATGGGGCACAGACAATGCCCCTTTGGGTGTCCTCTCAGGCAGGCCTTGTAACCCAATGCCCAGGTGCAATCCGGGTAACGGAGAGACACACAGACATTACAGGAGAAATAAAGACCATTCAGCCCATCAAGCATCTCCGAGCGTAGATCGATATCTACAGGCACACAGCCCACAGTCTCCTCACTTGGAATGACACTAAATGCGTTTTTTCTCTCTCTCTCTCTCTCTTTAAAGGACTCGACGTGAAATTAACACACGATTACATTTACCCCACGTGAATTCCTCTTTAGTGCTGCTGCTCAATCTATATTGACCACAAAGCTGCCGTTTCATTTCGCATTTCTGGAAATGTTCAACGGTGCTGGTTTTATCTTTCCTGCGGGTGTTCCCTTGCACACAACATGTGCATAAATAATAATGGCTACGATTTTTTTGTTTTGTTACAATACCAATTATTTACCGAGGAAAGCCTCACCGTGTCGGTAGTCTCTTTTTTTTTACTTTTTGTTAATCGGGAGGGTACTGCTACATTTGGATTTTTGGCCAATACCATTTGTTTTTGGCTTCTTGGCGGCAGGAAACCGGAGAGCCCCGGAGAAAAGTGAGCACACGTACGAGGCGTGACACTCATTGACATGCCACCTTGTGGCCGCGCCTCGCAGCCTCCAGCCTACAACACCTGGCCAGCACTCGGGAGTCAGCCATCCCAGTACAGTGGTAGTACTAACCAGGCTCAAAATCCTGCTTAAATTCCAAAACATCTCGAGATCGTGGCAGATTTAGAGCGGTTTGGAATGTCGGCACACGTCAGGAATATTCTTCATTGAGTAAAAAAATGTGTCGTCACCAGCCATGGTCAATCGACTGCTGGATGAATTCCTCCCAAAGCCACCTACCGTGATCTTGCGCAATGAAATAATCGACTGAGCACCTTCACTGAAAAATATTGTATTGCTCCATCTCCCCGTTTGTACGTCCTCTTGGATTCGTTCCATTCCATTAGAAACTGTTTATAAAAAAAAGGTGCAATGCTTTTCCCTGAGGTATCATCGGGAACCGGAAAAAAATGTATCTGTCTGAAAATAATGAAGTCACAAAAAAAGTGACTTTCATTTGGCCATCTCTCTCTATCTTTCCGGAGGCATCTGCATCATCTGTGAATTACAGGGCAAAGAACTGCACGCAACGCTGTCAATGAGGCTTAACCAGAGTACAGTGTTATATTCACCTCTCTTGACCTATGTTCAATATTTCTTTAAAAAATCATCCGGGCGTTTTATTATCTTTACTAATGGCTGCGTCACGCTCTCTGGACAATGCCGAGTGAACCATCACTGAGCCTCCATCCCCATCATCTGATTCACAATTTATATTTTTTTCACTTTTAGGATTTAGTAGGAACCTTATTTATTATGGTAAAAAAAAAAAATGTCACTTCACAATTTTCAATGCAATGTGACAAGAGGCACCTGAGACCATGCACGTGAAATGTAAACAAATCTCAAGTGTCCCCCCCCCCCCCCTCCTGTGCTCGGTCGAAAGGTCCAATGGCTCATCGATAACACACGTTTACTAATCAATGTATCCCATTTTTGCCAAGCTAAATTAATCAATTGTAATATATTTAAACTTCCTAAACATGTCATTTGGAGATTGTGAAGTTTAGCTTTGTGGATTGAGGCATTTGTATTATTACTTCTTATTATTATAAACAAATATAGATCACTATAATTTTTTAATACCCACGTGACTTTACCGAAAGAACCAAAGCTTCAAATCAAGATTTGTTTTATTTTCATTATCATCATCATCATTATTACCAGTCGCTGGCTTGCCAGCACTCACTAACTCTACCTTCTATCATTTCAGCCAGGCCCAAACGTGTTACCCTCATTGATTTCAAATGACTTAAATACCCAAGTGATGATGATATGGAGTACGATAACACAGACACACACATTTTACTCATTTATGAGTTTTCCTTTTGTGTTTCTTCACCGTCTCCTAAATGAAATATGAAACAGGCTGCCCATCGGGCACAAACTTTCATGGAGTCCCCTTTCAGCCTTGCAGACACAATTCCTAAATAATGAATTTTTCGCTCTCCACGCACTACAGGCACTCCTCTCAACAAGATCACCGTGCTGCCAGGAGCAATACCGTCAGCAGGCACCCCCCCCCCCCGCCACTTCTTGACGTCTCTATGGGTTTGGAAAGCACCCGTTCCACTTGCGAATAAAATAAAACTAAAAATGTGAGCCCCAACCCCCCCTTTACGTTTAAAACCAAGCACGTGGTGGGACCACGGACACTCAGGAGTGTTTGATCGTGACAACGCGGCATTGCCGCTCTGTTTCTAAAAAAAAATAACTTTTCGGCAAAAGTAGCAGAGAAACAATAAAAGAAAACCAACCCCGTCGCACGCCGCCGCTTGCGTTCGCGTTTAAAAATGCATCGCCCGCGCGTTGTTTGTTTTACAGCCCGAATTGGTCGTCATCGTGCGAGGCGTGACGAGTGCGCACGTTGGAATAAAGCGGGGGAAGCAATCCGTCGGCGAAATGAGAATATTCCGACGGAGATAACACTGTGTCACAATTAGTTTTTTTGTTCCTGGGTAATAAGTGTGATTTCCTAATTGCTGATGCCGCCTCAAAAGTACAGAAAATGGCTATTATTCCCCACAAACTTTGCTTTTGTGACCAGGACAGTGAATTTTCTAAAATATTTTCAAATTTACCTATTTTCCAGAACATTCCAGATAGATTCAGTGCTGAGTACACTTGGAGTAACTTCTAGAACATTCTAGAACTTTCCAGTAATATAAATAGTAGAATAAATACAGGGGCCGTAAGACCACCAGTTCAGTTTAGTTCCAGCTGCCTAAGTGGATACATATCTGCATTTTTCTGATATGGTGTCGGTGTCTTCGTCGGACCACAGATAAAGAAGATCCTGGAGTGCAATGAATTCCCAAAGAAGCTCGCTAGTAAGGAGAAAGCGGCTTGGGACAGCTTTGTCGCAGTGGTGTGTGGCCTCTTGGGCAATCACAAGGTCAAAAACTATGTGGAGCTGGTTTAGACTCTGGTGAAGAACTACGGCACAATGGGCTGTAGGATGTCCCTCAAAGTCCATATCCTTGATGCTCATCTTGATACATTCAAGGAGAACATGGGAGCGTACCCGGAGGAGCAAGGCGAGCGCTTCCACCAGGATATACTGGACTTTGAACGCCGCTACCAAGCACAGTATAACGAGAACATGATGGTAGACGACATTTGGGGGCTGATTCTTGAAAGTGATTTACAGTATAATCGTACATCTCGAAAAACTACTCACTTCTAAATCTTGTAGTGATATTTTTTTTATTACTTTAGCATTAATACATGTTAATTTTGATTCATATGTCAATTTTTTTTGACTATATGTGAACGAAAAGACAAAAAATCACCAGTTTTCTCATTGAAAATAGGTACATTTCTAAATATCACTGTTCTGGTCACGAAAGCAATGTTCGTGGGGAATAATACCCATTTGCTATACTTTTTAGGCATAAGCAATTAGGAAATAACACTTACTACCCAGGAACAAAACATTTACTTAGATAGTGTAACCCTTCGACGTCACTGTTTTTGTTCATGAAAAGAGCAAAGTTTACAAACCTCCCTTGAAGTGCTCTGGTAATGCGTCCTGATGCACGAGGAATGCGAACGGCAAAGCGAATGATGTTTCAACACTTGGTTTATTGCACGTAATGTTTTGGAACATTTATGATTGCCTCATTAATTCAGGGTTGACTTTTAGCAAATTCTCTTTGGCACGGCTCGTGATGCAGTTTTTCCCACCCGTGCCCACAGACCCCCCCCACCGCCCCGCCCCCCGCTCGTGGAGTGGAGACGGTTGGAGGAGGAATGCTAAAAGAAATAAGTAAAAAATGAAACAAATATTTTGACATTTCTGCAGAAGCATGGTGATGGGGGAAGGGTGTGGGGGGTAGGTAATGTATAATAGAATCGATTATTCTTTCATTATTTCGTACAACCAAGCCAACAGCGTGCGCGCACTTTATCTCCCATCTCATTATTAGCGATGCGCAGCGAGTAAATTAATAATGCCACAGCATTGTTAATTCCAGAGTCAATCCCCTCTTGAACGCCGCCCGTCAAAAGCACTATCATCATCGTCTGAAACAACCTGTCAGCTCCGACATACACTGGCGGAAAATAGCTAATTATTAACATATAAATTAAATAAACGGCGGGGCTCATTACGGAAGGTGTTTTTTTATATTCCAGTCAATTCTTCTAATGCAATTTACATAATGTGACAGGGAGGCCTTTGGAATACTAAATAGCTTGCCACACTCTTTTTCGTTTTTTCTCATCGCCGCATCACTTGAACGCCTCGCGCACGACATCGAGACCCAGTCGCGCGCGAACTTTCCGCTCGAGAAAGAACCCCGACTCGAAAGGGAGACGAGAGGATGACCTCTCACCGTCAGAGGGGCCCGTTCGTCACGGCCGCGTCGGCCACGGCATCGGCGCATCGTGACAGTCTGCAGCGGGAGTAACAAACCCACGAAAAAACGGGCCGCACGTAAATAATGAAATGAATAGCTACGTGAGAACGGGGGGGGGGGGGTGGTGGGGACAAACAGCAAAAAAAAAGGTGGCACTTTACAAACTCCCGGGTGAGTGAGCCTAGCCTCCTCTTTTGAATAATTAGCTGCGTGAAACGAGTGGGCCGCGCGGGTTCATTAGGGGCTCGCTCGCCCCGCTCGCACAGGGGCCCGTTGCCGCTCACGTCGGGAGATTTTTTTTTTTAAAGTTTAATTAAGACCCCGAAGATTTCAAATTATATGCAATTTGGAGCGCCCGGGGCAAGGGGAGCCGAGGAGGGTACGCCATTAAATGTAGGGATCATAATTGGTCTTGATATACGTTGTGTCGGGAAGTCAAAATGACGGGCGCCTGCCTCGTGGTGGGAATTTGCGTCATGGAGAACTAATCACAGCCGACAGGTTCCCCGCGCGCGCGCGTGTGCGTGCGCGCGCGTGCGTGTGCACGCGCACACGCATGTGCCTGCGTACACGCGCGTTTGCTTGCGTGCCACATATACACAGACAATGACAAAGGTTCCCCGTTATAACCTTAACAGACTGTTGGGCAAATACTGTTAGCGAGCAGCTTTGAAGGGTGGCGCGGCACACGAGGGGGTGGGTGGCCAGCACCACGCCCGGCAACCTTTGTGTCCCCAGTGGCGATGTTTACACACCGCACCAGGCACACGTTTGAGGCTGAGTAGACCCACGAGAGGCCCAGGACCGGTTCAGATAATCGTCACTGGCGTTGGGCGCGAGCGGGAATCGAGCTCTGGTCGCCGGGTTCGTAGCACAGCTCGCTCACCGTAGCACTACTACACCCCTCGTATACACACGTGCACACGCACGAACACACGTGCACGCGCGCGAACACACGTGCACGCGCGCGTGAGTGAGTACACAGGGCCCCCCAGTCCTCCCACCGCACGTGTAAACACGCCGATCGCGCGCCACATTCGCAGATGCGGGCCGCGTCCGCGCGCTCTCTTCCTCTCTCGCCCGGGCTAATTCCTTGCTCGGGGCTGTTTTTTGCAGAATGACCAATTTATGATTGAGTATCGGTCTCGGAGAAAATTTGCATGAGCATTTATTCAGTCATCCCGAGGCACAATAATGCCGTGGATATGTGTGTGCGATGTTCTGCGAAAGGCTTGCTGGTGTCGCGGTCTGCTTTGCGCGGCCTTCACGATGGCATCTTAAGGATCAGATTGCAAAGTAAGTCTCCGCGCACTTTTGTTGAATTTAGCTCGGAGCATGCCGCTATTGCAGAGAATCGCGGGCGACGGTCAAAATACCGCGGCAAAACCACTTTAAGTCAGATACAAAAAAAACCCATGTGCTGGAAAACTATGTAAAATAAAATGTTGAAAATATGACTAATGTGCATGAAAATGAGAACAAGTCGGATATCTATTGACCTTTCCAGAGAAGCCCGGCATACTCTCATCCATATCTTAATTGGCCCACATGTTTTCGGCTCATTGGTATTTTGTTTGGCCACAGAGGAAAAGGGGGGCCATTTTTTTGTACCCCCATTGGGGAAATGACAACAATTACAGTCGCATTTGCAGTGAAACAAAAGAGGTCCTCCCCCGTTCGGAGATTCAGAGCGCTCCGGGGGAAAAACTGAAATTGGGTAAAATAAAAAAAAAATCTAAAACAAAATTCTAAATATCTTGGCTCCACCAACAACAAGACAAAGACCCCCCCCCCCCGTATAGCCTTAACATACTTTTTGGGCAAGCGCTGTGAGCGAGTACATATCAAGGCCGATACGGCACACGAGGATGTGGACGGCCAGTACCACGCCCGGCCGACTTTGTCTCCCCCGTGGCGATGCTTACCCACAGCGCCAGGTACTCATTTGAGGCCGAGTCGACCAGGGGGGGCAGGACCGGTTCAAATAATCGTCACTGGTCTTGGCCGTGAGCGGGAACCAATCTCAGGTGGCTGGGTTCATAGCGCAGCCCGCTAACCGCAAAAACTACCGCTCCCCATAAAAAATCTAAATAAATATCTCGGCTCTACCAACAACAAAAATCACACATTGACAATCGTGTGGGGGATTTAAGCCACGGGGCCAAGGCAGGAGAACGGCGCACTCTATTTATGTTCTTCTTGTTGGTTGGCGGAGTGTGAGGAGCAAGGGGCAGGGATGGCATTGTGAGAACCAGGGGGCGTTTATTTGTTGAAGGAGACTGTAAGAGTTTGTCGCGCACCCATTCACTTTATAACCCGCGCGCTCAATTTTTAGTTTGCAACGCACGGCAACAGATTGTGCAAACTCCGAGACCTCCGACACGCAAGGGGACAATGCGAGACCAAAGAAAAGGCCGCAAGGGGAGGATGCGAGACTTTGGAAAATTTTACTTAAAGCACATCACGGTTGCATTTCCCAGGAATGCGCATGGCTTATTTGCAGGTGTGTCAGGTATTGTGGACATTGTGATGGCTTCATGCATACCAAAACACATGGGGGGGGGGGGGGGGTGAATATCGCTGACCGTACATAAAACAAAGTGAGGGGGTCTCGTCAAGACATGCTGGAGGTCAACTAACATCGGAAAGCAGCCAAAAGGAAGGAACATGCCAGAGGAAACATCCACCACGAAGATAGAGTGACGAAATATACTCGTGTGCAGGTGCTCGATGGATCACTACATCATAGGACAATGAGTTATGGCAAGGACTTGATCTTCATTCAACAGTGGATTGATCATGCCTGATGATGATGATAATGAACCAACACTGAGATTGGGGGGGTCAGACAGCTATAGCCTACCCCCCTCCCCTTCCAGTAGGCATAGGCCATACATTAATTCATGCAATCAGTATCCTATGAACGCAGCCCCATGATGATTATTACAGCTATATATGATATTAAGCGATACATTTCTCCCAGAGGAAAAGCAGTGGCACGCGGTGGCTCGCGCACGGCACCATGAAGCATGCGACCTGAGTTCGTGTCCCGGCTATGGGTAACACGAGTGACATCTGAACTGGGTCTCGCCGCCTCTTCTCCATCGCTCTCACGAGCATGGTGAAGTATGGTCAAACCTCCCCTGTGTCCGAAGAAGTGGAGAGGCATTCATCCAGCACTGGTTTGACAAAGAGCTGTTAATTAAACAATTGCTGAAAGTGCTATTTTTTGTAGCAATTCACTTTATACACATTACTACGTACGGTGAAATAGAAGTTCAAATCACATGCATAATATTACTCGTGGTGTATTTATTATCATACAGAGCAGATAAAACGCCACTGACGCTTGTTTTCGCCTTTAAAATATTAATCTGTACATATGTAGTGGTGGTGTTGATGCGCGCCGACAGTGATAGATCACGGGGCGGCGCGGGGTGCGTGGTTGTGCGCGCTGACACAAGGTGGGAAATAGGATCGTGGGCAGCGCGCAGTGATTGGTCAACTGGGGTGGGTGCTCTCAGCGACGTCCGCATGAAGGACTATAAAGGGGGACGCGCGGGAGCACTCGGGGAGTTGTTAACCAGTTGAAGATCGAAGACGGAGTTGAAGAGGTAGGGCCCTGAGACCCCTAGTCCCGCTGTCCTTGTAAGGGCCGGGACCCTGTGTGGCTCGGAGGCGAGACTGTGGGACCCGTGGTCTGACGTCCATGTGGGACGAGGCTGTGGGACCCAGAGTCGAGACGGACACCCCAGCCGGGTGGGTTCCGAGAAGCTACGGGGCGTAAGAGCCCGTGTGGGTGTAGCCAGGGGAACCCCGTGGGTTAGGCTGCAGTTAGCCACCCGTGTAATATAAGTTGGTGTTAATAAAGAGTGTGCTACCCGTAAGGTCGTCTCCCGCCAAGTTACTACATTACACATATATGCTGTACACACATTTACGTAATTAGCAGCGTGATTGCATTAGTATAGACTTCCTTCCTTACCTTGAATATTCCCTACACAATGTCTAAGTGATAATGCTGCCGAACATTACATGAATGTGACTTTGCTGCTCATACCCATCCAGAAATAATGGAAAGAAATACGATAACTGACTAAGAAGATACTTACGGATGCAGAAACAGCTACCATTTTAATGCAGCTGGCCCCATTAATTCGAGAGCGCATGCATTGGGAGTGGTAGCGCAGTGGGTAGCAAATTGCACTACGAGCCTGGCGACCTGAGTTTACTTCCCAGCCACAGAGATCATCAGTTGTAAGCGGTATCAGAGCATGTAATTGGGTCTCTGCGAGGATGATTTAGCCTAACGTGATTTCCCGCATCTCCGATTAGCACGGTTGGCTATGTACGGTAGGAAATAAGTTTAACGTCCATCAAACAAAGTCCTGTATGCCTGTGCGTGTGTCAACGTAGGTACTGAAGAGACAAAGGTGGCCAGGCAAGACACGGAACCCACCATCCGCTCGTGTGTTCCATACCAGTCTTCGTAAGGTGCTCGTTAAAGCAGCACTTTACCCAACAGTCTGCACGGATATTCGTGGGGGTATTTATCCGTGTGTACATTGTATGTAAGGGGCTTTTATTAACTTTAGTGTCCAGCTGCTGCTGCTACATTATGCCCGCACAGTGTTGCCCCTTGTGTAGCGAATGTGATCTAAATTAATTAATTGGGATGCCGCAGGAAAGTCCAGGCAGCTAGCGCCCGTAGACACTGGACACGTGGCTGAAGGAGCTCACTTTGACAGGCAACGTCATCGTGTAACTTTGCCGCGGCATTAAAAAGAAGGCGCGCATCGATTGACTTTACGTTCCTTAACAAGAAAAAAATGTCAATGCAACAACCTTGCACAATAAAAGAGTTTCAAAGAATCTCGGTGACATTTAATGTTTGAAGAATGCATTTGCCTTTGCGAATTGAAGGGGGGGGAGGGGGGAGGGAGTTTAGCATTCATAATGCGCGATAACTTTAGCGTGTCGAAACTCGAACCGGCTGTTAAACTTATTTTATGGGCACAGCCACGTCACAACCCTATGAAAATGTCAAGAGAGAGTTCAAGTGAGGCAGGCGACAGCCATTCGCTTAACTGCCACGGATTCTCGTGCATCGGTCGCCTGCCTTTGCAAGTGGAATATGCGGGAGGGTTTTTTTTTCCCTTCCTTCAAGGGATGAAGCTCACTACAGCGTGGGCCCATTACAAATTTATGACGGCCAATTTCGCCAGAGCATGAAGCTCAACGACTGTCATCATATTTTAATAAAATGACTCCATACCCATGTCGTTGCGCTGGATAAATGATGGACTGTGCTCGTGGCCACGAGGCTGTGAAGGAATGAGGAGGGTTGAGTGTGAGCCTTGAGGATGGAGGGGAGGGGAGGGGGGCAAAGAGGTGGGGGGGGGAGGGGACGGCTGCCACACATTAGTGTTTGGTTCTTCTTCGGGGAAGCGTCGTATCGGGTGGATGCCTCTCCACAAACGCATTCACGGAACAACCGCTCCAATAAAACCATCGCTGCTAAAGCGCGATTCATAAAAATGCAATGCAGCTGCATTTCTGACAATAACAGCCTGATATACGGCGCCGTTTTATGCAGCAGACGTCCTATTGCTTTTACACGAGCTTTGAGACCCCCACACCAGTTTAAAATAATTTCCACATTTTCTCTTCACTCGCATTAACCTCGTTATTTTGTGGACCACTTTGAGGAGTTGTTCTAAGCAATTAAAACGTCCTTCCGCGACGAAAAAGTGTGCCACGCTTATTGCACCGATTTACGGTTTTGAGCCGAGTTCGTGTGTCGTTTTCGAAAGAAGAAGAATTTATTTTTTTCCACAAAGAAATATTTCTCTGAAGTGGCACGCGTTGTAAAATTAATTATGCCAGAGGAGAAAAAAAATAAATGATAATATAGCAGAGTTTGGAAAAAAAATATTTTTTACAAAGCCCTGGTAGTCATGGCCTTTGCAGTGCACACTTTTTTTTGCAAATTAATAAAACGAGAAAAAAAACTGAAATTTAAATGTAAAAAAAAAGATTTCTTTACAATTTTACGTAAATTATTAAAACGTCGTCTGTACACAAAAATGTGGAGCTGCCATAACTCTAAATTAAAAAAAATCGCTTCCCAAGTTTCTGGTACACTTGAGTTGTTAATGTCCGCAAAAAAAATGCATGTATCTGTCAGGGTGCTATTACACTTCAAAGGGAAGTGAAACGCGAGAAAATCTTTCTTCGGCAACTGCACGGCGGACACGTAAAATAAAAGACTATAAATGACACCGAGCAAGATGCCGGGATAGTCTAATAAGACCCTTCATCAGACTCGATAACGGGACCATGAGCCCTTTAATGGTATTCACACTTGGCAGTGCCGTCACGCAGAGGGAATTCAATTCCCAGCGTCACCCGTGTACAACACGGTCACCTCAAATTGAATGCCCCCACACCCCCGCGTCCCATCCCAGCCACACCAGCCACGGCGGCCGGTGCGAGCGACGAGGTGTTTTAGCATTGAGCGTGCCACGTCTCTAAAGGGGGGGGGGAGGGGGGGGTAGAACATAGTGAATGGAAAGCCCCCTGTGTAAAGAGGTGCCAGTGCTTGCCTTGTACGTACACGTGCTGCCCTTTTGTCAGTTCGCTGCTGGATGAGGGTCATCCCCACACGGTGCAGATTTTGGTGGTGGTGGGGTTACCCATATATCACGACACGCTGGTCACCGTGGGTTGGTAAAGGGAAGGGAGCATAGAAGTGCACTACAACAATGAACTTTGTTGAAGTGCCCTCTGACGAGCACCACCTAACAGCCCCACAGCCACCTATAACAATAGTGAGTGGTCACACACCCAAGAATTACCCAAGTTCAACTCGCTTAGCTTCCCGGAATCTTACGAGAGCAGGCGTGATGCGGGTGATGTGATCGTAGGTACTGTACTTGTATGCAATAGCATGGAAAAACAAATCTATTCCATCCACTTCATTTTCACCTGTACGTCTTGCCTTTGACCACATCACCGTCAACGCAACCAATCTTGTTATCTCGGAAGCTAAAGCAGCGTTGAGCCTGGACAGCAATTGAAGAACAACAAAATGTGGGATACCGCATTGGCATCCGCACAAACCATGGCAGCAAATGCGGATAACTGACGCACAAATTGAAAATTGAAAACTTTCCAGTATTGTGCGACTGTGTTCCTCCAGAACAGACCGCACGACGTATAACGACGCAATTCCCAATCCGCAAATAGGAAGGAGACATCACAGCGACACACGACTCCAATGCTCCTGACGCGGTGGTCTGGCTTGAGCACCTGAATGTGAAATTGTTGTTGTTGTTACTCAGCATCGACTGCATCGGCCGTACGAAAGGAGAAGAAGACCGCATTGGCAGTGGTGCATAGACGCAAATGAGAACTCAACCATCTTCTTGGTTCTTTCCGTAAAGTCACGTAGAAGGGAAATAATAAAATAATAAAAATAAAACATAATAAAATAATTCTCACGACGTCATTCAGACGCTGTCTTTCCGACAGACCTGTTCTTCACCTGAGGACGGCTGCTTGCGTTGTGGCCGAAACGTCGTGAGAATGATTTTATTATGTTTTATTTTTATTATTTTATTATTTCCCTTCTACGTGACTTTACCGAAAGAACCAAGAAGATGAATCCCTGCAGTCACGAAAGCTTTAAATCGAGAACTCAACCAATTCGTCAACTGTGTATAGTACTGCGATGAGTAACTAACCGGGCTTGCCAGGTGTTGTAGGCGTAGGCCTGCGGAAGCTAGATCAGTAGATGGCAGTGCTGAGGGTCTCTCCCTGACATGCACATTGGGTTTTATCTGGGTGCTTGGGTTTGAAACTAAAAACATTTTATTTTATTTTACTACGTAAGGCCCCCTGAGTTATCTAGCTATTTTCAGATGCGACCTCGCTATCACAAATAATAGCTCAACGAAGTGGCTAATCACGTGGAGATTTAGAGCAGCCAAATACTATACACTCATGTTGCTTCTAAATGTGGAGGGAAAAACCGGAGGACATGGAGAAAAAACCCACGCGACCACGGAGAGAACATGCAAACTCCAAATATACAGGGTCGGGATTTAACCCACGACGTCCGTATACCAGGCGAGGTAGTTAACATCTCCTACCCACCGCAGCTTCCTCCCACACAAAACCAAACACTCGTTAATGGTATTTGTCAAACATTCCAAAGCAGGACCTTCCTAAAAAAAATGTTTGCGTTGAGAGTTGGCGAGGCTTTCCTGTGTAACTAATTGGCGTCATTATTTTAAATGACACCTCCAAAGGCTGCAGTGTTTTGGTGCAGAGCCAACTACAACTACCCAATCAAGATTGTGCCACTCAAAGAAACGAGTTGTCAATGTCAATATTCAGAACTTCAGGGCAAACCTGTTTCATGTTAGTTTTGTAATGATATTGAGAAATCGCAGGATATGACCAACTCATTGGGAATGTGTTGTTCGATCATAGTCCACAAAGGATTTACGGGAAGTCCACGACTTAGCACTGGGGTTGATTGTCTCAGACCAGTCGCTTATTACCATTCATTTGTGACACACAAGCGATTCTGATCCGTAATTGAACCATGATAAATAGAAAGCCCTTCTCTGTTGAACCACGGCATGGCTTCATTTGCCGCCAGGTCCCTCCACCATACTTCACCATAGCTGCATAAGCTCTGGCATGGGTCGATCGAGGTCTTTAGAGTACTACTACTACTAACTACTACGCCCCACATTGTCCTTTCATTCAGCGGGGGACCTCGTCAGTGGTCCATCCACCAAGTATCGCATCACACCCTGCACTCCTGAGCCTCCATCTACTCCATCGCCACTACCTTGCATCTCTTAACACACCATCCCTATCCCACGACATGCCAGTCAACCCACCAAACATTTGCACTACCGTTTGTTAGCATTAATGAAGAATAAGCCATCGACAGTCAGTCGGAATGTACCTGGGAGAGCTATGCTCGGCCTTCCGCTTTTCACGCAACTGGGTTTCATCAGTCGGAAAGACTTGGCATGCAAACATTGAGGAACAGACACATGGAACGCACGTATAAGTCTGTGCTTGAATAGCACGTGCGTCTATGTCTTTGCCAATTCAATGCCGGGCGGAGGTCTTCCCCATCTCGTTTCGGTGTATGGGGGTCGTTTGACCATACTTCACCACGCTGGTTTGTGAAGTTGGGGTCATCAAAGACCAGGTTTAGACATCACTCGGCACCCATGATGAACTGGGGCTGTCAGGGGTCATAGGGCACTGCGTGAACCACGGTAGACACTGCTCCGCCCCCAATTCAGATTCATGTGTCATTGTTCGAGAGCGCAAACGGAACTTCACTCGCCAACAGCTTACAAACAGTTGAAGCTGAATACCACAGCAGCAGTTCCGATTAAAGCACTGCATCCTTACATTGTACTGGTGGGGACAAAGGCAAAGATAAACGTCTGATATAGGCACACCACTTGAATATAAGCGCAGCTGGCCTAGTTCCCAAAGGGGTGTGCTTATATCCATCTTGTGCACATTTTTTCGTTTAAAGTTCTACATTTTTGCAAACAAACACCAAACAAGAAAACCATACTTTCTGTAATAAACACGAGTTGGAAAGAACAAAACCCATCTCGTACGCAAAACAATAAAAACTAAAGAACCAGGGGGAAACCAAAAAAAACCTCAAACGACACTTTCTTTAATAAATGTACGATACACGTACGCGCGTATATGTTGTATGAGTGCGTCTTCATCGCACACGAGCAGCCGCGAGACGAGACCGGGGGGGTGGGGGGGGGGGCAATGCTCCGGTTTTTCAGGCGACGCTTTGGGGACTCTGTCTGCGGTTATTCCACCACCTCGTCCCGAGGGTGGGAGGGGAGGGGTTTCACCTGCGACACAGCGGGGCGAGGTGATGTCAGCGGCGCCAGCCACACGCCTCTGGGTGACAGCGGTGGTGGCGGGGTGGGTTGGGGGGTTGGTGTAGCGAGGCCCCCGTTGTTGCGACCCAGCGCGACGCTGGAGGATTTCGAATCAAAATACAGGAATAAGCAACACTTAAAATTTATTTTTTCACGTGAAACCCTCCCCCCCCCACCCACTCACCCACCCACCACCGAAGAGGAAAAAAAGATAAATGAAACAAGAGAACGCGTAACTAAAAAACAATAATGCGTTGGTGGACGTGGCGCACCAAAACACGCTCGCTCGGCAATTTGAACCGCACTCGAAGATGCCAATGTGGCATCAAACGCTACGCGCGGGGCGAGCGAGCGAGCGAGCGTGGTTCAGTCAATTTTTTTTATTTTCAGAATTGCTCAGAGTGACTGCGAGGCCACCCACTCAGCTGGACTTTCCTTTTCATACCTCCCCCCTCGCCGGCCAAAAAAAAAAATCCCACCCACGGACCCCCCCCCCCCCCCACTATCCTGACATCTCACCCTCTCCTTTAAACTGTGGCATTAAATTGCCCGGATTATTAGCGCTAAACAGCGCCTGCCAATGTTGCCGGACCTCAGCCTTTGATGCTAACCACGGTGGCGGCGAGGGCAGCGGTGGTGGTGGTTGGGAGGTAGGGGGGGGCGACATTGCCGTTCACTTCCATCCGCTTAATTCGCGTTGAAAGCTGCAACTGCACTATTTAATCACCGACTCGTTCGGGCCTTTAAAAGTCGTTCTAACGACTCTTTGCTCCGTTGGCCAGTTCAAGTGGCACCGGAGCGGGTCAGTAGGTGACCGGCCCGGGCCCCAGTTTGTGGGCGGCGCGCGTACGGTGCACCGGCAGGCGCATGCTGCACAACAAACAGCGAGCCTCTGTCCCCCTCTCGTAAAGAGGGAGGGAGGTAGAGGGGGGGAGCGGTTGCCTGCAAACTGCCTCATCCTTCTCCTCCATTTGCGTGTTCGCAGCTATCGACCTTCTTGATCCACGCATGCAAGGACAGCCTTGTGTTAATATTGAAACAAGCATGAAAAGGGGATATCGCGGGAGCTTTAAAACAATGTGTGCGTTCTTTTTTTTTTTACACCATTATTCTGCTGGCTTTCCAAGTCGGGGGGGGGGGGGAAACTGTAGCATGTTTCTCTGAAACAACTGCCAACACAGCATCGCTGCTGAAGAGTAACTGGTAAAACATGTAAAATAAGCATTGTTTATACGATGTCACAATGAACATATGTTTGAAGATAATATGGAAACGTGAGCATCTTCTCCATCCATCATCATTTAATGGCTGTAGTGAAAAGGTCCTAAACATTTCGTCAAAATACAGGAAGTAAATATGATTTTAAATATCGCATACAGATAAATGCTGAGAAAAGTCAGTGTACTTGGGCAGGACACGTTACGATGGCTTGAAGGGATGATGGCCGATGGTCAAGACTAATGACAGAGTAGCAGCCGAAGGAGAGAACACGTCCAAGAGAATCTCGCCGCAGAGACAGAGCGATGGAATCAGCGCCTGCCCCAGGCAAATCATTGCATTGCAAGACTGAGAGTTGGCGAAGAGCTTGGGGAAGCCTCCATCCAGCAGTGGATAGATCATCGCTGACTAGGGTGATGAATAGCTCTCGTGCAAGGGTACAACATATTTCCATTGCGGGGACACAGATAATTACGTCTGTCGCATCCAATGTTGTTGATGGCTTTGGGTGGCCTTCATCCAGCAGTGGAAACATCGTAGCTGACAATTACGACCACGTATAATCTGCTGCCTAAAGCTCGCGATGCAGACTTGGATGGCGACAAATCCACCGAATGTCTCCGCTGGAGTCATTCCGTATTCCGGCGCGGACTATCCGTCCACCGGC
Source organism: Lampetra fluviatilis (assembly GCF_964198595.1). Classification (NCBI taxonomy): domain Eukaryota; kingdom Metazoa; phylum Chordata; class Hyperoartia; order Petromyzontiformes; family Petromyzontidae; genus Lampetra; species Lampetra fluviatilis. Next base: position 4,116,034 of record NC_136278.1, on the reverse strand, counting down.
AGATTGGACTGCCACACCTCGTTGTTCGCGTGTTAGGAGGCGTAATTTATGTATTAATGCCGCTTGTCAATTTTCGGGGAATAATGCACGGGCAGAGAGCAAAGGGGTTAGCTGCTTCTGGCTCAGCAGAGGACTCGACCCCACCAGCCTTCCAGCTCAAACCCACAGCGCATCCTTTTACTCTTTCATTTTTTTTGGTTACGAAGGTGCAAGGATGCGTGGATGGAAACCAATTGCATCGACGGCTAATTTTTCGCAATCAAATATTCCGCGTGCCAAGGACTCGTGAAAGTAATGTCACGCACCGCCGGTACACTGTGTGCTCCAAGAGGCTGACAGTTGCCGACCCCCAAGTCAATAGGGTGCGCTGACATTTGGTAAACATTCATCATGTCGGTCATGGACAATGCCTTAGTACTTTGACTGGGCGGACCCCAGATTACGACCGCGCGCGCATGCAAAATAGTCTGGATTTAAAAACACCTTTTTTTGTCCGTAACTTTGAACGTGCAAAATATAAAGAATGTTGATGATACCGCTTAACCCCTTCAAACTCCGTGGTGCCACTTACCCTGCGTCATTGCCGACTGTGCAAAAACGGGTTTTGAGCATTTCCAGACGTGCATCTAATTTGAATGTTAATTCTAATTCAGAGTACATGGTGCGAGTGCCAGTTCTCATCGTGCTCATAATCACCTGCGTCTCAGGTAGGCAGCTCTTTGTATTAACAGCTGGGCGTTGCTAATTGGCTTTCAAAAAAAAAACCCCTAACAATGCTAATCCCATTTTATCTGCAGACACGGAATATCATCTTCTAGCGGAGCAAACCAAGTGGCCTTCATCCATCTATGAATGCTTCAACTCTCAAATGTGGACATTCGTGACGGTGTAAGTTTTAAAATAAATAAAATATACGTATACACGTCGGACGTCAAATCTGTGCATGTCAAACCCACTCGCGAGCAATTGGCTAAATGCCCCGTCCGCGCGGCCTCCCGGCTAACGGTTAAGTGACCGACTGAAGCCACAGAATCCGTTTGGCAGCCTGTTCCCTCATTGCAAATGCAAATGCCATCAGTTGCCACGCTCTGCTGGGCTACATCATCCGCCGGAGCCTCTCCCCTCACGTGAATCTCGTTACGACATCTCATCTCCAAACGCCAGCGCCAACACATGGGGCCCACCTGTCCTGTCGCTCCCAGGCTGGGACCCCCCCCCCCCCCCACGGCTACTGTACGTGTGTCCCCCCCCGCCCCCGCACGGCTACGGGGGGATTTGGGTACGTACAGTGTGCGAGACAGGGCACAAGAACGCGCGTTTGGGGATATCGCGCAATGGCAACGCCCGGTCGTGGCTGCACGTCGCGACGGCATTCAAGTGACGCGCTTCATTTTCATTCCCATCGTATTGATTACAAGGAAAACGAACTGGCTGGGTGGCTCAGAGGTCAGGGCTTCTGAGCTGCGCTTCGCTCAAATTCTGGGCTCGAATCGAGGCAGGTGGCCGTGATTAAACTGAGGTTGGTCGAGGGTTTGCCAGTCTTAGCTCGGCCACAAATGAGTGCAAAAAACAGAAAAGCATCGTTCAATTTTAATTACAAATATTGGCTGTCGTGCGATAAAAATGTGTCGCTCTAGCAGGGGTGAGTGGGAAAGTGCTGCACTTTATTGTGGATGAAAGGTCACTTGGAGGGATTTGAGAAACAGTTCTATGATATCTGTTTCTGCAGAATGTCTTCCAGCACGGGGTGATCCATCGCTCTCCAGGAGTTCTGGATACCTTCTTCTGTCCCATGGCATGAGGCCCGTCACGCAATCGGGATAGAATTGTGGATGGAAAAAATGACATTTCAGCCAGTACAAGAACCCAAAGGGCCATTAATATACAACAACACTCCAATGTTCTGTTTATTTTCTGACGTAAACCAAACATTTGGCTTTTTCAGTGGCAGGTGGAAAATTGTACAGGTTTGTTATTAAGGAATAAAAAATTGGGATCGATACCAAAAAAAAAGACACGTTTAAGAATCGGGCTGGTTAATTTGAGCCACCAAGTGCCTCTCCGATGCCGAATAGAAAATGGGAGAAAAAAAATCTACACAACCGGCACCGCAGTCTCAGGCCACTGCATTGGACGGAGCGGAGGGGGGGGGGCAGGAGGAGGAGGTGGGGATGGGGGGAGGAGGTGCGGAGGAGGAGGGTGGGGGGGGTCACGCTCCGTGAGCTAAAAAGAGCGTCGGAGCTCGCCGAGTCTCGCGAGCCTTGCCTCGAGCGCCACTCAGGACCCCTGTCCGTCCCCAGCGAGCCCTTCCCTGGCAATCTCTCCATAGCGACGGCGTGAATAGAGACTAACGCGGCGGGTGAGGGGGGGGGTAGTGGCGGCGGCGGCCTGCGCAACCAAGGGGCTCCTCTTCTACCTCCTCCGCTTAAACAAACTCACCCCTCTGTACTGTACGGCAGAACAACACGAAACGCGTTCGGATGCGAGACACGCCGTGGTCGCGAGAGAGGGGAAAAAAATAACACGAAGGCAAATGTACGGCTGAGTTCGATGCTGCGGATTTTTCGAACGCGTTAACGCGATGGCGATTCGTTTGTAGATGCCTCGCTGATGATGTCTAAAAAGCCTCTCCTTCTCCTCAACGGGGGATTGAACGTGGTGAAAGCGAAGGTGCCCGTACCGTAGACAAGCGTGCATCGAGATTAGAGGCTTTGAATGAAAATGTTGACTTCTCTGATAATTTTCCCCGTTATTTTAATGGAGTATCTATATGAATGGATCACCCTGTTTGTATATATATACGTGGTTATTTCCAACAAACATTTTTTTTTCGTTTACAATTTTTGCACCGAAGTGTCGGCGCGCAACGCTCTCTTGTGATGAATCGCCCATGGTATGCTCACGACTGTTTCACCACCAAATTCTTTCGCCTGCCCCCCCCCCCAAAAAAAAAAAAGCCTGCAGATGTATCCGAAGCCACTGGCACAGAAAGAGGCGTCGTATACCGGCTGTGCGAAATCAAGTTACACCTATTGAGCGCGCACGCATTACGGCGGGGAAATATGAGATAATCAGGTCTTTCCCTCTCCCCGTTCCAACTCACCCCCCCCCCCCTCCTCACCCCTCCTCATCCTCCTGCCGTGTGGTCTCTCGTTCCGCCACCCCCCCCCCCCCAAAACCATCATCCCTCTGCAGAACATATATCCATGGCTGCCCAACCCGCCTGCTCCCTACCACGCCACTGCCTTATTTCGCATAAATATTGCGCCCGATCGTCCGTAACACCGAGGGTGACGGTGCAGGCGGTCGTTATTTCTCGCGAGCCGCCGGGCGATAATATGGGTTTCAGTGGATTTCTAATCCCCACCCGAAGCCATAACCCTCCTTTATGGCAAGGGAGCAGCAAATGAAGACAAATGCCGCAGATAACGGCGGAGGAGTTCCGATAAACCGATCAAGCGCCCCGCACACCCCGCAAAGCCAAACAGTCAATTTGTATCTCACGACGCACGCGCGCGCTCCCTGCCCGCGTAAACCGTGGCGCTCGCACTACGAGGAAGGCGTCGTTACGCACCAACGCATGGGATTGTTTTGTTTCAATCGCATTATCTATTCACTTGTATTATACGGCTGTCAATTAAGAAATACATTTGGAATCGTCGTGTTTTTTTTTGTGTGTGTGTCTAGAAGCAAATCGTCACGCCGGTCCTGTATAGATATTTCTCGGTGTCTACATCCTAAAGGAAAGAGCGAAATTTTGGGAATGTGCGGCGTTTTCATTTTTTGGGGGTTTGTTTACCCATTCATCTCCCTCCGATCTGTGGGCACTGTCTCTGCGCATCTCAAATGCCCGGTCTAATTTAGAGCAAAACAAATGCCCTCTTCGCCAGCAAAATTAGGTAAACAGCATTGACGTGACGGTATGCCGTAGCACGTTTTCAAATTCAAAACAGGATGGGATTCATCACAAATGCACACCTCGCGTTCCCAATGCCACAGTCTTGCCCGGTCACGTGCACGTTTGTTGCCTATACAATGCATGAGGGTGTTTTTCTTCTTATTTTTCATAGCAATTTTTTTGTTAAATAAAAAAAACCTTAATCACATCCTATAAAGCAATATCATTTCTATTAGCTGAACCCTAGAACATCCTGTACAGTAATACTGTACAGCATTTGTTTACATATAGTTTTTTTTTATGTTATACTTGATATTTATATTGACTATTTTTGATCTTTACTGGAATCGCACATTTCACATACGGCAAAACTGTCTGCGGGCAGGCGCAAATTCATTCGTGGAAAATGAAAACTTCCCACGCGGAATTGTGGTAAAAAAAGTCCGCACAAAATCCCCATTCCTCCACCTTTCTACTTTTTTCTCTTTTGCCAGATTTCGAGTGGCACGGTCTGGTTGGGTTGCTAAAAACTCATACCAATAATTTAATAAATAATTTGCATACCTCGTGGTACTGTGTTGGCCGCGGTAGAGAAGCACAAACAACAAACACTTGTACACATTCATCAATATCACTGCCCGGAATGACAACATAAATATAACAAATGACGTTTCAGGCAATGGCCCTTCTACATCGCAGAGCAATAAGAGCCCAGACAAGTTGAGTGAATAATAGTTGGGAGACTGCACCATAAACGATGGAGTCCTGATTCTAATTGAATAAATAATTCATTACATATGATACAGAAAAATAACACAAACACCACACCAACGACGGATCAAGTCGACTATGAATTGCAAATGTAACTTCAGCCCATTGAGTATGCGTTGCTACACAAGAGGGGTCATACCACTTGTGGGGAAAGGCACATTGAACGACCAGTGCTAACAATAGCCTCATTGGTGTGCTCGCTTCCATTGTTTTTCTTCAATAAAATTGCAACTGTGATGGAGCAATGCCATGCCAACGCATTTTCACCTCCCATCCCCTCTTAGTCCAAATAATAAACACGCAACACATCTGTCAATATCACTGCCCTGGAACGAAAATGTTACGTTATAGGCGAACCTTTTCGGGCAATGGCCCTTCTATTATTATGATTATCGGGGAAATTTCTCTGCCTGGAACAAGATCCAATGGAAGAGGCCCCCAGCAGTTCGGATTGGCCAGGAGCACACGGGAGAGTCTGGACTGTGGGGGCAGCAGAAGAGCAGAAGGAGCAACCTCCTTTTGGGTGGAGGTTCACTGAAGTTTAATAACTAATATGTTACTTCTGAAGGTCTGGACCAGGAGTGGGCAACCAAAATAACAAGAAGAGTATTTTTCGATTTAAAGCTTTCGTGACTGCAGGGATTCATCTTCTTGGTTCTTTCGGTAAAGTCACATAGAAGGGAAATAATAAAATAAAAAAATAAAACATAATAAAATACAATTCTCACGACGTTTCGGCCACAACGCAAGCAGCCGTCCTCAGGTGAAGAACAGGTCTGACATGAACAAGACCTGTTCTTTACCTGAGGACGGCTGCTTGCGTTGTGGCCGAAACGTCGTGAGAATTGTATTTTATTGTTTTATTTGTATTATTTTATTATTTCCCTTCTGCCTGACTTTACTGAAAGAAACAAAACAACAAGAAGAGTATTATTTTTTTTAATTCGGTATATATATATGAAAAAAACCCAATATTTCCAGGGCCGCAATGCATTGTGGATAGGAGATGGTGGGTCCTTAGTAAATCACGTGTCACAAGGCAGTGCTTGAAGAGCCGCACGGTGCCGACACCTGGTCTAGACTGATGCAGATTCCTCGTCTTCACCACGCTCACAAAAATAGTGTGTATAATGTCGATCCCACGTAAAAAAAAAAATCTAAATTGAAAGCTCATTTGTTGAGAGAAGCTTTTTGTGTTTAGTTTGTTGTCCTTCCCCCGCACCTCCGATTAGCGCGTTGGCTACGTACGGTGCGAAATAAGTTCAACGTACACACACACTCTCTTGCAAACTGCTATTGTTGTTGTTGTGCGTTTCCCTCCAATCACTTTCATTACCTATAAACAAACTCGAGGGACGCTCTGTCCTTAAGCTGCCCATTGCCCCGGCTGGTAAGTGCATTTATTAAAAATCAATGGGAGGCAATTGGCGTCCGCTGAAATTGCTTTTCCCATAAATGGGGCGTGCATACGAGTACGTTTATCATCGTATGGATCTTAAGCGAACGTAATCTTATCCACGACACATCATCCCCTTGAAGCGATCACGTTAAAATGATGCTGTCTTCAACGTCAGTCGTGCAAATTTGTGCAGTTGCGTTGACGGCGCAGTTGCCTGCTTTGTCGTTCACGCGTCCCCGCAACAATTTGTTCCCGCTGCTCAAGGTATTGCGACGCCTCTTCAACCAAGTTCAACGCCGTTCCAAAGAGAGTACGGCGTTGCAAATGAACAGAAAGTTGACTTAAGTCGTAAGATAAAGATTCATTCTCTCCGAAAACAAGGTTTTTAAACAAATTAACCGGCGTGTAAATAGAGTTGAGAATTCAGAGGCAACTGCTGAACAGAAGCAACTTGGGGTGAGGAAAGAGTTGAAATAAATGGGGCAGAGGCCTTTGTCCAGCTGTGGGAAGTTACAAGCTGACAACAGCAAACAAGAGCAGCATTACCATTAGGGTTACACGTTTAACATGCCTTTTTAAAAAGAGCACATCACACACGTGTTTGGAGAACAAGGAGGAATACGTACGGAGCGAATGAACAAACCAGCGCGGCGCCCTTTACAGTCCAGTGCTTTCCGATGACAACTCAACAAAAAGCCACGCGAACTTCCCATCAGTGATCTCATCAAATAATAAATAAATAGAATGCTGCACCTTTGAGACGATGAAAACAAGAGAAGCTCACAACCTTCTTCTGCCCACGAAAACACGACGACGTCTCGAAGGCACTAACGCTCGGCGAATCTTTACTCCTGGCTTGTTCAAAGCCATCACGGCGCAGAAAATGCACTTTAGTTTCCCCAATACGACCGCAGATTTGAATTCTCCAGGCACAGCAAATGCATTATTATTATTTTGACGTTATTTCCACTGGTTGATGTTGAAAGCGTTGTTCTTGGTTAGTAACCAGCAAGCATCGAAATGCGCTACGTCTAACGCGGCGAACTTTACCGAAGTGCATTTTGTTTGTTTTTAAATTCCACACATCTCTCGCAAAAATTCTCCAACACCCCTTTAGTGGTTCCCCTTTAAGTATGTAAAGTGTAATTGCGCGCCGCGTGACGTCTTATCGTGGGAAGTGGAGGAATGCTGTTGTTTTATTTAAGCAACACAAAGCATTGCCCCCCTTCTTCAGTGTTCCCATATGAAAAACTGTAAGGCTACTCAATATTCCACATGGATATTTATGACACACTCCAAGGGAATTGCTCAAATATGATGCATCACAAATAAAGCTTCAGGAAGTACAACACGGCGTATGTTTAAGCAAAGTTGACACAATATGCAAATGTGAACATCAGTGCATATTACTTCATATGTATATACACACACGCGCAAAACGATAATATACCCACGCACACTAACTATGTACGCCGCAGTCACTTCGCAGTAATTGTTATACTCGCAATTTGCAAGCGGAGGGAGCTGCATTGTGCCTGCAATAAATGTTGACCCACATGTATCCATCCAAGAGAATTGCCTCTTATAGCAATCATCACGTGCGTGTTTCGAGTGCGTCGTAGACTTGGGAGCCTGGAGGAAATCAAGTTGGGGCACGATGTCTGTGGGGGCAGGCTGATTTTCCATGGAATTTTTGTTTTCATTAATTAGAGACACCAGGATTTAAATTTCGATTTAAAGCTTTCGTGACTGCAGGCATTCATCTTCTTGGTTCTTTCGGTAAAGTCCGAAAGAACCAAGAAGAAGACACCAGGATGTTGCAAGCGTCGGCCGGGAGGAAGCCGGGAGCACGCACATGCTTCGTTTGCTGGGACACTTTTTGGCCTTTTTATCAACTCACCCGGGCGGGGGGTGCAGCAGGGCTGCAAGGTGGAACAGGCAACTACAGTGGGACGTACTGGGGAGGCGGGGGGGGGTTAGATAACAAGTGCGGGGTTGTCGTGACAAACACGTCAAGGCGAAAGCTGGCAGAGTTCTGGCCTAGACCCAGCCGAGTGGCAGTGCTGCTCGACATGATGCGACAACAGAGCAGCCCATGCGTGTTGTGAGGACATGCATCTTGCCGGAGGCTCCTAACCCTTGCCTGAGCCCATCATGCAGACAGAAGCACGAGCATGGCAGTGGCAGCAGCAGCGGCAGCAGCAATGCCAATCAAAGCGAGCGATGATACCGGGGGCGAGGTGATCCCTGATGTCTCTGGCTACCAGAATCACCGCTGCGATGAGAAACTGCTCCTGACTTTCTCTCCGAAAACACGTGTCACCAGTTTGGCCTGGGAAAACAAGTTGCAAGGGAGGCGAGACCGTGGGGGCAGCTAGAGAACAGGAGAAGGAACGACCTCCCGTTGGGTGGAGGTTCACTGGAGTTTAATAACTAATACATTACTGCTGAAGGTCTAGACTGATGAAAATCAGGGAAAGGCTCAGGATTGCACTGGCTCGCTATTCGATAATTGAGTAACGGGGAGCTTTTTCTTTTTTTTTACTTTTCAGGCCACCAAGTGAGAGAAAAATATCAAATTCGAGAGGGCCCATGTTGGAATTTCACAACACAAATTTCTGTACTTTTGTTTTCTCCATGCCGTGTTTGTCATGATTTTATTTGTCATAAAATATGGTATGTATTTGTACGAATGCATTGAATTACATTGCGTTTCGTTCCATTTAATTCATGAAATTAACTTAATTTGTTAGAAATACAAGATGCAGTCAAGCAGTTACCACTGCGTGCATATATATTCGACGATGCTTAATTAAACAACCAAACGAGTTTTAACAGATGGTGCCTTTATTAAATTGCATACCTGTGCTCGGAGAATCGCAAGTGACAACGTGGAAGCCCAGAGCTCATAAGTGGCCCCTGAAAAGTGCAAACACTGAAGCGTGGGGAGCTATGTAACTCTGTTTCACCCCTACACTTGTGTGCAGCCCCCCCCCCACCCCCCACCTTTCTCCCCACAGTCACTCGGAGGACCGTTAGGGGCCATCCATGTAGTAGGTACGCAAAATCTGTCAAACTTGACCCTTTCCCCCCTCCCCGTACGCACGCGAACTTTTTACACCCCCCCCCCCACCTGCGTACGTACCCTTGACCCCCCCCCCCCCCCCCCCGAATCCTATGGAACGGCCGATATTTAATCCACGCATAAACGAGCAAGGATTAACTAATATATTAACGTGTTTAAGCAAACAGATAGTCCACCGCCGGACTATCTAACTCATTTGGAGGCCAATGTAGACAAATTATTACGGAAGCTTCAGCCCCCCCCCCCCCTGTTTCCTATGCGTACATAAGTCAGTAGACCCCCCATACGCAAGCGTGCGCGTTTGGGTTAACCCCTCCCCTCCCCCCTCCATGCGTACGTACTCAATGGATGGGCCCTTGCTCGACGCGTACCCGTGCCCCTGCATCTCCTGCTATGTCCCTGCAGTGCACCAGCGAGCGAGCGAGCTTTCAGAAACAATCAGTAGTTTGGCGCTGGCAACGTTTTTGCTTGAGGGCACTCTTAGCGCTCCAAGAAAATGCCATAAGTGCATTATTTAGGCGCCAATTTAAACAGACGACGCACAGGGCACACGGTGGCTTTCACTTACACGGTTGCTCAACGCGGCCGTGGTTTTCCTGCCGTCGTCATAGACACTGGCGGAGCCAGTGGGGGGAGGGTGGCACGTGCCCCCCCACCCCAATGATCCGATCGAAATCCCTAATTTCGAGCGGATCATTGGGGTTTATTAGTAATAAATCGGCATTTTGCGCCCCAACTGCCACTGTGTAGCATATTATTACGTGCCAGGGACTCTATGAGATGATAGGACAATAGTCTGAGTCCATAATTGGCAATAAGTAACGGCAAAGCGGTTATAAGTGACTCAGAATTGTACGCAGTTGCATATACAGCACACGACTTCCCTGAAGGCATTCACCTTCAGCGAGTGCGATGCCGATCACACAACGCGGTTCGAATTCGACCTTCGATCGATGGCTGCGCCATCGCCGCACACGCGTCGAATAAAAAGCAAGGGACAAGTCCTTACTTACTAATAACTCCTATCATTTTTCATTGCTGGAGGGGTTGCCCCCCCTACCTGAAAACCCTGGCTCCACCAATGGTCGTAGAAGCAGCAGAGCAACCGGCAGAGGGGAGTTTGCAACTCGTTGTTGGTACTCGGCTTGTCTGACCTGAAGGTTGCAGGTGAGCGCTAACTAGCGTCTCGTCTACATATTAAGAGAGCCGCGAGGGGTAGGGGGGGAATTGTACAGCCATCTGTTAAAAAAGTAGGATTTAAACATTCACCCAAGAGAAAGAAAAATAAGTTCATTACTCGAATTTAACAATATATATTTTTAAGGGTAACATCACATTGACCGTTTGTAAAAGCGAGTGGGCCTGGGCAAGACGCGTCGCCGCTTAGAGTGGACGAGGCTGGCCGAGACGAAGGAGGAAGCGCGCTCGAGGGCACGTCCGCCGTGGAGACAGGGTGATGGAATCGGTGAAGGTGTCGGGGCGGATTACTGTATCACAAGCGAGAGATAGAGTGAGAGATGGTGATGGTTTGGGGAGGCATTCGTCCGGCAGTAAGTTGATCATGGCTCATCGATGGTGAAGACAAAGTTGACGACGTGAACGAATCGAATGAGCTGAGCAAAGGGAAGAAGCGTGACACTATGTTTTAAAAAAAGACATTGTCAAAATGCAATGGCATGCATCTATTAAAACGAGTGATCCTTCAAACAAAAAATTATTTAAGCGTAGTGTAGCATAGTTTATTTTGGACAAACTCTTCTTTCAGGGTAGCACAAAATTCAAACTGAAACGCTCTCAAACCGGGGTCATGAAAGGAGTCCTCGATTTTATTGTGTAAATGAAACGATCTCCCAGAGATGGATTGGGAAAAATGGGGCCGGTCATTGCATTTGATGGAGAGTTTCTTCGAAGAAGCCATGGCAAAGGTGATTTGGGCACAAGTGTTGACCTTTTCAACCCACCCCCCCCCCCCAAACGCTGTAATGAGATAAGAATGTAATGAGATGATGCTGATGGATGCAAAGTTTACATTGGCCGTTCAGGCTGATGTTGACACCGACTTGAAACATGACGGACGACGATCAACGACGGATCGTGATCGCGATAAACGGCGATTAACAGTGACGGTGAATGAGATGGCGAATGATGGATGGCGAACGTCGGAGGGTCGAACAACAAGTGATGGATGGCTCGCGCTGCTGGGTGACGATGGCGGTCACGGGAGCAGCGCGGCAGGCCGCGTTCCGTAAAAAAACGGAGAAAGCGCGCGCGCGCGTTGAGATGACACGTCTCTTTTCAACAAAATACCCTTCTGGTAAACAAACAAGGTGAATTCAGTAAACGGTCGAAGTGCTTTTGTAAAACTGAAGTAAAAAAATATTTATATATCGGTGTGCCCGAAGATAAAATATTATTAATCGGTGTATATTTGCCTGCTGTCACATTAAGGATCAGATGCATTGACAAATAAAACGTAAGCATGCGGAGGTATTTGCTTTGCGAACGCACTGCGAGACAAAAGAGAGAAACGCATCAGCATAGGCGGGGACCGAGGGCACGTCGCAAGCAGGCACGGTGTCCAGGGCCGAGACGAAGGATGGAGTGGCAGCCAAAAGAGGCAATGAAAAGTGACGACCACAGCGACGGAGCGATGAAATGTGACCCTGTATGCATGTTGACTTCTTTCGTACCGTACGTAGCAAACAGCGCTCATCGGAGGTGCGGGGGAAGGACAACAAACCAAACGCAAAAAGCAGTTCACCTGCGCGGGGTCCTCGATTGATTATTGCGCCGCAAGACCACGAGCGATGGAAACGCCTTGGGGAGGGCCCTAATCCAACGGTGTGAGGATCATGGCTGACGATGTCAATTTAATTGCGATATATAATGGCTGTAAACAGTGTAGCTCTGTCCAGGTCATAAGGTCACCCGATGTAGTTACGGACACCAAATCATACACGTTACATCAAAACACGTGGCAATGAAAATAATAAAACAAAAACAAATCAGGCAGTGGTACTTTTAACAGCCTGGCAGAAAGCCTGAAAATACCATTTGAGCCCAGTGATATCACAATCATTACCACAAGGCCTATAGCATGCAATAAACTATTGTATCTCATTTCATTGAAGTTTTAAGCTCCATTCATTCCCTCAAGGCAAAATCAATTAGATTTCATGCTTTACCCAATGGTTCCCATTTCTATGTATTTTATGGTGTGAAGTTAATGAAATTAATGAAAATCGGGTCCGCACAAAAAAATGAAAACCCGGCTAAGTTCCACGATGTGAAATACAGCGGCTCGTGAAATCGTCGCGAGAAGGGCAAGGGGAGCATATTTTAGTCCCAATTAATTACGCAAAATCTATTTGGTTCATTGGAAACGTCTTTAGCTCTCGGTGGAAATAGAAATGGTCAGCGGCGATGTGCCACGAGTAGAAAAGAAAAAAGAGAGAAAAGAAACCTGTTCAGAAATAAATGAATCTCTTTTGAAATGTTGAGAAGCTAACGAATGCAATCTCAACCAACCGTCTACATTCTAAAACAAAAAGAAATCGCGCATGTTATAGGTGGGTCCCATGCCAGCCAGTTTACGCAATTTCGACTCAATCTCACACCCGCAAACGACAACACGAAAAAAGTGGTTCGCGCGGGCAGCGTTTTGCGCGCTTCTAAAATATGCGAGGAAGAGCGTTCACGATGTGTTTTTTTTTTAGCCGTGCCAACAATTAGGCTGTCAGATGGAATGTGGAGTGTGCCAGATGCCCAGACTAAATAAATTCCTTTATTACGTCTCCGCGTCTCATTATTGCATCTTCACGTTGCGGCAGGGAGGGCGGTAAATACACAGAGGGTATTTGCGTTGTCATAATTCACAACCCTTGCCTAATGCGATTGCTGTTAGTACACCCACGTCTGTGTATCCCATCCCTCTCCCGCTCTCTCTCTCTCTCTCTTCAGCAATTTCCCACTATTGACTCGGAAATGTTTACGGCCCAGATGGTCCCCTTCACCCAACCAACCCTCAATCGACAATCAAACATGATTTGCGCAATCATTGTCAGCCGCGTTTATGACAGCCAGCCTCTGGTTACATTAGCGCCGCATTCTCGAGTGCTTTCGCAACAACAAAACACGTTGCTCGCAGTCAAAACAAGCAGTAACGTTCCGTATCTTTAAAGAAAATGTGGCGGGGGTGTAGGGGGGAGGTCATTAAATTATCTTTTGAAGAATAAAAAAAGACTACGACAAAGACTGCATTTTTAGAGTACACTAATGACCTTCTGTAGAGAATGCATCAATTTTGTAATCTCGGTTATGAGATTATACTCGGACAAACGTGTTTACAATTCAAGTTGACCAATTGTGCCGCTTATGATGTTCAACAATAAATATCGTTGCCTTTGCTGGTTCCGAGCAATAACACCAAGCGTGTTACTTCATGATACCGCACAAACGGCTTTATTTTTGTGCGTTTCCAGAGTAACAACATACGGCGGGCAGCGGTTTATTAAGAAAAAATATGTATTAAAGAGAATAAACAATAAAAAAAACTATAATTATCACTATCATCAACCATTATCTCTCCACTGGTGGATTAAGACCTCGTCACACCCCCACCATTGCTCACCAGGCAATGCCACATTTCACCTCAACTGCTGAACCTGAACTGACCTCACGACGACTCCATCTCCACAGCAGTCGCATTCTCGGGCTGAGGTCTCCCCTTTCCTTGGGCTGACATTGTCGCCAGTTTTGTCGATCAGCACACCCGCGTGTCCTGCCAAAACATAGACCGCCCTTTCTGAAAGTCAGCGATGTCTCCGTCTTGCATTGCGATCCGTGAGTTTCTCTTTCGATCTCTCAGTGTAATGGAGAGGAAACATTGTTTAAAGGGGGCGAAGGGTGATGATCAAGAATAATAACGGAGTGGCAGCCAAGGAACTTCTTGAACTTCTTTCACACCGTACGTAGCCAACCGTGCTAATCGGAGGTGATGATGATGCTGCTGCTGCTGATGATGATGTTGTACCTGGAGGCGTTTCTAACCAAAGGATGAGGGAGGAGCTGTGGAGTAGATGGAGAGACGATGCCCATAGGGGTCCCCATAGGGGTCTCCGCCCTCAAGGAATGAGGCGCATCCAAGGGGACGTCCACCAAGGAAGTGGAGCGATTAAATCAGATGACGTGCAGGTGCTGGGTGGATTGTCGCATCACAAGATCGCGAGTGGTGGCGGCCACTCGTGGGAGAGACCTTCATCCAGCAGTTGGACTGATCGTGGCTAAGGAGCACGACGATTTTTGCATTATTGGTTCTTTCGGTAAAGTCACGTAGAAGGGAAATAATAAAATAATAAAATAAAACATTATAAAATAATTCAATTTCTATTTAAAGCTTTCGTGATTGCAGGGATTCATCTTCTTGGTTCTTTCGGTGAAGTCACGTAGAAGGGAAATAATAAAATAATAAAATAAAACATAATAAAATAATTCAATTTCTATTTAAAGCTTTCGTGACTGCAGGGATTCATCTTCTTGGTTCTTTCGGTAAAGTCACGTAGAAGGGAAATAATAAAATAAAACATTATAAAATAATTCAATTTCTATTTAAAGCTTTCGTGACTGCAGGGATTCATCTTCTTGGTTCTTTCGGTAAAGTCACGTGGAAGGGAAATAATAAAATAATAAAATAAAACATTATAAAATAATTCAATTTCTATTCAAAGCTTTCGTGACTGCAGGGATTCATCTTCTTGGTTCTTTCGGTAAAGTCACGTAGAAGGGAAATAATAAAATAATAAAATAAAACATTATAAAATAATTCAATTTCTATTTAAAGCTTTCGTGACTGCAGGGATTCATCTTCTTGGTTCTTTCGGTAAAGTCACGTAGAAGGGAAATAATAAAATAATAAAATAAAACATTATAAAATAATTCAATTTCTATTTAAAGCTTTCGTGACTGCAGGGATTCATCTTCTTGGTTCTTTCGGTAAAGTCACGTAGAAGGGAAATAATAAAATAATAAAAATTAAACAATAAAATAATTCTCACGACGTTTCGGCCACAACGCAAGCAGCCGTCCTCAGGTGAAGAACAGGTCTGTCGGAAAGACAGCGTCCGAATGACGCTGTCTTTCCACCTGAGGACGGCTGCTTGCGTTGTGGCCGAAACGTCGTGAGAATTATTTTATTATTTTTTATTTTTATTATTTTATTATTTCCCTTCTACGTGACTTTACCGAAAGAACCAAGAAGATAAATCCCTGCAGTCACGAAAGCTTTAAATCGAGATATTTCCATGCTTCCGTGAAATTTTCAGCTTTTGTTGTTTCATTTCCTTTGCCAGTGTCCATAATTTGTTTCTGATCCTGTTAAATTATTAATAAAGAATATCATTAGCAAAATACAATTGAGTTGAACAAAAGTCGGTTCAAGTATAATTAATGCCTACTGTCATTGAACAACAAATATATATAAACTTTCAACGAGCACGATGAAATGTAAAAAGTCCCGCAAATTAAAACCTATCGGCACAAGGTGCAATTTTAAATGTGATGATTGCAGTCAAATTATTATGCACGATTTTAACTTTAAAACAGGCCAGTCTCCCCAGAAGGCAATTTACTTTAGATATATTCTCCACAGACAAGAAAGACAATTTCCATCCTCTTTGCTTTTACATTTATCTGCGATCACTTAATGCGCCGTCCTCTGCTATTAACCCACTCAAGCCAGTATCGGTTCGTTGCTTCGAGGCAAATTAATTTTTCCGTGAAAGTTAGACATCAAATGCAGAGCCACTCCAGTGTGTCTGTGGCCAGAGCTCGAGATAACGTGATCAAAAATAAAGGTAATGTTTTTTTAAATAAAAGATCGTAAGATAAACAACCACGTGGGTAAAGAACAATTTAGAGGTGCGGCCCTTATCAAGATTTGCATCGCTCCTTCACCAATGCGCTTTACAGAATTATACAATTGTACATGGGTTCATAATCATTTGAAACGAAGGACTGGATGCTTGTAAGCGGTGGTGAAGTGTTGATGACAGTCGAACAAGAGGGGTTGACAAGGAGGGGTTGGGATAGGCCTGGCCGTAGCTGGGGTTGGGGGGGGGGGCGACAGAAATCTGGGGGGGGGGGGCTGAAAAAAGTAACGATGCATCATCGCATTGGGAAGACAAAGGTGTTCGGGCGAGGGGCCGACCCCCCTTTGTCGTCCGTGCAGAAGCAGCAGCAGCAGCAGCAGACGTGGGGTCCCGGCCGGACCCGCGACCGCTTGGCTCACGCCACTGCTGGCGGAGAGACCTCGACTCCACTGCAGTGCTTCTGATCCGGGGTTTTGCGGGGCCCTGGCGGTTACGTGGCAATGTCCCCGGGGGAGCACGTGGGGTGATTTGTGCACGTGCGAAATTATATCGTACCTGAGCGTCATTGGTGAATAATCGTGCATGAATCTGCCAATGTAAAATAACGACGATAAAATGCAAATCCATATGGTAACCTAGAGCGGGATGAAATACACTTCTAAACTCATTGATCATTAACACCGTTGTTAGCAAGAGTAACCGGTGAACGTGAACAAATTACGTCACACATGCAGAGCGTCCGTTGAATGTGTTTTCATTCGCTTGCGGTTACTAGCTAGTTGGGATAGCTCGCAAACTGGACAATTGGTTAAAATGTCGATATTCATTATTCAGACATTTATTTCTCAGAACCATGCAAGATGGTAACTCGGTTGAAGCAACATTCGACAAAGGGTGTGCCCAGCGGGCAAACAAGGTTGAGAAGCACTGCTCTAGAGGATCTTTTGGTGGACTCATCCATGCTGACTAAATGTGTTTGAAGAGGTGGGCATGCCCACACTTTGACCCCACCAATAATAATCATTGCTAATGAACACTTGCATAACATCCTGAATGTCGCAACATAGAAGTGAGTATATGCATACAAATAAAAGCCTTAAAATTTGAAATGAAAATATCTAAAAATACTCTTAGGTTTGCTTTTTTCGGTAAAGTCACGGAGGTAAAAAAATTATAAAAACAATAATAAAATAATATATGATAATAAAAGAATATAGTATTACTATTTTTATTATTTATTCCTATTTTTACCGGAAAAAAAACCTAAGAGTATGAATCCTTGCAGTCACGAAAACGTCAAATCTATCTTAAAATACACAATCAGCTGAATCCCTTCCCGAATGCAAAGGGTGGCCTGCATCATCTCCTCTGCAGACCCTCGATTCTAATTACCTGCCCCCCTCTGACTGCCTGCACTGCATAATCCCCCCAAAAATTAATCCACCCACCCAAACAACACAACTTTAAGACTCCCCGTTTCCCCATTGCACATGACTAATCCAGCATCACGCCTCCTGGGTTAGTTCGCCGCGCACATAACTCTGCAACATTAATGTGCGAAATGCACACATCTCGGATTTTCGGAGGGGAGTCATTATATAATTCGAATGTAGTTTCAGCCCCACACTATGACACACTCTGGCACGCCTCTCGTAAACAGCGCGCGTGGATTTTCACTTTGGCTCACCCACGGCTACCTGGCGCACCCCTCGCTGTGCTTTAATATCGCCCTCTTCAATCTCTAGATATTGCTCTCGATGTTATATAAACACCGCAACTTCATTGAAATTTCATCGTTTGTAACATCCTTCAACACCACCGTCTGCTCGGGGAAAATGCACCCCCCCCCCCCCACCTATTGTTTATTAATTTTTTTCCTCTTTTTATTTTTTGGTTTAACATGTAGGCTTTCGCGACCAATATTACAACATTATCCATGAAAGGTTTTTTTTGGAGTTAGATCGCGTAAATATAAATGCGTCGATAAATCAAGCCAGGTTTTTGTCACTTAAACAAAACGTGACAATTCATGACTAGTTCAGCATACCGGTGTGTTGGAGAATTAACCCCACAACACTTACAATTCGAGTACGACGTTTCGCTGGTAATAAAACAAAAAACCTCTATTATGGATTTTATTTTTTTATATTTATTTAGAATTCCGATGAGCTATCAAGCTCATTTTTCACAGACGGTCCAGTAGGGGACATTTTCACCGGACAGAGGAGCTTGCTTGACGAGACGGCAGATCTCTCTTGCACAAGGAGTGACCAGGATCAGCAGCTGGCTGCTACCACGGTGCAATTACACAGTGCAATCATGAGAGGCAGAGCTATGAAGAAAAAAAGAAGAAGCGGACGTGCTAATTAAACAACAGTTAAACGAGACCATCGTGGCAAGCAATACATATCAAAACAGTGAAAAGCACGGCAAAAACAACGCATTCACCAACGTAAATCACAATGCGATCTCAAAACAGAGTGCGGAATGATACTCGGTGAGCAACGAACGCGATTGAAGGCAATTGCACGAAAACGTTCTAAACAATCTGCTTTTATCAGCCCATTACTTTCATTGTGTGTGTGTGGAGAGTCGGATATGAGAAGCGCTTATTTACTTTGGTCCCTTGTATACCCCAACAATTACGCTTGTGATTATTTTTCCCGTGACGCATTCTTTTGTTCGTTTTCCGTGCCGTTGGCGTTTTATTTTTTTTCCCATAGATTTATCCTCGTGTCGTTGGATTGGTTTTTGAGCATCGCTAATTTTATTTGGCGTAAAAATTTCATGGAATATTTGTGAAACTGCTCTGCCCCTGGATGTATGTTTGTAACCCGGGACTTCCTTCGAAAGACACCTATTTCACCTCCTTTCAATAAACAGTCGGCCAGGGTCGACCCGAATTTGCCAGATATATCCAGAACTCAAGACGATTCACAACTCAAGTTGTTGAAACAAACACATTTTCAGGATTTTCCAACTTACTCAAGTTATCACACCGGTTGTGCAGGTCACTACCCCAGATGTAAAAATGCAATGTTCCTGCCGCCCATAAGGTGTTTGATTGGTCTGTTGATCCCGAGTTCAGCTATCTAGCCATGGATACCATGCGTGGCGACCGACATTTGAACCGATCCTGGGCACCAACCCCGCTTCAAGAAACACGCACAAATCAGCGAAGTGAAGTATGGTCAAACAACCCACATGACTGACACGGGTGCGAGGAGGTCTTCACCCAGCCAGCAGTAGATTGACAAAGACACGCGCAGTATATTAACACATTCCTGCGGAAGGAGCTGGTAGGAACGTTGGGTTGCTCGGTCAATGGCCAGGGTCAATGGCGGCGTGGTGTATTCCGCAAATATGCCCGACTGTGAGGGCGGGCACAAGCCGACGTGAGTAGGTTAAACGTTGAGTTTTTATAAGGGCACCACGGGGTGATCAGCCCCTCCCCACCCAACCCCACCCAGCCCCACCTCTCCAACCCCCCACCCAGCCCCACCCAGCCCCTCCCCACCCTCCCCACACTCCCCTCCCCACCCAGCCCCTCCCTCCCCACCCAGCCCCTCCCTGCACAACGGATACAATAATCCCCTGTGGGCTGGTGTAACCAGGAGGTTCCTACCAGTATTAGTCGTATCGTTACGTTTGGCGGTGCATTTTTGTTTTGCTTGTCTCAAATCCTCCGGCAGAAGTGAGGCCACTCTGAGAAGAGAAATGGTCTCAGATAATTTTAGCTCCTGCCCTAGCATGGCAATTGTCTACAATACATACAATCGGAGATTGGAGTTTGGCAACGCGACTGCATTACTAGACCTCCTCTGTGGTTCTCGGACGCAGGGAAATAAGTGTCGATGGATATTCGACTGGTCGGCCAGTAAAGGGACTTGACTTTTCAGTTCGGTTTATCGACGATCAGCACAGAAAAAAAAGTATGACACAAAGATGTTATACCTTCAACGTAAGTCGTACTTACAGAGAGAAAAAAAAAGTTTCGGAGCTATTTACAAGACAGTGCTCTGTGTCAGTATTTCATCCCAATTGGTCGCACTGTATTGAAAAGTGCACGAGTAAAATGTGTTATGTTGCAAACGGGAGGGCGCAGCATTAGGAGGGGGTGGGGGCGAGTGTGTAGGCTCACCACGGCACGGGCTCCCACGTCTCCTGCGCTAGGCGACATCCGCCGAAGGCACGTGTACTCCCCCACCTCCAGTCGCGTCTCTTTCACCTGGCAGTCACACGTTATTAACCAATTCCCAAACGCATAAAAACGACATTGCACGTGTCATTTTTGTTCGTTACGATTTTTGACAGTTTTTTTTTTGCACTTGGCACATCAATTAGCTCGATGCACACTTACAAAGCAAGTTTCATGTTACAATCGGGTGTTTTTTTTCTAGATTTGAAGATTTCTTTCGGTAAAGTCACGTAGGTGAAAAAAATTAAAATAAATAAATAAATAAAATCACGACGTTTCGATTGCAACACAAGCAATCATCATCAGGTGTGACAACCACAGCAAGATTTTTTTTTCTTTCAGATATTTTCATCTTAAATTAAAACACAATTTTTCCATTTCAGGTCACTATGAAAGCAAATATCTTGTGCCCCATTGTTACGATGTTGTGGCTCACACGTGCGGAATTAAGCTAAGAATGCTACGTATACTCTGGTGCGATTTAAAACAATGCATAGATTAAAATAAAATAATGAAACAGAGGCAGGCGAGAGCAGGTGTGATATTCTATTGTGATATTCCATTGTGATATTATATCGTGATATTTTATATTACCATTTTATTTAACTTTCGTGATATTAAAATGTTTTACCAGATCAGGCCCCACTGAGCTATATCGCTCTTTTTTCAGAAGCCACCTGGCTATGAAAAGCTCAATGAAGTGGCTTATCACGTGTAAATGTATAACAGCCAATTACTCAACGCATGTTCATTCTAAATGTGGAGAGAAAAACTGTAGGACCGGGTGAAGAATCCACGCGACCACGAGAAGGGAGACATACTAACTCCAAATATACAGGCATTCCGGGTCGAGATCGAACTCACGACCTCCTGTATACCAGGCGAGGAAGTTGACATCTCGCCACCGCAGTGCGATGCAAACAGCGGTGCACGAGTGCAAATAATGAACAGAAACATATCAGTGTTCTTAAAGAAAAACGTTTTAATCAGAGCATAGTACCTGCTACGAAGTATGGATCGATGACACGCTGCCAGTTAGAGACATCTTGTTGGACTTATGAAGGAAGGGTGGCTTGGGCAGGACGCGTCGCTGGAAGGCAAGATAGCCAGGGGTCAACATCAGCGGTGGAGTGGCAACCAAAGAAGGGAACGCGCCCGAGAGGACGTACACCGTGGAACGGAGCAATGAGATCGGCTCGTATGCGAGAGCTGTCGGGAGGATTCGTTGCATCACGGACTCGTGAGTCATTGCGGCGGCTCAAGGAGGCCGTCATCCAGCAGAGAGGGCCTTTCCGATATCAGGAAGCCACTGAAGCTGCGCATTTATAAAAATGATCTAGATTTCAAAACTCGACTCTTTAAAACTGGCTTTTTGTGCTTAGTTTGTTGTCGTTCCCCAGCGCCTCCGATTAGCACGGCTGGCTGCGTACGGTGCGAAAGAAGTTCAACACACGTGTACGTACAGCAGTGGATGGATCGTGGCCGATGACGACGATGCTTAAAACGCACGTGTGCTAAGCATGCACAGCTACGCGCGTGCATGTGGCCGCGCGTGAAACGGAATGGTTGCAGTAAAATAAAATATTCAGGTTTGAATTGCAGTTTGAACAACCTGCTGTAATTAGCATGTTTGCATTTGTAACATGTTTGATTTAGAATAGATTTCCTCCCCAGTCTCTTTTGCCAAAGTGGATATTGCCCGAATATGACCTCACCTGCTTTTGAAAAAAAAAATTCCAGTTGATTCTACAGCATACTCATGCACACACACACAGAGATAATAACAACAATATTACAATAAACACACGTATTTAGCACGGATTTATACGCACATATTTATACACACACACACTATATATTACCTCTCGCCTAACAAGGCAAGGAAGGGGAAAGTGTTGCAGGCATCAAAGGCCAACCCAATCAATTACACTTCTCGCCTGGGAGTTGGCCGGTCAGCCCACGGCACCCTGGATCCCTGCTAAAAGGGTCTCTCCGGATTTTCCAAGCGGCTAAAGGCCACGCAGAGAGAGAGAACCCGCTTCTGGAAGGCATCTTTTTCTCTCTCTCTCCCCCACTCTCTCTATTTCTCTCTCAGCCTCCTGCTCCCAGCCCCACTTGCTCAGCCCTCATCTCCCCCACAGCCCCCCCCCCCCTCCAGGCCCCCACCTCCCCCCTCAGCGCCCACCCCTAACCCTCAAACCAGCCACCCCAGCAGTTAGAGTGGGAGACGCATGAGCACAGAACATGATTTATGCCCGAGACTCTGAGCGAGTGTTGCATCTGCAGTTTTTTTTTTTCTGAGACAGGAGGGCCGAAGGGAGGGCCCACAAGTGCGTCCCACCAGACCCTCGTCCCGGCCACACCGACATCACAGACACGAGCGGGGTAAGGCCTCTGGGTGACTCTGAAGGAAGCTGACCCAGCTTTCTCTTCTGTTTCTCGCCCCCTACCTACCTACCTACCTTTGCGCTTCTTGGTTTTGCAAAAGATTTCTTTCCGAACACGATCTCACAGTTGTAACGCCACGGGGCGAAAGCGACCGACACCACAAAACTGCCAAAAGTAGCCTTTTAGCAACAAACACAGAGCGATATGGCACACACGAGGCAGACAATGCAAGGTGCGTGTGTTTTCGTAGCGTAACTTGGGTATCGCTATTTGCACTTTAATAGCGTGCTTTGCGGCTTTCATTTAAGAACGTTTCGCTTATTTTTCAAGTTTCAACTCCTTAATTGGATATATTTGTAAAAAAAGAAAAGAAAATCACAATCGGATAATTTTCAATTCATTTAAACCCAAGATATATGTGTGATGGCTACAGGGATAACAACGAACCCTCCGTTACATCACGTCTGTGAAATTTCGACCAACAACGCGTCCCGCATCTCTTCGCGGGCGCAAGACTATCTTGCAAAACTTGTGCCTGGCCTCGTACGGTGTGAAAGAAGTTCAACGCACGTGCAGACGTACAACGCAACGAATTTGTTTGATGTGTGGCATCGAAGCGCGGTGCAATCCGCTACGCACGGATGAAGGCTCCTCCCCCGTCACAACATTAAAACTTAAACTCAAACCCGAGTGTGATATGCATAGCACAGGCGCAAATATGACAGACATCAGTGCGATGCACTTTAAGCCAACCTTTTCTTGAATAATGGATCGCGAGCCGTGGCGTGACAGATGTAAGGGCTCAGAAACGGCCGACAGCATTTGCTTGGGCTCTTGAGCAGCCGCTAATGACGCCGTCAATCCCATCTTGTTTACAAGCCCCTGCGTTGCGAGCGGAGCGAGAGCGTTTTGCCGGGGAGAACGTTATTGTGAAACAAACGCGGCGACAGCGCCAATAAATAACGACGCGTCGCATTCACTCATCGTTCCCTCATTGAGGGCGCTTGTTTGCTCCGCTATTGTTCGCGCGGGCGTGTCGCGCTCGTAATATTTACGGCGATGCGTTCGGCCCGCAGCTGAAGACTTGATTCACATTCTGGGGTGTGTGTGTGTGTGCGTGCGTGCGCGCGTGCGAATGTCTGTATGTGTCTGCGTCTTGTGGGGAGCGGTAGTGTAGCGGTTGTGGCGCTGCGCTACGAACCCGCGGACCAGAGAGTTCGATTCCCGCTCACGGCCATCACCAGTGACGATTATCTGAACCAGTCCTGGGCCTCTGCTAGGTCGACTCAGCCTCAAATGCACATCTGGTGCGGTGTGTTAACATCACCACTGGGAAGACACCGATGGCCGGGCGTGGTGTTGGCCCTCGTGTGCCATGCTGGCCTTCATAGGTGCTCGCGAACAGCGCTTGCCCCGAAGGTCTGTTGAGACTACACGGGGCCCTTTGTATATTCCCATGACGATACGTTTAAGTGGACTTCCCACCTGCTTGCATGGCCGGTTGGCACCTTGTCAAATAGGCTGTGAGAAATGTTAATTACTGTACAACTGTGATGGCTGCAGGTCACGTTTTTTTGGAAAGTGGCTTGGACAACGATTGACACGAGCAGACAGCAAAATCCGGTGATGCATGACACGTGCTCTAGTTTTACACGTATACACAAAACTAAAAACGTGGGATTTACACTCTTGAAATTATTGAGCATCTTTGTATAACAACGGCAGCTTGTGCCGACACCTACTAGAACGTTACTACGTTCATATTTAGCAAATAGTAATTTAGCAAATCCAGTGGAAAAATGCTCGAATAAACAATCCCCGATATTATTGAAATGTCATGAGCGGCGGCGCTGGGACGCTCAGGAGGGGAGTGCAGACTCGACCTGGGCTCTGTGCACTCCGCCGCAGGACAAAGCTCCACCTCGTGATCATTGAGCGCAGATCAAAATCCCCATCATCTACCGAACACGCGTCAAGGCTCCTGCGTGTACACGTACAGCCCTTTTCCTTTCAATCCGCTGCTGGATGAGAAGCTTCTCCGCGTCATGCGGGGCGTAGGGGCTCTGTGGTGCTCAGCGGAGGGTTAGAGACGTGGAAGGCGAGCAGTAAAATACAGCAATGGGGTTTTGCCAATACTGCCCTCTACTGCCCACCACATAGCCAGCGACCCTATGGCAATCTGTGGTCGCCAACCATCTGAGAATTTATCCAGGTTTCAGGCCTGCTTCGCTTCCGAGATCCGACGCGATAGGCTGCATTTCAGGTGATTTGGCCAAAGGCAACGAGCCTACATTGACGCTTTGAAAGTGAACAGGACGAGGTCCTGTGGCCAAATCGCCGACCGCGAACAATCGTCTCACCCGCCAAACCGTACAATCATAAGCTGGTCGAAAGCACATTGTGCGCGCACTTAATATGTCCAAATCCAGCCTTTGATAATTAAGAATATTGCTTTGCCTGTCAACAGGAAAACGATGTCATAGCAGAGTGCGAGCAATGCCGCCGCCACCCCTAATGCGTAAAAATAGTAACAAAGGTCTCTTTTAGGGTTAGGGTTTATTGAGAGAAGTGCCCTCAAAAAAATCTCATCGGCAGCTGAACTCCGACACACGCGAGATTTCCGAATGGATGCTGCACGCCGCGCACATCGCCGTCGTCCGTTTCAAAAGCCAAACTATGGACCGTGCAAATTAACGCCCGTGGCCTGCGCTCCTTCAGTGGAGGAGGAGGAGGAGGAATAGCAACTCTCACACGAACTCTCTTCCGAAGCCCTCTCGTCATGGCGAGCAGACCTCGCGACATTCGCATTTAGCTCCGCAACAAATTGCCATCGCGCAACAGAAGGGCAGAAACGTCGTGACATTATGCCGATGGCATGATTGGAAAAAAAAATGTGTGTGGGGGGGGGGGTGTAATTGATGAATTAAAAAATATATAGACGATCACCATTGTCAAGTAAACCAGGTCATTCGCCTCACCCCTGGAAAGAAAAAAACACCCAAAATGTGTGCAACCTAACGGCGCTAGCCGGTATAAAGATTTTTCAAATGAAAAATAAATAGTACCCAGTTCAAACACGGCGAAAGGACGTTCGCTTGTGTCTGGGAAACGTCTTGAAAATTAAACAGAGAGCACCTCCCCTTTCGTGGGCCCGCCACCCACCGCCACTCGCCCCGCAGCTCATCAATGCTGCGCGTTACGGCGATCCTCGTAGCCCGTTTTGACAGTACAACTGGATTGAATTCGCCGAATCGGTTACACGGACCCCCCACCCCCCCACGCCACCGCCACCGCCTTCCTCCCGCGTTGCACGGGGTCCGGAATTGAAATTTGTCTCGCTCTCGTCGCTGGCACGCTCGCAAGCCGACAACGTCCTCGGCGCCGAGAAGAGCTTCCTTAACCCCGTTTGCCGCGCCGCCGACGGCCCCGCCGAGCGCACAGACGGCGCCGCTGCCCGCGTTGCCGAGGGCGCGAGCCACGACCTCCGCTGCTCCCGGTGCCGGCAGCGCGGCAGTCCGAGCACCAGAGAGCGGGAGAGGCTCTGCGCGTCGTCCGCGTGGCTGGAGGTCTCAAGTGGAAGCAGAGGGGGTCTCGACTCGGCCTTTTTCCACAGCGCAATGTGGGATCGTGCGACCAGTTTGCGTAGGCAAATACACGCGGTGCTGCGGGCGGGAGGGTTAAGCGGCAGCAGCCTATTGAGGTCAAGGCGGGCCTTTTCCTAGCCCAGTTCATTGCAAAAGATCAAATGTCCTTGGCTGACAGGCCGGATGGAGAGCGCAATAAATAAAATATTACGCCGACGCGCTTACAAATATTGTGTTGTCAGGACCGATTTAACCGGCTGCTGTCGTGGGCCCGTCATCCCGGGTCTGAACGTGCGCCTCCTCGACTCGCTCGGATGCCCAGTTGACGAGAGGGGGAGAGAGAAAGAGAGAGGAAGGGAAAATAGGGGAGGGGAAGGAGGAAGCTAAGGCAAGGGAGTGCGAGTTGTAATACAACGGGGATAGAGCAAATGGGGAAGGAGGGAGGGGGGGGAGGAAACAGGAAGGGAAATGGTGAAAGAGGAGTTGAGAAAGGAAGAGTGAGAGAGCATGACGATGGCACTGTTATGAAAGCAGCAGATGCGGGATGGAGACGCAGACGCAGCGTGGCAAAGGACGGTGAAGACGCCAGCACCCATCGGAGTGCTGCTCTCGGTAATTAGGTTCATAATTTTGCACGATAATTAACAGTAAAAATTACGGCTGCGCGTGGCATAACACGAAAGATAAAATGTAATGAACGCGCCTCCAAACCTACCAATCAACAGGTGCCTTTAATGCGCGCTCTGGAAAATTTGCATGCAGGCCAAAGCAGCCGACGGGAGGAAGGGGCGCGATTGACGAAAGCGCGGACAGCTCGCGAAGCGTGCAAACGAGTGAGCCTGCCACATCGTGCCGGTCAACGTCACCGCCTGATGATCAACCGTGAGCAAGATCAATCCACTGCTGGATGAAACCCTCCCAACAACAGCCGCCGTCCCTCAGGGGTTTCCCACGATGCGACAATCCACGTCATGAATGCAAGGTTTTTCTTTTCGTTAGTTGTATTACTGTTACGTCTGACAATAAACGTAACATCTGGCATACTAACATGCATATTGGCTTCGATCTCCATGAGCACATCTAGGCATCGTGGATAGATGCACATGTAAATTATTAAAATTAAACTATTTTTATTTTACAAGGTAAGGCCCACTGAGCTATCCAGCTCTTTTTCAGAAGTGACCTGGCCCCAAACGATGGCTCAACGAAGTGGCTTATCGCGTGGAAATGTACAGCAGCCAACTACTCTGAACGCGCGATGTTGATTATAAATGTGGAGGGAATAACCGGAGGACCCAGAGACAAATCCATGCGACCACGTGGAGAATGTGAAAACTCCAAACAAATAGGCGTCCGGATTCTGATCTAACCCACGACCTCCTGTATACCTGGCGAGGTATTTAACATCTCGCCACCGACTATAAAGCCAACAGACCAACATGCAGGCGATAACCAAAACGTGTGCCATCGAATCCGCCTCGCACGACCGAGCGAATAAGCCTGTGCAACAACAATAATAATAATGATGATATTTCGATTTAAAGCTTCTTTCGTGACTGCAGGGATTCATCTTCTTGGTTCTTTCGGTAAAGTCACGTAGAAGGGAAGTAATAAAATAATAAAAATAAACATAATAAAATAATATTCAGACTCTGTCTCCTCGACAGACCTGTTCTCCACCTGAGGACGGCTACTTGCGTTGTGGCCGACACGTCGTGAGAATTATTTTATTATGTTTTATTTTTATTATTTCCATTCTACGTGACTTTACCGAAAGAACCAAGAAGAATAATAATGATACCCAGTCGTGAGCCCAGTTTCCCCCCTTTCGCTGGGCCCTGTCGCGTCCCACTAGAAGCTGCGAAATTTCTGTTCTCGCCCCATCGCTTCGTTCGGTGACCAGCCCCTCGTGTCGGGGCTCGCGTTGAGGTGCAATTAAACAAAAAAAAATGACGCCCAGCCGTCTACTTAAGCCACCGACGAACTTAAAAGCAGTGCGTGGCACACCTCGCTCGACCTTCCGAGGGGAACGACGCGAAGTCGTAAGATCGTCCGCGAGCACGGAGGCCACGGGGTCCCCAACAAAACGCGGCGGCCACGCAGCTGCGCACAGTACGACTCGTCAGCTGCCCGAATGGACTTTTGACAGGCATGCCTGTATCCGTATTGAATCATTTATGGCCGATGGTTAAGGTAAGCAGCGGCGCTGCTCCTGGATTGATGCCGAGTAAAAGAAATGGACGGCAATTGCTGAGGGGATCGGGAAAAGCCCTATTCCCCAAAGCCTTTGTTTTCTAATTTACAGCGAACTTTCCTTTTGTTCAATCAGTCAGCTTTACAACCAATTATACGAGTCATGAACTAATAAAGCATTTATGATTACCTCATTATTTCATAATAAAATTTAGTTAGTGAACAGGTTATGTTCATGAGAGAGATTATATTCATGATGTACAGCACGATGACTAATGACAGGTAGGGATTTTTTTTTGTTTTGTTCATCGTGACGAACACCTGCGCCGCAGATATTAAAACGGAATTAATTTCCGACGCGGCATTAGAATTCGCAATGTTTTTTTTTTCTCTCCCACCGCGCAATGAACGAGCGTCCACACCGCAGCAGCAGCAGCAATAACAAGAACGTGTTGCAACAGAGACAAACAATTCCGCGGTTGTCAGATTTCACATCAAAGCGTGAACGCGCATTTAAGAAAACTTACAGAGCTGCAAGGTGTATAATTGAGTTATTTAAAATCAAAATGTCACTACTTTAAAGGCTCCTAATTAGGTTGTCAATTTATTACATTCTTTGTTTTTACTTTAATTCGCATCACACGCTCATCGCCAAAGGAAGGCTCTGGAGCCTTGACAATGATGGGACCGCGGCTACGGTGCTGACGAAACAAAAATTATAAAACAATCGCAGGACGCATCTTCCTGCTAAATATAGGGCACGTACAGGGGTTTTTTTCTTTTCCAAAAACAAATATTCGCAATGCGAAGAGTTTCACAATATTCTTGCATTCTTAACATTTTCTAAGCCTCTACACATGAACGTGAACTTTCATTTGAACAACGGAAAAGCGGCATCGGCTTGGCAGAAATAACAAAAGTCTTTGCCAGGTGGTGACATCTTTAGCCTTGCAAGAAACATTTTTTCGTGTGTTTTTTGTGTATAAGCGACACAATCGACGAGTCATAACCCGGCCTATCATTAAAACGGAGAACAATCGACATGTGACCGCGCATGCATGCGTGCAAAAAAATTCCCCCCCCCCCCGTAACATTTCTGAGATCATTTACTATTTCTATGCCGACGTTGAGCTGAAAAAAATGCCATCCATTGTTTCCAATAGACTTCACACACTGCTGCTTCCGTGTCACTTGCCAAGGGATTTTACAAACAAGCGCAAGGTTTTATTTTAAACCCCCCGCACATCCTCTGTCCTTGGATTTCAGCGACGTGCAGGAAACGCGCGGAGGGAGTGGTGCATATTGAGCACCAACGTCGCCAACACAGTCGGTAAGACGGAACCCAGACCCGCGGAGCCACACGGACAACACGGCATACTGCGGGGGTCAGCGATTACAATCAGAAGGAAACTAAAACGAACCGATACATTTTCATTATTGTCCTCCGATGGGTCTTTTTTGGGGTTGTAACGAATTCTGCGCCAATGCCCGACGTTTCGTGCCGACGCTGCGCGTGCCGGGAGCGTGTTCACGAGCTGAATTGACTTCGCGCCGAACTACAGTCGGGTTAAAGCACAAAAAAAAACGTATCGAGAGCTGTTACGGCACAGCCGCGAAAAACCTATGCAGTAGAAGCGATATACTGTGTGTTGCGCGAACAAGGGGTTCATTTCGTTTCTTTATATTTTATGTTTGGGGAGAGCACAGTCTTCTCCAGCGTTATGAGCTAAAGCGTAAAAAAAAATGGAGTTGAAAAAAAAACTAATTCTCAATAACGGCGGGTCATTTTGCGCTATTGATTTTGATTCCGCTGGGCATCGATTTCTGTCGCCTGAAATTCGGATTGCGACGGCAAGCGGCAAATATTGCAGGAGAGACTCGAATTGGCACAAAATGTCCAGTGAGATATGAAGCGGAACAACGCCTTTTTTATTTTATGTTATTTTGTACTTATTTTTTTATTTCAGCTTTTTTTTAAGCTATTCCGCTTGGGATTCCTTTTGCTAAGCATCGGCGGCTAAGCAGAGAATTTCCAGTGAGTATACAGGGGCATTTTCGGCGCAACACAGCACTATTCGGGACGAGCACAGTCAGAAGGCAGCAGCCATATACACGCGAAATGCTGGCAATGTACGATGATTTGCCGTGAAAACAAACGATATTTTGGAATTAAAAAAATGAAATATATTTCCAAGCATAGATTTTTTTAAAATTCAAATATGTTTTGTTTAATACGCACTGTTTTTATACGCGTACAAAACAGGTAAAGGTGCAGCTGTGCAATTACTTGCTCAGGCCCACTGCTGGCCATAAGGATCTCTACTAGAGGGCGCCCCAGACAACCCCCTCTACAGCGTGCTTGGCCTACTCTTCCACACTGGCCATATCTCTTGGAAGATGTGGGAGTAACCCGCACTTTACCCCACCACACTTGACCCGCCGATCGACCAACATATGTATGTTGAGCTTCTTTTGCACCATACGTAGCCACACTCTGCTAATCGTAGGTGCATCGTAACTGCGGTGTACCCAGTTGCACTGCTGGGAGGATAGAGGTGTTGGGGTGATAGCGCAATTCTAGATTTGAAGCTTTCGTGACTGCAATGATTCACATTCTTAGGTTTTTTCGGTAAAGTCACGTAGGTAAAAAATTTTCATTAATAAAAGTAAAATATTTGTATTTTATTTTAATTTTACTTTATTAATTTTTATTTTTTACCTACGTGACTTTACCGAAAAAACCTAAGAATGTGATAGAGAAAGCATTGTGGGCCATCGTTTCAATCGCCGAGTCGAGAGACTGAACCCGCGACCTCTGGATTGCAAGTCCAGTGCGTGGTGACCATTACCACCATGACGGCGGCCCTTGTACACAAGTGCGGCTCTGTTTAGACTCACGAGTCGCACAAACACACGCGCAATTGTTTTACGTAATGCGCGCTTATTTATTGAACTCTACCTAAACATTACGATCTTTGTATTCTAGCCCCAAAAGAAGCCGACCGTTGCATTGCCAAGTCAGTAAAAAATCGCTCCATCAAGGAAAGAGACTTAATAACAGGCTCCCCGAAGGCCTGGGACACCCAGTGTTGAGTCGAGCCCCTCGATTGTTATTGTCTGTTTCAAACGCGGATGCCCCCCCCTACCCTTCCCTCCCATAACAGACTAAACAAACGGTGGCAGGGAGGCTCAATGAACTGTGGTCAGTTTCCACTTATTGTACTTCAAAGCGATTTCACGGGGGCCAGTCTCGAAGCCAGGGTATGAGGCAGCGGGGAGATCCAAGCAAGCTCCTTGAGCGGTAGCAGAGATCAGCTGCAGGCTCGTTAAAACGGACTGCCACTGTCAGAAGCTTTTCCTGCCTCCTGCCACTTCCCATAGCATCTCTCTGCTGGACTTTCCAGCCCTACGCCAAGCGGCATTCTCCTCAGCCGTGCCCTGCACGTCAAGTCATCCCCAAACGATCACGGAGCACAGGGTGGAGAAGAACCTATCGCGATACATTCGCAGTTTACGAAAATTAACAGTGCAACGTCACACCGGCACGAGCTAAAACTAAACTATTTTTTTTTATTTTACCAGGTCAGGCCCACTGAGCTATATGGATATTTTTCAGAGGCGATGCGGCCACAAATGATCACTCAACGACGTGGCATATCATGTGGATATTTATAGCAGCCAAATACTCTCAACGCATGTTTCTAATAATGGGGGTGGGTGGGGGAACCGGAGAAAAATCCATGCGTCCATGGGGAGAACATACAAGCTCCAAATATACAGACGGCAGGGTCGGGATTGATCCCACGACCTCTTGTAGACCAGGCGAGGTAGTTAACAGCTCGTGACCGTGGCGCCCGATGTGACTCGGCACAGACGGACTCGTGTTGCGGTAACATAATTAATTTTCAACGATTGCTGGCGACGCTAGGGCGGTAATAATGACGATATCATTATACAGTCCATTTGTCAATTCACTGATTGATGAAGGCCTCCCTGCGCCTTGTCGGCCATGGGGGTTGATTGACCATACTTCGTCACGCTGATCGGTCCGCTGGTGGTTCACGAAGCGAGGGCGACGGGGACCGCCGACTCGGTTGTCACTTTGCCAGCCACGTCAGCCGTGGCCAGGAATCAAACCTGGGTTTTTTTTGTTACCGGGTTCATAGCACAATGGGTTATAACAACAACTCCGCCTCCTCCTCGCCTCGCCGTGCATTAATACGGGAGAAATATTTAAAGCGGAAATGGTTTTTATGACTTTGAAACATGCAGTAAAATGGATACTGTTTTTTTTACGTTTTCTAACCCACGCTCATTGTTTCCAGAAAGCATGAAAGCTTTGCCGAGGGTGTGCACTGCCAATTTTTTTCCAGATGGAAAAAGTTTAGTAGCACGGTGTTATTTAAGTGCAGGGTACATTTAGAGTCATTTAATTGGAAACATCGCCGGTAACAAAAAAAAACTCT
This sequence comes from Lampetra fluviatilis, assembly GCF_964198595.1. Lineage (NCBI taxonomy): Eukaryota > Metazoa > Chordata > Hyperoartia > Petromyzontiformes > Petromyzontidae > Lampetra > Lampetra fluviatilis. The sequence continues at coordinate 4,083,186 of NC_136278.1, read as the reverse complement.
AATTGCCACGCCAGTATTTTACGAGAAGTAAATTCAGGCAGCTGGACGAGGCAACGGGGCTCTCCCCCTCCGCAATGTCTCCCGTGTTTTTCTTGGTGTTGTTGCTATTTATTGTTCAATTAAAAAAAAAGCGTTAACATAGCCAGGCAAAGCAAAACAAGAGCGACATCAAATCGGCATTCATGCAAAGTTGTGAGAAAGATCACAGGTCGTCTCTCGCGCGCCTCTGTTTGGGTGTCGGCACAAAACCACCCCCAGTCGGCGCAGTGGAAACGACGGCTGGGATTCAAATCGATGCTTAAGCGTAAGCTCGCTAAGTTTATGCATCGTAAATTCCATGGACAGAACAAAAACATTCACGCGGGGGTTGAAATGGATGTTTGTGTTTAATGGTTAACGGTGTAGGTAAAACAAACATATAAAAAGCGAGGGTTTTGTACATTTACCCAGGTTATTTAACGACTTCTACATTGTCGTCAATGCCGATGTGACAACATCACCCGAAATGCGTCCAATCTCGCCGCATCTCGGAAGCTGTGCCAGCGTTGATTCTGGATAGTGCTCGGATGGATATCTGCCAGTGCATGCCAGGGTGTCATAGATGGCTGCTCAGTGGCTATGCTGTGTAGGTAGGCAGCAGAGGGCAGAGCAGAAAAAATCCACTCTTTTCCTGTGATCCATGCTCACCGCCTTCACCAACCCACCACTGATCAGGCTGCTCGGGTTTGGTAAAAAAATATATACCCACGAGGGGAAGGCCTTCATCCAGCAGTGGATTGACAACCAGCTCTGCGCACCGATGTGCATCACTGCACCTAACACGGTAGCAATAGTCATTGTCTTTGCATGTGTAAAACTACTGATTAACCAAAAAAAAAACACTTACGATTGTGTCCAACGCAGAGTAATCCAGTTGTTCCCAGCATTCGCCGCTGGCAAATTTATGTTAAATTGCCTTTAAAATCAGAACGCAGCAGGTCGTAGTCTTTATTTTAAACAAAAAAAGAGCACAATTAATAAGATTAAATTTTACACGGAGAAATAATAATTCCAATGCCACAAAGGTAAAAAAGAAAAAAATAAAGTGAGCATGACGGATGCACGATTAGTTACATCCATAATACGAAATTAGGCCTGCGCACTAAAGGTGTTTTATATTCATGGGCAGGGGTGAGAATTATTGGAAATTTTTGACAATTTACACCAATTAGAGAGCAGATGAAGGCCTGCAGTAATAGACCGTAAATTTGGAAAGCCACTTAAGGAGATTTAAGGCTGAAATTCAAAACATGCAGGCCATTTGTTAGCGGCCACACTGCCCGGAGAAACTGTGAATTAAAGCAGCTTAGGCAGACCGTGGACTTAAGCACTTCCATTCTTTAATAAGGGCCGCCACTCCTTACAGTTTTTGCTCATAAAGGCAGCTTGGTTTGTTTGTGCGTAATTGCCAATTAAACACTACAAGTTGCGGTTTTCATATGGCCCTCTGATCACTTCTGATGCATTAGGCGTGTTGTGGCCATCTCTGGCGCCCTGCCTGGGGCTCTGGGTAAGGTCTTCCATTTCACTTATAATGTCCACCTAATTCCGGACAGGAGAAAATTATAAGGTAATCCTACCCCCAGTAAAACAGTCATTTCATTTCCACTTTAAGCAGCTTTGTGCAAAGCCACAAAAAGTTTTACGGAGTCAACAAAAGGAGAGTTTCTTTTTTCTCTCCACCGTAATTTTTTTTTCTTAGCGAGTACTCGTATTCATAGGACGCCCATTACACACTTTAACAATGTGTGCGTTCGCAAAAAGAACACAGAGGCACAAATCAAACGCGTGCGATCACCTTCACTACGCGGTTTCAAATCCCTCGATAGTTCGAGTCCGATTCATTAATGCCAACACAGTATCTGCTAATTTTCTTTGCTTAACGATATATGCGGCAGTCCTGTCCCAGCCTATATGGTATAGGGAAAGGTGAGACCCTGCATTGGCGCGCAAAGTATTATGATACACTATCAAATAATTTTAGAATAACGAGAATTTATAGAACATTTAACGCATCTTTAGATGCTGTACAAAAATAAATAAAGAAACAGACAACAGAGCTCAGAAGTCTCGTTCGTTTGCTTTACCACCGTATTTACCTTGTTAAAGATATATAATGAAGCTATGAACACTTTTTTTTGTTATACCAGCAAAGGCCCACTGAGCTATATGGCTTTTTTCAGAAGCGACCTGGCCACAAATGGCAGCACAATGAAGTGACTTGTCACGTGATAATTACATAGCAGTAGCCAAATACTCTAAATGCATGTTGGCTTTAAATGTGGAGGGGAAAAAAACATCCACTCAACCACGGTGAGAACAATACCAACTCCAAATATACAGGCGTCGGGACCGGTATCGAACCCACGACCTCCTTTGCATGTCGGGCAAAAGAGTTAACATCTCGCCACCGCGACACATTTACACTTCACGTTCAACGGCACGCACGCAGATATTTTCATTCCACACCTTCACAGCCTCCTCTGACGGGGGGGGGGGGGGGGAGTGCCCAGCCGTTCGCCGCCGCAGCCGCGGTTTTTCCCGAGTGTCGCACGTAAAATCTGCGACGGGCCGACAAGCCATAATCCACTCCACGCCGCGCGGATTATGTCACGGCCGCCCTAGGTCCTCCCTGCTTCGATCGGCGGACAGCGACGCACGCGGCACAGGGCGCCCCTGCTAGCAGCAGATAAAAAAAAGCCGCAAGCCGCCATGCTAAAGCACCGAGGATGAGCCTCCACTGAAAACCTGTGATCAGTTGATACGCTTTGTCTCAATCCCACAACCGCGACCGCTCCCCCCTCCCCCTCCCCCCTCCCGCAATGCTAACCCCCATCTATATTATTTTGTCTCCGAACAAAAATATTAAGTGTGAGCTTTACCGATATACGTGAGCACACTTTATGGGCACCCCTGTTGTGCTGCACAAGGATAACGTGTGCAGCCGTCTGTTTATTTGCCTTTCGGAATTAACCGTCCGCTAAAACATGTGCTGTTAATTTCTACTTAGCGGGAACAGGAACAATAAAATAAAATAAAAACGCCGCATGGATGACAGTTGCCAGATCTCGGTACACTCACAAGTGCAAAAAGATAAATGTAATGGTGTGGAAAACGACATATATTCATGCGTCTACCTTTATGAGTAAGAACCCAGTCTATAAACTACGTCTGGGGACACGAAGAGCCGTGAGAGGCATTCGTGCACGTTTCCAGTCAGGATACAGGGCAATGATTGGTGAGAGTCCGACCGGTGGTACACCTCGATGTCTAATAATCCTCGTGAACGGATTCATTCGTGTAACGATTTTGTTTGGAGATTAGACAGGGAGAAAAAAAGTTAACTTGGATTTTGTATTCTCTACCGAGTGAAAAGGTTTTTGTTTTTTTTTACAATGAAAAGTTCCTCCTTTAAAATAATTACATAATGTACTTAGTTTTTTTCAAAACAAAAACATTTTTAAAATATGGAGTGTCTTCCCCCCCCTCACTCTCTTTGTGAGGGGCAGAAATAACACATTGCTTTTACAAGGTGGCCTTAAATTGTTTGCTGCCTGAACAAGGCCAGACAGCCGAAACGTTGAATTTATTTTCCACCAAAATGAAAGAGAAAAAAAATCTTCACCTTTTTGCAGTTACTGAAATCGCAACATTTTAGCTTATAATAGAGACAAGGATCCCATGTAGACTTAATAGACTTTTGCTGTAAGCGAATACCTATGAAGCCCGGCACAGCACGCGAGGGGGTGGGTGCAGTGCCAGATTAAGCTATTGCGGGGCCTGTAGCATATGTTATAAGGGGGTCCTAAGTAAAAAAAAAAACACACATATATTAAAACACATATATGTTTTACTTGCATTGTAAAGTAATTGAATTGTTTAATTTGCTATACAGCCAGATAATACGACAAATCGCCAGCCTTAAACACCCAGTCGTTCATAAAAGTTGGAGGCGGTATAGTACTATAGTAATAGAGCAAGTGCAGAATCACTGAACCGGAATTGATAGCTTGAAAGCATTTAGCGCGGGGCCCTTGAAAGTTCAGGGTCCGTAGCATGTGTAGCTACTTTTGCTACTGGGATAATCCGGCACTGGGTGGGTGACCAGCACCACGCCCTGCTGCCTTTGTCTGCCTCGCGGTGATATTTACGCACCTTGCCAGGTACTCATTTGAGACCGAGTTGACCAAGGGGAGACCCAGGACTGGTTCAGATAATCATCACTGGTGTTGGCCACGAGCAGTGTGCTAACCGCTTCACCTACCGCTTACCATATAATAATGCTCTACGTATACGCACGCACGAACACAAACATCTACTTAAAAAGAACTAAATTAATAAACAAAACTTCGTAAGGATGTTGGATCGCTCTTTGTAATACAAGAACGGTTAGTCTGGGTTCATACTTTCATATTCTAGTTTATTTGTCCTGTTCTGAACCTGCGTGGTTGTACCCCATGGTTAGTGTCACCGTGTGATGTAGCACTATGGTACATTCGAAACGCATTACGACCAGGAAGGGAAATGTTTTCCTTAAAGCAGAGAACCATCCGTCTTTTGCTGGCGTTGCACGTGCAGAAAAAACGCCATGGCCCTCATCCTGAGCTGCATTTTATTTTCTCACTGTATTTTAGTTTTAGACGGCAGTTTTGGAGAGACTTCAAAATCAGGCAAGGGCAGAGGGCGACCCCCAATATTGATGGGGAGAGAAGTTCTGCAGGGGCGAAACGTATTACAGACAATCGTAACTGCAAAGCACCAACTCAATAAACAGAACACTTTTCTAAAAAATATATATACAAAAAAATCAAATCGTGAAAACGTTATTTTATTATTTCAAAATGGACCAACACGATGCCCGAGTGTGCCAAAATAAAAACTTAAACCAAATGCTCCCAAAAAGTTCTTGCCAAATGGGCCCAACAATTGGTTGGAAAAAAATATGCCTTTGGCCGAATGAAAAACACCACTGTTTTACTTTAACTTGATCGCCCAGCGGAATGACTAGGCTGTTGTTTAAGAAAAAGAGTTTGCACGCCGAAGCACATTCTGCCTTCTTATAGTAAACACACAGAGAAGTCTACTGGGGCCATACCAAAAAGCCTGGTCACCCAGAGGAGACTGCTTATGGATGAGATGATAAAAAATTTAGCTTAATAGGTGTGCGTAATTTTCATATGCACACTGCATTCTGAAACAATACTCGAGCAGACGTTCTGGAAAGGCCTCGACAGACTGTGGGGATGAGAAGGTGCAATGTTCGGGGACAGGATAGGGGGCACATAGGCACATGAGTTGGGGGAATCGGTAAGAGGGGAATTATTCTGGTACAGAAGCTACATGTTCTGCTATGACAGGCTGCAAAGCAGAGACATTAAAAGTGCATCAACATCCTAAAGTGCAGGTTTTTAGTACCATCATCAGAGGCTCTGGTAGTGCCACCAAAAGATCTGTCACTTACTTTCGGAATAAACATTCCCTTTTGCTCACCCAGGAAAGGCTCACCGAGTCGCAAGACTCTTTCACAGTGGGGTCCTGAATGTAGGGCACCGCGGTGGTGCTAGATGTTAACTCCCTCGCCCGGTGTGCAGGAGGTCGAGGGTTCGATCCCAACCCGGACGCCTGCTGCTGCTGTACATTTGGAGTTTGCGTGTCTCTCCCCGTGGTCGCGTGGATTTTTCTCCAGGCACTCCAGTTTTTCCCTCCACATTTAGAAACACGCGTTTTAGAGCCTTTGGCGCAAATACATTTCCACGTGGTAAGCCACTTCATTGTGCTACAATTTGTGGCCAGGTCGCTTCTAAAAAAGATTGAAATGGCTCAGGGGCCTTTCGTGGTAAAATAAAAAAAAAATCGATGTTTGACAAATAATGTTCGACGAGTGTCTGGTTTAACCGGAGAGCCCAGTGATAACCCACCATACTTAGGAGAGAGGGTGAGATTCAACACTGACATCTCCTCGCCACCTCGCCACCCCATGTCTCCCAACATCCCATGGTAGTCGCCCACGCAAGTACTTCAACCGAGTTCCATCCTGCTCAGCTTTTTGGAGTCCAATGAGATTGGGCACGGTCATGGGGATTTCATTGCGCACAGTTTGTGGCATTTGTAAGGTCGTTAATGGTATCATGAAAAATTAAAAAAATGACCCTCAAAGTGTGTGGCTTTTCATCGGCAGCATCGCTGGCACAGTGAGTGGGTCTCCATAGACTACACTAAACGACGCTCACCCAGACCGTTTGGTGCCATTTGGAATTATCCCTCGCTTTTTTTTTGCCAACGTGATCACGGCGATTCGGTTCAATAAACTGGCATTAAAATTCACCGTGGCGTGTCAATGCATAACAACGAGCAGCTGGTTACATACTTGAATGTCAAGTAGAGAGCCAGTGAGACCTGGGGGAAAGGTAGACGTCCACGGGATCCCGAGGGATGAGTTCTCACAACAAGCTGCCCACTTGCGTGTGAACAACTCTCTGCATGCAGTGTGCCCCACGCGCTCAACACAAATCAAATAAACGAAAGTTGAGAAGCCGGGAGCGATTCAGCCTCCTTAACTCACGACGCCTCGCTTGGTCCACCGGGCGAGTCGTGCGACCGCGTCTGGCGATGAGCAGGTCGACAACAGTGGTGCCGTATCTTAAGGACGTAATCTGCCTCTGAAAATGTGACTAGGAATTAAGTCATTTTATTGATGATGAAAAAAACACCGTAGGTCCTAAGGTGAGAGAAGAAATATTAGGTCCTAACGTGAGAAAGAGGGGTGGTGGAAAAATCATGCATTGAACACGTGGACATATGCACAAAAAAGGCAAAGATCCCCCTATAGCCTTAACAAACTGTTGGGGCAAGTGCTGTTAGCAAGCACCTATGAAGGCCAGAACGGCACACGAGGGGGTGGGTGGCCAGCACCACACTCGGCCGCCTTTGTCTCCCTAGTGGCGATGTTAATACACTGCACCAAGTACTAATATAAGGCTGAGTCGACCTAGGGGAGGCCCAGAACCGGTTCAGATAATCGTCACAGGTGTTCGCGATGAGCGGGAATCAAACTCCGATTGCCGGGTTCGTAGCGCGGCGCGCTAACCGCTACACGATCGCTCCCCACACATATATACACACGCACACACACAACACCCAATAAAAGTCTCTTTTTTAAAGGGGTGAATAAAAAAAAAGAGTGGCTTTAAAAAAGCATGAAGGAGAAATTAGAAATTGTACTTTGTGGGACAAGCATCGCAAAATTCCTGGAGGAGCTTCACTGGCAACACTCTGGTGCTCTCCCAAGAGCGCGCCTGGCGGAGACGCTCCGCCACAGTTTAATGGACTTCCGATGTTCCATCTGCCCCCTTTAAAATTCCCATATAGGCACAAAGGCAAAGGTCCCCCATATAGCACCTGACCAGACTATTTTCGCGCACCTCCTCCGATCGGCTCCGTGCGGCGCGGAAGAACTTCAACACACAACGCACGAATGCAGGTGCCGCTTGGCCAGCACCTATGAAGGCCGGCACGGCACACAAGGCGGTGGTTGGCCAACAGCACGCGCGATTGTTGATGTTTACACACTGCACCAGGTAACCGTTTAAGGCTGAGGCTACCTCGAGAGAGGCCCACCATGACAATATTTGTCTGCATTATGACTGCAGGTATTGTGGTCTATGCAAACATGACACCTTGTAAAAAAAAGGTGTCAGTTTTGATCCCAGATAGAAGGGCAAAAATCCAATTATCATATTTTTTACTGGAAAATGAGGTTCCAATGGAATATCCACCATTGTTATTGATCGTGAGTGGGAGTCGAACTCGGGTCGCTGGGTTTCGTAGGGCAAATAAATATATACGCATGAGTTAATGTCTCTCCCTTCGACTGAAAGCCTCACACGACATTCCAGGCAGGCCAACATTCACGTGCACGGTAGCACCGCAGGGTGGGACAGCGTTCGACGTGTCCCACTGTTTGGCCGCAACGAGAGAAGCGGACGGGGCTTCTGGTGGCCAACACCTCATGTGTTCGCGATAGCCCAGCAACGGTCGACCGAGTACTCTGCACCGGCCTCGCAAGCAATGTTATTTGTTCCACGTGGACACTCGTAAAGACGTCAAGATCATCGACGATTCGAGGCTCTTCGCCGATCCGCAGCTGGGCGAAGGCTTTTCCACGCAGCGGTTGTTTGACCAAACTTCACCGCGTCGTTCACCGTAGGTTGGCGAAGTGGGGGGGGGGAAAGACCCAGGACTGGTTGAGGTATCACTGATGGCTTCTGGCTTCATAGCACAGTACAACAACCACTCCACCTCCAATAAGGACATGCCCACAAATGGAAGAGAGTTGGGAATTCATTTTGTTTGCTGCAGTCCATTTGTTCCCGCTATGCATCGTATCAAAGGTCAATGGGATGCCAAAGGAGGACACATCCCCAAAAGTACGCCGACTGCAGAGCTGCCAGTTGCTGGATGGGATTTTTACATCGTAGGACTGCGAAAGATGACATCAGCCGTGGTAGAGACCTTCATCCGGCGGTGTATTGATCGTGGCTGGCGGCAACGAATATTAGAATAACACATTGGATGGTACTGCCACTCTGAACACGCGGATCTATTTAATCCGTCTATGGGGAATCTTCTGTGCCGATGTTTCCCAGCAGCTTCGGATTAAGCAGAAACCTATCGAATTGGTGTTTAGCTTATTTGGATCTCATCAGCGGATTGTGGCATTTTAATAAAAATATCGCCGATTTATGTTATATGCAACAGATGTCCATGAACACCATGGTGAGGCCCGCTAAGTGGAACAAAAAAGTAAGTTTTTATAGTATTCCCCGTGGCTGTGTAGGTAGAACTATATAGGTTAGATGTTTGGCTGGTTAGAGGGGGAGGGAGTGTAAAGAAGCAAGGCATGGGCTAGAGAGGAGATGAACTGATTTGGTACGGGACAACTTGAACATCATTGGACTTGCCATTGTCAAGATCGGCCTCTGTAGAGGCGATACATGAAGGACATAACTGGGCACATGGAAACAGTAGCCCTCCAGCAACAACGGAGGTCAGAGGAGTGATGCTCACAACAACGAGCAGAGCTCCGGGCGGGCTTAAACACACCGAGGTGGCACCACGGCGCATCCGCCAGTCATCTCGGTCAGTTAAATCGTTGCACTCGTGCCGTAACCTCCTGCCACACTTGTGACGCGTTACACGGCCTCAAGGTGCACCTAGGCTGGCAACGGGCGGTGTGGCGAATATCAGAAGTGGAGAATGGCAGCTGACGTCGTTGGTACGTAGGTCGAAGGAGTGAACGTACATTAACAAGAGAATTCACGCTTTTGTCGGAATGAATAGCGATGATAACCACATTATCACACGCCCCCAGTGCAATGCATGCCTCAAAGTAGCACTTGCACCGCTATCTTGCTGATTAGCATTACTGAATAGCGCTTTCATAATGAAATTTGTCCATTGCAATTACCGCTTTTATCTGAGCAACTAATCAGTGGTAATAACCATGCAACCTGACATCCAACACTCTGCTGTGAAAAAAAAAGACAGAAGGTGCAGCTATTTTAATTAAGCTAAGTGCACAAAATGCGATGCTATCCGCAAATCGCTGGGCTCTCGCCAGGTATTCGACGACTCCGGTCACAACATTTTCACGAATAAAAAAATAACCCGTAAAAACAAAGTTTTTCAATATAAATCCTTTATATGCGTGGCATCGGTTTTATTTTATTATTCATTTCTGTTTTTCTTGAGTAAGAGTTTCATTTTTATCACATTGGTCTTTGAAACGGGCGGCTAGAGTCCTCTCGTCCTCTGGCTTGAGATGGTTGCCACCTATGGGTCAGATGATTGCCTGCCACCATTAAGCAATTGGTAATTAAAAATTTAAAAAAAATTCCTAAAATGTTGAAAATTTTGGAAAAAAAATTTCACGAAAATAAATTGTCACGCACAACGAGTCTGTGTGCAAAATGTCAGCTCGATTGGATCACGGGAAGTGGGTTAAAAAACGACCGAAAGATTTGCACGGTCGTAAGCGCGCAAGCAAGCAAGCGAGTGAACTTAATATAAAGAATTTAAAAACGACCGAAAGATTTGCACGGTCGTAAGCGCGCAAGCAAGCAAGCAAGTGAACTTAATATAAAGGATTTAAAAAAGAGAACTCTCCAGCAATAGCCTTCCCACTATTTAACACCGACCCGCACACGTGCTCCAATAACAGTGGTTAACTTTTATATATATAATGCGCGTGTTAAAAAAGCGTTCTATTAACCTAATACAATGACAACATTTTCGCGAATGGAAATGTGGCTTCCCAAAACACACACAGAGAGGCGCCCAGTTTATGGAAGCCGACGAGGAAACCCGTTCGCAAACAAAACGTAACAGAGGGGGCAGCATTCGATTTAAAGCTTTCGTGACTGCAGGGATTCATCTTCTTGGTTTTTTCGGTAAAGTCAGGTAGAAGGGAAATAATAAAAATTAAACTGAATAAAATAATTCTCACGACGTTTCGGCCACAACGCAAGCAGCCGTCCTCAGGTGAAGAACAGGTCTGTCGGGAAGACAGTGTCGGGAAGACAGCGTCTTTGATTCAGACGCTGTCTTCCCGACAATCCCTGGTCTTCACCTGAGTACGGCTGCTTGCGTTGTGGCCGAGAACGTCGTGAGAATTATTTTATCATGTTTTATTTTTATTATTTTATTATTTCCCTTCTACGTGATGACTTTACCGAAAGAACCAAGAAGAAGAGGGGGCAGCATTCAGGCCTGCACATTCTAACCCTTGACCCCCCACCCACCCACCCTTCCCCACCGTGTGTTCGTGTGTTAAACGTATAATCCCTTTATTACGGCACACGATTGTGTGTGTGACCCTAGCCTCGTCTCATCGCGTGTCCGGTGAAATATCGCTCTTGAGATGGAGAGGAGGGGAAGATGAAGGGGGGATGGGGGGGGGGCAGCCGTAATTGACAGTCTGCAGTACAGGAGTCACACGAGTGCGGTGTGCTGCGTACAGTGTGCTGCGTGTTGTCGCGTTAAGTAAGTCCCCGCTGTAATATACGCCGCGTGATGTGCGGGTTATTAGGAAGGAGGGGAGACTGACGCCATCAAACCGCCAGCTGTGCTTCTCTCCCGCAGACTAAATTAAACTGTCAATCAGCTCTCCGCCATCTCGCCGGTTGCTCCTATCATCCCAGGTATCAGTCGGATTTCACAAGAACACGCGCACCCCACACTACATGCAAGCATCGTGGTGGCAACCCAGCACCGGTGCACAAACGCTCTGGAACAAGGTACGGTACCAAACTTTGCAACGAATTGGTCACGAGATGCGTGAGGAGTAAAGTTCTGGGGGCGGGGGGGGGGGATTGCCCTGAAAAATAAAATCAGGTGCCTTGCATTATTTTGCCACTGCATTGCAAATTAATGGAATTTAACGTTCTACGAAAACACAACATGGAAATAAATGAATCAATTGCGGCGTTAAAAATGTGGGATCGCTTCCGCGGAACTTAACATTGGGCAACAAACCAATATTCGTGGTGGTAATACTATTATTGTACACGGAAACCCAAAGCAATGCCTGCTACTCGCCAACATTTTCCACTGCTCCGAGGTAGAAACACCCCCCAATGCGCTGTGCCAACTCGGGCCCAAATCTCAAACAAGCGACACAGTTTACCGCGGCAAATTCTCGCCGAGTTGCAACCGCAAAAAAAAAAATTATTTTACATTTTTACAGCGGCCACAATTGATACACCTGTGTATTGCACATCCGAGTAGATTTGATAATGCACCCCGTGGCAAATTAAGTATTGCCGTCTGTAACCGTGACCGTTTTTTGTTGTTTATTATCACAGCCGCTGCACGGATCTGTTCTGCGCCACCACCCCTCCCCTTATGGTGACGGAGGACCGTGCCGGGGGGGGGGGATACGGGGGGTGGGTTTGGACCGACGAGCGCCCGGGGCCCCTCTCCGTCAACCCCCCATTACCCACCGACAAACAATGACGACAAACGTGGCTCCACCGTCTTCACCTACGGCGTCACATTCGCGCGCACCGTTCGCTGGACCGCGCGCGAGTCAATAACGCGATCGGCCCCACTCTTTGGCTCTTTTGGTAAAGTCACGTAGGTATAAAATGCAATCAATTACGACGTTTCGGGCGCAACACGGACGCTTGTGTTGCGCCCGAAACGTTGTGATTTCTTTTCTTTTATACCTACGTGACTTTTCCGGAAGAGCCAAAGAGTGTGGATTTCCCGCGGTCACGAAAACTTCAAATTTAAGATTGAACGCGATCGTCGTCATGCGGGAGCAACCGGCCAGGGTTGGGCCGCTTTGCGAGCTGAAGAGCGAGCGAGCGGTGGTGGTTTAAAGTGGGACACCGGCAAACACGGGGGCCCCACTCCGGGCTTGTTTATCCCCAGCACCGTGATAGTGAGTAATCAGCAGAAAAGTAAGACCAAGGCAAACATAATTAGTCAACGGGTGAGCGATCCGTTTCTAGGGATTAGCGGCAGTGCTGCTGCTGCCAGTGCTCGGCACGTCCCCCCCTCTCCACCATCCTCTCCCCCCCCCTTTATTAATTCCCTCTTAGTGTCACCTTTAATTGCTGACATTATTATCCTGGGGTTAGGGCGAGATGAGCACACGGGTAATTATCTGAGCAGGGGACGTGCCCGTTCGCGAACGCGCGCGTACGCACGCACGCTCGCTCGCTCACACGCGAAGCCGTCACGTGCCAAGCGCGGCACGTGCACGCACCCAGACCCGGTCACTCACGTTCGCGTTGAGAGCCACCAGACAGTGTAGGGCTTGGGTCGCCGGTTTTTCCGATCATAGGTTGTGCTCCGTTTAAACATTGAGAAGGACACACATTCAGCGGGTTTTTTTGTTTTGTTTAAATCAAGTATTCAACGGCTAAAATAATGATCTTCAAATTCTCAATAGGAAATGGAGGTCGCGGCTTCGTTGGCAGCAATAAAAAAAAATACAATTATAGTAATTCTTATTATTATACCAACGTGCTCAAAACGCTTGTTTTATGCCAGGATTTCAAGACTTAAAAAAAATGCAATTGTTTGGCAATAACTGCGACCAAAAAATGATAAATCTGGTGTGCCATTGCGACCCAAGACAGGACAGGCAATGGAGCCCCGAGTCTTTTTTCCCGCTCCCCGCGTTCAACAAAAGGAGGTAAGAAGCACTGTCGAAACGTGGCCGAGCTCCCCGCTAAACATCAGCAGCAAGAAATTCGCAGTCTTCGAAGAAACCCCTCGCGCTCTCCGAATAAACCCGACGACGTATTCCCATCGGTCGGAGGAAATGTTCTGTCCCCCGTGCTCTCGTCCACTTTGTCCTCGCCGTTCGGAGCGCCGCGACCGTGATTTTTGTTTTTTCTTGCCGGACATCGGCTTGATTTGTGAGGTGGCTTAACGAGCCAGGAAAGCCACGTTAGACTTTTGGAAATTCCTGCCAGCAACGTTGCCTCCTGCCTCACAAACAAAACCACATCTACATGGAAAATAATACGTAACAAAAAGAAAAAGAGCGTATCGAGTTAAGTTTCCAAAAGTAATTTTACGGCACTGGCCGATTACCAGTAACAGTTCCAATAATTTGCTGCTCACATTTTAACAATCAATGATTTCCAGCCCGGAACAAGCAAACTAATTGCATCCCACCACATGCGGTATGTACTTTGCCGGCTGGTTTTTTTTTTCATCACGCCAAAAAAACCCCTTGACGTTTCTTGGCTCTGGTAGTAGCTGAACAAAAAAATAAAGAATAAATAGAGCACCTGGGAACGGCCAGGCCCCCCGAATTAATGCCGTCGCTATGGTGACCGGGCCAAATTTCCCACAATTCCGTGGGCTCCCTATAGACCAATTTCATCCGCACCACACCTGGCTCTTTGTTTGCGTGTGCCTGTGTACACGCACCGCTTTACACGTACCAGCACACCCCATTGCATGTGCTTACAAATCACAAATAAAACACACTCTGTAATGCGTTCTCATCAATTACTGCCCTTTCTATACGCGCGGCATTCGTGTGGACAATTTCGCCAGTTCATTTCACGTTAAGAAGCGAGGAACGAAGATTTCCTCAAAAGTATTCATCGGTTTCGGTGTTGCGTGCGCTTGTTCGTTTTGTACGCGTACAGACTTAAGATTGAGGAATACGGATAATGAATACAATGCTAAAGGCATCCTTTATACATCGCATGTCACTACACAATGTTAAAATAGAAGTCCCGCATTAACGCTTTAGGCATCGGCGTGTTTCGGAGCACTTAGGCACGTCCATATTTAAAATTATACTACAATGCGTTGCATTTGGAGGCACGATCCCATTCGAAATAAGACTTCCAAAATGAACAAGTTCAAAAGAACACGTGGCCTTTTACACAAACACACTCCAGTGAGTAGGGTTAGTGGCGACGCAAGAAAGAGACGAATGGGACTTTGCGCAATGAAATTAACAATCGGGGAAACATTTCACGTGACCGTGGTTGTGATGACGATTAAAATTGTTTCATCCATTTGTGGACATTCAAAAAATATATATATATTTTTTAAAATATTCCACAGCATGCGTGTGCGAACGTCGTACGTAGCTCGTATTTGTCTTGTCATACCAGGGGGGGGGTGGGAGGTTAGTGGGGGGCGAGGGGGGTGGGTGCGGTGGGGGGGTTCTGCGGGGATGGGAAGGGAAGGAAACAGAAGGGGATTAGAGAGCATCAAAGGGTGCCCTACTTGACACGTGATGAATTAGCCCGTGTGTGCATGCACGTACACGCATGAACTCTGCGTGAGAATGCAATTGTTCGCGGGACCGGCAAATAAAGTGATTGCCGCCACACACACACACAACAAAAAAGAGAGAAATCTACAGACTGCGTGTGCCATCGCAAAAAAAAATAAACCTTAAGCATGTCATACTTCAATGCGTTAATTCAACCAATTTAAGGAAAAACCCAACATTTCACATTTAATTAGACTCCATGAATGCATTTTCAATACTAATACCATAATAATAATGAAAGTTATTTTCAAATGTAATAATCTCATGCATAACAAAATCCAACAGGAAATTGCAATGTACACCGATTACTCATTATGCAAAATGAAATATATGCTTAGCTTCAAAGACATTCTGCTCGGCAATCTGCAAAGACACCTTACCCACGGTTTTGACCATCGCACATCTCGGACAATGGAAATTGCCAAACTGAGTGAGACGCGGTTTAAAACAAGTCCCACAACAACAAAATATCAACGTTTAACAACATATTGGTCCCTCTACTACATATCCTTCCTTTTGCTTGACGCGTATTTGTGTTTGCCACCTAAACCTGTTACCTATCACTTAAGATTGTCGAAGCACCAATTCAATCACCAAACACACACGCGCGCGCACACACTTTCGTTCACGTATTAAACATTTTCTTTCGCTCCAATTTCTTCCCACCGGATCCAGCTGCACGCGAACGACGGCGGAGTAAATAAGTTGGGCGAATTGGCAGACGCTTGCGAGCAAACGGGTCCCTCCTCTCTTGGCCCCTCCCCATGTTGCACGCGCTACCCCCAGACCGCAATGCGGTGAAATCAACAGCCACGTCAAACGCCGGCCACCTCGCGAGAAAAGCCGCCCCCTTTCTCTCCCACCGCTCGCCACCCGCCTCTGGGCGATGTGCTGCCAACGGCGAATTCGCCACCACTGCCACCGCCGCTGCCACCACCGCTGCCACCACCGATTCAACGGGCCGGCGGGCATTGCCGGAAAGCGAATGGAATAAGAGCATTTCTGATCAATTAAATCGCCTATTATTCTTTGCTCGGCGCATTTGGGAAACCCGTTCTCGGCGATGCCGAGGCCACGGTGGATTCGTTTAAAATTTGCTCGGTCTGTTTTCGAGGATGTCGTCGAGCAGTTAAAACAAAAACAAAAAACAAAGTGCCCCTCCGTCGTGGATTTGTGAACGATTGGCGCGATGAACGGATAGGGCCACAGCACGCGGATGCGTGCTGTCGGCATCAGCTGAGCAAATGTGCGTTGGTTTTTTATTTTCTTTCTTCCAATTTGCTCGTCTTAGTTTTAATATTTGACGTCGCTTGTAACGCGGTTCGTGAAAGTTGAGAAATTAAAGGCGGACAAGAAGTAACGATGGCAACGTAGTTTCACCGCATTGCGCGTTACCTTAACTAAAACACAGCAATTGTAAAGTGTTTAACGTGTGCATTCAATGCCATCGCGGTGGCAGATTCCCTTAATGCCTTATGATGTGCACGTTCGAAAGTGTTTACGCGACATTACGTTTAAATGGTCGGATTGTCGACTTCAATAAAAGATCACGCGTAATAATCAAACACAAAACAGAATGATATCGTAGCAGCCATTCTCTCCCCCCCCCTCCCCCCATGGCAAAGCATGATTTTAATTCTCTACAAATAAAATGCGCGCGCGCGTTGTGGAATATTGCACTGCTGGGCAGTTTCGAGTGCTCTCTCGCTCCGTCTCTCTCTGTGTGTGTGTGTTCCTATCGGCCAGGCCAACTCTGCCCCCATCTGTCAGCTGTGGAACATCCCCGCTCCGTGAGTCGCACCCGTCACACAGCTCAATTGGCCCTTCAGGCCAAGTTGGCTTCTTACAGTGGCTCACCCCCCCCCCCCTTCATTTGCAGTGGAGAAAAGTTTATTTATTTATTTGTGTGTGTGTGTGTGTTCTCGGAAAATACTACTCAGTTTTACACTGCCCGCGCAATAGATGTTAAACGAAGGAAATCATGTTGGTGGTATGAGAATATGTTTTATCCATTCTGGCAATAAAGCAAATGTTAAAACACCAAATAGAAACGTTTTGCAAGGAATCCTGTCTGCATTAACCGCACATAATTGTGGTGAACATGCAAACAAAAACACGCTCCGGTAATGTATGTGTTGTCTTTGAAACTGATTGGTCCACACCAGAGACAGCCTTCTTTATGGCCTATTCTCAAACAGTTTTATACCATATTCTTAGGTTTTTTCGGTAAAGTCACGTAGGTAAAAAATTTAAATTAATAAAAGTAAAATAAAACAAAATAAAAAATCACGACGTTTCGGAAGCAAAACAAGCCTCCGTCTTCAGGTGGAACCGTCACAGCCACGACAGCTGTATCAAGTAATAATATACCATATTAATAAAAAGTGTGCCGTTCCTGGCCCTTCCCCCCTCAACCATTATATATACGGGGTGGTATTTCTTGTGATCTCTCATTTACTTGATACAGCTGTCGTGGCTGTGACGGTTCCACCTGAAGACGGAGGCTTGTGTTGCTTCCGAAACGTCGTGATTTTTTTTATTTTACTTTTATTAATTAAAAATTTTTACCTACGTGACTTTACCGAAAAAACCTAAGAATGTGAATCCTTGCAGTCACGAAAGCTTCAAATCTAGTTTTATACCAGAGAATGCCAAAAGGCGAACAGCACAAAGACAATGCACCATCATTTTGGTAGTACATTCAGGGCGACAAGTCTAACATGGGATAGGATTAACGCTTGCAGTGAATGGCTTTTCCCGGAAATATTCTGTTGCACTTTTTGCAAGTGTTGATGCGTTAAGTGGGAACACTTGCATTTCTAAATGTGTCGTTCAACTCGCTACCACCCGACACAGCCAATTGGTAAGGTTTGTCACGTGAACAAAACGTGCCAGTTAGTTACTGGCTCAGTAAACACCACGTCATTTACAATTGGAGTACGACGTTTTGCTGGTAATTACAACCAGCTTCATCAGGCGATGGTTCTGGCTAATTGGCTGGGTCAGGTGGTAGAGGAGTTAATGACACATTTTTATTTATGCGATATAACCCCCCAAAAAAAACTCTATTATAGATAACTGGTCACGAAAGCCTACTTATTAAACTACCTTGGATTTCTGTTATTTAACACAGTGGGATGCGTTATTATTTCCTCAACTACATGGACATGAGTAAATACACAACTGCAACTCAATTTCAAGGAGAGTGATACAGCACAATTGCAAAAAGATACGCAGTAGTAAATTAGTGGTTTGCAATCTTTTGGCAAACCCATTTTGGGTGAAGCCTTCCCCAATCCATTTCAGTCATGCGGGTTATTTGACCATACTTCACCAGGCTGGTCAGTGCGAGTTGAAACACAGTACTAGAAGGAGCCAAGACCAGTTCAGATATCACTTGCCGTCCCTGTTAGCTGTGGCCAGGAATCGAACTAAAGTTGCTGGGTTGGAGCACAGTCCACGAACCACTGTGTCGCAATTACATTGCCACATTCACTTTATGGGGGTTTTGACCTTTTTTAAAAAGGAATGATAGTCATTTGGCATTTACAACTTATAAATGGATCCAACTTTTTAAATTCATGCCAGAAAAAAAATAATGAAAAGATAAAATGACATGAAGCTGTTTTCAATTTTAACTCATTATTTAGAAATTAATTCACTCACATTTGGGCCACTAATTATTCAGTAAACCAGTACACATATATGCATAATCAACCAGTCTCTTTCCCTGCACAATACCTACCAGTTTGTATTACAAAAAATATATTTCCAAAATATAAAAAGTATTGTGCACAGAGACCTCCCATATAGCCTACAGAATAGCAACAGTCTATTTGAGTACATTAATTGCGAACAATCACTTTAAAAGTTAAACCCTTCACAATTATACCCAACATCAGTTAAGAATGTTTTTTTAAAGCGGAATATATTTGTTTATAGAAATTTATTACGTAAACAATATGCACACTTCAAAAGCATTTACATTCTGATGGTTCAAGCAATTAATCCAGTCGATTATAAAATAAGTACCTGGTGCATATTGCAAACATCAGATCTAAGGATATGAAGGCAGTCGGGCGTGGTGCTGTGCTGAGCGTGCCTTCATAGGTGTTCACGAAAAGCACTGGTCCCACAGTGTATCTGCATTATCTTTGGTTCTTTCGGCAAAGTCACGTAGGTAGAAAAATAAAACATTTTTATTTTTTTTATTTTTCTCCCTACGTGACTTTACCGAAAGAACCAAAGAGTATGGATTCCTGCAGTCACGAAAGCTTCAAATCAAGATTATATCTGCATTCACTGTATATATATGTATTTGCAAACTAGGTTTCACTTGAAATGGAGGCTTTGTAGTTTCAGTGGGCTCTCGCCTGCTTGTAAAGAGAGAGACTGAGCTACGGACGAAACAAACATCGTGTTTCGATTTAAAGCTTTCGTGACTGCAGGGATTCATCTTCTTGGTTCTTTCGGTAAAGTCACGTAGAATGGAAATAATAAAATAATAAAAATAAAACATTATAAAATAATTCTCACGACGTTTCGGCCACAACGCAAGCAGCCGTCCTCAGGTGGAGAACAGGTCTGTCGAGGAGACAGAGGCTGCTTGCGTTGTGGCCGAAACGTCGTGAGAATTATTTTTATTATGTTTTAGTTTTATTATTTTATTATTTCCATTCTACGTGACTTTACCGAAAGAACCAAGAAGAAACAAACATCGTGTTCTCTACCTGAACAACAATAGAAATGGGGCCTTTGTTTAGTTGCGACGCATAATCCATCTGTTCTCACGGTAAAGGATACAGGTCACCAATAAGGTCATCTCCACTCCAGTGGTAAATAAGCCGATCGTGGCCACTGCCACCACTGTTCTCGTTGGGCCACGGGGTCTTTGCCCGTCGGACCAAACGGTTCTTGCGCGAGGAAGCTGCCAACGCTTTGCACGCGCAGGGGGTTGCAGCAGGGAGGGAAAGTGGAAAATGTTTACGACAAAGCCACGGACCGCCGTGCAGCATTGCCACGTCTCTCGAGAGGGGGCCCATCATCGTACGTCGATGTACTCGGTCGCGGTGTTTTGCTACTCGTGTGTCAAACCCAGTTGGCAATCAAATCATTATTCTGGCAATTAACATAAAGCATATAACCTCATTTTCAAGATTATCAATCGCTGGGGGATTCATACAATTACTATTATTATGTTTTCTAAATATATATATACCGTACAAGAATTCCTGGAGGTCTACGTTTTTGGCAAAACGATTCGATTGTTTTGACCGTTAAAACAACAGATAGACGTAATATTTCATTGTAAAACAAAAAAAACGCGCTTTGTCCCCACCGGTGCAGCAATTCATAACGCGAAATTGCACATGTGTACAAGCGTATTTGGCAGACGCACACCTTCTGCAGTCGATTCTTAGATTTCAAACCACCGAGCGGGTCTTTGTATTGCAGAAACAACACATCCCTCCAATCAACATTAGTTGTGTGCATGGTAAATACCGAGCTCTGTTACACAGCCTGGCATGGGCCACTTGCAACAGCTGCATATTCTTTATTGCATTAGCCGTGATTTATGTTTTGATTTGTGATGGGTGTCTCTAAGCAAACGCTTAGAGCTATGTTACTAGTTTTACTTGTGCTATTTTACCAGGTAAGGCCCACTGAGCTGCATTGCTCTTTTAAAAACTAAAAGCGACCTGGCCACAAATGACAGCTCAGCCAAGTGGCTTATCGCGTGGAAATGTATAGCAGCTGGATACTCGAAACGCACGTTCATTCTAAATGTGTAGGGAAAAACCGGAGAACCCAGAGAAAATCTACACGACCATGAGTAGAATTTTCAAACTACAAATATACAGCAGGCGTCAGGGTCGTGCTCAAACCCACGACCTCGTGTATACCAGGCGAGGCAGTTAACATCTCACCACCGGGGCACCCTTTCCCGACTAGAACTACAGCAACACAACGATGGGTGCCGTAGGTGGTCTGCACATCAAAAGCCACACACCACGACCATCGTTGCAGGGCATACATTAATTCAACAATTTCTCTATGTTGGAAAAGAGTACAACAAGCAATCGGTGACGGTATCAAAACGAGCGACGAAAGGCACGAATAGAACGGTTACACGATTTAGTAACGATGCCATTTCTGTCACTGCAATACTTACACCCAATGTCGTTTATAAAAGCGATACACGTCCGACTGATGTGCTGTGCAGTGCAGGTATGGTTAACATCGATGTATGTAGAATAGATTGCACAGCATTTTAACACGGAGGGGTGCAGCAGGGTTGCAGCGGTTAGCACACCACTGACGCGCATTCTCGTCTTGGGCTCGCTCCTTAACCAACTCCCATTGACCGGTGTGGTGAAGTATGGTCAAAGTATCCCATGACTGACACGGCATGTGGACCTTAATCTAGCAGTGGATTGACAAGGGGCTGTATATCCATGAAATATATATTTAGAAAAAACATATTTTGTAAATGTTAACATTCAGAAGAATTCAGCCACTGCACATACAATATTTCAATCAACAAATATGTTCGATTAGCACGGTTGGTGCTAATCGAACATACGGTGCGAAATGAGTTCAACATTACATACATACAAAAATCCATTGCGTTCCAAACAAACGATACGGACGCCACATGAACATTTAGAACGGCAATGTCTCGCGCTCTCTCTCTCTCTACAGCGTCGGGAGACGAAGCTGTTCAACAAAACTCACTTTCCAGAAAGGCCACCTCCTCACTTGATGCCCCCCCCCCCTCCCGTTGTCTTGTCCTGCCTGCCCCCCCCCACCGCTCCGTGATTCACCCACGCGCGTCGGCTGATACTGCCAGCTGGGAACCCCGAGGGGCTTGCTCTGTTGCGTTTCCCTGCCAGGCACCGCGATTAGACATTGAAGACAACGTGGGAGGAAAAAATACGAAAAAAACCCCGCACAGAGCACTCAGATACAGAGACGTTTCTTCAAAGGATTTTGTTTGTCTTATACGCTAAATGCACATAAATCATTCAGAGGATGAAACATCTTTGTTAAGGGTGCTTAAGAGATGGGGGGAAATTCGCACGCTGACAAGCGCACGGGCTCGAAAGTGCCAAGCCATTTCTAAAACATTAAGCATCGCCCGGTTCAAAACAATTATCATCGATATCCTCCAGTATCACATTGCAAGTGTATGTTAGAGCCCTGATGATTGTAAGATGAAAAAAGAAAAGCCACACGAAATACTTGCATGTATAAACGCAGGGCTGTTCCGTCAATTGGTTACCAACGTGTAAATGAGCCACCAAAGGTCTTGCTCTTAAGCAGTTTGATGGTGGGGGGGGGGGATTCGGTGTTGTTACAATTCACGCCATCGGGAGCTGCTTTTGCGACGGCTGCTTCCGTTCACGGCTCAATCATGTTTGTTTTGTTTGCCGGTGCTGTCGCCGTGACGTGCTCAGCGCAATGGAACACGGGGCAATTTTTTTGTTGGCACGTCATTAAATCAGCCATAATCAAAGTTTGGCTTCATATGAATACCAGCCAATACCATTTCGGTGAACGTCGGCACGTGTAATGGCGCAACACATCACGCAGCAAGGGTACAGCGTGCCACGCTGAGTGTCTACAAGGCACTCCGTCAGAGGCCTACAGGAGTGCATTATCGTTATAAAACAGCTAAGCCGCTTATAAATAAATAAAAAGTTGACTCATTGTAATTCCGCGCATATAAAGGCAATGGTGGATGCGCGGTGTGCACGTTTTTAAAATGTTAAATTTTAACAAACGTTACACACATTTTTTTTTTTATATAAGGTAAAGATAATTGCTTCCAAGCAGAAAACTATTTAAGGGGTTTGCTTACATTTTATTTAAAAGTGGATGCGTCAGTGACATTGTTGTTTTTATGATAGTTCGTGCAACCGAATAAGGTTTCCACAAGTTTCCATGGGAAAATACAAAACGCTGGTCAGAAAGCGTTGAGAGTGAACGGATGAAAGATCATCTCGTCGACAGCCCTGACGGCTCATATTTGTTTACGTCCACCACTTACATTAGACCTCTCTGCGTGTCTGACACAATATGAATAGTGTAAGATGACCTCACCATACAAGATTACTTAAAACCTACTCGCCGGTAACACGAGCCTAAAGTGTTACAAATACATAATTGTTGTTGACAACAGTATCAATTCTTACCATAACACACATTTTTGTTTTGTTTTTGATAGATGCATCAAGCGCAACTTGAAACATTAGACAAACGTCATTAGAGCCGAGACATCCACACAACATTTGCCAGAACGCAGCCCAACTCTTGCGAGTGCACCACCACATTTTATAATCAAAACCAGATTCTTTATTAAGATTGCAGGAGGAGGAATCCGATGATGTATGAAGCTCTTCCACAGATGTCCAGTATGGGCGGGTCAGCCAAGTTATGGCAGCAAACAATACGACAACAAAAAACGATAAGAGTTCAAAACAGAGAAAATGGTAAGCAAGTCACTAAATATTTCTATTTAAAAAGTCTGATTTATCAAGCTTTGGCAATGCAGCAAAACCAAAACAGCAAAAACAGTCCCAGACCACATCAAGATAGTACAGTTCCCTCAATAAAAGATCACATTAACATTGAACTATCGACACACAGGCAATGCTTAAAATTTACAAATCACATTTTTAAATGTGACTGTATCCAGCAGTTAACTTCCGCTTCAGGGTATACAAAATCACCAGCCCAATTAGAAACACGCTCAAAACACTCACGCATGGCCATCATATCGGTGCCAATAACTACCGCTTTCTATCAATTCACAACAGCCGCAGTTGAATTTTAAGGCCGTCCCGCAGACGGCTTCAGCATCGGCAATTAGTCGATGTCACTGCAGATCGCGAACTTGCTGATCTACACAAGCAGTCTTAGTCGATGTCACTGCAGATAGCGAACTTGCTGATCTACAAGCAGTCTTAGTAGATGTCACTGCAGATCGCGAACTTGTTGATCTACACAAGCAGTCTTAGTCGATGTCACTGCAGATAGCGAACTTGCTGATCTACACAAGCAGTCTTAGTCGATGTCACTGCAGATAGCGAACTTGCTGATCTACACAAGCAGTCTTAGTCGATGTCACTGCAGATAGCGAACTTGCTGATCTACACAAGCAGTCTTAGTCGATGTCACTGCAGATAGCGAACTTGCTGATCTACAAGCAGTCTTAGTCGATGTCACTGCAGATAGCGAACTTGCTGATCTACACAAGCAGTCTTAGTCGATGTCACTGCAGATAGCGAACTTGCTGATCTACACAAGCAGTCTTAGTCGATGTCACTGCAGATAGCGAACTTGCTGATCTACACAAGCAGTCTTAGTCGATGTCACTGCAGATCGCGAACTTGTTGATTTACACAAGCAGTCTTAGTCGATGTCACTGCAGATCGCGAACTTGCTGATCTACACAAGCAGTCTTAGTCGATGTCACTGCAGATAGCGAACTTGCTGATCTACAAGCAGTCTTAGTCGATGTCACTGCAGATAGCGAACTTGCTGATCTACACAAGCAGTCTTAGTCGATGTCACTGCAGATAGCGAACTTGCTGATCTACACAAGCAGTCTTAGTCGATGTCACTGCAGATCGCGAACTTGTTGATCTACACAAGCAGTCTTAGTCGATGTCACTGCAGATAGCGAACTTGCTGATCTACAAGCAGTCTTAGTCGATGTCACTGCAGATAGCGAACTTGCTGATCTACAAGCAGTCTTAGTCGATGTCACTGCAGATAGCGAACTTGCTGATCTACACAAGCAGTCTTAGTCGATGTCACTGCAGATCGCGAACGTGCTGATCTACAAGCAGTCTTAGTCGATGTCACTGCAGATCGCGAACTTGTTGATCTACACAAGCAGTCTTAGTCGATGTCACTGCAGATCGCGAACGTGCTGATCTACACAAGCAGTCTTAGTCGATGTCACTGCAGATCGCGAACGTGCTGATCTACACAAGCAGTCTGTCCGGATGTATCGTCACGAAGAGAGTTACTGTGCAGCAGCTGTCTGACAAGTTGAATTGGTGAAAGATTAGCGTACACGGTCCCTCATTGCATTTTAAGTCGATAACGGCTGATAAGCGTAAATGTTCAATTCAATTATAATAATGAATCGATTGTTGTTCGTGGAGTGGTGGCGCAGTGGCTCGTGCTGTGCACGATGAATCCCGGTTTGTCCGAGTTTGATTCCCACCCAGGATAGCATCACGTGGCGAGCAATATCTGAACTGGTCTTGTTCCCCCTTCCTTTCACAAACTCACCGGTCTGCATTGACCTGCACGGTGAAGTATGGTTGAAAGAAAAACTATGACTCCGAATGTGAAGGCATTCACCCAACAGTGGGTTGACAAGGGACTGTAAATTATAAGCAATCATTATTATTCCCTTCTTTGGTTCTTTCGGTTAAGTCACGTCTAAAGATAAGATAAAATAAAAAATTAAAATAATAGCGACGTTTCGATTGCAACACAAGCAATCATCATCAGGCATAAGAGCAATCATCATCAGGCATAAGAGAAATAGCTATTAGAGAAATAGCTATTTCTCTTATGCCTGATGATGATTGCTTGTGTTGCAATCGAAACGTCACTATTATTTTAATTTATTATTTTATCTTTAGACGTGACTTAACCGAAAGAACCAAAGAATAATTCCTGCAGTCACGAAAGCTCCAAAAAAAAAAATTAAGATTATTATTCCCCATACATACTTGCACACTGCATTACAGGATATTTAATGCAGCGATGTTATACTAAAATGAACATAATTTTTCAATGTACGTCGCCAACTGATTAGCATGGTTGGCTACGTATGTCGTGAAATAAGTTCTAACATACATACAATAGTTTTTGTTACGCAATTAATGATTCCACCTGGAGCAAGATAATACTGCAGTATTAAAATACAGTGACTGAGCTTTCCAGGCCAATGTTACCCAACAGCATTTGGTTCAAAATGCAAGGTTTGGAACCGATTTCGACCTTATGGTTCTCATCAGCATAGGTCATGGTGGTTAAGAAAATACTGTCACATTGCCACATGTTATTAGTAAGAGCATTCCATATGCGAGATGTGGCCCTATTCAGTGCGGAAATAAATGTATCTTTTTTTTAATACTCGATGTGTGTTGTTGTACAGGCTTATGTATAATTGCGATTTTTATGGAACATTGTGGTTACGTGAATGGAGATTAGTGCAATTTTTTTTCTCCAAAACTCTCGGTAGTAACGCATAATGAGGTTTTATTTAATTAAAATATCATATTGTCACCGTTGTTATTATTTGTCTTACAACTAACAAGGAAAGTCTGAATTTCATGGGCATTTGAACTCGAATATAATGATAAAGCAGTGATATAAAATCGCCGCGTTGTATTGGCTTCTTCTCATCCCGGCGTATTATTGTGCTGGCCTTCATGAACGCCGGGTCTCTCTATTACATGCGTGTACTCCACTGGAGCATTTTCATAAGCAAATAATGTAAAATATGAAGACAAAAATGAGCACATACTGTACATTTACAAATAACAGCAACAAAACATGATTAATGGTGTATCATCAAATGATACCATGGGCACACCATTAAATTCTGCAAAAATTTAATGTCTGATGGACCACAGAGTATCTTGAAACCATCACACAATCTCGCTCACGCCTATCCTTTCCCCAGCCTATGCGGCAGTGATGCACACATCATAATCATCCATAACAACGTGGAAAGTAAATGCCCCCGAAATTGCGCTTGCTTATGAAGTGAATAGATATTCCAGAGTGTTTTTTTTTTCGATGACACAGATTTGATTTTCTCTCTACGTTACAATGCACATCTGCCTGGGATGCTTCTCTCTTTCCGTCCAGCCCCTTCACGGATGCCACTGGGTTCACGAACTTCCGGCCTCAGCAACAATCCTCTACCGTTGGCGATCATCACCATCATCATCATCAGATCCCATCTGTTGCTGATGTTTACATGTCATTTCTCCCTGTGTCAGTGCCTCCTCCTCCTCCACTCCATCAATTCATCTTTGTCCTGGTGACCCTCTACCTTTGTTTTCCTTCCACTAACACTGCCATCGCTTTTACTGGATTCTTATTTTGTGCCATTACTCTGACATGACCAGCATGACCAGTCCAAGGCGGTCTTCAAATCCTCCGATTTATACTATTGTCCGTTCCATCTTCAAGTTATCTCCAATGCCTTCATTTCTCATTCGACATAACCTTGTTACTCCGAGTATTTTCTGTAAGCACGTTATCTGAATAACTGGCCTCATACGTTCTTCTTGTGTCCTTGCATTCCAGGTGTGTGATGCATGTAATAGGCAAGGCATGTTAGTACCATGTTCTCTTGAACATGCTATGCGCTCCGCAGAGCGTACAAATACCCTCTCTGACTCGGTTCCCACCCTTCACTCCCCTTCTTTGCCTCCCTATTGGACAAAGCCACGCAACTTCCTTCCACGTGCACCCAACTGGTTTTTTTTTAATCTGGCGTCTCTTTTGTCTCAAGTTATGTTTGCACCGAGCTTATTTCTTTGGGATGTGTACGTATGTCGCCAAAGATCCATTAAATACCTCGTTTAGGAGTTGGTCAATACTCATCAAGTGCCCTGTACTCGTCCTCTGCAATAATTACTTTCAGTGCCGGCCCGAGCCTCTTGGGGGCCCTAAGCAGAATTTGATTTGGGGGCCCCCCTCCCACCACGCAGACTCATCTGTGCTAGAAGATTATTGACACAAATGTCACACTATAATGTTATAGCGAATATTATAAACGAATACAGTGAGGTTATGTATTAATAAAAAATAAAAACAACACTTAAAATACTTCACTCTTTTATTAAAACTTCTGAATACAAACGGTCACAAAAAACATATTAAATAAATTATTTGCAAATGTGCATTAAATGTGCAATCTTTTAAATAAAACCAAAATAGACAAACATTAATCTAATCAAAAATAGAATGTTACAAAAAAAAAGATACTTAAATAATGAAAGCAAACATAAGAACAGCAAGGGTTCAACAATGTCAACTGTACAACAATGACCTCAAAATCGTTCCTTCCTAGCTTTTCTGGAGGCAAAGTCACTAATGACATCATTGTATGGTATTGCTTGGCCAACTTTGTTATTAATACTAATGACTGCAAGTCCACTTAGTCTTTCCTGGGCCATTGATGATCTCAAATATGTTTTTATCAATTTGAGCTTGGAAAAGCTCCTCTCTGCTGAGGCAACTGACACAGGCAGAGTGCAGGCTATCCTGAGAGCTACCCAAAGATTTGGGTAAAGCTCACACATCTCATTTTGTGAGAGGTATGTGAGAAGCTCAAAGGCAGTCATCATAGTTTGGGGAAGTTCAGGAAGACTCTCTATCTATCAACGTGAAATACACACCTACTACCTAGATAAATGTATATTAATAACATTTCACTGCTGTGGCGGGGATTTAGCTCTGGTGCGTTATATTACCACTTTTATGGCTTATAAAAATATCATGAGTCATGACTAGCTAGCTGCTTCCTCAAGTGACGTGAGCACAATTTGTGCTGCTGCTGCACAAAACATACTGTAAATAATAATGCAAACATACCTTTATCTCGCTCTTTTTTCTCCTCCTCGGTCCTTTTCTTTTTTCTTTTTTCGGCACCAGAGGGATACGTCCTTTTTTGTGACATGGCTTAGGCGTATTTATTATCGTGACGTACAATTGCGCGCACCTGCCCGCGCCCGCGCCCGCGCCCACGCGAATTGTCAATGAGCCGTGACATCCGTGAGCCGTGACAAAGCAGCAGTTGTCGACAGAATTTTCTTGTCTTGAATCATTTATTCATTCATTCATTAATTCATTTATATCACTTGTTTAAGTTATTTAATTGTAAAAAAAAAAACGATTCGGGGGCCCCCTGGTGGCCAGGGGGCCCCAAGCAGCCGCTTAGTTCGCTTATGCCTCGGGCCGGCCCTGATTACTTTTGTTGTTGTTGTTGTTGCTGCTGATGTGCTCACACGCCGCAGATCGCCCTCGCGAAAAAATAGCCGGGAAACTGGCTAAATGGGGGACCATCCGTATAGCGGATCAATATAAAACTAAACTAAGCTAAACGAGTGGTGCAACGTTTCGCCGTATCTGTAACCGTGCACGTCTCGCCGTGAACACGGAACCCATCGGAGTGATGTCCTCCTATCCTCGGCTGGGGAAGGGGTCTCGATGCTTCTGGCTCAAAGCAATGTTGTTTTGCATATTTACAGCTACGGGGTTGCAACCCGTTGTGTGTGTGGCCG
Source organism: Lampetra fluviatilis (assembly GCF_964198595.1). NCBI lineage: Eukaryota > Metazoa > Chordata > Hyperoartia > Petromyzontiformes > Petromyzontidae > Lampetra > Lampetra fluviatilis. The sequence goes on along the minus strand of NC_136278.1, from coordinate 4,054,008 downwards.
ACGGGGCTGACAGTTCAATTCTCCACGTGCAGCTGGCTTTGCGCACGGCGCAATTTGCTTCGAATAAGATTAAGCGAATCTTGACTTAAGGCTTTCGAGACTGCAGGAATTCATATTCGTTGGGTATTTCGGTGAAAGCCACGTAGATAGGTCATCAGGTGATGACGATCGCTTGTGTTGCGATCGAAACGTCGTAGTTTTTTTTTCAACCTATCCACGTGACTTTACCGACACACCCAAAGAATAAGATGAAGCGAGACCGGTACCCTTTGTTTGACACGACGTGACCTCTGCAAGCGAGCTCCAGTCGACATGGCCACCGTGTGTTGGAGGCGGGCAAGCACTTGGGGGGGGGGGGGGGAGTTTCCAGCGACGAAACAATCAGGGGGGAGTTCACGGCTTGCCACCGACAGAGCAGGAACCTCTCGGCGGCTGCCCGCATTGTTTATTGAACATATTTATCAAGGAGTTGTACTCTTTAGGCGACTCAACATCCAGTTTACACGAGAGGTTCCTAGGGCGGGCAAAAAAAAAACAAATCAGCGAACGCAACAAAAATCCATTACCGCGACGGGACGTAAATGCACGGGACCGCACAACTCGTGCCAACGAGAGGAACACAACAACGAGGGCCGCTTAAATAATTACAGCGCAATAAAGAGTGGCGTACGGTCGCACGGTTTTATTAACACTCGGCGCGCGTGCTGGATGACTCAAGCGACCTCTCCACCACCAACCACCATCCCCTGCGCCATGCGGATTATGGTGGTGGTGGTGACCGTACTTCACCACACTGGCCGGTGCCAGGTCAGTTTATGTCGGGTGATGCCCATTGAGCTCAGAAGCTCGTTTCAAAATAGCAACCTGCGGGCCTGTTTTTTTTTTATAGACGTGGGAGCGTAGTGCAGTACAACAGTGCCATTTGATGCATTGCCTTTTGCTGCTGACGAAGTAGTCCCACAGTAGCCCGCAGCACACGTTTCATGCACGGTGGGTGCCCATCCAAGCACTGTTCTATCTGCACGGCTGGCTAAGTACGGTGCGAAAGAAAACTAAACATACATATTCAGGCTCAAACCTGCTTCCCTTCCGAGATATAATGAGATCGGATGCTTTCTGGATGATTTTGCCAAAGGCAAAAACAGCTCGGTAAACGTATACAAACTTAAAACTACGGGTCTCCATTTATATTTGAATAAATGTTCAACAACGGCCTGAATTGAACGAGTGAGACTAGCTGCCCACCACGCCGTCCCCTGTAAGCCGACTCCTTCCACGTTTAAGACGTCCCCCTTCCCTACACTATCGCTGACCGTTTCCATCTTTCCCCGATTTCTTGTTCGGTTGAACAAACGTCTCCTCCATAACGTGCAGACATGGCCCTTTGTAGTGCACGCAGAAACGCACATCGCATTGAGACGCTTCGTGCATTCATTCTGTACTGGATTGCTACGCGATGTTTAATTGCACGTGGGGCCTGTATGGCAACCAGAGCTCTCTCGTTACGTCAATTAAAAAAAGCTGAAACCTGTGACAACCATCTCACACTTTTCGATTTAAAGCTTTCGTGACTACAGGGATTCATCTTCTTGGTTCTTTCGGTAAAGTCACGTAGAATGGAAATAATAAAATAATAAAAATAAAACATCATTCAGATTCTGTCTTCTCGACAGACCTGTTCTTCACCTGAGGACGGCTGCTTGCGTTGTGGCCGAAACGTCGTGAGAATTATTTTATTATGTTTTATTTGTATTATTTTATTATTTCCATTCTACGTGACTTTACTGAAAGATCTTCTTAGGTTTTTTCGGTAAAGTCACGTAGGTAAAACATCAAAATGAATGAAAATAAAATAAAATAAAATCAAAAATCACGACGTTTCGGATTTGCCGGAAGGGTAAGGCAGAGCACTGGCATATCTGCTACATGTGGAGTGTCTCACGGACCAGTCTCGTTAACAAGAAAAAGCTTGGATTTACAGTGTCCATAAAAAAGGTATCATCCATTATGAAACAAATAATACATTGGCAGCAGTTTCAAGTGCATGACTGATGTGTTTGAAACGTGCTCCTTACGCATTTTTACATTCAGTTCTGTACTCGCGTGTTTTTTTTTTTGTTAAACCAAGAAGTAATGAAAGTTCTGCGGTGGCATGGAACGGAAGCATTTTAAACCATCACACCCAGCAATGCTGATGAACATCTGGGGACTATCAAATGTCAATGCGACGAGTGTCGCCAATGCCATCGGGGACTTGGGAGAGGCTCAGATGGCTGGGATTCATTAAAAGTATAATCTACACACTTGGCTACGTTTTTTCAGAACAATAATTGAACACGTATCAGGTGATATTGCATTAATGTGTTTAGTGCACTTTGAAATAATAGTATTGATAATGCATTTTAAGTTTAACACGGAGGCTTTCGCGACCAACATTATCCATGAAGGGTTTTTGTGTTAGATTGTGTAAATATGCACAACTATGCCTGTCGCCTTATGATGTTAGTTGTAATTATTGGCGATGCGTTATACTCAAATTGTAAATGTTGTGGGTTTACTCTCCAACACACCGGTGTGCTGAACTAGTAACGAATTCGCACGGTTTGATTACGTGACACACCTTACCAATTGGCTGTGTCGGGTGGTGGCGGGTTTAACGACACATTTATACTTACACGATCTAACCCAAAAAACCTCTGCTATGGATAATGCATTTTAACTTGGTGAAGCCTTCATCCAATTGTAATGCGGGCGTAAACGGCTTTGCGGATATGACGTCATGGGGGGGAGGAGTTAGGTCACGTGTGAGAGAGGGGTGAGGTCTTAAGGGAGAGATACCGGAAGAGACGGGAGAGTGTGGGAGATAGAGTTAGAGTGAGGCCACGCAGGGCGGAGGTCGAGGAGTGGCGAGATCGCCACACACACACGGAGAGTAAGACTTGGCACCGTCGGCCAGCGGTGACCAAGCGCGGAGGAACGACGGGCAGCGGTGGAGCTGCAGTGAGGGCAGCGGTGGAGCTGCAGTGAGGGCAGCCGGAGGACTGCACAGGGGATCTGCAGCGGAGCTGCAGAGGTGTGGAGGCTACGGGAGCGAGGGCAGCTATGGAGCTGCCAAGGGGAGAGCTCTGAGCGAGGGCCGTGTGGGACAAGTGTAAGAACCCGAATAAAGGACAACGGAGACAGACCCAGGATCGAGTCCTTTATTACACAATTTTAAAGATTATTTTTTTGCAAGAGGGTCCCACTACATTGGGATTTTTGGCCAAAACTCCCTTCGTGAGCGTTTAGATTCACGTGAAATGAAACCGGCGAACCCAGAAGCAAAAGAAACCTCGCACGTAAAAAAAACCCCATCTCCCTTAACAAGGTCTCAAAACCAATTAGCTGCGGAATGTTCTTGTATCAGAAGCCGATGCACACGATCGTGCTACGGTTCTGAAGATGTGCATTATACTGCCATTGAGCAATGTAGAGCAGTCGATATTTTGGAAAGAAATGCATGCTTTTAATAAGTCGCACTCACGCAATATAGCCTCGTGTTACACGTCATCATTAACCTCGATAATTTCCGTAATGACTTTAAATATTATTAACCGTAATATGTTTCGGTATAATTCACCGGTGCTTTATATGCGCCATCTCATTTCCTATCGTAACAAACTTTTAGTTAAAGAGTATCAACAAATACGCCTCATTCTCTGTTGTGGTTTTGTGTTTGTTAAAGATAAACACGATCCCTCAAAAGGTAATGCAATAAACATCATTTAGAGAGGGAGGCCCAATAAAATAATTTCCATTATTTTCTCGAACGAATGCAGCAAACCGAGATCGGATCAGCGGTGAAATAGCCATGGCGTGAACCGCACAGGGGAAGAGACACACAGATACACACACACACACGAACGCAAACGCCGCCCTTGCGTAATAACACAAACGCGAGCAACTCTCCACAAATGAAATCAGTGTGATTTGTGAGATTCCCTCTCCAACATCAAAACACGTGGCGCGCTCACTCCCGCGTGCCCGTGTTACAAGATTATCGGGAAGGGGAGGTGGTGGTGGTGGGGGCGGGGTGGGGAGTTTTGAGAGAACGAGAAAGGGTAACTTAACAGCGTGGCTGAAAAATTGCATCGTTATTAGCCATCGCCATGCATATTAGTGGACGAACGTGTTGTATGTAGATGGCGTCACTCCGTTTAATACAAAAAAATAGTTGGAGGAATAATGCCTCGGTATAATGGTGAACACACTTGCCTTAACGCTGAATGCAGGAGTTGCAAGTTCAAAAATCGATCTCCGGGCGCGGCAGTTGTTGAAACAACGGGCATGTTTTTGTTATTCCCTGACCTCTGTCAATCCAGCAGTATAAATTGTTACATTTGCTCGATTGGGCAAGGTTAATAGCTTAAATATACGCTGCCAAGCGTGGTGGTGTTCATTCAGACGCTGTCTTTCCGACATCCCTGTTCTTCACCTGAGGACGGCTGCTTGCGTTGTGGCCGAAACGTCGTGAGAATTGTATTTTATTATGTTTTCTTTTTATTATTTTATTATTTCCCTTCTACGTGACTTTACCGAAAGAACCAAGAAGAAGGTTGATAGTCTTATCTCTTCCAAGACGTCCGGCCAGCATGGAAGGGTTGACCAAAAAAAAAAAACCCAGATGGGTTATCCCGAGCTCCCTCTGGTGAAGACATTCCGCCATCAGTGGCACGAGCAAGGAATTGCCGGGCTGCACCTTTAACCTTTCAGTAATGTGCGTGGTCGTTGTCAAGCCAGTCCCACAGCATCGCCATGTGCGAGTTCTCTGTGATATCGCGCTCCCATTTTCGAGTGATCTACACTGTGAGCTTTAGCCACTAAACCAAGGAGTTCTCAAGAGGCTTGGGCTGGCTGATGTACCGCACTATCCATAGCACCAGGTGATATTTACTGCCTTGGGATTGCCTCTCCGGGGGAACCCACGGACGGCAGCTTGGCTATGGACTTCCCCCACCGCTGCTTGAGCCCAAGGCCAGAAAGAGACCCGCGTGAGCTCCTCCGCTCACCAGGGCCCGATTATCCAACAGCCGTAGCAGGTACGCACCTGCAAGTGCTGTCGTGCATGCCAACACTGATTCAAGTGGAATGTGGTCAGGGAGCAGGTGTAATGTGGAATGGGTGAACATTAATAAGATGATGATTAGTTGTGACACTACGGATAATACTGATTGTCTCGTCACACATTAACGAGGGTTGTCCTTGAGACAGACTTGGCACTGCCATGTGAATGTGGAATTTACACCACTGGCTCAGAGCCGTAAACGGGTGACGAGCACCGGCACAATGTTTATTTGAGCAGGAGATCGCCGCGACTATGACATTATGCATTGCTTAATTGTCTGTAAGATGTGACCAAATGCGCATGCAATGCATTACATCTAAAGCATTGTTCGCTGTGTAACAGAAGTGGAAATATTCACTCCCCCCCCCCTTGCCACCCCTGCCCCTCCCCCGTTCCCAGGGATGAAATTCATTGTCGCAATTCAGGGTTGCGATTTGATTCAAGAATCGATATCCTTCTTTCACTGTGGTGAATTTGGTGGCCTCTAGTGGCTGGAGGGCGGTCACACAAACCCATTACATACAACTTGTACGAATAAAAAAAGCCATTGATTCGTACACGGACGATTGGATGAATGCGTCGTGAGGTTAACAATCAATATTAATACATGAATCAATTCATAGTTACGCATCTACAATGAATGTTCATGTCTTCACCGTATAAATAAAATGGAGAGAGACAAATTTTGCCCTGCGTTGTTTCAAACATTTGTACAAAATATAATTCACGTAAAACATAATTTTATGTGCATCCCAAAAATATGCCATAATGTTAGGTACTGTGACAATTTTTTTTCTTTCAATATACAGCAACAAAAGGGTTACAAAAGTATAGCTCTCCTTAATATCCAAGAATTATTAATTCGTTCGTGTATTCATTCATCTAAGTATTCATTATGCCTTAACTGAAATAAATTATTGTTGGTAGATTGGGAATTACAACGTGGTGAATTTCTCTACCACTATGATCTCATTAAATGCATTATTATTGTTCGTCTTCGTATTAGTCTGAAATAAACGCCGCCATTACCTCGCTTTGGGTGAAATTTGTGATTTCTGAGCAAATAAACATTCTATTCATGGCATTCTGAACACTGACGATGTATCATCATCGCCCCGTACTTCTAGCCTTCTTTTCAAAGGAAATAAAATTATTGAATCTTGACACGTATATTGTATTTCTCCCATTTGATAAAAGTTCACTCGTAGCCGTAAAGAAGGAAACTCGCTTCATTACATTTACATAATGAAGTTTGCTTTCTTCTAGCGGTTAATTTAAATGCATTAGCCTGCTGGTATTGACTCTTTGTTCCGAGTGGCGTTTAATTGCTTCGGTGAGGCAGGATGTGAAGAAAGCAGGTTTTAAAAAAAACACACACACACACACACGGGCGCATCAGCAGAAAGCAAACTCCAAACAGGCATCCCACAAGTCCATCCTTCCCCCTCCCTTCCCCACGCAGTAAGCTATTCAAATATTTGGTTAAAATCTGTTAAATAATTCATTTTGCCTAAACCCCCTGTTGCCGTTTTAGCAAAATGCCAAGATTTTCATGACAAGCCGTCAATGGCGTGCTCAAAGTGCGCACTTCATATGCCGATATTCCCCGGACAAATCAGCCCATGAATTTCATTTTTTTTTCTTAAATATGCACGAAATAAAAATCGGCATTAATAGCAACGGGGACCCCTGTGCAATCTCGGCGCCAGTACCCCCCCCCACCCCCCCACCCCCCACCCAATCCCACCTCCTCCCACCTCATCCGCCCCCGCCATTATTGCAGCGCACACGGCGGGTCGGAGTTAATTAATCCGAGGGCCCGCACTAATTACATCGACCCAATATTATCACCGCGTGGCCGCCTTCCAAAAGAGAGGGCACCCCCCCCCCCCCCCCCCCCGTCACAAGCTCGTTTGTTCGGCCACTCGTGGAACGGAGATGAGTTGGAGAAGGAGGGGAGAACAAACGGATGGGCCAGCGAGCGTGCAAAATGAAAGAGGGTGGGTTTGGGTGGGGGGAGATATCTATATGCAATATACTTCATTACCATCAAATCTTCTCAAGTAGAGGGTCATTGTGTTTACAAGAGTACGGAATTTAAAGTTTAATTAGAGAGGACTCCTATTGGGGAGCGGGGGCTCTCCTTGTTTACATTTCCTCTCCTGGCCGATCGCTTTCTAACTGTGGGTGGGGGGTTTTGTTGTTGTTGTTGTTGTGGCGGTGGTGGTGGTGGTGGCGGTGATGCAGGCGGCGTGCACGTATAGTGTTGTCAAGGGTATCGGCGGCGGCGGCGTCGGCTGCGACACGTAATAATTGCATGCACAGCGGTGGGTGTAAGAGATGTTTTCCCTTAAATTAAGAGGCCACCGGTGGCCTTACGTGGTGCGTGCGTTTAAATGCTCCGCCGAGAAGGGTCTCCGTGACCCCGCATGTGCCGCGGCTATTAGCGCGCCCCACCACGCCCAATCGGCCTGGACACGCAGGCGTCACACGCAGAGTATTAACCCGGGGTTAACTGCAGCATCTGTGTGAGGGTGGGAGGAGGAGGGAGGAGGAGGGGGGTGAAGGGCTAGCTGCTCGAAAAGCTACCCTTTTAATTAGACCCAGTTACGGATTGAATATGAAAGATTTCATTAAGTGGGGCCGCCTTCAGCAAGTGGAGTGCCATAAGGTCAATGTGGGATTGTAATAAGCCTCCGTACATTGACTTTAGATAGAGCATTTTAATAGACTTTGTGTGTCTGTGTGGGTTTTTTTCCTTCCACTCTCGCTCAGAGGTAAATATATTTTAACACTGCCGGCCTTGTTATTTTGATCTCACCGCGTGAGTAACGATCGTGACAATGTGAGTAACCGTGCTCCACTGGAATAGGTGATGCCTGGCCCCATTTCATTGTTTTTATGACTTCAGACATAAATAATATTGATTACACGGATTTATTATGCGATACGTACGAAGAGGGTGGATCGGTGGGGCAGTGGTTGTGGCACTTGCGCTATAAACCTCCCGTTATTCGAGTTCGATTCGCAGCCATGGCTAAGATTAGCGGAGGGGGATATTTGAACCAGTATTGGGTTGCTCCTCTTTCTCCACAAACCCCCAATGACCAGCGTGGTGAAGTATGGTCAAACAACCTCGATGACAGACACGGCGTGTGTGAGATTTCATCCAGCATTGTATTGACAAAAGGCTCTGTACAGATACATTAATTCTTATAATTTATTATTAGTTTAGATTGAAATAACTTCATGAAATAACAGACAATAAAATGCATTACAGTACTATGATTTTTAGTCGAAAGGTGTAAATAAAATATAACAAACATCTGTAAAAAGTGCTAAGCATCATGGTCAATATTTAATTGAAAGAAAACGCTGCTACAATTGGTAAAGATAAATATATTGGAGCGTGTGTCCATGGAATAACACTGGCATGTGCTGTTTCAGCAGCATCCAGATTGCTGCTTGTGTATGCACTCCTATGATGCAAAAATAAGAGTTCTTCTGAGAATCAAACCAATATTCACCGTGCAAAAAAAAGAATTCAATAAATAGTAGATTTAGGCTTCTTATTTGCTTTTCTGGGATTGCAGAAGGTGCAGTTAGTGTTCAAGACTAGGTGCTTACCTATTCAGAAAGGTCTTATTACATGTGCCACCTCTCCCAATCAGTACGACTTATAGCAGCTGCCCTAGTGATTTGCACAGATTTGAGTTTGGCAAATAGGTAAATGGAATTTGGCCTGTGGGGACCCGGAAAGAATTTCTCTACTCTCGTTCCTTTTGCGTGGGTAAGAAATGCTCACGCTACATTTTATTACAACGCGGCTCCAACGGTGTCAGTCTCAGCGTGGGCTGCATAATGCACCGAATTAAGTGGCATCAGCGTTTGCGACGTGACTTCATTCCAAGGTGCACCTTACACACGACACACACGCCTTAACTCTTGCTTCTGCGGCGTCGCTTGTGGCGATGGCAACAATAATCTGCATTGTCTTACGAATGAAAATATAAATGCCACGAGAAAATTTTCGAGACCATTCTTTTTTTTTGCGGCAACAAAAAGAAAGATGTGTTTGTGAAGCTCAATATTGTACACAGCGTGGCCCTAAAGTCAGGACGCATCAGGTTATTATTGCCCATTTTAACACTTGCATTAACACTGTGTATTATTTACGTTAATATCTTATCATTAACATCTCATTGTGCTATTCCCTTGGGGTCACCTCAAATCCGTCGTTCACAAAAATCGACCAAGAACCCTGAATGAATTGAGACGAAATATAATTGACAAATGTTCAAAGAATATACACCGGTAACCATTTTCTAAATTCATTCCAAAAGAAAATTCGAGCACGCGTTCATGTTAATGGAAGTCAGTTTGAACATTTGTTAAAATAAATTAAATTACCCGATGTAAATTGTTCGAATAAATGTAACAGCCCTATGTGTCCTGACTTTTGGGGCACCTTGTATATTATACGATGGGTGGTAATGGTACAGCGGTTAATGCACTGCGCCATGAACCCAGCGACTTGAGGTCAATTCCCGACCATGGCTAACATTTGTGGCGAGTAATATCTGAACAGGCCTTGGGTGTCCCTCCCCACCAACCCGAACTCACCAGCCTGGTGAAGTATGGTCAGACAAATCCCATGACTGATGCAGCATGGGGAGGCCTTCATCCAGAAACTTATTGACAAATAGCTGTGAAATACTACGACAGTATTAGGTTCATTTTTTTATATTTTATTATACGGTACGTAGCATGCACACCAATGTCTTTAAATTGAAAGAGTTATGGTTTCAGTCAAATCAGTATAGAGCCACAGATAATGCTTAGCATAAAAACATAACAAATCTGGATAAAATCAGCTCTAGCCATGAACCTGCATGAGTAATGAATACATACCTGGTCTATCAATTCTCCATTAAGTGACACAATTACGGTGGTAACATATGTACTTGAACGGCTGGTTACGCATAGCGTGTCTCAGAAGTCGTTACAGCACCAGGGTGTACATAAAGGCATGGTGTGCACGGTAATCAGTGACATGTTTGTCTTCGCAGGACCTCGAGTGCTGCAGGGCCCACGGCCCTCAGCGCAGTAAGGCAGCCACGGTAACATTTTTGACAAGTCGGTGGTGGTCATTTGGAGGGCATTCTGACACACGCTGGCAGTGAATGAGAGCAGGATCGTTAGGACACGATTTATGTATTAACTGTAAATACGCGGTCAGTCTTAAACACTGCTCCACAGTGCACGTTGAATATCACGTCACGGTCATTGAAAGAGAGTAGGCCTTCGGTGCCAGCGTCATGCTCCAACTGTTCCATATTTTATAATTTACTCGCAAATTACATTCTTGAGAAAGGACACATTGCAACATTGTCCCACTGCTAGCAGACTACAGCGCCCACTTGCAGGCACCTGCTGTGTTCACATTGTGCCGCACAGGGTCAGCTGCCACAAGGGATACCCTTGGCCAAACTACAGCAAGGCATTGGACTGCTTTAGATTAATTAGAATGTCGGACACTTTGATTCGGTGAAATATTTAAGCGCCCTGTAAATGTAAATATTGATGCTTACGAAGTATATGCAGGGATACATATTAGCCGGGTCTGCCTAGGTCAGTGCCGCAGAAAATATATCTGCACCCAGCACACATCAACCAGTTTAGCTGTGGCTATAAGGCACCTACATACTCAGGGTTTACCAAATGGCCCTGAAAATAATCAGAAATAAGTTAAGTCCTTTGTATAGTATACGAATATACAGGCATGTTGTGGTGACAGTGTGTGGAAGTGGAGTGTCTGCAAGTCATCTCAGTCAGTTAACTCATAACCCACGTGACCTGTCTATGACCCTACATCAATACACGTGGTTTCAAAGTGCACCTCTAAGCCTGACACAGGCACCGTGGCAAAGCTAACACCGTTTAATGGAAAATGGTGATGACCATACAGTGTATGTTCAGTCCTGTGTGAATCTACTGCTGGGTTAAGGCATGTCCGTGTCAGTCATGGGGATTATTTGACCCATAACAATATGTTTATGAGGTGAGGTGGGGTTTAAAGATACTATACGCGAAAAAGAAAATACCACATTTGTAAAATTGCTTTACTTTTGACGATCTCACGGGTATAACTGGACATTCTCCAAAGTGCAATTGGAAACAAGCGAACACGTGCGCTAATAAACACACGGCAAAGACCTGGACAGAGGTCACATGCCTCCTGTTGTTGCAAGCCGTACTTTGCTCACGGTAAAGAAAGTTGTGCAATTCTCCCCCTTTTGGAACTCCCCGCACACTTTAAATGCACTTAAAAACCACCTCCTGCCCATTGACTTAACATCATAAAATTTGATTCGGCACTCGTTGTAATATGCCTATGCGCGTATGAACTGGATATAAAACCCGATTGATCACCTTTATGTTCGCCAAACACAACACAATGATCACTGGTGGGACAGCGATAGCTACACATACAACCGTCTCTACACCCAGGACAATTATTACAAGTGGATGAGATGGGAGCAATGAAATAAAGAGGTGATCGAGAACAGAGGATGGAATGCTTTTGCAAAAAAACTAAAAGCGATGACAAAGGGCAACGATCCAAATGCGCCAAAAAAAAGTTTTCAATCAGCGCACACAGCCTGCGATGACGTCCGGATAAAAAAAAACAACACATTTGTATGCTCGCAAGAAAACTAAAACATATATCCAAAAAAGCTTGGAGATATGCATGCTCGAAATTACTGTCCGCTGACATTTGTAGACATCATATTGACTGAAGACAAGTCGGTGGGCTCAAGGGGAAAACATATATGAATAACCCAACCGGTAATGGTCATTCATTGTAATTCATACGCACACATTAACCGCCTGCACCCCCTCTGGCCTTCGCAGCTGATTGGCTCACAAGTGACGACGTCACATTTATCCCCCGTCTATTTAAAACCGAAGCAGGAGGTTTTATGCACAACTCTGGCTGTCCGCCTGATAATGCTAGTTGTAATTACTGGCGAAACGTCGTACTCAGATGATAAATGTTGTGGGTTTACTCTCCAACACACCGGTGTGCTGTACGAGTAACTAATTGGCACGTTTTGTTCACGTGACGAACCTTACTAATTGTCTGTATCGGGTGGCGACAGGTGTAACGTGTAACGACACACTTATATTTATGCGATCTAACCCAAAAAAAACCTCAATTATGAAAAAATGTGGATTTTTTTTTACATTGTACTGAATGGTAGCACCTTTCGTGGCTGCAGGGATGACATACTACTATTCATCTATGCCTCGAGTTCCTGGCTGACTGCTGCCTTGGCTCCTCATCACTCCAACAACAACAACAACAAAACTCTCTCTTGTCAGTGGCTGCAGCCATGGCCACCAAAACTAGCTGGGTAACTGGCTAAATGGGATTTTCCATGGAACAAATAAACATCGAATTGCATCGATAGGGCAGAAGAAGAAGAAGTTTGGAAGCGGTATAATCGATAGCAACACCGTAGAGGTGGGAGTAACGAATACAGAGGACTTACGCAGTTAATTTCACATTGCACAAACTTGTCAATTTATGCTCCAGTTAATGTAATTCTTTCGCCAGAATATTATTTAAATCTTAGAGAGATATATTAACAACAAAAAACCTCACAACATTATCTTGCCATTTTATTACATAAAAACGCAGAGTACTTTTCGTTCTCAGAGTACAGCATTTTGAGAAGAGTGTGGGAATTACAACGTTAGGGTAACGTTTGCTCAATAATCACTATTAATTCATGAATTGATGCATCATTTCACCCTTACTGAATACCGTGATGTTTCCAACGATTGCACCACAGAGAAGGACAATTGAAAGCGAAAATGACGACTTATAAGGTTTGCACATTGCTAAAAAAAGAAAACGCGGCAGTTTCTTGTTGCAAATGAGTCGGATGCGGCTAAATGTATCTTCGTTGTGTTAAACTTTTCAATAAGGGGTAGGCATGAAAAGAAAGTGTTGAACCAATGTCTATCCACCAGAGACTTAAACAAAATTTTGCAATTTTCTTGCAAACAAAGGGCATTTTAAACAATCATTCCCGCACAACCAGCCTTAAACACCAGCTTTGTTGTTTATATTTCAGGTGTTTTTACAGTATGCACGCCATATTCTGCTACACTGAAATCTGAAGAAAATTCTGGCAAAGTTACAATGCTTCGCATGGATTGATTAAGGAATGCCATGCTTACCTATAATTGTTATGAGCTGCTAAACGAAATAATATTTGTAAGCTATGCTTGCATTGTTATGCTTCATTTAATTAGTGTTTTTTGGCGAGTACAACATAACTCATTAGGCGGATTTGCTTTTTTTGAACTTGGATATGTAACCTATAATGTTAATGTATGTAAACAAGATACGCACTTATAAGATTTTCCACTTGCTTCAGATATATAACACGTTTTAAAGCAATACAATCTGGATTTATAAACATCTAAACGTGAACGCATCCCAATATACTATATATTTATGAGGGGCATTCATAATATCGTGTGTAAGAATGGTTAATTAAAAATACACAACGACTCCCACGTATTAATTAATTTTTCTTCTTGCAATCCTTACTAATTTATTTCCTTTATTATTAAATTGGTATACAGGCGCATGTATTTCGCACACAGCCCATGTATACTCGGTGTACCCGTTCGTCTGTCATTACAACCGACGGACGAATTATCATTTTAATGATGCACAAATAACAACAAAAGAAATACGTTTTGGATGGCTGGACTGCAACAAAACCCCATTCGTGTCTGTGGGACACTATGGCCAATATCAAGGTATTAAATGATGAAAGAAAGGCTTTACCCATTATAAACATAAATACAGGCAGTGTTAAGATGTTCACACATCATTCGGCTTAATGACCGGAAAGCGAGCTGTTTAGATATTAACAACCCACATTTTCCGCACCTTATGGGTTAGCGAGAGGGTTGCCGAACGGGGGGGGGGCTTTGGAGGCATCCGTGTGTTTCACGTGTGGGCGCGCGTGCCACGTAAGCTTTTCGGCAGGCAAAGATCCCCAACGGGGCTTCCCAAAGTGAAGTCGAGTCTCTGACAAATTGCTGAACGGCCAGGCATGAAATGGAAACTTATTGAAAAATTCCAACCGAGGGTATATTAATAATGAAATGTAAAAAAGTGGGGGGGGGGGGGAAGTCAAGAAAGGCCCTGCCGTCAGCGAAACATCTGGGATGATGTTTGATTGGCTTGGCTGGGCAGTCGCCCTCTCTTTGGAGATCAAGCTGTGACTTTGTGGCAGAAATGTTACTTTTCTTTTGTCCATTCAGGAGCATTAGACCTTGAACATCGAGGAGTAGAGGGTTTTGTTTATTGTAAGTAAGCATTTCAAAGGTCATAATTCAGCACTGCAGTCCTACTATATTCACATATCACACTTGCCGGAAGTGAAGGGTTTAGGTGGTTTCCACTTAGACAAGTGAAGGGTAGCTCTCATCATCTGTTGCGGAAATTCCACATTCCTATGGCATGTGCAATTCCATTCATAGACCAAACACTGGTGACTCATATTATTGGTTCTTTAGGTAAAGTCACGTAGAAGGGAAACAATAAAATAATAAAAATATAAAACAATAAAATTCTCACGATGTTTCGATTGCAACACAAGCAATCATCATCAGGTGTGAAAACCACAGCAAGAAATTTTGAAAAAAGAAAAAAAATGTCTTGCTGTGCTTTTCACACGTGATGATGATTGCTTGTGTTGCAATCGAAACGTAGTGAGAATTTTATTGTTTTGTATTTTTATTATTTTATTGTTTCCCTTCTACGTGACTTTACCGAAAGAACCAAGAATATGAATCCCTGCAGTCACGAAAGCTTTAAATCAAAATTTTACTGGTGACTTAATTTGTTTCAGCCATGGCGGCATGATGGGCTTCGTCACCACCTGGCTGGAATACTGGAAATTGTGACTTACTTTTTCCATGCTATTATTATGTGTTCCGTCTTTATCAGCCTTACGTAATTTTGGAGATTTATTAAAATGTTGACCCTCTGGAGCGGTTCTCTAGAGCCCTCTCAAGTGGAGGCCTTTCGGCCAGCAGTGGCATGAGCAAGCAATTGTAGGGCTGTACTATCACCTTTAACTTTTCAACGAAACGTTTCCTTGTATCTGCACTGATGCCCATTCAACAAAAAAAGCTCCTCAATCTGGTGTTTGAACTGAGGGTATACCGATTTTTGAGAATTATCCACGATCACGGTAGAGGAAAGGCTTAGATGAAACAGTAAATATATGCAGGCCGTTTTAATAAATCTCCATCAGTTGAAAATGGAGTTCTCACTGTTCAAAGAAATGTATATTGGATTTACGTGCCATCATACATTTCTCAGTCCTTGATCAAATTGCAGTAATAATATTTTGGTAAAGAGAATACAGACGTGCAAGAAAATGTCAAATCTCACCTTTTAAATAATACTAATTTATTAGATGTTTGTCAATGAAATTTGAATTGCACTCTTGGCATCATGTCAAGAGGAACACATATTTCCACAAAGAACTCTCAATACAAGCAGTGCACCACCCTGGGTCAGATAGCAGTCCTGGAGGCTGATGTCACAGAACAACTTCTACGTTTACTTCAACAGGGCCCTTTACGAACATTAGGGGAATATATTTGATACATCACAGGTTGCTACCCAGATTAAAACTCAGGCAGCACAGTACTAAGTCACCCAGCAACTAACACAAACCTCACTTCTTTATTATTATTATTTGAGTCATCCATTTGGCAGAAATTGTGGAGCCAATGTTCGAATATCTTGCCTGTGTACATTCTCCATTGTCATGCACTATACAGGGAGAACAACACAAGTTATAATTCATCGTCATCAGCAGCCATGATCAACTCACTGCTGGATTAAAGTCTGCCCAAGCTACCATCATCTCCCGCGATCCTAGAATATAATAATCCACCTCGTACCAGCACACGAGCTCATTTCGTGGCTCTTTCTGCTTGGTAGACATCCTCTGGGACGCGTTCCATCCCTTTGCTTTCACTCCGTCGTTATTCTTGACCCTTGGCCCATCATCCCTGCACGTGTCACGTGCTGCCAAAGCCCGCTCGCTTTTCTCCACAGTTAGAAACATGTTCTTAAACTTGCATATGTTCTCTAATTCACGTGTTTTTTTTATTTATATGTCTCCCAATGTAGTTTCAAGTTCTAACTATTGATTACACATTGTTTAGTTCGGAAATTGGAGAAAATGATCCACAATGGTGAAATGTCATTTTTTGTACAGTTCCTCAAAACAGCCTCACGGTGCATTTGTAAATGAATTAAAAATGTTTGTAGGTGACTCCACCTTTATGAGAACATCGTAATAGCGAAACGAAGACCTGCACACTTCCGCACGCGTTTAAATAAAGTCATATATAGTAGGCTACATTTAAAATCACGAAAGATACATTTACACAGAGGCGACAAACACGTCCAAATATTCCTCGAATTTGGTTTGTGCGGCGGAACCATAATATCGGTGCAATGCAGCACTAATCATTCTCCGCCAGTGCCACGTTATTCACACTGCCAATGCTCTCCGCGTGTGAGAGATTGCTTTCATTCGCGTGCTTTACTTGGGAGCACTACATGACGGTTCGGGATTGCCTGGGGTTGAATTCAAGCGCTGCGAAAACAGACCGTGCTCATTAATTAGAACCCATGACAATGTATAAATTCTTTAATATGCCTCGTAACGGGAGTTTAAAAGCAGACCATATTCATCAACAGGTGATGCCCCATTATTGACACCTCTGATATTTTTTAATACAGCCGTGAACGGGCCCATCGAGAGAGAGAGAGATAGACATTCATTAAATTATGCTTACATAAAGATCTGCAGATATTTTATGAAGGTCTCTTTCTCTCTCGCTCAAGCTCTCTGGGCCATCCTTCTTGTTTCTCTCTTTTCTCCTCCTCGATTTTGCTGTCAACATTTGGTGTGTCTTACAGATCTCCTTTTTGGAGAAACTGCCCAAACAAACCTTAGCAAGCGGCCTCCATGCAACATCTGCCTCGGTTTTTTTTGCATTCGCCAACAACGGCGAGTTTTAACTGACACTGAACTCGTGGTTGCCCTCGCTTAAATAAAATGTCTTGATAAGGTGATTATGTTTATATTAACACAAGTGACAAAATAAACATTTCCACTGATGTGCACATCCACAAAATAATGCCATTCTTGCAGATAAATACATCTGATTCAATTTGCCCTTCCTTCTTCTGTCGATGCAGGTCTCAATACTCATTCGAGGCTCTAGCATATAAAACATTTGAATAGCGCTAATAGTTATTTATGGTAAATATTTAATATTTCCAGTATAGTATTATTCAAATCAAGTACACCATTTAAGTCAAGGTGCAGCCCTGAAATTTTTTCATTCACACCACTACTGGCGAAGGGGCCGAGAGAACCCCCCTATTGAGTAGTTGGCCTTCTCTTCCACACTGGCAGACCGTGATGGAAGAGGTGGGAATGTCCCCACACTTAACACGACCGGGCGTGGCCTGCCCGTCAACTAAAGGAGGCGTGTCTATGATATCCTGCTGGGTGGAGAGAGTTGGACGGGGGGACATGATATGATACTCGCCTGTCTTGTGACGTAGAATGTCACGAGGGGCCGTCCATAAATGACGTCACGCGATTTTGGATGATTTTTGACCCCCCCCCCCTCTCGTCACACGGTGTCACAAAAAGTCAGACCCCCCCCCCCTCAAATATGACGTTACAAAACTCTGCCCCCCCCCCCCAATTAAACATGCTTCAAATTACTTTAAACTATTGTCATTGTAGTGCGTATTTAATGTGGCGCTGCACTCTGATGTTATAAGAGAAAACATTTATTAAAAAGTCTATTCAATTATTTAGAACGTGTTTTTATATTCATTTAAAGTTGCGCATTTTTATGTGACGTCACATTTCTCAAACACCCCCCCCCCGTCACAAATGTCTGACCCCCCCCCCCCCAGGTGCGTGACGTCATTTATGGACGTCCCCCGAGATGGAATCGAACTGGCGACCTATGAATTGCACGTCCAGTGTGCTCACCAACATTAAAATGCTGTTCAGCATTTTGCGTTTGGCTTCGCATCA
This sequence comes from Lampetra fluviatilis, assembly GCF_964198595.1. Taxonomy (NCBI): domain Eukaryota; kingdom Metazoa; phylum Chordata; class Hyperoartia; order Petromyzontiformes; family Petromyzontidae; genus Lampetra; species Lampetra fluviatilis. Next base: position 4,035,726 of record NC_136278.1, on the reverse strand, counting down.
TTCACGCCTCTCCTTGCTCTGATATTAATGTGTACTCTGTTGCTTTTTTAAAAAAAAATCACCTCGTGCGTTATGCCCACAACAAGTCAACCCTCATTCACCCCACACCTTCGGAAACCCCTTCCCGTCCAGCTCGTGCCCAGAATGTACCCTTCAAAAGTCGGGAGCACAACGAGCACAAACAATTTAAAGTTGAATGCCACTTAAGATTCGTATTCGCACACCTGTGTGCTATGCTCCGGTCCTTGTGTCACTATAATTATATTTTTCTAAATATATGTATAACATCAAATGATGTTATGAATAACATGTGTTATCCCTGCAGTCACGAAAGATTTAAATCGAAAAATCAAATGACCCCAGGATGTGTCCAATCGTTACAGATCACGAAAGCTCGGCAGGCGGCTTGAACCTGGATAGTGCGTGGATGGGTGACCACCAATTGCAAACAGGTTGCCAATACGAATTGCGGGAGCGACGTGGTGGGCAACAGAGAGAAGTGCGGCAAACACACATTGTTGTTCTTCTCCTTGGTTCTTTCGGTAAAGTCAAGTAAAAGGGAAGTAATAAAATAATAAAAATAAAACATAATAAAATAATTATCACGACGTTTCGGCCACAACGCCAGCAGAAACGTCGTGAGAATTATTTTATTATGTTTTATTTTTATTATTTTATTACTTCCCTTCTACGTGACTTTACCAAAAGAACCAAGAAGATGAATCCCTGCAGTCACGAAAGCTTTAAATCGAAATATACATTGTTGTTGTTGTTGTGCTGTACTTCTTGTGCCTGGGCAATCGATGCCCTCCTCCGTTCTCTCGACCGCACCGAACTGCGTGACCTTCTTCTTCTTCCTAGCGTTGTTCCCGCTGTGGCACAGGGTCCGCTTTTCGGCATTGTCTTCTCCATTTGGCTCGGTCCAGGGCATCTTCAGGGGATGCGTTGACCGTCTTTATGTCTTCCTTTATTCGATCCATCCATCGCTTCTTCGGACGTCCGCGTGGACGGCGGCCCTCTGGCTCAATACGCATGGCAGTCTTGGCCACTGATGACTCTTCACTTCGCATCACATGGCCGTACCACCGAAGCCTTGCCTCAAGCATCTTGTCCGCTTCCGAACGCCTTCGTTCATGACACGATCCCATCGAGTCAGTCCGAGGCTCCATCTGAGCATCCTCATCTCCATGGTATGGAGGGCTTGTTCGTGTGCAGTTGTGGCTGGCCAGCCCAACTGCGTGACCAATCTGCGAAAATAAATCCTCCTGATCCGCACGGCTACGGGGGAATCTCTCGTCCCAGCGGTGGGTTGAGAGACAAAGCGGAGCCAGGCGTGTGCACATTGACGCACGTACGCGCTTCTACGGTGGTTGGTTTTCACGTGTGCTCGGGCACACTTAAGAACGTCGAGCCGCGCACGCACACACACACACAAAATGACACCTATCAAACACAAGCCTTCAGGCTGGCTTGGATCCTAAATGACCCAGTTTATTTCGCACACATACTGTGCACGGGCACCGTGCGGAACCGTGATGAATTCACAGCAGTACCGATCCTCTCTCTCTCTCCAACTCTGCGCTTTTACTCCTTCTGTGCTCCTCTTCTGCTCGTCTATTTGGCTGTATCTACCCCCTCCACACACACACACAACACACACTCCTACCCTTCCTCCCCCACGCAACAAGAAGCCCCCCCACCATCAACCCTTGCACCCTCTCCCCCGCTTGCCCCCCCCCTCTCACTCCCTTTCGCTCGAGGGCCTTTCAATTAGTCGGGAGTGTGAGAAAAAAAATATTGCCGGCATCACTCAAGGGGCAGGTCCGTCAAGCCGAGGTTTGATTACGGTGGCTGACAGCGCCTGGGACCCCCGCTGGCGCGCCCGTTGTATGCCCGTCAAAATGCTGCAGCATTCCCAGCCACTCCGCCGGTCCATTTCAGGGCCTCGCAAAAATGTTGTACGTCAGCCACCACCTCCACACCCTCCCCCCACCCCACCTCCCCACACCCTGTGCCATCCCCATCTTCAATACAGCTGAGAAATTTACAATTTATATATTTTTTTTTTCTTCCGCAATCCCATATTCAGCTGCATATTAGTTGAGTATGAGCTGTGGGGAGATGGGAATATGCTCCCTGGAAAGGAACTGCTACTTCCAGTAAGGCCTGCGAAGTGATGAAGTGCCTTGCACGCCATTTTGCCGCTTTAAGGAAGTTAGAGACAGACATCAATTTGTCTTACATGACACCAGTCAGGTCTTTTAAATTTAAACAATTCTTTCTGGCTGCCAAGGTGGGAGTGGGAGGGTTTTTTTTTGTTTGAAAATAACAGGGTTAGTTGTTTTTTTTTCAAAGTCATAATTTAAAAATATTACAAAACTATACGTAGATATACCGCCCCCCCCTCCATCTGTTACACTGGGGGTAATATTTACGCATTTTGTTTCAGATAAATATACCGAACTGCATTACTCATCAGCAACACATTAAAGTGTCACACGTTCATTACCGACATTGTTGTGATCCATTGTACACATCCCAAGATTTATGTTTTATTAACATAACTTATAAACCGCAAAAGACAAAAACGTGTTTTATTGCCACGCTTAAAATACCATCACCTCTCATGGAAAACAATGTGTTCAATGAAGTGCCAAGGTGGTAATTCGATGTCTCCATTACACAATTTCTCAAAAACGCGTACGCGGTCACACTGCGCTTGAAGAAGTGTGGTAATAAATGGATAATTACGTGCGGATGTATCATTGCGGTTGCGTTGTCAGCACTGCTCCTGTCCTCTGGCTCTGTTTATAAAGACATATGTATGCTTTACATCAATCTGCCAGCTCTTTCTCCATGGGAGTGCCCTTTAAACCCCAACAAGAATGACATTAAGTTAACTTACACACCGCGCATCCCATTTATCACGCCAACAAAAGTCATTAGTCATGATTAAATTGAAATATTTGAGCAAAGTGTATCAGGTACGGAACCACATCTGGCTCATCTACATTGCTGAAACGTATGGAACATCTGGAATAAATAAGCATGTTGGTAGTGACTCTGTGAGGCCCTATTTCCTCTTCCCTGAAAGTGGCTTTTTACCAAACGATTACACGGTCTCTGTACAAAAAAAGCCCCCAATGTTCTATTATATTCGTAGGTGGCTGCTAATGACCATCATTGTTACAGTAGCTCAAAAACACTCACCCAAGGTGCATCGTTGGCTTGACAAGAGACTCTGCAATCACATCCAAGTAACATCTTCCTCATCGCATGGTACTCTCCGCACAAGCTTTTCAGCTGCTTGCGAGCGTACAACTGAAAGCTGCAGCATATGTTGTGAATCGAGGAGCGGCTAATAATTGTTCAGTTCCTGATATATGCACGTTCCAAGCAAGGCAGGTGCCGTCACTCCAAGCAATATCATAACCCATGTTGTCGTAACGGTCCTTGCCTGTAACATCGGCAGTTCACTGCCATTGATTCAAGCAAGCCTGACTCTGCTGATGAGACATTGTGTGTCGAAACTGGTCCAGAGCTTGTCTTTATTGAACCAATGCTGCTGAAATGATTCACTCTCAGAAGGCCGTGTGGCCGACGGGTTGTGTAGAAAAAGAAGTGCTTCGTTTGTTTTTATGTGGACAGCTGGATATATGAAGGAGACGTGTTGTTCGCTTATTTATTCAACATATAAAGCATTTTCTTACGTATATTTAGAGAGAGAAAATGTAATTCTCTCTATGTCTGCATCGAATCATTGGTGGTGCCACCGACGCGTAACACACTATCGCGTGCTGTCTATAATCAATGATAATTATTAATCCACACCGCTGGGTTAAATATGTTCTTACTGCGATGCAGCCAAACTCGATAGCATCGCCACTCTTAATCATAATCCACGATTTTGCTCATCCCCCTCCTTTTCCAAACCGACCACCCCCCCCCCCCCAATCTCAGTTCCCCTTACTCACCAGTCACCGGCGAAGCAATCACACAGCCTTGCACCGTGCTATTGCCAGTAAGTAATTGGTGATTGGATGGCTGGCCGCTGGAAGGCAGGGGTGGGGGGATAAGTGGCTAGAATGATGTCAAGTTAGTTTGAAGCAGCGCGCTGGTTTATGCAGCGCGACACCAGCGATCCCCCTGGCGTGCGCATGTAAACTCTGCCGTTATGTATTATTGATGTGCGCATATCACTGCACATTTGTACGGTGGTCACTGCCCTGTCGTGCATAGACGTGTGTTTGTTTGTGTGTGTACGAGTGTGCGAGCCGTACGTGGAGCGGTGGTGTAGAGGTTAGCGCGCTACAATACGATCCCGGCTTTCCGAGTTTCATTCCAGCTCGCGGCCAACACCGGTGACGATTATCTGAACCGGTCCTGGGTCGACCCAGCCTCAAATGAGTACCTTGTTTCAGTGTGTAAACATCATCAATGGGAAGACAAAGACGACCGGGCGTGGCCACTCACCCACCCCCTCGTGTGCCGTAGCCGGTCCATCTTCTTGGTTCTTTCGGTAAACTCACGTCGAAGGGAAATAATAAAATAATAAAACATAATCAAATAATTCTCACGACGTTTCGGCCACAACGCAAGCAGCCGTCCTCAGGTGAAGACCAGGTCTGTCGGGGAGACAGCGTCATTCTACGTGACTTTACCGAAAGAACCAAGAAGATGAATCCCTGCAGTCACGAAAGCTTTAAACCGTAGCCGGTCGTTCATAGGTGCTCGCTAACAGCTCTTGCCACAAACATCTTATTAGGCCTTAAACGGGGGGGGGGGTCTTTGTGCGAGTGGGTGAGAGCGCATGACAGAGCGGGCAGTGAGGGTTTGGAATCTTACGAGAGCATTGCTGTGTGCGCGTCTCCCATAACAAGTTCCCTGCGGCGCAAGTTCGCCCCGCACACCAAACACGTTCACATCTGCCCGAGCGCATCACACACCAGGCGCGCGCGCACGCGTGCTCGTGTGCACGTGTGTGTAAAGTCCGATTATGTTATCAGCTCTCGTCGCCACGTACCCGACTCTGGTACGTTTTGATTGCCACCGTGGATGTGATGCGTGGGAGGGAGAAAAAGGCATCAGACCTATCAATGAATATCATTGAGAAGACAATGCAATAAAAAAAATGGTAGGTTTTTCGACGTATACGTGTTACAGGGAATAATTTTAGCGGGATTTTTTTTTTACTTTAAACGTTTGAATTGTTTTCTCCACTAAGCACTTGTGCACAATTTAAGATAATGCGTATCATGTCATCAGCCATGTTCAATCCACTGCTGGATGAAGACCTCAAGCCGTCACCATTCCGCACGCCGATGCGTTGCTGCAATTCATCTCGCACCTGCACATGAGATGGTTCCATCGCTCCACATCGGCATTGGACCTCCTCGAGAGCGTGTTCCCTCCTTTTGATGCCACTCAATCGTTACTACTATTCCATTTCATTTCACAGAAGGCTTATACTGGTAGGAACCTCCTGGTTACACCAGCCCACAGGGGATTATTGTGTCCGTCCGTCGTGCAGGGAGGGGCTGGGTGGGGGGGAGGGGCTGGGTGGGGAGGGGAGGGTGGGGAGGGGCTGGGTGGGGAGGGAGGGTGGGGCAGGGTGGGTGGTGGGAGGGGTGGGGCTGGGTGGGGAGGGGCTGGTCACCCCGTGGTGCCCTTATAAAACTCAACGTTTAACCTACTCACGCCGGCTTGTGCCCGCCCTCACAGTCGGGCACATTTGCGGAATACACCACGCCGCCATTGACCGAGCAACCCAACGTTCCTACCAGCTCCCTCCGCAGAAATGCATCTGCCAGTCCTCTCAGTCAAGCCATGGCACCTGGAGCTGTTCCGTGACCTCCTGCCAACGGGGCCTTCGATACTTCACGTGGTCAAAGTGCACCTAGCGTGGCACAAGCGCCGTTGTGACGTCCCCACCGCTTAGTGGTGAACAGCGGTTGTTGATATTTTCTTACTGCAATTGCAAGCCTGCACCTCTCCTCCATGCTTCTTTGCACATGCATTTTTGAGCTTTTGTTCCAATTTCTTTGTCAGTGTCCATGTCGGCGATAAATGGCTGGACTAAAACAATACAGGCATTTATTATACAGAGAAAAATATCAGTCAAATATTGAAGCTTAATGAATCCTGAAAAGACCCAATGGCCAATACATTAACCATCTTTATTATTTTTTGTGTGCAGAACGTACGTACATTTGATGAATGTGCTCATATAGTTAGTGGCGTCTTTGCAAGCTTGAAGGAAGTGGTGCCATGCTTCCAGCCTCACTCGAATTCAAATCGTGACGTGCAGCTCACTCATACCCACACAAGTGCGAGGGTAGTGTGTGAAAAATGAATAACTCACATAAAGCAAAAAAATTACTCAATGGAAACTCTTCAATAACCATATGGTGTCTGCCACTCTCCCTAATAGGAATGTCAAGAGCAGTAAGAGGGGTTAAAACTGGCAGACATCAAATAGCTGTTTACAAAAAAAGATAAACAATCCTTCTTAATGCACTGCGTTAATGTGCTCTTTGGACATGCGGAATAAAAAAAAAAGGGGCTCACATTACAGGCTTTCCAAACAAACACTTATGTGTTTGTGAACGTTCAAAGCAACCGAGAGGAAATCTGGCTGTCTTTCTGGAATGAGAAGAGAGACAGGCTACAGACAATCCCTTGCACTTGCACAAGGACACAGTGCCATGAACTCAGCCGGGGGTGGTGTTCTAGTGGGTGGCTCGGAAGGGAACATATCAAAGCGAGGTTGAATTAGGGCAATGTGGCCACCTTGTTATTGAGGTCAGTCTGCTACACACCATGAATAAATCAATTCGGTATTTGGATGAATATTACAAAAGTTATACCAGTGAAATAATGTTCATGTTTTGTAAACAAAAATAAAAATGGTTATGCAAGTAGTGGGCCGCTTCCACAAATGTTAAGAATTAACAAAAACAATACAACTGTGAACACGACAAAATCTATTTAACTAAAACTTGTATTATTATTGGTTACTTTATGAGCAAGAAAATGTATTAATTTGTTGCAGAATCAGATTCAGAGTTTTTCCTTATTTGACACGAATATTTGTTAATTTGCTCAAAGATATTACTTTGCTTTGCTTCACAGTCTATTTGTGCATAATAATAGTCATTTCTAAAATGCATATTATTGTAAGCATCATGACTAATGAGTCCAGAGGTGGGACAAAGTCATTGTTATGCAAGTCCAAGTCGAGTCGCAAGTCATCAAATTCATGACTCGAGTCTGACTCGAGTCCAAGTCACATGACTCGAGTCCACACCTCTGCTAATGACACTTTGACTTTGTGATGCCTATAAACGAATAAAATAGCTGTTGCTAAATTATTATTTGTTTCAATAGTTTTGTAAATTATACACGATTCATTATCAATGACAATTATCATCAATATGATATTTTAATACACAGAAGGGATAGATTGATGCTTATCGGGTTCATAGTGCCGTAGTAAGCACACTGCACTAAAAATCCTAACCTACCTGAGTTTGATTCCTGACCACAGCTAACGCGAGCAGCTCATGATATCTGGACCTGTCCTGGGTCCCCTTTTATCAATCCTCATTGAACAGCATGGTGATGTATGGTCAATCAACCCCCATGACTGGCCCAGAAAATGGTTGACAAATTGCCTGAAAATTATCATATCTAGTGTATATAATACACATATGTAATCACATCAATGACATGTTCATCTATGACCAATTACATAACGTGATGCGTAATGCAGAAAAAGAGTATAAGGTGTACATTGTCAAAAATAAAATACAAGGTCCTATGATGAAACAAATGTCCAATGTTTAGCCAATTGTCCTTCGTGGCGAGGACTCGACACACCACACACAATGCACGTGCATCTGCGACGTTGGGACCAGCATATGACTTGCGATCTGCTCGTTGATGTGAAATCCAGCAGAGTCTCGAGTGCAAAGTAGAAGTGGCATATTCTTGGTTCTTTCGGTAAAGTCACGTAGAAGGGAAACAATAAAATAAAATAATAAAAATATAAAAAAATATTATTATTTTATTTTTATTTTATTTTTTCCCTTCTACGTGACTTTACCGAAAGAACCAAGAATATGAATCCCTGCAGTCACGAAAACTTTAAATCAAAATAGAAGTGGCATGTCACACTTTAAAGCGTCACCATTTGTGACACTTATTTAAGAACGTGTGGAGTTGTATTTGTTGTTGTCCACTAGCTGACAATTTGTTTTAATATTCTTGATGAGACCCAGGGGCTGTGGCTGAAACAAACACACGCATAATGACACGTTACGCTGACAACAATTGAAGATGAAGAGGCCTTCGTTAAAGTGGGTTTCGTGTTTTCGAAGCAAGTGAAGCATGTCTCAACAACAAGGACAGTGTGTTACCAGCACGCACACGACCCAAGTTTCAATGTTCTCATTACAAATCAGCGTTAATAAGTTGACATTTCAGCTCCTGAATGTCATTCTCTCTGTATACACACTCCGCGCTGTTTAAACGTATCTGCAAAAGGTCAGATTAGAACAGCTGCGCTTTAGAAACGCAATCTATGTAAATTCCATTCAATCTCCGCAACCCAGTGTAATGACTTGCCGCCTCTTGATGAAATGCGCTTCATTAAAAACACCGCATTTTAATTAGTCCTCTTTTAATCACGCGCCCGCAATTTCATTCGCTGTATTATAAGTTCGGCAAGTCGCCGAAATATTATTGACAGAAAAACAAATTAGTTATTAAAAAGAGGATTTTGCATATTAACTAGCTCACTTGTGGCTGCGCCCGAGAAGATTACTCTTTATTATGTCGACGCCATCAAAGGCAGTCCATTAAGTGGGGCGCGTGAAAGTTCTCTTATCACTCCGAGCCAGCAATTTAGGAGGGGCGGGGAGGAAATACAAAAAATAATTGGTGACTCTCCTTGAAACAAACACGATGGCCAAAATGTATTCTAAATGCAAAAGAATTCTATCAGCTGCGCACGTTAATGCAAAGCTTCATTAGCGGGCGTGGAGTGCTGTTATCTCGACCCACCCGGCGTGCTCGCCCCACAATGGGCGAGGAAGAGGATGCACGGAGCCGCTGATTGAGAGGCACGCGGTGCACGCGCGGCCCGTGACTCTCGCGGACTGGGATTAATCAGAGCAATTATCGGGCAATTAATGTTGAGTGGGCGCCTTTTTTTGCAAGACGTGTGTCCGTGCGTGTGTCGACGAGCCCCGTTCGCTTGCTCGCTCGCTCGCCAGCCAAAGCCAAGCCAGCTTCAAGGAGGAGCGGCCACACACCATCACACACACACACGCACGTCTTCGTGTGTGTGTGTGTGTGGTGCTGTAAAGCGCAGAGAGGCGTGGACACAAACAAAGAAAAAAAATAATCACGAAAAATATATTCGTGTGAGTTTCGACTTTCTAACCATGGCATGTCACGCACGTATTTCAGGCATGGCGACGATTATCATGCCATCTATGGCAGCGATTAGTTAAACACACAATGAAGGTCAGAACATCGTGAAAAATTTGCTTAGATTACCTTTGCAAAACTAATTTTGTTACGGAGCTTCATAATGTTCCACAAAATACCCATGCGACCTGTTACATACTTGAACGCATGTTAAATTTGCAGTCCACCTCCGATTAATACGGTTGGCTACGTGCGGTGCGAAATAAGTTCAACATACGTATGTACATCGAAAAATACACGTACAGGTGTATAGTGCTATCTAAGGTATCATTTTTATAATGAGTCAAATCAACTATGGACAATGCTTTTTAATTTAAAGCTTTCGTGACTGCATGGATTCATATTCTTGGTTCTTTCGGTAAAGTCACGTAGACGGGAAAAATTTAAATAATATATTTTATTGTTTTATATTTTATTATTTTATTATTTCCCTTCTACGTGACTTTACCGAAAGAACCAAGAATATGGGCAATGCTGTTAAATTTATAAATTGGTTGTAAGAGATGTTTTCATAGCTATAAAGTATTCCGTATATTTTGCCACCAAATTGGCATTATTTCAGTTCATTTGGAATTTTTTTCCACATTTGGTTATAAACACGTTTTTGAACTGAAAACTCACGCGAGAGAGAGGCCTACTATTTCGTGCACTTGGGTAAAAAAAAACTCACGAGCTTTTTTTGGGGGCGCTGTAATTGGAAGTGATGTAGAGTTGTGGAATTTTTTTTCCATTTTTGGAGGGACAAAGAAAAAAAATGAGAATCCCTAAAACTTCCGGGCATTAAGTGGATGGCCATAATGGTAATGGATTATAAGCCGATTCGTCGAGAAAAATGAGCATCCGTTGTTATCTGGGCTAATGGGATTGTCTTTTTTAGAATAATGTATAAGGATGCCTTGATTTAAGAGATGCGCGCTACTAAAATCTTGCAATCTCTTTCTTTCTTTCCTAAGGTATTTTAAATGTGTTGTCTAAATCATGACTTTAAGCTTTTGTGACTGCAGGTATTCATATTCTTTGAGTCTTTCGGTAAAGTCACGTAGATAGGTTGAAAGAAAGTAACAAAAAACTACGACGTTTCGATCGCAACACAAGCGATCGTCATCTCCTCCCGATGACGATTGCTTGTGTTGTGATCGAAACGTCGTATTTTTTTTGTTATTTTCTTTCAACCTATCTACGTGACTTTACCCAAAGACCCAAAAAATATGTGTAGTCTAAGTTATATAAAGCATTCAAAAAGGTAATATATTGGCAATTCGCTTATTCATTAATGAAGTGCAACATGAAAACAAGATAACTGTGAATTGACAGATCACTGAATAAAAAGGCATAATAATGTGCACTGTGCTATGCATCTCGTAGCTTTCATTTGATTCCTGGACAGACCTAGATTCAGAAAGGAACTGGTCCTGGGTTCACCGACCCCTTCATCAACCCGCACTTGACCACCGTGGTGAAGTATGGTCACGCAATCCCATGACCGATGTCGCATGGGGATGCCTTCATCCAGCAGAGAATTGACAAAGGGATTACATTAATAATTATTAATATACTTTATATACATTATTACAAGTGAAATGCTGAACAACCACAACAACAAGCACACACATGCAGTACTGTATCTCATGGAACTTTAATACATGAAAATACGTTTTTTTTAAATATATATACTGTATAGTTAACAAGTGTCGCTGCCGGCAATTATGGTAAAAATGATGGTGATGGTCGTTGCTAGAAGGTTATACTGATTACAGGTGCGAAGCTAAATATAACATTGACTGGTGGTTTGTGGCAGGGCCGCCAATTATGAAAGCAGGAAGCTAATTAGTCAGAGGGTGACCCACCTACTGCTCACAGCATGCTCTTCTGCTTGGAATGAGGGGCTCATCTGCCCGATAGCAACTCCCATCCGGAAATGAGGCCCCAGAGGGCCATGGAAAGGTGCTGGATGGACAAACAACAACGGTGACAATTTACGACCATATCACGCGATTAATTGCACATTAGTTTCCTCTGATCCTGAAAAATTAAAGTATTTCCCAGTCAATGGTTGCACGCTCAAAAAATGATATACTGCAATTTGTCACGCCAATGCTAACATGTGGCATTCTGCCATAGCTAAAGTTTATGTAAATACATTTCTGATTAACTTCCTTTGCTGTATTGTGCTCTACTGACATGCCCTTCCAGTTAAATCAGAATTGCTTCAAGTTCACTCATTTTTTTAAAGTGTGATTGTCCCTTCCCGATTAGGACTTAATATTTAGAAGTTGGTGGTCAAATCCATCAATCTTGTCATCACCATACCCAGCACACAATGAGGAATGAACAGCTGACAAAACCAGCTGCGACTTTGTTTTTGTCAGACGATGTTACATTAATTCTTTGTGGCAGAAGAATCTCATTTCAAATCGACGTGTTATCAGATTTAGTGCTAAAACGTCCATGTGTATATAATTGTGGATTACTTCATTTCTGAGTTTATTTGCATGTATTCTGAAGGGGTTTCAGTCTTTTTTTTGCCAGAGCTGCAGCAGCCTACATCAGCAAAAAAAATACCACTGGGTAAAGACTACAGTTTGAGCATACACCTCATTGACACTGGCGTAAAACCGTGTATGTATGTTGAACTTCTTTCGCACCGTACGAAGCAAACCATGCTAATCAGAGGTGTGTAGCCAACCGTGCGAAAACCTTAAAGATGTAATTGATCCTGAGCTCCCATTCTCTTCCCACTTATCTCAGCTCTGCAATGCCTCATTTGTCCATCTGCCCAACACCTCCCACATCCGCCAGTATTTTAATAATCAATTCTTTCACACACTATTCAATACATGTATCGTGAGTGTACAGAAACATTGCAATCAATGAGTCAATGCCTATTTATTTAAAAAAATGCGTATCATTCGTTTACAACCATGCATGTGTTTTCCAAGACTCACTCATAAAAGAGACATAGTCTCAAACGTTCAAAGGAATTGTTTCGCATAACCCAAATATTACGTATGTACATCTACAGGTTACTGTGAAATTCCACGATCCTGCATGCCATAACGCTGGCAGCAAGAGATTCGTGTTGCAACATGTAGGAGCTGAAAACCTCTTAACAAATGAATAGAGGAGGGTTCTTCAACTTTATCTTTGACGGGCCACGTAATAAAATTGGGACGTGATTGCAGGCAATGTGACTTCAGAACATTACGTCACATGGCACTGTGGAATTATAACTTCTGTACGTGGTTACCGATATTCTGTACTTATTGTCTCCAGATCTCGCTTCCAGATCCCTCACCTTTTGTTTATGTTGCTTTCATATCAATAATCTGTATATGTTGTGAATGTCTCATCTCTATGCCTGGTCTGGCTCTTACCTGACTAATCTCTCTATATCATGTCAGCTCTCTCTGCTCTATAGTGTGTGTTGTCTTTCGTTTATAAAACCTGGGTATCTTTATATCTCGGCAAGTCTTATCTGTTTGGCTGAACATTTTTTTTTACTTTACCAGGTAAAGCTCACTGTGCTATATAGTTATTTTAAAGAGGCGACCTGGCCACAAACGAAGTGGCTTATCAAGTGGAAATGTATAGCAGCCAAATACTCGAAACGCATCATCAACTAAATTATGAGAGTCTTTCAGAAGGTCTGAAACAAAAAGTTATGGAAAGTGGACCTCCCCCCCCACCTCCTAGATGTGGGAGTAAAAAGTTGATCCAACAAGTTTCCAAAAATTGTCGACGCCCCCCGCCCCCAAAATACATTTATTTTGTAGGCATATATCCCTACACACCCTTTACACACAATAGTAGTATCTGCACACATTGGGTAGGGGGGGAGAAGAAGAGGACATCAGTGGGGGCGACGGGAGAGGCGTGAAGGGCTGAGAAGCCCTCTCCTGGAGCTAGGCCGCCGAAATTCTCGTGCTTCTAAGTGTGGACGGTGAAAACCGGAGGACCCAGAGAAAAACATCCACACGACCACGTGGAGAACACGCAAACTCCAAATATACAGCAGGCGTCAGGTTCGGGATAAAACCCACGACTTTCTGCATACCAGGCGAGGTAGTTAACATCCCACCATTCTAGATTTGAAGTTTGAAGAGTATAACATCCCACCACTGTGGTGCTCTCGATGGGCCACCTAAAGCACCTTTGAAGGCCACATCTGACGTGTTAGGACGCCAGTTGAATGAAGTAGTGTCACCAGATTTCACACCAGATGGAAAACGTGTTAAAAATCAAAAAAATAACTTCATGTGAATATGAATTATGATAATACTCACCAATCAATCAGTCTAGTATCCAAGGCATCATTCCATACATTGCTTTCAGCTGGGAAAATCGTATCATACCCCTGTACAGTAAAATGTCCACATATGAAATGGCCGTGTGATTCAAGTGGGAAAATACCAGATTTGCAACAAAACAACCGTATGATTCTGGATCAAGATTCATGGTAGGTAATAATTTGCTTTATTTTCTTAATTTTGCCATCTCGGATGTGCTATTTCCCGCGTATTTTTTCCGTCGCGTTTTCCAAGTTTTGTGAACACCATTATGCTAAATGTAACATTCGCCAACCATTTGCGTATAATTTGCAGTAATGATAATAATCGATTCTTACATCTTTCGATGCATGTGTCGTGAGCATACGTATACTGTACATTAAAAAAAATTTTAATCAATGCAGTACATACCAAATTATGTTTCAGAGTACGGAACCTTGCAGAGCTAAGATTCTTCGTTTTTTTCACTCACCTGTCATTAAATTAGGTCTCGACTGCAGCCAATTGATGGTACCAACAATGACAGCACTAAAATAGAAAAACAGTTCATGTAGCTCTTCACTTTATTTCACATACTGAATCTTTAGCTATGAAACCCTCTATAGAAGAGCCTGTGGGAAGGTGCAATACCTCGTGTGGTGTTGTGAACTCTATCAGAGTGGCATGTGTAGATTCAACAAGAGGCACGTTTGTAATCAATGAGAGGTGGCTGCGTGGCTCAGAAGCCATCATTTGCTGAGCTTGCACCATTCAGTCGGAATCTGCTGCTTGTGCTTAAAGCAGCTTCATAAATGTCGTGTGCTGATGGACCCACCCAGGTCACAAATGACTGAGCAAAAAAAAGAAAACCCATGACATTTAATTGGGTTCTTCAATTAATTTGGATAAATCCTATTTCTGAAAATTAAAAATATCAACTTGAACCCTCCAAGCACTCCACACATGACCTGAATCATCATAAAAGCCCCAGCCTTCGTAACGAGAAACTATTTATTAGGGTTGCCAACTGTCCTGGTATTCACAGGATCATCCGTTTTTTTACAAAGCTATCCTGGGAATTCCGTAATTCTGCACAGGGCATTAGACGTTTCTGTGCTTGTCAGTTTACATGTACGGTAGTTCTCCCCTCTTTGTGGTAGTGAAATATTCCTTTTTTCTAATATTTGTGTACTTCCGAGATGACAGCCCTGCTACTAATCACAATTTACTGCTATATTTACCCAAGAATGTCAGTGTGTAACGCGCGTGACGTCACTCCACGTCGACCAGCCCCCCTAATTAATAATCATGGACAGGTTACGTCCTCCACATGGACCCGCCCCTCATTAATAATAATTAGCGGGTTACGTCACTCCACATGGGGGGGCGAGGCGCCTCCTCCCCCCTCCTCAGCGTCAACTTACAACCCTCAGTACAAAGGCAGAACCCTCACGTCACGCTATCTCCGTAACGCGATTGAGACATAGAAGTTACAACGGATTTTTATTTTATTTCATTTAAAGATCATAACCTTTCAATTAAATAAGTCTGTGTCACCGCGGCCTTACAAATTGCACACGAATGGATGCAATGAATATCACGTCGCGATCTGCTTTTCGCTTGCAAGTTTCTGATTTACTGCAATACACTCGTCCTTGGACGGGCAAAAGGCGAGTTAGGTTTATAATTGGGGAAAAGCACCAAGACAAAATTTAAGAGAAACATTAAAAAAACCCTCTCACCAATCTTACAGGAGTGGATTGACCATGGCTGGCTGATGATTATATGCTTTGTCTGTTTACATATTGGTGCAATAATTACTCGAAATCCATGTTGTGTCTGTAAATTAGTTGACCGAGCCAAACTTCGATAACAGAAAATGCATTTTAACGTTGATATATGTTTGGGAACTGTTTTCAATTTATTATGTAGTGCCAATCTTTTTGCTCTAATTTCAATTTGGTTAATCTGTATTCTCTAACATACGCTGGACAGTATTTGGTTATTTTTGCTCTGATTTCTAATATTTTGCTTAGTTTGTAGTACAGAACTTTTTAAAGTTCACGATTCAATCAAGTTTGGTACAAATGAGTCTATATCCTGGTTTTTTGAGTTCTCATCCGATTAAGCAGAGTAAAACTTGAGCGCTGGATGATTTTGATTATTAAACTATAAATTGCCCTACCCTAGGGGGCAGCAACCAAAATCACAAGTGCCATTTTTTTCGAATTCACAAAAAAAAACCCCTCTATATTTCAAGAGCCGCAAAATGCACGTGAATACGAGACGGTGATCCTTAATAAACGGTGTCACGAAGCAGTCCTTGAAGAGCTGCACGCGGCTCTGGAGCCGGAGGTTGAAAACCACTGCCCATGATAAACTGGACTTCCATGGTAAACTGGATTTTCATGGAAAACTAGACTTCAATGGTGAACTGGCCCGCCCTAGTCAACTGGATTTCCATAGTAAACTGGATTTTCATGGTAAACTAGACTACAATGGTGAACTGGCCCTCCCTAGTCAACTGGACTTTCATGGTGAACTGGACTTCCATGGTAAACTGGATTCCCATGGTAATCCGGACTCCCATGGTGAACTGGACTCCCACGGTCAGTCAGGGGTCGGCAACGGCGTCACGGTTGCCAAGTCCTTTAACAGAGGCGCACCGCTGGCGAGCTCCCCCTATTATTTGCTCGACCACCACCGCAACGTGGAAGGAAGGTAACGAACACACTAAATAAGTAATATAAAAAAATACTTTTTTTAAAGCATGCTTTTATGAAATGTACTAGTAATGGCAGAACTCCACGACTCCAGAAAGTGGCCCCGAGGCTTGCCATAACGTAAGGGACCGTAGTCAATTACAGTCAACGTGAGTTGACCGTGGACAATTAGACCCAAGCCGAAACATAGCATATAAAAATAAATATTAAAAAATCTATTTTTATTTTGTATGATAGAATATAGAATTGTCATCAGTATGACATAAGTATACCAAGTTTGCAGTCGACACCACATTGGGAAGTGGGCTAAATTTGAGTTACAAAATTTGAGGATACGTCAACAACAGAGTGAGTTAATACATTAAATAAAAGCATGTAAAATAAGTAATATTGAAAAATACTTTTTTTAAAACACGCTTCAATGAAATATACCGTACGAGTAATGGCAGAACTCTACAACTGAAGGAAGTGGCCCCGAGGCTTGCCATAACGTAAGGGGCCATGGTGATTTACAGCCAACGTGAGTTGAGCGTGAACAATTAGACCCAAGGCAAAACATAACATGTTAAAAATAATGTTTAAAAATATAAAAAAAAAGTTTTATGATAGAATATAGAATTGTCATCAGTATGACATAAGTATACCAAGTTTGCAGTCAATACGACATTGGGAAGTGGGTTAAAATTCAGTTACAAGATTTGAGGATACGTGAACAACAACAGAGTGAGTTAATACATTAAAATGAAAGCGCATAAAATAAGTAATATTTAAAATACTTTTTTTTTTAAACACGCTTTAATGAAATATAACGTACGAGTAATGGTAGAACTCGACGACTCCAGGAAGTGGCCCCGAGGCTTGCCATAACGCAAGGGGCTATGGTGATTTACAGCCAACGTGAGTTGAGCGTGGACAATTATACCCAAGACGAAACATAACATGTAAAAAATAATGTTTAAAAATATAAAAAAAAAAAGTTTAATGATAGAATATAGAATTGTCATCAGTATGACATAAGTATACCAAGTTTGCAGTCGATACGACGTTGTGAAGTGGGTTAAAATTCAGTTACAAGATTTGAGGATACGACAACAACAACAACGCCAACAACAACAACAACAGTGAGTTAATCAATTAAATAAAATCGTGTAAACCCCTCCCCCCCCCCTCGCATCTGACACGTCGCGATCCCCGCCCACGTGACACGGCTATTAGCGAAGCGCTTCCGGTGCGCGGCCACCTCAACCTCCCGGCTGCGAGAGTGACGCTGTGCCGGCCTCGCGGCTTCCGCATTGGACGCGTTTCTCTTTAATTTTGCTTTGCATTTCTGCGGGGGGGAGGTTTTTTTTCGTCTTCTTCTTCTTCTCCTCCCTTCTCCATTCTCCTCCTTCTAAACAAACAACAAGAAAAAAAGCCTGCCTCGTTTATTTCGTCGCCGCCGTCGTCGTCGTGTGCTACTTCTCCTCCAGACTCTCGGCATCATCATCGTCCCCCCCCCTCACGAATAAAGGCGGCAAGATGATTAGCATGTGGAAAATGCGCGAGTACTTGGACAAAGCGTAAGTGTCGCCGCCGCTGCGCTCCCCTCTCCACCACCTCCACGTATGCAAGAAATGGCTGACCTCCCCGCCGCCAAACGCGTCTCTCTCGTCTCGCTCGCTCTCGCTGTCGTGTTCACCTCTGCCGCCGTATTCTTAGCCGTCGTTCATTAAAAAGAGCGCGGCGGTTCGTGTTTTAATTTTTGCCGTGGTGCCAGACGGGTGGAAATGTGTCTCCCTGGACACTCGACTCTCACACCCCCCACCCCCCCTCACCACCCGGCTCACCGCCGCCATAGACCCTCGTAGTACTTCCCTCGGCCGGGTTTGGTGCCTCGTGGGCGGTAGGTTTTCTAGGAAAGAGGTGGCGACTTAGGCCTTCGCTGGCCCGTTTACGAAGGCAAGGCCCAGATTTAAAAAAACGATGTTGCTGCCTTATAGGCACTGTGTTGTACCACGTTGCGTATCGCAGGCTCGCACACACTACGAGTGTGAAGTTGTGTCACTTGGGAAGAACACTCGCAAATTACGACCAAGGACGCTGTCATGTCGCTGCTTTCTTTTGACGTTCAAATGAATGGGCATGTTTGTAGAATGCCACTGCAGTAGCATAATGGCGCGCCTGATACGTGAAAGTACATTTTCTATTATCAATGGGACATTCAATGTGTGTAGGACGGCATGGGACACAGCACAGGTACACATTGACGGTGATATTATTGGAATTTCTTTGGCAGGGATGTCACTAGCATGAAGTAATGGCGCGCCTTATACACGGTCTCTTTTTAATCGTTAATGGGACATCCAATTCGTGTAGTATACTACGGCCTAGCCTAGGGAAGTAAATACAAGAGAAGACTTAGATCTGAACGCGCATCTTAAGCCTGTATCGTTATTCCTTGTAGAATGCATAAGATATCAAACATGACCGGCTGCCCCCCCCCCCCATCGATCCCATCATATGACAAGCCATCACCACCCAACTTAAGCTATGAAGACTTAAGACTAAACCTCAATATTTCCTGAATAAGGCCAGCCTGTCAAACACGGTTATGTTTCAGTACAGTGATATTAATAACATAATCGTATGAGTTATTGTTATAGCATGTACATGTTCAGTAAAGCAGCAGCTTGGTACTTCATTTTTATTTCCATATTTTAATTAAAAACGACGGTACTGTATGTGGAAACACTTGAGGTGTATTATGCAACTAGCCACGCAAACATCTCGGGTGTTTTCGGGCAGGGTTTGTGCTTTAAGCTCTGGAAAAAAAACCAGGAAGCATAGTTTGACAATATACCTTTTTTTGGAAAAATCTAATTATGGAAACTCCTGTACAGTAATTACAATTTGGGACGATTACTTTTATAATGAACGATTACTCTTTCTTCATGGCCTGACTTACGTGTATTACTTAAATGCCTTGTCATTCTGATTTTTTGTTGTATTTTCCACGAAACGTGCAGTGTTTTCCACGTTGACTAACATGCAAATTCCTCAATGAACCCATGCATATACTTTACCAGTTTTACATGAACGATAAGGTATACACCTCAAATGCTAAAAGCATGTCTGTGATTGGGTGCGTTAACATTGGCCATTTCGACCTCGGTGAAGTCTATAAGACCAGAGGACTTTGAAATAAAACACTGTTACAGCACTTTATGGTACTCGGACAACTGGTAAGTGAACTTTAAGGTTTTGACGTGGAATGTATTGGGTGTGGCAAATTGGGCAACTCGTCTGCAAGTACAATTTGGTGAATTTTAAACATGTTTGCTTTTTCATTACAGGCCTTTTTTGTATTCCTCATCGTTGCATACACGTCTGACCCTATAATCCAAATATTCGTAATGTTTTACCACTCCAAAAATTGCTTCAAGATTGTCGCAACAGGTGTATTTATGGCACTGTTACATGGGATATCAAGACTAATAAAACCAAACAAAGAATAGTGATTATTATATTAATAAAGTAAGTTTTTATTATGGTCATTATTTACACTTCGATGCTCATGGTGTTAGTTTGTGTCTTGGACAACAAGAACAACATGATGTTCTTAACATTACAAAATTAGTGGCATTTAAATTGGTATACATAGACTCATCCTCATTTAAGTATAAGAATGTTTATGTTTAAGTAATGGTTGTGAGCTTCCACGCATGTTTTGGTTGACAACATTGCTGTTGCTAGATTGCACAACTTTAAGAGGAAGTACTGTAACCGTTGATGCCCGATACAATGTGAAGTCACATTATACAACCCACTTTACACATAGAGTATGGTGCTACTTAAAGGTATTCCAAAAAATCTGAACAGTTAAAAAAATTCAGATATGATTTTTACTATAAATAATACTTTAGCTGCGCGTCATATCACCAAGTCTGGCAAAAAATGTACTCGTTTATGCAAAGGTTAAGAGTTCTAGTTTTATTTCCTCACTTATCCATTCATTTGTTGTTTATAATCTGCAGGTTATTTGACCATATCACTTTGCTGGTTAGTGCGGGTTGGTGATGGCAGGCATCAGATGTGGGTGCAGAGATGTAGAATACAGTAATGGGGTTTTCTGCAATTCTACTTTACCACTTAGTCCCTTTATATACATTAAAGGAGTGATATTTTACTTAACAATGTGTGGCAGTTCACTCATCCTTAAAGGCATTTGCTTATGATATTACCTGCAGGATAAAGTAGCTTTGATAGGACCTGATGATGGGCACAGTCATGTGTACTACCACGCCAAGTGAACGGACACAACGCCTAAAGATTCAGTGGTGTTCCCACAATTATTGTTTAGGGCATGTGACAATTTGGGGTTCAACGTCCACTTTGTAAGAAAGGAGTTGATGGCATAATTTGACGTCATGGACATTCATTGATAAATCAGGCAGTGTCTGATAGCCTTCTTCCAAGGTGCTCAATGTTTGAGTGAAAAATGTGTAGTTTCCCCCATCAAAAATGTGTTTTGGTCCAAATAAACCACGTGCCAACATGAGAATGGTTGATTATAGTTTAAATGTTTTAAGCAAGGACAAAAAACACATGACTATATAACGAGCTTTCTAAAAATGCACACATGCACATGTTACTGGCAGCCAGTGTTTATGGAATGTAGTGGTCAATTAAAAGTAATTCATTTTCCTGAACCTAGTCCTTGCCACCTC
Organism: Lampetra fluviatilis; assembly: GCF_964198595.1. Classification (NCBI taxonomy): domain Eukaryota; kingdom Metazoa; phylum Chordata; class Hyperoartia; order Petromyzontiformes; family Petromyzontidae; genus Lampetra; species Lampetra fluviatilis. The sequence continues at coordinate 4,014,540 of NC_136278.1, read as the reverse complement.
ACCACTGTACAGGTGTCCATGGTGACAACCATCAGGTGCATGCAGTGTGCACTATGAATACAAAAAACATTGGTATTCACAAAAAAGGCGTCGACCAGGGAGAGAGCCTCAGGACTGAAGTTGAGAAACACTGCCCTCGTAATAAGTCCACGTAACATTTTGGTGACGATCTGTAAAGCCGGCACTTTGGAGGCAAGCGTCGGTGTCACACAGACAATTTTGAGAATCCCATACCCATTGAGATACGGGGTGGCCAAAAGATATCATACAAGTGGGTTTAGGAGTCCATCGGTGACCGCTTTTAACACTTTTTAATCCAACATACTACGTAGAATGCACCTGATTTTTTTTATTCGTGATACTGAGTGAGACATAACTGGATAAAAATGTAATATTGTTTTTACTTTAACTATTTGATGGTTTAAACTGTTTTTTTCAACCAGGTGGATTGCCTGGGCTTAAGATCTGCTCTTTACTCTCTCTTTACCCTCAAGTGACCATGCATTCTTTTTTCAGCTGGCACACTTACGCTAAAGAGACAAGTTTTCTAAAGTGCTCCTTTTTACATATGGAAGGCACAATCCTTGAGGAATTCTCTGTAAGCCTCTGCTATGCTTGAGCCTACCCATAGGACTTAGCCTATATTGCTTAATTCCTTTTAATTTTGCACCACTTAAAGCACAGTTGTCACCCTTAACAGCATTTAGTCTCTAATGCAACCTCAGTGTGGATCTGCATTTTGTCAATGCAGAGTTATAAACAAATTTCATATGCAGTAGTTCAGACTGCAGTAAGGGTACGTTCGTAATTAATTGATATACTCAAATAATCCTATAATTTGTTCTCAGTTTTTACTTTAATTTTGTAATATTTTCAAAATAACTTAGAGTGAAATTTGTATTTAAAGCTTTCGTATAATATCTTTTCCCTTCTCCGTGACTTTACCGAAAGAACCAAGAACTTAGAGTGACTTGACTTTTTGTTAGATGTGACCATGGTCAGGAAACAAGTGCATGCTGGCTGTGACCGTTATTTTTCTACCCAATTTTTATTTTACATTATTTATATGATATGTGGTCCGAGACCAAGTGTTGAGGTGGCATGATGTGCTGGAATATGAAGATGAGGATATTAGATGTGACCAGAGAAGAGGCCCCGAATAAAAGTGCATGTACAAACAGTCTTGGCAGTGGGACCCCATGCAATAATGGCTTGGAAGGAGGAGAACACTACGTAATGGCATTAAATGACTGCTTTAATTGCCAATGAAAAAAATCATGATACCTATTTAAGAATTGGCTACAATATGCGGGTATATATCCTATGATTTGTCATATAAATGTGATTAGTTGTACAAAATAGGGGTCGCACTGTTTTGTAAGAATTACGTAAAACACGGTGTCACTTGCTGTTGTGAATTATTCCTTTTAGGTTACCAAGGGGAATTTTTTTTTTAAATCTGGTTTCAGGGAGGGACCATGCTCTGAAACTTGCAAAACCTGTCTCGCGGTATTTAACAGCATGTTTGGTCACACTTAGTATCCTCTGCTCATTTTATGTACAATGCAGTATCATTTCTTTGAAACCTGGAATGGTTTTCTAAGGGAACGTTCCTATTTGTAACCACATAACATGTGTTCCTAACCAATTCAAATTAATAATAATTACATGGGGAGGGGGAGGAGTGGCATAGTGATTAGCGTACTGCGTGGTGACCCCGTGACCTGAGTTTGATTCCCACCCATGGCTAACGTCAGTGTAGAGTGATATCTGAACCAATCCTGCACCTCCTCTCCCCCTACCCTTCAACTTGCTCAGACTACCATGGCGACGTATGGCAAGGCGCACCCTCTGGATGGCCTTCATCTAAGTATATTGACAAAGAGCTGTAAACTATTTGTCATACGCCATCTTGCCATATTCGAAAAATGTTTGCTGGCTGGATTGCTGCCTGGGTTCATGACTGGCTGGTATGCCGCCAAGTGGGCGCGTGTGCTTGGGGAACGTCACCCCAGCACATCTGCGTGATGCCGGCACCCACATTCCACGGTTTGTGACATCACACCTCCACCCACTCGCCGCCGTGGCCGTTTTTATACCGCACAAATGCGTGGGCTCTGCTATCATACTACAGTTTGTTTGAAAAAGATGGACCCAATTTCAAAGCAGTATATATCACGATGGCAACATGTTACAATTCCACAAAAGTTACAAATGGTTTAATGAGTGAAGTTTTTCTTACCATTTTAAAAATGCTCTGTGACCTCCACCTGCTGTACGGACAACATCGAGACGATAGTTGAATTCGTCCTAAACGCCTCTCTTACGTTTTCCTCTGAGGTGCGTGGTAGCCCTGTGCTCTTCCCCTTACATAAACAGCCTGTTTCCTCAAATTGTCGATACCAACGACGAATGCTCTTTGACATTGGCGGATCAATGCCAAAGCGCCGTTGAAACGCACGCTGCACCGCAATTTCGGATTCAGTCTTGCTGAACTGCATAACGCAAAATGCCTTGTGTTGCGGGGTCACCATCTTGCGAATGAATGAGGTTAGGGGCTGTTTGTGCGCTGGGGGAGGCAGCTAGCAGCAATCATTTGAAACTCTATGCCCCGCCCTTTCAAGTGGTAAGAGTTTCATTCATGGGCGGTACATGGTTGTAGAGATATAGCGGTTTCAAATCGAGTCCATCTTTTGAAACACCCTGTATATCATATACTACATTAGGACAAAGCTATGCTTGCTGGCTAGCTGGATGGAGTGAAGGGGGGGAGGCGTGTGCGGAATGCTAGGTATGATAATCATTACATATATGGGGGACTGCAGCCTGCATCACACTTGTTTTATAGCCATTAACATTTAGTATTCTTGCCATCCTGCCATGTTAGTTTGGCTAATCTTATGGCTTTTAACTTACAGCGAAAGCTTTTGTGGAGAATTGTGCTGCATGCTGTTGAAAATAACATTAATTCATGGGATGTGCCAGTGAAGCACTTGTGATGTAATATGTAAGTTCAAAGTCTTTCAGTACCTGAATCAATTTTAGCTGACTACAGGTGGTACAAGGTTCATCAACAATGGCAGGTGTTACTATGATACAGTCCTCAAGGTGACCAGAATATTATTTAAACAAGTGTTCAGGTCTTGAGTTTTAGGAATTTTAACCTTGGTGCACGGTGACTTTCCATGTAATCATTGTACGGCAGAAATATAATAATTATCACGAGCTATAACAGTGGGACAATGCATTTTCTTGTGTCGCTGAAACATGCAACGATTTTAAAATAAGTTTGCATGAAAAATTACTTTGGCTGGATGTGGTCATGTGTGGCCAAAGCAAATAATGTAATTGGTGGGTTTTTTTGACCATTAACCTTTTTAACTTTATTCAAATGTTCTATGCATTTTTTTTACCTTTCTACATTCAACAATTTCCAACCCAGAACATCCTCACCAGAGGACATGGAGTTGATCATGAGGCCTTCTCAGTCTGTATTATATTTGTGATTAGAGACATGGGCCGTGATTAGTTTATTTATGTATCGGTAATATGCATTTATTTATTTTAAAAAAGCTATAGAGTTGCAGTGTTTTACACACGGTTATGTTCAAAGTGGGAAGAATTAAACAGTAATATGCAGTTACACAATTTAACTTAAGCCTAATGTTAGATTCCTGGTGGGTGACGTGTAGAGTGACTAAGATGTTTTACATAACTTGGTTTACATGACACATGATAAAAGATACCATCATCCCACCAATACTAATGGAGGCGGGATTTTTGTATACAACAATCCAGTTTATAATTTTCAGTGAACTTAAAAATAGTTAACACTTTTCACTGTCTCAAATTAGTGTTCATACCATGACTATCATTTTAGTAAATTTAATCCTTCGTTGGAACATAACATTTAATTGTAAAATTATATATTTTTGTATCGTTCGTCTGGAGGATTTATTCTTCAAATGTGGTAATACATTTATTTTTAAATATATTGCCTTAATTTATTTTAATAATTGAGTCTTTCCATGAATTAACATTGTCACTTGATTTACCACTTTTTACTTCCTGCATAATGTGTTCTATTACTTATGCCGCACGACATTTCATTGTTCCTAGGGTTTGTTTAAAAAGAGCTGAGCACTCTGATGTGGAGTTCAAAGGTTGGACAAAAAGCCCTCCTTGAGAGCTCTAGAGTTTCCCCCCCACCCAAAATTAATTAATTCCGAGCATCTAGGCTAATTTTAACCTTTTGCCTGTCATTAATGCATTCTAATCCGCCAAAGGTTTTAAATATTGCAGAATTTAAGTTTTTGGCCTTCCACACAACGCCACAATTCTCCATCCCTCAGGGTCCCTGGCACTGGCTAATGCATTCCCATCTAATTAATACTGCAATTAGGCGTCCTTTAATTAGGGGAGCTCCTGCATATTTTATAATCACGGCAGTGCTGCTAAAATGGAATGTCAGCTTTAATGTACATCTTAGAAAATTATTACTCCCTACCTTTGTGAAAAATGTCATGGAACAGTGACACTCCCTGTTTTTTTTTTTAAACAAGCAGAGGTGACTAGGCCAACTTCAAGCCATGTGAGTGCCTTGCATTTGTGGTCTGAGGGACGAGCAACTGAATGGACAAGCGAGGTGCCATACAGCACATGACATTTATTGCCAAACATTTTAATGTCAGATATCATAATCTATTGGGTGTAAGTGTCACATTCAGTCTTATGTGATGCTAGTGTTTTATGCAGATATTTAGAATGCAGCAATTATATGGATAAATATTCATAACTGCAGTCATAATAAAATGCATTATATTCTATATTAGTTTATTCACTCTTTTACAGTACACCTTTTTTAAAATGTAACTATTCGAAATGTGGTGTTGCTGTTGTTGACTTATAAATACATAGAGTCTAATTTATAGCAACATGATTAATCCACTGCTGGATGTTGGCCCCTCACATCATATTCATTATTGGGGCTGTTTGACCTTATCTGTGCTGGTCTGTGGATTCGTAAGGTGGAGCCCAAAGCCTGGTTCTATCACTCGCCACTGATGTTTGCTTTGGCTGGGATTTTAACCGAGGTCGTCGGGTTCATGGGACGGTGCACTCACCACTACATCATCGTTACACCAAACTTGTTTAATTACCAGTAAATATAGTCCTTTTTTTCGTCGTTGTTACCTTTTTTATTTTACCAGCCAAGGCTCACTTAAGGCTCACTTAGCTACATAGCTATTTTTCATAATCGACCTGGCCGCAAATCATAGCTCAACAAAGTAGCTTATCACGTGGAAATTTATATCAGCCAAATACTGTAAAATGTTTTTTTATAAATCTGGAAGGAAATACCGGAGGACCTGGAGAAAAATTCACACGACCACGAGGAGAACGTGAAAACTCCAAATTTACAGGCATTAGGATTGCAATTGAACCCACGACCTGCATACCAGGCGAGGGAGTTAACATCCCACCACTGTGGTGTTATCGTTGGGCTACCTAAAGCACCTTTGAAGGCCACACCTGGCGTGTTAGAACATCTCGCCACCGTGGCGTCCCCATAAGTTAAGAAAATATCAAACCAACATGGAGAACGTTTGTGTTTGCTTATGTAGTGCAGAGTGTCTTTGTACATAAAGAGATTTGTACCATGACAAAATATATTCAAATATTGGGCATAATTTGATGGACTGTACACATACATGTATGAATTTGTTCATGTATAAATTTGTTAACAGAATGTTTTATTTATCATGGTTGGCTTGTTAGAGTTCATATTAATATATGCAGAGTTACCAAACTGGAAGATTGACACGAAGAATAATGGATGGTTGAAGTCATTTTCCTAATTGCTAAAATATCATGTTGCTTTTTCCAACATTGCTGTACATGTGCATAATATCAACACCATCATATGTAAATGTGTTGAGGTGTGGCATTAACCATTGACGTTTTCCTATGTTTGTCTTTGTTATGTACCTTCAGAGTTTGTTTCTAGTTATATGTTTGCGGCAGTCAGGGTTACTGTTTATAAGGAGGGTGAAAACTTACACTGCTAAATTATTCCTTAGGTCATATTCACTTTAAGATGTTTTTTGTTCATGTTTTTGTTTTTTGTTTGTTGCGGTTGCACCCGATTCAAGAGCTGAATGGCTCACAGGGCTATACCTAATAAATGAACTTGATGTGCATATTCACAAGAGTACGGAGTTAGCAGTGCATTTCAATAAAGTGCTGATGGAATTTTTTTTTAGGTGTTATATTTTTTTGCGTTTATTATGAGGACTACAATAATAACTAGTTTGCTTGGTATATTTAGCATTCATGTTTAAACAAGTGGTACAGACCTTCGATAGGCTCCACTAAAGAACTTCCAATACCACAGAGACAATGTTATAACATTATAAAGGCAGCTAATGATATTATAACCTGTAGTGTCAGTAAGAAGTGACATTGTATAGCAATTATGTGTGTAATATTTTATATACTTATATCGTCATTAAAATTACATTTCTGTTTTCTGCTACATTAAATTATAATGTGTAAACATTACCTCGTATTAATTTAAAAATGCTCTTTATTTTGGTGAGATGAACAAGAAGCTACCTCCATTAGGCGTGTTAAAATTTCACAAGGCGTTAAACAAAAATCGTAATCTTCACGTATGATTGTTTTATGAAAAGCTGAAACGTGAAACTCAAAATGCCCCATTTTCTACACCATTTTTCAAGGAGTACTACAAATGCCCACGGTGTGAAAATACAATCTGGGATTGCGAGTTTTTTTAAACGATGAAATTGTAAAGTCAATACACTTTGGGTCTTTGGTGGAAAATTGAATTGCACCGAGATTATCGGCAAATATTTGTATAATGAAAGCACAAGTTTGATATTGCATCGGGTAAATAATATGTACTTGGATGACGAGACACCAATGTGATCATTTTTATCCTCTTTAAGTCTATCCAGGGCTCCAGTTCAGTGCCCTTCATAGTCCTCAATACCCTCTTCTGTGCGAGGCTGTTTTTTTCTCATTCAAACCACCTATTTTACATGGTATTGCGATATAAATGCGATGGAAAGTATTACGTTGGTTAAAAACATCGCTGTACTTTTGTACTAAAGCGTTACATGAATGTCGAAAGGTAACCCCCCCTTTGCATAGCATTTTAAATGTGTGAAAAACGTAATGCGTTTCCTAAACGTTTAGTATTTTGTGCAAACCTGTACAGTAAAGTGAGCCTTTGGATTAAAATTGTAATGGTTGATTATTATCTGCACATTCCGTTATTTATTAGCAGCTTTAATACGTGAGATTTACAATATACGCTTAAGATTCTTATGTAATCCTGTGAACATTGGAACAACATTTAATCATTACATTACAGTTGAAATATTGTTTGCTAAATTAATATCTTGTTAGTCGGTTTTTAACAAGACATTTTAGTGACAGAATGATATGCTCATTAAATGTGTTGGCTATGCTTTCATTTTATGATCATAGGATTAACGTTTTGGAATGCATTGCTTCTGTATATCATAATGTATAACTACGATACCAATTCTGTTAATCTAACTTTGTAGAAATTTCCCGTATTAATTAGCTTGAATTTAAAATGCTATATATAATCCTGTCTGATTTAGTTCCTTCCACTGAAAGCCATACACTCAAATATATTTGTTTTTTTTATCAAGCATACATTATATTTGCAAATTCAATGCTTGAGAAAAAATACTTTATTCATTATATCCTTAATAAACAGTTCGTGTGACTTTTAGTAAAGAGTATATCAAACTCAGGGTTCAAGTTTCTATGAAACTGGAAGCTTCATTTGGCCCTTGGGTCTGTGATATTGATGAGACATGCAAGGGTCATGATCTCTTCTTGTAACTACGGCTCTATAGCTCTGCCGTTTCTTATTGTACATCAGTGGCCGACCATAAATGTTCTTGGCTCGCTGAAATGTCCGACCCGACCGCTCTCTCGCCTGTGGAATCCCGATATTAAATTGCACCTAATCATTCTTGGTGCACAGGTGTTCGAACGTAGGCGTGCGATTGGCATAGTGTTCTCTCCTTCGTGTGTTGACTTAGATTTGTTTGGACCTACGAAAACTTAGTTGAGGTGCATTGCATCTATAATCAACGGCATGGAATCCCCCATCAAAATCGACTGTCAAAATGGGAAGGACTAACGTGTCTGCATTTTCTTCGCATTCCGTTCTGATGAGTGTTTGGCAGGTTGCATTCAGACGTTTCAACACGATTCTATGCTTGCTGCCTGCACTGTTATTTCCTGTCCTGAATAAAGCCTCAATTGCATATTTCTACAATACTGTCCTGCTTTAATGGTGCAGGTAATGCACGCCGTTTTGCAATATAAAGCGTTGCTAATTAGTTAAATATGTGCATGCCAGAGTGTTCTACTTCTAAGTGTCATATTTACAACAAAAAAGATTCAAGTTGGTGAAAAGCAGCACCATTGTTGGAGACGGGAAATTATTTCATGCTTCATCACTTGCCTGAATCCCAAATCCGTATTGCCTTCATACTCTGCTAGTCTAGAATGTCAGCGCAAGGCCAGAATCAAGCCACATGAGTCAATTTTTAGTAGTATACAGTAGGGCTGTATGTGACACTCTATGCTTCCTGTCTTAAAATTGGTTAACCGAATGCATTATCACAATGTTTTTATTTTTCAAAATTTCAATTGAACGTTGGTCTTGGGTGCAGTAACTCTTTCCGTATTGTTTTTTCACCTCTTGTTTGTCAGTTTTCGTTTTTTTTCATCACATGAGCTTTTATTGAATAATCAGTGCAATAATGAAGATTTGGAGTTTTCTTATAACGCATAGCTGCAGCGTAATGCGATACAGAACCATTAGGTACTAGGCTTAGGGGTATAGGTCAGTGTCATGTTGCCACCTGGTAATATTGGCTGCAATGTGTATTTTAAAGGATGTCTTGCCCCTTGGTCTTAAATAATCCCCAAGTGTGTGTGTGTTTCTTGAACCACACACTAGTTTTCATTTTTGGATATCCCCCAGACAAAAGACAACGAGCAAAACACATACTTGCCACCACACAAGATTATGCGACCTGGCATGTGTATCTCCCTAAGTGCTTCATCCTTCTATCTTATACATATTGGAGCTGACTTGTTATGCTTGTGTATAGTACTGTGATATGCCCCAAACTTCCTTTTTTGTTGTTAATATGCTCTTTCGGAAAGCTGCGGCAATTTATATTAGGCTTTTTTGCTCCAATTATATACAAAATATTTGACACGTGTCCATTGTGCACCTTAAACCTGATATTTATTTAGCGTAACAAATTGGCCGTCATTTGATTGTATAGCCTTTTGGTGTTGAAATGCGACACATTTGCTGATTAAGTTAAGTTGAAGAATAATAATTCCCTTGCTATAATACATTGGTCAAATATTCCTTACATACTTTTAATGCGATTGGGCTGAATTTGACTATGTTAAAATAAGGAAAAAACGAAATTCCTTCTGTTTGCTATACAGCCAGAATGGCAAAAAAAATCGTCAATAGCAAATCAGTGTTTCTGCGGTAACACTTTTTTTTTAATCTCTGCAAAAAATTGCACTGCTAAGGCTTACTAACTAGGCTCATTTCACTGTTAGAAGAGCCAAATTGCCCAGCAGCATGCTTCACTGTAATTTTTTTCTGCAGTAACCCACTGTGAGAACGCGAGCGCACGGAGGCTCGGGAACAATGTGAAGCTGTGTTAAGAGAGGCGTGCGGGTTTACAACTCCGTGCGTGCAGACCTGGGGCACCCAGAGCCTGCTTGTTTCTTGACACCTGCATCCAGAGCCAAAAGAGAGGAGTAATTTTTTTAATTGTGGACCTTGTGGTGGGCAGATGTACGGGAACAGTGGATGCTTTTGTTTGTGTTTTTGTCCGCAGATAATTGTGGATGTTTCAAACCCCAGTGTTTAACTTCGAGATAAATCGCAGCAAACATTGCAGCTGGAAATTATGTAATTGCACACATAATTTAACATTCTTAAATACTTATTTTTATATGTTGCAATACAATTTATATTTTGTTATTGAGCTGTAATTCAATTGACCAACAATATACACAATGCCTCCATAAATATACCTTCATATTACACGGTAAAACATTTGTTCACTTGAAAATAATGAATACATAAGATTTCTGCAGACTTGGAGGCCTTCCATCCGGCAGTTGATTCAACGCGGCCAATGACGTCGTCATAAGAGGTGTGCAGTTATAGAGACTTCTGGTTGAAGGCTCTTGTACATGTAAACAGGAGGGATACATGAGAATAATGATGGCTAACATTGTCGGGTGTGTGTGTGTGCCTCTGCGTGTGTGTGCGCCTCTGCGTGTGTGTGCATTTCATTTGTTTCAGAACGAACATCGTTATGAATTACACGGAGATGGAGGCGAAGGTGCGGGAGGCCACCAATGATGAACCGTGGGGACCTTCTGGGAAGCTCATGGGAGAGATAGCCAAGTGAGTAACACTGGAAGGACTGGTGCAAAAATCCTGTACCCCCAACCATTTTTGAATATTTACTTCTGTCTATATATTCATTTTAGTCGACCAGCTTTGTTTTGTAGCACTCTGTCATCTACGTTGTGTCTTAATCTATTGTACGAAGACTTTCAAGTGCAATAAGCTGTTTGCATTTTATGTTTTCTATGCGTCTTCACAGCAAGTATAGTGGAGAAAAGTCGTAAGCGTTCATATCCGTAGTTGTATATAAATATAATGCATGTATGAAATGTCTTAAGGGCGTATAGGGAATTCATAATTCCAAAACAATTGCCGTGCGTTTTTATAAAAATTTCTTTGGCAATAATAAATAGTGTATGGGTTTTATATGCTTCCTTTTTACGATATATACAGTATATGTTTGAGTTTTTTTACGTGTAAAAATGGAAAAAGGCTTCATTTAACATTGACTGTATGTCGCTGTTTAAGCTCCTGCCACTTGGCTTGGTCCACATCCCTACATCATTGCCCCTCGGGGATTGTGGGTGATTTGACCGTGGTACTCGGACCACTGGGAGACCAGCTGTGCTAACCGCCTCATAATTGTACCAAAAGTTCGTTATAAAAACGCGTCCGCGTGTAATTGTACTGTATCGGTAACTGCTTGCAGATGTCCGGCATGATTTTCCATTATGTGGTGGCGTATAAATTTTTAGGCAGTTTTGACTTGTGTAGTTGGGGAAATTGTTGGAAAATGGGTTGACAAGGGTAGGTTTCGTTTAAATTTTTACAGTGAAATGGTAGGTTAGCAAATGTTTTGTTAATAAACTACAGGAATTGAAACCGGTACATAATAAATGGTAATGACTTAAAAATGGTTGGGGCATATTTTGAGCTTGCAATAATTATACTTTTCTGAAACTTTGTTTTGCATAGTTGTAATTAATTGTACATGCATAAAACCTAAAATAACCGGAAAGGTTTTAAATTGTTGTGCAATTTTAAAAGATTGAATTTTACCTCAAATTACCTCATAATGTGAAAGTTGCTTGACATGGATGTTATAAATTTGTTTAAATACAATGAAAGCTTTTACACACTATGCCGAGGTAAAAGGTGCAACTAAAATACAACTATATTTGACATTGATAAATCATTTAGTTTAGAGATCATAGGATTTGAACTTAATATTTTACAATCAATGACATAAAGTGTTATCTTACCTGAAACAAATTAACAGCTTGAGAAAAATGATCTCTCTTAGAGTTGACAACAATTAATTTTCCAAGCATTTCAAGTAAATTATGTATTGTATTACACTCACAACATCAGTGAAATTTTAGGGGTTGTAGTTTAGAGGGAGGAGGATGGAGAAACTAGAATAAAAACTTCCATCAATCAGGGACCATGACATTGGTGAACATTGATTCGGAGGAAAGCGGTTTTACTTTATTTTGCTATGGAAAGGGTAAGACCTTGTTTATTATTTGTTACAGTTTTCTACATCTGTGTTATGTTTTATACGTTGTTAGGCCACAACCATTTATCTCAGCTGTACGTCATATTGATGTTCGAATCTCGATGCCGTATAAATTACAGTTTGAAATTGCTAATTGCGTAATGGTAGCCTCACTCAAATTGTGATGAAGCTGAATAGATTCATCAGATCCAGTTTGTATCATGTTCACATTTGCTGTCTTGTGCCAAGGTCACATCCAGTCTGAGATATGAAGTGTATATTTCTATACAAATAAATAGGCATTTCCTGTTTTCAGCTATTCATTCATTAAACTGAAGGCCTATCATGGGTAAAGATAGCCCTCGATGAGCATGGTTGGCTACGTTCGGTGCGAAATAAGTTCAACATACATATGTAGTGGATTTTTCTATTGAAACGACCTTGCATTTAACGTGTATCACAATGCCGATGCCATTATTGTTAAGATTCTCAAGCTGTGCTGGCCTTGAGCATTTGCCCGTCTTGGAAGTGTCACTGCAGCACATGTGCTCATTCGCCGTTCTAACAAGTGTATCCTCCAGGGCGTGGCCGGCAGGGTCATCTCACAGTCGGCACTCTCGGTCAAGTCTGAGAGCGTTGCCAGTTAAATGTTGAATGCGTAGTCACGGAGCTGCAGGCATTGCATCAAAACGTACATTGATTTGTGTCTCATGTGATCCGAGATGTAGAGCTGCTCTATGCTTTTTGCAAGACACCACCACCCAGGAATGTGCCTCGAGCTTGTGAATTGATATCATGAGTGTGTATGTTTGTGTGTGTATATTAGGATTCAGGTGAAATATCACAAGTTGTAATAAAGTTAGCAGATTAATCAATTGCAACAAACATCGAACGCGTAAAAGATAGCACTTTAAAATTCCCTGTTGTGAGCGTGCACACGTTCTTGTGACTCAATTGTTGTTTTGACACATTAGCAGATGAATGTGAGTCTGAGCACAACTAGGATAGGTTTAGGGGGATATTGACAGATTTAATTCATGTTTCTGAGAACATTGTGTAGCGTATAACATCCTTTTTTTCGCTCCGCTACCCCCAATGGGATGAAGATGTTTTACTCGGCGCTCTTACTGCTTGAGTTTTTATTTGCCAGTTATGTATGCCAGAAATATTATGTTCTCAGATTTCAGTTATGTAATTCATGCAACCTGAAGGACTACGGATTTGAAATGTTTCCGAACGGTCAGTGACAATAAATAGATGGGGCTTTTCGATTTAAAGCTTTCGTGACTGCAGGGATTCATCTTGTTGGTTCTTTCGGTAAAGTCACGTAGAAGGGAAATAATAAAATAATAAAAACAAAACAATAAAATTCTCACGGACGTTTCGGCCACAACACAAGCAGCCGTCCTCCAACGGCTCTGTTTCTTCACCTGAGGACGGCTGCTTGTGTTGTGGCTGAAACGTCGTGATAATTTTTATTTTATTATGTTTTTATTGTTTTATTATTTCCCTTCTACGTGACTTTACCGAAAGAACCAAGAAGATAGATGGGGCTTAACTTTTGTCCTGCTTTAGTAACCTTTTTTTCGTTTTGCGATTTTAGTGGTTTTTAATATTGTTTATATATTTGCATTGGCATCTGGACATTTGTGAAAACATAATATTACACCATGTATGCCATGCATGGACCTTAAGCATAAAAATTGGTTTCATTGCCATAAGTCCTTACTTTTTAAGCTGGCTTATGGCCAGTCACATAAAAAAAAATGAGGCAGACCATTACCATATGTGCTTAGTTTCCATAAATATATACGCATCGTTCAAAGTCAAGTAAATTGAAAGCGTCGTCAAGCCACCCTTGACATTTTTTTTGCACTTATCTGCCAAATTTATGGTGATACATTTTCCTTCATGACAATCGCATAGGTCTACATTATTACCAGAGCGTTTGATGGCATACGTCCGGCGACTAGCCCTTGAGAATAGTGTCGCCCCATTGTGATTCTGCACCTATCTCAAAGGGTCACAAATAAAGATTTGTAATTGTTGGGCACAGCAGGATGCATTCTTTCTGAGTCGACCATATTCACCCGTGTATTATGTTGCTCGAGTGCCAGAGAGTGAGTCTTAGGGCCTGCTGATCAAATACTTAGTTACAGTGTCGGGAAAATAATCAACAATAAGGGCACCACTTTTTTTGTACAGCGTTTTACTTTCTGCAGTGGTTGTATTACATGTATTGCATATCTTTGTTTTAAATCGGGTATGACAATTACTTTTGCACTGCTGTGCGATTTGCTTATTAAATGCATTTTAAATATTAGTCAACTAAATTGTTGGATTTGTTGAAAAATATCACGTACAAAGAAGTGTGCATTGTCTCTCACTGAAACCTAAATCTTGCACATCTTAAAAAAATTATCACGTGGAAACATCCTTTCCTTCTTAAAATGTAAACATGTTTAAAAAAATATCCTGAACCTGGGTAACAATTGTTGGGAGGAAATATCATCATTGCTATTAATAGAGCATTTACAACTTTTCCTGCTGAATGGCTGCAGTGACGGTGGCTCGCACTAAATGATCTTCTTCAATTCCTAACCGAAATTAAAAAATACACATATATATACTCCCATACATTTTGTCAAGACTGAGCTTCCTTGTGTTATTTAGCGGTATTTTGATAGGTTGTATGTCATGGGGGGGAAGGGGGGGGTAACAAATGACAACTGCGCAACAGAGGAAGCGGCAGGGGCCCATGAGGTCAGTGGTTTGGGCCTTGCGCTGACACGTCTGCAGCTGGATAAACAGATTTTTCGCGCCCTCACAGGCCGTTTCCTGCAATCCATGGTCACGGTTAATGAGTATGGGGTGGTTTGTTGGGGTCTGAGTTTGAAGGGGGCCAGCGAAATGGATTGGTGGTGGTGGGAGGGTGCTGGCTTGGCATTGTAGGGGTGGCATTGTAAATTTAAAGGAGTTGGGGGGTGGTGGGAGTTAGGGTGCGTTCGGTGGTGGTTAGGGTCAGCGGGGTTGGGGGAGATGGGGGTGGCAAAATATAATTTTAAAAAATGTTTAAAATTGCCATTCACTTCCCATGCCGGACGCAAAGCCCTGATCCGTCAAAATCGCACCGGTTTCTGGAAGAAAAGCTGGGGGGAAAAAAAAAAGCAGTGTTAATGAAGTTCATGTCGTTTAATTTGCAAAAGCGCATACCTCGGCCATGTGGAGCCAGTTATTGCGCCTTCAGGGAGATCTGGGATTTTTTGCACAATGTCTCGTGTTCGCTCAAGTAGAACTTGACAAAAAACACAAGCATTTAAGAAAAAAGCTAAGCTGGACTTTACCAAAATTCAATGGTAATGGTCACTGTACCATTCAATAGTTTCTACTAATTAAAACGCTAGTCTCCCAAATTGTCATTTAACAATGCAGGTTATTTTCCGCAAATTATGATACAAACAAAACAAACTTACAAATGTAAGGTTACTGCTCATTAATTGCATTCACACACAGCCAATATGACATTCAATGTAGAAAATACATTGTCCAATTTAGTAATGTTTTTGTTAAAATGCTTGTACGAGTGCCGTGTTACATATATATAATTGTGAGACCAGGCTTCCGGAGTGGACTTGAATGCTCGCGCTTTGAGTTTTACAACAAAATGAATACAATGGTTCAAATTAAGTGCGTGTTACTGATTCATGAATAATTAATTCACTTCACAGCATGTACTGCCTTGTGTAGGCACAAAATGTACTGCACTCAGTACAACTTGAGTTTAACTTTTACTAAAAATGTTGAGACCTACTTAATGAACTGGCTGTTCCAGATTGTTTTGTTTTTAATTCTCACATCATTTTTGAACTGTGATGTTATTGTTTAACAAATCTTGTCAAATGGTATTTAACATGTAATTGCAGTCTTATAATTACTTGACCTCTAAAGCTGCCAATTTGGAAAGGTTCTGTTTAGTGTTTCCTGCAGCAATGTGGAAGGCAGTTTTTGTACGATACAGGCTGTAGCAAGTGCTGTGCAGAAGATTATACCCCAAAGCTTTGCTTTGGGATTATTATAAAAGGTAACAGTGAAGAAAATGCGCATGCTACGCAGAGCTCTGTGCTAACAAAGCACAATTCTTTGTTATGATTGTATTACCTATTTTATTTGACCTTTTACCAATTGTGGAGTTATTTGTTTTTTAATGATGAGAATGATACCATATTTGAGAATAGGTGGTGCAGGTAACAGATGTTGTTATGATGATGATGATGTTATTATATTCGTTGTCAGTTTAACAGCTGATTTGTAACTGCTGGCTATAATTGTAAAAATTATCCTTCACCCTTGTAACTGTTGGTATTGGAACATCATAATCATTATTACCGCTGTTCCTAATTTCACAGGTAATTGATACCCGGGCTCTCTGTTGCCGCTGCCGCTGCTCTACCTCTGTCAATGTTACAATTAAAATTGACAGCTTTAGTGTTTATCATCGAAGTACGTGTTGAACGGTGGAGGCAAGAACTCGAGAGTTGAGGGAGCTATGCCTGGCGGAGCAGTCGCTCCGAGGCTCCAGATTGACTCATCCCCCTGCTGCTTCTTCCACCCCACAGAGCGACGTTTATGTACGAGCTGTTTCCGGAGGTGATGAACATGCTGTGGGCACGGATGCTGCGCGAAAACAAAAACAACTGGCGCAGGGCGTACAAGGTGCCCCCTTGCAATGTTTATTTCACTTAATTATGTACAATTTTATTGCAGTTCAAAATTATGTTTTTGTAGAATTAGAATTGCAACATTTTTGAATTCTGTCATCGTGTTTGTAAATTCTTGAACCATTTTTTATAATAAGGGGGTAAAGCTCGGCACCTAAACTTAATGGTAAGCCTAAATATGATACACCTTAAAGGGTGCCAAATTAAATTAATGGTATTCCTTTATTTAGGTCCTGATAAAGGACCACTGGGAAACCCTTTTGTAAGGAAGGGGGTGGTGAGCATGTTGGTGGTACTAAATGTATCTCATTTGGAGAAGAGTAACCATTTTCCTTTTAAGAGATACCAAATTATATGATTCGAAAAATGTTCACAACATGTGTATCTATCATGGAATATTTTCATTAAACATGTTTAATTGCAAGCATTGATGTGCTCGGGTGTTACGGCAACAAACCAAAGCCCCTAAAATGCAGGCTCCTAAACCTGGTTTTTAGGTTACGAATCATTTTGCCATAGTTCCCAATGAATCGGTGCCCCTTCGTGTGTTCCCCCTACTTGATCACTTCAAAGAACATGCGACGTCTGTCAAATGTATATGTGAAAGAGTATTTTAGTCGTAATTGCAAAAAATACAACTTGTAAGCGGTAACAAAAAATGTCATCACTAAAATCCCAATTAATAATTACATCCCCTATTGTATAAATGAAAAATGCGTCTGTCCTATTATAATGCTAATGTTTCATGCTTGTTAACCACTGTCCCGGTTTCATATAAATTAGTTAATGCGGGAAATAAAGCAGCTGTTTTTCAATATGCAAACTCGTAACAGATGATCTTTGAGGGTGTTAAACTGCCACCAAGTGATGTAAAACCTCCACAAGCTGTGACTTGGGCAACTGCTAAAATGGCCCTCGTCATATTGCGGTACTTAAAATTCAGCAATAAATTAAATTGTCTAGAAACAAACTAAACAAAAGGCAGTAAAATGTAACGGGATGGTGCTTAAACAGATATCTAAAACATTTGCATGGGGCAAAATAAGTAAACCAGATATGAATGTATGAGCGTAAGAGTACTCCCCCCATCTGTCTGAATCCTTAAAACATTTATATCTTCCAGGGTTTGCTGCTGCTGACGTACTTGCTGCGCAATGGCTCTGAGCGCGTGGTCACAAGTGCACGCGAGCACCTGTATGACCTGCGCTCCCTGGAGGACTACCACTTTGTTGGTACGGCTTAAACGGGGGGAGGGGACACGATTCCTCAATGAGATGCACATACTCGCAGGAGTGGTTTTCCCCCTGCCAAACATCGCCATCGTGTGGTCTGGGATTTCAAAGTCTCGTGAAAATGAGGCTGTTGAAATTCAAGGAAAGCAAGCTTTCTTTGTTTAAAGATTTTTCACGTTTTTTTTTCACACAAGCAGGGAATCGATGTAATTGGTAAGCTTGCATTGTGGGTGTAGTTGTTTTTTTGTTTATTATTATTTGACTATATGGCTTGTTCTTTGCTCTCGCATGACAAGGCACGTTTATACCGCGAGCGGTTCACATCTGTGCTCTTCACATTCTCGCCGAGTCTTATGCACATCAGCCGATAGCACTCTTGTCCGTTCCACTTCTACTGTACCAACTTAAAAAATGTCTACGACCAATAACACCGGATCGCATTTTTTCACGGCGACGTGCGAATTCGTTTGTTCACCTCCGCTCATTCACCACCACCACCACAAGGGTGGGGACGTACAAATGTGCAAAGCAAATGGATGCTTGCAAGCGTAAACAGATTCACACATGCACGAACAAATAGCGTGCGTGTGCGCCCAACCACGCCACCCCCCGGAGTATTAATTACTCGATGCGGTCACAGCTCAGCAGGGGGGCCATCGAGGTTTGATAGCGGTGCGCCAACGTCACGTAATTGTTTGCGGATTTTCAAACGGGTGCTAGACTCCCTATGGTCATCGTGTGGGAGATGAGTGTGAGGTGTCTGGGGACCCCGTTAGCCAGGCTTGATGCAATGACAGCAAAAAAAAAATGACCGTGCCTTTAAATCTTGCGCAAACGTGCTTTATTTTACGCATGCAATGTCTAAGGAACTCCAGCGTGGCATACGGCGGGATAATTCCGTGCCTTATTATCTCATTATTGCTCATGTGCAGTTGGGTGTTTTTTAAATATATATATAAATATTTCTTCTCGGAAAAAACCGCGTACTCTTTTTTTCTATGCTCCAGCTTAGCCGCTTGATAATGTAATGGTATAATTACCAATACTGTAAATTGTGATTACAAACCAAAGACTACTATTAAAATAAGATGTAATTTTTTTTAGTTTGTGAATTCACGAGGCAAAATTGTGGATGCAAAATCTTTCCCTCGAGGCTGCCATAAACATATCATGCACGTATAACAAATGTTTATCTACTGGCAATGTGCATTAATTTTATTTTACAAAGTTGGTTCCTCAGTATTATTTTATGCATACCATGTCTTGTTTATCCAGCAGCATATTGATCATGGCTAATTATGATTTAAACAAATATATTTACTTTTCATTATCTTCCCTTCATTTCCTCATGAACCTGCATTTATTTGTAATGTTCTTAATACATTTACATAACACTGGATTCCCACCCCTGGGTACCAATGTCCATAACTCATCTAAAATCTTAACATTTGTTCCTATTAATGTAGGGTATGTATTCCTCATATATATAGGAAATAGACCTGCCTTCATCAACTTTCGTCCTCGTTAAACAGAGAATAATATCAGTCAACTAATGTGACGAGCATGTTTATTTTACTTTGTGGGTTCTTCCCCCCCCCCCCCCCCCCCCCGCAACTGTGTTACAGACGAGAATGGGAAAGATCAGGGCGTCAACGTGAGGCAGAAGGTAAAGGAGATGATCGAATTTGTCCAGGACGACGAGCGGGTACGCGAGGAGCGCAAGAAGGCCAAGAAACATCGAGATAAATACATCGGGGTGTCCTCTGACACGCGCTTTGGCTACAGTGAGTACGGATCAACATCTGGGGGGAGTGGTGAATGACAAAAGTGCATTGGCTGTGATGGTGTCCGTTGCATTTGTTCAATGAAAACTGTGAAAAACGGTAAAATTGTACGACGTCTTGTTTTTCGGTGGGGAAAATTAATACCGAGTGCAGATTATGCACTCGCCTGTAGTTTGCGTTGTTTCAAATGTGTGCTTGCTAATTGATTAAAATTGTGACAATAATTTTCCTAAGCAGTTATTTCTCCATTTAGTTTTTAAGCTATTTATACGAAGTAAAAATATAATTACCAAAATAAAGGCTTTACATTTCATCTGGTGAACTGTATAATACATTTTCATAATTGTAAGTGCACATTCCTGAGTAACATTTCTCACCTTTTTAAAAAGAGCTAGAAGCTCTTGGAGCAAAATTATCATCCGGCTAGTGTGTTTGGCCTTATTGAATCTCCGCGTGCCCTCAAAATTAATTTTAAGCACAACTTAATCAAATATTCAGTATCCCCGCTGTGTATTTAAGGTTCAAAGCAGAATTTTCCCAAGTTAACGCTCCTAAATCCCCTCTTTTAATGTTTAATCTGGGCGTATTAATCTACGGAAAGATGGCTGGCAAGCGGAGTGAATCCCCTGATCCCAGTGCTGCAGCCTAAATTAGTGCCAGTGTTTGGAGAGCAAATCGCAAGTAAAAGTCAGGAGGCAGACCGGGGATTTGCAGCGGGAAAATTGGCCTCCTCACATTTAATTTCAATTCCGCTTGATTCGTGAGGGCCAGAGAAAATTAGTCTCAAGAAAGGATGTTCTGTGCATTTAATGATGGCTATTGCATTTATTTGTATAAACTTATCAGAAAGGATGTTCTTCCGTTTACTGTGCAACAATTTGGCGCAGTCCAATGCAGTTTTTTTGGGAGTGCTTAGTCGAGCAAGTGTTCTATATAATGTGTAAAAATCTGTTTTTTGAGAACTAATAAAACATTTTCATAACCATATATTTATAGAAATGGCATAAATCCCCCTACCCATAATTTTTGTGTGGTTATATCCATCACAATTGTTTAACTTGGCTTTAAAAAGTGAATTCATGAAAATGGAGTAAATGTGACTGGATGATTTTTTTTGTAGATGATCGTTACGATTCGGAACCCAAGATGCGATATGACGATGACTGGGAACGTCCAAAACCTCCGACAAACGATGAGGAGGAATCCTCCGACAAACCTCGGCGAAAACAAAAGGAGTACCGCGATAGGTGTGTGCGCAATTTCCTATAAAAACTCTGATGCCTCTTGAGTGCTCCATATCCCCGTCTCCTCCCTCTCTACCCCTGTTCTACCCGCAATATCCAAAGGTTTCCCCCAGCTTTGCTTAAACAAATCCATATACATCATTATTTTTCCTTTGTTTAATGTTTTTAAGGAAATCCAGCATAACCAAAAGAGATCCAATCTTAAGTTTTCCACTGTCTTGGCCCGGTGTGTTCAGTAAAGCTAATTGAGCATTTATTATAAAAAAAAAATTACTTGGTCGATGAAAAACACTGGCTATGTGTACACAGTTTTAGGAAATCTAAAAAAAAATTGCCTCTAAGGAGTGTCTACATGCTGCCTCCTCTCTCAATCCATTGCAGTATGTTGCATAGTAATTTTATGTAAAACCAATTGTAGAATGGTAATATTACTCGGGGCTTAAGGTGCATTCTATAACCTTACTTCTTACATGGCTCTAGGAAACATTTAACTGCTTGTGGGGGGAAAAAAACCTATGACATGATTACCTGTTAATAATTAAATTTCATACCTGTGCGCATGAGATTGTCGATGAAACAGGTCAAGGACGGTGACACTTTAAACCGAACAGCTGGCTTGATTGTGGCTCCTTTCAGTTATCAGCATTGCTGTATTATGTCAATTAAAAAATCCATGCAGTTACAAATTATGCCTTGATAACGTGGCATTTTATACAAAATACATTCGCGACTCCAACCGACTCTTTCATCATTCTGATCTGTCTGCCTTCAGTAAGTGTCCTAGGCATATACATATTTTGCCGCGTCCTTTACAGCTTAGGGAGGTCCATCATCCAGCAGCGGATTTATCACGGATGATGATGAGGACGACGACGACGTTGGTGACAGTGGCTCATCTCGCCGCCGCACGCGGGGACGATGGGTGTAACGCGTGTTGAAGATGTCTCCCGGCTGCCCCGTGTGCGCTGTGTGCAGCGACAGCGAGGAGGATCACAAGCCGCGACGGAACAGCTCCAGCAGCAAGAACGCCTACGAGGACGACGAAGCCGACTTCGGTGCCTCGAGCTCCGCCGCCGCCGCTAAGGCTGCCGCCGAGAACAGCGCGGCCGGCAAAAAACGCCCCGCCGTACCCTCCAAGATGGTGGACCTGGGAGCAGCGACGCAGTACAAGGGGGCGGATAAGAAGGGGGGCGTCCCCGCTCCGGTCAAAACGCAGGTGCGTGCGTGATGGGGGGTAATTTTGTACGTGGCCCCGACGTGCGCGTATCCTGGTTCTTGACGCAGGAGCTTCTGCGTGGGTAGCTTGACGTTTTGCTCGTGCTGGTTTTTACCGAGTAGTCTGCGTAACCATTTGGTAAGATTTTGTTTCATTATTTTGAGATGATTACAGTATTATAGGAAGTTGACTTTCATGGTTTAATGTCAAGGTCCTTTTACATTCAATGCCATATTTAATTGTGCCTAATCGTTCAGAATTAACCTTGTGTTTAAAAAAAAAACTTTTATTTAAAAAATGTATTTTAACTTAATTTACTAATGGTCCGTTTTATAAAGCATATAAAATAACATTAAGCAACTACATTAAGACAAATTTACGTGGAGAACATGTATATGCGATATTTCCATTGTTGGCTTGGAAATCCAGATTTCATTGCTATGAATTGTTCACAGATAATGAATTGCACGTGTGCCACATGTAACACCATACCACACCACCAAACAAATAACAAATTACAAGCTACATCAAATTTTTGTCACCAATTGTAGCTTTACTCATCAGTTTATGGTTTTTGTCTTTAAATGTTATGCACCACTTACCTGTTCAACCACTGACCTGCCCATCATGTACGACTCTTATTAAGTTTTATTTGGTTCCAGTTTTGCATATTGTCTTACGAACCATTGCATGACGAAGGACTTGTATTCGTAAGCAAGAGTGACCAAATGACTGATATCATATAATGATGCGGAACATAGCCATGCACATGCACACACGACTTTTTAATATCATGTTCACATATCCATCGTATGCACGTATTGTAAATCTGCACGCACAATATGTATTGCTGCATTTATGCATTACGGAAAAATTCCAGTGATTTAGTTTTGTACTTTTTTAAGACATTTAATTGAGGATCCACTTGAAAACATTCTACAACTAAAAAACAAAGCAGTCCTTTTGTCCCTGCCTCATTTAGGCTAGCTGAGGCATCTGATGCGTTAAAGTACGGGGATGAAATGTGCTTGCCTACGAGCAACAGGGGAGACATCCTCCTTCCCCAGTAAACGTTAAACACATTGCAGCACAGCTGTGCGTCAAAGATAAACCCCATTAGAATCCGTTTATTTTCCCGTCATTAGGCTGATAGGCTGAAACAACTGGCATCTGAAAGCTATTTGTTGGCAGCGGCAGTTTTCGGCTTCGAACAGTTGTTGTTTGAAATTGGGTAATGGGCCCGTTCCACCGCTTTGCCCTCGTCTCTCTCCGTCGTCTCCCTCTCGCTCGCCCTGTACCCTATGGCTACGCTCCCTCCATCTGCTGTCAAGCTGAGACCCCAGCTGTTCCCGCCACAGCAGTGCAATGCACTGTACCGTCTCCGATGAGTGCAGCTGGCATGTGCCTTTTTGGGTCCTGTGGATGTCTGTGTTTGCACCCTTCCATCTTTTTGCATTTCCTCCGATTACTTTATTATGTCCGTGTACGAGTTTTGAACTGTGTGCCTCGTGGTTATGTGCGCGTATACTTGCACATGCACGCGTACTTGTATGAATGTTTACTTGCCTAAATGTAAACGCAAATATTATACAATAACACCTCCATTCACTATGTATATAAATATATGCATGGGTAAGGGTACGTTTTAACTTTTTTCCAAATGATTACACAATAGTTTCTTAATTTTGACATGTTTAACTTATTTGAAAGCATGCATTCTTTATTACTTTTGCTACTTTTGAATATATAGCGTATAAAAAAAAATCCCCCAGTTATATTTTACTTGTTTAACCCATCAATGCATCTGGACTGGATGTGATTAGAGGTAGACATGATTTTAAGCACAGCTGGCAAGATCCATTTCTCGAGGTCATCAGATGTTGTGAGCATATGAAACGGATGTGGCACAGCGATGCTCGCTAAAACACAGCTGTGTAGTGCTTACACGTACTGTGAAGCCATTTAACCTTTTCAGACTGGATGCAGTGCCAGGCATCTGCCCGCCTTCCCATCTGTTTATGCGATAAAACTTAAATTAAGTTATGTTTTTTTTGTCGCCCGGTGAATGCTTTGCATTTCTATGCAGATTTTCTTTAAAGTGGGTAACCAATAGCTCTGGAAATAGAATTATTTCTTTTGTGCAATAGTTACTTATGCAGGTGATTAATGAAGATTCGTTTTTTTTCTCCCAATTTTAAATAGAGCTTTTGCGTGCGTTCATCTTTGCGCTGAAACCCAGAGTTAAATAAGCCTTATTTTACACTATTGTTAAATGATACAGCAGCAAAGTCATTGCCTGACCTCTCCGTATAAATAGCTGTACCCAAGGGCAGGATCATACAAATTGATGCTGCTTTGGTTTAATGGGTGACATTAAGACTTGTTTTTCACACCCCTTTTCATTTCATCACTCCCAAATAAACGCCGCCTCTTTGTTTCCGCATTTCTCGTTACCGAGCCTTTGCAACAGAGACCTCTGGGATTGATGGCAGATATGTCTGTTTAGGTCAAAGGATTTATTTACTTAAGTTGTATTTATACAGTCCGTAAAGAAGAAAAAAAAACACAATATAGTTACTCTGCTAGTTTATATTCAGAATTTAATGAAAGCAGATTATCTTTTTGTTACTTTTTAGCCTTCTTATTTATTCATATTTTTATTAATAAGGCCAGCTAGTGCAGTGGTTCTGCAATTCCAAGTGTGGTGAATGGTGCGGAGACGCTCATCCAGCAGTTGACTGACACAGCAGCTGTACAAGTACGAAGCAGTTAGAGCTGCGCTGTGTGCTATTAGAATTCTGCAAGCTCGAATACTAGTTGGGGTTCAATTCAATCCCTAATTTCTCCCAGATCTGATAAGAATGGACTTACCCCCACCTGAAAACTGTGTATATTCCACAACCGGCTTAGCTCGAAGCAGGATGCGCATCAACCCACCACTTCTTGCTTGATTGAGAAATGCCACTTTGACTCTTTTTGACCTTGGCTGAAATTATGAGTGGTGCTCATAATTTTTCTTTTTTGGAATGTTATGTTGGTTGCTGAATAATTGATGATGGTGGTGGTGGTGGATGTTTTGCAGGCTACTCCCACTCCACTGGCAGCCGTGGCTGCTGCGTCTGCTCCCGCCGTCGCCACCACCACCATCGCCACTACCTCCAAGTCCACGGGTGACATTGCCGACCTGCTCTTTGACCCAGGCTTCTCGGGCACCGCTCCGACCCACTCTGCGTCTGGCACAGGTCACTTCGCCAGCCTTGCGCTAAGCCCTGCAGTGTGGGCAGGAATGGGCTGAGTGTTTCTGCCACCTTCCCCCCCCCTCCCCCACTTCCATACTTCATGTGTGGCCAATAAACATGACGTGCGTTGCATGGAAAACTATCCATCAACGCGTTGGACACACCTGACGTGCGCATGCTGCGAAACAGAGCTACTCGTATTTCTCTACTTTTCCAAGTAAAAATGTAACTGTGTTAAATATTAGATAAATCAAGATCATGACAAACAGCCAGCAGTTAAGTCGTAAAGAGGCAATGTGTTTCGATGGTGGGTGCCGTCAGCTATCGTGTGACCCAATTTGAAAGAGCAGTGACATAACAATTTTGGGTGAGCAGAGTCCTCCAAGCCCTGCTAGGCATCTACCCCTTGTTTTTACCATTGAGTGTGTGTGGCCATGAACCCTAAGTGTGTGGCCAACCAATATCTAAATGATTTCGATTTTTGTAGTTGAACATGTTGCACTATTTACTTTGCATTACAATGCTCACATGCTGTTTGTGCCCTTGGCAGACCTCTTTGCAGACTTTACTGCATTCCAAGAAGCTGGACCCCCAACCATGGCTCCCAGCTTCCCCCAATCACAAGGTTTGCCTTACACATTTCACCCTGTTACTGCACATTGGCATCATAAGTGCCTCATTATTCAAGGTTAAGCATCGGAGAGGTTAACATTTGAATATTGAAAGGAAAAAAACAAGAGACACTTGACAATCTTAATTTGCTTGTGTTTTAATCTTTTTCTCACAAATTTTTAAGTAAAATAATTTAAGACCTTCTTTATGCAGTGCTTAAAAGCATTAAACCTGGCTTTAAGAAACCTTAATTTTGGCACGTTTCTCATTTTTGCTCAGGGCTAGTGACAGATTTTTGATGTAACCTTTAGCCTGTGATCCCTGTACACATTGCTTCACACCGTTTCACACCGTTTCACACCATTTCCTGTAGGGGGAGAAGGTTGGGGGGGGGGTTAAAAACCTCTCACATTGTGTCTCTACTCTTGGTGGCAAGGATGGGGGGGGGGCACTGTGGGTCATATGCCCTTAGTGTTGCGTTTGGTTAAGGGCCGAAGTATTTCCGTACACTGTTCTGAAACTGCTGAGCCATTGCTTGAATTGATGGTAGACAAATATTTGCATTTTAAGCCAATGTTATGCTTAAGGGATTTTGCACGCATTGTTGGACAAAGTTGTCCTTATCGTACGGAAGTTGGGATAGGATTAGCTGTTTAGAAAAACTCATGCGATTTACACTCGTGTGCAGATTCTGTGTAACGATGCTTTATCTGTGTGTGTTGTAAATCTCCATAAAAGGGGAGGTGGGCCTTGTGGTTTTGTGTATCGTATTCCCACTCACCATATTGATCAAAGTTTGAGTTAAGCTTCTGTCTGACCAAAACCTCCCTGAGGATGGTCCAGCCTAAAATGAGTGGGTCATTGTTGCAAGTGCTTAAGAAAGAATTATGGGGCAGAATGTAGAGTTAGCTTCTCGCCAGACTTCCCTAACCGATTTATGTCAAGCTAAGAAATGAACTCACCAGCAGTACCTGTCACCACATTTACTTTTAAATGCAGGGTCTATTGTGTTTTCATTTCACTTCACTCTAAATAACCTGTATTTGTTTGAACTGTATGTTTTGAAGCTATTACATTTTGATCTTTTTTTTGTTCCAGCGGCCATTGGCAGTGCCAACAGTGGCTTTGAGGGAGGATGGAATGCATTCGGCCAAGGTCCCAATGCTGCTGCTGCTGCTGCCTTGAGTGGTGGAAGTGATGACCTATTAGGCAACGCCTCCATGCAGCATGTTGCGACGAATCATGGTGGCGCCGGCCTGGACCTTTTTGGAGAAATGCCTGGGCCGAGTATCCCATTGTCCGGCACAAATCCTAACCTTTTTTCTGGGCTCCAGCAGCCACAGCAAAATTTTGCCTTTCCGGGAGCAGTTGGAACTTTTGGCGTAAACCCTCAACAAGGCATGCAGGTGAGAGACAATGACCTGCTGACAGATTTGACAAAATTTTGCACGTCTATTACAGTTCGTCATCCGAATGCTGTGTTTGTAATGCTCACCGTAATTGTCATCAGCTCTGGTCTATCCACTGCTGGATGATAGCCTCCCCAAGCTGCTGCCATCTGTCAAGATCCTGTGAATAATAGACACTTTGTAAAGTCTTTATCCCGTATTCTCACAAAATTACCGTGTACATTTCTGTGTCCGTCCATTTGTTGTGTGTTTTTGTCACAGTTTATGCAGCCCATGTCCGGAATGAAACCGATGGCAAACATGAACGCAGGAGGCCTGGACAACCGTGCCAAGAACTCGACATGGTCCGACAGTGGTGGAGTTAACATTAGCCTGGAGGGACTCAGCCCCTACGCACAGCCATCCAAAGCACCTCAGCTCTCCATCAATGCCCTTATGCAGCAACAAGGTAGGTTCTTCTGCTATGGTTTGAGTTACAAGACCAATTGGATTGCACCACTTAAGCAGCAATGTCGGCTGTAAATAATTCATTCACCGTTTCAGCTGTTACTGCCAAAATGTATCTCCCAAACTCGTTTTTTTGACCTGTCACTGCTGTTATATCCAGCATTAAATAATTTTCCACATGATATGAGTGGTTTAGGGACCCATTGAACGCCTAAGTTTGGGAGTGCATTCACAGGAGAGAGCCCTCTTTGTATGGTTTTAGCTGTAAAAAAAAAAACTTATATTATTTATTATTTAAAATACATTTTTCATGCAACATATTTGAGTTATGAATGATTAACTTTTATAAATTTGATGTATTTAAGCAAATCTGCTAAGGTTGTATCAAGGCCAATCGTGCATGCAATCTTTTTTGTAGTAGAGTTATAAATATTATACAGTTGTACTTTTTGATGTATCCATTTCCCATACGTACGTTGTTAAGTGTCTATATATGTTCACATGTATGTGTTCTCGACTGTAACCAGCTTAACATATCTTGGGATAACGTTCTCATAACGTTTGTGAAAGTCTAAATTGAAACTCGTATTGTAGTGGACGAAGAAGAAAAATCCACCAATTATTTTTATTTTATTTTTATGTTTTATGCATGTACATGTACACAGCCATGCAGCAGCCGCCGATGAATTCACTGAACCAGGGCTTTGGGAACATGTCGCTGGGTGGGACCCCAGCTCCCGCCGCCCCTAAGCCACAGGGCATGCAGTTTCCCGGGGCGCCCGGGCCCTCTCCGTGGATGCAGCCGGCTGCTGGCATGATGTCTCCACCGCACTTGCAGCAACAGCAGCACTTCGGGGTGCCTGCTCCAGTAATGCAGCAGCAGCAGCCTCCACCGCAAGGCATGGTGGGAATGAACATGAGCGCCGCCCCCATGATGCGCGCCGGGATGCCGGGCGGGGCTCCGGGCTCCATGCCAAAGACGGACGCCTTCTCTGGTTTTGCCAATTTCAGCAAATAAAGACTATACAAGATTAGTTGTTGGTGGGATCAGGGGGGTAACAAAAGTTATTTGGGTAAAGAGGTGCAAATATGGTTGTTTTGTGTATAAACTTTTTATTAATAAATGAAATACGTTGGCAGTACATGGGTTTTATGCAATTGTTTCATGCTTCCTCACTAACCATTTAAACCTACGCTCATCAAGTAAAATAATGAATATGAGATGCGCATATACGAAGTGCTTACTCAGGCTACTGCTCTTGGCAAGTCCCACCGCCCACTCGTACGAACACACGTTAAGATTGACATAAAAATTGCATGCATTTCCATATTTAGATAAATTTTAGGGATATTTTGTAAATCACTACCCTTCCAAGTATCATCCATTGTACAGATTTTACATTCAAGTGATCATCATTTGCCGTGGATTTCAATCTTTAGTTTGTTATTTGCAATCTTGCACAACTTATTTTGATGCATAGCATTTTACTTGATTGGTCTATTTGCTTAAAGTGATTTTCTTATTTAAATGTTTGTCATTGGCTGCAGCGTTTGAAGGCTCTTTGCGGTTATAAAAGTGTGTTTTTTTGTGATGGGGGGGAAAAAATATTGATAATGGAAGTCGTCTCAATGGACAACTGAGGAGGAAGGCACTGGCATGCTTTAACATCGGTGTCATTGTACGTTTGCCCTCATATACAGTCGTAGCAAAATATCAGACTGGGTAATACTACAGAGCTTATTTTTCTGCATTTTTAGAATAACAGTATGCTCAAATTTTTTTTTATAAAAAAATCAGTTGCGGCTCCATTAAGTGCTTTTTTCAGATTTTTATCGGCCTTATTCATGGGGTAGAGGTTGCTAAATTTCGTGTGGATAAATGGGAAATAAATAATTTACTCATGTTTTGTTGTTTGTTTAGTGATTTCAATAATATCCAAATCAGTGCTTTGAATGTAGGTCAGACCGTTTTAGTAATGGTTTAGGTACATGTTTGGCTTGGTTGATGGATGCGCTATAAATTATACAGGGTGTTTCAAAACATGGACCCGATTTGAAATCGCTCTATCTCTGAAATTGGGTCCATCTTTTTGAAACACCCTGTATATAAGAAACCTCATAATACTCTAACAAAGTTAAATAACGTGGGATTGGATTACCGATTATAGTTTATTCCCTCCCATTTACTAATACATGTATAGTACATGTCTGCAATGTATTTGCGTGCATATATGTACACAGGCTTGCGTGTGTGTAATTGAAAGTATACACATGTATGCTGACACATACACACAAACGTATATACACACGTGTGCAGTGTACATATAAATACATGCTTTAAATATATTTCATCCGAACTGTGCAGGCAGAGTCAATATTTGACGGGCAGACCTAATGAAATCCTCATCTTCATAAAGGTCTGTCGGCTAAAGTTTTAACATTCTTGCTCGGTTCAGATTTGTTTCCTTCATTCTGAAGAGTCGTCGTTGCTAGAGCTGCAATATTATCTTCAGTACATATATGCGTGTCTCCCAATTGTGTGTATGTACTGCTTAATTTACTTTGAAATTAAATATATCCAAAACCGTTTCCGCAGGGCTATAAATGGACAAGCCAACGTTTCATCCAAGCGGCCAGTGTAACATTTGTGTTCATGTGCAACTGTAATTTTACTCTAGCATTGAATTACTGCGGCGGTATAGAAATGTCAGTTTAAACTTTGCTGGCGTTTGGAGTCAACAGCAGATCATTTTGCAGCATCCTTTCCAAATACAATAATATGACGTTCAAAAGCCTCATGTGCAAAATGTTTTGTTCTTCGTGGCCTCATCTCTATAATCTTAAAGTAGAATTCAAGTCACTAAGTAAAATGTATGGTTATTTAGTTGCAAGTACAGGGGAACACAATGGCCTTTGTTAACACCTACGTAGCATTGCCCAGGGATTTAACTTGAACAATTGCCCACCGGTCAACCGTTACTGTGTGTTTGGTTTTGTCACTCGTCTAATGGCTTGCCGACACAGCCTGTTTTATTTTTCACCCGCATGATTTTACGAATGCATACGATATACATGACGGTTTTGGGCCAAAAGTAATTAATCTTATGAATGTTCATGTGAGTTGCTATCTTTTTTTTCAGAAGTCAGTCACTTTCCAATACAAAGTGAATCATTTAAGGTATAGGTCACCCATACCTAAAACATCCCAAATCATGTAAATTCTTGACGAAAGTTGGATACACCTATTGGCATATAATCCGCGATGTGTACACCGCCAATTGACCTTTATGCTTTGGTAATGGTATCAAACGTCACACGTTGAAATGGTCTATAAACTAGCGAACATTAACAATTACTGTTCTTGGTGCCCTGCTTTAGCATGCAGTCACGGAATAGGGCAAGTGTAATTTGCTGGTGTAGTGTTTGTCAATACAGGAGCGCAGTGTAGTACTATTCGACAATTACAGATGCTGAGCAGCTTCTGTGCAAATGCTTTTCATGAGAAATGTTACGCATAGTACGCCATACACTTGATTTATTTGTTAAGTAATAATTTTGAAGCATTTGATTAACGTACCTGTATACTGTAATCATTTAAGAAAAATGTAAAGTATTTCGTGAACAATCTAACTTTGCCATGTTATGTCCCTTCATCTGTAAAAACAAATTGATACGCTTTAAACATAACATTGGCATTCCTCATCGTAGTTTAATCGCTCAAACTAAAATACACTAAGGGATGCAAAATGGTAACATTGGCTGTAATACATATTTTTTTTTCAATTTAAGCTACTTTACATTCTGATCATGATAGAATATTGAACTCTTCAAAATATTTTCCAATTGAAAATTCATGGATAATGTAACTGACTTATGGAGGAAATCCCTTACGCTTTGACATTCTGAGCTTCGAGGCTTCTAGGCACGATGCTGTCATCCTGGAAGGGAAAGGGAGTGTGCTACCTTTTCCTTGGGAGTGAAAGTCATTCTGTGCCCAGATACCGATCAGGACCTTTTGTCTTCGAGTCTAATGTTCAAATATTGTCCTTTGCATTGACGATGCACTGAAGTAATCATTTCCAGCCTCATTGTGAATGGCAATGTGTTCAATTATTTATTAAGTAGGCAAAAAAACAAGCAGTAGTATCAATTATAGTTAACTACTTAGATATTAATTTTAATAAAAAATGCCAGTGACCTTAAGAGTTGTTGTCATGCATAAGCTGATGTGTATTGCTCCCATGTATGAGGATTAAATGTGTACACAGCTTTCTCTGACATGTGCTGTGTACGCATTGTATATTCGTGATATGCAGTTATGAACAGCTCTTTTAAAGATTTTTGGTCTTTCATTGTCAATTGGTTTTACTGGAGTACTGCAGTTTAGTCTTGTAATTTGCAACATTGTATGGGAAGCTTATTCTGTTCTCTAGACTTATATGTTATTTCAGTTGTAGAGTAACGTTTAATACTTTGAGGCTGGAAATGGCAAATATAATCCATTAACAATTTTGAAATAATGTAACTTTAATCAGAGATTTAAGTTGGTACGTGTATATATTTACAGTCAGGGTTTCAGGGTTCAGCAATGGATACTTCATTCTGTAACTTGATGCCTTAAACTGTTAAAGTGAGGGTGAATATCTCCTGGTATGTGTTTTGTTTGGATTTTCTTGAATTAATCGCTGATTACACATTTTGAGAGTTTTAATAAAAAAGATTTTAATAAAATGTGTGCAAAACATTTCTCATTTTGGTGATAAATCCCTAACTTCATTTAAATACTCTCCTCATGTACAACAATTTCAATAAACGAAATAATGTTTTCCTTGTTTTTAAATTTAATTTTGCCACTTAACATTTGCCTCGAAAAAACATTTTTTGCCTCCTTCAAATTGACACTGATTGACCCAGGAGAAATACTCTACTTTGGTATTCCAAAAAAACCAAATGGGCAACTTCCTGCCATGATGTGGGTCGCTGGCAAGACTTGGCATTATACCACGGCAAGCAAGGGGATAAGGGTTTGACCGCAGTGCTGAACGCGTAGGTTTGACCTCTGCAATTAACGCGATCGGCTAAAGTAAGCAGAGCCCTTCCCCACTGAATTTCCCGCAAGGCTTTGCCAAAAGCCCCAGTAATTTGATAGAACGTAGTGCGGAGTAAGGAGGGTTGGTATTCATTAACATGTGAACGTAAGAATGTTTTACACGGCCTTTTGAGAAGTGTGGTCGCTCTTATTGATTACATGTAAACTAAACTGAATTGGTGTCCTTGGCGTTTTTAGCCAGTGTGGTTGATGCCAATACTCGAGGCTGTGTACATTGCTCATGTTAATACTCGTCGCCTTTTTTGTGGAAATATACGGGAACATTTGCTTGTTCGCAGCGTTTAAAAAAAAAGACGGAAGGAGCAAGAGTATAAAAGATGTATGAAAACTAAAATATCCAAAAGTTAACAAATGGGAGGCGAAAGATAGCTTTTGGGTCAATGAAAGCAACGGCGGGGCATTGACAGGGGAATTGAAATAAATTGGTGAAATGGTTCAAAACAGACGGGACATAAGGCGAACAGGACGCGGAAGAAAGACAAGTGCAATGAAGCAAGTCGACGTCAAATGAAATTTACCATGAAATGTGACGCAGCGAGGATGGAGAGAGCTCGCGTGGCCCTGTCGGCCCACATCCAACGAGCTTAATTATATACAGATGGTCGGACACTTTTTTTTCATCTCCGCTTTTTCCGTAATGGGATGATACTATCACAAGCAAGTTGTTTGTGCCCAGTTATTCATTGCTTGCCTGCCAATGCAATGCTGTTCTGCACATTGTGTGTGTGTGTTAAACACCGAAGCAGAGCGTGTACCTTTCAATTGCTTTCTCGAGTGTTTTTTGTTTTTCATTTCTTGCGACCGTTCGGCAACGCCACGCACAGAGTTGCATGAAAGTGCCATTTCTGGCATGTTCTAGAAACATGCAGATTGAATTATAGCTTTTTTTCCTCCCTTTAAAATGCTTTCATATGCTGGTAATCGTTTGTAATGTGGATTTCAGTGCAGGTGCGTCTCATCAAAGTTCAAGCAAAGAGCCAAGACAATTCTGTGTAACACTTTTGAAATCATATCTCATCACTTTTGCTCAGCTGTTACTGCTTAAAGCTTTTTTGTTAACTTTCAGAGAAAGATAGCTTTGACTTCCTCTTATCCCCCCCCCCACACCTTTTGTCAGTACGGAATGACGGCATTACATACAAGTTTAAAGGTGCAAAGGTATCTCGTTCTATGCCCCTATCGACATCTTTTCCTTTTGGACAACTATCTCGTCCAGTCGCGAACGGGCCAAATTGTCGTTCAGTGATGGGGGGGGGGTCTCAAACCCAGACCCTGTGCCTCCCAGGTTTCCCCACGACTCTGGGATATCATATCTGCTTCCTCCAGCCGCTCAAATGATGCCAAAAAGGCGCACTGATAAACGGCTTTGTCACGAATAACGCGACAGTGATGTACGAGGCTGAGCCACGGCGAGTGAACGGAGGCGGGGGGCCCGGTCCTCTGCTATTTTTTTTCGTGAAGGAGCTTTTGTGGAGAATTCGTGTAACTGTAAAAAAAGCACGTGGCCATCGGCACCTGGGAGCTTGTGAAAACGGAAGTGTTTATTTTCACCCGGTGCTTTATGGGATTTTTTTTAATGTTTGCAAGAAATTCAGATTTTTTTAAGTGGCTCGTGATGCTATTGTGATACAAACAGAAGTGGAAAATGTAGTTGTATTAGCTTGTTTTTTCACATCATAAAATATATATTTATTAAACGTAATCAAATGACTTATTACGTTTTGAAAATCACTGTAATGAGGTCAATTGCCGTGAACATTAAGCTACATTTGGAATAATGTGGATTAATCACAGTGAAGAATGGGGAAAATAAATGTTTTAACTTGTGAGGTTCCTTATTTTCTATTTTTTCAGTCATCTTTCACACATTTCCTGCGAGTTTCTCCCTAGAAAACATGCGTTTTCCTGCATTTGGGCCTTTTTTGTAATATTAGAACCGGCATGCTGTAACTTAATCCACCAATATTTCAGCAGGGCTCTGTATGAAATCATCCCATTGCCTTTGACACGGTGATTTATAATAACCCATTTGTGCGCGCCGCCGATGAGTGACATTTCGTTATTTGATTGGACTCTCTGCAATCACCTTTTTTGTTGCAGCGTTTGAAAATGAAGTGAAGGCCCATTCTTTTTTCCTCCCTTTTTCTGTTCTCCCCCCCCCCACTCTCGTTCTCCCCCACCTCCCTTCCTCTATCCTCTTTCTTTAACAGAGGCACGAACGGGCCCCCACGGAATCCGCTGTACGAGCCATAAATCACCTTCAGCTGCAGCCGGGGAATAAAGGTATGGGGGAAGCGAACTCTAACCCTGCCCCTTGGCTTCCTGTCAGCTGACCTTGCCTGAGTCCAGCCATCAATCACGAACAAGGGGTGGGACCCTGTCACACTACCCCTGCCACCCACCAACCACACCACTACGGCCGCCGCCGCTGTGTGGAAGGGAGGGCTTCACTTCTGATGAAAGCGCCTGCATGGCAATTTACAGTATCCGCATTAAACAGGACCAACAAAAAAAAACTCCGCCCAGCAGCCTGCACCATACACAGCCAAATCGATCCGCTCTCGTGACTGCCAAGACTCTGCCCATTGGCTGCCCATTGTCGGTCTCTCGGTGAGGCTCGGATGAGTTATTGGCAGATGTGACAAAATTAAAACTACCACCCACCCAGCAAAAATTAGCGTCAACCCACTTCTCACCCGCCTCCAACTCGTACATTCGCCCCACAGTCACCGCGCTAGCCACGTTTATGCAATGCACATGTTTGATCTCGAGACATTTTAGTTCGCCTTACTGATGACATGTTTTTTGTCGCACTTTTCATCATAGCTCTCGCCCTTTTTTGAATCCGCTGCCGGATGAGGTCCTTCCCACAACCGCGTGACTCGTGAGGGCTATTTGACCACACGTGACCACAACGGTCAGTGTGGGTTGGTGAAGGCGGGGTACATATAAGTGGGAACACAGAAGTACCGTACAACAGTGGCTTTGGCTGCATTGTCCTTTGCTGCACACCGTATAGAGTAATACATGACCCATGTAGCATAATATAGTTGTTTAAAATGTGTGTTTTTTTATTTAAATTGCGTATGTGTTATTTTTATTATTTCTTTGTGGTGGAGTGACAGTGGTGAAGCCGGCATTTTATTTAAATTGTACATAACAAAATGGGACAAATGCTAATTGTACCTGTGCTGTTCTTCAGTAATACACTCTGCCTAGACCGACGCGTACATGGTCGAGAGGTGGAGCGATTGAAAATGCAACATTTATAATCAAATTCCTGTTAACGAGCCTCGGAATATAAGAACTATGAATTCATGATGTTCATAGCATCCAAAAGTTGTTTACTTTCTATCCGAGACCAAGGCAATAGTAAGGGCTATTGGCATGCCGTGCTATTATGGGGTTGTGCTTTGCAAGTATTTTCTTGAAGCTAGTTTCGTTTAAAAAATATATATTTGGTGTGTCTTGTGATGGTTTGGTGAACATTGCAACACAATGTTCCACAGTTTACTTTGCCAATTGAAATCAACCTGAGAGCATTGTTAATTTTAACAGTAACGGGATCCTCAAGAAACCACAAACTAGTATGGATAATAAAAAAAACATGTTTGTGTGTTAGTTTTGGAATGGGAAAACAACATCCTCTTTTGCTGCCAAGTAATATGCAGGCAATATTATACCATCTTAATAATTGTGGTTATAAATTGTTATTGTTGCATCAGCAAGTTTAGCTGATATAATAAGACAATGCTAAAATAAATATATTAAACAACAGGTTACCGTATGGTCAAGTGACTTTTCTTTGCAAGGCAGGGATTTGAAAAATTCCTTCCAAATGTAACACAAGCAAGTTTTTTCTTTCTTTAACTTGTTTAGTTTGGAGCTAAAATACAAACTGTCGAAGTGAAATCATTGTGTTGTTGACGTGGTGATTACTGTAAAGAATAAAAATTATAAAATGATGAATGTGTTGCAAACATGACTACTTTATGAACATGCAATGCTGGAAGTCTCCGAAAAAGCTTGACATGCTTTTAATTACTTATTGATTTCGCGCAATGAAAAACATCCGATGTATATCGTACAATGGCCATATTTGCCTACCAGCCGACTCCATTAACAATACATGAACAGAGCAGTTTATGTAAAATACTGCTTTCGTGTGCGTGCGTGCGTGTGGCTGGCCCTTCACTTTGCTACAGCCCTGAATTTCCCACCCGGTTACAATTTGCATGATACCTCAAGGTAATGTATAAGGCTCTGCTTAATGGGTTGGTTAGGTCACCTTTTTTTTCTCAGCTTTCAAAGGGTGATGGAATGGTGGCAGCGTGGGTGGGATGAGAGATGTTGGCCGCGGACAGGGGGAGACGCAAAATGAGAACGTCAGAAGCAGGAGTGGTAGCGCAAGTTGCTTGGCATGGATCGCAGTGGCCTTCACACGCAATATTTTCGCTGTGTCTCTTGCCCGCTGCCTGTACCTCGCTGTCCTTGTGCTGATTGCGGCCGCACAGCAGGAGCCAGGACAGCCTTGGGAACAGGAGGCAGAGGAAGCACCTGCAGATAGCCGCAGCCTGCAAAAAGAAACGCACCAACTTTCTTCGGAGAAAGAGAAATAATGTCTCGTTAAAGACTCAACTGGCTTAAAATACACCGCTGCTATTCTTCCTTCATGCTCGGGGCACATGAACGAAGTTACTTTAAAATAAAAACTAGCTGTGTATGGGTGGTTTGCCCTGCTGAAAGCCTCGGAATTGAAACCAGGTAGGGCGTTGAGCCAGCATCACTGAGATCCTGGGTTTGAAACCTGGCAGTGATTAAACCAGACTCTCAGGATAGTGCATCGATGGTGTCAGCCGGGTCGCGATTGACTGCACAAAACACCATGTTAAAAGTGGCTGTACAAATTAAAATAGCAATATGACTGTCATGCGACAAAAAAAAATATCCACAGTGGCAAAGCAGGTGGGAAAGTGCTGCCCTCCGCTGTGTCGAGCAGGGGTCACTGAAAAGAGTGATCTCGGATGCAGCTCTGTGATAACCACTTCCACGGGCCGTTCTCAAACACGAAGGGTTGCACTACTGTGCGAGAGATCCGAATGTATGGTTCGTCTCGTGACATACCACCGAGGGGACGATCGGGATAAAAAATGAGGGGGGGGGTTGGAGGAGGGGGGGGGAA
Source organism: Lampetra fluviatilis (assembly GCF_964198595.1). Classification (NCBI taxonomy): domain Eukaryota; kingdom Metazoa; phylum Chordata; class Hyperoartia; order Petromyzontiformes; family Petromyzontidae; genus Lampetra; species Lampetra fluviatilis. The sequence continues at coordinate 3,976,387 of NC_136278.1, read as the reverse complement.
TAAAATATATATATATATAAATCATCAGAGAGAACATTCGACTCACTCAGTGGGCGATTGCATTCATGGGGCATACTCTGCCAATGCTGCGCGAGTGTAGGAAGTTGTGCATTTGCATGCGTGACCTTCCACTATAATGGATGATATTGGTCGCGAAATCCTCCGAGTTAAAACGCCTGACCTTGTTGTGATGTTACCCAACGCTCAATTGCTTATCAATTTACTCTGTTTCTGGCGTTGTCTTGTCCTGAAACTCAACCTGAGGTTTGGGTGTTAGGACTGGCTTTTGTTTTATTGTAACTGAGGTCACAAGGCAAAATGCAATTTATCTAAACAACGCTGGAAGGGCCATTGGAAATATGAATTGCGGTTTCAATTTCACTTTTGACACACTTTTTCATTGTTTAAGCGATATTGCGTACATCCGTCTGATACGTGAAAAATACTGAAGCGCTGTTTTGCTGGTGACATAACCGGAAAGGAATGGTTGGAGAAGTTATCGTTATTTTCTTTGCTTTTGTTTTGCAACAGCGAGCTAAGTTATTTCTCTCATTCAATTTCTAAGGAAACGAGCGCAAAAAAAGAAAAAAAGCCCTCTTCCCATGCCCGGAAAGGCTGATGCGTTGAAAGAAAGCCTGCAAGACATCATGCATTTCAGCTTCTTAGCTCAGACTCTTGGGTCAAAACCATTACATGCAGAATAAAATTAATAATCATTGCAACGCACCGCACTCAGGGAAGGATGTGATTAATTACACATAGCACAAAACAAGGAGGCCAGCTTTCTCTGATAATTGAACAGCCAAAAAAGCAGGCCTCGGTGCCAAGTCATTAGTCTTTCCCAAGTTTTCGTGCCTCGCATATGGTGACACGACCCCTTTTCGCTGCAGCAGTGCGTTTGGGCAGGGCCAAACATATGGCGGTAAATGGCGCTAGTAGCTGGCAAATGGAGCGCCCACTAGGCCCCCTTCCGAGACGTGCTCCTCGCCAGCCGCCCCCCTTTTACAAGTCGACCAAATTGCGATTTAATGAGGAAGAGGGCCTCTTGCCGTTCGAGCGCTCCGCGGCCCTGGCACACCCCTGCCCAGAGCACGCCTCCCATGGAGCCTTAACGTGCAGCAACGGCCGGTGCGACCGACCACTTTCACTTCGGTTTGTTTATATTTCCTTTCGTGGGTTATTTAATTGTTTCTTTAGGGGGGTGGTGGTGGGGGGGCATGGAGAGCAGTGGGGGTGGTGGTGGCGGCAGCCAACAGCTCATAACCTCACCCTGGCAAATAGTGGCCTACTGTGTTATGCTAAAAAGTTGGACGAAAGTTCGCCCTTTCGCTATAATCGTGGGTGCTTCTTTAGGCCTCTACATAGCAGCACGTGTTTTTCTTGTGTTCGCTACAAGCCAATGTGGCATCGTTTGTTTGTGCTGTTTTCGTAGAGTCGATATAAACTACGCTGCGTTTATGGGGTTTTCTGTCGTCATTGTAACGTCATTCAGTTATACTTGTAGGAACCTCCTGGTTACTCCAGCCCACATGGGATTATTGTGTCCATCCGTCCGTCTTGCAGGGAGGGGCTGGGTGGGGAGGGGCTGGGTGGGGAGGGTGGGGCTGGGTGGGGAGGGGTGGGTGGGGAGGGGCTGGGTGGGGAGGGGTGGGTGGGGAAGGTTTGGGCTTGGTGGGGGGTGGGAGGCGTGGGGCTGGGTGGGTAGGGGCTGGTCACCCCGTGGTGCCCTTATAAAACTCAACGTTTAACCTATTCACGCCGGCTTGTGCCCGCCCTCACAGTCGGGCATATTTGCGGAATACACCACGCCGCCGTTGACCCTGGCCATTGACCGAGCAACCCAACGTTCTACCAGCTCCCTCCGCAGGAATGTGTTATAATAACGTTCACTGTAAATGTTGTGGATTCACCCTTCAACACACAGGTGGGCTCAAGTAGTGAACTATTTGTCTTTTGTCAACGTGACACTTTTTTGCTGATTGGCCATGTCGGGTGGTGTAGGGTTACGACACGTATATAAATAACGCGATCTAACCCAAAAACGTTTATTATGGACATGTGATGAAGTTTCTGGTGGGGGAACATGTGAAAGCAGACGCAATGTACAGGTTATATGTGGAGTTCGGTGATCTGTGCTTGGCCCAGAAGCGTGCGTTGAGTGGCGCACAAGACTTTTATAATGGACACGAGCCAGTGAAACAAGTCATGAGGACGTTGATGCAGACGTTTGCTTGTCCTAAGTACCATTATATTCCTCCACCGTTAATCAATTACAACAATAATGGGGATAAAGTGTACAGGGCAATGTATTGAAGAATACAGTAAGTTTAATTCACTTTAACAAATAAAAAATCCAGAGCAGTGCAGGTTAACCTTGAAGCCTTTTTTCATATTTGTGTGTATACGTTATCAATGTTGATGGTTTATTTGAACTCAATATAAACATGAGAGCATACATTTACAGTACTCTAACAATGGTATACTACTTTTAATGTACGTGTGTATACTTATTTATTATTACTATTATTATTTACTCAGCATGACAGTGAATTTCCTTCTGGAAGATTATTGATCCATTTATCTTGTTTTTTTATTAAATACTTCATTATTTTATCCATATTACTGTTGTGTCTTGTGTAACATATATATTTTTTTCTTTAGTGCGTTCAAGTTATGCCTTGATGACCACCAGCTTGCTGTCATACTACCCACCACTAATTCCTCTTATAACAGACTCAACTTACCACTGCTGCGGAAAACGTGAGCTTCAGCGTTAAAGACGAAAAAAAAGCTTTCGCTACCAAAAAACATGAAATCAGCTTAAATCAATTCAAACGCACATTCTTTTTTTACATCAGCACTTAGAAAAATCACTAAACCTTGTCAAACAAAACAAATAAATAAATACATTCAGAAACGCTTTTTTAACAAACAAGGTGGGGGGGGGGGAGACGGTGGTGGCGTGGCAGTATGGGGGAGGGGGGCACATTCGCGAGCTCACCCCAGAGGTCGCAACCGGGTACCCGATACCCGTACCCTACCCGATACCCGGCTACCCGTACCCGACCGGGTACGGGTAGCCGTTTGCGCCCCTGGTGCGACCGGGTACGGGTAGACCGTGAGTCACTGGAGAGTAACTGTTTGTCACTCATTTCCCAACGTCTTGTCTCTTCTCACAATTCAAGTTCCTAGAATCAACCCACCCGCGCCTGCAACATGGCTTCATCCCAGAGGTCGCAATCGGGTACCCGATACCTGTACCCTGGTGCGGCCGGGTATGGGTAAGGAATCAAAACCCGTTTGCGACCTCTAGCTTACCCGCATCATCAACACGTCCGCGCAACTCCCCTGCCCATACGCGGTGGACTATGGCGTGATGTGCCGTTTAATTCCGAGCCGTTAAAAGCCCGAGCCTTAATCGCGGAGTCCAGGCTCGTTTCGGTGTCTATTGAGCCGCGTAAGGCGGCGAGTTCAATGCCGCACTTGCCTGCTCCCTTGCTTTCTTATACTAATTTAAACTATTAAACTATATTTTATTTCATTTTACCGGATAAGGCCCACTGAGCTATACAGTTCTTTTTTTTTAATTCAGAAGCGACCGTGGAAATGTTTAGAAGCCAAATACCCCAAACGCTCGTTTGTTTCGAAATGTGGAGGGAAAAGCCGGAGGACCCGGAGAAAAATCCACGCGACCACGGGGAGAGCGTGCAAACTCCAAATATTTCGGTTTCAGGGTCGGGATTTAACCCACGAGCGCCCTCTATCTTCTCATGCGCAAGGTGATAGTTTCTGGAGCTTGCAGGCATTTTGACATGCAGCACGAGACATTGTTTAAACCTCGATTTAAAGCTTTCGTGACTGCAGGGATTCATCTTCTTCTCGTCCTCAGGTGAAGAACAGGTCTGTCAGAAAGACAGCGTCAGACGCAGCGTCAGACGCTGTCTTTCTGACAGACCTGTTCTTCACCTGAGGACGGCTGCTTGCGTTGTGGCCGAAACGTCGTGAGAATAATTTTATTATGTTTTATTTTTATTATTTTATTATTTCCATTCTACGTGACTTTACCGAAAGAACCAAGAAGATTGTTTAAACCTCTTAATACCGAAGCTGCTATTTGTTTTTTTTTATTAAGATAGATTGCCAGTTTAAACTTACACTCTCATACGCAGCCTGTATTTAATCACCGGCAGCAGCCATGGTCTCTTTGCTGCTGATTGAAGGTCACGCAAAACCATAGCCATTTCTCACAGTTTCGTGATGCAACTGCCCTAGTTCCTGCGCACAACTGTAAGGCGCTGTGAGATCTCCGATTCCGCAAAAGTTGAACTTCTTATAAACTATTAATAAAACAACTTTTCAGCAAATGCTCGCAAGATTATTCTGCACCACTTGTTTGATGTCGCTTTTTTTATGTAACACCTGCCAGTTGATGCAATTGTATTTTACATTGTATAAATTATCCGATGATCACAACCACATTGAATGCATTGGTTTGCATCACCAAAAGGTTATTCGTGGGAATGTACAGTACAATATTCAGGTGTATTGTATGAAGTATAAGCACAGTTAGTTGGTTTCACTTAATGGGTCTGTGACCAAATCACCTAGAATACGACCAAACTCGTCAGATCTAAATAACTAAGCAGGGTTTAACCTGAGTCGTGTTCTGATGGGTGACCACCATATATATAGCAGTATTCTAGGGTGCGAGCTACACTGTGCAGCATCGAGCAGTACAGTAAAATCAATTGCTGTATGGTACTTCTAGGCTGTCACATCTATGCTCCCCAACTGAGTATCAACATTGAAACATTGAAAAATGTTGATACTCCGACTGATGCTCCTGCTGTTGTGGAGTGACTCATGCAGCCAGCTCTGGCTGCAGAGTTTGGTAGTACATGTTGTTTACGTCGTTTATTGTGAAAATTCGGTCACAGTTCCTATGATCACTGTTTCATTGCTTTTATTGCTTTATTTTGGTGATTTTCGAAAAAAAATTGGTTTGGCCATGTTTGTTTGTTGTAGTACAGAGTTAGACTGATGGCCTTAATCTAAGTTGCCTTGTGGTTGTTGTTGTTTGACTTGCATCCTACTGGGATTTTTGCACAGCGTTGGTGTACGGTGCTTTTTCTGCAATATTTTGCTGTCTTTTTTTGGATTTTCTGTTTGCACTTAGTGACTTTAAGATGTTTTCTTGTTCATGTTTTTGTTTTCTGTTTGTTGCGGTTGCACCCGATTCAAGAGTCGAATGGCTCACAGGGCTATACCTAATCAATGAACTTGAAACTTGAACTTGAACAACTGCACCAACACAGCACTGACCAGCGTGCTAAAATATGGTTAAAAACCTCAGTGGCCATCATGGGATGAAGATACTTTCAACGGGCAGTGGATTCATGCAAAGACCTGTAAATTATTTTGATTATTATGCAATGAGTCCGCTCTTCACAATAGTTTGTAAATTGCCAAAATGTGTTCTCAAATGAAATAAGAGGATGACGCAGCCATTTCTGTTGACAAACTTAACGTGAGGTCTTGGTGTTGGCAAATGCTTCTGAGATCGCAGTAGAAATATATTAAATAATTTCCAGTGAATTCGCCGTGAGTTTACAACTCCCGATACCATCGGACCTGTCAATCGTGGGCCTCAGTTCCAGAGCGAATATATCCTCCCTAATCTGGGTGGTGGGGGGGGAACTCCTTGGATTGTCTGCAAAGGGATTTGAAATTCTTGCCATGTCAACGTCGGGAATGCACCCGCACATGAGGAATGTGGAGCCTTGGGATGGGTTGATGAAGCATGCTTTGTGTATCCACGAGTCCAACGTCACCACATAACCCAAGCCCTCCCCCCCCGTCCACCACCACCACTCCCCGCCTCCCCCCCCCCACCTCTTCCACCCCCTGGCCCCATCGGGAATTATGAGAGGACATCGCAGAGCAACAATGGAGATTCCAACTGGAATTCCCAGTGCCGGTATTTACGATGCCATTGATCAGCTCCATTCACCCCTGAACATGGAAATTCATGTTCAGGGGTGAATGTTCAACAGCAAGTGCTTACTTCCGTAGTTGTCTGCCAGTAAATTCTATCGCGAGAGAAATTGTTACGTTTTTGCAAGTGAATCCCATGCTGCGTTGAGGCAGAGATCAATGTTGTGACACCAAGCCTAAAAGTTTAACCGTATAATCAACATGGCATATCTGGATTTTTAACGTTATTGCCGCAGTTTCCAATTTTGCGACATTTAAATAGCGATTTAAACTTCTTGACATTGGGGGATAACGTAACAATTGCATATTTATCTAAATAATGTCGTGATTCTACATTTCCAATCGCACTTACCTTGAATGACCCATAACGGACTTTGCTTTTAAACATGGAAACCCTCAAATTATGCTTGTTTGTATTTCGTATTTATTCATGTCATCTTCTGATATTTCTTAAACCAAGAAAAAATATGAAATCCACAACACAAGGCAGTCCCGTAGTAATACGGAAAGGGGAGTGGTGGCATAGTGGTCAATCCACTGTGCTAACCCGAACACCTGAGTTCGATTCCCGGCCACGGCTAACGTCATTGGCGAGTGACGTCTGAATCAGACCTGATGCCCTCTCGTCCTGCAGCCCGCACTGACTAGCGTTGTGAAGAATGGGCAAACGGAAAACGAGGAGTATGGCAAAACCGCGCAGCGTGGGGAGGTACTCATCCAGCAGTGGGTTTACAAAAGTGCTGAGCTTGTCACAGAAGACTGCAGATTTGCTGTCGTCGTCACCCCCCCCCACCTCTACTGGCTCCATAACTCAATGCGTGATAGACACGTGGAAGTTCCGCGGGTCTTCCTGCCCACGCTGTCTTAATCCCCGAAAAAAATCTCTTGGCTTCAATCACACACGTGTTCTGTCGATCCCGTGTTGTCCTGCGGTGACTCTCAATGAGTTAATTTGTTGGTTACCTTCGTTTGACTCAAGAGATTGTAGACGGCACAGTATGACTGTTTTGGCTGTTATCTGTTGCTTTAATATTCTCTGTGAAACTCGGCGTCTTTACGTGAACTATGGGTGTGTTTATTGTGTTTTATCGCCTGTGAATTTTTATATGAAACCTCCAGAGTGCAGCTGTGAAAACTCACTTCGTTTCATACTTTGCCGGCTGCTATATCCACGCAAATTGAGAAATGGTTGTCCCATTGCTTCTTGTACATATTCCACCCTAACCCTTATATTCAGAACTTATCAAAAGTTTTATGTATGTAAAATGCATTGGATACACAAAAAAAACCTTGTTTGCAAATGTTTGTTTGATGCGTATCGCTACAATGATAAAAACAGACGTGCGCTTGGCAAGAACGAAGCTTCAATTGTTTATGAAAGGCAACGTATTATAAATTGAGTGTTTCTCACACCATTCGGGAAGGAGACCAGAGAGCGGTGGAAAGTCTTTGATGCGAGCGAGGCGAGAATAAGTTGCTATCCGGCCTTGAGTTAAGAATGCAGTGTTTTTAGAGGACACACGTGTGCGGGTCGATAAAGTTTAATTGAGATATAAATTTGATTAGAAAAAAAAGTGTACAACGCCACTCTAATTTCTCCGGCGCGGGCTCGCCACCCGAAGAGTGGTGGGGGATTAATGTTCCACTTCAGGCACCGTTCGTCCGTGAGATTAAACCTTCCTATTTGGCGGCCAAAGTCGTGAAGGGCGACGAGTGGCCACTCCGAGGAACGACGGTGTTATTTACAGGGTTTGGGCACAGCAGTGGTCGAACACACCATGGGCGCGGGGTGTGAAAAGTCCATATGGCGCGTTTTCCGACCGGCTCCGCGGTGTCGTGGTCACCCCCTCCCATCCCCCCCCTCCCGACCGCCACCCGCTCCTCCTTGCACTCGCCCGCTCACTCCCACCACCTCCTCCTGCTCTACCCATCCCAGTTCCACTCACCCCTACGTCCCCCGCCGTTGTCTCCCGCCACTGGTGCCCGCCTTCCCCTCCCACTACCAACACCCCCATCGGCAGCCACCCCCGCTCCACTCCCGCCCACCCCCCCCCCTCCTCCTCCTCTTACTACCTCTGTCCCTCCTGCGTACAAAGCTGGCGTGAATTGAGACACTTGATATGACACGACGTGGGATCGATATAAACAGAGTTTGTCCGCCCCGCACAGTCGAAGCGAACCTCCCGTTCTCGGTGGCTTTGTTTGGGATTCGGTTTTGCAGCTTGTGGGCCATTTAATTCGTACTCTTGCGTGCCATCGACTGTCAAACGATGAAGCGCGGTTGCGCCTTTCTGCCATTCGCGTGCATGCATTGTGCGTCTTCGTGCGATGCGACAGTCCAAACTGTTTTAATCTCACAAATGACCGAATGGGAACCAATTACATCTCCCGCAAGAAGAGGTCAGGAAAGGAACGGCGATGCCCCAGCAGCCAAAGGGACCAGGGGACTCTACCAACCGCTTCATCCAGCACTGGATTGACCATGGCTGATGTAATGATAATGGGTGAATAATAATAATTATTATTACGATTCAATTTAATTCCTCCAAGTCATCACAGTATAAATACATCGCGATCGCTTTTGTTCAATCCCCACATTACAGTAAAAACTGTTTTTTTTTACATATATATTTTTTAAACACAACAACTGTTCTGAACTCATTGCAAAAAAAAAACCAGGCGCAGTGCCGTACGCACAGAAAGTAATACATTTTGCGTTGCCGAGCTGGCTGGCTGGCTGGCGGGGCGAACGATCCCAACAGCCCCAGCATTTTCAGCGCCTAATGAACGCTCCGGTAGTTAGAGCTTCCAGCCGGCTCACGTGCAGGGCGGCAGCCAGGCACGGTCGGCGGTCCAGGGCATTACTGGCCATCGGCCCAGCGGCCTCTTAATTCTGTGCGAAATTAAAAATCGGCGGCATATGGCGCAGGGAGGATCGCTTTCCACCGAGCCAATTAATCACGTAATCCGCTTGACGCCAAGCCAACGGCAGGCGACGAGCAGAGTGAAGTTGTGGGGGTTTCGGAATCGGGCAGCAAAGGGTGGGTGGGGGTTTGGTGAGGCAGGTGGGGGGGGGCGTTCATGGGGAGGGATGAGGAGGAGGAGGCATGGATTGGTGGGAGCGTGCCGGGCAGGTTTCACGGAAGGTAGAGGGGGAGGTTGTGGAAGGTGTGGAGGATTGGGTGATTCCTGCAGTAGTGCTTTTCTCACTCGTGTCGACACATTGGTAGCGGAACATAGCGGACTTTTAAAATAGTATGCAACGTCTGAAATCGCGTGGCGATTTTGGTAAAAATATATTTAATAACACGAATTTCTATTTTACTTTTGGTATTCTTTTGCCATCTACCTTTTCGTAAATTACAAGCAAATCTTTGCTACTTCGTTTGATAACTACGTCACATAAATTGCCAACATGCATTTCGAACATTTTGCAAATAGCACACACGCACATTCTTGGGTTTTTCGGTAAAGTCACGTAGATAGGTTCAAATGTAATTGATTTTTATTTTATTTGAACCTTTCTACGTGACTGTACCGAAAGACCCAAGAATCTGAATTCCTGCAGTCACGAAAGCTTTAATTCAGCACGCACGCACACATACAAATATCAACACCTTTGTGCGTGCGTTTTGTTACGTTTGCAAAGTTCATTTGTTATTTAATTGGATATTAACAAGTGGCACAGCAGTGCGCCCCTTTTTTCTCTTCTCTTCTGTAGTGCGTGATCAACGATCGCCTTACCACGACACAAAGACCCCCCTGCCCCCTTTTCCAATTAATGCCATGCCATTTGTAGCCATTAGGGCGATAGCTTTGGCAGGCCAGCAACACACACACACCAACAAGAAAAAAACCCACCAAGCAAAAGTTCACAATCAAGAGGAGTGATCGTGGGGTCCCCCTCCAATAGCCCCCTTCTGTGCGGGGATCTATTTGCGTCATGGCCTATGGAGCATTCATCATACTCATACACGGGCCCACCATCGCTTTTGGCGGGACCGGGCACCACAGCCAGGAAGCCTCGGGTTTGTTGTTTCAGCTTGCGCGCCATGAATGGGACAAGTGGAGGAAGCTTTAAGGAGGAGGAGGAGGTTGGGTTGACGGTGGTTGCTTCGCGGGGTTGTGGCCGTGCAAATTCTCAACAACAACAAAATAATCTGTGGGCGGCGGCCATTTTTAGAAATCGGCAGCCGTTGAGGGCCCCTCCAGAGGCCCCGCCCTTCTCTCTCCTTGCAGCTTTTCCGGCGGGAAGTGCAGCAGGTATCCGTAGGTGCTTCGTGCTCTGCCGCACGAAGGGAGACCGGAGAGGGTTTAAAGGCTTCCTTTGCGAGCGAGGCCATTTCAGCCCTTCCTGCTCACGATTGACACGGGGCCAAGCCACGGAAAACAGGAAGCAATCTAAACCCCGGGGCCTCCGCGCGGCCTTATGCAGTTTATTTGGATAGCAAATACAGATAGCAGGACTCCAGGTTTTCTTTGTCAAGTATGCAGCTGGCCGGACACTTGAAGTAGGTAGCTGGCGAACGAGCTTAACGTCAACATCGACAACAACCCAAAAAAAACGAATTCTAATCTCGCTCTCTAGGCATTCACAGCTGCGTGTGTGTGCGTGTGTGTATGTGTGTGTATGTGCGTGTGTATGTGTGCGTGTGTATGTGCGTGTGTGTGTGTATGTGCGTGCTTGTGTGTGCGTGTGTATGTGCGTGTGTATGTGTGCGTGTGTGTGTGTGTGTATGTGCGTGTGTGTGTGCGTGCGTGTATGTGTGCGTGCTGCATTTTTGCTGCGTCCCAAAAAAAACATGTACACAATGTTAAGAAGGACTACTGAGACTGTGAGGGCAATTTAATGTTTCTTTGATGATTAGATATATATATTTTTTTGTACTTATGTTGCTCACTTCAAAGTCGACCAAATTAATGAGCTGTCATGGGTTTGGAATGAGAACTGTCACAATAAAGGACGGAGCCTTTGCATGCAAATTATGAAAGTAACTGCGCGACATCTCGTAAAAAAAATAAAAAAGCTTAATCTGTTTCCGTACAGTTTAACCTACTTCCGTTAGCAAACACACACGGATGTTGTTGTCTTATTATTTCGTACGTAAGTTATTTTGTTTGTTTATTCCAGAAAGAACACGCCTGGTAATTGGACACACAATCCTCAATTCGGGCTGTTACTCCCTCAGCAGTGAACGCTGTTCAACTTTTTATTTTTTTGCCGGGCATATTGAAAATGTAATGACAGCAGTCGCTATAAGGCTTCATAAAATGGCACAAATCAATGGGAAGGGGGGGGGGATGTGTTTTTATATTGTACTACGCTGTCAGTTCATGTCCGAACACAAGAGCAGTGTGTTTAAACAAGAGCGAGTGGGGCTGGCTGGATGTGGCTTGCCCGTGTTATTAGAGGCAGGCGGGTTAGCGCTGCTATTTACTTAATGTCCCGTGGGCCTGCCGCTTGTCAGCTCGAGCCGGAGCCTGAAAAATTACCATCGCAACGCAACGGCTGACCCGCAAAATTCTACTTCACTGTGTCCTACCTACCTACCGCACCCCCCCCCCTGCCACTACCACACCACCACCACCACCACCCCCCCTACCTTCCATATCCCCAGCTCCCTCCACCCCGCCCGACTACTTCCACCCCATGCCCACCACACTTTCGCTAAGCCCAGCTGCTTTGCTATCAACATCCCCCACACACCTTCAACATGAGGCCCACACACGTGCCCGCACACACACACACACGCATGCACGTGCCCACACACACGCACGCGCGCGCACACACACGCACGCGCGCGCCCACACACACGCACGCGCGCACGCACACACACGCACGCGCGCACGCACAAGGCACGCCACTGATTTTAGCTCACCCAGAGATCACCTTCAAGCCGGTTAAAAACTGCGTCTTTGTTTCAGTTTGTTTAGGGGACATTAATAATGATGACAAAAAAATGCTCTTTCGAGCTCCGGTTTCCTGAGATATTTCTTAATTAGCACAAGTAAAGCCACCGTTTGACCAATTCGGCGATCTTTTTTATAAGTAATTTTCCACATGTGCAACATCTATTCAAGATTGGGCATATTTCACAGTGTTTCTGCACACTTTAAATTGCAGTATAAATGAATGTTATAATATAAGGAAAATGCAGTTTTTGTTTCTTTTCCACATAATAGACAAAAATATTTCTCCATATTTTCCCAATCTAAAAAACGAAACCAACGTAAAAGTGGTGATTTACAAAAAAATATTCCACCACATATTTGTGGTAGCTGCCTCTCCACCAGCCCGCGAATCGCACCTAGAAAATACGAAGCGCAATACGATCATTATTTAATGAACGGTCAAGCAAATTAAAATTGGGTCGGTTAACGAATCACACCAATACGGTAAAAAACACAAATCAATAGGACACAGTAATATAAACATTTCTTAGTTACAGCCCTTTTCCAATCCACTGCTGGATGATGGCCTCCCCGAGTATCTGTTGGCCACTGGGATAATTTGACTCCACTTTACGCCGATCAGTGCGGGCTTGGTGAAGAGTGGTCCCGAGCGCGGTTCAGATGCCACTCAAAAGCAACGTTAGCCACGTGTGGAAATCCAACTCAAGTGTGCCGGATTCATAGGGCAGCACGATAACCACTGCACTGCCGGCTTCCACGAAGTATGTTTGTGCAGCGATCCGCATCTCTTTGAAGGCGTCCTTGTCGGAGGAATCGTCGTTGCTAGCAACTGGGCATGGAGTGCTGCAAGGACATTATCTGCCCCACCATCACAGGCCGGCGAGGGTTGTAAAAAGCGATAATGTCTCCAAGAAACTTGTGGGACTTTGCCGCGTGGGGCGGTGGCAGCTGTTTGCATGGAAATAATGAAATAAAGCTCGAACATTTTTTTTGTTAAACCTCAAAACTTGCAATGGCATGGTGGCATAGCACCCCTTAGTGGCGGTGCACCAGACTAGAATCGTAAGGGCCGGTCTGTGTGTGTGTGGGCATCGCCGTTGAAGTCGTGTTCGTCTGTCAAGGGTGGGTGTGACTCGTGCCACATCGATCTTGACGATTCTTGCCGATTCTTAGGCTCACGTGAATCAAATTTCGAATTATCTTCCAATCATCTTTTTTTTATGAATGTATGTTTTGTGTAGTAATGAGTTTCGGTGTTCTTAGATGCTGCTCCGCTCATCGCAATGTTAACAAAGAATCGATTTGTGACTTGAACCACGGCCCTGGATCCTGACACGGGGTGGTCAACTTGTCACAGCTGTCTATTGCTTGCGGCGGTCAACTTGATTTCTTCCTGTGAACATTTGGTACCTCCCTATAACTCATTCGACGCGATGAGACATATTTCCACTTACACCGGTTTTTTTTAAAAATAGCATATCGAGGGATTTCCGCAATGAGGGGCTACGTAAAATCAAAATGTACTTAAAATGCTGCTATTGTCAATGGCTGTACGGACGGTGTCGTTTGATAATTATTTCAACAGCGCAGCATGTGTGGCTTATTCAGACATTCCTACATCCAATTTTGTTTACAGTCTATTGTTTATACGGTCAATTATATCTTTAAACTCTCGGAGAAAATCTTCATAATTCCTTCGCTGTACACATAAACACGTGGGCAAACGCTTCCAGACTAACGAAGGGCATACAGCCGACAGCCAACAAGCCAGGAATTCGCCCAAGAGGACGACCGCCGCGGAGAATGGAGCAGCGACGCAAGATTACTGCGGCGGCATGGGCTCATGTAGCATGCCAAGAGCAAGGGGAAGGCCTTCATCCAGCAGTGGGTAGAACACGGCCGATGACAATCATCGGCAATGCGATGCATGTACTTATGCTCACGTGACTGCGCTAAACAGTGCGTAGCTTGCGCCGTTAGATTTAAGTAGCGGTAGGTGTCACACGGCTCCTAACTGGGCCAGGAGGGGTAAAAAATGTGCGACATTTGGGCACGACAATCAGAATCCACTTAGACAGTTGCATTGCAACGGTGGAGGTATTATGTGCTTGCAAGCGATTATTTCACGCGCGGTTTGTCAGTCAGCATGAGGTGGTGTGTAATGAACACCACTTTGCAAGAACAATGCAACTTAAATGTGAAGCATAAGTGATGCATTCCTAATCCACTGCATCGTCACGACATGGTGTATCGTTATTGTAACTGATTTCATTTGCAAGTACTTGCGTGTAAAAATTTTTTTTTAGTAATTAACACCTATTTGTCAATAATTCTGGTCAGTGCTGGTTGGCGAATGTGGTCCCACACATTCGCCAACTCACCCCACTTGATGACTTCCACAGACAGTCAGGGCACCGGATCCACAGCACAATGCAGCAACCACTGTGCGACCACTCTACCCTAACCAAGCACATGTTATTAAACCGAAAACATATTTACATGCCGTATGGATCTCACTGTCCCCACGACAAGCAACGTGCAGACAAATGCAGCGTTGTGCGTTGGCATCGTCGCCGCAATTGAAAAATCCACAAATTACCCACCGGCTGCTTGCACTTGGGACGTGCGGGATCGCTTGCTGCCTGCCGACTACTAAAACACAGCCAGCCCCTGTGAGAGGTGGCTGGCTGGCGAGCTCAGGGGCTAATGCTTGTGTCAGTGTACTGAGCGGCCACCTCTGTGATCTCCGGTCCAAGTACCCCCCCCCCCCCTCCCGGGGAGACAAACGAAAAATGAACATTGCTTGCTCGGTGTGTCATAGGTCCTCCTCATGTGTGGCCACTTTGATGACCTTGAAAGCGGTCTCTGAAGACGGTGCTAAAAACAAAAACCCAAAAACAGTCGCCAACAATTTGGTGTTCGTATTCGCTCGCGCGCACCTCCTGAGAGTGAATCGAATGCTAAACGCCGAGAGGTGTGTTGGAGGTGTTTTCTGGTTAAGGACTCAAAGGGGGGGGGGGGGTGGGCAATGGTGCAGGAAGCTGCAAAGCCAACGAGCGTGCGTCGTGAGTTATGTCGGTCTTTCCGGGGGCCTGTGCGCTGGAGTCGTGCTTTGCCGATTTGGGTGGGTGATGATTTGTCCACGTGTGAAAACAGCTCCGGTCTTGCACGTGCTGCTGAGTGATTGAGTCAAACACTGGAAATTTTTGAAGGAAGAAAAAAAATGGAAGAATAACACACGGTGAAAACACATCAGCCTGGAAATTGTGGGTGTAACGATGCGCAGTTTCGTAGATTCTTATTTATCTTTTAAGCTCACGACACGTGTCACACCACCTATGTAAGAATCGATATTTTGGATGCATACAGTACTTTGTATGTTGCATGCAAATTTTTTATGTGACCCCTGCAGCCACTATGGGTACTACCATTTCCCGGCAGGGTGTCGCAGTAGTAACACTTGTACTGGACCGTACCTTATCACAAAAAAAAACCTTCCTGGATTCCATTTGCAACTTGTATGTTTGTACCGTATGTTGAACTTCTTTCGCACCGTATGTAGCCAACCACACTAATCGGAGGTACAAGGAAAGGACAACAAATTAAACACAAAAAAGATGTTTGGCATCTTGCGTAGACGTTTATTCTCACCCTACTTGTGCGTGGTTTCTTCCATTTCCTCCCATAGCTAAAAATAATCCTCGTATACTGTTATTGATATTGGCCAAACATTACAATGCTGAAATTTTTGTACTTGCAAAGTTCCCATTTGCAATTTACCCGTAGCAACATCGGCCCTTTGGTGCGATAATTGTTGTATGCCCGTCCTGAAAGGAAGTCTTGAGACTCAAGTGAGACATTGCTGGGTAAACGAGCACAACAATGAATATAACCGTTCACCGCAGAATAAAAAAAAACAATTCTTGAATCGACTCGCGACCTTCAATCATGACAATGAATGTAATTGCCGGGGGTTGAACCGTTATACCCCTGCTGAAAACTTTTTAAACATAGTTTTTGCTACTGTTTTATGAGTCTGATTTATGTACTGTGAAAACGTACACAGCTCAATAAAGTTAGTGACCTTTCCCAAGTCTGCAAGTGCCAAAAGCCACCTTTCCGGCTCAGTCAAAGTTGTGAAGCCATGTTGTTGTGTAATTAATTGGACATTGATTTGTTCTTTGGCAGTTATTTAAAGGCTGATAGTGCAGGGTGGAAACAACCTTATTAGTGACTCGGGCACGCTTTGAGAGCGAGCCCGGACAGGATGCTCGACTTGGCGATGCTGCGCACAGAAGGGGATGAAGAATAAGACGGGAGGAGGAGGAGGAGGGGAAGATGAGCACGAGGCGGATGGATGCAGTGGCAAAAAGATGGAGAAAAATAAGGATTGAGAGGATTGAGAGTGAACGAAGTAGCGATAGTGGCTAAAATGAAGAGGACCGTGCCGGACATTTGTGAATAAGCTGACGGAAGGTGACAGACGAGGAGGATTATGATGAACGCCATCATGTTACCTATTGGCACAAAACGGGCCGCGTCACTCTGTTTTCACTTACATGTCACGAGCTACTGTCTGCTGTATGTATTTTGAACTTCTTTCGCACTGTACGTAGCCAACCGTGCTGACAACCTTGTCAATCCGAATGCACTCTGCATTGCTTTGAATAATTTCTCAGTTGTATTTTTGTTTCCTTTTTCAACCTACGTCTATTTCTGTCGCATAGTTATTTTCTATACGTATATATTTTTTTTACATTTAATGTTAGTATGCTTTGTAAAACTCTAACAACGGCGCCACAATTCACTCGTTCATATTTTAACGCAATTAAAACGAGAATTACAGTGATTGCATTCCGATGTCGTGACGCGCGAGGCCTTGTTTGGAACAATAAGCAATGGCAATGCCGTGGAGTGCACAAATAACAAGCAGCATCCACTGCACGTCCGAATGTGTTCAATTAAGTGGCAGTTGTGATGACAAAGTATGACTGGCCGTCAAAGATTGGTCATTAGGGTCAGGAGAAACAAAAGCCACAACCGTAAAAAAAAAAATTACGCAAGACACCAGCCTCCACTCTAAACACACACACACACACGCACACACGTGCGCCTTTCACACTTGCTAATAAATTGTCTTATTCATAAAGAAAACACATTTGTTCTTTAGAAAATCTCTTGAATCGCGTGCGACGGCGTCGTCACTATCAGTTTCATAGGCGTCAGCGTGGCGAATAACGCGTGACGACAGAGGCCCCTCCGCAAATTGAGTGCCGTTGTAAAGGAAAAGACTTCCACGGGAGCGGGTTGCGCGCACAGGGAGGAGACAGGCGACATCAAATACGGCCACCTTTTACCCCCCCTCCTCCACCCCTCACCACCCCGAGGAAAATCCATCTGCATTGACCCGGCTGCTGTGGGCCAATTGGAAACTAATTAGAAGTCAGTTTGAAATGTTGAGCTGTGGGCGGGGGTGTGACTGGACTCGAACCCGGGTCACCACAATGATAGCGCCACGCGCTAAGCACCGCGCCATTGCCGAGCGCCGGCTGCCGTGAAGGGGGGTGGGGTGGGGTGGGGGTGACGTGAAATCAATAGTCCGCCACCGCTCCGTCTCGATTCGCCATGCCCCAGTGGCCCTCTGACTTCCTCGAAATGCTCGCCGGACAGCTGCCCAGCGCGCTCGCCGCCGCCGCTGCCGCCGCTGTGGCCGAGATGGCCAAACGCGTCTGCCAAAGCTGGAGTTTGCTCACGGTCACGGCAGTAGATTTTTTTTTATATATTTGTCTTTCGATTTAAAGCTTTCGTGACTGCAGGGATTCATCTTCTCGGTTCTCTCGTTGGTGGGTGAGGCATCTGGAAAGCGAGGAGGACAATCTTCTTCTTGGTTCTTTCGGTAAAGTCATGTAGTAGGGAAGTAATTAAATAATAAAAATAAAACATGATAAAATAATTCTCACGACGTTTCGGCCACAACGCAATCACCTGAGGACGGCTGCTTGCGTTGTGGCCCAAACGTCGTGAGAATTATTTTATTATGTTTTATTTTTTATTATTTTATTACTTCCCTTCTACGTGACTTTACCGAAAGAACCAAGAAGATATATATTTGTCGTTTTAATGATGAATTTGAACTCTTATTTTTTATATATATCGTTGGTTTTGTTTATATACTTTATATAGGTTTGTAAGGATGTTGACTGTAGAGAGGGAGTTATGACATCAGTTCGCTAGTGCGGATTGTTGTATCACGGGAACAACGTGTGATGGTGACGGCTTGGGGAGGCCTTCATCCAGCAGTGAAGAGATCATGGATGATGATGATGACGGTGATGCTTTGCACGATAATATTGATGATTGCGTTGCCCTGCTGAATACATTATTCTTCAAGCCTTGTTTTGCTTGCAACGTAAATTAATTTATCCAGAAATATTAGGGACGAAATATATTAACAGTTTCATTATTTTGAATCTGGACATTAAGATGTCCTAATCGATAATGAACACAATGAATACGCAGACAATGCACCTCCTTCCTACATCTGTACCTCCAGTTTTTTTTTACACTTCCCATTGGCCACGTGGCCTTTTTGCGAGTTAATTTATTTAATAGTATATAATTTACGACAGTAATTTTATTGATTTAAATAGTTACATGGCATTGCACGATGGATATTTACAATATTTATGAGTGGAAAAAATCCGTTTATGTCTATTAATGTAGATTTTTTTTATGTTAAGTAAACATTTGCAGAGTGGCTATGCCAGCAGTCAATGGTATCGTGTGGTTGGCATGGGTCTCGGTGCAAGTAATGGAATGGAGCCCCCTGTACGATTTCCCCTCTCTTTGTAGCCTGGCATCTGGGGCCCTCTGGGCCACGGGAGTGACGGGACTCGTCAAGGTTTCACCACCTGCGCGATCAATACCCCTACGCCACTGCCAGTAGTCGTTTAAAGCCCAAGCTCAGAATCATCTTTTTTTTTCTTACAGTTACAGGACGAGTGCGTGACATAAAGCACACGGCTCGTATTAAACAAAAAAAAAATGCGTCTCGCAATGGAAATTTCCCCATGCCACGGACAATTGTTCCTGGGCTAAGTACCAAAATATTATAACAGTAGGGCGGACAAATAAATCAGAGCCAATGGATTTTATTGGATTATTGAATAATAGATAGAGTTGTACTCCTGCACATGCCGCATACAATTTGTCCAAATCCATATGTATTCAATCATCTTAATGCCGGCTGTTCTGGTTGCCGAGCTGGATTTGTGCAGACGTGATTACCCACTACCCACCCCCCCCCTTTTTGCTCTTAGCTCGAAAGATTTAAAGAAGGCGTGCGTGGTATCAAATGAGCTAAGTAGCCAAACCGCAGGGCTTATCCCTGACAGAGGCTCGAAAATTTCCAACAAGCAGCCGGGGTGCCGTGCGGACAATGAGCACGCCGCGGCGAAAGATCGTTAGCGGAGCCGGTCTTCATTATTACGCCACCCGTGATAATACGTCCCGTGTTGAAACGGCGTATCGCCCTCCCCATTCCTCTGGGGGCCGTCTCAGGCGCGTACGTTTTTTGTGTGCAACTTTGCAAGTAAATTCGATAATTGAAGCCTCTAATAAGAGGGCAGCATCAAGCGTGATGGTTTTTAATGGAGGCGTCACCCTTATTATAAAGAGTTTGTCCGCGAGGCAGCTCTGCTGTCCGTGTGTTGGTGTTGGTAATGGAGCCAAACAAGGAAAATAATCCCCGACTCTCATGCGAAGTTTTCTTTTTCTGTGTGGCCTCCGGCCGCTGAATTTGTCCGCACTTTTTTGCGTGTGTGTGTGTTAAAAATGTCTTATTATCATTTTAAGTTGTGACACTTTTTTGCGTGTGTTAAATGTCTTATTATCATTTTAATTTGTGACACTTTGTTCCGTGTTAAATTTCCTATTTTTACTTTAAGTTGTGACACTTTTCTGTGCGTTAAATGTCTTATTATCATTTTAAGTTGTGACACTTTTTTATACACACATACGCACGCACCCTACACCAGTGCACAAAGACAAAGATCCCCCGTATAGCCTTAAACACTGTTGGGTCAAGTGCTGTTAGCGAGCACCTCTGAAGGCCTGCACGGTAAACAAGGGGGTAAGTGACCAACACCACGCCTGACCGCCTTCATCTCCCCAGTTGCGATGTTTTTTACACACCGCACCAGGTACTCATTTGAGGTTGAGTCACCACCAATGCACACACACACACATACACAGGAAAGCAAGTGCTCATTTTAAAAATTTGGGGGGGGGGGGGTGGGGAATAAAAAAATATAAAAGTGTGTCGACTTGAAAATGCGGTGGCGGCGGAGGCGGATTTCAAGCGCCACGCCGTAATGACGATGCCGAGGGCCTCAATTCATCACGGCGTTTTTATACGTGGCCCGTCTGCCTCTTGCCCGCAGCTACACAGGGGCGCTCTATATTTATGAGGCTCAGGTTAGCGCAATAATGTCGGCGGGCGGATGTAATATACCACCCAATCAGAGGCAGAACGAGTCCATGAATAAAATGACAAGCGCCAGACGAGGCCAATTTATTACAGTCACTTAGTAGAGACGACCACTGGCCGTTATGACATGCCGAGGGGGGTAACGTGGAGACGACAGTGTTGTGGCCACTTTTTGGTTGGGTTGTGGCTAGCGGTGGTGGTGGGGGGAGGGGTGGTGGGAGAGATCCTGTGGGTGGTGCAGGGCTGGTGGGTGGCCACTGTTCGGCCATTCGTGCGTTGACATTTTTGAAATATGGAGTAATAAGGGTCGAGATTTGTTGTCTGTGACCCACGAGTGACCCAGGAAGTAATTGGCTCGACTATTAGGGCATCATTGCATATAAACCCGTGCTGGACAAGGGTCATAGTTGTGATGTGGCTTATTAAGTGGCGCACCGTTACATCCTGCAGTGTGTAGGCGTCACTGATTAGGTGTAGAAAATTGTCGTTGTAAATAATGACATCTCATTAATATTATTTGTCCATCTCAATTCGACGGGGATGTCTTGGAACATTGATTCACTACATCCATCTATAATTATATCTCAATCACTGCTCTTTCCCCACCTCTCTTTTCCCCTGTTCAGTAAGATCATAATTTGAAATATACATATATCGATATACACCGCACACAAGAAGCCTTTGTAGAGTTTTGATTTATCTTGGAATAAGAGTTAAGTGACATTTTTAAAAGACAGTAGAGTACTTGTATCGCTGTGGTGGTATATTTTTTATCGCCCATTTTTATGGAGTCACAAAATCTTAAGTGCAAAGCAATCTTTTTAAAAATGAGATCTTTGTAAAATATTTGCTTAATAAAACATGTATTCTGTCAAGGTGGTTTATATACTGGATATGTCGTGTCTAAGCAATATGTTCAATATTAGTACCACAACTTTTGCACATCCACTTAAAAAAATAACACACAACTGCAGTTTATATCTGATTACTTGTGATATTTATGTTTAAAATAAGCGAACAAATACTGAATAGTACCTTATGGAAGAGACACTTGCTAATTTATGAAAAGGGAAAAAAAAACATAAATGCGATAATTATTTCATTAAGCAGTGCTGAAACACATTTTGCCCATCTGCGCAATTAGCAAGAATGCATTTTCCAATTAATACCTGCTACATAATGAACAAGTGAAATGTACCAGCGATGCTAACACAAACAACACCAATCAGTGATTTTGTAAATTAGTCATCTACGGAAATAAACTCACAATTAACGGACGTGGCATCATTGGCGCTGCTACTGCCACAAACAGGCTTAGGCAAGTGATGTGAGAATTATTTGGTGGCTGCTGCCCATGATTAGACTTGCATCTGCATGTTTAATTACATTGCTTTTTTAAATAAAATAAAAAATAACGAGGAGCAAAAAATTAACCCAACCATCGACGTATTTGTAGCCCTTCCATTTTACAACAGTTCTGAATAGGTGGGGGGGGGGCAGTCACATGAAAGATTTGATTTCACAGATGAAAAAGGCACTTGTGTCAAAAGAGTTGGTAAGCTATTGAAAAGGCGTGCCGTTACCGTTAATGGTCATGAAACCGCATTGGGGCCTTGCCACAACGCGGCTATTTACAAGTCTTCGGTGGGTCAGTGCGCGCGATTGTGCACATGCATGAAGGGTTAATTGACGTGGAAAGATTTTGGCCTTCTGGTGGTCTGTGCTCAAGGGTTTTATTCTATAGCGGAATATTAAGCTTGTGAGTATCTGCATAATAGGCCAATTTTTACCCATTTAAATTTCCTTCCTGTAGACGGCACTTTCAGGATGAAGTGTGTGAATCCTCTGGCAGCCCGGTCTCAGGAAAATAACTATTTGATACTAATGACTTTGTGTACAATATTTATTTTTGTGTTCCAGCCGGGTCCCATCGTTTACATTTAGTGATCTTGCCAATGACATCTGGTTACCCAATAGCATGTATTTAACTAATCTGACCAATCCAGAGTTTGATTCGTTTAACAAACTCTCCTGGATAATATTGATCTCAACAAGCAATAGACTGACGGATCAATTTTTTTTATTTATGAATGTATATATGTGGGAGTCTCTTAATGGTGGTCTGCTTATATATGCTTCCACTCATAGTGCTCCACCGCTATGCATGACACGTTTGTGCACGGCGTTTGAAAGTACACGTCCACGGAAGGCCTTGCGTGCATCCTCTCTGCGGCTGCTGAGATGAGCTTGGCCAGGAAGGAGGCACGGAGGGTAGGGCTGACGACTGTGCACGTGGGCACGCAAAAAATGGGCCCTCGGAACGCTGCAAACATGGCTGTTTGACCCTTTGGACTGAAAATAAATTGGAGCTTAAAGGCCTACGAATGAGGGCAACGCTGGTCAGGGTGGGAACGAGCCACTTTGCGAGGAACTGATGGAGTGGACTGCCTTTGCACGGTTTTATGGCCCAGGGCTATGTGCCCATACAATACCCCCCCCCCCCAGCTTTTACAGTAATGGCATATTTAAATGTCTCTTGTTGGTGTCAGTCTGGCAATGCAATTTTGGTATCCAGTGGAAAGGGGCAATTTTTCACCGCTCTTTCCAGATACATTGCCCATTTTTCTCCATCGCAGATACGAAATCGCCAAGCTGTATTACTCCGGTCTATTTTACGACACTGGAAAAAAATTGTTAAGTTTACGTTCCACTCAACACGAGCTTGTCGCGTAAAACAATGCGCATTCAGGGGGCGAGGGAATTTCACCAACGTGAAAGGAGCGTGACCGGTGGTAGGTAGGAGTAAGCAGCAGCGCTTGAGCGGTCGTTTGCAGTGGCAACGTGACGGCTCTGCTACGATTTTTTTTTTAGCCCCCTTCACTGCTCCAGTTTGGTGGCAGAAATAAAACGCGTTGAGTGATTGGCGGCGCAGAGAGAAACGTGTTGTGAGCAAGAAGTGCTTCGTGTGAAATCGCATCGTTTTGGACTCTCTCGACCCGTGAAATTCCCCGCGATAACATTAACACGCCACGGCGTATTTTCCCCGCATTTTTGCGCGCAGCACGCCAGTAATGTTCCGTGGCCGCCCTAAGTGAAATGCACCGACGCTTGTTTCACGTCGAGTTTCCTGTTCCTTTAGAAGCGTGCGCGGGGGGTGGGTGGGGCAGGGTGGGAGGTTATCGGGTTACCGCGCGCGGCGTCACGCCCCGGATTATCCCAATCGGCGGTGGCGAGCGGCTTGGGCCGTGAGCGCGTGGAAAGTGGCGGTGGCGTTCGTTGTCGTGCCGGAAAAAAAAATATCTCCACAAGCGGACGATGCATTTGAGATCGGGGGCACTGAGCAGCGGTGCAACATCAATTCCAATAACAATGTTCGGATTACCTACAGATTCACCCTGAGCATTTCTGTGAAGTCAGGAGTTAAGTCGGAGCACAATTGCTCGGTGCTTGTGTTTCACTCGCACGACAGATATGTACATCCTGCAGCTTGCACCATAATAGATGTGTTGAGAATACTATTTAGAAAAATCATTTTAGGATAGAGCGGTGGTGCATTGCTTAGCCCACTTGACTATTTACCCATCTACCTAAGTTCGATTCCTGGCCATGGCTACCTTTCAGTGAATAGGGATAGATGTGGTGAACATACGAGGAATGCGCCTTCGGATAATAATGACAACAAACTAAAAAAAATCACAAGAATAATGAAAAAAAGTATCGAATCATGTATACTTCCAGTAAAGGTGAGAGCGTTAATCATCAGCTCGGCTGTGGCTTTGCGTCTGTGCCGCGGGGTCATTAAGGGGCTGCGGTCGTTTTTTGTCGGACCCCCCCCCACCACCCCCACCACCACCCAGAGACTCGCTGCGTAGGGAACGGCCACTCCCGCGTGCTTACAGGAGCCACCCCGGGCCTCACCGGGGCCGCTCTCGTTCAGCGGCTGTGGCACGACGGGGAGCCCCATTTCACCTCTCGTACGCCGTCCCTTGTTAGCACGGTTGGCTACGTACGGTGCGAAAGAAGTTCGGCATTCATCGTCAACTAAGAGCGCCCAGCATCTGCACGCAAATGCCGAAACCTTGTTATGTCGCCTGAATTATCTTGTGCCGCGTGCAAGCTCGCCGATGCGGTTTTCTTTTGTTTGTGCCACGCTGTTGTTCGGCACGACGTCCGACGTTTCGCTCCACGCATCCCGGGAGCTTCTGCAGGGGTTGAATATTAATATGCTGATCAAAGCAACACAGTACGGGATTTAATTTTCAACTGGATAATCAGTTTGCTGAGGGAGCTGCCAGTGCGTGCAGTGAGACGTGGGATGTCGTGCCGATCGGCACGCGGTACAAACCGAAAAACGCTTCGGCGAGCTGTACCGCACGACCGCCAAAACTCTACGCAGTCATTTTGCAATATGAGACCTCCTTTACCAGTGGCAAAATATGGTAGTAGGTTTTTACCCTTTAAACTGGTACCAAAACTGACACCTTTATACAAGGCATCATGTTTGCAATAACCACAACGCAAGCAGTCAAAATGCAAACAAAAAGAAAAAACTCTGATAATGATAATGATATGCACTGTCCTTGAAGTTGATTGGTCCACACCCGAGACAGCTTTGGAGACTAGACTCTAAGAAAGCTGTCTCGGGTGTGGACCAATCAACTTCAAGGACAGTGCATATCATTATCAGAGTTGTTTTCTTTTTGTTTGCATTTTGACTGCTTGTGTTGTGGTTATTGCAAACATGATGCCTTGTATAAAGGTGTCAGTTTTTGTACCAGTTTAAAGGGTAAAAACCTACTACTCTACGCAGTCATTTTGCGCAACGTTTCATCGCATTTCTCATGCGTTCACATTTCGTTTATTTTTGTGGGAATGTTTGTAATATTTTGGTGCAATGAATTTCCACATGATGAGCCACTTTATTGAGCTGGCATTTGTGGCCACGTCGCTTCTGAAAAAGAAGCTCATAGCTCAGTGGGCATTACCTGGTAAAATAAAATACCAAAAATAGGTTAGTTCTATTTGTATATGTTTAATTAATTTGCTTACATGTCCTATACTTTGCAATCCTATCGTGTTTTTTCTATTGTTTGTTCTAACTTTCTGCCCCTACATCTGCATCCGCAAAGAGCTTAATAGCTCATCGGATTCCTCCAGTATAAATACATCTTCTGCTAACCAATTGAATTGTTGGATTGCCACAGCGTCGCCTTCTTGTGTTGTATCCCAGGTCTACCTCGCAAAGGAGAGAGTTGTCTCGCGAGGCTTCCATCTGGTAGCACGTGGCCACTGATCGCATGTCATCAGTTGCGTACTTTGTCAATAACTATAGCTTAATGCACAATCTGCGGTGGCCTGACAGGATGCAATTGACACTGTACGCAGAGATGTTAATGCTAAAGTTGAGTTTTCTATTTTTGTGGGGGATTTTTTTCGTTTCATTGGAGGAGCCAAAGAGATGCACAGCGTGACAGTAAAAAAAGAAACTAATCAACGCAACATGGGAAGGTTTTTCAATTAGTGAAAGGAATTAAATGCTTCAACAGCTGGCATTTTTTAGATGCAGCAGTCTGAGAAGTATTAAGAAATTGATATAATTTTCATTTCTTAAAGTCAAACAAAATCGTCAAAATTTGGCACATCGGGTAAATTGGAGCGATTGGCATTGTTTATATAAAAAAAAATTGGGGGTTCACCAAATGTTATCCTCATTGTGCTCTCAGAATCATGCAATGGGTCAAAGGGATCCACTCGGATCACTGGAAGAGAGGCGCTACCCTTTGTGTTAGATAATGTTCCGTAGAATTGGATATCACAGAGATTCCACTGTCCCTTTCAAGTGACCTCTATTCAACAGAGCAGGGGACAGCTCTTTGCCACAGACACCAATGTCCGTCGTGTGGCAGTCAGCTGGAATTTTTGCCAAATTAACTGAAGAACCAAATTTAACGTGATGGGATTTCATCGTACGCATTGGTGACCGGGCCGAGGCCAATTAATCCGGGGGCAAAAAAATCCACGATTCAATTATCCATATTAGAGGCACTTAATGTGCATGTCCTGGACACCAAGGTCTGACTTTGGACCAGGGATTTTCATCGCCGCGCACACTCTGCTCACGCTGCAAGACGGCCTCGCATGTCGGTGCTCGTGACATTTAAGGGCATCCTTCTTCACCGCAGACAGACCCTTGGAGGTGTTTGCGAATGTAAAACTTGACAAATAATCCCAATTATCCAGCAGTGGAAGCTGGCATGACCTTTTACATATCGCCATGATGTGCAGCCTGGCTTTTTTTAGACTTCATTATTTACCAACAAATTTTCCCTCTCTTGCCTCAACACCCCCCCTGCCCCTCCACAACCAACCCTCCCTTCCCACCCGCCGCCAACCACCCCACACCCGGGCCCCTCCAAAAAGAAAAAAAACCCACTGCCTCTACTCCCTCTCACCGGCAGCTGCCAGCCCCGGCCCAGCGCGGATCACAGGGGTTAAGAGGATTAAGGCAGCTGTCGCCTTATCGTGGCCGGGAGCACACGCAGGGCAGAGCTCAGGTGTGTGCGGTGGACAATTAGTGGCGGCCGCCAGAAAACAAACAGCTCTAGGGGAAGTGCGGAATCGTCCCACGACCGCCGCCGCCGCACGCCGGTCGTGGCCATGCTGTCCACGTTTTGACTGGAGCAGAGGTCGGCGAGCGGCCGGCTAGGGACCGGGGGGGGGGGGATGACGACCGGCGAGTTGTAGGAGCTGGCGGTCTGAATGACGTGTCAGTCCCCCGAAGAAGCTCCCAGCACGCGGAGAGAAGCGTCAGACAATGTGGCGTACAACACGCGGGTGAGAGCCCCGAAAGTGCTGCAGTGTGCCTGAACTGTACAGCACACACACGTGTGTGTGGTGTCTTGCTCTTACCTATGGTTGCCACCTGTTATGGTTCATATTCTTGGGTTTTTTCGGTAAAGTCACGTAGGTAAAAAATAAAAAATAAAATAAATAAAATTAAAATCACGACGTTTCGGAGGCAACACAAGCCTCCGCCTCCAGAACGTGATTTTAATTTTATTTTAATTTTAATTTTTTACCTACGTGACTTTACCGAAAAAACCCAAGAATATGAATCCTTGCAGTCACGAAAGCTTAAAATCTACCTGTTATGGTTTCCCGGGATAGTCCTCTTTATAAGGGAGGTGTCTTGGGAAATCTGTAAGTCTTTACGGGACGTTAAGCGTCCTGCTTTTTTTGTGAAGTCGCGTAACAATAAACTACTGGAGGGAAGTGCAATGACATGTGGGTCTCACCTCTGCACGTGTTGTGAGGTATTCATCTTCTTACCGGGATACGTCCCTGTTTTCATGCAACTCAGAGGTGGCAACGCTAATTTTAGCTGTTAAAAAAAAGATCCCTCACACCGCTGGCATTGTCGGTTATTGTCGTACCCAAGTGGAAAGTGCGTGCCCTATAACATTTTATTTTTTTACTGGCGCCGTTGGCACTTACAAAATGCGGCGTCGTGCAATACTGGCAGCGCCGTCTTCGTGGAAGCAGGTGATGCAGGCTCACATTCGATAACAAAGAAACAAACATAAAAGGGCCTTTTAATAACACTGCTATTCATTTGAGGGATTATGTTTTTCACAGAACGTTCCTTAAACACCCAGGCACTTCACACTGGTGGTGGGTTTTTATTTTGGGTGTGTGGGGGGCGGGGTGCAATATCCACAGAAGACAATGTTACGAGTACGATTACGGAAGTATTCGCTTAAATGAAAAAAAAGGCCACTCTATTGCAGGAGCCAACGAGAAACGGCGTTGCGTTACCGGCATGGACGCCTTACCGGATACGGTCTCTGTGCCCGGCCTGCAATTCCCTCGTAAGATTTAGAGTTGCGGTTCGTTTGAAAAAGCGCAGAGGCGGGCGCTGCGAGGTGCATCACCGGCCAGGCCCCCTTGTTTACCTAAATAGCCGTCCATCTGCTGCCTTATTTAGCGGCTTGGCAGGGCGGCCTACGGGGAGAGGCACTGGCAGTTTAATGAGCGCTCTGTTTTGCCAGTAATGAGTGATAAATCAGCAGGGATTTCGGAGTGACCTCTTCCACGTGACAGTGCTCGCTGTGCGTGCGCGTGTGCATTTCGCTTGTGCGTGCACACCGCGCGCGCGCGCGCGTGCTCGCGCTATTTTGCAATCTTGGGTGTGAGAATGCGCGAAGGTTTTGGCCAGCCAGCAGTGCAGAGGAATATTAATTAAAAAAATAAAGGCGCCAAGCCCTGCGCCGTATTCACGCGACTATGTTTTGCTCACAATTTAACGTGGCATATTCAGACCGTCTCAAATGTTAAAGAAATACTGAAAATAAATTTGGATGACCCCGCGAAATGTGAATGAACGGCAAATGTCATGAACGCTTAATTGTGTGTGTGTATATATACCCCATTTATCAAACCATACTTTCTTCGAATTTCCAATGAGGCACACGTTTACGAATTCCACGAAGTATTCTAAAGTGGCCCCGTGAGCAGTTTCAACAAACTGGCATTGCAGGAGTTAACATAGCAACATTGCACAATTGCTGCACAAACACATTTGCGATAAAGAATATGTATGGTCAGGGATTTTATAAAAACAATATGGTACTTAGCATCTTCTGATTCCTCTTCCCTTTGGTCCACCTGCCTAATTCTCCTCCTGCTGCGTTACCAAAGGAAACATCATTCAGTAATGGGCCACCACGCAGTAAGTGGTCCGCAAACACGGTAAGCTCTGCCGTATAGACCAAGAAACACACACTTTCCACCTATTCCATCCCAGGAATATAAATCCAATTCCTAAAGGGGCTAACACACAACAACAAAAAAGACCACGCTTTCAAATTTTAGACATTTAGTGTAATATTTTTTTTCAATGGCCTGCTGTTTATGAAAGTTGTTTTTTTAATAAAAAAAATGTTTTTTTACCATGTGACGGAATTTCTAATTAAGCTATTAGAAAATAAAAGGAGAGGATAAAAAAGTGGCACCCCTGCAGAGAGAGGCAGCTGTCTGATCACAAGGAAGGGAGTGAGCCTTGTCTTGCCTTTAATCTTTGTAAATTAGCCACCCTGATTAGCCGCCACTTTGATGTGTCTGCAAATGAAAATTAAAGCACTCTGAAAGCACGAGGCTGCTTGGATAAGGGGGAGGAAAAAAAAAGAAACGTGGGGACCCGAAACAATGTTAGTTCTTAAAAAAAAAACAACAGCAGCTCATTGATGATTGGACGTGCATTGGACGTGGCAAATCGATGACACATCCTGACGTGCGTATGCCACCTAAAAATATCCCATGATACCTCCGGCCCTCGCGCCCCTCCCATCGTCCGCCACCGCCGAGCAGAACAAAAAAACGACGGAGAGCGAAGCGGTCGACCGCGAACCGCCCCCACCTCGTCAAGACCATTGGACGGGTGGCATCGAGGCAGATCAATCAGCTCCACGGCCAACGCCCCGTCGAATGGCCAAGCAAAATCGCCTCGATTTTGAGCACTCGTTCCCGGTCGCCCCGGCAAAAACAAAATCGGCCGCGCATCTGTCTGCAAGGCGCCGAACGACGTGAGAAGCAGAATGAGTGGAAGAAGAAGAAGACCCTTGGACGGTGGCACCGAAGAAGGGGAAGAAGAAGATTGCCGAGATGGGCAAACGCGTCTGCCAAAGCTGGAGTTTGCTCACGGTCACGGCAGTAGATTTTTTTTTATATATTTGTCTTTCGATTTAAAGGTTTCGTGACTGCAGGGATTCATCTTCTTGGTTCTTTCGGTAAAGTCACGTAGAAGGGAAGCAATAATGCGTTGTGGCCGAAACGTCGTGAGAATTATTTTATTATGTTTTATTATTATTATTTTAGTACTTCCCCTTCTACGTGACTTTACCGAAAGAACCAAGAAGAAGATTGTCCTCCTCGCTTTACAGATGCCTCCCCCACCATCGAGACGTACACCCGAGCAGTATCGGGGTCATCCCTAACCATGACCCCCCCCCGCCCCCCCAAAGAGAAGGCGAGAGGCGACACCCTCTCTGCTCCATGAATTCCCCCACCCCCACCCCTTATAGTCCCAAGGTGTGCAGGATTTAATTTGGAAATATCACGAGGTGTAGGCTTGCAGAGTCCGTGGAGCAACGACAACAACAACAAAAGATCCCCCTCATTAGGCTGCTTGGGAAAAGTGCTGTAAGCAAGCACCTTTTAAAAGGCCATCACAGCATGGGAAGGAGAGGGGTGGTGAGGGCAACCCCCTCCCCCCCACTGCTTTACCCCCTCCCCCCTTTACTCGACGTTTGCAAACCACAGCAAGCATTATTTTTTGACCAACTCTGTCTTCGTGCGATCGGCCCTAAGGCTTGAGTACACGTACAGCCATTCAGTCAATCCACTGCTGGATGACGGCCTTCCCCCGCGATTGTGCGGGTTGTGTGTGTGTTGTTTGAGCGTACTTCACCGTGCCAATCAGTGCTGGTTTAGCGAAGGTGGGGAGCACAGACTTAGGAGCGCAGAAGTACAGCACAACAATGCTTGTTTGGCCACGCTGCCTCTCTGATGCCAATAACGTAGCCCCGCATTCGCCTATGTCCACCGTTTTTATGACTCTTGATCACCCGTCCAAGCACAACACAAGCTCATCCCTGCTTAGCCTATTAGATGAGCCACTAATTACCACAGATGCACACGTCTTCAAATGATACTGCGGTGTTCTACGGAATCCCAGGGCACGTGGGTTGACATGCAAACAGCAAGTGCACTGCAAACTCCGTGCATTCACTCTCGTACCGTTGCATTTCCCTGTGCTGGCTGCGACACGGCATTGGACACTTGAACAAACAACAACTCGCCTCCAAAGAGGCCACGTTGAATGTATCAAGGTGTCACTATCAATGCCTTTGGTTCTTTCAATTCACAAAGCCAGCAGCGACATCGATGCTATTGTGAAGCGTTACTTTCTCCCTCTCTACACCCTGCAGTAAGTCTCACTCGCTGGTTCATTCTGTCTGTCTGTCTGTCTCTCTCTCTCTCCTGTGGCCACCAAAAACGCACGTGGCTATCGTTATCCCATGGTCTTCGCGTGCAGAACCCCCCCCCCCCCCACGCCTCACATCTGCTCTCAAGCTGAGGCTCCAGCTGCTGCCTGGACGAATGAACGTGCCGGCTTCAAGGAAACTTCACGCGCATTATCACAAGGCTATCGTCTCGGAAG
The DNA here is from genome assembly GCF_964198595.1 of Lampetra fluviatilis. NCBI lineage: Eukaryota > Metazoa > Chordata > Hyperoartia > Petromyzontiformes > Petromyzontidae > Lampetra > Lampetra fluviatilis. The sequence goes on along the minus strand of NC_136278.1, from coordinate 3,944,774 downwards.
AGTGGCCCATTTTCGGCACACCTGAGCCCCACGCACACATTTGCTCGTCAGCAAATATCCTCTGCCACAAAGTCTGCCGAATGAAAGCACCGTAGGCTCGTGATTTATTTGAGATTTATTTTTTGTACTGCCGTTTGATGTGTTTGCATAAACGCTGCGTACACCGCGCTGCCCTTTGTCAAGCTACTGCTGCATGAAGGCTGTGTCAGTCATTCCGCGGGTTGTTGGAACACACTACGTAGAACTTCTAGATTTGAAGCTTTCGTGACTGCAAGGATTCATATTCTTAGGTTTTTATCGGTAAAGTCACGTAGGTAAAAAATAAAAATTATTTTACTTTTATTAATTTTAATTTTTTACCGACGTGACTTTACCGGAAAAAACCTAAGAATACGTAGAACTTCTTGCTGCCTCAGTACGTTGCCAACCGTGCTAATCGGAGCTGTGGGGGAAGGACAATAAACTAAACAAACAAAAGCAGTTCTAAACAAATGAGTTTAAAATCTGGATGATTTCATTGCGCGTAGCTCCAGTGGCTTTCTAATATCGCGATGCGTTGACCACCGTCTTTGTCCGATGGGCCGCCAAAAGCCGCTGCCGCGAGCATGATCGGAGTTCGCGTGATGGGTTTGGAACAGGCACCCCAGCTCCAGCTTCTCTGGATGGCGGGGGCTGGGGGCCAGGGGGGCGCAAGGGTGGTGGGGGACATGGGAGGGGTTGGGGCCATAGAGATGTTGCTTGGAGGGCCATCACAGCAGTGGTGTTCACCGCTAGGGAGCGTGAACCTGGGTGGGGTGGGGGGTAAGGGAATGTGCAGTGGTGCAGGGCCCACCCCAGCAGAAGCAGAATATAGATTTATACTTGAGGAAAATCTATGAGCTATAAAGCTCTTTTTCACAGATGTCCAGCAAGGTCAGGACCCGTTCAGACTATCGCTTGCAACTGATGTCAGCAGTGGCTGGAAATTGAGAACTGATGTGGCTAAGTTTGGAGCGCAGTGCTCTCATTGCTGCGCCACTGCTTCTGACCATCGTTGTACATTTGAGAAATATTCGAAGCATTTCTCGTGTATCGCGTGCGGTAGTAGTCCCAGAGATACTGCATGTATCAATTCACTGCTAATGAATGCAATTTTTGTTACGCTGGTTATCTATATATATAAAATCGCAAATCTGTCTGTCTGTGTGTGTGTCTGTGTGTCGCCGGACCATACGCAGTTTCATTGGACGGCGGTTGCCCCTGGCAACGGGTAGCGACGCATTCGCTGCCGGGTGGACGCCATTTTTAATTCCCGTTAAAAATATGCGCACGCATTAACACGCGACTCTGAGGTAAATTCATCAAAGTTTCACGTCCTCTTCACTCCCCTCCCACCCCAATGTGTGCAATTACTATTATAGGGTCGGTAGATAATAAAATTATAGCGATTACACACTATATTGTAGCGCGGGGGGGGGGGGAACGGCACCCGTACCCAGCCTCAACCGGGTGGGCAATTTAGGCGAGGCCGGAGGCTCTGCACGGTACTAGGCCTCGACACCCACCACGCGACTCTGAGGTAAATTCATCAAAGTTTCACGTCCTCTTCACTCCCCCCCCCCCCACCACAATGTGTGCAATTACTATTATAGGGTCGGTAGATAATAAAATTATAGCGATTACACAGTATTTTTGTAGCGCGGGGGGGGGGTAACGGCCCCGGTACCCAGCCTCAGCCGAGTGGGCAATCTAGGCGAGGCCGGAGGCTCTGCACGGTACTAGGCCTCGACACCCCACCCGTGTCAAGCGACGACTTTGTGGTATAAACTCTATATACCCAGCGTTGCCCGGGGGGAAAATACATTTAAAATCTTATGAAAGCTTTCAAACATTACATACCAATGAAAAAACAACTGTGTAATTACTTTTAAACCCGACGCGCCAAGAATCGATTCTCTGAATCGCGCAAAGGAATCGAAGGTTGTAGATTCCTTTAGATTCGGACGATTCCCGTTTACTATAAGTTGGTTAAAGTCGATATAAACTGCTACGAACGGGAAATATCCGGCGTTGACCGGGGCAAAAATGTAATTAAAAACTCCTGAAAAAAATACAAAAAAAAGAACAATGAAAATGAAACTCTATCATTCAAAATGTAAACCCCCAACATGCCAGGAATCGATTCTTTGAATCGCACAAAGGACTAATCGAAGGTTGTAAATTACTTTAGGATCGCGCTTCCTGTTTAATATGAGTTGCTTATAGAGTTGATATAAACTGCTACGAATGGGAAATATCCGGCGTTGACTGGGGTAAAAAAAAATATATAATGGTGAGGGCAGTTGTGAGTGGCGATTGTGAGTGGTGATTAGTGAGTGGTGAGGGGAGGTTGAGTGGTGAGGGTGAGTGGTGAGGGTGAGTGGTGAGGGTGAGTGTTGAGGGTGAGTGGTGAGTGGTGATTGGTGAGGGTGTGATTGGTGAGGATGAGTGGTGAGGGAGAGTGGTGAGGGAGAGTGGTGAGGGTGAATGGTGAGGGTGAGTGGTGAGGGTGAGTGTTGAGGGTGAGTGGTGAGTGGTGATTGGTGAGGGTGTGATTGGTGAGGATGAGTGGTGAGAGAGAGTGGTGAGGGAGAGTGGTGAGGGAGAGTGGTGAGGGTGAATGGTGAGGGTGAGTGGTGAGTGGTGAGGGTGTGTATATATGTAAGGTTATTTAGAAATATATTTTTCACCCGGGCAACGCCGGGTACTACTGCTAGTAACTTGATAAAGAAAAGTAGTACGAGGATGGGGGTGATGCACAATGAAGAATATGCAAATACATTTTTTTGTTTCCGAAATGCGACTTCGATTTCTTTTTTAGAGGGCACGACCTTACCCAGAGAGTTGGCACAAAAGTGCACAATAGCGTGCAGTGATGATTGAGATTTGCTCGATGGGGGCCCACCACCACCACCCGTGTAGCGGATTGCTGACTCACACTATAATCATGATCGTGTGGCTTGATTTCATGGCAGGTGTTTGTTGTCATTATCATTATGATCGCACACTTTTTTGTTGCCTTTTTACCTCCAACTATGTATATGATCGTCTTTATTATTGCGCTGAGTTTACCCAGGAAAGCCCGACTGGGACTCATGCCTCTTTGTCGGGAGGGTCCTGCTACGTTTTCGCATTAACAAGGTTGACTACATACGGTGCAAAATAAGTTCAACATGTATGCATGCAAACAAGGATGGCTATGTAGATTTCAATTGAATAATTTGTGGGGAGTTTTTCGCAAATTGGTCAAGATTTACAAACACCGAGGGAGTACTTTGGATTTCTGTAGCATCTAAATAGAACCGCATGGCAGGCAGCACAAGGCTGAGATCACTCCACACTGGGCCACAATGGCAGTGACAATGACCCTGCCTCATCTAACATTTCACGTGGCTTACACAGCATTGCTCGCTTGCGTCGTGGAATAACCTTTGATATCGCCAAGTCCAACCGTGACATTTTAACAGCGTGACCGCTCTTAAAAGTTAATCTATCGTGTCGATGCAAGTCAGGTCCCAGCGACTAATACATCGTCAGCAGCAGCAGCAACGATGAAGATCCAGCAGTGGATTGATGGCGATGACGAATCGCACATCCTTCACACAGAGTCCTCGTTCTGGGGAATACGTGGGGATCCTGAGAAGGAAACATTCAAATTGGGCCAACCTCACGATAAACCACTGCTAGAGGAACGAAGGCCCTCTTAATCTCACCTCTAGCTGTTATACTATACATATATATAAAATATCTGATTTTTTTTCAGATTTTTTTCCACTAAAACAATGTTGATTGAATTGAAGCAAATAGCTAAAGGGCAGGCGGGTTATTACTGCTGTGTAGTGCTTTCATCCGGCAGTAATGGCCCCGTGACAGCCGAGGTAATCCAGTGGTGCTTATTGCTCCTCCCTAGATTTAAGGGAAACCTTTTATCCATGGGAGGAATGGCCGAGGAGAGTGGCTGTGTAATGTTTGACATTTGTGCGCCACGGGGAAATGCGGCTTCCCGGGAGAGGAAAGCCCACCGGGGCGAAGGGGGGTGGGTGGGGGGTGGGGGACCCTGGCTGAGCAGTCATCAGCGAGCGCGTCGCTCGGGCCGGGCGTGCCCAAGTCACCGACGGCGTGGGACTTCATCCCCGTGCCTCGCGCGTGCGGCGGCGATGCCGATAACGGCATTTAAATTCATTTTGTGATCACCCTTGATTTGATTCCAGCCTTTATTACTTATTAAATTTGAAAAAAAAATAGGTGGGGTGTGGTGGGGTGGTGGGGGGAGTTTTAGATTGTAAGCGCGGCTTTTCTGCTCAATGCCCAGTGGGTGTTCCCTAATGCGTTAACTGGCAACCAGAACAGGCAAGCTGTGCTCAATACTCATCGACGGTCTAGCAGGGCAAGCAGCGGCTTGGGAGAACACGGAGCGATGCGGAAACGAACCGCGCGAGTGGCGACTGGCCAAACTGCCTTCCCCCTCCAAGGCAAACAGATTACCTTTAATGCGTACGCCAGTGCCATCGGAGAACGCGGGCGGTTGAATTTTTAACGCGCATCGGCACTCGAAACGAGATTGAGAGACTGACCTCCCTCGATGTCTTATTGACGCGGGCTTGTTCTCACAGCGGCGCCCCGCGCAACGTACCAGAGCCCCCCCCCTCCTCTCTGTCTCTCTGCGTGCACGTCTGAGTGGCGTGTCGCGGAAGTGCCTCCAGCGCCTTCAATTGTGGGTAGGCGACGTTCGCTAGCGGCGACTGGCCAAACGGGTTGGGGGGACGTATGGAGGGACAACCGCAGGGCATCATGGGATGATGATGATGGTGATGGTGACGATAATTATGGTGACAATGATGATGGTGGCGATGATGATGATGACGTTGATGATGGTGACGATGATGATGATGGTGATGATGATGGTAACGATGATGATGGTGATGATGGTGACGATGATGATAATGATGATGGTGACGATGATGATGATGATGGTGACGACGATGATGATGATGGTGACGACGATGATGATGATGATGATGATGATGGTGACGATGATGATGATGGTGGTGACGATGATGATGATGATGATGGTGACGATGATGATGATGGTGACGATGATGATGATGGTGGTGACGATGATGATGATGATGGTGACGATGATGAGCGGGACAGGCGAGTTTGGAACGCGTTTGCGGCGCCTGCTCCGCCCCACGTGACGGCGGTTGAATATTCGCGGTAATTGAACTTGCAAGAGTTTCAATATTTGATGAGCATCGATCCGCTGCTCGGGATGGGGACTTCATTTGCAGTGATAGGATGTAGAACCGTGCCAAAAAAATGGACACGTTAACAGAGCCCGCTTATAATTATATATATTGTTTTTGTCTGGGGCTGTTTTAGTTTTTTTTATTGTTGTTAAAAGGACAGTTTCTAAACAGCTTTCTCTCAGCTTTGCAAACTGTTCACACACCCAGTTTTTAATCTGATAAACTATGCTAAATAGAATAATTTTTTGTTTATTTTGCATGCACTATCAGCGTTGCACAATTCCGCTAGAAGGAAGTCGACTTCAAAGCCTGAATATACCTTAAATAATTAGAACCACGTAAACAAAAGCATGCCTGCAATGTGATGCTTTAGAAATTATTCTTGCAAACTTTTATTTACAAAATGTGTATTTGTTTGGCAAAACTGTAATAAGGCTAATTCATCCACCCCACACCCCCCACTCTCTGAGAGACGGAAGGTAGATACATAGAAATTGCCCCTAATGGCGCATTGGTGTGTAAACTTGCTCTTCGGTTTTCTGATCCACAGGAGCGATAGTGAAACCAGCGATGCACACTTTCAAAAACTGGCGGCGCGGGTGCGCTGCCTTTGCTTGCGCGCCGGTGTCGTTTCACCTGCCACTTGCTTTGCTCAACGGAGGAATCTTACGAGCTGACCGGCGGCCACTCACTCCATCACAAGCGCCAGACGCGCAGTGTATATTTACGGCCAAATTGAAATAAGGCGTATGGGTGGAAATGTCGTAAATCCTGGGGGCGAACGAGAGACGTCGTGCTATTTTGAAACCTGACAGGTCTGTCAGTCAGAACCAGTGCCGGGTGTCTGGATTCAAAGACCGCGTAGGTTGGTTGGACATATAGAACACATTCCTGCGGAGGGAGCTGGTAGGAACGTTGGGTTGCTCGGTCAATGGCCAGGGTCAACGGCGGCGTGGTGTATTCCGCAAATATGGCCGACTGTGAGGGCGGGCACAAGCCGGCGTGAGTAGGTTAAACGTTGAGTTTTATAAGGGCACCACGGGGTGACCAGCCCCTCCCCACCCAGCCTCACCCCTCCCACCCCCCACCCAGCCCCACCCTCCCCACCCAGCCCCTCCCAACCCTCCCCACCCAGCCCCTTCCCACCCTCCCCACCCAGCCCCTCCCCACCCTCCCCTCCCCACCCAGCCCCTCCCTCCCCACCCAGCCCCTCCCTGCACGACGGACACAATAATCCCCTGTGGGCTGGTGTAACCAGGAGGTTCCTACCAGTATAAGCTTGTATCCCGTAACTTTATATATATAACAGGCTTGTGTTAATACTTTTGATGGGAATGTATTTGTGATTATTACACGTTGGTATGGAAGGAAGAGATTAAATATTGTACGTGTGTATGTAAGTTGAATTTCTTTTGCACCGTACGCGTGTCAACCATGCTAATCGGAGGTGCGGGGGAAGGACAACAAACTATACACAAAAAGTAGTTAGAAAGAAATTAGTTTTGAATCTATTTGATTTAAAAGTGCATAGCTCCAGCGCGTGATGCAATGACCGAGCTTTGAGATGCGCTTCTGCGGCCGTCTGGAATGCTCTTCCTTCCGATATTATGAAGCCACTGGAGCTATGCACTTTTAAATCAAATAGATTGGAAACTCAAGTTGAAAATGTTGAGCGAGGTGGGTTATTTTTTCGTTTATAATTACACCCAGTTAGACACTGAGCCACGTGTCGTAGCAGCTAATATATAACATCTGGTTCGCATCGATCAGAAACGTACATGCTGACGAAAATAACATGGGTCAGAGGCTGAAAAGTGTGCAAAGAAGCATGGAAAACTGCGCGATTAGAATCACAGTGGATTCAGGAACAAGTGCAAGTCAGAAACATCATGTTGCCCGTCCAAAAATGACAGTCGGCTTGGGCGAGGTACGTCACGAGACGCGTCACAAGACACGTCACGAGATACGTCACAAAGAGGGATGGTCAAGCCTGGTGACGGAGTAAGGAGACAGAGGAGGTCACGTGTCCGACAGGGTGGACCCCTGCAGAGTTGTGATGATGAGATCAGCTCATGTGCAGGAGCGAGATGGATTGCGGCATCGCGGGACCATAACGGATGGCAAAAGCGTAGAGAAATATTCATCCAGCAGTGGATAAACATAGCTGATAATCATGATGATGGTACGCTCTCCACGACTCACCTTAACCACTTTCGCATGCGTTTGCGACACACCACGAACCGAATTCATTCCAGACAGCAGCTGTTGCTGTCACATTTACAACCTGGCAGACTAAATACGTGTTTAGTAAGGAAAACAGACAGATTTATATATTCAAAGACAAATATCACCCTTAATGCCTTTCACTGACTATTAAGGCAAGTGCTGTTTGCGAGCGCCTATTAAGGCCAGAACAGCACACGAGGGGGTGGATGACAACCACCGCGCCCGACCGCCTTTGTCTCCCCAGTGGCGATGTTTACACACCACACCAGGTACTCATTTGAGGCTGAGTCGACCATGTGCATATATATGTACACACGCCACATACAAACTGGAGGGCCAATGTCAAGGGGAGCTGAAAGGCAGGCCCTGCTTTGAACTCTATAAATCTCACCTGGCGAGAGTCAAGTGCTGTCATTCAAACGATGCCTTCTGTAATCCCCAGCGTGTACATAATCAGGACGTTTCACCCGTTCCGTGGCGTCTCATCTGCTCCGCGTTCTATTCACCCGACGGCGCCACGGGCCAATGCGATGGGGTGCGAGGTGCTAACACCGCGAAAGCCCCGTGGCCCTTGACGCGCCGAGACAACATTTGCCTCGAAGTTTCAAAAACTGTTGCGCGCGTCGGTCGAGAACGACGCGAGCCACACCGTTGCGCGCCGAGTAAGCGCGCTTCCAAATCGCCGCGCCGTTTCACGCGGCACACGGGAAACGGGGCTGCGATTAAGACGCGACGCGCAGCCCCACACGTCAATCCACCGATTGACGAAGGCGTCCCGCCATCGGCATCGTCAGTCGTGCGGCCGTTTTTTTGTACGATCGCACTTCGCCGGCCTGGCCAGTGAACCGCTTGGCGAAGAGCGCGGTGCCGGGTGCCGATTTTCAGACATCACTCGCCGCCAATTGTATCCCTGGCTGGGCATTGAACTCGGGCCGCCGGGTTAAAAGTGCAGCGTTACGAAACGCTGCACCACCACAACCACCACCACCAACCACCAACAACCACCACTGGTTCCACAGCAACTGCCGTCGCTTTAATGGTGAAAACGCAGGTCGAGGGACGCTAGGAAGTGAGAGAGAGAGAGAGAGAGCCACTTACACTGTACTGTTCTCTACATAAATCAGCGCAAATCCGACCTGTAGCCGTGCAGGAGTAATGGCAGCCACTTCCTGCCAGGAGGGACGGGGCCCCGGTGTGTGATCTGTGTGCAGACACGCCACGCTGCCCAGACTCCACCCGTTATTTAATCTGTCCTTCCTCCGAGTGATTCCTCCTCCTCATCCCTCACTCACTCACCGTCTCTCTTCCCTTCTCATCACAGCAGCAGAGACTGGGGTGGGCAGGAATAAACTGTGCCTGGAATGCCAGGCTCTGGATGAGGGCAGCGCTAGGTTTAATTCGAGGAGGAGGAGGAGGAAATGACACGTGATGTGCGGTTAACTCTCGCAGCTTTCTCCGCGAGCTACTAATGGGGTCTTCCGTGAATCCTGACATTGCCATTCAGCCCTCACCTCGCGCCCTGACTCTTTGTGCTCCGAGTTCCCAGCTGCCAATTTCATTTCACATGAAGAAAAAAAATCATTGTAACCCCAAGCCTTCCACGCGCCAAAGAAAATACGCCTTAATGCAAGTATAGCACTTTCAAAATGTATTGGGAGTATTTTTTTCTTCCTGAAATGCCCCCCGCCCCCCTTATGTACTACGGATACATCCCAGTGAACACGGAATGTCAACGGTTCCAATCGCATGCCAACGTTGGGTCAACGTTGACCCAACGTTTACTGTGATTCATTAGGTGCCATTGGTTTATAGTAAAGCATTTTTTACCCACCCACAAACATACACACGCACGCATATAAAACACCGATTATAACATAAATACAAATAAAAGGAGTGTCCATTAGCACCGATGTGATGTGCAGTCCATTCAGACCACAAACAAATGGTTTGTAGGGTTATAATAAAAAAACATCTCTGTTTGCCTCGAATGAAACCCCCCAAAAATGCCGATAATTAAGATTGCCGCAAAAGTCCCGGCGGATTGTCGGGATGTTCTTTGCTGTGCCACACATTTTCTTAAGAGTGCACGTGAGAGTACTACTCTCCCCCCCCCCCCCCATTAAAACCAGAGGCCGTCATTAAATGCTTAAATCACACTAAGCTTTTTCAATTAAAGGCCGTAATCTTTTTACGACACGCAAAAAAAAAGGGACAGAAAATGCAATAAATGTGGCCCTCCCCCTCCACGCCATACCCCCCCCTCCCGTGCACGCGCCACCTACCCCCTCCCTCCCGGTGCCGCGTTGTTTTGATGTGTTTTTGGAAACATGAACGTCAGCTATGTGTCGCTGACAGCTTGCTTGTCGGTGGCAGCACTCGGACAGGTGATAATGAAAGCATTCCATCAAGCCAAAAAATGCTGACGAAATGCTCCGCCGAAACAAACAAGAAAAAAAAAGAGAGAGAGACACATTAGTCAGAGAGGCTCGCAGCTGCTCCCCCCCCCCCCTTGCTTACAGCTGCGGAGCGCAAGGCGGGCGGGTGTCGGCTGAAGAGTGAGCGGGCGAGGTGGGGTGGCCCTCGCTTGCGCGTCGGTGAACGCTTTCCCACCGAGGTTCAGGGCGGTCCGTGCCGCGGCTCCGTCAGTAAACGCGGTAGTTGGTGGGCCAGGCGCGAGGTGGCTGTCGCGTAAAGGCGATCCGACGTGAAACGAAACTTGGGTGCGAGGTTGCGTCGCTGGTGCGGACTTTGTGCTGTTAAGAAAAACCAACGGGATTCATGAAAGCGTTGCCCAAAACGGTGAGGAGGGAATAAAGAAAAGCCAGCGCTAAAAGTATTTGCCCTGTCGTTGACCTCCTTCCCAGATGACATCATCACCTATTTTTACATATGACGTCACGTCGCAGCGCGGTGTAGAACTTGACACCGTTAGTGCCAATTAAAAACTTTTGCAGGCAAACGTTTGTCGTAGAGCGTTACAGAACCCACACGCGTTTGCGTGGATTTTACTTTCTTGGTTTGTTTATGGACTATCAGAAGCGGACACAAAGTTCGGGTGACCCAATGTTGGGCTGATTTCAAAGTCCCACTCTGAATGTGCTGATCGTTTTAAAGGAATCGCGTGATCAATTGTGCGGGTAATTGGGACGTAATTAATATACGTGAGTTTTACCTTCATTGCGCTGTTATCATCGTTTGCATTTATCACTGAGAGGAATTGAAGGTTTTGACGTTTTCGGTTGACTGGCTTCCTAATTAAATATTGAGATGTACAGAATATTAAACAACCTTTTGTAGTATATTCTTGGTTCTTTTTGGTAAAGTCACTTAGAAGGGAAACAATAAAATAAAAATATATAAAATAATAACATTATCACGACGTTTCGACTGCAACACAAGCAATCGTCATCAGGTGTGGAAAACAAAGCAAGAACATTTTCTTGCTGTGTTTTTTTTTTATTATTTTATTGTTTCCCTTCTACGTGACTTTACTAAAATAACCAAGAATATGAATCCCTGCAGTCACGAAAGCTTTAAATCAAAACCTTTTGTAGGTGAGTTTATCAGATGATGGACTCGCTAGCGTGCAGGGACTCATCAGAATTCGAACGCTGTGGAATGCATTCGAGAATTAATGTGTGGATTTGTCTGAGCGAATAGCATTGCCTCCTCATTGTGTGAACAAAAATAATTGAGGGAGTTGGCCAAGCGCAATTCTTTCAAAATATAAACCATCGCCTCGCCTCACTAAAACTTTCTTGCTGGCAGAAGTCATTTTTTAAAATCAATATTATTAATAGGAACAGTTTTTGCCCGCTTACAGGAGGTTACAAATCCCCTAACGGATCGAGCGTTAGCCCTTAAGGCACATTTAGAGAGAGAGCTCAAGATTAATCTAACCTTTCATTGCGCTGTCATTTGTCATTCAACCCCTGACATTAATAACCCTCATCTGTTGCACAAAACCCAAATTTGTGTTTCATTGAAGACTCACGGAGGAGCCAGTCAATGCCTCAATCTGCCTAATTGGGCAATTTGAGAGTCGTCTGTGCTGCTGCCCAAGTCTCCGAAGGAAGGAGGCAACGCTGCGAAGCCTTTGATTAATAACGGCAAGTAAATCGTTGAAGTCCTGTTGAAAAGCGACAGAAAGCTACTCTCCGTCCACAAATCTATCAGTCAAACAAAAACGCCATTGTACGTGGAAGTTTTTTTCCCCGTTACATCATAACGCAGTTACATTACGCGCGTCCAATCGTGAGTGAAATGATAGGCTCTCAGCGACTGTCATTTTATTGCTGCTAATCTACAAATAACCAGTGCGTGCCTGGGAATTGCATCGCAGTGTCAACCGCTGGAAGCGTTTCGGATTCCATCAAAAGACGTTCTCCTGGCCAGCGGGCGGCACGGCGCCTCACTCCGGCCCCCGTCGGAGGTGGACAGAAAAGTTGAAGGTGAGCTAATTTGTTAATCAAGGACGCGCCGTGAAACGACTCGCGTCCTTAACAAACACAACGTGCTTTATTAGTCCTTGAACGCAGCGGGTGCCGGGGCGTTATTTATGAGCCGGAGCTGCGGAGTCAATTGCGCCCCCCAATGTGGGAGAGAGGCGGGCGGGCGGGGGGGGGCAGGGCAGACGACACTCGGACGCGGCCGCTGGCCCGCTCATCCACGGACTGACTAATGGGGAGGCGCGCAAGCGTGAACACCTCATTTACCTCCAGTGGTCGAACACGGTCCCTCCTCCACCTTGCCACCCCAGCGGCGCTACCCGCGCGCGAGCCACCTCTCTCTCCTCTCTGGGAAGCGAGACCACGGATCATCCTCCTCCTCCTCGCCACTATGATGCCCCCCCCCCCCTCATCCGGCTCTCTGCCCCCCCCCACACACACACCCCAAACGTTCCCCTCCGCCAATGTACTAAAATAAAATCTACAAAAAGCCACTGGCGTAGGGGTTTCACAGTTGTGATGCTGTCCGATTAATTTTCGGGTTAATAATAATTGTACTCTCCTTTTATATCGCGTCATTCATGCTAACAGCATCCCATAACTCCGTATATTAATTATTCGTGAGGCCCAAATTCCGTATACAGCCATTAGCAAGCAAATGAAAACCCGACTTACTGCCAAGCAAAATCAAAAATAAATGGACACATTAATGAATAGCACCAGAACAAAAAACATAACAAAGAAGAAGAGTCCATGGGGTCACACACATCCCAGACCACAATCAATGCCAACAAACAAGCCAAGCATTTTTCACGGGCGGTGGAGTGGTGCGCGTCGTTCAGCACGGTGTTGCCCGACGTTTCGCCTCACGCTCCTGGAGGCTTCTCTTGAAGAAGCGCCCAGCACGCGGAACGAAACGTCGGACACCGTACCGAACGACGCGCGGTGCGACCCAACCTTCCGTTTGCCAGCCAACCCCCCCCCCTCTCCACCCCTCCCAACTCTCAACTCATCCCGCACTCATTTGCAGCCAAACTCGATTGCCTCTCTCCACCACCGCAGCCCAAAGTTCCACCGCACGCCCCACCCATCCTTACCCGACCCCAGCCCACCCCCGCGCAACGCAAATCTATCAGCGGCCACTGCCTGCGCCGCGGCCGTCAGCGGTCCCGACGTGGGCCCCGGTCGCCGATCGCCCTCGGGCTACGTGGAATGAGCTCGCAGATGGGCCGCGCCGCTCGTCTCCGGCACCTCTTGATCCCCCCCCCCCTCGATCGCCCGTAATGCGAGCGGCCTGCGTGAATGCCGAGCGCGGCGGGGGGGGGGGCTCCAGCTGAGAGGGGCTGGCGCCGCTGTAGGGCACGGGGGGTGCAGCCGATGCGGCGGACGATCCGTGCCCGGGGAAAGAGGAGATCGCAACTCTTTAACGGTCGGAATCGGAATATTGATTTGTACCGGAGGACACATTTGTAGAAGGCTGCGTAGATACGACGTGACCTCAACGCCAGCACTGCATGCCTGCCCTGAATCTAGGGTTCAACTGCACCTGTGCCATCAAGAAGTACACGAGCAGTTAATCTCGTGTGTCACCACCTCCAGGAGGTACGCCGAGCTTGGGAAGAATCCTCCTATTCCATGAAGTCAGTCGTGGGCCATGCCTAGGCTGTGAGCGTTGTGCCAGCATGTCTGAGTGTTCTCTTCAAACGACACGGAATAATTGAACATCTTAGTGATTGTTAAAAAAGATACAAGAGGCTCGCGATTGAATGTGAACCAATGCATCGTAGTGCAGATGCCTGTACACAGTTTAACACGTAGCAAGCTTTCTCGAACAATATTATTCACAATGAAGGTTTTTGGGTTAGATCGCGTAAGAATAAATGTGTCGTAACTCTCCACTATACAATAACGCCCCCCCCCTCCTCCGCCTCCGATCTCTGCACCTGATGGGTTCAGCGATGACGTCATGCTGCTGCTCTATTTAAGACCGGAAGCAGGTGGATGGCTTCACTATTCTGGCAAATTGCCCGATGTTGCTGGATGTAATTACCAGCGAAGCGTCGTACTACTCAAATTGTTAATGTTGTGGATGTATTCTCCAACACAGTAGTAACTAATTGGCGTTTTGTTTACGTGAGAAATCACTTACTAATAGCTGTGTCGGGTGGTGGAGGATTACGACACATTTATACTTACGTGGTTTAACCCAAACACCTTTATTATGCCTGTACACAGTCCGTAACTTACACGTTCATACAAAAGTTCATCTGACTTTGGGAAGACAATCTTGTCTGCTTTCATATGGTTTATTTCCACCATCAGATTTGGAAATAATATGACAATGGCTTTAATAGGACAGTGTTTCATCTAATGGCCATTGAATGCTAAAGTCAGTCAAGTTCAAACATAATGTTATGGAAAGACGGCAATAGGTATTTTTTTCATCAACAATAATATTAATCATTTTTACGTTGTGCGTGTGTGTTCGGGTATGACATTGCCACGCGGGGAGCAGTGGTGTAGCGGTTAGCGCACTGTGCTATTAACCCAGCGACCGGCGTTCGATTCCTGCTCACAACCAACACTCGGAACGAATATATATGAACCGGTTCTGGGCCTCCGCTTGGTTCGACTCAGCCTCAAACGAGTACCTGGTGCGTGAGGGGTAAACATCTCCGCTCGTGTGCCGTGCCGCAAACAGCACTTGCCACAGCCAGTATGTCAAGGCTACACGGGGGGGGGGAGGATCTTTGTCTCTGTTATCGCCACGCATGGGTGTGTTGAAAAATGAGCATTACATTATCTCAACGCAAGGGAGAGGGTGGGCTTTGATGAGCTGTCAAACTGTGGAGGCTATTTAAAAAAAAACACATGTGGTGCGTGCAAAATGCTGCTAGGTTCTCAAAGACTCCTGATTATTTATTTTCTCACAGACGCAACAATGTAATAGATTGCATTAAGAATTGGCAACGAAAGTTGTAAATTATTGTAAGTTGCATCTGCATGCGCTTACTTAATTAATGGTGTTAGACCGTTCCCAGTCAAAACAGTGGCATAACCAAGTGCTAATGGATGTGCCAAATTCTGCACGCTGGTTTAATCTCCGTCTAGGCATATGGGGCATTTGGAGAAACATTAACATCTGGCTGTACAGAACTGTTTAACTGAAATTCGATTTTAAAAAATTCGTTATTTGAGCAATGTATTTGTAGTATCAACTGCAACATTTCACACTCAGTTCTGACTGGATTCGTTTTTCTGACTTCTTGGATATTGTCCTGATGATGTTTGATGCAGTTTCAAGCGAAACGTCGCGTTAGCCACAGTAATTGCTCACTTTGGTTTTGAGAATTGATCGTCAGCTTGCCGCTGAATGAGCTGACACGATAATAACTGGCGCGTCCTTAAACTCTTACTCGTCAGGTGGCAATTTAATTTGTTTGACTTTGTCGGGTGGTGGAGGGTTCTTGGGAACACCGTTTTGCTCAGTTAATTATGTGGCCTAATCCAAATATCAATAATGAATCATGAACACACATTGCATAAACCTTGAACAAAGTTCATCTGATGTTTCACGTGTTGATGCCCTTGTTTATCAGTGCACGTTTTTGTTGTGTCTCCATGGAGCATGTGCATGGGAGAGACACCCTCTGAACCCGTCATGGCCATTCCACGTTCCTTTGGCTGGGGTGGGTTTATCCATAGGGCGACCACTGCTGACATCCCCAATATTAAGTCATGAAGTTGTACTTATTGACGTATGGTTTGTACCCTAAATCACTTAAATACCTTTTCATTATTACTTTAAGTAACAAAACATGACGTGGTTTTGAATGATTAACCGATTAAATAGATAGACATCCACTTATATAGTAGTAAATTATTAAACCACTATTTTAAAACATCAATTACTTTATAATCACTAAAAAAAAAGTTGGACGGCAGGCCATTTGGCCTTGAAAACGTGGGAAACTCGGGGTAGCAGTGCTCGCCATGAGGATGCACTCACGACGAGGGATTACATCACCAAGGCCATTAAATGCTGCGATTAATCAAATAATGCAAAGATCCTCCGTATAGCCTTAATAGACTGCTGGGGCAAGTGCTGTTAGCGAGCACCTATGAAGGCCGGAAACGGCACGTGAGGGGGGGGGTGAGTGGCCAGCACCACGCCCGACCGCCTTTGTTTCCCCAGTGCCGATGCTTTCACGCCACACAAGGTACTCATTTGAGGCTGAATCGACCTACGAGAGGCCCAGGACCGGTTCAAATGTTCGCCACTGTTATTTGGTCGTGAGCTGGAATTCGAACCCGGGTTCGCCGGGTTGTTAGCGCAGTCTTGCTAACCGCTACACTACGGCTCCCACATCCTGCGAGTAACACACACACAAACGTTGAGCCTCGCGTGCGGAAATAGCTTTTAGTGTTATCCTCTTGAATGCGTGGTTGGTTTACTCCCGGTACCACAGATTTCTCCAAAAATGCCACTAGTGGAATTGGCCAAACATCTCGACGTCGGAATATCTCGACAAAAAGTCTTAATGAGGCTTTACTGGGTGGGTAAATGAGGACAATTACTAATGGCGGTGAACAAAATCACTGAGGAGCGAATGACAGATGAGCACATTGCAGCACCGCTTCCCTATTCGGAAGAGATGCTGACTATTGACATCAAGCCAACGGGGTGATGGTTAACAGCACCGAAACACAGCCACGAGAGCTTTGCTGAGTTGGGTGGCTCACAAAAGACCGTGT
The DNA here is from genome assembly GCF_964198595.1 of Lampetra fluviatilis. NCBI lineage: Eukaryota > Metazoa > Chordata > Hyperoartia > Petromyzontiformes > Petromyzontidae > Lampetra > Lampetra fluviatilis. The sequence continues at coordinate 3,928,078 of NC_136278.1, read as the reverse complement.
GTGTACACGTGAACCCGAGTTCTAATCTCGCTCACGGCCAACACCAGTGACGATTATTTGAAACGGTGATGGGCCTCCCTTAGGTCGACTTAGTCTGAAATTAGTACCCTCCGTGGTGTGTAAATATTGCCACTCGGAAGACGAAGGCGATTTTGCGTGGTGTTGGCCACCCACCCCCTCGTGTACCGTTCCGGCCTTCATAGGTGCTCGCTAACACCACTTTCCCCAACAGTCTGTTAAGGCTATACGGGCGATCGTTATCTTTTAATATATGTTTACAAGTCTCTGTGTATACACATGCCCGAGATCTGTGATGGCATCGTACCATGCAGAGCACGAGAAGATTCCCGTTAGCTTTTTTGTTGGTTCAGGGCACTTTATTGCAGATAAAGTCATTATCACGTTGCGTTCACACGCGTCACGTGTATTAATCAGCTCGTGATTGTTTCTTGTTTCGTGAATAATAAACAAATATATAAAAATTAGAAAGTAAACCATTCACGGGGGAATAACAATTGTGTCTGGGTGTAACGACGTGTCGATTAACGGATTAATTTAGATTCGCACGTGTAAGTACGGGCGTGTTGAGATGTACGTAAACTGTATATGCGGCATTATATTATAATAACGGAACAATAACACGGCGGCCCTTATCAAAACCCATGCGTGCAAATGAGACAGAATAGACGAGAAACAAACAATACACGCGAGATGACGGGACACAAATTAACCAATCGGTTCGCGGCAGTTCATGTGATCGAAGCTGGAACGAATCATTGACACCCTCGATAAGTAATCGTGTTAAGACACTGTTCAACGAAAAGTTTATATGAACTACTGGACAATTACTCTTCAAGACCCGCCTCCACCCCGTGAGCACGTTTAATTAGCTGACTGCAATCGACACTACACGTGGTAATGTTCATTAGCGCGGTGTAGCACCTTCATTCGCACAATGCGTGTGCCCGAGACGGCTTCATAGAACCGTCACGGACACTGTGCTCTATACCAACTCTGCAAGCAGAGACGTCTGCCTGGCGTAGTTGGTGAGATTGGACTGCTTAAACCGTAGCCTAAATTGGGTCAGTGAGTGGAGTTGGTTTTCTTGTGCATGTCTTTTTGAGTTTGTTGACCTTCCCCCGCATCTCCGATCAGCACGGTTGGCTACGTACGGTGCGAACGAAGTTCAACGTACATATATTCAGCGACGGTGGTTGGCGTTTGGGCGAAAATCAGAGAAAACCCACAATACACGCGCGGGGGAGTCAATCGATTGGTAGCACCCTCTCCTGGCCACACAATCTCATCCGCGAGCCGACAACACCGGCCTGATCTCCCTTGAAAATAGTATTCAGGCAAATAAACTAGTGGCACTATCAAGGCAGGAAAAAAAGCCTGCCGCGTCTATGAGGTTCCTCGTGATGAGGGCATTTGAGGGTGCATCGGTCGAGGCGAAAGAGTGCGAGTTTTTCGTGGAGTTGTGTGAACGTCGAATCAGTTACATAGAGCATGCCTTCGCAACACAGGACAATACGATACAATGATGTACCATATTTCATTCAGACAGATTCTTATTGGGAGTTAAAACAAATATATTGTTTCTGATTTCCAGTAATCGCGTGAAAAACGTCCGGTAAAAAAAAAATGTTGTCGGGTTTGTCGCAAATATATAAACATTTTAACTAAATAAAAGTTAAACTTTAAAATTTTTATTTTAACTGAGAAATGAAGGGAGTGGCCAATGTGTAATAGCCCGCAATTGTCCCTGGTTTGATTCGATCTACAGGCGCGGAAGATTAAACAATTGGGGCATGTTTCTTAAATCCCTCCCCCCCCACCTATGTCCACCCGTCGGTAATATTGGTACAACCACAGTGAACCAATCAGCAGGTCGCGTGCGGTGGTATAAAGTTTGGATACACCCACCTCCTTCAAGATGTATGACCAGCGTGGAAGAGTAGGCCAAAGTTACATTCAAGAACCCCCTCTAAGTGGAGTCTTTTCTGCCAGCTGTGGCACAAGAAAGCAAGCAAACAGGGCGCGATTTTCACCGCCTTGATGTTTGTATATTCGCCCATTCCAATCGGTGCATTCATTACTGATCATGACTTTCAGAACGGGTAATAGATTAAATTTCTATTTAAAGCTTTCGTGACTGCAGGGATTCATCTTCTTGGTTCTTTCGGTAAAGTCACGTAGAAGGGAAGTAATAAAATAATAAAAATAAAACAAGAAAATAATTCTCACGACGTTTCGGCCACAACGCAAGCAGCCGTCCTCAGGTGAGGACGGTGAAGACCTGCTTGCGTTGTGGCCGAAACGTCGTGAGAATTATTTTATTATGTTCTATTTTTATTATTTTATTACTTCCCTTCTACGTGACTTTACCGAAAGAACCAAGAAGGGTAATAGATTTTGATAACGGTTACCGGCTTACCCGGGACTGTTTAACAACCTTAGTTAATATATACACCAAATATGAGTGGAAATTTGACAGTTTGCAGGGTGGCGGGTACCGTAAGAGGAAACGAGGCGGTGTTTTTCAGTTTTGTTTCATGCGTGTAAGGCATGGCGCGCCCCGATAATAGTACGGACGACAATAAATCTCGCGAGCTACAAGGTTAGGAAATTATAAATTCGCTCGGTGCGTTCTTGCGCAAAAAGGTTGCGGCATTTTAATTGCAGATAATGTTTTTGCGTGACCCTATTAGTGGGAACAACAGACGGCAGCTGGGCGCTGTCCTTGGTGCTGAATGGCAGCTTTTAACGGAGGCGGGGGAGGGCCCTCGTGCGGGGTTATTGTTGCCGCACCGAGACCTGGCACCGGCCGTCCCGCGATTCAATCACGCAGCGGATGGATATTACTCATAGCGGGTGTCTAGCAGCCGCCCTTTTGTAGCGTCTTCATTATCTGAACGTGTCGCCTCGTTCAATGTTACAGGGGGTGGTGCGTGCGTGCGTGTGTGGCAAGGGGGTGGGGTGGGGTTGGGTGGGAGGTGTGTTGGAGGTCGGAGGGAGAGCGATGCAAGCGCGTTGCTGTAGGCGTGCTGTAAACTTATCGAGCAGGGGGCTTGGAATAATGGGAAGCTGCTTTGTCAACGGTGATAATTTAATTGCACACAAGTGGGTACCGTTTACATTTCGTCTTCTTGATGATCGCTTCTTCATTCCGACTGAGTTATGCGTTTTTATTTCCCTCAAATATTGGCCGTTATGGACAAATGAAAACGGAAACAAATATAAAGGGAAAATAAAAACAAGCTATAAAAAGGGAGCATTGCATAAATATATTGGGGCAGTATTTTAAGAGTTTGGCAGTAACAATTTAATGCCAGCTGCTTTAACGCGCCTACGCTTTAATAACGCAAAATAATTTATATTGTCTTGCAAAACCGTCGCTGGAGCGTGTGCGTGGCGTGTGCGTGTGCGCGTTTGTCTGTTGTTATTGACGCTGTTTGAGCATTTAAGGGCAAGTCGTTGAACTGTGCATAAATGCAATAACATCCCAGCATATTGCATTAATTGACAGCCAATACTGCCAATTAATGCAATGTCGCCTCGCTGCAAAGTCTAAAATAGCAAGTTTTAACAGTCGCCTAATTTATACAGTGTCCCATTGTCAGCCGGGTAGTTAATTATCGCGCCGCTGCTTTGGAAAAGTGATCTTACCACGCAACCAATGAACGTGCGATAACTTCTGGCTATCCGCGTCTCCCCACGCCAAGTTAAACGCGCCTGTGCCAATTAAAACAACCGCCCCGCTCAGCGCGCTCTGAATTACCGCTGAGACCATCCCGTGGCCTGAAACCAAGAACACAGTTGATGCATATAAAGCAGTCCAATGCAAAGGGAGTTGGGCTCATGCGCGTTTAGACGTGTTGATGGGGTCAAATTTCACTGCGTTCTCTGCCAGAATTTCCTAGCCTAAAAATGTGTTAAATGCCCGAGTCACAGGATGGCTTTTGTTTCCAGTTTTTTTATTCGTTTGCTTCGTGAGATGAAAGCGAAAAACGCACACGTTCATTAATTCATTCCTGTCCGTTATTTCAACCAAGCTGAGAGTCCGTTGAGACTACGAGTCTCTTTTCCAAGAGTGACATGGGTTACAGGGCAAATACAAGCATAAACGGCATTTGGACAAAATCGAAAAATAAATATAAAGTGTGGTAAACAAAACTGTTAGGTTTGCAAGCAAAACCTGAATATTTAACGAATGTGAATAAAACTAACACAACGTTTGAAAATTGTCGGATGGGAGTTCAGCGGCGCAGTGGTTTGTGCACTGCGCTATGAACCCGGTGACCTGAGTTTGATTTGCTGCTGCGACTAACATCAGTGGTGAGTGATATCTGAATCGGTCCTTTAGCTTACCCACGTTCAAAACCCTGCACTGACCAGCATGGGGAAGTATGGTCAAAACCCCATGAACAATGAACAACATGGCACGTGGAGGCCCCCATGTGGCAGCGAATTGATTCATGGCTTAAAATTATAATTATCATTATGATTAGAATTTTCAGCAAATAATGTGTCCATTGCAAATTGTAGTTTACTGATCGAGCCGAGTGCTTGGAAGTAATGCACGCGAAATGTTGCACGAGGAGCGTGATTTGGGGATTGTTGAGCCCGCTGTGAAGTTACAATTAACGCTCATCATCAAGGTCCTCTGTTTACAACTCCGGGAAACAAATCATCAAAAAGCGAATCCTGGTGCGAACGTTAGCTTCTGCACCAGGGCAGCAATAAAACGCACAGGTAGCAGTAACGGAGCGATTACGTGCGATGCTGTGTTAAGCATTAATTGGAGGCGAAATTAAAAAGCCTCCGAAGACTAAGGGCCTGCAGTACAGTAAATTACAGCGTTTGTAACTATGCAACTCTTTACTACTCTCTCCGTAATATACCACTTGCTGGTTCAGCAGTTATTCTTTAATATGCATGGGGAGAATACATGCCTTGCAAACGACGTCCTCTTTGATCCATATTGTATGAGTGGCCGTGGCCGAAGCTGGGATGTATAAACAATAGGAGGTTATTCTTGCACGCGTGTCACTAGAAAGATATGCATGTCAAGCGACTGCCAGCACGAGAGGGGTGCTGGGTTATCCGTCAAATATTTTTAGCAAGCATAAACATGCATTATTTGCATTGCTTTGTCAGTGCTAGAATACCAATTGAATATTCGTTTCTGGCACTCATTTGATATTGACTTAAGATGGAATTACACGCACCACTCCAACTCTAACAGTCGACCCAAATACAATTTGACAAATGTATTCTATGACAAATTGCTTTCGTTTTTTTTGGCACTTTGCATCACGCAAAGAGGTCTTTAGCACAATCCCCGTGCAGATGCTCAAACGGTCAGCATGCACTCTATTATAGGTGAGCGGCTTTGGAAACGGCCAAAATACAACGCAATCAAATATTGGGGGCAAGAAAACAGAACCCAGCAAAGCAGCCGGCTCCCGCGGGGTCGAAGAGAAGCACTTTGCGGGGGCCATGGATAATTAGTCATAATTCCAAAAAATCTGACAGCCAACTTCCCTGCGTGATTTCCAGGGTGCGAGGCGCAATTAACGTAATTACCACGCCCGGCCCCGCTCGCCATCAACCGAGCCATATGGCACATCCTTGGCACGGCAACGAGAGCAGCTTCGCTGCTGCCACCTTCCTCGCAGTTTCCTCCGCTGACACTTATTTTTTTTTTCCATCGAGGGGACCGCATAGAAGGGAAGAAGGAGGTGACAGGCAGGGATTGTATCTGCGTGTCTCCCGTTTAACTGTTGTCATTATGCCAATCCACCTCCGTCCACCCCCTCTCCCCGTACGGCATTGCCCTCCAGCCAGGCGCCTTAGGTGGTTTGCACAAACTATTAGACTGCCACTTTGATCTGAGACTGCTCGTGGAAAAACCCCTCTCCGATGCCGAGGAGCGCCGCAGTCGCGGTGAGCCGGCGCTAGAATTGATGATGGCCTCCCATAAAACGAGGCAGTGCTCGCGCGTGTCCCAGTGTTCGTTAATTGGCGCAAACGCGATCGCTTCCAGCTCCAACGCGAAGCCAGCGATTTAGCCATATGCCTGCTTGGAAGGGATACACAGGACTTCATGAAAAGCGCCGTCCTTGCCCAGTTATGATGGTAGTGGATCAGGTGGGGGGGGGGGCGAGAGAGGGGGGGGGGGGTGTATTAGCAGGTGCAGCTAATGTCTCATTTACGTGCCTGGTGCCTGATTTGATGTGGAGAACAAATTCTAAATTACTCTTGCCTGTTGTGCCTTCTGCTTCCCTTTTAAAGGTTCCGGCTGTGCTTTATAATGGCACGAATTACTTATCATAGAGCTGCAGCGGTGAGAGCGGATACACTGTGAACTATGTTAAATTTGATTCCTGGCCATGGCCAACATCGGTGGTGAATGATATCTGAACCGGTCTTAGGCCTTTCTCTTCTTCAATTCGCGCTGACCGAAGTGGTGAAGTATGACCAGATAACCTCCATCACTGATTTCTGTGGGCAGGTCTTCGTCCAATGATGGATTAACCGAGCACTTTAATTATTATCATAATTTTTTTTAATTTAGTTTGAATTAATTTACATGGCATAGATAAGGTACTTATCTATGCCATGTACAAAGTTGTGATGATTATGTCAATACATATTATTAAACAGCACGTAGACAACTGATTGTAGCCACCTTTATTGTACAGCAATAATAACAACAGTAGGCCATGTTTGTGGAATGTCTGCCGTCTTATATGAAGTAATTAATCCACTTGTGTTTGCTATCTGTAGACTTGTGCTGTGCCCATGCTTAGACTATCGGATGGTAGCTACATTTAGAAAAATGAATGAAAGTCGTGACCTACAACACAACTGTTTAAAAATGCATGCCTTCAGTTAACCTACCGACGCATGTTCACGTGTATTTTTTTCTCGTACCGTATTTCGAGTGTCACCAAGTGAATAAATGCACATCGCATGACGTAAAAAAATACGACTGCGCAATATCGTGAATGTGATGCGGAAGGTGGCGTTATATTTAGAACGCGGGCAACAGGATGCATTGTCCTTAATTTTGACATGGTAATTAAGCCAGGCAGCTTTTTTTTTGTTTGTTTAAGCAACGTCAATAAGCCAGGTGAAGGCGCTCGTGCGGGAACGTTTATGATTGTATGTTCGTGACAGGTAAAGCAGATTTTTCTGAAATAGGCCATTTACAACCACAATGCAGGTTGGGCCATTCCCACTCATCCAGATGCCAGCCATATTGAATGCCATGTGGCGTGTGTTAATGACTCGAGCTGCAATTTGAAAATTGCAAAGACAAAAAAAACGAGCGCCTGAAAGTGCGCATTAATTGATTGGGGGGGGGGGGGTGTCTAACGTGTCTGAGCCCCTTTTTTGTACTGATTTATCCAGTTCAACCAGAAAATTACATTGCTTACATGTCGTTGCGTTAATTAATAAATGAAAGAAAACACTGCAACTAATTGTGTTTTGGATCTTGATTGCGACGTCGACTTTGTTTAAGCGTGCATGTGGAAATGTTGAAAATTCTGACGCACAAATAGGAACTTACAGAAATAGATGAGGCGTTTAATATGGCCCACTTAGGGCACTCACAAGGCTTTGTGTAGTTATTCTTAATGACTACATATTTTTGAATATAATGTCATTCTCATCGTAGGTTGATTCGTAATCATGTTAAGTTGTTTTTTTTCTTTCAATAAATATGTTTCATAAACAACATTCAATTCAAATACTCAATCAGTCGCTGCTGCTAATATTTTGGTGGGATAAATTATAGCCAGGGAAACCTTTTTACCATCCTGAACTAATCTGCCAATTCAGCAGTTGAGAAATGTATTGTGCAATGTGATACATATAATAAGCAGGAAAGAGTATACTGTCGTATGGAACTACATATTTATTTCCAATAATTTGTCAATTAATAATTGGATGAAGGGCTCCCCAAAGCATCTTGGTTTTGTGCGGTTGTTTGACCTACTTTGCCACGCATCGCCAGACGAGGTCAAATATCACTCGCTACTGATGTGAGCCGTGGCCGGGAATTGAACTCGGTTCACCAGGGATCAAGGCGCAATGGGCTAAAGGACGTCCTTGGAGTGCGGATTAAACTGTAAGAAAATACTGAGATATTATATAAAATGTATTTTTTAAAAAACCTAAATTTGTTACATATACACGGTGCTTTCGTGGTGAAAATATTTGAACGTTGTGTTAAAAACAAGACGCGGCCTGTCCAGTTCTAATACATTCACTTCTGCTGATGCATCATTAATAGCACGGGGTAATTTAACAGGGCAGTGATGACCCACTCGTCCCACCACCTCCCTCCGTCTATAAAATAGAAAGTTGCAAAAAGCATCTTATAACCTGGTAGGTGTGTGTGTGTGTGGCCAGATTTGTATGAACATTATCAACACCAGACACAAATTTGGGGTCCGTCTTATTTTCCGAAAGATGTGATAACGTGGAGAATGCAATAAATACGTATCCATTCCAGTGATGTTGGGATATTCATCCCACTACTCTACTCTGCTGCAGGCAAACCAAACAAGAATGAAACTGAGCATGAGCAAAGGAAGGGTGATATTATTTCCAACGTGATTGTGCTTACTGGCCCCAGGTCTGCATTGTACGGGGGATGACACACATACCGGTTTAGCAAACCAGGCCGTGGCAGTGCAATCCCCGCATCCACGTTCGTGTGAAAAATCTGAACCGCCCGTTACAACCTGCGATGCACAAATGACTCCGCGTTTCGCTCCCAACCACTCGAGTAAGCAAGCCAATAAAAGCATTGAGCACCTGACAGATTTGATAATGGGATCATGCGGCACTCACGGTGTGCAAACAATGGTGTAAGCACCCGGCACAGAAGGGTATCTTCCCACGCTGAGCCGCGATTCTGCAGGACTTCTCTCTCTCTCGATCACTACAACTCGGGTCAAAAATATATATATACAAACGGCGCTGGAATGGACTTCAGTGCCAAGCGTTGGTCGCTATTGTCGGACGATCGCCGAGTTTTGCCTCCGTCTACATTTAGCCCGGCAGCACAGTTGTGGACACTGTTTGGTGTTTGTCGTTCGCGTACTCTCTGGATTGTTTCAGGCGCAACGCGAACTTGTGCCAAATGGCAATGAAGTTATTCAATTCTGGTCTCGCGCAACAAAGACAAAGACACCCCCCCCACACCCGTTTAGCCTTTACAGACTTTTGGGGCAAGTGCTGTTAGCGAGCACCCGTGAAGGCCGGCATGGCACACGAGGGGTGGGTAGCCAGCACCACGCAAAGCTAAAGATCTCCCGTATATCCTTAACATGCTATTGGGGCAAGTGCTGTTAGCTCCACACACACGTACAAGGACAACAAACTAAACACGAAAAAGCAGTTGTTTGAAAACAAATTTATTGAGTTCTCCTTTTTGTGTTTAGTTTGTCCTTCCCCCACCCCTACGATTAGCACGGTTGGCAGTGTACGGTGCAAAAGAAGTTCCACATACATACGCCTACTGGATTACAAGATTCCCCCCCTAACTTTAGCTTTACAAATCCAGAGGAAGTAAAAGTGTGCCCTTATAATCCGGAATATACACTCTTTTTTGTTTCACCGTTATAACGCAATTTCCATTGAAAACTCATTTCTTTAGAACTGCTTTCTGTGTGTGAGCTTGTCGTCCATCACCCGCACATCCGATTAGCGCGGTTGGCCACGTACGGTGCGAAAGAAGTTAAACATCCATTAATATATATATATATTTTTTTACAAATATCGAATTATAAACACGTGGGTGCGTATTCGCACGCGCGTGCCGAGCGCTGACGCACGCTTGAGTGTGCACGGGTGTAGCCCGTGCGATTTGGTTACGGCACGCGTGTGTGCCGCGCGCCTGTTTAATGAATTGTGTTTATGAAAGGTGGCAGACAGCTGGTTCACTCCCTCCGCTACACCCCGCAGCCGCCACCGCCCCTAGCAACCCCCGCAACTTCAAACCAAACATGACAAATCGAGGCCGCTCTCGCCCGCCTTGCCATGGCGACACGTCGAAGGACAACTTTAAACGGGGATCGTAATTGGCTTCTGCCTGGGCATACGGACTGGGAGTGCGCGTGGTGGTGGTGGGGGTGGGGTTGGTGCAGAGCAACGTCTCTTCCTTGCTCTCCAACTCAAGTGCACGAGATCATTTCAGAGCTTCATTCTGGTGAGAGAGAGAAACAAATAAAAGCGATTTGTCAGAGATACAACAGACATTCGGCATCGACGAAATGTTCAAACCGTAGCACTCTCTCTCTCTCTGTGTGCTCATTTCAAAATCGCCTTTTTTAAGCAAGGAAATATATGACCCGCTCAACCCAGCGATCCCAGGAACTGTCTTGATTCAGGATTAAATTGTTTTTTTTTCGGGAATGTAGCACCTCTAGTGGCCGCAGCAGTTAAGTGAACCAATTACTGTATATACAACATGCAAACACTCACTCATTGGCTTTTCACACCTTCATCTGTAGAGGACCGCGGAGCTTGGGCAGTTGCAGGCGCCGGCTCGCCACGTGGTTGCATTCCTGCTCGTCTGTGGTCCCTCGCGAGGGAGCAAATCCTGCGCGGCTCTGGCTTGTTTGGAGACACTTTCGGTGAAGGAAGCCGATGTATGCGCGTTGTACGTATGTAGAACTTCTTTCGCACCGCATCGTAGGAGGTGCGGCAGAAGGACGACAAACTGAACACAAAAAGGCAGCTCAAAACAAGTGACTTTTCCATCTATGAAATGACTTTTCAATCTAGAAGACTCATAAAGTGCGTATGAGGCAAGCCGCATGCACATGACGGCGCACGATTAGGCTGAACATCCCTCGTGTATTTATCGTTTGTGACCGCGGGGCTGTGAGATGTTGCGAACGAGGAGGCGAGTGCACGAGAATTAAGAACGCACAGGGACACTCGGTGCAACGTCGCGGAGCGCAAACTTCAAGTGGGAAAAAAAATCCACGTCCCCGTCGTGAGTTTCGCCCGGACAATTCGCTGGGCCAGATGACGATGTTTTAACACAGTAGATGATCGAACTGTGCTGTATTAACAATGATGTGTTTTTTTTCTGGAAGGAACGGGCAATCGGACTCTTTGACTTGGAGAGACGAAAGCCCCCTTGCGATAGAGTCACTTGGCTGTTGAGTCATCGCGTTCTGCAAAGGGACAGCTGTTACTGGGGGTGCCCCTTCAAATAGTTTGTTGTGTTGTTTGTTGTTGTACCTTTGTGACCCGCCCCTACACTGGACGTCTGACAAAGAGCTTCATAGCTAATCGGATTTCTCCAGGATAAATTTTAGATTTTGATTCTGAAATACGTCATGTAAGTTGGAGACACTTTCATGTAAGTTGCTTAAGCACAGAATCTGAAGATGTTCTACCACGAAGAAAAATTACGTGAATAAAAAATAAATGTTGTTTATTTATATTTCCTTCCACCTTGATTTAGTTTAAAATGTACCTAGATTTAAAGCTCCCTCTTCAATGTTACACCACTTAAGTGATATTTATTGTCTGATGTTACAAATGATTTTGAGGTCCTAATTTTGGATCACGTTTTTCCATTGTGTGCTGTTGTTTTTTAACGATTTGTTTTATGAACGTGTCATTGTTCTTATTAGCCAGGTCTCCCATGTAAGAGAGGCTGGTTTATTCTCAATGGATTCTTAACTGTCCTCAAATAAAGATTGTTATTGGGTCAATTATGAAACCGGCTGATCACAATGCAACATTACCATGGTTTCATGGAAACGTATGAAAAGTGTGCTGTGATGATTTCTGGAAATCAGGGTTATCTTTGAGTTTGGAGATAATTCAAGATTGATGAAGATTACTAAGTGAGGGCAGGGGAAGATAATTTTAATTTGGTCGACAATAAATATATGTTTAATAAAATAAGTAGTGGAAACCCCTCTGGTGGTTCAATGAATTCCCATCATGCAGGATCAAGTTACGAATGAGGAATTGAATCTTGTTTTAACATTGCAGGGAATGTAGCAGCCACTGGTAGTTGTAGGGGTCACGTGAACCCATTACGTAAATCATAATTTAATTTAAAAAGTACACATGCTATGGTGGGCTTAAAATTCCACTAATCAATTATTTTAAGCGTCATCATTTGAAATAACATTTGCCACTGCCAAAATTTAACAACACACGTATGTATGTATGTTGAACTACTTTCACACCGTACGTAGCCACCCGTGCTCATCTCAGCTTGGGGTAACCAATCATCGGAACATCCAGTACTAATTCGCGCAAAAAGTTAACCTGAAAGGCGAGCGAACAAAACAATCGGGCCGCCTAACTTACACATGTCGGCGATTTTCTGTGGCCCCGCTAAAAATTGGATTGCTACCAAAACGACGGCACGGCTTTAAAAAAGATGATGTAGTGTCGGCGTGTGGCAGTCACGTGATAACCCGAGGTGATGAGGGTTTATGGATGCTGCCGAACAGCACAGGGTAATTACCGACTGTGGCTCCTGCCTTGGAGCAAATGCTACAGCGGGGAAATGGTGCTAAAGCCATAAATGTCAATATCTACTCCGCGCCCAGAAAAATTACTGCTTTAATTGCGGCAACTCTCATCCGACGAGGAACCGTCGAATAACCCACAAAAGAAGATTTTGCAAAACGGTGCGTTTTTATAATTACAGAGGAACAATAACCTAGTCATTTTGAGAGCGCCACGCGCATCTGCCTGTCGAGTTTTACTGCCCCGCGTGTCCGTTTCTCTCTCTTAATAAAGCTGCGGCAAACTGGAAATTACGCCGTAATGCTTTATGAAAAAAAAACAAAACCACATCAAATCGAAGCTTAAAATGAAAGTAATAATTGCGGTGTGCTGCGGAAAATTATTACGACCGATGCAATTCCCAGAGCAAACGGGAACGTGTGATGTACACACACACACATAACACATCGCACGAGATATACAGCATAGAGAGAGCATTTTTTTTAGCTTCTGCTCAAAGAAAGGTTTACTTTTTTTATCACTGCGCTTTTGTACGAAGTATCATACTGTGATTTTTTTTTTCACGTAATAATTCTCATGTAGGTTAGTAATCTTTTTTTGGTAAACATCACAGCGGCCACGTGTTTGTGTTGCATCCTTTTATCAAAAGTAAGCCCGTGCGATTCCTAGGATTACAGAGTTCCAAACAAATCCCACTCGCAGTGCCGTTTGACATCAGGGCCTGGTGAGCCTCTATAATAATTCATTTAACGCGGCGACGCACGGATACACCCGCTGAAATAAAACGAATTCTATGTGCGGCGAGTGAACTTCAACACGGCTGCACGGATCTTGTCACTTTAATGCTTTGCTGCTTTTTAAGCTGAAGTGTCCCCCCCCCCCCGCTCCCACCCCCACCCCCTCGAAAATCTCTGTGCATTTGTTCTATCATTTATTTCTCAATGGCCAGCGGTTTGAAATCGGTTTTGTTGTGATTGTTGTGGCCCCCCCCACTCTCTTTTTTATTCAACACTCCATCCCAATCCACCCACACCCCCTACTACCTCCCTCCTCCAGCTTCCCCTCCCCCCGCCTCTTCCTCGATCCAAACCCTTCTCAACCCAAGCCCCCCCCACATCCTCGCCAGTACCCAGCGCGCCCCCTTGTCACCACGGATGCCATATTTGCTGGCAGGGAAGTATTGGCTTCCTGTCAGTACACGGCTGACGCAGCCCTGCCGGGTGTTATCGCCGCTTTTATAACATTTGACAAATCAATGGCGCGGTGATATTATCGTCTGCCGGGGGTCGCGAGACAAACTTGCAGCCTTTTCACACGTGCCCAAGAACCGCGCCGTCTTAAACGATGGAACTATCTCTCGCGATTCAAAATAAACTGCCGCAAAGGTTTTTCTTTTCTTTTCGAAAAAGTGCCATGGCCACGTACCGTCGGGCTGCAATTCGGCGTTGCAGACGTTGAAGGGTGATTTTTTTGTTCACGTGCCTTTCCTTTTTTTCTTTCTTTCTCTCTGTTTCTCGCTCAATTATATTCCAACGATGCGTTTGGCGTGAGCGCATGTCCCTTCGCCAGATCAATTAACCCAAATCCTGGTGTTCCAGGGAGGCTTAGTTTACTGGAAAAAAAATGCCGCATTTCCACAGCAAAATTACAGATTAAGCCAACTTGTCAGAGTCACAGGCGGCAGGTGGAAATATTCTTTGGGGGGTACGGCAGAAATCTGTTTTAATGAATTATTTTAGTTAATATCTTATTGTGCAAAAACTAGAGACGAGCAGCGCACGTGGTGGACTGATGCCCAAGAGCACGAGTTCCCTGATTGTACCATCAGTCCTCCCAGCGCTAATGCCATTGGTGACCTCTCGTGCTCCCTCACGGAGTCCAGCTTCAAGAGGTGTGACTGTGTAGGCTGTGTTTGAATGCTGGAGCTGGTAAATAGCATCGAGGGGGCTACACCTTGTTATTCGTAGCTAACCACCACCAATGGTCAGAGCTGAATCAACTTTGAACAGTAAGATTAAGTTTCGATTTAAAGCTTTCACCTGAGGACGGCTGCTTGCGTTGTGGCCGAAACGTCGTGATAATTATTTTAATTATATTTTATTTTTATTATTGTATTACTTCCCTTCTACGTGACTTTACAGTAAGATGAAGGTTTGCTTTTTAAGAATTGTAGGGGACAGTGATTCATGTGGCTTCTTCTGAGACCAGACGCAAGCTCACCAGATAAGCAATGTCAGATACAACGCTCTGACTAATCCAAGGATCGAGGCAACCAACATATGGCCCTCATTGCGTTCATCGCTGCTCTCACATTGACGCACGTATCACACGCATTCCCCGGTCCTCGTGTGAGCATAGGAACGGCAAAAAAATTCCCGAGCGGCTGGGTGGATGTGCCAGTTGTGGACAATCTTGCGGGAGACCTAACTTACCTGTGGGCTGACTTCAGGTGCTTCCTCGCGTCTCCCAGGAGCAGCGAGCCAGATGGCAGCCCTCTCCGCTTGCTCTGTGGCGGGACCAACTGTCGCTCTGTACCAAGGGGACCCACGCAGCAAAAACTATATTTGTAATTTATTTAAATGGTTTTTAATCGGCTATGTTTTACACTCGCCGATAATTATCGCCGGAAAAACCATAAAAATTGTCATTTCCCACACCACTCACGGCCGCTGTGAATTAACTAAAGAATAAAAGTCCCGCACTCGAAATATTTGCCGTAGCAGACAGCCCCCACGTGTGCCAGTGGCAAGCGCTTGTGGTTGCTGCACGCGATTAGTTTGGTTCTATTTATTGCATTTGAAGATCTCTTCACAGACAAGCTCCATTTAACTGTGCAACAGAGATACGGTAGACTACTCATTCCTCAAGTGGGTAACAGGTTTTTTTTTTTTAGCAATGAATAAGCTGGAAAATCTTCTGATTATTTCCTAGCACAGATGTCATCTCTCGTGACCATTAAATGTAGCAAAAAGAGAAACAGACTTTGCCACTCTTGACTCGTACGTGGCTGGCGCCGAGTGGCGCTGCCAAGATGCTAAACGTTACGCGGGCACTTGTGAAAAGTGCCCCCGTTTTGTCAGCGGGGCGGCTCATCCATTCGCTGCTCTAAAATTCATTGCGGCATGCAGTTGCACGCGCGCTTGTTCGTAATTGAATTGCCATCGAAGTCACGAATGTCGCTGTTCAAACGCTCTGTTTGCATTTGAAATGCAATGATCTGGCAGCTGTGATAACCACCGCACACCGGTCTAACACGATGATACCAAGTTCAGATTCACTCGCAATGATAAGCAGACACATTGACAGCTGGCAGTGTTTCACTTGACTGCCGGAGAGCTCTCCGTGAGTGCCTTTCTCTTCATGTGTCGCGCGTTTAAATAACTTCCGCAGGCGTTGAACGTCCCATGCCTCTGCAGTCTGCACCAAACAAGGGAAACTGACGCGGTCGGTGTCCTAACTTAGAGTTGCCACGATTCCTTTAAAAAAAAAAGTTATCCGTACGGATGTTTTCTGCGAAGATTACCTGCGATGCTTTTTTGGCGGAGGGGGTATTCTTCTTAACTCAAATTTACCACCGCTCGGACCACAAACAAAACGGCCTTCAGTTCATTACGTCCACGATGAGTGAAAGGCGACTACTTAACATGCATGAAATTGGACTGCATGCGCCGTAATAGAAAATACATTGCGGACCCACAGCGGAGGCGCCAGGGTTAACCTTTTTAAATGCGGGCATTTGAATGTAAAATGTGTCGGCGTGTCAGCGGTGATGGCCACAGATTGATTTAATAGACTTTTACGGTAATGCACTGGTGAAGTCGTGAACGCTGTCTCTCCGAGCAGACGCGTCTGACCGCGAGAGAGAGAGTGTTGCGTGTGTGCCTTTATCACTGCCACTCCTTTTTAAATCCCTTTTCATTTGATCTCGCGCGCGCGCGCGTTTTGTTTCGCTTGCATCGGAGGCGATAAAGTTTTTATTTGTATTCGATTACGGCGGGTGGCGGAGCATTGCGCGCGTCGGCGCCTCTGATAGCCTGACCTCGGCAAAGCCGCCACAGACAGCCCGCTTAACCATGATGAATTGCCGCGCCGCGCAATTTCCATAGCACGCGAAGTGGGGGGGGGGGCAATGCTGGGCTCCATTACCGGCCAATCACACAGACGCACAGACGGGGCCGGCCCACGGCCATGCATAACGCGGCGCTGTAAACACGACGCGTTTATATACACACATACAAACAAAGATCCCCCGTATAGCTTGAACAGACTGTTGGGGCAAGTGCTGTTAGCGAGCACCTCATGAAGGCCAGCACGGCAGACGAGGGGGTGGGTGGCCAGCACCATGCCCGGCCGCCTTTGTCTCCCCAGTGGCGATGTTTACACACCGCACTAGCTACTCATTTGAGGTTGAGTCGACTTAGGGGAGGAGGCCCAGGATCGGTTCAAATAATCGTCACTGGTGTTGGCCGTGAGCGGGAATCGAACCCGGGTCGCCGGGTTTGCAGCACAGCGCGCTAACCGCTACACCACCGCTCCCCAAATAAACATACAAAGACATACATACACACATACATACAAAGATAAAAGATCCCCCGTATAGCCTTAACAGACTGTAGGGGCAAGTGCTGTTAGCGAGCACCTATAAAGGCCGGAACGGCACACGAGGGGGTGGGTGGCCAGCACCACGCCCGACCGCCTTTGTCTCCCTAGCGGCGATGTTTACACACCGCACCAGGTACTCATTTGAGGCTGAGTCGACCTAGGGGAGGCCCAGAACCGGTTCAGATAATCGTCACTGGTGTTTGCCGTGAGCGGGAATCGAACCCGGGTCGCCGGGTTTGCAGCACAGCGCGCTAACCGCTATACCACCGCTCCCCAAATAAACATACAAAGACATACATACACACACACATACATACACACACATACATACACATACATACACACACACATACACACACATGCGCGCCTGTTTGTGGCTAAACAAGATAATTTAGGCCAGCTCCGCTGAACAAAAATAGGCTGCCTGGGTCTATTACTTTGCGATGGGCACACCGACTCAAATAGGAAAAGCGAAAAGGAAAAAAACAAGGTTAGCATATATTGCGTATTGAAATATCGCATCTGGTGTGGTTTTAAATTGTCTTGTACAGGGGAGCCAAGAATTAGTTGGTATTGGTAGTGGAAATAATGGGTCAACATTTTGGTCAATACTCTTCTCGCACTGATGGTTGTGATATTAGTCAGAAAGTTGGCTTAATCTGTAATTATCATCACCGAAGCAATGTTCCATCCTTGAGAGGACGAATTGTTTTAGAAGTGGCTTTATCTAAAACAGAAATGCACACTATACCGAATATTTTTTGTGCAGTTTACACGTACAGCTGTGAGTACTGTAGTCAAGATTTTGTGTATGTGGCATAAATTGTCTAACGATCTTTCCTCGGAAAAATAACGATATTTACTTTTTTGCTGTGGGATGTCACGATTTGATTCGAAAATATATATTTTTTCTTGACATAGCGATTAGCCTAGCACCTTGCTTGACTGCAGCAGTCGGGTGAATGCTTTGGATTCACGAATCGAAAAACATTAATTGATATGCGTCATATTTGATGCATGTATGATGAGCTTAATAATCAATGCAAATCAGCATATTGCTACACCTCTGGTCATATGCAATGCGCATCATCATCAACATAATCAGCAGCAGCCATGATAAATCCACTGCTGGATAAAGGCCTCCTCAAGCCGAGCCATCTTTCATGGTTCTGCAATGTACATTTCGTGCATATAGACACACGCAAAAGACGTATGCACACCCACCAATACGTTTATAAGTAACACATTAAAAAATAATCTTTCATATCATGTGCCCCCCCCCCCCCACTGGACTAACTAAATAAAAAATACCCCGTAACATCCCCTGCTGTTCGTGCACTCTCGCGCTGGAATATTTGCCAACGAAAAATTGAGCGCATTTATTCTGGGACCATTATTTTGTTGTTGTTGTTGGCGTGGTCGCCAGTGATTGGGTTGAGAATATCCACCCCGCTGCGCTTGAGCACCCTTCCAAACCACAGTAACGTGGATTTTCTTTTTTCTTCTCACTTGCCAACCCCGGGGCTTGAACCCAGGACCTCCAAGGTGTCGGGCTCAGAACCCTGACATGGTGAATTAGCCTCTGCGTGACCCAGCCTCCTTGAAAGTAAGGGAACTTGAAATCATTTATCGATCACAAAATAGACGGTTCGTTTCTGATTGTCAAACGCGTGCGGGCGGCCTTTGAAAGGCAACGTAGTGGACTCTTGCCCTTGTAACACCATTCAAATTCCAACCAATACAATTTCAAAACAAACCACGGTTGCACGTGATTCGGCCACTCGCCTGTAATCATTGCGCGTGTGTAAAAGAAATCTGCCGCAAATAACCTTGAGATAGGATCATCGTTAATGGGCCTTTGAGCAAAGCAGCGCGCGTGTGACAAATTCGACACGCGCAACGCACGCAGTACCTTGGCTCAATGGAAATAATTAGTGGAGAGACCGCGTGGTCGTAGGGCGGTCTGCTTCGCCCCGACATCCCCGTGTGTTCAGGCAGCCAGACAAACCCCGCATTGCATTAACACCCATTTCATCATGTTAAGCGCGGATGGCAAATATTGACTCTTCACCGTCTTTAAAGTCTGTGGGCGTATGTGTGTGTGTGTGTGTCCGCGTGCGTGCGCGCGCATGTACCGCGGTGTCTCTCTGACTCATCACGGGCTAAGTGAGTGCACACATCACAGAATTACGGTCTGTATTGGGCTGCTCGGTGGAAGAGGTGGTGTGGGCGGGTGGGTAGTGGGGTTGGGCGAGTCGGGCTGGGAGCTCGCAACTTGACGGGCAGACTCTACAAATGTGCGCAATTAAGAGGCAGGCAGGTGGCTTGGGGAATCCTGACATTCTGCACACGAGAGCCCTAGCCAAGTGACACGAGTATAATAACGCGTTCATCTCGCACAGGAAGGGCCATTCGCAAGGCTGTGCGCGCTGCCATGATTGTGTCCGAAGTTTCATAACATTCCCCTAGTCCTTTTTTGTTTTGTTACTATGAAACAAAACCTGAAAGGGAGAAAAACACGAATGCTTTACGAATGAAATGACATGTCCGCCTGAATCTCTGCGAGAATATTTAAAGCAGCAAAAAAAAAGCAAGTGTACCGACAAGATTGTTTTAAAACCCATGCATTATTTATCCCAGTGTCTCCATAATAGAAGGCCACGCTATCAGTCCGCGGCTCATGCAATCGGCGTGTTATATCTCTTTTTGCGAGCACTGTGCGTTCAGCGTTCAATACTTGTCCACGTAGTTACTGGGGGACTTCATGTGCTGGGGATGAAAGGCCCATAAAGATGGAATTAGCTTTTTTTTTTGGAAATTAAGGCAGCGAGAATTTGGCACCTGTTCAAAAACGCGTCCTGCTTTACGCGCCCCCCCCCACCCCCCGTCTTGTTTGGCGATGGAGACGCCCCCGCTGCAGATCGAACAAGTGTATTTGTACGTAAATTTACAATTAAAGTGACATTAATTGGCAACAAATATGCTTTGGATAATAGATGTTTGCCAATGTTTGACTTAATGCAGTGTTTGCTATTTGACCTGACCAAAAGTCGAAAGTGGCAGAGCGAGCTGTGAACGGGCGTTTGAAGGCTGCAGTGACTATCTGTTGTTAGGATCGCCCGACCTATTAAAATTGCTTTGTTAGCCTTGCTGCTTATTAATGAGAAAGGTGGGGCAATTGCCCCATTGGTTGGATCAAAATATCCGTTGGTTTTTTACAATACAACAAATTACGTAAAGCATGTGTGTGTGTGCACACGCATGTACTATAAATGAAACAGTTATTCATAACGTCAAGAATAACATCTCATACATTTTATGTTAACGCATTAATGTAACCTTTTTTTTTTTACCAAGTTGTACCGTTCGGGTGAGATGGTGATAGATTGCGCCGTTTCACAATCAAAAGGTTTCGCGATCAAATCCCAGTAGGGGGGGGGGAGCGTTGAACTCAGTATTTCATCCCTCCCTCCGGGGTTGGTAAATTGAGTACCACTTTGTGGGTGGAGGTCAACATTGGTTCTCCTAAAAATAAGAAAAATAATCCACCCCTGACATAGGAACGTGGAATTTCCAACAAATAGGTGAGCGCCACTCCTTGCTCTATTGAGTGAGAAGCGAATTCGACTTCAATATTTTTTTTTTGACAAGCAAACGCCTTATCTGCTGCTCGTCATCGAAAAGCACAAAAAGGCCTCATTAACACTTACGCATGCTACAAACATGCACGCGCGCGCGCGCACACGCAGATGTTTTCAGATCCTCGAATGGGTTAAATAAATAAATAAACAACCGCCGCGTCGTGTTTTAGGCAGCGATGTCGCACTTAGCCAGGCATCCTCTAAATCAATAGCCGTTTGTAAACCCAATATAATGTGTCTCTTCCTATTTGTTGGGTTCGGTGCAATGCCCTCCGTCACTCCACACTCGGCGCCTAATTACGATTAATGCCTGCTGGCTCGCCAGGTTAACTAATGTGCCTCTTACAGGCGGCCTAAAATGCACACAGGGATGGCTCCTTCATTGTTTGGCGATGTTATTCAATTAGGTTCCATTTCTTTAGCAATCACTTTTATGTTCCCGGCAAAGTGGTGTGTCACATTAGCGGCCCCCTTGTTTCATGACAACCTCGCTAATGGAGTTGTTATGCACTTCCACGCAAAGTACTTAATTTTGCGACGTTATTTTATTATTACTCTTACCACGCTACTAATATTATTACGCAAAAAATACGACGTGTTTTTTTTTAAACGCGCGTAAAAACGCATAATCTGCTTAGGTTGCGCGTAATCTCAAGTGAGAAATCCTCCGCGTGTGCATCGATCGCAGGGGCTACGAATCACCGCAGACGTACTTGGCAAATGCAAACTCGCAAACAAAATAATACAAATAAAAGAATAATACGGTTTGAAAATTGCCTCTGGGTTTTTTTCGTTTGTTCGTTGTCAAATGTTGGGTTTTTTCGCTTCTGAAGCTCGCGATTTGCATGCGTCGACAAATCCCCCGTGTAAGGACTAAACATAAAATAATAAATTAAATTAAATAATAGAATACGACGTTTCGATTGCAACATGTCGTTATTTCATTATACCTGATGATGATTGCTTGTGTTGCAATCGAAACGTCGTATTCGAAACGTCATTATTTTATCTTTAGACGTGACTTAACCGAAAGAAACAAATAATAATTCCTGCAGTCACGAAAGTTCTAAAATTAAGAAAGGACTAAACATTTTATTTTTTTCTTCTTGGTTCTTTCGGTAAAGTCACGTAGAATGGAAATAATAAAATAATAAAAATAAACATCATAAAGTAATTTATCATGTTTTATTTTTATTATAATAAAATAATTTATTACTTTTCATTTTTATTATTTCACCAAGAGGATGAATCCCTGCAGTCACGAAAGCTTTAAATCGAATTTTTTTGTTTCGATCCGTAACAAGTCGCGACGCATCGCGTGATACGGGGCGCGGCGACGCTCGTCGCGTTTGCATCGCGCTGTTGCCGGACGTTTATCCAGCAGTGGCATCCAAATTCATCTGCCTTCCTGAAAATAGCACCACGGTTACATTTGTTATTAGCCGTATAAGAAATATCCACACCACCCCACGATTCAATAAATTGTCGAGATTCAGGAGTTGCAGTCCGATTTCACAATCAATTTCTTTTGTTAAATCTGGCGAATGTGAGGGTCGCATTAACCCATTATTATTATTATTATTATTTTGCGAGACATACAAATAGAAACCCCGCGTTTTAATGCATGCAGCGTGAGATTGACGATCAATATTAATCAACGAGCCATTGCATCATTACACCGTCTAATAGTTACACGAACCAAACCTAGGTAAATGTGTGGTTTTTGTCTCTTTTGGGCTTAATTGGTTAAATGTAATCTGATGTACAACAATTAAATAAGACCACCAACACCATGTAATCTATAGGGGTGTTTTGACCATACTTCACCATGCTGGTCAGTGCGGGTTGGTGAAACAGAGGGAGTGCCCAGGACAGGTTCAGATTTCACCACTGATGCTAGCCATGGCTGGCAATCAAACTCGGGGTCACTGAGGTCAGAGAGCAATGCAATAACGATTGCACCATCATTTGGGAAAATGATTGCCTTTATGTGTCCACCCTTTAATTCCTGATGTCTGCATGAGGCTTGGTGTCTGCGTGAAGCTGTGTGTCTGTATGAGGCTGCGTGAGGCTGGGTGTCTGTGTGCGGCTGGGTGTCTGTGTGCGGCTGGGTGTCTGTGTGCGGCTGGGTGTCTGCGTGAGTTTGTATTTTATCTGTCCACTAATCCACTCGTTCGCCTTTAGCCTTCTGCATGTTTCTGCATTTTGCTGCCATTCTAGTTGTACAACGCCACCGGAGTGGTTAAAATGTGCACGCTTCAATTAGACGATGACCACATTTGGTGGGGGGGGGGGTTAAAGCAGATTACAGCGCTTCACTCACTTTGGAGTAGATTAGAAAAGTCAGCAATGTCACTGCTATAGCATTAAATTAAACATTAGGGACAAACCTCTGGGCATTTGGCCACTGCTAACAAGTCAAGGTGATGTCCTTTTGGCTGACATGTATTTCAACACATCCTAAGAAAAACGACATTTAGTTAGCAGAAGCCTTTGATTTTTTTTTGGAGGAGGAGGCTTTCTTACGGGGTTCACGTTTTATTTTTTGAGCGAGTATATTTTCTCCGTGAAAAATCAGTTTGTGCTCTTGCAATGGGTCCAAGTGTATTGGCATAAAGTCTAATGCTGCTCACTTCAAAGACCAGCAGGACAATTCCATCAAAGATAAAAGGGACAGGAAGACCGTTAACATTTCGGAACGCATCAGATGTGGGGAAATAAATGCCACCACTTATTTCGGCCAGAGAATCGATCCGCAGTGCCTGTCGATGAGACGTGTCTCGTGGCCAAAATGCACCTCGTCTCGGAGAATATCACGCAGCGCTTTCCTTGATATTCTGATGATTTTTGCCTTTCACAGTAGCGGTCTGAATCTCGCATTCGTTGCTGCTGGGTGGTTTATCAGTGAAAAAATCCCCCCTCCCCCCTCCCCCACCCCAGAGTCCAATATCCAACCGGATGGATGGCACCTCTGGGATACGGGGTTGGAGTCTGGCCTTTTTGGAACAAAGATCTGCACATAATTGGGATAAACTTGACCTGCACTCGCTGCCTGCGCTCTCGGCTTTACTCGTTAGCGCAGCTGATGTTTCGACGGGCAGCTCTTTAAATGTAAATACGCCGGAGCTCGCTCTCAAAACGGCGCTGAAAGATGTCGACGCATGCAGAGCAAACGCAAAGGACGAAATTCAGCTCTTGTTTGGAGGAGGACGGATGGGGGGGGGGGCTGCTTCCCTGGCTCGCGGGCCGTTACAAAGCCGAATAAATCGGACATGACAGCGTCGTGCAGCGCTCTATCACAAACGGGCCGACAGCGCATCAAGCAGAGTAGACGAGCGAGCAATAGGGCCTTCTCAATAATCAGGCCATTAATCATAAAAGGGTGTCAAGCCCGGGCGTGAGAGAGATTTGTCACTTAGGCCTCTAATAGCAGGTGGGGGGGGGGTGTGACGGGCCGAGGAATGCGGCGTCCTCGGCGCAGGGCGCAAGACGCCGGCCACGGTCCGAGCGATTGCCTCGAGCGCGCTCTCTGCGATCTGCATAACCCCGAGCCTCATGCGTGGCGATGAGCCGGGTCGCTCGCGCCGGGAGCGGCGGGAGGGTGGGGGGGGCGGCGACGCCACCGCCGCCGCCGTCGCGCGCTCCGGGCCCCACCCCCCCAACTGAACGCGCTGTCAACGTGAAATTCAGCCGCTGAATGACAACGCAACGGGCCCAGCCGCACCTCGGTTCGCATTCAATTGCGAGGTTCGCCAAATGAGATCGTCGACGGTTTGAACTCGCAAGTTAAGAGGGGGAGGTGGGGGTTTGTGTAGTAGGTTTCTTTTTTGAACACGTTTTCGCGACCGATAGTATTCATAATAAAGGTGTTTGGGTTAAATTCTTGGATTTTTTCGGTAAAGTCACGTAGGTAAAAATTTTAAATTAAAATTAATAAAAGTAAAATAAAATAAAAATCACGACGTTTATTTTTATATTACTTTTATTAATTTTAATTTTAATTTTTCACCTACGTGACTTTACCGAAAAAAACCTAAGAATATGAATCCTTGCAGTCACGAAAGCTTCAAATCTAGAAGTGTTTGGGTTAGATCGCGTCAGTATGAATGTGTCGTAACCCTCCACCACCACCGATACAGCCAATTAGTAAGGGATTTGTCACGTACACAGAACGCCAATTAGTTTACTTACTTCAGCCCACCGGTGTGTTGGAGAGTAAATCCACAACATTTAACAATTTGAGGATCGTGACGTTTCGCTGGTAATTACATCCAGCATCATCGGGCGATCTTAACCGAAAAACTTTTTAATTTCGATTTAAAGCTTTCGTGACTGCAGGAATTCATCTTCTTGGTTTTTTCGGTAAAGTCACGTAGAAGGGAAGTAATAAATTAATAAAAATAAAACATAAAACAATTCTCACGACGTTTCGGCCACAACGCAAGCAGCCGTCTTCAGGTAAATAATGAGAACCTGTCAAGCTGGGAGCTTATATCTACGCTGAGTTGGGGGGGGGGGGGTGTAAGAGGAGCCCCTTAACAAAGGGATGTGCATGACAGGTTCTCATTCTTTACCTGAAGACGGCTGCTTGCGTTGTAGCCGAAACGTCGTGAGAATTGTTTTATGTTTTATTTTTATTATTTTATTACTTCCCTTCTACGTGACTTTACCGAAAAAACCAAGAAGACCAAAAAACGTTATTACGAGGTTCAGTTTTCGTCAGCGCGACTCGATTGCTGCTGCTAAAAGAGTGAACATTCAACGAACAACTCCCCCCCCCCCTCTTCCCTCCCCTCCCCTCCGGAGACAATAATTTGTCACGATTCTAGTTCTCGCTCCGATGTAAGAATTGATATGCTAACGTTGTGGTGAATGTAGCGTCGCTTAGGAATCGTCGGGGGTCACGGGGATCGATGAAATACGTCACACGCAGATTGAAAGTATTCAGGCCTCACGTGCTTGATTTCACGCATGGGTTATGAGCATCGGTTTGACTCGACGCATCAATGTATCGTTGCCTACCTAACCCTTGCGACGCAAGTATCGAATTGTGAACGCATGAGCGCGTTATGTGAAACGCACGCGAATGAGATGGCCATACTACGTGGGGGGGGGGGGGGGGCGGGCTACCAGAGCGAAGAAATCTACAAATGAGATGGAAAATAAAGCAATAAATTACGCGAACAGGACGGTACAAAGGAGACAAATGCACAACACGATAGAATCAAATCGCGAAGGCAAATTTCCACAATGTATGGCATCGCTGTGGAGTACATCATTACAGGCTTCACCTTTTGTAATTTACATTTTCATGCAGTTCTTCAATTTATTCCAAAGTGAAAAGAAGCAACTGCAATTTTTAGTGGAAGGGAAAGCTGGTCACTTATTGCGTTGCTGTGTGTTGTGGGCAACTGTCGTTTGGGTACTTGTGCTGCGAACGTGAACACTCGTTTTTTTCTAGAAATTGCTTTTACAAATGTTGCGTGACGACCGAGTTGGAATCGTCATGAGGCAGCCTCGTTTATCGTTTTGTTGTTGTTGTTGTTACCGCGGTGTCACTCAGATACTGACGTGAGGAAACAGAAAGTGCATTTGTGTGCTTCGTGACGCGCGTTCGTTCGTGTTGCATGCCGGTAGTCGCAGGGAGCCGCAGAATCTCAAGCTAAACCTGCAGCCTTTCATTTCTTCAACTTTTACCTCCCTTCATGCCTCCCCACCTACATCTCTACCCTTACAACATCGGGAGCCACGGTTTTTGACGGAGAAATCTTGCCAATAACACCTTACCCATCACCAATTGTTTAACAAGCCTCGCACTGCTAACGAGACGCCAACGGGTAACGCACGTCAGAGTGTCAGTGCTTCATCAATGGTGTTGGATCAAATTTCGATTTAAAGCTTTCGTGACTGCAGGGATTCATCTTCTTGGTTCTTTCGGTAAAGTCACGTAGAATGGAAATAATAAAATAAAAATAATAAAACATAATAAAATAATTCTCACGACGTTTCGGCCACAACGCAAGCAGCCGTCCATTCTACGTGACTTTACCGAAAGAACCAAGAAGGTGTCGGATCAGTTTGTTCCGGAGAGTCAAAAGGGCGACGGACTAAAACACGCGATGATTTATACGTGGAGACACCACCGAGTTCTGCTCATAGTGTCCTCCTGCAACATCCAGGGAATCGAACATTGCCTCTTCTCTACAGCGTGCCAAGTCGAGTTTTCCATTTCTCACAGTGGCTTGTGGGTTCATGTTCTGGCCGCGCGCAGATGCTGGCGAGAGAACACGGCAGAGTGCCCGGACAACACTCGTGCACAATAACTGCTGTGTACCCCAAGCAACCTCCCGGGCGAGTATCAACCAAGCTCAACTCTGCTTAGCCTCCAAGACTCGACAAGCGAGTGGGTCTACCGCTGAACAAGCGAGCGCGTTCGAGAGACGCGTGGAAGATAAGCCTTCGGTGACTTGCTCTTAATTGTCGGAGCGGTTTGCATGAAGCCGCTTTCATCAGTACTGTAGGGCAGACCTCTGTTTGAGGAGAGATCAGAGTTCGTGTCAAAAGCCTCATGGCGCGTGAGCACGCCCGGTGCCGTTTCAGAGCCGGGTAATTATGAAGTGCGGAGATTGGCTGCCCCCCCCCCTGCCCTCCGGCCTCTTGACCCTGGACGATATGAAGATGGATTGCCTGATTTGGGAGCAAACACTTGCTGCGATTCAGGCTGTCCCGCCCCTGTTTGCTCGCTGATAATTTTGTATTGATCTGCGTTGAGAGCAGCCCGCGCTCGAGAAAGAGAGAGAGAGAGCGAGCGAGCGAGAGAGAGAGAGGCAGGAGGTAAGTGAGGTAGTGCGAACGCGAGCTAGAAAAAAATTAACCCGTAAAAACAAAGTTTTTCACTATAAATCCTTTATATGCGTGGCGGCTAGAGTCCTCTCGTCCTCTGGCTTGAGATGGCTGCCACCTATGGGTCAGATGATTGTCTGCCAGCATTAAGCAATTGGTAATTAAATATTTAAAAAAAAATTTCCCTAAACAGTGTAAAATTTTGGAAATTTTTCACAAAAATTAATTGTCACGCACAACGAGTCTGTGTGGAAAATGTCAGCTCGATTGGATCACGGGAAGTGGGTTAAAAAACGACCGAAAGATTTGCACGGTCGTAAGCAAGCAAGCACGCAAGCAAGCGAACTTAATATAAAGGATTTTAAAAGAGCAGGGGCCACAGAGAAGGAATTTGGGAGGGGAGGGGGGGTGGGAGGTAAACGGGACGAGGAGAGATAGGAGAACGAGGAGAGATAGAACGAGGAAGGGAGAGGAGGCGATGGTGAAGGATACGTATGTGCACTCTGTTGCTTCAGTCCGCAGTCCGGTATTTCGATGATTACTTCCTAATGCGCTTTTTTTTCTACTGATGTATACATTCCAGTAGCGCAGCTGACAAACCACACTTCGTTTTAGAGCATTTCTCTTTACGCTCAAACCGCGGCCTGTGCTACCACGAAATGCTTCGGATGCATTCGTCAGCGTGCAGTGAAATTGCGTTGCAATTGTTTAAGCTCGCTAATATCGTTTGTTTATTTTTTTTGCGCGGATGGCAGAGGTGGGGGTGGGGAAAGAGTTCACGTTTGTGCGCCTGCTGATGCATTTTGTATTTCTAAGTGAGCCTCGGGTCTTGTCTGCGAGTGCAATGCAGGGGGGAGGCACCGCACGAGGCTGGAGAAATCCTGTAAAAGTATAGACCCAATATGGTTTATCTGTTGCAAAGGGTAAACCCATCTTACACCGAACAAACACAGCTGCGCCTGATCAATACCGCAATGCACCTCCTGTACTGATAAGTGGATTAAAGTTAAGCCACTATCTGTTTGCTAGAAATACACTTTTTGCAAGTAAGTTAATCCAGGTTTCATCATTTTATCCCGGGGAGGGAAAAAAATATATATATATAAGTAAATAAACAAATAAAATGACATATTATAAACGTGTAAAAAACTGAATTGTTAATGCGTACAGCAAATGAACTCACGCAGTGGAAATTTTTGATGGATGATTTTGGCATAGTGGATACTCTCGATACGAGTGTAAAGACGAGTTATTGTTCTTCTGTTCGTGCCAATTTCACGCTCTAACATGACAGGGTATTTTGTGTGCACTGGCTCAACTGTGCGAGATAAAAAGTGGTGAACAGGAGAGTGGAAAATTGCGTTCAGATCCCTCCATTTGCAGCCACTGCAAAAGTGCAAGTAAATTTTGTGCTGTTTGTAATTTGCCCCTGAAAACCGAGAAGACGGTGACTTTTTAGTGTTATTGTTTTCTGTTGTCAATGTGCAAGCATAACAACGTCATAGCATGTTGGTAGGTGATAGAAAAACCCATTGTCCAATCAATATTACAACCCTCCTCCGACTTGAATGGCCGTTCGTCGGTACGCTTATGCCGTTCTGCATTAACGCCGAACAAATCGGTAACTTGAAACAAATTAAAGATGTTTGGGATGGAGAAAGACGAGGCCTGAGACTGGGAAGGATTATAAAAAAGGGCATTTGAGGATTATCCGAATGTGTATTTTTTTTTCTTCCTTGTTTTGAGCTCCACGTTTCTGCAACGTTCCTATCTTCGCACACGAAACATCAAATGATAGAAAACAAGTTTCATCAACTGAAAATGAAAGGGAGTGTAACTCACAACACGTTGTGACCACGATAACGAATTCTAGAAGAATAACAAAAAAAATGCGAGCTGCCATAGGACACTCGTGACATGGCGTACGGGGAAAAAATACATCGTAAGAGCCCTTCCTTTCTAAAAGGAGCCTCAAAACATGTTTTTTTTCAATGTCGTCATCCGCTATGATCTATCCACTGCTGGATGAAGAAGGCCTTCCACCACCGTAATGCCAGAATGCATCTCGCTGCCGCACATGAGGTGATCTCGTCTCTGATTGACTAAAAGTGACCACTGTTATCATAGATCTATGAATGCACTACGGCAGTGACGGACCGTGTATTTTACGCCTTCAGTGATATCCTCCGCAATTAAACCGCCTTCGAATTACCTCGGCATGACGCTAGGGCTATAGGCTGTTGTCATTCGACGTAACCACCCCATATTCACAGCGGCAATAACCTTTATCGAGTGGAATAAAGTGATTTAACACGAGGCTCCACACCGATGAAAGTTACAATACACTCATTGCAGAGACATGAATACATGGTGACTGAAACCATCAAGGATGTACCACTATTACGCAGTATGACAGGATGCTGCATCACAAATATACATCGCGTAGCCCAAATCAATGTCATTACCAAAGAAACAAGAACGAACTCACAACAACCAGTCACATTTACTCACACGACCACCAAGCAAGCAAAAATGCCGTAAAACACAAATAACAAAATCAGGATTCAACAGGCTTCCCCACAAAAACAATCTAAAGCACTACATCTAAAAATCTAAACGTCACGAAAGACCGTTTAAATCAATCTTAGATGATGCTACGTTACGTGCTAGCTGGTTTTACTTCAGTTAGCTAACTGGCCCTACGATCACGCCACACGAAAAATGCTAACGGAGGCGGCTAGGCCAGCTAGAAGGCTCCGGCGTGTCAAAGAATACGCCCAACGTGGCAAACTCGACATCTGATTGGTTAAAGAATATGACAATCAACAACATCGTCCCTATTTGCTTCAACAGCAGAGGGGATTCACTCGACATTCAGAAGGCCTCAGGGTAGATGTTTCACCTGGAGAGGCGGAGACAGCACAGGTGGAAAATCTGAGTGGATAAAAGTTATATTTTATGAGTTGCACTGGAAGCAGCACAACTGAGGGAGAGAGTAACATTGAAATGACGTTAATAGACTGATGGGAACGAAATTTCGATTTAAAGCTTTCGTGACTGCAGGGATTCATCTTCTTGGTTCTTTCGGTAAAGTCACGTAGAAGGGAAATAATAAAATAAAAATAAAATAAAAACATAATAAAATAATTTTCACGACGTTTCGGCCACAACGCAAGCAGCCGTCCTCTACGTGACTTTACCGAAAGAACCAAGAAGATGATGGGAACGAACTTTGTAAAATACATATAGCATGAATTAAAATGTAAATACAATTATAAAAAATAACATTTTCTGATTCTGACAATCTCGAGGCCTTGCAGGCCCTGACGACCGCCTCTGCACTACAGCCCAAACCTGTCTGAATAATTGGCACTCGTGAGTAGGTATTGAAACGTTTAAAAGCATGGTGGCCCGTGATTATAATTATCACCAATTGCCATGATACAGACTGCTGTATACCTTCCCATTGTAGACACATCCTCTAACAATTCAAGCAATTTTATTTATTCAAGGTTAAAGATATATAAGCATAACTTCCTTCTTTTATATCTCCACATTTTTTTTGTCCATTTGGCCAAGCGGCCTTTGCAGACCAATGTTTGCAGCAGCATTTGTAAAAGCAAGCAAACTCTGGACAGCCTTTCGCCGACTGTCTAGGCCTCGAGTTACTACGTACCGAACGTCTAGGTTTAGTGGGCGAAATTTAAGCAACTTGGAGCTACAGAACGTAAAGCAGCATTGAAACAATGGACGTATAACGATCTGTTGAAGCTCGTAGAGTGTACGTGTGCGTGTTGCCGTCATCATAGAGTGGGGAGCGGTAGTGTCGCGGTTTGTGCGCTGTGCCATGAACCCGGCGACCCGAGTTCGATTCCGGCTCGCAGCCAACACCAGTGACGATTAGCTGCACCGGTTCTGGGCCTCCTCTGGGTCGACTCAGCCTCAAACGAGTACCTGGTGCAATGTGTAAACATGGCTATGAGGGAGACAAAGGCGGCCGCGCGTGGTGCTGGCCACCCACCCCTTGGTGTGCCGGACCGGCCTTCATAGGTGCTCTCTAACAGCACTTGCCCCAACAGTCTGGCAAGGCTATACGGGGGATCTTTGTCTTTGTTTTGCCTAATAGAAGTGCTGAGCATTGAGCTTGCACGGACGCACTAACGAACGCACGCGAGGCAATTGGGGGGGTCCATGCCACCGGGAGCCACCAATCAGCCCGGGTCCCTCTCGACAAGCCCTAATTGTGCTCCTTAATTTGATAATGGCCATGAGTCGATCCTAACAATACTGGGGGGAGAGGGACGCGCACCATCGATACAAACAGCACCGTAGAGACCTGCGGGCGGAGGGGGAGCGGGGGGCGGGGGGTAGAGGCTTCTCGCCTCTTGGCCACGACGATGAGATTGGCTTTTTGGCCGGCCTTCCAGGTTTTATGGAGTGTGGCAAGCCGGCGCGAAGGAAGGGTAGAATGGAGGTGGACGGCTCGCTGGCCCGGTGGCTGGCTGGCTGGGTGAGTTGGTGACGAGGTGAGTTAGCAGTTGAAGTCGGTGAAGGGAGGAGGAGGAGGCGGGGGGGGGTAAGCTCCGATTTCAAACAAGCACCACCGAGACCTCCAGGATGTTGATCGTAACCGCGGCAGACAGAACGCCCGTGGTGTCAATGCCCGCGGCCCCGTGCCCCGTGCATGATGCTCGTTCATCGACAGGCAGCGACGAACCTACAGATATACATGTGTGTGTATTTGTTTTGTAAGTTTTGCCCGCTGCACTGAGAGCGTGGCGTGTGGTGACGCCAGGACCAAAGTGCTGCGAAGGTATTGTAGGCAACCGGCGCGGTGGTTTGGTCCGAGTAGCAGTTGACAGTTCACACCCCACGGCTGCCCTGGTTAATGCTGCGGATGTATTAGCCGTTAAAATATCCGCCATCTGCTTTGCAGTGGACGTTAAAGATCCCGTGACGTTTTTATAGAATTGTTTTTTTAAACGAGTTGGCCATATGTGCCCGAGTCATTGTTCAAATTTTTTAAACCTGTAAATTCACTCGACCTGGGGAAATACATAACAACATTGCCCCTTAACACTGGGGGGGGGCTCTCATGAACAATGGCATTGAGACTCGGTGAGGCTTTCTTGGGTAAACAGATGAAGCATTTTTCAATTCATTGATGGTCAGTGTTGGCGCTAGCTCACCGGGGGCCCTCATGATAAATTATTTTTGGGGCGTTCTTCCTTTGATTCATACAATCCTGGTGAGGTGATGCAAGTGACATCGACAAGCGATAGAGATGTAGTGAGATCAGATAAATGTAGACAACCGTAGAGATGTTAGTGAGACGAGAAAAGAGAGATGGATGCGATAGAGATGTTAGTGAGATTTAATGGCGGTCATGTTTATTAGCTCTTTTGGAATATTCGTTGAATTTGAGCTGATAGTTGAATTTTGACACGGCAATTGTTTTGACGAATCGGGGGGCCTTCTTGAGCTGCTAGGGACCCTACGATTTTGCTTGGGTTTGCTCATGCCTATTGCTCCCGCCTTCGACATTGCAATATCCCAGCGATATAAACATGCCATTGACAGTCGCATTGATTTGTTTTTTGTGTTACTCCCCAACATGCATTGACCGGGAGGCTTGTTAAATTGCATAGTTTGGTGCCTGAACTAAAAAAAAAGCCGCGTACACGGAGTCTGCAGCAGCGCAAACATTGTTGCGATGATATACTGTTTCGTTTTATATAGCGTCTCTCATGCAAATTGAAACCCACAATCGCTTATGAACCACGGACAAGCTTGGAAGGCAGCCAGGCAGTGAGCAGGCAGTGAGCTGGCAGCAATAATTAACCCAAGCTCTGTTGTCCTCTATATATATGTCATTTTTTTCAGCCAATTACCGTTCATAAATGTGAGAGCATCACGAGGAAAGCTATGCATGCAAGGTGGAAATACTGTCCCAGACAGAAGTGAGAGATGGTATGAGTCTGGAATTTGCTGAGCCGTCTTCTCCTGGCAAGCCCCAGGGTATGGCACGTCATGACATGCACGTGATCCACCAACACGCGCCTTCACGGTGCTGGATCACAGGCTTGGGCCACCACCGCCCGGCTATTATAATTATTATATTTGCACTTTAAGATAGTTTAATACGGAGGCTTTCACGAACCAATATCATCCATAATCCAGGTTTTTTTGGGGTAGATCGCGTAAATGTATAAATGTGTCGTTAAACCCGCCACCACCAGACGCAGCCAATTAGTAAGCGTTGTCAGGTAAACAGAACGTGCCAATTCGTTACTAGCACAGCACTACACCGGTGTGTTGGAGAGCAAAGCCACGACATTTACAATCTGAGTACGACGTTCCGCCAGTAATTACAACTAGCTTCATCAGGTGACAGTCACAAATTTGGCCGAAACGTCGTACTTAGATTGTAAATGTTGTGGCTTGGCTCTCCAACACCAGTTGGCCGTGTCGGGTGGTGGCGGGTTTAACGACACATTTATATATGTACGCGATCTACCCCAAAAAAACTTGTAGTGTTGACTTCATGAGAGTGTCGGCAAATAGGCTTCCCACTCGTGGGGGAAAAAAACAAGGATTTAGAATATTTACAAATGTTCAAATAGGGAAAACAACACGCAATATGCAATTAGCAAAGGGATTCCATTGCAGATGGATTGTTGCATCGCAGAACTGAGAGGTGGTGACGGTATTGTGGAGGCCTTCATCCAGCAGCGGATTGATCATGGCCGCTCCTGTTATTCCTGTTGATGATGACGATGGTAATATGTAAGCGGCTGGTATTTACAAGCATTCATCACACTGTTATTTCCCCATCGTATAAATGTTTAAGGTTATCCTAATTTTATTGGCGGATGAGGTTTGTTTC
Organism: Lampetra fluviatilis; assembly: GCF_964198595.1. Classification (NCBI taxonomy): domain Eukaryota; kingdom Metazoa; phylum Chordata; class Hyperoartia; order Petromyzontiformes; family Petromyzontidae; genus Lampetra; species Lampetra fluviatilis. Next base: position 3,893,581 of record NC_136278.1, on the reverse strand, counting down.
TTCTCTTTATAACACATATTTGAGCCTTTTATAGACGAGCATGTGCATGCAAAAAAAAAGGCAATAACTTAAGGTAAGCGCATAAGCTGTAACAAATTGAGAGGAGAATTGGCTTCTGGGAAGAGATGCGTGCCCCTTGGAGGATATTGCAAAACTTTGAGCAGGGGCATGTGGGAAAAATGCCGATATTAATTACAAGGCTGTGGTAGCACTGAGTCGGGATTCTGTGCCTGTGCACGAGAGGGTCAATTTATCTCCCTGCCAGCCCGAGCAGCGCTCTCAAAGCTCAACAGACAATTAATTCCTTTGAAATGTGCTTCTTAGATCATTAACTGATTTTGAAACGAATGGCATTAGATGTGACAAATGTGCATGTGAAAATAATAATAATAATAATAATGCGATTTTTTAAAATATAATTAGTCCGGTTAATTTTAAAGATACTGCCTTGAAAGGGAAACGTGCAAGTGTGTGTGTGTACACACTTGTATACTCATTGCTTCAGAAATTATTTTTTTTATTTAGTTTCTTGTCCTTCCCCCTGCACCTCCGATTAGCACGGTTGGCTACGTACGGCATGCGAAAGAAGTTTAACGTCCATGCGTACATACTTAGTGTAGCACGAAGAGGGTTGACGGGTGAGGCAATGACCCTTCATCAAATGAGAAGGAATGGGTCGGGTGGCCGTTCAGGATGTCTCTGCTATGCATTAAAGGGCCTATTGCCTAAAACGTCACCGAACGTATGCATTGTTCTTTCTTTGAATGCAGTGATATTGACGAACGTTGAGTCTTCGTCACGCATTGATTGTGCGCCCATTGGCAATGTTGTTGTTGTTGTTTTGCTGCCTGGTGGGCGCGCGGCGGGGGGGGGGGGTCACCTTTCCTACACTTTGCACGCCTATCGTTCTTTGTGTCGTTTGCTCATGTTCTAACTTTTTGACCCGCCCCTACTTGACATCTGCAAAATAAAAAGCGCTTCATAGCTCATCGGATTTCTCCGGTGTCAATACAAATTCTGGGTTCGGATTTAAAGACTTCGCCAATGATATTAGGTGATGGGAATGAGTGTTTGAGGTGACATGAAGCAGGTAACTGCTGCATCGGCCATTCCTTTCCTTTCACTACAGAGGGGTTTTTTTTGGTGTTTGTCTCTTCCTCTTCCCAACCCAATCACCTCCCTAAACGCTCACCCGACCCCTCCTATTTCCACACAAGCACCGCACCAGCACTGGCCAGGCACAAAGAGGTAAGGTTAAATGCTCCACAAAAATAAACATTTCAAACCGCTCAGCCGAGATGTGAGGGCAGAGAGAGGGAGAGAGAGAGAGAGAGAGACAAAATCGATCGCCTGGTCGATGACGATAAAAAATTCAGAAGCTGTGACCTGACGGGACAGCAGCTGCATGGGACATATGAGGCTGAGGAATAATGATCACGTGACCCCAATTAAGAGTGAGGACCGGGCCACGAGCTATTGCTTGAAACGTGGTTAAGCATTTGTGTAAACAGGCCATCGATTCGGCATTATTATTATTTTTTCTTCTCCCGAACCTTTTTAGCCTGTTGTTCTTTGCACAATCATTTTTTTTATTGCATTTTCATTTTTTTCCGCAGTTTACCACACCTTTTTACAGAGGCATCCACACAAGTGCTGCCAAATGTCGGGCACGCACACGTGTGTGTGTGTGTGTGTTAATGTGCAATCGGGACCGGCCAGAGTTTTTATTACCATTTTCATTATTTGTTATCCACAATACAGGGGGGGAGGGGGTGTTTCTTAATTATTTTTCTTAACTCGTCAGAGCTTTCGACTGAATGGTTGCCCACATAAATGACAGAGCCTCTTGCAGCTCATTCCGAGCAATTGCACAGTTAAATAAAATAGACGAATCTCATTTGTTGAAGTTGGTGTTGAACATGTACCACTGGAGATTGTGAATTTGGCGCCCTACCTTGTATACATGTTTGTTTATTGATGATCGCTTACAGCTTGTTATTTTTTTATTTTAACATTAAATGAACGTAGAGGTTTGGGTGATATTTCACCTGCGCAACTGCCAACACAGCATCGCTAACACATCGTAAAAGAGTTATGGTTTTAATGAATTGTATATTTCCCATCGTGTTATTGTCCTCAACCCCACACAGGGTGGACAAAACGAAGGGACCCTGTTTTTTTGTTGTTGTTGCTGGGACACACTGAATTCATAAGTGATCACGTGCTGACCCTCCACTAAGTTGAGATGCATATATGTGTGTGTGTGTTTTTAAAAAGGCCAATCTCCCGCAATTTTTAAACGCTGGGTGGGTTGGTGTTACGCCCATATGCCGCGCAATTAAAATTTTCAGTTTCCTGTATCTTGCATCTTGATGTACGCTAAAATGTCCACGTACACAAGCGCATTTACACAGACCATTAAGTGCGAGCACGCTAAACTGAAGGTTTCCTCCTCCTCGGAGGAGGAGGAACACGCAAACGTGCGTCTGTTCCTCGTCTTGTCGCTGGACTTTGGGTGAAAAGGGACTCTTTACAATGATCGAAAATTAATTGGAAAGCAGGAGTCCGAGATGGATCAGTCGCAGCACATGTGATAATTCCATCCTATGCCTTCTGAGAATTAAATTCGCAGTGTTGACAGGGACATTTTTTTTAGCACCTTCTGCGTAGGTTTTTTTTCTTCCGGTTGTGCCGCACGCACTCCTCTGACGTGTCGTTCGGTGTGATGCCCGACGTTTCACTCCACGTTTTGAGACCTTAATCGGGAACTCCCACCGCGTGGAAGGAGAACACGTAGGGCTTCGTGCCAAACACTCCGCTGTAAAATCCGAGTACTTTTCGCAGTTTTATTTAAGAACATCACGGGCAAGGTGATGTAAACATTTGTCAACAAGTTTCTATACGATGGCCATTGCGTTCTAAATGTTCCTCCGGACTCCGTTTAATGCTATTGTTGTAACAATGCGTACGTAAGCTTGCCAGGTGCCATCGTTAGTTTATTACCAACATGAGAGGTCGGGGGAATCCCCATGATCCTGCTACACGCATGGGCTCGAAAGGAGACAAAGTACATGGCGGCTTGCTTCCTTCCACGTCTCCCCCCCCCCTTCTCAGTTATTATTTATAATTCAGCCCGCGTAATGGTCAGCTTTCCCAATTTCATGTACATAATGATGCTAATTTTCTGAAATTAGTCTTATGAGCCGGAAACAGTCTTGAACAGGGTGGGCCTTTTTTCGCAACTGTAAACCGCGGCAGTTTGTATAAATTTCTTTTGACTATTCTCTGTCCGTAATTGGCCACGCAGTGCTCGTGCCCATCCGGATAAGCATCTCTCACATCCAGACATCAGATAGCCGTCCCCTTTTAAAAATATATATATATCATTGTGTCCAAGTAATCTGGCGAGGATGATCTAAGGAAGCCGGCAGCAACTATAAAGATCAGTCTCAGGCTGGATATTAAAACACAATTTGTATATTTACATAAAACCACATTATGAATATCGTTACATCTTTTAAATAAAGTTAATTGACCTGCAAAAAAGAATGCAGTTTGTTTGAAATCCTGGACTCAAATGACCGGGGCTGAGTTTAAAAAAAAAAACAAGCGGCACCCACTCAGAGTCTCTCTTTTCCCTTCTCATAATTTTCCACCGCTCGCACGCGCCTCTTCCACCGGCAATAGAATCGCGACGCTAACACATCTTAGCGAGGCCGCAGTCTTTACCTCCTACATTATGGCTCGATCGTGACTGCGTTTGTTTATTACGAATTTAGTATTCGCGCCAGGGCGCCGTGCTTAATTCGAGGCTGTAATTGCACGGGCATGCATATCGGCGGCTAATGTGGGTAACAATTTTTTAGCGACAAAAAAAAAAACCTTCTGCTTATATTGCACTTAGGGCCCTGACATCCCCTGATCTCTCCTTGCGCTCCCCTCCATTGATTTCTGTGGCTTGTTTGTACACGGCCTGATGTGGGCACAGTCCAATGGGATTGTCACTTTAGCTTCGTTCTCCATTGCGCGAAACAAGGGGGGGAGGGGTGCAACAAAAACAGAAGTGGCCCGTTAATATGGTACACAGCTAGCAGAAATTTAATTAAAGATTTTTTCAAGACGCACTTTGCATGTCCCCGGAGAGCGTTTCAGTGTGTGCAATGTCCACATCTTTTTTTTAATGCAATGAATTTCCTTCGCCGCGACATGAATCCATTAACGTGTTATGTTTCCCCCCCCCCTCCTCCTCCTCCCTCTACATTGTGGGAGGGCAATTTTGTCCGGTAAATGTTTATCAGAAGAAAGAGAAAGAGAGAGAGAAAAAAAGAACGTCCCTATGACATTGGCGAGGGGAGAAATAGTGAATGCCTTTTTGTTGTGCAACAATAAGAATTAGCCGACACGCCATGGATAATGAAAACTTGTTTTGTCTGTGTAAGTGACATGTCAGGTTTGGTGGGCTGTCGTTTAATCTGTGTATTATTGTAATGCCGGCGGTGAGCGTGCAAGTTCCTCGTCGATGCGCGTGTTGGTTATTATTGGAGCCGTACGCGGTACGTGTGCGCCCTCTACCGACGGACCCGGTGTTAAAGTGTACAGCACCCTTGATGAAACAACAATAACAACGGGAGCTCTGGGTGTGACATAGTAGAATCTTGTTTTAAACCTGCCAACAAAAAAAAAAACCCCAACAGTAGTGGCCGTTAACACGTGCCATTATAAGTTTTTTTTAATGATTTAGCTACGTGGAGACTTTTCAATCCGGGTTTTGGCACTTCAAGCAACAGAATTTAAATATATCCCCTCGGTCGATATGTTTTGGAACACTTTACAAAATAGGAACATTTTCACAGAATAAAACGTGGTCCACCAATTTCCACACCCCCCCCCCCCCGCCGCCCTCAATCACAGAGTGTCTTTTTTATCAGAGTCCCGCTGTTAAAATTAGAATACGAATAATGGCATTCGTTAAGCCGGCTCTATGCTAAGGGAAAAAACCGTAGACCCCGGAGAAAATCCACGCGCGCGTTCGTACGCGGGCGCGACACTCGGCACCGCAAACTCCTGGCCGCCTTCGCATCCTCGCAACTACAGCGCCATGGGCCAAATCCGTTGCCGTGGTCACCCGTCACGTGACAACTGCGCTTGGTGCCCGAGACCCGATTGTGTTTAGGGCTCATTTGGGGCGATTTGAGTCAGAGGTCGACAATGCGTGGATGCGCTCAAGGGAGCCTGGCATCGTTTTTGTGTTTGGTGTCCTCATGCTGTGACACGCCGGGTGGACTAAGGGCTAACGAACATGACCACCGGTTACGCTCGTATTTAAACCCTGCGTCTCAAGTTGCTCCTTTGCATTAAACATAGCAGGAGCGAGCACTCCTCGGTCCATCTGGTGCCTTCCTTTGGCACGCTTCTGACTTAATAATTGGGCAGGCGAGGTTTAGGTCAATCCATGTTTATCGCTAAACAGAGAACTGTTCGGTGTGCAAGCTGCTGCCCGTTTTTTCATGTTCACCGCTCGACTGCTTGCGCTAACGGCATGCCACGTCGCCCATGATATTTACCGTGCGCATTTAAAATGCAGCGCAATAGTCGATCCATACATTGGCAGGCAGTTATTAATTTTTTAACATTATCCCAATCATAAGTGAACTTCAACCTTCAATGCGTGAACAAATTATGAGTTTAAAAACACCGGGAGTGAACGCTGATGGGTTTCGGTGAGTGTAAGATTGAGCGATGATGACTATCTCGCAGGGGAGGCCTTCATCCAGCAGTGCATATAGACCGTGGTTGATGACGCACAGTCGAGTAAGCCTCTCGGTGTCCAAATTTCAGCGTAGCCGCATGAATGTGAAACCGATGCAATTGTTCGCGTGATTTCGGTTTACGCACACTTTCAAATAGTTTGTCACTGATTAATCAAAACAACAAGCCGCAAAAGTCATCGCCGCATTCTTTATGCCACACATTTTAGTTAATTTGTATGCAAACAAGGCTCATTATTAAAGAAATTGCTAATTCGTTGACTATAAATGGGAGCAAGTGCTCTAATCCAAAGTCAAAGCCAGTCAGCTAATTAGTTATGGTGTATTAAATGAGCAGATGGGATAGGGTTTTTTTTTTCAAATAAAGTTGTGTTTGAATAAATTATTCAAAACGATCAGCAGTGTCTGCAGCAGCCGTTATTTTGCCATTAACATGCACTGTCTCTCCAGCTCCTAGGTTAATCCCCTTATCCTATGGAATGGCAGTGGGTGCTTTCGCTCGTTCGCTCGCTCGCTCGGTCTCTCTCCGAGCTGATTAAACCCTCATTATCGGGCGTCGGCACTCGCCCGCTAAGCTCGCCCCGCTCTTCTGCGCTGATTGATCTAGCGATAGGTCGAGCGGCTAATTAACTTAATTAAAGCGGGGCCCGGCTTGAGGACGATGACGCCAACTAAGGCGACAGGGCGGCGGCGGTGGTGGTGGGAGGTTTGTGTGTGTGTGTGCGCCGTATTTTTTTTAATATGGAGTTGAATAGAAACTAATTTGTTTTGCTTAAGTCTGTCAGTCTCTCTCGATGACACGGAGCTCTAATTAAAGATGTATTTTGGATCAACTATAATGTGGCTTTCAAGTTAAAGTACAACTACAACGAAAGATATTTGCCCCCCCCCACACACACATCCACCCATCCCCGCCCCGTTCACTCCCACACTTAAAAAAAAAATGCCGCTCCTCGTTCTTTTCACTTTTCACGATTCAGTGACGTTCAGTTAAAAGTATTAAGTAGGGCACTTATTGTTCTGTCCTTTATAAGCTAACGCGGTATATGTCTGCGCTAAAAGGATTAGTATTTAATGAAATAAAATGTGCTCGTCTTTGAACCAGGTAAGAGGCTGTAGAACATCGTAGCCGCGTTTTTTTTTATTTTCAGAAAGGAAGAGGCGCCTGGTGAGCGACCGTCACGTATGGAGAGTTATGAATGTTTGCCCCTTTTTAGCTGCAGGCAATTTGCGAATTTGGAATTTGGACGATGATCCCAGCAGTCCAGCCCATCGTGTCTCTAACCGGACATCCGTGACAAGGAGCTTCATAGCTCATCGGATTCCTCCAGGATAAATAAATATTCTGATTCTGATGTCTCGGTGTCTTTGGCGTCCACTACGAGCGGTGCGATGACCCGCTAGGTGATCAATAGATATCGATTTTTAATGCTCACGATGCCTGCATCCAATCACGTGTTTAATAGTCGCTTTTTCATTTCCATGTGTGCCAATTACTGTATAGGCTTCTGTCATTTGTTTTTTTGCGGAGTCACCAAAGCTACCAATGAGACCGATTTTTTGTTTTCTTTGTAACGAAATATTAACGAGATAGGAGTCGTGTGGGAGGGAACGAGACAAAAAAATAGTTTCGGGAAATCGAATCGTCATCTTGAATTGTGAACATTTCTTGAATTGCCAACGGGGATGTGGATGGGGCGACTCACTATGCCTCGTATCCACCACGACACGAGCAGAATCACCCACGAGTTGATTTTCTGCGGACATTGCCCGGCAGCTGTGGGAATCGAACCGTTGTGCGTAACCGGCTCGACGCTCACGCACGCTCTGCTGATCGTGGGATTTTTTTGTTCGTTCGTGGTTCGAGGCGCTCTCATTTGCAGCGATTATAATTTTTTACCCGCATATACGGAGGCGATAACAATTGCGCCGTTACACTTCGCACAATTTACGGACGTTGCCACGTTTTTTTTTTTGTTGAGTTCCCCCCCTTACAGCAGATGCGAATAAAAGCGCTTACTGTGGCAAACGCCGTGCCTCCTCTGACCTTTCTACATGGAAACGGCTTATTACTCCACTGGTGGGCAATTTCTGGAATCGAAAACATGTACATACACGGCTGCCGACGCCCCAGAGACACCGTATCAAAATCTCACGGCCAATGGGCCAAACAGGTTCAAGGCTTCGTTAGCCAAACAGAAGAGGAGCTTGGCTTTTTTTTGTGTGTGTGCCTGCGTGTGTGTTGCTTCCCAAGCCTCGGGAGCATGTGCAGGCTACAGAGAAACTGCAGATGGATGTGTGGCCCCTAATGGACATTCTTTTTGCTATTTTGGCCCCTGCTCGGCACAGCGATGCAGCGAGTGCGCCACCCAACCACCCACACGCGGACGGGCGGGCGCGTTGCTGCTCGGCGGTTTCTGCGTCCGTGTGTCGAACGCTCAAATCGTTTCTCGTTGGTCGACGACCATTCACCGATAGCACCGCGGCTACTGCTCCATCCAGCCCCATCCGTGTCGGTGTGAAGACCCGCGCATGTATGGTGCAGTCACCATAATCATCATCGGCATAGTCATCATCAGCAGCAATGGTCAATCCGCTGCTGGATGAAGGCCTCCATAATTCGCACCCATTTCTTACGATCCTGCGTTGTTAGCCTTCCTCGAGCATCTGCACATCGCTCCATCTCACGGTGCACATATATATAGAGACACACTCTCTATACATGTACACGTGTGAAGGGCATGTACTGACGACGCACTTAGCTGACTGTGTGAGTGCACAACGACGAGAGAGGGCTTTGCCTCGTGGACTCTCCAAGAGGGCACGCAAAACACGCAAATACAGATATCTCTCATGTAGCCTACGCTGACTTTTTGGGGGAAAGTGCTAATCGTATCAATTTAGGTTTGTACCACGCATTAGTGTTATAGCCAGCAGCATGCTTTACCGCCTTTGTCTCCCCCAGTGCCGTTGTTTACACACACCACCAGGTAGGGCGTTCACGCGAGGCTGAGTCGATCTAGGTGTGGTCCAGAACCGGTTCAGGTAATCGTCACCCGGTGTTGGTCCTCTGGCCCCCACCGCCAACCCCACTCAAAGGCGACGCCCTGCGAGTTGTTCGCGTGGCTTGGATCGGTCATAGACGGCAGCGCCGCGAGCCAGTGGCGTGGTAGCTTCGTCATTATCATCACGAGCTCGGGGGGGGGGGGGGGGGTGCGACAATCGGCCATGTGGGGCCCCGATACTCTTGAAAACAGATCTCGTGGTGGTTATCAAAGGGGGGGGGGGAGGGGGGGGCAAACTCGTAGCTTTGGTCACAAGGGTGGGGGGGCAAGGCACCCCCTGCCTGCCCCACGCCAGTCACGCCGGTGGCTGTTCACGACCCAGAGCGAACAACGCAGCTGAGATGAGCGAGGCGGCCGTGTGATTAATTCCCCCGATCTGCGTGCCCCTCGCATTTGCCGTTTATCAGTCCCCACTGGGCCCTTCCGGCGAGCCTGTCCCACCCAGCGCCGGCATCGCCATCCCACCACGGTCGACACGTCGCCCCCGCCAAGACATCTCCCCGCCGCCGCATCCGTGCGCAACCCAACACTGCCCCGCGTCCTCTTGGCTCCCCCCCCCTCCTTTGCTTCAGCCCCCCCCCCCCCCGCTGTATCCCGGGTGGATGCTTCTGTTACCTTCTTAGGGCAGCTAATTATTCCCTTGCTCTCAAAACAGCAACAGTTGCTTCTTGCCTTACCCCCCCCCCCCCCCAAAATCTCTCAACTCCCACACACACGCACGCCAGGCCATTCGAGTCCTCCGCCTACGAATGTTTCATCTCGATTGGTTTGCTTCGTCTTCTGTGCTTTGCCCCGTGGTCTGCGGAGAGCGCAGGCTCCACGTAAGGCACACTGCGCGACCTGGCACTGGTATCGTACCAAACGGAGTGAGTTGTGTTCTTGAGATGTTAAAAGCCGCCTTCAATGTCTCGTCGTTGCGAGGCAAAGCCACAACGGGCACTGTCAGCTATCGCCCAAAATCCGCACGAATTCCTGACATCTCACGAACGCTGGAGAAAACAGGTGTCATTATTTTTGAACAGCTGTAACATCCGAGTGCCTGCCATAGACATCGAGCCTTTATTTGCTTCGTGCGGTGCTCGCTCTGCGTCGACGCAGGTGTCGAGCGTGACAAGGATTTCCGCACGCACGAGAGCGAAGTTTCCCACGATTCGCCACCGCGATCCATCGCAACTCATTGTGAGTCGTGAGATTAGGCCGAGTTTCCGTTCGCAGTTGGAGGGGTATGGAAGAAATCCTATTCAAGGGAGACTGCTAGGATCGGCGGTGATGGTGGTGGTGGTGGTGATGAAGGGCGGTGGGTTTCTTTTCGAGGGGGATGCAGGAGAACAAAGCTGGATAGCTGGCACGCAGCAAGCAAAGTGAGAACGAGAGAATAAGGGAGCGATCCTCTGCGGAACAGGGATTAATCTCGAGCAGATCTGTTTCAAAAACTGCCCGTCACCGTAATGAGTCGGGCTGGGACGTTGTGACGAACCCTCTCCCTCGGCTCCCCGTACCCCGTGACTGCGCCGAGGCCACCCCCAAAGCCCGGAACATCGGACGTTCATTGAAAGCAGCGATCACTCCTAATTACATTGTCCCGGCGCTGGGTAACATTCGGCACACTAAAGTCTGCGCGCCGCGCGAAGGCATCTGCCCACTCGGCCCGGCTGCGGAGTGGCAGCACTAATGAGATCGCCATCCTCCAGGACGGTGAGCCCGATGAAACCATTAATTGTCAAGCCCACCAACCCGACCCTTGGGGAGCGAGCCGGGGCAGAAGGGGGCGAGCGGGCGGTCGTGTGGCTCAGCTGGTGACTGCGAGTGCATCCTGGCTTGGCCAGGGCGAGTGGGAGGGGAGGGGAGGGAGGGAGGGAGGGCGAGGGTTGAGGGCTTGCTGGTATTGTCGAGATGCCCCAGTGTATTGTAACGCGATGACAATCGTTTGTTCCGACTCTTGGGTTTTTATGCGCCTAGACACACGTAGCCTCTCATGTGCCGCCCGCTAAGGGTTTTGGGAGGTATTCAATTATGACACAGATGACACATGCGGTGCGTGATTGTGTTCTCGCACTCGGTTTATTTTGTCCTAGTTTTTCATCACATTCAAAACGGATGTCCTTTGTGTAATTTTACACCGGGTTTTGCTGCGCGACTGTTTTAGTGTGATTTTAATGGCCCAAAAATTGTTTTGGCTCCCACGTGAGCATTTTTTTTTACATATAATAAAAGAAACCCATTTGCCCCCCACATCTCGGTTATGATTTTAGGATAGTGTGGATTTACATAAGTACGATTTGAAAACAATAGTTCTCCAAAGATTCAAGAAGAATTCGTATGCAGAGGAAATACTTTGAACGTGTCGGTACCGATGCACGCGGCTGCAAGCTCAGTGCTACGTGCACTCACGGTGCTTTACAAGCGCTATCACTCTCATGCCATCGCACCCCCCCCCCCCCTCCTTTTCAATTCAGGTCCCACCATCCCTGGCATCATTTTTAACGTCACCCCAGTGATACAGGATGATAATGATCGACATTAATAACAAAGGAACACTAGAGACACCGGGTAATAAAAGCTACCACAGAGCTGCTTTGGAGTGTGCCCATCGCCACCCACCCTCTCTGCCCCCCCCTTCTCCACAAACCCAGGTTCAATAATTGGTTCTCCACAACTTAATGGCAGCATGAGACAATTTCTCTACCGCCCCCACTCCACCACCCTCCCCTATGGTTCATCCATGCGGCGACTAGAACCTTGAAGAGCTGGCCATCATCTCCCGCACCGCCCCCAGCCCCCACCACCCCCATCGCCTCCACCGCCACCTCTCGGTTATTGCCACCCACCAACCCGTCCCCTTTCCCACCTCGCCTTCTCTTGCCGGCGAGCATCCCACCTCAGCGGATGGCGTAATTATGACAAATTGGGGATAGGGGAGCGCAGGGCTGCGCTGGTGTTTTGATCTCATTAGCCTTAAGCGCATTTGGGGCTGTCTCAACATGCCCCCTTTATCCGTAAACCTTTCCACTCCGGCGAGAAACTACTCTGGGAAGGAAAAAAATGAGGCACGCTGGAAGTCCGTAGCCAAAATAGAGTAGAATAGAATGTGTGCCTGATGCGATGGTTTTACTCACCGAGTGAATTAAGATAAACATTAAAATGCGGAAAAATGCCTGCGTCATATGCAGTTTGCTTTCAACAATTACTCCGAATGAAAGAAACGTGTTTATTGAGTAGTCGATATCCCAAAGCTCTAACCCGCCAATTGCCATCCAATTCTGACCTTTAACCTTGCACGAGCAAAAAAAAAGATCTTAAATGAAAATTCTATTTTTGCTCCAGGAGAAAGAAAAAAATAACCCACGCAGATGAGAGAAATGTTTCTGCCAACAGCTGTCCAACATTTGATCCGTGGTGCTATAAGTTACATACACATTTACTTTTTGGAACTAGGTGGCTCAAAAGGTATTCAGCAAAATGCGCGAGTGATGTTATGTGATGCTGCGTACCCTAATCTAAGTAAAGCTTCAACATTGATATGACAAAACCCAGGGCGCCAACTGGGCTATTGCAGTCCCGCCTTTCACCTTTCCACTTGGCTGTCAATCTCACCGATGCAATTTTCTGCGGTTGCTTTGGTATATCTGCCCCACCCCCCTCCCCCGCGCGATTATTTGCAATAACATTCGACGGGCAAAAAAAAAAATAATTCCACATCACACGCTAACGTGCGTGTACAAAAAAAATAACACCCCCATCCACGCGCGGAATTCCACGACCGTGGCGTTCTTAATCCAAAGTAAACACACCCCGCGAGCACGCGTGGCTCGCGTCGCGCGCTAAGCGTTAGCGAGCGCAGCGGCTGCCGCGGAAAATTCGTCGTGGAAGATCGAGCGCGCGACGCGTACCGCACGCGCTACGCGGCGACTCGCTGCGGCGGTGATAAATAAAAATTTCAAACCGCTGATCCCCTTCGCAAAAAAAAAAATGTTTGGGCAAACCTTTTTTTTTGCTCTGCGAGCGTCAGTGTAAAACAATCTGCGCAAAGAAGTTGAGCGCCCCGAGCGTTAGAGGGTCAAGGCATTTTTTTTTCTTCTTCTTCTCCTCCTGCGGAACCGGAGACCAAACAAGACGCGCGCGGCTGCTGCGAGGGGGGAGTGAAGTGTAGACAAACAGGCAGAGCAGCTGGCACGAGTGGCCCTCTTGCGAAGGGACGGTCCCCGGGCTCATTAGAGGCCTTCACGGCGTGCCAAGCTGCCGCGTCGCTGGTGCTCTCCAAATCCGCCCAGGCTGCACTCGACATAACCCCCCCCCCCCATCGCTCCCCCCCCCCCACCTCGCTATTGCCGCCACCCACACAGCCGCCCTCTTTCCAGAAATATTTGGCTGACCGCGTGCCAACCTGCGCCACGGGTCTCGTCGCGGAGGGAAGCGGTGGACAGCGTTCAAATCGTTGTACCTATCAACGGGCGAGGCAGAGGGCCATGTTGAAGAAGAAGAAGACTAAGCAAAGTTTGCTTTGAGCAGATGCCACGTGTTGATGGGTTGACAGCTTCGGGTGTCACTCTCCGGCAAAGCGCACGTGGAAGGGTTAATGGCACGTGCGCGCGCGCGTGTGTGCGAGCACGTGCGAGCGTTGCGACATGATGCGATTGAAAAGGCGCCTTGGTGTGTGTCTACGTGTTTGGTGTGTTGCAGTCGCTGCTGCATGCAGTGAGTTAGCCGTGGGGTGTGCTGGTGGTGTGCAACTGCACATGTGGCCAGTGGGTTTTGAAAAAAAAGGGTGGCGTGGGATGGAGGGAGGATACAGAGGGCCAAACTTCATTCACTGCAACACGAGCCCACGCCAACCACGCTACGCCGATAGCCGAATGGCCTTCAAAATGAATGTCAAACATTGCGTTCTCTCCCGAACGTGGATAGAGCGGCTTGCCCTGCTGCACCGTCCTCCCGCATGCGCCCGTGCGCGCAGAGGAGTGGCGGAGGGGGGGGAAACAAACCGTGGCGACATCTCGCGCTGCCACTCGGGGTTTTCGTGTTTGCCACGCAGCTACAGTGAAGTGGGACACATTCGGGCGCGAGCCGTGTGCGTGCCTGTGTTGGTTTGCATTGCGTGGTGCGCATGTAGGTTGGACTTCTTTCGCACCGTACGTAGCCAAACACGCTCATCGGAGGTGGCGGGATTTCTCTATCGACGCAGCGTCGTTAGATTCGGGTGCCGTTTAGACCACCTGGAGCCACATCTTACTGTATCGCTCCCTTTCCAGGTTTGCCTGTGCTATCTTGACTGGTGGAAAGTTATTTATTTTTGCCTCTTGCTAAGGACCATGATCATCCCTCTTTCTAAGGCCACGGCACCCCTCAGGAGGCCAAAAACATCTGCCCCTTGGCTTGATCCTGCGGTTGCAATCTGGGCTGCTCGCTTAAAATCCATTATTTATCCACGCCGTTATTTATTTAAATGTACGAAATTGACAATGCCAGGCAGTTGTGTGACCATTGGGCAAATGTGGACGAGAAAAACAAGTTAGAGGATGCTCTGCGCCGCTGTTTAATTTTAAAATTGTGCTGATGTTGTCTTTCCAGAGGGACCGACTCAGCAGGGTTTTGTCAGGTCATCGCGAGAGCATTTGGAAACTAAAGTGTCTTTTTTTAATTCATGGTGGAATAAGGCATTGCGTTTCTTTCTTTTTCACTTTTGCTGAAAGTTTGTTTTTCGCGTGTTAGGCGAGCGCGAAATCTCAACGACGGAAACACGATCGAGAGTACACATTTCGAGGTTTCACGGAACTTGAAAACACCGTATTGTTCCATTTGTATTTTCGCGTAAATATAGTTCCCGTTGAGCAATATTCGCATTTCAGCCCCTATTTCAATGCCCGTGTGTGAACAATCGCCGAGCCGATAAATCAACTTAGCTTATTTAAACATTTAGAATGATATAATAGTTTTTTTTTATATATATGCTCGTGAAAAAAGAAGCCCTATCACCGAAGCATAAATCTCACAAATGGTCTTATTGTGAAGGCGGAGTGGAAGTGCCAAGCGATTGTTTTTCCACGCTCGCATTTTTTGGCACCGCTGCAGAGATTCCACTGGAGAACGGCCGTCCCCACACGCCCGCCCGCCCGCCCGCCTGCCCGATCGCCCACCCACCCACCGTCCTTGCACGAAGCGATTACGCTCGCACCGCGCTCACTCCGAACGGGCGTGCTTCAGGAAGCCTGTGCCATTGTTATCCAAGCCGCCGCACCAATGGCTCGCACTGGCTACACCCTGGCGAGCCTGCAATCCACCCACCCCCAGCACCCCCCATCCCAACACCCCTTCACCGCCAACCGCCCCCCCTGCCCCCCCCCCCTAACCGGCCGTGCTCCAGCCCTGCGACGTTTGCCCGAGCCTATAAATAAGCCGGCAAGCCATTGTGTTGGCTATTGTGGCCTTAGTGTCCCCAGGCGCTTCTTCCCGATGAACACAACACACCCCCCCCCCCAGCAAAAGCAAAAGAGCGCTTTGTGTATTGTCAGTGTCGGGGGCGCAGGGGTCGATTTGGGGTACAATTTGGCACGAATTGTTTCGCGGATTTTGAATCTTGGCCAGGGCTTCATCCGCGCTCGCTGTTTTGATAGCTTCCGTTATCGATCGCGATGACGCAGTCACCTAATTTCGCATTGTTTGCCCGGTGCATAAACACGAAGTGAACTTGGCAAGGATAAAATCCGGAGCCGCCAGCTGCATCTGAAACCCGCGATCATCGCCAGCGTCGCATTGTCCTTCTCCCCCCCCCCCCTTTGATGAGGGTCCACTCGGCAACTGCGGGACTGTGGTCTTACGACCCCCTACCCCCCCGACAACCCGCCCGCGTGTCGGATCGCAGTTTTGCATCGGACGCTTGCCCTGTGGACGTGTAGGCGCTGGGCACGTTGAGCCAGTGGGCAAATACGGGGCCGGCCACATGAGACAATGGGTTCTGTTGTGGAAAAGTTTGTGCGTTGCAGAGCTAGGGCTGCTTTGCTGAAATAATTATCGGTGTTATATGAAGCCACGTTGTGGGGATTTTTTTTTTAAACGTACACAAAGCTAGCTTTGCGGGCAACGTGCGTGGACTTGTGAAGAGACTCGCAATGCCCCCCTTGCCCATCATTGAATGTTTTATGATATGAAGTCATTCAGGACGATCGTGCTTCGTGTGTTCCCACAATGTGCAGCATTTACCGTGTCCTTCATAACGGCTTCGCAGCAAATGAAAATACGTTTCTACCTTTCCCAACGAGGTATTTAAGTATTTCATAAAACCTTTGTGACGCTGTAATTGTCCGTTTCACGGTAGATGATATTCACCAGCCAAATTGGACAGTCGTGTCTTTAGTTTCGATCAGAACATCGTTTGAACCGTCACACTCTCCCAGTGAAGCAATTCATTATTGTCGGTCACCTTAAGGTTAAAGGTCAAAGTGATTTCCACACTGAAACGTGTATGAGGAGCTTGCATGATGCTTACAGCCCTGAGCCAGTCAACACATCATAGCCTGCCAAACCAGCCTCGTGGTTTTCTCGAACCCTGTTTTAGCCACTGACTCCAAAAAAAATGCCCTCCTCTTGCCAGAGCGTTACAATCGCAGCTTCTATGCTGCTATCACCTCGCTTTGCATGCTGAGTTGTCAGGTTCGCCAGCTTTCTCTCACAAGGCAAGCCACTCATTCATGGCAAACTCCAAACCCTTCCGTAAAACGTCTTGGCACTCAGTGGCTCAATAATTGGCATCATTAAATAAATGACTGTCAATATATTACTAATTATGCAACTCTCCATGTTGTTTCATCTTCAAGTCTATACTTGGCCATTTTTTTTCCCTTTTGAACGCGGGACGACCCACTTTTTCCAGTCGCTAAATAGAACAAATTGTGCTTAAAAGTTTGTGCTCGAAAACAGAGCAGCTGGCCTCCTCTGCTCTCGCCCCCAAGTTGTCTTCTCAGTGAGGAGGGAAGCGGCAACGCAGAGCCAAGAGAGATGGCCGCAGCTTTTGACGCTCGCCGATGGTGAGAGTCAAAGCCTCTGCACGGCCCGACGCACGAGTGGCAAGATGGGGGGGGGGGGGGGCAGGCGGTGACTTGTTACCAACAGCATCAGCCGGGTGAGCGGGATAGGTAATTCTCTGGGTTGTGCTAGGGCCGGACGGGTACCTGGGGACGCGTTGCTGGCTCATGCCTCACACGGCGAGGGTGCCAATTAATAATTCAGGGAAAATTGAGTGCAATTAGGGTTACAAGCACTTTTGCAAACTCCATAAATGTTTAATGAAGAAGTCACTGGACTTACACGAAGTGCCGGACATCTCTCTTCAATTGCCCTTTTCCTGAAAATGACAAAAAAAGGCTCGCAAATGCTCACGATGGGTTAAGTAGACGTGCAATTATATTTGCGTCCATTTCGGACGTAAGTAAGTCGAATGTTGTGCCCTGGGATGCGATGGGGCACTTGCATTAATGACGTCCGCTGTCCAGCAAAACCTGACTTGTTGGATGCGAAGTTGTTCCATAGATGTGTTCATGTGAGAGCTCGCACGTGACTATTTTTTTAAAAAATGCCAAGATGACTGCATGATAAGTTCCTTGCTGCCTTGGTATAAAACCCAGACTCTGGGTTGTCGTAAATGAGGATTTTACTCCGAGGGATAGTAGGTATGAATAAATAAATACGTGAATAAATTAATTGCACCCACTTATCAATCCACTGCTGGATGAAGGCCTCTCCCATACCATGTCAGTCACGGGGGTACTGTTTGACCATACTTGTCCACACTGGTCAGCGCAGGTCGGCGAAGCGTCAGCTCCCAGACACCGGTTCAGATACGGCTCGCCAACTGAACCTCGTGCACACCGTTCACACGTTAATGTCATTTTGTTTAGCCGTACAAACAACAATAAACGGAGGTTGTGGGGGGCGGGTGGTGTTGTGATTTACACTGCGGAGAAAAGTACGCGAAAAATCGCGAGTTGGAGCGTGGCACCCCACGTTGCCGGTCCGCGCGTTCTCTCGTCGGTGGCCACCGATCAAAGTGGGATGACAGTGCCACCCACTGCCCGAGTGTGAACATCGCCGCGCGAACCCCTTGGACGCGGCTCTGCGTTGGTGGTGGTGGTATGGGGGGAGGAGGAGGGGCGGCGGAGCGGGGCGGCGTTGGCTCGTCCCTTGAAATTTTGTTTCTTCAGCGACGATCGCCCAGTTTCCTCCCCCGTGTCTGTGTGTTGCTTCTTACGGTCTGGGGTGGGGGGGCTACGCGTTTCGTGCCCCCCAGTCTGAACGCGCAGACAAAAAAAAAACGTTCTCGGATTATTGTTATTTTTCATTATTATTATTATTGTTGTTTTCCTTACAGCAGCGAGCAATGAAATGCTAATCGGCTGAGATTATGCCATTGTAATGAATCCCCAAGCAGGACACTAAGCCACGTGTCCAGCCCCCCCCCCCTTAACCTGGGATTAAACGCGGAGGGATTCCGCGTTATAGTCACAAAAACGCAGCTCGCTCGCGCGCGCGTGTTTGTCTGGGCTTGGAAGCGCAGCCCCCGTAAACTGCTTGGCAGTAATAAACTGGTTGCGGCTGATGAATGATAACCACCGCTTTGCACAGGGGATTTGCCAAGGACGCACTGTCATATAATGACTCCTCGGGCTGCTTGTCTTCAGCGCACGTATAAGCAGCACTTAAAACACTGAAGCTGCACAATGGCCTAAAAACTCGCTGACGAACATATCTGATTTGTATTTATACTTGCAACGATGTTTTATTCTTCTTCTTCATCGCCGACACGGTGGTTGTTGCGGCATCTCTTTTGTTTGTTTGTGCCGCGCGCGCGCGCGCGTGCGTGTTTACGGTGTGCAGTGTCGCGCGCGCGCGTGCGTGCGTGTGTCGTGTCGTGTCTGCATTAGCGGGGCTGGTGAATATCAACATCGATAAAGTTCAACCTTGCTTGCCGCACCTCTTCCTTGATAATGTGTACGCTTCATTCAAGAAATCCCGAATATATTTTGCAATTGATGTTTGTGTTTTTCGCATAGACGCTACTTGAATCTCAGCAAGCCGCGGTGTCCTGTCGGGTGAAATGGGCAACATCAATTTCCCTAAGATGAATCGATGTGGATCCAATTGCATATCCGCTGTGGTGGCCGAAAACGATACTGAGCAGACACCAAAATATCCACCTTCTGGAGCGGCTTCCTCCGTTTGCATCGTAAACACCGCTCACAGCAGATGCACGACTTCACTGCGTACTCTGTTTGAGTAAGTTAAGTGGCAGTGCATTACTGCGGCCCTACTTATCGCCACGAGCAGCCATGATCAATCAACTGCTGGATGGAGGCCTCTCGAAACCGCTGCCATCTGTCTCAATCTTGCGATGTAATGGAACGCGGTGCGCATGCAACGCATGCTCATTTCATCAATTCCATCGCTTCGGTATGCATCCTCTCGGATGCATTGCGTCCCATGGCTTTCATTCCATCATTATTTTTATTGACTATTTGCCATCATTCATTCTGCCCAAGCCCAGTTTTCTTAACAGTTTCAATTGTGTTTGTTTTAGCCGTGCACAAATTCACGCGTTCCGTTTTCTGTCTCTCGGTTCGAACTCCAAGCGTGCATCTCTCAACGCCGTTTAGAACAACTCTCCGTTTTTGTTCAGTTGTGTTTGTTGTGACTATGCTGCTGATCAGTACGGCTCTACAGTGCTCATTTATAGTTCCTAGAATCATTATCTCATCGACAGTACATTTTTTCCATCCACTGCTGGATGAAGGCCTTCCCCGCTTCGTGTTGATCATGGGGGATAATGTTTAATCGTACTTGACACTAATCAGTAAAGGGTGTTAGCAAGACCTGTTCAAATGTCACTCGTCACTGATGCTAACCATCGCCAGGCATTGAACTCCAGTGGGTGCGCCAACCATTACATACCGCTGCACAATTCCCAAGCGTGTGAATGCGTTCATCTCCAAGTCTTTGTCATTTTCGTCACCTGTGAGCCGTCCACTGCTTGGACGAGAGGGCCCTCCAAAAAGCCATCACTATCTTTAATGGTTTCGCCATGCGACAATCCATCTGGCTCCTTTGCGGTATGTTCTCTAATCCACGCGGTCCTTTTCCCGTGGCTCGGTGCAATCTCAAGCATTCGCCTCTCCGTGCCACTTTGCTCGCTTTGCAGCTTTCGTTTCGCTTTACTTCGTCAATTGTCCACGCTAATCATTGCGTCACCTCAGACTTCCATGTGCGCACTCCGTCTGCCACGTGGCATTGCTGGCCGAGATAGCGTACGACGCTCGCGTGTGATGTCTCGATTGTGTATATGTGTGTGTGTACTATTGCTTGCGCGTCGATGCTATCAATAGCATTCATTTGTCCCTGTTGTCCAATTTTGAAGGATTGGGGTTGGGGTAGGGGGGGGGCGGTCGAGAGGTCTCCCTGGGATGTTGCCGACGCGCTGCTCGAACCAGCAGCAGAGGACGCAGGCATTTTTTTTTATAATTTAGAAATCCCCCTCTCGTCACCCCTCTCCACGAGCTACTCGCGGCCAGGACCTTTGACTCTGATGTCGTCCTCCCATCAATTCCTGAAAGAGCAAGGGAGTCTTCAGCTGGATGAACCCAGGGCTTTCACCTCCCACGTGTGGTTTATTTTCTGCTCTCGTGGCTGGAATTTTTTTTTTTTAACTACACTTCACATTTGAGCCCTTGTGGCTTGGAAAATACGATGTTAATTTTTTTGCTCTTCTGCCCCGAGGCTTCAGCTCAGCTTCAGAGAGAGGGCTCGGTTCAGGCCCCAAGACACGGGACATTGATGGCCGGAGCGATGCAGGCACCTCCCCGTGTTGAAACACTTAATTTGAAACTGACCCAAACGTCTTCAAGAGACTCTCTTTTGTGCTCGACTGAGACAGGAGGAAGGCGGAAAAAAAAAGTCCACACGTGGCTGGACTTTACGAAAGAATATGTTCTCACTCTAAAATAACGCGCTTTCCAAATGTTTAAATATACATGTCGTTTAAACGTTGATTTACGTTTTTAATTTCAACAAAACGGACGACGACCAAATATTATTAATTCGTGACACATTTTAGGACTGAAATTTTTATGTTGACTGAGAAAAGCATAAAACGGTGAATTGTGGAAACCGCCGTTAAGGGAAAGGAAATTTCCACGCAAAAAAACACTCCTGTAAAGTTAAATAGTCATTCATTGTTTGGAGGTGCTTATTTACTCGTTGTAATCAGTGAGATGTTTTGGTGCAATGACACCCTTGGTAGAGACTCCCTCCTCTCAAACAAGGCAGCAGCTTCCTTTGAAAATGATTTTTGTCCATTAGAGCAGAAACAATGCGACATAAACCAGAGGCGTCATCGCCGCCGTTTGATTGTTTTTCATTGTTTTTTTTCTGTATGAATAATATTAAGGGGCCCGAGAGGTCAGCGAGAAAAGGTCATGGACTTACTTAGATGTCCTCGTGGGAAACTTGCCAAAATGCACCGGGTATATCAAGACATCGAGCAAAAAAAAAGGACGCATCTGCATAGCGTAGGGTCCCCACGGTGGCGAGATGCTAACTACCACGCCTCGGATGAGTTCGATCGAGACTATTGACGCCTGCTGTATTTTTGGAGTTTGAATGTTCTCCCCGTGGTCGCGTGGATTTTTCGCCGGATCCTCCGGTGTTTTTCCTCCACATCAATGTCGATCAGTGGGCCTTACCTGGTAAAATAAAATAGTTGAGTTTAATTGTGTTTGTTTACCAAACATCCATGCCGTCTTCAGCCACCATACTGCTCCACTTTGGAGCAGACTGCTCGACTTTTAAAAAATGCACCACATCGTCTCTTATCGCAACTTCTCTTCACTCTTTACTCAATCGAAGAAACGCATTAAACCTCATCAATTGCATCTCCAACAGTGCAATTTGTTGCCAGCTACTTGACATTTGGGAGCACTGGGCCAATGTAAAAAAAAAACACAAGGCCTCACTGAGTCTCATCACTGATTTTCAGTCGGGTCCCAGTTAGAAACACTTCATTGTTTCCATTTGTGTTTGTTTGTTTTTGCACGTCAGTGACAAGCACACGTGGCTATTCGCATCGTCTATTTTCCCCACCTCAGCAGCATAGCATGGTGAGCATGGGCCCTGATGCAATAAACGCGATGAGCCCCCCCCCCCCCCCGTTCAATCGGCCACCCCCCCCCCCCCTCTTTTTCATAGCCCGGCGCCTGGCCCCCTCCCACTTGTGTGTGCCCCGATGCAGTTGTGTGTGCCCCGATGCAGTTGCACCGCCTGCACACTCGATCGTTACGCCACTGCCCCCACTTCCACATCACTTGAGGCTGGGCTTGCTCCGCTACCTCTATTTATTCACCTCTATTGACCACACCTAACAGCAAAAAAAAAAGTGTTCAAAGCATCCAATAATACATCATTACTTAATGGTCTGTTGTTAAATGCGAGGCTTCGTGAAGGAGTGCTGCAGGCTACAGAGTGGTATCGTGGTCGCGTGCCACTTGCTGTTTACATCATCGGCCACGATCCATTCACTGCTGGATGACAGCCTCCCTCCCCCAGCCCTCGTCATCTCTCAGGTCTTGCACTACAAAGAGCTCTCGAGCTCTAGAGAGTTGATTCCATCGCTCCATCTCTGCGGTGGACGTCCTCTTGAGGGGGGGAGGGGGTAGATTAGGAGTGTCCTCTGCTTTGTCTGCCGATCCATTGTTAGGTTCGACCGGAAAATGATTTCAATCGGTGCAGAATGACCTGCTGTGGCATGTATATCACAAACACAATGACACAAGACAAATACAATTGAACAACAACAACAATCTGGGGTGGGGGTGGGAACGCATCTCGAGCTGCGTGTTGGACATCACACCGAGAGACGCCGACATGCCCAACAGGCATTGATTCAATTTATTGTTGAACCAGAGAAAAAAAAGGATGCATCGTTAATATTCCAAGGTCTGGGTCAATCTGTTGGCAGACTTTGGAGGCAAAGAGATAATGACGGCAACAGTCGCACCGTCTGTTCGACGGGATGAAAGGGTTTCAAAGTCGTGTATGCTTGTACAACGATAATTGCTTCTAGGGGTTTTTTTTTACGCCCAGATTAATGTTTTTCGTCATATGCGCCGCGTTATAAAAATCGCCACCCAGAAATAACCGGGGCCAATACGAGCGGTAACAAGTAAACAAATATTTAAAGGGAGCAAATCAGCTCATTAAAAAAACTGTTATTAAGCGTTGGCATGCTCTTTGCATTCGGTAATTCGCAGAGGTGTGGACTCGAGTCATGTGACTTGGACTCGAGTCAGACTCGAGTCATGAATTTGATGACTTGCGACTCGACTTGGACTTGCATAACAATGACTTTGTCCCACCTCTGGTAATTCGTAACACAACATTGGCATGTTATGTTAGCATCGTGAATTTGTCGCGCTGTACTTATTAGCAATCAACAGTAGTTTAAGAAGTTGCACATCAACAGCGTCGCATATGTAGCACTTTTCAGGGCAGCATCGCATTCCTAATTTATATAAACTTGGTATAAAGACTGAACTTTTGTTTTCACCTCTTGACAGTGCGTTTACATGCAACCACTCCTTACTGTGCCTGATAATTACAGGACTGTTTATTTTCACAGCAATCTGTTATTCTTTGTAATTAAACGGCGACGTTGCTCGGGTGATGTGATAAGGATGTTAATTGATTCTATTTGCTGCGTTATTTGCATGACTGTTAATAGTCTGGTAGGCGTGAATGAACGGAAAACATGTTTGATTTTTTTCTCTCCTTCAAATCGAGCAAACGATCTGACAAACACACTCGCATTAATTCCGTAAGAAAAGGGGAAAAAAATCCAATTAAGATTTCGTTTATTGGCTCCGAAAAAAGTGTAATAGCAAGTTTAATTACTCAAATTAGAATTGTATAGTAGTAAGGATGTATGGGGAATCGCTCCGAGGCTTGGCGAAGAGCGGCTACAAGGTTACTCGAGAACAACCCGCGAAGAGTGATACTCGAAAAGAAATATATATTGTAATAAATATATTATTATAATAATTATTATATTAATCAACCTCTGTCCTTGGCGAGTGTATTTGTAATGTCAGCGGATGGTCGAACGCTTTTAGCCATTGTCGTGTGGGAGGGAAGGAATGTTCTCATCGTCATCCCGAACGAAAGTCGCTTGTTTTTACAGCGGGAGCGGAAAGGCCTCATTCTCTGTTGTCAGTTCCATCGCCATGGCGACGGGGTAACAGGCAGGCCCTGCTGGGAAATGATGTTCATGAAAAAAAACCATTATGTCCCGTGGCCATGCATGCACACGCGCGTGCGTGCCGCGACGGGTGATCGTGTGTGTTTAGTTTTGTTGCCGTTCCTCCGCACCGCCGATTAGCACGGTCGGTGCGAAAGAAGTCGAACGCACAGACGCACAAAGATAAAGATCCCCCGTGTAGCCTTAACAGACTGTAGGGGCAAGTGCTGTTAGCGAGCACCAATGAAGGCCGGAACGGTACACGAGGGGGTGGGGGGCCAGCACCACGCCCGACCGCCTTTGTCTCCCTAGCGGCGATGTTTACACACCGCACCAGGTACTCATTTGAGGCTGAGTCGACCTAGGGGAGGCCCAGGACCGGTTCAGATAATCGTCACTGTTGGTGTTTGCCGTGAGCGGGAATCGAACCCGGGTCGCCAAGTTCGTAGTGCAGCGCGCTAACCGCTACACTACCGCTCCCCACAACGCACAGACACACACACACACACAGCCACACACAGACACACACACACAGGCACACAGACACACAGACACACACACACAGACGTACGTCCTGCGAAGGGAACTTGTCTGGCCCGTTTGCGAGGCTGTGACTTCCAGCAGGCCACCCTCAAGCTTCCGAAGGGGTAGGTGTCTTTAAGTCCCGTAAAATCTGTCACGGTCTGGAATTAAATTTCTGCCCCTACACCGCAAGCTTTTATCCCACCCATCCCATGTCCGCACCCCCACCACGCACCCTTACGCTCCACCGCCGCCCAAAAATCACCCCCCCCCCTCCCCCCCAATCATTACCACATGCCCGACCGACCGCCCGTCCGCTGTCGTTCAACCTTCTCTACAAAAAAATAATACATATAATCTTATTGGGAATTACTAGGCAAAGCCTTTTTGCCCCCCCCCCCCCAAAACCTCCTTTTCCTTAACGGATTTGGCTGTAAATTACTTTTCATGCTCGGAACTCAATCCCATCATTTACGGTGCTCTGAAGGTTTCCATTCCGTTCCGAGAGACTGCATCAAAAATCAGCTTAATGGGTGGAGGAGGATGTATATATTGCAGTATTTGCATCCCCAACTACGGCACACAAGCCCATTGACTTTCAATCATGGAAATGCAGCGGCGCTGCTCTCTATGCAAACATCTTTTGGCGACTGAGATTAGTATTATTATTATTATTTTAAACCAAATGGACACTGTACACTTATTGAGGCTCATGAATTATAAAGGAAGAGTTAAGAAAGCAATAATATGTTCTGGCCATTTCCTCCACTATCTGACCAGGCACAGGAGGTTAACATGATATTTTGTCCGTGTCAGACTAGTTGCCAGCCCCATAAATGCCTTGCGAATGTGTTATGGCTCCGTTCAAGGCAGCTGCTGAGATTTCTTCCTCGCCTCCGGATATTCTCGCCGACGAGCACTTTACATTTGCGGTGGATTTATTATCGGGGCTAATTTTTTTTTTATATATGCACTAATGATAGGTCAATATTCAGCTCTGAATGTTCTGAAATTGATGAAGTGTTCGGTTCTGCCCAGAAAGTGTCCCAGATGCTTTACGCTCGGAGGACCGGGGGGCTGGCTTGGACGGCAGACTGCACAGTGCGTGAAGGATAACGCGGGAGCATTAGCAATCATTCCCCAACCTGCTCACTGTAATAATTTTCTTTGCGCGCTCGTGTCGCCGCCAAAGCCGTCGGCATTACAGATTCACGGTGCGTTTATCTTTTCACAGGGAGAGCGTATTTTCTGAATGGAAATCACCCCCCCCCTCATTTTCAGGCGCGGGGATGACACCGTGGTGCTAATCTGCTTTATGAGGGAGGTAATTTAGTCGCACTACGGGGATGAATTTACGCGACTGCTTTATTAAACTAATATAAAACAAATCCACGCTTGGCCGAGCCGATCCCGTGGGCTGCGATTTCATGCCACTGGCTTCTGGGAAGAAGCAACTGCACTGCCGCCTCCACCACGCCTGCCACCAGCGCTGCCGTGTGGATGATCGCGCTCTCACGCCGCGCTCGGCCCAGTCGCGGCGTGCCAAGCGCGCACGCCACGTGGATGTTTCTGCATTAATTGGACGGGCGGACGTGCGTTTTTATTGTCTCCGGCTCTCGAGGCCTACGGTTTTGCGACGTGAACGCCGAATTGCGGAACCCGTCCTCCCATCGTCGTTGCAATCCCCGTGCTTTTGGTCCTCGGTGGATGGAACGTTTCGGCGCATTAATGTAGTTTTTTCGATTTAAAGCTTTCGTGACTGCAGGGATTCATCTTCTTGGTTCTTTCGGTAAAGTCACGTAGAATGTAAACGAAAAAAATAATAAAATAAAACATAATAAAATAATTCTCACGACGTTTCGGCCACAACGCAAGCAGCCGTCATCAGGTGAAGACCAGGTCTGTCGGGGGGACAGCGTCGTGAGAATTATATTATTATGTTTTATTTTATTATTTTTATTGTTTCCATTCTACGTGACTTTACCGAAAGAACCAAGAAAATGTGTTTTTTTTCTTATTTCGTGTTCTTGTATATAATTGGGCGACTGCTCTGGTGCAACCGATGAATTTTTTTTTCCTTACCGAAATAATAATCATAGTAACAACAGGGAAAATATGTTTTGTACTTTGTTATGTGGAACCATGCGCCAAGTTCTTCCGAGTCATCTCAGAGGACTGTTTTGTAAGTGGTCTGCGTTGAAGACAAAGAAAAAAAATCGGTGTCTTCATCAACAAAACTCACAAACATCCCGAGTTAAAGCGGTTGAGGGGGCTGCTACGCACGATAACACTGGTCAACATACTTTTTCTGGCATAAGGTGCCGATTCCAAATCTGGCATCAGTTTTTGTCTATCACATCAGGTTTTTGAGATATCAAATATTGCATTTTCAATAAAAACTGCAGAAGAAAAATATTAAATAAATGTGGATATCTACATAAAAATATATTATAAACACACTATCCTAAAAATACAGCACCATATTTTAACACTAAAGCAGTCACTGACTCGCAACAACTTGCAATCATAAGGGACAGAGTTAATTTCGGGTAAAATCAATGAAACTGGGGTATGCCGATAGCACAAAAATGAGATGTGATCGAGCAAATCTGAATCAGATTTGGAATCAGCACCCTGAAATTAGTCTAAAACAGCTGCAAAAGTCCAGGCCAGAATTTTTTTGTTGTTGTTGTTGACCAGTGTATAATCGACCGACGAGAACCTGAGCGCAACGCATCCGATGGCATTGCGCGACCGCAATCACTATTAGCCTGGCATGCAGACGCGTTGACGCGCCCGGGGGGGGGGGGTGGTGGGGCATGTCGTCAGGCGCGATCGTGACACTGTGGCTCCTCTCGCGCCTGGATTCGGGGCATTAGGCGGTTGATAACCTCGCGACGGCGATGGTGTTGCGCCAAACAAAGCGAGGCGCCGCCTGTTTTGTCGTATCAAACACGTGTCACGCGTCACCCCTGGCAAACTTCCAGCCAAGTAGAAAAGCTGACTGATCACTTATTTATGCGCCGCATTTGAGACCCAGACATACGCGAATAAAAGATTCAGTAAATTTGATTCAGATTTACCGTCAGTGTTTGATAAGGCCCGGGAAACTGGGATGGGAGTCAATAATAGTTGCAGAAAACTTGCTCGCACTCCCCCATCTAAAGTCACGTAATGCTGAGATTATTTTAAAGGTTAACACATTAGCCTGCAATATTTGTCCAGGTAAAAATGTTTATATATATACAAGGTCGCTTGCAGGCCAGCGCAGGGTGGTGCAGTGGTAACACCTGTGCCTCAAAGCAGGAAGGACCAGTGTTCAATTCCTGATTCTGGTGCCTCCCTGTGAGAAGTGTGTATAATATTCCTCTCCCTATTTTGCATCGGTTTATTTCAGTCTATCTGGTTCCTTCCAATGGCTAAAATATATTTTTTTAATTGTCAAATGTTTTTTTACTAATAGGGTTTTTACCCTTTTTTCTGGCAACAAAACTGACACCAAAAAAAGGGGAAAAAACCCTATTAGTATATTTTGGTACTGGCAAAGGAGGCCTCATGATGTAGATGTTTTTTTGTTTGCTGCCAAATATCCTAGTGCTGCGAAAATAACCTGCAAATGACTCGCTTTGGGATTACACATAGCAACATCGCCCCCTGCTGCCAATACTTGCAAGCACACTCGGTGAGTCTTTACTGGGTACTTGGGGTACCCCTGTGGCGAGATGTTAACTACCTCGCCTGGTATACAGGAGGTAGTGGGTTCAATCGCGACCCTGACGCCTGTGTATTTGGAGTTTGCATGTTCTCCCCGTGGTCGCGCGGATTTTTCTCCGGGTTTTCCCCTCCACGTTTAGAATCAACGTTACTCGTTTAGAGTGTTTGGCAGCTTTACATTTCCACGTGATCAGCCACTTCCTTGAGCTATACCATTTGTGGCCAGGTCGCTTAGGAAAAGAACTAATATAGCTCAGTGGGCCTTACCTGGTAAAATAAAACATTATTTCGTTTTATAGTTTAGTTTAAACAAGAATAGCAATAATATGTGAGTAGCATCTGTGTGTGTGTGTGTGTGCGAATTCATGCCTTTGACCAAATCTCCAGAAATGCACCCGATCTCGTAATATTTTCAGAAGCTTGGATGGGTGACCACCACTCGTATAAGTACTATTTATAAAAAAAACTTTATTTAAAAATACGCTTTTATGAAATGTACTAGTAATGGAAGAACTCCACGACTCCAGGAAGTGGCCCCGAAGCTTGCCATAACGTAAGAGACCGTGGCCAATTACAGCCAACGTCAGTTGACCGTGGACAATTAGACCCAAGCCGAAACATAACGTATAAAAAGAATGTTTAAAAATATATATTTAGTATTTTTTTTATAATAGAATACCGTAAGTCTACCAAGTTTGCAGTCGATACCACATTGGGAAGTGGATTAAAATTGAGTTGCAAGATTTGAGGATACAACAACAACAACAACAAACAGAATGAGTTAAATGAAAGCATGTAATTAAAGGTGCTATCGGCTGCGGTGAAACTACACGGTGGACGGCGGAGGGCAGTGCAACAAAATCCACCGTTGGACTGTGCTTCCATGCTCCAACTTCACCAAGCTACACTGACAAGCGTGGTGAAGTATGGTCAAATAACCCACGTGAGTTTGAGAGACCCTCATCCACCAGTGGATCGACAAAAAAATATCGCACACGTCCACTTACGTGTGCAAGGCCACCCATTGATTCCTAAACAATCTGAAACGTGCCTTGTAAAAAAAAGTGATTTCAATTAACCTCCACTCGATGGTGTTTTACATCGCTATGTTATGTGCCGCCATTGCCACGCAATTTGACTTGCTATGATTGTGATGTGTGGCCTTGCATTTTTTGGCGCGACAAATGTGGCGCTTGATGGGAGAATGCCGAAGCAATTAAGGAATACATGAATACACACTGCTGTGTGCGCTCTTGTTGAGTAACTAGCAGAGTTGGCGCAGTGGTTGGCGCGCACTGCGCTTTGATCCAGACTGCCCGAGTTCAATCCCCGGCCACGGGTAACGTTAGTGGTGAGTGATGTCAGAACCTGCTTGACGCCTCCGTCTAGGTACTTGGTGTGATGTATAAACATCGGCACTAGGGAGACAAATGTGGCCAGGCATGGTGCTGGGGACATTGCCTCTTCGTGCACCGTGCCGGCCCTTCTCTATTACTTCTGCATGGGAAATCTGTGTCTCTGTGTGATAGGCATTCAGTAACGTGTGAATATGAACCCACTGCGTGTATGGTATTTCCTAGACCCCGTGTTATTTTGCTGAGTGTGAATTAAAATGCACAGAAATTGTAAGGAGTATATGTTTTACTTGCGCATAAAATTATAACAAAAATGTGCCGACCATTTGTCCACACCGGAGTGCTATAGAGTAGTGCATTGGTGGTCCTGAAGCCCCATCGGTTGCTGTAGCGTTGGCATTTTCAAATAATGGTGGCCCAAGTTGACTTTGACAATTTGTATAAATCGCAGGGGCTTTTGCATGAGCTGCAGCAAAAAAATAGATACTTTAAAATAATGCGAATTAAACATTCATGGTTTGAAGTATTTTTTTTCATAATTATGGGCTTTTACTTTATTAAACCCCATTAGCAAGTGCAACAAATAATTTAGTGTACACTAAAAGCTATGTCTGAAAGTGCCAGTGTGGTGCACTTCATCATATTTTGGGCCACTCCAATTGGACGGGAATTTGCATTCGGCCAAATCTTCCGTAATTTTTTTGCAGCAATTTAGGAGCACGTAATCGTCAATTTTTAATCAGAGAACGGTCAGCCATATGCGAGGGGCGCATGTCGTGCACATGACTTCCTTTGAGGGGGTGGGGGGGATGTTATCCCTTGCCTTTGATGCGCCTTGAAACAGTGTGACCTGCGATGCGAGTGCGACACTCAAATCCCGTGCAGTGCTTTATCCGCAAAGGTTACCCGTAGGGTGTTTTGTCCACCGGTTTAGTTGGCCACGCCTCTGTCTCCTGCCTTTACCGAATTTTCACTGGCCAACGTGAAGTATGATGGAGATCCAAGTTACATTCCCAGGCTACAGCTGCAGATCTTACCGGCGTGATCTTTATGGCGCGGGCAGGCCCTCGTTCACGAGTGGATTGACTAAAGGCTGTACGTTTTAGTTCCACCACGCCACATTGAACTTTAAAACCAGTGGTCGCTTTTATAGTTTTTATTTCTCCCCGCTCAATTCCAATTCCATCGTGAAGAATGTGTAGTCTTCACAACATCCTTCGGGAGGAAGTTAGCAAACTACTTTATCTCTGCCCGCGAAGATACACGCAACAGCTAATGGAAGGGCCCTCCCCATGGCCGCTTGCATGTCCGTAGGATTATTTTCAATCAACCTATGAACCCGGTAACCTCCTGAGTTCAATTTCCGGGCCAGGGCGAACGTCAGTGGCGAGTGCTATCCGCTGAACCGGTCCCGTTGTGTATTGACCAACGTGGCAAAGTTTTGGTGGAACAAACAAATCCATGACCGACAAAGCATCGGGTGACCTTCGCGCGCCACTAGATTGCCAAATTGCTGTGCGTCAGTTGTGTTTCAAGAGAACGTACGAAATATCAGAGAATGCCACTGTTGCGGTACTTCGATGTCACGGAGACTTTTGCCTCTTGTAAGAACAACGAACAAAATGGGCACGCATTGCTAATGCACTTAAATTACCGATATAAAAGCAAATGTTGCCCCAGTGCATTATTTACGGACAGATTTATCGCGCCAACATTTATGGCACCCCAATTGTGAACGCTGAAATAACAGTGATAGCATTAAAGGATAACAAAATAAAATTTGACTGTGCAAAACCATTTACACGCTCCATTTTGATTTATAGCAAGCGACCTGTGGATGTAAGAATCTGTAGCAGCACAGTTTTAACAAAGACCATAATCGTTAAACATGGAGCCTGGACTTTAAATATCTATCGTTGCAATGTTTTTTACATTTACTGACATAATTGTGTAGAATCATCTTTCATTGCTAGCGTTTTTTTTCCTTCAATAAACCGAAAGAGCGGCCCTGTAAATTCCACAACTTGGGTATGGGTGACACTTAGTACCAATTGAACTAAGCAGTGTTTGAAATGTCTTCCAAGTGTATGGCTTGGACATAAGTAAAATTCTCCACTGCTGCCCCTGTAGTTTGGAATTCCCTCCCACCACCTATCCATGCATTTGACTTCCTGCCCCTGTTCAAGTCCAAATTTAAGTTCTTCCTCATTTATGCTGGCTCTGGTTCACGCTCCGATGTCGTAGTTATAAATATAAACATATAAAGACAAAGATCCCCCTCATATCCTTCTCAAATTATTGAGGCAAGTGCTGTTAGCGAGTAGCACCTGTGAAGGCCGGAGTGGTACACAAGGGGGTGGGTGGCCAACACCACGCCCGACCGCCTTTGTCTCCCCAGTGAAGATGTTTACACACCGCACAAGGTACTCATTTCAGGCTGAGTCGACCTAGGGGAGGCCCGGGATCGGTTTAGATAATCGTCACTGGTGTTGGCCGTGAGTGGGAATCGAACCCGGCTTGCTGGGTTCATAGCGCAGCGCGCTAACCGCTACTCTACCGCTCCCCACAGACACACCCAGGCACACACACACAGACACACGACCCTCTTTCACTGTGGCGTGCACTCACCGCTGTTTTGCGCAGCATCTTGCATTCAGATGCAACACAATATAATAACAACCCGCATTTAACGAGCTATGGGGAGCGTCCCGTGCTTCAGACGGGTCCTGCCGAGCACGCGGCTCGTGTTGACCGACTCTCAAAGCAGTCCGCGCCATTCGTCGCACATGTAATTGTCGGCAACACCGATTTTCCAGGAAGAAAAAAACGTGACTTTGAAATACAACACTTTCCTGCGCGAACTTTGCAACGTATTCTGTTAAATTCAAAGGTCCAAACCCACACCCCATCCCTCCCCGCCTCGGCTATAAATACCCATATTGTGCGCGATGTTCTTTTGTTTAATTGAAAAATGCAGGAAAGGGGTGAGCGAGGCATTAGGAATTAAAAATAATAAAATACCGCTGAACAATAACTCCAGAAAACCCTGACCCCTTCAGCTCGTTGGTCCGATGCAGGAAGTGACATCGGCCACTGCGGCATTGACGACGGCTTCAAGCGCGCAATCGGTTCGCTTGCCACACCTGAACGACCGCGAACCCCACTTGGGGGTCGCTGAACAGCTGCGCACGCGTGTTCGCTTGAAGCCCCCTGTTGCCTGACGCCCCCAACCCCCCCCCCCCCCCCCCCATGTGTGGGTGGGTGGCGGGTGTGGAGGGAATCTGTCGCAGAACTGCTGCTGCTGATGTACAGGAATGCGGCACAGGGGGGGGGGGGGGGTGCTGAGTGCGGATTGCCGTACCGTGGCTGACCGCCGTGGGACCGTGGCTCTCGCGGCTACTGTAGCCCCCCTACAGAGGGTGCTTGGCCTACTCTTCCACGCTGGAATGTACTCAGGAGGGTAAGGTTAGAGTAAAGGTGCAGGTCTTTCCAGCAATGCTCGCGGAGAGTGCCTCCAATGGAGGGCATTTGGCCTACTCTTCCACGCTGCCAGACGTTTTGAAAAGCGTTGGCTCGTATCCACACTTTACTCCACCACACGCGAGCGGCTGATCATCTGGCTGCTGTTCACTCATTGATGCTGCTGGTTGGACAGAGGCGGCATTCATGAAACTCTCACCGCTAATTCAACTGCCATGCCCGGAGATCGAATCGAACCGGCGACACTCTGGATTGTAAATCCCAATGCGCTGACCATTACAGTCCGGCAGCACCCCCTTTTATTTCCTTTGCTGCAGACACCGGCCACAAATGATCACTCTTGGGACAGGGGTTCCTGCTCGTAGTAGTAGCAATACAATCATTTAATCGCGTGTCATATTTTAAGAGTGCATGTCTAATAACACAAATGTGCTGCTGTATGCCACACACACACACAAAATATTGGCGGGATAGGTTGTTAATATTTGCAACGAAAAGCTACACGCAAACTTGAATAATTGATCGTGTTAATTAATCATTGCTTTCCTGCCACGCGGAGCGCTACTTGCAGATAATGGACGGGGGTCGTTGCTGTATTACCGTGAATAAATAAGGGGCGCATTGCCACCTCCCACGCCTCGACGCATACAGCCACGTTTCACCACCTGCTTAGGTACAACGCAATTTTAATTCGCTGTGCCTCTAGGGCTCCCGTAAATGCTCGTGCAACTGGAGTACTGAGTTCAGCGAGGACTCGTGCCGGTCACGAAGCTAGATTGCACGCAAGAATAAAGTAAACTTGCAGAGATCTCGCGCTTTTAGGGCTGGGCAACGTTCGGGAGATTGGTCCGTGTCGGCCCGAGAAGATGCCAGCTAGGGACCGTCTCGTATATCTGAGCGGTCGTTATCGATGGGCTGCGAGGCTGCTGTAATGACAGATTGCCTCTGCAGTGTTGATAACCATGCAACAACAGTCGTCGGTAACAAGAATATACTTTTTACTTCGAATTCGTTAAAACAAAAACTCAATATTTCAAGAGCCGCAATTCACGTGGCTGAGAGACTGCGGCCCTTAATTTAAAAAAAAACGTGACGAGGCGAGTCTTTAAAGAGCCGCACGTGTGGCTCCTGAGCCGCAAGTTGGCGATGGCTGCCGTGGGAGCAACGTGGACATTGTCCATGAGTCAAAATGAATGCCTCGCGACTCGTGCACTCCATGGGCCAATGTCAGACCTGCAGAACCAATGGAAGCTCTTTTTGTGTTTAGTTTGTTGCAAGTGATCAAGTGATGTTAGAACCGCACGCACAACGACAAGACAAAGACCCCCGTAAAGCCTTAACAGACTGTTATTACCACGGTTGGCTGCGTACGGTGCGAAAGAAGTTCAACAAACATCTATTGTAAGTGATAAAGCCATGGAAATACAACTCTTGTGTACGACATGAGTGTTCGTTCATGGCAAAATGATGGAGGGTGCCCTTCATTCTATAAGGTGTCCATTTAAACTTTAAAGAGTTCCACTCGTAGACCTGCCACTTGCCCTGGCATCCTCACACTGAAAACTACTTTCCCTGTGACTCACCGGCAGTGTGATGAAATAACACATTGAATTAAAAGCAACGTTACGTGCTTCAGCCGGTCGAAATGCTGTCAGTTCGGTTATTTTTATTCGAACGGTGCAGTGTTTATATTATGCATTTTTTTCCACGGTTAACAAACAAAAACTGCGCGTCATGTGATTGGCCTCAACGGTGACGTCCTCCCCTTGCCACGTGCGCTAAGATCAACGTTTCGCTGCAGCGTCAGGCACAGAAGTCCGTGAAGAAAGTGAAGGGCGATCCATCCACCCCACCAATTCATCCCAGGCCCTACCTCCACCACCTCCCTCCTCTTCCTCCCCTACCCCAACCCCGCACTCTCCCCCATCTCACCCAGCCCCTCCACGTTGCACCCCCCCCCATTCCCCAAACAATGGCAACAAACCTCACAAGCCAGCGTCGTGGGGGATGACAGTTAATGGATTATGACCCCGTGGCTCTGGCCACCCAATCCTGCGCATCGGCCCGGACTCGTGTTGCGTGTCGACGAAATCTCGCCGCGGCGGGGCAGGCAGCATACGCTCGCAGCGAGCGGCGCAGAGGCACAGGTGTTGTGTGTTTGGGCAGATCAATCTGTAGTCGTCGACCCGAGATCAGCGGCAGGCCTGAAACATTGCCCGGAGGATCCTAGTAGCAAAAGTAGCTACATGTGCTACGGGCCCCGTACTTGCAAGGGCCCCGCGCTAAATGCTTTCAAGCTATCAATTCCGGTTCGGTGATTCTGCACTTGCTCGATTACTATCGTACTATACCGCCTTCAACTTTTATGAACAACTGGGTGTTCAAAGTTAGCGATTTATTATCTGGCTGTCGTATTATCTGGCTGTATAGCAAATGAAAAAATATAGTTACTTTGCTATGCAATGAAAAAAATTGTGTTTTAATATTCATGTGTTTTTTAATTGAACATATGCTACAGGCCCCGCACTAGCTTAATCCTGCACTGGCCTGAAATCAACCAATAGGATAGCAGCACACATCCCCCGCTGGTCACTCGCCTTGACCCCTGCTGCCCCCCAACCCCCGCTCTCAGGCAGAGTGCCGCCGTGGGGTTTGTTGTTGTGCATCTTCGAACTTTCCCCCTCCACCAATCTGCTGCGATTGAGCCCATCGGCTCACGACGTCCCATCCGTCAGATTTTCCTAAAGTCCGATTTAGCATAGTTGGCTATTCATAATTAACGTTTTTGGGTTAGATCGCGAATTGCCCGATGATGCTGGATGTAATTACCAGCGAAACGTCGTACTAAAAAATTGTAAATGTTATGGAATCACTCTTCAACACACCGGTGGGCTAAAGTAGTGAACTATTTGTCTTTTGTCAACGTGACACTTTTTTGCTGATTGGCCGTGTCGGGTGGTGGAGGGTTACGACGCATTTCTAAATAACGCGATCTAACCCAAAAACGTTTATTATGAATTATATGGTCGCGAAAGCCTACGTGTTAAACTATATAGTTGTCTATGTACGGTGCGAAGGAAGTTGAACATACGTACATACCAGTCCTTAAAACCTTCATTGGGGGCTATGTGCTCTGCAAACCGTGATTTTATGTTATAATGCTGTTCCCAGAATGTGTCCGATCTCCAGTCTCAGAGGCTCAGCAGAGTTGAGCCTGGTCAATGCTTGGATGGGTGACCACAAAGCAAGCGAGTTATAGACTGTACCACGTTGTGGTCAGCAGTGGGCAGTGCTTCCCGCCTTCACCAACGCGGGTTGACCAGCGTGGTGAGGTATGGTCAGATAACCACCACGGCACGCCCGGCCGTGGGGAGGCCCTCATCCAGCAGTAGATTTACAAAATGACCCATGCAGATGTTACCGGTGTCGCACCATGAGATGACTGTCCGTTCAGAACTCACTCTCCCTGCAGAGCAGTGCATCACCCTGTGTTAGCAACCGGTGGAAGAGGATATCACAAAACTGTTTCTTACATTTCACAAAACTACTTCTCTTGAAGTGATCTATTTTATGTATGTATGTTGAACTTCTTTCGCGCCGTACATAGCCAACCGTGCTAATCGAAGGTGCTGCATTTCCCCACCTGGCCCACTACCGAGAAACGTTTCTCGCACTCGACCCGACGTTTAGCTATTTTCCAAGTTGAAATCTTGCCAATGTAAGTAATACGTCAAATTTAATAAAAGGATGAATTGTGTGGGCGGTCATTGGTGAGCAGGCCCCCCTATATCATCAACTGGGCTACACTTGAGAACGCAGTTTTATCGCCGTGGTTGAAACCCAGATTCCAGATTCTAACCCCAGGATCCCAGCGGTGCCGTTTCATTGCTCTGACTCCAAAGCCACGTGGCTGTCCGGAGGGCCCGGGTTTTGGATATGGATGATGTGTAATGTACACACGTTTTAACGAGTGCCACTTCCAACATCTGCGCTACGGATCTCTTGGTGTGAAAAAGGTCCGACTTGTCTATTTAAATAAGCCAGCATGAAAATTGGCACTATTCATTAGTTTCGGTGGTCACATTTTCTCTTCAATTGCTACTCGCATTTTGAGAGCACGAAAAATAAACACAACTCTTAAATTAAATTGCACTACTGCCGCAAAAAAGAAAAAACCCGAACAGAATTTCCAGCGTGAAAGGCAGCAGGCTTGCACTGAGACCAAAGTAAATCCGAAGGCGTGAGAAGGCTCATGTGGACAGATTGAAGGTAATGCTTTTGTAACCCACATTAATTGTTCTGGTTTCGTTGCACAGATGGATAAATAAAGCTATAACCGAGTGTTCGTTATCGCTGCAGTAAGCCAGCATTGCTATATAAAGGGCATTTATCATTTGGCACATGTGTCTTTTTTGACACCGTTCCATTTTGGAAACATCTCTAGCATACATATTTAATCATACCATGAGACCGCTTATTAACATATGGCATCAGAATAAAAAGAAAAGTGACTCATGTTCATTATAAGCGACTGTCTGTAAGAGAACAAAAAGAAAAAACTTTAAAATATGATAGTGCTCGCCTTTTTTTTCTTCCCCTGCCCGTTTTAAGTCTGCAACAGCAGCTCAGCACATATGGCCCGTGTGTTTCTGGGTTGGAAACTGCGCATACATTATCATGCATAATACAGCGCTCCCTCCATTTAATATGCAAATTTGCTGAAATATTACTGAGCGCCTTCTGTTCCGCACGAAGCCATTTGCATTGCAAATGGAATCGGCCCTGTATAATTAATGAAAACTGTCAATTTTACCTTCCGAAGTAATTTGATTAACATGCTGATAGGATGAGGGCCAAGTTCGCTAAACTAAGTGACTTGAAAGTGAAACAAGATTTACCCAAAGTAGCTCGCGGGAGAGTATCGATGGCACCGCGCAGGGGATAAATGGGCTCGTTAGAGCACTGTTGTAAATTTACACATTAAAAAGCGCACCATTGGCAAAAAAAAAAATCGGAGGTTGTTACTATGCCTATAACGATGTCCGCGCATAAATTTCGCTGGGGCCGAAATCGCTTCGTGTGCAAATTCGGCTCGCTCGGAGAAAGAATAGGGCCCAACGAGTGCCAAAATGAGTGAATAACAAGGGTGGTGTGGCCTGAGAATGGATTTCTGCACTGCCCGGAGAAGACGGGTTTATGTTAAAGGTGCTCATATTCTTAGGTTTTTTCGGTAAAGTCACGTGATTTTA
This sequence comes from Lampetra fluviatilis, assembly GCF_964198595.1. Lineage (NCBI taxonomy): Eukaryota > Metazoa > Chordata > Hyperoartia > Petromyzontiformes > Petromyzontidae > Lampetra > Lampetra fluviatilis. The sequence goes on along the minus strand of NC_136278.1, from coordinate 3,855,157 downwards.
CCGAAAAAACCTAAGAATATGAATATGAATCCTTGCAGTCACGAAAGCTTCAAATCTAGAGTTAAATGTGCTGTTTAAATGCCGATAGTGAGGGCGGTGGAAACAGACCCAACACCTCTGCGGACGCAGACACGGTCGCCTGCTGCTTCATCTGATGTCGGTGGTCGGTGCGCGCGTGTGTGTATGTATGCATGTTGAAATTATTTCTCACCGTACGTAGCCAACCGTGCTAATTGGAGGTGTGGCGATGAGTCGGGCGTGACTCGATGCATCCGGTCTCAGACTCAGCAGATAGTTGATCACGCTAATACACGCTGGAGAAATTAATATGTGATTTGGAATAAAAAAAAAACTGGGCGATAACGTGCCAGAGTAGGAAGACGTCCTAACACGCGCACAGAATTTTATTTTACTGAATGCGCCATCAACTCCTGGAAGCATTTAAACCATTGCCAAATGAACGTGACATCTTGACACATCTGCACTCCTGCCTGCATATTTAAGTGTAATCAAAACATCAAACGAGCTCATAATTGTATTCCTTCTATTGGAGTGCCATATTGTTCAACATATGTTTAAATAATGAATTGTGAAATGTCCAAATCAGTTTTAAAAGGCCCTCTGTTTAATTCCGTCAGCGCAGACTATGATGTCCATGCGCAATGTGTTCATTTTCTATGCACGGTCATTAATTTTCTCACACAAAAAAACGGGCGTATTTAGGAAGCGGTTCTTTGAATGAAATAATGTATTTGTTCATGAGCCAAAACAATAATTAATTTGCGGTCATATAGGCGGCCAAGTTTGGTCTACTGCTGGATGAAGGCCTCCACAAGTTGTCGCTATTACTCATTATTGTTCACTGCAATTTCAGTGGCCTCGGTTCGATTTCCAGCCACAGCTATCATATCAATAGCAATGGCTATCTGATGCAATCCTGTGCCCTCCTTTTCACCGATTACGGACAATCAACCACCCATGCACCCATAAGCCATTGGGAAGTCTTCTTTCAGTAATCCATTGGAAAATAAATATACATTAATATAATTATTTTATATATATATATACAATCATATATATCTCACTATACGAAACATACATATAAACTGGTCGTGCGAGGTTCAAATTGATTGGATGAAATGGTGAGATTGTCAAATGTATGAAACAAAAAAAAGGTGAGCGATGATAGTGAACGCAGTAGGGGGTGATATATTGCCTTTTGCAGAGCCAATCAACACTTATTATATATAAAAAAAATCGCGCACACGTGTATCGTGATTGATCACAGAACAGTGTGAGTCATCGCACACCTGCCAGTTTCAATGTTAAAGACATCCGTGTTGGGTTTTTTTTTCTTCCTCTGAGCAATGTTTACATTTCTTCAAAGTGGGACACGTAACAAAAATGAAACAAAACTCAAAATAACAAGCGGAGATTTCTTTTAAAACGCGGATATATTTAATAGTATCATTTTTTGTTCGCCTGTTCGCAGTCGTTGAGAATTTGTACGGCGCGTGCTCGAAGCCCTCCTTCTCTGCGAGAGGAATGAGCACGTGGGGGAATACGTTCGGACAAGGACGCTGACAGCGCGTGGCACGGCGCGTGGCACGGTGCGTCAATAAGGGTGCCACAGCGGCGCGTCGAGACGATGCCGCGGTGCACGGCGACCCACACGCACACACAGAGATAAAGATCCCCCGTATAGCCTTAACAGACTGTAGGGGAAAGTGCTGTTAGCGAGCACCTATGAAGGCCGGAACGGTACACGAGGGGGTGGGTGGCCAGTACCACGCCCGGCCGCCTTTGTCTCCCCAGTGGCGATGTTTACACACCGCACCAGGTACTCATTTCAGGCTAAGTCGACCTAGGGGAGGCCCAGGACCGGTTCAGATAATCGTCACTGGTGTTGGCCGAGAGCGGGAATCGAACCCGGGTAGCCAGGTTCGTAGCGCAGCGCGCTAACCGCTACACTACCGCTCCCCACACGCACGCGCACACACACACGCACGCACACACACGCACGCACGCACACACACACACGCACACACGCACGCACACACACGCACGCACACACACGCACACACACGCACGCACACACACACACACGCACACACGCACACACGCACACGCACACACACGCACACACACACGCACACACGCACACGCCTCCCCTTGCACGCCGTCCGAGTGGGAGCACCGGGGTAGCAAAAGGCGGGGGGGGCCCTCCTTCGCTTGCCTAATGAAAATTTCCTTCCGATGTTTAATTCATTACCGCTGTCATCCGGAGCGCAAAAGCCACTGATTTCATAAGCGAGCGGCTTCTCGCCAGTTAATTAATTCAATAAGGCTTTTACACGGCCATTAATGAGACTTTTAGAATCCAGAGCCTTAATTAGTATAAAATATTGCGCGCGAGCCGGTGTGTTGATTTTCACCCGAAGTCTCGAAGGCAGACTGCGACAGGTCACTACAAGGAAAATTGTTTGGTGGGTCAGGTGCTAAGTGTTACTTCATTATGCATTTCCTTTGTTCCAGACAGCACAGTGTGGTACGCATTATAAAATAATGAGATGAGATTGAATCCCGATGCTTCATGAGACCGCATTGTGAGAATGACTATTGGGTGTACATGTCACATCGATAAAATAAGTAAGGCACTTTTGTTCACACACATCTTGGGGAAAAAATAAAATATTTTCGGATTTTTCTCAAATGAAACTGCCATCGCAGACAGCAAATTGTAATTTAGCGATGTTACATTTTTCTGCTGTCATTTTCTTCGTGGCGTTTTTGCCATTTCCAGGGTACCAGATGCCTTTCTAAGACAAGTAAAAATCATCATTGACTTTAGACATTTTTCCACATTAAAATACAACAACCGTCTCACCCCCCCAAACCCCCACCCACCCCAGCACTGCCACCACCAACCACCCTCGCGTCAATCAAATCTGTAAATGACAAAAAAAAATCAATCGTAACTTAATAATAGTGCAGACCCCCACCCCGCCCACACCCCCACAGAAACACACCTCAACTTTCTCATGAAGGACACACGTCATATTCAGTGTGCACGAAGCAAGCAGAGCCACAGAGGTGGAGGCTTGAGATGGCTTTCTCGCTTCTGCTGCCAGCAAGTGCCTTGGCTCAAGACCACGAGGCTTACTTGACGCGCCACAAAGCCTTCTGGGCCAGGGAGACGATGTTCATTTCTCTCTCTCTCTCTCGCTCATCCACGCCTCGGGAATAGCATCTCACAACCGGCCATTGCTGACACGGGAAGCGGACGCTGTCAACTGTAGATACTTCACCACTCAAACATTGCTGCTGCATGACGGGAGGGGGGGGGGGGTTCTTTACGTGCGTGTGATGTAAAGCGTGCGCAGAAAACGCCGGTGGGACGTGCATGCTTGGGATTGCCATTGAGAGACCATGAGGAGGAAGACGTGGATTCCATAACGTATGGCAGGTTAATGGCATCGCTCAGAGTGTAAAGCGGGCTTGGGCAGGACACGTCGCTCCAAAAGGACGATGGGTAATGGTCAAGAATAATCAGAACGGAGTGGCATCCAAAGAGATGGAGCGATGAAATCAGCCGGTGTGTAGTTGCTGGGTGGATTATATTATTACATCGGAGAATAGTGAAAGACGGTGACAGCTTGGGGGCGGATTTCATCCAAAAGTGGATTGAACATGGCTTACGATGGTTTCAAAAGTAATCGTATATTGGAGAGGGACTTTTTGTTTTAGATTTTTTTTTGGTATCAGAAAACGTATTGCTTGCCTGATTTCCTGCGCCAGTTGTAGAATGAAATCGTATCAGTGGCAATGTTTTACTCCTTTCAAGATTCTCGCGCGTGCAGTGGCAAAGTGACATCCTTCCTCACATCGAGCTTTGATATTAAAGAGTTTGCAAGTGCTGCCATGTGCTGTCTTGTTTAATGACGTGACGCGGTGTGGAATCGCAACCATCTTAGTGCTCAGCCTCCCGGTAATTAGCTTGAAACCCTGCGCAGGCTTTTCCTCTAATTAGCAAATTGTGCTGAAAATAGCAGGCGGCCAATTAACGGTTATTAAGGCGTTGGGAAGGGGGAGGGGCTTAATTAACAAAGTCCTGACGGCGGCAGTTTGAAACTCTTGATTTTGAGTCTGGGGAGGAACACAGTATGGACAAATGACTTCCGTTCCTGTGTTTTTAAAGCCTCATTACTGCACCAGAGCACAATGGGAGGGGGAAAAAACTGATACACAAACAAGCGAGCTTTTTTGTTTGTATTTTAATGAAAATATAGCGCAGCACAATGTACTTCAAAGCATTTCGATCACTGTTTGGCGGCGGGTGGAACGGTTCGTCCATTCATCGGTAAATATCAATTCCTTCAGCTCACTGCGCGTGCGTCAGATCACACGTGTAGTCCATTCACAATCGATGGCTTTGCATTCATAGCTGTGGCATGCGAGGGGTTCGCGCCACTAGAGGCGCTACCATTCACGATAAACTCGAATAAAAATCAATCTTAATTTAGATTTTATGTCGCTATTTCATTATATCGAATAAAAATGTTTTATTGATGGCTGAATCGAATAGAAATGCTGAATTGTGGCAACTTATGGTATCACGGGGGGGGGGGGGGAGGGTAAATAAATCCACAATTATCCTTCACTTTGTAATGACGAATCGCAGCTGCATTATGATATTCGATCTGTGCATATGGCAATACGGTCAGCAGCTGGATGCCAATGTCGAGGTCTGCTAGCCACGATGAGAGGGCTTCAGGAGAGAAAGCGAGAGACTTTTGACTTTTAAACAACTTTTATTTCCGCCAGCAGCAACAGCACTGGAGGCGATTTCGATTCGAAATACACAGTCACCAGCAAACAAATGAAATATAAACGCTACAAATCTACGCGCTGTGGCGCTAAATGCACCGCGCACAACACGAAAGAAAAGCCACGTGGTGGTGGTGATAATCGCGCACGCCACGGTGACGAGCGAGCGCTTCAGAAGGTGAACACGAGGGTGCCGTCCACGCTGGTGCAGAGGGCTTTTCCGGCTCCCCAGCGTGCGAAGAAGACGTGCACATCACCGACATGTGTGTGGTACGCGTGCTCCAGCCGGAGCCGCGCCTTAAGCAGGCCCCTGAACACTGGAAGAACAGAGCAGCCGTCAGTGAGCGGGAGTTCGTGTGGCAGTTGCGATTCCTCCACTGGAGGAGCGCAGACCACAGAGGTTCGCCCGTGCGGTCCAGAGTTTGGGTTGCGTGGCACGCAACTTCGCGCTACCGTGGCGCGTCTTGAGTTCTCCATTCGCGAAGGCGCTGCGCGTGTGCATCGTCATTGTTGATGTCCTGACGCGGATGATGATCACAACCACCGGCGAACGAGGCGATGGCCGCATTTGGGGCAGCGAAATTGAATAACTGCAATTGTTTAAAAATGTTGGGCCGAGGATGGTATAATGAGTTTTAAAAGAAGTACTTACCGAGTGTCTCTTTAAGAGGCAATCTTGCGGCTTTTCCTGTGATATAGTGTAAGGATGTTGAAAATTAAGTCAAAGTATTCAGTTCCCGTGTCTGCAGTGCGATGAAACACGACGATCGTTGTCAACACGACGCATTTTTTGTGGTAATGCGCAGACATTAGCAACGCACCCAGCCCCGTAGAAATGTCATCAAGAACAACTCAGTTCCAACTCTATACACATTCTTTCTTTCGCTATTTAAATTAACTTACCTTCACCAAACACACACAAACACGCTTACAGCCAAAACTCGCGAAATGTCTTTGCATTTTGAAAGGTGCATATTCGCGATCAACACAAATGCCCGCTTCATTCGTAGTGCTTGAAGAAGGGAGGATAATATATGCTTCGTGTGTGCGTGTGTTTGTGCGTTGTTAACGGTTGCACACACAGACAAACAAAGATCCCCCATATAGCCTTAACAGACTGTAGGGGCAAGTGCTGTTAGCGAGCACCTATGAAGGCCGGAACGGTACACGAGGGGGTGGGTGGCCAGCACCACGCCCGACCGCCTTTGTCTCCCTAGCGGCGATGTTTACACACCGCACCAGGTACTCATTTGAGGCTGAGTCGACCCTGCACACACAGACACACACACAGACACACACACAGACACACACAGACACACACAGACACACATACGGACACACATGCGTCGTAGGGAGCTGTAGCGCGCTGCGCTACGAACCCGGCTACCTGGGTTCAATTCCCACTCACTTTCAACAGGAGTGCTAATTATCTCAACCGGTCTTAGGCCTCCCCTAGGTCGACTCAACCTGAAATGAGTACCTGGTGCGGTGTGTAAACATCGCCTCTATGGAGACAAAGGCGGCCGGACGTGGTGTTGGCCTCCCACCCCCTCGTGTGCCGTGCCGGCCTTCGTAGGTGCTCGCTAACAGCACATGCCCCATACATCTTTCTTAAGGCTATACGAAGGGATCTTTGGTGTAATCAAGTTCACATTTTGTTCCAACTAAATCGTGGCAATATCCTCAGTTTTGCCAAATGACAGGTACTTATCAAATTTCAAAAAAGATATACATTTTAAGTAACCTGCTTAATTTTTTTTTCTCACTAGGAATACATGGAGGGGGGGGGGTTACTGCAATGAAATGAATGATTCGTTAATGAGACGCGTGTGTGTATGTGTGCTGTTTGCTGTGCCACAGGGTGTAGCTGTGATCCGTCCACAGTGCATGGATAAACCGGGCCTGAAACACGTGACCTTGTTAAACGGGCTGGGGAGGGCTGGGGAGGGCTGGGGAGGGCTGGGGGGGCAGGTATTCATAAACTCGGGGGGGGGGGGGTGTGGGGGGTTCTAACACAGTCAGTGTTGAAACTTATGCTGAACGGCCACCGCTTAAACAGAGTGAGCAAGAAAATAACCTTCGCGAACGGATTTATTTATTTCTAATTTATTTTCCCTGTGATGATCATTTTCGCGTTATGTGCACTTTTTTTTTCTCTCTCGTTATTTACGTATTCGTCTTTTTTAGTTCTTGATTTGCCAAGCAAGTGCGGGCGCGGGGGTGTTTTCATATCATCTGTGTAAGGGACTTGCTAATTGATGTTGCGGCGTTGTGGGATGCAATTGCATAAACGACGCTCTATAAAATGAAAGTATTGTTATTATTTGTCTATCACGAATTTTGCTTCGGCACTCGCCGTCTTTGCTACCTTGGGAAATGCTTTACGACTCCCATCACTAAATGGTACTATTCCTAGTTTTCATCTGTTGGTGCTGTTGTCGTCCAGACTCTCCTACAACGATTCCAGACAATTTGTATGCCACCACAAGCTCCTGAACATGAAACAAGCTGATCATCTGGGGCGTGTGAGCAGTCGTTACACACAACAACAACCAAAAAAAAAGACGCGTAACGCACAGACACTACCACAGCTGCGGTTATTAAATATTGTGCCAACAGTTTTTGACGTGACTGTAAGAATTTCGAAGTAAGGAAATAAACCTTCAGCAAGGGAGAGGGATCATCCCCCCCCCCCGCTACGAACTCCGTGACTCTGTCCCTGGCCACGGCTACCATCAGTGGCGAGTGGATTACGAACCAATTCTGCGTTTCGCTCCCGCAACAGCGCGGCGATTTTATTGGCCGAGCAATCCTCGTGACGGGCACGACATCGGGAAGCCTTTCATTCAGCAGTGGATCGACAGAAAAGAAGGTCAAAGGGTCAAGGGACAGGCATGCACTGGTACGAAAACGACAGCACGTTGCCGTATGCCTCCAGCACGTACGTGGGGGCTCTCTGCTTGCTGGGTCGGTTGAGAAGCCGAAGTGTTTCATTGCGTAGGACACTTTGTTACTCCGCACACATCGTGATTGTCAAAGAATGTGCGCGTACAAAACGCCAAAATGTGCAAAGACGCATGAGTAACATTTATTTAAATCACCAAAGAGATATATACAGGAGCTTTCTCAATTCTGATGTAAATTGTTTTGACGGTTAAACATGCAACTGATGCGAGCTGAGAGATGTCGCATAGCCTCTATCAACCAATGCACTGCACACACACACGACAAAGATCTGTCATTTAGCATCATAGACTGTTGTTGTGGCAAGCGTTGTTACCCAGTAGATAGAGCAACGTTGGTGGCACGTGTCTGGATCCGTTGGACCAATGTTGGCCCAAAGTTCCATATCAACTGGGATTAACAAGCTAATATTAAGGCGGGCACGGCACCGTCGTGTTGATGTTTACGGAATGCCCAAGTGAGTTGACCTTGGGGAGGTCCTGTATACGTTCTAATGCCACTTGATGCAAAGCAGTAAAACATTACTCCGTTAAAAATCCCATGTACACCTTTGCAATGGTAAGCTTCAAAGTTAAATGCGCGTTTTGCGATGTGTATTTGTTTACTTCTCTCCTTGACCCATATATTTTAGAGCCCTTTGCCAGTAGATGACTGAATGAAAGCCTCCCCATTGGGATCTGTTTTTTTAATAATACTTCACCCGACTGGTCAATCAGTATACATTAGTGAAGTGGAAGAGGCCCAGTAAACATGTTTAGCAATGATTTACCACTAACGTTGGGCATTCAAACTAAGCTCGCTGGGTTTCATCCAGAGCGCATTGAGCTAACCACTGCGCGACCACTCCCCCCCCTCCTCCTCCACTCTTCCACGTGCGCACACACCGCACACAAACAGCACAGTGTAGTGTGGTTTATCCGGATGTCTGGCGCAAATCCCAATGACGTCTTCAGCCAGCAGGAAGGCCACAATGTGTGCTTCCATGTGGAGCATTCCCGTGTTCCAGTTATTGTTCTCATGTTTTCTTTATGCACTGTTTTGTGGGGGGAGGGGGGAACCACGTGCACTACAAAGGAGACGCTCGCGTGCATCATCCACCAACCACACGGCTGAATTGTTAACGTTGTAAATATTACAGTTGCAACATTTGACGATTATACAGCCGTATTTGTGACACGGCGTGATTTTCTCTTCACCACCGCCCAAGACCTTGCTTGCTGTTTACAACCTTTTGGTCAATCTCCACTGATGAGCTGAGGTCTGTCCATTCCGTGTCGATCGTCGGGGGTTGCTTGCCTTTACTTCACCTTGCTGGCCAGTGGCGGGGAAGCGAGGGTTAAGGACCGTTTGAGCTTAACTCTCTTGGATGTTAGGGTTTCAACTCACGTGATAAATCAGACGAATCGAAATCATGAGTCATGGGCAGCGACAGTGTTTGACTTTGCGTGTTGTGTCGATGATGTGTTACGTGCCCTTCGTGGCAAACTCGCGTGGCCGCTGTAAGTGTCAAATCCTTCTCAAGTCTAAAGTCTCAAAGTGGATGATGCTCTGTGTGACCGCGACCGATGATTGGCAGGGAATTGTTTTGCAACGTGCGTTCCCTCTGCGAGTGTTGCTGCGCATGATTCCACGGGCAGCATTGGCAACGAAAACAAATTGTTGTTGTGACAAATTAAATTTAGATGGTGTTCCAGCAAAACTGTTAATGAGAGGGCAATGTGAGATGTAAAAAAAGGCAAGGGACTTTATAATTGGTCATAACATGAAAAACGTGTTGGATGTTTAAGGCATGTGTAGAATGAGATGTAGACTCTTCTGCAGGAATTGTGCAGCTATTATTTAATCATCATCATAAGCCATTGTCTATCCACTGCTAGATGAACGCCACACCATGCCATCGCCATATATCACCGTTCAGTGCTGCTACCATCCAGATCACTCCCGCGCACGAACTGATTTCATTGCGTCATTTCCACACGAATGTCACCTTCTTGGACCACCGTCTCTCCTTTGGCTGCTGTGTCATCACCAGGCTTGTCCATTGGCCATAGTCCTGTCTCACGATGTGCCGCCTTGCCCAAGCTCATTTACGTTTGTTAATTATCAACATGATGTCGCTGGCTTGTGTTTGTCGCCTGATCCATGCGTTCCTTTTTTTGTCTCTCGATGTAATTCCCAGCGTGCATCTCTCCATGCTTATTTGCTCAGGAGCATATCTCATGAAATTCAACCATTTTTTTGTATTTTAATCTATATGCATGAACAATGTATTAAAGTGTAGCGAATTGCTTTTTCATTGGCCAGTTCACTGCAAGTGCAAAGTGTTAGTGTTTATTGATAGATGAGAATGTTGTTTTGTATCACAATTTAAGTAAATTCTTGGGCATACAAACCTTTTTTGTAATGTTTCCGACTTCACAATTGTAAACCTTTAGAGATGTGCTTCAATAATTACTTACATTGCCTTCTTAAAATCCTGTGCCAAGAGTTCTCTTCAGCGCTTGTTCAAATTTGGGCTGCATCTGTCTCGCATCCTTACACTTTTTTATTTGGCTTCACGTAACGACAGGGTAAATGAAGGACGTTCAGGATTTCGTGGACGTGGAAACATTCCACCGGCTTTAATTGCTCAGTTTTGTTGCAGTTAATTGGCAGGCAAATTGTACACAAGTCATTGGCAAAGCGGTTTTGTTTTTTAAAGAAGGACTAACTTTGCTCAGATGTTATAAACACAGCTTTGTGCGTTGTGTGTGTGTGTGCGCACATGTGTTCGCTATGAACCCAGCCACCCGAGTTCGATTCCTGCTCACGGCCAACGCCAGTGACGATTATCTGAACCGCTCCTGGGCCTCCCCTTGGTCGACTCAGCCTCAAATGAGTACCTGGTGCGGTGTGTAAACATCGCCACTGGAGAAACAAGGCAAAATCGGTCGGGCGTGGTGCTGGCCACCCACCCCCTCGTGTGCCGTGCCGGCCTTCTTAGTTGCTCGCTAACAGCACTTGCCCCAACAGTCTGTGAAGGCTATACGGGGGTTCTTGGTCGTTTGGCATAAAAGTGTTACACACACGTAATGCAGGTGCAGTCTTGGTGTCAACAAGTTCACATTTTGTTCCAACTAAATGGTAACAATATCCTCGGTTTCTTAAGTACCAAATGACAGGTACTTATAAATATTCTCAGGTTTTTTCGGTAAAGTCACGTAGGTAAAAACATTAAAATTAATGAAAGTAAAATAAAACAAAACAAAATAAAATTCACGACGTTTCGGAGGCAACACAAGTCTCCGTCATCAGGTGGGACCGTCACAGCCGAATTAGCTGCATCAAGTGAAGCAATGATTCAAGATGTAATCCCTTATAAGCAAGTTGAAGGGAGGTGGAGAGGGGGGGGAGAGCTTATCTTTTTACTTTCATTAATTTTAATGTTTTTACCTACGTGACTTTACCGAAAAAACCTGAGAATATGAATCATTGCAGTCACGAAAGCTTCAAATCTAGGTACTTATAAAGTTGAAAAAAAAATAGATTTTAAGTAACCGGCTTATTTAGTTTAACACGTAGGCTTTTTACTGATTGGCCATGTCGGGTGGCGGAGGGTTGCGACACCTTTATAATAACGCAATCTAACCCAAAAAACCCTTTATTATGAATAACCGGCTTATATTTGTTTTCTTGCTCTCACTATGAATTAGAGGCTACACGGGGGATCTTTGTCTTTTGTCTGATGCGCTCACTGTTGCATGCTCGTTTCTTCTTTTTTATCTTCTGTCCATGAAGCGGTATAATTTCTACGGTGATTTTTTTTTTTGGGGGGGGGGGGCTGTTCTCTTCGCCAACGTCGGCACGGAAGAACGCCGAGCGCCTACCTGCACCGTGAACCAACAACAACAACAAAAGCCCTCTGCTCACGCGAGCAATTTTCTCGCACTCAACCGCCGGGCGAGGGGAAAAAAAAGTTTATTTATTTTGATGGCTCAGCTGCTCCCTGTCTCATTTGCATGTTTAATTGATCAAACCGCCGCCCTCGTTTGAATGTTTAATTGGACAAGCTGCCAAGGCAGGCTGCGCCGCCCATCTGGCAAGGTTGCGCGTTTGCACTCCCCGTCTCGTCGGCCTCCTTCCTCCGCTTTGCCGAGGCCCTCTCACGATGCGCTCGCTCCTCGTTTTGGCATCGGAGGATTAAAACTGCAAAAAATGTAGCACCCATCTTCCCCAGGCCTCTGCTGAAAACAGTGGGGGGGGGGGGGGGCGGGTGCCTGGTGATTATTTACAACTTGACAACGGTGGCAAAAATAAATAAAAAAAATCCCGTGGCAAGTGTGCCGAGACGTGTCAGCTATCAAGAGGCCCAGTGCGACAGAATGATGCCACGCAGAGCCACGTTGTTAAACGCTTCCAACGAACCACTCCCTCCAACGTGTTTTCAGGGGGTTGTGCTGGGAGGTTTTTCCAGCGACACGAAGTCAATTCGGTTCGCCTAGACGCGGCATCGTTGGATCGCCGAACTGTGAGGGATGGCTTCGTCAGGAGGAAGTTCCTCCTGAATCACGCAGCGAAACGTCGGACATCGTGCCATTCATACAGCGTGTGTGTGGTGCAACCAACCAGAAAACGCAGCACAGGCCAAGACAATCGAGGCAGGCGTTGATGTACCACTTTACAGCCGCGCAGAGATCGCTTTACTCGCTGCGTTGTGTTGAACTTGTGGGTGGAACGCGGTGCTCTCAGTTTGTTATGCACCCTGCCTTGCGGGGAACCAAATTGGATGACAATTGGGAATAGGCCTCTGCCATAATTTATGCAGTTGCCATCAATGTGTGGATGCCAAGCGTACAAGGGTCTACACGACTGCCTGCCATGGGCGGTACGATTTAAGCGAGCAAACCCTCAAATGCTTCATTGTGTGCAGTGACTTTGCGTTTTGGCTTTCAAAATGTAACGCTAAAAAAAATTACTCGATGTGATAACGACATTCTCAGTAGCAGACATTTGAGACAGAACTTCAGTTTGGTTATGTGCTTTATTCCATGCTTTTTCGAACTTTGCCCGCAAAGCAAAAAAAACAAAGCCGTTGTTATAGCTAAATCAAATAACAACGTTAATGGGGTTACAATATTCGTAAAGCGAAAAGATGCCTTGGCTGAGGTTGGAAATATAGATTCATTAATTAAATAAACGTCATTCATATCCACAACCGTGATCATAGAGAGAAGTATTGAAATAAACAATGGGGAAGGTGCATGCTGGGAGTCGGACAAAGTTAGGCACATCGTATTGAATGTTTAAAAACACGAGCACGCTTTGCCAGGACACAATGCTAGAAGGGTTGATTACTGATGGTCAAGACTCACAGCGGAATGACAGCCCAAGGAAAGAATACAGCCAAGAGGAAGACCACCATGGAGGTGGAGCAATGCGATCAGCTGATGTGCAGAAGCGAGGAAGATTATTCGATTGCCATATTGAGAGATGGAAACAACTTAGAGGCCCTTCATCCAGCAGTGGATATATCACGGCTGACTAAGCTCTTCATGACGATGCTAAGATTGCTGAGTGGTGATATATTTGTGTATGGCAGTAATACGTAGTCTTGTGCAGTGTCTGTAAATATTCATGACACAATTTTTAAGTGTATTTTAGGGGTGTTTAAAATTTCAATGAGTAAATCAACAGACATCGGAGTGAATGACCATACATTCTGCAATTCCAGGAGATGTGTAGCCGAATTTACGTCTTCCTTTTTAATGCCAGTACATGTTAAACGATTACTTCCGCTCATACTTTGCCAAACACGCCAGCAAATCATAAAATGAAGTGTGGCCATTTCTTACGAAAACCATTTCAAGACACATATCACTTTTGTGTGCTCAAGTACATAATCTAATTCAACTGTCAACAGCTGTGCATTGTAAGTGCCAATAATTTAAATGGCGCGGTGGCACTGGCCAAAGCACAACAATTAGACGAACAAACGTAACTATTGTAGGCACTTTGTTGGCAGGTGGCAGTAATATTATTCATGTCATGCAAATTCTACTTTGAAGCTCACACAATGTGCTTTAAAATGATAATAAAAAAGCTCTCCTAAATGTAATTAATATAGAAAACCTAGGGCCAATTTAAGCTAGTTTGAATTAAAGAAGGTCACCGTCGCAGAACTCAATGATATAGTTGTGGTATCCATTGGGTAGGTCGGTAGATATTGAGTAGCTTGGGAGGCATCAACCTACGCGTGACATGAACGTATGCATGTTGAACTTCTTTCACACCGTACGTAGCTAACCATGTTAATCGGAGGTGCGGGGGAAGGACAACAAAGCAGTACTATGTGAGTTTTAAATCTAGATTAAAAAGTGCACAGCTCCGGTGCCTTCCTAATATCGGATGGAAGAGTGTTCCAGACGGACGCAGAAGCTCATTTAAAAGCGCGCGATGCGGTGACCGCCTTTGTCCGATGGCCAACCAAAATCCGCTGCTGCTCCTTAACGAAATCAGCGAGCTATTGTGGTTTATTTGTGGCGTGTACTCTCTTTGGCTATGGGCCTCTGGCTGTGCGCACTGCCTGATGTTCACAGCAGCACGGCGTTCGGCACTGGGCAGCACAATCATTATTGCTTTGACCTCTCGTGTGCACACCGCTGCGTTTGCGTTTGTTTATTTACATTTTTTCAACCACTGTCTGCTCCATTTCCCTGGTCTGGATTGTCCTCACAGTATTTTCTCTTTTTTAACTGTCTGCGTGTACGCTATCGTAACACGGATGCACTCCTTACAGCATTTCTGTCTACTTGTTTTCCAGTAAAGCTTTACTATTCAAATCCTGTTCATCGTTCTATTTTGATCTTTTGTCGTATGTCCTCACTCTGACTCATTAAGTGGCCAAATTTGGTGCGTTATATCAACAAAGCACTTCATCATTACTCGACTCAATGTCAGAGCACTGAGTTTGTTCGAAGGGGAACCCGAGTTGTAATCCAGGCAGTCGCCTTTAATTAAACGGGGTTTTCAAGTGTCGTGAGTTGATGGTCTCCGCTCGCACCCCAACGACTGTACAATACTATGGCATTTGAAAATTTGTTCCGTGTTATATTTGGCAAAATGCCAGTTTTGAGAATAAAATATCAGTTTGACTGACATTTCGTGGGACATTGCACTGCCCCTGTTAGATACAAATGGGTTATTGGTTTTATGACATGACACAAAACTCAATCAAGACCACGAAACAACAACAAAAAACGTGCGTGTATCTATTTGCACCAGGACAGTCCACACTCCGCGCAGCTGCGGTGAGAGGTGTACGGAGCAGTGCTAACAGAAAGTGTGGTGAGCGGAGCATTTTTGCTTCTTGATGGATTTACAGCTGCTCTGTTGAGGCCCTCGGCATGGGCTGCAGACTGCTCAACAGTTGGAGCTCATCCCGACATCTGTAGCCATTCCAGATGAAATGCGGTGGAAATCCACTTAGGGGAGGGACGATGCATCGATTCGGGCATTAATATCAACGATCAAATTTTTACGGTATTACACACATCGAATGGCTTTGTTTAGAATGCATGTTTTTTTTTATTCAAACATGTACGTAGTAGGTACATATACACAAATATAGGTACGTATAATAATTTGGGTATGTATAATAATTTAGGTATGTATAATAATTTAGGTATGCAATCGGTTGACGTGATTCCTCCCGCCACCAGCGGCTGTTTGAATACACCACAATGTTAAACACACGAAAAATGTGTTTCGTGAAATGAATCGTTCATGCCAGGAATTGCGACAGTTCGCCAAATTGGGAAGGTGAGATCTTTCACACCCCTAATGTCCGCTGTTTAAACCATGTCAGGGAGCTTTCTGGTACAGCTTAACAAATTCGTGGATTCTAATTTGGTTACTGTGTTTTCTTTAGTATTCCAATGGCCATCAGTAATGGTGTTGCTTGATTTTAGTCGGGTTTATTTTTTGTATTTTATTTAACAGCAATGGTGTGAGACATTTTACAGAGGAACGAGAGCTTCAATGGGGGGAGGGGGGCATTTACAGTTATTGCTAGATAAACATTACACAAAAACCTGGTCTTCAATTATATAAATGTCTTCAAATGAAAGGGCAAAAGATGCTGAATGTACAACCTAGAACAAATAATAACACTTTCTTTAAAAATAGAACAACGGAATGCGAATTCCTATAATCCACAAAGAGTTTACTAACCAAATGGAAAGCATTAAAAATAAATATATTCAATGATAGCATGAAGATTAAAAAAAAACAGACATACCTTTGGACTGTAGTTTATTGCCTTGCGTGTGCCTCATCACAATAATGGTTCATGGGGAAATGCAACGTGGGTTTAGAGGCACGCTCGTGTCAGCGTGATATCGGTGTAACACGTTGCTGACCACTACTTCAACATGATGTACATTTTTCCGCTCGGCCCTTAGGGGCATCCCCCCCCTCCCCCCCCCCCGTGAAATATTGCAGTTTTGATGTTTTATGAAAGCGATACTGTAATGGTCAAGCAGTTTTTGATTTGCTTCGTTTTTTAAGCTGTCAAATCTGCTCCAAGGGTTTTTTTCCAGAGCTTAGTGCCCGTTTTGCTAGAAAATAAATAAATATATATAAAAGAACGAAAACCTTCTCATGCGATTTCTCAGTGTAGAAAAATGTTTCAGAATGCGTGAATACAAGTAACTTGTCACCAATAACTTTGGCTGTTGCGGGCCAAGTAAAACAAAATAATACTCGCCACTTTTCAAGCGAATTCCATTCTCTATCCTGTTTACGTCCACAGCTGCTTTAGTCAATCCATCCCTGGTTTAAGGCCCTCTGGATGCCTTTCCATCATAGGGACTGGTTTGACCATACTTCGCCGCACTCTGTCAGTGTGAGCCATGACCACGCTGGTCGGCGCGAACCGTGGCCGGTTAAAATATTACGAAGCATCGATTAAAGCCGGGTTCGCTGGATTCAAAGTGCAGTGAGCGGGATCACCGCCCTGCCACCGCACCGTCGTCTACAATTATGGAATCATATTCAAACTTCGATTTAAAGCTTTCGTGACTGCGGGGATTCATCTTCTTGGTTCTTTCGGTAAAGTCACGTAGAAGGGAAATAATAAAAGAATAAAATAATAGAGTGAGAATGATTTTATTACAGTATGTTTAATTTTTATTATTTTATCATTTCCCTTCTACGTGACTTTACCGAAAGAACCAAGAAGACATATTCAAACTATTGCTGTTTACAGCTGCAAGCATTACATGTGTACCTTGTGTTTAAAAAAATGCTTTCGAAAATATGTTAAATGGCGTGTGTTTATAAACGCATAAACACAATTTTGAGCACGCGTTGTCCTGCGTTGAAACACACAATGTATACATGCAGAGTACATCAAACCTCTCTCCTGTTTGTTTACGTAACATGTTACATTCGGCGTAAACATGAAGATATCACGTTTCCAGCCATTAGTATAAACTCTTACGGTGCCTAACAATGAATGCCCTCCCGGCGGCTCTAGAATCTGGTTAATAATACACGCTTTCACTTGAACCTGCCGAACAAACTCTCGATTTCAATCCTCATTCATACACATTAACGCTGACACCAATCCCCCCCACCCCCCCCCCAACCTCGAGCCCCAACCCCGACCGAAGCTGACATTAATAATGGTCAGGAAACAACATGAAGTGCTGCCAATCACAGCTATCTGCCTGGGATGAGCCCGCTCGAGTTAAAGGGGTCAGCCGGGGGCGTGTGTCGTGATATAATTGTTTTCCCGAAAGTCCCATAGTGCTTCCCGTAAAGCGGTCACGTATTAAGGATTCACGCGGGCGGGCTGGAGGGTCATTTGTGTTTGCGGAAACTGATTGACATCACTTACGAGCAGCTCAAAAGCACCACTGGGTCGATTATATTTCATGAATTTCCCATTGAGTGCATTTTAGTGGCTCCAGGAACGCCACTGACAATGCTTATAAAATGTTTACCAGCGAGGTAAAGTAGGTGATACTAACTTAAAATGGCATTAAGCGAGATTGTATGTTTTTTTTTTGGGAGTGATCTGATTCCTACGGAACAGCTCGGAACAATGATGTGTATAACTGGTCCGGAGTCCTCTCCGCAACCAGCCCTCCATAATACATGAAGGTAAACAACTGCCTCGCTCCAACGCTCTTAAAAGCTTTCAAATAAACCCAATTAGAGGTTTGTCTGAATTATTTAATGATGAGTAGGTAGGCGGGCAGCCGCGGAAAGTATACTTGGCCGAAAGAAGGCCGTAAAAATCGGCGGGTTTCGGTCAATGGCGATGCAAAATTAATGAGAGTGGATGGGAAGGGGGGCCGTTAAAAACTGATAGGTCAGGCTGGTGAATTATAAATCGCTATTGATTCTCGCTGCGCCGCTGACACGCACAGGTGATGTGGCCGTGCCGCGGGAAAAGTGCACTTTAGGGGGGGTCCGGCCGACGTCCCGGCCCTGAAATATACATGAGTCGGACGCATTTACAACACGTCGCGGTAGACCAGTTCTTCCAATAACACATTTAGCTATCACCGCGCCAAATGACTGGGTCAGATAGACGTGCATAAGAGTCAAGCTAAGGGAGAGCGCGTGCCCAAGTGTGCACGCGCCCACTCGCCCACTCGCCCGTGCGTGTATGGATCGCGTGCGCCCGTCTGAGCGACGGCGTGGAATGGGCGAGCACAGTGATTGTGGTGGTCGCAGGCATTGGGGGGGGGAGGGCCTTCTTCCATTGGGATTTGACGGAGATTGCAGGAGACCACACAGTTGGATTGCAGGCAGATGATCTCTCCCTTAGGTGTTTTGAACCCGGGCACTGAATCTCCCCGTGTCTCACCAGCCGAAATTTAAAATTAAGCGTAAGCAATTCACAACTTGTTGTCGTAACTCTCCAGCCTGTGACACGGTTACAAGGAATGTCACCTGATACCGTCCGAACTTAATAGCTAAGGAGGTATGAGCCTGGGTAATGCTTCTATGTGTGACCACCATGTAGTCAAACAGGTGTATTGGGCCATAGAGGACAATGTGGGTAAATTCATTGTTGTCCTGTACTCCCCCCCCCCCCCAAATTCACGAACCCAAACTGGCCAGCGTGGTGAAGTATGGTCAGAAAACCATCCACGGCCCGCACAAGGTGAGGGAAGGACCTGATCCAAAAGGGGATTGACGAATGGGCTGTACATGTCCGTGCATTCATCACCGGGCAGCTTGCAAGTCGGATCTGCGGTGTGAGTATTGCGGTCTGCAGCACATCGTGTTAAGAGTCATGTGGTCTGCCATGCAACGGCTGGCCCTCCTGTCATCACGCTCACACCACAATTATTCATGCGTTCATGCTCTTTACTTCAAAGCAAGTGAGAGCCCATAGAGACGAAAAGACTCCTTTTTCAAGTGTCACACCGAGTGTCCCGTACCTTGGGAGACCCGAGGTGAAAACAATTCAGCAGACGTGTGATAAAAGGACCGACAGCAAACCACGTTCAAAAAAGCTTAAATAATACAAAGAACATGAATCGGTTACAACAATTACACACTAACATTTTTGCTGCATTTTTATTGGACGGAGTGGTGGCCCAGTGGGTCGGATATGACATTATGAACCCGGAAACGTGAGTTTGATTTTCAGTCACGGCTAACATCGGTAGCAAAGTGATGCCTTCACTGACTGGCGCTGACCGGCCTGGTGAAGTATAGCCCAACAGCCCCCATGACCGACAGAATGTGTCTTTCATCCAGCAGAAAAATGGCAATTGGGCTTTAAACTACTATTACATTTTAAACTAGGAATAAGGCCTAGTTCAAATAGACTTACATTCATTTTGAGCAAGCAATGGGTTGGTAGAATTTCATATTGCAATCTGACTGGCGTGGTTTTTGATTGTACGAGGATTGCAGGAATGTGTCATATTCGAGCAGCACCAAGTTAGAGAGGACAGCTTCTAGATGTAGTAGTTATACTTGAGAGGCAACGTGATGATATTGAGGTACGTCTTGAATTTGAAAGGTTTAATTGTGGAATTAAACTTGGTGGTCAATCTCTTAATAGACGTCTTGCAGAGAAACTTATATCTATGCAATAAACAACGTAATCTCAAATCTTGCATAGACTGTCTCTCATTAAAATTATTTGTTCCACCGATGATGATGATGATGATCAATTAGTCGTTATTTGAAAAAGGGTCCTTCCCAATACATTGTCGCAAAGCACTTCACAAATAGAGGCAAAACGGCAATAAATAAATAAGCAATGAAAACAGTCAATAATTTCGCAGCGAAATGATTATGAAAGAGAAGTGGATTTCCGGGTTTTGAGAGCAAATGATTCACAAATGACTGCAATTATCTGCTGCTGCACCGTTAGTGAAGCACACACACACACGTGTTTATTTATCCGTCTGCACATTTACGTACAAGTGCATACGCGAATGTATTATTTTTTTCATATGTTGACATTTTCGTATAATGAATGCCCGACCAAAATTTTGCTTTTGGGAATTGGGTTGCGGTGTTTAACAGAAACAGGTTGTCGATTTATAAACAGGAAAAAAGTATTTTCCTGTAATGTGCAACAGGTCGGGGCGCAGTGATAGGAGTGACCTATGGAGGTTGTACCTTTCTCCGGGCAAGAGAAACCTCTAGAGGGGGTGTCATGTGATTGATTCCCCTGGAGTGAAAATACTGCTCAGAGTGAATATACATTTTATTGCCTCGTCTGCAACACGGCCCATGCTTATTGTCAACTGTCAGTATCTATGGCGGCATTCGCTGTCTGTGAAATTCAACCACACGGTGATGCAAACAAAGTTACGCTTTTGCCAGTACGTGATAGATTAGACAATTAAATGCAATTGAACGTAGTGTGCACCATTGCAAAAGCGTGCTGATGCAGAAATACTGCGAATTCGTTCAGATTAATGTACGCAAATAATAATTGCTTTAATTTACGTACAAGTGTATATATGTGTTTAATTTGCCGAGGCGCAGGCAGATGCGTACATCGCACACCAAACGTTATTATACGTTGAGCTGAGTTTAATTATAGCATGATTAGGGCAATTAATAATACACATATTAATCTGTCTCAATAGCACTGTCACATTGGAAAATTTGGTGACAGGGTGTTGAACTGAGACATTTCTTACTCGGAAGGGAGTATGCACTCTGGGGAACCACCTCTCTGGCAGTTTCACTGAAGACTCCCATTTCATCATATTCTAACGTTTATCCCGAGCGGATATTGTTCATGATGTGGCAAAATGTGCTCAGTGGTGGAGTGGTGGTGCAGCGCTTAGCATGCTGCGCTATGAAGCAGGTGACCCGTGTTCGATTCCTATGCCACAGATAACACCAGAAGCTTGTCTACCCAACCTCCTAGGGGGTGCTGAATTGACTCAGGCCAGCTTATAATTAAACCAAACTGGAAGGCACAGAAGAGGCTGGATTTTCATATCGTGGCAATCACCATCCCTTTCACCAACCCGCACTGACATTTTAGGCGAAGTATGGTCAAACAACCTCCATGACTGGCATGACACGAGGAGGCCTTCATCCATTGGTGTACTTAGAATGGCTGTAATCTATTTATTTTATGTATAAGGTGCTCAACAAGGTACGGACCAATTTATGCCACTGCTGCTACAGAACTGTTTGCATAAACCCTTTCCAACAAAGCCAGACAGCCCATATACATTTAGAGTTTTCCATCAGAATGTGTCCATGTTGATCCAGCTTAACAGAGTCTAACATGACTGTTTTTTTCAAGGTGCCAAATGATCTGGATCTTTTAACTCCCATAAATACAGTTTCAGGTTTTGTTTTGCGCGTGAGAAAAGACGATCAACATTCGCTTACGTTTGCTGACGCAAGAGAAGCGTTGTTGAATCGCAAGGCTCACTTTAAGGAAGGCTTTGCTTGGGGCGATGTTTTGGGATATCTTTGCTTCTTCAGAACAACAAGAGAACACAGCTGAGAATCCATACACGGGGGATTAACGTGAGCATTCAAGACTTCTATGTGCTTGCATCTTACATCGTTTTTTTTTCATTTGCTCACCGACTTAACGGTATCTTCAAATAAAACACTGTCAGATCAGCTCTAAAGTGAGAAGATGACTTTCCGTGGATAGCAGGTGGACTTGTCTTACGGTGTTACTGCTGCGTGGGTTTTCACGGTTGCTGCTGTAGAGTGCCGTTCGGCTTGTATTGCGTGTTCAACTCAGTTCCCCTTCCTGAACTCAGACGCGAAGAAGTTCCCAGCAGCGTTGAGCGAAACTTCAGACATCACGCCCGACAACACAGAGTGCAACCCAAACACATAGATCCCCCGTATATACTGTAGCCTTCACAGACTCATGGGGCAAAGTGCCATTAGCGAGCACCGACAAAGGCCGGCCCGGCACACGAGGGAGCGGGTGACCAAGCACCACGCCCGGCCGCCTTTGTCTCCCTAAGTGGCGATGCTTACTACACATGGCAACCGGTACTCATTTAAGGCTGAGTCGACCTAGGGGAGGCCGAGGACCGGTTGGAATATTCGCCACTTTTCTTGGTCGTGAGCGGGTATTGAACTCGGGTCGCTGGGTTCGCAGCGCTCCCCCAGAGTGCAACCCAAACACATACACACACACACGCCGCAGAGCCGTCTATGGCTCCGAGTTTTGATTGAGCTATGGCAGCAGGCACAGGAAGCGTTACGATCACTGACCCCAGCGTAATGATATCTTTTTAAGACAATATAGAGCTCCATTCCTCGACACCTCTAGC
Organism: Lampetra fluviatilis; assembly: GCF_964198595.1. Classification (NCBI taxonomy): domain Eukaryota; kingdom Metazoa; phylum Chordata; class Hyperoartia; order Petromyzontiformes; family Petromyzontidae; genus Lampetra; species Lampetra fluviatilis. The sequence continues at coordinate 3,832,583 of NC_136278.1, read as the reverse complement.
GATTGCCCTGTTGATCGTAGAGTAGCAGTTGTAGCCAACTTGGTTAATTGCTAATAATAGTAAAAACAAATCTTACCCCCCAGAACCCCAGCGCCATGTGGCAAAGCCAAAAAGCGTGTAAATAATCATGTCTTGCACGATGCAGGCAGCTGAGGGAGGCCACTGGAGAGAGACTGTTGCATATTTTCCAGCCTTGACTCTGGCCGGCTACGCTGCGCATACTTATAGGATTTGGATGAGCGTGAGAAGGCAAAGGCGAGTGGTTGCACTGTTTCAAAGGTGCACAGGCGTTGTGCTGGGGTTTTACTCGTCAACGACAAATGACTTTGACATTCTGACATCACGCCCATAATCCAACAACGTGGAATCGAGCCGGTGGATCATATGGAGTTTTGGTCCCTGTTGAAAAGCAGCGTGGCAAGTTGGGTTTTTACTTATCACAGCTGCTGACCGCCGGCCCGAAGGCCTATAATAAACACTACGTGGCCAGCAAGAGAGAAGATGCACGAATGCAGGTTAGAATACCTGGTAACACGAGTGGCAAAGGGTCAGGATAAAAAATATGTATTTTATTTTTGCTTTTTGTTCATATAGAAACACTCTGGTTTAGTTATGAAGACAGCCCTAAGACATGATGATTTCCTGACAGCTATGCTCAAAACGTCTCAACGATTTTTTTGTTTGTTTAATGCTGAATCGGATAAATGCACGACGCATTTTCTCTTTTGCTTCCACTGACGATAACATTTTGAGCCAACATGGCCATTCTATAAAACACACGCGGCTACAAAAAAAATCGGCGACAATCCCATTGAAGTAGCTTCGATTACGGGAGTCCTGCAATCGTATCCCAATAGCATTTAAGTTTTTTTTCTTTTCAGACCCACTCGACCGCAGAAACCTTTTTGTCATCGGACAGCTCAAATGCAAAACATCACTCATTTTCGACTCCGCAAAGCATAAGTAGACAATCGCACACACACACACACAAAATAACCTTTCTCTGCCTCGCATAAAATTGCAAACGACACACCGTGACATGCCGAACGGGGTGAGGTAGCCAGTCTGTCAACCGAATCTTGACTTTCCCCCAAAGGGCCCTTTTGACATTCTGGGTTCTCTGACGCATGGTGGCTTCTACAGGCTGCCCTTCCTGTCACGGAGCGGGGGGTGGGGGGGGGCTCCACTGCTTGACTGCCCCCTGACCCTGCCCCCTGCCCCATGTTTAGAGGTGCACGTCGGCCTTCGCTGAAGAGAATCATTTGCTCTCCCGTTTGAAAATGTCACAGGAGTCAAAATCTAAATACAGTACGTTTGGCACCTCATAATTCTGTGCAACCTTTTTAGTTTGTTTATTTCACGCATGTGCTCTAGGAAGCTCTCCAGTGCCAAGTCGCGTTGGTTTGCAACTCTTCGTATGCGGTGCTCATTTTGAAGAAATCTCTTTGCATGCTGTGTGTGTCTTTGTCTCCCGAGTGGGAGACAAAGGCGGCCGGGTGTGGTGTTTGCCCCCCCTCTCCCTGGTGTGCCATACCAGCCTTCATAGGTTTCTCATAAACAGCACTTGCACCAAGTCTTTTAAGGCTAAATGGGGGATATTCGTCTTTGTGTGTAGAGGAGCAGTGGCATAGTGGTTAGTGCACTGCCCAATGAACCCAGCGATCTCAGTTCGATACCCGACCACGGCTAACATAATTGGCGAGTGATATTTGAATCTGTCCTGGGCCTCTCCTAACTCAACTCAGCCTTACATGAGCACCTAGTATGGTGTCTAAACATCAGCACTGGAAAGACAAAGGTGGCCAGGCGTGGTGCTGGTCACACGACCCCCTAGCGTGCATTGTCAGCCACCACAGGCACTCGTGACTAGCACAAGCCGCAACAGTCTACATCGGCTATATTGGGAGATCTTTATTGTTTGTTTGGGTGTGTGCTTTCACTTAAACATTTCCACCCTCACCTATATTCTCCTTTGTGTTGTAACACTTAGATTTGTGGCCTGCTGTGGTGCTATCCATTTTATGTCACTGGGGGCATTCAGGAAATCCACTAATTCACCGACTGATTGTGCCTAATTGCCCTCAAGTTAAGCAGCCAAAATTCGCCCCCTTTCCCACCGCTCCAAAAACAACAGAATGTCCCACCAAGTAACGGCCAATATAACCCGTCTAACCCCTGCCAGCGTGCTTCGCGTTGGCGAGTACTGCCCCGCGCAACGTGGTCACATCTGCAGCAGGAAAGGCAGAATGTTGCGATGAACTCTTCCCTGGCCAGCAGCCTACTACCGCCTTCCCCGGAGCCATTGATAGGAGTTGGCCCCAGAAAAAAGAAGAGACAATATAACTGAACATTCGGCTTTTTGACCCATGAACACGTCCGCCACCTCGTTTAGCCTCGGAATGCACGCGTGTGTTGTCAGTCGATGAAAAATTATACACGAGTATGCAAATCACAATTTCATATTATATTTATCGGTCTAATGTGTCAATGAAGTATGTAAACATAACTCCGTGTCTCCACATACAAATACAATGACTTTCGTAAGTGGCCAGTTGGCCTTCCAGACCAAAATTTGTCTCACAGTATTTGTTCAAGCTTGCAAACTCTGGTCTGGTTTCGACCTTCTGGATCTCATCAGCAGATTCAGGTTTGTTGAACAAACGCTGCTGGGTTGCCAGATGTTATTTGCAAAATAAATACATCTCAACGACGGGGCCTTGTTCAGTGCAAAAAAAAACACTGTTGTATTCAAACTCATTATATCTGTTTTCTGTGAAGCAAGTCGGGTAAAAGTGTATTAAAAGCAAAACTCCGTTCTATCTCAGTACAGGGCGTTTCAATATTAATACTTAAACGAGCATATTCGTGACCCCAATCGTAAGTAGGTCATTGGAGAGGTAGTGGGTTATTTTTGCTTGTGTTGTTGGTGGCGAGGGAGACGGAATAGGGGCAGCAGTGTGGGTTGGCACAGATGTCAACGCGTGCCCCCCTCGGGATCAGGGACCTCCCTGTCAAAATGCCCGAGGCTTGGCATAGCCCACAAATATGTGGGGGGGGGGGCAATTGCAGTAAACCAAAAAAAAACCTCACGGGCTGATGTTTACCTTTGGAACCCCCCTGGCACTGTGATTCAAATCGGTTCCTTCTTCTTTACAGTCTTGACTCTTTACTCAATACTCAGGATATTGCAATGTTGTCACGGTTAGCACACCGGAATTTCAATCCAGAGGTTGCCAGTTCATTGAGATCTCCCAGCAAAGCAGTTGAAGCAAGAGGCAAATGTCTTAAATCCCCCTTCCTGCCTCAACTCTCCAAATTCTGTCCATCCACCAGTATAAATGGATACACCACAGTTAGTTTGTTTCTTTCTATGGTGAACTACTTCGCACAGTACGTAGGCAACTGTGGTAATCGGAGGTGTGGGGGAATGTTCAACAAACTAAGCACAAAAAGCAATTTTAAAGAAATTAGTTTTATAGCTCGGACAAGTCGCATGCGGTGGGATAAACTTTGTGTGGACACTCTCCCACTTCTGTCCAGATGACCGATCGGCAGGTTAACCGTTGTCCAAAATACCATCCAGAGTTGGCAAAAATACCATATCCACAGTTAACCAAAATGCCATCCGCAGTTGTCCAAAATTCCATCCAGTTAACCAAAATGCCATCCACAGTTGTCCAAAATGCCATCCAAAGTTGGCCAAAATGCCATTCGCAGTTGTCCAAAATTCCATCCAAAGTTGGCCAAAATGCCATCCGCAGTTGTCCAAAATGCCATCCAAAGTTGGCCAAAATGCCATCCACAGTTGTCCAAAATTCCATCCACAGTTGTCCAAAATGCCATCCAAAGTTGGCCAAAATGCCATCCACAGTTGTCCAAAATTCCATCCAAAGTTGGCCAAAATGCCATCCACAGTTGGCCAAAATGCCATCCACAGTTGTCCAAAATTCCATCCACAGTTGTCCAAAATGCCATCCGCAGTTTTCCAAAATTCCATCCAAAGTTGGCCAAAATGCCATCCACAGTTGTCCAAAATTCCATCCAAAGTTGGCCAAAATACCATCCACAGTTGTCGAAAATGCCATCCACAGTTGTCCAAAATGCCATCCGCAGTTGTCCAAAATTCCATCCAAAGTTGGCCAAAATGCCATCCACAGTTGTCCAAAATTCCATCCAAAGTTGGCCAAAATGCCATCCACAGTTGTCGAAAATGCCATCCAAAGTTGTCCAAAATGCCATCCGTAGTTGTCCAAAATTCCATCCAGTTAACCAAAATGCCATCCACAGTTGTCCAAAATGCCATCCAAAGTTGTCCAAAATTCCATCCACAGTTAACCAAAATTCCATCCACAGTTAACCAAAATGCCATCCACAGTTGTCGAAAATGCCATCCAAAGTTGTCCAAAATGCCATCCGCAGTTGTCCAAAATTCCATCCACAGTTAACCAAAATGCCATCCACAGTTGTCGAAAATGCCATCCAAAGTTGTCCAAAATGCCATCCGCAGTTGTCCAAAATTCCATCCAGTTAACCAAAATGCCATCCGCAGTTGTCCAAAATTCAATCCAGTTAACCAAAATGCCATCCACAGTTAACCAAAATTCCATCCACAGTTGTCCAAAATGCCATCCGCAGTTGTCCAAAATTCCATCTACAGCTCTGTCGAGTGGAGAGCCCCTTCCACCAGCAGCGGCGCGGATCAGACAATTGCAGACCTGCGCTTTTTCACCTTTTACCTCATCTGCTCTAAATGTTCCCCCACCCAGCCGGCAAGGAAGGGGCGTGCCCTGCCTGCAGCTTTGCCCCCCGCCATGCTCGGGGTAAACGAATCCGCGTGTAAATACTGCATTGGAACCCCATCGCCCGCGCATGCCACCGCAGTGGCGGAGGCGGCGGCGACGCGGGCAGCGAGCGAGTGGGCGCGTTGCCGCGCACGCGAGCAACTGCCAATAAGCATACGGCGTTGTAAAGCTAACCCGCCGGAGCTCTTTAGAGACCCCCGTATTTATTGCTAATCCATAGAGGTAGCTTTCAGGCCTGAGTGCCCATTGAGATCAATTGCCTTCCGGTTCTAAAACTCTGCTGTATTGCTGGACTGCAGTTATAAACATTGACAGCTGCAACTTTTGAATTATTTAGCAGAAAGCACGGCGTGGGAAGGGGAAAAATGTAAAAGGGACTTGACTTGTACACACAGATGCTGTGAATGCCAAATGGATCACTGTAACCTGGCGAGTAGCGTTTAAAGGCATTAGGAGGGCCAAAATTGTGGCGTACTGTTGGTCTTCGGCCCTGCTGTCTTGTTTTACCAGTAAAACGCATAAGACATGGGCTCTCTTTATTTTCACTGATTGCAATGCGGCTTTTATTGCGTGTACGAGTATTGTTTTTGCGGTTAAACTAAAATAAATCAGAGGCTAGTGAAATTACATCTGTGGTGTGAATACTGAAATCTTTGGTAGAACACTTGAGCTAAGTGGTCCCGTGTTTATTGAAATTGTCTCTGGCTGTGAAGTCAACGACGTAATCAGGACTTGGAGTGACATTTATCACTTGATTGATTACAACATGTGGTTTGTTAGTTGGCGTCTGTAACAACTCATTGATTCCTCAATTAATGTCCATGATTAAGCTCACAATTCACGGAATCAGATTTATGAGAATGGACCTTTTTTTCAAAGCCTATATGATGTATATAATGGGTTCATGTGACCATTGCAGTCACTAGAGGCCACTACATTCATACAAGAAACATCAAGGAATCAGTTTTTTTTTAATCAAATAATGTAATTCATACAAGAAACATCAAGGAATCTGTTTTTTTGTTTATCAAATAATGACCCTGAATCATCGCCATTCATCAAATCGCCAAAGAAGTGGCTCATTACACCTCTGTTTGCTCGGATAACAGGACATTTTTTAAAATTGAAATTCGTGTGAAGCATCCACGTAAATAAAATAAAAAGCCTCATCATCTGTGTACCTTTGGATGTGTTATTAGGAGAGTGGATTTGATGAAAGGAGAGGCACAGGTGAGAGGTTCAAGGAGAGAGAAATCAGAGCACCTCACCCCATGCAATATTGGAACGCTTGGCTTCAGAGTAAAGTTCAAGCCAAGCTTATTTGTATAACCAGGTGAGAACTCAAGAGACCAGGATAGTCCCATTTGCAAGAGGTAACCTGGGTCACCAAACTGACAAGGGCAAAACAAGTACAACAAAGTACAGCAATCAAGGAAATAGAAATCAGAGCACAAACAGCTGTCATTTGAGAAATCGAAACTATTGCACGAACATGATCAATTTTAAATGAAGAATAAGATCACCCTGTACCTTTGGGTATATATATATGATATAAACATCTCCCATTAGCACGGTTGGCTACGTGCAGTGCGAAAGAAGTTCAACATATATACAACATACATTATTCTGGTCGGCAATGTGCAGTCACTGCATGCATGGCAGTGTGCACACGGGCATGGCTCTGCGAAGAGACGCACGGAGAGCGTGGGGGAGATTTTGCCTCTCTCACTTGGCCGGTTCATCTCACCGGCGTATGAGGGCTGTGCACTTTCCCTCCTTGAGCATAAATCTAAGCTAAAAGCATTCAAGCCGCCACCTCTCGCATGCCTCTCAGCTACAAACTGTGATTAATTTCATTAATAGCGAGCCTATTGGCAAGCCGCTCGTGTTCTCGCTATGATTCAGTATTTCTTGACAGAGCAGGCCACGCTCAGCTTCATCATCTGCAAAAAAAAAATATCCACAGTATGCGAAATGAAGGATTCGGTGAAAGCTGCAAATAACAACAAAAAACATCTCGGTCACAACACCGGCTAGTGGTGTTAAGCAATGCACAATTACATGCAGCTGAAACTGTCTTGACATTTCTTTATGGACCTATGCTGCCATCTAAAGGGTAATGTCTGAAGCAAAGATGCCTTCACAGACTTTTGGTGCAAGTGCTGTTTGCGAGCACCTAATAAGGCCGGCACTGAACACGATATTGGGTGGTCTGGTCAGCCGCCTTTGTCTCTCCAATGTTAATATTTACGCACTGCACCAGGCACACGTTTAAGGCTGAGTCAACCTCAGAGAAAGGCCAGGACCGGTTCAGATGTTCATCACTGATGTTGGCCCGAAGCAGGAATGAAACTCGGTTCGCGGGGTCCGTAGCACAGTGCACTAACCACGATACCACTTGCTCCTCGTGCATTGGTTCTTTAGGCTCACGGTACATGAATAACATTGCTCGTTTAGGAACGATGTTTTTCTCAATTGGTATATGTCACCTAAATGCCTTTATAACTGCACAATTCTTGTAACTTGGGTTATCACAATTTGTTCTTGCATTGCTGAAGAAGAAAACACATTCATTAATAACACTGCGTTCAAAGTGAAACAAGATATTCGAGGCGATATTTTGGCCAACGGTCCTTCTTCCAATGAATGTATTGAGTGTTTTGCGTGATTTGTGCTTGTGCACCACTGCAAATGCAGTGTCGCCAAAATAATCGTGCATTGTAAGCTCTATTAAACAGTTCAGTCTTGGAGACACTATGAGACCGGGTGCATTCCAGGTAAAGGGTCAAAGGCCATCCAACCTACTCGTGGTATCTATTTAACAGAAGAAGGTAACAATGTTGAACACATCTATACCAACATAGAATAACGTGATAAAATGTCAAATCACAAGACATTTGGAAAAGTACTTAAAATATGAGGGTCTTCAAACTCTAACTTCATGCTGTCTGAATTTCCATAAATCCAGACCTGATTGTATTTTGGATGATGCAAAGAGTTTGCTTCAGAGAGTTTCTGTGAAACAAACTTTTTGGCATAACCTCTGTGTCTGTGGTCAAGTGCACATACTTTTGTTTGAAGTTGTTTAAATTCTCTATAGTTTCTTTGTCTCTCCCCCCCACCTCCACCCATGCCATAATATGTCAAAGGAGCGCTGTAAATGCAAAAACACACACGCGATATTTTTTTCTGCAGTTTCTGATCAGAGTGCTGTGATGTGTCCCTCGCGACAAGTTAGCAAAAGCAGTCCGGAGCAGCTATAATGCGTTTACCAAACGCTGCAGGCATGCATAGGGCATCGAACGGCATCCCGGCTAGCCACGTCACTTCGTATCTTTTTTGCATTCGAAACGGACAGACATCGAAACCGGCCGGTACGTTCCCCCGGCACTTTAGCACGCGCATACGCGGCGATCTGTACTTTTGAATCAAGCATGTGCAAAATACAACCCCCCTCTCCACCACCCCCACGCACACCCATGCATGCACGCGCGCACGGACACGCGCGCTGGCACACGCAGGCGCATTACGCGATCAATACACCCGTGGGGAGTTGTGTCCTCTCTTCTTCTCCGCGTGCACGTAATTGGCTTCTCGCTACACTAACGGCACCGCACCGCACGGCCCTCGCACCCAATACATCAGGGCAGCTCCCGTGCACGCTGTCAGCGATTTCCATCCCCACTATTTACGGGTAACAAGGCCATTTAGGGTAATAATTTCTAGCTAACAAGCCACCTAGGCCTGAATTGTTGCTCAGAAGATGGGGTTGCGACCCGTTCATATACCTCGATGCTTCCCTCCCCCCCCACCACCACCCTCACATTTGAGGCATGAACTACAGGTGCTCTTCTTTTTGATCTGGATAGGACGAAGTGCACCGCACGCATAATTTGAGTCTGACGGGCGCAAAGTTCAGGGCGTTTTCACATCTTTCGTATCATTCCTCCGCTCGCATCTGACCCATTTCACGCGAAGCCAAGTTTGTGGGGTTGAGGGTTTTTTTTTTTACCAGAACACGGTCGTGCAATTTTACAAATATTCGCCAAAAAGAGAGACTGGCGGAAAAAAAGAAAAGGCTGGTCGAGAATTCGAATTTTAAAAACAAACTCTGACACTTTGAATGGGGCGTTCTGTTATTCGCCGGCACTGGCTGAAGTTTTCATCGCTTGGTTATTGTATGTGTAAATAAGGACAGTGTATGTGCGTGTGTGTTTACATGGGTGGCTATCAGCTCTTGTTTGGGTGGAAGGTGGACAGTTGTATTGTGCAGATGTCTTTACGGCGGGCTCAGGACGGTAACTCCTGTCTCTCTATGGGCCTAATGAGGACAAGTGTGCCGCAGTGTGCATACAGAATGTGCGGAGCGCGATCGTCAGCAGTAGATTTACCTCGGCACGGTTGCTCGCCCCCCCCGCCCCCCCCAAAAAAAACCAAAGACATTGCCGAGCAGATATATGAACATAGTTTCTTACATTTTCTGTACACCGGCTGCAAACAGTTTGCGACATATGCTGAACCGGTTTTTAATTTTGCAACTCTTTTGCAAGTCACGTTTTTGTTGTTGTTGTAATTTCTACGTTTTGATTAATTCTGTACAAAAACATTGAAAGTGATTTTTATTTTATATTTCGATGTAAATTCATGCGTCGTGTCGAGGTGTGCGAGTGGGCACATCAACATTTTATGAGTTGCATAAATAATGTATTCGCTACTTATTTATATTAATTTAAGGAACCCAGCAGCAGTCTCTGTATTAGGTCAAGTGAAACAAATTGCCGTTTTAAATTTAAAGTTCCGTTGTGATTTTGGGAGAGATGGGATAACAGGAAGGAAAAAAAAAGGTTTTATCACTATACATAAAACATCGTTACGGTAACTTAAATGTTAGCAGTAACTGAATTTGCAGTCCTGGGTTAATTTATAATTTTTCTATTGATTTGGTGTCCCTCTGACTCCCCACTGGGTTTCTCATTGCATGCTTTTAGTCGTATATATATTAAATAATCATGAAATCTAACGCCGCGGGCATTGTACAGTTTCAGCGGCCGGAGAAAATATGAGCCGTATGAACACTGCTCCTCCATTTCCATTAGCTGCCCACCATTTCTGAGCGGGCCCCCTAATTTGCGCCCAGGCAGGGAAAGTAAATGGCTTTTAATAAGACATTAGCCGTAAATTTCATTAAGGGCCCATTTAGATTAGGATCGGGGATTGTGTTGCCTTGGCAACTGCGGGCTGACCAATCGTGATTCCTGGCGAACAACCATAACTCAAAATTATCACTTGACGCAACGTTAATTTACAAGTCTGTGGGTTGGGTCGAGAACAAATGTGCAGTTCGGATTGCTAAAGTATTTAAACACGATATGACTAACAGAATAATTTCACTGCACTTTCCGTTGTACGGCATGAAATGTTTGGTTGTTTGCTGGCCAAGGTTTAATGTTTTTTTTTAGTCCCGAAAGTAAATGGCTTATTACTCTAATTCATTTCACAATTTAGATGGACACTGAGAGGGTTTAGAGTGCATTTTTAGATATTCTCTTAGAACGTGCCAGGCGATGGTGGTGCGCGCCTGTGCAGCCGAGGATCGGTGGATCACACCAACGACAGAATATTGCGAGACTCACCATCGCCATCGAGGAGGTTGCAAAACCCTGGCTTGCCAGCACAAAGCAGTACAGCAAGATGTGGGCTGACATCATCTGTCCCTTCTGTATTCGGATGGAGCATTCCCCCACCACCCCCCCTCGCATGTGTGAGTTGTCTCCCGGAGCTCCGGTTTCCTCCCACATGTGTAATATAAACACTTATTGGCTGAAACCATCTTAATATATAAAGAACTGCAGAGCAAAATATTTTGGTAGCGCCGGCTCACTGCCTCACAGCTCTCAGGAGAGTCTGTGATTCCTCCTCAGCGATTGAGAGATGCAATTTTGCGTGAACGATGTTTTCTAAAATTAATCATTCGATTACACATTTTTTTTTATGGAATAATAATTGGCAGAGGTGTGGACTCGAGTCATGCGACTTGGACTCGAGTCAGACTCGAGTCATGATTTTGATGACTTCAGACTCGACTTGGACTTGCCTCATCTTTGACTCGACTTGACTCGGGACTCGAGAGCAAAGACTTGATACTTACTTGTGACTTGCATAACAATGACTTTGTCCCACCTCTGATCATTGGCATATGGTTTGGAGAGGTGGCGCAGTGGTTATCGCACTGTGATCTACACCTATCTACCAGAGTTCGAATTCCCAGGCGTGGCGAGTGAAATCTGAACCGGTCCTTGCACCCCCAATCACCAAGCCACACTGACCAGCAGGGTCAAGGATGGTCAAACAACCTGCAACAGCATGGGGATGCCTTCAACAGTGGATTGACAAAGCACCGACTGAAACGTAGTAGTAGTAGTAGTATGATTATCATAATTTTAAATAGTCCAAAAAAATACACGAGTAAAAATATGTACATATCTCTCATAAATACTTTAATGGTAACAAATTTGATGGAATATGGGGATTTGTGGGAATTGTTTTTAGAGCGCCCCTGAGTAAACGAGAGCACGATCACTGTTCAGCATAATTACGCCGCCGCTCTCACTGAGTGGCAACGGGATTGGCACCCGAGACGCAGACGAGGGAAGATTGGTGTTTCCAAATTGCCCTGAAGGCAAATTTATTTAGCATCAGGATAATTAATGAATGAATATGGGAATGAAGCTGTTGGAGAACGTGTCTCTCTCTCTCTCCGCGTTAATGACGGGCGGCCTCAGCGATTTGCTGTTCCGATTAATTCTGACCGAGCCTGCTCCTGTAGGCAACACGCGACCCCCGTCACTATTGCTGCTTGGATGCAACAATGGGTGTTAAATGACGCAAATTAATGGGCCTGTCCGTACAAGTCAATGGGTCCCCTGGCTCACGTTATCACGTAAGTCCTTCACCCGCGTCGCTACCAGCCTCCGTTTCCTCTGTGCCTCCTCCAAGACCTTACTGTGTGCAGGCCAAGGCCTGTGCCGAACACAGTGCAAGATCCGATTATGTGGCTTTAGCTGTCATGATTTCATATTAGTTTCGCATTACGTCAAAATCCTCGCAGGGACAGTTCAACAGTTCTGACCGTTTGAGTTGGCAGTGTCAGAATTGCACCCAAAAAAATCCTCACGTCAAGCTTTGAGGGATTCCAAAACTATCGTATAAAAATGGCATTTCTCAAACGAATACAATTCTGTGATTTCTCGAGCTCGCACAGTGGATGATGGTCATATCTTATGTCACACACACACCCGCTTTACACTTCCCCACCCACAACCTGATCAACAGCCATATCGCTCTGTTCCGTACATCACGAATCCATATGCCTCGTTCATAAAATATAATATTCTCCCTCCTAGTCTTGTATTCGTATGCCCTTTAGTGCAATTGTACAGCTTCAAATCCTTGTGCATCCTCCTGTCCCACTGTAATATTATCCTCTCCAAGAAGCCATGTCAACCCCATCTCATTGGACACGGTGGTTCGGATGTCTTGTAACCCCTATTTAATTCTCTAAAACTTAATATTTGGTAAGCAAGGTTTATTTGAAACAGAAATTAATATTAAAAGGAAAACAATGCTAGGTATCAATTAATTGGGGGGGGGGGGGGGATACAAGACATCTAGAACACCATCTACAAACGCTTCATAACTGTATTGAAACCATTAAATATAGTGTCTCACTCCCTACGCCTTACATTGAAATGATAATCAAATGCGCGACTTTCACTCCCGTGCCACCTCTTTACTGCCTCTTAACTGTAAATGAAAATGTCTGTCTTCGGGGGTATGTTACCACACCTATCCGCGCGTTCTTTGAGTCACACGTATTACCTCTTTGAATAACAAATGCCTTAGTTACCCCCCCACACACACACTCCGTGCATAGAAAAATAATAAATAACGCAACGTGTAAAGGGCCCATATTGTGCTGCGCAAACTCCAAGCAATATCTCCACAGTGGTGGCCTTCACTAATCTGCAGATGCAACGGTTTAATATTACAAGGGGCTCTTTTGTTCACGTCCTCTTACCTACAATTACCGTAAATAGCCGATGAGGTGAAGCTTGGACTCGCCCAGTTGTGTGCGTATTACAAAGCTATATACAATAACAAATTACTGCGAAGTGCTGTCGCTAATTCATCCGTTTCAGTGGCGACTATATGACACATTACAGAGGGGTTTACTACGGCGGGGGATCGAGATCATTATATTGGGAGGACGAACTCATAACCACGTCCTCCGTGTAGGGGTCAGGGGTCAAAATTGCTGTGCGACCTGGAAAAGTAAAGACAGCGGTGGCAAGGTGCGGTGGCTTCGACGGCACTGGCAATGATGACCTCCTAAACATGAACTCGAGTTCCCCTTCGCCCACATCGAGGAGCTGTCTCTGAGTTGAAGGCAAATGCGCTCCCAGGGCCAACCGACAGAATGACCACCGGCCACATTCTTAGCTCTGCCCTCCAGCGTCATTCGGTTAATTTTTTGTTATTTGAAGCGGTGGTGAAACTGTGCACTCGCTCCGCGGACGTAAAGTAGCCCCGATTAGCAAGTGGGCATGTAATTGTGTGCCCCTTTACAGGAGTGCTGGTTAACTTCCAGTGTGCCCAGCAGGGGATTTGTGGTGAGTGTGCCACGGCTATTAATGGCCCTTTTTGTTTGCCCCTAGATTGAGACCACGTGTGGGTTCCGCAAGCGAGCAAACAGGCGAGTCGGAGCTCAGCCAGCTAAATCCATGAAGGTCAAACGCGGCGCTATCCACTGCGGGGTGCTCTGCTAACTTTGCCGTGGCACGACCGTGGAACAACTATAAACAACGTCGTTAGCCTTCATCTAAAGGGCCCCCATAAGATATGCAGAATTATCAGACATAAAAAAACAGAAAAGCTGCGCTCGCTTTTTAACTTCACATCTATAGTGCAAATTCCTTGTGCGTGTCCAAAAAGAGTCAAAGTCAAAGTGATTTCCTGCAAAAAAAAAAGCGCAGAATGAGTGTTCATCTCCAGTTTACAGCCCTGAGCCAGCGGTAGAAGTTCCACACTCCGTTGGCAGAGGGAGAGTCTGTCCGTAGGACAACCACTGCGTCAAAACGGATGTTTCATAATGGCGCCTTGCACAATTTGGAAGTGTGCACAACACGTGTTCTCAGATTCTCAGTCCCGGACAATTTTCAAGTTTACACTCGCCGTCTTACAAGAGCCTCTGCGGGCTTGTTCCTGCCTACATTTCCTCTCTCGACTTGCTCTACCACCCTTCAGGTGCCCTCGGCTCTAGTGACCATAAAGGTCTTCTGCCAAAAGCCTCAGTCAACCTTTGCTTTACGAGAGTGGCACACTTTCTGTAAATCCTCCCCATAGTTCACTACAGTGATTTTGCTGTGGCTGTTCCACCTGATGACGGAAGCTTGTGTTGCCTCCGAAACGTCGTGATTTAATTTAGTTATTTTCATTTTGTTATTTTTGTTATAATTTTTATTTTTCATCTACGTTACTTTACCGAAAGAACCAAAGAGTATGGATCGTTGCAGTCACGAAAACTTCAAATCTAGAACCTCTCCATAGTCTCGAATTCCTTTGCTCTGACCCTCTCTACACAGCTGATACCCTTCCCTGTGTGAGTCTTGACTGAAGATGTCCCTCTACTCATCTGCACATGACTATCCCCTATGAAGTGTCTTCATATGCAATTCCGCCATAACGTTCGATCAGCTCCCTCTCGTGCTCTTAAAAACAAAAAAATCCTCACACATCTTTCTCCTAATTGTACGGCGTCTTGCGATGCAATCACATAACGACGTTTTATATAGAATTGTTCTATTTGTGCAGTTGAAAATTGCGCTTTTACATATATTAAATGCCCATGCACATGTGAATTGAAGTATCAATGACCAATCATAATTACTGGTGGCAGAGCGTGACCAACAGGCAAGAGGGTTAATTGTCAGCACAGCCGCAATCTCGCAAAGGTGATAGCAGCTGTAGGGGTGTTACACATTGTTCTGGAGCCCCTGTATCACTAGCAAGTCATCAGTAGCTCTAACTTTGTAAAATAACACCATGTATTTTTAGAGTAATGCGAAAATTAAGCAATTAAAACTCTACACGTTTAATTTTCACGCTAAAGTCCACTGAACAATTGTTAATCACTCCGGACGTTATTCTTGGTTATTTGTTTGTGGTTGGTTGTCTTTTTCCAGTTGCTAAAGCCAATTATCATATGATATTTGAGCAACTAATCATTTGTCTTACAAATTATTCTACTTTTATTTCATTGAGATGTTACATTTTACAATTGGTTATCGTGTGACTACTGTACAATCTCAGCACAATGTTTATGATCCATATTAAACTAATGATGTACAGCCCTTTGTCAATCCACTGCTGGATGAAAGCCTTACCATTCAATGTCTTGACAAAGACGGTCCCAGCATCATGCGCTTTCAGATGCGCTTCTGCGGCCGTCTGGAACGCTCTTCCTTTTGATATTAGGAAGCCACTGGCGTGTTGCACTTTTAAATGTAGATTGAAACTAATTTATTTTTGAAAAATTTTTTTAGTTCGTTGTCGTTCCCCCGCACCTCTGATAAGCATGGTTGGCTACGTATAATGCGAAAGAAGTTCTACATACATACATGGAGGCTTTGGCCATAATTTACCATGCTGGTTGTGAAGGGCAGGGCAACAGAACCATAATGTTCCGTATAATTCTTCCTTAAATGCAGAATATTTGAGTTTACACTTTAAAAAATGCATAACCATCGATATTGGTCCCCGTTCATACAAAACCTATAACGGCTTTGATCATTGCCATCATCAGTCGAGGGCCGCCATCTGCTGGTTAAAACTAGATATACATTTGCTATTAAATGTAGTGCTTGTAAATGTCTAAGACAAATACATACATATTTATTCATAAGGTTCATGGCACATTCACAGAATCGCATGTATGAATCAACGTTTCTTTTCAATGTAATAAAATCATATTGGTATATTTAGGCAATATAGTGAACAAAACTGTAAATCGGATCGAACAGATATACCAATGAGATGGCAAAAAATGTACAATAATTCTTTAATTGAATCGTAGGTGTGAATCAACGATTCACCAAATTGCCAAGATGGTTGTCACATCCCAAGCATCTGCAGGAATTTCGGGGAAATGTTTTATGCCACCGACTTATATTTCCATTCAGTAGATAAGCGGAGTCTTCGTTTTACAAAAATGTACTTTGGCAGGTGCGGCGTTGTGCTGAAAGTTGCACATCCCCAAAATATCAACATTCCAGACAGGCGAGAGCAGTGTTCTTCACTAATTTGCAGAGGGGAGCCACTGTCGCCGATAAGACATCATCTGTATGAGAGCTGCCACACATTCGAAACCATTGGGATTTCACGGCAATCATGGGGAGGTTTTGTCACATTGGTGTATTGTCGGGGGCCGCACTAAAGGCCACCAGGGACTGCCAGTAGCCCGCGGGCCTTGCAATGAATAAGTGGGCTAGGGTAATTATTAAACAATGATAATAGGTTATACAATAAGATAATCGACAATGCGGATAATCTGTAGGTCTGGATAACGCCTCCTAGATCATCAAAAGGTATCTTAGGATCGTTAGTTTGTAAAGGTCAAATTTGTAAAACATACAGGATATATTTTTTCCTTTCACCCAAAATGTTTTGCTGTGGATTACTGGCCTTGACACTGCTTGTCCACTTGAGCATTTATAATAGTCCAGAACTTGAGCTCTGCGTGTGTGGTCAGGGGGAGCCATTGAATCTCAACTGGCTCCACGAGCAGTCATACTCTTAGTTCTTTCGGTAAAGTCACGTAGGTAAAAAATGAAATTAAAATTAATAAAAATAAACAATAAAAAAATCACGACGTTTCGGAGGCAACACAAGTCTCCGTCATCAGGTGGGACCGTCACAGCCACATTTGCTGCATCACGAGCAGTGTTAGCTATTCCTGTTGTTTTCTGAAATTACAATCAAGGGGTCAATTCGGATATGTCGAACGACAAATATGAAGTCAGTAACCACACAAAAATAAACATTTTATTAACATTTCAAGCTTTTTTTCACAATTCAGCGTTTGCATAAACGAGTTACACCAGGAACAATTGAATACAATTAGAAAACGTTCCAACTTCACACCGATGGAAACGTTGAAACTTTAGAAAAATTATATCTACAGTATGTACTTTTTCAAACTTACGGGGTCAAACCAATATTCATTACAAAAGTCATAACCATACCCAGCATCATGATGCAGATTATAGGTTACAATTACGATTTGGTTGTACGCAGGGTCAAATTCAGAGGGTTCTTCCTCCTCAAACACGCAAACTAATAAATCAGAACATTTATGAAGGCACATGTGGAAAAAAAGCCCCCGTCTCTCAGGTTAAAGTAACTATTGTGCATTTTATAATTTGGTTACAATATATTTTGCTTGAGTACACAGTACCAACTAACATTTTAATGATTGGAAAGTACAATGTCGCATATTCATCTATCACGTAGCCACCCTGTGCACCACCCTATGCAGTATGTCCACACTTTAACTGTCATTCTCTATAGATGTTCAACAAATCTTGACCTTTTCATATATACAGGAATTAATTCTTAACCTTGCCTACCTACCTTTGCGTACGTCTAGAGTATAGATAGGAAAGCATTTCCCCATGTTCAGACAATTTTCACTTTTTTGTCCAGTAACCTATTTGCGTATATTGTAAAGTGCTATTTTCTGGAGATGTTCATCAAATTCAACCTTTTCACAAAGCTGCCGAGACCTCAGGCCCCCGCGAGTGGGGTACATGTGATGCTGCCATGTACTGTTACTGTTTCTGTTGTGTGTGTACGAGTGATGAAGACAATGTTTGGGTTCAATGGCATTCACCGAAAATGAAAATATCCCATGATGGCGGTGGCCATTTCTGAATGATTTGAGAACGAATTAATGCTCTAGGGCAGGGGTCTGCAACCTTTAAGACATAAAGAGCCACTTGGACCCGTTTCCGAAGGAAAAAATAAACTGGGAGCCGCAAAACCATTGCAACATTTAAAACAAATATAACACTGCATATATTGTTTCTTACCTTATTGCTATATACAGGATCGTACAGTCAGCTGTCAATCTGAATAAAAAAAGGACTTTTTCACTTAACAATGTAAAATATATTTTTGCAAATTAATAGCTAAATTACCTGGTTAATGGGATTTTTGCTCCTGAACCTCAGTGCACAGTGTCTGCACATCAGGGCTGTAAGACGTCACCTTCATTTTCACACAGGCTTGCAAGCTGTCATCTGTGAGGCGTGATCGATGTTTGTTTTTAATATAGTTCATGTTGGAGAAGACCTGCTCACATACATATGTGGAGCCGAAGATCGACAGGACTCCAAATGCATACTTTTTCATGTTTATATAAGTGTTGGGGATGGCATTCCATGTTTCGAATACAAGTTTGTCCTGTTTGGGAAGGTTTTCAATATCACTCCATTTATGATTCTGAGCCAGAATGGCCTTCTGACGGGCAACATCCTCAAGAGTAGCGGTCAAGCATTTGAACTTGGACACCCATATATCTTTGTCGGCTATATCGGCCAGTTCCATCTCAAGATCAGGTTGACTTACACCTGCAAATGCAGTCATATTCAATAGGGATGGATCGATCGCCAGGGGAGTGACAGGGAAGGATAATGTCGTTTTTTCCTCTCTGAACTCACAGAATCGTTTCCCAAACGAACTTTGCATTGTGGTGATTGCAGACTTGAAATATTCCAAATTTATCGTATCATGACTTTGTTTGAACTCTCTCAAAGAGGGAAAGTGAGACAGTGTACCTCTCTGTAAATCTTTGACAAACACTGTCAACTTGCTCTCGAATGCCAAAACCTCCTCCAGCATGTGCAGGGCTGTGCCTCCTTTCCCCTGAAGGGTTTTATTTAGCGTGTTTAGATGTGCTGTCATGTCTACCATAAAATGTAATTTTTCCAGCCACTCTGGCTGTTCCAGCTCAGCAAAGGTGAGCTCTTTGCTGCCCAGGAAGGTTTTTACTTCTTCCAAACATGTGACAAAGCAACGGCAACGTTATTGCCTGTCACCGGGCGGGCAGTGTGGAGCGGAGCGGCGACCTGTCAGCAGCGGCAACGCCAGAGCAGGTGTCACAGTGCGCCTCCTCCCCTCGCTAGCATCCGCCCCGGAGCCGCGGTCAAGGTTCAAAAGAGCCGCATGCGGCTCCGGAGCCGCAGGTTGCCGACCCCTGCTCTAGGGAATGACGGTTGCCACAATAATGTCTTAATGAATCAATAAAAAGTTACACATCATTGTCAGCTGAACACTATAACCAACTTAAAAAAAATTAGTCCATGTTTGCGAGCCAAAAAAACAATCGCGATGGTGGATTGCACTATCTACACAACGATGCATATTTGATCATCTCTGTACCACGCTGAAATTGTTCACATTGATAAAATAAAAAATATATAACAGCTCTATGTTAATCCACTTGTAGATGAAGGCCTCTCCACACAATGTCACGTGGGTTCTTGACCTAACTTCACCACACTGGTCCGTGTAGGTTTGTAGGGTGGGACCAGGAACAGTTCTGATATCACCCACCACCGAGCCGTGTCTGTGAATCTCAAGTCAGTGGGTTATTTATTTATTTAAAATATTTAACCTGGAAAGTCCCGCGAGATGTAACATCTCATTTGCGAGGGTGACAAGTGACACATTACACAGCGAGGGGCGAAGGGTCCCTTGTAGGATCACGAGCAGGACTGGGCAGGTTAGTAGTGTAGTATGCTAACTACTGTGCCACTGCTCCATCTCCACCTTGTGATACCACTAAAGCTATTTATCAGCATGGCGAGTAGCAGCAAGCCTTCTTGGATATTTTGTTTGTGAATCTACCAACATCATGCTCCCCACAAGCAATGCAACAACCCGTTCAGAATGGCCCCAATTGTGTGTAAAGCAGAACATTTAGTTGGCAAAGGGTGGCGGCCTTTTCAAACAAGTTTTCTGTATCCCCGTTTCACGCGTTTTGGTGAATTCCTGCCGGAAATTATAACAAGACAATGTGGTAGGCTAGTATTGATTGTGTGAGGCTGTGTTGATCCAGCATGCAGAACGCTTCTATTGTCTATATCCACGTGTGTTTTATTGTGTTTGAAGTCCTCATTGAGAAAGTATCTGCTGGAATATTCACATTGCATCTCCATTAGGCTGGGGGGCATCTGGTGGGGGTCTGAGCCCAGCATCATGTTCTGCCGTGTCGACGTTGTCGCTGCTCTCCTCTGCCCCGAGTTTGCGGTGGCACATGGGGCAAGTGTCCTGCACATAGAACCACTTGCGCAGGCAACTGGGGTGGTACATGTGGCCGCAAGGAGTCAATACCGCCACCTTCATGTCCTGAAGATAAAACAAAATTTAAAACAATAGTTAAGCATGGCGTAGTATGACATTTTTTTTTATTATAAAAAAAGCAATTAACACCTATCTGAATATTTTTTGTGCGAACGCTAACATTTTAATTTAACAACACAAAATTAAGTGGTTAAAAATAAAACAGGAGACAAATGTTGTTGCACCACACAATGTGAGCCATGTATCGTACAAACATTTTCTAAAATGTACAACACCCATCTCACAAACCTTGAACATTAAAATTAATCTCATATGGCATATATAGATTCTGAGCCTTGGACATAAAACAGATTCTAATAGTCACTGTAATGGAACTACAAATTGTCTTGCTTTCGCCAGCTCAGTCTCGGTTTACAAAAGCTATCCTGGTATCCATAAGAATCTGTTAAAATCGGGATTTTGTCCCATTATAACATTTTCTGGCATCGTGCATGATCATGAAATGAACCAAATGTGGGGCTACCGGAGTAGCAGAGGTCGCAATCGGGTACCCTATACCCGTACCCTACCCGATACCCGGCTACCCGTACCCGGCCGGGTACGGGTACGGATACCCGTTTGCGACCCTGGTGCGGCCGGGTACGGGTACGGGTAGGCCGTGAGTCACTGGTGAGTCACCGTTTGTCACTCATTTCCCAACGTCTTGTCTCTTCTCACAATTCAAGTTCCTAGAATCAACCCACCCGCGCCTGCAACATGGCTTCATCCCAGAGGTCGCAATCGGGTACCCGATACCCGTACCCTACCCGATACCCGGCTACCCGTACCCAGCCAGGTACGGGTACCCGTTTGCGACCCTGGTGCGGCCGGGTACGGGTAAGGAATCAAAACCCGTTTGCGACCTCTGCAGAGTAGTGGACAGTGTTGGTAGAGGAGGTAGGCCTGTGAGCAGTAGGTGGGTCAACATTAAACATTTCCAAGGCCTCTCACTGTGGCCAGGGCTAGTGATTGAGTCGGCGTGACTTTGTAAAAGTGGGCAGGGCTGAAGAAGGGAGGTGCTACCCTAGTTTACCACGTGTCCTGGCTGAGCCATCTCAACGTTTGGCAGCTTTAAACGTCTCACAGCTCAAAGGAGTGGAATGAAAACTTGAGGTGACCCCTGTACATTTTACTTGGCTCGTTTCCAATGTTACGTATGCACGCACCTGGTAACAGACTGGGCACACGTCTCCATGTTGCGCCAACAGTTGCGGCGAGGCCCTCTGCATGGCAGCCACGCGGGATCCAGCCATGCGCCGTAGCTTCAGGCTGCGCCAGCCGGCACGTGCGCGCTGCCACAGGTTGTAGTAGGCGTAGGCGAGCACCACAGTCACGCCGGACCAGCTCCATCCACCGCCCGTCCACTCGAGCAGGCTGAACACCACGAGCCCCAGAGATGCCAAAAACTCCAGGCCGCGGCAAAACCCCTGAAGGCATAGGTGATGACAGCTAAGGTCAAGAGATCGTCATCACGGCTGTTGCCATTGATGCGGCTACACCTCACCATCACTCCCTTCCTCCCATTAGATCTTGTAGTTTGTTGTAATGTTGACACTTGGCATTTAAGGACTGCTCTTACAGTATCTCATCATCTGGCTATGTCTTTGCCTTGGTTTCTGAACTCTGGGTGCCCATTATAATGCATGTCATTGAACCTGCTTTCATCTATCCTACACATTTGTCTCATACAATGTGACCTTTTTTTCTCCAGATTATATCTAACAACAATCTGTTTGTTTGTTCAATTAAGAACTTTCAAGGTGCTTACCCTATCAATGAAATTGACAATACTCACACATTGGTGCCAGCCTGTTATGTAAAACACAGCATATATATTCTTACATTGTTTTAATGCATTCCTGCCATTGTCTTAACAGTTAACATGTACTATTATACAAAACCTATGTAAAATATTGAAAAGTACTGTGGGCATGTGTGCAAATGTATCTTTAATATTTAAACTGTACACTTAAAATATTCAAACGTGCGGACAATTCAGTAAGCTCTTTGAGATTTCAATCTAATTCAATGCTAGAACTCAAGTCATAATATATGTGATAATTAAGAAAAACTTATCATCCTCACCTGCAGGTAATAGACAACATCATCCATGAATTCGGGAGGCCAGTCACGCTGCTCTTCGAAGGCGAAGAGTAAGTAGATAACGATACTGCTCATTGCCTGTAAACAGAAAACACAAAGCTGTCACACTCCCCCCTTAAGAATGGACACCACAACCCGCTGTTTTGTAAGCAACTCGTGTAATTGTGCTTAAACAAGTGTCCAATAGCGGCCTAAAATACATTTCTGCTTAAGGTTGATGAAACTGTGGAATCCAAATTATAATGCGCAAGTTTGTCAAGGGCACAACTAAAGCGTGCGTTGTTTGGTGCGTATCCATGCCTGGAGCGCCGTTAACACAGTGCTTGATATAAGGATGAGCCAGGAGTCCATTGGGAGAAGCAGGTTGATCCTCCACATCAGGAACATCGGGAAGAGGCACAGGAACAAGCACATGCTCAACGCACGGAAGTGTTTCCACCTATTCCTGCCAGATCACAAAAGATCAGATTATAAGTGCAGTGCTATGCTGTTTGAATTTGCACTTTAGGTTAATATACAACAGCGTTGAAAAATAACGAATAGTAACATCTCACCAGTATTCAAACATAAGACAAAACAATCTAAATATATACAGACACCGTCAACTATCTTGAGAATCTAGTTAAATTAGAAAGCTTCCTGGGTTCAATCGCAGGACCTCAGCAATGCCAGCCCAGTGCTCTGACGTCTGAGCCACCCAGCAACCTCTAACAATCGATTTGAATCATTGAATTGATGCATCAATATCTTCCTATAACACACCTTATATTTTATTATTAAAAAACACGTCTGTTTTCACAACCACCAAAACGCACAACCAATTTGAATCACCAAAACAATAATTAACATGGTCAGTAATTATCGTGCTTTGATAACGACTGAAGTTTAAATTACTTATCACGTGCAGCAGCCAAGTTGAGCAGAACAGGTTCAGAGATTTCGAGCGCAGATTGCAGGGTGGAGGCCAGCACGACGAAGAGGATGATGCTGAGGAGGAAGGCTCGATACACGAGCTGCAGCTCCAGTAGCCCCGTACACATCGCCATCATCAGAAACATCACGCCTTCCGAAATCCCCCTGCATGAAGCACATAAAGAGACAGCATTCTTGAAGTGGCTGGGTGGTTCACTGGTCAAGAGCTATTAAAAAGAGAAAATCTTTGTTTAAACCAGGTGAGAGCCCACTGGGACTACAAGTCTATTTTTTTCAAGGCCTCTTCGAAACCGAGGCCTGGGGAAAACCACCCCAACCGCCTCCACAGTCTCTATGGCAGTGTTATTCTTTTCAAGACCCGCAGGCCATTGGCGAGCCCTGGTGGCCTTTAGTGCGGCCCCTGACGTGCAGCCCCCGACAATACATAAATGTGAAAACACCCCATCATGCTGTCAAACCAAACAGTTTCAAATGTGTGGCGGCCCTCACACCGATGTCTTATCGGCGAAAGCGGCCCCCTCCAAAAACTATAGGCCCCGAGGACCGGTTCAGATGTCACTCGCCAATGGTGTTAACCATGGACGGGAATAAAACTCTGGTTGCTAGGTTTCATAGTGTGGTGCAATAACCACTGTATCACCTCTACAGGAGACATTTCATTTACATCAACTTCTAATTACAAAAAGCTCAATGTGTTCATCACTAACACTGGCTTTAAAGGAGAAATACATAATATGCGATTTTTTTTTATCAATGACCCTTCTTCATAGTACATAAAATAATTTAACATGCGATGATAAAGGGCCATGCAATTATTTTATGTGCTATGAAGAAGGGCTATTGCCCAAAACGTCACTTCTTATATTTTTATATAGATGTTCTTTTTACAGCAGTGTTATTGATGAACATGTTGCGCTTTTTGTTATTTGAGCTTGTGCATCACTGTCAATGCAGTATGACCAAATGTTTTTGTTATGACACAATATGTTCAATAACTAAATGACAACAAAGTTTTGCCAATTTGGAATGAGTATGTCACGTGTTCAGTGCAGGTAAAAGCATCTCACCGGTAAACTGCGTCTTGCTGTAGAAGCACAGAGAAACCGTGCAGGTAAAGTCTGCATAGGGACAGCAAAGACTGGGCTACGTGGGATACCACAGATGTCAGGCCCAGCAGGAGGTATGGACTACCGCAGCACTTGGCTACACTGCAATATTAAACATACAACAAACAACAACGAATGAAGAGTCACTGATAATAATACAATATGTGGAAGAATATGAGGGTTAAGTAAAAACGTATTGCTCTACTTGCCACAAGAATAACGCTCTAATAACAATTTAGGGATAATCATTCCAGGTTGTGGACTCATGGTTGATAAATACACAGTACATGCCTCAATAATTATAATATTTAATAGCCCTTTGACAATCCACTGCTGGAAGAAGGCGGCCCCAAGCTTTGTTGCTCATGGGAGCTGTTTTCTTGTTGGTCAGTACAGGTTGGTGAATGGCGGGGATGCCCAGATTTAGCCGTGATATCACTCCCTACCATTGTTAACAAGAGCTGTGAATCAAATTCGGGGCGTCAGGTTCATAGCACAATGCACAAACCACTGAGCCACCATGGATGAAACTAGTCAAAGGAGGACAATTTGCTTCTTGAAATTGAAGATAGCGGATTCTGCAATGCACTACGTCAAATATATAATGGACATATCGAATGTAAGAAAACCAATATTGGATGCCCTCCGCTTTGTGAGTTCACCTGGTGAGTATAAGCACCAAGTTGTCCTCCTTAGAGTCCAGTGGTGGCAGCGAAGTCTGAGTCATGAACTGGACCAGCCAGAAAGTCAGAAAAAGTGAGGGTACGGACAGCTGCTGCCACATGAAGATCAGTAGTGTGACAATGCCTTCAGCAGCCATCAACTACATGCACAGAAAATGTGGGAAAGACAGAACAACCATTCAATTGAATATCATATGAATAATATAATATATACAATGATATCTATTGTTTGTTAAAAAAGTGGTATATGCTGCATAAGATGATCTTTGACCATTACTCTTTACTGTGCATGTTTATCGTGATGTGGAAGGACCTTGTACTTTGTTATTTTCCCTCAACAAACATTACAACTGACTGCATGAATGTGTCCAAGTGCCAAATGTCATAGTTGTGCAAAAGCCATATCTGACTTTACGCACAAAAACTTTTTTACGTGATCTTTTTTTCATCATTTTGTCCAATTGTGCCAAGAGCTTCATGCCATTAAATCAAGAATACACATGTAAATCTCACAGAGCAGTGCTCCTGGTGAATCAGAGAATGTCCCTCAGAAGAAATTTTCAAGAACAGCTCAAAAATACTTCAAGTAAGATATTTTTTTTCTTTATACAGTAGGAAGCATACTTTCCCAAAAAGCTCTGCTGTGATATAGTCAGATGACAAATTCATATTTTAGTTTTCATTCTCAGAGATATAATTTAGATAAACCACGTGCTGTCATTTTGTGACCAGGCTGAGGCCATCAACGCGATACACTTGTGAACCTCGTGTTTAAACTGCTGGACTTAGGGTAGTAAAAAAATTATCAAGACTAACCTGGCGTCCCTCTGCCCACGCTTGCCGCAGCAGGTAGTAAGGCAGGTAGATGTTTGATAATGCGGCATACATCACTTGAGTAACACTGAGGGTGATTGCAAACCGCTGTAGCAGAGGAAGAACAGAGCTAGGAAGGCCACAGAGGACCCCAATAAGGGGAAGGGAGGGGCCCATGAAACGCCAAACTTTCCGGGTCTTGAGGCAGCAGGCACAAAGCACTTCCACCAAAACCTGGGCTGAAAAAAACACACATTGCTCAATTAACTGGAGAAAAGAGCACATTAGAATGTGCACACAATGTACATTATTTGGAATATTTTGCAGGAACTACTTCTTACCTAATACAGCTCCAATTAGATGAATGAATAAATTGTGGTTGGAATAAACAGACTCTTCTGATGTAAGTGAAAAGTCAATATAACTTCTGGAGGGAAACAAAACACAGAAAGAAAGCAAATCATTTAAATTACATTTTAGTTTTTCTTATCAGACAAGTATTTATCAATGTTAAATTTCTCTCAACGTCAAGATAAATACTCCAATGTCAAAATATGTATGTGTGTCTTACCTTGAAATAATGTGTGTGCTGGCCAGTAGAAAGCCAGCCATAAGGTGCAGGTAGAGCGATATGAGCCTCCCAATGGGCAAAAACAGCACCGCAAACCCAAGAATATGGCCTGTGATCACATGTAAATTATTTACAATAGCATGGGAATTGATAAACAGAATTGTCAAGGCTCTAGATTAGTCTATACAGGATATTATCTGATAGCTCTGTCGGTGTGCATTCTGGTATAGCAGCTCAAAACTAAAGCGTGCGTGACCATTTCTATTTTTTACATCCAAACCAAAGCATGAGATCAATGTAATGATTGTAGTTTATAGTAACTATCTGTCATGCCACTTAAAATTTTACAGTGATTATTGGCCATGTAGAATAAAACACCTTACGAGAACGTTGGTCACGTAGTGTGTGTGGGTGAGGAGCGGTGGCGCAGCCGTTTGCGCACTGCACTGAATACGGCAACCTGAGCTTGATTGCTGGCCATAGGTAACACCAGTTGCAAGTGATGGTGATATCTGAACTGGTCCTGGGACGTCTTCCTCATACACCAACCCCACGCTGACCAGCTCTGACCAGCGTGAAACGTAAAACTACAATGACTGATACAGCACGGTTGACTACGTATGGTGTGAAAAAGAAGTCCAACATACAGTACATACATTATCCAGCATTGAATTGACAAAATGTTGAACATTTTTTTAAATCAATGTCTCATTAAAACGTTACACTGAGCTGTGTAAATGACAAAGTGCGTGCTCGCACCGAGGAAGAATGCATTCCATGCTGCAAACTTGTACTTGAAGAGCATGCCGTCACTGTTGGTGTGTAGCCGGGACACCAGCGTGCTCACGTCCCACGTGTAGAGCGCATCCAGGAGGACCAGGGCGGGCACTCGGAGGGCGACGTTGACGGCCGCTTCCAAGCGATCAGACCAGGCCATACCAGCCTCTTATGGCGACCACAAATACTGAGAAAAGTTGAGAGTAAGGCGGTGGGGGGAAAAAAAAACATTACCAGTCATTATGACGACCACAACATTGAGGATAGGTGGAGGTGGGTGACAGGGGGATATGCCACACCGGTCCTGATGGAAACCACAACACTGGGGATAGGTGGAGGTAGGTGGGGAGGGGGCACATATGCAAGTGAAGATATCAGTGTACAATATTATGCTTGTGCTGAACGGGCCCTTTTCTTCGCGGTGTGCTCTTTGCCTAAAGCGTTTGGCAAACCAGCGGCATTTACTTAACAGGGTACACACTACCTATGAGACATACACACACACAGTCAAAACCGGTCAATAGTTTGCTTAAACTCACGTCGAAAAGCAATGGCATGAAAGGCGTCAAGAATCATTGACTCGAAACATGATTGACATGTGGAGATGACATTTTCTTTCATGCTGTACTTACTCTATATTAACAGCAGTCGAACAATTAGAAACGCAGCTTGTTTGTATTGTCATTTAAAGACATTCATGATCCTGTATAAATATTTCTAGTGCGAAAATTAGGCTTGAGCTGACTCTACGTTAAAGCAAAGTGCCGTCCTTAAAAGTGCAAATCCCGTATCTGATTATACGTTAGGATGGCTACAAATGTTACCCATGTGCATGTTGCAGAACACACATGACGCAGCATGCAATTATTCATAAAACACTCGATAGTGTTTAAGAGTCTGGTAATTTCACTTGCCGTGTGACCCTGGTTAAGAATGCAACCACAGTACGATTACTGCAATCGGGTTGCATAGTAGGCCTCTAAATAATGCCCACTTTGCTTAGCAGTAATCCGTTAATAATGTGCTATTATTAACATATCCATGATCCTTCCCCACACCCCCCACTCCCCAAATTGCTATTTTAAAAACGCAGCGTTCTACACATGGCAACGAACCTCGCGGAGTTTATAAACAAAACAAACAAAAAAACCTCACCGTAAACAGGGGCCCAGCTGTGTGACGAGGCCGCTTTTAAAAGATCCGCACGGACGGGTTCACGATCGCGCTGCTGTGCCGCACTGCCAACCCCTGGAGGTGGTCGTGGGGGGGTCGTGGGGGGGCAGCTCCTGCCGTGCACCGAGAGCGATCGTGTGATCCACGCATCGCCTTCGTTACGAGAGCGGCCCGTGGTTTAATGTTGATTTTTTTTTTTTACGCGCACTGCAAATACGTGTCGGTGTTGTTTACTCCTGAAAGAGGAAGAAAAAAAACTACCGTTACAACAACAATAATAATAAAAGTCCGAAGCGGAAGGTTTTTAAAAAAAAAACGAGACACGTATCGACAACGACGACGACGCTACCGCTTCCCGACTGTGCTCTCGTTTCTTCTTCCGAGTTCGAGCCCTGACGTCAACGGAGGAGGGAGGTCACCGATAATAATAATACTAAAGTGTCAACAACAGCCGATCGATTCTCACCCCCCACCACCACCACCATCGTGAATGCGATCTCGCAACGTCGGCGATGGCTGCGTACGGTGCGAAAGAAGTTCACCCGCGCAGTGTTTGACGTGTTCACGGTGTACGTGGCGAGGTTTTTTTTTATTTCGCGTTATCTTTGACGTTCTCTTTGTGCCGCGTTGACTTGTCGCTAAACTGCTGTATCCACCTTCGGTATTAATCACTGCAGATGCATAGCCGTCAACCCGTACGGTTGTTTCAATGCGGGCAAACTAAAATGTGTCTATTTGTTTGTGTTTCTCCCTTGTGATGGAACTTTGTAGGATGAACGTTGAGATTTATAAGGAGCACGGGGTGGCCGATTAGGTCTGAATTGGTGTGATATAAGGTAGGCACTGGTAAGGAATTGATAGGGATTCAAGTGAGCCTGTTACTTTTTTTACCCATTATTGTTTTTCTATGTTTTAGATTGCAGCGTACTCCCATGCCATTGTTTTACATTGCAGTACTTGGAAATTGAGTTTGAGTAAAAAAAAACTCAAGTGTTTTTCTCAATCACTAAAGGATAACACAGTGCAGTAACACACTTTGACCATACTTCACCACCCTGGTCATCGTTACAGCAAATGCGGGTAGCGATATGCGCTGGGGACGTAATGGTAGAGGGCAGTGAATTTTTTTGTACTGCCCTCTGCTGGCCACCATCACGTGGCACAGCCGCGGGCTTTCGTGACTGCAAGGATTCATACCATTTTTTCGGTAAAGTCACGTAGGTAAAAAAATAATAGAAATAAAATAATAATAAATGAAAATAAATCAATCGATTATAATATCTATTGATTTTTTTTCATTTATTATCTAATCTTGATTTATTTTCATTTATTATCTATTGATTTATTTTCTATTGATTTATTTTCTTATTGGTTCTTTCAGTAAAATCACGTAGAAGGGAAATAATAAAATAAAACATAAAATAAAATTCTCACGACGTTTCGGCCACAACGCAAGCAGCCGTCCTCAGGTGAAGAACAGGGCCGTCGGAAAGACAGTGTCCGAATGAACACCAAGCTTGGCAGCGTATATTTAAGCTGGGTTAAAGGAGGAGAGCGCTTTGACAAAGGAATTTACATATCAACAGAGGAATTTAGCATATTTATGGAAAATGCAGATATGGGATTAGTCACTACTTGTGGAATGTGTAGGTGGTGGGGTGGTCTCAAAGTCATATTATGCTTCGTGTATTATGTAGGATTAGCAGTCATAAAGGGAGGAAGTAGGATTAGCAGTAATAAAGGGAGGGAAATTTTTATAGTAAGGAGCTGCATTTATGTTAATTTATTATTATAATCAATTGATTTATTTTCATTTATTATAATTTTATTTCTATTATTTTTTTACCTACGTGACTTTACCGAAAAACCTAAGAGTACAGACGCGGGACTTAAAGCTTTCGTGACTGCAGGAATTCATTTTCTTTGGGTGTTTCGGTAAAGTCACGTAGATGGGTTCAAAGAATATAAAAACAACTATCACGTTATCCTGATGATGACCGCTTGTGTTGCGATCGAAACGTCTTAGTGTTTTTATTATTTTCTTTGAACCTATCTACGTGACTTTACCGAAAGACC
Source organism: Lampetra fluviatilis (assembly GCF_964198595.1). Taxonomy (NCBI): domain Eukaryota; kingdom Metazoa; phylum Chordata; class Hyperoartia; order Petromyzontiformes; family Petromyzontidae; genus Lampetra; species Lampetra fluviatilis. The sequence continues at coordinate 3,802,087 of NC_136278.1, read as the reverse complement.
CAAAGAATACCTATAGAACTTGTTGTGATGTTGTGCATAGCGGTCACCCAATTCAATCATTAGGCTCAATCCTGCTTGGTTGACACACCGTGATTTAATCATCAGTTTTAATTTTATTGCCCAAATCATCGTCACGATCCATGGGCAGATAGCCCGCGTAGGTGTCCACTGCATATTTCGTTATTTGTCTTGTGCCAATATGCTCAAGTAGTGCCACATCCTTCTGGTACCAATTTCATGTTGTAGTCAAGCCATTCTCTGTTGTGTTTTCCTCATTCCGGTTCATTGCCTAAATACTCTTAAGGTTATTTTACTCAACACTGGATGCTTAATGCATTTCTCCTACTCCCGTATATGATCGTGTATAATTCCAGTTATTTACCCAGAGAAGGCCCAATAAGTCTCGAGGTTATTTTTTAGGTTGTTGCATTGGGGTGTTTTGGCGTGTGGGAGAAAACATACCAAGAGAAAACCCATACATGCGAGGTGACACTCAACACTTCCCATCTCTTGGTCACATCCCAGTCCCACACCCACATAGCGAGCCCTGGTGATCACCCATCCACGTATTGCAATAGCCAGAATCGATGCTGCTTAGCTTCCAAGATCTAACGTGATTGGGTGCATTTAGAGATTGTTGTCAGCAAATGTGGTGAACTTCTACCTTGATACACCAGAGGATTTCGGCCATGTAAACATGATTCATTACCGAGGGTTTAAGTGTTTTATTTTAAATGTGCAAAATAAGTTCTGCTGCGCATTAATCAGCTTCAATAATGAAATCCCTGCCCACTTTAACCACATTAAAAATTACTGATGTAAAAAAGGAATCAGCAGTTGGCTCCAGAAACGCAATTACACTCACATGACCAAATTATTTTTTTGTGTATCACATCAAACGCTGTTATAATGAAGGGGACGTTAAATTACCAAGCCAATAAAGGGTACAGTATCAAACCAATACCACCATCAGGAAAAGCCATTTGGTTAAAATGTGTTAACTATATTGTTTTATGCAGCTGCGTTAGCAGTGATGCACAAGCAACTCAACACGTTCAATAGCACCGCGTGCCCTTAAAATCAGAAACATATAAAAATATATTAATGTGCTATGATGAAGGGTCATTTCACGAAACGTTGCCAATTGTCATGTTTTTTCCCCCTTTTAAACACTCGCGTCGTTATTGAGGACTGTGTTGGGCGTTGTTGTTAAGCCACTTTGTTGAACTTTCATTTGTGGCTTCTGAAAAATAAGCGAATACCTTAGTGGGCTTTTCCTGGTAGTATACAAAAAAAAAATCTATGGTTTTATTTGTATATACATTTAGTTATTTATCGTGTTTTTGTATTGTTTGTTGCAACGTTCTGATCTCCACCCCCTGTGCCCCTTGTGGACATCTGAAAAAGAGCTTTACAGCTCATCGGATTCCTCCTGCTGATTCAGGGCTGGCAATGAGCAAGCCACGAGGAGGGCCCATGATCGAGCGAATCGATTCCCCACAATGTTAAAACCTCGCGCCGCTGATTGGTTCGTACTGCGCACGTGACGTGTTATTGGCGCCACTCGACCAATCGTGTGCGAGCATTTGGCAGCAGCTGCCCCCCCCCTTCGCACTCACCTCCCCCATGAAAAATGTTAACAGGCTCCTAAATCGACGGGTAACGATTAAGAACATTTAGATTCTTCTACATTGCGATTCGTAAGTCGTATCGTGTAGAAATGGTTTATTTATTAACGATATACATTGCAGTCTATATATAAGGACTTGCTTGTTTATTTGCCGATTGGTGAATATAAATAGGGTAGATGAATAGAACGAATTAGACAAAAACTAACGAAATAAAATATAGATTCTGTAATCGATTGCAAATCGCATTCCGATAAATCACCGTTGGCGGGAGCGACTCATTACATGCCTGCAAAACACGTCGCGGAGAAAAATACAAGTGGGTTACATCCATCGAATCAAATGACACAATTTTATTTTTTTCGTAGTCATTTACTATTTTAGCATTAACATTTGTCCGTCGGGAACTGAAAAAAAACACATTTTAAAAAAAATCGTACTGAACGGTCGCCCTGCCAGGCAGGCAGGCGGTGTGGATGGGGGTCTTTCAGACCGTGGCGCGCAGGACAGCCCCATGGCGGACTTCGTTGCCGCGAGGGTGACGAGTGGAGCGCAAAACGCGCAGATGCAGGGAGACGCGGCCTCGTCTGGGCCCGGCGACGACGCCGCGGGCAGGGCAGGCGTCGGTGGCAACGCAGCGCCCGGGTGAGCGACGGGGAGGAGGTGGAGAAGGATTCGTGAGCGTAGGACGTGAGGAGAGCAAATGGGGTCGTGGCAGCGTGAGTGGTGGGAGGGAGCGGTGGGGTAGTGGTTAGCGCACTGCGAACCATGCGGGCCGAGTTCGGTTCCCGCTCACGGTGACCCAACACCGGTGACGAGTCGCTGAGCCGGTCCTGTGTCTCCCCTACCCCCTTCCCCTACCCTCGGTCGACACGGCAATTCAAAACGAGTGCCTGGCGCGGTGCGTAGTAAACATCGCCTCTGGGGAGACAAAGGCGGTCGGGCGTGGTTGTTGTCCACCCACACAACCCCCACTTCGCGTGCCGTGCCGGACTTCATAAGGTGCTCGCTAACAGCACTTGCCACAGCAGTCTTGTTAACAGGCTACGCGGGGCATCTTTGTCTTGGAGGGAGTGCGGGGTGGGTGGTGTGTGGGGTGGTCGTTCCCATTGATCGAGGATGAGTTGGATGGTGGACGAAAGGATTTGTCTGGGGGTGGGGGAGGAGGGTGCACGCAAACGAAAGTAGAGGGGGAAATGCGATTGGGTTTTAGTGTGTTTGTTTGTTGAGGGGGTGGAAATAGATGGCGAGTTGTTGGATGGGCAAGATGGACGATTTGAGGGTTGTAATGGGTTTGGAGAGGCATTGATTGTGGAAGGTGAGGTCGGGTGAGGTTGGATGGGATGAGAGTGAGAAGGTTGTATTGGGGGGTTGGAAGGGAATACGAATGGTGTTAAGAAGATGGGCAACGGAATGTTTAATTGGGGGAAGGGGAAGTTGGATACATGGAAATTGGAAAAGGAATGTTTGGTGGTACGTGCCAAGGGGAGATTAGGGGAATGGAGGAGGGTTGGTCATGGAGCGGTTATCGCGATGCACCACGAAGCCGGGGACCCGAGTTTGATTCCCGCTGACGGTGAAAACCAAACAGGATTAACTGAACCCTTCCTGGACCTCCCCATAGGTAGACTCCGCGTCAAATGAGTACCTGGTGCGGTGTGTAAACATCGCCACTAGGGAGACAAAGGCAGCCGGGGATGGGTGGTGCTGCCCGTGCCGGACAGTTTGTTAATGCTGTACGGGGATGTTTGTCTTTTTGGAGTAGGGTTGGAGAGTTGTAGGATAAGGAGGCCTGGGAGGTTATGGGTGATAATAATAAGTTTAATTATATAGTGACAAAAGGCGCGCTTTTGTTTAGTCTATTCCCTTTTGTTATGGCTTCTGTATCCGTGTTGTTCAGTTTGGTAGCCTTGTTATTATTCGTGCGAGGAGGAAAGGTACTCTGGGTTTTTGAGTGCGAATTGGTTGTGGTGTCTAAGGGCAGTTGGGTTATGGTATCCGGGTGCTACATCACGGGTTTCTTGGGATTCATCAATGAATGGTACGGTATTGTCAGTCATCCCCTTTGTTTATTTGCCACGTGATGGCCCTTTGAGGGTTTTTGATTAATTGAGACAGTTCACCAAGTAAAGCATTTGGGGGGGGGCGGTGGGTTGTTTAGGCCATAATTCAAACAGTTGAGAAAAGTGGGCTTCGTCAGGGATGGTGGCCGATGTTCAATAAAAATTACCGAGTGGAAAATCCGTATTCTTGTACAGAGAAACTGAGTTTTCAGGTCCATACGGCGTACAGCCTTTTCAATACAGGCAAAAAATATATATTTGTGTTTCGCCCTCGTGATGGCCCTTTGTAGGATGAACGTTGAGATTTGTAAGGGTCCGGGGTGACCAATAAGGTCTGAATTTATCTGTAATAAGGTGGGCACTGATAAGGGGTTTACAGGTGTGGAGTGGCGTACGAGAGGACACGTCGCACTTGGAGATGGAGCAATGAAATCAGCTTTGGTACAGGCGCATGGTAGATCACGAGAGATGGCGGCGGCCTTCATCCGGACTTGGATGAACCCAATGGGTGGTGGTGATGAAAGCAATGGAAAGGCGACGATTTCCAACCGTGCGTTCAGTCGAGAGAATATGGAGGCGTATGTTAGTCAATGTGATTATTCACGTACTCGCCTCACTCCTTCGTAACGGTGAATTACTATAGTATTCATTAATTTTTTTGGTTTGTACTGCACGTATGTTGCATTTTTAAAGTAGCGCTGTTGCCAAATGGTAGCCCTAACTATTGCTTGCGCCATTATTGTACGTCCACTTGTTTACATAGCTGGTTTTGCCTTGCCCATTATCCAGCGTGCAGCTCAGAAAAGCATTCTTTTTTTGTGCCACAATTTTTTGCAATGAAAATCCTAGGGGATAGTGAAATAGTAATTATAGAAAGAGAACGTAAGAGGGGGCAACAGTTTCAAAGGTCAGTTGCACAAGTATATTTGGAAGTATTAAAAATTATTTTGTTAAGCAAGGTGAAAACTCGAGTCACCAGTATTGTCTCATTTGCAAGTGACCAGGGTCAACAAAATGTCAAAACAAATAGAGGGCAACAATGAAACAAATAGAAAGCAGAGCAAAACCAGCTCTTGTCACCTGAGATATCAATAATATTGAACAAAAATATATATTTACTATCGTAAAAGTTGACTCAGATTATTTTAGACTGATTATAGTACAATTGCTGACATATACGGCAGATACATATATTCTGAAAAAAGGGACTGCAGTAGAAGCAGCAGAAATAGGCTTTCAAACAGTATTGTGGGATAAACTATAAGAAACTAAGTGAAATATTTTTTTACGAAAATGTTGGCTATTGAGGACATTGTATTACATGTCCGGAGGCCAAGATTTAAATGGTATGGACGCATGAAAAGAGGCTACTAAAAAAATTATAAAATGGCATACAATGGTACGGGGTCTGTCCAATGAGAAGATGAAGTGAAACTGGAAGATTGTTGTGAGGACTGAGAATTGTGGAGTGAGACAAGAAAAAAAATTGTGGAGATGCTGTGTACAATACATTGATCAACTCAGCGACACCCTGGAGTGGAGGAAGGATAACGATGATTATTATTTAGAGCAGCAGTATATGAATAACATTTTCAATTCCTTATGATCCTTACCACGGCTAACATCAGTTGCAAGTGAGATTTGAACCGGTCCTGGTTCTCCCCTTCCAACCTGCACTTACCAGCATGGTGAAGTGTATGGTGAAGCAACCTCCATGACCGACACGTCACGGGGATGCTTGAATCGGTTGTTTGAAAATGGCTGCACTTTACATTAAGTTTTAATATCTGGTGTTTTTTTTTTTCATGCAGAGTTTCAAACGCCGGTCCCAGGATGTTGCAGCCTCCACGGTTCCCATCAGTGCCCCCACCTGGTGGACCTCCACCCAGCGGCCTCCCACCCGGAGGCCCACCTCTAAGTGGCCCCCCAGGGGCAGGGATAAGAAGTGGGCCCCCACCACCACTGCTGCAGGGACCCCCGCCTCCCTTCGGCATGGTGCGCGGCATGCATCCATTTGCGCGGTCGCCTTTCGACCCGAACATGCCGCCAATGACGCCACCTGGAGGGATGCACCCTCCTCACATGCCACCACCGCCACCTCATCTGCAGGCAAGTATATTTGTCATCATTAGTGCCGAAGCAATTTATGGAAGAAAACAAATGAGTTTTTCATAACCTTTCTAAAATTATTTGGTTACTTATTGTGTTATTAAATGGTGGGCAGCATTGGACGGTGCAGAAAAACATTTAATTGCATTGTATTTTCATTGTTTCCCACCTTCAACCTGCATTGACCAGAGTGGTGAATTATTGTCAAATAACTCCATAACCTACATAGCCTGGGGAGGCCCTCATCAAGCAGTGGATTGGCAAAAAGGCTGTACATGTACACTTATATTTTGATGTATATCAGATTTCTGCTTTCATTTTAAGTAATCTTCAGAAGTGTCAATGTGCTGATCGAACTCAAAATTCCACAGAGACCACCGTTTATGGGACATCCGGGAATGGCGGTGCCCCCTGGAATGTTGTTCCCACCTGGAGTGATACCTGGTGGCGCTCGTGTACCAACGCCCTTGGCAGCTGCTAACCAAACTCAAACGTCGACGCAGCCGCAAACTCAGCCCCAGAACGTGGTCACACAGGCCCCAGGAACGACCACATCTGTCGGCCAAACTTCCACGCCATCCCACGCTCCTGGGCTGGTGGCGACTTCGGCAATGGTTCTCAATGCCACAGTGGAGGAGATATGGGTTGAAAATAAGACTCCTGATGGGAAGGTATGGCTCTAAAAAAATATACGCACTTTCATTTAGGAAATGCAAACGTAGAGTAATGTAGATCTTTTTTTCCCAAATAATGTCTTGTAGAATAACAGCATTTGTTTAACAGGCAAGACTGCTGGTGAGACCCAGAAGGTTGAAACCAGTCCAGAGTTTGCCTGATTAAATAAATACCACCTGTAAAACCTTTTGTTTGAAGGGCCAGTAGGCTGATGGACTTTTATATTTCTTTGTGGAGAAATTGACTTTTGTATCTAAGTGTGCAAACATTTCCTCTCATTGCATGTTTTAGTTTTTCACAACCAAACATTGGATTTAATGCACGTCTGATTAACTCGTTATTTCCAGGCTTACTTCTATAATGCACGGACAAGGGAATCCCGCTGGACGAAGCCAGATGGAGTTAAGGTTGTGCAACAGTCGGAGCTTCCGATGGTCATGGAAGCACTGGCGAGTCAAGTGGCGGCTGCAGGACAAGTCTCGGCAGTGAATCGTGCAACAGCCGCTGGTCAGGAGCAGTCAGGAGTCCAACAGAACCAGGCTCTCCATCATCAACCCGCGAGCACGGCCGCTAATACAGCAAGCCCAAGTATGTCACGCCCAGCCGTAGGAACCAGCAGTAGCCATGTTCCATCTGCGTTGCTGCCCACCCCTGCCACACCTGCCCAGCAAGGCCTTCTTCCCACTCCTTCAGGGAATGCCCCACCTGGTCTGCTGCCAACTCCAAACTCGTCTCCTACCGCCTCTGCAGCTGGAAGTAACACTGCACGGGCATCTTCTGTACAGACCACAGCAAGTAAGCTCTCATACACTTTAAAAGTGTGCAGGGACAACTTTACATTTTAAGTATGTTATGGCTAACGGTGTTCTCTCGGCCATTTCCGTTGAAAGAAGCCTTTGTACAATAAGCTGACGCCCATACGCAAATTATTTTTGTATTTTAATAAATGTTGTGGGTCTTATGTCATTTTTATGGTGAATGTGGTTAGGCCAAACAGGCAGCCAGACGGGCATTGCCATTACCCACACTGTTTCTGGGTTATCAGCTCAGACAGGAGCTCCAACACGGGCCACGATCTCAGTGGTGGCACCTCCCATGCCAACCTTCCCTCCAGGATTGGTGCCTCCTTTCAGAATTCCCATCCCAGGAATGCATCTCCCACTTCCTGGTAAGCGGCTTACATGCGCACATGAACAATTCATTTTAATTTGTATGAAAATTACTGCATGTTCTTTGCTAGTAAAAAATAGCCATTGCTTGAAATGTTACCTGTGATATATTTTTTCCTCTTTAAGCAGTGTTATTGAAAATGTAGTGCTGTTATCACAGGTTTTTTTGTTTAATACCATGTACACAACTTGTATTAATTATTCATGGTAATCGATTCGTGTTGGAACATTGTAGTACAATTACACAGTCTTTTACAACCCTGTTGGTGGTATAGGTCTGATTGCAGGCATGCCACCACCACTAGTGCCCATGATGCCGCCGCCAGTGGCCGTGGCAGTGGCCATTTCCACGCCGCAAGGCCTCGTGCTGCCCCAGCCATCGGCTGAGTGGACAGAGCACAAAACGGCCGATGGGCGCACGTACTACTACAACATCCGTACGCTCGAGTCCACCTGGGAGAAGCCTGCCGAGCTCAGGGAGAAGGAGAAGAAGGGTGAGCCTCTGCCCAAGATACATCTCAATCACCACGTTCCATAATTTCGGGTGAGCAACACTGTTTGTGCTCCGAGAACGTGATCCTCTGAAGTGCTGCTGGCACAACTTGTCAAAAACAAAATCAGTAGTGGCGTGCTATGTTCGAAGCGATGCATTTGTTGGTCAGATAAATCTAGGTGGCAGCGTACTGACTCGTTATTAACGCGTGCATCTATGGGGGCAGCAGGACGTGGCGGTGGCATTAAATGTTGCTGTATTATGCATAGGTGGGTAGTGTCTATTCCACTTTCTTGACGATGTTAAAACATGTTTCAGTTTAAACAGGAACATCCATTAGTAATTAGGTTTAACATTGAATGACCACCTCTTTTGTGCTGTAACATTCGTAGTGCCTTTTTCTTCTAAAAATATGACTTTGACATAACCGGAATGATGGGGCTGCCTTTGTGGGCAGCAGAGGGCAGTGCAGCAAAATATATACAGTAAAACCTTGGATTGCGAGCATAATTCGTTCCGGAAACGTATTTGTAATCCAAAGCACTCGTATATCAAAGCACTCGTATATTTGTTGTGATCACGTGACGCTCGGCAGACAAAGCGTATATGTACTACTCGTATTGCAAGACCTCGCTCGTTTATTAAATTAATATTTATTTAGCATTCTTGCTCGATTTGCAAAACACTCGCAGACCAAGTTACTCGCAATCCAAGGTTTTACTGTATATTGTTGTGCTCTACATCTTTTTTCTCACATGTGCACCCCACCTTCACCCCGCACTGACCAGCATGGTGAAGTATGGTCATTTAATCCCCACGCCCCACACGGTGTGGGGAGGCCCTCATCCAGTAGTGACTCGACAAAATTAGCTGTCTTATTTGCATATACAATTGGGAACTTTATCACAGGTACAAGTCACGGTAGTAGCTATTATGTCGCTTCACTTTTGTTACGTTATGTGTATAATGTGAAAAAAAAACTAAGAGTTGAAGAGGTATTGCCTTGGGTGTTGTGTGTTGCATATTCGGAGCATGTGGGGGTTTCCTGTGTACTCATTGACTATTTGTTTCAGCACAAGAGAAGGATGCGGAGAAGAAAGAGCAGTCGCCAAAGGAAAAGGATGGAGAAGACATGGAGGTGGACGGTGAGAAGACAGAAAAACTCGAGGTGAAGCAGGTGAGGTGGCCAGTCTTGCATCGTCGCACTTTTCTCTTTTTACGAATTCTGTCTTGGTTTATTTAGATTGAATTTCGATTTAAAGCTTTCGTGACTGCAGGGATTCATCTTCTTGGTTCTTTCGGTAAAGTCACGTAGAATGGAAATAATAAAATAATAAAAATAGAACATAATAAAATAATTCTCACGACGTTTCGGCCACAACGCAAGCAGCCGTCCTCAGGTGGAGAACAGGTCAGTCTGGGGTGTGTCATTCAGACTTTGTGTCATTCAGACTCTGTCTTCTCGACAGACCTGTTCTCCACCTGAGGACGGCTGCTTGCGTTGTGGCCGAAACGTCGTGAGAATTATTTTATTATGTTTTATTTTTATTATTTTATTATTTCCATTCTACATAACTTTACCGAAAGAACCAAGAAGATATTTGGATTGCTTTGTGCATGCCGGTTTTTGTATTACAAAAAATATAAACATACACGTGCTTGTTTGAGTTTGTCATCTAGAGACTGATGATTTGAAACAAGGAATTAATTTACGTATTTGATCTAATGCACTTGTTTAATTCACATGTTTCAAAATAATTTTCATCATCATCAACAACAACTTTAAACCAGGTGAGACCTGTTTCACAAAGCAATTGTAAACTAACATTTGAAACAACATCACAAAACTCGGAACAAAAGAAAAATTAAACAATGAACAACAATAGCCCACTGCTCTAGAAAATTAATAACCCAAATATAGTTTCCGGCTACGGCTAACATCAGTGGTAAGAGATATCTGTATCCTGGCTTCCCTTTGCCATCCCTTATTGTCCAGAAATAGTGAAGTATGGTCTAAGTTTCCCCATAACTGACACGCCATGGTGTTAATGGCTTCCTTGCAGCAGTGGATGGACATGAAGTTGTGATTTTTGTTTAAAAAAAAAATATTCCAACGAGAATGCATTTAGTTCCGTGGAGTATAGTGTCTGTATCCCCTTGCATTAATGTCCTCGTGTTTATGTTGAAAGCCGGAGCCCCAGCAGGAGGAACTGACAGAAGAGGAGAGAGCGGCACAAAAAGCCAAACCCATAGCTACGACTGCGGTTCCGGGCACCCCATGGTATAACGAGCTCGCTTTCCGTCACCCACCTCCCATGGTATAACTCTATTTCCCTCAAACTTTATATTCTGATATATCGTAGTAATTATTTTTTTTTGCCTGGTGATGTGAAAACAAGTTTCCCTTAATCAGTAAAGTCTCTCTCATCGGAAGCGGCCTCTTTGAAATAAAGCGATTAGAACGGGTTGATTAATGAATCCTTTTTCTATCGCTTTGTTTCATTAAGGCTGACTTCTTTTCTGGTAAGTCGTTCAACTGGTGAAAATGGTGTTTTCACATCACAGACTTAGATGTTGCTTGTACATAGGAAATGAAGAAAAGACTACATTTTGGCATGGGTGTGCCTTGCGGCTTGCTTAATTTCATAAGAAATTGCGGTGCAAAATTGCAGAATCTGGAGCGGTATTTATGGTTGTTTCCTGTACAGTAATATACATTGTCTGGAATTGTTATCAATGTAGTTTAATATGCACATTTTGATCATTGCATTTATGTGTGGTGAACCAACCAAAAATCTGTCTGGTTGTAACCATCAATTTTAGAGGGGGTTAACATTTTAAGAGAGTTGGACCTCGTTATTTATTTATATTCTACGTTTAAGAATCTTTATTTACTGACAAAATGTAACATGACAAGTATCGGGTAACATACCTGTTGACACGTTGTTGTCACGCACATAAATGAGAGAATAGAAAACCTGTCGCGTCGGTGTACTTGCCTACGAGTTAGTAGTGTGTGTGGTGGTGTTGACTGAAATACAATCACACCATGACGGTGAGGCTGTTGGTGCCCTGCAGGTGTGTGGTGTGGACAGGTGACGAGCGAGTCTTCTTCTTTAACCCGACGACACGCCTCTCCATGTGGGAGCGCCCCGAGGAGCTCGTGGAAAGAGCGGACGTGGACAGGATCATCCAGAGTCCCCCGCACAAACAGGGCAGGGAGCCCGAAAAGCCACCAGGTGAACTACCCACACGCCGCTTGTAATCCAGCGCTTGGGAGACCAGGGTTGATAAATACATAGTTTTGTGACTCCCCCAACCCACTGGACTTGAATAAGAAGATGGCAGTACAGCAAATGGGTTCCTGACCTTTATGTATGGACCATTTTAGTGCTAGAATCTTGTATGCATGGGTGTGTGTATTTTTGTAGTCTGCAGTTTTTCCACATTCAAAACTTGTATAGTTTATGGTGGCAGAACATCTCAATGTTGAACCCGAATAGAAAATAGCCTTAAGACTTGATGCTTTTCTCACTAAATCAGGAATGCATTTTATGAATGTTTGACTTTCTGTCAGTGTTATGTAACAACCTAATAATACCAGTCATATATATGTTGTAACGGAAGACAAAAATAAGAGGTTGATGTTAAAATAGTAACTTGTTACCTTGGATTATTTTCCTTGCAGGAGAGATGTGGTTACTTGGGGAGGCATTCATCTATCTGTTGGATGGATCATGTCTGATGATAATGTTACCTTTATAAACGTTGTTCATATCCTGCAACATATTAATTTCTTCCTGCTATGAATGCTTGTTTGTTTAACTTTTTTGCAGAGAAAGAAGAAAAGCCAAAGGTTGAAGAACCAAAGCCTTTGGAGGAAGAAAATAAGGCGAAAAAGAGAAAGTGAGTGATTGTGGCAGCCTCGTTTTGGTATGTCGCAAGTAAACGTAGGACTTGTGTTATACCAGGTGAGATGTTAACTAACTCACCTGGTATGCAGGAGGTCATAGGTTCGATCCCGACGCCTGACTTCTGATGTATATTTAGAGTTTGCATGTTTTCCCCGTGGTCACGTGGATTTTTCTCCAGATCCTCCAGTTTTTCCTTCTACATTTCTAAACGTGTGTTTAGAATAGTTGGCTGCTATAAATTTCCACATGGTAAGCCACTTCGTCGAGTTCTCATTTGTGGCCAGGTCGCTTCTGAAAAAGAGCTACATAGCTCAGTGGGGCTTTACATGTTAAAATGAAAATAACTTTAGTTTTGTGTGAGAGCAAAAGGTACACCTCTTGATGTTTGTGGCCACACAGGCTGGAGGAGCCGGAGCCGGAGAAGGAGGCGTCCATGGAAGCGGAGATCCGTGCGGCAAGGGAGAGGGCCACGCTACCGCAGGAGACACGAAGTCAGCAGTTCAGTGAGATGCTGTTGCAGAGAGGGGTAAGCGAGGGAGTGATTGTGCAACTGGCCAGTATTGCATTCACATTCTCTTCTCCTTCCACTTGGAGTCATGACTGGAATGTTCACCATTGTGCTAGCATTCGTATTTTTTTTTGGTAATTTAATGACAAGACGTTTTTTTACTTGGCATCTTTTTTCTATCCATATAAACACGTTAGTGTTTTGATACTTTTGATTTTCAGATTTACAAAAATGTCAGCACGTTTCAGTGTATTTGGGTATTAAACATCCTAGAATAAAAAAAAAACACTTTTTATGTGTGTAGGTTTCTGCTTTCTCTACTTGGGAAAAAGAACTCCACAAAGTGGTGTTCGACCCACGCTACCTTCTTTTGAATCCAAAAGAGCGCAAGCAGGTAAGTGATTGTGATACTATGTTTTAATATATTACACAACTACTATGGTTGTTGATCTATTCATTTACTTTCAAGCTAACAAGCTAGATCTCGATGTGCTCTCGTTTCAGGCATTTGACGAGTTTGTAAAAGTGCGAGCAGAGGAGGAGAGGAAGGAACGAAAGAACAAAATGATGCAGATCAAAGACGACTTCAAGAAGTTACTCGAAGATACCAAGGTGACATCCAGGTGCGTAATTTTTCTTTTGAGCTTTGGAAAGGACGTAACTATGTTTTTAATTATGACATTTCTAAATATACAACACAATTTGAACACATATTCTTAGGTTTTTTCGGTAAAGTCACGTAGGTAAAACATCAAAATTAATGAAAATAACCTAATTAATGAAAATAACCTAAGAATATGATGCCTTGCAGTCACGAAAGCTTCAAATCTAGAATTTGAACACAGTTTGCGCCTATATTTCCATATGTTTAACAGATTGTGCATGTATGTGTCAGTGTGTTTTAGTATTGTGAGTTTTCTATGTTTCTGCAGATGGTACCTTTGATATGCAATGATGTTCACCATGCTCTATACGTGTGGTTTTTGTACATGATCTAACGCAATGCAAAAAAAAACAAACGCTGCAGGTCGAACTTTAGTGAGTTCGCCACCAAGTTTGGGAAGGAGTCGCGGTTCAAGGCGGTGGAGAAGATGAAGGATCGCGAAGCTTTGTTCGTCGAATATGTCACAGCCTTGAAGAAAAAGGAGAAGGAAAGTGCCAAGTCCAAAATGGAGAAAGTAGGATCCTTTACAATTATTTATAATGCTCTATGGGAACCTCATTTGCCAGTAAAAATATAATTGGTTCTTTACCCTTCTATCTGGCAACAAAACTGACACCTTTTTTTACAAGGAGTCATATTTGCATAGACCGCAATACCTGCAGCCATAATACAAACAAAAGAACATAACTCTGATAATGTGCACTGTCCTTAAAGTTGATTGATCCACACCCGAGACAGCTTTCCTGTCTCGGGTGTGGCGTCATCTGGTCCAACCCATATGAGACTAAGGAAAGCTGTCTCGGGTGTGGATCAATCAACTTTAAGGACAGTGCACATTATCAGAGTTATGTTCTTTTGTTTCTATTATGACTGCAGGTATTGCGGTCTATGCAAACATGACTCCTTGTAAAAAAGGTGTCAGTTTTGTTGCCAGATAGAAGGGTAAAGAACCAATTATCATATTTATAATGCTGTTTTTGTTCCACGAATGTGGTTCCGTTACTCTTTTTATGACGGTAGTCTTACCGCAAACGTAGTTAAATAGAGTAACTATGGTGCAGCATTGGTCACGGATATTCTTTGTATTCAATATATTGTTTATAATGTTTAATTCGTTTTGTCTTTTATATGTCCTTTTTGTAATAATTTGTTTATCGTAACTTATCAACAAACAGCAAAGCCCTGTGGATTACACCGACGATGGTCCAATGTTTTGCCATGCACATTGATGTAAGTGCGGCGATTTGGTGCTCCCTAAAGTAATTTTTAACATGATTGTGTATAATGATGTTTGCGTTACGATTTTAAAGAATTTCTATGCAAAATAACTTGATAACCGTTTTGTGTTATTCTGTCCCATGGCTGAAGAGATCTTTGCAGTCATGTGCTGTGCGGCCTGTCACTCGGTTAAAGTCTGACCGCAGTCACTGAGCGAGCGCAAGCAGTTTGTGGATTTCCCTAGTGAGGAGCGCACGTTGTCTGTGTGGTGAATGTAGCCACCCACAACACTGGTACTACACTCTCTTTTCTATTCAGTGTATTGGACACGTTTTTTTTATATTTTGCTATTATCCTTCTCTGAAATTGATATGACTTTATAACAAATACACGTTTGTTAAATATTTTAAATGTTAAATATTGTTTTTACTCCGATAATCTTTTGTGTGCTTGCTAAAACAAAAATGTCCACAAACAGTCGGTCCATGGCCAGGTTAAATCCATAACTGCAAAAAACATACATTGGTCTGTGGACACATTTCCATCATTCGAACGTATTTTCATTTGTTAAAAGTGAACAGCAGAGGAACACAAGATTAACTTGGAATGTGTGTTTGCATGTTTTTGTAAAGAGATTTGGCTGGGTGGATGTTTCATAATGCACAGTAAAGCAATTTCTGCATGCACTGACCCCTGTACGTCTTGTGTTTGTTTTTATTTTGGCGGCGCACCGGATAGGTACGCGGTGACTATTTCGGCCTGCTGATGGAGCAGCATCTGGATGGGCAGTCACGCTGGACCAAGGCGAGGGAAAGGATGGAGGGTGACACGCGATTCCAGGCCGTCGAGAGCTCTGGCCAGCGCGAGGAGTGGTTTCGACAGCATGTCGAAAAACTGGCAAAGGTAGCATGCGATAGTCACTTTTAGTGCCCAAGTTGTGCTCTTAATGTTCTGCGTTGGTTATTGAGCAGCGAAGTTTCATTTGACAACGACTAACAACCTATATATTAATAAATGAGACTACCGCAAAATAATCATAGTCTCCATCAGACTATAATCCCTTTTCTGTAGTTGAAACATCTCATGAAAATATAAGCTGGTTTTCCCCAACTAATCTACAGTAAGAGAATTGGAGTCTTCAGTCATTATCTCCTTTATGTAACGTTCTAATCGGCTCGATTGTTAATTTATATGCTGGTGCACTCCAAATATTTCCATGAGTATTTATGGTAGTCCCAACTTGCCTCACTTGTGTTCAGAGTTTCACGTGTTTGCATAAGTTTTTGACGAAACGTCCAAGTCCGCCCATTGCAGTTTTCGTACGCGAGAGCGCCACTCACGACTTTGGGGGGGATGTGTTTTCCCGGCACAGGCCGGGGACTCTGAGCGTGAGCGGGAGCTGGAGCGGCAGGCGCGCACGGAGGCAAGCCTGCGTGAGCGAGAGCGCGAGGTACAGAAGGCGCGATCGGAGCAGACGCGCGAGATCGACCGCGAGCGGGAGCAGCACAAGCGCGAGGAAGCCATCCAGCACTTCAAGGCTCTCCTGTCCGACATGGTGAAATGACTCATTCCCATCGCCGAGGCTCGATTGACGGCCAATTTGTGCCTTTCCTTACGTGCGGCTTGAAAGGGAATGATAACGTAACGCCACATACATGTTTTTGTTTAATGTCAAAACAAACTTCATGCATTGCCCTGTGGAAAGTTTTCATTTTTAAGCTGAGAAGGCAATGTGACCAAAAAAATGTATATGCATGTATGTATGTATGAGACACAGATCTATATAGTAGAACATTACATATACCCCAGAGAACGTATAATTTTGGGATTAAGAGTAGGAAATTACAGATGGCACAATTGAATGAGCAGCCATTGCCCTTGGCGGTATGAAAATTGGAAAAGTCCTAAAATAGATTAAATAACTGTATGAACGTCATTAAAAAAAAATCAGGAACAAATTAACCGGCACCTTTACAAATTTTTTCATATAGAAATGGAATACCGCAATCGTAAATTGATGCTTCAATTATTATATTCACAAAAAATAAGACAAAACTGAATTTATGGATTACAGACCCTGTCATGTACATTAATTTTTCTCGAGAATCATAGAAACCGCACAATGGTGGGATTAAAGGTCAATCAGCCAAGCGATTGAACTAGATTTCCATGCGCCACATATATACTATCAATGAGATATGAATGCCAAATAGACTATGAAAAGGAATTTGATGAAGTGGAAATAGATGAATCGTTCAAGGTCTCAAAAACCAAAACATTATACAAATTGTGTAGATGTTATTAAAACCGTTTATAAAGGTAGAACATCTACACTGAGATTACATTAACGCAGTAACAATATAAATCACAAGATGAGTTTGATAGCGAGATAACCTTTAACAAGGTCTTTTATTAAAGTATTTTTTCCTAAAATCAGACTGGATACATTTATACATTAACATAAATGGATATGTTAATCACATTTTATTACCAATGGAAATAAACTACAGGGTATGATTAAAGAACTTAAAAGTGAAGGCTTCAAAGTCACACACAAAATAATCTAGAAAAGCAAGTCACGTTCAACCAGCTCGCGAAATAATATTCTGTAGAGATGCTAATGGGAAATACAACAGAATACTTATGCCTATAGCAGATATATAAAGCGTATCAATATCAAACTTATAAAATAAAGAAGCCGATGAGAGAAGTTATTGAGCTTTTGGCAAATCTAATGTGATAACCAAAAGCAAGAATTGAATCTTGATTTGAAGCTTTCTTGACTGCTGAGGCATTAACATCATGCTAATCTCTCACATTAACATAGCCACTTCCGTGCCCTCTTAATTTCTCACATTAACATCATGCTATTCTCTCACATTAACATAGCCACTTCCGTGCCCTCGAATTTCTCACATTAACATCATGCTAATCTCTCACATTAACATAGCCACTTCCGTGCCCTCTAATTTCTCACATTAACATCACTAGCCCCGGCCACTTCTTTGACCCTTGGGCTACACCCCTTTCAAACCTTTTAAAACAGTCTGCCTCAGCAGCAGACCATGCTTTCCTACCTGATGACGGACGCTTGTGGTGCGCCCGAAACGTGATTTATTTTATTTTTTACCTACGTGACTTTACCGAAAGAACCAAAGAGCAAGAATTTAATATGTACTCGATGACCCAGCTTTGTAGGCTTGAAGTGCTAAGTGTACCTCGTAATATAAATTATTTCAAAATGTAGCGTAAACATTGCATCTTATTTGCTATTGAAGGTGCGCTCTTCAGAGGTCAATTGGGATGACACGCGGCGATCGCTACGCAAAGACCACCGCTGGGAGCTGGCCTCGTTACTGGACCGTAGCGAGAAGGAGAAATTGTTCAAGGAGCACGTTGATGCCTTGTCCAAGCGCAAGAAGGAGCAGTTCAAGCAGCTCTTGGATGAGACTTCGGAGGTGAGTAAACATTCACGTCACGTGCAGCATATTGCCACATTCAAGAATGAAAAATGTAAGCTTATTAAGACTGCCAGTGGCTCCACATCCAATCCAGAATCAACTTTAAGATCACACCATCTTTATTCTAGGAGAGTCGGTCTATGGTTTTGTTCCCAAAAAACCCATTGACGGTGTAAATTGAATAGGTAATGTTTGCGTGATTTAATGAAAATGAAAACATCTAAACACTCATACATTTTGAAAGAATTGATTTGAATGTTTCATTAACATGGTTAGCGACTAACAGTGAGTATGTGTGTGTGTGTGATTGATGCAGATAACGTTGACGTCCACATGGCGTGAAGTCCGCAAGCTGATAAAGGAGGACCCACGGTGTTCAAAATTTTCGTCCAGTGACCGGGTGAGCAAACCTTCAATTTGAACTCTTTTCCACTTTTTGCTCAAATTGTGTACATGATCATTGTTCTTGGACTTCATTGTGTCATAATGTATCACACACTCTAAGGCCCGCTGCTGTTTCTCCCGTATTTGTTTTACCCGTACAGAAAAAGGAACGTGAATTTGACGAATACATTAAAGAAAAAATGGTTGCAGCCAAAGCCGAGTTCCGAAATCTGCTGAAGGAGACCAAATTCATCACTTACAGGTAGGTCCAATGTCTCTTCACACCGTGCTGGTTTAACGGGTTCAACTTTTCTTATGGGTCTTGCCTATCATTCCTGCTTTTGGAGTTTTATATTTTGCATGTATTTCTTGCTTGTACATTTTGAGAGGAGAAATAATAACCACCAACGTGATCGTAGATATGTTTATAGAGTTCAAATTGTTTTTACGGATAAACAGTGCCATTGCTATGTATATACTGCACACATTTGTGGAACGTAATAATTTAGTAGCGTTAACGTAGGGTTAGTATAATTGTTTTTTTTACCCTTCTATCTGGCAACAAAACTGACACCTTTTACAAGGAGTCATGTTTGCATAGACCGCAATACCTATGCAAACATGACTCCTTGTAAAAAGGTGTCAGTTTTGTTGCCAGATAGAAGGGTAAAAAAAACAATTATCATATTTTTACTGGCAAATGAGGTTCCCATAGTGTAGGGTTAGTAATAAATAAGCTTTGCCAATTGCGCTTGTTTGAACAATCAGATTTGGTAACATGTAATATTTTGAAGTTTGCGAACAAAGAATTATAAAACTTCACTCTTTATTTCAGTGGCTAGAACATACCAGCCCAGAAAATGGGTTTCATGAACACAAATTATGTGCACCTTTGAGTGTTTTCCAGTTGTATATATAAATGGTTCTCTCTGGGGACTCCAGGAATCTTCCACGCAAAATGTTATTGAAAAAATAATTTGCTAAACATCTCAATGCAGGACCCTTCCACAAAGATTTTGACACTCGGGTGTGAGGCTTTGCTTCATAAATAAGTAACAATATATATATCCGTGGCGTGCACGTCTGCCGTTTTCAGGTCACGCAGGATGATTGAGGACACGGAGCATTTGCGGGACATCGAGAAGGTCCTGCAGAATGACAAGCGCTACCTGGTGCTGGAGTGCGCGTCTGAAGATCGGCGCAAGATGATCTTGTCCTACGTGGAAGACCTGGACCGACGCGGGCCACCACCGCCCCCAACCGCCTCCGAGCCCACACGCCGCTCCAACAAATAAAGCACTCGCATGTTCTCTGTAAGGCCCGGCCGTTCTCCCACCCCCCCGCCCCGCTAACTGTTTTCGTGTCCCATTTCCATCACAGCCATCGTCCAAAAACAAACTGCCTATATCTGTGAAATTGGAGCAACCCTCGGCTTGAATTTAAAACGTGTTTTTTTAATTTAAAAACTGAAGAGTCTCTAAGCCCACACTGGTGTACAAGTTGTAGTTATTTTGTTTTTAGCAGTTGAAAAAAAAACCTTATAACACAAACTCATTGACAATGTGCTCCATTTTTTTGTCATCTCCCGTGTGTCAGAGGCAATGTTTGAGTTTTACAAGAATTTTTGTATATCTGCCATTAACATTAATGATCATATTAACATCACACAACACAGCTTAAATTCAGTTATGGATGTCCCAGTGTGCTGTTACATCAGTTTTAAATCTTTACAAAGGAAAACTATATCCAGAATTGTGATGAGGCATGTACATTCATTCATTGTTTGGCTTTTAGTACTTGCTTTGGAGAGAGGTTTATATTGATGCATAGCATAAGACGTCTTTGTTGCTTCTGACACCTTTAAAATGCAAGCACATATTTGTGACTAATATGTGGAAGACAAATGTGTTTACTTAACTACGCGCATTAAGATTTCACAGATTAAGTTAAATTGTTTCTATCAATGGGTCTAAAATACACAGCATAATAACATGGAGTGGCTGCTGTTGAAGTTAATGTTTGTGTTCACAATATCACAAGGTGATTATTGTTGAGGGGTTGTGTTGAACCATTGCTGGTGTACCATGACTGCAGATGTTGAAAATTAAAACTTTTTCGTATGTAATAAAAAGGTGTCATTTGATTTATTTATTATTGCAACTGGCCACAATAGTAATTTTAATCTGAGCTGTAATTGAAAATAAGTTGTACATTTTCATACCAAACTAAAGTCCTGTTTTCCTTCCTACAAGAAGAAGTATCGGTCAAGCATGATTTTACTGGTAGGAACCTCCTGGTTACACCAGCCCACAGGGGATTATTGTGTCCGTCTGTCGTGCATCAAAAAAATGGGAGGGGTGGGGCTGGGTGGAGAGGGTGAGGCCTGGAGGGGAGGGTGGGGCTGGTCAGCCCGTGGTGCCCTGATAAAACTCAACGTTTAACCTACTCACGCCGGCTTGTGCACGCCCTCACAGTCGGGCATATTTGCGGAATACACCACGCCGCCGTTGACCCTGGCCATTGACCGAGCAACCCAAAGTTCCTACCAGCTCCCTCCGCAGGAATGTGTTAACTTCCCATTTGACAACTTTTCCCACGAGATTGCAAGTGTATTTAAATATGGGAATATATTTTTTTATGGAAATGTTAATTCATAGCTGCATGTGAACATGCGGAGGCGAAAGGTACTCTAGAAAAAGACGTATGTCATTTTCATCTTAAGTGTTCCACGGTACAACGAAAATTGTATTTGTACAAATGCTGAATACTACACAAAGTATTTAATAAGCGGTAAAGCACATTCGTTGCTGAGCCACGTTTTATTGAATTAGTAATTTGAAAGAATATATTACGAATGTGGTATTTTGTGAATGTTCACAACTGCAAAGAATGTGATGGATGATCTGATCACTTGGCTCTGCCCTGAGCTTGTCCACTATAATTTACATTGGGTAGGCGTGCCGTTGAAGGGTTTGTGGGGAAATACATCTCAAAGGGATTCCCATTTTATTGCATAAACGGATGATTGAGTGTGTTTGAGCAGTCCATGATAAAGGGTCATTTGAGTCCGATCCGATCCCTCTGGTTGTGTATAAATAGTTCAGATTGTTATAGGCCATAGATTTGCAGCCTAAAATAGTACGATTTTCATATTGAATTTTTTTTTTAATACACTGCCAAAACATTGGTTATGCAACATTTCTCAGGAAAATGCGGTTGGGATTGAAAAGTAGTCTTGAAATGGACATGTTTTGACCGGCGTTGCCACTTACATTTATATATTTCTCCTTACTGAAAACGTACAATTGGAAACAAGGTCGAAAATTATTTAGATATGTTTACAATATTGACAATCATGCATGTTATTAAATCTTACAATAAACAAGTTAACATTGCCTAAATTGTAAATGTTAAAAACATGACGATGTATTTTATTTCGGAGGATACAAAGTTATGTTGAATTGACTGAATATATTTCCAAACAATTTGACATTACAAGTCAAGACTTCACATACATTACAATATGCAGAATACATCCTGCATATAATCCTAAGCAGACTGGACCAGAGTCACTTGCTTCTAAGCCGAGTTGTCCTTTTCCAAAATTGTATCCCCATTGTGCTCTCATCACACCGCGGGGCAAATTGTGCACTTGTTAGAGAATTGCCTTTGGAAGTGGAGACGACAGAGCTACCTCCGATTCCTTTTCGTGACCTCTGGTTTACACAATAGGGGGGAAGCACATCAACCGCCCTGCCACATAGCTAATGTCAATCACTTAACAGTCAAACTGGTATCTATATTCCTTACAAATGGAATTCGGCTAAATTAATTTCAGAATAAAATATATTGGTATTCTTGGTTCTTTCGGTAAAGTCGCGTAGAAGGGAAATAAAAATATAAAACAATAAAAATTATCACGACGTTTTGACTGCAACACAAGCAATCATCATCAGGTGTGAAATCCACAGCAAGAAAATTTTTAAAAAGTGGCGGTTTTTCCGAACGTCGGATTTCACACCTGATGATTGCTTGTGTTGCAGTCGAAACGTCGTGAGAATTTTTATTGTTTGATATTTTTTATAATTTCCCTTCTACGTGACTTTACCGAAAGAACCAAGAATATGAATCCCTGCAGTCACGAAAGCTTTAAATCAAAAAATATATTGGTGTTGGGTTTTTGTTATCATGCAGTCATTGGTGACCGGGCTGAGACCAACACGCGGCACAAGTTTAACCACGAGGCTTGTATCAACACTGGACCCGGTCACCTCAGCCAGATTCAAAACCGTTGAAAAACGACCTTGACAATTTATTACATTCATGGCAATGGAGCTATTCGCATGTTTTTTTTTGTTGTGGCAAAAATTCGGACTAAAAGAAAATCATTCGGCAGTGTACATGAATCAGGCACCTATATTGGTCTTCAAACTTTTCTCAATGTCTGTATTTGAAGCTTTCGTGACTGCAGGAATCCATGCTCTTTGGTTCTTTCGGTAAAGTCACGTAGGTAGAATTTTTTTATCACGACGTTTCGATCGGAACACAAGCGACCGTCATCAGGGGAGACAATCACAGCAGGGAAACTGCTGAATCAGGTGCCTGTTTATCGACGTGACTTTACCGAAAGAACCAAAAGAGTATTTATTCAATGTCTAAATACAATAACGGACTATTCACTGCATACTTTTTCGTCCTCGTGATATCAAGCTACGCGATGTGTTTACCGGTCCCAAGTTAGGACTCAAGCTCCCAAAGATACAGCACCGTGAAGCTAAACATCGGTCATCATATCGAACAAACAAGACCCGATTACAACCGCCCACCCCCGCATCGGAGAGCTAATCACGCCATTCAATCTAGTCAGCCTTCCTACGCAGCTCACTCAACTAAACACACTTTCATCTTCTTGGTTCTTTCGGTAAAGTCACGTAGAAGGGAAATAATAAAATAATAAAAGTAAAACATAATAAAATTCTCACGACGTTTCGGCCCCAACGCAAGCAGCCGTCCTCAGGTGAAGAACAGGGCGGTCCTCCTCTAACCCAGCTTAAATTTAAGCTGCCAAGCTTGGTGGTATTCATTCAGACGCTGTCTTTCCGACAGCCCTGTTCTTCACCTGAGGACGGTTGCTTGCGTTGTGGCCGAAACGTCGTGAGAATTGTATTTTATAATGTTTTATTTGTATTATTTTATTATTTCCCTTCTACGTGACTTTACCGAAAGAACCAAGAAGACGAATCCCTGCAGTCACGAAAGTTTTAAATCGAAAATTAAACACACTTTGTTAAGCCACTTGAAGGCGTACGAAAAAAGTGCAGCTTCAAACGACCGAGCGAACCTCGTGCTGTATTGCAATACCCCGCGTCCTGAGTGTTTTAAAGCAGGCCGAGGGGCTCTCAGTACATGAGGACTTCGGTGTTTGTGGCGGGACTTGTGGCTTTGGTGGCGGCCTGCCTCTCCTCCAGATGCACGTTGTGGTAGGCGTACGTGATGGCCATGGACACCGCGCAGCTGAGCAGAGCGCCCAACAGTAGCCAGTACGGCGTTCCGTAGGTGTAGCCGCTGATGCTTTCCTCCGGGATCAAATCCAGGAATACCTCCGTCATGCCAGACGTCTGTGCCGCCACGGGGAATATGATGAGCGCCAGCAGGCAGCAGCCACCTGCACGGGGGAGGGCGAAGGGGAAATGCCACGTGGAGCGAAAATGACATGAAACCCACTCTGTGTCGCTTCTTCTTGGTTTTTTCGGTAAAGTCACGTAGAAGGGAAATAATAAAATAATAAAAATAAAACATTATAAAATACAATTATCACGACGTTTCGGCCACAACGCAAGCAGCCGTCCTCCGGTGAAGAACAGGTCTGTCGGAAAAACAGCGTTCTTCACCTGAGGACGGTTGCTTGCGTTGTGGCCGAAACGTCGTGAGAATTGTATTTTATAATGTTTTATTTTTATTATTTTATTATTTCCCTTCTACGTGACTTTACTGAAAAAGCCAAGAAGATGAATCCCTGCAGTCACGAAAGCTTTAAATCGAAATCTGTGTGGCTTGTCACGGTTTTAACCCCCCCCATAAAATAAAACAACTGGCGCGGTTGCTCCACTCCGGTTGTGACACTGTCGCGTGTTTATTTATGCTGGATTTCAACTGAGTGTGGTGGGGAGCGGTGTGTGTGTGTTTAAGTGCGCTGAGCCTTGTGGATGAGTTTGTAAGATTCCCTGCCACAGCGAACTAACATCGCGCGGTTGTGGCAGAACGGCACATTCGCTTTTCCTGCATGGGTGAGCAACGCGCATAAAAATCAGCTTAACGCGTAGTAAGGATTTCGCGACCAGTATCATCCATAATACAGGCTTTTTTGGGTTAGATCGCGTAAGGGGCCGTCCATAAATTACGTAACGCCGATTTTTGACCCCCCCTCGTCACATGGAGTCATAAGGCGTCACAAAAAGTCAGACCCCCCTCAAATATGACGTCACAAAGCTCTGCCCCCCCCTAACCATATTTCCATTTTGAAAATTAAACGTGCTTCAAATCACTTTAAACTGTTGTCATTGTAGTGCGTATTTAATGTGGCGCTGCACTCTGATGTTGTAGGAGAAAACATTTATTAAAATGGAGGCGTTGGGAAGCTGAAATTTAGCATACAACTCACTTGAAAATATTAAACGTCTAACTAAAACTGCAGATGTTTATAATATATTGAAATTCTCTTATAATTATAAAATATAAAAAGTTATTATAACTATAAAAAAAATACTTGAAACTTTGTAATAGAACGAAGTAAAATGGAGAGTACAATTATAAAAATCACATATTCATTCCACAGAATGAAAAGCCCTGGTAGAATCATTAGAATCAAAATGTTTAATAACAATCATTCAAAAAATTTCAAAATGTATGCTTCTCCATTCTCCCAATGAGAAGCAAAATGCTCCTTCATGAAATAAATAAAAGGTGACCTTAGTAATTTAAATAATCAAATAGTTAATAATGGAAATTTATCAAAATTTGTGTTGTTATAACAATGTTATTGTTTATATTAATTTAAAGTTGCGCATTTTGATGTTACGTCACATTTCTCAACCCCCCCCCCCTCGTCACACGTCGTCACAAATGTCTGACCCCCCCTAGGTGTGTGACGTCATTTATGGACGGCCCCTAAATATCAAAATGTGTCGTTAAACCCACCACCACCAGACACAGCCAACAAGTAAGGGTTGTCACGTAAACAGAACGTGCCAATTCGTCACTAGTACAGCACATCGGTGTGTTGGAGAGCCAAGCCACAACATTTACAATCTGAGTACGACGTTTCGCCAGTAATTACAACTAGCTTCATCGGGCGACAGCCAGATTTGTGGAGAAATCCTCCTGTATTATGAACTCGCATAATTGGCGAAAATATTGGCCGCATACAGATACAGCTCAGCGTTCACGACGTTTTGAATGTGTTGGGATCTGCATTCGCACCAGCGAGGTGTCGGGGTTATAGTAAGCAGGTCATCGTACCGCACACAGAGATCCAGATGTAGAGCCCCCGGGGGCCCTGGATGTTGTGGTATGGGTTGGTGAGGCCGTTGATGAACGCGAAGAGACACTTGATGACCGCGAAGAGCACTCCCACGACGAGGAACAACATCTGGAAGGCGTAGGCTACCTGGCTCGTGCCCTTTTCTCCGTCCGTATTGAACAGTTGATCGATGACTGTCAAACAAACAACCCGCCACAGCAAAGGCAGGGTTCGTTTTGTGAACGGAGATATATGCGAACAAACATGTTTAATTCGTGCATGGGTTTCTCTTGTCGCAGACAATTCATGGAAGTGTTAGTCAAACGTACCGAATATTTTCACTGTATCAGCAGCAACACCGGTGCCGTTCGAGAGAGTGATCTCACAACATTTAAATGGAACGCGACATTTCGGTGGTGATTACATCCATCCATCATCATCATGTCATTAGCAAGCGCTCGGATCTCGAGTGAAGGCACCTCCTGACATCAGCGGCACAGTCATGCACGTGATGTAGTTTAATCATTATTAGTGTCGATTGGTTGTGATTGGCAAGTTAGGTTCGTCTAATAAGGAGAGTCGATTTCGCTGTTGGTGAAAATATCCTTTCCGAAATCATGTTATGTGTCCAGTAATGCGTTGGTCATGAAACTGAGCATTAATATATTAAATTAATGTTATGGGGATTCGCAAAACATATATGTACTGTAACATGAATGTTTTGAGTGGGAGAAGATCAAACATGACGACGATTATGATACCCATCAACGCATAACTAACTGGCGAGACGACACCATTGGAACCTCCTTTGAAAGTAGCAAAATATGATAATTGGTTTTTGTACCCTTTTATCTGGCAACAAAACGTACAACTTTTTTTTACAAGGAGTCATGTTTGCATTGACCACAATACCTGCGGTCGGAATGCAAACAAAAAAATATAACTCTGATAATGTATGCACTGTCCTTGAAATTGATTGGTCCACACCCAAGACAGCTTTTCTTAGAGCCTAGTCTCACATGGTGTTGGACCAGATGACGCCAAAAGGCGAACTCGACAATCTAAATCGGTGCAGGCATCTTTGTTGCAGGCAGAAACAAAACGCTGCTGGAAAGGTCCACGTTTCGATGGTCCGACATTTTACTTTTACAATACAGGGTAGAATAGATCCATATCAATTAATAGTTTCACTGTAATCGAGGTAGCATTATAAACATCTGAGCTGCCATTTGTAAAATACTCAAGCGTGTGTGGTTTTCTTTTTATAGAAACTTCATAAAGCAAACACTTTGGAGTACAATCCATCACTATGGGATGTGAGGTCTAAGCTGTAATCCTTCAGAATGAAATTAACAAAACTGATGGTGCTTGTGCTTTAACCTGCTCAAAAACACACACACATGTGCCACTTGAATTTAATATCAACGGGAACATGTAACAAATGCTGAATATGATAAGTACAATTATTGAGAAACACTCAATTGTAATATATAGCAGCGGGGTGTTCCTGAGTAAACGAGCGTAATCATCACATGAAGCACGGTGAACTATTTATCTGCTCAAGGACAGGTCCCTCAATCCCAAATGATCGCCTGCCCAACCTCTTTACCTTGCGACACCACACGCCATACTCGGGACTTTTTGTGTCAGAAGTAGACATAAGGGCAGTCGAGGTGGTTGCACTTTTCTTTGCTCAAGAAATACACTCTCGTGGAATCGATGCCCTGTAAAATCAAACGGAGGTGAATCCTTACCTTGAAAATCCGTATCCACCATACCTATTCCTCTGTTGACGATGTATTTTCCAGAGAACATTCCGTAGTAGCTGGTGGCATGGAACGCGGTGGCATTGGCGGTATTGTTCGGATGGAACGTCACTTTGACGGAAACCCATCTTGTGGAGCCCAGCGAAATGCCAAGCATGACGATCGTGCCAATGCTGACGAATCCCGCTGGAAGAAAATATGCCTTTTTCCGAGCAGACACCATGATGGCAAGCGAAACGAGGTTTTTTTTATTTCAGCCTCACTCAAATGGAGGACGCAATGCTAAGGCGATGCGAGAACGTCCCTTGTCCACGACGCTTTATTGCCCCGGTGAACTCACGACGGCAGAAACGCCCAGGAACTTTGGACCTTGTTGCTCACAGGCCCGGGGTACAGTCCAATTTATAAGCACCACCGATAACGTGTGAGTGACACACGGTCATGCATTGGTAGTGTAATGTTTAGCTGCTATTGCTTCCGAAAGTAAAATCTGCCCGCTGTACATCCTCTATGTTGACATCGATCAGTTATATGCATAAACCATCATCACGCGAACTCCGGTCATCGTCGCAGTGGCTTTTGTCTATCCATAAAACAGACGGTCACTGCATCGCGTGCTTTCAGGTGCGCTTCTGCGGCCGTCTGGAACGCTCGTGGTGTAGGCCAATCAGTTTCAAAGACAATGCATACATTATTATAGCATGTTTGTTTGCATGTTCACCACGAGTACTGGGTGTGGTTAATGCAGACATGATTCCTTGAAAAAGGTTCATATTTGGTGTTTGAACATCTTAACACCTGTTTTATTACCAGAAAGGGTAAACACATATTCTTTTTTTTAGTGTTGTCTTTGCTTTGCGCTCCGTCTTAAATCCACGTGTTCCCATTTTACACAGTGTAATTCCCAGCATGATTCTGTCCCGTTTTTTTATTGTGTATATACTCATAAGTTAATGTGTGAAACATTGTACAGACAGAGCGTCAATGATAACACAGGAGCCAATGTGCGTGCGTCTGTGTACACACAGTCCATGCCACGTTTCCACCACAATAGGAATTAGACCCGAGCCGTGCCCAGGCCGTTCCGGGGCGGGTTCGGCATGCCTCCGTGAGCTCGGTCGGCCTTCTCCGTTCTCACTCACAAAGGAAAGGCATGATCATTTTTTGGGTCAGACTATTCCACTGAAAGTTGATATCAAAATGTTATTGATGATTTTCATTTTTAAAATAAAGCAATGGCCCTTGAGCGGACCTAAACGAGACACAACGTTGACGACACGCGCCTCGTGACCCCGTGAAGTCACGATTGTTTACGAGGGTGGCCTGGCTGAAACGTGGGTAGCCCATGCGTGTGCCTAGCCCTACCACGTGAACAAGCATATCGATTAAAGCGAACAACTCGGCCACATATAAGTGGTTCTAGATTTGAAGCTTTCGTGACTGCAATGATTCATATTCTTATGTTTTTTTGGTAAAGTCAC
This sequence comes from Lampetra fluviatilis, assembly GCF_964198595.1. Lineage (NCBI taxonomy): Eukaryota > Metazoa > Chordata > Hyperoartia > Petromyzontiformes > Petromyzontidae > Lampetra > Lampetra fluviatilis. The sequence continues at coordinate 3,773,035 of NC_136278.1, read as the reverse complement.
GTAGGTAAAAAATTCAAATTAAAATTAATAAAAGTAAAATAAAATACAAATGAAATAAAAATAACGACGTTTCGGAGGCAACACAAGCTTCCGTCTTCAGGTGGAACCGTCACAGCACGCCGTGATTTTTATTTTATTGTTATTTTATTTTACTTTTATTAATTTTAATTTTTTACCTACGTGACTTTACCGAAAAAACCTAACAATAAGTATAAGTGGGTCGCGCGGCCCACTTTGCAGCTCGCTTGGCATGATAAGGCTGCCATTGATATAAATGAGTCAAGAATGTCTGTTTGTGTGTAACGCGCGTGACGTCACTCCACATGCCGCACCCCCTCATTAATATTCATGAGCGGGTGGATTTTTACACTCACGCAGAAGGTCGAGCGGAAATACTTTTTTGTTGTTGCAAATTCGCTTTAAGTTTGACGTTTCTTTATTGAAAGTGAATCTAATAAATAATTATACGCAGCAACCAAGTGGATTTGGTGTATATAGTTATGTATGTCTTCAGCACTTGAGACAAAAGGTAAGTCTAATTTATGCTTCTACTTTATAGTAAAATAGACATTTATCGGTGTTTTTCCAGATATTGTATAGAATTCCAATTTATATCAACCCCAGCGACCGAAAGCAGAAGAGAATAAAGTATCAGAGCAGTGAATTTGAACAAATTGAAGGTCACTTATATACAGTGCTACAGTGACATGAAGTGAGGTGTTTTATGACTTCGTTTTGTGCCAGATTCACTGCCATTACATTTACACAAGATACAATTAATTATACTCTGCTCAATTTTTCCGTAAATATTACAGCTTCCGTCCTAGGACGGGCAAACAAGCGAGTTGATATCTGAGCTCAGAACACTTTTAGCAACATCAGCACCGAACGGGCTCCACCAATCCACCACCTCTTTAACAAGCACGGAAATTAACGGAAGCGCGGTTATTCATTAACGCCGTCCGTTAAGTGCACAGCTGACTCACACCGCTATTCTTTATCTTGGTGGCTCGCGGTGGTGTGAGAATTTGCACTTGATATTCAGTACCTAATTTGCATATTGTGTCTGTACGTTGCCCCAACGAAGGCGCAGAGACGAGTGTCATCATCAGCCACGGCTGATCCGCCTGCAGCTGGCATCTCTTCACGATCCCGAAATATTATCAAACATTGAGCAACTTCACACATCGCTCCATCCTCTCCGACTCGTTCCAATCCTTGGCTATCACTCCATCATTACTCCTGACCACCGGCCTTCTTCCATACTTGCCAAGTCTCCTGCCTAAGCAGGCAAGGCAACAACATGTATGGGGCCCTACTAGTTAAACCCTATTTTGAACAGGGCGTGTAGGCTAATGATCTATGTTGAAAACTCATTTCATTGGAACTTATTTTTGTGTTTATTTTGTAGTCACCCCCGCCGCACCTCAGAATAGTACTGTTGGCTACGTACGGTGCGAAAGAAGTTCACATACATACACACATCATTATTTTCATGCCCATTGATTTTAATCTCAGCCGTTGTTCTAAAAATATTTCCCCCTGTTGATCGGGTAGGGAGTAGGGAGGGCAGGAGGGGAGGGGATCTCTGGGATAGAGGCCTCAGACATTTTCCACGATAAATTAACACCTGGTAATGCCAGAGAATGATTAATCTATTTCGACAACCCAATCGAGTTTGGAAAATAAATAAACTGTCTTGGTTTCACCTAATCATCTGACTAGAGTTGACAAAGAACCGTGGAATAGTACAGATAAATAACTTAACCAATCCATCACTCAAATGATATTGGCAATAAAAGCAGCTTTACACAGTTGTCTCTCCAAACACATGCAACTGAACTGATACAATCACCAAACATCACCTTGCCAGTAAATTAATGGCAGCATTCATAGCAGCTGTGAACTGTGTACTGTGCTCGTAAATGAGTAACATCACACCAAAAGGCAAAGTCCATGTTAAATAAGATCCTGGATACAGTAATAGGTTTTTACCCTTTCAACTGGTACAAAAACTGATACCTTTATACAAGAGATCATGTTTGCAATAACTACAACACAAGCAGTCAAAATGCTAACAAAAAGAAACAACTTTGATAATGAAATGCACTCATTATCATTATCAGAGTTGTTTCTTTTTGTTTGCATTTTGACTGCTTGTGTTGTGGTTATTGCAAACATGATCCCTTGTATAAAGGTATCAGTTTTTGTACCAGTTGAAAGGGTAAAAACCTATTACTATATTTTGCCACTGGTAAAGGAGATGTCTCATAAGATCCTGGATGTGGCTGAACCGTTGAAAAAGACAATGTTTTGTAAAAAAGAAAAAAGCCCTACAGACTCGAACTTTTTTGGCTGAATGGCTGAGGGTCGTATCGAAAGACAGGTCTAATTTGGTACACCCCAATCTTGGGTTGAGGGTGGTTAACACTTGGATGGCTCATAGCCTGGGAATAAGTTGTGAACTGGCTAGGAAATGGCGGTACATAAAACAATAGATTCCTACATATGTGCTGAGCATTGAATTGTTACTCATTGTATGCATGTGCTCTCTCTCGAGGGAATCTTGTTCCATAACATGTCAAAAATTCACAAACTCAAATTGTCCAAACATCCCAACAATTGTGTGTGCCTAGCCTAAGAATTAGCAGGCATCTTGATTTAAACAGAGGTGGCGGGTGGCTACAGCTAATTGGACTTAGGCCCCTCGAATCTAATCACCAGCAGGCATTTAAGCACAGCCTAGAGAGGAAACTTTCTCTAAGCTGGACTTGGCAAAGAGGCGCTAAGATCACCACAGGTGGAACACGTGGTAGACTACTGCAGCAGCGTATTCTGTGGCCTGAGAGCATTCAAATTAAGTAAGCCATATTATTGGCATGCAAACATGCAATGCATTTTTGCATGCAATTTAAAAAAAATTAATTTAACTCGTAATTTATTTCAATTTCACTTTCTTTTAGCCATCCGACTGATATTTTCCCCCACCACCGATGTTTAAGATTCACTTGTTATCCTGGGTCTGGTCTATAAACGACACCACGCCATGTAGCTCAACAAAATCAGGTCAACTGTTAAAGCACAAGGTGAGGAGAGAAAGCGGGGGAATCACAGTAAAGTTAAACTTAAATTCATATTGTACACTCGTAAAAAGTCAAGTGTATCGCGAGATGTTAGCTACCTCGGCTGGTTTACAGGACAACATGGGTTCGACACCTGGATATTTGGAGATTGCATGTTCTCCCCACAGTCGCGTGGGTTTTTGTCTGGGTCCTCCGTTTTTTTTTCTCCATATGTGTTTAGAGTATTTGGCTGCTATAATTTTCCACGTGGTAAGCCACTTTGTTGAGCTATCATTTGTGGCCAGGTCGCTTCTGAAAAAGAGCTATATAGCTCAGTGGGCCTTACCTGGTAAAAAAAAATAGTTCATGGTCGTTTTATATTTGTATTTAAGTTAGTTCCATGTAAGTGCAGACATTAATTTTAACCACAGTTCACCGGTTCATTCTTTAGTGGATATAGTATGGTGTAGTCTCTTGCCGCCACACACACATAGCATCCTCCCATCCCCAATTATTATAATCACACACACGAACAATATTTCCGCGGCAAACTTTTTGTTGTTCAATTTTGTACGAACTTTATTTTTATTTTTTTCTTCTTTATAAAATTCAGAGAACGTTTAGTGCCAGAACAGACAGCACTGAAACATCAGTAGAAAACACACTCGGACTTTATAAAAGAACTCGCATCCATATACAAATACTGTGGAGTCTGCCGTTAAAATGCACAAAATTAACCAAGTCACTTGACCTGCAGTGTTGGTGCCATTAAAAACGCATACTTGACGTCAATGGCTTTCGCAAGTATGCACACGAACCGACGACATCTTAATATAATCGGGGTGCAGTATATACATCCGTATATAAAAAGCTAAATGTTTAACGATATTAGCAAATTAAAGAATGAAGATATATTTGGAGTTATCAAAAGGCACGTACATTACTAGGCGTGATTAATAGTTGCAAAATTAATTCAAAGGAAATAACATAAATACTATTGACTCCTATTTTACATTAAATACACTGAAACAAAAAAAATTAAGTGGTCTCTTACAGGCAGTAGTTGAAAAAAAATGTAATTACTGCAATGCATAGTTAAGTGTGGGTAAATGTATGCGGGTACTCATGATAAAATATTTTCAAAATCACAAGACAGATTCAGTCCCTCTCCTAGCATGTGAATCTCCGCATTGGCTTCCGTTGAAGAACGCTATCCCAGCAAGTGTTTAGTGCGTACCTCGATTCTCCAAAGGGCTCGGAATGCAAGCTGTCGAGTTACCGCAAACAGGGGGTACCGTGTGAAGATTTTGCAAACAGCAAAGTCCGCTATGACTGCGAATCGCACCGCAATGGCCATGACCATCGTCACAGACTTCGTCCAGATTTCTACGTTCCTTTCTTGGTCTCCCACTCCTGTGCACAACAGAAACACACGGGTTACTGTTATCTTACTACCGAGGGAAGACTCACCGAGTCTCAAGACTCTTTAACAGAAGGGTCCTGCCCGGTATTTGTCGGAGGCAGCGGTGTTGCTGGGTGTTTAATCCAAAGTGAGGAATTTGCAGATCATTTTGGCCAATACCAGTTTAAACTGTGGGTTTTCAACTTCAGAAGAAAACCAAAGAACCCACAGGGTAACCCATGCAGAACAGGAGGACAACATACGAACTCCACACAGCACGTCACCCGAGTCGGGAATCGAACCCAGGCTCTTCTTGCTACGACTGTGCCACCCTGCTTAACTCCAACACATGGCTCGCTGGCAGCTCCACCCACTTTTCTAAAGCCCCACCCACTCAACCACTAGCCCTGCTCACAGCGAGGCGGTAGTCTCTTGCTAACGTTGGTACCGCCTACTCTGCTTAACTCCGCCCACCACTCAGGTAGCCAAGCACCTTTTGCCAATGTCATGAATCAAGCACCACACCAGAAACATTCCAAACTGGGGGGGAAAAAAAATCTCAATTTACGCCAACGTTTCAGGACATTGGGGACAGCTTTTCTGAAACTGACACCGGCTCCACCGAACCGAGACCGTTTGACAGCCGTAGGACATTAGCGTGTATCTCCCCCGTACCGAGGAGGCTCTTACAGAGACACCAACGCACCCCGTGCACCGTTGACTTTCAGGCGCCGTACCTTGGCCTTCTGCAGGACAGCGCCGGAGCAGGCGAGCGCGTAGATGGAGAGAGGACGGCGCCGCATGGCGGCCTGGCTGTTCACGGGCAGCAGTCGCACCTCCGAGTCGGCCGTGTCGCAGCAGGGCGAGTCCCTCCGACGTCCGTCGGGCACCTTTGGCGGAGGAAACGCACACGCGCACACAACAGACGCACACGCGCACACAACAGACGCACACGCGCACACAACAGACGCACACACGCACAGAACAGTTGTTGGTCTCGTCACCGCCGGTCAACGTAACTTGACGATGACTACACAAACTACAAAATTGATGATGTCATAAAACCACCAATGAAATGTCTTGCCGAGTACTTACTTTAAGGATGGGCAATAACAATGTTTTCCTAACTTTGTTGTTTCAGAAACATTTTGCGATGACATAAAATACGTAAAAAGAAAAGATAACTACATTTTGAAACAGACGATACGATTATTATGAATCTAATATCGTTCGATACGCCGTACACATCACTGCATTGCGGAAACCCCTATCACAAGTCGTGCATGAAACCGACCAACATGTAAACGAGGACAAAACCCTGATCCTTCACCAATGCTGCCAGGCGATGCCAACAGAACAGCCTTACGGTAATGTATGTATGCTGAACTTATTTCACACCGTACGCACCCCACCGTGCGAATAGGAAGTGCGGGGGAAGGACAACAAACTAAAAACATAAGGGAGTTGTGATGAGTTTTCAATTAAGATTTGAAAGTGCATAACTCCAGTGGCTCCCTATTATCGGACGGAAGGGCGTTCCACAGAAGCGCATCTGAAAACGCGCGATGGCGGTGACCACCTTCGTCCAACCAAAAGCTGCTGCTGCTGCGAGGATGACCGGAATTCGCGTGATGGTTTACGCTCCTTGACGAGATCAGCAAGGTATTGTGGTCCGTTTATGGCAAGCACTGGTGCGTGTAATGAGCGTGTATTCGTTCGGCAGCCGGAAGCCAACGCAGCTCGGCGAGCACGTGACGGGCCACGGCCGCGCACCTTGTAGGAACGATCGGTACCGTCGCGGCGGCAATGAAGGACGGTCGGCGGCCATTTTACCTGGGGGACGGCGTCTCGCTCGGCCGGCCGGGGCGAGATGGTGAGCCCCAGCGAGGGTCCTCCGGAGAGCGCGTGCTTCAGCCGCTCCATCACCTCAATGAGACGCAGCTCCAAGTCGACGCGCTCGCCCTCGCACGCGCGACACCGCTCCTCCAGCAGCCGCAGCGCCGCCGCCTCCGTCTCCCCCGAGGCGCCCCCGTCTGCGGCCACATGGACACCCGCCGCTGTTTCAATTCCGTCCAGCGATTGGGATATCGATGGATATCGTCCGGGTCGCTGCTAACACTTTTCCGTTCACGATGACGTACGTGTAAGTCGTCAGTTTTTTCCTTCCGATTCCGTTCCGATGACGCACGTATGTTTTCGAAACTTTATCAGTACCTAGGCTCCTACAAGGCCCTGCGGGAGGGCGTGTGGCACAGTTTGTCGACAGCTGTTGCTACAGTTCTCTGCGGTGAGTACAATGTCTTTAAAAACAACGGCGTTATGCTCTCGATATATAATTCGCGCTTAACCGTTTGCGCGTTCCGAGATTTAGTGGTGAACGGGACCCACCCTGCAACTTCCAGTCATCTCGGAGTGAAAAAATTTGAAGATAGGAATGGGCACATGATTAATAGCCATAGCCGTAGTGACAAGTTTACTGGTTGTGGTGTGCCAGGCGTGGAAAAACTGTCCGGGTTGCTGACCCAGAGACACATCCGGCTGAGATTAATTCCTGGTTATAGCCCTGTAGCTTCGGAGAGGGGGGCTCAGCCCCCTCTTGCATTTAATATTCAAAGTTGGTTTAATGCTGACTATATCATGCCCCCGGGTGAGGTTTTGTATGATCCAATTTAAACAAGGTTATGCAAATGGATTGTTGTCTGGTTCATCATCATCAATACTACCACCACGAACATGATGACCGTCCCATTGGAAGGTTGGCAATTCACGTGTTTGGTCAGCAGGGGGCGGTATATCCACTACCATGGTGGCAAGCAGACAAGTAGATACGCCCGTCGAGTGATTCAATGAATTGTCACATTTGGGGGTATCAATTTGACTCAAAATCCGATTATTGTTTTTTTTGGTCAAATATTTACCGCCTCGTTTGTATCAGTTGCATAAAAAACTGGGTACAGTATTGTTAGCTCCATATATTAATGTATAAAACGCCAGTGCACAGCTTATAATAAACACGGTGCAACACAAGTCTTGGCCAAACATCCCAATGCAGAAAAGATACCTGCAAATGGGATCACACAGAGCCCTCTACTGTGAAGACTTGGCAGGATCCTCTTGAAAACGAGTCCTGAGACTCAAAGGTAATAATTTCGTCATAACATCTGGAGAGCGGGTCAATACCTCAGTGGCCATTGCCTGGGAGGATGGTGATGGTCTAGTTTTATTTGAATGTTTACCTTTCTTGCACTTTGCACTACTGTCATGTTTTGATACTGTTTGTGGTTGAAACGTTCTTGTCCGCCATGACTGGACATCTGTGAAAAAGAGCTTTATAGCTCATCGGATTCCTCCAATATAAATATTCTGATACAATTGCTAGGAAACACTGTCCCTGGCTGCGTCTTAGGGCATTGCATCGGCGATGCTACCTGTGAAGGCAAACGAACCATCCCTCTACCAGACGGTGGCCCTACTGCGCTGTAGCTGGGGGGAGCGGGGGGTAAAATTTACCGCGGGGGTCAGTGACAGTGGCAACATTCCTCGCTCTGAAATGATGTGAACCGCTGAAGCAGGACACATTCCCATCAAAAAAAGATCCCAGAGTGGCAGCATTTTATCCAATTTTGGCAGCGCTTTAGCCGAACGCATCACAGTCAATAAAAATCACAAGCGAGCAGGAAAGGGATATTAAAAAAAATGAAGTGGAACAAAAATGCCTGCGCAGGTTCATGGAATTGTAGCTTCAGCCATAAATCGTGAAATTTGCTTACAGTTGTGTCCACCGCTTGTCACTTGCAGTGAAATTGATAGTTCCCACAGCTGGAATTTTTGTTGGGTCAAGGGGCAAAATCGTGACCAATTGCTTGTGCGGTTAAAATGCCAGTGGCATTACATATGTGTGGACAATGTATCAATTGAGATTTGTTTCCTCTTCACAACAAAATCGCATTGTTACAAATGGTTTGCGGTTGACTATTTTTGTCTCTTTCTGCCTCGAGATGTGTGTCGTTCATGAAAGGGTTCTTTTTTTATTTGCAACAGCTACAATCTAGATGATTGATTGGTGCTGCGCATTACCATGAGTTTCATATTCTGAGTGGAAATATTAGCGTTCAACGAGTATTCCACTTTTACCAAAACGCATCTCAGATGATCAACATTTGTAGTCGTTAGGCGGCTCAGGCGTTGAGGTTCCAAGCCGGCACCGCTAAATTCCTGGGAATGGATCTGAGTTTCAGCCGCCCATGATAACACCAGGTTTACAAATGCAAGTGAGTGATAAGCAGTGATCAGTTCTCAGCCTGGTCATTAATGACGGCTAAAAAAAACCCGTTACATATGAAACTTGATTTCGGTAAAGTCACGTAGAAAGAAAATAAGACCAGGACACAGAGGCATTGGGTCTCTGTGTATCTATGTTGTGTGTCTCTCTCTGTGTGTGTCTCTGTGTTGTCTCTTTCTGCTCATGTGTCTGTTTATGTGTCTCCATGTCTGTGTTTTGTCTCCCTCTCAAATTTAGTTCTACCTGTTGACAATTGCTTGTGTTGCCATCGAAACGTCGTATTCTAATATTAAATGTATTTTCTTTCTACGTGACTTTACCGAAAGAACCAAGGAGTAGTCACATATCAAATTCGGTTTTCCACTTGGCCTGCTTTAGCTGAGAATTACCGATTTGTGTTTACATAACAAGTGAACACTCGTTGCAGGAAATATAAAAGGTGCACCCATAGTGTGCTTTTTAAATAATTTCAGAAGTAGTTCTTTGACATCAACTTCCAGCGACAATCGTTGACAAAGGTTGATGTGATGCCAGGCATGAAAGTTGTGAGCACGACTTTGCACCGATAGCACAAGTGAAAATATAATTGCGTAAAAATAAGACGAGACTCCCAACATTGATAAAACCACCACCACCACCACCACCACCGGTGCATCCAGCCCTACAGCCCCCATTATGAGCGCACGCCCGCACGAAAACGCGCGCATCAACGAGACGACTCGGCGCGGTGGAGCGGCACGGGAGACACGGCGAGGGCAGCACGAGGAGATTCAGGGCGGCAGCGTGGAGGCCACGTGCGCAGCGTTGGCGGGGGTGGGCCCTAGGGGTGGGCCCTAGGGGTGGGCCCTAGGGGTGGGCCCTAGGGGTGGGCCCTAGGGGTGGGCCCTAGGGGTGGGCCCGAGTACGTACCGCCCTGCCTCGCCTCCGGCGCCTCGCGCGCCTCCCTGCGTTCGCGCCGCAGCTCGGAGAGGCGCGAGCGAACGTCCTCGCGACGGCGCTGCAGCTCCAGCGCCTCGGCCTGCAGGCGCGCGGCGTCGGCCTCAACGCGCCGCCGCCCGTAGCGCTGGCCTAGGCTCGGCTCCGCCAGCAGCGCCGCCCTCCTCTTGCTGTCCTTGTCGCGCGGCGCGTCGCCCCTCGCGCCGCTGGCGTCCGCGCAGCACGAGGAGGAGGAGGTGGTGGAGGAGGAGCAGGAGTCGACGTCGCAGGAGCTTCGCTCGGTCTCCTGACGCGCGCGGGGCACAAGCAGCGTGGATGAAACAAACGCTCCCCGTCGAGCATTCGCTTTCGGATGAATTTGATTAGCGGCATGAGAGTCGATGAGTAGCCGTCGGGTTTGGGTGTCCAGGTTTTGCGCCACTTTTTGATGAATGACCAAGTTTCAACGGGGTTACTCTCTAATACCAACACAAATTTATATATACAGATCCATTCATATTGCATCATATTCACGTGAGTTATAGTGCACCGTCGATACTGTGTTATGAATGTACAGTCAGACAGGCAAGACTGGAAAGACCAAATACTAAAAATAATCATAACAACAACAATCGTAATAGTTCACTCCTTTGTCAATTGCTGAACAAAGACCTCCCCTCTCCATGCCGTGTTGTGCACCCTAAGGGTAACAATAATAATTATAACGCAATTTACGTCCACAGGAAACACTCGGGTCAAGAGAGTTTTGCCTTGGGATGTTTGGTCACTTCCATTGTGACAAGCAGGGGGGGAGGAACGGGAGCCCCTAAAGAAAATCCAAACCTGGTTCAAGGTCAGGTTTGGAGTTGATTCTTTCTTGTCTCATTTTCGCTGGCAGATTAGACGTGACATTACCATTTAATTTAAATGAAATAACTCGCATAAATCATGCATCGCGATTGTAAGAATATACAAAAAAACTGTTGAATGAGTGTGGAACAAAGTACTTTATTCATGACATCACGGCGCTAGCAGCATCTGTTTCACTATGAAATGTTGCTATTTCACGAGAAACAATGGTTTAATAATTTATTTTGTGGGCGGCTTTAAACGAAATTACAGCTTTTTCTACAATGCCGTCAGCTCTCAAATGCACGGAAAGGAAACTGCAGCTGCGGCTGCGAAGGTTTTGGTTCTAAATTTAGGGCTCACTATATCGCATTTTACGGCTATTTTAATTCCAACCTTTTCCTGTTTCTCTCAAACCGAAGGATGTTTTTACAACGTCTTGCTCGGCAATTAACACAGTGGCCGGCAGACACAACGTGAGAGTATGCACTCTCGCTGTTTACTGCGTCGGCTGGGTGGCGCTTTAGAAGATTCCACGTGCCAGGGAACAAATGGGTCTTGTCTGATATTTGCACATTTTAATTACTCTGGGAGCCACGGACAAATCTAAGCGGACGAAACGAACATTTCCCGTGGTTTAATCTACATCTCATTTGCGTTTAAGAGCGTGGCATTCCGTAAGAGGGCGTCTTTAAATGATGGCACCAGAGTGCTGGAAAACAGCCAAAACTAATGACTATCATCAACGAGACGGAGAGCGGGCGACACGAATTCAATAATTTCACTGCCACCCTTCGCATCTGAATACGATACCTAGTGACTTCTCCAACCTGCACTGATCGGTGTGCTGATCAATCTACCTCCATGACTGACAGAGGAGGCTTTTTGGCCAGCAGTGGATTGATAAAGGACTGTAAATTTTTAGGCAAGGCCTTGCAATTGGTGGAAACACTATCACTTCGGGGACCTCTTGAAGAGGCCCTCCAGAAGGTATTTTTGGCCTACTCTTCCATGCTGGCCATACGTCTTGGAAGATGTGGTCACTACCACACTTTAGCCCACCGCTCGCGACCTGACGATCGACTAACCTGCCGCCAACCCATTGACACCGCTGGGTGAAGAGAAGCGGTGGGAAGCTCAATAAGCGTGCAACGTGTCGCAATTTCCGCGCCCTAGGGCGGCATCAAACTGGTGACTTCGGGATTTTAAGTCCATTACATCATCTACATCATCATCATCATCACAATCCATGGGTAGGTGCCCACTGCACATTGCGTCATTTGTTTCCACTTTCCGCTGTCTTGTGCCAATTATGCTCAAGTAGTGCCACATCTTTCTGACAGCAAACCTCTTATGTCATGACATCACCCTTATATATATTTAAAAAAACTATCGTCATTATTATTATTATTACTTCACCGTACCTTGTCGCAGGGCGCAGGAGAATCTCTCTCGTGCCCCTCCCCAGTGGCAGCGTCCCACTGCCGCGAGGAGCCAGCGCCGCCACCACCACCGCCGCCGCCCTCCAGTCCCCGCGCGATGCTCAAGTAGTCTCCGGGATCGTGCAGCAGGCGACCGCCAATGTCCCGCATGATCTCCTCGGCGAGCTCCCGCAGCCCGGCGTCGTCGTCGCCGTCGCCGCCGTCCGTCCCGCACGGCGGCGGCGCCGGTGGCACCGACGGCCACTCCGATGGCGCGCGCTCCTCGGGGGTCGCGGGGTCGCGGGGCCCGTCGCTCGCGGAGCGGAGGGCCCCGCCGGCGGTGGCGGCGAGGGCGAGGGCGCCGTCCCGCGTGAGGTTCTCGTAGGGGTCGTCGGACGGGGAGTGATCCCTGCTGCGGCACGGCGGGCCGTCCGTGTACACGTTGGGCGACGATGCCTGCCGCACCTTGATGCTGCCGACAGAAAGTTCGGAGGCGTCGTTTGTGCCGCGGCATCGTTCGGCTGAACTTCAAACCACGGATGGAATGGAAAGCGTTCACACTCGGGAAAACAATCAGCCGCCGATGACCAAATCGCCCTGGATGGAGCCAATCTTGTAAAATCTCGGAAGCTAAGCAGGGTTGACCCTCGTTAGTGCTTGGAGAGGTGACCACCCAGGCTTGCTAGATGTTGTATATAAGGTGGCAGGGCTGATTGTCTTCCCTCTCATTTGTGTGGGTTTTATTTGGGTAGTCCGGCTTCCCCCCACATGCAAGATGCGAACGCAATTGGCCAAACTCGATCCCAATCTAGCAGGACTCTCCTGAAAAAGACTTGAGGGTCAATGGGTCTTTTTAGTGGGTAAATAAATCGTTGTTATTATTACCGCTCGGCAAGCCGATCTGAAACTCACATCAAGAGTTTGAACTCAACACCCTCCCGCCCCCCCCTCCCTCCCCCACCGATTAAAACAAACACTTCCGGCCCGGTACTTTGAGACTGGCGCCAAGTTGGCCCTTCATTTATTTATGCGTTTGCGTGTTTCTACTCGTTTGCTCGTTCCGCCGCTTGGCGCAGCCACCGCGGGCCGCTCGTACCCGCGCGAGAGCTTGGCGGCGTGCAGGAAGCGCGACGACGTCTCGGTGTCGACGTGCTCGTAGAGCAGCGACTCGGGCTCCGTGCCGCAGCCAGTGGTGGCCAGCAGCAGGCCCACCCAGCGCCCCGTCTCCACCCACGAGGCGGCCTGCACCCGCGTCACATGAACGCACGCTCGCTCGGTCGGCGGACGAGAGGCAGGGCTCCGTCGGGCCCGAGCCAAAATAGCGCGGCTGAAGAAATTCGACGACGGACAGCCATGCACCTCCGATTCGCGTGGTTGGCAGCGTACGGTGTGAAAGAAGTTCAACTTGCATGCATGCATACAAAAGTGGTGGTTCGAGAGCCGCGATGTGAAACCGGTGACCCGAGTTTTGTTCCTGGGCCGAGGCTAACATCAGTGGTGAGTGAAGTCTTGTTAAGTTCAATTATTTTAACCAGGTGAGAGAGAACTCAACAACAATAACAACAAGCGTCGAATCCGACCGTCACTTTGCCTCGAGCATAATGAACGAGCGAATTAATTAGAGACTCTTCGCACAAGTGAGCAAACAAATGAATGACAGGATTGCTCAAGAAAAAAGAACAAATAATAAAAAAAACGAATTGCGGGATGTTCAACCGAATGAATAAGCGAGCGAATGAACAACCAAACGAACGAGAGAGCCGCTTCGAGTGAACGGACAAACGAACTAGCGAACGAACGAAACAAGAGGACGTTCGGCGCGAGAGCCGCCGCCGGCCGAACCTCAAGCGTGGCGACCTCCTTGTCCCCGCGGAGCAGGCGGAAGGCGAGCGGATGTTTGGGCACGAGGCCCGGGGCCAAGCGGCAGCCGTGCAGGGCGACGTTGCCCACGGGGGGCTCCCCCTTGGCGCCACCGCCGCCGCCGCCGCCGCCGCTGCCCAGGAACAGCGTGCTCCCCTCCAGCGAGCCCCAGCACTCCTGCCAGCCGCTCTCCGTCAGCACGCTCAGGCAGCCTGCGGCGCGCGGTTCCGCGGAGACGGTTACGGAGGGCGGGAGGGAGAGCCACCGGTCGTTAGGTCATTTTGTTACGTGTCATTAGCCGCGCGATGATGCGTCAATGAAAATCTATTTGTTTTGGGATTTTTTTGAATATATATAACCTGTCGTTATGTGCGTGTCTCATCCTCAATACAGACTGTGGGCGAGATTCACATTTATTTAACTGTATTTGGATTCCCCGCACCCACCCCTCCACCCTCAATTTTAAGCCAATTGCGTTGTCTGTGTCATGTCACGAGGCCATTAATCTGTTTGGAACTCCTGCAGCGAATTGCAACTATGTTAGAGAACGGCCTTCTGGTGCAGAAGAGATATCCCCGAGGCCCCTTCAATTGACTTTTAAATCCACACACTCCGCGTTTTCACAACCACCCTGCTACAGAGTCATGTTTATTACATTACACTCAAACCCAAATTTTAATCGAGGACTTTTTTTGCACATTGGTGACTTTGCCAAGCCCATCAACTCACGACACTTGAGAATCCGGTTTAATCACAAGTGGCCACAGGTCGCAAACGGGTTTTGATTCCTTACCCATACCCGTACCCGGCCCCACCAGGGTCGCAAACGGGTACCCGTATCCGTACCCGGCCAGGTACGGGTAGCCGGGTATCGGGTAGGGTACGAGTATCGGGTACCCAATTGCGACCTCTGCAAGTGGCTGAAACCTGGATTCGAACCCAGGATCTCAGCAGTGCCCAGACCTCTGAACCACCCGGCCAACACAAATTCGACTAAGTCCATGATTAATTAATCGAATCGTGCATTTGATAACCGATTCTTTCGTGAAATGATGATGCATATTTAATTTAGGATAGTGGAGGCAACAAACCTTTTCAAGGGCGGAAAATTGGAAATAAGTAAAATGGCATTAACCAACAAGAGAAAATCAAATCGATTCTTCAATTGAATCACTAACACTGAATTATGTTATAATTAATCGATTTGCGTGACTGGTGAAGCATCACATGACTAGAAATCGCCACGATTTAATTGTTTTCCTTACAATAACGAATACTACGTGATCACAGCAAAATCTCGATGCACATTGCATCAGGATCCACGTGGTGTATTTGTGTGCGCACGCCTCTCTCCCGACCAGCACAGCGTCTATTCACCCCTCTCCGCTCCCTTATTTCACGGCGAAGAGAGTTTTATTCACGTCTCCCATGGCGCTGGCCGGCGCTCAGCCAATTTTTTCCACGCGCGCCAAACTTGACAAACCCTGTTCGTTTGTTGTGCGCGAGCTCGCGGTGGCACGTGACCACACGTCAGCGGGGTCGGCCGTGACGCTGGCATCCGTACCAGAAGCGTCGGCGTCCCCCGCGCCACCAACGCCGCCGCCGCCGTCGCCGCTCGAACCGCCGCCCCGCGCGCTCCGCTGCGGAGACTCGGGCAGCTCCTTCTTCTTCTGTCGTCGCCCGATGATCTGCGTCAACCTCTTGCCCGTCGCCTTGCCGAGAGACCACCCGGGACGGGCCGCTTTGCCTAAGGAGAGGGGGGCAATGGCGCAAGGGACCGGATGGGTATGAGTAGGCAGCAAGCAGGGTAACATCCATCCACTCTACACACCACCGCCTTAGCGCGTTGTTTCCCTGCGGCTCAATATGCGTGCCCCACCTCTGGCGACGCTCATCCCACAGTGAACGTGTCGGACACCGCACCAAATTAATTGCGCGGAATCATAACAGGGTGCCTGAGAGCCAGCCCTGTTGCCTGCCTATGTGCACTGTCTGGCATAGCGGCCCCTAACATCAGGAGGAGAGTAGCAGGTGACCACGACCGGCAAGTCATGGAGTGGGACCGTCCGTCATCCGCTACGTGGCCATCAGCCAGCACGACCGTCGTATGTCATCCAGAAACAGCTTCTTGTGCTCGACCGTACCACTGACCACATCACCAGAGTCTGCCAGAACTTCCCCGTGGCAAAAAGAGTTGGGAAAACTCAAGCGACAAAACTGCCGAATGGAGCCGGCGAGGATTTGCGCCCAGTGAGGAGCTCGCGTTCGGCTCCAATTCCAAATGGCTCACGTGACGGAGCCTAAACAGGCACGAGATTGTTTTGGCAGATGCAACTCTCTCATGAAATCATGGAGGGTGCGGGGGGGGGACTTCTGCACAATCGAACAATGTGCTTGGTCAGGAGAAGCAAACCATGGACCATCTTATGAATGCCCTGCAGCACCACAATGCACTCCTCAAGATTTGGCAATGCCAACACCAGAAGCGGTGGCCTGTGCAGACTATTGAGAAAAGACCACAGAGGTTGGATAGGAGACACGAAGAAGAAGAGGAGGAGGAGGGTAACGGCAAGAAATGGTACCGCGAGCGCATTCGCCATCGCAGTCGGGCCGTGATCTAGCAATGCATGTACGCATGCATGTTGAACTTATTTTGCACCGTACATAGCCAACCATGCTAAGAGGAGGTGCGGGGGAAGGACAGTAGACGACACGCAAAAAGCAATTCTAGAGAAATTAAGTTTTACATTTTTACTTAAAAGTGCATAGCTCCAGTGACTTTCTAATATCGTGAGAAAGTGTGTTCCAGACGGCCGCAGAAACGCATCTGAAAGTGCGCGATGCAGTGAGCGTCTTTGTTCGATGGCTAGACAAAAGCCTTTGCGCGAATGACGTGAATACCAAGCAAACTTATTATAATTATATTGCGTGCGTACACGTATGTTCGCTTTGTCAAGCCACCTCTTGAATAAGGCTTCCCCACGCCACTTGGGATGTGGGGGCCCACTAACCATATTTCACCACGATGGGTCAGCGTGGGTTGGTGATTGCACGGAGCACAGGCCTGTGTGAGCATAGAAGTACAGTACAATGGCTTTTCCTGCGCTGCCCTCTGTCGCCTACCAGAGAGCCCCACAAGTTGCCGCCTACGCATCGCAGTGCAATCCATGGATTATAATCAAAAACTAATTTAACTGAATTAAAAAAAAAAACTTACCATCGCTACCATTCCACCTTATTGTACGCATACACGTACGGACGGCCCCGTATTTGCCAGACGGGCCCTTGGGGGCAAGTCCCGTCGGCGAGCACCTATTCACACGCTTAGCATTCACGCACGGCTGAGTCGCAAGCTTACTTCCGTCTTTCCCGTCCGCGTCGCTCGGCAAGCCCTCACCGCTGCTCACGGTCACGATGCTCTCAGCGTCTGAGCCCGGAGTCTCCAGGGAACACCTCTGCGAGCAGGCAAACAACGGCGGAAGGGTTGCACGTGGCTCCCGCACAGACGCTCGCGCCGTTTGCAGAGCGGTGTAGTGCGGTGTGGTGCAGGGGCACGGCCGCTGTGGATGTTGTGGGTGTCCGGAGACCACCAACATTTTTTTTAGAAATTGCTAAGAGACACCCACAACGTTTTGCGTTCCTATCATTGTCGGTACTCCAGCGCACAGATACATTCACACAGTCAGCACACACACACACATTTACACAGCACACACATTTAAAGAGTCAGGACACACACATATATTCACACAGCAAACCAAGACAAAGATCCCCCGTGTAGCCTCAACAGACTATTCACCCAGCCAACACACACACACACACGTAATGTAGCTGCACCCCTGGTGTGATTGGTTGCGAGGTGGCCAGGCTCTTGCAGCACGGCTGTACATTCGTGGATCATCAGATGGGGAACTTTGGAGATGTGCGGCCGCTCCCAGCTAGCAGTGCAGTGCCCTGTGATGGTGCGCTGTGGTGCAGTGTTGTGGGGTTCACTTTATCAATTTCCCTACACATTGGAAAACAACAGATTTTTCCATGGTGCGTGCACACTCTTAAGCTGACGCGAAGACATCATTAATCGATGGGTTTCCGAACGGAATTCTACCGGGCAGCTTTATCCAGAGCTTTCGAGTGGGCACCATAAATCCACCTTGGCACACTTATCGGCGCATACTAGCAATCATCGCAAACATTCGCTGACATGAAAAACACAAACACTGGCCAAAGCGTTTGAAAGGCTGGACCGGCGCCTCTACCTTTTCAAGCTCCTCCTTGGCCCGAGGCAGAGTGCCACTGGCCTCTGCCGCGGCCGCCGCCGCCGCCGTCGCCGCCGCTGCCACCGCCGTTTTATTCTCTGGGTCGCAGATTTCCTGAAGCACCTGTGGAGAGCGATTGTGCTTGAGCGGTGAACGGAAACTTTCCACCAGAAAACGTCCCACGGGCATCTGACTCTTTGTTCTGGGGTCACCGTGCCTACGCCTTTTTTGATTGGGCACGATGGTTGTTCTCTCGTGCCACGCGGCATTCCAAGGGTCCAGCACCCTACCCTCACCACCACCACCAACCCCTCCTCCCCGCTCCGTACCCCTTTCGCGAACGCCGGGGTCAACTCATTGAGCTATGAGGGTCATTTGCTTTTCATGCAGGCAATGAGGGAGGCATTTAAACCCGCACAATGCAATCCCACGGGCAAAAATAAAACTAGGGCCGCCTTTGTGTCGCAAAGTGGCCACGGGGAACGATATCATGTGAGATAGCACGAGACGAGCCTTCCAAGTCTGGAACATCTGCTCCAAAGAATGTAGCCCCCTTAAGATCCCTCAGAATTTGCGAGCACGTGTGCTCGGCGAACACCCGCGAGCCCCACGTTACCGACACATCAAAGTGGACGCAAAGCATTTAATCTCATCCTTCGCCGTGTACGAGTAAAGGTGATTTTTTTCTCCCCCCAAACTGCAGGTGCGCCGCCTTAACTGATATATACCGATACCCCCGCTGTGCATGCATATGTGCACACACGTAGGTTGAAATACACTCGCAACCAAACAATGCTGCAAATAAGCTAAGCATTGCACGTAGTACGCATTCGACACATTTGAATTGCACGTGGCATTTAAACTGAATGCGTAATAATAAAACCCATAGCAAGTTTATTGCTATGCGTATCATGAAATATACAGCTATATTCAATGCACACCCAATACATTAGGAAGTGTGACAGTAATTGTCACACTTACGCAGGACTTCAAACATTCACTGCTTGAATAGTACGTCGCAATAGCATCGCGCTTAATTCTCAAATCGCCAAATCCTAATTTTGCAACCTTTCCCATTCGCTAGGCCTTGCCCCTCACACCGTCACGCCACCGTCACGCTCCACCGTCACGCCACCGTCACGCGCCACCGTCACGCCACCGTCACGCCACCGTCACGCCACTGTCACGCCACCGTCACGCCACCGTCACGCGCCGTCACGCCACCGTCACGCCACCGTCACTCCACCGTCACGCCACCGTCATGCAACCGTCACGCGCCACCACGCCACCGTCACGCCACCGTCACGCCACCGTCACGCCACCACCACGCCACCGTCACGCGCCGTCACGCCACCGTCACGCCACCGTCACGCGCCGTCACGCCACCGTCACACCACCGTCACGCCACCGTCATGCGCCGTCACGCCACCGTCACGCCACCGTCACTCAACCGTCACACGCCACCACGCCACCGTCACGCCACCGTCACGCCACCGTCACGCCACCACCATGCCACCGTCACGCCACCGTCACGCAACCGTCACGCGCCACCACGCCACCGTCACGCCACCGTCACGCCACCGTCACGCCACCGTCACGCAACCGTCACGCGCCACCGTCACGCCACCGTCACGCGCCACCATGCTCACCTGCCTCCAGTGCTCCGCGTGCTCCCTGCTGGCGGCGGCGAGCACCAGCGGATCAGAGTCGGCGCGGGAGATGCGGATCTCGTGCCGCGTCTTCCGCCTGCCAGACTTGACCGCGTACGCCACCGTGCAGCCTCCCAGCGCCAGCTCCAGCTGCGGGCTCTTCTGCCGCGAGTTCTTGTAGCACTGCGTGTGGCGCGGAGGAGGCGAGGACATTGTCATGGCGCTGGGGGCTTACGCATTCGCTCGCTCGCTTGGTCCGTCCGTCCGTCCGTGATGGGCGAGGGTGGCACGACAACCCTCGTAAAGATGACTGCGCTTCTGATTTGTTCCCGCAACTCCAATGCGCACGGGTTGGCTATGTACGGTGTGAAAAAAGTTCAACATACATGGCACGATATGATTTCAACTGCCGTATAAAGTTGTGTTGCTATTCGAAACTCACCCTATTCATAACTGGACAACTTGGAAAAGGGGTATTACAGTCATCGACCAATTAGACCACGCAACGGTGGCCGGGAATGTGAACGTTTATATATTAAACAACGCGTTGGGGCACAGCAGTCTTTTTATTATCGACGCTTTCCATCTAAGATTGCGTTTTTTGCGCGAGATCTGTCTGTCAGTCGGTATCAAATGTTTGGTAAAACCCCGGAGTCACAAGCCAGAGCAAAAAGTACCATTCGCTAATTTGCGAGAGCACTTTGCACTAATTCATCCTTTCCAAGAACAAGTGCATTTTGGGAAGAGTTCCACAATACGTGTATTATTTTTCCAAACTCGTTTGTTTGTTTTAATTGTTTCAACAAGTGAGACATTGACCGCAGCAAGAAGATCGTAGTTGTTGTGAACACATCTTCCCACAATTGCGTTGGGCTTAAGTAAGGAAACAGCTGGTGGGGTGTTGGTGGTGGATGGGATGGATATTTGTGTGTAGAGCTCAAAGGACAATCCAAAACCCATTTTATATTTGTCTATCTACAGATTGAAAAGCCAATTAGAATGTTTTTTGTTTTGTTTACTCCCTGGACATTGAAACAGAGATGTGGATTGGCAAATCGGGCACCAACGAAGGCAGATGCCTCCTCTGTTAGCCCGGACAGCCTGTCAGTGGTACCAGCCGACTTTGCCGTTTCATTGATTACAGCAAGTCACAAACTGCACACGTTCTGCACTTATGTCCAGTTTATTGCACGCCGCAATAAACTGTTGTTTTTAATGATCTCCGAGAGTTTTGCGTCACATCCCGTGCAAAGAAAAAGTGGCCACAGTTTGAAATGAACCCGAAACACCCAAAAAAGGAGTTCTCTGTTCGTATTAATAACCGACAAAGAAGAAAAATAAAATGTCAGCACTAAACGGCCTTGGCAATGGCGCTAATTTCTAAAACCACATCCAGTTGCTGTCGCTAAGCCGCATGTCGCATTCATCCCCGCGCTGCTCAACGCTTCCCCCCACCCACCCACCCCTCTCTTTACGTCCCAACTATGGCACAATAACATCACTTCCTCTGGGCTCCACGCAAACAGGCCGCCTCTTGTGTTTTTTTTTCTCTCGAATGGAGTCACTGTATTACGTTAGGCCCCGGAGCTGCCACCGCCGCTGCAGAGGAGGAGCTGCAGGGGTGCGGCGGGCGGGGAGGAGGCAGCAGCAGCTGCAGGATTAGCGGCGACAGCATCTTTGTTATTGTGTCTCTAGCAGCGGGAAGTCTCTGGGTCTCCATGGGCCGAAGCTGTGCTCAATTTGTTGCGTTTTTTCTCTCTCTCTCTCGCGCGTTCTGGATCATCATCGCAGTTCCGGGGGCAAACGATTTCCTCAAGAATGACAAATTGCGGCAGGCGATCGCGCCGCAAACATCGGCGACGCCGCTTCGCTTGTGCCGCAGAAAGTTCTGCGTGTGTGTCGTGAAACGGGCGTCCTGCCACTCCGCCAACATGTCTACATAAACATAATAATAATAAAAACACCCTCGGAGATCGCCATGTCGGAGAAACATGGGAAGCAAGTTGAGTCTCGCATACTGGGCCTCATGTTGTGTGCACAGCGCCCAAATGCAACCCTCGTCTCAAGACTGTGCACAGAAACAGCGTCCTTTTGGAGTGACACGTGAGGAACCGGACACGCCTTGCAAAAAGATCTTTCATCTCAAGGGATCATCCAGGCGCACATCTCCTTTATGAATGGAAAATTAAAGACAATCCCCAGCAGTTTAATCGTGGCCATGCTACTCAAATTATGTACTGTAGAGTAAACCCACTGTGGTCTGCACTCCCTCACTAGCGGAGGAGCAGGCAAACTACACAAACTCTCTCCTGAAGCCCTCACGCGGCTTGCAGCCCTCGACATAGGCATTTAGATCCTGAGCATATTGCCATCATATGCAAGAAATAGAATAGAGCCCACGTAAAATATTGAAACAACAAAGATATATTTTCGGATGTACCCACACCTTATTGATCAGCTGTCGGACACTTTATTGCCACGATTATTGCTCTTAAGTTTGTGTTTGTGTACTGCATCGCCACGTGAAACGGAGCTAACGACCGTGAAACAAACGATTGGAATGGAACAAATGTGGAAAAAATTGGTCCAACACGCAGCTGCATAGGAGCCGGCTGAAGTGACCGCTTTGTTGCAAGAAAGAGCAATTTTGATCGGCGGTATTGAATTTTATTGCAAGGCTGAGAATTATTGAAATTGCTGACATTGTTTCTGGCAGCATGCTCAGGATGTGTTTAAAATGTACTCGCTTTCGCAACGGTACGGACACTTGAGGAAAGGGAGACAGGATTCGTGCTCTCGACTCCCTGCGCCAGGCTCCAAGTCCTCATTTGCCAGTAAAAAATATGATAATTGGTTTTTTACCCTTCTATCTGGCAACAAAACTGACACTTTTTTTTTTTACAAGGAGTCATGTTTGCATAGACCACAATACCTGCAGCCATAATGCAAACAAAAACCATAACTCTGCTAATATGCTTACCCCGAGCTCTCATACTCTGATGGTGCATTGTCTTTGAGTTGTGCGCCTTTTGGCGTCATCTGGTCCAACCCATGTGAGACTAGGCTCTAAGGAAAGCTGTCTCGGGTGTGAACCAATCAACTTCAAGGACAGTGCATACATTATCAGAGTTTTGTTATTTGTTTGCATTATGGCTGCAGGTATTGTGGTCTATGCAAACATGACTCCTTGTAAATAAGGTGTCAGTTTTGTTGCCAGATAGAAGGGTAAAAACCAATTATCAGGCTCCAAATCCTTTCCTTTTTAAATCCTTTATATTAAGTTCACTTGCTTGCGCGCTTACGACCGTGCAAATCTTTCGGTCGTTTTTAACCCACTTCCCGTGATCCAATCGACATTTTGCACACAGACTCGTTGTGCGTAACAATTTATTTTGTAAAAAATTTTTTCCAAAATGTTACACTTTTTAGGAATTTTTTTTTTATATTTAATTACCAATTGCTTAATGGTAGCAGGCAATCATCTGACCCATAGGTGGCAGCCATCTCAAGCCAGAGGACGAGAGGACTCTAGCCGCCACGCATATAAAGGATTTATAGTGAAAAACTTTGTTTTTACGGGTACATTTTTTTACCCCTCTGCCTACGACTCCCTGCCTCCACACACAAAACAAAAAACGCACACCGTTCTAGCGCAGGTCGCTGCTACATTTAGACGCCCTACAAACCCACGCTGCATCGCACTGCAAAGAGTAGTGGGGGCAGCCGTGCGATACATGCTGACCTCAACGACGGCGGAATGACCCCCCGCTAGACGGAGCTCAAGAGACCCTTTCTAGCGTGTGCTCAGCCTACTCTTCGCTCGTCTGATGTCGCGGAGGAGGGCGAGAGTACCCACACTTGACTGCGGTGCAAACATCTCTACCGCTGGGTGGAGAGAGGCAGAGAGAATCGAACAAACGTGCCCCGTTGTCGCAGCTGAACGAGATCGAACGAGCGACCTCCGGATTGCGAATCCGTTGCATGGACCATTACAGCACGGAGGCAATTCCTGAAAAAAAGATATTTTACAAAAATATATCCCACCTCGAAGGTATCGCACCGCGTTTTCATGTAAATGTTTGCAAAAGAGCGTGCGATGGAACGTTGCAAACGCGCGCAGAATATTTCGGGCAGTTGAACGTCTTTCCCAACTTCAGTTTCGAAGTTCAACCTCGGCTCTGCCGCCGACTGCCGCATGCAGAACGAAAAGTGGTGCAACTTGAAAGTGGGGGAAAAAAAGAGGCAACGGTTCCGGGAGAGGGCAGAGACGCGCGTGTACACTTTGGGCAAACTCACCAGCAGCCGGTCGCCCCTGAGCACGCACAGCTGCTTGGCCCACTGCCCGAACCGCTTCTTGCGGAGCATGAAGGCGCACATGCGCGAGCCCTGCGCCAGGCCCAAGGACGCCTCCGGCGGAGGCCACTGAGGCGTCGACCTCTGACCCTTCCCATCGTCCTCCTCTTCCTCGTACGATTCGTACGAGCTGCTGAGGGCGTCGGAATCATCTGGGAGGGTTCGGAGGAAAAGTGTGAAGGGGATCGGGGCGGAGAGGTCACACGCGACGGCACCTCCGTTCGCATCGCGAAACTCAACAGGAGGTGTGCACGAGCTCCGTGAGCAAAAAAAAAACTCCAAACACCGTTGAATAAACCTGTCCTGCATCGATTCGGGAGACGGCCTGACGTTTTACGCCGTTCAGTTTGTTTTGTTGCATGGTTACACCGCAATGCAGTGCACGTATTGAAAATAGCAGGCAGCGTGGGAAAGTTCAGTGGAGGAGAGGTCACGTGAAGTGGCCCACGTAGTAGTTTTCTGACATCACATTCCACAGGCCGTCATATTCTTAGGTTTTTTTCGGTAAAGTCACGTAGCTAAAAAAAAAATAATTAATAAAAGTAAAATTAAAATAAAATAAAAATCACGACGTTTCCGAGGCAACACAAGCTTCCGTCTTCAGGTGGAACCGTCACAGCATGATAGCTGTATCAAGTAACTTCTTGCGGAGCATGTAACTTGATACAGCTATCGTGCTGTGACGGTTCCACCTGATGACGGAGACTTGTGTTGCCTCCGAAACGTCGTGATTTATTTTTTTATTTTTATTTTACTTTTATTAATTTAAATTTTTTATCTACGTGACTTTACCGAAAAAAACCTAAGAATATGAATCCTTGCAGTCACGAAAGCTTCAAATCTAGAATTCCACAGGCCGTTCTATGGCGTGGGGCGGTGCGCCCCTCTCTTTCGCGAGAACCCAACGGACACTTTTGTCCTCTGACAAGACACCGATGGCCCAATTTGAGAGAATAAAGATTGCGAGAATACAGCAGAATAGAGCTCTTGTTCTATACGAAACTCACCTCTGTTGTCTGGCGTGGTGGAGTTGGGGGTTGGGGGGTACGTGGCGTCTTCGTAACAGCCTTCAGCATCCACACTGGAGGCTGTGGCTGGACTCGTACAGTCTGGGATACGACAATGAATCGACCTTTTATTTACATAGCGCACTTCGCATCAATAAATACGTCCAAGAGCACTTTACATAACGTGAAATATACACGGAAATGCCCAACGCTTAGAATATATAAAATATCGACAAGGTAACGTACCCTCGGCAACATCATTTTAAGTTAATTCGTGAAAGATTATATGATAACGAAGACCTCTGGCTAGAATCAAGCAATTGTGCAGTAAAAGCATTTACGCATCTCTCCTCGTGTGTTTGCACCGTTGTAACAGATGCGCTTAAGGGCTCGGATTTTTAATAAACATTTAAATTTATTTAAACTATCTCTAAAATATAAAACATCGGGAACTCACAGAGCTTTGCCCAGCAGCCATTCATTTTCCATTTTAACATCATAAAAAATGTTTCTACTGATATAATTTTTTTTACAAACTTGGGTTTAAGGATAAACATTATTTTTGGATTGTGGTATTTCTATAGATAGCAAAAGAGAAAACTTACGCTTGAAAGTTAAACAGAGGGGGAAAACATTTAGACCCTTCCCAACTCACGACACACTGATGATCGCCAGACTGCGCCGATCGTTAACCACACGACATTGGAGGCTTTGCTTTACGAGGAACTGAAATCCCACTCCAGAATATCCCTCAATGTTTACTGCATCAGCAAAAGTCTCCTCTAATCCTCTGCCAACCGGCCCTATTTGTTACCCTCGCCTCTGCACGCAATGAAAGTCTCTCATCTCACCGAAGAAGTGGTTGAACTCTGGGAGTATTCCCGATTCAAACGAGACGGCCTCTTCGTAATGATCTTCCGGAGATGAAGGAGAGCCTTCCTCGGGATCCTGACCACACAGACGCATGCAACACAAACATCCTGTGTCCAAGGGCTTGCAGACTTACTGTGGCATTGCTGTTATGACGAGCATCTTTTAGAAGGCTGCAATAGTGCCAGAAGGAGTTGGTGTTGCAAACACCGTGTCGTGACTCCCCTTTGTCTACACCCAATGCTGACGTGAGCACAACAACCGCGCCAGGTAGCCGATCTAAGAGAAGGTCCCAGGCATGGTTCAGACCCCAACAGACACCATCCAGGCACCGCTATCCAGGTTTAAAAAAAAATCTGCACGGCTTCCGAGATCCGACGAGATTTGGCGCAAGATTCTGTCAGCTACATTGAACGTTTGTCAACATTTATTTAATTAACAACGCACACTTGTGCTAGAAACATTATCAGCGTCGCATGGGGGCCGTGCTCTTTTCATTTCCTACCTTTCCCGCTACCTCTTCCGCCCGTGAAGAATCGCTCGTTCAGACCCCCGCTCTGCAGCCCACACAGTGGGGCAGGCTGCTGCTTTTGCCATCATGCGTGTGTGTGGTTTTTTTTTTACCTCCAACCCATTGGAATTCTTTTTTTTAATGAAACTCAGTAGACCGACCTGCCTCTACTGCCGTACAGTGCCTGCACCTCCCCTACGGCAACCTGGGCCGTTTGACACCCCAGAGTCTGCCGCACATTAATATCCAAGGAATGAGATCATTGTTTTGTACGGCCCTTTTTGACTCCACCACCGGATGAAGGCTTCTCCCATGACTTGTCAGTCACGGGGGGAGGGGGGGTGGTGAACACAAGAACGGTTCAGATATCACTCACCACTGCTGCCCCATCTGTTAAAGGTGATCCCAATAGAAACTTCATTTAAAATATACCCCCACCCCACCTTAATCCCTGCAATGTGCACATCCTCCTCTTTGTACAGAGCCTTGATATGCTATTTCGTTTGGACGTTTTGCAAATTAAAATCGTAATCGGTTAGGACGAAATGTGCAGTGGACATTTCGTCCTCTGCCCATGGATCGTGACGACGATGATGATGATGAATTGGGTAGGAACAATGTCTTGCTGCCAATGATGAGAAAATCACCCGAAATCGACACGATCTCATTCGAGCTCAAGAGCCGAGAGGGGATCAGCCTGGATACTGCTTCCACGGGTGATCAGTTTGCATGTTGCAAGCATTACAGGTTGTGCGCTTACGAGGGGAGCGGGAGCGGAGCGGTTAGCGCGCTGCACGATGAACCCGGCGACCCGAGTTCGATTCACGCTCACGGCCAACACCAGTGACGATTATCTGAACCGGTCCCTGGCCTCCCCCTAGGTCGACTCAGCCTCAAATTAGTGCCTGGTGCGGTGTGTAAACATCGCCACCAGGGAGACAAAGGCGGCCGGGCGTGGTGCTGGCCACCCACCCCCTCGTGTGCCTTACCAGCCTTCATAGGTGCTCGCTAACAGCACTTGCTCCAACAGTCTG
Organism: Lampetra fluviatilis; assembly: GCF_964198595.1. Taxonomy (NCBI): domain Eukaryota; kingdom Metazoa; phylum Chordata; class Hyperoartia; order Petromyzontiformes; family Petromyzontidae; genus Lampetra; species Lampetra fluviatilis. The sequence continues at coordinate 3,745,564 of NC_136278.1, read as the reverse complement.
TTAAGGCATTACGGGGGATCTTTGCTTTGCACTTATGTGGCAGGGAGCAGAGAGGAGTGCAGTAAAATCCATTTCAGTGTCGTACGTCCACACTCCCACACCTTCACCAACCCGCACTGACCAGGGTGGTGAAGTATGGTCAAATTACAGCAGGAGCAGCGTGTGGGAGACACTCATCCAGCAGCGGATTGCCGAAGCGCCGTACGCTGCGTTACCCTTAAACCTCTTCCGTGATATATTTCACTGCAGGTGGGGAGAAAAGTAGCGTCTGAACGTTTAAATTACTGCAACAGATTCAAAATAATGGGGGGGGGGGGGGGGTTGCAGTGGTGTAGTGGTTAGTGAACGGCACTGTGAACTTAGTTGACCCTATTTTGATTCCTGCCCACGTCTAACTTCAGTGGCAAGTGTCCTGGGGGCCCACCGACCCAACCTTCAGCAACCCGCAAAGCACGGTCAGGGAACGCTGATGGCCAGCACGGCATGTGCAATATTACTATTCTAAATCGTTATATATTAATAATAACGCTTTAAGCTTTCCATTGTTTGTGCTAAGTCCGACGAGGTGGCGAGCACGATGAATAGCCCACAGCACTCAATTGGATGCAGACTGCAGGCGGGGCAACATGGAAAGTTTATTCTCATGGATCGGCAGACAATGTCGTGGACTCCATGGGCCAAAGTTCATGTTGCACCAAGGGTATGTTCAACTGTACCACGAGACCCCAGGAACGCATTGTATACTGCAGTCGTTGCACAGAGAGAGAGCGAAAGAAAGAAAAAAACCACCCCACCACCAAACACAGAACTTAAAAACGCAAACCATATGCCATGTTCACGACGAGCGCAAATTCTGACGTACGGTTTGTTATTAAACAACAAAAAAGCAACGCCGCCAGCGTGGCCAGGCGTTTTAACACGAGCAAGTTGCTCGGTAGTTCAAGGATCCTGGCGGCACATTTGCAAAGCCTTCGCCCGCGGAAAACCGTTTATCCGCCCGTAAAAGCGGCCTGCGTTTATTGTGCCGTCTCCATTGTGCGCTTTGAGCTTCGGGCCCCGCGAAATGTGGAAGCAATAAACACTGTTGCAGTGGTCTGGACTCCGTGCTACTGGGACATGCAGGGCTTATTCCAGGATGCCACTTGGAAGCAGGATGAGAGGGCCCATCAAACGTTTAAAAAAAATATTAATTTTATTCCTCCAAGTCAGTAATAGCCCAAAAAGTAATCAGTGAGTAGTGCAAGGCCTGGCCAAGAAAACAGACATTCCGTTTCAATATGACACTAATTTCCACAAATGAAGGTTTTTGTCCGTGGCATAACAAGAAGAGCACCACGTTTACCCTGAGCCATTGCTGGCAGTTGTCCGGCGAACGAGGAGCGGTAAGTGGACAGTAATTGTGGTAATTTTATGGTAGCCTTTAACAATTTCCTCCAAGGAGGCATCCTCTAACTCGCCGGCCACCGCCACCACGAAAAAACAAACACGCGGCACAAACAACGGGAGCTGGGCCGACTTCCAGCGCGCGTAGGAGGGACGGACCGAGCACGTGGACAGTGGTGCCGGGTACTCCGGCCGTGTTTGCACAAGTGGGAAAAACTTCAAAAAGCCAGCGGTGGTGAAGAGATATTCAAGAAAACGGGACAGTTCAAAGGCAGCAACCTAAAAAATATTTCAACAAAACACACACATCTAAAGTAGGTGCTTGCGCAAATATTTTTGCCCGCTCAAGAATGCTTGTGGATTTCAAGCCTTTTTAAAAGTAAAAAAAAAACCGACGTCAAATTCTAGCCCTGGATGTCAGGCTGGGCACACGTTCACACACAACGACGCACGCGCAAAAAATACCTTGGCTGGCAAAAGAGCAACGGCGAGTGGGAGTCGCGACTCCGCTGAACCGGCCAAGACCGTTCGGAATTCTCGGCAAACTTGCGAACCTTCCCAAGCAGTTTGCGACATCTAGAACAGTGACAATAAACGCAGAAGCCCACCACTATAATCATTCCGAGTTCAGCTGCACAACTGCAACCCACTTTAGTAGGGGGTGAGAGGGGAGGGGGGAAATAATTTAAAAAGTCGCAGAGAAATTTGGTGCCCGTCAAATCGCCCGCAGCTTTTTGACAAGTGAAGGTCTCCGATAACGCTAGACATGTGCTGGAGAATCGGGGCTTGTGCGAGATATTAACTTATGCCAAAGACACATTGGCACAAATCTCAGCCGGCTCGACGCTCTGCTCCATGGTGAGTTAACGCCACCCAGAACCAGACAGCCTGGCCCTTCTGTGGTGCGTCGATGCCACCCAGGGCTATTTTACTATTGTTATTTTTACCAGGTAAGGCCCACTGAGCTATGCAGCTCATTTTTAGAAACTACCTGGTCACAAATGATAGCTCAACAAAGTGACTTATCACGTGGAAATTTATAGCAGTCAAAAAAATACACGTGATCACGGGGAAAGAGACATGTAAACTCCAGGGTAGAGATCGAACCCACGACCTCCTGCATACCAGGTAGACAAATTACCATCTTGCTACCGTCGCTAAACAGCGTTGCCCCTCTGTGGAGGCACTGCAGACAATCCCCGGGCGAGGGTTGTGATTTGTGTTAGTTTTTTGTCAAGACCTTCCCCTCGAGGGACCAATTCTTTACTGGATGAGAGAATGGGACTGCTCGTGTGTTCTCCCAGTTGTCCTTTTCAATGAGTGTGCAAAACTTAAATTGTGACCAATGCAATAATGTAGCCCAGTACATATGCTTTGCTGTTAAGAATTGAGCCACTGATAATGCCAAAGCAGTCTTTTTTGGTAGTCCAAGTTTTGTTGAAATTTTTTTCACAAAGCACAACTGCCTTTTTTTTTAAGTGGGACAAAATGCAGAGTGGCCGGGTGCAAGACCCAACATCAGTGAACCTTCATCTGCACACCCTAATGGATTTTTCTCATGTTGTAAAGAATACAGAAGCGAGGGCAACGGAGGGCAGGTTAACCGGGTCGGCGCGGGCGGTCACACTCGGCTTTTGTACACGCGGCAAGGAAGCCGGGCCCTGTGTAGTTGAGTGGACGAGTGTACGAGAGAGAGAGATAAAGCAACCCCCCCACCCCTCCCCCACAGACACTGTCATGGCCTGTACGGCTCCTGCGGTTCCGGCAACGTCGCCGAGACAGACGCCTTCCTTTGTGGATCCTCTCGCCGGGCCACGCGCCCCCAACTCCGCTTGCCATTGGGGGGGGGGGGCCCACAGAGGAGCACGTGTCGACAAACGCCGCAAGTGGGAGGACGCGAGTGGGTGGGTGGCCGGCCGGCGGCTCTAACCCCCGACGGAAAGTCGGGAGTCCAGTGCACAATCGCGGCCTTTCTTAAGTCACCGGTCCACCTAGGGTGAGTCACGGCGATGAGTCACCATCGCCAAACAGAGGCAATGGGGCCTCACAAGCAGCGGCACGCTGGAAGCCAACGCAGTGGACGTCTCCGCCGTGGGTGGAAACCCGAAGCGGTCAATAGCAAACATTCATCCCACGATCGTCTCCTCTCCGCCACTCGGATGCGCGTACAGAAATGTTGTCCACAATTGTATTATTTTTGTGTCAGCTTCCCGACGTAAAAACTGACGTACGTGTAACGAGCGTCAGAAGCACAATGCCATTCTGACACAAAATGAGATGCAGGCCGTAACTTGACGTCAGCCAAAAGGGACTCCCATCTCTGCTTAGATTGGAGAATAAAACACAACCTACTCGGGTGCTTTAAGCCTCGAGCTCCAACGGTCTGCGCAATGCATTTGTTTCCCCAACCCCGACTGGTGCTTACGTTCTGTCATTGTACTCCTGTGCCGAGCCAGACAACCTGAAGGCAAGGTCAATCCCGAGACAGACAAACTGCGCACACCCCCTGCCACCCCCCCCCCCTCTCTCTCTCTCCACGGGTCTGGCCCTCCTCGCTGGTGGTTTGTTCGCCCGATAAAGCAGATGTGAAGTGCAGTGCGCTGTGGCCCTGCTGCTTCTACAGCAACCACCAGCAGCGCCTCCCCAAGCCGAGTGATTGCTAAGAAGGAATTGTCAGGAGGGGGACTTCTACCCCCTCTCTGCCAATAAAACAGGAGGTGTGTTAAGATCTTCAAACACTAAAGAGATGTACTATTTTAAGGCGTCAAGTCTGCGTTGACCACACGTACTTGTGTTAAAACGTACAAACAAACGTGGTATATGCCATCAGAGCGTGTTTGTTTAATGAAACAAGAATAGGTTTTACCCTTTCTGACAATAAAACAGGAAGTGTTAAGTTGTTCGATCACTCAATATATACCTATTGCAAGGCGTCAAATCACACAGGCGTCTGGCAAAACATTCAAACAAACGTGGCATATGCCATCAGAGCGTGTGTGTTTGCATGTTTTGTCACAAAGCATGTGTGTTTAATTGCAACAGGTATCGATCTGGTGTTTAAACAGCTTAACACCTGTTTAATTTCCAGTAAGGATATGAAGCTCATTCTTATTTGTGTCATCATTTTGACACTGCCATAAAGGTCCCATAGGCCCAAGCAGAGGTCTGAAGCGGCGCACATTCACGCTCAGAGACGGGAAGACCCCCCCCACTCCCCCATATTGGCACAAAGTGGCTGCTGCTTTAAACGCTGTGAGAGAGCATCTGTAGCGCTGCACTGCGGTTGACTCAAAGTGAATCCCTGTATCAGTGGAAGAGGCAAGCCCCGATTCCTGTGGCACTGACCTGTGATTGGCTGAAAGTGAATCCTTGTATCAGTGGAAGATGCAAGCTCTGCTTCCCCCTACTCGCCTTCACCAACTTTCACCGACTAACAATGTATTATACTCTGTTATTATGTATGTTTTACTTTACCCAGGAAAGACTCCCCGAGTCCCGTGACTCTGTTTCAGGAGGGTTCTGCCAAAGTTGTATCAGGAAGGGGTGCGATGGCTCCTACGTATAAACTCCTTATTGAGTAAACTGCGGGGAAATATTTCTAATTTGGGAAATGTGGACCGCGACGCCTTGATCTCTAACGTCCACCATGAAGCGGACGGCGTTCATGTTGCGGTCAATACACTACGGCAGTATTAACCAGGACGGCCGCTGGATTTCAACCGCGAACCTCTGCAACAAGCGGTGAGCACACGACCGCCAGGCCATGCGTGTCCAAGAAACCTCACCCAGCGGCGGATTGTCAAAGAGCTTCAAATTATTACTTGTAAATAATAACGCTCTCGTCATTGTTGCCGTTTTCCTTCAAGCAGCTGTCGCAAAGTCAAACGACGCAGCCACGTGAACATAAATCCCCACCCTGGTGTTGTGCATGGGTTAGCGTGCACAAGCGTATCGACTTAGCTCAGTGTCCTAGGCAGGCCCCAATAGAGTGACTCGTGAGCAACGAGTCACCATCGTCGGTCCCTTCCGCCCACTTATAACACTGGTCAACACACTTTTTCTGGCATAAGCTATTCCAACGGGTTTAATGTAATTTTGGGGTGCTGAGTCCAAATCTGGCATCAGTTTTTGTCTATCACATCAGGTTTTTGAGATATCAAATATTGCATTTTCAATAAAAACTGCATAAGAAAAATATTAAATAAATGTGGATATCTACATAAAATGATATTATAAACACACTATCCTAAACATACAGCACCATATTTTAACACTAAAGCAGTCACTGACTCGCAACAACTTGCAATCATAAGTGACAGAGTTAATTTCGGGTAAAATCAATGAAAATGGGGTATGCCCATAGCATAAAAATGAGATGTAATAGAGCAAATCTGAGATCAGATTTGGAATCAGCACCCTGAAGTTAGTCTAAAACAGCTGCAAAAGTCCAGGCCAGAATTTTTTTTTTTTACCAGTCTTATCGATGATGGGGCCTAACAAATGGATGTCTCCTTCAGCAAGTATTCCTGCTTCACTCAATTGATTTATTTTTCGTTTGCGTCCAGCTCTTAACGCTGCACCTATCCACCAGGTGTTCCGTCCTTCCCCAGATCCCGTTTTCCTTCCGCTTCCGTGCGCCACCGTCGCCAGGCGCATGATCTCGGAGCATGTCCGGACCACCGTCCTCTTTTTCCCCTCTCTACTTATCCAAGTATCCAGTCGAGCAGCTGTATTAAGTTCACATCAAACGCTTTTGGCTTAAATTCAGAAGCCACCCCCCAACCAACACAGCAACTGCAGGAAACGCTCACAACACATCTCGCATGCTTCATGTAGAGCCAGCAAAGATAGCCGCGGAGACTAAAGCTTCCGAGTGCAACGTGGTTTACTTTGCTCGATTTCTTTTTTGAAAAGTCAAGTTATTTTTTTTTACACTTTACATTTATAGCAGATGAGAAGAAACTATTGAAACGTAAATCCCATAAATGAAGCGTATTCTACTTGTGCCCGGGGTGGCATTTTAAAAATTATGTTAACTTTAATACAAATCTTTTTTTTATCTTTTTTTCAATAAAAATATATTTCAATCACTCTGAATGCTTTTCAGCAGTAAGAGTATAGATGATGGAGGAAACATCAGCATACACACATCCACAAAGGCAGTTTTATTACATCATATCCTCGTGGATGTAGAATAACAATAATGATCCTGCTACTGTTTCACGGAAAATCAAGTTTGCCCTTCGAGATGTCCGCAAATTTCCATGGGCAGCGACGTTAAATTAATTTTGGAAGCCACTCCAATTTGTCACATCACGATTACATTTCTCCACGCTTGGGGGGGAAAAAAGGTAATCATTGTGAAATATATATATACACAACTTATACAATTTTGCAATGTACAAACCGAGAAAACTTGAGCATTGCTGCTCTCTTAAGTCGTTGCCTAATCCACGAGCACTCAGGTACAAGAGCGGAGACGCGGAGGATGAACGGGCGCACCTCTCGGTGTGGCGGCGGCGGTGGCGGCAAGCCGCCGTTACAACACGCAGAAGGAATGTGCGACGAATGAAGGCCGGAGAGGTCACGCTGCCGTGAAGCAGCCTCGTCTCGACGTCGGCACTTTGTGTCGGCTCGTAGGAGTGACAAGCCAACGGGGGCGGGGGAGGGCGCTATGGCTCGGCATCGTCGCTTTAATGCGCTTCGTCAAGCTCGTTATCAGCTTTTTTTGCACGCGCATAAGTAGTCGCTTGTGTCCGGAGTGGGTTCCCCGTCTCCGCTGTGCAATGGGAAAGCGTGCCCGTCTATCGACATGAATATGCAGCCCCGGACGCGCAATGCCACCTGCCTGCCGTCTCCGAAAGAAACCACCAGTGCCGACCACGGCCGAGGCATGCCGGGAGTCCAGCGTCCCCTCAACCAAACAAAGCATCGCAGACGGCTCAAATTTGCCGACGGATCCTTAAATCGTCGTGAAAATATCACCTGCGACCAATTCACACAGACTTTGGCCGATTTCGTCGAACCTCGCAAGATGCTCAGGTTTGAGCCACGATAGCACTTGGGTAAGGTCTTATTGACCCAAGAGAGATGATGAATTGAGTATACCCTAGCAGGAATTAAAACCTACCATCACTTCAATCTCAATTTGAAGCTTTCGTGACTGCAGGAATCCATACTCTTTGGTTCTTTTGGTAAAGTCACGTAGGTAGAAAAAATAATATATCACGACGTTTTGATCGCAACACGAGCAATCGTCATCAGGTGAGACAACCACGGCAAGAAAACTGTTGTGGTTGTCTACCATCACTGCTCTGCTATTAGAGCTACAGCATTTCCCAGCCAAAGCCTCATAATGATGCTCAAGTTCAAAAAGGGGAAAAAAATCACGCATAAGAATGGGTTGTGCATCACTTTCTATCACGTGTTTGTCCTTGGAAGTGTTTAATTAGCTGTGCGGACGCTGTAGGGTAGCGATCAGGACAACATGTTTTCGCATATGTTAGCGTGGTTTATGTCGACATTTCCGTAATGATGATATTACATCATAATTACGAACTATCAGGGTTGCACGTTGTAGGCAAGCAAACAAACGGACAGGCAGACGTAACAAAATTAACACGTTCAACCGTAGTTGAGAAGCATAACAAAAATAGTTGTTGCCGAAGTGAGAGAAAAAAACACGTTCTATAAGAGTCAATTTTCAAAAAGACAAATTCAAGGGCATGAGGATCAGACTACCAAAGCGTTCGCTCTACTTACAGGCGTGGGCAGCTCTGGGATTCTGGGCAGTGGAAGTTTGGGCCGTGGGAGGGTCCGAGACGGGGGAGTCTTGAGCGGAGAAGGCCCCGCGCTCTCCTCTGCAGTCAAAACAACACCGACATTCACGGGCTGAAAGCTCACCATCTCGTACAACCATCAACCACTCGCTTTCGCAAGATACACATTTTTTCGGGGGTGGTTTAACCGCCCTCCCCCAACCCCAATTGTATTCCTATTGCACACTCCCGTGTCTGTGTCGTGAGCTATTTCCGCTCAAGACTCTTGCAAGCTAGCAGTACACCACCCCCTCAATGAGATCATGGGCCTGGAAGACGGCTCGAGAAGGGCTGCGAGCCGCCGAGGCATGCGAGCGCCCAAACAAATACAACATCGGTATCCCTCTTCTTGGTTCTTTCGGTAAAGTCGAGAAGACAGAGTCTGACAGACCTGTTCTCCACCTGAGGACGGCTGCTTGCGTTGTGGCCGAAACGTCGTGAGAATTATTTTATTGTTTCATTTTTATTATTTTATTATTTCCATTCTACGTGACTTTACCGAAAGAACCAAGAAGATGAATCCCTGCAGTCACGAAAGCTTTAAATCGAAATTCATCGGTATCCCGTTATCCCAAACTACTTCTGGAGTCACTTTCGGTAGGCCTCTTTGCCCACACGACGGGCGCACGCCCCCCCCCCCCCTCTGCAAATCAGCGTTTGCTGCCAGTCGATCGAAACAACGCTTCTACTTAAAGTGGCATAAGCGCAAATGTTAAAACCACATGCATTTACTTTGCGGACGGAGGGCGGAAGGCGGGGGTTGTGCAGTTATTGGGGAATCTGGCTGCAAACATCTGCTCGCTCCACTTGCACTCAATCACGAGTGGGTACCCACACTCGGACGCCGCATCTCGGCGTTGCCCGCTCAACACCCGACTCGTGAGCAGCCCAGGTCAGCTTCCTCAAGATTCACCCCGATGCACGTCCGTCATCACGGCGAACACAACATTGAATGCTAATTTAGTTAACGAGCCTTTGATCGTTTAAAATACGTTGACTTGCAAGTGGTTTGTGAAAAGTCGACAATTGTCTCGGTTGGCTGCGTACGGCGCAAAAGTTGTTCGAGATGCATACATACAAGTGATCTGCACAACCCAAGCTAAAGTATAACCTACCGTTCGCATGGAACATTAAAATTCGCAGGTGCACGATCGCGAAACGTAATGCTTTGGGACAGTCTTAGAAAGCTGATTTATTCTGCGCTGTCCGCTTGCAAGAATTTATTTTTCCTCTTGAGTGCAACGCAATTTACAAAACTGTGTTCCCAGAGGGTGGGAAGCGGCACGGGCGGGTAGGTTATTCTCATATTTTATTCCTTGAGAAAATACGCCACGCCAGATGGTCTTGTTTGCTTGTTTTTTTATGAAGCTCCGGCAATGGGCAGGTAGTTACGGAGCGAGACGGCATAATTCAAACAACCCCCGGCGTACGTTATTGTTTCGACGAGCTCAATCTAAAAACATTTATACAGTTGTCGCAATGTGTGCGCTCCTCGCTCAGTGCGCAAACACGGTGCAATCCCGCGGCGACAAAATAAAATAATTCAGAAACATCCGAGTCGATAGTTTTCATACTTGCCGAAGTTTCATCTTGATCGGCTGAAGTTTGTTTACATTTTAATTGGTAGCGCACTTGCCCAGCAGATGCACGTGGTTCTGAAAACCCAGGTGTGATAGTTTGTAGGTCGTACTCCCTCGGAAAGAGAAGTTTCAAAGCTGACCTCTGCTCAAGCAACGGGTGCCAGACTCCCTCGACCGTTTTCCCATGGCCACCGAGTTCAATTAATGATCTAAAGATGCATCGATTCAACAATTAAACATCGATTCTCGTTTTGAAGCTTTCGTGACTGCAAGGATTCATACTCTTAGTTTTTTCGGTAAAGTCACCATGTAGGTAAAAAATTAAATTAAAATTAATAAAAATAAAATAATAAAATCACGACGTTTCGGAGGCAACACAAGTCTCCGTCATCAGGTGGGACCGTCACAGCCAGATTTGCTGTATCAAGTGATACGGAGACTTGTGTTGCCTCCGAAACGTCGTGATTTTATTATTTCATTTATATTAATTTAAATTTCATTTTTTACCTACGTGACTTTACCGAAAAAACTAAGAGTATGAGTATCGATTCTGGTGCTCAAGATACTGACTCTAGTGTGAAAAATGTATTCTATATATTCGTATAATATACGGCCAATTTGTCGATCAACTGCTGGATGAGGGCCTGCTCCATGCTTCGTCTCTCATGGAGCATGCTTGACTGTACTTCACCACGCTGGTCAGTGCGGGCGGGTTGGTGGGTTCGTGGCGAAGGACCAGTGGAGATAGCACATGCGCCCTGGCTGGGAATCAAACTTATGTAACTGGGTTTAGTGCGGGGCGCTCACCACCGTGCTACTGTGCCCCCCCCTCCCCCCCCCCCCCCATTCATGTATGTTTGAGGTAATGCATTCACATAACCCTTGCTGCCATTTGAGGCTTTACAATGTACTATAATGGGAAAAATATATATTCTTAAGTTGAGTCGCAAACTTGATTTATGCCAATTCATTGAATCGCGAGGAAGGATCGTCACAGGCCTGCAAATTATCTTCCCTGAAGCACACATTAAAATACTGTATTCTTCATCTTCATAATGCACTTGGGCGCATATCATTACCATTGTGCACAAAGCCAGTAATAGTACATCTCAAACGACTGGTGGACTTGCTGCTGGGTACCCACACATTTACACGCCCAATACCTGCGCAACTTAGTAATGGAAAGCATCCGAGAGAATGTTCATCGGGGAGATGGAACGGTGAAATCAGTTTGTGCGCCAGTGCCGGGTGGATCGTTGCATCACAGGATCCTGAGAGGTGGCGATGGTTGCTTGGGAAGGCCTTTATCCAGCAGTGGATTGACCATGGCTGCCAATGATTATTATTATGATGATGATAATCATCATCACGGACACCACGGTGGTGAGATGTTAACTACCTCCCCTGATATGCAGGAGCTCATGGGTTCGATCCTGACCTCAACATCTATATATTTTGAGTTTGCATGCTCTCCTGTGGTTACATGAATTTTTCTCCAGGTTCTCCAGTTTTTTCCTACGCATTTATAATCAACGTGCATTTAGAGTATTTGGTTGCTATAGATTTCCACACGATCGGCTGCTTCGTCATTTGTGGCCATGTCACTTCTTGAAAAAGAGCTTATAGAGCTCAGTAGGCCTTACCTGGTCTCATAAAATATTTTTTTATAGTTTAGTTTTAGTTTATGATACCCAAGGATGCTGTTACTCTCTCTCTCTTTGTTGTTATCGTAATCGTTAGACGGGCAGGCGAGCCGCTTGTGTGGGCCCCAGCACCCAGGTGATCAACGGTGGCCTCACCGCCCAGCAGCGGAACATGTGTAAGAGGGTCCCACATGTCGGCAGCTATGCCAGGCAGGGGGCCCGGAGTTTATCCAGAAGTGGGAGTTATAGCGAGACACGTGGCTGGAAGTATCGCCACGAGATGACTGCCTTCAACGAAAATGTGTTTCTGATCGGCCGCCTTTACAAAAAATACGTCATCCGAAAATAAAAATGTGCGGGACAGGACGTAAAGGCAATAAGATATTTTTTTTTCAAACCACGCCTGGGCGTGCGTTCAACAAACGCTACGTGACAGACCAGTACAGTTGCCGGAGCCATTACTCGGTGATTGCAGGAAGCTACCCGATTCTGCTTACCGATCGAGTTTGCGATAACGCAGGACTGACCGCCGAAAGTACGCGCAATAATGAGTATCCTGAAGCACTGCAGCTTTGGCTGGATGTGCTTTATCCGATTGCAGCGGAAAATCTTCGCCAGCGCGCCAGTGCGACGTTGGGACTCGAGGCACGTCATTGCAACGCGAACGTCGCGCGAAAGGCAGCGGTGCCGCTGACGGGTTGAACTTTTTCATTGGATGCGACAACGCTTTCAGTGAAGGCCGACGACAAACAGAAAACCTTTTTAATGGACGCGGCTAAAAACCTGCTCTAAACGTACACAGATGTTAAGAAATTCTTTGATTTTTTTTTTTGCCCCGCGGGCAATTCAGGTGCCATGTGCCACGCGTTTTTATCGTTGAGCTTCCCTACCGTTTGCAGAGGCGGAGGCCCTCTCCGCTATTAACGTCTTCAGGGTCGGAGAAATGCTGTTCATGTACATGTACTCGCCATCGTCTCCTGGATCAATCACACGCGGAGAACAAACAAACACACACGGGCACGCACACGCACGCCCGCACACACGGGGATGTGTAAGAGCTCGCGAAAACACAGCAGAAGCAGGATAAAAGCATACCAATTATAAGCACAATTCTCATATACAGCAACAGATGCTTACATCGCACTGGTGGTAAGAAGGGGAAGGGCAACTTCCCCTTCTTACAAGCACACAACTTCGGATATAAGCACAGCTGGCCTTGCTCCCCATGGGGTGTGCTTATATACAGATTCTACTGCGTGTAAACACACCGCAACGCTCGTGCACGCGTGTGCACAGACATGCACACAATGCACAGCAAAGAGCCCGTGGGAGGCGAGCAGTTTGGAAAGGAGTATGAGTTAAAGCCCCATGATGAATGGGGATGTACGGATTTAATACTTAGACTCTCAAAGTACAGCTTATTCACACATCAGCAAACGTGATGAGATGGGGGGGGGTGTGTCCCAAAATTTGGAGACTTGGGTCTCAAAACCAGGTTCCGTCTCTTACTTCAAAGCAACTTGACCAGAAATCATGAAAGGGCAGTCAATTACAGGTAAGTATCTCTGACAGAAAATATCAAAGCCTCTTTGAGGCACGCATTGAAGCGTAACACATTAGAAGAGAAAAACAACAACCTCCGGGGGGGGGGGGGGGATATCCGAAACAAAGCATAAAGACACGTATTATTTAAATGTTACTCCTTCATCCGTACGAATTGTAGGTCTCGAAATTATAGATACACCGGAATGAAACGGGCTGCGGGTCTGCTGTGGCTTTAGCCTGCGCGGGATATAAAACCACAGCATTCCACATTGACGATGACCACGTGAAGGCAACGCGGCAGCTGCCCGTGGCCCTTTCAGAGCCCGCGCAGGGGGCGAGGTCTGGCAGCACGAGGCGGACACCAACGACGACTGAGCTTGAGACGGGCCACAGGTTCAACAGCTGACTGACGTTGGCCCATATTTGGTCACAGGGGCACAGAATAAGTACATTTCGATTTAAAGCTTTCGTAACTGCAGGGATTCATCTTCTTGGTTCTTTCGGTAAAGCCACGTAGAATAGAAAGAATAGAATAATAAAAAATAAAACATAATAAAATAATTCTCACGACGTTTCGGCCACAACGCAAGCAGCCGTCCTCAGGTGGAGAACAGGTCTGTCGAGAAGACAGAGTCTGAATGACACACCCCAGGTGTGTGAGAATTATTTTATTATGTTCTATTTTTATTATTTTATTATTTCCATTCTACGTGACTTTACCGAAAGAACCAAGAAGAAGAATAAGTACAGTTTGTTTTTGTTTCCCAAGAAAATAATCGCAAATGATCACTGTCAAATTAGATCGGAATAGACCACGCTAGCAGTGGCTTTATTTTTTTCCTGGGCCCCAGTGTCCTAACCTCCTCTGTTAGTCCCCCTCGGGACTTCCCAGCAATGCGACGGGACTCGGCAGTGCTGGATTGAGATTCATGGTGGACCCAGGCCTTGGACCTGTCGGTTCTGGGCCACATTGACACCGGCGCACCCCCTGTGGCCTCCTTGGTCACAGGCGGTAAACATTCTCTGGATAAAAACCGAATTCATCATCGAATCCAATTATTAGGACCCCTGAATTACGGCGAACCACCTAAACGTGAGAGGGTGGGTGAGGTGGATTACCACACGGCCAATCAACAATAAATAATGACAATGAATCCAATTTCAAATTCTTCACACGCACAAACAGACGCGCAGGTAAAAGGAAACGTGGCACGACGCCGCTTCCAGGTAGGCCATACCGGACGACGATTTGAGCTGCTGGATGAAGGTCTGTATGAGCTGCTGCTTGCGTCGAGCGGTGGTTCCCAGCGGCTCCTGGTCGATGATCTCCAGGAAGGAGGAGAGTTCTGGCAGCAGCTGCTCCAGCACTGCCCAGGTTTCCCGCACAAGAGCACGCGCCGCCGGTTAATCAAGCGCCACGTCTTCCGTGCGAAACGTCAAACCTACGTCAACGGCTTTTTTTGCGCGGCGCATACCGAGCGCATTTCCCAGGTTCCCCATTGTGAATGAGACCTGTCATCACAACGGCCCGTTAGCCGGCTATAAATTGAGGGTTTGAGTGATTGATGGGTTGATGGTCAATTGCCCGTGCAAAAGTATAAGCCACCGTGGAATTGTTGGGTAATAAAAGGCACCGGAAGAAGTCGAATCGTCACCACCGCTCAAGGTAGAAGGTAGCCGTGCCATGCCTAAGAGCCGACGTTAAGTCGGTATGAAAAAGTGAGAAGTTTCATGTTTCCAGGCGGTTAGACATAATAATACTGAACGTGACCCTTTGCTGCGATGTGACTTTTATTAACGTTATGCATTCTTGGAATTTATGGCTGGTAGCTACAATGACATGTATTTGTGCTGACATATTAGCCAAACAGTGTTGATACATTTTGTTAAATTAACTCAAAACACAGCTTCATAGACATGTGGTAGCTAGCAGAATGTTTTATTACACAATATGTCTACTTTATTTATAATAGAACATATTGTGTTAACAAGTATATCTCAATGTCCATAAAAGTGTTTGCCCGTATTCCCACTTATTATTTTTATTTTTTACAAAAAACACATGTCACGACCAAGTGTCCGTTCGGTTAACAAGACGTTACATTAAACATGAGAAAAAATACACTGAGCACGAATGCAAAGAGGCCATGGACAAACTGACACAGAAGCTCAAGACGTCTCTTGTGCTGTTAGAATGCTTGAACAGGTATGGAAGTAAGTGGCCAGTTTCCGGGAGCGCACGTTGGCATGCATCTTTTTTTTGACCAAAGCCATAAAAAGGCCTCCCTTGTCCCTTCCAGACCCGTTGGCAAACAACTAAAAAAAATGGCCCACCACAACAGACCCTCTTAAATTCTTTCAGTCTCAACACCACTGGACGGGCGATGCATTGAATCCCTCAAACAAAAAAACACAAAATTGCCGCACTGTATACAAACCGAATTACAATCGAGCGTTTTGATCAAAACACCACGTCCTACATTTCCCTTGATGCCCCACGCGGTACACAGAGAGCGTCCGCATTTCCGATATCCCACTCGGTCTCTCGCTCTCTCGGAGGCAGCTTTCCATTGCTGCTTTAGTGTGGCCAAGTTGACCACCAACAAAAATATTGAGCCCATATTAGGAGCACGGCAGTTACTGGTATTTATCATTATATACAGTAACAAGCCACGTGGGCGGTGGGAAGAGAGATCTGATGTCCTCTGGCCTTCCGTCAACACGGGGTTTATAAGGGCATACGCTCTGTGCTCCTCCCAGAAGGGATTGATGCTGCTTGACCCACGCCTTGACCCCAGCAGTATACAGAATTCCAAAACCGTTTGCGGGAACCAATTGAAAGATCTTGAGTGAAACAAAAATACGTATATGCGAGACAAAAACGAGCTGCACTGCTCACGAGCATATACTGGGAGAAGTTTCCCAGGAAAAGCTCAAATATTTTGAACGGCGTGTTTATCTAAAATATTTACGACTGCTTGAAGTTTGGAGTACATGCGCAGAGCGCTTTGTCAATCCAGGGCCTCTCCATGCTGTGAAGAAGGTCATTCCGATTTGGTTTAACGGATGCTATGTCCATTCTAGTGGCTCAGCGGCAGAGCGAGCGGCTCGAAGTCGGAAGGCTGCCTGTCCACATCTTGGCTGGGGTTTGGACCCAGCCCACCATCCTTCCGGGTCAACAAAATATGTACCACTTTGTGGGGAAGTCAACGGTGCTTGTTGCTGTGGGTAGACTCGCCTCTGTAAATTCCCATCACTGGCTCAGGGCTCGAAAGAAGAGATGAGCACTGTCTCAATGGTCACTTGAGCAGGCGATAACTTGGACTTTAAAAATATATATATTTACCAGAGTGCACACACAGCTAACGCATTGGGTGTCTGGTGTGTTATGGCAGTTTAATTAATTTGTTCGTTGTTGAGCCAATGTTGGTGATGATAGGGGGCAACAAAACAACGTGGTCTGGCAGGTCACCCCAGCAATCGAGGCCATGATAGATAAACACGAGCAGACGGGTGATTAGGGCACATGGGGGGTGGAAGATGACAAGACCAATCTCAGCCATAGACAGCGAGGAGATTGCATCGCACATGACCTCAACTAAATATTTACTTTGCAAAATATGTCCAAATTGAGATGCACAGGCAGTGTTTTCAAAAAAACACGCTATCACTTTATTTGTTACAATAAGAAAAATTCGTTTTCACCGAAGAACATAGACTAGATTTTTTTGTTACATTGTCTTGGTTGCTTTTTCAATCGTTTCCAATTGTTGCCATGGGTATCGTGTGATTTGACATGAAAACATATTCCATTGGGAAATCTCATACAGCAGTGAGCGTCCATGTGTCAGAGAAAGGCCTGCAGAAGAGCTATTTCAGCAGACTTAAACAAATAAATCCATGTAAGGCCATTTTATCTTCTCCACAGTAAGAGTCACACTCTCACACACGAAAACACTCCGCTTCGAGAGTTTTACGACGACAGTCAAAACAACACTTTTACATTTTCAGAGCTGGAATTTAGTCAAACAAATGCACCATCACATTTCACGTCATTCTCTTGTATGTGGTCATTGACGGACCGGCTAAGAGCACCACCAACTCGCTATTCCGTACTTGAGAACTAATCAATA
The DNA here is from genome assembly GCF_964198595.1 of Lampetra fluviatilis. NCBI lineage: Eukaryota > Metazoa > Chordata > Hyperoartia > Petromyzontiformes > Petromyzontidae > Lampetra > Lampetra fluviatilis. The sequence continues at coordinate 3,728,462 of NC_136278.1, read as the reverse complement.
CAATTAATTAATCACGGCGGGCTCTAAACACGGAATTAAACCTAGGCTCTTTCGCAGCTTCAACGTAATACTCCGACCACCCTTAGCCACCCGGTCATCTTAGAAAACGTTGAAGTTCGAGCAATCGGTACACAGATGATCGTAAATCGTGGAGTCAGTCTGTCAGCCATTGTCCTGAATCACAGACAACTGCCCTCTAGGCAAGTAAATAAGTGTGGTTTCTGCATGGAGACAGCGTTATCCTGCCGAGTGTTTCTCCATCCACCCTCGTGTTGGTGTGGTCTTTTCAATTCACGGAGCACTTGCACGGGTTGACCTTCCCAGGTGTAAGTGGTGATTAACAGGATAAAATACACGGCGTAGCTTTTGGGATGTACCGCGCGTTGTTCGGCACAATGTCCGACGTTTCGCCACACGTGCCTGGAGCAAGGTAATCATTTCGTAATGTTTCGCCCCACGTGTTGGGAGCGACTTTGAGAATTGAATTCAGCGCGTGAAATCGAATTATTTTTTCCCGGGGAAGCTCAACAGCACGTGGAACGAAACGTCGGACATCGTGCCGAACAGACCAAAAAAAACGGGGCACGCGTCGGAAACGCGTCACATTGCAAACCCCAACGGCAGTGAGCATGCCCAACGGTCTTCCTCGGCAAGCCTCACTGGACGCTCTGCGCACATTCACCTTTCACTCCATCTGACGCACGCACCCACAACCGGGTCCCTGGGGTTGGGAGGAGAGTGACCACCCCAAACCCACCCCCCGACTCCCAGACGATGACACAATTGTCCTTTCAGCAACCCCGTTTGCTCGGGTGGAGGCGGGGGAGGCGGGGGGGCACAAGAGCCTTTAATGCTCCACGTAATCAGCTTTCAGATCATTCTCAATGGGGAAAGCAGGTGGTGGGCATAGTGAGGAGAGACGAGCGCGTGCACCAGATATGCTGCCCCAACCGTGGCGAAGTAAATAAATAAATAACGTTTTGCTCGCACGTGTGCAGCTTTCGCGAGAGATCGCAAGCCGCGCTGCAGCTGTGGAGCGGGATTCAGCGTGGGGCAATCCAGTTGGGAGGGGGGTGGGGTCTTTCTTTACTTTGTTGGTGCTAGGGGCTGTTTTATATTTAACCAAACCTGAGTTCCCATCCGTGGAGTTTTAAGGGTGCCTGTGCAAATGTACGGGCCATTTCATTCGGCACCCACACTCACGATTGAAGTATATATTGACACGTTTCAAAGAGGTGCTGCTAAAAAGTTCAGCCGTGAATTTGCTTCCTCGACGCACTTCTGGCGGAAGCGCCTCTACTCGCGGAAGCTCAGTCGAGCCCCCCTCTCTACTCTACCACGCTGGCGAGATGCCTCGGAAGAGTTGGCAGTACCCATGCTTTAGCCCCTCCACAAGCAACAAGTTGATCGACTGTGCCAACATGTGAACTACCTTGCCTAATGTACAGGAGGTTATGGGTTAGATCTCGACCCTGACCCCTTGTATATGTGGAGTTTGCGTGTCTCTCTTCCCGTCGTCACGTGGTTTTTTCTCCGGGTCTCCCGATTTTTCTCCCCCACATTTAGCAACGTGCGTTTGGAGTATTTGACAGCTAGAAATGTCCACGTGATAATCCACTTCGTTGAGCTTTCATGTGTGGCCGGGTCGCTTCTGAAAGAGCTACATAGCTCAGTGGGCCTTACCTGCTGAAATAAAGCATCGTTTGCTCTGGTAACCATTTGCAATGATGGGTGGATAGAGGTGGGGTTCTAAAAGGGGGGGGGGAGAGTTCGCGGATTTAATCTATTCAAGAAAACTGGACCATTGTTTCAACTGCCAGGACGCAAGATCGAATCTAACCGATGAACTTACGGGGCTAACCAGAACAACATTGTAGGGATATGAAATGTAAAAGAGTCTTATGTAATAATAATATATATTTTTAAAGATACCAGACATTCCATTTGGTAGCATGCCGCTTGAATTTTTTTGTTTGGGGCCACCAGGTGTAGATTTACAAAAAAAAAACCTCTCCAGCTTTGCATGGTAACACATTGCATAATTTAACTCGGGACATCGGTTCTAAGTTTCCTTCCAACAGCACGGTGTTGTCAGTTACAAAACAAACTTCTTCATAGTCACGCCGAGGCATCAAAACATTCTTCCTTGTTTGTGACCAGAGTTCATCGTGACATTGACATACTTCACGTTGGTCAAACGACGAACACTATGGATAAAAAGAACTAGCGATATTTAAAACGGGCATATGCCTCAAAAACAACTTTATTAGATGAAGTCATCCTTTCATGAAAAAGGTATGCTTTGGCGCATGATAAGTGTCAAAACGTGCGTTCACACATTGTTATTTTTTACAATAAATCAAAATTACACGCAAATCATGGCATCGTTATGGAAAAGGAGAGGAATGGAAGAAAATGAGGGTGGTCTTGGCCCAGCAATGGAAACTTGCAGGCTGATAAGACCAACAAAAGCAGCACGATATACAAGTCGTGTAAAATGTATACCCTGAGGCTAAAATAATAAATGAGATGAAACAAGACAGAACAAATGAGATGGGCACTAGAGGACAAAAAAAATAAAAAAAATGAAATAGAATCGTCACCCCCCTTCAATTCGTAATTCTTTTTTTTTAAATTCACCAACGTGACCTCACGTGATGAGCAGCCACACAGCGTGTAGTGAGCGAGCGTCTGTTCGCATTGGAACTCTCTGGGAGCAGCCTCAATGTTTTTTTCTCACGTGAATTTTAAAGCACGAAGACGAGCTCCCCTGGCGTTCCCACACCTCCCCGCAATGCCACGCCAAGCCTCACATCACCGCCCGGACTGTTTACGTACCCAGATACCACCGCCGCCCAGTATCTCAGTGGAAACTTGCTCGTGGTCCTGCTGTGCCAAGCAGGCTGGAATTTTTCTGAAGCTCCAACCAGCAACCCCCCCCCCACCACCACCACCACCTTAACATGACTGTGTGAGTGTGTTTTTATTGTTTTTCCATTGCATCAGGGGGTCACGTTTCCACAGTGACCCACACAATAAGGTCGTTGAGAAAGAGGAAAAAGAAACGAAAGTTATCCACTGCCGCTGGCCCTTATCAGTTTGGGAAAAGTCACGAGAAAAGCCACGTGGCCATTTCTCGACGACAAGTCATAGGCCCTCCCTTCCATCCTATTTTACTCGACTGTTTAAATTTGTTTATGTCGCTGACCAAAGGCTCAAAACGCCAAGCGTCCAGCAACAAACAGAACTCCTAAAGTTGCACCTCCGATTAGCACGGTTGACTACGTACGGCGCAGACAAAGTTCAACGTACATGCATACGTACAAAGTAACACGCGTCTTATATTGGGCAAGGTTGTAAGAACTTGGGGAAAAATCCGATGGGAGGGAGAGTTCCAAAGTGGAGCAGTGCGAGGGAAGAAGCAGAAAGAAAAGCATCGTGACCTGCGGTGCGGTGGTTGAATACAGCCAAGGATGAGACGGAAAAAGCCAGTGTGGCAGTTCAAGTCTTCAAAGTGGGTGCAAAAATCAATGAGTGAAGTTCAATGGAACAGTGACAACGGTAGTCGTGGTTGTGATTGTGCTGGACATGCACTTTCATAACTCGGACAATTGTTTAGATACATCTCAGCATCAGCTACTTAAACTAAACTGAAAGTTACGGGGAAAAAACTCAGCTTCTAAGTATAATTTAGGAAACTCTGGAATACATCTCTGAAACGGATCCTGTATCCCAGCGAAGGTGATTTTGTTACCACGCGCTCTGGAATCACATTCCAATCCATGTGACACGCATATCAACCGTAGCATTAATAATCGGAGCCAAGCAGAAGGAAAGGTCCACGTTATAAATTTAATACGTATGCTTTCAGAGACTGGCTGAACAGAAATAAGTCTGTTACAGGGGGGGTGGATGTGGGGGTGGATGGGTTGGTGGGATGAAAACGCCCCCCCCATGGATGCACTTGTGACACGCCCATTGCCGGTCACTGCTCTCCCACGTGTCCGGTCACAGCGAGCATCAATGTTCGATTCGCAGTGATGTCAACAATGGACTGAGCTACGGGTGACGAACAAAAGAGCGCTGTGTCCCTCTCGCTCGGCTGAGATGGGGGGGTCACTGTTTGAATTTGGGAGGCCCTCGGGGTTTTATTTTTTTTCGAGAATTGAGGAATTTCTTCAGGATTGCTGCCAGCGTCGATGTCCGCCACATCCCACGCTTCAAACTCCCCCCAACGAAGGAACGAGCGGGCAAACGAGCGAGCCGCCACTGCTGTCGCTGGTGGGAAAAGATACGAAAAAAAACTTTAAGCAGCGGCTCTGCAGGTTGTAAACACGTGGGGAAACCGCACCATATAGCGCGTGCCAGTGAACCATTCTACCTTTGAGAGAAGCCGCCGAGTCAGCTCAGACGGCGTTAGACGTTAAAGTGATTCACGAGGTCAAGAGGCCCGAGCATTGGGCTCCGTGCCGCTGAGAAACTTGGGTTTGAATCCGAATGCGAGTGCTTCAAACCGGATTTTCAAGTGATTCGAGTTGACAATTTCAGATCGATCAGCCATTAAATTGTAGGCCTCAATAAAAAAAAACATTGATTTAATTATAACGTGACAAAGAATCTCATCGCAGAATGTCGGACCCCTGCTGTGGGAAGGATTGTGGAGACACCTGAAGGCGTTTGTGGGAGAAAGTGAGAAATCTTTGCTGCAGACACCGTGGGAATAAACTGACAAAAAAGACGAAAATGTACAAAAATAAAAGTAAGCCACGCCAAAATGTGATAGCGCACAGGAAGTGTAGAAAACCAACTCAATTTGAAGATAAAAAGTGACGGAGCTTTGCGTTGTACGCGCCTTACACTTGCCTCTAAAGCATTGCGCTTGATTTTTGCCGGACCACAGAGAGCGACGTCGCACGGGGAAGGGCGCGAGCTACTGACACTGGTGGCATCTGTCTGTTAAGCCCTGGTGGCCTACCGACACGCAGTGGAAAACTACCAAGGAAATCTAACATCAGCGACATGTCATGTTCCGGTGCAAGTTCTGGCAGGATCAGTTTATAAAATCTTCCTTTTAATCATAGTGAGCCCACAACGATCAACAGACACACACCGTTCTGTCGCGCGCTCGCGCACGCGGAACAAATGGAGTCTAAAGGGCTTAAGTTTGACACTTGTAGCCTCACGGGTGCCTTGGCTGTTGCCGATGAGGCATCACTCGTGGCAAGTAAAGCCACTCCTAAATCCGCACGGCTGGGCAACTGTAAGTGAAGCTCTGTTGAAACGGACTCACGCCCGGACTGTTACTTAGCACGGCCCAATTTAGCACGGGTCCCTTTTTTTTCAGTATCAAGATGGTGAGGAAGAAAAAAAACCCGTAGATATAGCTGCTCAACTCGAGCTATGAATGTCTTGATGTTTGCATTGCCTCTGTGCCGTTTGAGTTTTGGACGTTCTTTGGTCTAACGCTGGTGCAGAGACAAGGCCATATAGGAGGCCCCGTCTCTGATGTAGGCCAAACACTTTCAAGGACAATGCATACATAGTCAAGGACAATGCATACATAGTCAAGGACAATGCATACATAGTCAAGGACAATGCATACATAGTCAACAAAGTAAATGTGCTTACACGATTTACCGCAAGCATGTGTGCTCAATGCTGCCTTGATTGCCTTGTAATTGGTGTCTACGTGGCAGAGGTGTGGACTCGAGTCATGTGACTTGGACTCGAGTCAGACTCGAGTCATGAATTTGATGACTTGCGACTCGACTTGGACTTGCATAACAATGACTTTGTCCCACCTCTGCTACGTGGTGTTTGAACACCTTAAACACATGCATTCGTGCCGGATATGGTAAAGCCGATTCCCTTTTCATTACTTTAGCATGAACGGAATAGGGAAAACACATTTTGAGAAAAGGAACGGCATTGTGGCCGGCGCACCATATGTTAATGTTGCTATAATCCAGGTTCCATTTCAGTTTCTGAGCTCAGAGGAGACTTCCCCTGGGTGACGTTGGCAAAAACGAGCCCCTGGTGCCGTGAACGCAGAGATCATAAAGTGGTGGTAACGTGTCATTTAATTACGCATGGTAGCAGAGAGGCGTGCAATATATGACTTCCCACTCACCACAGCGATTCTAAGCAGTGTCACAAAACTGGATTTTTATACAAAACTGTATTACCCCCACCCCCTTATTACCATCTTAGTTGAATTGTTTCTCGTGTTTTTTTCCGTCGCATTCACGCAATTTTGTCACTAACATTGAAACGCTGACTTATGAATCGAGTGCCGTAAAATAACCGATTCTCGCGGAGCAACGAATCGACGCGTCGGCTCGTCGTCACGTGCCCACGAGCAGAGCCTTCGAGCTCCCGTTCTTCGCCGGTATCAATACCCCTGCTCTTAGCATTGCTTACAAACGTTCGGTTTTACTTGTGCTCCCGAAGAGCTAACGACGCTTCCCCTTCTGATGTCCTTACGCAGCTCGTTCTTGTTGCCACGCAACAACCCCAAAAAATATACCCCCGTCGAGGATGAAATGCACTTAGCCGGGCCTACAAATGCAATTGCAGAATTTCACGTGACCTCATCGTTGGCATATGAAGAGGAAGAAAAAATCACCCGAAATGAACCCCACCTATGTTGCGCGGCGATAATTTATAGAAAATACGTTTCGGGTGACAGCATTAAAAAAATCTTTCCCCAAAGGTGCTCTCAACAGATGACACCGAGATGGCCATCCCAGACGCTGAAATTCCCCAAACCCCCACCTAGATTTTTATGGCCCGTATATTTAAGCCGTTGCTCAAAGACCTCAGCTTTACGGACTCAGCCAGGAAAAGCCCTGACCCCCATTATGTTCACATCATACACTCGTAGCCTCGTCACAAAGAGGCCACTGTAGAAAGACCTCGGTGGGATTAGAATGAAATATGACCACGGCGCCTCCAGCGATGGGTCCAAATGTGCGCTCCACCTTGCGGCAAACGGCACCTCGCCCGCGTGCGGTCACCATTGCCGTGGAACAGTCGACGTGATCAAAGCCGGATTTAGTTCCAGGCATAACCAGCGGCCGTTTGACTGCTGTCATCAAAGAGGTAGTTAATACAAAGATCCTTGTCTGGCTGTCTGTCTGTGTTATAAATCAGACGTGGCGAAGACGATTCAAGGAAAGTGCCCTCTCAGTGTCAGCGGCCTCTGTTTTTGTGCTGCTGTTGCTCGGTGTATGTCGTCAATTTAGCATTGAGCTGGTGCCCATATCCTGTTCAAATCGGTTGAGCCAGTCGTGGGAATTCCACATTCCTATGGCGGGGACTAGTCTTTCCATAGAACAACCACTTGTGTTATAGAACCTGTAGGGATGATGGAGTTAGTGATCCCCGAAGCAGGATTTGAACTTGCGACCTTCCAATTGCGAGCTGCTTCTCCATCGCAACACTGGTTATGGCGTGTTCATGATTTTTTTTTTATTGAAGATAGGCGACATGTGGTTGAGAAAGGTTTACCAATGTTGGTATTCTGCATGAAAGTGTTGATGTGCCTCTGGAAATTATTTAGGCAGTCGGCTGCGTTGCGGCCTAACAACTGCTGTTGTCGAACAACAAATATCGGATGGCAATTTTGGCTTCAAAGAGAACCTCAGGGAGAGGTTTATATTGAAAACATCTCATAAATAAACTTCAAAGATAGAATTTCACGCACATTAAAAAATAATGAGAAAAACTACGATGCAGGTAGCTATTTTAAAAATATTTTAAAAAGTTTAATTACGTTTTAAAAACACACTACTGAATTCAGTTTCTATCGGTATATATAAAATTTTGGCATTCCTATCGTATGTTGTTACATTGGCACCGAAAAACGTAGTCATAATGAAGCTATCAGTAAGCTGTCAGATGCTTGAGCTGCACAAAAGCTCCTTTTAAAGTGGCACAATCTGTTCGTGTGGGCGCTCCGTAGGCTGTGCAAAAAAAGGGGAGCGCATTTCATTATAAAACTCTTCGTGGGGATAACGGAGGCAGCTGCTCAAGGGACACGCGGCCGCTGCTTTACATTGGCAAGAATATTCCCCGGGGAAAATGCAGGCGACGGCGAGCGATCATTTGTTTTTTATCCCAGTCCAAATGCGACACGGCGCCTCAGTTGAGCTCCGATATTTTCCACGCAGGTAAAGCGTGAGGGGGTCGTTGGTGCGAGGCGTCTGTGCCAATGGTAATCAAACACAAAGTGCAAAAATGCAGCTAAAGTTTCGAGGTGGATGGCCCAGCTGTGCTGCTTAAGACGGACCACTTCAACAGGCACACCCCCCTTCCGAGCCCAGCGCACCAACCTCTGCAGCATGCAACATTCACACTGGCATTACCATGAACCTTATGGAAGCATGGGGAAAAGTGAATGGCTGCTCAAGCAAGATCGATTTCTTGTTACCAGCACGAGGCGAGACTTTTGACCATAAATGACAGGACACCTCGAAGCACACACACACACCGACAACCGAGCATCTGAACTCACAACTATTTGAACCCTACTGACAGTGTACAGTACATCGAAACATGCACACGCAGAAATGAGCGCACACCTGAAGGCACAATTATTGAAAACGCAATTGTAAACGATGAGCAACCATACCAATTTGTTGTTTTTGATTAACGATTCCAAAATACAATGTTGTTCTGGTCACATTGCTACACCGTAATGGGTTGTTGGGCAATGCAATGCATCAGAGCTGAGTTGCTTTAGTGACTATCTTCGAAACGTATGAGTCATTAAAAAAATTCTTGTTTTTCAGTGATTTTCCTAGAAAGGCTACATTTGGCATAAATCAACTTCAAGAGGCAAGACCCTTTTCCCAATAACCTCCCCTTGGGTCCCTGAAAGCCAACTCCCAGAACTGCCATTGTGATGATTTCTCCCTAGTGCAGCCCAATACAATACAATTTGGATGTATCGTCATCGGTTTGGCATGGTCAATCAACTGCTGGATGAAGGCCTCCCTAAACCAAGTATATACTGTAGCATCTAAATGCAACTCCATCTCAAGACGCTGTAGATAAACAACGGGCATACTTGTTTTACGATGTATCGTTTTGTTGAATGTCATGCCCTCATTTAAATTTGAAATAGGGGTTGTATTTGCCAAAAGTCACAAGGATTGCGTCTAACTTTTTTTATTACAGTAAGGTAGTTGTAAATATCCATCCCCCGCACTCAAATAATGAACGGGTGTAATTTAGTTAAGAAAGTGTCCAGGCAAAAACAATCTGTTAACAGAACTTTATTGGTACCATGTGGCTAATGAAAAGCCTAAAAAACACATTCAATATTTTTTTCATCCTATAAACCGATGACCTTAAACATTTCTTAATCTAATTTTATTCGGATATTAAAAGTGTGCTAACATCCGTATAGCACATAACTGCTATCTTGTCTAAATATCTCCAAAATTATCATCATCATCATCAGCCATGATCAATCCACTGCTGGATGAAGGCCTCCCTAAGCCCACCGCCATCTCCCACGATCGAGTGATGCGACCATTTCCCTAGCACCTGCACACAAGCTGATTTGTCTCCAGACTATCAATACAATTTAGGATCCAGGGGAAGGTAGTACGATAGGAGGCCAGTACATTATATGACCCTCGTGTGACCTCTGTGTTTGGAAAAGGCACTCCCATTACAAAGCTATAATTACCTTTCAACATAATTGACCACATGCCCGTTTCAATGACAACAAATTTAATAATGTTGTACAAAAATGTTAAAAGGTGTTCTTCTCATTGAAGAAATGCGTGCCTAATGGATACATTTTTAAAAAAATCTAAATATTGACAATGCCTTGAAGGAAAATGAAAGAGAAAAACAGTAGTCATGTTTGTTGGTCGTCAGAAGCCTCCAACTGGGCATGCAAAATAGACTGCAAAGACTCAGCACCTTTGTTGATGCTGTATAATCCCCTTGGAATGCGATAGGGTCTACATTAGCCTTTATGCCACCACCTAGGTAAACACATTTTGAAACAAATCTCCGCAAAGAATCCCAGGTTATATGCAGGATCCATACGCAGATGTCCGCAGAAATAAAACACATTTCAGTACATCATTATTGGACTTGCTTCTGTGGTCACACAGTGGTTGTTAGCGGAGTCCAATTTAAACCAGACCATCTGAGTTTGACTCTAAGCCACGGCACTGAACATCTATGGCGGAGTGATATCTGAACCAGTCTGCCCCCCCCCACCCCAATACCTTCGCCATCCTGCAAAACGAGTGTGGTGAATATTGGTCAACGACCCTCAAGACCGAGAGGCAAGAGAAGGCTTTCATCATGCGGTGCTGAGGGAAAGGCCTGTACATTGTCAAAATATATGGTTATGAATGGCAACCACATCTTTTTTTGCAACATTTATACATGCACCGCTGGGGAAAAAACTGTCTAAAGCATGTGGCTACCATGGCCGATGCAACAAAAGAAGATAAGTTGTGGCCAGCAACACAATTTTACAAAAGTCTAGCGACAAAAATAACACTTGTTGACATCACTGCTTAACAACAACAACAACAAAAACATAAATAAAGCTGATGTTTTGGAAATAGATTTTCTTCAGAGAAGACAGATCGACTGACTTTTTTTGGAGATCACGCTTTATACAATGTATGGACTGGAAAAAACCAGGACGTTATAAGTAAGTTTACATTCGAATTACTTTGAATTCACAGGAGCAGTTTTCCATCACAGCGATAAGTTCTCCATTGACTCTGTTACTTAATGTTTGGTACCAATATTCACCCGAGTCATGCTTGCAGTAGCCCACACCAAGACTGCGATGCAATGGTCCGCGAGTATGCACGGCCATTCACCACAATCCACTCGCCCGTGACATCATGCGCGTGTTCACGAGGTGACTAGGGTACATTCGCGTACTCACGACGTGACGAGGGTCGCGTGAAACTGTTGGGAGCTGAACAACCCACCCACCCTCTTTCGGTGACTCGAAAACATCGTCACAGTTCAAGCATCAAATGTGTTTTTGTTGTTGTTGTAAAATGGTGACCTGTAGTGGCCTCGGGTGGCTGAAAGGATCACATTAACCCAGTACAGTAAAACCTTGGATTGCGAGTAACTTGGTCTGCGAGTGTTTTGCAAGACGAGCAATTTTTTTTAAATAAATATGAATTTGATAAACGAGCGAGGTCTTGCAATACGAGTAGTACATATACGCTATGTCTGCCGAGCGTCACGTGATCACAACTGACATACAAGTGCTTTGATATACGAGTGCTTTGGATTACAAGCACGTTTCCGGAACGAATTATGCTCGCAATCCAAGGTTTTACTGTATATACAACCTCAACTTAATCAGCCATGATCTATCCACTGCTAGATGAAGACCTCCCCAAGGCGTCACCCTCACTCGCGTTCTTTCCATGCAACCAATGTCGCACCCGCGCACGTCCCAAACTGACCAACAAAACGCATCGATCCTGACACGATTTGATGGTGCACGTATCTGAGCGTTTAAAGAATGTACATGTAATCAATGAAGCGATGCACCGCTGCCTGCGCCGCTTGCAAAACATTGGCAAAAAAAATCCAGAGATAATTAAACAGGAGACAGACGTTCATTTGGGAGTCTCATTCATTTGCAAGGAGCTTGGTAATTCCTACCCACTTGGGGGTGGGCGGATTAGAGTTTGTACTTTGTTGGGAATAGCTTGGGGGGGGGGGGGAGAGTGGACATCGGGTGGGACGAGTGAGGGGGATGGGGTAGCCACAGACAAAAAAAAACCAACCCAACTCCCCTCCCCTCACTATCCCCAAAAAAATCTCATCAATGGCCACAACCACTGCTGCTGCTGTTGCTGCTGCTCACGCGAAGACCGTATGCTGAACCCACACACGTGTCAGCACAGCGCCGCGAATCATTATTGAGGGCAGGGAAAGAGAATGTGCAGAATTACAAAGCATGCCTCATGTTTGTTTTAAAACAAATTGCGTAAACACGGAGAGGAAATTGTTTGGGTTGAAATTGTCTGTGCGCTGCGTGCACGCTGTGGCCTGGCATGTTAAGTCGCTTACCTCAAACGAGTTCTTTTTATCTGTTATCAATAAACAGACCTCCTCAAATATGTAATTAATGTTCCGTTGCTACCCAAATCGCTTCCGACCTTCTACGGCACGGAGTATAATTCTTTTCCGCTTTTGTGTTTAAGGAGCAAAAGAAGACTAAAGTGCTGAGTCTGTGAAAGTTAGAGTGTGGGTGTCGGCAAGTTTTAATGCAAACCACAGCAACAACAAAAAACCTCTCAACAAAGGACACCAAGGCTTTGGTTTACCTGCTGGAGAGAAGGGTTTGCATTTCACACTTGTGTTTCACTCCATTAGGTCATATCCTCGCTTTGTTTATCTGTCGATTTTGGTTTACTTGTATGTGTACACGTTTGCGTTCAAAAATACAGCAACCTCACTCCACACACACACATACGCATGTGTGAATATGCAGTATGTTGAACTTCTTTCGCACCGTACGTAACCAAACCGTGCGAATCGGAGGTACGGGGAGGACGAACGACAAACGAAACACAAACGGCGGTTCTAAAGAAATGAGTTTTATCAATATAGATACAAACACAACCAAAACTGCCAAGCTGCCGTTTGCAACAAACATCTTTTCCTTTTGCTGGTGACGTCTCCCCATCAACTTGTTGGGGACGTTTGTAAAGTGAGTAGCAGCCCCTGTGCAAGCGAAGCAGTCGCAACTCATACACAAAAGACAAAGATCCCCCGTATAGCCTGGACAGACTGTTGGGGCAAGCGCTGTTCGCGAGCACCTAATGAAGGCCGGCACGGCACACGACAGGGGCGGGTGGCCTGCACCACGCCCGGCCGCCTTTGTCTCCCTAGTGGCGATGTTTACACATCGCACCAGATACTCATTTGAGGCCGAGTCGACCTAAGGGCGGCCCACACAAAAACACACGTGCAACCATCCAGGTGCACACTATCCGGATGTTTTTTGTTATTGTTGGCATGGCAAGTGCAATGCTGTAACAAGTGGAAGCAATGCACAAGCGCGCGCACGTACACACACACACGAGCGCACATACACACACACACGCGCGCACATACACACACGCGCGCGCACACACACGCGCGCGTACCTCGTGTGGACAAAGACAATCAGGCGCAACACGAGGCGACCAACGAAGAGTTTCAAAGGCAACTCACCTTTTCCCTTTTCCATCACAGCCGTTCGGCTCGTCCGTGTCTCCTACGGCCGGAGAGCTCTGTCCACTCACTCACGCTGCCACTCTCTCTCTCTGACTACGCGTGGCTCTTCTTCACTCGTCGGAGTCCGCGGGATAGGGAGAGGCTGGGCTAAGCCGCTTTGGGGAGGGGCAGGGTTAGTCGTGGTGGTGGATGGAGGCTTTGGTCGGTCTGGGGAGGGTAGGGCGAGCAAAGGCAGTCTCACCACGGTTATCTTGAGCTCGACAAACACCCGGGACTTCGGGAGCATGTGGGAATGGATCGCGTCAGCCACAGGTTATTCCACTTAATCGCAGCTTCGCCGTGCAGGGATCTCTTAAGTCTGGTATTCCCTAAACGTCCACCAACTCCTGCCCCACCAACTCGCTCCCCCCACCAACTCCCCCTCCCCATCAGCCCCCCCTCCACCAACTCCCCCCCCACCACCAACTCCCCCCCCCACCAACTCCCCCCCCACCACCAACTCCCCCCACCACCAACTCCCCCCCCCACCAACTCCCCCATCCATCAACTCCGCCCACCCACCAACTCCCCCCCACCATCTCCCCCCACCACCAACTCCCCCCCCACCAACTCCCACCCCACCAACTCCCCCCACCCACCAACTCCACCCCACCACCCCCCCCCCCACCAACTCCCCCCCACCAACTCCCCCCCACCCACCAACTCCCCCCCACCATCTCCTCCCCCCACCAACTCCCCCCCACCCACCAACCCCCCCCCCACCAACTCTCCATACGGGAGAGCCCGACTCTACATGACAGCGACTTAGACAGGGCGATCCACTTCTAGACACCCCCCCACCGATTACTAATTGACCCGAGAAAAATCAGAGCGGCTTTGTTGGACACAAAGTGAATTAGAACAGAGGTTTTTTTTTTCTTCCAATATGTAATAATTGCATTGAGATTGGTGGAAGATATATTTGCATTTTCGAGGCTATGCAATAACGCGTTTGCCCCAGAACATCTCCCCTGTTATCTGGGTGGGATATCTATAAAAGGATCAGCCTGTCACAAAGGCTTCTTGTCTACTATCACCAAAATCTCTCGCAGGAATGCGCGCCCAGTCTGGTCGGATCTCGCAAGCTAAGCAGTTTGCAGCCTGGATGTTGTTGTTGTTGCTGTTGTTGTTGTTGCAGACCGTTACGTGTTGGACGGGCAGAGGGACAGTGCGGCAAAAATCCATTGTTGTACCCTACCTCTATGCGCCCATGCCTTCGCTAAGTCGAACTGACTTGCGTCGTGAAGTTATAATCGACTCCTGATCCACCCATGATGTAACCGCGACCCACACGGGCAGTGGAATGACAAAGGGCGGCTGTACACACACACACGACAACTGTGTCGTCGCATTTAAAGGTCACGTCAACACTCGCCATCTTCTCTTCTTTCGACTTGAATCGTTTTCCTTGTGCGTTTGCGCACGCGCGTGGAAAAGTAGACCAATGCCCTCTAAGCGGTGTTCCCTTTGGTGAAGGCCCTCCACCAGCAATTGCAGGGCTGCGCCTCTAACTGATTATATTAATTCCAGTTACAAATAAAAAAAACGCTGGAGTCCATCAGCCTATTGGCTTTCACGAGCACCGTTAACTCTCAAGCAGTATTTGTTTGAGCAATCAAACTCTGGGCCGGTGTCAACAGTCTGACTCTCATCATCAGCAAAGTCACGCTTGTTGTCCTTGTGATGTTTACTTCATTCTTGCTGCGTAGGCATATTGGCACGAGACAGAGAAAAGTGGAAACAAATGACGCAATGTGCAGTGGACACCCACGGTCTATCTGTCCACGGACCGTGATGATGACCACGATGATGATAATGATGAACGGGCACGTCAGATCTGTGAGACCGGATAGCGTCCTTGAGTGTACGGAGTTCTCCGCTATGTTTTCGGGGGTTGCATACCACACGAGGGGCATCGGTAGTGTGACGAAATTCACGTCTCTGATCGCGTTGCTCTTTGCAGTGCATGGCTTTGGCCTATTACCGATATCCGACGAGGGTCGAAAGCACGGATTTATCTGCGTCCATCTGTCTGTCCGCCTGTCACGGGAGGGAGCGGTCGAATGTCGCATGGGTAAAGATGAATCAACGTGAAGGAATCTCGAGTTAAGGTGTGCTACAATTATAGATTTACCCGATTGCAACCTGGCCAAATTTGTCATTCGGTCTAAAATAAAGAACAATCCACATCTCTATATACAGCTAATGCCTCCAAAGTGCATTACTTTTCTGTTTGTGTTCCTTTTGAGGTTGGTTTGCCTTATTTATTACACTTTGTTTCCAACAAAGGCTGAAAGCGTGTATGCATTAGTTATGTCCGTCCGCAGCAGCGAAGGGCACAATAACTCTTGTAAAGATGATCTAATATCTCAATGCATTTTGAGTATAGAGTTGTGTGGCCATCAATGAATTACCATATTCAAGCCTGACAAACTCAACACATTCATCAATTCTAGATTTGAAGTTTTCGTGACTGCAAGGATTCATACTCTTTGTTTTTTTCGGTAAAGTCACGTAGCGTAGATACAAAATTTAAACAAATTAAATCACGACGTTTCGGGAGCAACACAAGCGTCCTTCTTCAGGTGGGGACAACTTATCGAAAGCACGCTTAAGAAGGACATTCATCAATAACACTGCATTGGCCCCTCTGTTTCAATGCACATTGAAAACCGATCACATCGAACAAAGCGATCCCGATGACTTACAACTCCGCCACCATAAACGACACCCGCCACTGGTAATAATCACCCCACTCTTCAGTGGCGTAGTAATCAGATGATAAACAGCTCAGGGGGTGCAGCAATCGGTCACGTGGGGGCCCCGAATTGATTTGTCTCGCACGGTCGCACCTAGAGGCTACATCACAACGTTACGCTCACGGTCTCGAGCATTTCACGCTGTAGGGGCGCTCCGTCTTCGCAAAACCCACAGCTCCGTCTCTCACGGTGGTTGTCGAGGGGGCCCCCAAAAGGCACACCCTGACCCCACGCTACTGCCACTATTTATTTCAACAACGATCATCCTATGCACGATTTTATCAATGTTGTCAAGCGCCTTGGAATAAGGCGCTGAATACATCTGTATAAGATGCGTTCAGCTGCACAGGGACCCTGTTGAGCAGGACGCATGCCCATGCCACGGCAGGTGGAAGATAGGAAGACTTTCTCTATGTGCAGTGTTTTGCTCTCCTATCGTGGTTTTTGTATTGTTTGCTGTTGTAACTTGCTGACCCGCCCATTCTGGATATCTGTGGGAACGAGCTTCAGAGCCCATTCCTCCTGCAGCCCAAAAAAAGATTCCGAGGCGATGAGCAATTGATTCTCAATGTCTCCGGAGAGACCATTCCACGTGTCATCTTGATGTGGGGCGCTACGGTGGTGAGATGTTAACTACCTCGCCTTGTATGCAGGAGGTCGTGGGTTCGATCTCCGGCGCTGACGCCTGCTGCTGTATATTTGGAGTTTGCGTGTCTCTCTCCCCCGTGGTCGCGTGGATTTTTATCCGGGTCCTCCGGGTTTTCCCTCCACACTTTTTGTTTTTTTCGGTAAAAGTCACGTAGGTAAAAAAAAATAAAAACATTAAATCACGACGTTTCGGAGGCAACACAAGCTTCCGACTTCACATTGAAAAAGATGCGTTTCGAGTGTCTGGCTCACTGGCTGCTATACATCTCCACGTGGTAAGCCACTTGGTTGAGCTATCATTTGTGGCCAAGTCGCTTCTGAAAAAGAGCGATAGAGCTCAGCGGGTCTTACCTGGTAAAATAATAAAATATTTCTAGTTTTACGATACAGGTTCTTGCTACGATATGAATTACCTCATTGTGTCGGCAGACGGAGTATTAGGGCAGGCACCAACGAGGATAAGCTATCAGCCAAACTCAGCATCCATGAGTCAACAGCCACCACAAGACAGCTTGTTTTCGTAATTTATTGATTGGCTTCATTGGCTTTGTACCGTAAAGTCCCTTTGGCAAAAGTTTCCAAGTGATTCATTTCAGTGTGATTCAGACGTTATAAACACCCCGCCGTAAGGGTTAAACCACGGGCTGTCAAAGCATGCACACAACAAGAGCAAAACAAGACATGCAAAAACAGAGGTCACGAGAGAGACAAACGCACATCCTCTCAGTCCCAACAGTGGCTACAGATGTAATCAGCAGCAGAACATCATCTTTCTACTGCTGGATGAAAGCCTCCCCCAAGACGCCGCCATCCTTTGCGGATCCTGTGACGCAACAAGCTTCTCGTATCCGCACAACAAAATCAGGCTTCGTTGCTCCGTCTCCACCATGGGCGTCCTCTAGGGCGCGTGAGTTCCTCTCGCTGGCACTCAGTCGCTAGTCGCCTTCTGTTGACGTGTCCAACCCATTCCTAACAGCGTGCTTCAGCCGCACCGAACCTCACAAAATAATATTCAGGGCCTACCTTCGCTCCTCCCACCCTCAACCAGTATATATACAAGGACTGTTTTCTTGGAATTTCTCTCACTTGATACAGCTATCGTGCTGTGACGGTTCCACCTGAAGACGGAAGCTTGTGTTGCCTCCGAAACGTCGTGATTTTTATTTTATTTTACTTTTATTAATTTAAAATTTTTACCTACGTGACTTCACCGAAAAAAACCTAAGAATAACAACCCAAGCCCGCTTCATATGACGATGTCTCTAAACCTGCGTGTGGGTTGTCTCTATCACGCTCGCCCCTACTCAGCGTGCAACCGCCGCGACCCTCACCAGGACGAGCGGATTGAGCAACGAACGAACCGACGTTTGCACGTACTGCAACGCGCCTGTAACGTCGGTTGAAACCGGTGCCGATTTCGAAATGTCACTGGTCCCGAAGGCCCATTGGCTGAAGAACCTAAATTTAATGTGTTGGTGGTGAAACGTAGCATTTGTAACCAACCAAGGCGTTGCATAACACAATTCCCTCGGGATGATCCGAAATTGAGGACGACACGTTGACAAACACGGCGAGGCATATGTATGCGTTGTACATGCAAGTACAATACTGTTGGGCAGAAGTAAATGTTTGTCAACAGTGGGTGAGGTTGATTTACGTATCTCGAGTACTTATAAACGAGTGAGTTTTGAAGTATTGTAGGACGACATCAAGCACCGCCACCGCATGGCGAGTAGCCGTTTAATATACGACGCACACAAACAGCCTCGTTAGCATATCCACTAGAGCAGTGGTTCAATAACCTGGGGTGCACTCCTTGGGGGTGCGAGGTGTTCTTTCTGGGCACGTCAGTACGACTACTTTGTTTCATGAAACCTATGTATTTATTAGGGGCCGTCCATAAATGACGTCACGCACCTATGGGGGGGGGGTCTGTGACGAGGCGAGAAATGTGACGTCACATCAAAATGCGCAAATTTACATAAATATAGACAACACGTTCTATTTAATTAAATAGACTTTGTAATAAATGTTTTCTCCTACAACATCAGAGTGCAGCGCCACATTAAATACGCACTACAATGACAATAGTTTAAAGCGATTTGAAGCATGTTTTTTGGGGGGGGGGGGGGCAGAGCGTTGTGACGTCATCTTTGAGGGGGGGTCTGACTTTTTGTGACGCCGTGTGACGAGGGCGGGGATAGGTCAAAAATCCTCCAAAATTGCGTGACGTCATTTATGGACGGCCCCTTAACGTTATACAAACGTGTAACGACGATTGAGAACCTATAAGGTGCAAGGCTGCACTGAAGGTTAAGAATCACCGCACTGCAGCTATGCCAGGCGCAGCTATTCCAACACAACCTTCCGTCACTCACGAGTAGCTTTGTTACGACCATAGGCTGTTGAAACTCTGCCTACGCGAGCACTGAGAGTCGTGTAATAACAACAAGCACAGCCCACACCCTCGGCTAATGGAGGGCGTGTGACAAACCATACATCCCGGGCTTACGTGATCACACCCTGGGCAGCTTTTAAAACGAAGGATTAAAAAGCAAAGTGTGTGGTGAAGTTATTCGCCGACATTCACGTTTGAATGTGCGTTTCACACGGTAGCGGCACCAATTATAATTTTTTTTCCCCCTTGATAATGCCACGTGGGAAAAAAATAATAATACCGAAAACAATTTCATATCAATCACTCACTGCTAAAAATAAAGACGACGTCTTTTGACAGCCCCTCCAAAAAAACCACAATGCCAAAAGATGAGCAGTGGAAACAGCTCAGAAGCGTGACTCGCAGGCACGCCAAGCTGCCACGTGGCCCATGGAAACCACTCGCAACAGAAGAGAAAAAAACACGAAGCAAAGTGACTCCAGCTGAAGCTATGACGTCGCTCAGTTTCATCATCAGCCATGATCTATCCCCTACTGGATAGCGGTCTCGTCAAGGTGTGGCCAGCTATCGTGTGCGATGTAGCAATCTACCGGGCTTCAGGACACGAGCTTGATGCTGGCTCCCATTGTGCGTCACAGTGAACAGCGTGCCACTCATTGACATGCTAATTTCTCTAACCCCTCCCTCTCTCTCCGCCCCCGCCCCCTCTCTCTATTTAAGGCCTCGACACAGAGACGTGGTTTCTCTGTGTGCCTATGTACGTATCTCTCTCTCTCTATGTATCTCTGTGATATCTGTCTCTACTTATATGACTGTCTATATGTCTCTGGCTCTGTGTTTTATCTCTCTCTCAAATGTAGCATTCTCAGGAAGAACGTAATCAACCAGGTAGGGTGTTGACTGTTATGTTATCCGACTCTCTGTTGTATTACATTACATTTCTAAGTATACTAGATTTGTGTTTCTATTTCATTTATACCTGATGATGATTGCTTGTGTTGCAATCGAAACGTCGTATGCTAGTATTTTTTTTTTCTCTTTATACGTGACTTTACCGAAAGAACCAAAGAGTAATTCCTGCAGTCACGAAAGCTCCAAATTAAGTATAGAAGTTGTGCAATCCATGCGTCCCCTGTCACGCAGTATAATTCCGAGCGTTCACCTCTCCACGCTTTTTTTATTTTACAACTTTTGTTTCATCTTCCCTATCTGTCTCTCTCCGATCCATGCCCACGTTTTTTTTGTATCCATGATCATAGCACCTACTAGGCATCGGTCGTAAACGCCTCTTCTTCAGTCGGTTACCGGAAAACTCAAGCCGTGACAAACACAGAGCCAAACGACGAGTGGCCACGTGACAGCCACCGGTTCAGTAACTCAAACCACACCCCAAACACAGAGAGAGAAAGTGTGATTGGAACCCTTTTGCCAGGATCAAAATATATTGAAAAATAAGAATGTGTTTACCTTTCGATTTAAAGCTTTCGTGACTGCAGGGATTCATCTTCTTGGTTCTTTCGGTAAAGTCGCGTAGAAGGGAAATAATAAAATAATAAAAATAAAACATAATTAAATAAAATTCTCACGACGTTTCGACGCTGTCTTTCCGACAGCCCTGTTCTTCACCTGAGGACGGCTGCTTGCGTTGTGGCCGAAACGTCGTGAGAATTTTATTTTATTATGTTTTATTTTTATTATTTTATAATTTCCCTTCTACGTGTTCAAACACCAAACAGAAACCTTTATGCAAGGAATCAAGTCTGCATTAACCAGACGCAGTGCTTGTGGTGAACATTCAAACAACCTTTTCTAATGTTTCATAGAGAGAAAGTGTGGTCTGCGCGGAAACTGCTGCCACTCGAACCGTGACATGACGGGACAAATTCAAACTTGAATCAGTACAACGGACAGCTGACAGCGACTTCAACCACGACGCCGACATTGCACCAAGTGGCTTGCAATCTCTCGCGGTCCTGCGAAACAACAATCCATGACAGCCGTCTTCATTGCAAGGCTCGTGCGCCACTGGCGGTCCTGGTGGTCTTTAGTGCGCCCCCCGACAAGACACACAATTAGGAAAACACCTCCCATCATCATCATCATCGTGCTGTCAAACCCCAATGGTTTCAAATGTGTGGCGGCCCCTCGAACTGATGTCTTATCGGCGAAAGTGCCCCCCCCTAAACCCCTCTCTGAAAACGAGTTAAGAACACCGATCCACACGGCACACGAGCTGGTTTCATTGCTCTGTCTCGGCAGTGGTCATCCTTTTGCGCTTGTCCCCCCTCTCTGGCTGCCATTCTGTTACTAGTCTCGTCCACCAGCCATCGCATCTTCACGTCCACTTAATATTTCTTCGCAGCAGTCGGTATGATCTTCTTGGTTCTTTCGGTAAAGTCACGTAGAAGGGAAGTAATAAGATAATAAAAATAAAACATGATAAAACAATTTTATTATTTTATTACTTCCCTTCTACGTGACTTTACCGAAAGAACCAAGAAGATGAATCCCTGCAGTCACGAAAGCTTTAAATCGAAATTTTGTCGGTATAATGTTACCCATGTCTCCGAGCCTCATCTGTCATTCCAAGCGGCCACCACTTCATGCGCTTCTATGCACGCGTTGTCACGTTTGCTCCGTTTTCTTGATCAATCTGCATCGCGTATCTCTGATCCGTGTCTTGGCAGGAGATATAAAATCAACGTTAATAATGAAAAGCGACATCCCGTTGTGACCCAAAGAAGCATGTTTTAATTCGCGTATGTTACCCGCAGTGACACACTTGCACAACTATAAATACATGAACACCCGCGTAGCATCGGTGCGTAATGCTAACTTTCCTTTTATTATTTTCGCAGATCCAAGCCGTTGCAAAACAAAAAGTGAAATTACAGAGTTTGAGACAAATCAACGCATTGTTCAGTCACTTTAGATACGTTTGAAAATACAGTTACCGTACGAATAGAAGTCTGGCAAACGAAACGGAAAAAACAACAATTTTAAATGTCTTTCTTTTAGAATATACAATACGAACAATTCATGCTAGCATGTACAGCGGAGCTAAAATATAATGTAATCCACTTCTAAACATCTGAACGTAAGACAGCATCATTATCCTAGTTTGTCTGGGTTTACGAACAGCTTTAGTGTAAACCACCTTGGCTTTGTCATTATTCATGTAATCATGCTCTGACAGCCAGCGCCGCAATCGAGATGCTACGGTTGATAAACAGAGACATCAAAGATTATTTGCAGTGGAGAAAAGGATCGTCATTATGCATACGCCATCTCCAAACTAATTGATAACCGTACACATCAAATGGAAAATGCTTCATTTAGGCTGAAGCGTTGGTTAATGTAAATTTTCGTGAAAATTCCACTCGGGTAACAGTTTCTTTCCACCTGTATTTAATGTAACCATCATGCTACGGCAGGCATTGTGAAACATTTTTTAAAAAAGGGAATGCCCAGTGTGGCTTATCTTTTTCTCGTTGTTAGATTTTCCACTGGCATACATCGGAAATGCATTTTTGCATTGAAATTCATCAAAAGCCCAGATCATGATATACAGAACGTGATTAAGTGGTTTCTTGACAAATTGAGTGTGGGGTGAGAACCAATCTTCCCGTTCACATCCCTCACTTAACCAGAGGTGGAAATTTCACATTTCTCATTCATGGACGAGGTCCCACCCAAGGAGACCCACTGTTGACTTCCCCAAAAGGTAGTCCAGAACAAAATCAGATCCCGCAGGCATGGAGGATTGAAACGCCACACCGTATAGTGTACACATCAATCGAGTTCAACTTAATTAAATCCGATTCATACTTAACCACTTTATACTTGGTATCAGAAATCTGCGTTTGCACTTTCATCCAAAATAAACTGTAAGGTTGTGTACTATAGGAACTCGGCAGTATTTTATGTATCCGTTCCTCAACATTAAGATGCAATTGAAAATTCGTATTGAAACTGCACATTTAAAAGAGTACATATTGCAACGAAGCTACTATAATGTCAATATGTATTCGCTAAGTGTGTATGCGTAGCCTGTTTCAAGCTGGCCTTGTCAAACAGCATTATAATCGCAATTACAAAAAGAAATGTCATTAAAAGTGTAAATGTACATAACTTGTGAAATATTATAGAGTTCAACCCCAAATATGTATATGTAACAATCGTTTGCAATTTCCAAAGTAAATTCAACACACTCGGGTATAATTCAACGGGGGGTTTTTTTGTTACACGTGCTGCAAACTTCTCAATGAAATTTTTCAAAGGCCTTAAACGGCAAGATAAACACTCGTCTTTGTGCTTGTCTGACGACAGCATAGTGAGAGCGTGCAGTGCTCCAGATAAGATGCATACCGTGCGTTATTTACGGAAAAAAATATAAATGAATTATGCATTATAACAATAGTATGCATATGCATCGCAAACTTTGCCACGCACTTTGAACTCGCGTGACAGAACCAGCGTGGAGGAGCGGTCACGTGATCCTTGGGTCACTTGAAGAGACGTTCGGTAACTTACCCGAGATAAACTGCACTTACGCATCTTCTTGGTTCTTTCGGTAAAGTCACGTAGAGTGGAAATAATAAAGTAATAAAAATAACATTATTTTATTATGTTTTATTTGTAAAAAAATTATTTTATTATTTCCACTCTACGTGACTTTACCGAAAGAACCAAGAAGATGACTCCCTGCAGTCACGAAAGCTTTAAATTGCACTTACGCAGTTTTCATTTATTTTGGAGTAAAAAAAAACAACCGAGGTTTTATTTCTTCCTCCGTATTGTGGGCTGTTATCGTAAGACCAAATTTAAGTACAAGAGTAAAACAATAAACATTACAGTGAGTATACAAGGTTCTACTTTACGCGTAATCCCATAAGTGAGCATTCAAGATTGTACTTCTTCATCGGTCAAAATTAAAGGGGAAATTACTCTGGAGATCCACGACCTTATCTGGAGCGCTGGCAGTGCTGATCTTATTTTAAAAGGCTTTGGAATCAAACAGACAACGCATCAGAGTAAAGCTCACATGTAGCACAGAGCTCGCATACCGTACGTATAGAACTTAAGTAAAAATCGCCTTAATAAATGGTCCACTGGCTGAGTGAGCAGGCACTCATCCTATTTCTATTACACACAGTCAGCAAATCTCCTTCTCCTTTGCATTGTTGTCGGAAATTTCACAAACCGGTTGCTTTCTGGCTTTGTCAAAATCTGCACGAGCGTTACTGCAATGACTCAAGAGATGCTCTGCTTTCGGACTGGTCTACTGTGGTTTGTGCCATAATCTGCCCGACATGTGCCTTGTCACACTAAACTGCCATTCAAGCCAATTATGGACCAAGCTAAAAAGAAATTGACGTTTTACACCGATGTCAACGTGTATTTTGTTTAAATATGTATATGCGCAGTTTAGAACGTACGTTTAGTGTCGAGATGATTTTGATCCCGTTATATTTTAAGCTGACCGATATGTAAGAATGTGTGTCTGTGTATATATATTGGGACTTACGCACATACGTAAATAAATTACTCAATAACAACGGTGACGATCGCATAAGTTAATGCGTTCCTCGACTGGGAGTAGGTGCTGTGTAGTACGACGCATTGTATGTGCTCATACCTAGCTTTTTCTACCATATGTATGTACACGGACTAGTGTTATCTATAATAAATATGGTGTACTATATCACCAGCAATATTTAAATATTTCAATAGTACATATACGAAAAACAAGTCCTCGTGTCCTTAGCATCCGGATTAATAAATGTTTCCCAGTGCAGGAAATGTGTTTTAAGTGCTTTGTTTATGGAAAACAAAACCAAAAACCAACACAAACATTTTCAGTAATTCATCTGTTAAATTATTACACACGAGTGCCACTTTAAT
Organism: Lampetra fluviatilis; assembly: GCF_964198595.1. NCBI lineage: Eukaryota > Metazoa > Chordata > Hyperoartia > Petromyzontiformes > Petromyzontidae > Lampetra > Lampetra fluviatilis. The sequence goes on along the minus strand of NC_136278.1, from coordinate 3,703,481 downwards.
GTGAGTTTTACGCACCTGCAAAAGAAGCGAAGACACACCCGTTATATCTACGTCCTACCTAAAACGTCGCACCTCCCTTTCGCAAGGTTACGTCTCGACGCCACGCATCTACGTAAAGTATGCCCCATTACCGCCTCCCTTTTAAAGCTGCGGAGAGACGCCGGCAACTTTTTACTTCGTTGGCCACATTAGCTCGAGCCATTGGTCCACCTCACAGTTGGGCACAGGTCGTGACCTCGTGCCGTTGACACGCTCACCCCCCCCCCCCCAACTTATTCTCCCTTTCTCACTCGTCTCGCAACACTGACGGTAGCACCGACTGCCGGCGAGAGCGGGGAAGGGAACTCGGCCGTTGTCGGATTCCGACTCGGCCGTTCGGCAGAGGTCGCAACCGGGTAACCCCGATACCCGTACCCTACCCGATACCCGGCTACCCGTACCCGGCCGGGTACGGGTACCCGTTTGCGACCCTGGTGCGGCCGGGTACGGGTACGGCTAGGCCATGAGTCACTGGTGAGTAACTGTTTGTCACTCATTTCCCAACTTCTTGTCTCTTCTCACAATTCAAGTTCCTAGAATCAACCCACCCGCGCCTGCAACATGGCTTCATCCCAGAGGTCGCAATCAGGTACCCGATACACGTACCCTACCCGTACCCGGCCGGGTACGGGTAGGGTACGGGTACGGCCGGGTACGGGTACCCGTTTGCAACCCTGGTGCGACCGGGTACGGGTACGGGTAAGGAATCAAAACCCGTTTGCGACCTCTGCCGTTCTGGTGGTTCAACGTTGAGCCGCGTCGCGTGGCAGATGATGCCGCGTCGCGTGTTTCCCCACGAACGCTGTCACAAACGTCGAGACGTCCCACTCCTCATCAGATCGACCGCCAAGGCAGCGCCGGTGACACGGGGCCGCAATCCACGTCAGCCCCGCAATTTGGTCTGGATCCAAAGCCGGCCACAAAGAGGTGGCGCGGATAAACGCGGCTCGGGATGTGATCGCGAGGACATCGTTTTGGAGACCGGTAGAATTCGCCCGTGCGATGGCATTCCCGCCTCTGTCCAGTCACATTTCTAAGACACCATGACCCTGCTCCTGACCGCAAATGTTCCCCGTGCTAGGAGGTGTGTGGCTGGAGGGTGATTAAGGTTTATGCGCTTGATGTTGTTTTCGCATTGACAGTCAATTTGAAAACAATAGTGCATGGAAGAATGAATCCTTCCATTCTTATTTGGCCACATGTTAACATATTATTTAGTGCAGGGCATTCGAAACTTCACCACTGACTTTCCCATTTTCTCCATCCGCCTGCGAGTCCCGACGACTCCATCTTCACATTCACGAGGACAGCATTGCTTTTTGAGCCGATTTGGCATAATCGGCCACAGCTTCGCGCAGAATTGCAAACGTAAAGACAAAATATCGAGCCGTGAATTGGATCCTCTCGGTCCCATTGCCTGCAGCCTTTACTCGGGCTTTCACTGCCCATTAGTGCGTGCTGTTGGCAAGATAATGTGCCGTCTAATACCAGAGCCTAACCAGCCCTTGGAAGAAATGTAGAAGCTCTCTAACAAATTGAGCAATATGAATTTCTCCACAATAAAATGTATACTGGCAAAAAAAAAGTATGACTAAGTAAATTCCTTTGAAAGTGTACATGCGTAACTCATTTAATTTTCTTCAAAATGACACAATGCTCATAGGAAGTCCGAATGAACGGGTTCTTCCGTTAGTAATTCAAATATATTTTATATAGCTACAGGTTTTTGTTTATATATAAAGCAAAGGCATCCAAGCTGATTTTCCATTAAGGAGGAAAGAGGAAAAGAATAAGTGTGACATCAACCCAGTGTTACATGTAGAAATGTTAAAAGTTAACACATACAAATGAACTCCAAGGGTACGAAACAATGTAGCCATTTAAAATGATCTTAAGTATCATTATTATACACCTTGATGAGAATCCACTGTACAATTTGCTAAATTTTGTACAGTCCATCAAAGACGTGTGTGGTTGCCCCTCTTTCTCTCTCAAAGTGGATTTCCTCCGTGCATCTCATTTCGAGCCGGATTGTTTTCGCAAAATTCAAAAGAGCCTAAGCCTCCTCTTCATCTCGTTCTTCTTCCACAGGGGCAGGCGATCAAACTCTTGTATGCTCATCCCAAACAGCTGGTAGAATTCTTCTGGAGACAAGTGGCGCTGCGACGATATCGGGGGGGGCGGGGGGGGGGGACCACGGTTATTTAACAAGCAATAAAAAAAACATTAACAAAAAAAACGGACTGTTGACAAATAGGGGTGGGAATAATGCATTGACCACCCTTGATTCTTAACCGCACGACACAGGCACAGACTGACCCATCTGATACGTATGCCACACGCGACGAGTTGAGATCGCCCGTGCAGCCGCGAGTTGCGGCACTTGCCATTCACCGCAACGTTGAAACATGTAATCAACGCTCGAGTTCATTTGCAACCCCGAAGTGCGACAATTCAGCGAATCACAGGGAGGACAACGGTTCCACCTCTCGTGACAATTGTACCGGTGTACAACTGCAGTGGCATAGCGCTGGCTGCTGGCGAAAAAGGGGATCTGCGGCGTACGGCAGTCCTGACGTCAGCAGGCCACGTGATACACGAGAGGGGGGATCTAGGGGAAAGGTCACAGAAGGGGCCCACCAGGAACCTGCTGGTAGGTTCCAGAAAGGGGGCGTGGTCAGGGTGGGGCCAGGCCACGCTGAGAGTGTGAGAGGGGCCCTGTGGGGGGACCTCGGGGCTGTTGCTGGAGTGACTTCCCCGTCGTGCTGCTCAAGTTCATCGCCACCGTTCTTCTCGTCATTGTCTCCGTCTTCACCGTCCCGGGGTGCCACTAGTCAGACAGCCTACCAGCTGTTCTAGCTAGGTAGTGCCGCCGACAAAAGACGGCCTTAATAATGAGTGTGTTATCCCGGTGGTGCTTGTTAAATAAAGAAGGGCCTCCAAGTCTTACCGTCTCCGAGTTAGTTAGTACACAACTATAAATGCTCATTCTCAGGACTTGTAATATTTTTTAGGCTGCGCTCCAATTTATTAATTATTTGTCAATGTGTCACGCTTGTCACGTTTTCCTTAGCTTGAGGGTGTTGGTGGTTTCCAATGCGAGGGGTGTGGACCGGTTTAATTTGCCGGTTCCATTCAATTACATCTCGACTTAAAGCTTACGTGGCTGCAGGAATTCATATTCTTTGGGTCTTTCGGTAAAGTCACGTAAATACGTTCAAATTAATAAAAATAAAATAAACAAAAAACTACAAAAATATGGAGCATGAAGCGTTCCATATTTTTGACACACAAATTCGTGAAGCGTTCCATATTTTTGTAGTTTTTTGTTTATTTTATTTTTTATTGATTTGAACCTATTTACGTTACTTTACCGAAAGACCCAAAGAATATGTTCAATTACAGGTAGCCATGTAATTGAAATACAATTGCGACCAGGTTCTACATTCTGAGAAGCAATTTGGTATTAATATCCAAATTCCCAAATTAACCGAATGACCCGGAATGTCTCCTACCCCATCAGATCTCAGAAGCTAAGCAAGTTTCAGCCTGGTTAAAGCTTGGATGGTTGCCCACCATGCACACCAGGTTTCCATGGGTGGCTACGGGGCTGCGGCGCTACCATGGCGATTAACAAACGACGTCGTTGTACTGCGCTTCTATGCTCCGACGTCCGCGCTCCCCACCTCCACCAACCCGCACTGACGTGCGTGGCGAAGTGACTCATCCAGCAGTGGACACGTACATTTAAATTCCCAAGCTATATAAGGAAAGACGGCGCCTTCCCATAAAAAAAAAGCCATACATTCTCTATGCGAGCTAACTGAGCCGGGGCAGTAAAGAACGGTACAACTGAACATCGATTGAATGACAAAATACATTCACCCGCGCGTGGCGTGTCGCACGTGGCGTGTCGCACGTGGTGTGTCGCGTGTGGTGTGTCGCGTGTGGTGTGTGGCACGTGGTGTGTGGCACGTGGTGTGTCGCACGTGGCGTGTCGCACGTGGCGTGTGACACATGGCGTGTGACACGTGGCGTGTGACACGTGGTGTGCCGCACGTGGCATGTCGCACGTGGCGTGTCACACGTGGTGTGTCACACGTGGCGTGTCACACGTGGTGTGTCACACGTGGCGTGTCACACGTGGTTTGTCGCACGTGGTGTGTCGCCACTCACCTCTAGAGTGGTCCTGTCCACGGCGCGCGGTAGTTTGCTTCGTCCGCGAGTCGTAACGATCAGTATCTCGTACGGGTATATCTGCGGGGGCGTGCACTGGAATCAGCTTGGAAATACCAGGCACCGTGCTCTATCCACTGCTTAGGATAAGGCTGAAAGGTAGGGCGTAGTGGGTGAATTAAGTATGTCGTCTTCGTCAGACATGATAAATTCCACTGCTGGATGAAGGCCTCCCCCCCCCGCCCGCCCCCAAGCCATGGTCATCTCTCACAATCCCACAATCCCACAATGGAATAATCCACCTAGCCCTATGCACAATAGCTGATTTTTAATCGCTCTATTTCCTTGCGTGGATGCCCACTGGGGCACATATGCAGTATGGAGTGCCTTAACATTTGGCATTATCCTTAGTAGCACTGCTTTCTTCAATACACCCTTTTTCTTTATTAAAGCCTTGTAAATTAAAAGTATTCGTGACCACATAATACCCATTCAGTCATACTGTACCATTGTCAACAAGCACCTTCAAGTGACGAGTGATACATCAACCACTTCGCACAGTTACAAAGGCGGGTCTCACTCGATAACATATTTGTTCTTCGAGGAATAACGAAGTTTAAATGGGTTTATTTCAGCAGGCCAAGTGATGTTCAAACTCCCTGCTGACACGAGTAAACTGCTGCCAGTAATAGCCTCACGGAGGCAATGTGAGGAATTTTTACAGCGAAATCCCCTGCAGAGAGACGGTGCCCACGCTAACACAACCAAGAAGGGGAGCCCATAAGCCATCAATTTTAACTAATCAGGGACAGAGTTATGGGATTTCCCCCCCCCCTCCCATGCTCTCCCAATAGCTGTCTCCTTATACTTCTCTTTTGCCGAGGTTATTAAAGCTCCGTTCCTTTCGACCTACGAGAGGTACACGTCTTGCCGAGATAAAAAATGTACCTCATTTGAAGCGTACATGCTCGTTGCACGCTGAACACACCCGATGATTGCTAAACGTATCACACACATCATCTTGGTTCTTTCGGTAAAGTCACGTAGAAGAGAAATAATAAAATAAAAAATATATAACATAATAAAATAATTCTCATGACGTTTCGGCCACAAAGCAAGTAGCCGTCCTCAGGTGGAGAACAGGTCTGTCGGAAAGACAGCGTCTTCACCTGAGGACGGCTGCTTGCGTTGTGGCCGAAACGTCGTGAGAATTATTTTATTATGTTTTATTTTTATTATTTTATTATTTCCCTTCTACGTGACTTTACCGAAAGAACCAAGATGATGAATCCCTGCAGTCACGAAAGCTTTAAATCGAAATATCCCACACACGTAAGGTTTCGCAGCGTGTTGGGAATTTCTTCTCTCAAGCTTTCACCTTGCACTACCGAGGGCGTCATCGAAGTTAGCTTCGAAAGATGCCCACAGTGGTGATATGGCAGCTCCCTCGCCTGGTATGCAGGTCGTGGGTTCGATCCTGACTCTGATGTCTGTATATTTGGAGTTTCCGTGCCTCTCTCCACGTGGTCGCGTGGATTGTTCCTCTGGGTCCTCCGGTTTTTCCCTCCACGTTTAGAAGCATGCGTTGATCAATTTGCACTTGATAAGCCACTTCGTTGAGCTATCATCTGTGGCCGGGTCGCTTCTGAAAAAGAGCTGCATATAGCGCAGTGTGCCTTACCTGGTAAAATGAAAATAAAATGTCTGAAATAGCAGTGCGTGTTAAAGCTTTCGTGACTGCAGGGATTCATCTTCTTGGTTCTTTCGGTGAAGTCACATAGAAGGGAAATAATAAAATAATAAAAATAAAACATAATGAAATACAATTCTCACGACGTTTCGGCCACAACGTAAGCAGCCGTCCTCAGGTGAAGAACAGGGCTGTCGGAAAGATATTCGGACGCTGTCTTTCCCACAGCCCTGTTCTTCACCTGAGGACGGCTGCTTGCGTTGTGGCCGAAACGTCGTGAGAATTGTATTTTGTTATCTTTAATTTTTATTATTTTATTATTTCCCTTCTACGTGACTTTACCGAAAGAACCAAAAAGATAGCAGTGCAAGGTGAGAAGAAACGCTTAACAGGCAACCCAACTCCAAAATAACCACACATGCATGGCTGACGATGCCGACGACGATGATGATGATGATGACGACGATGAATTTTCGCAATACCTTTGGCTCCAGAATGTTTGGCATAGACACGCCTTTCTCCATTCGGGACGCCCGTGTTCCACCGCCCGCAGCAGGCTGTGGCACAAAGCGAAAAGCTCTTTGCGGCGGCTCGCACATGACACTCGTATGCGTGTACGCGCGCGCGCACACACCGTGCGCACACGTGAGTATCGCGCGCGCACGCACACACCGTGCACACGCGACACTCGCGTGCGCGAGCGTACACGCGATGCGCGAGCGACGGTCGTGGCGTAAATCGACTGCGGCCCCGCGCTATATCATTTTTCCCACACTAACTTCGAACAGCTTTCTCGAAGTGCGGTCGTATATAAACAGGGCATTCCCACAGCGCTATAATAGAATGAAGATGTGACCGCGAATGTAATTGGCACTGATTACGCTCGGGCGTTATGGGGGCAACAGCAAAAGAGCGTACTGCAGTGTGGCAAGTCCAGTTCGCATATTCACAGCAGCTGGCTACGGTCATATTTTTAACACATTTTCACGTCTCTGATTAGCACGGTTGGCTACGTACGGTGCGGAAGAAGTTCAACATACATACAACAACGTGTCGATAAAGAAAGAAGTTATACGTTAAAGTAAAGTCACCACGAACCGTCATAGTTTCCTCTATTGTCGATGGTGGCACCTGGCAAAGAGTAATGATCGAGACAAACAACATCAGAAACGCTCGCCGCACCCCCGACGCTAACAAGTGCAGCCTTTAAGTGGCCTAACAACAATTCCCCGTTCTGATCACGCGAATCTCAACCGAGCACCACGTTATTAGTACAGAAACGCACTATGCATTATGGGTAAAAGCATATAGAAGCAAGAACTCCGTTCTCTGTCGCTACAAATAAACACAAATGTGTTTCAGTCCATCGGCCTCTTGGCTTTCAAGACCGATGTAATCCGGCGACCTTTGTTAAAGCAAGCACGCAATGGATCAGTTTTGACCTTCTGGGTCTCACCGGCAGTCACATTTATTCGGGTTAGCCAGGTGTTGCTAGGCAATGCCGCAGCCCGATTGTCGCGACCCTTACCGTCGTACCCCGCAAGCCATTAAAGTGCGCTAATGGGATGAATGGCACTGGGGCGTGGGCCCTGTGAAGCGTTGCCGCACACGGTCACGGCGCGTATATTTTTTTAAGAAAACACAAGTCGCCCCACAATGTGGCAATGCTGGCACAACATCTGACAGCGCCGCCATCAAAAGTGACAGGCCGGTTCGATTGGCAGCAGTGGCATTACAGTACTGTACGAGAATTTTAATTTCCTTTCCATCCTAAACATTTATACATTAAATGACACCAAAGACGATTCGTATGTGCCGGAGGACATTATGGTAATGACACATAAAATAATCGGATGAAACATGAAATAGGAAAGGGGATTATTATGTTATTATTCATAAATATGTTTTACTCTATTGATTTTACTGATTCTATGCTGTTTAATCAATGGCACTTATAAAATGTGTCATATATTACGCTTTGTAAGGGTAACCAAATGATTAAAAATTGTATCTTGACTCAAGCATATTGTATTTTTTTGTGTTTGCAAAGTACTGTATCCCTAATTTAAAGGGAAGCGTCCCCTTACCTGGCAATCTACATGGAAGGAGATGAGAAGGGAAATAAAACCAAACACAACGAAAAGGAACAAAGGACAAGAAAACAAAACAACAAAAAACAAATGAGAGGCAGTTAGTGAGAGTTGCTTGGTCTCTCGAAAAACCGCGACAATACTCGTTCATTTACTACATCTTCAAGTACATTTTAATCCATTCTTTACGGTGCTGTGATCCAATGCCTACGGTTCCCGCGTCCACCAACACGCACTGACCAGCGTGCTTAAGGAAGGTTGAACATAACCCTCACGATCCGCGCAGTGTGCGGAGGCCCTCATCCAGCAGTGGATTGACAAAAATGGCCTTGCGTGTACGTTTCCATGAGCAGTATTATACGGGAGTTCAAAGTGCAACGATGCACAGCTTTTCAAAAGGTGGCCAACGTTTTTTTTTTGCTTTTTCTATCAATTCAGCGAATTGTTGGTAAATTGCGAGGTTTATTTTTGTTGTTGTGCAGCGTGAAACGAATTTAATATTTCCGTTCCTACATTCTGCGACTTGCGTTTGGGACAAGAGTCCACCAAAGGCGTACACGAGGCGGATGGGAGGTGGGCGGGTGTACCCGTTGTGTGGAATGTTTTTCATGTAACACAGAATGTGCACACGCAACGATGCATTTTCAACAAATGGACATTTCTCAATGCATCAAACGGCGAAATGTAAACCACCGATTTCCTCCAACACAAGCACACGCGGACTAAGTTATCCGGCACATGCAACAGTACTTACCTTTTTCAGGTCAAATAATTATAACATACGCAATTGTATTTCTTTAAACATAGACTGCATTGTAACCATGTATTTTAAAGGACACGATAATATCCATTCGGTGTGCTAGAATTAAAACAGTGATACTAACTCTAATTTGCAGCACTTTATCGTATAAGATAAAAGCCTTCCCACGGTACGTCGAATTTGGGGGAGGGGTGTTTGACCATACTTCACCACGCTGGTCAGTGTGGGTAGGTGAAGGTGTTGGTTGGGGCAGGGAGAGCTGTACCTGGTCAGATATCGCTCACCAATGACGCTAGCCACATCTGGGAATATAACTGGGGTCTGCCAGGTTCAAAGCGCATTGCGCTCACCACTGGATCACCCACTTGGTTCACAGTGACGCAATCCTTTTTAAAATGCCAACATATCTGGGGTATATTCACGTGGAATAGGAGTTTTAATGACAAGGTCAACCTTAAAACACAATTTAAATTCAACAGCAATTTTCAAGACGTTTCACTACGTCAGACGTGACTAAGGAAATCAACGACGTTGGGGGGGAATTGTGAAGCATGAAGCAGATGACGTCAACTGGATCACGACGGATTCTCAGATCAACTCTTGAGCGAGGTCGCGTCACTTTTTGCTGCGTGGCCACGGATGCCTTTGTGCAAAACAAACATGATGAAAAAATTGCAATACGTTGCGGTGTTATTATCAAATGCCTCTCATCTTACCTCGGGGATCTTGGTAACAGTTTCCATGGACGTGATGGAAATCTGTCGACTGGGGCTGTAGGAGAAAATGAGCATAAGGCACGGGACACGTTAATTTACCAAATGATACGTTTCTGTAAAAAAAAAATTTAGGCTACTAATTGCGGTTCCAATAAAGGAAATTAGACAGAAAATGTTTGACAGTGGCATAAGTTCAATTCTCAACAGTGCCTCAAATTCCTTACGTCCCTCGGCTAATTGCGGTGAAGATAACGGTACCCTTTGTGGTCAACAGGAAGTGGCAAAGGAAATAGCCAAACTGTGCGAAGTGTAAAAATAAAACCGAGATGAGGGCATTCATTATAGTTCCATTAATTGTAGTTCCAGGCCATACACACGGGTTTGTAAAAGAGCCAACAGTTTTTTTCCCCGTTTCCTGAATTACATGAGCAGTCTGACCTTTGGCAGACACTTCATGATAAACGGCTGCGGTGCGTGCACTCCTCGTGCATGCCAGTAATGAGTGTTTATCATTCCCGAGTGCCTCATTTAGGCTGGCGTAACCCCCCCCCCACTACAAAAAGCATTATCCGAGGCCGCGGCTTTCAACTTTGCATTCTTTTCTATGCCACCCCCTCTGCAGCGTCGTTGCGGCCCTGCTGTTTGTTGTCGTTCAGCGAAACCAAAGAAAGCGATTTTTCAAAACGCAAACCAAAATCAAGAGCACAAGATGAAAGTTGAACCAATGTCCTTACCCGCTGCAGACCATTCCTTCCATAACCTGGAAGGGAAGAAGACTTGGATGGAGACCCTGCACACAGCAGCGGAGCGCGTGTTAGTTAGGCCCCCGTAAAAACGCCCGCTACTCGTGGCCAGCAGGGCCTGCACATTAAACCAATGAACACTCTCCCTTGGCCTGCACATTAAGGCAACGAAGACTTTCCCTGGGTCTGCACTTTGAACCAACGAACACTCTCTCTGGGTTCTGCACTTTAAACCAACGAACACTCTCTCTGGGTCTGCACTTTAAACCAACGAACACTCTCTCTGGGTCTGCACTTTAAACCAACGACGACTTTCCCTGGGCCTGCACTTTAAACCAACAAAGACTCTTTCTGGGCCTGCACTTTAAACCAACGAAGACTTTCCCTGGGTCTGCACTTTAAACCAACGAACACTCTCTCTGGGTCTGCACTTTAAACCAACGAACACTCTCTCTGGGTCTGCACTTTAAACCAACGACGACTTTCCCTGGGCCTGCACTTTAAACCAACGAAGACTCTTTCTGGGCCTGCACTTTAAACCAACGAAGACTTTCCCTGGGTCTGCACTTTAAACCAACGAACACTCTCTCTGGGTCTGCACATTAAACCAACGAACACTCTCTCTGGGTCTGCACTTTAAACCAACGACGACTTTCCCTGGGCCTGCACTTTAAACCAACGAAGACTCTTTCTGGGCCTGCACTTTAAACCAACGAAGACTTTCCCTGGGTCTGCACTTTAAACCAACGAACACTCTCTCTGGGTCTGCACTTTAAACCAACGAACACTCTCTCTGGGTCTGCACTTTAAACCAACGAACACTCTCTCTGGGTCTGCACTTTAAACCAACGACGACTCTCCCTGGGCCTGCACTTTAAACCAACGACGACTTTCCCTGGGCCTGCACTTTAAACCAACGAAGACTCTTTCTGGGTTCTGCACTTTAAACCAACGACGACTCTCTCTGGGTCTGCACTTTAAACCAACGACGACTCTTTGGGTCTGCACTTTAAACCAACGAAGACTCTTTGGGTCTGCACTTTAAACCAACGAAGACTTTCTCTGGTTCTGCACTTTAAACCAACAAAGACTTTCTCTGGTTCTGCACTTTAAACCAACGAAGACTCTCTCTGGGTTCTGCACTTTAAACCAACGACGACTTTCCCTGGGTCTGCACTTTAAACCAACGACGACTTTCCCTGGGTCTGCACTTTAAACCAACGACGACTTTCACTGGGTCTGCACTTTAAACCAACGAAGACTCTCTCTGGGTTCTGCACTTTAAACCAACGACGACTTTCCCTGGGTCTGCACTTTAAACCAACGACGACTTTCCCTGGGTCTGCACTTTAAACCAACGAACACTCTCTCTGGGCCTACACTTTAAACAAACGACGACTCTCCCTGGGTCTGCACTTTAAACCAACGACGACTTTCCCTGGGTCTGCACTTTAAACAAACGACGACTCTCCCTGGGCCTTTATATTAAGCCAATATTAAGCCAATGAATATCAGAATCTTTGTTCATACTGGAGGAATGTGATGAGCTATGAAGCTCTTTTTCACAGATGTCCATTAAACCAACGACCAGTCCGAAAACGCGTCGGCAAAAACTGACTTGCGTCGAAATATTTCGTGTTTTTTTGTATTTTATCTTACAAATAAAATGTTATTTACGTGAATATTTACTTTTTAGAGACCTGCACTGCAGACTTACAAGCTTTCAGATTTTGCCTTTGGACATTAAAAAATTACGGAATAAAGTGTTACTTTTACGATTTAGTTTTGGTCTGTTTTTATTCATAAAATCTGTATCACTCTTGAGGACCACTTGATTTCCTTGATACATCTCGAGCTCTGGTTTTAAATATTGTAAATATAAGGTTTCACTGAAGCCCTTGCTTCTGAAATGTTGGGGCTTGGAAGTTAATCACGTCTGTGTCTGCTGTAAGTGCGATTTGTATTATCATGCATCGCCAAGTTTACGCGATAATGAACATCACATTCACTGGTCATGCATAATAAAACCGTCTCTAGCTCTCTTCTGTAACGAAATATATTTAATTGCAACGTGACACTGAATTTGGTCGAAGCTTATTGTAAATGTGACAAATTAAGAATTGTATCTGTATTTAGCACTGTGGTGAATTGTGGTGACTGTGGAAACACATGTGCACCAGTTACATGAAACTTTATTTCAATCAAAATCATTGCTTCTTACACGTCGGTTTCAATGAACATTGGTAATCCTAAGATGATATATTCATCGACAAATCGTTGCATTGTTAACCACTCTTACAGCACAGTGGATACATGGCTCTGTTCTTACAAACTAAACGTCTTGCATGTTTATATTCTAAGTGCCGGGCATTCATGTAAATGTAATTATGTGTAAAGCACTCCGCCGATATGCCTTTATGCATGTGAGGTGCGCTATTACAAAGAAATATTGATTGATTGATTGATTCATAATATTTACCCTGCCTGGTCGCTGTAAGGCAATGGTTCTTAATATTTAATGCAGCCTTGTACCCCTTTGGTTCTCAACCGTTGAAGAAAAGAGTATAATGTTAATAAACACATCGGTTTGATGAAACAAAGTAGTTGTACCTACGTGCCCCCCCCCCCCCAGGTTAAGAACCACTGCTGTAACGAAATGTCGCGGGGATCTGACCATGTCCATGGAGAGTGAAAGGCAGCCCATCGAGAGCCACACCAGGCGCATAAAGTCACTTTAAGACGCGTGTGTGTGTGTGTGCAAGTGTACAAACCGCTGCCCGTTGATTGGAAATCGTTCTAAAACTGCATCCAAGAGCCAGCGGTTGTGACCACCATGCCAAAACACGAATGCCCAACCAATGCACAGGCACTCGCGAACGGACAGACAGACACGCACTCGGCACGGAGGGCCTGAGGTCAAGACCAGAGTTGTTCAGAGTTACAAACTAGAGCTGAAAAGGAAGGCTAGAACCAAGGTTCAATGTGTATACATTCATGCGCATGGTGGAAAGATAAGGGTTAAGGCAATTCTCCATAACAATATACCCCTTTTCCACTAGCCCGTCCGAGCCAAGCCAGCGTGGGACCCTCAATGTACGGATGGTTTTCCACTGGCTATTTGACAGAAGCAAACCGTGATGCGCTGGCCAGGGATAAATTGTACTTTCACAGAGCACGTGACATGAGTCAGTGCACACCGAGGACGGTGCCACCGTAAAGTCTACACGTGTGTCGACACGTACACGGCGTGTGACGTCGGTGGAATGGCATGGCGTGGCTCGGCTTCTGCAGTGAGTAAATAAATACATGGGAACTCCTGAGCAGTGCCGGATTATCCTAGTAGCAAAAGGAGCATATGCTACGGGCCCCGCACTTTCAAGGGCCCCGCGCTAAATGCTCTCAAGCTAAAAATTCCGGTTCAGTGATTCTGCACTATAGCACTATACTGCCTTCAATTTTTATGAACGACTGGGTGTTTAAGGTTAGCGATTTGTCGTATTATATGGCTGTACAGCAAATGAAAAAATACAATTACTTTACTATGCAAGTTTAAAATGTATGTGTTTTAATATTTAAGTGTGTGTTTTTAATTAGGGCCCCTTCATAACAAATGCTACAGGCCCCGCACTAGCTTTATCCGGCACTGCTCCTGAGTCACGTCGGGCTGGCTCGGCATGGCCCCGGTATGGCTTGGTTCTGCAGTGGAAAAGAGTTATAATTGTCTCAGCTAGCCGTGGATAAACAGTGCTCCTTGCCAAAGGGTCAAGACACTGATTGAAAAAAAATGTCCCCAAACAAACAGACATGGTCCTTGGTCCTGCCCATGTATTAATGGTCACGGTGGTGGCCTTGTGTAAGTTGTGTTACAGACCCCAGCCTTGGCCCAGAGATAGAAACCTTGGCTTTCATCCCAAAATCATGGTCTTGCTCACAGGTGTGCACGTGAATAAATATAAATGTGAATTGGAAATCTCTCTAAAAGCCAAATACATTCACCCCTAGAAGTGTCAAAATTACGCCACGGCACGCATTCCAACATTGATGCCTTCCTTTTTGTCACATGTGCACAAGGCCAGGCCAAAATGTGAAAGGCGCTCTTTAAATTCGTTTTGGATGAGACAACTTCTAAGGTTGATCATATCTTTACCATTTGCAGCGGATGTGGTCACCAACCATATGACAGCACAGTGAATGACTGATTCACATCTGCGTTACACATTGGCAACACTTCATTTACTCATCGTCATTTTGCAATATCAAGGCCTCAGTGTTTATCGGGGAAAAAACATTTATTTTAACGTAGGTGTCAAAGGCGATGCATTGCAATTAATAGTTTGACGCCACTGCTGGCGGTAGGGTCTTCAAAAGAGGGAGCTCAAGAGAGCTTCACTGCAGTCATTTAATTGCACTTATAATATCCTAATCAGGAAGGAGTTTGTTTGAACATTTACTATTTCCAATGGCATGCTTCACTCGGTCATTGCAAAAGTAAAATTGCAGTTTAAAGCTGCTGAATTTGCCATCGAAAACGTTTAAAAGGGACAGATATGTGACTGACGAGCAAAAACAAAGTGTTGCCAATCCTTTCCGTCATTTTCCCCGTTGAATAATCAGAGACAAGCACGACATCAATGAATGAAACACAGGCACGCACGCACGCACGCACACAAGTTAGGACGAGACGTTGATTTTTCATGACAAAGACGCAATGCTCCATCATGATCGTGGGTACCTACCCTGCTCCTCAGGGCACAGACTCCTTGATGGAGCTTTCCAAAAAGAGCACCACAAGAACATTGATACAGGCAGATAAAATATGTGGAGCAAGCCGGCCAAAACGTCCAGTTTTTTTCCCTTTCCTTTCTCCGATAAAAAGTAAAATTCCCGCTCCAAACGATTTATCTTACTGAGCACATTCAATCATAGTCAAGGCACAAAAAGAGGTAAAGGTGCGGCCCTGATATTGTTTGCTCACGCCACTGTTGTGGGGTCTTGCTATGTCACGGGAGCTCCATCTAGAAGGTATTTGGCCTACTCTTCCGCACGGGCCAGACGTCTTGAAAGAAGTGGGAGTGCCCACACTTGACCCTGCCACGCACGACTTGCCGATCGACTAAATGTGGTGAACCCATTCACACCGGTGCATTAAAAGAGACGGGGGGGGGGGGGGGGGAGATAAAATCGAACCCGCATCCTCGGGATTGAAAGGTCGGTGTGCTGACCGGTAACACCGTGGCAGAAACCCTTTAGATGAAGTCAAAAGCCAAAAGTTAGTTCGTGTTCAAATGAGCAATGAGGCACGGCTCATATCTTGTTTACAACCCGCAGCCAGTGGTGGAATTTACACAATCCAATGGGGGCAGGGGTGACTTCCCCACAAAGTTGTAGTCATTTTATCGACCTCAAAGGTAATGATGGGCTGAGTCAGCCCCCAAATCTTTTTTTTACTTGCAACCTTCCAATTTAAGTTGCAACCTGGCCCAACACGCTATATGTGAATACATCAGATGGGAGTAGAGCAGGAAAGTTATACTGAACCATGCCACGGAACAACCTTGGCTATTCACCTGTCTGGTGCCATCATGTGGCATCACTGAGCCAGGTGAGATAAAGAAACAAAATAATCAGGAGGGCTGAGCGAAGAGTCACGCGTACGTTACAAACCTTTTTTTGACACATATCCTTGTCCGCTTATAATCGAATACTATAATCATATAATATCCATTTAATGTTTCTGTAAACTAGTTTTGCAATTGTCCTCTGATCAGTCGAAAAATAAGCTGCCCGAGCCGACTTGCGACCGCTTGGTAAGGCCTCATATGTACGTCTGTATGTCGCAACTTCTTTCGCACCATACGTAGCCAACCGTGCTAATTACATGTGCAGGGGAAGGACAACAAACTAAACACATCCAGCAGCAGTGGCTCCGATCCACAGCCGATGACGACGACGACGCCGTGTGAGCAATGTAACGCCTTACACGCATGCACGGGGGAGTCGAAGCGCGTGCGCTGCGAGGGCTCGCTGGAGGCGGAGGGCGTGCGTGACGACGACCGCGGGTCCAGCTCACGCTGGTTCTCCATCTCCTCCCGCAGGATCATCCTCCCGAGGCCCGACTGCACCTGCCGACGGCCACGGGGCGGAGCGGGGGAAGCGACGCGGGTCACCCGACGCATCCGGGTGAATGCCAAGTGGTGTGTTAGTGTCGCGTGGCCAGCGACGTGTGCAGGCGGTGCAATTGCACCGGGTAAGGGGAGGGGGTGGGGGCTGTAGGGCCGAATGGGCACCGCAGGTATCGGGTGATGATGAAGGGGAACAATGGATAGGGGGTGGACCCCATTGCATTCCTTGCAGCAGGGCGTGTATTCCAACCACGTGTGCTCTTATTGGAGGGTAATGTTGGCGCGTCCAACGCTGCTGTCCAATTGATAGAATACCGCGTTGTCGTTGGACATTGACGATAGTGATTACCGTTGCTGTTGTTGTTGCTTTCCTCATAGTGATTACCGTCAACATCAGCCACGATCCATCTCAGTAAACATGGCCGGTATAAAAAAAAAGGTAAATAAAAAGACACCATTTGTTTTGTTCATCGTAACACCGTTCCTTATCTGCCTTTGATTTTTTGCAGTTCAAATAATATCTGAATCGGGATTCGTGTGTGTCTTTTTAGTTTGCACGGAATGTAATGTTTTAAAACTCCCAGTGCGGAGTGCACCACCTTGCTCATCTCCTGCTCGTGAACGACGCGGCGCCGCCTCGACTCCTCCTCCTCCTCCTCGTGCATGGTCCTGTTCTTCCGCCACTCTGTCCTCACCCAACACCGTCCACCCCCACCCCCACCCCAACGGAGAAGCAGTCAAAGACTTGGAATGAGGGTAAAAAGCATTTCTGTGTCCCCCACATACAAATTATTTGGCCTATTTTCTTTTCAGCGTCGGTGTTGTCCGGCAGCGTTTGTTGCACCAAGAAGATTGCGGAGCGGTCTAGACCTTCTGGGGATCATCGGCAGAGTCAGTTTTTGTTAAAAAAAACTAATTCTGCCGTGTTGCCAGATGTTATTGGCATGAATATTATATCCAAGCTACGGGGGCCCTGGTCAATGCACTATTTAATTCAGACTCGTTATGCATTCATATGAGTAGAACCTCGATCTGGTTTTCCGAATTGATAATATTTTTCCCAAATTGAATAATAACGACCCCCGTTACATTCTGCACGTGCGTGATGACTGCTAAACATGTCCCACACAATGTAATATACACACGCACAACCCTACACACACACACCAGGCATGCATTGGAATCTACACTCCCTTAAATTTTACATGGAATATGTTTCTGAATGTTCAAGAATGTGAAGTGTTTAGTGAATTCATTTATATTTGAATGAAGGAAAATTTGTGAACTTCACAGGACATTTTGGTGGGTCATAAGGAGTAGAATTATGGCATTATATCTGCCATGACCAGATATAATGCAAACCCTGGCCAGATCAATCGTCTTTTTTGCACCCTTTGAAAGTAATCCACTGTCATTTATATATTTCATTTCACTCATGTGCACGTGTGTTACTCATTAGATACACGATTCAAGACACATTTTTTTTTCAATAGTGAAAATTGTGATGCTCTCTCTACGAATGTATTCTCGGTGCTTCCTTGGGAGCTTTGTGCTCTGGGCAGCTGCCCGATCTTGCCCACCCCTAAGGCCGGACCTGGTAAAGCCCCAATGACATCCGAAGAAACGGAGTCATAAATTAGGCATGTATGTATGTACACAAAGTGTACATGCAGCAGAAATAACTGCTGTTGCCATTACGTTTGAAGCAGCTCAGGCCTGGTATGTGGAAACATTAACAACTCATATTCGTGAGCAGGAGAAAACTACGGAGCCACCCTGCAGATTCCGCACATTCCAGAAACATGCCCGTAAACGCGTAGGAGTCGGCACTCTAAGAGTAAAAAATAAACATTTTTCATTTGAGCCCTTTTGTTTAGCGGCTGCGTGTTATTTGGGGAGATCTCCGACAGCCGCTTTGAAACACAAACCATGCCACAATCTTGTCATTACTCATCGACCTCCAATAACACAGACTCAATCGAGCCTTAGCGTGACTCCTAAACCACCTCATCGTGTAAAAGCTAAAATTCATTTCAACTTGACAATTTTTTTTATTTTATCAGGTCAGGCCCACTAAGCTATATATTTATTTTTCAGAAGCGACCTGGCCACAAATGATTGCTCAACGAAGTGGCTTATCATCACGTGGAAATTAATAGCAGCCAAATACTCTTAACGCAAATGTGGAAGAAAAAAAAACGGAAGGACCCCGAAAAAAATCCACGCGACCCACGGGGAGCACACCTTGCAAACTCCAAATATACAGCAGGCATCGTCAGGGTCAGGATCGACCCCACGACCTCCTGTATACCAGGCGAGGTAATTAACATCTCGCCACCGTGGCTCCCCTGCTGTTCATCCACGCCCATCAGAGGCATCATGCCGGGGAAGGCCTCACCGACGGCGGCGAGAGAAGGGGGGCAGGGCCAGTAGTCGGTCTCGATCTTGGCGGGCAGCGCGGGATCCGGGGCGTGCGCCGCCGGGAATTTGGCCGACTGGATGACGTCCTCCCCGACGACACGACCGCCCGGCCCCGACATCATCGACGACTCTGCGCACCCAGCGGCGGTAGAATCGGCGGCAGCGGGTAACAGTGACGACGGCTCTAATGTTCCAAGCGTAAGAGTCCACATTATATTTTTCATTTCTCACAGCTGAAAGTTTTGGTGGAAATTGATTGAGGGCAGAGGTAAATTTAAAGTGATGTTTTAATTCCGCAGCCACCGGCTAATGGGCTGAGACCATCAACTCACTGCTACTTGGAACACCCCGGTTTAATTCGAGGTGCGTGCCTGGATTGTAAAACCAGGATCTTGGTGGTGCCAAGCTCAGCAGTCTGAACCTCTGAGCTACCCTGGCCAACCTAGGAGGGGAATTTTCAGGTTTCCCTGCGCCAATGAGCTTGCTGAGGCAATTGTGAAAAAGTCTCCACTGCTCGAATGAGTAAAGGGGTCGTTGCCATCCCCACTGGAAAGCCGATAATCAATTGTGGAAATTCCACATTGCAATAGTGGAGGCCAGTTTTTCCCCTTAAGGTCATACGAGGCATGGCCATATATTTGAGATATGAGCTCTGGCCAACAAATATCCACCCAAATAACCTACAAGCCTCTGTGTTGTGTTCTTATAATGGGTAATGTCAACTTTACCGTACTGCTTGTAGACGGGCGGCTTCCTGTAAATATTGGAGCTGTCTTCTGCACAACGGACCAAAAAAAATACGGCGAATCAATGAACATCAGCGTATCGTAATAGCGAAATTAACAAATGCAAGGAGCTTAATGACTAATGCCATACTTTTTCATGTATCAAGTTGTTGCCGTATTCTCCAGATTGTAAGACACACTTCCCCCCCCCTGCCCCCTGTATTGTTTAAGCGAGAGTTGGTGGGTGTATCTTATAATCTGCTGGTGAGTGCGAGTGCTTGTGTGAGACTAACTTTGGATAACTTAGTTGACACTGGGCACGGTTGGAAGCTGCGTCCTTACTTTCCGGAGTGTCTTTAAAATCCGTAAAATTGGGTGACGTTTCAGAAGTCAGCAACACGGCATGTTCAAGCATCAGAATACAGAGGCGAGCAGTGAACCTGAATAATGCTATTGCCCTCTGGTGGGCAAACAGTGCGGTCCTTTCCTTTTTAACACAAAGCTAAAAAAATAAACGCTCCACCCTGACGTGAACAGCAACAACCAGCCGTCAGCTACAACGAGGGTCAGGCCACTCGGTGATTATTCCACAGCGCCGCATAAAAGGGGTCAGGGCAGGCGGGGAGGTACGCGGGGAAAGGGATGAGGTGTGGTGAGCGGAGACGGTCAAGGAGACGCAGGAGGGTTGGGGAGGATCAGGCGAATGAGCGGCAGAGATAGCCGAGAAAAACAGTGAAAATCGAGTGTCTCTCCCTCTCCCTGCTAAGCGCCGATTGTGAAGCGAGGTTCCGGTCTGCGCTTGGCGTGCCATTGTGCCAGGAGTCTTAGTGAAGCGGTCGCGGTCGGGCCCGCGTGGCGGTAACGAAGCGCACGCGCGAGCGAGCGATGTCACCAAAGTCAATTTTCTTGGTTCTTTCGGTAAAGTCACGTAGAATGGAAATAATAAAATAAAACATAATAATAAAATAAAACATAATTCTTCTTTTATTATAATGTTTTATTCTTTATTATTTTATTACTTCCATTCTACGTGACTTTACCGAAAGAACCAAGAAGATGAATCCCTGCAGTCACGAAAGCTTTAAATCGAAATCAAAGTCAATTTGTTAAAGGCCACGGGCTGCGGGGGAGGTGACTCCAGGCATGGTGCAGCCTGAACCGCAGGGGGCTGACGGTGTTCCCGCTATCCAATACCAGAAGCTCATTGCCACCCCCCCCCCCCCCCCAGATTGTATCAAATCACTTGATGCCAACCTGCGGGGCTCAGATCTCCCGACTCCATCCACCCTCCAACCCTCGACTAAATGGAATGCCTCGAATGTCAGCGCTAGCAATCGTCACGACGCCACCGCTCGGTTGTGACCATCATGCGCACGCGCACACACACACACACACGCATATGCACGTATGCGGTCGTTGTGCGCATAAGAGCATGCAATTTCCACATGAAATGTTCCGTTCAGGGATGAATGCTTGCTTTGGTGACACCCACCGAGTATCAAATGATTCTAAATGCTCATGAAATGAATAAAAAAAACATTAATATCCAAGCAACTTTCCGGGAAATTGCCGCAATTAGTAGTTGTACGTTAGATAAATGAGAAAAGGGGAGGGGGGTTCGTTTTTATTATTATTATTATTGTATGTACAGTAATAATAATTGTAAAAAAAAATCCAATGTTCTCAAAGCGAACTGCGATCTCTACGGGGGGTCACTTGCAGGAGAGGGGTCGTACCTGGCAGGTGAAAGTGTTTGGGAGACTGGGGGGGGCGGGGGGAGGGCGACTGCCCTAGGGACCGCTTTTGCGAGGGCGAGCTGTGTGTACTTGTCGTGATCATGCCTCCAGGTCGGACGGGGGTGGGGGTCAACGTGATGTGGAGGGAGGGGGGGAAGGAGGGGGGAGGGAGGGGGGAGGGGGGAGGGAGGGGAGGGAGGGGAGGGAGGGTTTGAGGGGGGGGTAGAGAGGGAGGGGAGAGGGAGGGAGGGAAGGGTAGGGAGGGTTGGAGGGGAGGGAGGGGTGAGGGGGGAGGGAGGGGGGAGGGAGAGAGGGAGGGAGAGGAGGGGGAGAGGGAGGGGAGGGGAGGAAGGGAGAGGGAGGGAGGGGGGGAGGGAGGGTAGGGATGGACGGAGGGAGGGAGGGGAAATTGAGAGTAAACAACAGATGTATAAAGCAGGATCGATGGCTCGAGAAAAAGGGTGGAGGGGTCGTAATGTGCGGGGTGAATTAGAGATAAAGAGAGGCACAAAAGCAGACAGAGATGACATGAGGAAGAGATGGATATAAAGAGACAGGCAGAGTGTGAGAAGCGGTGTGAGAGGGACGGTTGCATAGTGACCAGGCCAGTGGGTGGTGGAGTGATAAAAGGAGATAGGTGTCGGGGAAAAAGAAAATCAAAATTAAATGAGCAACATAAAATAGATACTGCATTGATAATAAAACACAAAATAAAATAAAAACACGATATACCCAGTAGTGTAGCGGTGCGATAATTCACCCCCTGACCCTGGCGATTTGATCAACTGTCTCAATTTCAGGCCACGATTCAATTCCAAGAATCAATTAATTTAGTTTAACATTGCCATCAATGGGAGCGCTCTAGTGGTCATGTGAACTCAGTACATGTACGTATAAAATACATCAAATCTGACAGGTGCTATTCAATGCATGTGACACGAGCTCAAGACTGGACATTAATCGACGCTATTGTTAGACCCCCATCCAGTACAATATGTAAAAAGTAACATTCTGCATCACGTGCAAAATACATTGTGAATACGTGCAAATCAAAATTACTTCTGACAAGGCGATATTGTTTTGACGGCTCCACACACTGGCTGCGGCAATTTGGCTCACACCACTTGGGCGATGGTCTGTGAAAGTCCATTTCAAAACAGCGTCGTTGCCCCGACAGCGATCAAAGCGACGTGGTGCGAGCCGCTAGAATGCCACGGTGACCTTGGAGGCAAGCCCACATTAGTGAGAATCTAGCATAACATAACGAAGCTGCCATGGCCAATAATTCCCAAACCGTATGTGGCATTGAATGCAGAGAGTTCAATCTTTGCATGGGTCGCTCGGCAATTATGCGCAAGCACTGCGTTACACGTGCCCTTTGGAATGACCTCGTTCTTCAAGAGATGAGAGGCTGACGCTGGTAAACATGGTAACTGCAGCAGCAGCAGCATCAGCAAAGCTACAGTCAGCGAGGCTTAAGGATGAAATAATTTGGCTTCTCTGGAGAGTGAGCGAACTGCCAATCGCGTTGCGTGCACGTGCTCCAAATAACTTGAAACTGTGCAGCAGCACAACAAAGGAAACAAGCTGAGCGAATCCGATGCATTCGTGTAAGACCCACCCTTCATCTTGTTTGCCGCCGTTGTGTGAATGTTTAACGTTTGCGGCCAACATTATCCATAAGAGGTTTTTGGGTTAGATCGCGTGGATATAAATGTGCCGTTAAACCCGCCACCACCCGACACAGCCAATGAGTAAGGTTTGTCACGTAAACAAAAACATGGCAATCCGTTACCAGTTCAGTACACCCGATGTGTTGGGGAGTCATTGTCGATGTTGTGGGTTTACTCTCCAACACACCGGCGTGCTGTAAATTGACATGTTTTGTTCACGTGACAAACCTTACTTATTGGCTGTGTCGGGTGGTGGCAGGTTTAAAGACACATTTTAGGCGATCTAACCGAAAAACCTCTATTGTGGTGTGAATGGTTTGCACGCTGGACTTCCAATCCAAAGATCGCCGGCTTAATTCAACTTTACGGCACGGCGGTTTAAACGATGGGATAATGCCTTAAATCCCCCACAGCCTCTGTACAGCAAATACACGGGTACAGAACAGGCGGGGTAAAGTGTTGTCGCTCCCACTTCTTCCAAGCATGGAAGAGTAGGCCAAATTCCAACTCAATGGGCTCTCTAGAGCTGCCTCCAGTGGAAGCCCTTCTGCCAACAGCGGCGTGTGAAAGCAATTTTCAAGGCTGTACATGCAGTGTTTTCCCTCCTCTGACCTTACTTCAACTGACCTCTGCTACCTCTGCACATCACAGTTTGGCCATGTTGGTCACGGTTTCGCCTTTTCTGGAACTCATGGTGGTTGCGGTGGAAAATGATCAGAGGGGAATGGGTACCTGGGATACCTGGGCAGTGGAAGTGCTGCGGCGATCGCGTGGCAGAGGGAGAGAACCCGTGGCGGGCGTAGCCGGGAGAGCTGATGGTGCCGTGGCTGGAGGATCGTCGCTCGAGCCTCTCATGCACCTCCACCGGGCCCTGGGGGGGGAGGGTTAAGAGGGCAAGGGCCCAAGGCTGTCACCATAATAGTGCTGACCCTTCAATGCCGTGCAATGTACGCTCTGGCCATCATCCAACGGCCCTCCTCTCCAGCTTCCCTCCCCCCCAGCTGCCCTCCCCTCTAGCTGCCCTCCCCCCCCCAGCTGCCCTCCCTCCCAGCTACCCTCCCCCCAGCTGCCCTCCCCCCAGCTGCCCTCCCCCCATCTGCCCTCCCCCCCCAGCTGCCCCCCCCCCGAGCTGCACTCCCCCCCAACTGCCCTCCCCTCCAGCTAACCTCCCCCCAGCTGCCCTCCCCCCCCATCTACCCTCCCCCCCATCTGCCCCCCCCAGCTACCCTCCCCCCCAGCTGCCCCCACCCCGAGCTGCCCTCCCCCCCAGCTGCCCTCCCCTCTAGCTGCCCCTCCCCCCAGCTGCCCTCCCTCCCAGCTGCCCTCCCCCCCCAGCTGCCCTCCCCCCAGCTGCCCTCCCCCCATCTGCCCTCCCCCCCAGCTGCCCCCCCCCCCGAGCTGCACTCCCCCCCCAACTGCCCTCCCCTCCAGCTACCCTCCCCCAGCTGCCCTCCCCCCATCTACCCTCCCCCCCATCTGCCCCCCCCAGCTACCCTCCCCCCCAGCTGCCCCCCCCCCGAGCTGCCCTCCCCCCCAGCTGCCCTCCCCTCTAGCTGCCCTCCCCCCAGCTGCCCTCCCCTCTAGCTGCCCTCCCCCCCAGCTGCCCTCCTCCCAGCTACCCTCCCCTCTAGCTGCCCTCCCCCCCAGCTGCCCTCCCCTCCAGCTTCAGTCCCCCCCCAGCTGCCCTCCCCCCCAGCTGCCCTCCCCCCCAGCTGCCCTCCCCCCTAGCTGCCCTCCCTCCCAGCTACCCTCCCCTCTAGCTGCCCTCCCCCCAGCTGCCCTCCCCTCCAGCTTCAGTCCCCCCCCAGCTGCCCTCCCCCCCAGCTGCACCCCCCCCCCGAGCTGCCCTCCCCCCCAGCTGCCTCCCCTCTAGCTGCCCTCCCCCCCAGCTGCCCTCCCATCCAGCTTCAGTCTCCCCCAGCTGCCCTCCCCCCAGCTGCCCTCCCCCCAGCTGCCCTCCCCCCAGCTGCCCTTCCCTCTAGCTGCCCTCCTCCCCAGCTGCCCTCCCCCTCAGCTGCCCTCACCTCCAGCTGCCCTTCCCAATACAGGGGTGGGGGGGGGTGATCATATTCATATAATTAACAAAAATCATAATTTTAACAAGAAAAAAGCACTTGTATGCACGCAGAATTACAAGTGACAAGGGTGTTCACAGTTACATTACAAATATTAACCCCCCGCCCTCCACAAAGGTTCATAACCAAAACTTACATTTATTTTCTGTTTTTTATAATAATCCTACATGGTGCAATAATGTCACAGGAATTTGGAATTCCTGGTGGGCCCCAAAAGGCATTTTGGAAATCCTACAGGATTTACAACGTAAGGGTTATAGTGACATTGATGAATGGTGTTTGGGTGGGATTTTAAATGATCATATTTTATACACAGGGAGCTGGGAATTCCTAATCGAATGAATTAACAACTCCCAGGTGCCCTTGCAGTGTTAAAAATGCAGTAAAAATATAAAGTCAATCCAATTTGTAGCCCCTTAACCTGTCACATTGTTTGTTTCCTTGACTGAGACTTAAGACCAAATTTGAGTTGACAAAGCAAATCAAATAAAAATTCGACATCACAAATGCTGAGGATTTTAAAAAAAGCTCGTGCTCTCGTTCAGCCAGAGAACCGTGCTGCTCCTGCCAGGCGAGCCGGACGGAGTGAAATAGGGGTGCCAGTGCCAACGTGAATTTGATGTCGCAGAATTCCCTGCGCTCGTGCAGTGACAGGTTCTGGGAGGGCTGCAAAGGGAAACGAACATGGAAGCATGCATGCACACACCTGCTCTAGCCTCTCCCCGGCATAGCGAGACTCGTACGTGATGAGATCGGGCCGTTCGATCTCGTAAATGGCCTTCACCCGCGGGATGGCTGCTAGGTCCTTATAATCCATCGCCTCATTGTCCACTCGTGCCTGGTTGGTAACCACCACCACCACCACCACCAATCCCCCCCCAGATCCACAGATTCGACCATCACCACCCACCAGTTCCAACACCACCCCCCCAACCGACACCACCACCACGGCAGAGAACACAACCACCACCGCCGATCCACACACCGCACCCCCACCGGGCAGAGTCGGCAAAGAGATACCAACACCGGCGTGGATAAAAGTTCCACCCCCCCCACCATCACAGAGTGCCCGGGGGGGGAGGGGGGTGGGGGGAGGAGAGGCGGCAGGGGATGGAGGGAAGGTTACACATGAAACACGGCGACAAGAAACAACGTTCAGACACACAGCAATGAAGCTAACCTGCAGTTTAGACAACGCTCAAACGGCAATGAGCCTCACGCGTGAAAGCAAATCCGGTGTCCCGAATGACGAGATGCGTACAAAAATGCGTGGTTCGATCAGCAAGCATTACCACTACGTGGAGTCATGAACGCGTTTCTCTCATTTGTCGTTGAAAACACGGGTGTAACTTTGTCGGCGTGCTTGCACGACGTCGTATAGGGACACACACATTGGAGCACACGGCGATGTGTGAGCGATGCGGAGCCACGGTGTGGAGGGTGTCAACTCGGGGACATTGAGAGAGACAATGAGAATTGCACTTTGAGCAAAGAAATATACGTCTAAACAACATTGTCCTTCATACACGCGTCGAAACAAGATCAACGATCGTTATTGATGAATAAAAATACGAACAAAACAACAACAACAACAATAATAATAACAACAACACAATTGGAAGACGAAACAGTTGCACGATTTTGAAAACGCGTAGCATGGAGTGGCAGGCCAAGGGGACAAACAATGAAGTGCCTAGGCAGGTAGCTAATCGTGTAGGCATATTCACTCTATAACCACAACAACAATAACACTTTACAGCCCCACGAGTCCTAAATGCTACCAAAGGTCCCCACGTTCACCGGAAGAGCTGTCTAAATCTGGGGGGAGGCGTTCACTCGGTGAGCAAGGACAGGGACCGCCGCGCAAGCTGCAGATGGGGCACTCACGTAGAGAGAATGACTCGGGGAGCCTGAAATGCTGGAGCTGGGCCGGGAAGGAATGCTCTCAGCCGAGACTCGCTGGAGCCGTGGTGCAAGGGAAGGGCAGGCGGTGGAGGAACGGAGGGGCGGGTGGTTGGGTGGAGTGTGTGGAGAGGGTAAGGTGGGTGGGGTGGGGTGGGTGGAGAGGGCAAGGTGGGTGGGGTGGGTGGGGTGGGTGGAGAGGGTGAGAGTCATGTGGGTGAGACGTCGATCCAAAACACAGGTTGGTCGCATTAAGAGAACCTTTGCTCTGCCAAAGAGAACCACCGCCTTGTGGTCGTGCACAAACCTGGCCAGTGGCACACGCTGGAGACGACAACAACACGGTTCAACATTTTTTGCATTGGACGGACGGTGGCGGCGGTGTGCAAATAATTGTGGGTTGCGCGAGATCAATCCATGCTCCATGCGGTGGTCCGTGTCGGTGGGTAGCATGCGTGCGCCCGCGTGCGCGCACTCACGCGCTTTCGCTCCTCGGCCCTGGCCGCCTTCTTGCAGTCCGGGTGCCACACGGAGGAGCCTGCGCCACAACGGGTAGCCCCCACGTGGCGACAGAGAAACGAGGAGGAGGAGGAGGGGTGGAGGAGGAGCGAGGTTATTAAATCACGCCGGGCACGATGACCCAGAGGGGTGGTTGGTCGCGGACCGCACGGAGTTGTACAGAAGTTCTAGATTTGAAGCTTTCGTGACTGCAAGGATTCATACTCTTTTTCGGTAAAGTCACGTAGGTAAAAAAAATGTAAGTAATAGAAATAAAATAATACATCACGACGTTTCGGAGGCAACACAAGTCTCCGTCATCAGGTATCACTTGATACAGTAAATTTAGCTGTGACGGTCCCACCTGATGACGGAGACTTGTGTTGCCTCCGAAACGTCGTGATTTATTATTTTATTTCTATTATTATTTATATTATATTGATTTTTACCTACGTGACTTTACCGAAAAAACCTAAGAGTATTGTACAGCAGTGGTTCTCGTAACCACTGAATCACAGTTCCTATGATCACTGTTACATTGTTTTTATAGCTTTATTTTGGTGATTTTGAAAAGTTTTGGTTTAGCCATGTTTGTTTGTTATAGTACAGAGTTAGCCTGATAACTTTAAGCTACATTTTCTTATGGTTGTTATTGTTTGACTTGCATCCCACTGGGATTTTTGCACACAGCGTTGAAATACGGTGTTTTTTTCTGGAAGACTTTGCAGTTTTTTCCAGGATTTTTCTGTTGCGTGTAGTCACTTTAAGATGTTTCTTGTTCATGTTTTTGTTTTGTTGCGGCTGCACCCGAGTCAAGAGCCGCATGGCTCACAGGGTTATACCTAATAAATGAAACTGAAATGAAACTGAATGCAGAACAGATATAAAAGTACCATTCTAAACTCATTAATCATTAACAATATGGTTTCCAAGAGGAGCCAGCGAGCGCGAACACATGACGTCACGCGTGCAGAGCGTCCGTTGATGTTTTTTTTTTATTCGCTTGAAGTTGTTAGCTAGGCAGGATACCTCACAAAATGGACAATTGGTTAAAATATTGATGTTCATTATTCACGCATTGATTTCTCAGAACCATGTTGGGTTAAAACTAAATTCAACAAGGGGTGTGCACAGTAGCCGTTGAGAACCACCGTTGCAAAGCGGAGCCCAAATCTCACGGGGGAGATGTGATGTGGTCAGATGACATGCGCTGCGCGGATTGTTTCTTGGATACAATCGCGAGATGCTCTAACAGTGCGTTTTCCACGGGAACTTTTAGCTTCTTCCCACTTGCCCACAAACGATCATTAGTGGAACATGACCAAACATTGACATTGCAAGGCCCTGCTTGAAAAAAAAATCGAGTCTCAATGAGGTTGTCCAGGATAAACAAAGGAGGATGTATTATTGCTACTTCACCGATTTGTTTTATTGTGTTTCTACAAGGACATCTAAAATGTTAAAAACTTGTCATGAAACAGCTGCCTACACAAAGAAACCCCATTTATTACCCTACTCTGGTTTTATTTGCATTCCCTGTCTTAACTCCCATGTGCTCAGTTGACCTACATGCCATAGATGTAATTAATACAAGCATATAGATATATATAAGTACATGTATTATTTAAACTAACTTTGGCTTGCAGAGGGTATATATTAGAGTTGCCACCTGTCCTATTTTTCATAGGGCATCCTATTTTTGAGGAAGCCTCATGGGAAATATATGGGTCTTCACAGGACATTAAAAGACCCGGTTGTTGTCAGTGTTGCAACCATGTACCACTTAACCTCTGTAGCCAAGTAGATATTCCCTCTTCTAGTCTTGTGAGATATGCTGATGCCCGTGATATGTCCTGGGTTTTTTTTGTCACGTCAAGTTCTCACCTGGATAAACAAACTAAACTGGAAACCTCAGAGGTAGCAACCCCAATATGTACCGATGGGACATTGATGATCATCTATAAAGACGTCACAACGTTTTTTTTTTTACTCATACCCACAAAACGGCCACTTGTTGTTTTCATCGAATTTGATGTATACGATACATGTATGTGTGCGACCTTTAACTCCACCGAAATTAAACTATACAAAACTGGAAATGCTGATTTCAATAAAGAGGATGCCAGTGAGTGTTTGAGAGGCAGAAGCACTGTACGTTGGCTTTAACACGATCATCATCATCATCGTCCACGATCATTCCACTGCCGCATTACGGGCTCTGCAAGCCGCCGCCATTCTCCCGTGATCCCTTCTACGCGACAACCCACCCCGGCACTCCACGCGCTGGGCCGATTTCAACGGTAACCACTCTCCGCTAACATCACGGACGTTCTTGGGCAACAAACGTCACAGGCTCCCCACTCCCCCCCACCCCACCCCCCCCGTACCTTGCAGGAACATTTCTTCGCCCTCCGAGAAAATATGGTGACACCTGAAGCATCGCGCGCAGCTCGGGTGGTAGCGCTTGTCCCCCGCCTGCGCGAGACAAACCGCAAGGCGATGCCGAGGGTTAGGATCCGCTCGCGACGCCGCTCCTCCACGCCGAACGCTGCCCACTCGCTCGCTCACCCGCACGCCCACAGCAGCAGCGAGCAGAGGCCGTCACGTATGCGCCCTGACCGATTACACTGGTCAACACACTTTTTCTGGCATAAGGTATTCCAAATCTGGCATCAGTTTTTGTCTATCACATCAGGTTTTTGAGATATCAAATATTGAATTTTCAATAAAAACTGCAGAAGAAAAATATTAAATAAATGTGGATATCTACATAAAATTATATTATAAACACACTATCCTAAAAATACAGCACCATATTTTAACACTAAAGCAGTCACTGACTCGCAACAACTTGCAATCATAAGTGACAGAGTTAATTTTGGGTAAAATCAATGAAAATGGGGTATGCCGATAGCATAAAAATGCTGTGATAGAGCAAATCTGAGATCAGATTTGGAATCAGCACCCTGAAATTTGTCTAAAACAGCCGCAAAAGTCCAGGCCAGAATTTTTTTTTTTTTTTGACCAGTGTTAACCGCCTGCACCGAGTGCAGTGTTTGTGTGACATGGTCGTCTATAAGAAGCTTAATGTGTTTGACTGTGAGTTATTATGACAACTACAGGACTTGGTTGAGTTGATTTCGTTGTAGACTTTTGTGAGGGCTGTCTTATGATGAACTAATCGTGACCTATGACCTAAGTAACAAAAAAAGTTTTCTTAAAAATGTCCACCATGCTAACCTCATGGGGGTTTTAGTGTTGGAATCTAAAAATCCCATTAATGTGGTGGATAATTGGAATCAATGCGAATACCTGAAGCTATGCTTATTATTGAATATGCCCAATATTTTATTATTATTTTATTATATTACACTTGTCACGTAACTTTTTAAGAAGGGTCCTGCCAAGTTTTCACAGTAGCTGCTGATGATGATGTTGCCATCTGTAAATCCAACTGAGTAATATGCAGGTCATTTTTTCAGCATTGGGATGTTTGGCCAATAACAGTAGTTTACATTGTACGTTCTCACATCTTGGAATACATTTCGATATGCAAAGATAGAAAAATAAACTGTGTGACTTCCCCTTTCTACTGCTTTACTACATTACAAACGAAGAACAATTAATGCTTGCGCGTTTTTTGTTGTTGTTGTTGTAACTCTTGAGAGTAAGCTTACAGGGTGGGACAGGAAACAAACTACTGCAGAACGAACTATCGGCAGAATGTGCTTCACGAGGACCCTTGAATTGAGAACAAGAGAGCAGAGAGAGGCAGACGGATGACGGCAGCCACTCCACGCGCAGCCCGGATAAAGCCACAGATTTCGCCTCTTGGGAGAGGTCCGAGTTGCCGGCGATCAATACGGCAGCACAAAAGAGGCCCTCTGTAAAACCCGCACAGACGCGCCTTCCCCGGCGGACGAGGAGGACGGTATCTCCTCTCTGCTGTGGCCGTGTGAGGCGTGGCGGCGTGGCGGCGTGAGGCGTGGCGGCGTGAGGCGTGGCGGGAGAGCGAGAGCTCTCGTGAATATGTTACGCAACCAAAACAAATGAAGGAAGAACGAGAATAATGGCAGTGGGGAAAAGGAACACGCGCACCGGATTAATGGACCGCAGATCATCGACTTAAGACGCTTCTGAGCAACGGACACAAAATCAAATAAAAGCTACTGGCGACAGCAAAATGCAAGCAGCCTGTGGTTGCTGAGGTTGTTATTTTTTCTCCCTTCTTCTCCTCCATATCCTCAGCGAGTGTAACTCTACACCCAACTCTGCAGCGGGACCTCGCGCACTAATTGTGGCATCTTAAGCACCGGGAGGGGGGCGGGGGGGGCACGGGCTTCACGTTAATGACCAGTGACCGGCAAGCTCTCAAGAAATAAGGTACTCGATTTAATGAGCCGCCACATCACGTGGAATGGGCCCGGCGGAATGTTGCCTGCAGCGAGACATATGTTGAACATTTACCCCCATCAAATACATGCAATTAATTTACATGCCTTAAAATAGACTCAACAGAACCGTAAACATTCATTGATTGCGACCCATGAATGTCGCCCGGTTAATGAACATACACGCGCGGTGCCACTTACGCCTACGCAAACTATTAGATGAAAGAGCGCACGGTGAGCGTGCCCATGGTCTAGCGCGCTCAAGATCGTTCGTGATTTGCTACGAAAACAGTACAGGACGCTGTTCGCCCGTGACATATGGAGGTAGGAAGACACGAATCTACAAGAAGGCAGAAGCGGGTTCACAGCTTTAAACCTAATTTTGGGGAAGACGTGGGTGGGTTGGTGGGTAAGACATGAACAGTGCCTGCGCAAAAGAAATAATTATACGTGATCAATGTTCACGTGACTGTCTGAAGTTGCTTGGCAAAATGCTTGCAGTGCTGATTGTTTGTACAGAGTGTGTTTGCAGCAGACGGCGCGCTCTTGACAGCGGCTTAGCTGTATAAACAACTCGATGTAAAGATAACACCAGATAATCATTAGCGTTGTTGTCGACAATGTAAATAACAAAACAGACCAGGCGGACTAAATGTTTCTTTGGTATTCCTGTCTCCGAAAATAGAGACTACTACGCAATCAAATCGGCTCCACGGCCTGCTGCTCGGGCGGTCTCAATTCACGACACAATCGCAGATAAACTCGTGCGCGTGTGGGTCACGGTTAAGGTCAAGAGGTGATCGCGGGCAATGCCACTGACACTCGATCCCCAGAGTTGTTGTAAAGCTGACGCGTGACCTCCAAGGTATGCCCTTGAAGCCTGCCCTGCCATCTGCCTTCTGGACGTCGCTTTTGATCGCCCACCCTCTGAGTGTCACTGCTATGCGCTGTCTCGGTCACCTTCGCTCCTCCACCCTCTGTTTCACCCTCCTCGAGCCTCCTCCTCTTCCCCATTGCATTTGCAACGCCTGCTCGCAAGTGCGTCTGTTAATTACTGAAAACACTTACAACAACAAAAAGCCATTGTACATAGAGAAAGATTTACGTTTGTGGATGTAAATAGAAATTTATATCATTGAGATTCTCATAAGCTGAGGGGTTAAAATGAAAGGCTAAACTAAACGATTATGTTACCAGGTAAAGCCCACTGATCTATATGGCTCTTTTTCACACGTGACCTGATCGCAAATAATAGCTGAACGAAGTGGTTTATCGCGTGTGGACGTATAGCAGCCAAATTCTCTAAACGCACGTTCATAAATGTGGAGGAAAAAACCGAAGGAGCCAGAGAAAATTCCACGCGACCACGGGGAGAGAGACACGCAAACTCCAAATATACAGCAGGCGTCAAGGATCGGGATTGAACACAGGACCTCCTGTATACCAGGCGAGATAGTTAACATCTCGCCACCGTGGCTACGTGAAACACATGGCTGGATATAAAACGAACACAATAAAGATAATGAAATAAATATTCAGGTGACACAAGGACACGCTCACGCGCGCACGCACGCGCAGACACACCGCTAGATTTGATGCTTGAATGGATAAAGCCAGGAGGAGGACTCTAACGTGCGCCTCGCGTCTGACCCCCCGTAACCCCGTCCACGGGGTTTTACAGCTGAGCCCCCCACCCACCCCTCAACTGCATCTCTGCGCCTCCTGGGAACGTCGCGAGAGAGCGACTGGCGCCCAACACAATGCGCCGCCTCGGCCCAAAGCGTGCGGCCTCGCCCGTAAACCGTGGGCAACGAGATGAAAAATTAAAATTAACTACTTACTTGATACAGCAAGTGTGCTGTGACGGTTCCACCTGAAGACGGAAGCTTGTGTTGCCTCCGAAACGTCGTGATTTTTATTTTATTTTTTATTTTATTTTCATTAATTTAAATTTTTTACCTACGTGACTTTACCGAAAAAACCCAAGAATATGAATCTTTGCAGTCACGAAAGTTTCAAATCGAAATGAACTCCCCGATACGTCTGCCACTGCCTACTCTGTGACCGAATCGTCGGGGCAGCATGCGCACAATCACGGCAGATTTCGGATGCTGAAGCAGGCTCGGATAGCCGCTTGGATGGGAGACCAGCATGCAGGAGGGGCTAAGCTCTGTGGATGGCAGTGCAGTGAAAAAGAAGCCGCTGCTGCACTCGCTGAAATCGTTAACCAAACCGATTCGATGCCACCGACCGTCGAGCACGGTTTTTGAATAAAAATGGATACATATGCGAATTTTATTTTATTATTTTTTATTATTTCCCTTCTACGTGACTTTACCAAAAGAACCAAGAATATGAATCCCTGCAGTCACGGAAGCTGTACTCGCATAAAGACGGTCTTAAAGAACCAAATAAAATAAATAACATTTTTGTTAAATTTCGATTTAAAGCTTTCGTGACTGCAGGGATTCATATTCTTGGTTATTTCGGTAAAGTCACGTAGAAGGGAAATAATAAAAAAATTGAAATAAAGAAATACAATTCTCACGACGTTTCGATTGCAACACAGGAACAATTTCTTGCTGTGGTTTTCACACCTGATGATGATTGCTTGTGTTGCAATCGAAACGTCGTGAAAATGTTATTGTTTTATTTTTATTATTTTATTATTTCCCTTCTACGTGACTTTACCGAAAGAACCACGCATAAGAATATGTCCGTCTTGTTTTTCTACGCTCTCGCATCTGCGCACTCCAAAGCCTTCACCAAATTGCACTGGCAGGTGCAGCCAAGTATGGTTAAATAACCGCCTCAACGACCCGCACGGCACGGGAAAGCCCTCATTCGGCAGGGGGTGGACACAGCAGGGCTGTACGTGTACTGTGCCATCGAGGTCAACGTGGACCTATTCACAGTGTGGAAAAGTGGATATTTTGCACGAGTGCCCCGAAAATGTGTGAACTATTTTCTTCGTGTTGCTTTTAAACCTTGACGTGCTTATTTTTTCATTTTTATTCCTCAGCTAAAAACAATGAATATGCGTGTATATATCTATTTTTTAAACAGGTTCATGCACAAAAATGTTATATTCTTGGTTCTTTCGGTAAAGTCACGTAGAAGGGAAGTAATAAAATAAAATAAAACATTCCCTTTTACGTGACTTTACCGAAAGAATCAAGAATATTAATCCCTGCAGTCACGAAAGCTTTAAATCGAAATTTAACAAAAATGTTATTTATTTTATTTGGTTCTTAAATGCAACTGCATCTATAAGCGGTTTACAAAACACACGGAAATAACAACAACAGTATTAACACGACAGCAATCGTATTACAAAATAAATCAAAACGTGTCTTTGGTAACACGAAGAACCCAGTGTAAACACGCAACGTTGGGCCCACCACCACCTTGCCCGGTGATTGGAACCCTTGGCCAAACGTTCCACATTTTCCGGGAACGCACGTGCACAGTTGATGTAGCATTACTTTGTGTGTGTGACAATCTATTGCAGTGCTGAGTTATGATCGTGAAATGCATAATGGATGGCTACAGTAATGGGGGAGATCAATAAACATGCTTTCAAAAATGTGATACTGTACTCGCAGAAAGATTGGCTACGACATTTATGGGAGACTGGTCAATGGACATAAATGGATTAATGAGATCCATTAGCTTTTAAGGTAATGTGTCCTGCCGTATTGCTTTAACATCGAGTAAGGTACACCCAGATCCTGGCTGTCTGTGACAAAATCACCCGAAGTGCACCCAGCAATGGAGAATGCTTGGATGCGTGGCCACCATGTGTAACAGGTGCCATAGGATGCTGTGGGGCTATGCGTTGGGCAGCAGGGTGCAGTGCAGCAACAATGGATTGTTCCTCCGTGCGTAGGAACGTCCGCGTCTCTGCGGTCCACCCTGTCACCAGCCCGCACCGACCGGCGTGGTGAAGTAGGGTCAAACAACCCTCCACGACCCCATGCCGCGTGGGGAGGACCTCGCATAGCAGTGGATTGACAGACATGGCTGTAGGTGTGCATTTCCCGTCACTAAAACCACGTCTTGTCCACGTTCACGATTGCGTCCACCTCGCCGGCACTTTGTATTCACAGTGATCAGCCTTGTGTACAGTGGCCTTGTCTGTTTAAGCATTGTTTGGGCTCTGCGGTAATTGTGAGGTGGTTATTTGCGATATCGCGTGCTCATTTTCTTGCAGGGTTGTTGCTCTTGTGTGACCTTTGTCACCCAGATCTCCCTTGAAAAGGAGAACACACACACGAGACCGCCTCCTTTCCACGGCCCCATTTCTTCCGATTATCCGCGGGTTATCCGTAAAACGGTCAAGTGCCGCATTTTTTTGTCCAACCTCTTTTTAAGTTAAGCCAGCTGTGATTTGGAAGGAAAATAAATTCAACCGAACGAATACCGTTTGCGCGCTCATCGTGGTACGGCCGAGTAGATGAGCTGCCGGGTCTGAAATTCTAAACCGTTCTGAATAAATCGTAGAAAAAAATATATATAATGACAATAAATAAGAGATTTTCCGCGCCAGCGATTCAATTCCCTGCCCCTTTATCCATCCACCGAACCACCCAGAAAGGTCGTTTCCAAGCAATTAGCACGTCTGAGCAGACCGGCGTGAACTACGTGTGTGGTACACAAACCCGCAGCATGCGTATCTAAGCCAGGGAGCTGGTGGCACAAGCGGAGAGGGGGCCATGGGGAAGGTCGTCTCGGGAGTTGGGGTATCGCCCCAAAGCGACAGTGCAGTCGCAAGGTTACATCTTTGCTCTGTAAATTTTTTTATTTTTACTGAACAGTTTGATTCGTGAACGATTGTGACGATGACTGGTGACTCACTTGCAATCTCACAGCAATGAACATTACCTCAGGCAGCCGACCACTCACCCCCTCCTCCTGACTTCATCCTTCCCACACACCCTTCACAGTGGGGAGTGGAAAACCGAACTGAAACTGGCAGTATTCCCATAAGAGCTGAGTGAGTCACGTCGGCGCCATGGTGATTTCGCCACAGACGAATTCGTATGCAAGCATACAAATGAGTGCCAAACAGTCAACGGTGTGTGTGTGTGTTCGTGGGGCACTTCCGATCTCGTTAGCATTCAATCGTCGTGCCGGTCAACCACCTTCGTTAAGTTAATTCGTTTATGCCGAACGGAAGCAAAAAGCACTTGCGTGCCCGTTCATTGAATATAATACATCTGATTTTCATCGTCACCATCTCTGCATTTCCCTTGTGGACATATCAACCAAAGACCGCCCGATCTTGTCAGATGTCGGAAGCTAAGCATGCGCCGTGACTGGACAGTGCTCAGATGGGTGACCTCCATGAACAAACAGGTTGTCATGGGGCGGGGGAGACAAGTGGTGGGTAGCAGACGGCAGTCTGGTTAAAATCCATTGCCGTTCTGTATTTCTATGCTCCCTGCCATCAAAATCACATGGACCAGCATGGTAAAGCATGGACAGACAATCTCCATGGCCCACAGAGTTTTGAGAGGCCCTCATCTAGCAGTGAATTGAATAAAGGATGGGACATGTTCCTGCCTACATTTCATACACGTGTAAAAGTATATCGGTGCTCTTTCAATCCTCTAGTGGAGCTCTTTATAGGAAAGCCTGAGCCAGCGGTGGACACTCCATGTTCTAAGGGTGGGGGCTAGGCTCTATCTGCGATAACCGCTTGTGAATTACCAGCAAGTAGTACTGTTACTCGTTTAACCAATGCTAGAGAACTGATGATCTAGGTCAACTCATGACCTAAGAATCATAAGCCTAATATTCTCATCATGGGACCTCCTTTGCCAGTACCAAAATATGATAATATGTTTTCCCCCTCTTTTCTGGCAACAAAACAGGTGCTAAGATGTTAAAACACCAAACTGAAATATTTTAATATTCTCGTGAGTAAAACATTCCGAGTCAATTTTATGAAAGCATACAACAAAAAAGCACGTGTCTACATTATATTTGTAAAGGAAAAATAATGACTGGTTTGGAAGTGGTGTACAAGCACAAACCAAAATGCAATGAACTCCGAGTTTGACTCTTCGCCATGGCTAACTTCAATTGCAAGTGACATATGAACTGGTTCAAAACGGCCGCCCTTCACCATCCCACACTGACCAGGTGGTGAAGTGATGGCCAAACAACTCCCATGACAGACACAGTGTGGAGAGGCCTTCATCCAGCAGTCGCTAGACAAAGGGCTGTATATTACCATCATTATTATTACTACCACGACGACATACTAATCTTATACACGAGGCTAACGTTTCGGGCATAGACCCTTCCGCAGAGCAGGCAGACTGAGCAGACTGAGCAGAAAGTCACTGTAGACACATCATCTAATTTCACCAAAGCGGGGGAGGGGGGGAGGGAGAAAAAAAAAGTGGAACGTACCTGTCGACCGTTGCACGACGCCACCTTTCAGCCGCGCTGCGTCAGCCGCGGAGCACCGAGCGCTCTTAGCGAGAGCGCCGAGTCAAGTGACGGCAAAAAAAACCAGGCCACTCCTTCCACTCGGCCACACTCACCACGGCAACCACCGCGGTTGGAGAGGATGGCGAGCGAAGGGAGGGGGGGGGGGCGCGAGCGAGGAAGGGGGAGGGGGGCAAGGGGAGGCTGGGGTACCGGAACCCTCCGAGGATCGTACCTAACCGTGCGTACGTGCGTACGTGCGTACGTGGGTACGTGCGTACGTGCGTACGTGCGTACGTGCGTACGTGGGTACGTCGCAGACCCGTGGCCAAACAAAAGGATGGTTCATGGGTTTAAAAAAAAATTCTGTCTAGCGAAACAACGATCACCTTGCCCTGCACCAGGACACACCCTGGATGAAAGGCACGGGTGGGAGGGAGGCGGGAGGACGGAAGGTGTGGGCTATGGGGGGAGGGGTGCATGTTATAGCCGGGTCAATCTCGGCGTCGTGACGACACAACAATCAGTGCATCGCGCAGCCGGGCAATACCAATTGAACCCAAAAAGGGGATTCTAGAATTTTCCCCCCATCACCGTCACCGCCGTCAATTATTGCAAATTTGCGGTGCGATCAATTTCGTCGGCACAGGGGCGGTTATTTTTATTTGCAATGTTAATTGTAACGTAATTAATTGTCAAGCTATGCTGTGTAGAATAACGCAGCCGTTAGGCCAGTCCCATAAAATGTCGACGTGGTGGTAAGCGGTTAAGGACACGTATGCAATGTGCACATCACAGGGCCACTCCTTGCAGGAGCTATCCCTGGTGCTGAAGGCTCTTTCCATTTGATGCCTGCAATCATTGACCTTCAGGAATAGAATGAGATTCTAGAGGTTACCCACATTTTAACAATGACGTTTCAACGTTCAAAATGAGCCCATAGTCCCGATCAATTTCATTTTACGTCACTCAATTTCAGACATAAGAGTGATTGCGGTGTAGTAATTGTAACTAATAACTGTACCCTATTACATTAACAAATGGCATTTGTAATGACGATCAGTTCAATGATATCACATGGAGCACCGATAACGCCAGATCTGAGTTTCAATTAAAACAGTGAATATAATACGTATGGCCTCAACAATAAATCCCCATCGCAACAGTCTCACGCTGGTGAGCACGTCGGCAATTAGCAGTGGACTATGCAACGGCGGCCTCGCCCTTGATTAAATGCGCGAGCATGGGAGAGGCGCTCCCTTGTGTACGCGTACATCTGCGCCACATGCATCCCGGCGGACCCCGTGAACCAGAATAGCCCTTCGTATAGCGCCCCCCCCCCCCCAATAAAACCCAGCCGAGGACGCGAAATAAGCAGGCGATTCTGGGCAAGCGCCAATGCGTATCGCACGGCGATTCCTTTTCAGACGACTCTATGAGGGCAGCTGAGACGAGCTGCGCACAGTGCTCCAGGGTAGGGCTGTACCACGTGACGATGTGCCCCCCCCCCCCCCCCCAATTTACCGTCGGAGGGTCATCGTTTATTTGTCCGCAAGCAGCACAACTGGAGGGATGGGGACCCGTCACAGCCCCCCCCCCCCCCCCCCGGATCCCTCGCCGCGTTTTGTTTTGCAGCTCTGCCGTCGCCGCGATGCGCAACTTGCCTCCAAGACTCTGCCGGTGATGTACTTCTCACAGCCGTCGCACAGAACGCCAAACTGGGAGTGGTAGTCCCGCTCGCAATAGGGCATCCCGTCCCTGCAAGAGAGACGGCCCTGAGCTCTCCGAGATCAACGGGTACATGAATTGCCATCGGGCAACGTATGAATGCACCGGTTCGCCGGTTGATGTCAATTCTGATGCTCATAATGCACGCGTAGTGCTGTGCGCATATGGATTGATATAATTTGTCATGAATGCAAGCGACTGAGAGGTGGATTAAATGACATGCGCTGGTTAAATATATCATGTTGACTGTCAATAAAAGTAAGTCGGCTTGCACAAGACACACCGCTGGACGGGATGATGGACGAAAATAGATGCGGATTGGCAGCCCAAAAGAGACAAAGGGCAGAAGCGCACGTCCACTGCGGAGATGGAGCAATGAGATCAGCGCAGCGTATGTGCTGGGTGGATTGCCGCATCATGAGACTATGAAGGATGGCGGGGAGCCATGGGGAGGCCTTCATACAACAGTAGCTTGACCATGGCTTATGGTGATGACCTTTGGGCACGAGACGCAGTACATGACAAACAATACAAACGAGGTGATAACCATGAGCTAGAAAATAAAATAAAAACACATTTCATTTGATCATCATCCGTATCGTGACTACTCAACAAATTGCTGCGGAAGACGGATCGTTGAATGCTCATTTGTAGTCGTTACAATGCCCCCAATATCTCTTCCACACTCGAGATCCTCCTCTTACAAGCACACGGTGCAGGTATCCCATATAAAAGAGGTACACGACCAAAAGGTTGAGTACAAATTCTAAATGGTATATTTTTTTAATCTGTCACTGAAAGGAAAAAATGTCAAGAGATCACCCAAATGGAAATCCTTTAGAGGGAGTGTCACACTTTTACTGGAGGAAATGCATAGGCTTTTAGTTAATATCATACTAATTATGTTAATGGAAGAAAAAGTCGTGGCGATATTGATGGGGGAGGGTCAAGTGTGCTCAGAGTGGGAGGGGATGTCATAAATACCTTTCAACTTTTCATTTATTATGAATCTATTTATTTAAAATAAAGAGATCATATATATTTATAGATTCCCCTTTCTCCTGGTTAACTAAAGGATACGGTATGATCCTTATGCCAGCAGTATTACAATGAATGTGAAAATGCAATGGGCACTGGATATGACATGCGGTCATGGTATGGGGTATAGGGAGCTATACGGACTTTCACAATGTATGTTAAATGAGGCATAGTGCGTTTCGTCTGTCGGTGCCAAGGCTTGGATCCGCTCAAGGTGGCTAAGTGGCTGTGGAGTTTAATACCGTGTCTGAGCAACGAGCTGGCATGGTGGATATCTTTGGTCTGAATCTGAGTAGCCAGCCACCCGCGATTAAACTTTGTCATCAAATGTAGCGAGTTGATGGCCCTATCCAAATCACCATGCAAACAACTATCACATTACAAATGTGCGTGGGATTTAAACCTCATTCGGCTTATTTGAGCTCGTAGAATAATTTAAAAAATTCCATCTCGAATCCGCTACATTTGTTGGGCGGTGTCTATTACCTCTTCCCATTCCTCGTGTCGTCCAACGCTCGATTCACCTCGGCCCACCCTGCACTGCGCTAGAGACCTGAGCGCCTCGTGGGCGGAGGAAGAGGCCGAGAGGTCGGACACCACGGGCGTTGTGGTTGCGTCAGATCGACCGCTACCGGCGAGGCTCGGGGAGGGGAGAAAGGGGTCCGCCGCATGAGGGCCTTGCCAGGAGGGAGCTCAAGGGGTTGTGTCCTAAGGGTGGATGCTGCTACGCCTTGTCTGGGCGTGCGCCTCCCGCATTTGACGTGGGTTTTAGGCGCTTTCGGATGCCGTACACACAGTCAACTCTCGATTGTCTGGGGTATTGGGGCAGTGGAGTAGCCTGGATTGAACAATAACCCAGTTCGTCTTCTTGGTTCTTTCGGTAAAGTCACGTAGAAGGGACATAATAAGATAATACAAATAAAACATAAGAAAATAATTCTCACGACGTTTCGGCCACAACGCAAGCAGCCGTCCTCACAGGACTCACAGGACGGCTGCTTGCGTTGTGGCCGAAACGTCGTGAGAATTATTTAATTATGTTTTTTAATTATTATTTATTATTTCCCTTCTACGTTACTTTACCGAAATAACCAAGAAGATGAATCCCTGCAGTCACGAAAGCTTTAAATCGAAAAATAACCCAGTTCTTGCAAAACACAGGTAAATTAAGCTGCAAAAACCTATTGTTCCCTTTTCCTTTTCATAAAATGGGGGTGAAGGCGTAGGATGTGTCATCTGCCTTTCATTGGTTCTCAGAGCAATCAACAGGTTTACCTGCCCACGTGTTTAACGTCACCCGGCCGCCTCGACGGGCGAGGGGAACAGCTCACAAACGAGCACGTGGAGAGATTGAGCGCGGTTAATCCGCAAACCCGGGTAATCTACCGTCGGGAGTTGCCCGTAAATCCTCACTCTCGCCCACTCACTTGCTGATGTATTCTCCGGTGAGAACCTTGCCGCACGCTCGGCACTTGAAGCAGCCCAGGTGCCAGTGCCGCTCCAGGGCAAGCAGCGCCTGCCCGTTTTTGATGTCTCGTCCACACCCAGCGCAGTCTAAAGCCACACAGTGCAGAGCGACACAAAAGAGGTGGGGTAAATTCGCCAAAGCGTCTAAATTCACCCGCATATCTCGGCTACGTGTGTGTACTGTGTGTGTACATATATTTAACACTGAGACGTGGAGAGCTGCCACGCATTGGTTAGCACCCAGCGCGATGAGCCCGGTAGCCCGAGTGTTGATTCCTGGACGCTTGAAAAGCATCAGTGGCGAGCGATATCGGAACGGATCCTGGGCCTCCAGTTCAACGTCCCCGCACTGACCATCGTGGCGAGGGTCACAGAAGCCCCGTGGCCTATGCAGCTTTGGAATACACTTATCCAGCGGTAGACGGGCCAAAGGGCTGTATATTAATTTATTATATTTATTTATATTTGGGACACTTCACCGGGTCTTGAGCCGCTACTTAAACAAGGGAGTCATCAGCACTGATGGCTTGGGAAAAGGAGCTCCTAGTACTAGGGAGAGCAGCAGAGGGGTGACCTCCTCATGCAATAATCATGAATTAAAAAGCAGTAGATGTATTGAAGGTGATTGGCATTCAGAAACCTATCGAGTGAGTGCAGAACTCAGTGTCTATTGAAATGCTTGGTTGTATTATTTGTTTGCACGTTTTATGGTTTGTTGAGCTTAACATTTATGATGTGAAAATGCATTCATCACAAAACAGCAGCACTTGGGCTGGTATCATCAGCAGCAGGTCAACGGGCCACCCTTTTCAACACCAACAGATGCCTAACGCATTATTGCTAAACAATAACGCAGCAATTAATGTTTATATATTTATATTAGTGCACGCAAACCACATGCCACCAAGACAACGTAACAGCCATCCACGGGCCAATTACGGAACGAACGAAAGTTGGCCGGAGAGGCATACGCTCAACGAGGAAAATGCCTCTCGTTGTAGACAATTACCGAGCAAGGCAAATTCGCGTTTGGACTTCACCGTCCGTGATGGTGCGCTGCTACGTGAACAGCCAGCGAAGCAGAGCGAGGGGTGGGTGGTGGCGAAGGGGGAGAGGGAGCTGGAGGGGGGCGGGGTACGCGTGTGGGCACTGCGGATGAGGTCTTTGCGGAGGGGGGGGGGAGTGCGAGCTGGTTTTGTATGCAGCCAGGACAACCCCACCAATGGGTTTCCTTTCTTACGTGCGCCTCCCTTCGCGACGCTCAAAACAAAAACAACAACAACAACCACCACCCAGCGCAGCCACAATGCACGCGATGAATGAGAACGGAGTGTACTTGGCCGTAGCTGGGATGGACGGCCCTGACCATCGGGGACACCGCGAAGGGCACAAGGATAACCACCACCTCCCCCCTCCCCCCCAATTCCTTCACCGCAGGTTCCACGCCGTGTCGGCGGTGCTCGCGGGAGGCGCATAACGACGCATCGGATTCGATCGCCGATCGAAATCGGTTTCTCCCGCGTTGAATCGCGCGAGTAGCAATCGGTTTCCGAAATTTGCGATGTGTGCACATTTAATGAAATGCTCGGATATTAAAGCATGCAAACAAAACAATTGTGAAGGAGACGAAGAAACGACCAAGGGTCAATGCAAACAAGGCGGTGAAGACGAGATGAAAATATATGAGCCTTGAACCATGACATT
Organism: Lampetra fluviatilis; assembly: GCF_964198595.1. Taxonomy (NCBI): domain Eukaryota; kingdom Metazoa; phylum Chordata; class Hyperoartia; order Petromyzontiformes; family Petromyzontidae; genus Lampetra; species Lampetra fluviatilis. The sequence continues at coordinate 3,659,349 of NC_136278.1, read as the reverse complement.
GCAGGCTTGGTTAACATGAACGTGTTGCGTTTTAAATCACTGAGAGGTTTTTGCGAGCCCCAAACAGCAAGCACAGCAAGGGTTTTGTGTTAAATTCTGGAACCCGGAAACAAATAAAGTAAAATCAAACTTTACTTGCGTAGCACAGTTCGCGCATACAATGCAATGCTACACAAAGTGCTTGACAAGACAATTGAATAGCGACCGACACAATTTTAACAACAATAAGATTGATACGTTAAAGACATAACATTATAATGAACTAAAAGTAGGAAGAAAAACGCATAACAAGCACAAAAATCAGGGCACCCTAATTAAAAGACAATCAAAAAGGTTACGTTTTAAGATGTCGTTTAAAAACATTCACTGATCCTAATGCCCTCGGATTCTGCGGCAGGCCATTCCAAAGGCGACGGCCGTGGGAGCTAAAGGCTGTCTCGTCACAAGTTTTAGTCCTGGCTTTTGGCACAACCTCTCCGAATGTATTCTGCTACCGCAGTGACTGCACATGCATTCTGAAACTTATAAAACAGGATATAGGCCAAAATAAATTTGAGCCTTCTTGAAGTCCAACTTTCATTGTGGCATATTTGCAATTCTGTGCCGTAAAATGAAATTGGTATGTATGCGTGTATGTTGAGCATCCACACCGTACATAACCAACACGTGCCCATACGACATGGGCACGTGTCATACTGATAGAATCGTGATTTTTAAAAAGATTGCCCATTCTAAACCCACCGCCGCTTGTTTGACTACACGTTCATGAAAACAGGTCATTTACCCTTTGATTCACTGCGGTGCACCAACTGCTGGACGAAGAGAGACGAGCGGATTTGGCCAATTTTTTCGACTGACTGCGATCGAAGGGGTGACCTCTGGATTGTAATTCCAGTGTAACAACCATTACAGCGCAGAAGTACAGAGGACTGCGCGTGTGTGTGTGGCTTTTTTTTGTTTGTTCACGGTCTCCTAGACTCCACGATGATTGTTGGCATTTGGCTTCTAAAAAGAGTTGCCTCCTTTAGAGGCCATGTGCCAGCCCTGGTGCGGTGTGACCAGCATGGCATGGAAATCCCCAGCGCTGCGTTGTTGTTGTTGTCGTCGTCGTTGTCGTCAGTGAACTCGCCAGTAACCAAACAGAGGTGACCCCCCCCCACCCGCCCCACCACTCATAGCCATGGTGCATGAACCAGTGCACTGCCGTTGCCCTATCACACACAACAACAACAACCGCCATTCGCCACTAAGTGGCGGTGACGTCACCACGACGCTTGTGCCAGGCTATGTGCACCTTGAGGCCGCGTGAAGTGTCGAACGCCCGCTGGCAAGAGGTCACGGGGCAAACCCAGGTGCCACGGGTTGACTGGCTGAGACGACTGGCTGATGCACCACCTGTGCCCCCTACTGTGCCAACTTGCTGTGTTTTAGCCACTCGGTGCTCCGCTCGTTGTTGTGAGCGTCGCTCCTCCGCCCTCCGTTGTTGTTGGAGGGCGACTGCCTCCAACTGCCCAGTAGCGTCCTTCACGAGCCTCCTCCACAGAGGCCGATCTTGACACCGCTGGTACCAGTCATCGACAAGTCCGCTCAGCTCCACGTACTCCTGTACCACATCACTCCATCTCTTCTCTAGCCCGTGCCGCGCCCGTTTAGCCCCCTCGATCCGGCCGAACAAAAGCTGTTTAGGCATGCGGTGGCTGGGCATGCGGGCTACATGACCCAGCCAACGCAGCCTTGCTTGCTGGAGGAGCTCACCGATGGAAATTTGTCCACATCTTTCAAGGATTTGTGAGCTCCTCACACAATCCAGCCTGGTTAAACCCAGGATGGATCGTAGGCAGGCCAGCCTAAATGTTTCTAACCGGCGAAGATGTTCCATTAGGGGGGTCCACGATTCGCAAGTGTAGAGAAGGAAGGGAATGACCGTGGCTGAGAAGACCTGAAGATTCGTGCAGAGTGATAAACCAGGTAGCTTCCACCACACAGCGTTCCGCAACCAATGAAAAGATAATGCCGCTTGACTGATTCGGAGTGAGACCTCTGCTGTTAAACCGGAGCCGGTCATGAGCACACTGCCAATGTATGGGAAACTCTCCACTCTCTCCATAACTGCACTATCACCAATTGGAAGTTGTGGGGGTGGAGTGTCCACTGGTACAAAATACCCAGGCAGGTGCTTAGTTTTGGTGGGGCTGATGGTAAGGCCCCACCTCTTGGTGGCAAGCTCCAGGTTCAGCAGCAGCGCCTCCAACTCCTCCTCTGAGTGAGCAGCAATTAGCAAATAATTGGCATACATAACGTGATTGAGCAATAGGGAGCCATCCCTTGACCGCACCCGGGCATCAATCAGCCTCCCACTGTATCTGTACCAAATGGAAATTCCTCCGGTACAGCTATTGAAGGCTTCACGAACTACGTGGTCAAAATGGATGTTAAATAATGTGGGAGCCAGAGGACATCCCTGTCGCACCCCAAGGTGTACAGGGAATGGCTCTGACTCCCGGCCACGTAGTTTTACCCAGGCCCGCTCACAATCATGAAGGTCCTTAATGAGTGTGAGCAGAGGGTCAGGGACTCCGAAAGCACAAAGAACAACCCAGAGCCCAGGCCTACTGATGGTATAATAGGCTTTGACCAGGTCAATAAAGCAGAGATGTAAGTCTTGTTGGAATTTCCTATACCTCTGCTGTAGCAGACGGACAGAAAATATGGCATCTGTGCAGAACCGCCCTTTCCTGAAACCGCATGTACTACAACAACCAAAATCACGTGGTAAATGTATATGAGTGGTAAATGTATATGAGTATATAATGAGTGCAGTGAGTGCAGTACATTAGGTCACGTGACCAAATTTTAAAGGAGAAAAAAAAAAACCCAACAGCCCAAACACATTCGTAAGCAGACTCGCACACAAAAGCAAATCAACAAAGAGTGCACCCTAAATGCACATATTGTCCATTCCATCAGCACATTTAACAAAAAAGCTTCCATTGTTATTATTAAACCGGGTACACAGTGTATGTTCATTGCCTCTAAAGCCGTATTTATTCATTATTATTATTTTCATCATTACCTTGTAAAGGTGGAACGGAGGTTAGCGCACTGCCGCTATGAACCCAAAGGTCCGAGTTCAGTTCCCAGACATGGAAAACAGCAAGCGGTGATGGGTATCCGAACCAGTCCACCCCTATCCCACCGAACCCCGACCCCAATTCACCAACCCAAACGAACCATCGTGGCGAAGTACGGTCAAACGGCTCCCAGGAACCACACGCCCTCTTCACACCCCAGCAGCGGATTGACAAAAGGCCAGTGCAGTTGCCTTCCTTAAACAAAGGCATGGTGTATTTTTCCAAAAGTCAATCCGTCGATTGACGCGAGTGATCGCGACAGCGTGATCGTAATGTGTCCAATTATGGGTGCACCGCGGGAAAGGGTCAGTGGTGGTGGTGGTGGGGGGGGAGGGGGCAGCCGAGTGGCCCCAGGCAACGTTCGCCGTGCCCAGCTGCGTGCGGCGAACTCCTCATGGCCAGACGCGGAGCGCGTGGTGCCGCTCCTGCCGTGCAGTGTCCGCCACGGCGCGGCAGAGGGCATCCGGCGAGTGTGGAGAGGGAGGGGTGGAACGACTCGTGGCTGGATGTGCACGCGCAGCGCTCTCGGTGCGTCATCGATTTGTCCACCGAAATGGGGTTCTCGCGCTCTCGCGACGGACGCAGGGGAAAGTCCGCGCGGGCATCGGCCGCTTGCGCCCGGTGACAGCGGCGTGGCAATGGCGCAGCAAAGCGTGGCGTTCAGGCCGATGGAGCGAGAACGACTGTGTGAATGAGATGGGGGGGGGGGGAGGAGGGGATTCAATATAAATGAGGGGGTAAAAAATTAGATGGGGGGAAAAAATTACGTGATGGGATTTTATATAGTCGAGACCCCGAATCGTAAGAAAAAATCGAATTACTTTGGGGGGGGTGTAGGTTGGGGGACAGAAGAACCAGTCAATGCCAAATGTATTATTCTCAACATTATTTAGCGTTATTACATATTATTTATTCCACAGCTATAAATACGTGTGTGAATTGGCATCACTTCGGGAAGAGAACGATCATTATTACTGCATTCGCAGTTGCAGACACACGGACACGCGCGTGCACTGTGAAAAATGCATCCGTGTTTGCCCGTGGAATTAAACACAACGGTGTCATTAGGCTGTTTGGAGAGGGAAAAAATCCCTTCGACTGCTCTGCCTTGTGGGAATAATAGCCTGAAAAATGCCCTACGGCAGGTGGTTCATTTAATCCCATCAGGTGGAGAACATTGTTGGATTATTTTAATTTTAATTTTTTTACATCCTGCAGAGGATATGACTTACTGGCGTCTCGTCGTCCATGCCCCACAGCGCTGGGATTATCCACGGCGTGCTGATCACACAACACCACGGCTGGCGTTTAGCCTCTAAGAAGGGGCGCTCTTTTAGAGGCCAAATGCCAACAATGATCATGGAGTTTATACGACCGTAAAAAACACACACACACACAGTACTTGATGCTGCCATGCGGTAATGGTAGCACAGCTGGGGGTGCAATCCAGAAGTCGCAAGTTCGATGCCATCTCCCGGCACGGCAGTATCAAACAACGGGCCAACTTTCTTAAATCCCAACGATTCACCCAGCGGCATTAATGGATACCACAGTTAGTTGATTGGCAGGTCGCTGCAGGGTGTGGTATTAAAGTGTGGGTAACGGTACTCCCACCTCCATGGAAGGCTTTTGGCCAGCGTAGAATATTGGGCCAAAAAACCCTCTGCAAACATCCTCTAAAGCTCCGTCGAGTGGAGGCCCTTCTCTCATCAGTGGTTTGAGCAAGTAATTGCGGGGCAGCGCCTTTACTTGATCGTTCATTATTGTTATACAGCGTATGACAGGTGATGGTCGTGCCTTAACAGAACCAGTAGGCTAAGGGGCTTGAAAAGGTCACCCTGAATGTGCCCTATCCCATCAAATCTCAGAAAGCTAAGCAGCCAGAGCCTGGTTGTAAGTTATATGGGATACTACCTGGGAATTCCAGGTGCTGTAGGCTTTGGCTGTGGGTTCTTTAATGTGTGTGGAGCTTTGACTGCTGCTACCCCCTCATGTTGGCTTTCTCCAGGTACTCAAATTTCTTCTGAAATGCCAAACACTCATTAGCACACATGATTTACTGCGATAGAGATTAAAGGACTCAATGACATTGTTTTATTAACCCTTTCCCATTCCGATGACGTACAAGTCATCAGTTTTTTTCTTCTGATTTTCTTCAGATGACGTACGTGCGCGGCGTCATCAGAACAGAACTGCAATAAAAAATAAGATAAAATTACTTGATCAGGACCGAAGCTCCCACAAAGCCATGCAGGAGGGTGTGTGGTGCAGCTTGGCACCAGCTTTCATAAAGTGCAGTCGTGTCGCCAAAGTTCTCTGCGGTAAGTACAATGTCTTTAAAAACAACGGCGCTACTACGCCTCTCTAAATAAAATGAAGGCTGAAACCCTTGCGCGTTGCGAGATTCAGCGGTGAACGGGACCCCACCCTGCAACTTGCAGTCATCTCGGATTGGGAAAGGGTTAATTGGTGTGAATAGAAAATAAAAAAAATTGAAAGTTGTGTTTTATTTTTACATGTTCTTTGTAGATACGATTCGCATAACGAGAGCATCATTTGAACCCGCGTGCCATCACTGAGGCTTCTATGGGCTGAAGTGTAAAAAAAAAATCACCGTTAAGAGAAGAGCAGTGGTTTCTATGTGTTTATCGATGACAAGGGCTCTTAACATTGCACGTTAACATCAACGGGATCCACTCAACATGGGCAACCCCCCCCCACCCCCTCTATATCCGACCCTCTCCCACCTCCCATTCGAAAACCAGGACCCCTATCAATGTGGCTTTTGTAGCCTGTTTTTGTAACGTTCGTTTCTAAAGAGCCGTGTCACTTTTCCCGGAGGCAAAATGAGACGGACAGTCTAAATTTTGTTTCCGAAACAAAGCCTGAGCGGTCTCCGGGAGGGCACTTTGGCTCTCCATCCATGATGAGCCGCACAAGAGCGTCGTTTTAGAATGTTTCAAGCGGCTAAACATTACACTGCCCTTTCTCGTGCCAGCGCCTGACTTCTGTGTCTGGGAAATGCCTCGCATGTGAAAGCAAAAGAACACGGCACAAGAAATATCTGTTCGCCATTTCAGCAGGGTGTTTGTGCGTGCGTGCTAGAGCGTGTGTGCGTGAGTTGGGAGCGGTGGCGTAGCAGTTCGCATGCTGCGCTACGAGCCCGTGGACCCGAGTTCGATTCCTGCTCACGGCCAACACGAGTGATAATTATCCGAACTTGATCTGGACCGGGCATAGCGCTGGTCGCCCATCCCGTCGTGTGCCGTGCCAGCCTTCATAGGTGCTCGCTGACAGCACATGCCCTAACAGTCTATTCAGGATATGCGGGGGAGATCGTTGTCTTTTGGTTACCAAACAGTGCTATGAAATCGGCGACCTGGGTTTTATTCCTGTCACTGCTATCATCAGTGGCGAGCGATATCTCAACTGGTACTGGGCCACGCCTAGGTTGACTCAGCCTTTTAGTGAGCAACGGGTGTGCTCTGAAACAACATCGGCACTGGGGAGACAAAAGTGGCCCAGCGTCGTTCTCGCCATGCCACCAACTCGTCTGCTGTTCCTGGCTTTAATAGGTGCTCGCTAGCAGTATTTGTCCAAATGTAGGCTATATTGGGGGGGGGGGGGGGCAGGGGAGATTTTTTTTTCTTTGTGTGTTTTACGCGTACGTGCCGTTTCGCCACTGGAGGGCATGCCATCATCATTCGGGGCAACACTGGGCCGAGGGGTACGTCGACCTGAGAGACCTGAGCATTTCCACTCCATTAGTTTGGGGGGCAAGCCCTCGTGTTCAAAGTAAAAAAAAACAAATGTGCCCTAATTAGCCATCACGTAAATGCTGACCATATATAAGGAAAATAGCCATCGGATATCGGTGGGTCCAATTACTCGACTGCGCAGGAGATTTTTTTTTATTGCTCGAGTAAAATTAGCTCAAAATCAGCATTAGTCATGAGCGTATAATTAATGCCGGAATAAATTACATGCGTCCCGAGCATGATATGAAGAACGGCGTTTCTCAGTTGGAACCGCCTGAAGGTTGTGCCTCTAGCGACGAGCATGAAAGTTGCACCATCGTGGATTTGCATTTTCAAACAATATTAGAGCCTTTGATTCTTTTGATAATGTCACGTAGATAAAAAAAATGATGGTAAAAAAAGTTTATAAAAATATTAAAAATGAAATGAAAATTATTAAAACAAAAAAAACACTCATGTAGACTGTAGCCTGGTTCTAAATCGGAGTGAGTGTACTGGCAGTCTTAATGTATACTGTAGCCTGGTTCTTAACCTTGGTGAGTGTACTAGCAGTCTATAATGTATACTGTAGCCTGGTTATTAAGTTTGGTGAGTGTACTGGCAGTCTATAATTTTAGACTGTAGCCTGGTTATTAACCTTGGTGAGTGTACTGGCAGTCTATAATGTATACTGTAGCCTGGTTCTTAACCTTGGTGAGTGTACTGGCAGTCTATAATGTAGAATGTAGCCTGGTTCTTAACCTTGGTGAGTGTACTGGCAGTCTATAATGTAGACTGTAGCCTGGTTCTAAATCGGAGGGAGTGTACTGGCAGTCTATAATGTGGACTGTAGCCTGGTTCTTAATATTGGTGAGTGTACTGGCAGTCTATAATGTGGGCTGTAGCCTGGTTATTAAGCTGGTGAGCGTATTGGCAATCGATCATGTAGGCTGTAGCAATGGTTATTAAACTGAGTGAGTGTACTGGTAGTCTATAATGTAGATTTATTCTGGTTATATCAGTAATAAAAATAAGAAAAATACTAAATAAAAATCTTCTTTACGGATTATAATCTGGGTGGTCTAGCAGCCGAAGGTTTGAAGGAAAACCGTTTGGTTTGTTCAATTAATGAAGCTGAATCAGTGGTGCTACTGTTCGTTTTTGTAAAGAGGCTGTTCTCCCTTATCTCCGGTTGTAGCCAATATTTTCATGGAAAATTTTGAGAAGGACGCCATCCAGGCATCCACTCTACGCCCGTCCTTGTGAAAGAGGCACGTGGATGACACGTTTGTCATCTGGCCACATGGCCGACCAGCTCTGAACCAATTCCTCAACCACATCAATTCCATACACCCAGCCAACAAATTAACCATGAAGGTAGAAAAGGATGGCATGCTACCTTTCTTGGAAGACCTAATCAAAAAGAGACCTGATGGCTTAATGAGCCATTCTTTCTACAGGAAAGTAACCCATACTGACGCCTACCTACAAGCTGATTACCACCACCATCCATCCCAGAAGAATTCCCTCATCAAAACGCTACACCATAGAGCTCAATGTATCTCCGACCGTGAACACCAAACCAGTGAACTTAAACAAGTCCACCAAGCTCTCAAGGTGAATGGATACTCTGACTACATAATCCGCAAAGCCATCATCCCAACCCTGAGGATGGAGTCAGCTGAGGATCCAATCAAAACCATCACTTTGCCATACATAGCAGGGGTAACCAAAAAGATTTCCAAAATCATGAACAAACACAAGATCCAGGTCCGATTTAATACAGTACATAAAATTTGTGATCTGATCCCATCTGTGAAGGACAAGATTCCCGGCGTCTACAAACTAAGCTGCATCTGCGGCAGCAGTTACATTGGGGAAACTAAGCGACATGTCTCGGACCGTGTTCGTGAGCATAAGACAGATTTGAAACACGCCTTTTGGCGTCATCTGGTCCAACACCAATGGAGACTAGGCTCTAAGAAAAGCTGTCTCGGGTGTGGACCAATCAACTTCAAGGACAGTGCATAGCATTATCATTATCAGAGTTGTTTCTTTTTGATTGCATTTTGACTGCTTGTATTGTGGTTATTGCAAACATGATCCCTTGTATAAAGGTATCAGTTTTTGTACCAGTTGAAAGGGTAAAAACCTATTACTATACTCCTATTCACGTCTCCACGTAAAACTCCACGTAAATTCCATTTGCCCACGGGCGCTCGAGACCAAAATCGTCCGCCAGCATCTGTTCCAGCATTCAAACTCTGGACTAGCTTTGATCCACGACGTTAAATGTGGGGAGGAGAGCATGGGACTATCTTTAGCTACTGAAAATACACCGAGAACATGTCGATCGGAGAACACACACGCGCAAAGTTCGAAACGTCACGTTGACCGTTCAGAAAGAAATAAGCTGGCTTGGACAGGACACGTCGATGGTAGGGATGGTGGCCGGAACTCGAGATTAACGGCGGAGTGGCAGCCAAAGAAGGGATCACCCCTCGAGAGGAAATCTACCACAGAGATTAAATACTAAACTCGGCTCTTGTGTAGAAATTAAATGGATCGTTGCATCCCGAAGCCATGAGAGAATGCGATGGCTTGGGAAGGACTCCATTCAGCAATGGATAGATCACAGCTGATGACGACGATGATTATGATGATGATGATGAGATATGTACATTGGCTTTAAGACAACCAAACTGCTGAGGCGTTAGAGAGGTGGAGGTTCAGGCGGCTGGGTCACCAGGACTCACTGCTGGGGTTGCTGGGGTCGCGCAGCATGGGCGAGATGGGCTGCGTGCACTCATGGCACAAGCACTCCCTCCCGTTGAACGTGACACGGGCCCCTGACGGGAACGGTTGCCTGGGGGGGGCGTGGGAACAGAAATAGAACACGGGTGGAACACTGCTGTTACTCATGGTCCTCACCCAGTGAGAGAACAGATCCCCGAGTAGTGCAGCAGTTCGCGCGCCGTAGCGGTTTAGCGCTACTCTGCGCTATGAACCCGGGTGACCTGAGTTTGATTCCCGCTCACGGCCAACACCAGTGAGGATTATCTGAACCGGTCCTGGGCCTCCCCTAGGTCGACTCAACCTCAAAGGCCACTGGTCGTGGTTGCCGGTCACCCACCCCCGCGTGTGCCATGCCGGCCTTCATAGGTGCTCGCTAACAGCACTTGCCCCAACAGTCTGTTAAGTCTATACGGGGGATATTTGTCTTTGTTTTTGTAACCCAGTGAGAAAACACATCCCCGAGTCTCTCTCTCTCTCACTCCCACCGCGGGTTATACACGTGCAGACATTAGAAATGATGCAAACATTCACGAACATTATAAAAAAACATTTATATTATTATATCTAACCGCACAATACAATTTGGATTTATAAAGTACCCACACCCATGACCAATGCACCCCAATCTCGTCAGATCTCAGAAGTTAAGCGGGGTTGGAGCGACCTTCACCAACCTGCACGGTGAAGTATGGTCAAGAATAACCGACGTGCTGCGAGGAGGCCCTTCGTCCAACGGTGCATTGGCAAAAGGGGCTGTACACGTACGAATATAAACGCAAACCATCTACCCGCGACCGCATCTCAAGACGCCGTACCGACAGGATAATTTCCATCGACAGCCTTGCGGAAGTTTCCTCTACAGCAGGGAATCGTGGGCATTGAGATGATCACATTGTGGCCAGAGAGGGCACCGGGAAGACATTATGGAACAAGCGTGAATTGTAGATGCCCCATGGAGAAGACACCCTTCCCAAGGCTACACCAGGGGTAGAGGCGGCGTGCCCTGGGGCTACACGAGCAGGCAGGCACGCGCTCCGTGATAATGAAGCGAATTCCATTGTCCGCTCCACGTGTAGCAACAGTTACTGCGGACCAAGGGCAAAGCGTTAATGGTTATTTAGTATTCAGCACAACTCCTGCCCATTGCCTATGACCCTGCAAATGTCCGCGCGCAGTGTTTTCTCCGACGTGAATTGAAACCTGGTGCAAATGCGATGCATGTCCTCACTTTATTTCCACACCCGCCAAGTGAGCGCCAGCTTGAAAGCCGTCGATTGCTCACTCCAATGGTGGCTTTCGTGAGTGAATATTTACATATATATAAATTACATCATCATCTCGCATCTTACCCCCCCCCCCCACCGGGGGATAGAAAGGTGGAGCCCGCGCTAATCAAAATAAATTCTCTGCATGCCTTGGACATTCCCGCCAGAGCAGAGGAACATCTTGGATGCGACCTGATTTGAGTGTGCGGTGTGATTAGACAGGGAGAAGAGAGGGAAGGGAGCACGATGGCGAGTAACTGCGTCGATTTGGCGGCCCGGCCCACTCGTCTTGATTTAATCTCCTCTGCAAGCGTCCGTGTGGTGGTGTGTCACCTCGCCAGGCTTAGACGGAGCTGACTCCTGAACACAACAACATTGATGTGTGCAGCGGGGCAAATCCATGCAATATTCAACAGTAAATGGTGTTGTTGGAAATACTCTGGGGGGGGGGGGGGGGGAGGTTGGGAGTGTTTTCAGAGAAAGTTAAATTGAGACTTGAATTAGGCCAGTGCAGCTTTGTGCTTATTATCAAACAATATCGGCCCGCTTTTCCAAACTGAATCGGGTCGCGTAATCCACCAAGGTCTTCCAACTTGCCCTGTCCCTCCGCCTAGCGGCATCAACCGTGGCTCCCGGACCGCCGGTCTCTCCTCGGCCAGGCGGCACCGCCCCGGTCTTTCCAGCGCGATTGCGGCGGCCTCTGGGTCTATTGCCCGGAGGACGTCCTTCGAATGCCTCCCGTTCGAAAGACGTCCTCCTTCGAACGGGTTTGTGGCGAACAGACTCGGGGCACCGTCCAGCCTGCAGGGCGCTCACCTGCACACGGAGCACACGAAGCACTGGGGGTGGTAGGTCCTGCCGAGCGCCGTCACCACCTCTCCCTCCACAAAGTCGCCGCACGCCTGGCAGCGAGTGCCGTAGAGGCGCTGGTAGTCCAGCGTGCACACGTACTCGCCGTTCTTCACGAAGAAGCCGCATTGCGCCAGGTCGCAGCCGCACACTGCGGGGGCGAGAGACAAGCGAGCCGCAGCGCGGGCACAGCGGGGCGGTGAGGAGGGAGGCAGCCAGGCAGTCGGCCGCTCTGACGCGTGGCAAACTGAGCGGGCGGTGGCATTAAGGCTGAATTAAAAACCGAAATATAAAAACACACAACTCCGATCAGCACGGTTGGCTACGTACGGTGCGAAAGAAGTTCAACATACCTACGTGCATACTTACACGGAACAATAATGTCAGGATTAATCATAAACTCACTCAACATCGTGTTTCACCAACCTTTTGTCTCCTAAGGGTCAAAGTTTTCCGATTAAATGACATTTCAGGATGGACGGGGCAGGTGATTGGCCAACATGAAGAGGTTGCCTCTGGGACCACGCTGCCAATGATTCACCCACATGCCCCACTTCGCGAGGATACATTATTAAATATGCTTCTGCATGTCCGTCTGGTAAACACACAGCCTTATGCACGCTTATAGTCCGTTAATCCACTGCTGAGCGAGCCTCCACCCACAACATATTGCCAGTAAAAGGTATTTTACCATACTTCACCAATATGGTCAATTATAGTGGGGGGGGGGGGCGTTGAAGGTGGGGGGAGGTACAGAACAACATTCATTTTTGCTGCACTGCCCTCTACTGCCCCACAACGCCAACTCCGCCTGTCCGTCTCCGTGCTGAAGTGGTCGGACCTTGCAAGCACTGCCACAGCCTCATAAGTTGCTTCGCTCTCCGAGGTCTGACGGGACCAGGCACATTCCGGACGATTTGGTCAGCCCCCCCGCCCCCGACCCCCTGTCCAGAGAAGACATTCTCGATTTTTTTTTTCTTTTTCAAAGCGGTTTGGCTTGATTTCGATTTAAAGCTTTCGTGACTGCAGGGATTCATCTTCTTGGTTCTTTCGGTAAAGTCACGTAGAATAGAAATAATAAAATAATAAAAACTAAAACATAATAAAATAATTCTCACGACGTTTTGGCCACAACGCAAGCAGCCGTCCTCAGGTGAAGAACAGGTCTGACGCCTGCTTGCGTTGTGGCCGAAACGTCGTGAGAATTATTTTATAATGTTTTATTTTTATTATTTTATTATTTCCATTCTACGTGACTTTACTGAAAAAACCAAGAAGACGGTTTGGCTTGAATTTCCGAAGTATTTACATTTGTCCAAAAGGCCATCCTCAACGAGAACGCAGCGACAAAATCGGCGGCCATAAATCCGCGCGCATCAATTTCCCGCGCCCGCCTCTCGGCCGGCACGCGCTGGATGCATTTCGTTGAATAATTTTTTGCGGTAAAACATTTTTTTCCCTCTCTCCCCTATCGGCGCGACCGCTCGCCTCGCGCGATCACTCGTCGGGCCCGTGGCGGCGCGGCCAGTGAGAGGAGCCTCGGTGGCCGAGATTGACCGTTTTAATTAAGTCTCCGTGCAAGTTAAATTTCGATTTAAAGCTTTCGTGACTGCAGGGATTCATCTTCTTGGTTCTTTCGGTGAAGTCACGTAGAATGGAAATAATGAAATAATAAAAATAAAACATAATAAAATAATTCTCACGACGTTTCGGCCACAATGCAAGTAGCCGTCCTCAGGTGGAGAACAGGTCTGTCGAGGAGACAGAGTCTGACAGACCTGTTCTCCACCTGAGGACGGCTACTTGCGTTGTGGCCGAAACGTCGTGAGAATTATTTTATTATGTTTTATTTTTATTATTTAATTATCTCCGTGCACGGCTTGCGGAGGAGCCCGCGTCACGATCAAAAGGCTGGTGGTGCTGGAGGAGGAGGAGGAGGAGAGGAGCCGGTGGAGAGACGGGGGGAGGGTCGTTGCAGAGCAACTAGGTGAGAACCGTATGTCATCGGCACCCAGCGCTCTGCTCGCGCGTAAAAAAAAATAGCAACGTTCATAACGCAAGTCCCTGCCTCCCGCGCGCCCACACTGCCGCTCCGACGCGACGTTTGCAGTCACGGGCGCGGGGACGGAAATAAATGCCCCCGTTAATTGCCGGCGCTCATAATGTTACAATATGAACGGAGAGAAAATAGGGCGCCGCACGTACCCTGAGAGTACGCGACATGCAGGGAGGGACGCGCGAGCCAAGGTGACATTTTCAACGTTACACATGTTTTATTTACAGCCCCCTTCATCGATCCGTCGCTGGGTAGGTAAAGGTTCCCGACGTCGCATCAGTCGTGGAGGTTGTTTGACCATACTTCACCACTCTGGTTAATGCGGGTTGGTGAAGTTGGGGGGGGGGGGGGGTTCCCATGACCGGTTCACACATTCAGCACTGATGTTGGCCGTGGCCGGCGATAGGGTCATAACACATCGCCCTCATCACCGCACTACAAGGCCGTAGCCATGGAGTCAACATTGGGGGGACCAAATCTTCCAGGGGGTCTGGGGGTCCCCCCCCCCCAGAAAAAAATATAAATTTGAAAACAAATTTCCTGCCTAAAATATTTAAAAACTTCACTAACACACAGGATGGACTTTATTTGTTTACAATAATGTCTAATAGTGTATTGTATTACATTGCTGATTTTCTTTTTTACCTTTTCTTGTTTCACTGTATGTAATGGCAGAGATTAGGGATTAATAAAGTACAACCATAACCACAATCATATAAACAGACATCTATTTTATAGCAATATATTTGGGGGGACATTTTGAGCATATTTGAATATTGGGGGGGGGGGGGATGTATCCCCGCCAATAAATATTATAATTACAGCCTTGCCGCACTACCAGTATACTCCCTACAAATAATGTATATACTGTGATTGATTCAGGATATATTTGTTACTTATACAGTATATAACAAATATACAGAGGTTCCCTTATCACATGGGATGCATTTGGGCTGCTTTGTCGTCTAAAAGAGTTAGCCATACCAGAGCTCTTTCTCGCAGTTTTGTTTCAGCAATGGACTAATCTTTGCACACCAAAGTGCACACGGTACAGCCCTGTTTAAACAAAAATAAATTAAAGCACCTCTCCCTAATGTTTTTTTACCAGGACCTCTACCACATGCCCGTGCTTTGATAAGACCCTATATTTTACAAAACAAAAAGCCAGATGGGGTTAGTTTTTTTTGGCCCGACTTAAATTCCTTTCGCCAACATTTATATTTTTAAAAAAACGAAAGCTTAACTTCCTGCAGAAGGACCCAGCGTTACTCGCACTGTCACTCTCACCGAGCACAAGGACATCCGGCTCAACGTGAAAGCCGTTTCTCCGTGCCGACGGCGACCTCTTCTGTGTCTCTCATCGCGAGCGCCGAACGCGTGTCTGGCCCTACACGGGTAGCGTAGCTGGTGAGTGTGCAGGCGGTGCAAACGCAACAAGGACCCTCTGGCCAGAGTGACCGAAGAACGAGGCTACAAGGAGCAGGGGGAAGGTCGGGGCAAGCGCCGGGCTACGAGAGAGGGGGCAAAAATTGGAGCGCGGTGGTGGCCCCATTTCATTCGCCGTACCAGGCCTCAAGTGGCAACCACGCGGCCTGCGGCCACACTGCTTAGCGCCATGCGGCTGTTGTGCGCGTTTGATCATCACGTTTGTCGATCAGAGACGCACAGCAGAGGTTCGTGAAAAAACACGAGGCGTTTCTACGGGAGGCGGAGGTAATGGCAAGTAACTATTGGACCAGCCCCGTATTTGAAAGCGCACCTTTCCATTCGAATTGGGCTGCCGAGGTGAAACCTTAAAATAAATGAAGCCCGTGGAATGACGTGCCCCTCCTCCATCATTATCATCATCATTCATCATCCGCCATGATAATTATCACCATCAGCCATGATCTATCCACCGCTGGAAGACAAGGGCACCTTGCACAAGCCGCCGTAACTATTGTCACCGCGTCGCAAGCCAAATTCACAAAGCCAGTGGTGAATGTTGAACGCGCGAATCGCAAAGTAACTCCTTTAAAGCTTTCACCTTTCCTGTGTTTTTTTATTTTATTTGCCACTCTAACCCTCCGAAGGTCTTTTCAACTCACCACTCTCGACGTCCGCGGCCCTATTTAGATCGATAGGCTCGCGTTCCGTTACCCCCCCCCACCTCCCAGACCGTTTGGTGCCATCGCCGTGGATTAACGCTGCTGTCATTCGGACACAAACCAGCAACGAGGGCGGGAAATTGTTGGGTTTTCCGCGCTCGATCAGCACTTTGGATTCCGTGGGGGTTTATTTACTGCTCCGCTCCAGCTACATAGATTTCGACTCACAATTCAAAGCCAGGCAGGCATGGGGTCAACATGCATAACTTCCCTAAAATATATATATGGCTGTACCGCCAACTAAACTAAAACTCAACTGGTTATAGAGTCTGCAATTCTCTGTTGTAGCTTTTTGTGGCTTTAGGTCCTTTATTAAACTGTGGCCATGACATAGAACAACAACTCTGCTTATGATTAATGTATAAAGAATATATGTTTTTTATTATATTTCAAAATAAATATGTGTATATACCCTCTCCAGGGTGGAATGGTGTCATATTATTTAGAGCTCATCACCATGAACCCGATGACCTGACTTTGATTTCCGGCCATGGTTATCGGCAGTGGCAAGTCACGTGTCAAGCGTTCATGGACTCTCTCTCTCTCCTCCCTTCACCAACCTGCACTTACAAATATGGTCAAGTTTCGATTTAAAGCTTTCGTGACTGCAGGGATTCATCTTCTTGGTTCTTTCGGTGAAGTCACGTAGAATGGAAGTAATAAAATAATTTAAAATAAATAAATTGTATTATATTATTATATTATGTTTTATTTTTATTATTTTATTATTTCCATTCTACGTGACTTTACCGAAGGAACCAAGAAGAGAAATATGGTCAAGTTTGGTTAAACAACCACATGGCCAACAGGTCTTAGAGAGGCTTTCATCCAGCAGAGGATTGACAATAGGCCATACAATTTTATCAATTATAGTTAATCATGTTGTTGTTATATCATTAAGCCCTTTACAACATGCTAATTTGCCATCCTGGACACACAAACGACCGACGACTATTTTTTTTTTACAGCGGGGTAGAGAATGAGCGCTGAGAACTTTAACAATGTTTACATTTCCACAACCGCTTCTACATTGCCACAAACAGCATGAGACAAATGAATGCTACGCGCGATGTTTCCTCATAACGAACTAAACATCAGTGAATCACAGCCAGTGGGGGAGCGGGGGGGGAGTCTCAGAAAGGCTGCCAAGTGGGCGATTGTTATGAAAGTTTCAGAACGGTGCTCGGTTTTCTGCACAAGCGCTCAACATGATCGGCGTTGATTTGTTTTTTTTCTCCGACTTGCTTCTGATCTCGCCCTCTCACACAATAATGTACAGGGGATGCGTTGCGCATGTAGCGTGCGCAAGTTAATTATGCATTCCTCTCTCGTCAAACAACTGGAGCTGAACGGGAAATGTATCGGAAAATCACATCATCAATTAATGTTGTAATTCTTTACCTTGAATTGCATCCAAATTCAAATCTGTTTAATCTCACGTAATATATGAAAATGTCAATGCGACGGCTTTGAAACTTTGTCGTGTTGTTGTTTTTTTGCCGGGGAGATTGTGCTGCGTGGACGAACAAACGGGGCGCGGGACAGCACAATGGCACAGACACACGGCGAAAAAACGCTGATGGGCATTACAGAGTCCAGATTATTGGGGCAGGATAACGTCATCTTTGCAACAACAACAACAACAACAAAAAACACAACGCACTCTTTATCTGCTCCACATAGCAAAAACGTTTTTTTTTCACCGTAGAAAACACAAACGCAGTAATACCAAAATTCATCTTGGACAGGACAGGACAGACACCTGCTATAACAGCTACGAGCGAGGGACTGGCAGCCTAGATAAATGGGGTTCAGGGGAGGGGGCCCAATGCTAAATAATGAACGCCGGCGAGAGACGTACTTTCATCGTCGGCCAAAATGCATACGAGCCCAGGAACATGCCCGGGCGTAACGGGACAAGTACGCAGGGCCACAGGGAGCCCGGAGAGGTACCGACGGCTCGAAAATTCTTCGTCCCAAAACGGCCCCTTCACGATCCCCCAGTGTGCTTTGCACCGGTCAGCCGAACCGTAAAATCTGACGGTGCGCAAAACGCTTACACCCCCCCCCCACGCGTGCATAGTTCTTTGTTCGGATTAAAGCAAGTTATTTTGCGGAAACTACAGTTACTGTTGTTGTTTTTTTAATATCCCCGAAACAAATTTTAAAGTGGTGTGTTCGTGACTAATCATTTAAGCTCCTTTTGGGTTAGATCGTGGAGGTGTAATGTGACAAGATCTAACCAATCGTGTACCATGATATTGGCCGTGAGAGTCCCACGTGTGAAATGAGCGCGTTCGTACGGTATCCAAAATGTCCACAGCTCTCTCACACACGTTTAAATACCCGCTCTTTCAAAAGTCACTCGCAGAGCAAGGAAGAATAACGTTCTCTTCATGTGCCAAACACAATCATCTTGATTCCATTGGACTGTCGGCTAGTGCAACAATTAATGATAAAAAAAACACTTCCTTAATGTGTGCGTGTGCGGGCAGTCCATGAATTTTTATGCTGTAGGCAAGAGGTCACGAAGAGAAAACCTTCCCTTCACTCTCCTGCGTCTGTTGCAAGCCCGAGGTGCATGACACACATTTTGAGAGCCACCTGGCGCTTCTTACTCACGGAAAAGTATCAAAGTCATCATATTTATTTATACTGGAGGAGTCCTATGAGCTATAAATCTCTTTTTCACAGATGTCCAGTAGGGGCAGTTAAGAACGTATAGGGAAGCTCAATGTTGAGCACTATAGTTTCACGACACATCAAAAAGATAAATGCCCTGTTCCCACAACCCAGGAATGGATCTGGCCCAGGTACGAATCTGGACCATGCTAGAGTCATCGGATCAGTCTCTCACACTTTGTTTGTTTGTTGTAGTACAGAGTTAGACTGATGGCCTTAATCTAAGCTGTCTTGTGGTTGTTGTTGTTGTTGTTTGACTTGCATCCCACTGGGATTTTTGCACACAGCGTTGGTGTACGGTGTTTTTTCTGCAATATTTTGCTGTCTTTTCTTGGATTTTCTGTTTGCACTTAGTCACATATTCACTTTAAGATGTTTTTTGTTCATGTTTTTGTTTTTTGTTTGTTGCGGTTGCACCCGATTCAAGAGCTGAATGGCTCACAGGGCTATACCTAATAAATGAACTTGAACTTGAGCATGGCTCTGAAAGCTCAATCCCTTCCGCTCTGTAATCCGTACCCATCTTTCCCCATCCAAACCTCTACGACGTGATTTTTCAGAAAGAAAATAATCATAATAATCGTTAACTCAGGCTTAGGGTAGGTTAGGCTATCCCAAGCATACATTATTTTCGTTATTTTTGCACGATGTGAAAGCCCAGGATAATTCATTGGTTCAATTGGAGTTGGCATCCAGCCTGCTTGGTGCCGGATTTGCCCGGACATGGCGCCACGGAAACCCGTGTGCAGTAGGCTGGTTCACAAACCGAGCGAGCCTGGCTCGCTTGCCGATGGTCACGGAAACGTAGCAGAAGAGTACCGTGGAGTCTGCAACGCAGACATCTTTGATACGTCTTCTTGGTTCTTTCGGTAAAATCACGTAGAAGGGAAATAATAAAATAATAAAAATAAAACTATAAAATAAAATATTTTATGACGTTTTATTTTTATTATTGTATTATTTCCCTTCTACATGACTTTATCGAAAGAACCAAGAAGATGAATCCCTGCAGTTACGAAAGCTTTAAATTAAAAATCTTTGATACGATCTGTTCACCGTCATAATCATCAACATCAGCCATGGTCAGTCCACTGCTGGATTCAGGCCTCCCCCAAACACCGTCGCCGTCTCTTGATCTGGCTTGTGTTTGCCTCGGCTGCGCCGCGCAAAAATGCGAATTCTCTCTCTCCGCTGACTACAGGAACTGGAGCACAGGCAGCGCTGAATCTACGCGACACGCGCAGCGCAGACACACTGCCGGACTCGTTCTTTTTAGCCGACGAGCGCACTGAGCGCTGATGAAACGGACGTCGTGGAGGAGAAAATCGGCCGTGCCGGTCGGTGGTAGCGCGAGCCTGAAATCCGGCACTAGCGGAGACGAAGGCTCGTGGCTTGCAACTTTAGAGAAGCTCCCCCCGTTGGCCGTCGAGGGGCCACACCCTGGGCTTGGCAGGGAAATGCGGATGCGGTTGTGCAAAGTGCAGACTAATCTCATCATCCATCCTTTCTGCATGAAAGACCGTGTGTTGCTCTCCCCCCCCCCCCTTACGTGTGTGAGATTTTCTCAAGGTGCTCCGGTTTTCCTCCCACGTGTATAAACATCCGTTGACTGGCTGAAAACACACGAATAAATAGAGGATTGCAGAGCATGGGCAATTGTTGGTAGCGCCGGCTCACCAGCTGGCTTGCCTTCCAGCTTGGTCTGTGGTTCCTCAGCGATTGTGAGACGCAAACTTGCGCGAACGACGCTAGAGAAAACTAAACATTATTATGAATATGTGCGGTGCGTGTGCTTAGAGGCAACTGCAAGGGGAACAGAGAGTTGCGTCCCAAATAACACGGATTATGCGTGCTAACATTTCTGATGTTTAGTGAAGCGTCGGGCGGATTTCCAAAGAGATATTTTGCGTGTTGCTGCTATCAGAGGAGGCCACTTCCGCTGAAACGCTGGCAACGCCGTCCGCTCAGTCGATTGAAAACAGCTTACGAGGGATGGCTTAGTCGAGACAATATGAGCAATTAATGCACAATTTGCATTATGGAAACACTGGGATTTGCTGAGGGGGGAAACAGCATTTCTGTGCTGAAGCCATGATTGCTATAATCATCAAAGGATAAATGGCCACAGATGCAAAAATGTCAGTTTATTGTCACGGATCACGGGATCTCCCTAAGGAGGAGAATATTATTCTTATAATTACTCCTGCATGAATAACATGTTACAATATGTCGCACGAGGATAATGTGTTTGCCATGTTGAATGAGCACAGTAAATCATTACTCTCGTGTACCGAGCAATCCAATTGCTTCGCTATCTTCCTTTTCCACCGTCACGCTGCATACCCCGGTTTCAAACGTATCTCGAATACATTTGACGGTGAAATGTACGAGTGCTCAGACAGTCTGAGGCACAACGCGCATTCAGGAAGGTTTGCCTTTCATTGTCACTTGATTTTTTTTTTCAAACCCAACGGAATATTCTTTTGAAATATTTCTTTAATTTAAACTCAAATAGCTTGCGTAAATGTCTTATCGCTCGGGTCACCATGTGCCGTTTGACCTTTCGTGTAACAGATACGCGTGAACAACAATGACAGAAAATATATCGAGTGGCAGGAAGAAGAACACATGGACTCGAGAGAACATCTGCAAGTTCAAACATCGCACATTCTAACTCTGTAGAAAAGTAAGTCTGTTTGGGCAAGACTTGTCGCTGGTTGGGATGATGGCCCATGGCTAGTCAACGGAGTGGCAGCCAGGGTAAGGAATTGCGTCTGGAAGTATGGCTACTGAGGAGGTGGGGCGAAGAAATGGGTTCGTGAGCAGGTGGATTGTGATGTCGCACGACTGTGAGGAATAGCGCCGACTCTGGGGTGGCCCTCATCCAGCAGTGGCTTGGTCATGGACGACGACGACTGTGAATGAGGGAAGAACAGTCGTGGACAACACTTGATACAGCGAGCGTGCTGTGACGGTTCCACCTGAAGACGCAAGCTTGTGTTGCCTCCGAAACGTCGTGATTGTTATGTGATTTTTTATTTTATTTTATTTTTATTTTATTTTTATTCGTTTTAATTTACATTTTTTAGCTACGTGACTTTACCGACAAAACCTAATAATATAGTCGTGGACAGTACTTTGAAAGCCGTGGACTCAGAAGAAGTGTCGTCTTAAGTGAGACGTGGCGATGCACCTTTACTTATCCGTTTCATCTTCATATTTTCGCTTCTGGTGTAACATTACATTGCAATTCCATTCATTAGGAGTGAAGTGCAATGCTGATAAGGCGTTCTGCCTTTTGAAATACGTCAAAACCTGAAACGTTAACGTATTTATCATTAAATTAAGCAGGTTACTTATTTCGCGGCATCACATATGCAAACAAAACAACACGGGATACTATTTATCCAACAGCGTTATCGGTCAATGGCCACTGGCCACTGCAGTGTGACCGCACTCCGCTTCGTAATTGAAACTGTGGCCGGCGCTGTTCCTCGACAATTATTAAATTCTATCTCCAGGGCCATAACGACCATTGCCTTGCGATCCCTGAGCGAAGAATGCCAAACATTCAGCACCATCAGCGCTCGTGTCAACGGCCGTAAGAATCCAAGGTCCCAAGTGATTTTCTCAAAACTAAAATTTGCGGGAAGAGAAAAGTAAACTTTAATTTATTTATGTTTCACGTGTGTGCTCTATCTGAGTATCGGTGTTTGACGTGGCCTTGAGAAAGGACGTTGCTAAGCTCGGAGCACACGCTGCGTTTCGACTCCGGGCAGGGGACGCAGCCAAACTGTGGAAGTTGGGAGCATTCGGTGGTTCTTGGTTACATTTCAGATAGAGCCCACGAAGTTCGCTCCCCCCCCCCCACAAGACAAAGACAAAGATCCCCCATATAGCCTTAACAGACTGTGGGGGCAAGTGCTGTTAGCGAACACCTCTGAAGGCCGGAATGGTACACGAGGGGGTGGGTGGCCAGCACCACGCCCGACCGCCTTTGTCTCCCCAGTGGCGATGTTTACTCACCGCACCAGGTACTCATTTCAGGCTGAGTCGACTTAGGGGAGGCCCAGGACCGGTTCAGATAATCGTCACCGGTGTTGGCCGTGAGCGGGAATCGAACCCGGATCGCCAGGTTCATAGCGCAGCGCGCTAACCGCTACACTACCGCTCCCCACCCACACTTCGTCACAGACATGAAGAGTTCAGCTGCACTCCGACAACCGTATTCTCTGGATTATACAACGCGCCGCAAAGTGACACGTATCCCACTGCGATGAACACGGTTGGCTACATTACAGCACGAAGTTCAACGTACGTACATACAATACAGTTGAACGAACGTGGTCGCAAATGCACACCGAATGCTGGATACTAAGACACACTCACAGCGTTTGCATTAGAAATCAGGGTGTAAAATCCGAAAGAAAGTCAAATATATTAAAACTTAACAAGCGCTGGCGGCTGACTTGGCATTGACGTGCGAGTTCTACTGTTTGTGACCGACTGTGTTCCGTTACAGGGCGCTTCATCGGCATTGGTGTCACACTGTTAAAAGGGGGAGAGAGAGAAAATAAAAACTTGACTAAAAAAAACCCCACAATAATTTACGTACAAATATTTTGTCCGGACGCCCATGACACCCGCAAGTAGCTGCATCCCTGACTCTGAGAGCACGTCCTGGCCACCAGGAGTGTCGGGACACAAAGCCTCAAGTGGCCCACGGGACCAAATAACAAAAAAGGAAACGAAAAAAGAAATCTCTTGCATTGCCGGTTGCACTCGAGTATGAAACGATTGCAGCTGCGTCAAGTGGGGTGCCGTGAGCTGTGTGCGAGCACCCCCACGTCTTTAATCTCGTGAGTCCAAATTGAAGCCTTGTTTGCATTTCCCAGACAGCCTTGGCTCCAAATATGTTCAGGCAACTTCTTGGTTCTTTCGGTAAAGTCACGTAGAATGGAAATAATAATTTTAAAAAACCAAGAAGAAGATGAATCCCTGCAGTCACGAAAGCTTTAAATCGAAAAATGTTCAGGCAAGTTTGTTTTCAGATACATTGCGAAAGATTATTCTATTAGACCGATTAACGATTCAATTCGCTGCTGTACGAAGGCTTCCCCGTGCCTGTCATTGGGGTTGTTTGGCCATTCTTCACCACGCTGGTCAATGCGGTTTGTTGCAGGGGATGTCCAGGACGAAGTCAAATGTCACCCGCCGCTGATGTTAACCGTGGCTAGGTATCAAACTTACATTGCCGGGGTCATTGCAAAGTGTACAATTACACCGCTCAAATTCCTTTTCAGATATCTCTGTTCTCACGTAGATTACTGCATGTTAAAAAAAATATCACACAATGAATGCAATCACAAACCCTTCGCCTACATTCCCACAATGTTCTAGATTTGAAGCTTTCGTGACTGCAAGGAATCATCTTCTAAGGTTTTGTTTTTTTTCGGTAAAGTCACGTAGAAAGTAAAATAAAATAAAAACAAAAATCACGACGTTTCGGAGGCAACACAAGTCTCCGTCATCAGGTGGGACCGTCACAGCCAGATTAGCTGTGATACAGCTGTGATACAGCTAATCTGGCTGTGACGGTCCCACCTGATGACGGAAACTTGTGTTGCCTCCGAAACGTCGTGATTTTTGTTTTTTTATTTTATTTTACTTTCTACGTGACTTTACCGAAAAAAAGAAAAAAAAACCTAAGAAGATGATTCCCACAATGCATAAAAAAACTAATTGTGACTTATAAAAAATAATGAGCCTTGAAAAATAACTTTTAAAAACTATTAAATGTTTGCATCTTGTTTTCATGATACATCTGTTGGCGTTATAAGGTTACGACTCCTTCCTCTTAATAATAATTAAGGTCGTTTGTTTCATTATTTTCTGCCAGACTTAATTCAAGTATATTTTTTTCCCTTTTGCCTACTAAAAGGACGGTATCCGTGACCACTCTCATTGGGGCCCTATTAGCAGGCACAAGATGGCTTTGCGGCAGGACAGGTAATCTTCTTTAAATGAGGCCATTTGAGAGCTGAAAGCATGCCTTCAGGAAGAGAACAGTGGCAGTGAAACATGAAAGTCACGCTGGGGATAAAAAAAATTCCCTGACGGAATCCGCCGCGAAAGACGTTGGCAAGGCATATAGATTTCAGGATTTGCATACAAAATGCACACTTCCCTTGCATGCCTGGCTGAACAAAAGTCTATTCAATGTGGGATCAAGTGGGTCAGGAATAACATTTACATCATTTCAAAACGAGATGCTGCCGTACTGTAACGGTTGTCGCTTTCGACTTGCAACCCACGAATCGCCGGTTCGATGCGATTTCTCAGTGTGGCAGTTGAGAAAATTGGCTACTGGCACGTTTATTAAATCCCCCCCCTCCTCCTCTTCAGATTGGGGCGAGAGGGGTGGAAGGCCCAGGGTGGGAGGGCCCAAGTGGGCTCCATTTATTTCCTTGCAACAGGGACGTGTGTTCTGAGCACACCAAACACGAGTCTAAAGGCTTAGGAAAAATATATAATATTAGCCTACTTTACCTGAAAAAGCCCCACTGAGTCTCAAGACTATTTAAGAAGGGCCCTGCTACATTAGGATGTTTGGCCAATGCCAGTCATGATTATTTGGATTGTGAGAGTAAACCGGGAGAGCCCGGAGAAAACCCACCGTGCGCATGAGAGGGTGACGCTCGGCACGGCCATCTCCTGGTCACGCTACGGCCCCGCGCATCTACAACACCTGGTGGGTCAAGCCCTCGTGGTCAGCCATCCAATTACTGACCAGGCTCAGACCGGCTTAGCTTCCGAGATAACCCGACAAAATCGAGCACGTTCAGGGCGATGAGGTCAAAGTGAAAAACCGATATCGCTCACGGTAACAAGACATGAGATTTTCAATTCGCGTGAAACATCCCTTGGCCAGGGTGCACAGCGGGGGGAGGGGGTGAAGGGGTCACGGCTCCTCCGTTTCGCCGAACAGTTTTCAGATTTGACGCTGGAGGTCACGAGGCCTCGCTAAAAAAAATTGCGCCATGACGGTTACGGGCGGTGCAATCAAATCCCAGGCAAAATAAAGATTAATTGACGGCACGTAGGCCGCGTGCCTTGATTATCGATGATCAGCTTCCGTTTGCGAAGCCATGGTGACCCCTGGCAAGAGGACGAGGCTTGAAAAGAGAGAGGCGGACAGTGAACAGAACGAAGAGGTGAGCTGGGAAGTGTGCCGTCTATCTGCAGGGGACAGCCGAGGAAGATGCTATTTTAAGACTGTATAACTCTGTGATTAAAGTGCTGCCGTTGCAGTGGTCATAGGTGTGGACTACTAATCATAGAATGTACCATGTTGTTTACACGGGTGCGTGCGTGCGTGCTATCCTGTTGTTTTGCCGCATCGAGTCAAAGTGACCGCGGGACAACATGATGCCCGGTGGTTTACACGCATTCTCGTGTATTTGAGATTTCATTTGCCGCGTGAAATCGAAGTAACCACAATACTCCATAGTTTTTCAAATCAAACGCCTCCCGGTACCACGTGTTATTGAGTGCGAATCTGTCGCTGTCCGCGATGACTCCAGGATAAGAGAGCTCACATCGTGGGTTTCATCTGCGAGCGGGTGGGTGGGTGGGTGGGTGTGTGGGTGGGTGGTTGGGTGTGTGTGTGTGTGGGTGTGTGGGTGGGTGTGTGGGTGGGTGGGTGGGTGTGTGGGTGGGTGTGTGGGTGGGTGTGTGTGTGGTGGAGAAACAGGAGTAGTCGGTTCACAGTACCCCATCCACCTGGCCCTTGGAAAGAACAGGCAAGTCGGCCAAATAGAACCGGGAAGTATCAGCGCAGGTAGTGGCGCCGTACCCACAACAGTGGTCACGTGGGGCAGGGCAGGGCAGGGGCAAGGCACGTCGCCGGGAGAAGCGACGGTCGAGATCAGCGACGGCGTGGCAGCCAAGGGAGGGGACGCACCGAAGAGTACACGCCCCATCGTGGAGACAGCGTGGGGGGGGGGGGGGGTAGGGGGTGTCGCTCGCTACTTGGAGCTCTCCCACCTTTGCAGGTGAAGCAGGAGACGTGGAAGTGGCGATTCTCCACGCGGAGCACCTCCCCGCGGCACAGGTCGCGGCACTTGTAGCAGTGGATCGCGGGCTTGTCCCCCAGCACGCTCTGACGCTCGTCCTGACTCTCGGCCACTGCTCATTCCATGGGGGGGGGGGGTGCGATTGTTTTGGAGGGGCAAATGGGGAGCCGGGGGGGGGGGGGGGTAGGGTGCAAAAGGTGAGACGGTGAAATGCAAACATTGCACATGAGACGATTGAAATGCGGTTAAATTGCATCCGATTTGGTTGCGAGACTTGTTGTTCAACTTAACGGAAAGCTTCAACAGTGACGAATTGGCACGTTAAACGCTGGTGCACTTGGCAATGTCGTACTGCGTTTCGCTATGCCAGGTGGCGGAGGGAGTCACGACACGAATCCGGCCAGATAATCACTTGGCCTAACCCAAAGCTCAATTTTTAATCGCAAACAAGGCTCTTGACGAATATCGGCTCCGTGCCCGACTGTTCGCTCCACGTGCAAGGGAGCTTCTTCAGGAGCCTTGAAAAACTTTGAGCAGCTCCCAAGCAAGTGGGAGCGGAACGTCGGACACGGCAGCGATCAACACACGGTACGAGCACAAAGCACTTTGGAGAGCTACAGGGCACAACTGCAAACACCGCCAGCATCGAGAGCCATCAGTTTCTACCCCAAGCAAGGCGACGTGGCATGCGTACCCTAACGTACGCCGATTTGCTCGTCACGATCTTGTTCCTTTCTTTCTCACTAGCCTACAGTGTATTTGCACTAAATCTGAAATATTCAATCGAAAATAATGTTACGGTCATGATTATTGGGTCCATGTTTGTGGGGAATATTATCAATTTTTTATACTTTTTAGGCATAAGCAATAAAAAAAAATAATACTTAGTACCCAGGAACAAATGTAAATCAACAACTTTTTTTTCGTGGTCGATCGGTTGGACTCGGATACAATTGGCGACCGCCTCGACATCCTGGCACCCCGAAGGTGGGAAACCCCCTGTGCCGTCGCCCCAACCATGGCCTGACTGGTGATGTTGACGACGTCATCAAGCCCCGCCCCCTCACCTCCTGTCCAGCGGCACACGTGAAAACGGAGGTGAGACTTTTTTTGTTTGTTTGCCAAACTCTTGGTCGCATTGTCCAATTAGCCGATCATCGGCAGGGGAATCGATTGCTAAACATAATTAGAAAGCCCAGCTCTGGAATAATGCCATCTCAACCCCACCCGCCCATCGTTGGGTACGTTACTTGTACCCCGACCTCGCTGTGTCAGGGGGGGCATGGCCTGGGAAAGCTGACATCCACCCCCCACGATCACGACCCTGCTCCCGCTCAATGTATGCCATGAAATTACCGCCGGAACTTGTAAAACTGGAGCATGTAAATGCTGTAACTTCTCACGACCTCGGCTACGTTCGACTGCAAGCTAATTATTATTTCGTCGTGAGCTTACTTTTTAAGTCTCGTAAGGCCCTCCCAGAGACAACACTGATTAAGCATATTGTCCCTTGGCTTTGCACAAGAGTGGGCCCAGGGAAAACCCACTAACGAGATGCCAATTCAATGGCATCATTATTATCATCATCAGCCGTGATCTCTCCACTGCTGGATGAAGGCCTATCCAGGCCATTGGCATCACACACAGCCCCGTGATGCCACAACATCCATTTCACTCCCGCACATGAAGCTGGAGTCTCTGCTATGAAAGTCATCGCCCAAAACATTACCCTGTTATATATTTGTACATGTAAGGCAACGTTATTGACAATGTATTGAATGGTTTGTTATTGTGGTGGTCATCCTCGTAGGCTTGATTCTCTCCTTTTTCTGCCATTCCATCACAAATCTCGTCCATCATCAGTCATCGATCCTTACTTCCCAAACTTGCGTTCTTTAATAGTCACTATACATGAAGACTAGAAGCTTATACGTGTACGTACATAGAGTATGTGTAGGTGCATACAATTAAATGAGTGGGTGGGCAATCTATGGGCTGGTTTTGACCACCCGGGTCTCATCAACATGTGTGTGAACATTGCTAACTGAACAACATTAAGTTATTATGCAAGGTGGATAGGGTGATAAAATAACAACATAAATTGTCATGGATGCCTAATGACGGGCAGCAAATACCTTGCAACCTCCCGTGGAATGAATGAATGATCAAGCGTGTACCCCAACACAGTCACGATGCGTGTCAACCTGCTTTGTCTTTACAGCAAACGCAAGCAAACGTCGGCCCCTGTCCACAGACAACCACAATCCTTCCCATCCCACACCACAAGTGCGACGTCACTGTTGATGGAACTTGACAAAGGGGCCGTCCATAAATGACGTCACACGATTTTGGACGATTTTTGACCCCCCCCCCCAGGTGACGTCATTTATGGACGGCCCCAAAGCTGTCCGCGTAAGCGTTTGTACATTAAAAAAAGACCGCATATACGAAACCGACAAAAAAATCAAGTGAGAATTAGCATCGCCATACGGGGAAAGAGACTAATAGCTTCCAAGTTCACTGGATGCTATTCCAAGTGCAATGCGTGCGAAAGAATTTCATTATCGGCGTCACACCTACGAGGCATCGTGGCAAAAAAAAAACCCGACAGCCCAGTCACCACCAACGTCTGCCCTACTTTCCCCTACAACAGCCCGCGACGGATTCCCGCTGGGCATTGCTGACGTCACCACGTGCTGTACCCCCAGCAGTTGGCTTCAACACTAAACCTGTCTCATTTGAATTATAATTACGATTTTTTTTTCTAAATCATAAATAACCGTTGAATAGCGTACACCGATCCTTTATAGTAGAGAGGCCGTATGTTCGCGTAAGGCCAGTTTCCTGCTTTGTGTTTCTTGACAGCACCAGGTCCACTCGTAAAAGAACGTTTCGCAAAAACTCTGCGCGATGACCCCACATTGCTATCGATGGTAGGGTCGGTCTCTTTTAGAGACGTCGCAATGTTTAGCCGAGCGTGTTCCCAGTTATGGCAGGAACCAGTAGAAATACATCTGACAATTTACCATTTGGACTCAGATGCTGCCATGGGCGTGATCGTTTGCACGCTGAGCTTGCAATACAGATGTCGCCTGTCCACATGTTACCTGTTCACATGTTACCTGTTCATTCTCTCGGTGGGGCGTGGCAGTCGAAGCAATGGGCAAGTCATTTTATTTCTTGCTGTGGTTGTCCCACCTGATGACGGAAGCTTGTGTTGCTTCCGAAACGTCGTGATTTAATTTAGTTATTTCTATTTTTGTATTCTTATTTTATTTTTTCACCTACGTGACTTTACCGAAAGAACCAAAGAGTATGGATCCTTGCAGTCACGAAAACTTTAAATCTAGAATGGGCAAGTTTCTTCATTCCCCCCACCCCCTATCCTACCCCATATCCCCCATGCCTCTGTCTACCCAACAGTGCTGTATGAATGTGTGCTGCGCTATTAGTCGATCGGCAGGCCACGTGCGTTTGGGTAGATTGTGGGTACTTCAACCTCCTCCAAACGAAGGTTTTCCTGCCATTTGCATTCCAACTTCGCCGGACAACAGCCTGTGGAAGGTGACATCCCAGAACTACAATTGAAATTTCCTTCAATTGCCTCTTATCCACAACGAGATAAAAAGCAATTGCACATCGTGTGGGAATCAAATCGATCATTTACGTTTCAGAATCTGAAATTGGGATATTAATAATTTTCGTTAAATAAATATATGTGATGGGTTTTGTATGCAGTCATTGGTGACCAGGATGAGAATATCAAGTCACTAGGGTTCAGAACTCAGTTTGTTTCTGGGTGGGAGAAACACAGATTCAACTCCTGACACAAAACCAATCCATCGAACCACATGGACCCAACCCCCGCTTTGTCTACATTTTCAAAATTATTTTACAACAGCGCATTTCTACATGCTGAGAATAGCTTGTGGAAGGCGATATCATCGGGCTCTACTTTTGAGATTCTGTCCAGTTAACTGCTTTAATCCACACGAGAAGGGGGAGGGGGGGGCAGGAACCACTTTCCCATTGTCACACGATGACGAACATTTAACGTGATAATTGTTTGAGCAGTCGTTGATGAATAGGTTCAATACGATCAACTCGGCCACACTTGAGAACCCAGTTCAATAACGGGCAGCGGGAAGCCAGAATCAAATCTGGAATATCACCGTTACCAGCTCAGTGCTCCAACCCCCGAGATCGGCCAGCCACCTCAAGTTTGTGTAACTTCTCAAAGAAATTCAACCCTCGGGAAAATGCCTCCACTGCCTCGGCCTCTGTATATTGAGCGATAGAAATGGCGCAAACAGCGGTTGTGTGACTGGATGGCTTGTGGTGGGTCAGAATTAAGGTTAACCCAACCCTTTATAAACCCATATGGCTGCAAGAAGAAATACGACAAACTATGTTCCGAGAGAGGGGCGCACCGCAGTGGTGAGATGTTTACTCCCTCACCTGGTATGGAGGAGTTCATGGGTTCGATTCCCACCCTGACGCCTGCTGTATATTTGTAATATCCATGCTCTCCCCGTGGTCACGTAAATTTTTCTCCGGGCCCTCTGGGTTTTCCCTCCACGTTTAGGATCAACGTGCGTTTAGAGTATTTGGGTGCTATAGTATTTCCACAAGATAAGCCACTTCGTCGTTGAGCTATCATTTGTGACCAGGTCGCTTCTGAAAGAGAGCCATGTAGCTGAGTGGGCTTTACCTGGTAAAATTAAATAGTTTAGTTTAGAAGTGCCCTTTGCATGCAGCGGTATGAGAACCGTACATGGGGCACTCCTTTACAGTTTCCCAATCAATATTATTAAAGGGAAATGGTCACACACAATCCCGCTACGCGCGCACGTTCCCACACATTCGCCGGGCACACTCCCATTCACCCACACAATGCCACACTCACTTACTTGTCAACAAATAGACTCGGTAGTTCTCGCACTCTCTCCCCGTACAGCCCCTTTTACGGAGGTCACTGGGTCCATGTACTTACGGCAATAACCTCAGCAGTAATTCACTGTTGGCGATCATCATTATCATCATCATCATCATAACTCATCTGTTGCTGATAATTGCTTGTCATTCGTCTCTGTGTAAGTGCCTCCTCTTCCACTACATCAATTCATATTTGTCTCAGCCATCCTCTTCTTCTGTTGCCTTCCACTAACACTGCCATTGCTTTTGCTCGATTGCTGTTTGGTGCCATGTTCTTGACATTACCAGGCCATACAGCAGTCTTTTTGTTCAGCAGAGGCCCAAAAGCTCCAAACCACACAAAGCA
The DNA here is from genome assembly GCF_964198595.1 of Lampetra fluviatilis. Lineage (NCBI taxonomy): Eukaryota > Metazoa > Chordata > Hyperoartia > Petromyzontiformes > Petromyzontidae > Lampetra > Lampetra fluviatilis. The sequence continues at coordinate 3,627,330 of NC_136278.1, read as the reverse complement.
GTCAGCAAGAAACAGGATTTTTTATGAAATCTTAAGAGACGAGTGGAGATGATTCCAAAATGGAGCAGTTTCAACTTCTGAATTCCACCAATAATTTATATTATTGCTCGTCCCACCTTAGAGTTCCTTCTCGTTAGCTCACACATTCGGAAGACTTGCTAAAATTCGTCCCGGCTGCCCCTGCACGCGAACTTCAGGCAGGCTAAATTTCGATTTATTACTTCTCTTCTACGTGACTTTACCGAAAGAACCAAGAAGACTTCAGGCAGGCGTTCGCCCGCCCGCCCGCCCGGTTGCACGTACGCCACCCACCAATGTGAGCGATCATCCGTCCGTCCACGCACGCTCGCAAGGAGCAGTGGGCGATGGAGGATGCCGTGTGCTCGGTGGCAGATGACGGGGAGCTCTGCATGCTGATATGAGCTACCCGTCGGAGGCCGTCGGACTGCGAGAAGGGCTGCGTGCAGAACGAGAGAGAGCGAGAGAGTGAGCGAGAGAGTGAGTGAGAGAGTGACCGAGAGAGTGAGCGAGAGAGTGAGCGAGAAAGTGAGTGAGAGAGCGAGCGAGAGAGCGAGAGAGTGAGCGAGGGAGTGAGCGAGCGAGGGAGTGACCGAGAGAGTGACCGAGAGAGTGAGCGAGAGAGTGAGCGAGAGGTGGGGGTTTTACATAAAGCTAAGTTTAAAAAAAAAATTATGAAATGATGAACGAAGCAAAGTGCCGAATACACCGAGCATCTTATTGTTTCCACTGATCGTAAAAAAAAACAATCGTGGGACTGACCGAGGAACCGTCTGATTATAACCGTCATGGCCCCCAGGGGGAGTCGTGCTCTCCTTGGTGGAAAAGCCTTTGATTTATCGGAACACTTTCACTTGTAGCAGATGTATCCAGCCTTCTGGCAATCAGTGTGAATGGGGATAATTACTTAACGAGAGGTGGACATTGGCAAAGGGACACTAATGCAGACAAGGCATATTTAGGAGCAAGCGGGTTGGAGTGTTAAAGGTGGCTTTAAATGCTGGCACGGTCCATGACAACGGAAGATCCAGCGTAGAAAATGCTAAATTCTGAATTGGTATTTTAGCGGCAAATGTGTACACGGTGTCTGCTCCATGTTCAAAAATAGCACACAGCTGCTATTTATACCCTCAGTGACTTGGTGTTGCACTGAATCACTGTGACTTGTCATTCATCACTCACCCACCTTCCCGCACACATACACGCCCACACACGCACACACGCACACTACCTAACTACGTGCACATTATAGGAACTCGTCATTCTTTGCGACAATTTGCACACGTCTAGCGATGGTGCAGGACGCGCTGTATCCCCAGAAGGAGTGACAGCGAACGATCGACGAGACTGATGATGGAATGGCAGCAGGAGGAACGGTTCCGAGGCGGACGAACATCACGGAGATGGAGTTGTGAGCTTCAGCTCGTGTGCTGGAAGCTGGAGGGATTGTTGCATTGCGACGCACTGTGGGGGAATGGTGAAAACTCGGGGAAGCCTTCATCCAACAGAGGATGCAGCATCGCTGATGATTATCGACGGATGTGTATTTTATATAAAAAAAATATGCTGCATCAAAACATGGGACCTTTTTGCCGGTATAAAAATATGAAAAAATAGGAATCGCTTTAACACTTTCTTTTGATTTAATCCTTTCTGGCAATAAAACGGGAGGTGTTCAGATGTTCAAACACCAAATAGAAACCTTTTGCAAAGAATAAAGTCTGCATTACCCACACACAGCACTCGTGGTGAACATGCAAACACACATGGCTCTGATAATATATGGGCATCGTCTGTGAAACTGATTGGGCTACACTAGACAGCCTTCTTCATGGCCAAGCCTCTCCAGTGTCAGACCAGAGAACGCCAAAAGGCGAACAGCACCAAGACAATGCCACACGCATCAGAGCATTGAGAGCTCGGGGTGAGCAGCTACATGACGGGACCTTGCTTGCCAGTATCAAAGTGTGAAAAAATACTAGGTTTACACCATTGGAACCTCCTTTGCCAGTAGCAAAATGTGATAATTGTTTTTTTACCCTTTTATCTGGCAACAAAACTGACACCTTTTTTTACAAGGAGTCTGGTCCAACACCATGTGAGACGAGGCTCTAAGGAAAGCTGTCTCGGGTGTGGACCAATCAATTTCAAGGACAGTGCATACAGGTATTGTGGTCAATGCAAACATGACTCCTTGTAAAAAAAGGTGTTAGTTTTGTTGCCAGATAAAAGGGTAAAAAACCAACTATTATTAAAATACTAGGTTGTTTATTTGCATGTTTTGTTTGCACTGTGCATGGTTAATGCAGACAAGATTCCTCGCAAAACGTTTATATTTGGTGTTTGAACATCTTAACACCTGATGAAGGAAGCTTGTGTTGCCTCTGAAACGTCGTGATTTATTATTTATTTCTGTTATTATTTATCATTGTTTATTATTTACTTATTTATCCTTACGTGACTTTACCGAAAGAACTAAGAGTATGAATCCTTGCAGTCACGAAAGCTTCAAATCTAGAATCTTAACACCTGCTGTTTTATTGACAGAAAGGGTCAAACCGATTCTTATATTTTTTTCATGCGAAACCATGTGTGCTGTATATTTGGTTAATGTGGCGCTGTGGATGATATTTTGACGATTTAAAATTAAACAACATGAGTGCGATAAGATACAGGGGCAAGGTTTCCAGTTCAAATTAAACGCACCGACTACTGACGAACAAAACAAGGCAGAGCGATGTCACAATGAGTAGACTTCCCAATTAAATGTAAAACCCCCATGAAACAGAAAATGTATCTGACAACCCAGTTGGCACTTCACTTATTTATTTTGTTATTGATGCCATTACATAGGTCGCATGCAGCAAAAGCACTCAATCAATGCATTCGCCCAATTACTTTTGCGATGATGACCAGATATAAATGACACGCTGCGTCAGCCAGTGTTTCAAACCTTCTCACCGAGCGCTCAGTCACTCACGGGAGAGACGTGTGATCGTGTAGACGCGTCTCATATTTTTTCATTACAAGTGGCAGACGAACTGTTACCTCCAGGAGCTTTGTTCGCCCCGGATAATGTTTCTCCTTCCAATTTCTGGTGGCAGATGCCCTTCCCATTAACATTTCAGCCGCGCATTAAATAATAACAACCGATGACACCGTGCGTACGCAACTGAAGAAAAGGAAGAGAGATGTGATACTGCATTATTATTTAAAATGTAAATGCAACTTAAAATACTGGGGGGGGGAACAAAACGCAACAAGCAAGAACGCCTACGCATATGATAGAATCGAACAGTGGATATTCACGTCAACCGCGAAATTCAACCCAGCGCACATCTACACTTGCGATGCATTATTAACGAGGCCCATTTGACCGAATCAAAAGCATTTATCTCGCAGGAATATCCCGAACGGCTGATGCGTGTGAGGCGGTGTTCCATTGCCGACACTGCGAGGTACAATCCGAGGGAAATTTATATCCGGAGCAAAAGACGCTGAGTCCCATTGCTTTGTGTGCACGAGTGTCGAACTCTTTTCAAACCGTACGAAGCAAACCGTGATATAATCGAAGGTACTGGGGCAGGCGGGGGGACAAATGTATTCGGAGAAACTTTGTTGTGAAAATACTTTGCAAAATGTATTCGTTAAGACTGATTAACGATTCAATTCGCCGCTGCACGAAGGCTTTCCCCTGTACCGTGCCGGTTGTTGGAGTCGTTGAGCCATACTTCGCCACGCTGGTAAATGCGGGTCATTGCAGGGGACGCCCAGGACGCAATCAGATGTCACCCGCCACTGATGATAGCCGTGGCTAGGTATTAAACTTACGTTGCCGGTTTATTTGCAAAGTACATTAAAGCCTAATGGAGGGAGAGAGAACACCACACTCCTTCAACGCTGTGTGCTGTTGGCTCATTGGCCCACGTTGATCTGCTAACGACATTCTGCGCCTCCATTGTTCACGGAATTGTATTCTAAAAGAGCCCTCCTGACTTGTTGCCACAAGCGATTTTCAGCATTCAGAAGCTCGTGTTATGTTGAACAAACGGGAAAACAGAATCGTGTCGATGTGTGCAGGCGAACATAATGTGAGCGTTGAATTGTAGTTAAACGCCAGCGGTAATTGTTTGTATCATTAGTTTACGAATACATGATGAGTACATATTCAGAAGTTAACGATGCATTGATTTTTAAAACAACATTTTTTTTTATGCTCGCAATGAATGCATCGAACCATTTGCACAAGAACCGAATATGAAGCAACAGAATCGATGCTTGAATCATAATTGCAATTCCGAATCATGACAATCCATGGAATTGCTGTGCGAGTGGAATCACAACTTGCCTTATCCATTTGTGTTGTAAAATAATAATAGATTTGCATGATAGTTTCACATTAAGCCAGAGTTTAATTACAAAAAAAAGTATTAGACAATATCTTTTAACAACGATAATTTTTTTCCATTATGCCAGCTTTGTTTCCATATCGCCCAACATTTTTTTAAATTGCTCTCAATGGACTGGTGAAATTTGCTAGCCGTCTTAATAATAATAACGGCCACTATTCTAAAGCCACATTTATCAAGCATTTCTCACAATTACTGCTTTGGCAATGAACTCGAGTGCCATTAAACTGAGAAGAAAATATATAGCGTAGCACGGGGAAGGCACGCTTACCCAAATTACCCGCCATCCACTCCGCAATGGACTGGCAAACACATCGCCACAGGGAGCAACGCTAAGCAAAGGGTATTGAATGCTGCGCAGACAACTGACTGTTCTCTATAGAGCCTGTCCCGTGGACCACCCACTGTGTGAGCAGTGAGTGTGTAGCCCTATACGTTAAAGATGCACAGGATCTAATGAGGGTACAGGGAATACTCAGAGTTAAATAGAGTTAAGATTCATGAACAGAGAGGCATTGAGGGTGGGTTGGGTTACAGTCTATTCTAGATAAAACTTTGTGAGCCGTTTGCTTAATCACAAAAGACCATTTGAAATTTCTGCACGCTGCTTTGAAACATTATCAGTTTCGGGAAAAAGCTAATCAGTCCAAATTGAACTTACTTGCTGTTACGCAATAAAAATTGCATTAAATTCTTACAAATGTATACGGCCATCTCAAGCGGGAGGTTATGTTCTTGTGAAGATTACGTTTATTCGGGTTTTGGCTGAGTATAGAGCATCCACGGCTGGAGGAAGTCAAACACATTGAACATTTGACACATGTGCGGGGCGCAGCACTTTTGTCAATCCAGTGCTGGATGAGGGCCTCCCCACGCTGTGTGCGGGTAGTGGGGGTTATGTGACAATACATCAGCACGGCTGGTAAGTGCGGGGTAGGTCAAGGCGGAGAGATCAGGCGACGGAACATAGAAGTGCAGTACAACAACAGATTTTACTGCACTGCGCTCTGCTACCCACAGTGCAGCTGGGTGGTCACCCATCCAGGCACTATCCAGGCTCAACGTGTACTAGGCTTCCGAGATCTGACGAGATCATTTAAATGTGTCGGCGATTTTGTTACAGACAAAAATCTAAACGGCAGCCTCCTGGAAAAATCAACACACCGCATGCCCCGTACTCTGCAGAATTCCTCACGTACAATCACAAATGCCTCACCGTTACAGATTAAAACACGTGACTCGGCCTGCCAACTGCACAACCCAGCCCCTACAAATCCCGGGCTGCTGTGAATATTTTAGTCCGGCAATGTCCATTTGAAGGTCACGTCGGACATTTGAATAAATGGCAATGGAATCCTGATGGCAATGTAATTGCCGGGCGCCTGTGAGGCATGTGAAGTGGCAAGGTTGCGATTCAAAGGACATGAACTACTCGCACTGTACATGAAAGTGTGACCTCTGAACCCTCAGCCGCGACCCTCTTGAACGGACTCATCGGTCAATATCTCACGACCTTCGCTTGTAACAAAAAAGTCAACATCGAGGCTATACCTCAGGTTAATGCTTTACCCACATGCAATGTTATTTTTTCATTTTTGTGGGTTATTTTTTTTATTGCCACAAGGTAAATATCTAAAAAGCGCTACTATACTTGGGGATTGTATATTTGCATTAAATTTTCACAAGTTTTATTCATATTTACCTCATTAACGTGCATAATCAGGCTGTGGAGTTACGTATATATTGCCTAAAATATCTAACATTTTAGTTTTTTGTTTAGTTTCTCTCTGAGGGTGGAAAACTACAAATTATAAGGTGCCCAATACAGACGCGATATATTTCCTGTATCCCTCTCTCTCTCCTCTGCACACACACACAAGGCATACCTCACCAAACTTGGGATCAATTTAAAGCCAAGGCTGTATCTTTGTAACCACGTTATATTTTAAAACTTTCAGATGTTTTTACTTTTCTCCAAAAACATTACAAAAAGTTTACAGTTCAGGATAAGTAAGCAAAATATTGCAGACATTTTTTGAAAAGATAAATACATGACATCCGGTTGCACACGCAATATCTATGGGAAAAAAAAAAACTATAAACTATTTTTATTTTGACTAGGTAAGAACCACTGAGCTGGAAAGCTCAACGAAGTGGAAATGTATAGCAGCCAAATAAATACACTAAACGCACGTTTTTAAATGTGCAAACGACCACGGGGAGAACAACGACAACTCCATATATGATCAGGTTCGGGATCAAACCCACGCGGCCCCTGTATACCAGACAAAGTAGTTAACGTCTCGATACCGCGGCAGACTTCTGGAGGGACACCCCCACAATTCCCACAATCTCCTCCCTCCCCCAACACCGCTTCTATCACTGGGTGTTAATGTACGTTTTGTAGTATTTATTTATTTATTATGTGTGTGGCACCGCGTTGGCGAGATGTTAACGACCTCGCCAGGAATACAGGAGGTTGTGGGTTCAATCCCGACCCTGACGCCTGCTGTATATTTGGAGTTCGCGTGTCTCTCTCCCAGTGGTCGCGTGGATTTTTTTCCGGGTCCTCTGGTTTTTCCCTCCACGTTTAGAAACGTGCATTCAGAGAATTTAGCTGCAGTAAATTTCCACGTGATAAGCTACATCTGAAAAAATTAACCCGTAAAAACAAAGTTTTCCACTATAAACACCTTTATATGCATGGCGGCTAGAGTCCTCTCGTCCTCTGGCTTGAGATGGCTGCCACCTATGGGTCAGATGATTGCCTGCCACTATTAAGCAATTGGTAATTAAATATATATATATTTTTTTCCTAAAAAGTGTAAAGTTATGGAAAAAAAATTTCACGAAAATAAATTGTCACGCACAACGAGTCTGTGTGCAAAATGTCAGGTCGATTGGATCACGGGAAGTGGGTTAAAAAACGACCGAAAGATTTGCACGGTCATAAGCGCGCAAGCAAGCAAGCAAGTGAACTTAATATAAAGGATTTAAAAAGAGCTATATAGCTCAGTGGGCCTTACCAGCTAAAATAAAAACAGTTTCTAGTTTTAGTTTCATAATGCATTATGAGCGAATTTGCACAGCATGTGGGGAGGCCTTCATCCAGCAGTGGATGGATAGCGTGCTGCACATGACATTATTGCTGCTCGCGTGCATGGCAACCAGGAACGATTCAGACATCACTCGCCACTGATGTCAGCCTTGGCCATGGAATCCAACTCGGTCGGTTCGCTGCAAGTTGCCTCGGTCGCACTCGAACCATTTCTGTTTTAAAATTATTAAGACTCGGTGTGAATGTTGAAAAACGGCCAGGCTCAAAACTCATCGAAACATTCCACAAACGGCGGGAGGACAGGGCCCAAGCTGTCCAGCACAGCTGCCTTGTACACTCTCTCGCAGGGAATGTTTGATTACCAGTAGCTCATTCCAAGCAGTGCATTGTGCATACAACACACAGTGGCAGGGAGCAGGGAAGCAGCAGGCCATGAAAGCGTTCACCATTCTCACCCTCCCGCCGAGACATGCGACTCTAATGACTCGCAAATAGGAAATGAAAAGTTGGACCTTGGGTGTCGGCACAATTCAATCGCTGCACGTTGCCAACAGCTAAACTCCATTAGCGATATAGAAAAAACAAGTCATATTGCCAAGTCATAATTGATGTCAAGGCCACCGAATCAATGATTCAATGAAACAGAGTGGCAGCCAAGAAAAGTAACGCAACCGAGAGGGTCGTTCACTTTGGAGATGGAGCGACCAAAGGCGATCGTGGGTGTGCATTCGGTGGATTGTTACGCTGCAAGGATTGTCAGATGGTGGCGACTTCTAATGGAGGCCTTCATCCATTAGTGGACTGACCAAGGTCAATGGTCGCAATGATGATGTTTCATCTTGTGGAAATAGTTGGGTTTCAGGCAGAGGGACTACATCTCCAAATCGGGTACAAGTTGAAGTGAAATTAATTGCATGTACACCGTTCGAGAGTACAATATACACAGAGTGCAACCATTAAATATTGCCGAGCAAAATGGCGCAATTTCATGAGAACACTTTCAAGCGACACTCAAACATTTTCATCGTGACATCATTATATATTTTTTGATATGCAGTACACGTATGTATATGGAAGCATTCTCTGGGTTGGAAAGGTTCGGGAGGATTTGTGATGCATGGACCGCTGCAGGACTGTGAAAACACCATTAATCTAAGTTTCCATCCCAGAGGCAAAGTACATCGTGATCTGATACTTCAGGATAATCGATTTCCCCCAAGCAGTCGTGACCTGTGGAATCAATTTGATGGCTTGATACACCCATACGCAGGTGAATTGCATGCGTGCGTGTGAGGAGTGGTAGGACAGCGGTTAGCGCGCTGTGCTTCTAACCGGGCAGCCTGAGTTCAATTTCCACTCACAGCCATTATCAGTGGCAAACAACATCGGGTGGCAATTTAATCAGCAGTCACGCATTTTCACGCAAGCCTCTAACCTCTGTGTCTGGGAAGTGACTCGCAAGGTGAAAGCAAAATCACAATAAATATATGTTATCCATTCTGGCAGGGTGTGTGCGCGCATGCTTCCGTACTTGATTGCATGATTGTGAGTGTTGTCATTTCATGATTGTGATTGTGTGTTGTCTTTTGCATGATTGTGTGTGTGTGTTGTCATGTGCATGATTGTGATTGTGTGTGTTGTCATTTGCATGATTGTGTGTGTGTTGCCATCTTCATGATTGTGATTGTGTATGTTGTCATTGCGTGATTGTGTGTGTGTTGTCATGAAGCATGATTGTGATTGTGTGTGTTTTGTCATCTGCATGATTGTGATTGCGTATGTTGTCATTTGAGCACTGAACTACAAAACTCGACGAACTGGTTGCATTGTTTTCACGGCGATCATCATAGAAGTGGTCGTGGGCCTCCTCTACGTTGACGCAGCCATTATAAACATCAGCACCAACTCGTGCGCTGTACCGGCCTTCATTAGGTGCTCGCGAACAGCGGTTGTGCCCAACAGCCCGAAAATGCGACTGCTAGAGATCTTTGTTAGAAGATTGGCGTATGCATACACCATAGAGTACGTGTCTATTAAACAGAAGCTGCAAAACGCTAAATGACTTTCGTATTAAGAAACGAAGGTGCCACATTTTGAGCAGTTTATTCCCATGAGCATTTTGACTTTAAGAGTAACTCATTAATTCATAAGGCCAGCTGACCAAAATGTCAAGTCTTTCCGTACTTCAAAGCGTTATAATAAAAAAAAACTACACATTTTAATAATTCATTTGAATTAATATGCATACGCTAGTAGTATCGTAAATGTTATTTTATCGCTTTAAGAGAATGTCGTATTTCACAATCTCTGAGAGCATTAACTTTATATACATAATAAAGAGTCCCATGAAACGGCTTGAGAATTATACTCTTTGGTTCTTTCGGTGAAGTCACGTGGGTAGAAAAAATAATAGATCACGACGTTTCGATTGCAACACAAGGAAATGATTTCCTCTCGCCTCAGCAGTCCGCCTGCTGTATTGTTTCACCTGAGGACGATGGCTTGTGTTGCTTTCGAAACGTCGTGATCTATTACTTTTTCTACCCACGTGACTTCACCGATAGAACCACAGAGTATGGATTCCTACAGTCACGAAAGCTTCAAATCAAGATTGCCTTGAGAATTATTCGTCGCAATCTCAAAATAAATCACAATTAGCATCTCGCCACCTCAATCCACAAACAGAACAACAATTGCCGTGGACCGCTAAGGAGGTATTCTTTAATAAATCCACACCGGACTGTGCACGACGCTGCAGAAGAGACGGTCGGAAATTTGTCCCGACCGATGCGGACAGCAAAGCAAAAATGAAGAGTGGCGAGAAAATAAAATTGCTTAGAGCGGCGTTTCAGCCGCCCGGCTAAAAGATGAGCCTCATGCCTTCAAAGTCCGCTCCCCGTGCCACCACGGCCGTCGCAAGCGGTGCAACGCACGCTGGGAGCCTGCCGTGAATCAGATGGACAACAAAAAACACACACACACTAACACACACACACAAACACAGCAACCGACAGGCAACGCGTTTAACATTTACAATCGCCCGATGAGAACAATAACTTTCCCCGGCTGCACATTTGCCGTTGATCTTGTCACGGTCGTGCACATTGCACATAAAGAGATCACGGCAGCCAGCAATGAGAACGGGGGGTGCGCCCCTGTGCATGGCGCCCTGAATTCGCCTGCCGCAACCGTATTGTCTCGGATCCATTCTAACGTCATCGGTGGCCCCTGCCCGCTTAGAAACCGAGCAGCCGATCGATGACGATGCCTCGAGCTGGATTTTGACACCAGTAATCCCTGCAGGAAAGGGGAGGGAGCGAGGGAGGGGTGAGGCTTCCGTGTAAGAATACCATTTAACATAACAATGTCATTTATTTACGCAAGAAAGCCTCACCGATACTCGCTTTATTCTTCTTCTTGGTTCTTTCGGTAAGAAGACCAGGTCTGTCGGGGAGACAGCGTCATTCAGACGCTGTCTCCCCGACAGACCTGGTCTTCACCTGAGGACGGCTGCTTGCGTTGTGGCCGAAACGTCGTGCGAATTATTTTATTATGTTTTTTTTTATTTTATTACTTCCCTTCTACGTGACTTTACCGAAAGAACCAAGAAGATGAATCCCTGCAGTCACGAAAGCTTTAAATCGAAATTTACTCGCTTTATTCTTCAGGACGATCATGCGTTGGGGTTTCTGGACGACTTACATCGAAGAGTGTTTGGGAATGTGGCAGGAAACCTGAAGAAAAACTCACTGACTGCGATCGTCTTGCCACGAAACAGTCCGAGCCAACAACAGCCGTAATTCCCAGCCATGCTTCCATCCAAATACTAATCAGGCTCAAACCTGCTTAGGCTTCACATATTTGAAATTGAGTGCATTTAGAGTTGCGGCCATGTGAAATTGATTTTAGACAGAGATTTAGCCTAAGACACCTAAACGAATATTCATGTCACTTTGCATAGATATATTAAGGAATGTCAAAATATTTTAGTTCATTCTCTAGCCTGTCATTTCAAAATGGTAACACCATATGTTGCACTATTTCTCTGAAGGATGTAGAACTACCGACCAAATTCATTTACACAGTGTGCAGTTTGCAAAATAGAGGCTGCTTAACAGATGTGTGGAACATTTTGTCTTCGTATATTGTAAGCATTCATATATTTTTCATTTTTTCACACGCTCGGGGCTTCATTTCCAGCTGGATCTGTCCGCCGGGTCGGCTACCCAGAAAATATTTCCATGCCCCGGCACACCACATCCAGGATAGCTTTCGCTATGGCTGTGGCTCCTGGTCAAATGGCACCTACTCCAGTTGATCCAGAAAATATTTCGTGAGAAATTAAGCCCTGCAACCACTGTATACATATATATATATAATTCCATTGACCGCAGAGAGCCTGAATTATTCAAAAACTGGCGCATCTTGAACAATGTGCTATGGTTATGGTGAATTACTGGATTTAACACACATAAGAGGCACATGGGGGGGTGGGGTGGGGGGCTTATCATCAAATTCGATTTGTGTATGACTTGAGCAGCCCAAAATCAAATTAGAAAGCACATCGGCCTTATTCGATTTCGGAGCTGTATCTCAATCTGCAGATAACGCAATATTTGAGAATATGCACGGACATGGTGGGAGCACGGTTTTAATAATCCAGAGCTTAATCCTCTTAAGGCTTCCTAGAAAACCTTGCATATGCAATATGAAAGGAGCGTGTTAATATTGCTTTTGGGTAAACTGACTTCCTTTGACAGAATTGACACCTGGGTGTGTATTTGCGGCAGCTAACATGCTTAGGTGGTGGTTGTCCTTTCAGTAGTGTAGCGGTTAGCGCGATTCGTTCTGAACCCGGCAACACGAGGGCTTCAGCTAGGTCGACTCAGCCTCAACTGAGTACCTGGTACGATGTGTAAACATTGCCAATGGGGAGACAAAGGCGGCCGCGCGTGGTGCTTGTCCGCCCACCCACCTAGTGACCGCCGTGCTGCCCTTCATAGGTGCTCGCTACCGGCACTTGCCCCAAGAGTCTGTAGCGGGATGTAAGGACGTGGAGCGCCTTTGTCTTTGGTGTCGTTTCACACAGCTGGGAGTGGGGGGTGGCGATCAGCAATGGTTATGTTGAAATGTTACTCGCTGGGTTGGTGCAAAGCTTAATAGGAGCCCCGTGTCAACAGGCAAAAAAGTCACACTTTAAAACAATTCGTTTTCATCTTGGCCTCCTGCCAGGAAGAGAAGCCGTTTGTCCTGTAACTTTTTTTTCTGCTATAGTACAACGCAAAGCAATTTGGATTTCATCCACGGTTGTGTATCATGGAGAAAAGGGATATTGTGTATCTTTTGTGATGTGTTATTTAAACAGAATAGCCGAAGGTATCGTCGGCATTAAATATTCACCACCACACAGAATGCGTGGCTACAATTAATATCACTAAGCATTGTAACCACTCCTGGGCAATTGTTCATGAGTACACAGGTTGAAAGAGCCCTAATATGCTTACCTAAGAATACTTAATGCATTCCTGACAAGCAATCTTGAAATTGAGTAATGTGGATCAATGCCCCCACCACCTCCACCACCCCCACCACCCCCACCACCCTTCATGCTATTTCATCTTCAAGATAAATCGATATGAGAGTGTGTTCACATTCTTAAAATGCCCAAATCGCCCGAACACCGCCCTTTCTGCTTTCCCAGGGAGGGTTACTTTCTCCAAATGAGGATGTGAACAGCATTGGCGTTTGTTTCTAAGTAGCACAAAATGATAATAAATGAAGCAACACCATTTATGTATTAATAATTATTGTTACGATTGCCATTTAAAATCAATTAGGAAATCCACAGAAATAGAAAAGAACAGAGAGTGTCTCGGACAACAAAACGCACCCCCTCCTCCTCCCCCACCCAATTAGAGGAAAGGCTGAGTCGGCCATTGTGGGATTTGCACGGAAAAATGTCCAAGAGCGAGGTCGACCCAGCCCAACTGCTCTACCCCCACACCATCTGTCGCACATGTTTTTTGTTCGTTTAACACGTAGGCTTTCGCGACCAATATTATTCATAATCAACGTTTTTGGGTTTAGATCGCGTTATTTATAAATGTGTCGTAACCCTCCACCACCCGACACGGCCAATCAGTAAAAAAAAGTGTCACGTTGACAAAAGACAAATAGTTCACTGCTTTAGCCCACCGGTGTGTTGAAGCGTGCTGCTCCAAAAAGACATGCTCGCGTGGGCGGATAACTGGTTAATCGACACTCGCCCATTTGTAATGTACGAAACACAACGCACGTGTATCTTTCACAAGCCCTCTTGTTTCACGGTAACGCAGTCTCGGTCGAGAGAGAGAGAGGCACGGAGGGACGCGGCGTCGAATTGGCAACAGAAACCCACGATTTCTCAAGGGCTTTACGCCCGCTGCGAACATCAAAAACTTTACCTTCTTGCCCGCCCGCCCCAAAACGAAAGCCCAATTTTTTGGGGGGGATTTATTCTCCAGCAGCTCGCCGCTTAGATTATAAAGGGTGAGAACAAAGTCGTTCGGTTTTCTGCCGCGGTTCCAGTTTGTTTTCACAGAGTTGGCAGAAAAAAGTTGCGGTTTCTTGCAAGGGGCCACTGTGGGTGTTCACAACGTTGGTGTCCGGACACCCAGAATATAGATTAATATTTTTAACAACTGAACACATTCGAAGATCACACTGTGGTCTTAAAAGAAAGTTTATAAAACAATGGGTGGCCCCTTCATCACAGACCAAAACGTTGTCAATTATAAATGATAAGTTGTTCTTTTAAAGGCAGTACTTTTGATACATGTGTTTTTTTTCTGGCAGTGCATTACTTATTAATTTGTTCAACATTTGTTTTATACATGGTGAACAGACACCCGCCGACGATTTAGACCAAGCGTGTTTTTTGACTCTTGTGAGTTTTATCCATTCAACAGAGTGACATGGCGGCTTATTATGCCGATGATGGAAACTTTAAATCCACAGTAGCGCACCAAGTCGGCTCCGTACTGGTGAGTCACTCATCAGCATTTGTTTGGATATAATACACCTGTGATGTAGTAAAGTAGTTTAGTTTAACACACATTAAATAACGATTGTCAGTACGTCGTAAGACATGCCGTCGGTAATTCACGAGCAAATGCCGGATCACCGTGCGGCTGTAATCTAACCAGTGGCCACCGCGAACCATTCGCCAATGAGGAGGACCCACAGTTTCCCAAAGTGTGGCTGCATCCCTACGTTGAGGAGGAGGAGGCGGGGGGGGGGGGTAGCGGTGTGGGGAGGAAGGAGCAGCTGCACCCACCGCACACGGGCACATCACTGGCGGAGTAGTCGCCCGGGTTGATGCCGAGTGGCGGCGGCTGCCTGCGCACGCAGCTCTTGGGCGCCAGGTAGAGCACATTAGTGACTTCCCCATCCACAATGACGGCCAAGCTCTTGGCCGAACCGTGTCTCCGACCCTTCGTGCGCTCGCCCCCATCCAGCCTCGCCCTCTTCGGTCGCAGCTCGGTGCCACACGGGCAGCTCAGCCCCAGAGCTTCCATTTGTTCCCGTCTTCTCTGCGGAGGCTTCTTTTCCGCCGCCTCCTCTTCGTCTTCCGTCTTCCCGTCCTCTTTGCTCGAGGTGAAATGGATGGCGGTTGCCACTCACCCAGACGACGAGGTGCGAAGGCCGGGCTACAGCGGAGTTGCGGCACCAGACGGAAAACTCCCGAGACTTTACCGCAAGGCCCCTCGCCAAAGGCTTTGCGTGCGATGGATGCGCTTGGTCATTTGCTCGCACCGCACCGACCCAACGGTGCGGTGCCATTCCGAATGTGACATCTGGATGTTGGCCGACTTCCACGTCACGTCAGCGCTGTGCGTTTGCTGTATTACGTAGGCCCATGGAGCACTCTAAAACTACGATTCTGAAAGAGCGTATTCAAAAAAGAAATCTGCAACGCTAACATTGTGAAAAGTCTCACCTCGAAGTTGTCTAGTATTTTTAAGCAAAAAATTTCCTGAAAGAATTACACAAGTTCCCAAATATTTAAATAAATACGGTACAATATAATATCCTAGACTGTACGTATCCTAGATCACGCGTTTGCTTGAACAGGCAAAAGAAAAATCCTGTTCACATCCCCAGGACACTTATTGATGAACAAACATCTTGAAGGTTTAGAGCAGACAGCGGAAACGGTTTTGACGTGATCTCCACGATGGGCTCTCCGCAAGGGGCTCTCCATGAGGGGCTCTCCGTGATGGGGTCTTCGTGACAGGCTCTCCGTGATGGGCTCCATCCAAACTCCTCACCATCCTCCATGCCACACGAACAGAGCCACCGTGCCGAGACGCTGCAGGGGCTTGGTGGTGGAGCGGTGGTGCGGTGGAGCGGTGCCGCTGTGAGATGGCCGTCCTCACAGAGGGCTCACTGATTTGCACCTGGCTTAAAGATTTATTTTGAGACGTGGATAATCTGATTATAAGCTCAATCTTTGACACGGGGGATATTCTAACAAATAACACTCTTATTTCCTTCCTAATCCCCTGATCTAACCTTTGGAACTGAAATCTCCTTCACCTCTCTAAGTTCTTCTTAACGTTTAAAATATTCCCACCCTGCCAGTTCAGAGAGGAGTCAGTGCATTGCGTTTTTCCACCTGGCAGGGTTTAGTTGGGGACGACAGGGCATTGCGTGTTTCTACCTGGCAGGGTTGAGTTGGAGACAGGGCATTGCATGTTTCACCTGGCAAGATTTAGTTGGGGACAGGGCATAGCGTGTTTCCACCTGGCAGGGTTTAGTTGGAGACAGGGCATTGTGTGTTTCCACCTGGCAGGGTTTAGTTGGAGACAGGGCATTGTGTGTTTCCACCTGGCAGGGTTTAGTTGGAGACAGGGCATTGCGTGTTTCCACCTGGCAGGGTTTAGTTGGAGACAGGGCATTGCGTGTTTCCACCTGGCAGGGTTTAGTTGGAGACAGGGCATTGCGTGTTTCCACCTGGCAGGGTTTAAAAAGTTCACTGGTTTTGCATTTAAATGCTGGTAGTAGGCAGCGGCATTGAAGATTTATGAGGAGAAATAAATAAATCTTAATTTATTGCCTCAATTTCATACTTATAGTCATTATTTCTGGGTTTTTTAGATGTCCTGCCAAAAAAGATTTACATAGGAATCTAAAGATTAATTTATATTTGTTTTGTTTTAGGGTCTACTTAAGATTGCTATATCTGCAGTTATGCTATGTCAACAAGTTGTAAAACATGTTTTTTTACATAACACATTAATAACTGCTGCACATTTGCATCTTGAAACACGATTCCTATATTAACAGAATTATAAATTCTGCTTTTAACAAATGTTTATTTCTCCCTGCGACGACATTATTTTCATAATCTGGCTGAGCATTGTGTCATGGGTATTTTGTCTCCAATGAAACCAAATGTGCAATTTGTTATTAATTCACTTAAGTTTTTCGAACATCCACCACAATCCTTGCATATCTCATTATTCTAAAATAATGAATGAATCACTCTTCAACAGACATTCATATTTCATTTTAATTTAAAAATAACGTATTTGTTAGGTCCTTTGTTCCCTATGACAGCATGATGCTCGGAGCGTTCAAACATGATCCCTTAGTCTACACCCCTGCACCACGATCATTACATGGTAAAGAACCCCCCTCTAGAATTAAACACAAATAGAGACCGTGAAAGGAGATCACTGCAACGCGGAGAACCGTGTCACGACAATCGACCACAGTCTAATCCCGCTTCAATCCCACCACGACGAGGATATAGTAATAGGATGTTTAATCAACTGGATTTTCAATGCACTCTGTTTCATGCGCGTGGGTGTGCATTTGTACAGAGGGGTGACGCAGAGACGAGCACAGGGCGCTGCAACCCCAGCAACACACCCTTGACAACAAAAAGATAATCATCACTGGTGTTTGGCCCCGAGCAGGAATCGAACATTGGTCGCCGGATTCATTGCAGCAGCACGCTAAGCGCTGCACTACAAATGGAATCAGATCCTGGCCTGGCAACACCCAAAGTAAACACGGGCCCTGCTGAAGGAAATCAATGGGGGGGGGGGGGGCAGTCTGCCTTCCCACCTCCCCGTAGCCCAGCACGTGGAGACCCTCTGGCACGTGTGCCCCCCCCCCCCCACCTGCACGTTCGACAGCTCTGCCACCGAACGAACACACAGCCTGAAGGAGAGGCCTGGAGAGTGGTGCGTCAAGCGCTGACTGACATCAGCACTCGGCAGCACAAGGTGTCTCTGCGTGAAGAGCTGCCCATGACCCGCTCTCGCACGTGCTGTGCCACCCTTTAAACCCCGCTGTGCACGAGAAAAAAAAGTGTCCATTCGAAACTCCCGCAGGTGCAGTGTTCACCGTGCGTGTTCGAAAATGGCCAGTGGAAGCAGATGTTGCAGAACTACGTGTGAGATCTCTTCAAGTGGCAATTCCTTACCACGGACTGGTCGGTGCAATTTCCCACATCTCAGAGATGTAATGCAGTCATAAGTGAAAATACAAAGTCTGCGTG
The DNA here is from genome assembly GCF_964198595.1 of Lampetra fluviatilis. Classification (NCBI taxonomy): domain Eukaryota; kingdom Metazoa; phylum Chordata; class Hyperoartia; order Petromyzontiformes; family Petromyzontidae; genus Lampetra; species Lampetra fluviatilis. Next base: position 3,609,296 of record NC_136278.1, on the reverse strand, counting down.
TGGATTTTTTCTTGTGCATTTTCATAGAAATGGGCTGAGACCAGCTCACGACTCTTGAGAAGTTGGTTTCAATCACAGGTGACTGAAACCCAGATAGGAACCAAGAATCTCAGTGCTCTGCCACCTGAGCCACACAGGCATCTATCCACCTCCTTTGGAGATTATTTGAAAAGGCGATTCATGTCATGGACATGGCTTCCATGTAGTCACCGTTAACATCAACACGTGCTCTGGTTGTGTGATTGGACGGCTTGCGGTGGAGTTTGAACCCAGGATCTCAGTGGCGCCGTCTCGGTGCTCTGATGCCCAAGTCAACCAGAATGACAATCTGTATTTATACTGGAGGAATCCGATAAGCTATGAAGCTCTCTTTCACAGATGTCCAGTCGGGGTGGGTCGGAACGTATCAACAACAATACAACAACATGATAGCAGAGCAAAGTATAGAAAAGGTAAGCAAATCAATGATGTCAGCCACGGCTGGAATCGAACTCAGGTAGCTGGATTCATAGTGCCATGCGGTGACCACTCTACGCCTGTAAGCCATCACTTTAACTTCCTTTCGAGTAAGTACTTGGCTACATCCCCATTGGCAATATGTACACATCTTAAATTTAAACAATATTGTATTTTGGTGAAACTGTGTTGGCAGTGGTGTACCAGCACAAAATGCATTACTGGCAGTGACCCTACTCATAGCACAGTCGTGAGATATCTCTACCATGCAGAAGGGTCATTGCCCGAAACGCCACCTATTATATATATGTTTGTTCCTTCTAGGGCCACAGTGCTATTGACAAATGTGTCGAGATTTAGTTTAAACTTTTGGGACTTAGTGGAAACAGCAGCACAGATTCTGAGTACGGCACATGCATTATCGCGCGGCACACACGACCCATCTATTCAAGACCCAGAAGTCATGACAATGGCTAGGTGCCTCGCAGCCGAGTTACATCCCAAAGCCTTCACGTTGTACTCCTAATATAAAGGCACTATCAGAAGAAAGTTAATGTCCTGTGAAAAGCAGCTTACCTTAAGAAGTGCTCCAGTATTTGTGGAGTGCATTAATATTTCATGTGTCTATGAGTTGAAGATCGTGTCAAGTCCAGCTTTCCCAATGCCCGGTTGGAATGCTCTTCTACGTCAATCAAATAGCAGCCATGCTCAATGTACTTTATGCAATGAACGCTTGGCGTCTCCGTGTACATGGAGTTGTTTTACAGCTGTTGAAATGCAGGAGTTTGCAGATCAAAAGACTTGGATGTTAGATTCACCATCCTGGAACACCTCAATGTTACCTTCCAGAGCATGAATTTTGTAAAGCACATAGTTTAAATAATAAACGAGGTTGATTCAGTGGCGTTGAATTTATCTGCGTACCTTGAGACTAAATTTTGAAACAAATTAATTATTGCACGCTGCAGATGTAATCAGCACATCTTGCCAATAAACATGAATAATGCGGAGTATACATTAAAAAAAAATCCCCAACACCTTTTAATCACCATGATACTTAAAACCTAAACACCACATTAAAGTGGACTTCAATTATTAATGGAACTGTTTGAAATGCACGGTCTAGGCAAGCCACCGCAGGATTTTATGAAGATACGAGAATGTGGTCACGTCTCCCCATGTATATATATTTTTTTATTACAAATAAAAAAAAGAAACCATGACTGCCCCAGCCGCTCAGAATAATGCCGCATACTTGTATCACCAATGAATCATTGACCGTAACCTCGAATATTATACAGAAAACGTCCTCGCTCAAAACCATCGGGAAATTCAACAGCATTTGTTCAAGCGAACCTGACTGTTGGCGAGACACCGAGTGGAGAAACCGGTCCAAAGTTCTGCTTGGATAGAACCAATGCTGCTGATAAGATACACTCCCAGAAGGCCGTGCAGTCGATGGATTGTGTAAAACAAAATACATTTTTTTACGTGGAAAGACAAATAATAGATGTTAATTAAAATATAAGGGTGTTTAATCCAATCGTTGATTTTAAATGGTAATAATTTTCTTAAAAATGCAATATTAATTTACAGTCCTTTGTCACTCGACTGCTGCATGGACTCCCCACACGGTTTTGGTCACGGGTGTTGTTTGTCCATACTTCGGGGTTGAGGTTAGGAGTAAAAATGTTGTGTTTTATTAATGAAGGGGGTGGGCCCAAGACCAGTTCAGATGTCGCGTTCCACCGATGTTAGCCCTAAATGGGGATCAAACTCTGGTGGCTGGCTTTCGTGTGCACTGCACTGACCACTCCGCCACTGCTCCCCACACTCCCACAGCACCCCACCCGCCTATAATTGATTTTATTTTGTTCAAAATGACAGCAATTGTATCGCAAATGACTCGGTCATCTTTTTTTTTTCTTCTCCGGGAAGAAAAAAATGCAACGTTTTGCACTTTTAAAATGGGACAGCCAAACAAAGATTGCATTTTGAAAGTGAATGGATTTTTTTTTTTCAATATACAATTGAACAACAATTGAGAACCATTTAAAATGCCACTGGCCACTTCTGCTGGCCGCGCCGCCAAACGTCGAAGGAGTCATCGTCGCGGAAAAGCACTCGCCGATTCACCTTCTACGGACAAACACAACGCTCGTTGCGAGACCCGTTAGCCTCGCACGCTTCCGTCAGCACAAATTGAAATTCCGGGGCAAATGGGCCTCGTTAAGAGAAAGTAATTGCCCTCGCCTCATGCTCCGGCAGTTGGTTTGCCAATTAGGCCACTCTTTCCCAAAAAATAGTTCAGTAGAAAAAAAACAAATCGTCATCACCGCCTATACAAATGTGCTCATCAAATTTTAACAATATATTGTACAAGAAAAAATCCGAATAAGATTCAAACACGTGCTTTGACACCTGCAGAGTTTGTGATCTACGCATGTTAACGCTGTCAAATGGGACACTTTCCTAAGTGCAAAAAATATCAATCTACCGGATGTTGTCACTTTTGCAGAGGTGGCCAGGTGAATCGGTACTCGAGGCAGCACTGGTTTGAGATCCTGGGTTCAACACCTGGTCACCGCCCATAATTACCTTCATGTTTTCCTGTGTAGCGGGTTTAATGAGTACATTTCATCTCTGGTTATTCTCTATTGTCAACTCACGGTCTCATTCACTAACAAGACGAAGTGTCTGACTGACTGACGGAGTTCCAGACGCTCCATCTCCTTGTGCCATGACTACCGAACGATTGAAAGATATTTCTCATTCATCTTATAACCTAAAAAAAACTGAACGCACCGCCATCTGCAAGTTTCAAAGCATTAGATACGCAGCTAATACCCAACTACACGTTATGATAACGCGAAGAGATAACCCGGAGATTGCACAACATTCATCATTCATCCATTGCAGAGAACGACAGCCTGCTTGTTACGTATGCAGCCACAGTGGTGTCAATGCCAGTTTTATTATATGTTTTTAAAATTAACAAAAAATCTACTCTGTCATAATGGACAGCAGGTTCCTCAAGTAGCGCATGCTACCGGATCATATCCCTGCAATCAGTGGGCATGGACCAATTCTCGAAAGAACTCCAGAATGAATCACTGCAAATTGGCCATGAACAAATAGCTCATGTTTGTTGTTCGATGAAACAAACGGATGCCGATTTTCAGTCGAAGTGTATAGGTCCGTGAGCATGTAGTTTAAACGTTTTACCGTTTTGCATGCACTTCAAGATGTAATGCCAGGCTAGGTGTATTCCAGATATTTAATTATTAGTATGTTTTTTCATTTTAAAAAATACAGTCAAAGGATACAAGCACTGCAGTCAGTTGATGGGCAGGTCACGATTGGTTGAGTGTGGGTACTCCCACCTTTCAAGTCGTCTGGCCAGAATGGAAAAATAGACAAAAATTATCCCCTCTAACTGGAGGGCCTTCTGCCAACAGTGGTACCGGCCAGCAATTGCAGGGCTGCAAGCACACAACTTTATCTGTGATTATGTAAGCGCATAGCTTTATCTGTAATGAACGCTGCACTTTCCATCGTTTTCTTGCAGGGGGCGCTGCAAACCTACGCGCCCCCTGCATGAACGACGGAGGTGCAGGGACAGACGTTCGATTACGTTGGAATCGATCTGCAGATGGCAGTCTTCTCGCACGGCCAGCAGCTCTATGTCGCCTTATCTCGATCCCGCAATCCACAACAGGTGAAAGTCCGCATCGAACCGAACCCCCAGCAAGGCCATCTACTTAACGACGAGAGAAAATTCACACGAAACGTCGTTTTCAATTAAGTCTTCCAGATGTAAGATGATATAAGCTCTTAATGAAGAAATAAAATTATCTAATTCAAAACATAATACGATTCAAAGATGTTTCATTTTAAAACTTCAAAACGGAGCATCGGGTGCTTGCGTGAATGCGTCGTTCGTGTGCAATTTTTTCGTGACTTTCCTGGCCGAAGGCCGTAAGCAGTTGCGAGGGGCGACTGTGGCGCCTCCGAACAACCCCGAGTCGTTATATAAAAGCAGACACCATCGGCACCGTTGCCAAACGTAGTCAGCAGAGGGATAATCTTGCGGGCGCCATGGGTTACCGCCAGCCACCGCCCACTTGCCACTGGCGACTGGAGGAGCCGGCGGTCACGCACAACGGGCACGCCCCGAGCACTTTCATCGTAACGTGGCGGCGGTGGTGGTGGCGGTGATAGTGGCGGTGGTGGCGGTGGTGGCGGTGGTGGCGGTGGTGGTGGCGGTGGTGGCGGTGGTGGTGGCGGCCAGGAGGGTGGTGGTGCGACGCCGGCGGAGGGTGCCGCCTCCCACACGCGGGCTAAATATAACCGCACAGCCCGCCACGCTGACGCAATTGGCACGAGCTCGCGGCGTGAATGCGTTACGGCGTAACTGCCTTATTGTCACATCAATCAAGGCAGGCGAGGGTCCAAACATAGCGGGGATGGTGCACGGTGGCGAGGAAGATCAACTCTGCAGCAGTCGTGACTGGGCCAGTCGTCGTCGTCGACAGCGGCGGCGGAAGCGGTGGCAAGCAGCAGCGTGGTCAGGATCGATTTACTGCTGGATGAAATTATCCGCAAGCTGTGACCATCTCCCACGGCTCTGTGATGTGGCAATCCGCCAAGCACCTGTACACATTGAGTCATTGGTTCATCCCCCCGATGGACGGTCCTCGGACACATTTCATTCCTTGGCTACCAGTTTAGTTGCAGTATAGCCAGACGAAATAATATTTATTAATAAGTATTTATTTTTATGGCGCGCATACATTTTAATCTAATTCATGTTATACCAAAGATGCCGAACAAATATCAGTGGATTTTTTGTGATGGAATAATTTACGATGCTAAATCATTTGTATATGTTTCCCACTGTAGTAATAATAACATATGTAGCTAGACACATAGAGAGACCATTCAATTGCACGTGGGCCACATTTAGAGCAGCATGTCGGCCAGGAAGAGCAGCGAGCGATGTGCTCCACATCTGGGCATTTTTTTGTGCTCACCTAAATAATTCAGGGTCTCGGTGCACAGCCACGTGGAAGCGCGTGAATAAAATATTAAACCCAACTGTCGGCGCCGTCGTGCCAAATATTAAGTGTTGCGGGTCTGCGTCGTGCTGAGTGAACAGAGGGGGGGGGGGTGGACAGAGTCACGGGGTTTGGGGGTGCTCGGTGCGGGAGGCCTGCGCTCCACGGAGGAGACATGTGCATCCCGTTCATTGTTTCCTGCAAAATTGCCGCTCATCAAACGTTTCTCCTGCGACAGGAAAATGTAAACGTGACAGCCACATCAAGAGTTCTAAGGCCTCCGGTTGGTAACTCTCGTCTGAGACTATTCTGGGGAGAATTTTTATTTTGCAAATGTATTTTATTTCAATATCTCCGATTAAAATCTTCCCGGATTGCTTTCAATAGTCACCAGGAGATCGATGCCAATTCCGGTAGAGATGCACGGACAGTCCGTGAGGATCGGCAACTCTACTCAGGCCACAAAGCACCACTGGCTTCTGGCCCAGAAAACCCATTGCTCCTATGTTGCACAACTCTGCCCCATTTTATGAGGGTCAGCCAATAGTAGCCCTGCAATGTTTGCTTCTAGATTTTTGCTAAGACGACGTCTACCCGAAAAGATGGAAGGATGAATTCAGTTTGTGCGGAGGTGCCATTACAGAGCAGGATTATCTGGTGGTGGCAACTTTGGAAGGCCTTCATCCAGCAGTGAATTGACCACGGCTGATGACATGACCATCATCAGCCATGTTGTACTAGCAGTCAATAATGAGGGCACGTTATTAAATGTAGGCAAATATTGTATATTACATATTTAAAAAAAATGGTTACCGCTAAAATGCACCACGCTATAGGCATTGCGATATCAGCTGCAAGCCTTGCGCGAGTGGCTTTCCATTAGAGGGGAAATTAATGCGGATGCTTAAGCATGACGAATTATTCGGCAGTGAATAACCTCGGGTGATCACGGTGCAAGACTAACAATACAATACATCACCTTGGCCGTCCGCACAGCCACGCTCTTGACAGACAATGCATTGCATCGCCGGCCTCCCAACGCCGCACACGTTGGCATAACGTGCGCCGGGATTCGCAGTGAACAGCCTCTCCAGCCGAAAGAGCTGCCAGCCTTGCCAAGGACGCTGGCACGCAAATCGTTGCATTTCAGAAAAACTCCCGGGATGGTGCGCGGTCCACGAAACGCGCACGTCCGCGTCTCTGCGCGCCGTTATTGGCTGAGGGGCTGCTGCATTACGGCTCGGGGAAGAAGCCACCACGGCTAGCGGAGCGATCGAGCGAGCGAGCGAGAGCACGGGAACATGGCTGTGATGGCCGTCCGCGGGGTGCAACGCTCCAACAGTGGATAAAGTGAAAGACTCCCCCGCGCGTTCGCTTCCTTCATCCTGCGCACATCAAGAGAAAGAAGGCCGGGTCGTATCGCGCGCCCAGGCACTGCAGGGGGGGGAGCCTCCTTACGTGGATTCGGAAGAATAATTTGTTGCTGCGAGGAGTTGCCGCATAAATCAGATGTGCGGAGCACGACTTGGGCAAAATGTAGACTACAGTATTCTGCGCGAGTGCTGCAATGCAAATTGCGGCGAAGGATGGATCTCATTGCCGCATTTCTGCAGCTGTAGCTGTGACTAATGCTGATAATTAAGCGTAGCTTGTGCTTGCTGAATCACAGGGGACAGTTCGAATCTGACAACAACATACCACCTCCTCGTTGTATACACTGAACGCCAAGTCAAATAACGCAATAGGCGTGAATCATGACACTCACGTGAAAGGAAATGGATAGATTCAATATTCATATTACTATTTGCTTTCTTTATCAGAGCCCTGCAGTTTAACGTTGCGAATAAAACATTGCAGGCAATTCAGCTTTGTGTGCACGTTCATAAAAACCTCACCATTTCTGTAATATTCGCTGTGATTGTATTGAACCAAAATCCATAGCGTCTCCATGTAGGATTATTTAATTGCTCCACCAGCGCTGTATGCATATACGTATGTTGCACTTCTTTCGCACCGTACGTTGCCAACGGCACGAATCAGAGGTGCAATTCGCGCGGTAGGCTGCGACTCAAGATTCACAGTGTGCTCCAACTATTGAGTGCACAGGCGCTGCAACTGCACCTGGTGGCACACGGGCGTTATCATGCAGAGCTTGCCATGCTGTGATCCATTGGTATTGTCTTGGTACAGCCTGGGATGGACCCAAGCAGCGAGCTACGAAGTAGGTGGGGAGTGGGGTGGGGGCAGTGGACGGAGGGTCTCATGTCGTCCCTTCCAGCAGGGCCCCCATGGCACTGTGCCCAACGCATCATTTTCTCCCATGTGGGCGTTGTCGATTCATCGCTGGATCTCTCCAGCGATCAGCTGTCCTTGTTTCCAGCGACACGTGACACGAATCTCGTTGGGGGTTTTTTTTTCTTCCAAATTGTACTTTCCAATTAAAAGCACAATTAATTTCTTTCGCAGCTGAATTGTAAAACGAAAATCAACGCGTCAAACGATACATCGTGTTCAATTCATAAGTGGCGTGCGTGCCCGAATTGGGATAGCGTTGATGGTAGCAAGCATCCTTTTAAACATATAGCAAGGAAAAAAGTGTTTTGCAGAACCTTTGAATATTTTTTTACATGAAATACTCAAATCTATTCGGAGCAAAGCATGAAGAGCATTGCACCTTAGGCCGAGTCTCGTTATTTTACAAAAGAGTCACTGAAAGCCTACGACAAATAATAAGCGAGTTACAAGATGGGGGCGGTAGAAAGCATTCCCATGAAATGCACTCGTGATGTCATCGAGCTACGAGCTCGGAAATAATTCAACTCTCACAAAGCTGCATCTACATCTGGGAGTGAAGTCGTAATCTATGTTTTATCTTTGCAAACTATGAATAGATCACCGCACAAGCTCTACATGATAATGCACATACGTTCATCGCCGCATGAAGTTATGCCGCCTTCGTTAATCCACCCTTAAAACGATGAGATATTTGTTTGGAATGAATGATATTTTGTGTGTCTCTCTCTCTCTCTTCCCAGTCAAGTTTTGACAATTTTAATCAAACCCGTAATCGTGTTTATGATTTGAGTCTGGCACATTGGCCGTTATTTCCTCTCGCTGTAATTTACTCAACATATTCATCCATATCACTGCCCTTAAAATGGAAAATATATAATCGGCAACGTTTTGGGCAAAGGCTTTAATTCATCGCTTACAAATAGCGAGACCAAGAGAGACAGAGTGGACAAAAAATGTTCATTGGTGACTGCAATTTACACGATGGTGCCGGATGATTAAAAAAAATACATTCTGATAACCACTTTCAAAATTGCCATGTCAATAGGTACCGAAAAACAACCCTTTGTGGACAGATGTGTTTACAGATCTCACTAGCACACGTGGCCATGGCATTGATCTGCTTAGACTCTGAGGTCAGACGAGCTCAGGCTCACCTCAAGCGATTGGTTCACAGGCCGTCTGGAACGCTCTTCCTTCCGACGTTAGGAAGCCACTTGGAGCTGTGCACTTGGAAATCTCGACTGAAAACTCATTTCTTCAGAAGTGCTTTTGGTGTTTATTTTGCTGTCCTTCCTCCCACACCTCCAATTAACACGGTTGGCTACGTATATGGTGCGAAAGAAGTTCAACATACATACACACACTGCGAGGACACAATGGTGGCTCTGTGAGACTGATTTAAGGGGACGTGGTTCAGCCCTTTTCGGTGACCAATTGCCTCGTGGTATCCCGACAGCATGCGTGACATGCCGCCTGCGTGGCCGGCGTTACTCCAGGCGGCTCCAGGCACAGAAAAGCCCCCCCCACCCCCCCCGTGCTGAACCTGACCATTTGGACTCTTCCCATGTGAGAGAGAGAGAAAAGATCATTCAGCACGGACCGGTAAGTAACCCTTGCAGTGCCAAATGAGTTTGTGCTTCTCGCCCTGATGTTGCAATGTTTGTGTAATGGGTTCCGGAGACACTTGTAGAGGTAACTTCGTATTTACAATATAACACTCCAACAGTCCTGATACTCTATTACAGCCTAGGGACACAGCCTAGGGACACAGCCTAGGGACACAGCCTAGGGACACAGCCTAGGGACACAGCCTAGGGACACAGCCTAGGGACACAGCCTAGGGACACAGCCTAGGGACACAGCCTAGGGACACAGCCTAGGGACACAGCCTAGGGACACAGCCTAGGGACACAGCCTAGGGAAACAGCCTAGGGACACAGCCTAGGGACACAGCCTAGGTACACAGCCTAGGGACACAGCCTAGGGACACAGCCTAGGGACACAGCCTAGGGACACAGCCTAGGGACACAGCCTAGGGACACAGCCTAGGGACACAGCCTAGGGACACAGCCTAGGGACACAGCCTAGGGACACAGCCTAGGGACACAGCCTAGGGACACAGCCTAGGAACACAGGAACACAGCCTACTCTAGCTACGCTCTGGGGTCCTCTGGCTACAATTATCCTAGGGGAGGCTACCTGACCCGACCCAGCCAAGGTGCGGGTCTAGACTCAGGATCCTAGAGCCCCCAGCAGCCCCTCCCCTCTTGGGCTGGCACAGTGGCCTCTCCCCTGGGGGTCCGAGGTAGCTGCAGATGGGTCCTGTCCACCACTGCAGGTAAGTGTGGCCCACCTATGGCACTACATTTGTACAGAACGCCTCTCGTCCGCGGCCTTTTCACACGCGACTCGTATCATCCGCGAAAGCTGTAGCGTCAATGAAGATGCCCGTTATCCGTGGCCCTATGCTTCCAATTATGTTATTTTCAGTGGATTTTATTTTTCCCCGTGGATAAGTGAAACCATTTTTTTGGAATAATCCGACATAGTATGAACGCCACAGATAAGAGGAATTGTTCTCTGCTCGTTTGCATCACACAAGTCGTTTCGGATAATTTTCCAAATGAAATGATGAATTGCCTTCCAGAAGCATTGCGGTTCATACGTATTAGTGTCAATGGGTATTACACGGTGCCCATATATAATGTATGATCGGTGAGATTTGATACAAATTAGACTTGCTGGGAGATATTAAGTAACACGGCAGCACCCGACATCTGTACAAATTGACTGCAAAACCAATACACCTCTTGAAAATTCGGATCGATACAGATTATATTCAACACTGTAGCTGCCGTTTTGTCACGCATTCCTTTTTTTGCATTTAAATACGCAGGCACATTGTGGATTTTACGAACGGAAAATGATGGTGCAGTTGGTTAGTCCACTGCCCTATGAACCTGGTGTCCTGAGTTCGAATCCTGTCCAAAGCTAATATCAGTCTTAGTTCTTTCGGTAAAGTCACGTAGGTAAAAAATGAAATTAAAATTAATAAAAAATAAAATAATAATAATAATTATTAATTTTAATTTCATTTTTTTACCTACGTCACTTTACCGAAAGAACTAAGAGTATGAATCCTTGCAGTCACGAAAGCTTCAAATCTAGAACTAATATCAGTCCCCCGTCCCCACCCTTGTTTCACCAACACACACCAACCAGCCTGGCGAAGTATGGTCACAACAATCCTCGTGACTGACACGGTGCAGGAAGACCTTCATCCAACAGTGGATTTACGAGAGGTGGTAAATGAATGAATGTTACCATATTAGTGTCATCTGACGCGTCACTAACACAAACTACACAATGCAGTACATGCCCTACTAAACGCTACTGAGTGGGCTACCTAATGCAAATTAAGGGGCGAATAGTTGAAAACAAACGCGGCAATGTCTTCATGCGACAGACAGTAAGCTCGACACACTTGGAAATGTCACGTTGCCCTCTCAACCCCCCCCCCCCACCGAACGCTGCACGGTTACAATAGCCGAGACCACTTTATTGAATATTTATAATATATAAAAGCACTCTGAGAGAAAGCGGAACAATATGCATTTTTAATCAGCTTTTTGTTGCAGAGCGCTTGATTGATGAGGAGGGCCCACGTGATCATAAACGCACGCGCGTAAGTGGCTGCATAATGCCTACCCCGTTCATGACATTTTATTTTTATTAAATTACCGTATTCTCTGCACGATAACAGATGCTCGGGAAAGTAAGACGCGCTCTTAACGTACGCCCAGTGACAAAGTTATCCAAAATCTGGTCACAAACACACACACACGTCTACCCAATTATAAGACGCAGCTCCAACTTTTGCTTTAAAATACAGGGGGGGGGTGGGGGGGGTGTGCCTTATCATTCGATGGACCGCAGACAGATTGGCAATGAGAAGCGAAGGAAAAGCACGTACAATAAATCAATCTTCATTTTACCTACCAATATCGCCCTCAAAACGAGTAGGCGTCAGTGTGTATAATTTACATCCGCACGTCTTTAATTGTCGCGGACAGCTCGTGTCTGACTCTGCTGGTGAGCCCCAGAAGGTCGAAAACCAGGTGGGAGTTTTCATGCTTCAACAACTTCTGCCTGTTAATATCAGCCTGGCAGGCTCGTGGTCAGATGGACTGACACATACTGTATATATAAATTGAATTTTGATTTTGTATTCGTTTCATTACACACGATGCCCGAGCTACGTCAGAAGTTGTGTACATCTATGCACATGTGCACGGTAGGCATCACAGAATGCATTGCGACGTTGGGTCAACGTGCAGTTGGAACCGTTGGACGAACGTTGACTCAACGTTCGTCCAACATTCCTCGTTTACCGAGATGGCCCCCGTTGTAAGCACTGAAACGGGGCTTCCCGTTAAATACCTCCCCTCTCTTTCAAGTACAATGCCAGGGGTCCCTCTGGGCCGTATTGCACCGGTGCAGGTGCACCCCCTGTGCACGCGACAGATTCCACGCTCTGTGTAGGTCCTATCTGCAGGTAACACACTTTGCGTTGTTGGTTCGCGCAAGGGCAAAGCTTTAAAGGCAGGAACATCAAACAGACTCGTTCACATTATTTAAGTAACACGCACGACCCTCCGCCCCTCCACCCCCTCTCCAAACACCTCCGCCGCTCTACAAACCGGTCTTTTGTTTCAATCAAGACGGGGGGAAATTGAAAAGCCAATTAATGAGTTGGAACCGGCTCAGGACAACATTCCAACGTGATTCCAGGTCTCCATAGAGACACGCCTGTTGCCGTTTCTTCATCTGGGCACCGACGCGATACCCCCTGGGAGTGCGTGATGCCCTTCGTGGGGGGTGCGAGACGTGGCCAGAGGGTTTTAGAAGGTAAAATCATCGAAACACAAATTAAGCACGGACACATAAGTACAACTACTTTGTTTCGTCGACCCCATGTATTTATTAACTTGGTTAATTGTTAACGATTTAGAAACAAAGGGGTGCAAGGCTGCAGTAGATGTGAAGAAGCACGCTGCTATAGCACAGCAGCTCATTATTGTCGTGCCACGTCACGTGTCCGACTCGCTGGGGACTGAGCTTGCAGGCGGATATGTGAAAAGGTCAGATATGCGAACACCTGTGGACAAATGACAGTGAAAGCGATGTGTGTACAAATAGGTTAGTGGACTTAAACAAAGCACACGTTTCTTTAACCATAGGGACGTGTGTCAATGCGCTCCAGAAGCGAGCGAATATAAAAATCAGCGAGATTAACAATACAATTTGTGAACATCCACAGACATTGACAGTTGCACTGCGCGCAAATGCTGCACTGGGCGTGGGCGGTTCATTGGCCGGGTCGGATATGCGAATGCAGCAGTGACCAGTCTCCCGTGGTTTAAATCGTTCCTGGTATCACCGGTCTTTCAGCGCCCTTGTGATGGGCCCGCTATGCTATGGCGCGCTATATCAACCGTCTATGTTCTTGTGTATTATTATTACTATAAAATAAATGTACGGCAGAGATGAACAACCCCAAAAAACGGTATCCTTGTCTTCTTGGTTCTTTCGGTAAAGTCACGTAGAATGGAAATAATAAAATAATAAAAATAAAACATAATAAAATAATTCTCACGACATTTCGGCCACAACGCAATCAGCCGTCCTCGGGTGAAGAACAGGTCTGTCGAGAAGATTATGTTTTATTTTTATTATTTTATTATTTCCATTCTACGTGACTTCACCGAAAGAACCAAGAAGATGAATCCCTGCAGTCACGAAAGCTTTAAATCGAAATTTAAGGTATCCTTGTCATCAATAAGATGACAAATCCAAAGACTGTTTCTTTGTTTAGCGTTGTCCTGCCCCTCCCGGACATGCGAATGAGACTGTCTCCTGTTGCTTAAACCGCGCACGGCATTCGTGTGACTTTTAGCGCCCTTGTAATGGGCCTGTTGTGTTAATGTCGCTATTTCAACTGTCTTTATTATTATTATAAAATACATGTACGGCAACGATGAACGACCCCAAAAAACTGTATCTTAAATTTCGATTTAAAGCTTTCGTGACTGCAGGGATTCATATGTCTGGTTCTTTCGGTAAAGTCACGTAGAAGGGAAATAATACAATAATAATAAAATCTTTTTTACAAATATATTGTTTTATTTTTATTATTTCCCTTCTACGTGACTTTACCGAAAGAACCAAGAATATGAACTGTATCTTAGTTTTTCATCAACTGGATGACGAAGTAAAAAACTGTCTCTGTGTTTCGTGTTGTCTCCCCCCCCCCGCCCGCACCTTCGATTAGCACGTTTGGCTACGAAGGCTGCGACCGGAGATCTGCATACGTGCACGTTTCGCCTAGCTGCGGCATCATTCAAATTGGACAGGCACGCTGAGAATGCATCTCATCTTACCGCAAAGTCTTGACGCTCCCACGGGAGGATTTGATTTTTGAGAATTAGCAAGAAGAGTGAAATTTGGTCTGGCTGAAAATCGTATTTAGCTCAAATGAGCCTTCGTCGTGGTGCCAGCCGAGGTTGACACGATCTTTTCTCTGTCGAAGAGTGAATTGGGGTGTTTAATGTTCACAGGCAGGATCCCAGCTTTTCCATCTCATCGGAAAAAGAAGCCACTTCCCACAATTTCCAGAAATGTCAGCACAGTATTATCTTCCCTGATTCATCCATTAACCCTGAAACAAGCCCCCCCACTACCTGACCCCCCACCCCTATTCACATTCCAGACATCATTTATCAGATGTCTTTGGCCATTAAAATCAGCAACTGAAACCTTTATCATTCAACTATCTATTAACATGTCATCGTCAGACATTGTCAATCTACTGCTGGGTGAAGTCCTCCACCAAGCCTTTGACATCTCTCGCGATCATACCATGCAATGATCCATCCATCTAGCACCTGCGCATGAGCCGATTTCAAAGCTGCATTTACACAGCGTAATATGTCGGCATGCAGGTTGAACTTCTTTCGCACCGTACGTAGCCAACCGTGCTAATCGGAGGTGCGGGGGTGGGAAGGACAACAGACTATGAACTCTTGGGCACATTCTCTCCCTTGGCTGCCACTGCCATTATTCTCAACCACCAAACTATCGTCCCCTTCTACCCCGCGCCCTCTTAACTTCTCTTAGCAGTGGCGCACACCCATAATCCTGCACTATGGGGGGCAGCGAGGGGTTTCGTGGATTGCACAAACGTTGAGAAACTCCCTTCTCCCACGGGCGTGGAGGTGCCAATTGGAACCACAATACCTTGCTGATCTCGTCAATGAGTATAAAGGGCATCATCACGTAAACTCCGGTCATCCTCCTCGCAGCAGCCGCTTTTGGCTGGCGAACGAACAAAGACGGTCACCGCATCGCGTGCTTTCAGATGCCCTTATGCGGCCGTCTGGAACGCTCTTCCTTCCGATATTAAGAAGCCACTGGGAGCGATGTACTTTTAAATATAGATTGAAAACGAATTTCTTTAGAACTGCTTTTTGTGTTTGGTTTGTTTTCCTTCCCCCGCACCTCCGATTAGTGCCGTTGGCTACGTACGATGCAAAAGAAGTTCAACATACAAACTATGCGGCAGAGCAAGTGGATTAATCGCCATCTGTTCCATCTGTACGGGGATAGAGTGCTGCCACCTCGTGTGCGTGGGTTTCCTCCAAATTGTGCAATAAATTCATTAATTCTCCAAAAAAACATAATCAAATAAAAAAAAACTAAATGCAAGACCCTCCAGATAAAAAGAGTCCCTAGGAGTCAGCGTCACTCTCCGGATACCAAATAACCTGCGCAACGTAGATTTGCTTACGTGTCACGATTGGCATTCGTTCATTGGCTACGAATGCTGAGCAGTTGGGAGGATTCTTCTTTCCCGTCACCAAATACGCATCGTGTTCATTTTCAAGTTGCGTCCGTTTCAGTTTGCCGAAGCAGGAGTGCTCATTTGAATGTAAATACTGTACAGGTGAATGTGCCTCCTACGGCGTTGTCATGACTAAGTCCGTTCTTGGCCAACGTAGTGCACGTAATGGCAAAGGCATACTGTATAATGGGGAGCGGTGGTGGAGTGGTAATGGCGCATTGTGTTACAAGCCCGGCTATCCGGGTTTGATTCCTAGCCATGCACATCAGTGGTGTTTGTGAAATCTAATTCTAGTTTGGGTATCCCCTAGGCCAGGGGTCGGCAACCAAAATAACAAGAAGAGCCATTTCTTTCCAATTCGGTACAAAATTCAGTATTTCAAGAGCCGCAATGCATCTATGTACATACGTACATATCGTCAAGAAGCAGCCCGTAAAGAGCCGCATGCGGCTCCGGAGCCGTAGGTTGCCGACCCCTGCCCTAGGCCAACTCAGATTTAAAGAAGTACTCTATTGCACATGATGTGGCACTGGCACCACACGACCTCCCATCGTGTTCTTTTGCCAGCCTTAATAGGTGTTCGCTAACATTCGCTTCTTAGTCTACAACCCTAAATGGGGGTTCTTTGTCTTTTTCGAATATCGGCTGCCATTCTCTGTACACTGTTGGATGAAACTCTCCACACACTTTCTTCACCGCCCACCGCACCCCCCCTATTCTCGCAATTCCACAATCGATCTCACTTCTCCATTTCACGTGAAAGTGATCCTATCGTCGCTACATTGGCAAAGTGCTCGCCCTCTCGGGCGCGTTCCTTCCTGAGCCTTGGCAGCCGTGCCCATCACCAATTGTCTTATCCATTGGCCCACCCATCCATCCATCCCTACCGATGCACGCTCCTCTAGCCAAAGCCGCGACGTCTCAACTGCTCCGCAGAGGGAGATCGAACCGACGAAGGCCCCCCCCCCCCCCCCTGGGGATTGCGACTCCAGCTGCAGTTACCCCCCCCCCCCGTTACAATCCCGGCAGCGGCCACGGGCTGACTTGGTCACGCGCCCTTGCGATGTGCACGTGCGCGAACCACGACACGCGCCCAGTGGCAGCGTTATAACACCGCGTGAGCGTTTGATGTCGACGCTGGCTGCATACCGCCTCGATGGGGGGGGTGGGGGGGGGGCACGTTGCGGGCTGGGTTGGTTACCAGAGGTCGCAACCGGGTACCCGATACCCGTACCCTACCAGATACCCGGCTACCTGTACCCGGCCAGGTACGGATACGGACACCCGTTTGCGACCCTGGTGAGGCCGGGTACGGGTACGGGTAGGCCGTGAGTCACTGGTGAGTAACCGTTTGTCACTCATTTCGGGTAGGGAACGGGTACGGGTACGGGAACGGGTACCCATTTGCGACCCTGGTGCGGCCGGGTACGGGTACGGGTAAGGAATAAAAACCCGTTTGCGACCTCTGTTGGTTACCCGCTAGGGTCTCGCTGGAACTCGACGTTTCATCTCTGTGGCGTATCCGACGCACCGTGTCCAGAATATTTTAAAAAATCAATATATTTAGATATTAATACTGATGTAAAATTTGCAACCCGTAACGTTGCCAGTCATTGAATACGTTGACTATACTTCACCGCGCTCGTTGGTACGGTGGGGAGGAGGAGGGGGGGGGAGGAACACAGGACCGGTTCACATATCATTCGTAAGTTGTGATGTTAACCGTGACCGAGAATCTAATTCGGGTTCCTTCATATCGCCGAAGAATCGCCTCTCATCATTGCGCCACCGCTCCCATACCCCGCATCTCTTTACCGTCGGTGATTTATCATTTACAAATATTCATCGTGCAGCCGCGCAAGCAGCCAAGGGTTGCGGCCGAAGTAAATGTGTACACGAGCAGGTCGTGGTCTATAGCACGTATGGACAAGTCACCGGGAACGTGTCCGCTACGGTCCAATGCGATGTGGCTGATCAGTGGCAATGGGTGGGCAATCGCCGTGCATGACGGGTGCTATCGGCTTTGTACGCAGCCCATACGACAAGAAATAGGCAATACAACAAATATCGCCTTAGCAGACTGTTGGGGCAAGTGCTGTTAGCGAGCACCTATGATGGCCGGCACTGTGGCACACGCGGGGGTGGGTGGCCAGCACCACATCCGGCCGCCTTTGTCTCCCCCAGTGGCGATGTTTACACACCGCACCAGGCACTCGTTTGAGGCCGAGTCGACCTAGGGGATGCCCAGGACCGTGAGCCGGAATCGAACTGGGGTTCGCCGGGTTTCGTGGCGTAGCGCGCTAACCGCCGCTCCTCCCCACAGGCACGCACACCACGACAGACACTCCACATGCCGTTCAAGGCTGCGTCGCTGGGTCGTGCGTGGGAGTTGTGCTCGGAAGAACGCGTGGCTGAGTCACCGTCACCGCCACCGACTCTCTGGAGTGCTACTCAAAGGGGGAAATTGAGTTTTCAGGTCCATGCGGCGTACAGCCGTTTCCATGTGGGCACAAATGTGTTCTTTTATTATTAAGTTGTTTGTTTCTTCCTTGTGATGGGACCTTGCAGGATGAACGCTGAGATGTATAAAGGGCAGGGCGTGACCAATAAGGTCTGAATTGGTCTGTAGTAAAGGCAGGGGGGCACTGATAAGGGGCTGACAGGTGTGGAATTATAATATGATCCGCAAAGTTAAAAAAACGCACTTCCCAATTTGTACCCCCCCCCACAAATTATCTGCTCACACACGCACACACTTCCCGGATTATAAGCCGCAAACCCCCAATTTTTACTTTGAAATGCAGGGGAGAAGGGCGCAAAGCACGGCGACCGCTGTACTGCGGTATGTATCGGTGCAGCACGGCCCCTTTCCGTTTATCCACTGCTAGATGAGCGCCTCCTACCCTTCGCTCGTCCATGCCACGCGGTTCGAGTTCACAGTGCGGTGCGCTAATCAGTGCACCACCGCTCCGCTGCCGGTGGTGTACAAGCAATGACCTTTAACTCATGAAACAAGGCTCCATCTCTCAAACACTGACCACAAGCGCTGGTCAGTGCGGGTTGATGGCGGTGCTTAGCGCACTGCACTGTGAACCCTGGGCGAGCCCACTTCGATTCCAGGTACAGGGCTCTCACATCGCCGGCTAGCATTACCTGAACCGGTCTTGCCATCATTCAATCCCCTCCTTCACCAGCAACCACCCACCACACTTCACACCAAGCCGCACTAACTAACCCAGCGCGGTGATGTATTCACAGCATAAATTTCGATTTAAAGCTTTCGTGACTGCAGGGATTCATCTTCTTGGTTCTTTCGGTAAAGTCACGTAGAATGGAAATAATAAAATAATATGTTTTATTTTTATTATCTCCATTCTACGTGACTTTACCGAAAGAACCAAGAATATGGACAGCATATCCGCCATGACCTACACGGCATGGGCAGGTCTTCATCCAGCAGTGAATTGACAGAGAGATGTTCGAACCATGCGCGGTTCCAAAAGTGGTGTCAGTGGCAAGATTTGACAAACCAATGGGGGTAGTGAGCGCGCCACCGCGCGATGAAGCCGGCTGCCCCAGTTTGATTCCCGCTCACGGCCAGCATCGACGACTAAGACATATCTGCAACGGGTACCCCAAGCTTCCCAACGATGTCGACAAGCCTTCGTTGTCACGAGTACCTCGTGCGACGTGTAAAAACACCCGCAACTGAAGAGACAAAGGCGGCCCGGGCGTGATCCTGACCACCAGCAGCCGCCTCGCTATGACCCTCCCTATCGGCGGTTGGCCCCAGGCAATCTGTGTGGCTTTACGGGGGATCTTTTGTTCACCTCTGTGTGTGTGCGCGCAAAGAACAATGACTGCTGGGCAGTGAAGTCAGCCGAGTCAGCGGGTTGTGTGTAGGCAGGAGGCGCGGGTTCTGTGTGCGCGGTAAGCGCACCAGCGTGGCGAAGCAGCGCGGCTCTCGTTTTATTTCCACATCGAGCGAAGGAATCAAGCGCAGCTATCGCGTAGCGCCGGCGGTGCAACTGCGCCGGACATCAGGGGCATGTGGGTGGTGGTGTTGGTGGGTGGGTGATGATGATGTTGGTCGGTGGGTCGGTGGTCGTGGTGTTGGTAGGTGGTGTTGGTGGGTGGGTGGGTCGGTGGGGTGGGTGGGTCGGTGGGTGGGGTGGGTGGGTGGGTGCTGTTGATGGGTGGTGTTGGTGGGTGGGTGGGTGGGTGGTGTTGGTGGGTGGGTGGTGTTGGTGGGTGGTGTTGGTGGGTGGGTGGTGTTGGTGGGTGGGTGGGTGGTGTTGGTGGGTGGGTGGTGTTGGTGGGTGGGTGGTGTTGGTGGGTGCAGTTGATGGGTGGTGTTGGTGGCTGGGTGGTGTTGGTGGGTGGGTGGTGTTGGTGGGTGGGTGGGTGGTGTTGGTGGGTGGGTGGGTGGTGTTGGTGGGTGGGTGGTGTTGGTGGGTGGGTGGGTGGGTGGTGTTGGTGGGTGGGTGGTGTTGGTGGGTAGTGTTGGTGGGTGGTGTTGGTGGGTGGGGACGGGATTGGCCGTGGGAGGGTTGGGTAAGGCGTCGTTTCGTGGGTAGCGGTGAGCGCGCTGCGCTGCGAACACGGCCACCCGAGTTTGAATCCCGCTCACGGCCAACACAAAGTGACGATTAATTATCGGTCCTGGGCCCCCTCCCCTAGGTCGACTCATCCTCAAATTAGTACCTGGTGCGGTGTGTAAACATCACCACTAAGGAGACAAAGGTGGCCGGGCGTGGTTAATTGCCACCCACCCCCTCGTGTGCCGTGCCGGCCTTCATAGGTGCTCGCTCTCAGCACTTGCCACGACAGTATGTTGAGGCTACACGGGGGATCTTTGTCCTTGTCTCTTCAGGCATCGAATTCCGTGGGACCAAGGCCCATGCCAAATACACGTGGGCAACACTTCTCAGTTATCCGGAAGGAAAAAAAAACGCCGCTTATAATCCTGATAATTAAATTGCCTGCGCGTTGATGATAACAAAAAAAAAACAAGGCGGCACAAATAATCCGGTATAACTGCGTTGTTTTGTGTGCGAGGAGCGGTGGCGCAACGGGTTGGCACACTGCGTTATATATCAGCTCCCGAGTTCGATTCTAAGAGAAGGGTAAACCAATCCGGCCCCGCCCTTTTCATCAACCCACACTGACAAATGTGGTGAAGTATGGTCAACTGCCCCTATCGTCGACACGTTAATTGACTAAAGGGGCATTAATTTATCAAATTGTCTGGTGCGCGTGTCACTATGGTGGGGATTCATAGGTCCCACGTACCTAATAGCGTGCTATATATATAATGTATGAAACATCTACAGTGTTCATATTCTTAGGTTTTTTCGGTAAAGTCACGTAGGTAAAAAATTAAAATTAATAAAAGTAATTTTAATTTTACCTACGTGACTTTACCGAAAAAACCTAAGAATATGAATCATTGCAGTCACGAACGCTTCAAATCTAGAATCTACAGTGTTACCAGCGGTTTAACGCACATATATAAGGAACTGCATTTACCGCAGTGTAGATCGTGTGATTTTAGGTCAGTACAGAATATGGTTTTGGATATGCACTGGAGACAATCGTGGTGTATTTTTAGCAAGACCCTTCTCCCTGAATTCTAACCCTCGCCTTTACACGTACCAAGCACCGTCCTGTATCAACCACATTGCTGTAACTGGAGTCGCAATCTCACTGTGATAGGACTCAATTCCCAGCTCAATATTTTCCAGAACGCTGCTAGGCTGGCTTAAAATCTTGATAATAATCGGCATAGGGCACTACCAATAGAATACAAGGTACGCCCGTTCATAACAATCCTATGTTATTGTGTCATATGTTCCCGCACACCACCACAGGATCACACGGACAAAATAAGGCGAGATGGACTGTGGTTTGCTAAAAAAAAAAAATCCAAACACAGCATTCCATCGCGACTATTCCAGCTAAAATTAAACGCCGAGCAACGAGTATAGGCGAAAGGCAATCATCGCATTGTTCTGTGCCAGTCATTTCATCGTGCCCGATTTGTTTCCGCCGAGCAGAGAATAATGGGATCCTGCCCACGCGAAGGAGACGGTGGCGGAAACAGTTGCGACGAACCGGGGCATGCCCAATACTTACATCCGCGCTGCAAAGTCATCGCACCTCGGTCCACAACGCCCACTGTCGCATCTCGACTCCAGATGCGAAGCCACTGGCGACGGAGGCATGCGTGAGAATCGCGTGCCGCGCCCGTGAACTTCAGCAAGGGGGAGTGAGCCTCTCTCGGAATTGCCACGCGCCCACAAGCTTTCTCGCGAATAACGCGATGGCCTGAACATCGAATCACACCGAATGCGGCGCCCGATTTCGTCCGATTTCGAAAACTAATCAGGGGTTTGAGCCTGGCGAATTGCTTGGGTATGGGTGAACGTCGCCAGGGCTTGCCAGGTGTTGTGGGCGTTGTGGCCAGGGGATGGCAGTGGTGAGCGTCTCCCGCTCGTATGAGCACTGCAGTGGCGTTTTCTCCGAAATGTAATCCGCTCGTGAACGAAAAGGTTTTTTTTGTTCGTCTCTGTCCAAATCGCTTGAAGAATTTTGCATCTTTAGTATAGCCCACGAACTGAATTCAATGTTATAATGTGCGTGTGTGTATCCCGTCAAATTGTCCGTAATGTTGAATGACGGAACATTTATTACAGCACAAACAGCAAATAATACCATATAATCATTCACGGCCCTTTGCCAGTCCACTGCTGGATGAAGGCCTCCCCAGCCCGGTTCAAGCAGGTGTGGTTGTTAAACCAGGAGGTATGGTTGTTGAACCAGGAGGTATGGTTGTTGAACCATGAGGTATGGTTGTTGAACCAAGTAGGGTCGTTAAATCAGGTACGGTCGTTTAACCACACCTCACCGGGCTGGTCAGTGTGGGTTCAGATATAACTATCGTATAAAGCACACCTGGCCTCGGCACTGATGTCAGCCCTCTCCTGGAATTGAACTGAGGTAAGTTCTAGTTCACAGAGCATCGCGCTAATCATTGCGCCACCACTCCACCCAGTAACCAACGCAATAATGCAGCGGGGAAAACAATAGACTGTACTGCATTTGCAATCCAGACATTCCGACGCACAAACAATTAGACGCGACCGCTACTGGCTGTGTGTACGTCGAGGTTGCTAGCAATCACAATGATCTATTATATTCTTTGTTTACGCAGGAAAGCGAAACGATTAGAGCGGCTGTCTACGTACGGTGCAAAAGAAGTGCAACATACACACATACAATGAGTCTCAAACCCCCGTTTGTCAAGAAGGGCTCTCCTGCAATGGGACATTTGGCCAACACCGCGTCGGAAGAAGCAAGCCACCCTCCTACGAGGGTGGCTACTCGGACGCTCCGCACAGGTAAATCCAAAATCCATCCACAAATCAACAATTAATCCATCTGTGGATTGAAGCAATTGCTGTACCGGCAGTACTGCCACATCCTGGCCACCTCGCAGCCCACGCATATGACACCTGGTTTTCCCAGACAGTATCCCATCAAAGTAGCCGACTAACCAGGCTCCCCACCTGCTTAGCTTCCGAGACCTGACGATTCAGAATGATTTCGCTTAAACAACAAACCCAAATGAACACCTCGTATCGACAACCACAGCTCCGTCTAACGCAATCACACACACACACACACGTGTATATATCATCACAAGCCGTGATCAATCCACTGTTAGATGAATGCTTCCTTGAGCCGCCGCCGCAGCCGCCACCTCTGCAACGAAGCACCGACAGCCTTCCCGTGGCGCAGCGGCGTGACTGCTTCAGTCGACCTGGGTGACTCGATGGGGTAAGGGGGCACCACCCCAAAGCAGTCAGCCACTCGGCGAGAGGCGAGAAAAAAAAACGCATTCCTTTCGCCCAAACAGCACTTACCAGCGTGGTGAAGTATGGTCAATTCACCAGCTCCACTCTCACCGCATGACCAACGGACATAAACGTATTAGCATAAACGCAGACACTACGCGCGCTATGCATGCGAAGGACGCCGAAACGACATCAACTTACTGGAACTTCTCGAGCTCATGATGTCCGGCGATGGATGATTGCGGGGGGGGGTCCCGTTTTCCTCTCTGCCCTGTGCCGAGTCTGTCGCTTCGTCACAGAGCGCTGCGCAAGAGGGAAGCTGGCTTCGTTCGGCTAAGCAGGCGGGCAAGGCAGCCACCACCAGGGGTGGGTGAGCTAGAGCGGCGGCAGCACTAGCGCGTAGACTGCTGCAAGTGCAGCAGCAGAGCAGCTGGCTGGCCGCACTGCCAGAGCTGTTCTCCACCCAGCCGGATCGTTCGTTTTGGGCGATCAGCTGGTGGAGAGAGATTGGACGGGAGGGAGAGAGAGGGGTGGGTGGGTGGGGGGGGGGTGAGGGGAGGGGGTGTGATGGAGGCTACAAGGTAGCGGGCTGGATGTTGCTAGAGAATTAGAACGCGGAATGAATAAAGGACTCGCTGATCGCAGCCTATGCATTATTGAACATCTTTTATTTCTGCTTCAGCGCAAAAAAAAATCAGGGCCTTAAAACATGCTTTTTAACGTGATCAATTACAATAATTGCAATCTTTCCGATATCCCCGCATATGTGAGTGATCATCTACGTCATACGTGTGCATGTATACATGCAGCATTGACAGATCAATTCGCTTGTGTGGCGAATTCATTTGCCTTGCGTCTTCCTGCCACTCGGCACGCTGTACCGCACGAAAAAAAAACATCGCCCGGAATTTAATCAGGAGCCTCGGACCTAACCGGCAGGTGCCCACAAAAAGCAACACAGTCCCATGACGTCAACCTCTGAGCGTCTCCTGCCAGCAATGTCTGTGCTTAAAGCCCCCCCTAGTGGTTGCGACAACTGGAGCCAATCAAGAGACGTTCGGGCCATGGTAAACTCCACTCCCATGGTAAACTGGACTCCCATGGTCAACTGGACTCCCATGGTAAACTGGACTGCCAAGGTAAACTGGACTGCCACGGTAAACTGGACTCCCATGGTAAACTGGACTGCCACGGTAAACTGGACTGCCACGGTAAACTGGACTCCCATGGTAAACTGGGCTCCCATGGTAAACTGGACTGCCACGGTAAACTGGACTCCCATGGTAAACTGGACTGCCACGGTAAACTGGACTCCCATGGTAAACTGGACTCCCATGGTAAACTGGACTGCCATGGTAAACTGGGCTCCCATGGAACTGGACTTCTATGGTAAACTCGACTCCCATGGTAAACTGGATTCCCATGGTCATGGGTCGTCAAACGAAAATAACAAGAAGAGGCATTTTTTTTTTATTCGGTTAAAAACTCGATATTTCTAGAGTCGCAATGCATGTGCATACGATGCGGTGATCCTTAATAAAGACACGTCACGAAGCAGAGCCTCGGGTTACCGACCCGTGCGCTCGGAGGTTAGGGGGTGCAGTGATGCGTCGATTAATTGATAAGACACCTGGAAACCAACATTGAATCGAGCGTGGTATAATTCGCTGTTTTTTTTATTGAATCACGCGGTCAATTTTATTTTATGCACAGAAAATGCCAATGTTACAAGCGAGGCTGTTGGAACGGGCAACATTGTAAAAACGAGTCCCAAAAAAAATCGAGTAGCTTCTTCAGCCAGCTTATGCAGTACGACTAATCACATTGTGCAATTTTTAAAAAACGTTTCAAGAATACAGTAGAGACATGCATTGTTGTAATGGCGAGCAGCACAGCAGATTTGCAATCCAGAGAATGCCTGTACAATGTTTCGACATCAGCTGAAACGCAGCATGGACGGGTTGTGCTTTTTCTGTAGGATTTTATTGTTTACGTATGTGATGTTTATATTTGTATACAATTAATTTTAGGTGTATCTTGTAATTGTATTGTTTTTTTGCGGTTGAACCCTAACCAAGTGCCGAATGGCTCACAGGGTAAATCCTAAAAAATGACCTGGAACTGGAAACAATGGGAATATCTTTCGATTTTAAGCTTTCGTGACTGCAGGGATTCATCTTCTTGGTTCTTTCGGTAAAGTCACGTAGAAGGGAAGTAATACAATAATTGAAAATGTTTTTATTATATTATTATATTATTGTATTATGTTTTATATTTATTATTTTATTACTTCCCTTCTACGTGACTTTACCGAAAGAACCAAGCAAATGGGAATATCTATTAAACAACTCCTGCCTCTGTCCACCCAGCAATGTGCTCACATGTGTGCTGGGGTAAAGTGTGGGTGTTGTCACCTCTTCCAAGACTTCTTGCCACCGTGGAATAGTCGGGCCAGATACTCTCGAAAAATGCCCTTTTTAAAAGTCCCTGCCATCAGCTCTGGCGTGAGCAGGCAACCTTTGCTTTTTTTTTATTTTACATAAAATATTCCTTTCCTCTCAGTGACAGTAAAGATTCTAATTATTCTCAATTAACCTATGCATTCCACAGGTCACATCATCACTCATGCCTGAATTAATTTAGCATTCACATACGTCGTCTATTATATTAAAAAAAAGAATCGTGTATGCTAGGCTCGGAAAAATAACAATTATATTACGCGGTATAGTAGTAAGTTTTTACCCTTTCAACTGGTACAAAAACGGACACCTTTATACAAGGGATCATGTTTGCAATAACCACAACACAAGCAGTCAAAATGCAAACAAAAAGAAAAACTGATGTCATGGAGCTGGGTTTGAATCCACGCCTCCATTCGGAGATCAGAAGTCCCCGCGTTGAGCACGGAAGGCTTCCTCGCCTTGAATCTGGCTCCCGAGACTGCTCGGACATCCTGACCACGCACACCTCGGCGAATTCACAAACAGCCATCACGTCGCTTGAGTCTCAAGCCCCGGGGATGACCTCCACGGAGACGGAGCGACGAAATCACAACACGAGTCCAGTTGCTCGAAGGGAGGCCGAAGGCTTGGCAAGACTAAATGTTATAAAATAAAAAAGTATTGTCAGAAGTGGGGTTCGAACCCACGCCTCCATTCGGAGACCAGATTGCCCGCGTTCAAGCACGGAAGGCTTCACTCGCCTTGAGTCTGGCGCCTTAGACCGCTCGGCCATCCTGACATTGGGAACCCCAGCCCAGCCATGTGCTTTATCAGTGGTATTCAACGTTTAACCTTCTCACGCCGGCTTGTGCCCGCCCTCACAGTCGGGCATATTTTCGGAATACACCACGCCGCCGTTGACCCTGGCCATTCACCGAGCAACCCAACGTTCCTACCAGCTCCCTCCGCAGCAATGTGTTTTACCCCCAAAATAACCTCACTAGTTCTCGAGAATACGATTTCAGGAGGGTCCTGCATCGGGGACGTTTGACCAAATCCTCGACGAAGCGTCTTGGCTTCGTGTGGGATTCCACTGGAGCGCGCACCGGTGAGACCCCCACCACAAACGCGATGCGATAACACTCAAACGTCCACACGTAAGGGCTCCCAGACCACTTGATGTACTGTCACCCCACAGGCGTATATCACCAGTGTATGTGAAAGGGACAAAGGCTGAGCCCTTGCCCAAGCCACCCCAGTTGCATCCCACTGGAGGGAGCTGTAGATAATCCCTCCAGAAGGTATTTGGCCTACTCTTCCACGCGGGCTAGATTGTCTTGGAATAGGTGGGCGTACCCACACTTGGCTCTCATCACACGCAACCGCTCGATCGACCAACTGTGGTGCGTTACTCAGTTGTACTCGAGGGGGTTAACCCGCGTCTGCTGCTGTGTGAACCAGACTACACTGTTTGGAGTGTGACCGTGCATCGATACATCGACCGATTAACATTGATATGGAATCTCGCGTGTTATAAGAAGCGATGCCTTTAGATTGCTACATGCTGCGCGTATTTGGAACACGTAACACTCTCGGCTACTTGAGGCCGCCACATTTGCAACGACTTACAAAAGAAACGGTGAGGGGGACAGCACAGTTAAGGTGAACCAAAAGTTAAACACGGAATGAGTAACGATACGATTTGGTCATGTCTACAATGCATTCTGCTCTCTCGCCTACTCTGTATATGATGAAAGGCTGAAGAAAAATGCGACACCATTGTTCAATATTGTACCAACGTTATTTGGCTCGATTAGAAGAATTTGACTTGCCAGATTTGCTTTGTGGAACCATACCGAAGCAATATGTAAAACTTGTTCGCTAACCCACTCCCAACGAACAACATTAGCAGAGCCCAGGGGTTGCAGCTGCGAGTCATATTTATACATTCAAATATATCCGCGCGTGTGAGATTGAAACCGCCCGTAATATCGTGGAAAATTATGCCATTGAGTCGGGTCACTGCCCGTGAATTCTTAATGGGCTACGGCATGGGTGGGGACATCTTTTCATTTACCCAGGGCCGAATAGGACTTTAAAATAGGTATGGTGGGTACCCATACATTTATCACACACACACACAGAGTCAGTAATGTATATCACTGCAAGATGGCCTTGCAGTGATGAAAGTAACTGAACGCGCTAAATTTAGAAGCACGATATGATTTGCCGGGTTAAAAAAAAAAACGTTCCCCCTATGGTACGCAATGAGTTGCGGCAAAGACGTGACCAGCCGGCTATTTTTTGTTTATGAAATTTCATCGCGGGTCCGATGTCGCCCCATACATGGGCAGCCTCGAACCAAAGTGATACGTGTGGTGGGACGGAGCGATTGATTAATCGAATTGCGCGAGTCGATGTTCAATTCCTATGCTGTATAATACACAACAATAGTCATTGTAAGCATCGGCATCGAGAACATAACACAATTGATAAGTGGAAGATACGTCTCGTGAATATATCTGTGTCTCCACGTGAAAATGTTTTGTTCTATGCACAATAATCAGTCCAACCGCCTTCTGAGAGTGATGTGTGGTATATGTACACTGCATAGTTACGAAAGGCGCTTACGCGAACCCCTGCAGATATTTGTGGGCGCTATATCTTTCAGAACGTGAAAATAAAAAAAATATTGTTGATCGAATCACGCACCATCGAATCGCCGAGTGCGGGTAGTGGAAGGGGGTGACGCCGTTCACCCCCCGTTCTATTTGAATGGGTGACAATCAGGGCTTGCCGGCTGTTATAGGTGTGAGGCTGCAAGGCCGCGTTGGCGGGGTCATGTAGCCCGCATGCCCAGACACCGCATGCCCAAGCAGCCTCGATTTGGCCGGATAGAGAGGGCTGAAAGGGCGCGCTACGGGCTGGAGAAGAGATGGAGCTGATGCGGTACGGGAGGATATGGAGTTGAGTGGACTTGACGAAAACCGGTACCAGCGGTGTCAAGATCGGCTTCTGTGGAGGAGGTTCGAGAAGGACGCTACTGGGCAGTTGGAGGCAGTCGCCCTCCAGCAACAACGGAGGGCAGAGAAGCGACGCTCACAACAACGAGCAGAGCGCCGGGCAGATAAAATACGGGAACAATTGGCACAGTGGAGAGCACCATTGGTGCATCTGCCACTCATCTCAGTCAGTCGACCAGTGGCAGCTGTGTCTTACTCGTGACCTCCTGCCAGCGGGCCTTCGACACTTCACGTGGCCTCATACGCGCACCTAGCATGGCACTAGCGCCGTGGTGACGTCACCGCCACTTGGTGGCGAACGGGGCACGTTGTTGTTGTTGTTCTTGTTGTTGTTCTTGTTGTTGTTCCTGTTGTTGTTGGCGAGCCATGTGGCTTCTGTAAAAGACGCGAATGACTCAGCGGGCCTTACCTAGTAAGATAAAACACCGTTTAGGTTTATTTGTATATATAATTTAAAAGTCATTTCTTTACCTTACCTATAATTTGCACTCCTATCGTTTTGTTTATTCGTTGTTGTTGTTGAAACGTTCTGGAATAAATCAATGTTCTGATTCAAATATGACAGTGCTGAGTGTCACCCACTCCGTGGTGTGTATTGGAGCTTTCCTCCCACACGAAGCCTCAACTCAGTCGTGGTACCGACCAAACATTCCGACGCAGGACCCTCCTGAGAAAGGAGCCTTGATTTTAGGGCACGGTTTTGCTGGGTTAGGTAGTAGCATTACTACGACAGTACTATTATTTGCAACCAGCGGTTTGGCAAAGGGTCATTCTGTATGTCGGCAGTTCATAGCCACGATTGCACGCACAGTTGCAGTTTGCCTTTAAGTAGAGAAATCAATTTCCATGCGGATGTTGAAACGCGTGTCAATTGTCAGTGGCTGCATGCTGCTGCCTTTGCTTCAACGAGTAAGCGCATCGCATACAGATTAGTGCCTGCGTGCGTCTGTGTGTTTGTGGAGAGAGAGAGAGAGAGCGGTGAGTGTAGCGGTTAGCGCGTCGCGCTACAAATCCGACGACCCGAGTTCGATTCTCGCTCACGGCCAAGACCAGCACCAGTGACGATTATCTAAAAGGGTCCTGGGCCGACTCCGCTAGGTCGACTCAGCCTCAAATGGTGGGTACCTGGTGCGCTGTGTAAACATGGCTGCTAGGGAGACAAAGGCGACCGGATGTGGTTCTGGCCACCCTCCCCCTCGTGCGCCGTGCCGGCCTTCATAGGTGCTCGCTAACAGCACTTGCCCCAACAGTCTGTTCATGCTATACGGGGGATCTTTGTTTTTTGTGCAAATAAGTACTGTCATGATAAAGCTGGAGCCCTGCAATTGCTTGCTCACGTCACTGCTGGCGCCAGGACCTCTACAAGAGGGAGCTCGGCTCAGAAAAAATGAAGAATTATATTACGCAGTGTTTTGGAGTTGAACAAAAAATACCGTACGTGGTATAAAATAATACTGGCAATTGTGTACCCTCCAGAGGGCATTTGGTCGGCTCTTCTTCCACGCTGACCACCACACGCGACCTGCCGATCGACTAACACGACTAGATTAGTTGCAATTACATATGCGTTACAAATGAATGCACTCGTGGGTACAATTCGTGATCGGCCGAGATGTCTAATTTTACGCGTACAAAGTGCCACGGAGAAGGTCCATTACCAAAAACGTCGTCTCGTATTTTCCATCTTGCCGAATGGTGTGAGTTTATTTTTAAACATTATTTTTATTAATGTTTGTGCTCGAACGCTACTGTTAATGCAGCAGCATGCATCGAAATAATTTGCCAAACTTAGCACGGACCCCAGGGTAGTAGCCGCTGGGATTGCGCTCGGCAAACCTCAGCCTCAATTTTCACACCCTGATGCTGTTCGTCGCAGAATAAATATGTTGAAGTCCCCACGGA
The DNA here is from genome assembly GCF_964198595.1 of Lampetra fluviatilis. NCBI lineage: Eukaryota > Metazoa > Chordata > Hyperoartia > Petromyzontiformes > Petromyzontidae > Lampetra > Lampetra fluviatilis. The sequence goes on along the minus strand of NC_136278.1, from coordinate 3,578,366 downwards.
CGCCCTGCGAGGTGCCAGCCACCAAAAGCAGTTATTGCATCTGGACCACGAGCCAATTCGCACCAGCGGTGTACGGTGTAAGATCAGGCACACGTGGGGCGTGACACGCGCACGCGGGGACATTGCGGATCCGCCTGCAAGAAGTCGCGTTGGCGGCCGCGCAGCAAAGAGTGACAAGTCTGTACCAGCCCGTCGTGCTGACGAGGCGATGCTTTTAGAACTTATAACACTGGTCAACACACTTTTTCTGGCATAAGGTATTCCAACGGTTTTAAGGTAATTTTGGGGTGCTGATTCCAAATCTGGCATCGGTTTTGGTCTATCACATCAGGTTTTTGAGATATCAAATATTGCATTTTCAATAAAAACAGCTGCAAAAGTCCAGGCCAGAAAAAAATGTTTTCTTTTTGTTGACCAGTGTAATAAATGCATCGTACGAGTGGCCTGAATTGTCGTGAGGCCTCGTCCCGTCCCCCACCAGTCACTTTGTTTTTTTTTCCGTTAGATACAATACCACGATGTGTCCACAAGGGGGCGTACCACTCATTGCAATCACTATACTGTGTTAGGAAAAAATAAGTTTTGCTGGCTGGAGAGAGGGAGGGAGGGAAGGAAGGACTTTAACAGACGGTCACGTTCATAACACGAGCAGGCTGACAGTGAGAATTACAAACAAACCTACAGTCACGTGTTAACGTACGTAGATCATGGTCGTGCTGATCTCATCATCAATACCATGAGGTCCCTGGTTCTCTATAGTCAAAATGTTCCCTCATTCGACAGAGACACAGTTGAGCCATTTCCATTGCGCTATGTGACTGACGCCGTGTGACGAAGGGGGGGGGGGAGGGGGTCAAAAATCGTCCAAAGTCGCGTGACGTCATTTATGGACGGCCCCTTACGAGGGCGACAGGAGACCATGACAGCGACACCCAAAACGACGAAATATTTGCGCAGCCCTGGCGGGGTTTCTTCTTTGTTTTCTTTGTCCGACAGCTGGACTCATTGCACATTCACCTCGGCGGACGCCGCCGGATTAATTCTCAACCTGTATAGAGCACATGCCCACGTGCACTGCAGCAAGCGGTGACGTCAAGCTCCCCCCCTCCCCCTCCCACCGCTCCCCCCTCGAATAAAACAATCACAACGATCTGTGTGCACTGCAGTGCATACCAAGGAACACAAAGACCCCCCCACCCCCGGATAGTCTTAACAGACTGTAGGGGCAAGTGCTGTTAGAGGGGACATATGAAGGCCAGAATGGTACACGAGGGGGTGGTTGGCCAACACCACGCCCGATCGCCTTTTGTCTCCCCAGTGGCGATGTTTACACATCGCACCGAGCACTCAGTTGAGGCTGAGCCGACCCAGGGGAGGCCCAGGACCGGTTCAGATAATCGTCGATGGTGTTTGGTCGTGAGCGGGAATCGAACGCGGGTCGTCGTGTTCGTAGCGCAGCGCGCCACCGCTCCCCACCAAGGAACACGCGCACACACTCACACATCCCAGCTCCATAAGTCTATAGCGCAGCTATGTCTAACGGTACCAACTGTCCTCCTGGTGTGGCCACACACAGCCCAAGTGGTTTGAGGAAGGATGTCCCAGCATTCCTCCCCCTTACCCCATCCCCTGCCCACCCCCCCCCCAAGCATATTTCTTATCACACTTGCTAACCACATGCCCAAAAAAAAGACTCAAAACGCCAAGCGGTCAGAAACAAACAGTGATGTCAACTTTGCAATAGATCAGAGTAAATACGTGCCTCGAATTGAGCGACGTTATCAGAACTTGGGAAAAGAGACGGAGTATTGGCTAGGGACTCCAATGCCGAGCAGTGCTAGGGGTAATAACAGAAAGTGCTAATTTAATTATCCCAGCTTAAAATGTTCTGAGCGAGTGGGTGCCTCTTTATACAGCCGAGTAGTTGGGCAGGACTGGCAGAGGAGTTGGTGTGGGGGACGGGGAGTACAGGGACTCCTCTACTTACGAACGAGTTAGGTTCCAGAGGTTCTGTTCGGAATTCGATTTGTTCGTTAGTCCAACTTTACTGCTGTCGATTCCAAACATGTTGTACGGCATGTACACTAAACACGGGTAATATATTTAAAAGTTGTATAATCTCCTGTAGATGTAGATGCCACTGGTTCTTCACGTTCTGCAGATGTAGATGCCACTGGTTCTTCACGTTCTGCAGATATAGATGCCACTGGTTCTTCACGTTCTGCAGGTGTAGATGGCACTGGCTCTTCACGTTCTGCAGATGTAGATGCCACTGGTTCTTCACGTTCTGCAGATGTAGGTGACACTGGTTCTTCACGTTCTGCAGATGCCACTGGTTCTTCACGTTCCGCAGATGTAGATGCCACTGGTTCCTCACGTTCTGCAGATGTGGATGCCACTGGTTCTTCACGTTCTGCAGATGTAGATACCACTGGTTCTTCACGTTCTGCAGATGTAGATGCCACTGGTTCTGCAAGTTCTACAGATGTAGATACCACTGGTTCTTCACGTTCTGCAGACGTAGATGCCACTGGTTCTTCACGTTCTGCAGATGTAGATGCCACTGGTTCTTCACGTTCTGCAGATGTAGATGCCACTGGTTCTTCACGTTCTGCAGATATAGATGCCACTGGCTCTTCACGTTCTGCAGATGTAGATGCCACTGGTTCTTCACGTTCTGCAGATGTAGATGCCACCACCGCCATCTATTGCGCGGCGGTTGAACTTACGACTCTCGGTCCGAAGAGGCAAACTGGACATACGGCTCGGGTTTGTTCGCATCTCTGAAAGTTCTTGTGTCTAATGTTCACAAGTCGAGGCGCACCAATAAAAGCGGGTGGGACTGCTGGAGGGAGGTACTGCCAGATCACCATGTGTCCAGGTTGACCCTCCCGGAGACTTTGAAGCTTTATACATCGGTCCGTCAATTGCAAAGGCCCATGACACGTGTAGTGCGATCGGTTGCGTGTGTAAAGAACCAATGTTTTATTTTTTAGATTCATGTAAATGTTACAGGCAAATCACAGTCGAATGTTACGTGCCTAGGCCAGCGGAGCAAGCACAACTTCAAGCAAGACGAAAGTGATTAGAGAAACAGGACAAATGGGACGACAGAAACGAGACAGGCAAAACAACTGGATTCTTGAACCGTCTTGTGGTGACGAACCATGACGATTCATCAAAGCGCAGGGAGGGGAGTGAATCGTTGAAAGTCATCTGCTGTATGATTTAGGCATTAGGTATTGTAGATAAGAGGTACCCGAGTAGCTGCGACTAGGGTTAAAGGATCCAGTATGTCGTGTGAGTGCCGTAATTATCCCAACAGTTGTATTTTTGAGTTATCATTGATATGCTATTTGGAGTAGTCACATGCCAGTAGTCTGCAGTAGATGTGTTAAACCCATAGCTGTCACGTGGGGTGTCTACCAAGTACAACATTTATAGATTCAGGCAAAGCAGCATTCGGTCGCAGGGACGTTATTTACGCGCTTTCAACGGGCAGCGTCTTTCATTGGCTTAAAAATAAAGAATTTTATTTTGGCAAAGCACCTCCTGCTCAAATGATGCCCACGACGAAAGCCGTGCTTATTCAGGGGATGCCCGATGCGCCCCACAACACGTGTTATTGCACAAAGCATTCCTTGCGCGTTCACAATTAAAATTTGCACTCGGAAGACGGTGGCCCACACGTCAGATGCCTCGGTGTATAATGGAATCGCGGTATTGAATGTTTAAATCCACGTGCCAGCATCAGTCATTGCCGCACCTTCCCGTTACAGCATGTGCTGTATTGCATTCCAATGTCACTCTCTGCTGTCATTCTCAATCTAATGATTATAATTTGCATGCATAAAGCCGTGGAATTTGGCACGAAAGCCATGGAATTGGGAATATTGGTGAATAATTGGCAATCGTGAATGTTTTGTACGTCACTTGAATACAAATCTCATTTTAACTCGGTTATTTACAATTGTCGGGGAAGTGTACGGCACTGCCAATATTGACGCACTGCGCTCTGAACACTGCGACCTAAGTTCGATTCCTGGCCACGGCTAATATCAGTGGCGAGTGTTATTCCAACCGGTCCTGAGCTCCCCATTCATCAACGCACACGACTGACCAGTGCGATGAAGTATGACACGAAAAAACCCGCATCAATGACAATAATTGGGGAGGCCCTGATTCACCAATGGATTGACAACGGGCTATCGATGGTTATTTTGCTATTACTATTATCATTACTACACAGAAGAAAAAAATCTGGCAAATTAGTGCGACGGTTTTGAAAACATTATCTATCATCGCAACTGGCCGATGGGTATGTGAATGCCAACACTGCACGGCACAGATGGCACACTGCAGCAAACGTCACATCTCCGCAGCGCCCATCATCCATAACATAATCAACTAGCTGAGCCCAAAACATCAAACACTATTACCGTGCGGTAACATCATTCTAAATAGCAGGTCAAAATTGAAAGTCATCTTTACAAAAAAAAATATCCCTGGATCGTAGCTGATCTCCAGTTCGTTTCCATGCATTCGCCTAAACCGCAGCAGATGTCCGTGTCTTAGCCTGCCCGCTTTGGGCTAGTTTTGTGCGCTGTTGATAACATTGTTCATCGCCGTTTTAGTCTCATTGTTCATTGGTGGAAGCATATCTACGGCAGATTTTCCAGTCTGAAAAGAGAAAAAAACACACGCACGCAGTTTGTACAGGGATTTTGCAAGTTTTGCACACAAACAAGGCAGTGCTCAAAGTTGACATAGGTTACATTATTGGTGCGGTTTATAACCAATGCACGCGCGAGACCGTGACGATTGCAAATTCTAGTGGTGCTCTAGAAATCTGAATTTTGGCACAAATATAGTTGAGTCTGTCCCTGCAGCTGTATTTAGAATTCTGGCCCCATACATTATGCTCCGCACATTAATTCATCGAACAGGGGGCCCACCAGAACGTTCTAAACGCTTTAGGGTATTTTGCTAAACACTTAAAGGAGTGTGCTGCTACCAGTTCCCAGTAAGTCTATATAAATACGTGCGCACGCAAAAAAAACCCCCACCGTACAGCCGCGTACATTGTAGGAGCACGTATTGTTAGACATCGTCTATTAATGTGGAAGCCATGCCCAAGGGTTGCGACGTAGTCAGCACGACACCTGGCCACCTTTGTCTCCCCACGGCTGATATTTATACACCACCCCCAGGCACTCGTACGAGGCCGAGTCAACCGAGAGGTGGCCCCAGGAAAGAGTTCAGACACCATTTGCCACCCACGTCATTCGTGGCCAGGGATCACTCAGGTCACCGGGTTAGAGTGCGGTGCGCCAATCGCCACACACTGCCGCTCCCCACTACGCACGAAGACAAAGATCCCCCGTATAGCCTGAACGGACTGTTGGGGCAAGTGCTGTCAGCGAGCACCTACAAAGGCCGGCACGGCACATAAGGGGGTGGGTGGCCAACACGCTCGGCCGCCTTTGTCTCCCCAGTGATGTTTAGACACCACACGAAGCACTTTTTTGAGGCTGAGTCGACCTAGGGGAAGATGATGACCAGTTCAGATAATCGTCACTGGTGTTGGCCGTGAGAAGGAATCGAACTCGGGTTACCGGGTTTGTAGCGCAGCGTATCGCTAACCGCTACACTACCGCTCCCCACCCCACCACAAAGATCCCCGTATAGCCTTAACAGACTGTTGGGGCAAGTGCTGTTAGTGAGCACCTATGAAGGCCGACACAGTACACGAGGGGGTGGGTGGCCAACACCACGCCCGGCCGCCTTTGTCTCCCAAGTGGCGATGTTCACACACCGCACCAGGTACTAATTTTAGGCTGAGTAGACCTAGGGGAGGCCCAGAACCGGTTCTGATAATCGTCACTGGTGTTGGCCGTGAGCGAGAATCGATCTTGGGTCGCCGGGTTCGTGGCGCAGCGCGCTAACCGCTACACTGCCCCACCACACACACACACTCACACACATGCGCATATACCGACACGGCCACTCATCACTCACGTAGTTTTTGGCACCAACGCTGGCACCCGCCGAGATGAGGAGCTGAGCGAATTTGGGGAGCGCCTGGCGCATGACCTCATGGAGCGGCGTGTCCCCTTCCTGCACAAGGCGGCGGGGGGGGAGGAAAGGGCATGCGAGGAGACACGGCTGTTACAAATACACACACATGCCCACTCCGTGTGCTACTGCCGGAGCGAGTCGTTCACTCAATTGTTTCATCTATTAAAGAATTGCAAGCGACTACCATTTTCCGCCGTGAAAAGGACGGCCCACTCCCATCATCCTTCCTGCCGAATGCGGGAAACCCCCTACGAGCCACGCCTAGCGTGAAGTCGCTGATGATGCCGATAACGCCGCCTATCAAATCTCATATAGTGGCACGTGCGGGAACAGAGGTGAGACTTTGTATTTTTTAAAATATATTTTGTGTTATGCAAATGGTAGAGTAATCTAAGCAATTAATGTACCGATTATAATCGGTACAATTAATGTGAATTTAATGTAGCGATTATAATCGGTACAATTAATGTATAATTAATGTACCGATTATAATCGATTATAATCGGTACATTAAGCGATAACTTAATTAATCGCATATCCCAGCTGCGCTTTCCATCCTCCAACACAGTTGATATTTACAAAATAGAGCGTCTCAATGTGAATGCATCTCAATGCTCTGCACGGAAAGAGCTGCCCGAAAATATCGTCAGGCACTGACAGAGAAACCACATATCTCAAAACCACACGTGGAGTACAAAGCCCAAAGATTATTTTGTTTTTCATCGTCACTTATTGAACTTGCCTTAGGAAGCTCAACATGATTGTTTTGAGTCACATGTGACTATTTGGCAGTGAGTGCTACTGCACTGTTATAATCCAGTGACTTAACGGCAGTTGATAGATGGATGTGTTGATTTTTTTCCCCAGTAATTCCAGTTTTCTCCAAAACGCAATACACTCGATATAGCAATGACAATATAACTGTATACAGAGTTCTCCTGTTAAATAGTCTTGAGCCTCAATTATTTTACTTTTTTGCCTCAATTATGCTTTGCTCGGAATTTATTTTACAAAAATTGCGTCCACATTACATTTCATTTGTGATATCGGCAGTATGTTGTGATTGTGCCGTGCAGTGCACTACCTGGTATCAAGGAAAGGATTTCAAAGATTATCTTATGGACATACTTTTAAAGTCAATTCCATAAGCTACTTTATTCATAATACATATTGTATTCCTTGAAAAAAGTATTTGTCACGTGTCAATTCAATATATAATGTTTTATATTAATAGATGGTATCAAATCAAAATAAGTGAAAACTCAAATTCAAGATGATGATTTTTCTTTTGGTGCATCAACTCTCTCTTGCTTGCGAACCTGTGTCAAGTCACAGGTGGTTGCAACATTGATGTGGATCCAGGATCTCAAGTGGTTCCAGCTCCTCAGGTTCATTGACATGGCTCTTAGCCTCCGGCGCTCATCCGACCACCTAATCTAAACACGCATGTCCGATCCCAATCGACGGGTCCTTCTTGCCGGCACGCACCTTGTCCTGGGCGTTCACGTTGGCGCCACGCTCGATGAGGAACTCTGCCACGTTGTACTGCCCAACGCGAGCGGCCACGTGCAAGGGGCTGCTCAATATCTGTGAGCGAGGAAATGCAACGATTAAACTGCGGTCATGATGATGCGCGATTATATTATGATGAGATGTACGATTACACTCCGCTCGTCATCCTCGCAGTGGCGGCGGCTTGTTGGCTCGCCGTCGAACAAAGACGGTCAGATGCGCTCCTGTGGCCGTCTGGAACGCTCTCCCTTCCGATATTGGGAAGCCACTGGGAGCTATGCACTTTTAAATCATCTGGATCAGTAGTTCTTAACCTTTGCTGCAGCCTTGCACCCCTGTGGTTCTCAATCGGTAAAACACATTTATGTTAATAAATACACAGGTTTGATGAAACAAAGTAGTTGTGCTTATGTGCTTGTGCTTAATTTGTGTTTCGATTATTTACCCTATTTAAAAAAAATCTGACCATTTATCGCACCCCCTGAAAGGGCATCTCGTTCCGCCAGGGGGTGCGTCCACCCCAGGTTAAGAACCACTGCTCGAGATTGAAAACTAATTTTCTTTAACTCTGATTTTTGTGTAATAGTTTGTTGTTCTTCCACCGCACATCCAATTCGCGTGGTTGGCTATGTACGCATGCCTATCAACCCATACGGTTTACCCGTAATCTTGTAAAGGGAAATTGAGTTTTCAGGTCCATACGTTTCAATACGGGCACACAAAAATTGTCTATTTGTTTGTGTTTCTCCCTTGTGATGGGACTTTGTAGGGTGAATGTTGAGATTTGTAAGGGCACAGGATGACCAATTAGATCTGAAATTGTCTGTAATAAGGTAGGCACTGATAAGGGGTTGAAAGGTATGCGTACGGTGCGATAGAAGTTCAACATACATACATACTCATGACGGCAAGCTGCGGCACGCCAGACTTTTAGTTGACCGGCGAGATGTGTATAAACATTCTACTTACAGCGAGGGGATCGCAGTCATCATCGGTTGTTCTGAAATATCCCCCACCACCAAGATATGATTAAGTTGGCACAACCCCATCAAAGGACGGGAAAAATAATATGGAAATGTAAGTCCACAGCTCAATTCCCAATCTAACCCAAGGACCCACTGCAGTTTAGATATGTCTCCACATATACATGCAAATCATCATTTACAGAATAAATAAACAGATCTCTCTTATTTTATTTATTTGCTTTGTTACCCATACTGCTCTGCAAAAATTCGTGAGGTTTTTTTTCCGTTCACCAATATCACGTGGGAGTGGGTTGACTGTGGAAATGGATTACAACTGAAAATTGAATTTGCTATTTCTGTCCACCCCAATCCACCCACGCTGCCCCTGATAGGTCTCAGGTCTGTACCTACTTAAGCCCGTTGTGGTAAAATGCACATGTGCACCATTGATGACAATCTATTTGCTAATAGGGTTTTTCCCCTTTTTTCTGGCAACAAAACTGACACCTTTTGCAAGGAATCATGTCTACATTAACCGCAATACTTGCAGTCAAATGCAAACAAAAAACAATACTCTGGTAATGTATGCATTGTCTTTGAAACTGATTGGTCCACACCAGAGACAGATTTCTTTAAAAAAAAAAGTATTGTGTTTTTTGTTTGCATTTGACTGCAAGTATTGCGGTTAATGTAAACATGATTCCTTGCAAAAGGTGTCAGTTTTGTTGCCAGAAAAAAGGGGAAAAACCCTATTGGTATATTTTGGTACTGGCAAAGGAGGTCCCATAATCTATTTGCTGTAGTTAAAACTTATCACTCATTAGATGTGAGAGTGGGTTGGGTGTTTTCATTGTTTTCGTCAATATTATCCGGATCCCCACGATGTTCCCCGAATCTTCTGTGGAATTCCGAGCATTCTCATGTCGAACACTCTGCCTTAAATACCTGTCCAGCCACACTCCAGTTGGAACCACGCCGCAAAAAGCAGGTGTGGTTCCGTTGAAAACAAAAGTCCGTCTTGCAAAGCGAGACCTCGGGATGAACGAGCGAAGGTGGACCTCGAGTCAAGGTGCCCTTGAGGTGGACAAATTGTTCATCTGCTAACGAGTGACGCTGATCGGAGGGCGATGACGGTGATGGTGACGATGACGATGCCATGTCGGGCGGTGTTGCTGGAGATCTGCCTCCCGGCGCTGCTGCATCAATTCTGCGTAAGGCGTGAATCTGTCAGCGAGGCACGGGGCGTTTGTTTGCTTTTGAAATGAACCGGGTAGTTTAATATTGATGTCACCACATCCCTCGAGACTCCCAGAGCCAGCCTTTGAATATTTTTTTTCATAATTGTTTTTTTTTCCCCTTTTGCAGCGGCCGCAGAAATGGATGAACGCGCGCGTCGCAGCATCACGCACTCATTGCGCCTCGGCCTTCAATGAAAGGACTCCTCAAACCGCGTATTAATGTTCGCTCACATTTTCCCAGGTCCACCTTGTATGTATATGTACGTATGTCAGAGGTCGCAACCGGGTACCCGATACCCGTACCCTACCCGATACCCGGCTACCCGTACCCGGCCGGATACGGGTACGGGTACCCGTTTGCCACCCTGGTGCGGCCGGGTATGGGTACGGGTAGGCCGTGAGTCACTGGTGAGTCACCGTTTGTCACTCATTTCCCAACGTCTTGTCTCTTCTCACAATTCAAGTTCCTAGAATCAACCCACCCGCACCTGCAACATGGCTTCATCCCAGAGGTCGCAATCAGGTACCCGATACCCGTACCCTACCCGGCCGGGTACGGGTAGGGTACGGGTACGGCCGGGTACGGGTGCGGGTACCCGTTTGCGACCCTGGTGCGGCCGGGTACGGGTAAGGAATCAAACCCCGTTTGCGACCTCTGACGTATGTTGAACTTATTTTGCACCATACGTAGCCAACCGTGCCAAATCGCGGTTCTCCCTTGGCAAAACAGACTTTTGCTTGAATGAGTTCTCGTCTGGTTTCATGGGAAAGTAGCAATTTCAACTTTCGTGTGAATCAGACGGGTATTTAAGGCAGGCATAATGTCTGCTTATTTTGTTTGCATCATAGAGTTGTGCATTTCACAACGAAGCTAGAAAATGCAGGGCCGCGCGCAGAATGTTAGGAACGTCACAGAAAATTCGGCCAAGTAACTCGAAAGTTCATCTAATAGAATGTGGGCAAGTGCTGTCGGTGTACCGAGAGGAAGAGGGGGAGGTTGCCATTGGGGGGGTTGGTGGTGTAGGCAGGAGGAGAGGGGCAGGTGACACCAGTGCCGGATTATCCTAGTAGCAAAAGTAGCTACGTATGCTTCGGGCCCCGCGCTAAATGCTTTCAAGCTATCAATTCCGGTTCAGTGATTCTGCACTTGCTCTATTACTATAGTACTATACTGCCTTCAACTTTCATGAACAACTGGGTGCTTAAGGTTAGCGATTTGTCGTATTGTCTGGCTCTATAGAAGATGAACAAATACAATTACTTTACAATGCAAGTAAAAAATGTGTGTTTAATATTTGTCTGTTTTCTTTTTTAATTAGGGCCCCTTTATAACATCATATGCTACAGGCCCCGCACTAGCTTAATCGCAACGGAGCGTCGCGCCCAGAGGTCAGCAACCAAGAGGGAGAATTCAACCCAGATGGTAAAACATCGCAAGCGCTGTCGTTGAAGGCCGGGTTTCAACTTTTCTCACCATAATGGGATCGAGCGGTAAGGAAAAGGAGCCTTGCCGACGTGTGATTTATATCTACGGCGTCGGACATGAGGATCTCCTGTCCTCCCCTCTCTGTATACGAGCAACCGTTGCGTAACGCCTCCCGTTGAAACGCAGAACTAATTGCACGCCTCGATGGCCCATTGATAAGTTGAACCCCCACCGAGGCTCCTCTATATGGTCGCAACTCCGGTGAGCTGGAACTCACGACCAAACTGCGCATGAATAGCCCAGATTAGGGGCCGTCCATAAAAGACGTCACGCGATTTTGGACGATTTTTGACCCCCCCCCCCCCTCGTCACACCGCGTCACAAAAAGTCAGACCCCCCCCCCCAAACCGTATTTCCATTTTGAAAATAAAACATGCTTCAAATCGCTTTAAACTATCGTCATTGTAGTGCGTATTTAATGCGGCGCTGCACTCTGACGTTGTAGTAGAAAACATTATTTAAAAAGTATATTTAATTAAGTAGAACGTGTTGTCTATATTTATTTAAAGTTGTGCATTGTGTTGTGACGTCACATTTCTCAAACCCCCCCCCCCCCACCATCGTCACACATCGTCACAAATGTCTGACCCCCCCGCCCCCCCTAGGTGCGTAACGTCATTTATGGACGGCACCTTGGGTCCTCACTCAGCCCCTCAGCAAATTGTTGCGGGCGCTGTCACACCAATGACTCGTGCGCACGATGACCCATCGGCAGATATAATGATGACATTACCGAGTCTGTCGCCTTGATGCTGGCGCCGCTGTCCAGGAGAGTCTCGAGCACCGCCACGTGCCCTCCCCGGGAGGCGCAGTGCATCGCGGTCGACTTCAACTGGCGGATGGGGGGTGCGAGACGCGGGGCGAGTGGTGGGTGGGTGGGCAGTGGAAGAGGGGGGGGGGGGGATTTACCAGGTTAGGGGCCATCCATTCAGTACGTACGCATGGAGGGGACAGGGGGGCGTTAACCCAATTGCGTATGGGGGGTCTACTGACAATGTACGCATCGGAGACGGGGGGTGTGGGGTTGAAGCCTCGATGATGATTTGTCTACATTGGCCTTCAAATGAGTTAGATCGTCCGGCGGTGGACAATCTGTTTGCTTAAACACGTTAATATTATTAATCCTTGATCGTTTCTGCGTTGATTAAATATCGGCCGTTCTATAGGATTCGGGGGGGGGGTTCGTCAGGCGAACGTACGCAGGTGGGGGGAGGGGTGTAAAAAGTCCGCGTGCGTACAGGGAGTGGGGGAGGGGTCAAGTTTTGGCAGATTTTTGCGTACCTACTACATGGATGGCCCCTTAGCCGGGGAGTCAAGGGGGGGGGGGGTGTTGGCCGGGTATAGTGCGCTCGCATCATCTGCGCGAATCTGCCTATGCCCCCCACCCCCTCCCCCCAACGTCAGCTATGCTAATTAGTGCGTAACGCTTCATTCAGTTTCGTGTCCATCGTTCCAACTTGGATCGACGGCGACCATTTGTGGGCACAAGAGGCCCGCGCGCGGGCAGTAACGATGCTCAAATCACCAGCTGTGCCAAGAACCTCCCCCCCCCCGTCTCTGGAAGATGACACGGGGAGCAAGATGAGGCGAGCAAAAAAAATCGGTCCCTGGGCGAGATAACGTGATCGACACGTCGACTCACGCCGCCGGCTGGGAGTAGCGTATTACAGCTGTGTGCAATGGGGCACACGCACACGCGCGTGTCTGTCTCTGCGCTATGCGAATCGCTTTAAATCACCACTGCCCGCATGTATTGTTGTGCGCAGGGCCGGATTAAGATTTTGTAGGCCCCTGTCATACAGGTACTGTGAGGCCCCCAGTAATATTTTCAAATGGGAAACAAAGTTAAAGAAAGGCTAACAGAAAATAAAATTCAGCATTCACAACTTAATTTAAAACCAAGCGAGATGTTAGAAAATATGTCCGTGAACAGAACTTCAACTGATAATAGTTTTTCCCCTTTTTTCTGCCAACAAAACAGGTGTTGAGATGTTAAAACACCAAACTGAAACCTTTTTACAAGGAATCACGTCTGCGTTAACCACAACGCTTGTGGTCAGAATGCAAACAAAAAGCACACTCTGATAATATTTGCATCAAATGAAATCACTTTTCACTTCATCTCTGGAGGCCCCCCTCCAGTTGGCGGAGGCCCCTGGGCTTGCAGCCCCAAAAGCCCCGTGCCGTAATCCGGCCCTGATTGTGCGCGATACAGCTGAGCTATTTATAGATGGGCGCTAATTTAAACAACAAAAAACGTCGCCACGTGTGTCCTTCGCGCCGCTTTACAGCAACAGACGCGCGGCGTTCTCGTGCGACGGGCGGTTCTTGAGAGAGCAGAGCGAGAGAGACGTCGGAGAGATTTTTTTGGCGACGTCAAACTTTTGACACCACGGTGAATTTAAAACACACACCGACGTGGACGCAAACTCTTTAATGCAGCCTCAGGCTCTTGAGTCATTCTTTACGCTCTGCGCAGGAGAGAGGCAGTTGTCTGAAACATCCCATTACGGTGTTTTATTATTGTTTCGAAGACATGTTGAACAATAACTCTAAGTTCAGAGTTTGGAAGCACTCTGTTTCAGAAGCTACCAATTTTCAAAATGGTCGTTTGGCCATGTTTTTAAGTTACTCAAAATGTAAAACATAATCACAAAGCCAACGACTGTGCAGTATTAAGCCAGCAAAGAGTCTCAAGACTCTTTTTCAAGAGGATCCTGCATTTGGATGGTTGGCAAATGCCATTGATGAGTGGCGTGTGCGGAAGAAGCCTGGGATACAATCTGGATGCATACGAGAGGGGTATAATCACTCTGCACTGCCATCTTCTTGCCACCTTTGCAGCCCCCACGCCTACTACACTTGGCAAGCCCTGATGGTCACCCCCATCCAAGTACTAACCAGACTCAACCCCGCTTTAGCGTCTGAGATCCAATGACATTCGTGCACATTTAGGGTGATTTGGCAAAAATAAGCAAACGCACCTTGTCTTTATTTTCCAATTGAGCTCCTTTGTCAATGAGCTTCTGAACCACTTCCAAGTGCCCGGCCTGGCTGGATTGATGGAGAGCCGTGCGATGGGTCTGAGTACACGGTACATACAGGAACAAAAAACACAAAGATCGCTTGTGTAACCTTATACAAGCTGACAAATACAGTGTAAATAAAACAAAACGTGAATTACACTGAGAGACGGAAACACGTGGATCATAGAACCAACACGGATTAGATGCACAATATTGACCAATGAAAAAAGTAATTGGGCTTGTCCGACACACCTCGGCAGAAGGGATTAATGATCGAAGTGATAAGTCCCGTGATAATCAAAGGCGGGAACTCCCTGCTGTAGGGACAAGTGCTGTAAGCGAGTAGCAGCGGCTTTGAAGGCCGCTAGGAGGGAACGCACCCAAGCGGACGAACACCATGAGCATGGATCTATGAGATCAGTTCGTTTACAGGAAGTCGGGTAAATTGTCGCATCCCAGAACTGCGAGGGATGGCGACAGCAGTGGATAGAGGATGGTAAATTATGATGAAGCAGCTGCGGGCGAACATATATTAAGACATATTCTTAGGTTTTTTCGGTAAAGTCACGTAGGTAAAAAATTTAAATTAATAAAAGTAAAATTAAAATAAAATAAAAATCACGACGTTTTGGAAGCAGCACAAGCTTCCGTCTTCAGGTGGAACAGTCACAGCACGATAGCTGTATCACTTGAATTTCTCTCACTTGATACAGCTATCGTGCTGTGACGGTTCCACCTGAAGACGGAAGCTTGTGTTGCTTCCGAAACGTCGTGATTTTTATTTTATTTTTATTTTACTTTTATTAATTTTTATTTTTTACCTACGTGACTTTACCGAAAAAACCTAAGAATATGAATCCTTGCAGTCACGAAAGCTTCAAAACTAGAATATATTAAGACAGCCATGGCGCAATGAGAGGGTAGTACGGCCAGCACCACGCCCGGCCGCTTTTGTCTCCCCAAGTTCGGAGGTCTAAGTACCACACCGAGGCTGAGTGGAACTACGAAGTGCCTCGGACAGGTCCATGTACCACACACCCCTGGCGTTATCTATGGGTGGAAATTGAGCCCAGCGCACGGCAAACGACTGCAGCACCGCCACCGAGACACACCGCACACACCCACTGATTACCAAAATAAGACCTCCCGTTTAACCTTACAGACTATCGGGACAAGTGCTGTTATTGAGCACCTAGTAAGGCCCGAATGTGCGGCCGGCGCCACGCCTGGTCACCCTTTGTCCACTTAGTCAACTGAGGAGAGACTCAGAATAAGTTGAGCTGCGAACGGATTTATAGCCGCCGAGTTCACGTGTGTATTTAATGTTGTGTAATTGAAGCAGCCATACGTGGTGTGGTTGTCAGCTTTGTGTGGACTATTTCGCACGGAGATAATTACAGCATTGACCACCGAGCATGATCATCAAAAACATTTTTACTTGAGCCTCACTGGGCTTTCATCGCTTCTAGATGCTCTCACGGGGGGACAGGTCCGTGCTGTGGATACAATGGCCAATTTTACCAGTGTGCCTACTCATACAAATGCATTGCTCTTGCAATATCCGTCCTTTGGAAACGTCCCTTTTTTGGTTGTGACTGTCAAACGTTTCACCGCTGTTTATGAGAGTTTCAGTACCAGCTTGTGGGGAAGTCAACAGTGATTGTTCTACAGAAAACACATTCCCTGCCAGAGGAATGTGGAATTTCCACCACTGGTGCAAGGCTGTAAACAAGAGATGAACACCACTTCAGAAGAGCTTATCTAAGCAGGAAATTACGCTGACTTGTTTGACTAAATGGCTAACGTTTAGGAAGTTGTAACAAAAACTGAAAATATTCTATTATCATTTAATTTATTTTCTTTCTACGTGACTTTACCGAAAGAACCAAAGAGTAATTCCTGCAGTCCCGAAAGCTTCGAATCGAGTTCAAAAACTGAAAAGTGCACAAATAAGTGCTTGGGAGATGCACGCTTTGATTTAATTACATTGAGAGACAGAGAGATGGACAGATGGACTCGGGGACACGTGCAGGTTTGAGACATCTTTGGGCAAGGGGACGTCGCCAGAAAGGTGGTTGCAACGGGTGATATTGTGGCAGGGAATGTGACCCGGAAGATGTCCACCGCAGAAAGGGAGGGATACATCATTTTGTGCACAAAGTCCCCGGTGGATCGTTGTTACCGAGCACGACCATGAGAGATTGGCGACGGCTTGGTGAGGCCTTCATCCAGTCGTGGATTGATCACAACTGATGACGACGACGATGATGTTGATGATGGCAATTGGAAAACTAACCGAATCGCAAGAGTCAGGGTCACCACCCTGCTGCAGGTACTCCTCCACCACCTCCACTTTCCCTCGAGCCGCAGCTTTCAGGAACTCCGCAACACTCACCGAGTTCTCCTGATGTCCAAAGAGAGGAGAGGAGCAGGATGAACGGTGAAGGCAAAGCTGATTGATCCATCACAAACCAATATTGTCTTCCGTACTAACCATGATACCTTCCTTACATGTGGCATAACGCAATTTTAAAAACATTGTCCCCATTCTAATGAAATGTATTCGTCCAGAAAAGCCTAAGTTATTCTCAGTGCTCTTTTCAGGAGGTCCCTATACATCGGTGCGTTCGACTCATCCTTGTGTTAAAGGGTGTTTTGCTTAATGTGAAATGAATCCGGAGTGCTCGCAGACAAGCTGCTCATTCGAGGGGACATAGCACTCAACAATTTCGCACAGATGGGGTTGCGCTCGACACTCTAGCTGCGCGGCCTGGCTAAGGATTTTCAGAAACCTGCGTGGTGTACCAGCCCGCGCCTGCGTGTGCCACCACAGGCAGCTATAGAGGGGCCCATTGGCCGGAGGCTTAATGCTGTTTGGTGTTCGCGAGCCAGCGGTTACAATGTCACGTTCTTGTGCCGAGGAGGGTCGCTTATACGAAATGAAACAATGTTGATTTCCCACGAAGTGCTCTTCACATGGTAATGCAGTGACGTGGTCATAAGTTGGCAGCATTGCTATGGATTTCGAATCTATCTGTGCGGAAGCTTTAAGTATTCATCCGATGTACGTGTGGTTTTTATTGGTTTTTTCAACACGCCGCACACTCAGTTATGAAACTGGCCAAATATTGTAATATAGAACACTCCTTACATAGATTTTTCCGATTACTTAAGGCTGGTTAAATGAGATTATTCCAATATGTTTGCTATCTAAAGCCTTGCTGAGTCTCAATATATTTTTTTCACCAAGGCCCTGAATTGGTTCGTTTGACCGATTCCATAATGGGAAGAAGCTGGAGAACTGGGGGAAAACCAACACATAAATCGGGATAATACTCAACATTTCCATCTCATGACCACATTGCAGATAACGTTCGAGATTTGGAGATGGCTGTTCAAGCTGCATCGTACGTGATTTGGTTCATGCATTTAGCAAAACCAGCTAAATATATTTCTATATCGAGTAATATACAACTTAATTATATAAAAAAAACATATGCGAGGCATGATTTAAGTATGATGTAGATTTCCACTTGAACACAACATTAATCACAGATGAAAGGAATATTGTTTTTCGATATATTAAAGTATCGTTCAGGAAATCGTGAAGATGGCCAGTCCACTAAAATCTCGATTCGTTTTTTTATCCCAGTAACTTAAATCACGCCACTACTTAATCTGCAATTCAATAAGGATAATGCTTTGTATTCACACGGTGCTTAAATGATAATTTAATTAATAACAAATATGTACATACTGTACCTGCTTGCGATGGCTTGCTTTTACATATAATTAGAAAAAAAAACTCAAAACATTATTTTTATTGTTGTGTGTAAGAAACTTTTTTTTGCACAACACTATATATCCATGAGCTCAAATTCACCGTGTCCCCCCACCCCCCGCCCATATGTAGGCACACATACAAAGTTTCACTGATAACAGATAAAGGATGACGCTAAAGCGGACGAGATGAAAGGATCGCGTCGTGAGTGAACCGGTCACAACTTCGCCAAACCCGCACTGACCAGCGTGGTGAAGTATGGTCAATCAAAAGCCCACAACCGGCACGGCGCGTCGGGGGAGGCCTTTGTCCAGCAGTGGAATTTTAATTGATCTCAAGTTGACGCGTTCTCATTTGGTGTGTAAGAATTTAATTTTATCATTATAATTGTACTCAAAAATTGTAAATGTTGTGGTTTCACGTTTCAACACACCGGTGGGCTAAAGCAGTGAACTATTTGTCTTTTGTCAACATCACACTTTTTTACTGATTGGCCGTGTCGGGTGGTGGAGGGTTACGACACATTTATAAATAACGAGATCTAACCCAAAAACGTTGATTATGAATTATAATTGTTGTCATTATGCATATTTGCACACACCCAGACATTTGACGTTGTGGTCACTTGAACATTTGCTAAAACACTCATCGTTGCACTCGTTTTCGTTACATAACGACAGCATATCAGGTGTACAAACGTCACAGCAACGTACCGTCTCCTCCTCGTCAATAAGAGTCATTTTCTGCGCTCACAGATGACAAACGAAGCCAAACGGAATTCGTGGACGTCTCGTCAGTTCGCCCTTCCGGATCTCACAGCTGCGAGCTGGCTGAAATTGTTCGACGCCTTTGCAGAAGCTGTGCGGGACCCCGAAGTGCGTAGCTTGGCGACCACCCGTTGGGTTTAACACACAGACACACACACACACATATATATAGGAGGAGGAGGGGGGAAGCATGGCTTATAGGGTTGGGGGAGTGGCCCATTCAAGGGGTCATCAGTAACCGCATGGATCAGCTTCTTGAGCCACAGGACCTCCTCATTCCCACCCCTGAACTAAATCCATCCATCATCTTTGCCGACACCCCAACCCCCCTACCTCCCCCCGGCCTGCCGCTTGAGCAATTCCCACACCCCCTTATGATCGCTGTCAGTGGCCGATTCAAATGACAGTGACACAGTGTGAGAAACACACAATGTTCTCACTGTTATCACGATTGTTGTGGACATCTGTATTCTACAGATTTCGCCCATGGAACACACACGCCAAATTGCACGCGCACTTTCTAACCCGTGCCTGCTCCACACTCACCGCAAGAGTACATGTAGGTCATGCTAATTTACAGGCCCATTTTAAATCAAATGCTGGATGAAGGCCTCCCCATGCCGTCTCGGTCATGGGGGTTGTCTGTCCATACTTCACCATGCTGGTCTGTGCATGTTGGTGAAAGAAAAGTCCAGGTTTGGTTCAGATATCACTCACCACTGATGTGAGTGATGGCCAGGAATCTCTAACCATCATCTCAGATAATTGCTGCCCTCCTGAGAACCTATATGTACAGTATTTATCCTTTCCTTCTATACGTTATGTTAATATTCTATTCACACACTATATCTGAAATGGGAGCATTTCTAAACGGTGCTTGCTGTGTAAGAGCTGCAACTACAGTGACATATTCCTGTAATTACCGCAGCGCTTTGAAGGCACGGTTGTTGTGAGACACCCACCTCCCAACAGCGGCGAGTTGCCAGGTGACAGTGCAGGAAGTAGGATACTGGCCTTTCAGCATAGACTTGTCGAGTGCTCACTCCTCATGCGCATTTCGGATGCAACGAATATTCCAGTTTCTTCCAACGCAAAACAAATACGAAGGAAATCTTGTTTGAGTCATAGCAAGCAGCAACCTCATTAACAAACACATTCCTGCGGAGGGGGCTGGTAGGAACGTTGGGTTGCTCGGTCAATGGCCAGGGTCAACGGCGGCGTGGTGTATTCCGCAAATATGCCCGACTGTGAGGGCGGGCACAAACCGGCGTGAGTCGGTTAAACCTTGAGTTTTATAAGGGCACCACGGGGTGACCAGCCCCTCCCCACCCAGCCCCACCCCTCCCACCCCTCACCCAGCCCCACCCTCCCCACCCAGCCCTTTCCCACCTTCCCCACCCAGCCCCTCCCCACCCTCCCCACCCTCCCCACCCAGCCCCTCCCCACCCTCCCCACCCAGCCCCTCCCCTCCCCACCCAGCCCCTCCCTCCCCACCCAGCCCCTCCCTGCACGACGGACGGACACAATAATCCCCTGTGGGCTGGTGTAACCAGGAGGTTCCTACCAGTATAACCTTCAGACTCAAGGATGCTACCTGGGTAAATAAAGAAGGTTTAAGATTTGAATGCTTTGCAAAACAAATCCAAGTATCTATTTTATTCAGTAATTTGACATTTAAATCCCCTTAATATAACTTGACATCAGCCGTCTGGAAATAATGTTTAATGGGAATTCTGTAACGAACACGATGAGCCAGTGTCTGGAAACAGAATCGGTCGCCCCCACTAAGTTCATTTATTGCGAAGCGAAGTCGACTCGAGGCGCCCGCGGTCAGGGATAGTCGGTTCACGCATCGTGAAACTACGGCAGGGACGGCGTGCCATCTGATATCAAAGTATGCATCTGATACAAAAAAAGCTGATTTACAATTTCTGATATCAGATGAGGCATATGCATGCACCCGCACGCTGGAATTACGCAACGTGTAAATGTACCGCTCTTTCGTCAATCCACTGCTGGATGAGTGCCTCTCTACAACGGCTGAGTCGTGGGGGGGGGAGGTTATTTGACCATACTTCACCACGCTGTCCAATGTGGGTTGGTGGCAATGGGAGCATTGAAGCAAAGTACAATGGATAGTCATGCATTGCCCTATGCAATAGATAGCACAACCCTGAAGATATCTGATGACAACCTGGCATGCATGGTGGTCGCCCAGTGAAGCACTATCCAGGCTCATCCTGCTTAGCTTGCGATATGTCATGAGATTGGGTGTATTCCAGATGAAATTTATCGAGAAAAAACCCCCATTCCGGATGGAAAAAGCTCCTTAAAACACCCATACACTGTAATCGGTATTGACCAAACATCCCAATTCTGATAAATAATTACCCTTCAATTACTCAATTGGGATCTGCATGTAGTAACACTTCACAAGAACCCTGCTGAAAACCAGTCTTGACACTCAATGAGGCTTTCCTGCGTAAAAAAACGTAATAATAAATTATAAAACACGGTTGGACAGATACATAGGATAGTGTGAATCATACAGGTTAAACACAATGGAGTCCACCGCTTTCCACAATTACAATTTAGAACAAAAGCCTCCGCTCACATCGAAGACGTTTGCACATTCGGAGCACGGCAGAGATGCCATGAAATAAAAAGGCGATGTTCGTGTGTGGGCTGTACTGTCCACGTTTCTCTCCCTGCCTTCATATGCATATGACGAGACAGAGTGTGCATGCGTCTGTGGGAGCGGTGATTATTAGTACAGAGGAAAGTATAGGCTTACGAGTCAAATATAGTCCTGCTTTTGACGTCCGTCAACCTTAGGCACCCCCAACTGTGATATACGTGGCACAGCACTTGCACATGGATTTAGAAGATACGCACATTGCCTTGCAAGTAATGTGCAGTATGAATCAAAATTGCTGTCTCAAGAGCAGGTGCACGTGAGGCTCTCAAGCCATTGGCAAATGTCAGCTGTGGCTAATGAAAGGGCCTTCCTCATTAATGTTTCCAAGTGGCATTTGTTCAAAGTATATTCCCTTGCCAAAATAGTCCGCCTCAGGGAAAATTACATTCGTAACAGTTTTAATTTTTTAAAGATCAAATAAAGTATCCGCTTGCTCGGTGGAGGAATGGCGTGGTTCAGCACCGCCACGCGGCTCTATCGAATGCGCACAATGTCGAACATACGATCACAGTAGCAAAGAATAATGACTATCTCCCGTGCTGTGCCGAAAACTGTCTATATATACACACGTGTATATATATACTTGGCTCTTTGCAGAACTCACGGGCACGATGTGGGCCTTGGTATGTAACACGTTGGCCACCCCTGGTGGAGTGATTCCCGCAATGCGCTATGAACGTGTCGACCTGGGTTCGACTCCTGGCCATGGCTAACAACAGTGGCGAGCGGTATCTGACCAGGTTTTGGGCACTAATTCTAGATTTGAAGCTTTCGTGACTGCAATGATTCATATTCTCAGGTTTTTTCGGTAAAGTCACGTAGGTAAAAACATTAAAATTAATGAAAGTAAAATAAAACAAAACAAAAATAAAATTCACGACGTTTCGGAGGCAACACAAGTCTCCGTCATCAGGTGGGACCGTCACAGCCGAATTAGCTGCATCAAGTGAAGCAATGATTCAAGATGTAATCCCTTATAAGCTTCAACTTGCTTATAAGGGATTACATCTTGAATCATTGCTTCACTTGATGCAGCTAATTCGGCTGTGACGGTCCCACCTGATGACGGAGACTTGTGTTGCCTCCGAAACGTCGTGAATTTTATTTTTGTTTTGTTTTATTTTACTTTCATTAATTTTAATGTTTTTACCTACGTGACTTTACCGAAAAAACCTGAGAATAGGTTTTGGGCACCCCTCCTTCTGCACCAACCTGCACTGACCAGCGCGGTGAAGTATGATCAAACAACCCCAATGACCGACACGGCATGCAGAGGCCTTCACCTCTGCAGTAAATAATGTGATTCTCTTACAGTCCTTTGGCAAAGAGACCAGAAGGATTGTATTATGTCAATTACCTCGCGTGGTATACGGGAGGTCATGGATTCGATCCCAACTCTGAAGCCTGCTGTATATTTGGAGTTTGCATGTCTCTCTCCCTGTGTCGCGTGGACTTTTCTCCAGGTCCTCCGATTTTCCCCTCCACATTTAGAAACACGCGTTTCGAGTATTTTGTTTGCTATACATGTCCACACGATAAGCCACTTCGTTGAGCTATCATTTGTGGCCAGGTAGCTTCTGAAAAAGAGTCATGTCACTCAGTGGGCCGTACGTGGTAAAATACAATTTTTTATATAGTTTATTTGGTGGAATTACCCATACTTTACCCCACCAGTCAATGCATTGTGCCGCTTTTGTCATATTAACGATGCGAGCATTTTTTTTTTACTTTAATAAGTTTTGACAGCACATGCTTCTTACGGCCGTGAGAGCCTGTTAAAAGAGCCGGACAGCCTATTCTGTGACAGATATGGATGTGAAAAGCACATGGTGCAGTGTCCCATGGTGGAACTTAAATGTGTCCAGCTCAGCGTATGCGTGCGTGACATACCGAGACGAGTGCATTCCCATTGCAGACATTTCAGAAAGAAGCCGAAATGTTTAGAAAAACGGCAAGACGGAAAGTCCTTAAATCAAACAGTGGCAATAGAAATGGAGTCGAGCGATGGAGCATCGGCTAGCGTATGGTTCACCGACGACCTGAGTGTGAATCCCAGCCATTGCTGTGGCGAGTGAGCCTGTTCTGGGCAACCCCTTCAACAAGCCGCAACTCACCGGCGTGGTGAAGTAAGTTCGAACAACCCCCGTGAGTGAAAGGTGTGGTGGGGTGGTCTTCATCCAGTAGAGGATTGATAAAGGGCTTACACACACAAACCTATCAATATGAATGCGCTCGCGCATTTCATTGTATCAGTGGTAGTGTCATGCTAGGAATGACTTTACCAGAAAAAACTGATTCTCGTAAGGGTCCTGGGATGTTTGGCCAATGCCATTCGTGAGCATTTGGCACGTGGGAAGAAACCCAAGCGCACCGAGGAAATCTACATCAACGAGGAGATACCGGTCAAAAGCTCCGCACAGGTAGTTTCAATCCACTGACACATTCAACCCATTGCAGTACTTCCATCTCCTGGCCACCTCACAGCCCCTACGACTGCAACAAAAAATGGCCATTCCCGCATGGTTCACACATCCACACTGGGTTTGATTTGAACGTTGAGCTGCCGCGGAATTCTTATTCTTGACCAAGAACCCTGCCGACTGCCTCCCCTCTGTCTCTGAGCACGCAACACGCGGATTCTTCATCGTGGTGGCATCACGCAACCCACGCTATTACGGCCAGACACGGTGGTGGTGGTGGTGGGGGGGGGGCGGTGATTGTAAGATGGGGATGAAGGGGACGAGGGGGAACACTTTAAGGTCTCCTTATGTACCGCGATATATAATTATGCGTCGGGACGAGTGCAAGCCCAGCGGTAGTGTATATATATAACGTGTTTACAAACACGGTTAAACTGCCAGCCGCGCGTGTCGCGTTACGAGGGTTGGGGTCTGTGTAAGGCAAGCTCCCGCATTCCCCGCGTGCGAGCGTGACTTGTGCCAAGGATATTATCCCCCCACAGAGAGCGCTTTCAGCCATAAGCGATAGGGGCGATACTTTATTTAAACGGTGCACGTTTGCCGGATGGAAAATGTCTCTAAGCACAAGCTCATATATGTCCTAGTTATAGGTGCAGCCCTGCAATTTCTGTGCTCGAGGGTTGGCCATACTTCACCATGCTGGTCCTGCACGAGTGCCGGTTGATGAATTGGGGAGTGCGGTGGGGTGGGATGGGGGTGTTGCAGATAACACTCGCCACAGGATTTTTATCCGTAGCCGAGATTTTAAATCAGGTGGAAGTTGCAGCAGGTTCACAGCGCAGTGTGCCGTCAGCTTGTTGACACACACGGACGTGTCTCTGCTGAGTTCACACCTACACGTTGGCCACCATCCATGACTCATTTGCTCCCCTGTGTCACCCCTTTGATATTTTTTTTTATAAAACTGCCATCGTCTCCTGCGAGCGTCGTAAAGTGAGTGCCAAAAATAAAAGCACCCCCCACACACCCACCTCTCATGATTATGTAGTCTCTCATCTTAGCGATGGGACCTTTTTTCAATCACTGTACCATTTATTTTCATCGAATTATGAGATGGTCTCGAAAGACACACCCCAAACTTGTGTTCGTTTAAAATAGTTAGAAAAATCTGGTTACACACACACACCTACGAGATGATAAGATGGACACCCAGCCGCTTTAAAAGCTTCCTACAATACACCCACTTTGATTCGCCTCTGTATACAGGATTGAATATGCGGAATAAATCTGACACTACGGTTGGCTTGCGTGTTTTTAAGACACATGCACGTGGGACATCTTGCGATTGCAGATAAATCAACAACCGATGTTTTGTAGCGCGCTGGTGAATGCCACGTTGGATGATCCGCTGGAACGCAGGGAGTGATTTACCGAGGTCCAAGTGGGCCCACACCCTCCCTACCCTGTGGTCCTGGCTGCTTCCAAGTTTCCAAAAGCAACTCAAAAAAATAATTCCCATAAAAAAAGGTTATTTTTTTCAGACGGTCGTGTTACGGGCACTTCAAGTTCATGGTTTACGCGTACGAACAAATTGAGGGTCAGATTGGATAATGATTCAAGATTGTGTGGACGAAATATAATGTGGAATTACACATTACAGTGCACTTAATGTCTATAGGTGTCGTTCTGAGCTTGCATCTCTCCGTGCGACTTTGCGTACTTTTCAGCGTTTGTTCCACATTCTTAGTACATGTCCGTTTTCTTATCCATCTCATACTTGGTAAATATGCACTAATTACTAATTAGAAACTTAATTAGACACTGGCATGTTGTTTTTCATGATTAAGTGTATTAGGTCAGCTATCATACTTTTTCAACACATAATTATGCCACTCAGCCGAGAACCGAATCACCCACAATGCACCCTATCTCATCAGAGCTTTGCTTGGATGAACGACCATCACATGTATGGCAAAATAAAGATAGCCATCTTTATAAGTCTGTCTCTTCACATAAAAAACACACCAAGTAACTTTAACACATTTCATCAGCCACGCAGCAATTGGCGAATGTATATTAACAACACCATTGCAAGGTTCTGACCCGCCCCCACGGGACATTTGTGAAGAAGAGTTTTTAGAGCTAATAGGATTCCTCCAGTATAAATAAATATTCTGATTCTGAACACAATCAAAAGTCTGGACCGGTTTCGACATCCAGTGTCTCCTCAGCAGAATCAAGCTTGCTTGAATCAAATCTAGTGAACTGACAGATGTTTATAACTAACATATTATCTTGTGTATCGGCGAGGATCATGCTTTACAGATTGCTAAAGGCTGCGGGGCTGTGTGGCAGACAGCAGAGGGCAGTGTGGAAGAATATGTTACACTGTCGGCTTGTTTCGAGGCTTCGCACCTCGATGCTATCCCATAACTGTCAACCCCCTATCAGTCAGTGCCTACCTCATTACAGACAAATTCAGACCGTATTGGTCACCTCAACGTTCATCCTACAGAGTCCAATCACAAGAGAGAAACACAAACAAATATATATTTTAAAATTGCCCGTATTGAAACGGCTGTACGCCGTATGGACCTGAAAACGTAATTTCCCTGCACAAGACTACCGGACTAAACCGTACGGGTTGACAGCTCTGCTATCCAGCAAACAATGGACGTTGGTCCAACTGATTCCAACCACGTGCCAACACTGGCCCAAAGTTGTTCGTTTGAGTGTGGTGATCGTGGTGAAAGTGTGGTCGCCACTGCGGCTGAATTCAAATGCCCCCTTCTCACAGAACGCACGGCCACCCATGAATCCCGCGTGTCACTGTGCAACGGTTACCCGGGCAACGTCCGCACAACAACAAAGCGAAGCAATTGCCACTTCCACAATTCGACACCGTCGTGCTCAACCGCACGACAGGACGAGTCGATTTTGAAGAAAAGAACAGAAACGTTTACCAAGAGCGAGGCTTAAATTGAACACGCAAATGGACCCCCCCACCCCCACGTAAATGACGGCTACGGCGAACTGCGATACAAGCGGTAGAAATAATAAAAAGCGGTGGAATCATCATCAGTAGCAGCAGCAGTACAACTACTGCATTGACGGCATGTCTGCAATCAGGTGTAGTGGCATAAACCGGCTGTAGTTCGTATCAGTAGTAGCGGAACGATCGGCAGCTGTACTAGATAGAAGCTTTCTGCTACTGCCAAGTTGGAAGAGCGTCTGGAAGATGGAAAACAAAGTGGGTCGCCACCCATGGTGAGTGAGTGTGTGAGTGAGTGGGTGGGTGAGTAAGTGGGTGAGTGAGTGGGTGAGTGAGTGGGTGAGTGAGTGAGTGAGTGGGTGAGTGAGTGGGTGAGTGAGTGAGTGGGTGAGTAGCAGAGGTGTGGACTCGAGTCATGTGACTTGGACTCGAGTCAGACTCGAGTCATGAATTTGATGACTTGCGACTCGACTTGGACTTGCATAACAATGACTTTGTCCCACCTATGAGATGTGGACTCGAGTCATGTGACTTGGACTCGAGTCAGACTCGAGTCATGAATTTGATGACTTGCGACTCGACTTGGACTTGCATAACAATGACTTTGTCCCACCTCTGGTGAGTAGTGAGTGGGAGAGTGAGTGGGTGAGTGAGTGGGTGGGTGAGTGGGTGAGTGAGTGGGTGGGTGAGTGAGTGAGTGGGTGAGTGAGTGGGTGGGTGAGTGGGTGAGTGGGTGGGTGAGTGGGTGAGTGAGTGGGTGAGTGAGTGAGTGGGTGAGTGAGTGGGTGAGAGAGTGGGTGAGTGAGTGGGTGAGTGAGTGAGTGGGTGAGTGGGTGAGTGGGTGGGTGAGTGGGTGAGTGGGTGAGTGGGTGAGTGAGTGGGTGGGTGAGTGGGTGAGTGAGTGAGTGAGTGGGTGAGTGAGTGGGTGAATAAGTGAGTGAGAGAGTGAGTGGGTGAGTGAGTGGGTGAGTGAGTGGGTGAGTGAGTGGGAGAGTGGGTGAGTGAGTGGGTGGGTGAGTGAGTGGGTGAGTGAGTGGGTGGTTGGGTGGGTGAGTGAGTGGGTGGTTGGGTGGGTGAGTGAGTGGGTGGTGGGTGAGTGAGTGAGTGGGTGGGTGAGTGGGTGAGCTGTGTGAGTGACGGCTACAGAGCCCCTTTCAAAGCATTCACTCATCTTTCGGGAGGGCGGGGGGGAGGTTTAATTCTCACCAGCTCTTGAACACAGATAAAAAGAGTCCCCGTCATAGCCTTAACAGAGCCTTTGGCAGGCCAACGCGGCACACGAGGGGGTGTGTTGGCCAGCAGCACCACCATCCGTCGACTTTGTCTCGGCAGTGCCGATGTTTACACATCGCACCAGATACTCGTTTGAGGCTGAGACGATCTAGGGGGAGGCCCATGAGCGCTTCAGAAATGCATCACCTACGTTGTCCGTGAGCGTAAATAATTTATTTTACGAATGAGTGCCTAATCTTTTACAAAAAAACACGACAATTTAATGAAAAAAGTAATGATCAATAGCAAGTAAACACAATGCATTTATTTTTTAATAAAAGCTGGACATCAAAGCGTTTGGGTCCTGAAGAAAGTCTAGAGATTCAATAAAAACAATTATTTGATTTAAAAAGAAAATCTTCGCAACAATAATAATTGTAATGTGTGTTTATCTACTGCTGGATGAAGGCATTACCCTGCCTGCCGTGTGGATTGTTTTACCACACTAACGACACTGGTCACTGCAGGTTGGTGAAGGGTAACTCATAACCGGTTCGGATATCACTTGCCACCTATGTTAGCCGTGACCGAGAATCGATCTTACATCGTCTGGTTCATAGCACAGTCCGCATACCACTGTGCCACCACTCAAGCACCAAACACTGTTATCATTTATACATGTACGTACACTTTTAGATTACAACACTTCTAATGGATATCACGAAAGGCGAATGTTTCTTACTCTTTGGTTCTTTCGGTAAAGCCACGTAGGTACTTACGTGCAGTCACGAAAGCTTCAAATCAAGATTGCAAATGTTCTTCAAGATTGCAAATGTTCTTCTTCTGCTGCAGGTACAAGGAGCGCTTGCTGGCAAAGCAAATCAAGCGGGGTAAGAAGAGCGAACTTGCGGGCTCCTACGACTGCCGACAGTGGCGATTCCTCCGTCCCAACCTGGACGCGGACTGGCAGGGCCTCCCCCCGGTCTTGACCACCGCAAGCCTCCTCGCGTGCAACGCCGCAACACGGCACGCGGCGTCATCATCCGCCCGCTCGGCCAACTCTGCAGACGACCTCGAGCCTCACCAGATGCACGAACATCGCGATGTGACCACCGCCCAAGAATCACAGGAACCCCTGGAGCCTCCTGCGAAGGTGAACGATTCCGACAAGCGGGGATCGGCTGATAAAAAGGAGCGTTTGAGGCTACCGGCTATCGATGCCGACGCCGCATCGTTGGATGGTTTGCTGGTTCGCGTTGGGAGTCCGCGGGCTGAACCAGTGCTATTCAATTCCAAGAAGACGGGGCAAGGACGCCGGCCAAACAAGTCGTCCGGCTTCGTGGATCAGCGGCGATACCTGTCCCGGCTCACTCCGCTGCAGCAAGCGCGCCGGGCGCTCGTGGAGGAGACGGAGTGGGGCTTGCTTGAGCACCCACTCGCCCTCTACCCACACCTCCAGCAGAGCCTCGATCCGGAGGTGCAGTAACGCTCGCATCACCGTTAAAACAAAAAAAATGTATCTTTTAGCGAAGTCGTATCATCATTCACTCATCCTGTATGTACAATATCTGTCCAAAGTTACCCTCGGGCCTTCTGCTGATGCTTCCCTGCATCTCCTCTATGTTTCACCACCTAACAGCATATGTACTGCAACATTCACTCCACTGCGGATTCCTGAAGCCCTGACACACTGGGGCAATGTAGGGAATTGTTGCCAGCAATTGTTAGCACTGTTGCATTTACTAATGAGCAACTACGGCAACTTGAAACGGATTGGCACGGTGACGTTCCCATGCAACAATGTGAACGGAGAATGTTGACGTGTGTTTTATGAACAAGCGCGCAACATTCCTTGTAGTTGCCATCCCAATCACCTACAATGGAAAGCAGCAATATGATTTGTTTCCACTAATTTCCCTCAATAGGCAATTGAGTGGCAACCATCGCCGGTGACGATACCCAGCGACGATTGCCCTATGATTGCCCGAGTTTATCATCATGATCATCATCAGCCATGATCAATCCACTGCTGGCTGAAGGCCTCCCCATGCTGTCACCATCGCTCACGGCCCCGCTATGTAACAAACCACCTAGCAGCCGCACGTGACCTGATTTCGTCGTTCCATCTCTGTGCATGTTTGTGTATAAGGGCCCATATTGATGAGCATCATGGTAATGTGTTCGTTTTATCGTGACCATGTAGATGTTTGAAGAGGTGGTGAATTTGCTGGACCCAGAGATGCGGCGCTTTGAGGCATCTCTGCAGGAGGATGTGGAGCCACCCCCTGTCGAGCAGGAGGATGAGGAAGACATGGATACTGCAAATGGAGAGGCCACCGAACCCGAACCCTATCCAATAGAGGGTCGGCCAACCACCATCTCATCCACGTGAGTACACAAACTGATAACTCACAAACGTAAATGCTCATTTACTATCGATTTCTAACCCAAGGTCATTAATGGTGGAATTTTAACGAGGACAAGAAGTGTTCACGACCACACAGAGGCAGTCGATCATCGGCAGAGGAAACAGGAAACGTCTTAAATCTGGACCTGAACGAGCAGGGAGCCAGCAGCATACATGGCTGGAGGAAAGGGCCTTCCAGACCTTGGGGCAGCAGTGGCGAATGAAATACCACCCATAGAGTGGAGGTCAACAGAAGGCCTTGGTTGTTCGATCAGAGAGTACTTGGAGGTGAGTAGAGTGAGATGAGAGAGGAGAGGGTAGGCAGAGGTGGGTTCATGTAGGGTTCATGACTTCGGTGATGGATTTCTTGACATTTGTCTGGGACTAGATTGGGAGCCAATGGAGAGACTGGTGTATGAGGGTGATATAGTCTGAATTTCGATTCAAAGCTTTCGTGACTGCAGGGATTCATATTCTTGGTTCTTTCGGTAAAGTCACGTAGAAGGGAAATAATAAAATAATAAAAATAAAACAATAAAATAAAATTCTCACCACGTTTCGGCCACAACGCAGCCGTCCTCAGGTGAAGAAGCAGAGCTGTCGGAAAGACAGCGTGGTGAGAATTTTATTTTATTATGCTTTATTTTTATTATTTTATTACTTCCCTTCTACGTGACTTTACCGAAAGAACCAAGAATATGACATAGTCTGCTTTGGTAGTCAATGTTTGTGGTGCTGTTGTTAGTCGAGAGGGCAGGCACCAGAACCCATACCGCTGGCTTCCCAAGGTGGAGGGCAGCAGCAAGGAGGACAGGAGAGGCCGACGGAAACTTCCGAGTGGCTCCTCGCAAGACGAGGACCTCAAGCGCGTCACCCACGACTTCTGCGACTGGGTCGCCTCACTGGTGAGGGCCTGGTTATTTTCATTGACGCACTAACCCAGTGCTCTTCGTTGCAAGGCCCGCGGGCCACTGGCGGCCCCTCGTGGCCTTTAGTGGGGCCTCCGACAATATAGATATGTGAAAACACCCCATTACGCGGTGCTGTCAAATCCAATGGTTTCAAATGTGTGGCGGCCCCTCACACTGATGATGTCTTATCGGCGAAAGTGACTCCCCTCTGCAAATTAGTGAAGAGCACTGTACCAACCTGATCGAAGAAAATAGAGAATATTCATTAATTCAACGCTGTGGAAAAATATTATGCAATGCCTAACTTCAAAGGAGAATATGAATACACAGAGGGTGGCTTAGAATATGAATACTTATGGCAACACGCTCGCCATGCAACAAGGCGCACATTTTGACTACAGCAAGACATTCTCAATAATAATCATCATCATAAAATGTCCCCACCACTGTAGTAGGCTGAAGTCGGAGCAGAACCCACGGAGGAAAGGGGGGAATGGGATGGATATTTATGTATACAGCTCAAATTACAGCCGGCACGACGATCAGCACATTCCAGAAAGCTGGTTTCCAGATAGTGTGCAAAATAGCATTTGCCAGGCTCAGGTGGAAGTAGGGTGACACGGGGGGTGTGGATTAAGAGTCAGTGTTGTTTACAGGCATATTTTGTTCATCTCTGCGTGTGTGCAATTGTGTGTGTACGTAGTGGTCAGCGCTACGCTACGCTACGAACCCGGCAACCCGAGTTCGATTCCCGCTCACGGCCAACACCCAGTGACGATTATCTGAACCGGTCCTGGGCCTCCCCTAGGTCGACTCAGCCTTAAATGATTACCTGGTGTGGTGTGTAAACATGACCACTGGGGATACAAAGGTGGCCAGGCGTGTTGCTGGACATCCAACCATGTAGGTGTGCCATGCTGTGCTTCACAAGTGCTCACTAACAGCATTTGCCTTTACAGTTTGTTAAAGGCTATACTGTATAAAGAAAAGTTTATATTTGGAGCGACGGCGCACTGCTCTCTGAACCCAGTAACCAAAGTTTGATTCCGGGCACAGACAACAACGTTGGCAAATATTTAAACCGGTCCTGGGTATCCCCGAGGATCAGTGGTGGCGTGTGGAAAAACTACACCCCCATGTATGCCCCTCTGGCTCGAACAGGTGCTCACCAACAGCACTTTCCCCTACACTCTACCTCGACCACAGGGGGGATCTTATCTCCGTGTGCGTGCACTCTAAAAGCACCAACCAATGCACGCGCGTCGGAACTTCTTTCACACCGCACGTTGCCAACCATGCCAACCGGAGGCACCCATCGTGTTTGTGTTTGTGCCGAGGCCAGGGTGGGGAGAACGACGTGATCGAAGAGTCCACCCTGATGAGCCTCTTTGCGAGTGGCTACGAGACCAAGCCCCCGCTCACCGTGCCCATCCACGTGGTGGAGCTCGCCAACGTGCCCCCTGAGCTGCGCTCAGCGGCTGGAGCCACCCCGGACAGCGCTTCCTCCGCCAATGCCAACGGCACCTTCGCCGACAAGACCGGTGCAGGGCCGCGGGTACGCGATCGACAGCACCCACCTTTTTTTTCTCTTATTGGTTCTTTCGGTAAAGTCACGTAGAAGGGAAGTAATAAAATAATAAAAATAAAACATAATAAAATAATTCGGCCACAACGCAACGCAAGCAGCCGTCCTCAGGTGAGGACGGCTGCTTGCGTTGTGGCCGAGACGTCGTGAGAATTATTTTATTATGTTTTATTTTTATTATTTTATTACTTCCCTTCTACGTGACTTTACCGAAAGAACCAAGAAGATGAATCCCTGCAGTCACGAAAGCTTTGAATCGAAGCACCCACCTTGGCATGCCATTGCGTACGAGATGCACGGAGCCGTTGCGCGGTAGTGCAGCAACGAGAGATGCACGCTTGCTTGTGACTACTTCTTATTTTTCTTTCTTCCTTTTTCCCCCCACTCCTGTGGGGTCTGCCTTCCTGGTCCTCTTCCCTTATGCAATCACTCCTGTCCAAGGCCATCATCTCCACATCCACATAGCAATCGTTAATAACCTGGCTCACCACTTCAAACCAGCTCTCTCCACCCTGGTGCTTCCATGTTAATCGTCACGTGGTTTCCCTTTGTTCTTGCGACATGTCCGAGTTATCGGAGTCAACTTAATTTCAGCTTGTCCGAGATGTAAAACCACGACCGATTTACAAGTAACAATGCAAAAATGCATACTTTTTTGTCATTGTGATGAATGTATCGTGGTTGCATATTTACATTAGCCAATCAAATTCACCATATACAAATTAAGGAAAGCAGATTTGTATATACACATTTTCATGCATGTATTGCAAGTGATGAATTAATGCATTATTACAATTCCGAGTAAGTACATATGCGCATTTGGCATGTTTTGTATTTACACCAGTAAAGTCATACTTCCTCACATGTTGACAAATCTGTTACAATTGTATTTAAACGTTGTCGACTTGTGATGACACAACATAGTTGACGAGCTGTCTTAACTGATGCTTTCCAACGCTAACGCACCTCACATAGTACATAATGAGTAACCCATTACAGACTGAACCGGTAAATGTCGATTTGCCATGAAGAGTTGATTATCTTATCTTAACGTAATTTATATCGCGCCTTAGCCAAGACGCTTTAACCAAGGCACTTTACAGAGAATTAAGAATGGTACAATATTATGTATCAACAACCTCAACACGTTTGTCAATAACACTACCTTAAAAGGAAAAACATAATAGGCTATGATGGAAAGGCCATTGGCTGAAAAGTCTCCTATATATATAAAAAAACACTATAGCTGACCAGTTCAGTTTTTGTTATTTGTGCTTGTGCACCACGGCCAACCAAAGTATCACCAAATAATATATGTACCGTTTTGTGTGGCCTGGACTTCACCATCAGCCACAGAGTGGGAGGATGTGCTACGGGGCCTGGTATCTGCCACCTGCCACTTGGAAGAAAAAGCCTCAAAATGAGCCTCTGGAGGACCCGAACGTTGTCCAAGAGAGGGAAGCTTCTGAAGCCAAAAAGAGAGCTACTGCCATTGTAAGACTTTGAATCGCGAACATATTCTAGTCTTCGTGTCCATCTGAGAAAACCGGCTATGACATAATTGTGTGGGTTCCTAGAAAAAATTGTAAAAACGAATATCACTTTAAATATTTAATTCTGAGAACTTTAATTTCATGAAAATTACTTGTGCCATTTTTCATACCAGCGACAGTTAATGCCTTCTAACGTTTTCCTTCAATTTACCCCATCGATCCTTATCTCAAAGCAACTATTTATACATTCATACCATTGCAATGCAGCGGTCACAGCCCAAATTCAAAGCTGCGTAACTTTGGAGAGGTATTTGTCGCGCACGTTGCATCAAAACGCGCGGCACCACTAAAGCAGAGCAGCCACGCATTGACCTAAAGCGCTGTGAAAGCTGCCAGTAACAGCTCACTCGCTTGTCTTTACAGGACACGCAGCTGCTGCACTTGCACGGGGCTCTAGCATTCCGCAAGTTTGTGGACGAAAAGGGAGCTCGCCGGCCACAGGTGAGAATTTTCATAAAGTACTCAATAACGTAAGATTTAATTTTGGGTATGCGTGTCCATAGTACAGCCCTTTGTCAATCCACCGCTAGATGAAGGCCTCCCTTACACCATGCCGGTTATGGGGTTTGTTTGACTATACTTCACCACGCTGGTCAGTACTGGTTGGTGCAAGCCGTGTCTGGAAATCAAACGCAGGTTACAGAGGTCAGGGCAGTGTGCTAGCCACTGCGCCGCCACTCCACCCCAACAATGTTGTATGCACTGATAATACCCAAATATACCCATTAGACTGACGTAAAAATAAAATTGAGGGAGGCATGAGAATTCAGTTTTAATGAATGTCTGCAGAAATTCCCTACAACCAGCTGTCCATGCTGTGGACTCCCTGCCTATTAAAGTCCATGCTGAAGACCTTCCTTTTTAAATCCTTCATATTAAGTTCACTTGCTTGCTTGCTTGCGCGCTTACGACCGTGCAAATCTTTTGGTCGTTTTTTAACCTACTTCCCGTGATCCAATCGAGCTGACATTTTGCACACAGACTCGTGCGTGACAATTTATTTTCGTGAAAATTTTTTTCCAAAATGTTACTTTTTAGGAAAAGATAAATTATATTTAATTACAAATTGCTTAATGGTGGCAGGCAATCATCTGACCCATAGGTGGCAGCCATCTCAAGCCAGAGGACGAGAGGACTCTAGCCGCCACGCATATGAAGGATTTATAGTAAAAAACTTTGTTTTTACGGGTTAATTTTTTCCTTTGTCTCTGACCACCTATCTGTAAATCAAATATGCCCTCCATTTCTGTCGAGTGTTTTGAAATGCGGCCACATTAAAACGCTGTTTAAATCCACACATTGCAGTATATTCATGAGCACACCTGGTGGTTTATTCCTTGGGGGTGAAGCGGGGCTGGGATGTCACAATCCAAGTCTCACCAAGCCACAATGCTACTTCGGGCAAAATATTGTGCGCCAGGTACTTGGTTAACTTTGTAATTGTGTCCGTTATTCTGGAATACTTTAAAATGTAATTTTCTACAAACATCACGATCCAAGTATACACCAATGATCAATCAAACCTCTTTTACCTCCACGTTTAAATCGGAATTTGTATTTTAAATTTACAAGACACCCACAACCCTGCAAAACGGTGTTTTTACAATGCAGACAATGCAATATTTAAACCATTTTTTCACAAATAGCAGCAAGTATGTCCAGAACAAGGTTTCCGGCCGAATGGTTTGCAGGGGTTGGGCTCACTGTTACTTTTCTGGTTTCAGTTCCTGGAGCAGGTGTCCATGGAGCTCTCTGAGGAGGATGGGAGAGAGCAGACCTCTGCTGGCAAGCCCAGGAAGCGCCAGACTGCGGAAAAGGGACGCCAGTCATCCGCATCCACCACTGCAGAATCCGTCCTCAATTAAAATCCAAGCGGCATCTGCCAATAATCAACATAGACGTTTCACACGTCACTTCCCACCGTGATTTGGATTAACGCTGGAAAAATTATTAAGCCTATCTTTATATACTGTAATTGTTTTTTTTACACGGTTATTTTTCTAATGGGGTAGAGTGTGGTGGTGCAGTGGCTCACACACGGCGGCCTAAATCCAACGGCGTGAGTTATATTCCTGACCGTGACGAACATCAGTGGCGAGAGATGGTCCGGGGCACCCCACCCTCGTGACGAACTCTTACAGACGAGCGTGAAGTATGGTCAATCAATCCCCCTGACCGACACAGAATGGGGAGGATTTCATCCAGCCACGGATTAACAAAGGGCTATTAATTGATATTTTTTTATATTCTTTTTTTTGTTTAATCTAACAGTTAATATAACGTGAAGCACAAGTGATTCCGTACCTGGAACATTTGGTGATCAGGTAACCTGCCATCAAGTGGGCTTGATGACGTTCACACATTTATACCACCTCTGCACCGTCACAAATGTTTTATTGTTTTGCATCACATATCGCTTGTCAACAAAAAACACAGCGCACAAAGACCACAATGATTGTGAACGTAAACATTTATTATGCAAAACAAAGCAACAGTGAGTGTAGAAAATCAACCTGAGATCGAAAATGCTGGCCAAATACACGCAAGCCAAACACAATGAAATATACTGGAGTGAAATAAAGACACCGTGTAGATTGTAACAATGTAAAGGTTTCAAACATAATTCAGTTGTCACAACTGTGGAACATGTGCCAAGAATCAATATTGTTTCTTTTTTAATGGTGTTGCCATCAAGCACTAAGAGCCCAAGTACAACCTTTAACTCCATCAAATAAATATAATACTGTTCTCTTTGCATAATAAGAAAACTAATTCTGTCAATTTAAGATTTTTCTAAATTGACCCTGAATTCATCATTTCACTTTTTTCCAAGACTGAAATATTTTTCAAATATTTTCCAGTTGAAAAATAAAATATAAACTCTGAAAATGTGTTTATGGCACAAAATACCTGTGCAACAGGAAATATATATATGGTGTATGTAACAGCAAGTGCCACTTACATATTGAGATATACTGTTAATTTGCAGTATATAAAAATATTGCCATAAAATTTAGTATTTATATATTTTAACCAAACACACATCTTTACTGTACT
Organism: Lampetra fluviatilis; assembly: GCF_964198595.1. Lineage (NCBI taxonomy): Eukaryota > Metazoa > Chordata > Hyperoartia > Petromyzontiformes > Petromyzontidae > Lampetra > Lampetra fluviatilis. Next base: position 3,540,678 of record NC_136278.1, on the reverse strand, counting down.
CACATTTTTTATATGCTATATTATTTCAATTGAAACCATTGCATAATCTGAGCTTACATTGTAAATGTTAATAAGAAAGCTAAAGAAGCACCACCATCGATTCGATCAGTAAACATTTATAATTTCTTGTGCTTTCAATTCAATTTCCCTACGGTGCAGTGAATGTAAAATTGGGCAGTAGCAGCAACCTTGGCATTGAAGGACAAGTTGTAGACCGAGGATGGTACGTGGGTATTTAAGATAACAATGACTAAAACTGTCCACAATGAAGCATCGCCTATGGAGATATCTAACATGTTTAAATTTACCGTACATGTGAGCAACCTTCCACAGTGGTATTTTTGGTCCTGGAAAGACTAGCTCCATCCTCACTTCCTGTGCATAATTCAAGTAGAGTATTGGTATGTGCCCTCAAAGTTCATTCTCATTACCTCTCATGTACAGTAAATTTGGCTGCAGTAACAAATGTACGGGTATTCTCTCTATGCCAAGAACACATGAGAGGCAATTCATGCAAATTCCAGTTAAGCAGCTTAACATTCTGCAACGTAAAGCATTTCTTTACACAAGCGCACACAAAACACAGACAGTAAAATGGCACACTTTTTTTGGCATACACTGCAAGTAAAAATCACATCACCATGACGAAAAGGTTGCTTGGAATACAGCTATACACGCAAACATTGCAAAAGCAAGTCAAGTGGAAACAGTTCAACTTTCCCATCTGATGATGACGATGAGGCCGACGTCCCGCGGGGCAGCAGGAGTAAGCCTTGACCAGGGCCCAGCAAGCCTCTCATGTCAGAGTTTCCCCTTTGGTCACCTGCACAAACGAACCGAGTTCAAACGAAAAGCATGGCTCCAAAAGACCACAATCAGATTTTATTCTTTCGTGGATGTCGGCAGCCTTCACGCGGCCCACTCTAAGTGAGAAATCGCGACGAATGCTATAAACGCGGCGACCAAACATCGAGTTATCGATCTCCCGGTCTCCAGAGCAACTACACAAATCAGATAATCCCAGCGAAGTGAGTCCAATGAAAAATTACGGATAAGTACTCACCCTAGCTTCGATGTACTCGATCCTGCGTTCCAACGCGGTGAGCTTCTCGTTGAGGGTTGCCAACCGCGATCGGCATGACATGTCTACAAACACAACAGTAAACTTCCCAATCTCACGTGAAATTCTAGACAATTGGCTACGAACGGTGCGAAAGAAGTTCAACATACACACATTGCTGTAACTTGTCAGTTGCATGATTTTGGGCATACAGTTCGGATGCTTCTTCTTGGTTCTTTCGGTAAAGTCACGAAAGAACCGAGAAGATGAATCCCTGCAGTCACGAAAGCTTTAAATCGAAAAAGTTCGGATGCTATTTAAAAAAAGTGGGTCATCATTTACAATAGAATATGGCTATCGGCACAGCTTATATAAGTACAGCTATACTATAAGCAACACGTGCTTCAATTACACTGGTAATTTAAGCTCACTCCACTTTGGATATTAGCACACCTGGGCTTGCTCCAAATGGCTGTGTTTATGGGGATAAACCGAAGTTTCGTTAGAGCTGGTTTAGCAAAGCAGGTCATGGGCAAAAAGGGCCTGATGTTTGGTTCGCTTCACTCAGGTTGGAGTTAATGATACGTCAGTCACAATTGACCAGGTCAAGTATTCCTTTTATTATTCTGGTTAGGTGTTGTTGGCCAGATATGAGGAGCTGCTTGGTCTGGTCTGGGCTTGTCAAGGGCCTGACTCGGGCAGACGAATTCGCTGTTGGACAGGCACGGATGGGTCACCGCTCCATGAATTCTAGGGTCGTCCCCAAGAGCCGCTGGGCAACCACAACAAAACAGACGTCCTTCTTCCCCTTACGAGATCTCTGCATCCACACCAGAGGTCGCAACCGGGTACCCGATACGCGTACCCTACCCGATACCCGGTTACCCGTACCCGGTCGGGTACGAGTAGCCGTTTGCGACCCTGGTGCGGCCGGGTACGGGTAGGCCGTGAGTCACTGGTGAGTCACCGTTTGTCACTCATTTTGGGTAGGGTACGGGTAGGGAACGGGTACCTGGGTAACCATTTGCGACCCTGGTGCGGCCGGGTACGGGTAAGGAATCAAAACCCGTTTGCGACCTCTGATCCACGCACGCAGAGAGACACAGGGATGGGGGTTGACACGGAGGTACAACTGTACGCATGTGGTCACATGTTCAATGTGCCCCCCCGAAACCCACAAATGACAAACCTGTCAACCCCTCATCAGTGCCCTACCTCATCAGTGCCCTACCTCATCAGTGCCCTACCTCATTACTGACCAATTCAGACATTATTGGTCACCCACGTGCCCCTTATACATCTCAACGTTCATCCTACAAAGTCCCATCACAAGGGATGGGCCGATGGGCCTGAAAACTCAATTTCCCTGTACAAGAATTCGGGGCGCAAACCGCATGGGATGATTGACAGGTGCGAAATGAGAATTGTTTTCTTTTAATTGACGTCGGAGCTTCCTCACAACCGCTCCCACGTCCAAGCCAAGATGATAGCAGCGGGAGGCCACACCGTGTTGTGCCGACGAGGGCCTGACTCTAGCGGCTGTATTCATCCACAGCAAGGACAACAACAAGATCTCCCCGCTGGTTCTACACGAGCCCAAGTCACGAACCTCACCATTTCTCATGTGCGCAGAGAGCGGCGGCGTCAACGTATTCGTCGCGACGACGGTAAAAGCACCACCGGTCAACATTCACACCCACAACCCAGCCAACCGTGAACTCTGAAGCCTTTCTAGCGCTCATTGTTGGGGCTTCAAGGGGCTTCAAGCGACATTGGCGAGCACCGATCACGGGCAGGGAAGTGGTCAGAGGAGCCACGCCCGTTAGCAAGACAAAGATCCCCCGTGTAGCCTGTACCGGAGTGCTGGGGCAAGTGCTGTTCGTGGCCAGTAGCAGCACCCATGAAGGGAGGGGGTGGTAGGCAAGGCACACGAGGGAGGGGGGGGTGTGGGTGGCCAGCAGTAACCACGCCCGGCCGCCTTTGTCTCCCCTCGTTCGATTCGCGTTACACCCCCCCCTCCTCCTCCAGCACCACCACACCGTCACGAACCATTCCGGTAGTGTGGACGCGATTCGCTCACCGAATGAATTCAAGAAGTCGGCGATCTTCTTAATGCTGCTGGTGATCACCTCGATGTACTCCCTGTTGGCCCAGTCCTGGTGGATTTGCCTCTGCACTTCGTCGTTCTGCGCGGCCATGGCGAGACGGCGGATTTGTGTTCACTGAGCAATCGGCCAGCCACAGACACACACACCGAACACTGACCCCCCCTCTCTCTCCAGCACTGTCAAGCCTTCCTTCCTTCCTGTCGTAGTTTCCTTCCTACCTCCCCCACCAATCATCACACGAGCCATGCAATTGGGGGTGAGTTTATTTCACGGCATGAGCCACCAGGGGGCAGCACAGGACAAGTTTACGGAGGCAAAGGGAAGCTATGAAACTGTTTGTTTTCATTTGAGCAGATAAATCCCACTGAGCTACATCGCTCTTTTTTCAGAAGCGACCTGGTCACAAATGTTAGCTCAACGAAGTGGCTTGCCACGTGGAAAATTACAGCAGCAGCAGCAGCCAAAACACTCTAAACGCGCAGGGAAAAAAAAAACGGAGGACATGGAGAAGAATCTATACGACCACGGGGAGAGAGAACACACCAACTCCAATTATACATTCTAGATTTGAAGCTTTCGTGACTGCAAGGATTCATATTCTTGGGTTTTTTCGGTAAAGTCACGTAGGTAAAATTTTTTTTTTTATAAAAGTCAAATAAAAATAAAATCACGACGTTTCGGAGGCAACACAAGCTTCCGTCTTCAGGTGGAACCGTCACAGCACGCTTGCTGTAACAAGTAAATGAGAAATTCCAAGAGATCCGACCCCGTATATATACTGGTTGAGGGGGGAGGAGCCAGGACAGGCCCCTTTTTTAATTATTATTAATTATACAGGCGTCAGGGTTCGGGATCGAACCACGGCCTCCTTACATACCAGGCGACGGTGTTATTAAGGCATCTCACAACCGCGACACTCATCCACATCTCGGCGATCGAACAGGCCAGCTGCTCAAGTTCGACAAGAACAGCGATGATTTAAAGTGAACATTGTCATTTTAGTTTTTTGGTGATTGGTCAGCTAAAAAAAAACGCAATATATTTGTCAATAACACTACCTTAAAAGGAAACAAGTATATAATGGGTCATGTTTTGGAAAATGTTCCTTCTTCGTATGTGTTATGAAGAAATCAGTCATATGCTATGAAGAAGGGCCATTACACAAAACGCTGCCCATTGTGGTAGACATATTTCCTTTCATGGCGGTGTTATTGAGATGTTTTATGTGGATACAATCCAGCCAAATACAATGTTAAGGTTTTCCTCAATTGACTGTTGTCTCATCGGTAAAATTTCTTTAAACGTACGTTTTTAGTCAGGCTCGTAAATGTAGTCTCTGGTGGGTGGTAGCCGTAGTCACCTTTGATTTTCACCAATGACTCACACTGCGCACGTAAACACAGATCGTGTTAAATTTCATATTAAAATTTTATTTTCCATTCTCTAGATTTTTCCGGTTTTTATTCGGGTTTTATTATTTGTTCTACCTCTGAGGATTAAAATATTGTGGTTCATTGCCTTGCGACAAAACATTTAAAGAAGGACCCAAACGAGATGTTATAAAACTCAATGGGGCTTCATGGTTAAACAAATTGAACTATTATTAGAGTTAGTAAGAGGCAATTGAAGGTGCAGTATCTCAAATACCTGTAAAATGTAAAGGTGCAGCCCTGCAATTACTCTCTAAAGCCACTGCTAATGAATGAGCCTCCACTATCTGAAGCTATAGAGAGCTTATTTTAATGTAAATTTGGCCTACTCTTCCGTACGAGCTAAACATATTGAAGAGGTGTGGAGTACCCACATTTTACCTCACCACACGTGACATGTAGATGGATTAACTGGTCTATTTATACTACTGGATGGACAGAGGCACGGCGATTTTTTTTTAAATAAAAAAAACTTGCACCTTTGTTTCAAAGGCCACGCCAGGAAAATTAACCGGCAACATCTGGCCTGAAAGTCCAGCGTGCTAACCACTGTACCACAACATCAGCCCCCCATTAACTGAAGTTCTGCGAAATAATCTTGCAGAACCCAAACGCTCACACGGGGTGAATCCTACGCCGCTTTCAGACAGATTTCCAAATGGAGCATTCTTAATGACTTGACGGCAATTGAATACATTGGAATGCATTTGGGAAACAAAGAGGCGCTTTAAAGTGGCGAACCAGCATATAAAAACGTGTGTAATGGGCGTGGGAGATTATCTAGAACACGAGGAGATGATTATTAAGGAAGGAAAGATGGGGTGGTGAAAATGCCAATTAGAGGGATTAATATTATTGGGTCTTTCGGTAAAGTCACGTAGATAGGTTCAAAGAAAATAACAAAAACTAACATATCTACGTGACTTTACCGAAAGACCCAAGATTATGAATTCCTGCAGTCACGAAAGCTTTAAGTTAGAGGGATTGATGTCAGCTCTCAATTCTTGTACGCCGCCTACTGTCCCTTATTTGAAACTACAATATAACATTTGACGTAAAGCAGTACCGTACATCCTTTATTCAATCTGAGCTGTATAATGCTAAAATGTGACAGTTACGAAATGCATATATAAACTACAACAACTGATCCTTATGGCAGTACCCCGGTGTACCAAATAATACAACATGGTCAAGGCAATTAAAGACTTTATTTCAGGGACACTTTTTTGTTCCAGGGGTGTACTTAACTCCGCGACTGGGGTACCAATCAATCCTAAATCAGTGCCACTCCGCGATGTCGAAACGCAGCGAGGAAGATTGCGCTGAAACCCTGAAGGCTCGCGGTACGCACCGTAGTGGTGCATCGTGCACAGCTCGTCGAGATGAGTCGATTGCCGCATCGCCGACCATCAACAGAATAAAAATGACTGCATCAAGAACATTGTGCGAGAGCCGGGGTACTATGGTTCACCAGGGTACCGCCATAAGGTTCAACTACCCACCATTCATTGACATTGCCGATATGATGGTGATTAATGTGTGTGACTTGTGCCAATAGAGTATGTTTGTTATGATACAGTACTGTACAGAAATTGCACACTTTTTCCACAATTACCATTTTTGCATGCAAGGAAGTGCTGCACATACATTTAAGACATGCATGTACATATGCAGCACTTTCCTTGGTCCACTGCTATACGAGGGCCTCCACGTGCTGGCCGTTGGTGTTATTTGACCATACTTCCCCACGCTGGTCAGTGTGGGTTGAGTTAAGGCATGGAGCACAGATGGAGCCTAGTACACGACAAACATGGATGTGATGCAGTGCCCCCTGCTGCATACGACAGCCGCTAATTGTATTTAAAACCAGCACGAACTTCATTTAAAACCAAGCGAGATGTTAGAAAATATATTCGTGAATAGAATTTCAACTGATAATAGGTTTGTCCCCTTTTTTATGGCAACAAAACAGGTGTTAAGATGTTAAAACGCCAAACTGAAACTTTTTACAGGGAATCATGTCTGCATTAACCACAATGCTTGTGGTCAGAATGCAAACAAAAAAAACATACTCTGATAATATATGCATTGTCCTTGAAACTGATTGGTCCACACCAGAGACAGCTTTCTTTATTTTCAACTGTTTATATTAAAATTAATCAGTGACGCATAATTCCAAGCGCTCCCGATGTGATCGTAATGGCTTTCCCCCCACCGCCAGTATTATTCATACGCAACAATGCCGTGTAGGCTCTTGCACCAGACAATTGCTCAGATAAAATGTACAAATGATAGATTTTTCAGAATACAATTTCACAGATATGATTCTGGGAAATGCAACTTGGCAGGCTGATACACCAGGAATAAAGAGGTATTTTATTTTATTTCAGAACCAGAGGTGGGAAGGCTGGCAGCCGTGCTTCAAGCTATCATTTCACGGATGTCATGTCTGTCACGAGTCTGAATTTATATGCATACACAATTTCTTACCTTCGTGGGGTTTTTTTTTCTTTCAAATTTGTTGTGGAAGATTGGCTTCGTATTTTCTATAAATGTTGCAACCGGTGGAAGCTGCTGGTGGTCCAACCAGCAGGATCTCGTAATGGTAGCTGAGCAGAATGTGGATAGTGGTTATCAATTTCTGATGTTCCCCCCCACCCCCCCCCCCCATTATAAGAGATGAGTCTTCATGCAAGGCATACATCAGTCTGAGAACATCGCCTTTGAGCCATGATGCTCATGAATATAAAAAAACCACTTACATCCGTTTGGCAATTCACTCCTGCAGCCAAGCCTCCAGCAGTGAATTTCTTAAATTTCTATCTTCACTGTACTTGTTGCTTTCCTTTCCTACTGGCGAACCGTCTTAGTTCCCTCCAATAATATATATTTGCATTTTTTCGATGTGCATGTCCCTGCATTTGTGCAGAGTTTTTGCACATGAGGTCGCATGTGGAATGTTCATCAATCCAAAAAGTGTTGCATTAAAAGGTCTGTTAATTAATTGAACGGCACATGGCAAGACCTAGGCAGAGCCAATTGGTTATGGAAGCATATGTGCACTAACTATATACAGTATATATCTGCACAAAATTTGAGCTTATAATTTGCACAAAAGTTGCACACCCATCACTGGTGGTCTCCCAGATGGTTACATGACAATTAACATGACAATGCAAAGCAATGCCATGTTACTTGCCAGCTAAATGACACTAATTAGCCAAAAAAATTCACAAACAATAAACTCACTCGAGTGCCTTCTGTGTGTAGCTCCACATTTCGTATCTAATGCATGAAGGAGTATTGCTGGCATGTGCTCTTGTGCAAAACAAAGACACGTACAAAGATCCCCCGTATAGCCCTAACAGACTGTTGGGGCAAGTGCTGTTAGTGAGCACCTATGAAGGCCAGAACGGCACACGAGGGGGTGGGTGGCCAGCTGCCTTTGCCTCGCTAGTTGCAATGTTTGTACACACCATACCAGGTACTCATTTGATGCTGAGTCGACCAAGGGGAGTCCCAGGACCAGTTCAGATAATCGTCACTGATGTTGGCCGTGATCGGGAATCGAACACGGGTCGTCAGGTTTGTAGCGCAGCGCACGAACCACTACACTACCGCTTCCCCTTGTGCACACACACACACAGTTGTGTGTGTGTGTGTACGCTGGAACAGCTGCAGGTGTGGACGTTGGCGCCAAGAGCCATACAGGTACATAAACTACTGTTACTCACCGTGCCTCGCATAACGAGTGACGATCTGGCATGCATGGCCAGGGCCCAGGAGGTTGGTAAGACATTGAGTCTGAGCATGGGCAAAATGGGGTTTGGGTTGGTGGATTGCCAGACCGTGCGTGGACTGAGCATGAAGAACGTTTTTAAGCGGCCAGTATCATATTATTATAAAGCACAGCGCACTAGGTTGGCCCGGTGTATTTTAAACTGTGCATTAATGGCAAGAATCCAAGGCACTTGCAAACGGAGTTATTTATTTATTTGCTTCAAGCGGCGGTATGTATAAATATTCTGCTTTTTATTTAAGGGCTGAAAGGCATTCAAACCAAACTAACTTGGAGTAAACCGAAACAAAATGCTGGAGCGTGCCCAGCATTACACAGATGTTTGCAAGGGGCCTTTAAAATAGCCATGATGAAGTTCCAGTGCGTTTCTTACAAACAGACCTGCCTTTGGAAGAGTCCGTTCAAACAAACATTAAAAAGCCAGCCACTTTGCAAAAGGTTATAAAATAAAATTCACTTCATTTTTAGGCATAAACAATATACCACGGCTATATATCTCCCTGATCAATACTTTAAAAAATATTATTTTATTTTGTATCAAAACTGTATTGTCATTTACAGCCATTTGCCAGTTCAGTTGTCGACCATACTTCACCAGTGAGCGTTTTCCAGATTTTACAGTCACCAGTCTCCAGAAAGTACTGCATTCTGTGCAGCAGAACAAATCATTTTGCTTAATTAATTTTTCAATGCACTTGAATTGATTTTCACGGCTGCCTGCGCCTGCTTGGCAGTCAACGTGACTGGTAAAAAAAAATCGAAATCCCCCTCAACAAAATTTATGGCCATTTCCTTACAACTTCTTAGAAATGCCGTAATAATGTTACTGCCGGTTGATGTGCTGTATCATATCTCACGGTACCACAGCACTACTTGAGCCACAGCTGGAGCGGGGAATTTTTTAATCAACAAATGAGCTCGTCATGTGGAATCAGATGGAACAATAAAGTACATCCTTAAAGTGATAATGTTGACGCATTAAAAGTGATGAAACATAATTAGTAGAAGCTAAAAAGTTGAACGGCCACATCAACCAAGGTTCCTTTACAAGTGACCAAAACGTTGTTTTTTTGCTAAACTTTAATTACCCAGCAGCACTTTGCCAAAAAAACAAATGCTTCATGGCAAAGTGAGGCAATTTTTGAAAGTGTGCATTTGTCAAGATACACATGCTCATCTGGATGAGTGATTGTGCATTTCCTGTAGTGCAGCTGTTCAGGGCTTGGGCAAGGTCAAGCCAGCCAGGGAGCCTGTAACCCTAGGCCAGCAGACAGGCCAAGCAAGGCAGGCGAACCGGTGTGCGCTGCATGGCATTACTCTGTTAAGAAAAGTGCGATAACTCCACAAGTGATATCGCGTGCAGAATCGCGCAGCCGTTCATGCTCCCCATTGAGAAACCGCGGAAGACAAGTATATAGGGCACGCTCTCGTCGGTCTCGTGTGTGCAACCTCCGGGGCATAATTCTACACTGCTAATCTATTATTACATTATTTACGGTGTTTTCAATTATAATTCCATGCGTTCATTTCTTTGGATGAAACGTACCTGTCTTTGTTAAACAGGGGAACGCCTTTGAGCTACGTGCAGGTCTCATGAAAGGCGACACTGTGCTCTCTTTAATGGGGAAAAGTTGAATAATTGCACGCAAATTTCCATATGAATGTTGCCAATTTTTCGGGTACATAATGGCCTACTCTGACTGCTCCAGGCTGCCATGTCAGACAGGCATGGCCAGTGTCTGAATGGTCTAATAGGTAACATTTAAACGCCATAAAGTTGGCCCAAAACTTCATATTATTATTTTCTTAAAGCATTCCACATATGATTTATATAGCAGTTCCACCTTCGTAGGCCGCTTTTTGGTCTCAAGTAACCGGCTCCTATTCATATTTGTCTTCAGTTAAAGAATTAAATATTTGTTTTCGTCACTTCGCGTGTGCGAGCTGCCCTCTGTGGTTCTCTCTCCTTCGTTCTGCTGCTTTGAAGTTGTTTCAAAAAGGCCACTTTTAACACTTGCCTCAACACACGGGCGCTTTACACCTGCGCGATTAAATCTCGGGGTGGGTGCTGTGGCCCAGTGGATTAAGGCACTGCTAACAAACATTTAGGGAGAGGTGAACATTTTGTTAAAACAGTGTATTAAAAAGTACACGTACATGAGGAAATATAGAAATGTGTTCGAGTGGTGTAACGGCGGTGAGCGCACTGCGCTAGGAACCTGCCGACCAGATTTCGATTCCCGGGCGAGAACTAAATTAGCGAGGAATGGTATCGGAAACAGTTCTGGGTACCGCCTCTTCACCAACTCGAACTACTGACCAGTGTGCTGAAGTATGATCGCACAATTCCCATGACTAACACGACGTGGGAAGGCCTTCATCTAGCAGTAGATTGACAAAGTGCTGTAAAGTATATCATCTCTCCGCCCCCCCCCCTCTCTCTATATTTAAGGCCTCGACACAGAGGCGTGGTTTCTCTGTGTGCCTATGTATGTGTCTCTCTCTATGTGTCTCTGTGTTATCTCTCTCTGCTTATATGTATGTCTAAATGTCTCCGGTTCTGTGTTTTATCTCTCTCTCAAATTTAGCATTCTCTGGAAGAACGTAATCAACCAGGTAGGGTGTGGACTGTTATGTTAGCCGACTCTCTGTGTTGTATTACATTACATTTCTAAGTATACTAGGTTTGTTTTCTACTTCATTTATACCTGATGATGATTGCTTGTGTTGCAACCGAAACGCCATATGCTATTATTTAATTTATAATGTTCTCGTTATACTTGAATTTATCGAAATAACCAAAAAGTAAGTGTGAGCGTGTCTGTTAATCTATAATTGAGGTGCATTATTATATTGGTAGCAAATTTCCTGTACTTCTGTATTGCCCTGATACATACGTACTTAACGTTTGTGTATATTGATTGGCATTTGAATGAACGAATGAAAACAAATAATGTTAGTTTCACAACTATGGGCCATGAGCACTTTTAAGCCTCTCGGGATAAGAAAGTTTCCAGCCTCCCCTTGGGCCTAGCCTAGCCCTGAAGATTGAGTTCGGCTATAATGCTCATTTGCTTAAGACCAAATCATCATAAAGGTGCCAGATTTGAACAGACATCACAAGATAAGCAGAGCTGAGCCTGAGTATTATTGCTTGGGAGACTACCTGGAACTTCCTGATGTTGTAGGCACGAGGCTGGGGGTTGCGAGGTGGTCAGGAGATGGCATACCATCCATAGGCTCAGTTCACACATTGCATGTATTTGGTCCGTCTTGTGGTTTGAATCTATCCGTACGGAGATTTGTGTTTTATTTACTCCTTTGCGTGTGGTTATTTTCCTTTTCAATACTCTGGTTCCCTCCCACATGAAGTTGCTCATCAATGGGCTCATCAATAGAATTGGCCAACTGTCTCAATGCATGACCCTTTTGAAAAAAGGTCTTGAGACTCAATGAGAATTCCCTGGGTAAATAATAATTTAATTTGTTTATGTAAACACTGCAGCAGCAGCAGGATGTAGGATGTCACCTTCTCTGTTGACACGATCTGCACGTTTCGGTGACATTACAGAGGCTGTTGAGGAAAAGAAAACAAAAAAAACTATTGAGAGGTCATGGGGTGGAGGAAAGAATGGATATCAGATTCAGGAAATCTGTGACTGGCTTAGGAGGGAGGGTGGGGGGATGAGGGAGTGTTGGTAAAGGCATCTCTTTAAATACTTCCTCCGCATGCATTCCAGCATCGGCCAATATTAACAAACCCTGCGCCGTGGCTAAATAAACACAAAAAATGCTATGGCCCTCGCGATAAAAGGGGTTATTGTTTTAAAAAAAAAACAAGCCACACTTCCCGCTTGAAAAAAAAATCTGCTTTCAAGAACAGCATGAGCGAGCAGTGGTGTCCTCGCAGCTGGAGAAGGACGACTGTACGATCAACGCAGCGGAGAAACACGTGGCTTTCTTGGTAAAAGCGAGCCGAACCAACGTTGGTGTTCGCGGCATCGACGTCGAATGGCAGAAGCTGGAGGATTTCCAAAAACAGCTTCTGTGATGCGACGTCCCCACGGATACTCGCTTGCGAGGATTAAAGCAGAGCCACGAGTGGGCCGGCAAAGTGAAGATGTCAGATTGCCACGTAGAATGGAAATAATAAAAATAAAACATAATAAAATAATTCTCACGACGTTTCGGCCACAACACAAGCAGCCGTCCTCAGGTGAAAAACAGGGCTGTCAAGGAGACAGAGCTGTTCTTAACCTGAGGACGGCTGCTTGCGTTGTGGCCGAAACGTCGTGAGAATTATTTTATTATGTTTCATTTTTATTATTTTATTACTTCCCTTCTACGTGACTTTACCGAAAGAACCAAGAAGATGAATCCCTGCAGTCACGAAAGCTTTAAATCGAAATGTCAGATTGCGTTAGACGGGTGGGATTCCAACACCGAGTGGGTGCGAATCTCATTTCAGAGAATGTAATATCCGCCAAGCCGATGCAATCGTCACCCACCGCTACGTGCAGAAAAGTTAATTTAAGCAAAGTTCGCATCCTTAAGATGCTGCTTTTCTAATGCTTCGTCGTCCAGTCGGTGATGCCGATGTGGTGAATGTGGCAGGGAGCTCTGATCGCAAGCACATTTGTTGCGAAACAATATTCAGTGTGTCCTTCAACAACAGCAACAAAAAACAGACGCGCGCACAATTGTTATTTATAACATTTTATTAAAAACTATCAATAAATTAGATGTCAGGCCAGTGGCGGCTTGTGCTCAAATGTTTTGGGGGTGTTCATCATTTGACACAGGGTTAGAGGGAATGTCTGGGGGCCTGGAAGCATGCCATCATGCCTTCCTCTCATCCCCAATCCTCATTAATCTTAATCATAACCACCATCATCACGACTATCGTTATCAACAATAATTTTCCATCATCACTCATGATGTGCCAATCATCACTCATCATTAACCACCGTTGACCACTACTGTCGCTGTCATTACGTGTCTTTAGGGGAGACGGTGCAAACATGAGCTATGAGTGGGGCTGGAACGGTTATGGGTGGGGCTAGAACGGTTATGGGTGGGGCTAGAACGATTGTGGGTGGGGCTAGAACGATTGTGGGTGGGGCTACAGCGGTTATGGGTGGGGCTAGAACGGTTTTGGGCGAGGCCTCCACCCAAGGCTGCCAATCTATTGGCTGCCGTGCACCGGTTGTCGTGGGGCAAGGGGGGGGCACCAGTGCCTCCCAGGTTTGCTTACTTGGGACATCAATCGACACATCGAGTGAGATATTGGGAAGCCGCTGGGAGCTTTAAAATCTCGATTTAAAACTCACTTCGTTAGAACCGCTTTTTGTGTTTTCGTTTTGTTGTCCTTCCCTCGCACCTGGCCGACTGGCACGGTTGGCTACGTGCGGTGCGAAAGAAGTTCAACATACGTACATACTGATCATATATGACCCTCCCTGCGAAAAGATGATGAGTCGTGGGAGCAGAGGGCGCGACTGGAGATTTGTCTGAACACTGCAATCCCTATTGAGGAGCCGCCACTGTCTTAGGCACAATCTTATGACATTTAACTTGCTTTTGTTTTTACGACGCATGCGAAATGCTTGGAATGTACATACACAATAAGTATAAACATTAGTAAAAGAAAACAATACTGTTAGTGTCGATTCTTAATATTTTTTTTCAACGTTTATATAAAACCGTACAGCAAAGTGTAGCTTTCTCAGGTTTTGTCTATAAACAATGGCATATATTAAACTTTGTTTTCCTTCTTCAGAAAGTCCCCTGATGTTTTTCTTTTTTTTAATGAATAAAGGAGAGAATAAGTGTTACTGGCTAAACAACCGTTTTTCTATCGTTCATCTTTCTAAGCTGCCAGACCAGTCTGATGCATTACAGCACTGCGTACATTCTTATCTGTTGTTGTACTCCTGAAAACAAAAACAAAAAACAGAAATGGCTTTCAGGCCCTCTGTATTAAAATAATCTATATATATTTTTTATTAATATACATGCTAAAATGCACCTGTAATTACTGTTTAGTACAAAATTACTATTATTACAGTATTATCAATATTATTATTAATATTATAAAATATACATATAACTATTTATACATTTACATGAAAGGCGATTCCTATTTGTACCATGTAGACCGCATTAAAAAAAAAATCCGCTATCCCCAGCTTCAAAATGTGCTGTACCAACAGTTTTCAGTAGGTCACACACAAACATCTTTTTCGGACGGGAGAAAAATTTCCCGATGTGTGAGGAAAGACGGTCCCAAAGCAGGTGCCATTGTATACACGGTCCATCATCATTTCCTCCAAGGTCTCACGGGTATCGTTCTCTTGTCCTAGTGGGCACGGGCAGCCCACGCTCAAGTGTGAAGAGGTGACTTTTGACGCCCATCTGCAATGTCTTCATTCAAGTCCAAGACGCGACCGTTTCGAGCAGTAGGAGGCATCTTCAAATGGCGCCAATGTCTTCACAACATAACTTAAAAAGAAGTGGCACTCCCACAGTCCTCGTCCATGATTGCTTACCAAACAAACAATACACCAGCATATATCACCATCTGCAGTAGCAGCAAAATAATTCATAGGCTTAAAGAAAGGTACGTATTACGTATTAACGTTTAAGCTTCAAGGTAGCATTACTCAATTATACGAAAGTATGTTGGAAAGTTGTCAAACGCGCACAATTTAGAAGATCTAAATCCAAATTTACACGAGACGTAAGAAGCGTGGTTTAAGTCTATAAAATCCAGATGAAACGTTCAACCGAGGGTAAATCACCATCATCGGTTAGAAAGTACAGTTAAGCTTACAGCTGCTGGACACAATTCATCAGGACCGGATCAGAGTGGGTGAGACACAGGGCCTACACGGAGGCAACGTGGCACACGGTCCACAGGGCCCTCGTGAATCTACCAGCCCCAGTGGGGGCGTTTTGGGCCCATGTTGGTGCACGTGGGCACTCAGGGCAAACGAGGTCGCACGACCAAACCGGACCCAGGCAGCACCGCCAGCGCACCTCCCCGCCTGGCGGAGTTACGTCCGCTGGGGCGGCTGACGCGGCGGGTTTGGCTCGGCGAGCGGCAGCTCCTGAGTGAAGCCCTCCTCGGGCTGCGCCGGTTTCGGGGGCGGAAGCGAAGGGCCGATGAGCACGGGCGGAACGGACTCGTGGCCGAACACCGAGTCGTCCCCGGAGGAGCACGTGCTGTTGGAGTCCGCGAAGCTGGGGGAGTACTGCTCCAGTGGGGCGCACAGGTCCAGGTACTCCTGTCACGAGGTGGCAGCGGAGACAACGCGATGTTTTAGCGGCGTCCACCTGGGACACGTCTCTCGCGCCCATTGTTTGCCTGAACCCCAACTAACTCCTGGGATCCTCGTCCATGTATTTGTCACAATCGTGGCCTGACAATCACAACTCTCTGTTCTGCAGCCTCGCCAAATGCCTCATCTCCAAGCTGCGGATGATCGCGAAATGGCCGCTGCCTGACATCTCACCCGCCGCCCGTAAACGGGACCACGTCACTCCGATACTCCGATCGCTGCACCGGCACCTGATCCAACCAGTTTTAAGATCGCGGTGACCATCCACAAGGTTCTCCATGGAATCGCGCCTGTCAACCTGTCCACCTTACGTGTCAACGCTCCACTACCCAGCACGCACTTTCCAATCCAGCAAAACCAATACTTTTTATCAAAGCCCCCAGTCAACCATCGCGCATTGAGGTGCCCCTCGTTCTCCTCTGTTGCCCGTGGCCCCTGTTCAAGTGCAGACGCGACGCTTTCTTTCTTTTTTCTCTGCCTATGACTGACTGCCTCTAAAAAATAAAAGGGCCCACTGTTTCTGGACAGCACCTTGAGATGCGGTGAAATTTAGACACTGTCATCATCAGCCATGATCAATCCCCCGGTTGGAGTAAGGTAAGTGGATCGTGGTTGATAATGGTAGCTTCTACATTTCAATTGTGCTGTGGCTTACAAGGCACTGGAGCCTTGGCCTATCTCTTAATCCTTATTCAATGCTAACCACGGGCAGTGCTGTCACTGCAACAGCATTGTGTGACTGCATCCCACCGCACAGGATTGCATAATCCCAAGTACCTCCTGCGAGCTGAGTGTGAGGATCCTGTCCATGCTCGCCACCAGCTGCTTGAAGGTGGGCCTCTGCGATGGGGAGGCTGCCCAGCACATCTGCATGATCATATACCTGCAGCAGACACGCACGCACGCTGAAGCTTGTTTCATGGTGTACAATCGAGCTCCCTGTAGATGAACGGGCAAATATTCCCCCTGCACTGAGATTATAATCAGTTGTCACGGAGATTTCAACCAGACCCGAGGATTTGGTCACATGTTGCATGTTGTATTATTGCATTTTGTTGCATACAAAGACAAAGACCCCCCGTATAGCCTTAACAGACTGTAGGGGCAAGTGCTGTTAGCGAGCACCTATGGAGGCCGCAACTGTGGGGATGGGTGGCCAGCACCACGCCCGACCGCCTTTGTCTCCCCAGTGGCGATGTTTACACACCGCACCCGGTACTCATTTGAGGCTGAGTCGACCTAGGGGAGGCCCATGACCGGTTCAGATAACCGTCACTGGTGTTGGCCGTGAGCGGGAATCGAACTCGGGTTGCCGGGTTCATAGCGCAGCGCGCTAACTGCTACACTACCGCGCACTCCCACTCATTCGTCCGCCTGTGCAAGCGTCAACGTACAGCTCGTTGGGGCAGTTGCTGGGTTTGTCCATGCGGTGTCCTTCCTTGAGGAGCTTGAAGAGCTCTTCCACTGGGATGCCGGGGTACGGGGAGCCACCCAGAGTGAAGATCTCCCACAGAAGAACTCCAAACGACCATCTGCAAGCACCCACGTGAGAGCACCATCGATGTGCCACCCCCGCAACATGGCCAAACAGCCGCTCGTCCTGGGCCCTATCTCAACATCGACCTTGGCCAGGGTCAACGTCCATTCTAAACTCCACCATCAGTTGTGATCAGCTTGGTGTATATTTGAGGTGCCATCAAAATTTGCATGTTTATCACATTGCTGGTAAATTGTGTAGGTTCATTACTGTTCATTCTTATGCTCATGGTACGCACATCCAATTGTGTGTATAGGAATCTATTATTTTATATTGTCTTCCATATAATTGGTTCACTTGGCTTTACCTCTCTTGCCACTAGAGGCAGAAAACAACCCTTAGATTCTTGAATCAAATCATGACCTAAATTTGTGATAATTTATCAAATCGCAAAGGAGAGTTAATTGTTATAGACTTAGTACCATGCAGTCTAACATGAAGAATATCATATCAAGGTGCGTTGTTCACCCGTGGGCACCAGTTTTATATAAAACCATTCCAATCCTCGCATGATGAGCTAGAAAACATACAATTGAGTCCTGCAGTTTCAGCAGAGTGGGATTTGAGTGGCGATTAAATTACAATCTATCTTTATAAAAAAAAAAATCCAGAGCATTGTCATGCAATCCCTCTCCAAGGATACAGCTGCTGCTGTTGCAGGAGAATTCGAACCAGATCCTCCCTACACGCAGAGCTCACTCTCACATTTTCCCCCAAAGCCTACACTGCTCTGGCCCTCCGTTCCTGCACCACCGTCCTTTCCCCCAACAAACAGTCATCCACCCCCCGCATTCCATTGATTCTTTTTTTTTTCATGCGCTGGAAAGCATTTTGTTGCATTAAATTATTCGGTCAAATAATAAAATGAATAACGTTAGAGAAAGATCAGTTGCCGGCCGACTGGTTTTCTGCGGTGTTTTATACGATGGCCATGAATGAGATTAGTCGGCTAAGAAGTTGAGATCAGTCTACTCTTACTAAGTTAACCGGAGTGAATTTGATCCCTGAAGTAAAAATACATTATTTTATCTCTGACCTGTCCTTGACCCTGACAAAGTTCCCGCTATGGCTGCGGCTAATCATCACGTGCGACCTCCTGGTTCACCAGTGACCCGAAAATTATTCAGTGAAAACTTGGCCCTAACAAAAAGCTGTTTTATCATACAGACCAAAGAGTGGCACACTGAGTGTTGAACCCGGTCCAGAGTTTTTATTGTATACTTTTGAAAATGTGCACTCCCAAAAGGCCATGCGGCCTATGCGATGTGTAAAATTACACGTGGAAAGACAAATATGGGGGAGTAGGCATCGTGTCTGCTTCTTTATTTTGTTTCAAAATATTGTAAAAGTAATTGGTTAATTGCTTAATACAAAAAGGCTGGTTCTCGGTCTCCTTTAGCCGAGATGCATCGTCGGTGCAGGTGGCCTCCGTCAGGTCTGTAATTGTGGCTGTGAGTGCGCATCGACTGGCTCTGCGTTGGCGGGCCGCGTGAGCGTGCGTGTCAGGGGGGGCGGCCAGCCAGCCGGCCGGCTGGCGCTTGCGGTCGCGCGCACGCGCGTGCGGTAACTTACACGTCGCACTGGTGGGTGTACACCCTGTCAAACAGCGCTTCAGGCGCCATCCACTTGACGGGCAGTCGACCCTGCCAGCACCGGGAAACAGAAGGCATATTATTCCTCTGGAATCCGCACGTACGTTAATTCAAAAGACGTGGGAGGAGGGGTTGTCGAAAGAAAACCTACAAAAATACAACACCGGGGCGCTTTAAATTGAAATTCAACAGTTTTTGCTTGCAGTGTTGGGTATTCATTAATTCCGAAGGGGGGGTGGGGGGGTTTATTTGTTTAACTAAAAAAAGAAAGCTCCACATATTTGTAAGAAATGTCACACCGTTTGATCTCTCATTTGTAAGTGTATATAAAATGTGGTGATTTAATTAAATGTTTTGGTACTTTGAATTTTTAAATACACAGCACTCCAAAGACAAGATCCAGAGCCAACAGAGCGAGTGAGTGTAGCCAAAATTAATACCCTCAATTTGTTTGGTTTCATTAACCTTACACAATATTTGTCATGTACTTTGAAAAATCTTTTACTTTTTGCCCTCAGACCTCCATTCAATGGAGTGAATCTGCACATCATCTTTGATAAATTAGACATGTATTTTGGGAATACAAAAACAAAAACAAACTCACTATTTATCCAGTAAAGCCTCGCCGAATTTCAACACTCGTTTCCAGAAAGGTCCAGCATCAGGATTATTTGCCAATTCCATGAATACTCTGTCTTTGTCATACTGACGATAAGCAGAGTACCCAAAGAAAACCAATACGTAGCGTGGAATTAAAATATCGAAGCTCCCCCCACACACAGATGGATTCAATAACCCGTGGCTGTACAGCCATCGTCCGAATTCAAGTGACGTTTAACCGAGTGTTGGCTCCACTCACGTTGGTGGTCTTCTTGTAGTAGTCGATGTTGTGCACGTCGCGGGCCAGACCGAAGTCTGCGATCTTCATGACGTTGTCCTCGGTGACCAGGACGTTGCGTGCCGCCAAATCGCGGTGGATGCACTGGCGGACACGAGGAGACGGAGTTTTAGTCTCGGGGAGGCGCCCGGGCGCAAGAGAACCATGCGCTTGCGAGCAAGGCAACTGTGCACTTGCCAGCAAGGCAACGGTGTGCCCTCTCCTGCTCTCGCAAGTGTCATGCGACTGTACTCTGCAGGGCCGTATATGGAAGGGGGGTGGGTGGCGTAGGGCAGGTGGCACAATTTTTCCTGTGCTTTAGATCCAATGGTGCCTTAGAAAGAGCCAGGGGAAGAGGCCTCAGAGAGCAATTCATTTGACATTTTGGCCGGGCCCTTTCAAAAGGCAGAAAAGGAGTCGTTTTCTTTTTTCAGTTCCAAGGGAAGAATAATCCACAAACACTGAGCTACAAAACCATTTTTCCCTATTTAATGTGCATGCCCATGGGATGTAGAGAAATTCAGTGGCTTCTAAACACACATTCTGCTGTGGGACAACACAGGCAGACAGTGGAGTTCAGATAATTTCGGGAAGTGTGTCTCTAACCCCAGTCCACATGTTTTCTCGATTACCATCAGGTCTCCACAGTGTATAGCCGGTTAATTTGCATATGAATGGAAAAAGGTGCACCATATCAAATGTCTGAGTTTGAGGAAACACTGACTTCGGGCAATACCACGCGAAACATTGTTTTCCTTCTTGGCTATTTTTTTTTTACATTTCACAAAATTTTATCCAGATTGTGCTCGCGGCATTATGTCGCGAGACGAAGCATCAATTGAAATCTGCGGCAGAGCGGTTGCAATCCTTGGTGTAAGCGAAACGGCTCACAGAAGCGGAGATCACAGAGTTGTCTCTGCATCAAACAGTAGGGGCAGCGAATTTGCACCCCCGCTCTGCTGCCACTGAGTGAGTAATGTTCCTTGGCCATGCCAAATTTTACTAGGCAGTGTTTGTACGTGATGGGAGTCGTAATGTATTTTTTCCACGTGTTCGTTTGCTCTGTGCCTAGAGCAAAAGACACCCAGAATGCACCTAAACCTCCTTAGATTTCGGAAACTCGGCAGAGTTGAGCCTGGATAGTACTTGGATGGGC
Organism: Lampetra fluviatilis; assembly: GCF_964198595.1. Taxonomy (NCBI): domain Eukaryota; kingdom Metazoa; phylum Chordata; class Hyperoartia; order Petromyzontiformes; family Petromyzontidae; genus Lampetra; species Lampetra fluviatilis. Next base: position 3,519,779 of record NC_136278.1, on the reverse strand, counting down.
GACCGCCATGCACGTTACGTTGTCACGGGTATCTGCCGCGCTGTGCTACATTTGTGGGCATCGGAAGGGCGGCGCAAACAAAATACATTTGCTGTACTGTGCTTGAACACTCCAACGTCAACGTTCCTCACCGTCACCAACCCATACTGACCAGAGCTGAACTACAATAGACTCACCCCGATGCCCACATGGCACGGCCGAGGCCCTCATCCAGTGTTGATTATTATTATTTTTTACGAGGTATGGCCCACCGAGCTATGTAGCTCTTTATCAGAAGTGACCTGGCGCTCATGTGGAAAATTGAAAGCAGCCAAATACCCTAAACGCATGTTTCTAAATATAGAGCATCGTGCCACTGCGTCACACCCCCCCCCCCCTTAATCAAAAGGCACAGCAAGTCAACACGTGGGAAACGTGACTACAACGGACGATGTGGTGCACGGCGTCGAGAGGGGCAGAGCGAAGGCGGCGGCAGCGGGGGGAGGGGCAGTGCGGAGTGAGGGGGGGCACCTTCTTGGAGGCGAGGTACTCCATGCCGCGCGCCACCTGGTACGCGCACGACACGAGGTCCTTGAAGGTGAGCTGCTCGCTCGGATCGCTGGAGCCGATCGGGTCGAACGAGTAGCCGACGCCCGGGGGGCGCCGTGCCCGCAGGTACTCTCGCAGGTTGCCTTTGGAAGCGTACTCCACGATCACGTACAGGGGACCTAGCGGCACGCAGAAAACGAGCGGGGGTGGGGGGGAAAGTTCGTGTCACTCTCGGTCCCCTACTTGTTAAATGGTAAAAGGTGCAGCCCTGCAATTGCTCGCTCACATCACTACTGGCGGAAGGGCTCGCCACTTTCAAGCTGGCCGGACATCTTGAAAGAGGTGGCCACCCCATCACACGCGACCTGCCCATCGGCTGACTGTGGTGTATTTCGTTTATACCGCTGGAGTGCAGAGGGGCGGGAGGATTTTAGAAACCCGCACCGTTGCTTTAATTCTCTCGCCGCCAGGAGATCGAATAGATCAGCGGGGGGGGGGGGGGGGGGGCACTTTCGCCGATAAGACATCAGTGTGAGGGCCGCCACACATTTGAAGCCATTGGGTTTGACAGCATGATGGGGGCTGTTTTCACATTTGTGTATTTTCGGGGGCCGCATTAAAGGCTGCCAGTGGCCGCCAGTGGTTCACGCTGGCCTTGCAATGAAGAACACTGGAATAGATCAATCGATCTCGAGATTGCAAGTCCATTGCGTTAACCATTTCACCGCCGCAGCATCATTTACTAATTACTGGTATAAAAATAACCAGAAATAAACCGAGTTATTACAAGGTCAAGAGCCCGTGGGTATGAATTCCGCATGCTTATAGTGGGAGTGAGTCATAGCATAGAACAGCCACTGCTGACTCCCACAGGTACTCATTGTATTGATCCACAAATGGATGGTGGGGCTGACCCAATGTCCGAAGAGGATGTTACAATTGAGCTGTGTGCTCTTAACAAATGTGCTGCGTGGCCAGCTCTTAACTTTGAGCCCTTTATCCTTCATAAAAACTCGCTCTTTTATCGTTTACCATTTCCTGCTATCCATGTTCATTGATAGCAGACAACACGGGTCCTGGGATTAGTTTTCTTGCTATGCCAGCAGATAAGATATAATTAACAGAGGAGAGCTTTAGCCACATGTAACAAACCACTTCAACAAATGCATTGGCCTTGCTACGACCACAAAACTGACAGCAGCGCATTGCTGCTTTGAATTATTGTTGGCAAGTTGCCCGCGATGACGCCACCACGCACCATCCTGGGTGCAGGCTCCCAGAAGGTTGATGATGTTTTTGTGCTTTCCTATCATCTTCATCACCTCCATCTCGGACACCAGATCCGAGAGCTCCTTGTCCGTGGCATCGTCTGAAACGCAGCGCCCACATTCTCGTAAAAAACTTGCAGCCACACAGGGATCAACAACTTTTCTCATTTTAATGACGCCGTCACTACAGGCCGAAGCCTCACGGTAAATATGCCCAAGTGTGGCACAGAGAGAAATCTAGGCAAGGCCTCGTGGGTTCGGTATTCAACGATGCATAGCTTAATCGATTAAAGTCAACTGTTTTGCCAACAACACATGCACTATATAACGTGCATAAGAATACAGAGCTGTTGTTCAATTAAGATGAAATCACATCCAACAATTACTTACTATCATCTATAACTGTGCTTGACAACGAGCACAAAACTACCAACAATATATTAGGGATTGTTTTTAACTCCTTGTCGAAAAATATTTGTAATGACATTCTCTATGTATTACGTCTTTTTTGTTATTAAATTGCATAATTATACTGAGAATAATGCATTGCTCATTTTCGTGTTGAGGATTTCATTGCTAAACACAGACACGGAATGCTTAAGTATGCTTTTTCCTGTAAAATCAAATGTCCAATTCAGCTTGACTTACGGCCGCGCTTTCTTAAAAAGGCAAGCTGCACTGCGGTGCTAAATGTTTGGGGAAAATTTTACGTGCGGCAAAACAGCGGGCGAAGCCAACGAGATCGCTCCCCGTTCACCCTGACGGGATGGGAGTCGATTACTAAAAACAGAAACGTGACGGCAAATTGGACAACGAGTCCATAAACCGCCATCACCCGGCCTGAACCCCGCCGCTGCACCCAAAATAGTGGCACTCTCATCGCTCCAGAAGAAAACGTTTAATCAGAGGTCATTACACGATTGCTAATCGGGCTCTGTTGCCGAAGAGGCTTTAGGAAATTACAGCATTACACCGCCGCCCTATGGGTAGACAAAAGGGACAAATGCGATTTTCACTGGCGGGTCCACCGCCCCCGCAACCCCTCATTACCCATAATTACCCTCTCTCTCTGCCGGCCTCTCTTCTCCGCACACCCGGGGAAGGAAAAAAAACCCCCTAATTTTCAGCTCATTACCTCTTGCGCTGCTACCACCAACAATGCCGCTGCCCGGGGCTGTGTCCAGACGGAACAAACCCTAAATCCCCACCGTATGGTTTTTTTTTCCTGCCTTCTGTCCATCCCTCCGCGCCCTGCCGTTGCCCTGTGTTTTGCCAGCTCGAGGCTGTGCGCACAGTGTTTCTTCTTGCGAGTCTGCTTTCGTACCTCGATTGGGGCTGGGTTCACGCGGAACATTCTGCGAACCCGAGTCCGGATCCGAGGGTGCTGCTGCGACCCACGAGCAACTACCCCTTGCCACCCCCCCAAACGATACGTTCCGCGATCCCAAAAACCCCACGATATGTTTAAGAGTGACTCTCCTGCGATGCACTGGTCCACTCCGATACGCTACTTGTAAATTATACGCGATGCCGTCTAAAGGTTTACTTAATTTGTACCAAAAAAAAACCTACTGTGTGAACACACCACGCTTGCCAGCAGATCAGATCCGTTTCCAAAACGAGCTATGGATTAATGCTGGCTGGATTGTATGAACACAAGCGAGGTTTTGAATATCAACTACTTGCCAATAGCTACAATAAACACACCTGCACTTTAGAACATCCGTCCATCAGACTCGCCGCTGATCGATCGGGAAAGCCAACAGAGCATCTCGGCGCCAGCCCGATCGCACGCGAGGGCACAGCGACATTTACAGACTCGCTGCCCCGTACGCCCCAACCCACCCGCCCCAACCACACCGCATCACACACCCACTCCGCCACACCGCACTCACACCACAAGGCACCCACCCTTGAGCATCTTGACGGCCACAGTGGCCGTCTTGTTTGGCTTCTCCTTGTCAACTCCGAGCCCATCGGCCATCACCACCTGTCCGAAGCAACCTTCGCCCAGGGGCTTTCCCAGAGTCAGCCTGAGCACCGACGCAGCCGTGGTCAGGGCGTGGGATAGCAGGGAGAGCAGCAGAAGGTGGGCGGGTGGGTGGGCGGAATAGCAAGACGCGTATTAGTAACAACCTTCTGCACATTTAATACGTTCAGCAATTGATCTGTTTGCAATTCATGTGTGTGTGTGTAGTGGGGAGCGGTAGTTTAGTGGTTAGCGCGCTGCACTATGAACCTAGCGACCTGGGTTCGATTCGTGCTCACGGCCAATACCAGTGACGATTATCTGAACCGGTCATGGGCCTCCCCTAGGTCGACTCAGCCTCAAAATGAGCACCTGGTGCGGTGTGTAAAACATGCCACTGGGGAGACAAAGGAGGCCGGGCGTGGTGTTGGCCACCAACCCCCTCGTGTGCCGTGCTGGCCTTGAAAGGTGCTCGCTAACAGTACTTGCCCCAACAATCTATCCAGGCTATACGGGGGAGCATTGATTTTTTCATACAAAGGGGGCTTCAAATAAATGTTAACACTTATATGGGACTATCGTTTTTAATTGAAAAAGAACGGATATTAACACTGTATAACATGATAACAAAAGTATGTTAACAGCTTCAGAAAGTCAAAGAGTCTCCACTTGTTCGCCATCATTGTCAACGCGTGCCTGGAATCTTCTCCAGGTGGTCCCGAAAGCAGCACATTTTTGTGGAATTGTTGCAAATTCTCCAACGTGGTAACATTTTTTTGAAGCACCCTGTAAGTTAATTCTTCAATGCACTGCATTCTATACAAGTCGAATGACATAGGAGGGTTCAAGGACCACTTATACTGCCGCGCAGGTCTCCGCGTAGGTATTGTCTGTTGCTTGGCGTGACGTCCGACATTTTACTTCACGAGCTTCTCCAGGAACTGAATATTCAGGTCCTGAGCTCCAACAGTTTCTGAAGAAGCTCCCAGCATATGGCGCGAGTCGGAGCTGATGATTGCTACGTCTATATTCCAGCTGAGTATTTTGCTGAGAGTCTGTAAAAATTTGGACGTTGACGCCCGGCACACAATAGCCTACTCTTTCGAGCGACATCGACGGGATCATAAACATCCACTGCAAAGCAGACGGAGCGTATTTTTTATGCTTACGCAGTATTAACCGGGGCGGCCACTTCAATGCGAGCCGTGAACCTCTGCAACCGGCGGCGAATGCGCTACGGCTGAGCCGCGTCACCGACGTGCGCAGTAGCACGGCGCGCCGACCTCTGCTTCGCGGCTACACAACCTGCCCAGCGTTGTTGATGTTGCTGTGAAATGGCAAAAACACCTGTCGCGCGGAAACTCCCAGCGGGGGTCCTCGGGCAGCTCGTACTCGGAGACCCCGGGCAGCCCGCCGCCGTCGCTGGAGGAGCAGCGCGTGATGCGCACGAGCGGCGTGTGCGACGTGAGCGACGAGCTCGAGTCGATGGACACCTGCGGCGGAGCGCACACGACGGACACGCGGTCGCGCGAGGCCCGAGATGGCGTGCACGCGCGGAGCGGAACCTACGGGTCCCAGCCTGCCCCACCTCCCACTCCCCTCCCCCTGATTATAAAGCAGCATTGATATTTTTGGGGGAGAGGGCCGCCCTCTCCCTCCCAATCTCCGAGACCACCGGTCGCAGCCCCAGAAGTCTCCCTGCAACGACCCGGCCCTGTCGCCCGTGCACACCAGAAGGCCCCCGTGGTGACCCAAGTCTGGGCCTGTACACACCTGCTGCTTGAGTGGAACGCCCTTGGAGAGCTTGCAGAGTTTGGGCTCGGGGAGGCTCTTGGTGGCCGCGTGCCTCCAGCGGTAGAGCAGCATCACGGCGAGCATGAGGCACAGCAGCAGCGCGCCGGTGCAGTAGATGCCGATCTCCGTGTACATGGGGTCCAGCGAGCTGCTGTCCCTCAGCTCCTTCACCGTGGCTTGTGTAGGGAAGGGAGCGGATGGGAGATTCTTGTTTAATATATATATGATCGCATTTTAATGTGTAAGTATTCACAGCCGCTTGCAGCACAAATGTGTGTTTGGATGCCCAAGGTCACCACAACAAGGCCATCTGGTTATTCAGTTTCGTGCAGAGTTTCAGAGGCTTTCGTTGTATAGACAGCTTTGGAATCGGTGGCTGGGTCAGGAGAGACCGCGGGTCTATGTAGAGTTTGCAGTGGCAACATCACGATTCAATCGCAGACTCCAGCCATGCCATGGCTCAGGCAAGGTGGATGCTTGTGAGGCCACGGACACAGAAGGGTCAGTGCTGCTGTGTACGTCTGCACTCCACCAAGCCAAAGAGGCAGCTTTCCCAAAACACATCGGACAGTAGCTCTCCGATGTGTGTTTCTGGTTGTACCACGTGCCGTTCGGCATGATGGCCGACGCTTAGCTCCTCGTGCTAATAATAATTGGCATTTAAAAGGCTAACAAAATTGAGCGAAACGTCGGGCATCTTGCCGAAGAATAATCGGGGGGACAGCCCAGGAAGACGTCGCAGGGCGACGCGGAACGACCGCAAGTCGGCTTCCAAAGCGCTCGCGCGAGCCACAGCGCCGCCGCTCAGCACATGGACGAGACGCGGACGCGTTGACCATCGACGTCAATCGCATTTCGATTGACATGAAGCCAATGCTCTTTAACATCATTATTCTTATTATTTGTTTCATTACATAAACTCCAAGCGAGCTTATTACATTTTTAAGCAAGCAAGCGGTTGCACACCGCGAGTACGTTTAACTCGTGAAGCAATCGCAAGAGGATAAACGACACAGCGAGCACAGGAAGATGGCATCCGCTTACATGTGCGAGCAACAATTGTGCACCTTGTTGTCAATTGCAAATGTTTGTCCATGGCAGCAAAGAACAGATGAACTTCGCTGTTGTAAAAACCAAAGAAATGAGGTTGTGTGGGCTATGACGGTGCTTTATGTAGCATCAGCGGCAATCTAGGACTATTACTGACACGTGAGTTGTGGTTTGAGACTGCAATGTTGAGCTCCACTTTCAGCTTGTATTGTGTCATTTATATATTAAAAAAACATTTAACGATGCGTTGCTTCATTGACTAAAATGTATTTCGATGCTCCAGATAAATTCATCCAAGCACGTGCATCAGAACCGATTACTTTTGATCTCTCAGGTTGAATTTAATTGGTTCGTGCAAACCGTGCATTCACTCGCAACCTCTACTTAAATAAAGAGTTTGAATCGTGGCCCCGAATCAGAACCGCCAAGAATCGTGTCCATTCGGGAAGTCAGCAGTAGGGCTAAATCATTACCTGCCTACAAATTAAACAAACGTAAACAAAACGTATTCCTTTCAGCCAAACACAAATCTGTTAAACTCTTGCACCGTTAGTCACACTGCAGTCACGCTGTTTTTAAAAGCTTCTGAATCCAGGCGAGCACGACCCGGGGTCTCGTGTGCAACAATGCGCTAAATGTGCCCGGTAAACTGTGGCTTTAAAAGCTGCCTATTGGCCGTTTAAGCTCTTTGAAAATCAGTGGCCTAGGGGCGGCTTGCTGAGCGAGGAATTTGGAAACTGTTGAGGCTTCATTCCGGGCCAGTGCAGATGGAAATCCGTGCCGGCACGCTCCGTGCACACCCGACGCTATTTGTCCATTCATCGCTCCGGCTCCAGGCGCTAGCTTCCCGTCGTGCTGTCAATTTTAATCACAGAGCTCCTGCATAACTTCTGAAGTATCCCCGGCAGATCGCCTCTTATTTTGCGGCAGATTCCAGGTTTGGAGCAATGCGATTGGCCGATTGTGCTGTCGATTTGTCAAGGCTGGCACGAGAGAAACGGGTCAGAAACTGGAAGGCACAGAAGATGGAATAAGCAGTTGTTTCTTCCTCTCCCCCACTAAGTTAATTATTGCTGTGCTGGTAGAATCATGTGCACCACTAATATTTATCAAGTGTGGCGAATCAAATCTTGCCTTAAAGCTTTCGTAACTGCAGGAATTCATATTCTTTGGGTCTTTCGGTAAAGTCACGTAGATAGGTTGAAAGAAAATAAGAAAAAAGTAGTTTTTTAAAATAACAAAAAAGTATTTTTTTGTTATTTTCTTTGAAACTATCTACGTGACTCTACCGACAGACCCAAAGAATGTGGCAAATCACTTTCCCCGTGCTACCGAGCCGCTCGAGTGTTTGAATGTGGTTAAAATGCGTTAATTATTAATGAGCATCCTGCCAGCACGGCAGTTGGTTTAGTGAATCATTGCGGATCAAATGATGCCTTGTCAAAACAATTGTGATGGCTGAGATTGAAGCAGCAGGGCCTGAACAATCGCTTCTCACCGCATGTGTAGTGGCAAGAGATGTTCTCATAATCAAGTAGATAGCATTGCGGCGGTAATTTACCACTCGAAACAAACCAACAAAAATGTAAATGAACATAGTAGACGTTGAGCTTCGTGTCGTGTCATGTGTGTGAGTGCATGTGTTTTTTTTATGATACCCTTTATGTTATTATTTTGGAGTTTTCATTTGCCGTTTGAATTTGCAAACGCAAATATAAATCAGGGTCGTGACCGCCTATGCGTATTTTCGGAACCTTCACCGTTTGCGAACCTTTAACTGTTGATAACTTAACGAATGAAGTGAGCCGATCACAACAAAAGCAACATCACAACCGTGATGAACAGCAGCAGCAGCAGTGTTGGCAACGTTTCAAATTGGCAAACGACGTGGCAAAGTCGTGCGATTATAACGTAGTTGGGTGGCAGACTCAGACACCGAGGCAAGACACAGTCACGCAGAAGTAACACACGAGACGAAGCCAGGGTGGTTCTAAAGTCCATGCCTTGCTACGGACCAGTTCAACAAATTATCCCCTTTTAATGACAAATGTAATTGTTACGCGCCGCACGTATCTGATGATTTCCAAACGCGTCCCATGTGAATTAGCGAGGAGCTGATCAATTTCAACCGTTACACCACCACGTGAAACACACACGTACACACGGCACAAAGTTCTCCACTTCAATTTGAATCCGACGATTGCTAAATCGCGGGACGCAATTTAGCAATCGTCGGACGCGCGTGCGAGCGGACGTGCACATCCGCCGCAACGTTTTCGTTTAATAGAAGGCACATCGACAAAAGCTCGGAATGACGTAACCCATTGTGGTTCGCGAGGAAATGGACTTTGGGGAACCCTGGAGTCAACGCAAGGACCCCAAAAACACACACGCGGTGGGTGGGTGGGGGGGTCGAGGTGCACGAGGAGAATAGCTCGGAAAGTACCTGGCACGACATTTAGCCAAGCAGTATGATAGGCGAACCCGATAGAATTCCCAGCCAAGCAGGTGTACTCTCCAGAATCCTCGAAGGTGACATTCCACAAGTACAGCACCTCGATCTCTTTGTCTGTCGTGTTCACTCCGGCCGTCTACAATGTGGGGGGGGGGTGGGGTGACGGGGTGGGCAAGGGGGGGGGGGGCGGAGTCGGAGGCAAAAATTAAGAAACGAAATCAAGGAAGAACAGAGGGCGAGATTAATGACGGAGCTGCTGCCCGCCAGTCACGAGTGGACGACACCCACGGGCACGGCGCAGCAGGGCGGGCACGCCGAGACGCGGTTCCGCTTCGGGGAGGGGGACACTGCGCAGCGCCGTGGGGGGGGGGGGGGGCTTCGAGCGTCTAACGAAACCGCAGCGGCGATTGCATTCCGGAGATCCATCCGCGCGGTCCGTGCTCGTCGCGCTCATTACGCGTGTTTTTATTAGTTCAATTAATGTGCTCGTCGCTTGAGCGACAACATCAAATGAAACTGTAATGGAAGATTTGGCCACGATCGGCCGATGGACGCTTTGGCGCGGAATTTGACGCGTCGCGCTGCGCAGCCGGCGAGCTGGGTTCAATCCCTGGCCACGGTTACCCATGGTCAGTGGAGAGGGATATCTGAAGTGGTCCATTGCCAATGCACACTAATAAGTGCAGTGAAGTATGGTCAAACAACCCCCCATAACTGACACTTTTACAGTTATGGGGGTTGTTTGATTTCATCCAGCAGTGGCTTGACGTTTACGTTTATAATCTGCAAGTTTAGAATGTATCAATGAACGATGGGGCTGGCTCAGATATGCGCATTACAAAAATTTGGGGATGTTACTTTTGCAAAGGAACTATGGCGACTGGTCAATGTCCAACTCGTCTTAGCGCAGTGGGTCTCAGCGTCAACCCCGATTCGCTCAACCACTCCCAAGAGAGCAAAAAGGTCCGAAGCTTCAATCGGCTGCGGCGCTGTGCTCACAGCAGATTCACAGCCTGGCAACACACTCACCTGTGCGCCACGCGATCACGTGCGAGACGAGACCATGTGTGGAAATGTGCCGCTCGTGAACAAATGGCCGAGGGCGGAAAAGTGAATTAATTAAACAAGTAAAGGGACAGTGTAAATGCTCTGTCTGGGGATCATATTAACAGCCACTAACGTTGCCATATGGTCAAACCACGAGTGCCACACATTAACACACACACACACAAAAACAACGATTAACATTATAATTGGTCTTTTAAGTGACCATTAAGAGGCCCTGTTAGTGGCATGAAAGTGAGGATATATCCTGCAGATGGAAGATAATCCTTTGTTTGGTCTTGCCGGGCAAGAGGTCATGAGATCTCGTGGCAGTTGCTCAGAAGCACAAAGGGAACTGCAAACAGCCCCGCAGCCAGGATCCAGCGCCGCATACGAATACGAGCAGGGCAAGCGAGCGGTGGCCAAGAGCTCGCACACGCATCGGCTCCCTTTTGGCATTTTCTTTTGAAGGCTAATTATTAATTGATGAACGAACTGATTCTTCACTACAGACTGCTCATCACTCTTGCTCAATAGCTGTGAGATCGCCACAAAACCCCCCCCAAAAAAAACACTACCCGGTTGATTGCTTGGAAATGCACTAAACGATTTACACGAAGCTTAGCTTGCGCCGCCCCCCTCGGACATGTGTGTGCATATTTATGCACTCGTTGAAAAGAATCGATTAAATCAATGCCACTAATGCCGTTCCGGCTGATTCCGTGCATCTCATTCGAGCGGCCGCCTCGCACTCGCGGCATTGCATCCTGCGCAGCTGCTTGCTCATCGTCTCACTTCTCCATCTGCCTGCGTCCAAGCCTTCCTCCGCAAGTCACACAAGAGCCAAAGCATTTTTCCCACAAGCCACCTGCGCTTGCAGCAAGCCACCTGGCAACCTCCCGCAAGCCCCTGCGTGGCACAAGGCCCCTGCGTGGCACAAGGCCGAAAACAGGCCGGCTCATTTCGGCCTCGTTTCGAGCGGGCACAAAACAACAACGACGACAACAACGACGACGACGACAAAAAGCACAGAAGTCCCAGCGAGCATCCCTGCAGCAGCAAACACCAATTGAAGAAAGCCCTGCGGTCCCAAGGGATCAGCAGGGACAGCTGTTGGGCCAGCGGAGGGCAGAAGGGGCAGAAGGCCCAAGCCGTTACCTGGCGACAAGCCGAGGACCGTGAGCCTCGCCTACATAATTGGAGACCTTACGGGCGTACTGGCCACCGTCGCCCATCGACACATTGTGCAGGTGCAGCGCCTGCACGTTGGGGCTACTTAACCCCGAGCTCTGGTGGAAACGGGGAGAGACGAACGTGAGGGAGTCGGGGAGGGGGGGGCGGCGTCAGCGTGGGGCACGTGAGCGGGAACGCACGTCCACAGCCCTCGCCAAACCCTCTACTCCCCGTCGTCCGCGCTCAAGCCTCCCTCAAGATGTGTGTGTGTGTGTGTGTCGAACTTCGCTCACACCGCACGAAGCCAACCGCGCTAATCGGAGGTGCGGGGGAATGACAACAAGCTGAACACGAAAAGCAGTTCTAAAAAATAAATGGGTTATCAATCGAGATGATTTAAACGTGTATAGCTCCAGTGGCTTCCTAATATCGGAAGGAATAGCGTTACCCCAACACAAAGGGGCCTTGCACGGCAAAAACCGGACTACACTTATTGCTAAAAACACTCGGTATATTTATATTGATCCCTGACGTTTCAGGCAATGGGCCTTCTGCATAGCACATACGAAGAAGGGCCACAGGTCAAAATATTATTAATTTGATATATATTTTACTTTTAAGTCAGTGTTATTGATACATCTGTTTTTACATCTATTTTTCACCTGTTCGATGAATGTAATGTTTAATTAATAATTAACAATCTATTAATTAGTTTATTTTTAATTTATGATGGAACTGGCTGCTTATTTTAGGCTATGCCATTAATGGGGAAACGAGAGGTATTTTTACATTTCTGGATTTTTCTTTGTTTATCTGCGAAGATAGCTCAAAACTTTGGACGACTAAAAGGATATTTGTATTAACTCGGGACGACGAGGAATTTGCATCACTTCTGAACAAAATTACCGCCACTACTCCAAACAACGGCGCAGAAACGCCAACTCCGATTAAGCCATCTCACTGACGAGAAACCACGAACGTGTAAACATTGCGTCATGTTAGTTTTCCTAACGAGAAATGGAGAAAAAAAAACATACGAGTAGGCGCGCACACGCACGGCAGAGACACACGGGCAGATGTGCGGACAGACAACGAACCCTACATACTGCAACGAGGGTGTGGAAGCCCTCATCCAGCAGTGGATTGAAAAAGGGATGCGCGTGACACTTGAGACGTAGCACGTGAGCACATTGAGACAAATCTTGCTTTTGCGACAGAGACCTGTGATACGGAAATCTCATTCGGAGCAAACCAAAATCTCACACATCAACAAAGTAGCGAGGGATTAATCAAAATAAAGTCAGAGGATGTCACTTAACGCGACGACGTCACTCGACGATCGCACGACGACGAAGGAGGTGGCACTTCACCTTGAGGACCTGCACGTAGGGCGAGCCGTCGGGGCCGAACTTGCTGCCGTTCACCTCCACGTGCTTGAGCCACTGGATGTGGGGCTGCGCGTCGCTGTACACTTTGCAGTGGAACTCCACGTCGCTGCCCTTCACCGCCGTCTTGTTAGCCGGCAGTCCGGCCTGCAGGATGGGCCGGTGCGGCGAGCGCTCTGAGCGGGTAGTAAACAAACATTACAAATTAAAATAAAACACGGGCCTGGGCCAAGGGTCACGCAGACGCCGGAAACAAAACGACCGGAGGAAAAAACAAACTGACGGAAAGAGAATTCGTCTTGGCCTAAAACGAACAATTTTTATCCTACCAGGTAAGACCCACTGAGCCATGTAGCACTTTTTCAGAAACTAACCTGCCCACAAACGATAGCTCAACAACGTGGCTTATCAACTCGTGGAAATTTATAACAGCAAAATACTCGAAACGAATGCCGATTCTAAAAGCGGAGGGAAAAACATGGAGGATGCGGAGAATAATCCACACGACCGCGGGGAGAGAAAACACGCAAACTCCAAATATACAGCAGCAGCAGGTGTCAGGGTCGGGATCGAACCCACGACCTCCTGCATACCAGGCGAGGAGGGGTTTAACATCTATCCACCGTGGCACCCCACCTACCGCCGCCTTCAACGGCGGAAGGTGGGGTGCCGTGGTGGCCTGGCGTGGTGACGGGCTCTCACCCACGACGTCCAGCTGGTAGGTGTGGTTGATGGAGCCGTAGCGGTTCTCCACCATGCACGTGTAGTTGCCGCGATCCGAGGGCACGACGCTCTCCATGATGAGGCTCCAGTGCTGCTGCCTCAGCTGCGATGATGAAACACACGGCAACAGCAAGGGCGGCGCGTCAGTCGAGGTTTGTATACGCGGACGTGCGAACCTTCACTATTCTGGCAAATCGCCCGATGATGCTGGATGTAATTACCAGCGAAACGTCACGGTACTACTCAAATTATAAATATTGTGGATTTACTCTCCAACACACCGGTCGGCTGAAGTAGTAACTAACTGGCGCGTTGTTTACATGACAAATCCCTTTATAATTGGCTGTGTCGGGTGGTCGAGGGTTACGACACATTTATACGCGATCTAACCCAAACAACCTTTATTATGAATAATATTGGTCGCGAAAGCCTACGACGTGTTAAATTGTACGACCCACGTTTGTCAACCAAAGTTCACGACTTGTTACTATTTACCATCTCTACTGCTGGATGAAAGCCTCTCCACTCCACGTCGGTCATAGGGATTTGTTTCACCAAACTCCACCAAGATAATTCAGTGCGGCTTGGTGAATGGAGGCAATGGTGGTCAGGGCCAGTTCAGCTATCGCTCGCTACCCATGCATGTATGTCGAACTTCTTTTGCACTGTACGTAGAAACCGTGCTCATCGGAGGTGTAAGCCGTGGCTGTGAGGGTCGCTGGGTTCAGAGCGCGGCGCACCACCAACCCGCACCGTCGTCTCGCATAATACAAAAATATAATTTTTTTAAATCGCACGGCGAGGACCATCACTAGTATATTGAAACTATTCATTGACCGTCGAGTTCACAGCCGCCTTGTGTGATTGCGCACACGTGACCGAAAGTGCCTGGGGCAGTGGGAGATAAATTGGGTAAATTAAGCATGGGACAAAGGGAGCAATATAACAGACGGTTATTTAAAAAAAAACATTCGAGCCTTTCACTCAATTATATCTATCTTTTTTTTGTGTTTGGGCTTGAAACACAGGGGAAATCTTACACCTGAGCACCGCCGCACCCAAAGCAAGACTAACGATGGTGTAGCGTTACCTGCCCAACTTGCAGGTGCCTCCCCGCTTTCGCACAACAATGGGACGGCATTCGGGAGCCTCTTCACAACCTACTTAGCTATTCAAACGCATTTTTTATTTTACCAGGTGAGGCCCACTGAGCTTTGTAGCTCTTGTTCATAAGCGATCTGGCCACAAATGATAGCTCAACGAAGTGGCACATCACGTGGAAATGTATAGCAGCTAAATACTCTAAACGCATGATTCTAAAAATGGAGAGAAAAAGCCAGAGGACCCGGAAAAAATCCACGGGGGGAGAGAGAGACACGCAAACTCCAAATATACAGCAGGCGTCAGGGTCGGGATCGAACCCGCAATCTCCAGCATACCAGGCGAGGCAGTTAACATCTCGCCAACCGCAGAGGGTATCGAAGCGACGACGTTTCTCGCAGCGCCGCGGATCTCCGAGACGCCCGAGGCCGGCGGCGCGAGCAATGAGACGAACCGCGATTGATTTGGTCGCTCGCGACAGGCCATCCATCACAGGGCCTCGTGGTCACCTCGCGGGCGGGTCAATGTCGCCGCGGACGGCCGGCCCCATGTTTGTTTGCTCGTGTAATGGGACAGCCGCATTAATGCCGAGACGAGCAGATGTCGGCGGTTTGCCAGACGTTTGTCATCGCCGCCACACAGGGCGTGGTTCTGTCCTCGGCTGCCTCCCGTCATCGCCGGTTGTCTCGTGTCCTCCCGGTTACCTTGCTATGTCCGAAGCCAGACAGCCCGCGTGCGCGCGGAGACACAATGCCACTCGGTAACTGCTATCAGCCTGGCTCGCCTGACGGCAGCTGGCCCAGTAAAAAAAAAATAAAGCCGGCGTGCCACGTACTGAATGTTAATGTTTTGTTTAATTATGCGAGGGTGAAGGCGTATTTTGCTCACCATTGTGTGCCAACTAGTCATCGTTTTCAGCTCCGTTTTATTGGCCGAAAATAAGCGTGAGCACACTGAGACGAGACGGAGAATCCCCTATTCATCTTTAACGACTGCAGGGACAAGTTCGAGCCCCTATTAAAGAGAGCATGGGACAAGGGGGCAATTTGGCAGGTATCACTTCCATTTGCCACCCCGGTTCTGACAATGAACACACTATACAAAGCAAAAAAATGTAGGAATGAATGGATTGGATACTAATTTAGAATGAGCGTCATTGGCTAGGAATTGAACCAGAGAGCCTTTGGATTTGTAGCACCAACTACTACGCCACCACTCCCAAACACACAGAAAAGCAACATCGGATTTCATCAGCAAACAAGATGACATCACCCCACTCCTCCAGTCCCTC
The DNA here is from genome assembly GCF_964198595.1 of Lampetra fluviatilis. Lineage (NCBI taxonomy): Eukaryota > Metazoa > Chordata > Hyperoartia > Petromyzontiformes > Petromyzontidae > Lampetra > Lampetra fluviatilis. Next base: position 3,503,998 of record NC_136278.1, on the reverse strand, counting down.
AGCTGGCTCCCGATTCAAAGCCAGATTCTTTTCAAGATCGCCCTTCAAGAAGCTCAGTGCACTTTCTGCTCGAGCACCCAACCCCCCAGGTCAACGTCTGCTTGGCGAGCGGTCAATCGTTCTTCTCTGCTGCTCACGTAAGCTGCAACTCCGGCCATCCATGCCATCGATGCCCTTCCCACGCTCAAGACCGTTCCCCGTTCAGAGGCTCAAGACTAAATTTCGATTTAAAGCTTTCGTGACTGCAGGGAATCATCTTCTTGGTTCTTTCGGTAAAGTCAAGACTCTTCCTCTTTTCTTCCTCCTTGTTCCGACGACAGACCGCCTCTCTCGATGTAAAACAAACACGCCCGGCGTTCCCGCAACGATGGTCTTGACGTGCGGCCGCATCCCTGATGCGGCGTAAATCCCCACCCTAAAAACCGAAAATTAGAATTTGGACCCCCCCCCCCCCAGCGAGCGCCGTGCCCCCACCTCGTTTCCCGTCGCGACGCCTCTCACCTTGATGCCGCCCATGCGGTGCTCGCTGCGGAATTCCCGGCCGTTCTTGAGCCAGCGGATGACAGGAGGGGGGTTCCCTGCGGCCGGGCAGCGGAACTTGACGGTGTTCGCGGCGGGCACGGCATGAAGACGCTTGTCCATTTTCTCAGGGTGGGTCCAGAAGGGAGGGCCTGCTAGTGGAGGAGAGGGTGAGGTGGGTGGGTGGGTGGGTGGCAGCCGTCAATGACAGAGTTCCACAGTCATCACGTGTCACACACATGCATGTTATACACGTACATCTACGGCCCATTGTTTTGTTAATCTACTGCTGGACTGCTGGATTGAGGGCCTCCCCATGCCATGTAGATGGTGGCAGGTATTGGATTATGCTGCTCAGGACGGGTTGGTGGTGTGGTGAAGGCGGGAAACATAGAAGTACAGCGCAACAATGGATTTTGCTACATTGCCCGAAGCTGCCCACCACATAACCCCGCATCATCCAATGACCCGTTATGCATGGTGGTCGGCCGTCAGAGCCATATCCAAGCTATGGGTGCGTTCCCGGTGATATTTGGTCGTGGGCACAACTCGTTATCATTTTGACGACTTAATTCTCCGAGCCAAACGAGGCTGGCAACGCGTGCCACTTAACCTCGCCCAGATGTACATTCTTATGATTTTTTTGAGGTTATGAATATCAGACCAGTTATAAGATATGCCTGGGAAATGTCTTATTTTATACATTTTTTTAAAGCCAAGCTGACTCAACGAGACATGATAACAGGATATACAGCTGGGTTTAGGTTGTACATTGTGCCCATTTATATCAGAGTCATAGCATGTGATTGTCCCATGCCATCAGTAAATGATGGCGCACATGCCTGTGTGCGTGTGTTTGTGTGCGTGTGTTTGTGTGTGTGTGTGCGTGCGTGCGTGTGTGTGGAGCGGGAGTGTAGTGGTTAGCGCACTGAGCTACGAACCCGGCGACCCGAGTTCGATTCCTGCTCATGGCCAACACCAGTGACGGTTATCTGAACCGGTCCTGAGCCTCCCCTAGGTCGACTCAGCCTCAATTGAGTATCTGGTGCGATGTGTAAATATCGCTACTGGGGAGACAAAGGCGGTCGGGCGTGGTGCTGGTCACCCACCCCCCTCGTGTGCCGTGCCAGCTTTCACAGGTGCTCGCTAACAGCACTTACCCCAACAGTCTATTTAAGGCTATACGGGAGGTCTTTGTGTGTGTGTGCGCGTGTACGCCCATAGCGGTGATAGGTGACTTTGTAACCCAGCCATGAATCATCCGCTGACAGAAAATCAAAGGAATGCAGACGCCTTCATTGTACCTCAACCAACGCGAGATATTCCACGGAGCAGGTCGTTCAGACTGCGATCCTCCAACACAGATAAAGTGCAGCACGAGTTCGTGCACGGCTCCAATCAATGCGACGTTCGAATTCTCCATGAGGACCTATGCTCATAAATTCCTAGGTTTAAATAATTTTCAAGAAATGAACATTATTTTCCCAGGAGAACCATCGCTGTGCTTCAAGATTCTATGTTTTTGGGGGGAAGTGGGGGGGGCCTGCGACAATGCGACGTTTGCTCCGTTGTGTTACGAAGGAGAAGTATGCGGCTTCACGTGCGAAGAAATTGGAGAAGCTGGAGAAAACCCACGGACATACGAGGAGGGTGACGCGCGCAACGTTCCACGCAGTTAAATTCAAGAATCCAAATGCTGTACTGCAATGTCCTGGCCCACATTGCAACCTGAGCCTACACACACACCACCTGGGAGCAGTATTGCCAGGCAGATCTCCCATCCAAGTGCTGAACAAGCTCAAGCCCGCTTAGCTTCTGAAAGTTATTGCTATGGGATGCATTAAATTTCGATTTAAAGCTTTCGTGATTGCAGGGATTCATCTTCTTGATTCTTTCGGTAAAGTCACCACGTAGAAGGGACGTAATAATATAAAAATAAAACATAATAAAATAATTCTCACTATTTTATTATTTTTTATTTTTATTATTTTATTACTTCCCTTCTACGTGGTGACTTTACCGAAAGAATCAAGAAGATCGGATGCATTGTACTAAATGACGCTTCGTCTACCCAGCAGTGTCACACCGAGTCTCGAGACCCTTCTACAGGAGGGTCCTGTCAGGTTTATGTTTTATTCTTTCAGTTTGGTGGGGGGGGGGGTTGACGTTGCCACGTTTAATCCCAACCGAGTCATTTGCAGGTCATTGTTTTCACCATTGGGATGTTTTTGGCCAACACCAGTTACGCGTCGGTGTGCTTTTTAAATCCTTTATATTAAGTTCGCGTACTTGCTTGCGTGCTTGCTTGCTTGCTTAGGACCGTGCAAATCTTTCGGTCGTTTTTTAACCCACTTCCCGTGATCCAATCGAGCTGACATTTTCCACACAGACTCGTTGTGCCAGACAATTATTGTTCGTGAAAAAAATTCCCAAAATTTTACACTTTTTAGGCAAAAAAAAATTATTTTACATATATTCAAATAGAACGCATTCATGGCTTTGGCTGAACGTCACAGTATAAGAGCCCAGAGCGTAACCCCTCCACAGGCCGTGGCGGAGTAGCGCAGTTGGTAGCGCCCTCGCTTCCCATGCCAAAGGTCGCGGGATCGATCCCCGCGTCCTCCACAGGCGAATATATATTTAAATCCTTTATATTAAGTTCGCTGCCACGCATATAAAGGATTTATAGTGAAAAACTTAGTTTTTACGGGTTATACTTATTTATTATCAACTACGGGAGGAAACTGGAGAACCCAGAGGAAATGCATGCAGAACGGAGGGAGAACATACAAACTCCACACAGAAAGTCGGGAATCGAACACAAGTTCGTCTTGCTTTGAGGAGCGGGTGTTAACAAACGTGCCACCCTGCCGCCTTTGCGGGCAGAACGATTTGATCGTAGGGGTTGAGTTCTTACAAGCAATTCTAGATTTGAAGCTTTCGTGACTGCAAGGAATCATCTTCTTAGGTTTTTTCGGTAAAGTCACGTAGAAAGTAAAATAAAATAAAAACAAAAATCACGACGTTTCAGAGGCAACACAAGTCTCCGTCATCAGCGCTTCCACGTCCATCGCAACACAAGTCTCCGTCATCAGCGCTTCCACGTCCATCGCCCACCCTTTTGGCCTCGCCCCCCCTCCCTCCCGATACGTTCCTTTCATTGGCTACCATAGTCTGATGAGCTCCCCCCTCCCTCTCCCTCCCCCCTCAACTCGCTTTTAAGGGATTACATCTTGAATCATTGCCTCACTTGATACAGCTAATCTGGCTGTGACGGTCCCACCTGATGACGGAGACTTGTGTTGCCTCCGAAACGTCGTGATTTTTGTTTTTATTTTATTTTACTTTCTACGTGACTTTACCGAAAAAAAACCTAAGAAGATTCTTACAAGCAATCGCTTTTCATTGCAAACAAAGATATCGCTCACTATTGCAGACGGCAGGATGCGTACAGATCCAGGAGAAAGAAAAAAAGCGAGAGTTTAATAAGGATACGTGTATGATTGCATAGTAGTGAAAATGCCTGGTACCATGATGATAAAATTTAATAAAAGATGATCGTTTTATGAGGTTCCATCATCTCTCGTTCTAAAGGAAAACGCATTATTTAAATTGGCTCGTTTTCCAAATACACGAATAGCTTCAAATGATCCGAATGCAATAGCGGGATGTCAAAATGTTGTTCCTTATTAGATGTCACGAGCCAAGTGGAAACTCACTCATTCCCTTTTGTATTTGAACACATTACGAAGAATGATCCTGGTCAACCCTTTAGATATGCGGAGGGAAATTAAGCAAACTCGGCAGACATTTATAATTATTACGATTTTTTAAAGTAATGCTAAACTATTCAAGTGCAAATCTTCTCCGTAAATTATTTCTTTTATAACCCTGACCACGAACAATTTCACGGGAGGGGGGGGGGGGAGAGGGGGGGGGGGCGATCGCACACTGCTATTTTCCTTCGCCAACGTTTGTCGGGACTTGCACTGCTCGGGGTCACGGAGGGTCTCTCCCGACCCGCCACTCTCTCCAGACGACACAGAATCTACAAAACGACAAGAGGCTGCCGGTGGGGGGGGGGGGGTTACTTATTCTCGGCGCGTGCACGGAGCCTCCTGCATCCCAACAAACACGGCACCACCATCACCAATGCCGCCGCCACCAAGCGAGAGGCCAGCACCGCTGCCGAGTGAGCAGCTTTGATCGACACCACCACACCAAGTGAGGGGCCACCACCATCATCACCACCGGACAATATTCCCCCATAATAAAGGTTTTTGGGTTAGATCGCGTTATTTATAAATGTGTCGTAACCCTCCACCACGCAACACGGCCAAACAGTAAAAAATTTGTCACGTTTACAAAGGACAAAAAATTATTTTTATTTTGTCCTTTCTAAACGTGACACATTTTGTACTGTTTGGCCGTTGTCGGGTGGTGGAGTGTTACGACACATTGAAAAATAACGCGATCTAACCCAAAAACCTTTATTATGAATAATATTGGTCGCGAAAGCCTACTACGTGTAACATCTTCCCCCATGTAGCCGAGACAGGGTGTGCTGTTAGCGAGCACCTATGAAGGTCGACACGGCACACGAGGGCGCAGTGAGGTCAGCACCAGTGCTTCTATTTACACGCCAAACCAGGTGCAGTACTCATTTGAGACTGCGTCAACACAGAGGAGGCTCAAGACCAGTTCAGATATCAATTACCACTGATCTTAGCTATGGCCAGAAATGCCACCCAGGTTGATGGCTTCATACTTCCTCTCCGACAAACCCACCGCCGTCACTGCCACTCTCACCACCAACACAACCACCAACCATGTGGCTAGACCACCAGCTCCTGAGGCATTGAGTCTCCACCACACCAGGCGACATGGGTAGCAGTCAGCAGAGCTGACGAGTGCCGTGGGCCCACGCAAATGCAGCTGCAAGCCACATCCACCAGAGGACGAGACCAGCAGAGTAATAACACCGGAGTCCCCACAAAGCCACAGAGTGATGCGTGGCCTGCGGTCCTGAATGTTCTCACAAAGTGTAGCGCACCCCTTGGCACAGCACACTGAACTCACATGCACGAGTTCACCGTTGTTCAATAGCCATGGTTTTTTTTTTATCTTCCTTTGCACAACTACTTGATGTTTCATAATAATTTAGAGCCTTTGACGAATCCACTGCTGGACGAAGGACCTCTCCATGCCATCCCAGTCGTGGAGATTGTGACCTTATTTCACCACGCTGGTCAGTGCAGGTTGGTGAAGGAGGAGAGGCCCAGGACTGGCTTACCGTTCATGTCAACCGTAACCGGGAATTGTAATCAGATCACCGGGTTGATAGCTCAGCGTCCCAACAACTGCCCATTCACACCCAAACCCCCACATTGCATTCAAACATTAGATCACATATTACGTTAGCTTAAATTCGTTGAGACGATTGAAGATCAGTTTTCAAATAATCTATACATATATAGAACGAATTGATAGCAGGAGCGCCCGTTTTAAAATGCGCGTGTATCGGAGCAACGGTAGCCGCTTTCGCGCTCTCTCAAGGCTCCTCTCGACACCTGCTGCGGCCGTCGGAGACGATGCCGACGGGATAGGCGGCGAGGCGCGCGCCGCTCGTTACGCAGGTGTACAACGCTTCCCCGTTTCTACTGAACCTGGGCGTGAACAACCCGGAGCAGCGGGGAGGGGGAGGAGGGGGCCCGGGGAGAGGGGGACGGAGTCCTGGACACCGAAACTCTGCAGTGAGCACCTGACGACCATCGCTCCGGGGGGAGCAAAACAAGAGGGGATATAAACCCCGACACGGCCCCCTGTGTTACTCTGTTTCCTGATTCGTTTGGTTACATTAGTCCCCTTCCTTCCACTCTCCCCCTCTTCTTCTTCTTTCGCTTCCCCGTTAATCTGCTGCTTTCCGATCGTTGCATCCTACCGTGGGTAGGGTAGTGAGAGCCCAAGTGCCTCCAGACACCAACCTCCCCCCCCCACCCCCCCCCTATTTGAGACCGCATGTTCATCATTTGTACGTCCCTCTGCGATGTCCGTGGGTTTCTTGAAAGAAACAAATGTTACTTTCTTTTAACGAAAAAAAACCAAGGGGGCAACGCGAAATCAATAGTCGGGCAGACTGTTGCCCTTCGCTACTCGGTGGCTATGGCTCTCGATGGAGCGAGGAGGCGGCGGTGTCAGAGGGCCATCGCAACAGAGCAGCACTGCCATATTCCATCAGGGTGAGGAGACGGGGGGGGCTGACTTCTGGAGGAAGTTTGCAGCCCAGCATGGAGCCGCAGCAGCAGCATCGTCGTCCAAATATCCACACAGTGCTTTTAAATAATTAATAAGAGGGACACGCACAAAAAAATCTAATAACACAAACGCAACGGAAGGAGTTTGAAAAATTCCTTTTTTAATTGTATTAATTAATGTGTGTCTGTTTGGGAGCCTGTGTTATGGTTTAAAATGCAGCTCCAAGCCACAGACATTACATCTCACAAGGCCCTCTTTATATAATATTTGCATACATATCAACCCCTTGTCACTGCCCACCTTATTACCGACCAATTCAGACCTTATTGGCCACCCCGTGCCCTTATAAATCTCAACGTTCATCCTACAAAGTCACATCACGAGGTAGAAACACAAACAAATCGAAAAAAGTCAATGTTTACCCGAATTGAAACGGCTTCATGCCGTATGGACCTCAAAACTCAATTTTCCTGTACAAGAATATGGGGTAAACCGTATGGAAAAATAAGAATAGGTTTTACCTTTTCTGGCAATAACGCAGTTGTGTTAAGATGCTAAAACACCAAACAGAAACCTTTTTCAAGGAATTTTTGACTCAAAGTACTGGCAAAAAGGTCCCAGTTTTTAAACCGTATGGGTTGACATGTATGTAATTGCTGTTTTGTATTTGCATGAAAAGGAATAGGAACCTGATGAATTGGCATGCGTTGTATTGTTATAAATCTGCAGCATAGTTAAACAGTTCTAACTTATATTCTGTACGACTAGTGCACAAGCATTCACATGAAGTCCACCTGCTTCATCCTCAATTTGTATCGTTCAAACGCACCCGTTGTTGACGTATATTCTGACGTGCCCCTTGCTTAACGGCATAACAACAAAATAGCTCGAACTGCCGGGGTTGGTGCATCGGAGCCAAAACAAGAGAGCAACATTTGCGCGCAAACAATCCATCGCGATCAAACACACAGCTCGCAAATTTGAACGGCGGCATTTTTTTCTTCCAAACCAACAAAAAACTACACCGGCGCGTGGCCGTTACTGTTCATTGGCGTGCGCTCTCACCGTCCGCCGCGTTTCGTTGAACACGAGTCGTCGATTTTCTGCGACGCGTCACTCACGTGAATATCGAGCACGGCGTGCGGCACGGGGTTCACACCGTACACATTTTAATCACGGTGACCATCACCACCGATAGTGGAATCACCCCCGGCGCAACGGCGACCCCAACTGGGTATCGAGCAGCAGAGGCAAAGATGTCCGACGTGTCTGGAATAAGGATTACTCGAGCAAACATTCCACGACAAGACTTAAGTCTGCGCCTACCATCCGACGAAGCATTCGCAGAGCACAGCTTTTAGAGTGAGGCCGCCTAAGCCGCGCATGCACTCCGGAGGCTCCCCGTGCATTACAAGCCACGGAACCCAGCCCGTGACGTTAGTAACCCGAGTCCACTCACGCGACGACGCATCAGGCAACACGTTCGTTCGCTCGCCCGCCCGTCCCACCGGTTCATCCGACACCCTGCGCCGGACATCGACGTGCTTCTTGAATTGGAATTCTGCCGGCACACCCCCCCCCCCCCCCGTTCATCCTCCCCGTCGCTTTGCGTTGCGTCGACGCTGTGATGCCCAGCGAGGCCTGAGACACACGAATGGGTACTGAAGCGAATGTGAGAATGGTCATGAGAACGTGCGGTGTGGCCTCTGACACGTTTTGAGAATACTGCGACAAAGGCGCAGCGTGAACGATAACACCGAGAGACGGGATATCATTCCGATTGTGCCTTAAATCCGCAATGACCAGCGTGGTGAAGTATGCTCAAACAACCAACGATGACCGAATCCGTGTGGGGGGGAAGACCTTCGTATCAGAAGTGAATTGACAAATAGGCTGAACAATTGTTCACGTTTTAGTATATAAACAATGCCCGTCTTCTTAGCCACCGCCGAAAGAAACACCTGAATCAAAAGCATGCGGACAATGCACAGAGTAATGTTTGAATCGCGGCTCTGTGTTATTTTCACCGGTACCCAACAAAGGCTGTTATTGTTGTGGCGAGACCGCGTGTGCATGTGCGAGCGCTCAGGGGCTGTGCATTCACCTAGGCAGGAAACGAGCAGCGAGCGCTCACGGCGATAGCCAAGTGGTGGAATCACGCTCAGAGGCTGCCAAGTCTCGCTCGCTCTCTCGCTCGCTCGCTCTCTCTGTGTGTGTGCGTGTGGTGTGCGAGCAACAGAAAGGTTATTTTGCGTCGCCGGGCTCGTAACAGCTTTGCCGAACGGCGGAATTTGCACCCGGGAATGGGGTGCTCTTGTACGGTGCAAACGCGGTGGAATGCAACCCGGCACACAAAAAAAAAGCGTTCGGAGACAGGAAGGAAAGGGGATAATTTAAACCAGAGACTCCTACGTTCGCTGTGCCCAGCGGATGCCGAAATTATAATAAAAAAGCAGAAAAGAAATATTATTTTGGAGGAGAGGGAAAGCTGGGGGGGAGGGGGGTGGGGAGTGAAAGGAAACCTGCTCAATTAAACCACAAAAGCTCCAGTTTGCTCTTGGATTTGAAAGTGAAACGTTATACGTCTATTAGTGCTGTGTGCTGTAAACAGACTGTTGTTTAATGTCCGTTCTCAGACGAACCATTGTCCCACGGGCGGCGAGAACCTCGTATCGCTGGGCACCGCTTAACTTGATAAACGCAGCGTTTTGCTTTTAGAATTCACCGATGTGGGATTGTTTCGTAGATTGCCCACCCTCCCTGCCCCGCAAGTCTTGATAAAGGAAAGAGGCTTATCGCGGGAAATGCAAGTGAATGGCCAATAAGATAACGACGGGCAAGTATGATGTCAGTGATTGCATCTCTTCATGGCCCGCCTACATAGCGCCGTAAACACAGCAGTCAAAACGGTTTACTTAGCAAAAATAATTACAGATGCGAAGGGTGAGCTGTACGTTAATTAAACGTAATTAGCTTTTTTATTTTTGTTGTTGTAAATTGAACTACTTTGGGAAAGGGGGGGGGGGGAACCCCCCATAAATGAAGCGAATGAAAAAGAGAACACTCGGTTCAATAAAGGAAGGATTTCCTCGGAAACATTCCTACCGAAAGGCCAGATCACCGCTCCTTTGCACGTTATGCCAGAAAAGAGGTAAAGCCCTGCCCAATGCTTGTTCGTGCCAATGCTGGTGAAGAAGCCTCCACTGGAGGTCCCCAACGCGGGGTATTGAACCCATGTCATGAAGGTGCAAAACATTGACGCTTCAGAAATGTCCCGGAGAATATGTTCCATGGTCACGTAGAAACGGTAATGGGAACCGTAACCTACCTATCACACCTTCAATGGCGACATTTGTTGCTGGCTGCTTGAGGTGTTTGGGACTTTTGGGGGTCTGTGCACAGCAACCGGTATTGAAATATATACCGTGTCTCTTACCGAACAGCGTTAAAGTGCATCTCACTCACACCAGGGTTTGAAAACGTTCGCTGTTTTTTTTGTTTCTGCCCGGAACAAGGGCAATGCCACGTAATTGATCGTTATAACATTTTTTTTATTGACAAAGCAGTGTTTATTAAGCGGGAAAGGCAGTTGAAGGGTTTATTTTCGATCAATGATTTCGTGGCAGCTCAACAACTGACATCACAATCTATATTTGAAGTTCTCTAACTAACACCACAATCTAGATTTGAAGTTCTCTAACTAACATCACACCGACCCAAGGCCGCTGCGGTGGTAGGTCCCCAAAAGAAGCACACATGTTCTGTGCTTCTACAGCTCACTACGGAAATGTGAGATGTGCCATTCGTTGGGAAATGCATCTTTCCTGAAAATATTCACACTGCACACCAAAAAACCCACACACGTGAACAACAAATGTCGATTCTTAAGTCAGCACTGCGTGTTGTGTTGCACTGACGCTCACGGTTTAGATGCAGGTCAATGCCCTAACTGAACTATTCAACCTCCACAGTTAAATTTTCTCTCCACCAAAAAAAAAAACAGTTTTTATAATTTTACCAGAAGCGACCAGGCCGCAAATGATAGCTCAACGAAATGTAATTACCGTGTGTTAATTCACAGCAACGCACGTTTTTAAATGTGGCGAGAAAACCCGGAGGACCCGGGTGAAAAATCCACACGGCCACGGAGAGAACACGCAAACTCCAAATAAAACAGGCGTCGGGGTCGGGATCAAACCCACGACTTCCTGCAAAGCAGGCAAGATAGTTAACACCTCTCAACCGTGGCACCCCAAATACACGCGACGGCGCTCATCGTCCATGCATGTATTTAGCACATTTCCATAACTGCTTTATATCAGCACAAAGGTTTCATGCATACCCATGATAGTTAATATGCAGAGGGATTTTGTTTTTTGCAAATGAGACTGAAATAATAATAATACGCTTTGCATGTTTTTGTTTGAAATGCAACGCATGCTCATAGCATTTAATGTATTAGTCAAATGCTACAGCCATAGTGTGTTTTACTCAAATGTGAAACTCACAACGGAATGGAACACAACTGGGATTCATATCACGTCTGAATTTGACCACATTTATGCGTGCTGATGCAAATAAGCAGTGAGCGTTTTTATCGTAAGAGTCAAACAGAGGGGAATAAATAAATAGCTTTAACAGGGACAGGGAGTCAACAGGATAGAAGGCCGGGGGAATAGGGAAGTTCCAAACAACGGTGGCCAGCGGAGGGAGAATATTTTGGACTTTTCTCAGTTTCTTCATTGCCTCCGCATGTCTCTTGTCGTACAACTCCGCACACATGCTGCACCCGTCCATCTAACCAGCTCTAACCGACACAAACACTACCTTTAATTATTCACGGGTGAACACAACTGAAACATTACATCCGTTACGTCCTCCCGCGATGCGGTAATGCCGCCAGCGTGCGCTCGCTCGCTCGCCATTCCGCACGCACATCGCGACGGTTACGTGAAGGAATTACGTAACGCGTCCTCCCCTAACATGTGGCGGGGAATATTTTTCGCAGAGCTCATGTTCCTGGAGGCCCTCGCCGCTACTGGGGGGGCGGGGGGGGCGGGGGGGGCGCTACGGGCGGACACGGACGCACGCGGCGAACCGGACACCGACAGCCACGCGAGGGCACAGAGCTTTTCCCCTGCAGAGGCATTGCAGCCACCTGCTGCTGTAGGGGGCATGCGCGAGGACTGTCGCTGACCTAGGTTCGGGTCCAGGGCTCAGGTCAGGGACTAAATACAATCACGCAGACCACAAATAATGCGTCGAACAGGGTGGTGGGGTGGGGGGGGAGGCATAGCTTATATGGAGTGCTCTTGCCAATAACATCTGGCAACCCAGCAACATTCGTATAACGAGCCTTACTCTTGCTGATGAGACCCACAATGTCGTACACCGGTCCAAAGTTTCCTTGCGTAAACAAATGCTGCTGGATAATATTGCTTGAGGATGCTCATAGGCTGATGGACCAAGAATGTATTTATTTGCGAATGCAATAAGCATGGACCATTCACCCATGGGGACATATTCCGCCCTGATCCATTCGATGCAGAGTTGTCCGAAAACATCAACCTCCTCCTTGACCGAGCGCCAAGGACCGCCTGTAAATATCTTACAGTTGTTTAGCTCAAAGAGCAGCTATGAAACTTCCTGCTCAAGTCACTGCTGGCAGAAGTGCCTCAAAATAGAGGGAGCTACAGAAAGTCCCTGTAGAGGGGATTACGACCCACACCCAGGGGCGGTTTCTTCATTAGGGCGATTGGGCGACACACCACCAATCTCAACCACAGAGCTATGCTAGCCGTTACTGTGCCTCTGGATATAGTCCAATCAGCGTCATGTCACGTTCTGTGGAGTACCGCCTCTTTTTGGGCGATTTCACTCTGGCTGAGAATCGCCCCGAGTGGCCCCATAGACTTACATTCAAAGATGTTTTTTTTCGAAGGGCGGGCGCTGCAATGCATTCTCTATGGCTTCCGGGATGGCTCGCACTAACGTGCTTACGTCATCATATGTAAGCATGTTTCATCCAACAATATAATTTGTCGCCACCTAGTGGAATCTTTAATAAAAGAAACTGAGTGGATTGTAATAATAGTGAGTATAGAAACAAACAAGATGTATTGTAAGAGTCACTTTATTTTTCATTAATATTAAAGAAGTGAAGTTGCCTTTACATGCTTAAGCTGTTAATTTATCCATTGCATGGGTGGACCTTATCCTTATCAATCATCCAGACATTTGCCCCCCCTGAGAGATTTTGCAGGAGCCGCCACTGCCCACACCGCTACACTGGCCAGATGTAATGTAAGAGCTGTGAGTGCCCACACTTTACTCCACCATACTTGACCTACCGATCGACAGAGAGAGGACGTGGGGATTTTAACAAACTCTGCCGCAAAGTTAAAACTGTGACGCGGAGACGTCAACCCAAACGGGCGGCCCTCTGGATTGAAATTCCGCTGTGGCTAACCCAGTGGCAGCTGAGTCGGGAAGGGCACGTCAGCGCTGGTACAGCAGCAACTTGTGTGTGTGTGTGTGTGCAGCACGAATCACGGACTCTACCATTCTGCACTTGGTGGTCTCAGAAAACCCATCGCGCGGAGGGTTCGTGTTTTAAAATCCTTTATATTAAGTTCACTTGCTTGCTTGCTTGCGCGCTTACGACCGTGCAAAACTTTCAGTCGTTTTTTAACCCACTTCCCGTGATCCAATCGAGCTGACATTTTGCACACAGACTCGTTGTGCGTGACAATTTATTTTGGTGAAAATTTTTTTCAAAAATGTTACACTTTTTAGGAGAAAATTAATTATATTTAATTACCAATTGCTTAATGGTGGCAGGCAATCATCTGACCCATAGGTGGCAGCCATCTCAAGCCAGAGGACGAGAGGACTCTAGCCGCCACGCATATAAAGGATTTATAGTGAAAAACTTTGTTTTTACGGGTAAATGTTTTTATTGCCTCCCTTTTACATCAACATTTAAACGTATGCACGCACACACGCAAACACACACAGAAAAAACCGTACGGGGGTGGTGGTGGTGGTGTCGGCGCTGGGGCGGGGGGTTGGGGGGAACAATTGTAACTCGCAGTAATTCGTAGGGAAGAAAAAGAAAAAGATGATGATGAGGCATCACATGGGACGCCGCCCACCCCATCGAAGCTGCTTGCCACTGAGGCCGCAGCTGCTGGAGCGAGGTCACTCGACGGTAACCGTCGGACACAGAATGTGGAGAGGCCAAGTAACGGAAGAGAGAGAGAGGGAGGGAGAGGAATATCTTTTTTTATAATTCCACGCTGTCAGATGTTTTTATTTAATTTTCAAATCACAATTGTTATTGCTTTCGAAACACCCCCCCACCCCCGCAACCATTTTCCAATAATACTGTAATAACGGTGAAGAAATGTAAATAGAAATGTAGTTACAATTCTATACTATATGTCCAGACGCCGCCGGTTCGATCTCCCGGCGAGGCACGCGAAACAAAATTGTTGCAGGTTTCCTTGAAGTCCCGGCAACCTCTGCAGGCATACACGGGTAAGAGCCCACCCAGCTCTGTTCGATCGGCAGGTCATGTGTGGCGGTGTGAGGTGTGCTTTACTTCCATCTCTTCCAAGGCCAGCGAGGAAGAGTAGGCCAAGTGACCGCTGTAAGGGGGGGGGGGGGGAGCGCTCTGTTGAGCGTTCTCGAGTCAGCGGTGGCAGAGGGGCCTCCACTCCAGGGGAAGCACTCCTCTGATAGCAGTGGTACGAGAGAGAAATTTCAGAGCTGCACCTTTACCTTGCACGAAGACAAAGATCCCCCGTGTAGCCTTAGCAGACTGTCGGGGCAAGTGCTGCTAGCGAGCACCTATGAAAGGCCGACACGGCAAACGAGGGGGTGGGTGGCCAACACCACGCCCGACCGCCTTTGTCTCCCTAGCGGCGATGTTTACACATCGCACCAGACACTCATTTGAGGCTGAGTCGTCCGGCACGCGCGCACAATTGTGCTGGGTTTTTTTCTCTCTCTCCAAACAAACAATTAGCACGTTGAAATACTGCCCATGTGTTCTAATGCTACCAAGGTCTCATTAAAGGCACTCGACTCACCAAATCCGCCGTCCCTCCCCCTCCGCCCCCCAGCAGTATTTTACGAGCGAACACAAAACTGCGACGCGGCGGCTTAGATGGCACGTCTCCATACACGACTAAAAATAGCTGCCAAAAGTGGCCTCTCTGCATGGGAGCATTTTTGCATGTTTTGCAAAAGGTGGTGGGGAGGGGGGCAGGCGGGGAATGGGGGACATTGGGTGGTGGTGGGAGGAGTTAGAAGTAAACGTTTGCGGTTTGTGAAGAGTTCACCAGAGATAAATTGTTTACGTGTTGTTTAACTGGACTTGCGGTGTCTCTCAAACTTTTTTTGGCCTGCGGACACCTCGGCCCGATGCAAACATTTCCGCGGACCACCCAGCCCCCCCCCCACCCCCCTGTAACAAACCGCATATCTCTAAATACCAGGAAATAAAAATTCTTTATAATCCCTGAATACAAATTACGCGGCTATAAAGTTGTTTTTTAGGCGAGGGGATGGGTGGGGGGGGCATTTAGATCTTAGGTTTGTGATAGTTTAATCAGGTTAGTTTACCAAACTTACATTTTTTTCATTATATATCAAAAGTAAAATGTTAATGAATACCCTAAACAAAAAGGTACAAACGTGGTCAGTATTGTCCGGATCAGCCTGCGTCTGCATGGCAGTCCCCCCGGACCACGAGGAAGGAGCCTCACCGACCACGCCGGAGGCACCGGGTGACCTCCACCCTGACAACCGCCGCCGTACACCGCAGTGACTCAACCACGATGCCACCTCGAAACCTTCGCGCCCTCAAGGTCACTTTTCCTGCTCGCAACGTTCCCACTCTTGCTTCGCTCGGTCAGCGCGGATGGACGCGGTAAACGAACGTTGATCCCGACGGAAAACCGATGGGACCGTGGCGAGCCCGAGCCCACGGTGTGTCAACGTTACGCGGTGGGGAACACGCGACCGTGACCTTACGTCTGGTGCCTCGCCAAACTGAGTGTACGTATGTCGACCTTCTTTCACACCGCATGGAGCCTACCTTGCGAACCGGAGGTGGCCAAGAAACTTTGTGAGCGACGGATGAGAGAGAGAGATTTAACACGTAGGCTTTCGTGACCAATATTATTCATAATCAACGTTAATGGGTTTAGATCGCGTTATTTATAAATGTGTCGTAACCCTCCACCACCCGACACGGCCAATCAGTAAAAAGTGTCACGTTGACAAAAGACAAATAGTTCACTGCTTTAGCCCACCGGTGTGTTGAAGCGTGAAACCACAACATTTACAATTTGAGTACGACGTTTCGCTGGTAATTGCATCCAGCATCATCGGGCAATTCACCAGAATGGTGAGGCTCTGCTGTGTCTCCCGTTCTTATATGATTGGCCGTGTCGGGTGGTGGAGGGTTACGACACATTTATAAATAACGCGATTTAAACCCAAAAACGTTGATTATGAGAGAGAGAGAGAGACGGAGAGAGAAAGAGACGAAAGACATGATGGACTGCGGAGTGGATGCGGAGAGAAAGGCTAAAGAAGCAGGGGAAGAAGAGAGCGGGAGAGATGGTAGCATTGAGACAACATCCAAGTGCTTGGGGGGCCACAGCTGGACAAGAAGCAGCTGGGGAGAGGAGGGAATGGAAGACACATTTGGGGATTCCGTTGCCCAGCGGTGGGAAATTACATGCTGAGAACATCAACAACAGCAACTTTATTGAAATCGCACTGCGCATTGCAAGCGATTATTGCGAAATTAATATAATAGCGTAACTCTATTGTGTTTTTCCACGTAGAAATAACGTTGACTTTAGTCCATCACCCGACTGGCACTCCATGACAATATTATCAAGCGGAATTTGTTTAACCAAGCATGACTGATGAAAACCTAGAAGGTCTAAACCGGTCCAGCGTTCACTGCTGCTTGATAACATTGGTCGGGAAAGTGAATTTGGGCTGATGGGCTAAACAATGTTTGTCTCTGCACGTGGAGACAATAGGAGGAGGTTCTGCCTGTAAGTGACGTCATCCTATTGTTTCCTCGGAGCCACCGACGCAGGAGTTCTGTCGTGAAATGGTCGTCAACAATTGTTGTGCGGCCCTGAAGGTTGCTATTGGGCTCAGCTGTAAGCAATTTGGTGACTGAGCAGCAGTAACAATTTATTCCTGCCCCCCCCCCCCCCCCGATAAAAAAAAATCGGCAGGAAAAGTTTGCCTTGTGGCGTCACTTTTCTAAAATTGGCCCCAAAAACGGACGCCTGAACAATGGCAGGTGTCCTGTGTTGAATCCAGCTTCTCGTTGTTTTTTTAAGAGCATTTAGCACGTTGCCATCCCCTTGTGATCCCAGGATGCCGCCAATCCATCTTTCTCCTGTGCATGAGCTCAACTCGTCGTTCCATCTCCACGGTGGACATATTCTTGGGCGTGTTCTCTCCTTTGGCTGCCACTGGGTTATCAGTCTCAACCTTCGAATGACATTTCCTGGCCGGGGGCCCACTTGGTTTTATTAACCGTCAATGCGATGTCTCCACGTGTTCCGGTTCCCATCTCTCAGTATCATTCCAAGCGTGCATCTCTCCGCGTTTCTTTGTGCACTTTTCACTGTCCACTACGCGTCCAATACTTGTCCATTCTGTTCTACACATAACCACACAACTGTGTATATACCTGGATGGTCTATAATTACGATTGTTTGATATGTAGGTTTTCCCGAACTTTGAATGGGAATCATTATTTTTGCTTGTTTTCTTTTCTATACAGCTAATCCAGTTTCAATTGTGCACGACAATTTTGGGGAATTGAACCACGAAAATCACTACCCCATTGCAATTGATCAAAAGCGTGCCCTTACATCGTGCACACTTACACCGCACAATTTGACCTCGCGAGCAAATTCACTACCCATAACTGTAACCGCCAGTCGCAAAACGGAATCAAACTTGAAATGCACATCACTGGCGTTCTCTTGAACGCGATCCTCAAAAGAAATGATCGCCCAACATCAAAGCACCGTTCTGTTTTGTAAAACAACAAAGCCACCTTTCAAAGCACGTGAGGTTTTTTGTGGGTTTTCTTTTTCCATGGCTTTTTTTTATTCTCCGTTTAAATTTTTTGTTGACGTCCCGCGACCCTAAATTCATCGCACGCAATACGACAATCACTGCATAACACAAGCCTGTTACTCATTACCGACCTACAATAGCTTTCTTTTTTTCACACACGCACATACACAAACGGGGACTTCTTTCGGAATGAAAGTCTGTGCAAAATAACGTCCCTCTGTGCTCAGCGAGGTCAAAGAACGGACGAACGAACCGACGAGCGGACAGGCAGACGGGAGATTGACAGCTTAAACGGTAGGCTTGTGCACCGTTCATTACGTAAAAACATATTTTTACACGCAAGCGCACGCCAGCGAGCAAGCTGAGCCAAGTGACCATAACACAAAAAAAACACTAAGTACGCTCTCACACAAAAAAAACCCACACATGTCCTGATAATCGGCTGAGCACGGGATGCTTTTCGGCAACTCATCGTGCCGCTTAGCGGGCTGAGCTCATTCATAATTTTGTTGGGTGCCTGCTGTACGCTCGCTGGCAAAAAGCACCGCATTCTGATGCCAGCATCATGGGAAATAGCGGCAGAGCGGGCAGGCAGGCAGGCAGGCGAACGAGTGGGGTGGGGTTGCAGGATGAGGACTGTTGGCTTGAGGTACAAGAGTTGAGGGAAGGAGGGAGGGAGGGGAGGAGGGGAAACGTAGACGGAATGGACAGAGTTTCTGGGTTTTCCGATCCACTTGCGCCCTCGTTCTAATAAGCGCCGCTTATTCTACAACACGACTGTTTGTGAAGTTGATCATACGGTTGGAAATGTACCGTATGTGTACAGTACTTGCGAAAAATGCAACCGACTTGCGAACGCAACTCAAATATACACTAAATTTCGATTTAAAGCTTTCGTGACTGCAGGGATTCATCTTCTTGGTTCTTTCGGTAAAGTCACGTAGAAGGGAAATAATAAAATAATAAAAATAAAACATAATAAAATAATTCTCACGACGTTTCGGCCACAACGCAAGCAGCCGTCCTCAGGTGAAGAACAGGTCTGTCGGGGAGACAGCGTCGTGAGAATTATTTTATTGTTTTATTTGTATTATTTTATTATTTCTCAAATATACACATCATGTATGCGGAATGTCCAAATAAATGTGCTGTTAGCGAGCACCTATCAAGGCCGCCACGGCACACGGTGGGGGTGCCCAACACCACGCCCGGCCGTCTTTGTCTCCCCAGTGCCGATGTTTACACACCACGGCACCAGGTACTCATTTGAGGCTGATTCGAGCTCGGGGAAGCCCAGGAACGGTCGAGATGATCGTCACTGATGTTGGTGGCCGTGAGCGGGAATTGAACTCGGGATGGCCAGATTCGGAGTGCAGCGTAGCGCTGACCGCTGCACCACCGCTCCCCGCTGGCACGGACAAGCACCACTCTCAACTCCTCCCTCCTTCTGTTGTTTTCCCCGGCCAAGTGGTGCTGCTATTGTTATCAGCCTCCGTCTAGCTGCGCAGATTACCATCTCATTTAGGGTATTATCAGAAGGCCTATTACTGTAGTTAGGGCTGTCTGCAACACAAAGGAAGTCAATTTCGCTTGCTTAAAAAAAAATGTTGTCCTTGATCCGAACGAAATGCTCCGGGCAATTACAGTACCAATTTCGGGTTTGCGTGTTTAATTGGCGCACCGGCTGGCGAATGTCTGGATTGTAAATATGAATTAGCGGGCGAGTCTCGCCAGCATAGATGAAGGATCGGCAGGCGACGAGCAGACGTCAGTCAGCGCGAGATCCGCACGCTCTCGAATTGGGCGAATTCTCGATGTTCTAGCGCACGGGTTTTAGTCGGTCCTATGCACGTCTCAACGACCTAAACCCGAGAAAGCAAAGCGTGGCCTCGTGTGCGTTCGTTGTGCTGCCGCCCATGGGACCGCGCGGCGAGTTTGGTGGCGTCGTGATGGGTGGATGGATGGATGGAAGGGCACGACATTACATTTCGTGTGCTCGTGGTTGAGGGTTGGGGGTTATCATCAGGACCGGGAGCTCAGCTGCCCACTCCCATGATGACGTTTGTAAAACGGGGGGGCTAAATATCGCGACTCCTTTTCACTGCCTTCAGGCTAAATTGTGTCGTGTCAAGACTGAGACCGGCGTTTATTATTATTATGATTATGCACACACACACAACTGTATATTTTAAGAGCTAAAAAGCCATAATGCGCAGCACATGGTTCAAGCAGGGGGCTCTCCATCATCCCAGACATTGCCTGCAAGCGGCGGCGATGCGTTTTGTAAAAAAAGCCGATCAATGCATTTGTGGGCAATTCTCGGTTAAGTGGACAGAGCTATTTGCTGCTCGCAGATCTATCCCCGGCCACTCTTGCATGCCTTGGGAACAACTTTGTATCAATATTCACTTATAGGTTGTATATGGACTCTTGAAATGCATGCGACGAGCAGCGTCTGTTTACGGGAAATGAATGACTGTTGCCACCATTAACAGAGTTAACGTGACAACCGTCGAAATGCTTTAAAAAAATTAACGATCTCAGTATTAATCGCATCTGAGTGTTTTGCGCAGGATATCGCGTGCGGGAAATGCAAGTTGGAGAATATTGTGTGCTGTTTACAAAGGAACATGCATATTAAGTGTCTACACCATGATCTCATTTACAATGAAAATGAGAATATGTCCTTGTCGATAGAATGTGTGCACAAAGCCAAAAAAGGAATAATAGTAAACTAAAAGATATCTGCATTTTAATGTCATTCATCTCAACAGGAATGCCCCACGTGAAGTACAAACACTCATTTTCCTGAGACGTGACCAATTCCTACATTGGCAAGTTTGACGAATTCCACCGTGTTTTGTGTGCGGAAGGACAAGTGGAATACCCAGATAAAACCCAAATACATCTGTGGAAAATAACATTCAAATGTCCACGCAAATGGTTCACTTGCCTATTTGCTGTACTGTTATTTCCTGGTCACCTCGCTGCCTCGGAAGTGAGGGCGTTGTGCAAATCTGTGTGTGATCCACGTTAATTATCTTTAAAATGGGCACGCAAAGCCAAAAATGTGCAGTAAGGAGCTGTCGATTAACAAAGGTATGTAATTTTCATTGTGTGAGCAGCAGCTTGATTTGCACGGAAAAAAAATATATATTTCAGCCATAGTTTTTATTTGAAGGCGTTCAAGTAAAATACGGTTTTAAGGAGCGCACATCAAAATAAATAAGTGCACATTACACACACACGATAAGTTAATTACGCATAAAAAAATATATTGCGCAGGAAATGTCTGTAGCTTGTGTACCATAAAAAACCCCTCATAAAGGCCTTCACGACTTCCTTTAGGATATAAATATAATGCGGAATAACGAACGAGTCCGATTAAAACACAAGCAATCAAAAGCACCGCGTGGGCAGGAGGCCTGTGGCATCAGGGTGGCGCGTCACTTCCGAGCGCGTCACGGTGTGGCTCAGCGAGATAAAAAATCTGGTCGGTCGCGTTACACAGATGGGACGTCCCATTAAATTAAACAAGACCAGACGCATTTGTCAGGTATTTACATCGGCCTGTCAGCACCCAACGTAGCTCAAGGTGGGGGTGGGGGGGCGGGGTAAAATATGGGAAGATATGCGCGGACCTGCACAGATGGTCGCCACATTTCCACACGAGGCCGGCACCGTTGCCTGTGATGCCACGCCACGGGGCCCCGCGCGTTGTGCGGTGGATGGCACCTGCCCTCGTGACATTTCCCCCCCCCCCCCACTCGCGTCTCCGGTGCTCCTTACAGAGGGCACACTTGTCTTGAGAAAATTCGCTCGAATGTTCAAGCGTTTGCCAGAAGGAGCTGCCGCTGGGTTTTTTTTCTAAGTCGCGTGCTTGTGCCGCATCTCGGCACACCGTAAAGATCCACGTTAATTCTAGATTTGAAGTGTTCGTGACTGCAAGGATTCACACTCTTTGGTTCTTTCGGTAAAGTCACGTAGGTAAAAAAATCTAATAAAATAAGTGAAAACAACTCAATTAAATCACGACGTTTCGGGCGCAACACAAGCGTCCGTCATCAGGTGGGGACAACCACAGCGAGAGAACTATGTATGCCGAAGGGATGGTTGTGACGAGGGATTATATACCTGGGGGGGGGCATACACCAGCGAGAGTTCGCTGGTGTATGCGGGCACTTGTGTTGCGCCCGAAACGTCGTGATTTAATTTAGTTGTTTTCCTTTATTTTATTAGATTTTTTACATACGTGAACCAAAATATGGATCCACGTTAAATTGCACGACCACGTTTAAACAAAAGAAAAAACAATCTATTTGGTCGACCATTACTTCATGCGGATTTGTGTTAGAATCGATCAGTTAGATCACGGCAGTGCGATTGTACTTGGTTTCATAATCTGCGGAAGATCTGAAGAGCCGCACTAAAAAAAGGACGGCTAATCATATGCAGTCCGACCACAGATGACATCATGCATGCAAAAAGCTCCTATTTAGAGTGGCTCAAAAGCAAAGTGTGCCCCCACTGCTTGCCGCATATTGTCGCGTTTAATCCGCCCATGTTAATTATGTTTGGCACTTACTAACGCAAAGAACATTGCGCTACATCTGTACAAACAATACTACAGCAACAAGCGCCGGTTATAACGGCACGCAAGTGTTATTTTAATTAATGGCAATTGTTAAATGGCTTTTTTTTTTCTTCAAACGAGTTAATGTTCCATCGGACCGTAGAAAACGTGCACTATCATGATTTAGCATGCCAACTAATGGGTGGACATGAAAAAAAAAGCAATCTGCACACCACGTATTGTTAGGCGCTGAATGGAAGCCGGCCCGACACTGAGCTTCCTCTGACGCTGTTGTTGACCGCACGCCAAAAAATGCAGCTATTCGTTTTATTCAAAAGCAGACTTCTGCAGCTGTTTAGAATGCCCATAAGAAGAAGAAAAATAATAACAACAAGTGTGTACACGGGGCCAGGCACAACACGACGATAATGTTTAGTGAAAACTAAAATGCTTGTGCTTTTGCCGACATCACGGGCCCTTATGTATGTTGTGCACGTGGGCCGTGTTTGTGGAATACATGCAAAAAAAAAGTGCCGTCATCATGATGTACAAGGCGTGCTGGCACTTGCTGCAGCGGTTTTCCTCCGTAACATTTGGTTTTATGAGCAATTTTATTCTGAATGTCAACAACCCGGGCAAAGTATTGACGGTTCCTCAACCGCACTTCTGGCACAAGCACGCAAGTTTACAAAATAAACCTGCACAATATAAACCGCAGTCTTTTGTCAATCCACTGCTGGATGATGGCCTCCCTACATCATCGCGGTCACGGTGTTGTTTGACGAATTCACTACGCTGGTTGGTACGAGTTGATGAATAGGGGTGTATTAGTCGCGGCTAGGAATCCTAATTGGCGGACTCATGGCGCTAACCGCTGCGCCACCACTCCATCTTAACTCCTTTGGGTGGGGGGTAAATTTTCCAATTGGAGTTGAGTCACCGATTTTTGTTTTAAATTAGAAAATTAAAAATTGAGACACGTCGACAGCTGTAGACAACAACGCTCCAAGCTCCGTGAGAGAGGAAGCCTGCATTTTGGCTTAGATTTGTTTCCACAAGGTTATCGCTTGTGTTGTTGCTGTTGTTGTTGCTGCTGCTCCCACGATGCCATACACCTTGAGATGGCGAGCACTCACTGTAAATCACCGAGGAGCTTTTTTTTCTTTCCGTAGCGTGAAAAACGAGATGCCGAGAGGGGAAAAAAAAACACGAAAGGAATTAAACATGTTGTTGCAAGGCGTTGACTAACGCTCTTCAATGTATGCCACATGCGCCGGCTGGAACCCAAATAAATGCGCCGTTAATTAAGGCAGAAAGAAAATTAACACCCCACCACCTCCCGCACACCAACCCCACGCCCACTGCGAAAAAGCATCAGCGTCGTCGTCATCGCTCGCGGTGGCTGCTGATCAGCTGCGGCTACGCACGGCAGCTGACAGCCAAGGGGGCCCTCGGTCGGCGGGGGGTTATTAAAAGGATTCGAGAACGAGGAGGAAGGAACCACGGGCAATCGGCCAATCAACTCCAGACATACACATCGCGGCTGTGCGGACTGGGAGTAAATGGTCGGTGGCCATGGTGGGGGCGAGGGGGTGAGAGTGGGGGGGGGTGAAAGTGGGGGGGGGGGGGTGAGAGTGGGGGGGTGAGAGTGGGGGTGAGAGTGGGGGGGTGAGAGTGGGGGTGAGAGTGGGGGTGGGTGAGTGGGGGGGGGGGGGTGAGAGTGGGGGTGAGAGTGGGGGGGGTAAGAGTGGGGGTGAGAGAGTGGGGGGGGGGTGAGAGTGGGGGGGGGTAAGAGTGGGGGTGAGAGAGTGGGGGGGGGTGAGAGTGGGGGGGGGTAAGAGTGGGGGTGAGAGAGTGGGGGGGGTGAGAGTGGGGGGTGAGAGTGGGGGGGTGGAGGAAAAGCAGAAGGAGCAGTGAAATCAGCACTCTCGTCTTATTCTTTAATTTGACTATGGGGATAGGCAACAGTACGAGGGGTGGAAGGAGAATGCGAGAAGGATTCCATTGCGGATTCGGAGAAGTAGTATTGACGTTATATTCATCAACGCTTCCTGCGCAAGAAGTTGTTGTTTTGTTTAACCCAAAGTGGATCAGTGTAGCAATGTGATCAGCGGAAATAGCGGAGGATAATACTACTCATCATTATTATTATTTCGTGTGCCAAATGCACTGTTGGACGAAGGACTCCTCGCACTGGGGTTGATCTTAGAAGTTGTGCTTGGTGATACTTCACACTCGCCAGGGCATACGAGTGAATGGAGAGCCCAGGACCGCTTCATGTATCACTTACTAATGATGTTACCCATGGCTGAGACTCCAACTTAGGTCGCCAAGTTCACAGCACAGTGCGTGAACCACTGCTCCTCCTTCCCAAGTATTTTATTAAACCTACTGCTCCGATTAGCAGGGTTGGCTCCCTTACGGTGCGGAAGGAGTTCAACATCAAAGATCCCCCGTATAGCCTGTAACAGACTGTAGGGGCAAGTGCTGTTAGCGAGCACCTATGAAGGCCAGAACGGCACACGAGGGGGTGGGTGGCCAGCACCACGCCCGACCGCCTTTGTCTCCCCAGTGGCGATGTTTACACACCGCGCACCAGGTACTCATTTGAGGCTGAGTCGACCTAGGGGAAGCCCAGGACCGGTTCAGATAATCGTCACTGGGTGTTGGCCGTGAGCGGGAATCGAACCCAGGTCGCCAGGTTCATAGCGCAGCGTAGCGCTAACCGCTACACTACCTCTCCCCACTAGTCCAACATACACACTGCTATACATGCATACATACGCGCGTGTGTGTGTGTGTGAGAGAGTGTACATTTTAACAACATATGCATCTGCCGGGGATGATTACGTATCCACCACACAGAGCTGCATTGTCATTAACTATTGTGGCAATATTGGGTGAAGTCACGGCGTCTTAGGAGCGCTCCATGAAGGATAGCAGCAGCAGCAGGGTTGCTGGTGCAGACCAAAGCTCGCCGAGGATTTCGACAGACAGCGTTCAAATATTCCATCATCCCCTGTCATGAATCCAGCGAGGCTTTCCGCGGTTTTCCTAAACAAGCCGGGGGTGGCGGGGGGGGGGGCTTAATGTAAATAGGTGTCCACAAGAGCCCATTCACAAAAACCTTGCCTCCGAGCGCACACAGTACCGGGCCTGGCTGCCATATGGGAGAAGCTAATGGGAGGCAAATGCGCGGAGGGGAATCACTGTTCACAACAGATTGGCCATAAATTCCATGAAGTGTTTTATACCCCCCCCCCGCCGCCCCACCCCGTTCATGACAGCAAGCACCGAACGTGTTAGGATAAAAAAAAATATGTATCATTATTATCCTGCCATTATCTATCCACTGCTGAATGAAGGCCTTCCCATGCAATTTATCGTCCGGCAACAGCTTCGTGATCCCACAAACCAACGTCGCTTCTGCATTTTAATTTATTCTCATCGTTCCATCTCCGTGGCGGACGTTCCCTTGGGCATCTTCTCTCCCCTTGGCTTCCATTCCATCACCAGTCTCACCCCACCGGCCATCATCCCACACTTGCGATTCATCCTGCGTAAGCTCACTTGTGTTTTTATAAAAAATAATTGGACATCTCCAACATGTGTTTACATTAGGTAACGTAATTTTTTTTGATGGCACAAAGATGACTTCGTAACAAAAAACATGCCTTTAATTGTTATTATTATACTTGTTTACCAAGGTAAGTGCCATTACTCGTTTTCAATTGGTTCATTTGCAGGTAATTTTTCTACATTGGGATGTTTGGCCAATAGCGGTTCGGCTTGACTTTTGTTGTAAAGCTTTGGGACGAAACCAGAAAACCCAGAGAGAACCTATGCAGAGCAGGGGGAAACGATCCAACTCCACCCAGAAAGACACCCACCGCAGGGTTCAAACCCTTCTTGTTGTGAGGCACGAGTGTTAGGGGTGCACGACCATGCCAACATAATTAAATACAAAGTAGAACACAATTTTAAACATATATCTCCATTACAAAAGGAATGCATTGGAAATACATGTGCCTACAATTGCCTCGATGTATATTATAACCGAGCTGTGACGGCGGTACTTTAAACGCACTGCACAATTGCAGCCTTGAACCTGAAGAGGTTCCAGGGTTTTAAAACCTAAAACGTGGCAGAGCAGCAAATATCTGCACTTCCAGTATCCGTGAGCAGCGAGCAGTGGCTGAGGTGTCCCATTGGATCATAGGTGTCACAGTTTAAGCAGGTCACATGCCAAAATTCCATCCCCTTTAGCGATCCTACCCTCTAACCCCTGACCTCTAATCGACAGCACCCCCCCCCCAACCACCTCCTCCTCCCTCCCCTCCCCCACTCACCCCTCGAGCCACTGCACCAAATCCACTCTCCAATGGAGCAACCCTGAGAAGAGACAGATGTCCGTACAGATACCGACCAAGCGGAAGTTTTGGACCAGCAGCCGTCCGCGAAAGTCGGCAGTTTGTGCTTATCCAACGCAACTTGCAATCCCGGGGTCGTTGCCGTTGTTGTTTGAAAATGGAAAAAAAAATTCGCACATATATTACACGCGCGCGTGTGAGCATAAACTACCGGTTCAAAGATGTGGGCATGAAATACGTATGTTGGCGATTCCATGGCAAATAAATTGCAAGCGAGCTGCAAGAGAATCAGATGCAGCGGTGAGATGGGTGGCATTGTGTATCGCGCTAACCAGCTACGTAAGAAAATTCACAAACTACAAAAGCCCAATTGATGCTCATGCTGCGAATATTGACATTATCAGCCTCCGTGTTACATTCTGTCACCCCGTGCATAAAGAACTGACCACGTATGTGCATGAACTTTCCACGTAAATACCTGTATGGGTACAAAACTGAACGAATTCACCGTATATACACATGTACAGTATGCCTCACGAACAAATAAATAAGCACGTATTTTTGCAGGGCATGATTAAAATAATCAGATTATTTTTTTCGAGTCTTATTAAATTAACTGCAGATATAAATCTGTCTGCTCTGCGGCAGATCGCTAATGCACATTACCAGCACGTCGGGTGCCAAGCTCTTTAATGCATGAAGGTTATTTGCCTCTCGCGGATTATTTTACAGCTGTGATTAATTAACATCCTGTGGGCCAGCAGGAAACGAGCATCGTCCCCGTATGCGCAGGCCCTCTACGCGGCCATTCACGCTCGCACGAGGTCCTCAGCGCTCGCTCGCTCGCACGCACTTTCGTAAGTCGCACCTGTGTTGAGATAGCAATAAAAAACATCCCACTTTCCTCGGCTAGACAGCCAACCCGGAGACGAAAAATAAAATCCTTAAACTCTTTGGGAAGCTCCAAAAATAGTTGTACGTATGTCAATTTAAGTTTTGTAAAGTCTGAAACGCGTAGGGTCGGAAAAATAAACAAGAGCGCAAGGAAGATTATTCTTTTTTTTTTGCCCCTAAAATCGAGACTTGTTGAGGTACAAAGCAGCAGCAGAAAGAGAGACCAACACACAAAATAAATAGTTCCCTGCCCGGTGCGATCAATCAGGACCTTGCCAGGAAGCCGTGTTTACTCTCGACCATTTCACACATGGGGCACAGACTTGGATGTGAATACCTGTATTAGTGCGCTTGCAGGCACGCACGCACGCTCGTGCACAAACGGCGAGCGGCTATGGCGCGCACGTCCGCACACACGTCCGCACACACGTCCACCCACGCACCATATTTCATGTGCGTAAGAGGCGGATGCGAAGGCCAGTTCAGGGGATCGCCAACAACACGGCCGCCTGCTGAACACCGTTTCATCGTGCTGGCCGTGTACGGTTATGCGACTGTGCTGCATAGCTCCGCGATGTGGTTTTTTAGGGTATGTACCGCGTGTCGTTCGGCATGTTCCAAATTCAGCGCCCGGAGAAGCTCCCGGCACGTGGAGCGAAACGTCGGACATCGTGCCGAACAACAGGCGGTACAAGCCAAGAAGAAAACGCATCGGAGAGAAACCATTTCATTCTGCCACCATTCACGCTGGACCGCCAATCATATTGTAAAGTTGCTTGCTGTTTTTGCCTCGCAGCCACTGTGCTTTTAAAACAAAAAAGGCTCACATCACTTGCCTGCACGAGATCTCAGCGGAAGCTGAAAATCGTTGCACTTGAAACTTCTGGGAACACCTCCAGCTTAACCCGTTCGCGTATCAAAATATCGGCCACCATGCCGCAAAATTCTAACTTCGTTTAAAAAAACGTACCGTCTCTCTCTCTCTCTCTATTTCTCTTTTCAAGTTGGTAAAGTTTCTTGCAAATGTGCTTCGCCGGTCTCCAAGGATACTCGAGCGATGTGCAGTCTATGGCTTAATCCGTCGGGTGATCTCCCCAACGGAAGCAGTGCTCACAATGCCACGCTCAGAGCTCCGAAGCCGATACGCTTTATACGGCGGCTTTACAGGCGGCTGCGGCCAAAGAGTAAGCGCAAGATGGGCCCATCCGCTTCTCAAGAGAGTGGCCACACACGCCAGAAAATTGAAGCGACAATGGGGGCAAAGAGGAGTGTGGAGGAGGGGGCGAAAAAAATGCAGCTTTTTGTTAAAACCCAACAGTGCCATGTGCAACTTTTTTGGAGGGAAATAAAACGTTCATTTGTCGACTGCGATTCAATGAATTGCAGTTTTACGAGAGTTTTGCATGTCCTGAGACACTTTAAAACTTGCGGGTGTTATTCTCACCCGGCACTTTTTAGCAAATATGACGATGTCAAAGTGGTACGTTATATATAAAAAAAAAAACTTCTTGGCGCCTTTTTAAAATCAAAGCTGCGGAGGTGACACGGCCCCCAGCGGGAGTGCGTTCGCTACTTCTCGCAGAGGTTTGCGGTTAGAATCCGGCAGGCTGCCCCTGGTTAATGCCGCGGGTGCGTTAGCCACGACACATATACACGTGCCGTTTCCTTCACAGCAGATGTTAAAATATCCTGCCACACAATTCGAAGTAGAGCATGCCACCGTCAGCCACGACTGCAAAAAAGTTGTCAAGATGCTCCAAAAGTAGAGGATTGAAACTCGGCGAGGCGTTCCTGGCTAAACAAGCGTAGTATTAACAATAACAAGAATAATATAAAAAGTAACCCAATAGATATTGTGCAGCAAGTCCCCGAGTCTGCAGTAAATTATCGCTATGTCGGAGTTGTCTTTGCGAAGTTTTACAACACAACAGGCGCTTTACATGTACAGTGCATAGGTAGGTACACGGAGTATTATTTGCTCGTCATAGCACCGAGCGTACGCAGTTGTGTTTTCACGCTTTCAGATGAACTGCACGGGCAACACGCTGTTCTGAACGGCTCTTTGCTCGGTGGCTTCTCAGCTGTACAAGAAGAGGGACAGAGTTTCTCACAGTATTCTGCCATGCAGTCTGTTAACTACCTCGCCTGGTATGCAGGAGGTCGTGGATTCGATCCCGACCCCGATGCCTACTGCGTATTTGGAGTTTACGTGCTCTCCCTGTGATCGCGTCGATTTTTTTCTCCGGGACCTCCGGTTTTTCCGTCCACATTTATAAAGATGCGTTTAGAGTATTCGGCTGCTTTAATTTTCCAGGTGATGAGCCACTTCGTTGAGATATCACTTGTGGGAAGGTCGCTTCTAAAGAAGACAAACATAGCTCAGTGGCACTTACATGGTAAAAATAAAAAACAAAAATGTTGGGCCTTTGAGCCTGTGCTTGGCATATGTGTTTTTAAAAAAAAGCACACGTCACGTGCTCCCCAATTCCACCCGTCCGTCCTTCTCACGCAACACTATCTCCGCGTCTCCCGCCCTTACCGTCCGGCCGGTCGGTGCTGGCGTCCGTGGGCCCCCTCTGCTCCACGGGGGACGGGCGCGCGGACACGACCAGGGCCAGCATCGCTCCCAGCAGCAGCGAACCCGGCCCCAACACAGACATCTTGGGCGGCATCGAGTCAGCGCATCCCACGGGAGCTCCCGGCACGGCCGCTGACGCCTCCACCGACTGCGCACAGGAGAGAGGGAAGCGATTAGAGCCACGGCTCACCACCGCCATCATCGGGACGCTGCCACAGCGGTGTAACGGTTATCGCACTGGACTTGCAAATCCAGAGGTTCGATCTCTCCTGCAGACAACCAATTAGCACGGCGGGTTACGTACGGTGCGAAAGAAGTTCAACCTACATACATACAAATCACCACCACCGCCCGCCATTGTTTACCCAGCATATGATGGGGTAAAGTGTGGGTACTTATTCCTCTTCACAAACGTCTGGTCGGCGAAGAAGGTCAATTTACCCCGTAGAACTCTCCCTCTCGTAGAGATGCTATACCCAGCAGTGGAGCGAGCACGTACTTGCAGGGCTGCACCTTTAACCTTCATCGCCGTGGTCTATGAGCCAAACCTCCCTTAACGCGAGCTTTGACCTCTGCAGATCTCGGAAGCTAAGCAGTTCTGAGCCTGTTTAAAGTTCTTGACTCATTGACTACTTGCGAATACCACAAAGTTGTAGGCGTGGGTTAGAAATGTAGTGTAGCCATAGAGTCTTGAACCTATCTTCATGGAGCTTTGAGTCTTATTCCCTTATATGGTCGTGGGTATCTTTTGCAATCCGGTTTCCTCACAAGAAGGGGACAAGAAGGGAACTCTTGAAATATAGTCTTGAGACTCAATGAGCCTTTCCCTGGAGATTAGATGAAGGGTATTATGATCATGATTGTGAGTTGCATCACCTTTGGACACCGCGGTTAATGTTTCTCGTTTGAGTTATGCGCTCAGGAACATCAGCCGTTTCCTGAAGGAAATGCCCAATTTGCGGAGGGATAGGCGTGAAAATTGTACTTTAGATGTTCTTGGGTCCTCTAAGCCCCCTTCATTACTTACAGACACGGCACAGTGCTTTGTTTTTACACATACCGGACTGCTCATAACAGTCAAATCCCAAGCGTCATTCTTATCCCATTCCCCCACCCACACACGAAAACCTACAGACTTTGCACAGACCCATACGGGCACTCACGCCCGGCCACCTTCGTCTCCCAAGTACTCGTGTTTACACACCGCACCGGGTACTCGTTTAAGGCCGAGTCGACCTAGGAGAGGCTCAGAACCGCTTCAGACGTCGCTCGCCACCGATGCCGCTACGGCCGTGTTCGTAGCCACGTGGCTGGACATTGATAGGTGCTCTCTAACAGCACTTGCCCCCACAGTCTGCTGAAGGCTACACGGGGGATCTCTATCTTGGTGACGGTAGGGACACGTTCAACAAGAGACACACACACACACAGATACCCTTATACAATTCAAATACTCTATTATTCATACTTTCATACCGCATATAGCCTTTAACAGACGTTTGGCGCAAGTGCTGTTAGCGAGCACCTATAAAGGCACACGAGGGGGTGGGCGGCCAGCAACCACGCCCGGTCGCCTTTGTCTCCCCAGTGGCGATGTTTACACACCGCACCAGCTACTCATTTGAGGCTGAGTGGACCGAGGGGCGACCCAACGCCGGTTCACTTTTGTTGGCCGTTAGTGGGAATCGAACTCGGGAGGACCGGGTTCGTCGCGCAGGGCGCTAATGGCGGCACTTACCGCTCCCCCACAGCACAGTAATCCAGACACCGTCTCACATCTACACACAGTACACACTACTCGTACAAACACTTCATGTCCACTCTCACACGTAAGACTGTTGGGGCAAGTGCTGTTAGCGAGTAGCACCTATGAAAGGCCGGCACGGCACACAAGGGGGTGGGTTGCCAGCATCACACCCGGCCGCCTTTGTCTCCCCAGTGGCGATGTTTACACATCGCACTCGGTACTTGTTTGAGGCTGAGTCGACCTAGGGGAGGCCCAGGGCCGGTTCTGATAATCCTCACTGGTGTTGGTAGCCGTGAGCGGGGATCGAACTCGGGACGCCAGGTTCGTAGCGCTAACCGCTACACCACCGCTCCCCTCTCACGCAGACACACTCGCGCGCACACACACAAACGCACCGACACAATCACACACACACAGAGCTCAGGTGAAAAGCGGAGGAGTGAAAAATGGACTGCGCGCATACAGTCTAGAAACACAGTACTCTCTATACACCACGCTGACATAGCGCGCAAGACGCCGTCAGTGTGCGCGTGGCAGCACTGGCTTGTCGGAGCTCACGCTCGGTGCGGCTAGAAGCATAACCCGTAAGACTCACCCTGCCCTACTTTACATCCTGCCTTCAAATCCCGTCCACAGAGTTATCTTACGGCCCCGTAGCACGTCAACAAGATGCCCTCTTCAGATACGAGTGCGTAAAATGACGACGCCGTATCGTCGATTTACCCATGGGTCATTTTCCGTCCCGTTTTTTTTGACAGCGTCCTTTGTGTTTGTGTTGTTTCTCGTTCTGTTCCCCATTGAGTTACATTATCAGCAAATGGAAATTTAGGCTGCCGCATCAATCGCAATAACAAAAGACTGGACGAACGAGACACAAACACCACCATGGGAAACAATGCAAATGCGACGGTTAAAATAAAACTACACGCTAGGACAAATTCTTTAATCAAATCGTGGATCGAGAATGAGTTTTACACCCCTAATGCCACCCGAACTCCGAGAGGCTCTGTGATTTGTTTTGATATCGGAGCCTTCTGAGACATCGACCGATTGCCGCATGAAGAACACGCTGGTCACACAGGGTTGGGTCGGGGAGAGGTTTGGTTATAGCCGTGGCTGTAGAAGTGATTCTTCTATTCAGGGAAAGAGGTGCAGCGTTGATTCGGTGGTTACGAAGAACACGCAAATTTGCTGTTTGTTTATTCAGATGAGCCTCGCGGAGTCTCTAGGCTATCTTTTCAGAAGGGTGTTGCTACAGTGGGGACGTTTGGCTCATTCCATTGATGAGTATTTTGGCTTCGTGTGGAACGAAAAGCAAATCATCCGGAGAAAATCCAATCACGCGTACCAGGGGATGATTCACTCCAAAGCTCCACACAAATAGATTCAATAATCCATTGCCGGGCAGCCGCCCTCCTGTCCCTTGTCAGGTAGGTGTGAGGGCTAAGGGGCTGGAGTAGCGACAGGGTGATTAATGGCTGTTTGATGGGGGTAGAGATGGGGACAGGGGTTTTGTTCAAGGGTAGGGTTAAACAATCATCGTCAGCCATCATTAATCCACCGCTGGTTGAAGGACTCCCCAAGCCGATGCCACATGTTCGAAATACACCTATTAACTTCTAAGGTGTGCCTTTAATACAATTCTCGTCACGAGTCAATTTTGCACGTGGGTGTTCTGATAGCATCAGATGATTTCAAATAATGAATCGTCGGTTAATGCACAAAGGTATGTTGTTAAGAACAAAAATCAATGACAACAAATGCCTCCAGAATAATTTTTGCAAACTTTACGCGTAATTCTCTACGTTCGAAAAACCAGGAAAGCAGTAGAGCAGCAGCAGCTGAGTGGCCGTGTCATCCCCAGACGCAGCTAACATCAGCGTCGAATAATAGCTAAACCGATTGCCGAGCACCCCTCAACATCAACCGACCCGCACTGACGGGAAAAGTGAAGCATAGTCAAACAATCCCCATGAGCAGCTGCGCGAGTGGTGTTCTCAATCGACCAGTGGAATGACAAAGTGATCGTCAATTAGATAAAGTATTGTTATAATTACTGACAACACATACAAATAAATCACACCCTACGTTTCAACATGTTTTTTTTGTTACACGTGCTCTTCCCTCATCTGTTTCCCATTGCTATTTTTGCCATGGGGCGGTGCGATTAAAATATTGTAGCTTATTTTTTTTCCATGCACGATGTACGTGGCCTTGACCGCAAGTCCCCAGACATTATCGTCATGCAGAGAGAGAGCGCGCGGAGAAGAGCGAAAATGTGGAAGAGCGCCAAGAGATAGGTGCTCTCTAAACAAGGGCACACGAGTTGACGCGCCAGGCTCTGCCCAACGAGGGCCTGCTCACTTCCAAATAGGACTCTGCTGCGCCTTGTTGACATTCGACATGTGGTGTCGATTCGACATCATGTAACTCACTGCAGTAGTGGGCCACGATGGCCAACTGTCGTGCTGATGTCTAATAAAGGCAAAGCTTGCTATGCCTGTTGTCTATAATGAAGCGGGGGTAGAGGGTGCTATTGTCTCGACTGCTGTCGAATTACAAAAAGAATGTCAGATTTTCCTCTCCTTTTGAGCTTGGTGACTATCACAGGCATTGTGCGTTTTCTCTTTGAAACACCTTGGGATCGATATGCCATTATTATTCCAAT
Source organism: Lampetra fluviatilis (assembly GCF_964198595.1). Lineage (NCBI taxonomy): Eukaryota > Metazoa > Chordata > Hyperoartia > Petromyzontiformes > Petromyzontidae > Lampetra > Lampetra fluviatilis. The sequence continues at coordinate 3,469,267 of NC_136278.1, read as the reverse complement.
TGTTTCCAGTCTGCGCACATGTTTTTTTACAGGCTGGTGGGTTTTCTCATTAGCTGCAGATAGTGCGTGAATTTCATTATTTAACTCGTAAAAAACAACTAAGTTCATGTTTTTGATCTTACACAGGAAAGTATCAGACGAAATTGACTACAGAATGCATTATAATTAACATACAAACTATTAATGTCGCGTAAATCATGATGTATGTATATATGTATGTTGAGCTTCTTTTGCACCGTACGTGGCCAACCGTGCTAATCGGAGGATGGATAATTAATCATCGAATTTGACCAAGCACCTGGAGCCACAGCGGACTCATCTTGGTAAGCGTCAATGTCTGTGCCAGTCGTCGCCTCTTTGAAAGACAGCCAGTTCTGGGATCGTTCACAGAGCAGCGCACGCCCGTTTGGAAGGCGATCAGTGAGGGTCCTCACATTCGACTGCGTGGGGTCTCTCTGCGTGTGTGTGCACGCCTGGCTACGTACGGTGTGAAAGAAGTACAACACACGTACACGTACAGCTCTCTGGCATAGGTCTTTCTACGGTTTGTCCTGTACAGATGGGCTCTCGGTCGTACTGTGAGTTTCTATTTAAAGCTTTCGTGACTGCAGGGATTCGTCTTCTTGGTTCTTTCGGTAAAGTCACGTAGAAGGGAAGTAATACAATTATAAAATAATTAAACATAATAAAATAATTCTCAAGACGTTTCGGCCACAACGCAAGCAACCGTCCTCAGGTGAAGACCAGGTCTCCCCGACAGACCTGGTTGTGGCCGAAACGTCGTGAGAATTATTTTATAATGTTTTTTTTTATTTTATTACTTCCCTTCTACATGACTTTACCGAAATAACCAAGAAGACGTACTGTGAGTGTTGAGGCGTCACGACTGTGAATTCGTGTGCTCCAGGTCTCCTCGCTACCGTGGCCGACACAGATTGCCAGGTTGTTTTTTGGAGGGCGAGCGAGGGGGGTCGAGGTGGTAGTGAAATTGTATTCACCCCTCCACACTCGCCGCTTTGTGCTCGATCCAACACCCTCCGATCTCACTTGAGCAGGAAATAAAACTGCGACAAGCCACGCTCCAGAGGTCACATACTCCTGGCAAGCACCGACACCCCCCGCCCCCCGGCCCTCATTATAGCATGACGCTTGTATTCCCTAACACTACCGTCTAAAACGTATCACCGTTAAGCAATCGTGTATTTTTCGTTTAATGCTTTCGTGTCATTTAACAACAACAAAAAACACCGATGCCCTTGCGGCGAGACCTCAATACGCCGCGCAATCACGTCCGATTGCGGTGGAAGAACATTTTTCGTCAAAATCTTTGACCATCGCTAATCCTAATTGCTCGCCGCTAAGCTTAATTGGCTGAAAAACCCCACATTCGTTGGAAGTTGCGCGTGGTTTTTTTTCCAGCTTGCAATCGCCAAAGGGCCCCGTAGCGTTCTCACTCCGCCCATATCTGCACGAGCTGTCTCGGGCCAGCCGGTGTCAGTCAGCGCAAGCGCTCACATCGAGACCTCAAACGCGCACCAGAGACTTGACCCTTGTTGTCTTTGATGTCATCAGCCTGTTTTAACTTCCCACCGCTGGGCCTCCTCCATATCCCTCCATTCCTTCGCTGTCTCCAGCACCCTCGTCCAATCGTGCCCTCTAAAAATATTTTGATTTAATCTAACCGCCTTCTGCCGCTCTCTTCCCCTCTCTGCCACGTCTGCCTGATCTCGGGCTCCGCTCTGCAGTACATTTAGTCAATTTCTCGTCGGTTGCACGTATGTATGTTGAACTTCTTTCGCACCGTACGTAGCCATCCGTGATAATCGGAGGTGCGGGGGCAGGACAACAGACTAAACACAGAAAGCTGTTCTAAAACAAAATAGTTTTCAATCTAGATTTTAAAGTGCAAAGCTCCGGTGGCTTCCTAATGTCGGAAGGAAGATCGTTCCAGGCGGCAGCATAGGCGCATCTGAAAGCGCGCGATGCGGTGACGTCTTTGGTCGATGGTGAGCCAAAAAGCCACTGCGAGAATGACCGGAGTTTACGCTGAGGTTCACCAATGATGCTTTAACGGCATCATTGGTAAACCTAGGCACCGCCAGACCAAGTTTGCCCAGCCACCCCCTTTCTGGTGACCTCGCAGAAGTTGGTCTCACCAAACCTGCCGTGGCTGTGATCCCCTAAACCCATGCGCTGAGCAAGGCTCGGGAATCACATCTCTCGACACAGGAGACTGTCTATCAAATTTGGATCCACGTACTTTGGTGTCCGCTCAGATGAATTGCCGAATCCCGGTAGCTTGGTCTTTCGTTGCCACCGCTAAAGACACAAACAAAGTCTGCCCTTAAGTGCTTCGTTAATATTAGAATTGCCAAGGCATCGTTGCCTTGAAAAACGACAGGACTTTAAGTGACCCATCATTTAAATTCACTTTGAGCCAAACCCTAACCGGGCAGAACAGCTCAAATTTTCGTGGGCTTCAAACCCCCGAAAAGCCATCTTGTATTATGCCTCTGTACAATCTCCACCGCGTTCCTTTTCCCTTTAAGTCGCACTCACATGAAGAAGAAACGTGAAATCACGATTTTTTTTGTTTTACTTTCAACCCGTTTCGGAGGTTGAAAAAAAGTACGTAATCACTCCCCCACACCGCTCAGCATTTCAAAGTGCTGGCGCTGTACTGTCGGAGAGACAACCACCCATGAATACCACCGCAAAGCCGCGCTTTGTGATCGGCGCTGCCACAAAGGCGAAGCGCGGTCCTTCTCATGCGCCCCTCTTTGGGATGCAAAGCCGCCTTCTGGAAAGACAATGGCAACTCTGCCTTGGCCACGCTGGGCCACGACAATGAGATTCGAGGGAAGCGAAGGGTCACGGGTGGGAGTGGTGCAGACTCTCCGTCTCTGTCATGCTCCGTCTCTGTCTCCGCTCGCGTCTTGACTCGCTTTCCTCGTGCGTGCGAGCCTGCGTGTCTGTCTCCCCGTGTGTGTGTGTGTCTCTCTATACTTGTGTGTGTGTGTGTGTCGCTCTCTCCTCGTCTCCGCGTCTCTCTCTCTCGTGTGCATCTCTCTTTGTGTGCCTGTCTCTCCCCATGTCTTTGTAGACGTCTCTCTTTCCCCTCGCGTGTGTGTGTCTGTCTCCCCGAATGTCTGCACGCGCCTATCTCTCTCTCTCTATCTCTCTCCTTGCGTGTCTCTCTCTCTCTCTCTTCCATCGTGTCCGTGGCTCTATCTTGTGTGTGTGTCTCCTCCTTTGTCTGTCTCTCTGTCTCTCTATTCTTATGTGCATGTGCGTGCGTTCATGTGCGCGTCTCTCTCTCTCTCTCTCGTATGCCACTTTTTCTTTGTGTGTGTGTGTGTCCTTCTCGTTTTCCCATGTCCGTCTCTCTCGCTCTACCCGATCCACTGCTGCACCGGTGTCTCCTCGCCTGCTCACCATATTCCACATCCACAATCTCTCCCACCCCCCTGCCCCCACCACTGTCCTCCATATCTGGCTGTAACAATAAAGGTTAATAGGGGCACGGGGTATGCTGGAACCTGACCGACCATCTGTCCAGCGTGGGCAAGTGACAGCCTTTCACCCGGCTCGGCTGATAGATGGTCGTCTCCTGCCAGATCTCAGCTACCCACCCCACCCCACCCCCCATCCATTCATTTCACGTGCCGCCCATGTGCATGCGTGCACGAGAGGGGCCACAATTTCAGTCGGCGGCCAAGCCTCGTACGTGGGGACTCCCAGGTGACCGTGTCTCCGCGTAGGGCCAACGTGACCTACCTCGTGGATGCGTGCAAAGCTCGGCTCTTTGAAGGAAATTAACTCCCCCCTCCCCCTCCTCTAAATTAGCCTCATCCAAGCGAGCCCAAAAACAATTGTGCTCCTCCTATACACAAGCGCTGTTCCCAAAACAAATTGATCCAGTTACAATTCAAACGGAGGAGAGGCAAGACTGACGTCGATGTGTTTTTGGCTGAATTGCTGCCACACGCCAAACACACGTGCAAGTATAGTACCCTGATATTTTGAAGTTTTTATTCTCATGCTTTTATATATTTGGATCTGAAATTTATATAAAAGTCCTCATCCTCGTGGATCACCAAAGGTTCAGGTATATAATCTCTATATATGCTTTAAAAGCCTGGCTTAGCGTTTTATTTTTTTTTATATATATATTCACGTTAAAAAAGTCATTCGGATTATTTTTTTACGTATTGTTAGGTCTCAATTTACGTTTACATTTATGTGGAATCATGTTTGAGAAAAACCATTTACATAGTACGTACAGATGAGAGCCATAGAGAGAAAACACTGCAGTTCGGCATCACAGAATTTCTTAAATTTGAAGTCAAAGAGAATCTACTTTTCTGGCTTTGTGCACACATTTCGCCTCTGCCTAATCGTCCGAGAATCTCGCATAACACATTCTCGCACAAGCCAGCAGAAAACATGATTCATGCACGCACGTAGCTATGCGTCTCACAGACAAAGGCAGAGAAAGAATCCGTGGAGCGTCCAAAATAGTTTAACTGTGGGTGCCCCCTTCTTCCTGGCTCGTTCTCTTCAGGTGCATCATCCCCTTGGGTTTTCTTGACATCGATTAAATATTCCTGTGCCAGCTTACGTCATGCCAGCGAGGCTCTATTAAATGATTTATTCACCGCTATATATTGTGAGCGACGAAGTAATGTTCTCGTCTGCGTTGCGAGATCCCGGGGCGTTGCTTTGACACGAACACTTTACTTAACCCAAATGGGCCATTTCTCAGCTCAAAATTTGACACCCATCATTTCCTGCCACCTAATAAGCACTTACAGGGTTATCCCGGCCATACGTCGACATACCTGAGCTCGCGATGCATTAGCGTAACCTCCGTCCATTACACCGACGGTTTTGCGACGCGAAACGGAGAGCGAGGGAGCGAGAGAGAGAGTGAAAGAGTGAAAGATGAGTCAAGACGAGACCGAGAAAACAAAACGTGCCCAGCTCTGACGGGACAACAGCAGCAGCCCCGGCGTAGCCACACCGCCTCATTACCTCCACACAAACAGCCCCGCTCACTCGTGCAGAAATCCCACCCTTCCCAAAACCAATTAAAACCGACGCCCAATTTTCATTTTTTTGGCTGGCCAGTCAGCAGCCACACGGGTTCCGTCCTCATTGCAACCTTGTGCCTGTGCAGTTGACGTCAACGTTGAACCACAAAAAAAAAACAATGACTGCAGCATTTTTTGGGAAGGTGGGGGGGGAACTCAATTTGTAGTTATACGTTTGAAAGCTTTTACAAAAATAAAAACAGTAATCCATTTAGGAATGGTGCCCTCTTTTTTCTGACAAAGAACAACAGCCACGGTTGGGCAGATTGCAGACAAATTCGCAAGATGTGTCTGTAAAAAGTGTAAACTTCTCTGGTAGAAGAAGATGCATTTTATTGAATACAATACACACAAAAAAAACGTCGTAAATAAACGATTTAAAATCTTTCTCTCATTTCCCACCAAAAGAAAATTCCAACATACTTGTAAAAGTCAGCGATGGGGTCACCCAGCTCATAAATTTCCATCAAACTATTTTTGTTTTTCGGACGTCAACGGAACGTACGTTTGTAACTGCAATCACGCGATGTTATGGCATGTTTAAAAGTCTAAATTTACGCCGTCGCGCACAGCTCAAGGGGAAGAAGAAGAGGAAAAAAACACTGGAGGAAAAAACTCGCTCCAGTCGTGTTGTTACCTGGAAGTTTCTTGACTGCTCGCAGAAGAACCCAGAGGAAGGCAACTTTGCAGCCGCAGCGGAAGAGAAAGCCCAGGTGACCCCCGGCTCAAATAATCCCTGCGTTGGAGGAGATGGCGAGCCGGAGATTAGAGGTCTTGAATTGTCCAGTCCTTAACCCCGAGGGCAGGTTTCTCCAATCAGGACTTCTCTCTTCGAAGCCACACAAAAGGTCAGTTAATCGCAGGGTGTTTGCTGGCTCGGGCTAGGAATTTGCAGCAGCCTTTTCAGCCACGAGGAGAGGTGGGTGGGGGAAGCTAGCGGGTGGCCAGCAGGGCTTAACCTCTGAGGTCGGTGCGCCCCTGGCTTCAAGGGTTCTTCCCGTGCTCTACAATGGACACACGCGTACGTGCGTGCGCGCGTGAGCAAGTGAGTGTTTGCCTATGTGTGTGTGTATACGATGCACCGATAAGTACCCGACAACCAAAGTTGTCCCGTGTCCTCTGCGACGGTTCGTTACCAGAATTGCTCAACTTCCACGCAAGATCCTCGATGATGAGATGCGTTTTCTGCTCACTTTTCAACGGTGGAATGACGGAGGAGCTGCCGAACTTTTTCGCCCTTTCGAAATGTCACCGGTTTTCCTTTTTTCGCTGCAAGCCCCGCAACAAACTGTTCCCGCTGTCGAAGTCGAAATCGAGCAAAAAAAAAAATTGCGTCCAGCAGATTCTGATCCGGCTTGACGCTCGTCAACTTCTCCAGCGATCCCGCTTCATTCACGGCTGGCACAAAAACAAAAGAGCGTGCGGCAAGACGAACTCCCGTCCACCAACCACCACCACCACCACCTCCTCCTCCACCCGCCGGGCAGAGAGAGCGATCGAGCGAGCGAGAGCCGCTGTGGACGAAGACCGCGATACGTGCGCTCGCTACGTGCGCGCACGTCGCCTGCGCGGCAGTCTGCAGGGACCCATCACTTGGCGTGCCTAAAATCCCCCCCATGCTTGCACCCGCCTCCATCCCCGCCCCCGCAATCGGCACGATTCCCTCTGGTTGGCTGCTGCCTCGGACTCGAATCACGGCCCACTGTCGACATCACCTCGAGTCGGACCAATTGCGGCCCGCGCGGATTCAATGAGGGAGGCCCTTCCCCAGTTGTGTGTGTGTTTTTTTTGTGTTGTGGTAATGAATGACTGATGACTTCTGGCTGTGGGCGATGCAGTGGGGCGTTTTGTTACAACAAGACGTAATTAAAAGCAGCACCCCATACTTAGACAAACCGCGCATCTCCCTGTCCCCGTGCCTGCCCTCCGACCACTGTGCGCTTTTATATTTTTTGTTAAACCGTGATCCGACTGCATTTCATTATCGTGCTTGCCCCCCCCCCTCCCTCCCGCATTTGTTTTGCTTTATAGTGGTAATGTTTAACATATTATATTTGATGTGCGTGGCAATACTGTGACGTCGTATGTTATATTGTGTGTACATAAAGCTGGTCGGAGTACCGTAAAAGGAAGAGGGTTTTTTTTCATCACGAAACGCTGTGATCCATTTATAGACACCCCACTGATTTTGTTTTATTACCCTGTTAATGCTAATGACCTCAGTTTGCGCATCACTGAACGTTGTAAGCAGGTCGCACCAGCCACGCTGGACACCGTGTACCAGAAGGGGGTTTCAGAGAGCGTAATTTGTGGATTTACGATTGGTGGCAGAGACATCGATCCTTTGCGATAAGACTACAAAATGCCCTTCTCCCTCTTATTTTAGTGGGGTGCTCATAAATGGCTCGCCCCCCCCCCTCCCGTATTTTCACGCGCACATGCCAGGCCTGCACACGCGCAAAAAAAATGTGCCCACCCATGTGACGGGACGCGCAGCGCGGAGCCCCATCGGCTGGGCTACCGAGCGCGACGTCGTGGATGAATCATCGCCGGATAATCAATCGTGAGCGGGCACCTCTTGACAAGCGTCCGCTCGGAGTCATTTCCTCTGACCAATCTACGATCGGCTTTACCTGCAGCCAACGTGGTGGGGGGTGGGTGGGGGTGTGTGTGTGTAGGGGGAACACTCAGCGAGGCCTACGCGCTGCGTGTGTTGTAGATGCAAGTGCGCACGGTGCAGCCGAAACATGTTGTCGAATTAAGGTCACGGTTCGACTCCAGCGGTCGCCCTGGTTTATTGGCATTATTATTGCAGGAGCAATAGCTAGCACAGTTATAAGCACCGTCAGCTTCACGGGGGCTAGGGGGGGGGGGGGCGTTAAAGACCCCCATTACGTCATCGGCAAGAGTAGGCGAAGTAATTGTGTGCAGGCGTCAGGGTTTTCGATGTTGTCGCAAATTCAAATATGACCCGCAAATTACTCATTTTGGATGATACGTGTCAAATCATCGCCTTCAACTTGCAGGCAGAGACTGGTGTCCGGGGGTCACTCTCGCAAACGAGACGAATGAACAACGTATTCTGGGTTTTTAAAAAATCCTTTATATTAAGTTCACTTGCTTGCACGCTTACGACCGTGCAAATCTTTCGGTCGTGTTTTAACCCACTTCCCGTGATCCAATCGTGCTGACATTTTGCACACAGACTCGTTGTGCGTGACAATTTATTTTCGTGAATTTTTTTCTCCAAAATTTTACACTTTTTAGGAAAAAATAAATTATATTTAATTACCAATTGCTTAATGGTGGCAGGCAATCATCTGACCCATAGGTGGCAGCCATCTCAAGCCAGAGGACGAGAGGACTCTAGCCGCCACGCATATAAAGGATTTATAGTGAAAAACTTTGTTTTTACGGGTTAATTTTTTACGAAATAATCTTGAAACTTGACTGGTGCCGCTCCCTGTCTCTCCGTGTCTCCTTGCTCGCTCGACGAGTAACCGACTGGACATGTGTGAAAAAGAGCTTCATAGCTCATCGGATTCCTCCAGAGTGTAAGAAAAAAACTACTCTGATTCTGAACCACTGGGGCTTGCCTACCAGCCGGCGTTGCGGTGCTCACTGGCAAAATCAATCGCGCCATCCGTCCCTCGCTCGGAGAGATGCGATCCCCAGTCGGCAATTCCTCGGTTGATGTGTGAGCAATGAACGCCGGAGTGCTCATTACTCTGCGCACTTTCAAACACGCGAACAGTTATCCTTTGTCCCACGGTGACATTATATCACCCCCGCCGCATCAACGTCATTAAAGTTTAATTTAAATTGTCCAATAATAACTGTCGGCGCTCGGAGTGTGTGTGTGTTTTTTTTGGCGCAGCTAATATAATGCCCGCGGTCTCATATGCAGACGTCTGCGAACCTATCCGCGTCTATCCTCCTTTGTCATAAACGTTGAGGCTGCCTCTTCACCCCCCCCCCCCGCGTTGCAATACCATCAGCGATTGGCGGAGGCTGTCGCTTCGCTTCGAGGTTTAATCTTCCCCCAAACTAAAGACGTCCACGATGAATGCCGAAGTTCCTTTCGGAATATCTCGCTCTGCGCGGCTTTTTCACGCGCTCCGCTCGGTCTCTAAATCGCCGATCGGTTTTTTTTTTCTCACACGGATTTTTTTGTTAATCCTCCCTTGTGCGCGCTGAATGGGGGAAATGGTGGGCGCTTCGGAGAGAGAGAGAGAGAGTGAGAGAGAGAGAAGGGGGAGAAGCGAGGGGCAAGGGGTGAGGTGGAGAGGCTGAAAGAGAAAGGTGGAGGGGGGGGGAGGCGAATAAGAGAGAGAGAGACAAGGGCGGGCTGGGCGGCAGAGACGGACGGAGTGTGTGGGGGGGTGGGAGTAGAGGGGAAAGGGAGACGCGGGTACATGAATGATTTAGGAAGTTGGGAACCAGGAGAGGGAGAAAGAGAGAGCGGAAAAAATGAACGATTCTAAAGAGACGAATTGGGGAAAGGTACAAAAGCGGGCACGGGAGAAAGGGCGATCGAGGAGAGAGTGTTTGGGCCTCCGATGTCACTTAGTCCACTTAGTGTGAGCATTTGCGGACAATAAGTATTTTACAGCTTAATGAGGGGCATTACTCAGCCACACTGGTGTGTGACCATTGTACCGACTGCAGGGGAGGAGAGTGCCCCCCGGTTATGGCTCAAACCCTGAACAAATAAAACACAAAAATCCAATACCGCTGCACGGCGCACGCCAAGCATCACAGCCACGACACACGGTACTTGAACCCTCGCCGCGCGCGTGCGTGCGTGCGTTTTTTTTTTGTGTTGCAGCGACTGTTTGGATCGCACGAATTATTATAGGAACACGAGCGTTGTGTAAAGTTCACCGAACCGTTTCTTTTTGCAGTTTGGAACATTTGTGCGATACAATGACACGTTCGCATACTCCGTGCACGGTGCAAAGAGATAGCGCTGCTGGCGATAATAATGTAAGGTGAACGCTACCTGTGCTTCGACCCATTTCAAATTGCCATTATTTTTAGCTGCTGCAGATAGAACGCATTATTCACGAAACTTTGCCGAGAAATTCGACATCTGCGGTATTTTAATTGCCTCGCTATTTTGAAGGGAGAAAAAAAATTCAACGTTGTACTTCCAGAGTACGTTATTCCCACTTAAACTGAAGAGGGCTCTTTTTTTTTTCTTTCTTCCAGTGGGGCTCGCCTGCATTATGGTGAAGACGTTATAAGCCGTGCAAGGCTCCGGGGTGGTTCAAATCATCGTGACTATCACCAGGCCCGTGAGAGTAGCGCACTCACACGCCTCGTAATGTTTACATTAAACTTCGTATACTGTAATTAATCTGCGGTTGCACATGAACGCGTTTAATTAGCTGCACTCGGACCTCAACAAATAAATCAGCTGCTGCTGTTGTGTTTTTTTTTCCTATGCTGGACGTGTACCATAATGCAGTGTCATTAATAACTTCATGGCCTTTTTTTGGCCTATCTGCCGCTGGATGAAGGCGTCGTCACGCACCCGTGGTGTCAGTTGTGCCAGGTCTGTTTGACCATTCTTCATGCCACTGATCAGTGCGTGTTGGTTGAAACGGCGAGGAGGGGGGGTGGGTGCGTGCGTGGTTGACGTGAGCCAAGATTAAGACGTCACTCGCCACTGATGTTCGCCGCTGCCGTGAATCAATCTTTAGGGCACCGTGTTCGCAACGCAGCGCGCTAACCACTGCGCCACCGCTCTGAGCAAGTCCGTTTAATTTTCAGCACTGTCATAGCAACAACACAAAATGAATGTGCAGTCTTATGTGACGAGACTGCAAAGCGTAATAATGAATCCAACTTGTTGTAGGAAGCATTACTCACTTCGTGTAAACAAAAGCCAGGAGTGGACGGCTGACATTGACCATTGGCTCACGGAAAGAGATGTGGAGAATAAAGAACCTCCAGGAGCTCTGAGTGGAGAGACAGAGAGGGAGGGGAGCGAGAGAGAGTGCAGCAGACGACGAGTAGATGGGGCAGCAGGGAGTCGGCTTGATTTAGTGACAGCTTTATGGGGCTGCTGTAATAAAGGCAAGTCTCTCGTTAATGGCGAAATTTATTGCGGGTCCAACTTTCCACGAGTCCCCCCACCCCCTGTGGACCGAGAGCACAGCGAAATGATTAACCGAGTCACAGTAGCTTCCCTGTTTTATTTATTCTTTAATATGTATTCCACTTACTTGTGTTTATTTCTACCTTAATTTAGTCACGACGCCAAGCTTCCATCCGACCCCCTCCCCAATATAAAATTTGGCTCAGCTCGCAACGGCAGTGGCGGGTCGAGCCAATGGCGCCTCGGTAAACTAGTGAGTGGGGTGTTGTGTTACGAACCACACCGCCGTCTCCTCCGTCCCAATCGGGCGCTGGTGGCCCAATTTGCCCACTGCCGCTCGCGAGCTTGACTCGCACGTGGCGGGCTGGTGGGGGAGACGTGAACTGTCACTCGAGAGGAACCGACGAGCGGACCGACCTGGCCAAAATCCTTAAAACGTTGGCGCCGCTGAGACCACGGGGCCGCGCTATTTTATTCACCCCCCGCGTACGTTGACTGCGTAACCACGCGAACGAAACCGGCTCCGTCCGTGGAGCCGCCCGTCTACGATCGCTGCGCGCCAGGATGCCCACAGCGGTGCGGCGCAGTGCGTGCGAAGGAGCGACACAACGAAGAAGAAAGGCAACTTGGCAGCCAACACCGCCGTTATAGCACGCGGACGGTACGTTGGAAAGGCGAGTGAAACGAGAAAAAAAATATCATAATGGCTGTCAATGTTTCGGCTGACAGCCCTTCAGCAGGGCTTCTCAAGAGCACGCATTGAGCTTCCGACCTTTATTTTCCACACCGCGTCTACCATGAGATTTAAAAAAAAAGAAATCACGTGGTTTCCACAACCGTGCTATAATTATAATTAATCACAAAACACCAAAGAGAAAAAAATATATAAAAAAAAACGTTTCCAATATTAATCTTGGCACACACTTCCCTTAACGACTACTGTACGTCGTTTTTTGTTCCCTTAACCGTATGAAGAGTGCACGATTTGTGAAGGTGGAAGCCGTACGTTACAACAACAACAAAAAATCCTCCACAAATCTTCAGCTCTGCTTGACGCCGAGTTCACTCCGCACAGAGACACCTTCGGTGGTGGTGACCCACACTGCCACTGGCGACAAGCTGCTCGTCAAACGCAAATTGCTCGCCTGAGTACATCGCTCGGACTGTTAACACAGTTAATTTGGCAGCGCTCATCATAAAACACATCACCAGCTCATAACACATCTCTGCGCTGGGTCAATGACCTTTGAATAGAACATCGCGCTGTTCCTGCTGGCTGTTTCGTGCCATTATCTCGATGCAAATGTGAAGTCGCTGTACGGTTGTCGCGGTTGTGCCGTCCGGCTCTCCGTTGTGCTTTCGCGTGTTGTTCAGCGCCATGTCCGACGTTTCCCACGCGCTGGGAGCTCCTGCTTCGGGAGCTGAAGCTCCCAGGGAGACACCACCGGACGTCATGCCAAAAAAGAAACGAATCACGTCTGCATTAACCACATATGCCTGTGGTGAACATGCAAACAAAAAACATGCTCTGCCTTTGAAACTGATTGGTCCACACCAGAGACGGCTTTCTTTCGAGCCTCGTCTCAAACGGTGTTAGACCAGAGGACGCCAAAAGGCGAACAGCACAAAGACAACGCCACTATTAGGATATTGAGAGCTCAGGTTGAGCAGCTACATCATGGGACCGGTTAACACATTTAAAAGCTGTTTTATTGCCAGAAAGGGTAGAACTTATTCTTATATTTTGATATTGGCAAGGGAGGTCCCATGATGAAGAGCTACAGCGCTGCACGAGAACGAACGGAGAGCTGTTACGTCGCCTTAAAGCTGGCGATGATGATGATGCTGAAGCAATGACTGAGCGAATCGCACGCGATCCAATTAATTTCAGTGCCCACAGACATCGCCCAAGTGTGAAGGGTTCTAAAAGGTGGGAGATTGACTTCCTGAATTGACTGCCGCCCGCTTGGGCGCCAGGGCATTGTGTGTGTGCGCGTGTGGGGCGGCGGGGGGGGGAGGGAGGTCTGTTAGCGATGATTAGCACGGGGTCCCACAACAAACCCCAGCAGGCACAGCCTCCCTCCGCGATGAAGGCTCATTATAATCACTCGCAAGAGAAGTCGTTGCACCCCCTCCCCCACCCCCCACAGCAATGCGTGGTCCCCGAAATCGTGAAACGATCTCCCCGTGTTGGGAAAACACGGCCTCTTTATTACCTGCTTCGGCGCCGTAATTGGCACACGCACAGAAAATAATAATAAAATTGGCCGAAATGCATGTGTGAAATATTTCACGTTTGGACACATCGGTAGACTGTGGGGGGTCGGGAGGGGGGATTCATTCGACAGTGCTGTCTGTCGAATTACACGACTGGGAAAAGATTAAATTAGTGGATATGAAACACACGGGAAGAATATGAATCATAGCGCTCGTCCACGCAACCAATCTCTATGTACATGCCCTGGATATATATTAAGACGAGGGAGAAAACATCTTGTTTTTTCAAACCAAAATTATCTATATAAGCCGAGAAACTAAATGGTATCGTTTTTCTTCAGCAGACACTCCTTGTGTCGCGTGCTGCTGTGATTTATTCATTGATTTCACAGACATGTTATGATTATAACTGTCATTAGATATCCGTCGACAAACTATAAAGCATGCTAACGTGTGTAATGTAGCGCTCAGAGACACCGTCTTGTTCAGTTATAAGTATATTTATTGTGAATAAAGTCCGCGGACGCCACTGATAATTTAACGAGTAACCGCGAGTTGCCTATATACAGCTGGGTAACTTCTGTGACTCTACGCGGCGCTTTCCACGTAGCTGGCTGGCTACACAGCAGCGGACGCGTAGTCGTCACGGAGACAATATGTAACTCGAGCCTTCCAAGACGACAAGATGATGAAGATGACCCGCTCCAAGATGACGATGGCGGCGATGACAGCTCATTGGTTCCCCCCACAGGAGCAGCAGCAGCAGCAGCCCAAAACCCTGTTCCACGCCGACTTTTATCCACCCCTCGACCCGGACAAGGCCCCTTTCCCCCGAACACTCTCTCACCTCATCTGGGCCTGTCTGTCCCTAGATCAATGATTACACTGGTCAACACACTTTTCTGGCATAAGGTATTCCAACGGTTTGAAGGTAATTTTGGGGTGCTGATTCCAGATCTGTCTATCACATCAGGTTTTTGAGATATCAAATATTGCATTTTCAATAAAAACTGCAGAAAAATATTTTAAAAATGTGGATATCTACATAAAATGATATTATAAACACACTTTCCTAAAAATACAGCACCATATTTTAACACTAAAGCAGTCACTGACTCGCAACAACTTGCAATCATAAGTGACAGAGTTAATTTCGGGTAAAATAAATGAAAATGGGGTATGCCGATAGCATACAAATGATGTGATAGAGCAAATCTGAGATCAGATTTGGAATCAGCACCCTGAAATTAGTCTAAAACAGCTGCAAAAGTCCAGGCCAGAAAAAATGTTTTTTTTTGTTGACCAGTGTTATTTACGACCAATTATGCCCTGTGCTTATCATTAACGCGACCCTGTCAGTGCCCGTCACTTCAATTAGTAACCACGGCCACGAGGAGCTGCACTGTCCTTACATCGCACGTACTGTCCCTACAGATGTATCATATTTGCAGCTAGTAGGCATTTTTTAAGCACACATTCAAATTTGTCTGTGCTCATGATTCTATAGCAATTATCAGCCATGACCTACGCACTGCTGTATGAAGGCCTCCTCAAGCTGTCGCCATCTATCACGGTGTTGGGATGCAACACTCCATCTAGCTCCTGCACGCGAGCTGATTTCATTGCTCCATCTCTGCGATAGATGTCCTCCAGGGTATACTCCTTCCTTTGGCTACACATATAAATTGGTCGCGTCGATTATTGAGAACAAAATATCAGAATATTTACAGGCCAGCCAACGATATGAGCAAGTTGGGTCCAGCATAGGTTTCTCTAACCATTGACCGTATACATAATGGTGGATATCCAACCATTATCTGCTCTATTGATCATATAAACAACTTTTTTTTAAATAAAAATAACCAGAACTTTAATTGTATTCGAAACCCACTAATGGTATCAGTGCGCCGGCATATTATGAATTTCAGGACGGAAATAATTACCAAAGCTAGACATTTTGTTAAGTTCAACTGCCTAAAGTAAACATTTGACATGCCACTGCAGGGTTAGGCCCTCTAAACCTGGTCCCTGCAGGTCACTGCCATGGGTGAGAGGGCATCTGACGATGGCGGTGCAACACGGCAGGACAAGTAGGGGCCCTCTCTCTCGTTTCGTTGCCGATATTATGCCACGTCTGGCATGGCCACTCGCTAAATAACGGAGCCGTTTGTGAGATTTCCACAAGTGTACTCAGTGGTGGCAGTTGTGGAAATTTTCGTGTGGTTGTAAATGCTCACATGGAAGCACACAAGGACATATACAACCTCACATTTTTATTAAAATCCAATATTAAAACAACAATTTTTTATGGGACAAAATGAAAAGCGCCAGTTGCTTCCCTTGGCATTTGTCCACTAAGCGTCTCGATTTCTCCAACATGCGTATTACTTCATAAACAAATAATGGAGCGAAACGATTTGACCGATTTAACTTTTTTTTAATATCCCATCGGCAACATCGCCGTTTGCTAACATCTCACGGCTCTAGCGACGGGCGTCTTTAGAAACACGAAGTGCCAGAGTGAGTCCAAGCAACCTTTGGGAGTCGCTCTAACCAACAACCAAAATGAAAACGCAATGTCTGTGATGTGCAGTTATTCAAGGTTCCATGTTTGAGTAAAGTCCACGATACATTTTCCAAATGTTGCAAATGGAGTTTGGTAAATGATTATTACTGCCATTGGAATGGAAATGCGATGGAGACCACACATTTCCCATAGCAGGTAAGGCCCACTGAGCCATATCGCTCTTTTTTAGAAGCGACCTGACGACAAAGGGATCGCCCAACGAAGTGGCCCGTTCATGTCGACATTTTCTCGCAGCCAAATACTCTAAAGCGGAGAAGAATCCACGCGACCACGAGGGAGAGACACGCAAACTCCAAATATACAGGCTTCAGGGTCGGGATCAACCCCACGACTTCCTGCATACGAGGCGAGGTAGTTCACATCTCGCCACCGCGGCGCCAAATTGGCAGCGGCATCTGGTATCGGTGACAAAGAAAGCACAGAGCAGACTCCACCGAGCACCATAATTGCGCTCATCATATACTGTAGAAAAATATTATTATGGAGAGGTATATTTTATTCTGGAGGAAGATAGTAAGCAACAATCTGCCCGTGATTGGCCCTTCCATATCCATTGCGTTCTTTGAGAAGCAAGGTATTTTTGGGGCAATTTTTTGAGTCGTAGCACGCATTTATTGACCATATTTTTTCCCTCAGACGTACAATCAACCGTAACCTAAATCATTGGTCGACTATTTTTTTTGGGGGGGGGGCTGGGGTGACCCTAAAACCACTTGGCCTCATTTAGTAATTTTTTCTCAATGCTATATCAGCAAGTTTAAAATATACAGCTGTTGAAAGTGCAAAAATAACCGTAAAGGGAAGTTACTGCTTTCCGTGATATTTATTGCAATATGAGGTACATTTTTAAATGCCACACTTGACGTCTCTAAAATATTGTTCAACTGCAAACACAAAACGCCCGCTTACGCGACGCCCCCAATAACGACTATTTTGATTCACAACAAAACACTGGAAGAAAATAAAAGCCGGTTGAGTTTATTAGAGTGGAGCTGGCGGTGGGTGGGTTTTTGGGGGGGGTGCGAAAAGTCCGCACAGTGCAAGAGTTGAACATTCCATTCAAAACTTTAAAACTGTACGAAAAAATATAGTGTTTTTTTTTATTTACCGCGCACAATGCTTAGACGGCCTCTTCAAGGCGCGCACAGAAACGCTTCAATGTTGCGCGAACCGCGCGCTAAGAGACGGAGTGGAAATTGCTCGACCCCCCCCTCCTGTCATCCCCTCCCCCCGCTACCTCCTCCTCCTCCCCCCCCCCTCCGCCTCCCCCACATTTAATGAGCGGCGTCGTGAACATGACGCACAAAAGTGCTGAACGCTGCATCTGTCGTCCGACGCTCACGGTTCCGTCCTGCAAGGCAGACGCCGGTGTCTCGCCGCCAGGTTGACTTTTGTCCTAATGTGGTTGCGCCACCGTGAAAATTGAAATCTTCCGAAAATTGAAGGTTGAAATCCAGCCTTGTTTTCTTCATTTTTTTTCTGTCTGTCAAACTGGGTGGGTGGAGGGGGTGAAATTGCATCGTCCGCACAGGCACCTGACCGCGGCCCGCATCACGTGGGTAACGATACGTGGAAATGCGACGCAAATTAAAAAAAACACACACAACGGTCTCTCGTGATGTAAACATCGAGTTCATATTTGCGTCCCGAATTAGAGGAAAATTTACGGTGCGATTAAACGCGCGCAAGTGAGTCGCTAGTGTCGATTGCTGCAGGCAAATTGCGATGTCACGCCCCGATCTCCCTCCGTCAACCTCCATCCCAGTCGACAATAGCATTACGCATCTCATAACTTGCCATAAGGGTGGCAGAGCCTCCACTAGACGGAGCCCTATAGAGCCCCTCTAGAAGAGGGTAATTTTGTCTACGTTCCAAGCTGGTCCGCCATCGAATAAGAGGTGGGTGTACCCACACACTTTGGCCCACCACACCGGACCAGCCGATCTACTTAACTTTGGCGAATTCATCTCTTTAGAACTGCCTTGTGTTCAGTTTGTTGTCATTCCCACGCACCTCCGATTAGCACGATCGGCTGCGTACGGTGCGAAAGAAGTTCAACATACATGGGAGAACAAAACTGGGGGAGTTTAAAATACTTACAGCATCGTTTCACCTACCGTGCCAGAACATTAAATCGAACCGGCGACCTCTGTAATTTCCAGTCCAGTGTGCTAACCGCTATACAGCAGCAGCAGCTCAATCTCCTAACTCACCGTAGCTAATACAATGTAACCCTTTCCCGTTCCGAGACGACTGCAAGTGGCAGGGTAAACGCTCAATCTGGGAACGCGCAAGCGGTTCAGCGTTAAATGTATTAGCAGGGGCATAGCGCCGTCGTTTTTAAGGGTTTTGTGCTCACCGCAGAGAACTGTAGCGACGCGCCCACCCTCCCGCATGGCTTTGCGGGAGCCTCGGTACCAATACAGTTATTTAAGTTTTCTTACGATTCTATTGCACCTCTCCCCACATCTGCGGTTGCACAAACCCTACAACGTGTCTCTCGACATCCAGGGCACCGTGCTGCCAAACACGTTTGGCATTGACGCTGGAAAGGAGCGGGGTGGTTGTGCATATTCGCGTGTGCGCTCGGACACGCGCTCGTATGTGCACCAAGCGTGATAGATTATTATTTTAATCAAAGGTCAGGTTGCGTAATGGAGTAAGGCATTACACCTTAAACTCCTATGTTTGCGTTGGCTAATTAGCGCTCCGTATCCGATAGCTTCGGTCAAATTACTCGACTCTCAGTCGCGCAGCGTTTCAGGTGCATCCTCCGCGCGCTCCGTTTCAGCTCTGACCTTGAAGACACTGCTACTCCGCTCTTGCACATAACGTGGCATTTGCTGTACATGGGGAAATTAGTGCGCATGCGCAGCCTTCAGATATCAGTGTATCATGCTAAGAGGACGACACTTTTTTTGGCGTCTAAGCGACCGTGCAAATGGGATTTTTCCTCCACGATTTAGTTGCGAAATGTGACCCCCCCCCCCAAAAAAAAAACCACTCAAATGTACAATCGCCATCGCCTCTACCCTCGCTGTCACTTTCGCAGGATATTCCAAATCGAGACCGAGCAGACCCCGCGTCTCGTTAATGAGGACCAACCATCTCGTCTGCGTCCACGAATGACAATTTGAAAGCAACAAGCCAAATTTCGATTTAAAGCTTTCGTGACTGCAGGGATTCATCTTCTTGGTTCTTTCGGTAAAGTCATGTGGAATGGAAATAATAAAATAATACAAATAAAACATAATAAAATAATTCTCACGACGTTTCGGGCACAACGTAAGCAGCCGTCCTCAGGTGAAGAAACGCCCGCACCTGTACCGCCACGCACGCCGATCGCTGCGCGCTTGTGCTGTCCTTGCTGACACGAGCGGCGCTCGTGCTGACACGAGCGGCGCTCGTGTCAGAGAAACTGACCGAACCTCTCAGTCTGTGTGAAATCGGGCGAGAATTTACAACAAGAACAACACAATTGGGCGATACTCGACAAAATAAGCAATGGGAGAGAGAAAAATAAATAAGGATTCAATATTATTCATAAATATAAAATGAAGAGGAACGATTTTTTTTTTCAACCGATGGAATTCAGACAAATATGTTACAGTATTTGTTTGAATTGGCCGCTTCACATTTTAATTTTATTTTCGTAACCTACATACATAAAGTAATGTACGTGTTTTTTTTTTCTTTTTTAAAGACAGATTGTCTATAAGAGTGTGCTCTATATTTACCCTGAAAGGCCTCGCTTGGGCTCAAGATTCTTTCTTTGGGAGGTTCCTGCAGTGGCTATTGCTTGTCCAAGTCCACGCTAATGAGCGTTTGGCTTGCGGGTAGAAACCCGAGTGCCCGGAGAACACCCACATCGGCGAGGAGGGTAACACTGATTTAAGCATCTACTGCTGCCCTGCGATCCTCTGGCCACCTCACAGTCCGAACCTACGACGCCTTGGGTATTGGCAGGCAGTATTCCATGCAAGCACTGGCCATGCTCAAGGAAGCTCAGTTTCTGAGAGCCAAACGAGACCGGGTGCAATCTTGATTTGAAGCTTTCGTGACTGCAGGAATCCATACTCCGAAAGAACCAAAGAGTATAGAGACCGGGGGCGTTCAGGGTGATTTCGCCAAAGGCAAACGAATATCTCACAGTGAAGGGCACCGATGATTTCATGCAAAATAAACAAACAGCTCAACACAATTTTCAAAAGCCACTGCCAACGCAGCATCACCACATTCTAATTTGTTAAATGCCAAATAAGCTGGACAAGCAGAGTGTTTAGCAGAAGACTCTGACTTTGCCACGTTATCCGCACACGTATTATTATTTTTGTTTTTGCATCAGCACATTTCGCGCATTACTGTTGAAGCTGCAATTTGGCAACAGAAACAAAAGAAAGTTAAATTTGCAACGGCGACCACATTTTTAATAGCAGTGGGCAATAATAAACCAGAGCTGCGAAATTTCGGTTACTCAACTCTCAGCGCAGTGTTCTCTCCCTGCTGCGCAAGATGACCTTGAAATGCAAAAACAGTAACTCGGTTCGAAGGTTAAGACGCCACTTTTGGCAGGGAGTAATCCTTGCGACAAGCGTCGTCACAACCTTCTGCGACAATAAGTACCCTTGCTGCAAAGAGGTGCAAAATCATAACAGGAAATCCCAGAATGCTTTGCACGTCCAGCTCACATCACAAATCCTGCATTCCTGCACAGTGCCCATGCTGGGTGTGCTGAAAGTCAAGAATAAATGAGTGGCAGCCAAGGGGAGAATATATGCCCAACAGTCGTCCGCCGCGGAGATGGAGCGATGAAATCCGCTGGCATGCAAGTGCTCGGTGGATTATCACATCGCAGGGAGATGGCGACGGCTTGAGGAAGCCTTCATCTAGCAGCGGTTTAATCAAGGCTTATGGTGATTAGGTCTAGGATAACTACCAGCTCCAGAGAGCGTAACACGTGGTGTTTTGTTTTAGGCATCAGCAGTAAAGCGGAGCCATCACGTGCATGCTGTTGCCATTGCTGCCATGAGTTAAGTGATGTTTTATTTCCAACATTTGCTCTCGCTTCATGCTTACTGGGACTCGTCAATCGTGTGTTGTCCTTCCCCCGCAACTCCGCTTAGCACAGTTGGCTACGTACGGTGCGAAAGAAGTTCAACGTACATATAATAACGCTAATGAACGTGAAACTTAACTTGTCCTGCTATTGCCCAAAATGGAGTGGTCCAATTTGTCCTCTTTTCTGAGTAGGTGTCTTATCACGGGTTGCGTGCGTTATCAATGCAGGAACGGCGATGTCATCTTCACATGCAAAACATGCATTGTTGTCTAAAGCACCTCGTTTGAGTCTACAGTACTGCATTGTCATTTAGAATGTCTCTTCTCGGCATCTCAGTGGCTAATGGGTTATCCCGCCAGCTGCGAAAAGTACGTGATTGAAGTTTTTTTTTTATGCGTAGAAATGCACAAAACAACGCCCACGTTAATTTCACCGGCTGAAGCGTCGGAAACTCCTCAACTGATCCCATGATGTTTTCCCAACTCTGCCAATCGGCGCCGTGCCACGAGAGAGATACTCCGCTCGGAACTCTCGCACGCAAAGAAGTGCAACTCCCCGTGATAGAACATGGTCCGCGGAAGGAGACATCGCAGAACTGCTTCTGAAATATTTTCAAGTGACCCTTTGTCCCGAAGCAGGGGGCAGTGCTTTCTCAGCCGCCCTGCTACAAATAATGTCCATGGCATCGCAGTCAAACCGATAGTTTTAATTTCCATTTGTGATATTGAGTGCACAATGAAATTGAATGCTTTGGGGGGTTTTTTTGGTACAGCCAGCCTGAGACCATTAACTCGCTACACTTACGAACATTGGTGAATCACGGGTGGCCTGCCCAGATTTCAAAACCCACGATCGCTCAGCAGCTCAACGCTCTGATGATCTCTGAGCCACCCGGCCTCCTTCCACACTGGAGACTTTTAATTGTCGGGCCAGCCTGGCTGTCGCCGGCAGTGACGAGCTACGGACGGGTGTCGAACGCCTCGTGGCAAACGACAACCCAGATTCCCAAGAGCAGTCGGGGGTTCGGCCGGGCTCAGCTTTGCCGGACAAACCAGATTAGTCCTCCGCCCCCCACTAATTACTCAGCCGTGTAGTGGCGGAGCATGTAAAGCGCATGCGCAAGCACACACTCGCTTGTAGCCAACGCGGACAGACAGGCACTCTCCACGATGCGGCGGGGTACACGGGCAGGCGACAAGGCGCACTTGCTGCCACTTGTCAGGAAAGTCTGGACGACAGTCTCGAGGGCCGTAAACAAACGGGATCGCCGTACGCTCCGCGGCGTGCGGCCCGATAGCTTCCTTTAACCATGTTTTCTACTATTTGGACAGTGCCACTCGTCCTGTTGACGATAGGGAACGATGGCAGACGGCAGCTTTTGGAGCCGTAACGCATTGCTCGACTTATTGGGGTACCTCGTGCGAACATCACAACTCTTTTGTGTTTCACCAGATAAGGCCCACTGAGCCGTATAGCTGTTTCAGAAGCGACCTGGCCACAAATGATAGCTCAACAAAGTGGCTTGTCGTCACGTGGAAATGTACAGGATTCAAATAACTCTAAAAAGCGTGTTTCTAGGTGTGGAGGGAAAACCCGGAGGACCCCCGAGAAAAATCCACGCGACCACGGGAAGAGAGACACGTAAACTCCTAATATACAGCAGGCGTCAGGGTCAGGATCGAACCCATGACCTCCTGTGTACCAGGCGAGATCTGTGGAACATGGTGCCTTTGCTATGATGGAGCAGAAGTTATGGAGCGGTGTGCCTGAGCGTATCCCTGCATTGACGAGCGTATAT
The DNA here is from genome assembly GCF_964198595.1 of Lampetra fluviatilis. Taxonomy (NCBI): domain Eukaryota; kingdom Metazoa; phylum Chordata; class Hyperoartia; order Petromyzontiformes; family Petromyzontidae; genus Lampetra; species Lampetra fluviatilis. The sequence goes on along the minus strand of NC_136278.1, from coordinate 3,446,410 downwards.
GAATCCAAGAGCAGACACCTGGAGACAAAGTGTTTTCAAATTAGCTCATGAATAATTTGGTTATGTGCAATGTACGAGGAATCAGATAAGATACTGAATATGTATTTCATTATATTGAAGTTTTTTGTACGATTTTTTGTACATTCATTGGTTGTCGCTGTTGTTTTGTTTGAAGATAGTGGGCATTTGCTTCACGTGGTTAAGATGTCTTGGGTGAATTTTGAATTGCAATGACACGTGGAGGCCGTTTTCAAATAATACGTTATGATGGCGGCTACGACGGAGACAACTTGCAAATGCACTCACACGAGACACGCCGACTCAAATCAGGATTCTTTCACCACCCATGGTGAGAGAATGAGTGGCGCCAGGATACTTTCCGATGACATTTTTTAATAAAAATAAAACCATTCCCCCCCCCACCCCCATCAGCTCTCGCCAGCAGCGCCTTTCACACGCGCACACCCCACCACCACATGTGCAGGAATACAAGTCCCAGATCAGAGAATCCAAACATCCGTTATCTTCAACCAGGCAAGGCTGTTTACACAAGCCCTCGAAGAAAAAAAACACATGCACCCCCCCCCTCCTCCTTGCCCTCCCACTGCCCACTGCAGCCGCTTAATCCCAACCCTAGAAAGACAAACGTCTTCTGACCACCGACGCAGATGGGCCCAGCACCAGGCAGGACGCCGGGACATGAGACGGTGAGGGGCGCGCGGCTTAAGGAGAGGGCTTAGGTCGAATTGAAATTTCTGATATTTGACCTCAGCCGATGCTATCTCAATATCGCGCTGCCCGAAGCCATTGACGCTGCCCTGCACCTCGACACGCCGCGCTGGGGTTTCTTTATTTATTTCATTTTGGGAGGAGAAGGTTGCGATTGTTGAAGAGAGAGGCTAGAGGGGGGCAACAAATATTTTCTTGTCATAACTGCATTGGATAAAATTGGACCAAAATTGGCGCGCGTGCTTTGTATATTATGCCATACAGTATGTGAAAAGGTCATTTCTTCCATTTGAATTTTTTCTTTTTTATGCATCTTCTGGACCATGCCCCTAATTGAGAATTACCATAATCGCCCCATTATAAGACATGCTTTTTCCGCTATACTTTTAAACAAAAGTTCAGGGTGAATCTTATAACCGTTGGGTGTGTGTTTATGAACAAACGTGTACTGTATAAGTGTATTGACATCGGGCCCACGTTTGCGGTGTCTCTTACTTTTCCAGAGCGACTTACCATCCGTAGAATAAATTCACGGAAATAATGTAGTTTGCCATCTTTGTTATGGCTATATAAATGTTATGCTAAAGGTTCGGATTGCAAACGAACTCAATAAAGGACTCTCTCTTACACACACACACGTTTACAAAAGTGAATACGCTATTCGTAGGAACGTCCAGGATATTTTAGAAAATTGGGCACAAAGTGGACTGCACTGCCAACGGATCGCACAGCGTTCTTGCAACAGAAGTCAATTCCAATTTAAAGCTTTCGTGACTGCAGGGATTCATCGTCTTGGTTCTTTCGGTAAAGTCACGTAGAAGGAAAATAATAAAATAATAAAAATAAAACATAATAAAATAATTCTCACGACTTTTCGGCCACAACGCAAGCAGCCGTATTCAGGTGGATTCAGACTCTGTCTACTTGACAGATCTGTCCTCCACCTGAAGACGGCTGCTTGCGTTGTGGCCGAAACGTCGTGAAAATTATTTTATTATGTTTTATTTTTATTATTTTATTATTTTACTTCTACGTGACCGAAAGAACCAAGACGAGAAGTCAATTCTTGAAGACCCCCAGGTCACCCTCTGCTTGGGGTCCACTGATTGACTTCACAATGGACCCGTGGAACAAAAGGGTTAATAATTCAAGAAACTAGTCTTCATTTGGGAGATTCCTCGAATATCACTGGAAGTCACTCCATCCTACTGCAGACAATGACCGCTGCCCTCTGCCCCATTCTTTCTTCCTGAGCACCAGGAGTGAAAGCCTCCAACGCAGGCACTGCCCACTCCTTCACTGCCTGTGCCTTCCATCACAAACATCAGCTGGGTAACTCATCTGCATTTGATATATATATCCTCGTATGTTTATATACTAGTGCAATAGTGGTAGCTTATATCTGCTTCATGTTTCTGTAACTTTTTCCCCCCCAAAAGTATGTTCTTGAACAAACGATTCAGCTACACACAGAGGGCATGTATGGGAAAAGGCACCAGTATAGAACACAATGCCAAGTACAATGATTCCCACCAACATTTGACGTTGCTGTGTGTTTCGATTAAATGTCTCCGTAACTTATTTTTTTATTGTACTACGCTGAAGGGAATTCATAATGTTAACATTGATTTATGCTTGTTGCAATATTTTTCATTTCTCATGTGATGCAGTTGCATTACGGCTGCATTCTATTGGCTTCGTCAATTTGTTTAGCTTTTGTCATTTAGTTTACCCGGGTGACGCTTGCAAATGAGACTATCCTTACAGCTTGAGATCCGGTTTGAACAAAATAAACTCACCACGCAAATGTTAACCTGCGCCGATGCAGAATCTGCTTGTAAGGTAAATGTGAATGTGCTCCGCCACAGAAACGCATATGCGACATCATCATAATTGTCGTCATCGGCAGCATAGTCATCATCGTGATCATCGTACGTAGCTGCATCATCATCAGCCTCACCTTCGTCATCAACACTTGCAGGAAAAATACACAACACGCGTGGAAAAATATTGAAGACTTCATGATATCATGAGGTGGAGCAGTGGTTAGAGTATTTGGCCGCTATAAATGTCCACGTGATGATAAGCCACTTCCCTGAGCTATCATTTGTGGCCAAGTCGCGTCTGTAAGAGAGTCGTATAGCTCAGTGGGCCTTACCTGGTAAAACAAAAAAAGTTCTGTTTAGTTCGCGCACACGTGTTGACCCGAGTTTGATTCGGGGACGTGATTAACGTCAGTGGCAAGTGTTGTCTGAATTTGTACTGAACGACCCTCTTTCCCAACCCATGCTGAGCATGGTGGTGAAGTATGGTCAAACAACACCCATGACCAACACGGTGTGGGGAAGGTTGCCTTCATCCAACAGTCGATTGACAGAGCACTGCGAGTTATCTTTGAGATAACAATCATATTGTGTGTCTAATATTTGTTTGCCTAAATTGGAAATGTGCCAGTTCAAGAAGATTACATGTGACTGTATACACTACATAAAGATTTACTTATCAGTTGCATTGATTAATGTCAATGTCAATATCCACATCTCTGGTCTTCAAGGATTATGATCCAATTCGTAAACATGTATTACGCATTTGAACATACCTTTCAGTGAAAAAATTGAAATAATTAAAACAACACGGTAATTTAATGCAGAGCATAAAACCAATAATCTCGTGATGCAATAAATACATCTTAGCCGCTGCACTTGGGCTTGACTTGATGCTTGAATCCTGCTGTGGATGTCCTCTTGGGTGTATTTCCCTCCTTTGTCTGCCACTCCATCCGATGTCTCGACCACCAGCCATCATCCCAACAAGTGAACTGTCCTGCCGAATCTCCACTCAGAGATGGTGACGGCTTGGGAACGCCTTCATCCCACGGTGGATAGATCAAGGTTGATGATGATGATAGCTAAATAGCTCACTGCAGAATCGTATTCCATAAATATCAGGGTAAATACGTTTCAATATTGTATATCACTCCAAACTTCAGCCACATCCAATCTGACTGTATTGGATGCACCCAACAATACATACCTCCACAAAATGTAAACCACCAAAATGACAACCCACTCCCCCCCCTCCCCGCCAAAAAAAGATCTACACCCTTGTTGCTGCAATGTCCTTTCGAACAAGAACGATGCAAGTGCCCAAAATCTCGACTCCCACACCGCAATTTCCGACCGACGACAACGACGACGACTCCCTTTGCAAGCGGGGCCGTCCGTGCTTTGCTCTCCTTTTTATCCGCCCCCCCCCGCGTATTTGACGAGCGACATCGGGGAAACAAGGCGGCTCTGTGTTGTCTCAACAAGGAGCCCCCCGACCCCCTTGCAAGCAAGGTAAAGGGCTCTTCAGCTCTCAAGCTGCGCCCTGCCGCCGCCACACAAACGCGCACGCAGCGCCATCCGTCAGGGGCACGAGAACTTTTTTTTTGAGCGGCAGCTGTGGCACCTCGCCGGCTCCCCGTGGGGGGAGGAGTAGGAGGAGGGAGGAGCGGTCGGTGGAGGCTTGGAAGGGTGGGTTCCTCTCGCTGTTTTCAACTCGCGCTCCTCCCCCCAGCAGGAACAAAAAAAATGTACCCCCACAGAGCGCTCTTGTTGAGAGTTCACGGGGTTTGGAGTGCAACACACAAAGCGAAAGGGGGCTTCGGGGAGCCAAGAGACAACGATGTCACTCAACGCCAAAGCGCGCGTCGAGTCGGGGTTTTGAGAAGGGATCATTTAAAGATTGAGAGACGAGGTGGAGACGGTGCCGGGGTTTCGTTGTTGTTAAGAAGCGCACAGAACGTCGTGAGAATTGTATTTTATTAGGTTTAATTTTTTTATTATTTATTTTATTTTATTATTTCGCTTCTACGTGACTTTACCGAAAGAACCAAGAAGACGCACAGAATGTGTCGGTGAGGAGCGAGTGTGCGTACCGCCACTCGCTCACGTCTCTCTCCCCCCCCCCCCATGCCCCCCCAACCTCACGCTCCGTCTCTGCATCGTGAGTACGAACACGCGCCGTGCAGACGAGCGCGAGGCTGACTCACTGTGTTCACAAGCGGCGCTGCTGCTGCTGCTGTTGATGTACCGCCGTAACCACCACCACCACCAACCACCATGCCTCTGGTCACCATCCAGACTCTCCGTGCCACTTCAAACAAACGCGGGGCAAAAATTACCCTCGCCCAGAATTTTATAACGAAAAAGAAAAAAATGCTCAAATATATATATAATAGTCAATCGTGCGAAGCGGGGGGGGGGTGCGTCATTATCTGAAATGCTCCCCAAGGCTGGTCAACCACAGCAAGCTATAACAAAAAAATTGGGAGCCTTTAAAGGTTTACAGCTCACAGGAGAGACCATGAACACTGCTCTTTTGTTTTACCTGGAAAACTGACTCGTTTCTGTGCACATGTAACATGCAATTAATTACGCACGCTTTTGGCATACAATAAAACATATGCTATGTGCCATTGCCATGACCGGCTACCTTTAATATAGCGTTCAATTGTGAACAAAATAAACACTCCTGATGCCATCCCATGCAGCTGGAATGCATTTCACACTCGCACACGTACCCTCATTCTCGTCACTCGTTCTCTCCTTTGGTTGGTTATCACCTCCTCTAATGCCCCCTCTCATGTCGAGTTCCCGGGCTGTTATTCTTTCATTAGTATTGTCAACAAACGTTTTTTTGTGGATTGTTATCCCATCCAGAGATGCGCCCTGCCCCAAACTCTCGCTTTTGCTCAACAGCGGTGCAATCAATGAACTCCCCAGAATGTGTTTCAAACGCAGTGAAATACACCGTTGCCCCATGCAAGTGGCATTGCGTGGGGATTTGCAACTGGGAACATACAAAAAGTGTCAACGCAAAGTCGTTTGCAAAGCCTACCGAATACAGCCAATGTATTATTCATCCTGGTATAATAATTACGGCTGCGATTGAATAAAAGCATGTTTTCCTGAACTTTGCTTATATTCCAAGAGGGCCCCATCCCATTTACTAGAACTCAACTTTTTCCTTCCAGTCGTTTAGCGCTCTTATATATATTGAATTTCTCCATGTTCATATTGCGGCGACACAGGGGGTTTGAACTCGGTGACCTGCGTTCGATTCCAGGCCACAGCAAGCAACAGTGGCAAGCGAGGTCTGAAAAAGTTCTGGACTTTGCCTCCTTCCTTAGCAACCCACAATGACCAGTGGGGAAGTATGGTCAAGCAGCCCCCATTACTGATATGACATTGGGAATGTCTTCATCCACCAGTGAATTGATAAAGGGTTGTAGATTTTAAAAAAAACATTAACACTAAACAAAATGCGAAATCTATATGCAGTGTACACGCATACACATTGTTAATGTCAAGTCAAAGTATACCCTTAATCAAGTGAGCATTGGTCATGGAAATTCCACATCCATAGTGCGTTAAGTCACAGACACCATGGAGGAAGTATTCTCTTTTACTCATTCCTTCACAGCCTTAGGGGGCAGCCAACACGCCGCCAGACCCACAGCTTGAAGATGGTGAAGATCACGATGACGGCACCACGAGTTCCATTCCAGATCGCAGCGGCCCCAACTGTGAGTCGGAGCTCGCCTTTTATCCTGCCCAGCGTGGCCCAGCCCCCTCACCCCTCTGGATCCCCCAGATGGCCCCGTGCCTTGCCCACAGGTGCAACTGGTAGAACGGGCTGTTAGCCCCAATGCAATTGTCTACCAATCTCCCAGCGGCATGCGCTCCAGTGACTCATTCCACGTCACTACACATGGATCAATATTCCCATGGGGCAACCCCCAATGGCTTTCTGATCAAGCAAAGCAGCCTTCTTATGTGGCGCTGATGGGCGCCGATGGCTTGAATTGACCCCTTTCTAGGATTTGAGCCCATGCTCTGTTATAGGTAGCTTCCCTGGTCCCATATATAACGCCATGGGCTTTATGGTCACTTAGGGGCCGTCCATAAATGACATCACGCGTTTTGGACGATTTTTGACCCCCCCCCCCCCTCGTCACACGGCGTCACAAATAGTCAGACCCCCCCCTCAAATATGACGTCACAAAGCTCTGCTCCCCCCCCCCCCAAAACCATATTTCCATTTTGAAAATAAAACATGCTTCAAATCGCTTTAAACTATTGTCATTGTAGTGCGTATTTAATGTGGCGCTTCACTCTGATGTTGTAGGAGAAAATATTTATTAAAAAGTCTATTTAATTAAGTAGAACGTGTTGTCTATATTTATTTAAAGTTGCGCATTTTTATGTGACGTCACATTTCTCAACCCCCCTCCCCCCCCCCCCAGGTGCGTGACGTCATTTATGGACGGCCCCTTATGAAACCCCGGTTATGCTTACCAATTGAAACTCAAAGTCTCATTTGGTCCTCACCTAACAAAACAAAGGTAGCCGCGAGCTATGATGCTGCATTGCCCAGCTGAGCTGCATCCTGGCCTTGCATGCACACCACGACTGCTCATAACACGCGACTCAATCTCACGGTTGTGCTTGGCACAACGGACCTTGGAAATTCACCTCCAGAAATAACACATTAATCTGACTCCGCGGCAAAGGGTAAACTCGTGCATTTATTTATTATCTGCCCACCTTTGTTGTGCTGTGGATTTAAGCACTGTGCATAGACGATCATAAAACATTGCTCCATGTTGTGCGGGAAATATTTCCACTTGGTATATTGCTGGGGTACAGGTTTGAAAATCCTTGGCTACAAGTGTGCATTCGACCATGGCCTTTAATGGAGTATTTCAGTTTCCCAAGTGACCATCTTCCAACATCTGGGGATTTAAAAAAAAAGTATTCTATGCTTGGACTAAGATGTCAACATTCCATGTATAATTTATACGTCAACCGTCAACAGCATGAAACTAAGACCCAGTCTATTTTGAAAGGGCACAAATAACAGTGACACAATGTTTAAATCTCCTCGACTATATATTATATATTCTCAAACTAACTTACAGGACCGTGTACATATACAGGCAGACCTCGCCAAACGCGGCAGTTACGTTCCTGGAAAATGCCGTGTTGTGTTAAACCACGTTTGATAATAAATTGGTCTTATTGAGAAAATGAGGTTGTGTTCCTGTTTAACTATTTCGGAATTATTTTTGCCCTTGTTATTGTACTAAAGGATTCTACGTTTCTCTCCGTTTCATGTGTGTGTGCGTACACTCTTTATACTGGTAGGAACCACCTGGTTCCACGAGCCCATAGGGGATTATTGTGTCTGTCCGTCCGTCGTGCTTCCAAAAATGGGAGGGGTGGGGCTGGGTGAAGAGGGGAGGGTGGGGAGGGGCTGAGTGGAGAGGGTGGGGCTGGGTTGGGGGTGGGAGGGGTGGGGCTGGGTGGGGAGGGGCTGGTCACCCCGTTGAGTCCTTATAAAACTCAACGTTTAACCAACTCACGCCGGCTTGTGCCCGCCCTCGCAGTCGGCCATATTTGCGGAATACACCACGCCGCCGTTGACCCTGGCCATTGACCGAGCAACCCGACGTTCCTACCATCACCTCGACACAACTCCTCCCCCACCCCCGTCTCAATTTTTGTCCCCGCACCGCGCCACTAAACGCACAACGCTCGCCCCTGACACTGAATTGCCAGCCCGACCCTCACACTGCCACTCGAAAGTTCACGATTGGGTTCGACTTAAATTTCGATTCTTCACCTGAGGACGGCTCCTTGCGTTGTGGCCGAAACATCATGAGAATTATTTTATTATGTTTTATTTTTATTATTTTATTACTTCTCTTCTACGTAAACTTTACCGAAAGAACCAAGAAGATGGGTTCGACTTCTGATCGGTGCGGTTTGGCGGAGCGTTGCAAAGCATTGCGGAGACGATCTGACGGTGCGATAATTGACAGTACGGCAAGCCACGGTGTCGATGATGAAGTTATTATCGTGGTTCGAATTGCAACGTTCTGCCTGCCGGGTATCGATGACTCAACAGTGGTGGAATATTTGCCCCAAACTAGGACAGCACCTCTCCGTGGGTGAGCACGCCAGGTCAATGGTGCATGGGTCGACTAATTGAGGCAACTGCCCCTGAGCTCGTAGCCGCTGATTCTTGAACGAGGGCCGCTATCACAGATAAACCTCGCAAGCCCCATCAGTCAAGCCCTCCTGCTTTCTTCTCCAGCCGAATTTTTTTAACCCACGAGGGAGATGCTTGGATCTCTCCCCCCATCCCCAAAGCAGCAGCAGCAGCAGCGCTCCTCAAAATATAAGCAACCGAATGCCGTGTAAATATTTTGGGGAGGGCTATTTTATTTTTGTTGCGGGTACAAAACTGGGGTCTCTATTTTTCAAAGCCGCTCGTATTGTAAATTATCTCCGACTTAACAATCTGAGTGAGTTACACAATGCGGATTTCAGCCGCGGTTTAAAGTTACCACTATTTACAGCTGCGCTCTGACCTGTAAAATGTCCATGGAGAAGCTTTATACTGTGGACTTATTGCAAAATGTATTTACGGTTCATAAATTCACCCGACAGCCTCATTTTTAACCCCGAACTTACGTCGATGGTAAATTTACAACGGCAACACCCAGCGTCCTGATCCACCGCATTCATTATAATGAATGCGGTGACTGTGCCGTTAGACCGCAGGGGACTAAATCAAAGACTTTTAATGTACTTCGGGAATAACGCAAATCCATAATGATCTCGAATTGCTTGTTATCAAAATGGAATGCTCCTGACAATTTGATTTGTTGCCCTCTTGACTGATCGACGAGTTTATAATCTCGAAAACGCCGGCGACCCCCGACTGCCGAGTGAATGCAGGGGGCAGCGTCGCGCTGAGATGCTCAACTCAGCTGCTAAGTGTTAACACTGATGGCTCACACGCAGAACCCGTCGTCTTTCATGAGATGCATCAAAAACTAAAAGTAAGAGGAAATGTTCCGATTGCGTATTCAACGGCACGCCCACACGTAGTCACGCAAGCACGTGTACGTGTGTACACACAGAAACAGACAAAGATCACCGGTATAGCCTTAACATACTGTTGGGACAAGTGCTGTTAGAAAGCATCTACAAAGAGGCTGGCACGGTACACGAGGGAGTGGGTGGTCAGCACCACGCGTGGCCGCCTTTTTCTCCCCAGTGGCGATGTTTACACACTGCGCACAGGTAATCAGTTGAGGCTGAGTCGATCTTGGGGATGCCCTGGACCAGTTTGAATAATCTTCACTGGGTGATAGCCGTATACAGAGGCGGGCTTGTGCACACATACACATGCACGCACGTTTGCACAGGCTCATGGGAAGAAGATTGAGCACAGTGTCAAATAAAGTCGTATTCTCTTTTGCGGAGCAATTCATCTCCATATTGGGTACGTATTAGGTTCCAGTTATGTACACATATGTGCAGCTTTGATGATATAAGTTATTCATGATGAAAAGAAAAACCTCTGCAACTCCAAAAAAAAATGTGGGATTTGTATATTTTTTTACTTTCTAATCATAGGTTGCAACAATCATGAGATACAAAGCGCTCCAAGACGCCGCACCATCAGAAGCAATCATGATTATGCTTTAACAGTGATATAAATCATTCTTCGATATCATGTCAACGGCTGGATTTCAGATTGTCAAGTCTTAAAGTACCTGGCACATGAATACAGCTTTTCGCGATGGAATTTAAATATTAACTTAAATCAATGGAGCGCAAACACATTTATATACATTTTTTTCCCAAATAGATCAAACAAATAGCATGAGATTATTTTTCTTAACGTCGTTATGAATTTATACAAACAATGACATATTCAGAACCATTTCACAATCAAAACCCACGGTGAAGCAATAAGCAGTTGCGGTCATCGCCGACCTTAATTCAAATGGCCTTTGGTGGGGACAATGGTGGGAATCCTCAGCGGTACAGAGAGCAGCCTCACCAAATTTAAATTGCGAAAACTCAAGTCCCGTTAATTTACAATCCACTGGGATCTCTGAATTTACCGAACCCTGATCATGGGCGTTGAAGGGCGAGGATGGGCGGGGGTTTGGGGGATGGGGGGGGGTGGCCCCTGACCATGAAGCCTCTCAGAGTCACCGACGGGCAGTGATTTAGGGCACGGAGAGGGTGAGAACGCTGTGCCACCACCGACCCTTCCCACCCCTGGCCACGAACCGGTGGCACAAAGCCCATTCACACCGCGGCGGCGGCGGCGGTGGCGGCGGGTCAAATCTCACACCAACAGACGGATCCCCATCACCCGCCCCAGTCCCGTCTCTCCGTCTCATTGTTAAGGCTCGCATCATCATTAGCATGAGGTTGCGAGAGCGCGCGCGAGGAGGTGGGTGGAGTTCTAACGCTGAGGACCACGTGGTCCTCCGAGCCTTGGTGGTCTGCAAGCTGAGCCCCCGATGGCTGAGCGGCGTTGGGGGTAGGGTGGGGGAATAATAATGTACCGTTCACGAAGCATGCAACGTGAAAGCATACTCCAACTGTGGTGAGGCAACGCTTGGCAGTGGAGCTGGATCGCGTCAACTGAAATGAGAGCAAAATGTGTGCATCAAAAGCCGTAGAAAGTCTCTCTGCAAAATGGAAAACTCTTCTGCGCATTCCAACAAGGTTACGAAAGTCCAAAAACATTAATTGAGGGCACGCATGAAATGTGATACTCAAAAACGACCCAAACATCATAAACGGTGTTAAAAATCTGCAGTCACTCGCTTGAAAGGTCAGAGGTGAAAATTACCAACAGCATTCTTACAATTTCACTGCTAACCCTGCCAACGTTTGACCAATATTAAGAGAAATGAAACGCTCAAAAAATTAATCTTTCAGGATTCGTTGGAAAAAGAGAAAAACAACATCAAAACAAATCTACGAACGTAATATTTAATCATGACGTGCACTTTGAACAGTTTCCACGCCTTTAAAAGTAGACACGTAGAATTAACTCGAAAGTTGTCGAGATCATATCATTTCTTTCCAAAGGCATTTACACGCATAGGGCATGTCAAACGAGCTAATGGCAAGGTCGCTTTATTTTAGCTCTATTCCATTGGGGCCAGAAATACACATTTCAGAAATATTGTAACAAAGATTACAACTAACCAGTGGCATTCAAATTCCATTTTCAAGTGCTCCATAATGGAAATTAGATATTCCACTCCACGCATATTTGCTGTCATTTGCCCCATTTACATTTAAGGTTCTTGACTTGCATTGACCAGAACTAGATTGAGATTTTATTTTTAAAAAGGGAGTGTTTTTTTTTATTGCGGGGTCAGATGCGTATTCTTATCAATTACAATTTGCCACACTCCTGTGACTCCAAAGTAATCCCTTAGGTGCCGTCCATAAATGACGTCACGCACACCTAGGGGGGGTGGGGGGTCAGACATTTGTGACGATGTGTGACGAGGGGGGGGGGGGTAAGAAATGTGATGTCACATCAAAATGCACAACTTTAAATAAATATAGACAACACGTTCTACTTAATTAAATAGACTTTTTAAGAAATGTTTATCCTACAACATCAGAGTGTAGCGCCACATTAAATACGCACTACAATGACAATAGTTTAAAGCGATTTGAAGCATGTTTAAAAACAAATTGGGGGGGGGCAGAGCTTTGTGACGTCATATTTGAGGGGGTGTCTGACTTTTTGTGACGCCGTGTGACTAGGGGGGGGGGGGTCAAAAATAGTACAAAATCGCGTGACGTCATTTATGGACGGCCCCTTACATGTTTTTCAGGTGCATGGATGAAAAACGCAGGTGTGCGGGAACCATGTACACCGAAATGCAAGTGCATAAATAATAGTCACAAACACTTGAAAATCTTCAGGCTAATAAAAAAAGCAATTAATTACCATGACCGCATGCAGGCCTCGCTTGTCTTGCGGGTCAGCATGCGGCTTGGGCACGAAGCCGCTCTTTGTGGTAGACACAGCAGCTCGTGTGCCAGTTGTTCAGAGCCAACTGCGGGGTCTACTCCGCGGGCGGGCGGGCGGGCGGGCAGAGAGAGAGCGAGAAAGTCAAAAGCGGGGGAGCGAACTCGGTTCAAGTGATCCCATGTTTGCACAACGTGGCCGCGTGACAATGGTTGTTGACGTCGCCTTTGCTGTCTCTTTATTTTGAACTCCGTCCGGGCAAACTGCCTTCGACGGCAAATCACATTCTGCCCGCGTGGTTGCGTCGAAAGTTGAAGATTTTCGATGCTACCGCCCACGTCTATCGACTGCACGGGCTTGCTGTGGATAATCGCGCGTGGGAGTCGCTTTTCCGCTCCTCGCAAGGATTTACCGCATCGGACATGCAGGCGATGTACAGAGCACGACCACTTTTTTTCTCAGTGTCCTTACCAAGTTTTTTGTTGAACATCATTATTATTATTGTATTTGAGAATTTATTTAGATTCTAAAGCATGTCCTCGGTACTGGAATGCGAATATTTGTTTTGTGGGAACCAACGTTTAAATGGAAACGTGAGTAAAAAAAACATCGTACTTTCTTTTTCTTTTAGGTCAGCAATGCCAAGCTCGAGAAAAAACAAATTGTGAGACTGGGCACAATAATTGTGAAAATATTGTGCAAGGACTTCAGTGACTTTCAGAGTCTTCGGCGAAAAGCCGACAACAAACACCAAAACTTGAACTTGGATCAAGCGCACCACATTTTGATTGTTCGTGGCACTGAGTCATTCAAATAACACTGATGGGAACCAAATGGACAATCTGTGAAGTTGCCGTTAGTAGTCGCCGCTTAAACCGGGCCACAACATTCAAGAATCAACATCTGCACGCAATCGCCCAGCGACAAAACACCGCGATACGGAAGCGTCCGAGTGCTACGTCGCACTGCGGCGCAAGGCAATGGACGACAACCGAAGAGCCAAACGAGTCGATGAACTCGATCCCCGGGAGACGAAAAGAAAAGAAGAGGAACGGACCACGGAAGAATTGTAATTGGGCTCCATGTGGGAGGGGGTTGGTGGTGATGGTGGTGGACTTTACAAAGCATTGGCCAGGAAGTACCGAGAAGGAGCAGCAGCAACGGTGGACTGCCCTGAGTGCTGGCACGGAACGAGGTGGACACAAGTCGTGAGCGCGCCTGCCGACGGAGGAGATCCTTTACTTTCGCGAGCCCCAGAGCTCGCTGCATTTGTAGTCGCTCTGCTGTTGTTGTTTGGCAAAGCCCAGTGCAACCTTTGTGCTTAATTTAAATCGGCATTATTGAATCAGGAAGAGAAAAAAAAACAATCTTTTTGAATGTATGTGCACATGCAATGTGTGCCCAATGTTCGTGTCACAGAGGCATTTTTTGTTGTCGCTGTTGTAATTGCTTCAGTTTGCACAGTAGGCATTCACGTGTAATATAAGCCCAGTTATTAATCTCATAACGCATCTCTGTGTGAGTTTGTGGACAAAAATGCCGCCATCTAGGGCTCTGGGCTGTTTACGCCACTGGGACACGAAGCCACCCCACCGCACATGGCTTTGAAAATAATAAAATGACACTTCAGACTCTGCAAAGTTAATTAAATGGGCCTCAGACATTAAATAATCAATTCACAATTATATAATTAAGACTCATTAAGCCACTATTGCACTCTTATTGCGAATACAGTAAAAAGAAATAAAGTGTTGTCCAATGAAACGTGAGCACAACCCGTAACAGCTTTAACATGTTGCATCACATAACAGTAAAGGTCACTGCGAATGGCGACAATTTCAACGAGAAACATTAAAGCGTTGCTCTCAGTATTACGTTTAAGCATTAAAACGTCCCATAACTCGGCGAGGCTTTTCCACCTGCCCGCGTTCGAGCCGATGCCATTTTGACACGAACGGTTCTGTGAATATGCGCCTGCGTTGGGGTTGACAGGGATTGCTTTGTGCCGAGATCCGGTACCGACATTGCGTTGAACTTTATTCCGGCTTACTTGCACGTCCTTCATAGGCCTCGGCTGACCGAGAGACGCGTCTACCATCAGTGGCGAGTGATATCTGAATGGTTGCCCCACCTCGCCACTTCACCGACTCACACTGACCAAGGCAAACGACCCCCCATGAGAGTCACAGCGTGGGGATGCTTTCACCCAGCAGCGGATAACACAAAGGACGGTTAAATGCTTTCACATGACTCCTGCAGCCACTAGTAGTTGCTACCATTCAGCGCAATGTAAAAAAAACATCCCAATCGATCTTGAACCAAATCGTGATCCTGAATGGGGACAATTAATCGAATCGTCAGATGGGCGAATCGTTTAACCCCTAAATAAGCACCGTTCAGAACAAGCATGCCTACCTGCCTGCTCGTCCCTTGGCTATTGCAGAGGCATGTATGCAAAGTATCTATCATCCCCTGGAGCTATCGCAGCGTACGTGTCGATGCCACGAGCGTGTGAATTTTCTGTGCGCAATCGGAGTGGACCCCAGCTCACGCATCTGATAATTTACGCACGTCAAACAAACCCATTGTGTTGTTTATTGTTGCTGCCACGGTCTTCACCAGGCCCCTTTGCGGGGGTCGTGCCACAGGGTACAGGCGGGGTGACCTTGATGGCATCGCGAGTTCATCCGGATCAATGCCCAGTGTCCACTGGGCCTGGCTTTCCCAGGCTCGTCCCCACACTGTGCTCAGCGAAAGACATTAATCACGACCGCTGTCCAGCCCAACCTTCGGATCGAGATTCAAGCCGGTGCCCCTTCCAAAGAAGAAAAAGAAAACCGCCCCATCGGGACGACATGCTGAAGCAATATTCTCCCTCTTGTTTAAAAATAACAAAAATATATATTTACCCCCGCTCCACAATTGATGATCGTTAAATGAAAACCAGCAGAGTCCGAGAGGCGGCGATTCATTCGCCGCGTTCGTGTGAAGAGGTGCAAGAGAGGAAATAGATCGCTCAGTTTACACGATGGCCTTCAACACCTTCGATTCAGTTGGGCCGCCGTAAAAGGGCAGGCGGTGGATGGGGGGGGAGAGATAAGTGGCCGTCTTAATTGTTTTTTTTGCTCATTTAACGTCCCACGTATCGAGTGACCGGCACGCTTGCGGAAGCGATGTTAACGGGCGTACAAGCGCGGTTTGTGTTCGACGGCGCTTCGTTAAAAAGCGCCGTGGCGAGCGTACGAGACCGCCGGTCGCGCTAAAACAAGGCCACGGAATGAAAGGCAGGCAGTGTGTATTCAAGAGGCTCCGACCCGGCCACCAAACAAAGTTAGGGGAATAATGGGCAGCCTTTTAGCAATCGGTGTACCGATCTATTTTAAATGCGCCCTCCTAAAAATACTCCCCCGGTGTGATTGAATCGGTTGTGGGACCGCGCTCTATTTTCACGGTGTTGATAAGCTATTAGGGGGTGCCGTGGACTAACACTGGCGTAGTTGTGCTTGATAAGCTCTCCTGGCACTCGCTGACACGTCACAAGGAAACATGTATGTTTGGGGAACGCGCCTTTTCTTAAATGCTCCACAAATTGCTTCCAGCTCTTCCCCTTCTGATGTCCCGTGCTCACCCATGGTGCGAGGCTAAACATGTAAATATGGAGAAAGCAATGAAACACATGCTCCGTTATGGAAGGCTAATGTGAAACACACACACACACGGGTACATTTGTACACACAGCAGCAGCAGCAGACACAAGGCTATCTTAAGGCAACCTCAATGCACCCGATTGTGTTTTCAAAGGTCTACCAGGGCGTGTCCAGTCCGTGTGTGAAACCACCGCTGAATGTGAGGGCCGTTCCACTCTGCGTGGGTCTTCGAGGTCAATGACCGATAACATTGCCACGTTGCTACTTTTGATTTGGTGAGAACGGGCAACGTAGTTAGTCGGTGGCGGGGTTGG
Source organism: Lampetra fluviatilis (assembly GCF_964198595.1). NCBI lineage: Eukaryota > Metazoa > Chordata > Hyperoartia > Petromyzontiformes > Petromyzontidae > Lampetra > Lampetra fluviatilis. Next base: position 3,429,867 of record NC_136278.1, on the reverse strand, counting down.
GGGCATGAAAAGTAACACGACAACAATGGATGTTGCTACACTGCCCTCGGCTGCCCATCACTCACTGCCCCGCACCAATGCCACGGAGGATGTGAATGTTTAGACGGACGAAGCCCATGATACAATATTAACAATAACAAGTGTGTGTGTGTATAGACGTAGTGACCTTGCTCAAACTACTCTCGAATTATAAATATCAACAATAATTATGAATTATACCTCCATGGAGAACCTGTCCAGTATAACGACGAGTGACACATCACAAAAGGCTTCACCCACTGCCACTGGACAATACTTCCCCACAATCACAATGCACGATAACGAGCCATGTGCACGAGACGACCACTCTCCTATCCACGTGTGCATCAGCACGTGCAGCTGTGCACAGGTGAGTCGACACACTCACACACAAACCAGGTCGCCGTCACACGCACACACAACGTGTACGAAACAGGAGCTTAGTTTCATCTGGGTTGACAACGTGCAACGTGTTTCCACACCCGGCACTCCACATCCAGTGGACATCTCGCTACGGCTGTGGCTACCAGTTCGTTGCATGGCCACTCCCGTCTGTCAGCGATGTGGAAGATGTCCGTTCGTTCGTTCGTTCGTTTCTCAGTCCGCTTGTCCTGGTGAGGTTTGTGGTGGCAGCGTGTTGAGTAGTGGCGGTCCAGACCTCCCTTTCCCTGGCGACAGACTCTAACACTAGACTATTGTACACTACACGACTATACACTACACTACTATACACTACACTATACACTACTATATACTACTATACACTACACTACTATACACTACACTATACACTACACCACTATACACTACACTATACACTACTTTATGCACTACACTATAAACTACACTACTATACACTACACAATACACTACACTACTATACACTACACTATACACTACTTTATGCACTACACTATAAACTACACTACTATACACTACACTATACACTATACACTACACTATACACTACTTTATGCACTACACTATAAACTACACTACTATACACTACACTATACACTACACTACTATACACTACACTATACACTACTTTATGCACTACACTATAAACTACACTACTATACACTACACTATACACTACACTACTATACACTACACTACTATACACTATACACTACTATACACTACACTATACACTACACTACTATACACTACACTACTATACACTATACACTACCCAGGCGTTCCCAGGCCATCCGAGCGACATCGTCCCGCCAGCAGCAGCGTGTCGTGGTCCGGCCCAGGACACGCCGGCGAGGCAATGGAAAATCTTCATCGGGGGGGAAATTAACCCCCAAGTAGCAGGGATGGTCTCGCACAACACCGGCGCCAGCTCGGCCAGTTTGCGTGCGGGTTTCAAAGCCAGAGGGGAGCCGCACCAAAGAAATTGCCGCTAAATTTCGATTTAAAGCAATTGTGACTGCAGGGATTCATCCTCCCGGCTCTTTCGGTAAAGTCACGTAGAAGGGAAGTAATAAAATAATAAAAATAAAACACAATAAAATAATTCTCACAGCGTTTCGGCCACAACGCAAGCAGCCGTCATCAGACGCTGTCTCCCCGACAGACCTGGTCTTCACCTGAGGACGGCTGCTTGCGTTGTGGCCGAAACGTCGTGATAATTATTTTATTATGTTTTATTTTTATTATTTTATTACTTCCCTTCTACGTGACTTTACCGAAAGAGCCGGGAAGATGAAATTGCCGCTGTTCGGTTGACGCGGGGCGATGTGGTCCGCAGAGAGGCAGTGCCCGCGAACAATTCTTGTTTGTTTGACCGAAAAATAAAAGCACGAAGAGTAACGCTCTCATCAGTTGGCCGTGCCACAAAACATGTATGCTGAGAAAACAAGATCGGACAAAATCGGGCGTATTCCAGTGATCGGACCGCAGTAGGCATGTTACCAATTATCACCCAATAACTAAATAATAATGATACGTAATAAGCGAACATGAGAGATTGACAGCATGGTTCGCCAGTGCTCCGACACAAACAGCGCTCGGCAGAACTGTCCCTTGTGATCGTTATCCGTTTACACTATGAGATCTCTTTTACCAGTGGCAAAATATAGTCGTAGGTTTTTACCCTTTTAAACTGGTACAAAACTGACACCTTTATTCAAGGCATCATGTTTGCAATAACCACAACACAAGTAGTCAAAAAAGCAAACAAAAAGAAGCAACTCTGATAATGTTTGAGTTGTACGCCTTCTGGTGTCATCTGGTCCAACACCAATGGGGACTAGGCTCTAAAGAAAGCCGTCTCGGGTGTGGACCAATCAACTTCAAGGACAGTGCATATTATTATCATTATCAGAGTTGCTTCTTTTTGTTTGCTTTTTTGACTACTTGTGTTGTGGTTATTGCAAACATGATGCCTTGAATAAAGGTGTCAGTTTTGTACCAGTTTAAAAGGGTAAAAACCTACGACTATCGTTATCCGTGCTGTGCGAACACACGCGTGTGTGCGCGTGTAATCCACGAGTAAGCGCTTACAAACTTACAAATCCTGCGCGACATTTGTATCACTTTGGCATTCTTGGGATTTTCAGGATCCACGGCTTTGAACGCAGAATGCCGCGGGCTCCAAAAAAGAAAAAAAAAAGTCAAACGAGGTTACTCCCACGAGTCGGATTGGCAGGCCGGGACACACGCAGCATTTCGGGACGCAGAAGCATGAGCGCGACCGTACAAACATTTACTCGGTTTTTTTTTTTGGGGTGGGGGGGGGGCAAATATTTTTTTTTCCCAACTATTTTTTCTTCCAGACAACAGTAGACCCGAGTGCAATCTGTGTGGCAAGGTGGGACACTTGATGGCTTGTTTTCATTTGCGTCTTCCGCCTGTTTATATGAACGCGAAACACACACACGCGCGCGCGCACACACACGCACGCGCGTGATTTACGCGGCATCCGATGAGCTAGAATACACCGCGTGCCCTGCTTCGCGTCACGGATCAACACGCGCACGCACGCGCGCCTGTGTGTGCGTGCGTGTGTGTGCGCGCGTGTGTGTGTGTGTGAGCGTGTGTGTGTGTGCGTGTGTGTGTGTGCGCGCCTGTGTGTGTGCGCGCGTGTGTGTGCATGTGTGCGCGTGTGTGTGTGTGCTGCGTGTGTGTGAGAGTATGTGTTGCGTGCGTGTGTGTGCGTGTGTGTGTACTGCGTGTGTGCGCGTGTGTGTGCTGCGTGTGTGTGCGTGTGTGTGTGCTGCGTGTGTGTGTGTGCGCTGCGTGTGTGTGAGAGTATGTGTTGCGTGCGTGTGTGTGCGTGTGTGTGTACTGCGTGTGTGCGCGTGTGTGTGCTGCGTGTGTGTGCGTGTGTGTGTGCTGCGTGTGTGTGTGTGCGCTGCGTGTGTGTGAGAGTATGTGTTGCGTGCGTGTGTGTGCGTGTGTGTGTACTGCGTGTGTGCGCGTGTGTGTGCTGCGTATGTGTGCGTGTGTGTGTGCTGCGTGTGTGTGTGTGCTGCGTGTGTGTGCGCGTGTGTGTGCTGCGTGTGTGCGCGTGTGTGTGCTGCGTGTGTGTGCGTGTGTGTGCTGCGTGTGTGCTGCGCGTGTGTGTGCTACGTATGAGTGTGTGTGTGCGTGTGTGTGCTGCGTGTGAGTGTGTGTGTGCGTGTGTGTGCTGTGTGTGTGTGCTGCGTGTGTGTGTGTGTGCGCGTGTGTGTGCGGTGCTCCGTGGCCATTGCGGGACATTTGAATGCGCCACGCACACTTTTTTGAGATGTGTGTACGCTTTTTTTTGCCAAGTTGAGTGGTGCTCGCGAAATGTTGTGAAGAAGGGGGGGGGGAATTGCTGAATGGAGAGTAATTCACAATGGGGTTTTTTTGTGTTAGATCGCGTCAATATACAATGTGTCTTTGAACCCGCCACCACCCCGACACAGCAGATTAGTAAGGTTTGTCACGTAAACAAAACATTCCAATTCGTTACTAGTGCACACCGGTGTGTTGGAGAGTAAAACCCACGACATTTACAATGCGAGTACGACGTTTCGCCAGTATTTGCAACTTGCATCATCAGGCGGACAGCCAGAGTTGAGAGTCATTGACACAAACATCCAACAGTTCGCCTGATTTATATCTATAAAAAAAAAGTTGCCGATGACTAAATCAACCCCGGATTGCGCACGATCTCATTAACCCTCAGAAGCTGACGAGCGACGAGTCTCGACGATGCTTGGATGGGCGAGCGCCGTATCCAGAGCGGGCGTTAGTGAGGGTGGTGGGGCTGGACGTGCAACCACGTGAACTGTTGTACCGCACTCTCACGCTCCGGCATCTACGCTCCCCGCCTTCACCAACCGGCACTTGACCAGGGTGGTTAAATATGGTCACATCATCTTCTTGGTTCTTTCTGTCTACTTGACAGACCTGTTCTCCACCTGAAGACGGCTGCTTGGGTTGTGGCCGAAACGTCGTGAGAATAATTTTATTATGTTTTATTTTTATTATTTTATTATTTTCCTTCTACGTGACTTTACCGAAAGAACCAATAAGATGAATCCCTGCAGTCACGAAAGCTTTAAATCGAAATGGTCAGATCACTCCGATTACCCGCACGGCGCGGGTAGGGGAGGGGGGGTGCGCGGAGGGGAGGCCCTCATCCAGCAGTGGATTGCACAAAGGGCTGCACATGTCCGTGCAATACTTCATGTTGCGAGGCAGCACTAGCGATAAACTTGGAGTAACGGTGAGGGATTTTTTATTTTATTTTTGCTTAATTTGTGCTTAAGCACTACCGGTTAAGTGGGACCCTAAATATATTTTTCATCTGAATGTTTTTTTTTCCACAAGAAGGGTCTTCTGATTTTACATCTTTAAGTGGATGGGGCCCACAAGCCCAGCATAATTAGAATTACATGGGAGTGGGCTAACTTAGTTTAATTTACCCTTCATTGCAATGCTCCTGGGTGATCCTTATCAGCTTAGGTGAAGCCAACGCTTGGATTTAATAAGCCAATCCATTATACGCAATCCCCTTGCACCGACTCTATTCGTACAGATAACAATAACACCAAACACATTACAAATTGAGCAAGCGAAAAAAACGCACTCATTCTCATTAGCTTGAGATTGCGTCCTCACAAATTGAACCGTCTTATTCAAAACCACTCTCCCCTCGTTCCTCCCCCTCCACCTGCCTATTTACCAACATCATTCGCATTCATAATAGAGGGGGTTTTTTGGGTTAGATCGCGTAAATATATAAATGTGTCGTTTAACCCGCCACCACCCGACACAGCCACCTAGTAAGAGTCGTCACGTAAACAGAACGTGGCCAATTCGTCACTAGTTGGCTGTGTCAGGTGGTGGCGAGTATAACGACACATCTAACCAAAAAAACTCTTTTATGGATGATATCGGTCGCGAAAGCCTACGTGTTAAACTGATCATTCGCATTGTTAAGAAAAGCTAAATGGGGCTTTGGCAGGACGCGTTACAAGAATAGTGCCGTAGTGGCTGCCAAGGGATGGAATGCGTTCCGACAGAACGTCCACCGAGGAGATGGAGCGACGGAATCAGCTCGCGTGTTTCATGCCTGATGGACTGTTGCATTGCACGATTTGCGAGAGACAGTGACTGCATGGGAAGGCCTTCATCCACCAGTGGATTGATCATTGCCGGTGATGATCGTGGCCGGTGAAACATAAATATGCCACTGTTTGTGTTTGGTTTACAGTTCCATGTACATGTATTGTGATTACAATCAAAGGCGATTTACTTCGCAGAATTTGATGAGCACAACTTAATTCAGCAAAGTGTACTTAAAACTTTTGTGACAGCAGGAATTCATATTCTTGGTTATTTCGGCAAAGTCACGTAGATAGAAAATCTAAATAAAATAAAAATAATATAAAAAATGTCATTTAAAATAATAAATTTATTAATTTTATTTTATTTTTCACTTTCTATCTACGTGACTTTACCGAAAAAACCAAGAATATAAAAAGTCTACTTTGCTGACAACAGTGTAGCCGCAGCAGCCTCGATAAAATCAGCTCCCTCAACACGTGCTTTGGGATTATGAGCCACTTCAAAGCAAGCTCTACAGTGGCAGAAATCCCCAGAGTTGACAGCGCACACTTCAAAGCGATAATTTATTAATTATCTGCAATGTTAACGTGAAGACAATAAAACATACAGAAAACATCATCGATCTGCTGCTGGATAAAGATCTCCCCACGCTATGTCACTCATGGGGGGGGTGGGCGGTCGTTTGACCATACTTCACCCCGCTAGTCAGTTCGGGTTGGTTCTGTTCTTGCGTATGGCAGCAATAAATTCAGGAACTGGCTCCCAGTGTCGAGGCCTGATAGCTACGGCAGGGCTTCAGGAGAGCGTTCGTGTCGTCTTTTGCTCTTCCTTCGCGAGAAATGATCCACAGTTTGGGATGCATGGCCACAGTCGCCCAACGCCACTTGCCTTGAATCGGTCCTGGGCCTCCCCTAGATCGACTCAGCCTCAAATGAGTACCTGGTGAGATGTGTATACGTCACCACGAGGGAGACAAAGGCGGTCGGGCGTGGTGCTGGCCACCCCCCCCACCTCCCCCTCCTCGTGTGCTGTGCCCGCCTTCATAAGTGCTCGCTAGCAGCACTTGCCCCAACGGTCCGTTACAGGCGATACGCGGGGGATCTTTTGTCTTTGTGTGTCTGTGGAACTTCTTTGGCACCGTACGTAGCCACCCGTGCTAACCGGCGATCCTGGACGGTGGGCGTGGCCCGTGACTGGTTCAGACATCGTTCGACACCGATGTTAACCCGGGGTCGGGATTCGAACTGGGGTCAGCGGGTTCGTAGTGCAGCGCGCAAGCCAATAACGTCACCGCTCCACCATGTTCTCCAACATAGCGGCTTCAAGATGTGGAATGCGTGAAATGTGATTTTAGACATCGGCCGAAAAACAAACACACACCAAAAAAAACTGAGAATGGCATAGGTCATCGAGTTGCTGGAGTTGGAGAGTTTTGTCCGCGCTGGAACCACAACTCACTTTCACTATTTGATGTTTGAATGTTTCACTGCCATGCATTAAAAACAAACAATATTACATTATATATCCAGTGATGCAATGCGGTTCGATGTGAACTGTGCGTTCTATGTACAATGTAAACGTGATCACTGTTATTCCTTTGATCCGACAAAAAACATTTACGTAATGAATTATTTAAGAATGTTAATGAACTGTAATCCTAATTTATTTAACGGTTATTGTAATTAATGCACCACTTTTAGAATAATGCGATGCTTTATTTCAGCCAGTAGAGAGTCATACTCTTGTGCAAAATTCTGCAACGTGATTGTTTGACATCTCGAAGGAAGGCGGAGTACCTGGGGTAACATTCGAAACTCTGCACAGATAGATTCAACATTCTCACTGCTGCCCTGTCATTTCACAGCCTGAAACGCCTCTCATTCAAGCACTAACCAGGCACATCGCTGCTTCGCTGCTGGGGTCTGAGATCGGACGCACACGGAATGATTTTGATGTGGGCATGCCGAGCAGAAGGATGAATACATCTTAACATGTTTGATGTGAAGTCATTGTCAGCAATACATACAAACCATCCATCCCGCAGCCCTTTGTAGAAGACAAGCGTTCACAATGAACTGCACGCTTCTCAATAAAAAGCCAATGAATTTGAAATTCTGCAGCTGCTACGTCTTCGCCAGGAGTGCGACCACGAGTGTATTCCGTCATGTCTTGTCTGCGCGGTAATTTTTGGATCAGAAGGAAGTTCCGAGCACGGAGTTGAAAGGTCACGTCGCGAAAAGCAATTTCACACATCAGTCACACTCCGGCCGAACCTTGCTTCCCTCCCCTCCTGGGGAAGTTATGCGCACACTGTTTTGCAAATATTTTTCTCTCCCAAAAATGTTATCCAATATGTATGCAATCCCATCAGAACAATGGTTGATATGGTTTCATTGTAAGCTGAGTGATAGGGTTTCACTATACGCTCTTCATTTCACACCAATAAAGGCCAAATGGTGAGACGTGAAGGTTAATTTGTATTTTTTTATTGTGCTAAAAACCCATGAATATTTTAAAGTGTTATAAATATCGCACTGCACATCGAAATAAGTCGTGGCATAAATTACACAAGAGGCACTTTGATATGAATCTAAGATTATGAGCTGTGACCAGAGGCAATGTTGTTATTGAGAGCCTCCGACAGACCCACAGACAGACAGAGACAAGTGCAGACACTCGGCAATTAACGCACAGGTAGAGATACAGAGCGCGCGCGATAGATGAGAGAGAGAGAGATGGAGTGAGCGGGGCAGGAAAAGGAGTGGAAGAGGGATGGCCAGACCCCAGGGTAGTGGCGTGGCAGCCACGATGAATGAAGGATTGGAGAGGGTGTTCACAGGTTCACAGGGAGGGAGGGAGGAGTTCGTGGTGGGGGGGGGGGCTGGTATGTGCCGAAGGCACCAACATTTGGCCGAAGCAACAAAGTTTGGCAGAGCTGAGCCAGGCTAAAAAATTAAATAAATTAAACCGGTGGCTCCATGCAGTCTACCTCAGCCTCCGCTAACCCCGCCACCCCTCCCTGCAGTCCCTGAAACTCGACAAACACCTCCAGCCAGCGAAGATCTGCCAATTGGAGAGGGGTAGAGTTGGTGTTTTGGCTTGCTTCACTTACCATCTCGATCATCTGCCAATCACACCATTATTAAAAACTCTGCCAAAGGTCAACGATTATTATTCCAATCGCTGCGCAATGCTTATCCTGGCTATTTAGAAATTGTTTATTTATTCATTGTTTGGCTCACACCGGGAAAATGTTTTTTGACGTTTTTGCCAACTAACTTAAAAAAAAGTGTGTGTGTACGCGTTTGTTAAGCACGGGGTCGTTTATTTTTCTTGTAAAATTTGGGGAGCACGATCGTCATCGCGTCCAAAAGAACAATTAGACACCGGGAGCACACGCCAACCATCGGAACACGTCCCACAGGAGGACCACCGGGGAAATAGGGCGCCACGGTGACTAGGAGACGTTAACTACCTCGCCTGCAGCAGGGTTCGTGAGTTCGATCACCGACCCCTGACGCCTGCTATATATTTGGAGTTTGCGTGTCTCTCTCTCTCTTCCCGTGGTCGCGTGGATTTTTCACCGGGTTCCATTTAGAAACATGCATCTGGAGTGTTTAGCTGCTATAGATTTTCACGTGATAAGCCAACTCGTTGAGCTATCATTTGTGATCGCCAGGTTGCTTCTAAAAAAAGAGCTACATAGCTCAGTGGGGCCTTACCTGGTAAAATGAAATAAAAACAAAATATTTCATATAGTCAAGTTTAGAATGGTGAAATAAACTCGTATTCGGGAGTGAGATCTATCGTTTGCATTGTGCGAGTGTGAGGACTGGCAATGGCTTGGGGGAGGCTTTTTATTCTGCAGTGGATAGAGCATGGCTGATTATGATAATGCTGAACATATGCTGCACATTCGAGAGGACACGTGGATGTGTGAACTACGGTCCTACAGAGCGCACATGCTGTAAAGGCGCAGCCTATATCAATTGCCGCATTAAGTTAAGCAACACTTAGCGTAATTTGCTGCACATTTGACGGGAGGCTACTGTGAATGTCGCAATGGGGCACAAAGCTAGCCGTAGATTTACACGAGGCCTCGCTTGCCAGCGTGTGCCAGGGACAGTGGGATCGGGACGGGGGGGGCAGTAACGCTCTTTTATCTCACCCCGAGTTGTGAAATTGAGTCTTCATTTTCGAAGAAAAATTAGGAGGGTGTTGGAGCAAAGGGCAGTTCATGTCAGCGAAAGCGGTGGAATGAGGCCTAAGAAAACCGAGCAGAGAGTTCGGGCCCCCAAACAGCTCATCGGGGCCTCGGATCAATGAAAATAACTAGCGGTGCATGAAACATCAGCTCAAATTCAAATGTATTAAGCTAAGTAACATAAACAGTTATCCACCACTGGCTGGGAACGTGGCGGCATTGTGAGCACGTGACCACCGCATATCCAACACATCCTAATTCTCAGAGAGGTTTTCATGAGCTTCAAAATTGTTTGTATTGCTAATAAGATGAGATGCTGTTGCATTTCGACTCCACATAAATCAACATTGTGGTGTGTAGCAAAGTATAAGCTCGACTGCGAAATACTGCGGTCTGTGTTTTCGCAGCTCTGGTTATTAATCATGATCACATGCTGATTATTACTCATCGCGACAGATGTGAGACAAAGATGAAGCTTAGCCTTCGCATTGATTCAGCTCTGCTCTGAATCATATGTCTCAATGAAAATGCCAAATTAAGACGGCCCTTGTAGTTTAGGGTTATTGAAGAATTTGATCTCGTAATGCAAAACAGGCTTGCTCCAGATTCACTTTACACGTCACCTGACCCCATAACAATCGCAATCTTTGTCGCAGAAACGTCTCCTCAGCGATTAGAACGTGGACCTTTTCGCCATATTTATAACAAAGGGACATTCGGCAGACCATTTACGCCCGCCGGAATTATCTGACGATAAATCACCATTCAAAAGGGGAGCATTTAATTAAACGACACGCAAATTGATCGCTCCGTGAACAAGTGCACCGGGCAGAATGGCCAGTGCTGTGTTGTCAGTCGCAAACGTCCGTCGGTTGCCCCCCCCCCCCACTTCTCCCCACCATGCCGAGTGCAGACTACCCGCTCCGATAACGGTTCCTCCGTGGGGCGAAAGATAATCATCAGATGCCAGATAACGTGGCCCTGCCTCTTGTCTGTGTGTCCCGACATTCGCCATCCACCTTTTCCGCGCGTCCGCCGGCTGGCTGCGACACTCGCTGTCGACGCGTTCGTATTAACCCTCTCCCGTCCCGAGACGACTGCCAGTTTCAGGGTGTGGGTGCCCCGTTCACTGCTGAATCTGGGAACACGCAAAGCGGTTCAGCGTTACTTCTATTTATAAAAAGCGTAGTCGCCTTGTGGGAGCCTCGGTACTGATAAAAACAATTCTGATTCCGTTCTGATGACGAACACGTACGTCATCAGAACGGAATCAGAAGAAAAAATGATGACGTACGTGTACATCATCAGAACGGAATCGGAATTGTACGTCATCGGAACGGGAAAGGGTTAATAGAGCCGGGAAGCCGTTGACCGTTCCACCAATGTCACTGCCCCCCACCCCCTCCCCCCGGGGCTTTCAACATCCAACCTGGTCTGTTCCACACACGAGACAATGGGCAGGTGATGCCATGGCAGGCCAAGGTGCTCGGCTTTGTCGTATTCTCCTCCGATTAGCACGGCTGGCTACGTACGGTGCGAAAGAAGTTCAACATAGTGCATACGTTATAAGATGCTCCAGAATAGTAGAAGACGCACCCCTAAACTTGTGCCAATAAAGTTACACAAAATCCGGTGCTACATGCCAACGAGAAAAATTGCACCTCGTAACCCATAAGAGTCTTCAAAATGCTATCGCAAAGAGAAGTACTGAAAATACAGGAATACAGAAATTGCACGTGGGCAAGACACACGCGTGATAATGGTCCAAGATACTAAAATAACTGATGGTATCAAACAATTACAAATGAAAACAATCAACTGGTCCATACACAACAAGCATTCGATTCCATTGCAAAACAGCAATACTGTGCTTGTGTTAAATCTGTCATAAGTCCGGCATATAAATAAAACCCCACAGACATACATATTTTATGGAACATTTGAAAGGTCGCCCAACTTACGCGTCTATCTGTTTATACATTTGCCCATCGGATGCGTTCACCCCACGCCGGTCAACGCGATGTCCGAGAAGCGAGTGGCTCGATTCAGTTCCCGAAGAAGCTCCAGTGGGGCTGAGCCGTTGGCTCGCCGGATGTCACCGATGACGCTTCTGAGAATGTCGATTAAGCTCCCGGCGCGTGGACCGAAACGTTGGACATCGTGCCCAAACAACCCCGCAAAATGCATCTGAGAACAACTGTACGGCGCAACCGCAAAAAAAAACCTACGCTCTAGGGTTGCCTATTTATTTATTTCTAATCGAAACAAACATGTCCCTGATAATTGTTTTTTCACCCTTCCATCTGGCAACAAAACTGACACCTTTTTTACAAGGAGTCATGTTTGCATAGACCACAATACCTGCAGTCATAATGCAAACAAAACACATAACTCTGATAATGTGCACTGTCAATTATCATATTTTTTACTGGCAAATGAGGTTCCAATGGTGTAAATGCTTACCCCAAGCTCTCATACTCTGATGGTGCATTGTCTTTCAGTTGTGCGCCTTTTGGCGTCATCTGGTCCAACCCATGTGAGACTAGGCTCTAAGGAAAGCTGTCTCGGGTGTGAACCAATCAACTTCAAGGACAGTGCACATTATCAGAGTTATGTTTTTTGTTTGCATTATGACTGCAGGTATTGTGGTCTATGCAAACGTGACTCCTTGTAAAAAAAGGTGTCAGTTTTGTTGCCAGATGGAAGGTTAAAAAACCAATTATCATATTTTTTACTGGCAAATGAGGTTCCAATGGTGTAAACATTTCCCTGTTTCTCTTAAAGCACAAACTCAACAAGAAATGTCGACGCAGCATGCAAGGGGGATTGTGCCGTGAAGCAGCCACAAGCGACGTCGCGCTGCTAGCCGGCTTTGCAGATTGGTCGCCGAGAGAGTTGTACCCGACCAATTAACAGAAATGTTCAGCACAAATAGTCGCTCCGATGTAGCTTTAAATTAAAGGGAATTTCTGCAACTCCTTCAAAGGCACGCCGCCTAACGTAGCTCAGAATGAGGCTTCTCTTCAGCACAAAGGTTTGTGCTTGAGCTTGAACGGAATAGAATAAAATGCATATATGATTTGAATGCTTCAATAATAGATCCTTCACGAGACCATGTTTCCAGTCACAAAGTATGAAATGTAAGAATAGGTGTTGCCCTTTCTGGCACTAAAACAGTGTGCCGCAAGCACGGTATGTGGTTCACGCAGACTTGATGCCTTGAATAAAAGGTTTCTGAATTGGCGTTTGAACATCTGAACACCTCCTGTGTAATTGCCAGAAAGGGTAAAACCTATTTCTTTTTTTTTCCCACAAGAGATCCCCCATTTCAAACTGTGGCAAGCACAACACCAACTGCAAGGCGGCAGCCCCCGCAATAAATGTTTGACATATCCGTAAGCACAAACCTCTCATATACATTCACAGCCCTCACTTTCTCCGCCTCTAAGACATGCGTACCAAGACGTCGCTTAGGACTTGTTTTAGTCGCACACATTCAAAGACATTTCGGTGCTTCGGCGGCGTAATTCACGAACCGCTCCTTTGAAATGAAACAGAATAAATAGAAACGCTCATCGGAAGACGATGGCAAGTCAATCAGATAGCGTGGCACGCATCGGCGATCTCCCACCGAGATAGCATCTTACATTTGCTGTCGCGAGACACACTTTTGTTTTCTTTTGCGAGGGCCCTTTTTTGTTGCAATTTCCCCAACTTCCTCCTGACGGTTTCCCGTGGAGCGCGCGACACGGCCGCGGATTCGTTGCGCCCAAAGAGATACAAACATTAAAATTAGATTAAAAAAATACTAAATAATAGCGCTCGTCGTCCACACGGTTACGCCTGCAATCAGCCATCGCCGTTGGGGAGATCAGTTCACATCTTGCAGGGACCTTCCTCCAGCAGTGGATAGATAATGTCTGATGTTGATGATGAATCTACATTGAAAAATCATTTCTTTAGAACTGCTTTTTGTGTTTCGTGTTGTTGCTGTCCTTCCCCCGCACCTCCAATTAGAACGGTTGGATACGTACGGTGCGAAAGAAGTTAAATATACATACGGTAGATATTGCTGTTGCCTCATAACATAGAACACATTTTTTTTTTATCAGTCTCGTTATTTCTTCGTTTGTTCATTTGCTTATTTATCATTTCCCCCAACGATATTCCAACTGCGCAAGTGGGACTCACGCTGTGCGACAGGGAACGTTTCCATTTGGAAATCCTGTGCCGTTAGCAGCATCAGAGACTCTCCCTGCAAGATGACGCCACAGAACGACTCCACGAGTCGCTTCAACAAATGTGCCTCTTTATATCCACAGCAGGAGCAAGACTACCCCCCCCCCCCCACACACACACCCATATGTATAAAAAGCCCTTTACAAAAAAACGTTCATCAAACGTTACTTCAAACCAACACTTTTCATTTGCAGCGGTTGGAATCGACCAAATTACACGGAATTCCCCCACCAAATTTAATACATTTCTCATGAAGCTCAAACAGCGTCCATCTCAGTGGCACGAGGAGGGGGGGGCGTCGATCGAGAGCAGCCCAGCGCGTCGTCTCCTGCCCCCCCCCCCGCCCAAATGAGTACCTGGTGCGGTGTGTAAACATCGCCACTGGGGAGACAAAGGCGGTGCTGGCCACCTACCCCCTAGTGTACCGTTCCGGCCTTCATAGGTGCTCGCTAACAACACTTGCCCCGACAGTCTGTTGAGGCTACACGGGCGATCTCTTTTTTTCTTTGGAGAGAGAGATTAAAACAAATCACGCAGCGGTTCGCATTTGTTGCGGCATCCGAGTCCTTCACTCGATCCGTGCGTTGCTCGACACAAAAGCCACGCGCGCCGTTCGTCGAGTGGAGACGTCGCGTTACCAATGAAAGGCGGCGCCACCCGAGTTCCACCACGGCGAACGATGTCCCCATCGGTCCTGGCAACCTCCCCTCCCTCCCTCTCTCCCTCCCTCCCTCCCCTCCCTATCTCCCTCCCCTCCCTCTCTCCCTCCCTCCTTCCCCTCCCTCTTTCCCGAGCTTCACCAACCCACGCTGGCTTTGATGACAGAAAAGGAAGCCTTCTTTGTCCAAAAGTGGATTTACTTTGTTGTTGTTATTATTATTGCTCCACACGATTGACTTTAAATGCTACCATAAACTCGTGCATCAGGGCCACATTAAAAGCCACACCAAAAATATTGGCATTTTCGTAATACATGTTTTTCCAATTCTACGTAGTATTATTGAATTATATTAATGAGGTATAAACCAATATATTGTATTCCTTCAATCATACTGAATAAGTAATGCGAACGTGTCTGCTTCCATGTGGCCGAGTGCATGAGAATAGCCAATATTACAGGGGCTATCGGGACCACCCACTGACCTTTACGGCGTAACCTTTGTGGCTACAAATGTATCTCCTTTAATAGAGTACGTCACCTAGAACATACCAAAAGGTTCGGGGGGGGCGGGGCGGGTGTGATGTCGTGCTGAGCAAATGCAAGAACCAAGGGGTTTCTACTTGGGGCAGAATAGATGCATCGATTCATTAAAAAGAATATTTTTGGAGCTCTCAATACATATGCATGACATCATGTGTGCAAGACTCAGTGGTTTCTTATTCGTACCATGATGATTGGTCACGATCTATCCATTGCTGGATGAACACCTCTGCAAGACATTGTCAAGGGGTGCCGCGGTGGCGAGATGATAACTCCCTCGCCTGTTATGCAGGAGGTCGTGGGTTCTGAATCCAACCCCGATGCCTGTATATTTGGAGTTTGCAAGGCTCTCCCCGTGGTCGCGTGGATTTTTTTCCGGGTCGTCCGGTTTTTCCCTCCATATGTATAAACATGCGCTCAGAGTATTTGACTGCTAACAATTTCCACGTGATAAGCCACTTTGTTGAGCTATCATTTGTGGCCAGGTCGCTTCTAAAAAAGAGCTACATATCTCAGTGGGCCTTTACTGGTAAAATAAAATAGATCAAATATCTCGTGGTCCTGAGATACAACTTTCCATCTAGCTCCTGCACACCACCTAATTGTATTTCTCTATCCTCCTTGGTAAATACCTCCATGCTGGATACCATGGAAGGATGTATTCTCTACTTTCGGATGCCAATTCATCGTTTATTTCAATGACATGTCCTGCCCGAGCAAAAAGCATGTACTAATAGTCACTATTATGCCTCTGACTTGCGTATATTTTTTATAATCGACGTGTTATCAATTATGCCTCAATAACGTTTTTTAAAGTGTATATTTCCTACTATGACATATACAAAAGATCAGAAACATAAACATTAATGAAAAAATAAGTAGAAAAAAATACTTTAAAAAAGTGTGCGTAACGAAGGGCGGAATGGTGCGTGCCCGGTAGTCGACCAATTGGTATTTCTAGCATACCATGGGTTCTTGCCGAGGACAACAACCACGACCTCAACAATGCACATCGCCACCGACGTGTCACCATCCGAGAAATCTCACCCCGATCCAGACGAACGCCGCCGCTGCCGTGCGAACAGAGCGGAGCAGGGTGGACGTCCAGAGCAAACGTCTCGTTCCAGATCCAAACACATCGCACCTCCTTGGCCTGGACGTTCCTCGAGGATGACGGCGATGCGCACCACTTCTTCGCGAGTTGGGAAATTGAAAGTCAAGCCCCAATGCGACTGTGGCCACGCAAACTTTAAAACAACGGACCGTCTAGAAAATACCACTGTAGTTTGCGCTCCTTCAACGGAAGAAGTGCAAAATTGCACAAACGTTCTCCTGAAGCAGTCTCATTGGCACGCAGCTCCTGCACACTTTTACATTCGCAAGAAGAATATAAGAATGAGTTCACGTGACCCCTGCAGCCGCTAGTGGCCGCTACATTCGCCACAATGTAGAAAACGAGATCCTTGATTTAAATCGCGACTGAATTGTGAACGCTGAGGAGGGAGTGGTGGTGGGTGGGGGGTGAATGTACATCATATCACCCCGAATTTATTTTGCAACAGTAATATCAATAGATGCTGAGGTGGTAACAATGTTTTTTTTATTTACCCAGGAAATCCACACCGAGTCTCAAGTCCTCTTCTGGAAGGGTTATGAATTTTTGAACGTTTGGCCGGCTCGTTTAATGAGCGTTTGGCTTGGCGCTATCCGATGCCCAATCTCAATTCGAACAGACTCCCCTGCAGCAGGGCATCAAGGCTTTTGTTCATTCCAAAGCCACCGCTGTTTGTAGCCCGTGTGCCCATGTGTGTGCTGCAGTGCCGACACCTCATCGACCGGTGCCAACGTCGGGTTCCAATAAATCAGAGACCGTTGAGCCGATCTCCCCCCACCCCACCCCCCACCACACCCCCCCCCAACCCCCACCCTCCGGCCCTCCTCTGACCACAACTCCACCGCCCTTTCCAAACGCGATTTGCTGCGGCGGCTTCACAGCAGCGTAGTTCATCTTGGTTCTTTCGGTAAAGTCACGTAGAATGGAAATAATAAAAGAATAAAAATAAAACATATTAAAATAATTCTCACGACGTTTTCTCTTATTTTTATTATTTTATTATTTCCATTCTACGTGACTTTACCGAAAGAACCAAGAAGATGAATCCCTGCAGTCACAAAAGCTTTAAATCGAAATTTAGCAGCGTAGTTACGGGCTAACTGAACACAGAGGTGGAGGTGGGTGGGGGGGGAGTCAGCATATTCCGCGTGTGCACTGATCCCTCGTTATTCGCGAGGGATGCGTTCCGGAGACGCTCATGAAGTGCAAACTTCGCGGATAATGACATTGACTCGACGAAAATCTATCTTTTTTAATGAATCATCCTAAATACATACTTAAAGAAGATATGAAATAGGTGAAAATTATGATAATAACACGGGAAAATGCTTATACATTCTAGATTTGAAGCTTTCGTGACTGTAAGGATTCATATTCTTTGGGTTTTGTCGGTAAAGTCACGTAGGTAAAAAATAAAAATTACTAAAAGTAAAATAAAAATAAAATAAAAATCATGACGTTTCGGTAAAGTCACCTACGTGACTTTACCTTAAAAACCTAAGAATATGCTTATACATCTTCTCGAAGTTATATCTCGGCGTGCAACATCTGCATATGCCTCTAATGTTTCGAAAAGTTATCTCTCTACCTCTCTCATCTCTTTCTGTCTAATCACTTTCTCGCATCGCATTATCTTTCACCACATTCTCTCTCATCACTTTCTCTCTCTCTCGATGCAATCGTGTCGACTTCCAGATGCTATTCGCAGATAGCCTAACTAGCGGGATCGCAAGCTCCTGAATAACGAGGGTAAACCTGTAGACACAGCCCCTCATCATTGTCAACTTCCGTGGCATTACAACTTCATTCTCACTCACTGTTCTTCCGTCTTCTCCGCAGTGGCGAGGGGTGACATCTGCAACCGTATTCGTAGATGTCGAGGATCTTAAAGCATTCAGTTGCCTCTGTGGAGGCTTGGCGGATGTCAGTGACATTGCTCCGTGAATCGGCGGTGCGGGGCAGTGCTGGATCGCGTGATCCACGGTCTGGCTTTGGCGACCGTGGCAGTCGCATTGCCGACTCTTCTTCATGATTCTTTGGCGTGAAGGAGGTGACCGCATCTGCCGTGCCCTTCCCCTCCTCAAGTCCAGGCTTAAGGCCTTCCTCTTTCCCCTGGCTACGATTGATTAGCGCTGTCTATGCGAATGAATATGCCCACCTGTTTCTGTACGGTGACGTGGATTCCATACAAACCAAAACTGGCAATTGTATGACTTGGTTAGCCCACGTTTAATGCCATCTGCTCACGATAACTTTGGAAGCTAAGCAGGTTTTTGAGGCCGGTCATGACTTCGATGGGTGACCATCAGAACTTGCCAGCAGCTGTAGGAGTATTAGTGGCGAGGTAGGCAGAAGATGGCGATGATGAATATTAACCTCCTGGTACTCCGATAAGCCAAACCACCCATTAATAGAATTGGCCAAACGTTCCAACGCAGGACCCTCATATGAAGAAGAAAAAAACAGTCACAAGACTCAGTGAGGCTTTCCTCGGTAAACAATAGCCGTAACAATTACTATGACGCGCATAGCACAAACGGTGACCCCTTCGCCGTAACTTGTGGAAACATCACTCTTCTGCCACCACTGGAAATCGAGCCCACCCGGGATGCTTCACTACAACACTGGGGCTCGCGTCGTCCGCATCCCTCGCACACAATCCCGGAGTAGCACTCCCACTGCCTCCCACTCCGTCCAAGCCTTCCCCCTACGGCCCCTGTGCCCTGGCCAGGGTGTCCTGCCCCGAATGTTCGGTGCAAACCAAACCACATGAACACGCTGGCAGGGGCGCCACCGCTCCCCCCCCCCCTCCTAACCCCCCCCCCTAAAAAAAACCCCACCCGAAACCACTACCCTGGCGCCGCGCACACACAAGGCCACTCATTGTACGTTGGCTACTTTCAAAGCTGTTTACATAAAAGCCGGGGCCATTAATTACGTTACAACATTGGAACATTTGTGACGCAAAGCGCTTTTTTTGTGTTGGCACGTGCGCTAATCGCTCCGCACCTTAGATTTGATTCTATTTCGCTTCATCGAGGTGTGATTAGCACGCACGCGAGCAAACGATCGTTGCTCAACACGCACGGCGTTCGCGAACTGCCGCGAGCGGTCGCTCCACCCGCACTTGCACAATGCCGGGCCACATTCTCTCTCTCTCTCTCTTTCATCTGCTTCTCCTCCCTTAAACTGTTTGTAGATATTTCCCAATTTTTTTTTTGATTATCCTGATCGTGCCATCGACGTCACGTCACGGGATAAAATGCCCATTCGGATCACTCGCACGGCAGTAGCGACCCTTCCTCGTGTTAGAGAACGGCCCGCGGAAGCGGATTTCACAGAGCTACCTCTGAGGTCCCCTTACGAGATGCCCTCTGGTCCGCAAAGTAGAGGGAAGCGCTTTAGCCAACCCGCTCTGCGTTCGATATAGCAAGGTTCGTCGCATGACGGTCAGAAGACTATTTAATTATCGGAGTTGGAATTTGAGCCACGTTGTGATTGTATATATATTTTAAAAAATATTTGACCAGGTAAGGCCCACTGAGCTATAAGACTGTTTTTCAGTAGCGACTTGGCCACAAATGAAAGTTCAAATAAGTGGCGTATCATGTGTAAATGTATAGCAGACGAATAATCTAAGCGCATGTTTTATAAATGTGAAGGGGAAAACCGGAGGACCCGGAGAAGAAACATCACACAACCACGGGGAGAGAGAGAGAGACGCAAACTCCAAATATGCAGGCGTCTGGGTCGGGATCGAACCCACTTCCTCCTGCATACCAGGCGAGGTAGTTAACATCTCGCCCCCGCAGCGCTGGAGAGAACATTCGTCTTCGTACCGGAGTCTCACAACGTCCTCCAGATCTTCCGTAGCTCGCTACATGGAGAGAGAGAGAAAAAAAATCCTCCTTAAAAACGAACTCCCACCGCATCTGTTTTTTTAAACAATTGATTTTCTCCCCGGCATATGTATCCGCTTGACGTTATTTATTTGATGTCCTTCAGTTTCATCCTCAAGCGGAATCCGTCCGCAAGTGCTGCCACGTTCTCTGCTGCCGGAGTGCCTTGAGCTCGGAGTCCGTGCGTGGATATTTCTGGCGAGTCCTTCTGAGTCTGCTGCCCGTGTCATAAACAGGTTTAGACTACGGCGACCACCTCCCACCCACGCCTACCAGTAAATACATGTACAGCCCTTTGTCCATCTACTTGCTGGTTGAAGGTTGCCCTGCTGCGTGACCATTCTTCACCACGCTGGTCAATGCGTGTTGATGATGGGGGCGGGCAAGGGGGGGGGGTATTGCCGGTTAAACCTACTCGCCCCTGATGTTAGCCACGATGGGCAATCAAACTCAGGTCACTGGGTTCACAGAGGAGCGCGAAAATCACTATGCCCACAGCTCCCACCCATCAACAGACACCTCCAAGTATGTCCCACATAGATTCAGTGATTAAAATCGGTTGTTTTCATCGATGCACGCAGTGGCTTGTGTCAAGACCGTACTTTTTCTAATTCGTATGTTTTGTGCATAATGGGTTCACGTGATGCCCGTAGCCACTAGTGGCCGCTACGTTCACCGTGATGTTATATTAAAGGAGGATTCATCTTCTTGGTTCTTTCGGTAAAGTCACGTAGAAGGGAAGTAATAAAATAATAAAAATAAAACATAATAAAATTATTCTCACGACGTTTCGGCCACAAGGCAAGCAGCCGTCCTCAGGTGAAAACCAGGTCCGTCGAGGCGACGTTTTAGATTTATCAGCACAGAGCCTTTAAACAAACCCCTTTGCACTCAAAATTCTAGGGAGAAAATACGGACAGCGTGTTCAAGTAACAATTGTGCAGCACTGATGCAGAGTTTACCATGGGAACACTTTAACGTGGGAATTTAATGAAGACACAAAAAGTTAGAACATATGGTTTAACAATCAAACTTGTAAGGCCTTCAACAAACATTGCCCTCACAAGAAAAAAAACGTTGTTTGCTGTGAATAATCTAAGTTTGTCCTTGTGTTGGAATCTTAAACAACCAAGTAATGTAAATGTATTCCAGTGGCATTATTCCAGAGGCGTGAAAGGCACAGCAAGGCCAATTTTCTCAAATTAGACATCACGGGAAAGTCGTTGCCAAATCGAGCCGTTGCTCCTGCAGAGTGAACTACTGGCTCATTGAATCTGCAAATTGCAATGCAACTCAAGGAGGAGACCGGCGCTGTTTTCAGATTCAAGAGAACAACACATGAATGGGTATCTCGTGAAACGTTGGTCAAATTGTCGGAAATACTCCGACCCCCGCCCCCTTCCCTCCCTCCTCACCACCGCCGCACACGCGCTGATAATAAAATAAATACAAATGAAAGGGTCCCAAGAATTCTGATCAATCGCTGAAACGTTTCGCTATTGCCACAAAAGAATGTCTTTTACAGCCATTGACTTGTTGGGCATTTGGACAAACTCGTTATTAAGACGGGTCGGGCGAATAACACCAACATATTTTTTTCGCGACACCGTGACCGTTTCGGAAGGGGCCGACGTCTTAATGTCTACAGGTTTCAAAGAGGGCGCAAGAGTCCACGAGAAATTGCGTTTTCCTCTATTTTCTCGTTAGCCACTCTCTCTTCAAGCGCTCAAAGTCGCGGCGGCGTAATTACCGCGTCCTTTCAAGCGCAGGCACAAGCAGGTTATTTCTGTCCAAACGTTTTGGACAGAGTTTCCAAAAAAAAAAAATCCCGAGTTCAATGTGCTCAGGGCAGCCAAACCAAAAACCACGAGGCCTTTGTCAGTAAAAAAAAAAATGTACCGAGAGAAGCGGCCGGTGGAGCAGGGAGGGCAATCCCCAGTGATCCTGAGCGAGTCGGTCCGCACCTTTTTTGGCTCCGCGTGGCAAGGTGACGGAAAAACCCGCTCGCGATGCTCACAACGCCGCCGTTCTTCGTCTCCCGCGGCGCGCGGGAGAGCGCATTGAGGTCGCCAACTACACGCGTCGATTCGTCTGCGTTGCGAACGCGGCTTGCCTGGGGCTTCAGAGGGCTACGGAGCGAAGACGTCCACCACTCGGGTCCTCGGGTGCGACGCGGGTCAGAGATCATTTGGCTGTTTGCGTGTCGAGCTTCTTAAGCGCCGCACGTGGCCAACGGTGTCTAATTAGAGTTGATGGGGATGCAATGGGGGCCGATGGGGATAAACGCCCCCGTCGCCCACCCTTGAGAACGTACAAATTGCTATTTTATTGATATTCACCGTCGAAAGTATATTACAGGTGTGTTATTATTATTATATTATTGATGTAGGGCCCCATTTTTAAAAGCATAGAAGCTTTGGGACAGCCCCCCCCCCCTCCGTGCTCCCCTCCCTCCCTCCCCCACCCCCTCGGGAGGTTTCTTGATCTGCTGATAGATTTGCGGAACATCCGATAGCAGCTGCCACGCTCAATAGTCCCTCGTGAGTGGCCAGAGGCTGGGGGGAAGCGTTCGTGACCGTCGATGAATTTGCGGATAATAACAATAAATACAAATAAATAAACATATATAAGAAATAATACGAAGGTGGATAGGGGGAGGATGGGGGGGGAGGCACGCGCCGGGCACGTCCGCAAAGCAGCGTGCGAAGTGGGGGTCCCCGTCGACACGTAAACACCCCCCCCCCCGCCCCCCCCACCCAACAGCCGCCAACAAAGCTCCGAGCGGCCGCAGCCGGGGAGCAATTTGTAAGCGATATCTCGCGCCGCGCTCACACACACAAAGTGTGGGGATGGGGGGGGGGCACGTGGACAATGTGCCATTTTCGCAGTGGGATAGTGATGGAAATGTATCGGGACGGAAACATTGGGGCTCTAAGCGGTATTTTCTTGCCCACCTCCCCATCTCTCGCCTATTTAAACGTCCCTGCCCCCCCCCCTCCGCAACTATCTCAGGACATTGCAGAATCTGCCACGTTGTAATTATTATTAATTACAGACGCGTGCTTAATTTACGCTAAACGTCTGCGATGGTGTTTGAAGACGAAAGCGCAGCCACGGCAGCGCCTGTGTGCAAATCGCAGCCGCTTGAATTGTCTGGACCGAACGTTCGGCTCAATTAAAGTCTGGGATGTGGAGTTTTCCACTTGTATCTCTCACTCACACCGATGGAGTCCTGCCGTTTAAAACAAAAACACTCGGGCCAAATGGTATTTCCCTTTGGCGCAATCATTTCGATTCACTTTAATGTGCACTTTATCAAACAGCCTTTCATGTAGCGTGCCACCACCCCCCCCCCCACACCTACTCTCCTCCCCCTTCCCTAATGTGTGTCCGGCAGCCACATTCCGGTTGCAGAGCTTTAAAGATAAGACGAGTGAAACTCTTGCCCCCTAGAGCAGGTCTCAGCCCAGCGACGGGTCTCTGCGTCAATATAAGTGCCAGGCAGAGGGCCAGGTCACCGGCAATCATTCTGACGAATCTGGTTATTGGTGGCTTCGAGGTGTGGTGCTTCCACACCAGGACCACGACTCGCGCGGCTTAGCCACGGGGGTGACATAAACGTGCAGACTCTTCGTCGAACGAATATAAAT
Organism: Lampetra fluviatilis; assembly: GCF_964198595.1. Classification (NCBI taxonomy): domain Eukaryota; kingdom Metazoa; phylum Chordata; class Hyperoartia; order Petromyzontiformes; family Petromyzontidae; genus Lampetra; species Lampetra fluviatilis. The sequence continues at coordinate 3,405,989 of NC_136278.1, read as the reverse complement.
GTGCGTGCTTATGTTTTTCTCTCTTTACATATTAAGCAAATGCGCATTATTGAAAGGTGAAGGCGGAAGCCCTGCAATTGCTTCATCACGCCGCGTCTGCTGGAAGGCCCTCCACTTGAAGAGTATTTTATACGACTCTTCCGCATCGCACATTCGTCTTGGAAGGGGTCAGAGTATCCCACAATTCTACCTCCGACCAAACACGATCTGCATAAGACTCCCCCCGACCTCGGCTGTGAGCCAACTTGGAGCTGAAATCGTAAGCCCATCGGCTGTGCGGGTCGCTCATGTCAGCGGTTAAAGCAGACATTTTATCACGGGGTACGACTCGAGGTGCAGGGAGTCGACAGAGATGAGATGTGCCGTCTATACACGTCCAAAGAGTCCGCATTTGTGTTTCGATTGAGCGCATTATTAAATGATCGACACAATGCAGCGTGCAACATCGTCCGTGTACAAGATTCGGGGTCACGCTGTTGTACTCGCTGCTGCACGGCGTCCTCCAAACGTGTCTCGCTGGGGGGGGGGGGCACGGGGGGGGGGGGTTTGGAGAGGGAACGATCTCCGCCGCGTTCCCCTTCACCGCACTCACTTTGTTCCTCGGACGGCGGAGGTGATCGCCCGTGCCGCACGCGAGCGAGGGCGCGCGCGTGGTCGGCTCGCCGTGGGGAGAGGCGAGCGCGCGTGTTGGGTCGAGTTGATCAATTGGCGGTGATGAAGTGAAGAAAACCTGTTCCTCCTTATCTCCTTCTTCTGGGTTGTGGGGGAGTTCGGTCGGGGTGGGGGGGGGGGACTTTGTGTTTGTTTATAAATACCGTCTCGAGTTCGTAAGGCCCTGGTCACACAGCTTTTATGTGATGTCTTTCAAAAAAGAGTTGAGTCTGCGTTCGTGTTTCAACTTAACGTATTAAATGGTGGCAAAAAAAACTGCGTTGAAAAGGACGTTGTCCCAAATATTCTAAACATTACGAGCACAATGCTGTGATCATACGCAGTGTTCGAACAGCAACAAAAAATTAAGAGCACACAAGCTGTACTTTATTACTTCTGGTTTGTTGCAGCAACATTGGCTGAACTGTGTGAAGTTTTTTTTTATTGAAACAGATGCAGGAGTTTAGTGTGGCATACTTAATGACACATGTTAGCTGATATTCTGCAGATGCAGCCTAACTTCAGAGTGCCTACATGGCTTTGTTTACATGGCCCAAGTTTAAACGGCACATCGGTTAGTTTTATGGCCTTTTGTTAATGTAAATAATCCATCCTTCAACATTTATTTAATTTTTCAAACGCCCCCACTTTATGGAAGAATATTTTTTTGTCTTACTCTCTTTTGATAAACGGACGTACAATCGCGGCGCTGTGTTTATCGCACGTGACCGACCCACGTTTTCGAAATGTGAACTTTCGCAAGCAAAAATAAAACGGCACGAGTCCATTAAATGAGTGCATTTATACCGGCTAATATTCTAACTTACACGCCTATCTGTAAAACTCTTAATACGGTGCCAATTTTGTTTTTTAAATGAATAGGTCCCCCTATGTACATGGGACATTGAATACACCGACCAAAGGTGGGCTTTGGCTGGCATGGTTCGTGACGCCAACAGCCAAGCTGGACCACGTCACAAAACTCACCGCTTATTGACTTTGAAATTGTCAAACATGCTATTGCGACACGAGAGTCGCCAAGGCAGAAAAAGCCCCGTGTGTATTTCAAAGCCAATCCCTTGCATGCGACGATGCCTGCCTGAGTGCTGTCCCCAGTGACGCTGTTCCCATGAAAGTGACCGGAGTGACCGCTGGCTGCTGCTGGTGACAGCAAAGCAAAAAATAAAATAGCGTAACACGACGGATCCAATATTATACCGTAGCCGGCCTGAATCCCATGCTCCGTACGTCACGCACAATGGATCGAGGCCACACGGAACGCGCAGTCGAGACAGCGTGTTCTATTTGCGGCCGTCTAGAACTCTACTCCGGCGCTCTTTCGTCGATGTGAGTCACACCGCTCCCTGCAATTTTTCCATTAGCCTCGGGAGCTCTCCCTGCCCCCCCCCCACCCCCTTCTCTCCTCCGCCACGGCGGCTTATTCTGTGCGAGGGGCACGAAAGGTTTATTCCCAGGCGGGGTGGGAATCCAGAAAGGCGGTGGCGATCGAGCGGGGTGGGTGTATGGGTGGATGGGTGGGTGGGTGGATGGGTGGGTGGGTGGATGGATGGATGGGTGGATGGGTGGGTGGATGGATGGGTGGATGGGTGGATGGGTGGATGGGTGGGTTGATGGGTGGGAGGGTGAGTGGGTGGGTGGGTGGATGGGTGGGTGGGCGAGTCGATGGAGGGATTGATATGACGAGGAGCGAGAGAGAAGGGCATATATTTTTTTTGGGGGGGTGAGGGCGTGGGGGAGAGCTTGCCCGTATTGTCCCTGCATGTGAAGATCCGAGCTGGACCAGTCTGAAGTCTTTGTGTCGGCACAGATGTTTGCCAAATGGGGGGGGGGAGGGGGGAGAGGAATTACTGTTAGCTCCTTGGCAAACGCCGCAGACGGCATATCTCCAGCAAGCACTTAGCCGCACTTGCCGCATACTTGTGAAAATATAGACGGACCTTCGCGCCTGCTGGGACGGTCGCCAGCTCACTCTCTCTTTTTCTTTATCGCCCAAGGCCCACACGCACAACAGCCACCGATTGAGACGTTTAATTGCCGGATAAGCGTTACGCAGCTTGAGATAGAATGTACCGCGCATTGTCGGGGATTTAATCTATTTTTTTATCCACTCATGCTTGGATTTGAGATTTTTGTTGTCATGTATGCAATTTGTCAGTCGATTTTTGCAATTTTCAGATTTTTTTGAGATAATTACAGCCGATGCGAAATGCGTTACGTTCATAACGATCGGTGGAAACCTACGATGGTCGGTATTGAGGAGACGTCGTTTCGATTCGTATTGAATCAACAAACGATCAGCCATCAAAAAATAAGAACGGTAACTGATTCTAGATTTGAAGCTTTCGTGACTGCAAGGATTCATATTCTTAGGTTTTTTCGGTAAAGTCACGTAGGTAAAAAAAATTAAATTAATAAAAGTAAAATAAAAATAAAATAAAAATCACGACGTTTCGGAGGCAACACAAGCTTCCGTCTTCAGGTGGAACCGTCACAGCACGATTGCTGTATCAAGTAACCTCTTACTTGATACAGCTATCGTGCTTACTTGATACAGCAATCGTTCTGTGACGGTTCCACCTGAAGACGGAAGCTTGTGTTGCCTCCGAAACGTCGTGATTTTTATTTTATTTTTATTTTACTTTTATTAATTTAAATTTAAATTTTTTTCTCTCTCCTTACCTTCTTCTTGATCACGTGAAATCGATTATTGGACAAAGTGTATCACAAAAAGAGCGATACACGGATTGTGACAGGTGTGTCGACACTGGCGAGAGAGAGACGTGTGTAGGCTTTGAGTTGAAATGTTATTCTCTCTATAATGTCTCCCTACCCGATCGTTGGGGGTAATTATGAATGGAACAATGATTCAATGAGTGCTGTGGGACAGACGCGCCCGGCTATTTCGTACCGAATCTTGATGTGACACTTCATTTATAAGCTTTACAAATCCAAACCCTAACACAATACACGGTTGCTGCTGCTGTTGGGTGCCGCGGTGGCGAGATGTTAACTATTTCACCTCGTACACAGGAGGTCTGGGGTTCGATACCGACCCTGACGCCTGTATATTTGGAGTTTGAATGTTCTCCACGTGGTTGAGTGGATTTTTCTCCGGGTTCTCCGAGTTTTTCCTCCACGCGTTTCCAGTATTTGGCAGCTATACATTTCCACATTGATAAGCCACTTCGGTGAGCTATCATTTATGGTCAGGTCGCTTCTATAAAAACAAGACCTCTATAGCCCAGTGGGCCTTACCTGATGACAAAAAAATAGTTCAAATATCTCGTGGTCCTGAGATGCAACATTCCATCCTCCATGATGGTGGATATTCGTGACATTAAGAGTGCGAAAATATTGAATACTTCACGATATCATGGAGGTGGAGCAGCGGCACAGTATATGGCTGCTATAAATTCCCACGTGACGTGAAGCCCCTTCATTTGTGGCCAGGTAGCTGCTGAAAAAGAGCGATGTAGCTCGGTGTGGGGGCCCTTACCTGGCAAAATAAAGATTGATAGATAATAGTTGAGTTAGTTTGTGTTGTTCTTGAAATAGCGTTAATGTGTTTCATAAATATGATAATTGGTTTTTTACCCTTCTATCTGGCCACAAAACTGACACCTTTTTTTTTACAAGGAGTCATGTTTGCATAGACCACAATACCTGCAGCCATAATGCAAACAAAAAACATAACTCTGATAATATATGCACTGTCCTTGAAGTTGATTGGTCCACACCCGAGACAGCTTTCCTTAGAGCCTAGTCTCACATGGGTTGGACCAGATGACGCCAAAAGGCGCACAACTCAAAGACAATGCACCATCAGAGTATGAGAGCTCGGGGTAAGCATATTATCAGAGTTATGTTTTTTGTTTGCATTATGGCTGCAGGTATTGTGGTCTATGCAAACATGACTCCTTGTAAAAAAAGGTGTCAGTTTTGTTGCCAGATAGAAAGGTAAAAAACCAATTATCATATTTTTTACTGGCAAATGAGGTTCCAATGGTGTGTTTCATAACCATTGCACGCAAAGCGAAGCTGCGTTACATCCAAATCTGAGCCAAGCCCTCCCGTTGCGACCACGCAGCGCTGCTACGAATAAAAAAGCAGGCGAGTGGAGCTTCTCGCGAAGGGTAAACAACAAAAAGGGGGCTAATTACGCGCGAGATTTCGACCAGCGAGCTGACAGGTCATTCCGCTTAACCAGCTGAGTTGACCGGTCTTGAGTTAATGAGCACAGATTGTTCAGGAGAGAACGCCCGCCGTGCCACAGTACAATTACCCAGAATCATCCGCGGCATTATTTATCCAATCAAAGCGCCACGGACGGTAATCATCATTTTCACCTTTTCAAACAAACAAAAAAACCCCATCAGTGGCACAATGAAAGATGTTCCATAATGGCTCGAGATGGACGGTCTTCCTTTGATTGTCAGGTGTGTCATTATGTGGGGGTCCCTGTAGGTTTTGTTTTTTAATAGACTGGATAATGATCCAATTAATAGACTCACCAAATGATTTTCCCTCCAGTAAGGAAGGGAAAGGGATGACGTAGGTAATTACCGTCCATCAGAGCCGCTAAATACGTTGCGGCAGGCAGTGTCGTGCGGGGAGCGGTGTCGCATTGGTTAGCGCTCTACACTACGAATCCGTCGACCCAAGTTCGATTCCCGCTCACGGCCAACACCAGTGACGATCATCTGCACCGGTCACGGGGCTCCCCGATATCACCCCCCCCCCCCCCTCGTGTGCCGTGCTGGCCTTCGTGGGTGCTCGCTCACAGCACACTTACCCCAACAGTCTGTAAAGGCTACACGGGGGGTCTTTGTCTTTGGTGTGGGGGGGGGGCTGCAATTAGAATCAAGGATGGGCACCTGTGCTTCTGACTTTGTGCCGACTCATCATCTGCGTCATTGTGTCCTGAAGACAAAGGGAGCTGCTTGCGTGCGAAACAAATGTGTACAATGTAAGTAAGTAGTTTAATATTACAAATAACGAGCCGCATATAGCCACCAGTCCGGACTGCGAGCGGGATGTCACTGGTGGCTTTTATTTGTCAACGGTTTGAGATATTCTTGGTTCTTTCGGTAAAGTCACGTAGAACGGAAATAATAAAATAATACATATAAAACAATAGCGTACGTATTTATTTGTATTATTTTATTATTTCCCTTCTACGTGACTTTACCGAAAGAACCAAGAATATGAATCCCTGCAGTCACGAAAGCTTTACATCGAAATGTAACGGTTTGAGACTTAAATACACCGGAAATGGTTGTTTTACCCTGGAATGACCTGGCCTGTAACAAATGCAACTCTCCTGTTGAAAGTCTGTTTTAATTGAGCTTATGGGGGGGGGGGGGGGGTGGGGGGGAGAGAATGAGTTTGCCTTTGATTGGCCCAAGATGCGTTGTTTCAAAACGTGTGCAGAAGCGCACGTGTGGATTATATTTGATAAGGTAAGTATGCAACGGGGTAATGTGGAGACTTCTCGCCTGGAATTGCGCCCCAGAGACGCGAGGAAGAACACAGATCAGGGAATATCCACAGATTAGAGACCTCATGGTATTGCCTGTTAACGAAAAAGTAAGTTCGCTCGGGCAGGGCAGCCAGCCAGCCAGGAAGGACGAGTGCTGATGGCTGAGACTCGTGATAGAACGAGAATGGCAGCCAAAAGAGTGAACACGTCAAACAAAACATCAATGACACACATTAGTTGGGTCTTTCGGTAAAGTCACGTAGATAGGATCGTCCTGATGACGTTTCGATCACAACACAAGCGGTTGTCCTGATGACGATCGCTTGTGTTGTGATCGAAACGTCGGAGTTTTTTGTTTTATTTTATTTTTATTAATTTGAACCGATCTACGTGGCTTTACCGAAAGACCCAAAGAATATGAATTCCGGCAGTCACGAAAGCTTTAAGGCAAGATCTACGACACACTTTTTTGGGACTAAATAGTAAGTGTGTCTATGTAACAGAGGTACGTGAGCGATAAACTTTCTCCCCATTATGGACACTGCCCACGGACATCTGTGGAAACAGAGCTTTACAGCTCATAGGATTGCTTCAGTATAAATACATATTCTGAATCTGATACTGGTCGCATTTGCCACCCCGAGGTGGAACCAACGAACCCCCATTGGATCATGGGCTCAAAAGCAGGGGATGGGCTTTTGTGAGCGGCGATAATTTACGGTGGGATGTGCGGTACACGCAAGGACATCACTGCTAGGCCGGCTCGGGCCACTGACCACGAGCGGGTCCGATCTGATTCTTTATGAGTATGACGTGAATCTCTTAAGGAGACAATAGTGGACCCACCCTGACCTCTCCCACGACAGCCTGTGCCCTCCTCTCCCCTCCATCGCTTGCTTTACAGCTGCCTTTCAATACAATCGGCTCAATGTGATTTACACGCGCGCGCACTAAGACAAAGGTCCCCGCATGAAGCCTGAATAGAATGTTGGGGCAAGTGCCGCTAGCGAGCACCTATGAAAATCCGGCAAAGCGCACGCCCGGCCGCCTTTGTCTCCCTGTGTTTACACATCGCACCCCCAGGAGGCTGAGTCGACCTAGGGGAGGCCCAGGACCGGCTCAGACATTCGTCACCGGCGTTGGTGGCCGGGAGAGGGAATCGAACTTAGGCAACACCGGGTGTGTTGTGCAGCGCGCTGACCGCTGCGCGCACCGCAGGCGCGCGCGCGCAACAACCACAGGCTTGCACAAACATTTTGCGCAAACAAACACGTCCTTTCACTTTCCCTCCCAAATGCGTTGTACAATGCCAATGCATACACCGTTACAAACCGCGTACACCACCATCACCGCGTGTACACACTGGAAATAAACACAATTATAGTTTTACACATTGATTTAAGTATTTGAAAAACAAGGAAACCGCATACACACACCGGCAATACACACACGTGCACTGTTATCTGCACTTATGTGTACGCATTGGAAACGAAATAACAGCAAACGTTTGAAATTAATGAGCAGCATAGCCCTAAGCTGGTGATGGGAATTCTACTTTTTTATGGCAGGGCCCAGTATTTCCACTATCCACAGCACAATAATCGTCGACCCTCTCACCAAATGATGTAGCCCATGTAGATGTGCAGTTATAATTGCGCTGATTCATGCTGCTACCAACATGGGCCAAGCCAACCCCGGTTTGTATTTGAACTCATGCCCTCACCACTACTACGACTAGTACTACTCAGAGGTGGGACAAAGTCATTGTTATGCAAGTCCAAGTCGAGTCGCAAGTCATCAAATTCATGACTCGAGTCTGACTCGAGTCCAAGTCACATGACTCGAGTCCACATCTCATAGGTGGGACAAAGTCATTGTTATGCAAGTCCAAGTCGAGTCGCAAGTCATCAAATTCATGACTCGAGTCTGACTCGAGTCCAAGTCACATGACTCGAGTCCACACCTCTGGTACTACTACAGCACCACGACTACTGGCTGGCAACTCTGCCAGCCGAGCGATGCTCCCTGGGCAGAGGTATCACTCACCGCTGCGGTAAACGTCTCAGTTCCCGTTCGCAGTGCCGCATTCGGACGTGGTATAAATTCAAATGGCATCATGCATTTTTTATTTTTAATCAACAACTACTACTACTACACCCGGACGAGCGAACCCGTTTAGGCGATCGCCGCTATGAGAACTCGAAAGAGGAAGGGGGTGTTTTTTGTTGTGTCCCTCCCCACCCTATTCCACAGCCGAGACTGAATGTCCACGCAGCCCATCGATGCTGTGCAGATGCTGGATTGGGGAACGTCTCAATCGCAGTGCCGAGACAATGACCGCTTGCCCACAACGCCATTATTCTTGCGTTGCTGACATGGCTCGCGGGCTGCCCAACCGGCTCTCTTTGTCTTCACTTTTCTCTCGGTAGCATTTTCCCTGCACCCCCCGCCCCTCCTCCTCCAGCCGGCTCCCCCTCCTTGCTGCTGTCAGTTCGGCATTGTCAGCCTCACTGTGACCTTGGCATGGCGGAGACGGCGCAAGTCGCCCCCAAATGATCTCGGCGAGAAAATGATGGTCGAGTTCCAGCCGAGTTAGTCCCCCCCCCCCCAAACCCACTACCCCAACCCCCCCCCCCCTCCCCTCGTCTAATAAAGATGTGCATCTGTTCCCTCGTGACCGCTCACCTCTCAGTAAACGCGATGCCAGCCGCGGTTGCATTTCTCCGAAAGAGGCAACAACAACAACAACAACAAATCGTAAATAATACAACAAAAATAACAGGTCTGTTGGAACAAAAATTGAGGGTTACGCGTGAGACATCGTCGATGAAGATTTGGCCTCCACCTGCAACATCTTGATATCTGGAGACGCCTTAACGGAGACGTCTTAACGTTGTAGGGGGACCGGCCGCATGGCAGCACACAAGGCAAGGCCGTTGTTGTCCTTTAATTAAAAGACGACTGCGTATCTTTCACGCAGTCCGACATCATTACGCGCATTCGCCAGCGGAGAAGCTGATTCTCAATTGGGGTGCGGGTGAGGGGACGGGAGTAGAGGGATAACGAGTTAAATTAAAACTTGGCCGGTAATTTGGCATCGGCACAGCGGCGGACAATGGGCACCTTTCACAAAGGGGGGGGGGTCATGGGATCTTCAGTGGCCGGCAAGGGGGGGGGGTCCTGGCTTGCGACGTCCAGATTAATGTCACCTCCAAAGTGAGCGGGTGAGGACCAACCTTCTTTGAGCCTCTCTCTCTCAAGCCACCCCCCCGTCCCCTCTTTCTCTCGTTCCCCATCGCTCGTTCGTTCGCCCCCACTCGTTCCACCGCACGCACGCGCGCACGCGCGCGCCAGACACCCCGCGGAGTCGTCAAGTGACAGCGTCACAGAGCCTCAATGACGCGGCCCCTTCCGTCACCCCCCACCATCCTCCTCCTTCGTTCCCTCGCTCTCTCTCTCTCGCTCCCGGCCCGTCTCTCCAGCGCACAAAGGCTGGCCGGAACCTCGGCCTCTCTTTCCCACACTCCCTGCGTAACCCGCGGGAAGTGTCATGCTAAATAGATACATTCTGTGTATGTGTGTGTGTGCGCGCGCGCGTGTGTTTAATTTATTTATTTGCTTAGCATCTTAATGGAGAAGAAGAGGTTTTATGCAGCCAACAAGTTTATTTGAGAGCTGCCCCCGCGCCAAGAGAATGCGGGACATTTTGTGTTCCTCGACTAGGGCATGTGCCCACTGCTAAGCCGTGTGCGGTAGGATGTCTTTCTCTCTCTCTCACACTCACTCTCTATAGGAGCCTCGATTCTTCGCGTGAAGGTGCCTCGAGGATGAGCACGTGACCCCACGGACACCGTGGAGTTCACAGCCCGGCAGCCCTGCCAACGTGTGCGGCGTGCGAGATGAGAATAACCGATTTTAGTGGCTGATGGGGAAATCACGAACCTATATATTCAACTGTGTCCGTAAATTATGGGTGGGGAACCTTTTTTCTGCCAAGGGCCATTTGGATATGTATAACATCATTCGCGGGCCATACAAAATTATCAACTTAAAAATAAGCCTGTTATATTTGGTCAAACATGTAATTAACTCAACCCTAATGTGATGGCTTGAACTGCTTCTCTTTGGTGAGGCGTGCGATGTTAGCTGGTATTGATGATGTTGCCACTCGCAACTGCTTTTCCAGGTTTGCTCCTAGATTTGTTGAATTTCGAGTCCCGCCTGCGGTTGCCTTGGCAGGGCCACACCAAATGATTTCGCGGGCCTCATACGGCCCGCGGGCCGGACGTTCCACACCCCTGCGTAAACATTAAAGCATATCAAATGATTGTTTTTTATAATACCATACTGTGCAGAAATGCGTATCCATTGATACAACTTAAACGTTGCACAGCGCTTATGTCAGATGAGATCGTTCCCACGCAGTGTGGGTCTTCGGGGTTATTTGACCATACTTCACCGCCCTGGTCAGTGTGCGTTGGTGAATGCGGGGAGGTAGAGATTCGGAAGCGTAGAAGTACAGTACAGCAATGCATTTTGCAGCATTTCCTATCCGAGGCCCACCACATTGCTACAACGGAGCGGACTCGTTTCAAACGCAGCCGTGCGGAGAGAAAGAATCCCATACTCTTAGGTTTTTTCGGTAAAGTCACGTAGGTAAAAAATAAAATTAAAATTAATAAAAGTAATAATATAAATAAAATAAAATACAAATTTCACTTGATACAGTAAATCTAGCTGTGACGGTCCCACCTGATGACGGAGACTTGTGATGCCTCCGAAACGTCGTGATTTATTATTTTATTTCTATTATTACTTTTATTAATTTTAATTTTATGTTTTACCTACGTGACTTTACCGAAAAAAACCCTAAGAGTATGAATCCTTGCCGCCACGAAAGCTTCAAATCTAGAAGAAAGAATCCCGATCGAATCAACGCTTTAAAACAAAGTAGCTCTGAGCTGCTGGGCGCGCGCGTGCGAAGCTGCTGCGGCAAGCCACGCTCCGAATACTAACGAGTCAGAGCCCCCCCCCCCGCTTCCACAACTCCCGGAACCCCCCACCGGAAGCTCCCCCTTGATCAGGACACACACACAAACACAACCATCATCTACATCATTTTATCCCCCCCCCTCCTAACCCCCCGGGGGTGATCCCTTGCGCGAGATGCTTGATTGCTCAATGAGGGATGGCGCGCACGAGAGAGAGAGAGCTGGCGAGCAATTGCCCGTGCCAAGCGGGGTCCTCCTGCCAGCGATGGGGTCTCGTCATCAAAGGAGCCAAGGGCTACCGTGGGGGGGGGGGGTGAGGGAGCGGTGGCTCATCGCGAAGCCAATTTCCCGCATCTGTAGCCGTGCTCATTTTGCTAACGAAGCGAGTGACGTCGATATTCGTCAGTGACGTGTGTTGTTATTATTTGCGCGTGTGTGTGTTTTCTTTTAAAATAGACTTTGAGTCAAGCGTGACGACGATGGTGATGGCTGCTGCTGCTGCCCGCCAGAGACCAAGGCGTGACCGGCTGTGACGAGAGGATATGAAGGAGCCTGAATGAAGACAAGTCAGTCACGAAGATCGTTCAGTCACTAAGATAGTTCAATCACCTTATTAGAGACTTCTATGCACTGAGGTAGACCCACAAATGATAATTTACTGTTTACAGTACACGTGTGTGAAAATTAGTTCGCCGAATGGCTGACCTGACTATATTAGCGGGATATTGCGTGGCCCGTCACACGAACAATAACTAAGAGTGGACTAAAGTGGACACATTTTTTAGAACTGCTTTTTTATTGTTTAGTTTGTTGTCCTTCCCCCCCACACCTCCGATTAGTACGGTGCGAAAGAAGTTCAACACCCCGTACATACACACACATGATTGACAGAACAGACGAAGGGAATGCCTTCATAAAATCCACAGAATACGACTTGACTGCACATCCACGGGCTGTCTGTGAATCATCTATGGCAACTGCTGGCTAAACGAACACTGGCTTGCACCCCTGGGGTCATTCTTCAATCCGTTCCTGGTTTTGATGGTTCCGTCGTCAAAATGTCGTATCGATCGCCACCACCAACACAGTCCCAACAAGATGGCATTGCTTTGATTTCACCTCCACCTTCAAACTAAACTATTTCTATTTTACTAAGTAAGGCCCTCTGAGCTATCGTGCTCTCTTTCAGAAACGATCTGGCCAACAAACGAAGTGGCTTATCATCGTGTGGAAATTTATAGCAGCCACATACTCTAAACGCACGCTTCTAAATGCGGAGATGAAAACCGGAGGACCCGGTGAAAAATCCACGCGACGACGGGGAGAGAGACACGCAAACTCCAAATATACAGCAGCAGGCGTCAGGGTCGGGATCGAATCCACGTACTCCTGCATATCAGGCGAGGTAGTTAACATCTCATAGCCACTGTGATAATGATGAGAGAGAGAGAGACACGCAAACTACAAATATACAGCAGCAGGCGTCAGGGTTGGGATCGAACCCACGACCTCCTGCATATCAGGCGAGGTAGTTAACATCTCATAGCCACTGTGATAATGATGAGAGAGAGAGAGACACGCAAACTACAAATATACAGCAGCAGGCGTCAGGGTCGGGATCGAACCCACGACCTCCTGCATATCAAGCGAAGTAGTTAACATCTTATAGCCAATGTGATGATGATAAGAGAGAGAGACACGCAAACTACAAATATACAGCAGCAGGCGTCAGGGTCGGGATCGAACCCACGACCTCCTGCATATCAGGCGAGATAGTTAACATCTCATAGCCGCTGTGATGATGATGAGAGAGAGAGACACGCAAACTACAAATTTACAGCAGCAGGCGTCAGGGTCGGAATCGATGGAACGGTCAGCACGTTAGACTTGCAATCCAGAGGATTCTGCTTTCATCCTCCCTCCGTAGCAGTTTAAACAAAGGGCGCATTTCTATAAATCCACCCCCCCCCCAACTCGTCGATGAGTGGTGGAGTAAAGTGTGGGTCCTCCCAAGTTAGCCGGTGTGGAAGTGGCACCTGGCTGAGAACCGTCCTCCACCACAAGCACACGAAAACATGTTAACACTTATTTGGGATTTAAAGCTTTCGTGACGGCAGGGATTCATCTTCTTGGTTCTTTCGGTAAAGTCACGTAGAATGCAAATAATAAAATAATAAAAGTAAAACGTGATAAAATAATTCTCACGACGTTACTGCCACAACGCAAGCAGCCGTCCTCAGGTGAAGAACAGGTCTGTCGAGAAGACAGAGTCTGAATGAGACAGAGTCTGAATGACACACCCCAGACTGACCTGTTCTCCACCTGAGGACGGCTGCATGCGTTGTGGCCGAAACGTCGTGAGAATTATTTAATTGTTTTATTTTTATTATTTTATTATTTCCATTCTACGTGACTTTACCGAAAGAACCAAGAAGATGAATCCCTGCAGTCACGAAAGCTTTAAATCGAAGTGTTAACATGTTTTTGAAGCACGCTGTACAAACCGACGATCACCCTCAACGGCAGAGCCCGCAGGGGCAAGGCTTGTTTTTTTTTTACCGAAAGCCGATGTTTAGTCTGCCATGCATGGATTGTGACATATGCTCATGGAACAGAAACTATTCACGTGATTGAATTGCGAGCAAGTTGCAGTGTATATAAGGGTAAAAAAAAAGCATTTGTTAGTGTTCTGTGATAGGTACTGATTTAGCGTGCATAAATCACATTACACTCATAACACTGTCAAAGCTGATAAACATTGAAACGAGCTATAGAGAGTAACGCAATTGCAGTGTCGCAACTCAATTTGGAGATGCAAAAACAAAGCTTTGTTGTGAAACAGCCCCAGCTAATTCTGATATTATTATTATAACCCCAAAAAATCACCGATTTCTCATTTTAGGGATCACAATACTCTTTTAAATAACCTTTATTTGGATAAAATGTAATCGTACTCGGAATGTGTTTCTCTTTGCCAAGCCACCAACCTGATTCCGATTCCAGGCCGGAGGAATCCGAGGAGCTATAAAGCTCTTTTCACCGATGTCATTTAGACGTGATACAAACGAGACGATAAACCAGAGACGGAAGAAAAACAATCGCATCGAATCGTAATTTTAGTTTATTGAAAGTGTGCAAGAGCGATCTGATCACCAGCGAAGGTTGCTGGAGGGCGCATGGACGCAGCACATCCAAAACATCTCAACGGGGGCCTCTCCATCCGGCACGACCTCGTTTAACACGGTAGATGCGTTCCTGAAAAGTGCCACGCTAAGCGAAAACCCCGTTAAGCGAGGAATCGCAGTGTTACTGAATCACGCATGGACACTATAGAATCAGCCTGCAGTCATCCCACGACAAAGGACTGCGATGGGGATACACCGCTCTGTACCGTATCGTTCCGCGTACTGTATCACACTGCTCAGACGCACAGATCAAGGAATAATTTCGCCGTCGATCTTCCAGAAACCGCGTTATGACGGCCGCGTTCCGCGTTATATCGGGCGTGTTGTGCTATCAAGGCACGTTCTACGTTGTGCGAAAAGTGTCCCCTCAGAGAAGAACTGCGTTATGGCGAAAATGGGTTAAGCAAGGACTTACCGTACATTATTCAAGTATTTTTATGATTATTACATGATAACATTTCGATTTAAAGCTTTCGTGACTAAAGGGATTCATCTTCTTGGTTCTTTCGGTAAAGTCACGTAGAAGGGAAATAATAAAATAATAATAATTATTATATTACTATATTACTTCCCTTCTAAATAATACTTATTATATTATTTTCCTTCTACGTGACTTTACCGAAGGAACCAAGAAGATGATAAAAAATTTTAGGGCGATGCACACAATGCATGCAGTGCCAAGGTAAAGGATGGCAATATGATGACTTGGCCGCATTGTGAGGGTGATCCTGGTGTGCATCTGCTTGGCCAGGATGCTTATGTGTGGCCCTGCTTATCCACGGCCCTCCGTCCCATTGTCATGCTAATGCCGAAATGGAGTAGATGACACACGGCTGTCTGACATTCAGTGCCGCTTTCTCATGCTAATACCACGACGCCTAATCCGCGCCTTGTCTGAATAATAATAACACCGCTCGGCATCAAAGCTCTCGTGCAGATTTCAATGCCTTCATTATTCCGCGTTCGAAAAAAAACAATGCCACCGCGATGGGCTAAATCAAGTTGGATTTTAGCCGTCCCTTCAAATCAACCCGTCCCCAGTCCGAGTTCGCGTAGACGCCATCGACAAAGATCCGCCCCGCGTAGACGACACATAGGAGGTCGAGGCAAATGCGACGCGCGAGCAACTCGCGAAGCGAAGGTGGACACGGCGCTCGAGACAGCGGCGTGCCCTCCACCACGCCTTGCCACCTGTCCAGACGCCGCGCCAAGTCTCTCGATTGAGGCGACGTCAACCGAAGAGAAGCCCCCGGGGACCGTTGCGGATATTCGCCACCCATGTTAGCCGTGGCCAGGCATCGAACCCGGGTGGATGGGATTTTATTGCAGTGCGCCAATCGCTACACTGTCGCTCCATCCGACGAAGAGTTGTATCCTCCGTGTGGCCTACGCACGCTATGAAGGCTGGCACGTCGTGCGAGGAAATCACCGGGGTGGTGTAATCATAACCACCGTACATATACCTACACAGAGACAAAGATCCCCCCTATAGCCTGAACAGACTGTTGGGGCAAGTGCTGTTAGCGAGCACCTATCTATGAAGGCCGGCACGGCACACGAGGAGGTGGATGGCCAGCATCACGCCCAGCCGCCTTTGTCTCCCTTAGTGGCGATGTTTACACACCGCACCAGGTACTCATTTGAGGCTGAGTCGACCCAGGAGAGGCACAGGACCGGTTCAGATAATCCTCACTGGTGTTGGCCGTGAGCGGGAATCGAACTCGGGACGACCGGGTTCGTAGCGCAGCGTAGCGCTAAACCGCTGCTCAACACACTCAACACACACACGCGCGGGCACCCATGGAAACTCCCTTGTGGAGTCGGTAACGCAGGTGCCACCACGAGGCTTGTCAAGGGCCGGGTGGCAATCGTCGCGGACCACAGATGGACGGGGGACGTTGATCTCGGCTTGCGGCGTCTTGACTGCAGCTCGCGGCTCGGCCGATGCTATCTGGGGCCCCATCTGTCCGGCGCGCGGCTCCTCTGGGCAGTAAACAGATGCACTGATTATCTCTTGCTACCTCACTGACATATGGCCGAGAGTTGTCAGAACACATCACGGGGGTCACTGGACAACGGCCATCCACACCCATGGGCACGTACGCGATACATGCACCGCTAACCGGGCTTGGAAGAATAGTGGGTTTAAAATGTTGACCTTGAGCGATGAAATGTCTATTTTTCACTTTATTTGGTCATTTATTTTCCTATACTGCATTGCTTCTTAACTCCGCCCACCCACCTCACCCCCTTCCAAATCGATTTGGACATCTATTGTACACCTGTGAAAAAGAGCTTAATAGCTTACCGGATTCCTCCAGCACAAATGCATCTGTTTCCGATTGGCAGGTCACACTTGGTGGGGTAAAGTGTGGGTACTCCAACGTCTTTCTAAACGCCGAGGTAGCGTGTAAGGGTGTACCTTGAAGTGTAGGCCCTCCTGCCAACAACGGTGCGAGCGATAAATTTCAGGGCTGCACCTTTACCTATACCTTGCCTGAACAGAACGTCTCATATTTGTGAACAGGTGCTGTCGAGGAAATCTGTTTCAGGGCTTATCAGGCACAAGCAAGTCTTTATCTGAGCCAGGCACGTTGGCATACACAGGTAAGTATCCGGCACTTTGGAGGCAACGGTGAATGACGTACGGCTGTGAAACTCTCACATCCAATGGACTTGTGAGGTGGCCAGGAGACGGGAGTTCAACAAAGTGGTTTGAATCCGTCTGTGTGGAGCTTTGAATGTCATCTCCGAGGCTGCGCGAAGTTAGGAAAACGAAACACCTCAGAGGGTGAGTGAAATACGTGGACGCGCTTTCGGCTCAAGTTATTCTGAGCACGATTGTGAGCGTGGTACTCCGGGGGGGGGAAACTAGATTGCAGAAATAAATGGCGCAAACAACGACGGACGAAAATATGAACCACATTGTTGATGGCATAATTAATATAACAACCAGTGGAAATGAGCCACGTGAATTGATCGAATAACTTAATAAATAAAGGCGCGCGATGGTTATAGACGATAATTTAGATAACGAACCGTAGGGATTTGTCGCCAATGATTGTTTTCGTTAAAAAAAAATGTGAAACGCAATTAAAGCTCCCGTTGTTCAGTGGGCGAACAAATGGAACACGAATGAAGCATTGTCCGTCGCTCTTGAGATCTTGCCAAGCAATCTTGACGTCGAAATCACCGCACCTCCAATTAGCGCGGTCGGCTACTTACCGTGCGAAAGAAGTTCAACACACACACACAGAGACCCACCGAGACACACAGATGTGCACGGTTGGTTACGTACGGTGGGAAAGAAGTTCAACACACACACACAGAGACCCACCGAGACACACAGATGTGCACGGTTAGTTACGTACGGTGCGAAAGAAGTTCAACATACACACACAGAGACCCATCGAGACACACAGATGTGCACGGTCGGTTATGTACGGTGCGAAAGAAGTTCAACATACACAGGTAGGCAACGTGCCCCGCTCACTAAGACGGCGGTGATCGATGTGACTCTCGCACAGATGCCCTCGGCCACGTGGCTCCGCAGGGCCGCAAGCTTCACCCCGACGATTGCAGCAGGCCGGCTGCCCCGCATCTGTGTGGTGGTGGTGGTGGCATCTGTGTGTGGTGGTGGTGGCATCTGTGTGTGGTGGTGGTGGTGGCATCTGTGTGTGGTGGTGGTGGCATCTGTGTGTGGTGGTGGTGGTGGCAGCTGCTTCCAATGAGCCCACGTGGCGGCCCTCTCCTTCTCAAAACATTGCCGCTTATTTTCATTCGGGGTTTTCTGAATTGTTCTCAAAGCAATCACATCCCATGTGCGCTTTGAAAATACAATAATAATAATCATCATCATGGTCATAATGCTTAAGTGTATTGTAAGTATCTTTTTTTTTTCAAGATTGACTTTATCAATTTAACGTAAAAATGTTAGGTTCTGCCAAAGGCTGTGCGTCGTCCGGCGTGGCGAAGGGATTTGCTTGAGGAGACGCAAGGGCACTCCGAGCCACGCAAAAACCAAACTACCTCACACCTGATAATTATTTTTTTACCCATTTATCTGGCAACAAAACTGACACCTTTTTTTTACAAGGAGTCATGTTTGCATAGACCACAATACCTGCAGTCGTAATGCAAACAAAAAACATAGCTCTGATAATGTATGCACTGTCCTTGAAGTTGATTGGTCCACACCCGATACAGCTTTCCTTAGAGCCTAGTCTCACATGGTGTTGGATCAGATGACGCCATGTGAGACTAGGCTCTAAGGAAAGCTGTCTCGGGTGTGGACCAATCAACTTCAAGGACAGTGCATACATTATCAGAGCTATGTTTTTTGTTTGCATTACGACTGCAGGTATTGTGGTCTATGCAAACATGACTCCTTGTAAAAAAAAAAGGTGTCAGTTTTGTTGCCAGATAAAAGGGTAAAAAAACAATTATCATATTTGTTCTTCTGGCAAATGAGGTTCCAATGGTGTAAATACCTCACACCTATTGCTTTCCGTGTGAACTGTACGAATATTAGCGACGTCGACTCAACGACACCGATCGCAAAGCGCAACTCGTGTCTCTCCATTTCACAATTGTGTACATGCCACGTTCGCTACCATTGTGACCTGCTCGGCAATTAGAACTTGCGTCTTTTTTTCTCTCTCTCAGAATTGAATGGAATCATTTGTAATGCAATGTACATGCCATTATCAATCCACTGCTGAATGAAGGCCTCACTGTTCGGTAATGGAGGCTGCTTGACCATACTTCACCAAGCTGGTCAGTGCGCAGTGAAGGCAGCTATCGAGTGTGCAGGCGGTGCAATTGCACCGATGCCCGCGGGCCGAAGGGGCCAAGGTGCCGGGATACAAAGGGGAATATTTGAGATACGGCAAGTCCTCGCTTAACGTGTGGTGTTGACACAACGCGTGTTCGCGATAACGCGGTTCACATACAACGTGGAACGGGAACTACTTTATTGAACTGCGCAACTGAGCGGTGTGATGCAGCCCGCGGAATGATACAGCAACGGGGGGGGGGGGGGGGGGCGCACGCTAATCCCTGTTTATTTGTCCGACCATCTCACCGCGTGTGCGTATATCGCATCTCGCCAAACTTTATCGTTGCATTATTTATGGCGAAATTTTCTCTTGAACGCGTTTTCCGAACTTTTCAGGAACGCATCTCTCCTATCGTGTTAAGTGAGGACTTAATATACGGAACTCCATTTCATTCATTGCACCACAGTCCATGCCAACCACGCTACGCCACTGTCAGTGTGAGTTGGTGGTGAAGGTGTGTTCAGATCACTCGCCACTGATGTTTTCCTTGGCCGGAAACCAAACTGAGGTCACGGAGTGAGTGCAATGCGCTATACACCACCCCCTGGAATATTGTATTCCATGACATTTCCCTGTTGATGTTTAAAAGTGAAGGAGCTTAATGTTCAAATATCTGGAAGAAACACGGGGCTGCAAGGCTCCAGTGAATTGGAGAGAAAAAATGTAGCGTTTGATAGGTTCGCAGCCTGGATAAACAAATAAATAACTCTCGAAACAATGCACCATTATTTTCTCTGTTTTGGAATTTCCACGAGCCGAAATCAACTTTCCGAGTCTCCATATGCAATAGGCTAATAACATTTGATATTTAAATGTCACATGTAAAGCAGAGTAATGTAACTATTTTACAATATTATTTTTCAAACATATGAATAGAGATGTTCAATAATAATAATAGTAATGTTGGGAGTGCAGGAGCAGTGGATCTGTGCCACGAACCCGGCTCTGTGCTTCGAACGTGGCAGCGACTTTTATTTTATTCCAGGCAACGGTTCACATCAGTGGCCAAGTATAGTCAAGCTTCCATCCAGCAGTGGAGTAACAAAGGGCTGTAAACTACTGTGCAGTAATCTGGAGTGAATGCCAAACTTGAATTAGTGTCAAATATTTGAAATATGTATTTTTTTCCAGTCAGTTGATCTTGTAAAGTAATATTTGTTGACTCTATAACCATACCCCAAACAGCATCCATATTGATCTGTAATTTAAAACTCCCATATACTTTTCACAACCGCTAATATATTAAAGGGAAAAAAAACACGCTTTCATTCATTTTACAGTGTAATTTTAAATGTTTGCATTTCTTGTCTTGGAGGTCACCAGTCCATGAAAATTCGGATTTCATGGCATTACATATAATTTTAAATACCAGTTTGACTCAAAAGAAGAAAAAAATTATACGCGCACAAAAACAAATATGACCCACAGAGTGATACAGACTCTGTCGGAGCAAAATTCTGCCAGCGCTCAACTTTTAAGGCTCCCAAGGGAATGCTACAACTAGCAGCTTCGCGACGCCGCATTTGTCCCCCCAGTGCTGATGTTCACACACCACATCAAGCACTTATTTCAGGTTGAGTCGAGCTCTGGAAAAGCCCAGAATAGCTGCAGATGGCGCTTGCCATTGATGTTATTCGCGGCTGGAAAAGAAATCCAGGTCGCAGGGGTCGGAGCATACCAGTGCACCACTGCTCCACGTCACACGCAAACATAATAGTCCCGAATTTCTCTGTCTCGTACGTCATGCAACAGCTCAGCCTACACCAATAACATATTGGTTGGCCAAGTGGTTCGAACATCAGCAGGGAGTGCGTAATACAGGGAGGGCACAGCAGGACGTGAACCCCTGGTGCTACGGTGTGGTAGGTGAATGCAGCCTGACCAAAGTTGTCTCTACGCGTGACTATGTGTGTGTCTCTCTCTGTGTTATCTCTCTCTGCTTGTTTGTCTGTCTGTGTGTCTCCGTGTCTGTGTTTTGTCTCTCTCTCAAATTTAGCAATCTTTGGATGAACGCAATCAACCAGGTAGGGTGTTGACTGTTGTGTTAGCCGACTCTCTGTGTTGTATTGCATTATATTTCTAAGTGTACTAGGTTTGTTTTCTCTTTCATTTGTACCTGGTGATGATTGCTTGTGTTGCAATCGAAACGTCGTATGCTATTATTTAATTCATTTTTCTTTCTACGTGACTTTACCGAAAGAACCAAACAGTAATTCCTGCAGTCACGAAAGCTCCACATCAAGTTTATCTCTCAGGGTCAAACAAAGTCAGAGTCAAAAGTGAGTTTCCAGCCAAAATGTGAATTGAAGCGGTGCTCATCGTCCATTTACAGCCCTGAGTCAGTGGTGGCAATTCCACGTTCCTTTGGCGGGGGTGAGTATAACCAAAGGGTAACCACTGTTAACTGCCACACAAAGTTAATTTTATTGACCCGGAGGAATGACAAGCTGACGGTACCCCCTAACCAAGATTTGAACTCGCAAACTATCTATTGTTCACTCTACTGCTGGCTCACCTGGCCAAGTGACACCCCAGGGCTTAATTGGTTTTTTACCCTTCTATCTGGCAACAAAACTGACAGCTTTATTATAAGGAGTCATGTTTGCATAGACCACAATACCTGCAGCCATAATGCAAACAAAAAACATAACTCTGATAATATATGCACTGTCCTTGAAGTTGATTGGTCCACACCCGAGACAGCTTTCCTCAGAGCCTAGTCTTACATGGGTTGGACCAGATGACGCCAAAAGGCGCACAACTCAAAGACAATGCACCATCAGAGTATGAGAGCTCGGGGTAAGCACATTATCAGAGTTATGTTTTTTGTTTGCATTATGGCTGCAGGTATTGTGGTCTATGCAAACATGACTCCTTGTAAAAAAGGTGTCAGTTTTGTTGCCTGATAGAAGGGTAAAAAAACAATTTTCAGCTGGGTCTGTCTGGGGCGCTGACCCGAATAACAGTTCTACAAATTCTTTGGGTCTTACGGTAAAGTCACATGAATAGGTTTAAAAAAAAGAATAATTTTACAAGTTTTTTGTAACTTCGTTTTTTGTCTTTTTTTTACCTATCGAGGTGACTTTGCCGAAAGACCCACATAATATGAATTCCTGCAGTCACGAAAGCTTTAAGTCAATATTTAACAGTTCTACACCCAGCACACCACATCTGGTATACCTGTTGCTATGGCTGTGTCTACTCGTCATCACGTGTGCAATAATTGAGTGTCATTATGGAGAATATAAGTGTAGTGACGTAAATGGTGTCTCTAGGGTGTTCGTGCCAGCTACTGTTCGAGGAGTGCAACTGTGTGCCTGGAGCCTCTCTCCAGCACCAGAGTAAGTGCGGCATGTCAGCCAGACCTAGGGGGCATAGTCCTGGTGGTGGCCTGAGAGAGAGGGCAAGGGAGGACCTGAGTGGGACACGTGGTGCTCGGTCGAGATCCTTCGGGAAAGGTCTCGAAGGAGGCGTGGCCGAAGGCGGAGCGAGGCCACGCCCAGGAGCAACAAGGCGCAGTCTCGGTAGTGTTCTTGGCTCGTCTGTGGAATCAAGCCTGGGTCCCGCGTCTCGTCGTCTCCGGGTCTTCGTCTCGAGTTAACTCGCTGCTAGCATAGTGAGCCACATCGCCTTCTATAGAACCCGAGTTACGTTCAGTGTTAACCGCTAGAGAAGTTGTTAAATAAAGGTATTGCCTCCCAGTCCAGTGTGTGTGCCTCCGTGTTGAACACTACATAAGTAACAAAATAAATAAGCAGACAAATACACGTCCTCCCTTTAACACGTAGGCTTTCGCGGACAATATTATCCATAATAAAAAAAAATTGGGGTTATATCGCGTCAATATAAATGTGTCATTAAGTCCGCCACCACCCGACACAACCAATTAGTAAGATTTGTCAGGAAAACAGAACATGCCAATTTGTTACTAGTACAGCACACCGGTGTGTTGGAGAGTAAATCCGACACATTTAACGACGCATTTATATTTACGCGATCTCACCCAAAAACCTGTCGCTCCACATAAACAATTGAAGCGTTTTAAACATCCCATCAGCCGCACAGCCTTGTGGGAGTGCACGTAGAATTTCATCAGCATTGGTTTAATGCGTCAAAACTCTTGCCCGGTTTTGCCACTCAATGTTTCATCAGCAGTCAGACTTGCTTTGACTGGATACATATATATGGGGCTAATAGATGAGCACCATTTTAGCAGCAGGACATAACGTTGACTTTTGCCAAACGAGTGAGAAATTAAGCCTTGGTAATTTATTATTTTTAATTTCATTGTTTTACCTACGTGACTTTACTGAAAAAACTAAGAGTATGAATCATTGCAGTCACGAAAGCTTCAAATCTAGAATTAAGCCACCACCACCATCAGCACCCGGAGCCTCACGGGACCTCAGACATTTCAAGGGGCTCACAACGTCGTCTAGACGGCGCCAGTGGCACCTCCACACCACCGCCACCACCTTTCTCCTACCCTGTAAATAAAAAAAACACCACCCCCAATAATACGAAACCTTCGTCTTAAGCAACAGATAACAAAGCGCACATTCTGCTTGGCACGTTCCACGCGTGTGGCGCCGCGAGAGGCCCCTTGCCTCTGCCCCCGCCGGTTTGTTTTTGTGGGCTCGGCACTGGGACTGCCCCCGGGGGGGGGGGGGCGTGAGCACAGGCGGTAGGAGAAGCAAAAAAAGGGTCGTGTGTGTGATTTTTTTTCATTTTGTCGGGTGGAATGGGAGGGGGGGAGGCATAACGGTGGTGGTGGTGGTGGTCGGGAGGTGGGCTGGCTGTAGGAGGGAGTTGGGGAAGGAGGGGAGGGAGGGAGGGGAGGGAGGGGAACAGCGCCACACGTTTCCACTCACAGACGGCTCCATTCAGGGATCCTCGCCCCCGCCCGCCTCCCGCCGGTGAGACGGGGGCTGTGTGCCCAGGTTGAAGGAGAGGCGCGGAGGGAGGGGGGAGGGGGGAGCAGTGCAAGTGGGGAGGAGGGAGGAGAAAGGGGCTTCGAGAGAAAGGTGGTGGGGATGTGGGTGACGGAGGGGAGGCACACAAAGAGATGTTGTTCCGAGGATCGGAAAGCAACACGCAAACGCAAACACGTGGTCCGTGAGGTGGGGAGGTAGCCGGTGTGGTGGGGGAGCAAGGAAGGGGCGAGGGGGGGTGGCTGGACCCCCACCCCCCTACCCCCATGACCGGCTCACGTCGGGATGAAATTTTTTCTCGGCTCGCCGCGTTACCGCGCAGCTAATTTATCCGGACTGCGGCCTGGGTACCGAGGGTGGTATAGCCTTACTTTAATAACTCAGCACAGGGCTTACAGTCTACGACGCGCATATGACCCCACGTTTGGCTCACATTCGTGACCGCT
The DNA here is from genome assembly GCF_964198595.1 of Lampetra fluviatilis. Taxonomy (NCBI): domain Eukaryota; kingdom Metazoa; phylum Chordata; class Hyperoartia; order Petromyzontiformes; family Petromyzontidae; genus Lampetra; species Lampetra fluviatilis. The sequence continues at coordinate 3,381,447 of NC_136278.1, read as the reverse complement.
CCTTTTCAGCCCTTCGTTGGCAAATCAATGACCTGTTTTGTTTTGAGCAGTGACGCCACGAAGCCAAATATTCCTTAACTTTTTGACCTGCCGAGGTCAAAGAACTGTTCATCAAAAAAAAATCTGCTGCACTTGAAATTTAGTTTTCTGAAAATCGCTAAATTATCACTTACACTTTGTCCTGTGTTACACCAAACAAACAACACAGGTTCCACTTTATTCAACATACCGACAGAAGAGGGATTCATTCATACCCGATTATAACGATCGTGAACATTGCACATCTGAAAGGGCTCAAGGCAAACGTTGTTGAACGTGTCTCACAAAGCTTCGCACATGATCTGAAGTCATATTCTCCGCACTCCCATTCAGAACCAGCTCCAACAACTGCTGCATTGTATCCCAACCGCGCCGCGGTGGTGGTTAATGCTTTGGCGCACTGAGCTTAGTACCTAGACTATCGCGACCATTGTGAAGGTGGTTGTGTTTATACTGCGAATAACCTCAGCAACAATACGTCCTGCATCTTGTCAGATTAACATGATCCGTTGTAATTTATATGACTACATTGAGCCCTCTCTGGCCATCATCGCACCTGATAGGCTCACAGTGATGCCACCACAATTGCTCTGTTTAAGACCGAAGCCAGGGGGCCTTCTTCACTTTAAGATGTTTTTTGTTCATGTTTTTGTTTTTTGTTTGTTGCGGTTGCACCCGATTCAAGAGCCGAATGGCTCACAGGGCTATACCTAATAAATGAACTTGAACTTCTTCACAATTCTGACTCATCGCCTGAGGATGGTGGAAATCACCAGCGAAACGTCGTCCTCGAATTGTAAATGTTGTGGGTTTACTCTCCAACACACCCGTGTGCTGAAGTGGTAACCAATTGGTTTGTTTTGTTTACGTGACAACCCTTATTAATGGGCTGCGTCGGGTGGTGGCGGGTTTAACGACGCATTTATATTCATGCGATATAACCCCAAACAAAACCCACTGAACTTACACTTGCGACCCAGTGGTCGCCGGTTGGATCTCTCCCGGCACGGCAGTGATAACAATGGGCTGTTCTAGATTTGAAGTTTTCGTGACTGCAAGGATCCATACTTTTTGGTTCTTTCGGTAAAGTCCCGTAGGTGAAAATAAAAAATAAGAATAAAAATAAGAAATAAAAAAATACAATTTTAAATAACTAAATTAAATAACGAAGTTTCGATTGCAACACAAGCAATAATCATCAGGTGTAAAAATCACAGCTAGAAATGATGATCGTCGTGATTTAATTGAGTTATTTTTTTTTAATCTTATTTTTTACTTTTATTTTTTCACCTACGTGACTTTACCGAAAGAACCAAAGAGTACCAATGGGCTGGTTTCTTACATGCCCCTCCGGCTCTCTTCACCCAGCAGAATGCACGGGTACACCACAGTGAGCGGATTCGGCAGCCCTGCAATTAATTTCTCACGCGTGGCATAGTGCGTGCATGTTTTGCATGTGAAGATGACGTCGCCGTTCCTGCATTTATAACGCACGCAGCCTGTGATAAGACACCTACTCAGAAGAGAGAAAAACATTAACCACTCAATTTTAGGCAATAGCAGGACAAGAAAAGTTTCACGCTCATTCGCGTTATTATATGCATGTTGAACTTCTTTCGCACCGCACGTAGCCAACCGTGCTAATCGGAGGTGCGGGGGAAGGACAACAAACTAAACAGAACAACAAGCAGTTGTAGATAAATTAGTTTTCAATCTATAAAGCGTGGGTACTGCCATGTCTTCCAAGACATCGAGCGAGCGTGGAGGAGTAGGACACTTGCCCTCGAGACCCTATAGATCGGGACTCTCCACACATCTTTCCGCTATCAGTAGCGTGAGCAAGCACTTGCAGGGCTGCACCTTTACCTTGAAATGTTTACATTGCCTCTGCATTTGCACCTTGATTTTGCACTCCCTATCGGGTTTTTTTGCATCGTTTGCTGTTGTAACTTGCTGACCAGTCCATGCTGAACATTTGTGAAAAAGAGCTTCATAGCTCATCGGATTCTTCTTGCAGTCTAAATAAACATTCTGATTTTGATTATCACTCCGTACAATGGCGAAGGTGACGAATGAGAGGGCTATGTGCGATGCTTTCCACTCATTCCGTTGGGGACCTGCCTTTCTTGGTTTTCGTGCACGCGTGCCAATGCTGTTAGACGAATATAATTTGGGAGTATCGTTCATTCGTAAATTCGGCGATATACGTGGCGGGCATCTGTTTCACTGGCAGCCACTGGAGAGATCAAATCGCGTTTGGTCCCGAGGTCTAAACCTTAAATCCGTTGTGACTCCTGCACCACGACAAGAAGATGAAGTTGTTTTTCATTCTCGCAGTCGCTCAGATTGAAAAGTCCATGTTTATTAGTGGCTGGCAACTCCTCCGTCACTCCCTCAGGGGCAGCACAGCAACATGAGGAAGTTAAATGTTTTCTAATGAGGTTAACATCGATGACTAAACGGTATTATTTGTAATTAGACGCGACGCGTTGGAGGAATTGAGAAACGCACCGATTGGTTCTGATTTCGCCCACAGCGAAGATGGAACGTGGCACAAAGATGTTCGTATCGATTTAGTGTTGTGTTACTGAATGCCTTGACACGACTGAGCTTATTTTTTTCTCTAAAAAAAAACATCAAACTGTTAAAGAAAATAAATGCGGCACTAAACCACAGTTGCACAATGCCAATTCATATTTTCACATTTTAAAAAAAATATATCAGTAAGTAAATTAAAAGGTTGGCCGGCAAACCACGGGCTTGCAGGAATCAGTTCAACCATTCATCCAACTGCAGCAATACGAGGCTCTAAATAATGCCCAACTATTCATACTTGTCAAGATTTCTACAAAAAATCTTTTGCAGAAAATTCCGAATCAAGAGAGGCCAATGTTCGCCCAATAAGGTGCCTTACAATGTGGAATGAAGAGGATCGCCATAACAGATTTTTATCTATAATCTTCGCAAACACACGCACAACCATGCTTGTGTTTTTTTATATTTTTCGCCCTGACCTGAAACTTTTGGTCAGATGCCGGCTTTAAATATGTGTGCGTTAGTTTGGTGCAAAGCAACAACAACAAAAAAGCCAAGTGTTTTTGTCATTACCACGTGATTGCATTCCACACGCGTGCGGTATTAAGTGTGCACTGCCAACGAGCCGCAATCCTCAACACCGCTCGCACGTCCTGTCTCGCGGCTCGTTTTTGGCCGATGTTCCTCCAGTTTCCTTCGCTCCCAGAAGAGTTGCGGTGATCGCCAAACTTTAAAGGCCACTTATCTTCCAAATCGCACGACTCCCCCGCTTCCACCCCCCTCCCCCGCCCCTCCACACCCCCAGAATAGAGTAGGGCACAACAAATTGTTCTAACGTCTTACTTTCTAAATGTTTTTGTTCTCACTCAACCGGCGCAGCGGAGCCAAGGAATCGCGTCGCTTTGACGCCATCCGACTCGGGACAGGCGTTTCTCGATCTCGAGCAGGAGCGAGGAGTTGTCGCTCGCAGTGGGGGTTCGTCGTTGCCAACTCCGTAAGGGAACCTCAAACGAGTCGCCAGGGCAGACGTTCTAAAATCGACAAACAAAAAATGTCAATAACAATGTTTCACAATTACACAAAGAAACCCGGCACAGGGGTGACCCGTAACGCACACGCGAGTGGGAATAAGCACCGACGACAGCGCAATGCCCTCCCCTCATCCCAGAAAGTCGACAAACTTTGTCACCGCCGCTCGCGTTTTGAAAAAAAAAAGTTGTCGCCAAAGATCTAGCGGCGAAAGTCGAAAACTTTTTTTGGCAACGCCCCCCCCGCCCCCCCCCCCCGTGACGGCGGCGTAGCGCGACCGCCGCACGCGGATTTATGAATTTACTGCCGCAGCCTCGACAGGGTAACTCACTCACGGCGCGCAGGCTCACACAAAGTCGTGGCCGTGTTCAGTCGGCGCGCCTCTCTGCTGCCCTTTGTCACAGAAGGGGGGGGGGGGGTTGGTTGGTCTGTGTACAAAACACGCCAGTCAATCCATCGGGCGGCTGCACACGAAGGCGCTGGAACAAAAGCAGACACGGCGCTTGCGGTTCCATCGCTGATCTACGCCGACGGCTCTCGGCTCTAGCGGCGTAGACGAAGAACGCTCCCCGCCCCCCCCCCCTCTAAGGAAATGAGTGACCCAGAGGGGCGCGTGGACCCTCTGCAGTGCCATCACCGGCCGGCCTCGTCCCGCACCGCCGTCTCAATCGGTCTCCAGAGGACCTCCAATTGGCGAGTGTCAACTCAAACGAGACACGGGCAAAGGCCAGAGATTCCGTCCATTGGAGTAACCGAAAAAACGAAGTCAAGAGTGTGCCAAGACGGCGTGGGAACGCTTGGGGTGTAATTGTAAATATTGTGCTTGATTGTAGCGAGCGGAATTCCACGTAGCTGGGCAGCACAGAAATAAAACACTGGCATTTTTCGTCATATTTTGCCAAACATAAAATCACGGGACGCGAGTCTCGTCATAGGGGAATATTTTTGTTATTGGCAAGATGAGAGTTGCCTGCAATCACCGGTTCTCCCAATGTATGAGCGGTGCACACGAAACCTCGTGTTGCTACGTGAGCTCATCCACGCTGAAGGCCTCTGGGACAAAGGGATGAATATAGATATCAGTCACCCCTTGGGGGATTCTTTTCCATCCAGCCTGGGAAGGTTATGGAGCACTGCTTACTCGGGGTGCAACAATTCACCCCCGATGTGATTCTGTGTCACTATTCAAAACAATTATAAATAATACTTTTTTTTAAATGGGTTGCAAATGTCAACATTCACTCGGTGAGAGGGCGTCCATTCTCTTCTGCTGCTGCTCAGATGGTCTGGAGCTCTCTTGCCCCAGCCAAACATGCTGTAGACTCCCTGCCCCTGGCCAAGCCCAACTTCAAGGCCTTCTCTTTTTCGTTCATGACTGACTGCCTCCCTCTCTCTCTAAAAAAACAAAAAATAAATATGCTGAGTTTCTAAACAGAATCTTGAGATGCGGTCACATTTAGATGCGATTTATATACTGTGCAGTAAATCCGAATTGGACTGTGTCGAATGTTCTGACTTATAGTGTCTGAAGGGGTCAGGCGAACCCATTGCGTACAACAAAGACAAAAATCACCAGCATAACCTTAATAGACTGTTGGGGAAAGTGCTGTTAGCAAGCACCTATGAAGGCCAGAACGGCACACGAGGATCTTCTTGGTTCTTTCGGTAAAGTCACGTAGAAGGGAAATAATAAAATAATTATAAAAATAAAACATAAAATACAATTCTCACGACGTTTCGGCTGTCTTTCCGACAGACCTGTTCTTCACCTGAGGACGGCTAATTGCGTTGTGGCCGAAACGTCGTGAGAATTATATTTTATTATGTTTTATTTTTATTATTTTATTATTTCCCTTCTACGTGACTTTACCGAAAGAACCAAGAAGATGAATCCCTGCAGTCACGAAAGCTTTAAATCGAAAATTAGGCACACGAGGAGTTTGGGTGGCCAAAAACACGCCTGGCCGCCTTTGTCTCCCAAGTGGCGATGTTTATACACCAGGTACTCATTTAAGGCTGAGTAGACGTAAGGGAGGCCCAGGACTGGTTCACATAATCGTCACTGGTGTTGGCAAAGCGCACTCGACCACAGGCACCGCTCCGCATTGCGTACGACACACACAACATGACAAACGGAGATGATTTTCAACGGAGAGAGTCAATGCATGCGTCCGTGAGCTTTGCGAATCGATGCTAAGGAACGCGTCGATTCATCATCTCGTGCTCGCCATTATAGAGACACACTTTGCACCACACTGGGCCAACCTCCATGGCAGCTCCACAAAATAAAAATGACACATCACTGCCGGTGCAGAGTGGAAACTTTGAGCCACAATCTATAAGAAAAACACGTCGTTTTGTGCTTTCAATCTCTTTCGGCGTCTCTTGTGTACCATTAGGCCCACAGAGTAGGCTCGTAATGTAAATTCTACACGTGCACCATGCGGTTGAGTAAATCTTGAGCATTACTAATTAAAGCAGTTACCGACCAAACTGTGGGGGCCACGTTTGCAAAATGCGAAATTTAAAAAGCCATGGGTTGCAATCTCGCGTTCGTTTTTAGGGAAAATGTTATAAAATCAACTACTTTATTTTCACCGCGGGTTTTATGGCACAGAGCTGTCGTTCACTCCCTCACGCAATGTGGAACGCGCTCATAATCATGTCCCACAAATAGGCAACGTTATCAAATCGTGTGAAGCTGTCGGCACCCAATAGCCATGCAGAAAATTGTCACTTCCAATCGGCGGAAACGATTTAAAAAACTAATTCAACTGTTTTTTTTATTTTACCAGGTAAGACCCACTGAGCTATACAGCTATTTTTTTCAGAAGCCACCTGGCCACAAATGATTGGTCGATGAAGCGACTTGTCACGTGGCAATGTACAGCAGCCAAATACTCTAAGCGCACGTTGATTCTAAACACGGAGGGGAAAACCCGAAGACTCGGAGAAAAATCCACGCGACCACGGGGAGAACATGCAAACTCAAAATATACAGGCGTCAGGCTCGGGATCGAACCCACGACCCCTGTATAGCTTGCGAGAGTTAACATCTCACCACCACGGTGAAACTCGTTACCATGAGCATATGTTTTTTTATTAGGACAATATCTGTAATTAAATTCAAGATAAGCAGGGACAGCCTTCGAAGTATAGAGCGGTGCACCGATGCATCAATATGTAAAAACCGATTCGTAAGTCGGCAATACACACGTCGAATCGTGTATGTTAAGAATCAATGTTTTGCGATTCGTTTGACGCTACCTCTACAGCTTCTCATGGCCGCTACTTTTACCACAACATGAAGACAAATCACTTCCTGACTCGAATCGCTTTCCAGAACCTCGACTTATTCTTTCGGTCTTTCGGTAAACTCACGCAGATAGAATTTTTTTTAAATCACGACGTTTCGATCGCAACACGAGCAATCGTCATCAGGTGAAAAAAATACAGCAGGCAACCTGCTGAGGCAGGAAGAAATGTAGCGAGAGAGCTACTGCAGCCAAAGTGAGAGCTCTCCCGCGACACATTTTTCTTGGACTCTGTGCAGAATCGATGGGTACAGGGACCAGGGCCAACAGGAGAGTGAGTGGGGTGACAAGGGAGAGAAAGAAGCTGATGACGAAGTTTCACCCCGTACCTAGGTGGAACTGCGTCCAGGTTGAACTGGAATGGGGATGTAGCTCAGTGGCAGAGCGCACGCTTCGCATGTGTGAGGCCCCGCGTGGCCTGGACAAAACGTCTCCTTGTTTTCATTCGTTATGATTGCTGAGTACAGATCCAGAAGCCCAACATGTCAAACGGTCAGCATTGAACAGCACTACAATCAAAGATGTCGTCGATAAGAGTCAACATATTTATGGAAATTATCAAGTTTATTAGACGTGATACCGCAGGATGGACTTCCAAATTCGAGCAGTGCGTGGAAGAAGCCGACAGAAAAATGTTGTGACCTGCCGAGTGGTGGTCGACCGGAGTGGGTGAGACGAAAATCAGTCTGGAGTCCTCATCGCTGAAGGATAACTCAACGAGTGGAATTATATCAGGATACTTGGGAAATTTTCTTTATAACTGTAGAGGTAAAACTTGCCTAGGAAATTGAATGAGAAATCAACTTGTGATTTGAAGAAATATGATCGTTGAATTTTTACCAAAACACTAAAGACCCAGATGGGACTCGAACCCACAATCCCCAGCTCCAGAAGCTGGTGCCTTATCCATTAGGCCACTGGGCCACATTCGTCAAGCCCTGTGTTCTTTGTGATGACCCCTAATGTAGATGAGATGTCACTTTCAAGGTACTCGGAAGTAGCCCAGGTAATGCTTGCTTCCAAGTGCCGCTATCGAACAAACGGGAAAAGGAATTGATCTGCGAGATTTCCGAGTATATTCTTCAAATCAGGCCATGACCCCGATAGCCCCCTTACACAACGAGGTCACGTTACTGGGTTCAGACTGAGCCAGTGTGGTGGGGATGTAGCTCAGTCGTAGAGCGCACGCTTTGCATGTGTGAGGCCCCGGGTTCAATCCCCGGCATCTCCATATCCGAAGCTTTTATTTTAAAATCCATTGGCTGTGCCCATGTCCCTGTCATTAACTCTCGTAAATATTACCATACTCGCATTTTGCCCGTCCTAGGACGGTACATGTTGTGTACGACGTTTATTGTGAAAATTCCGTCACAGTTCCTATGATCATTGTTTCATTGCTCTTATGGCTTTATTTTGGTGATTTTTCGAAAAGTTTTTTGGTTTGGCCATGTTTGTTTGTTGTAGCACAGTTAGACTGATGGCCTTAATCTAAGTTGTCTTGTGGTTGTTGTTGTTGTTTGACTTGCATCCCACTGGGATTTTTGCACACAGCGTTGGTGTACGGTGCTTTTTCTGCAATATTTTGCTGTCTTTTGTTGGATTTTCTGTTTGCACTTAGTCACATTAAGATGTTTTCTTGTTCATGTTTTGCTTTTTGTTTGTTGCGGTTGCACCCGATTCAAGAGCCGAATGACTCACAGGGCTACACCTAATAAATGAACTTGAACACACACGCAATACATCGCAAGCCTTTCACAAGCATTCCTGCCCCCCCCCCCGTCCAATAGCTGCTGGACATGCCAACTACGAAATAAATATGCACCCGTTTTATTTCCGACTACAAATATTTTTTTATCTTATTGTGGATAAACCGAATTTGCGATTAACATTTTCTGCACATTCTCAGGCAGCTCTGTGCCCCTGCCTCCGAATGCCTCACCACAAACACCTGCTCCTCAAACTCAAGGTTTGTTTTCACGTCGAGAAAGTCACCAAATTTTACTAAACTGGTAACCAAGCCCAAGTGTGCTTTTCCAAACTCTTGGGACAGTGTTATGTACGCGAGCACCATCTTGGTCCAAACACTCCGCGTCGTTCTATTTCACGAGTTAATTTCTCAGATTCCTGCGCATAACGAGCGCGTTTAATTCCAAACATTTATCTCCAAACAGGAAGGCTGCCAAAGCAGCCTCCATCGCTGGCACGCCAACTGACATTTAATTTCAAGCCACCGATTTCAAACCGTTTGCAGCAATCTGGACTGCTCGTTAAAAAGAGTTACATTTGCTGATATAGGAAATTGCAGATAAACATCACAACCCCCGCGACACATGGCAGTTCCCCCTGCTCTGGTTGGGCTGGCATGAAGAGAGCTGCAAGGAGTTGTGGTCCACTGACATCACCATCCCGGTCGATTGGCCTCTGGGACACAAGACAGATGGAGTGCAGCAACAATGTACAAATCTTGTTTACATTTAATAACCCCACATATCCAAAGTTACAGCAAAAATAAACACCGCATATTGGCACTATTCACTGGCCTGAGATTAATAGCGATCATCAATCGGTTATTTATGTATTCACGTGATTTAAAAAAAAAAATCTGTAGCCTTGCCACACAGCTGTGATGAAACATCTCTTGCGGCGAGTTCCATTTGTCATAAAAAAAAATGTTAACAGCATGCATGTACACGCGCGCACACGTCTTTCACGCAGAAAACTATGAAATACATCAAGGGAAATTGTTTATTTCACGTGAGATGTTAACCCTCGCACAAAAGAGTAGGAACTAGTTTAATGTTTGCAATGTATGCAATGTATACATTTATCAGCGTTGAAGAGGAGGCCAAATACCCTCTATAACGGGGACAATCAAAAGCCACCTTCTGTTGGAGGTCCTTCTGCCAGCAGTGGTGTGGGTAAGCAATTGCGGTCGCTGCACCTTCACCTTAAAACAAATCGATTGGTTTTGTCTCGAAGTGCAGCGTAATTCGACTGCGTCGATCTCCGTTCGCTCCGAGGACTGAGAGACGTCACCGGACGGGTGACGCACGTACCCCACTGTGACGCACGTATGACGCACGTACCACACCGCAGAGGTCGCAAACGGGTTTTGATTCCTTACCCGTACCCGGCCGCACCAGGGTCGCAAACGGGTACCCGTACCTGGCTGGGTACGGGTACGCGAATCGGGTACCCGATTGCGACCTCTGGGATGAAGCCATGTTGCAGGCGCGGGTGGGTTGATTCTAGGAACTTGAATTGTGAGAAGAGACAAGACGTTGGGAAATGAGTGACAAACGGTTACTCACCAGTGACTCACGGCCTGCCCGTACCCGTACCCGGCCGCACCAGGGTCGCAAACGGATACCCGTACCCGGCCGGGTACGGGTAGCCGGGTATCGGGTAGGGTACGGGTATCGGGTACCCGGTTGCGACCTCTGGGCTCCTGCCACAAGAGACGCGGCGACGGTTGAGTGAGAAACGGCGGGCGATGAGAATCTCTCTCCGTTGCCGGAGACTCGCGTTCAACGTCGCCGGACATGGCTGGAGGCGACGGTGGGGAGTGCGTGTCAGAGGGTGGGGTGAGCGATCGAGTGAGCAGTGAATGCGTGAAGCTGTGAGTGAGTAGGGTACGGGTATCGGGTACCCAGTTGCGACCTCTGCCACACCGTGACGTCCGTGTGCAGATGGCCTTAGAGATTTGTGGGCCACGCGTCGTCCTCAGGAGCACCACAAGCATCGCCTGTGCGAGCCGGGAGGCACGGGGACGGCTCGCGCATCCTCGAGCATATTACGGGGACGAGATGTTAACTACCTCGCCTGGTATACATGAGGTTGTGAGTTCGATCCAGACCCTGACGCCTCTGCTTTCTATTGGAGTTTGCGCGTTCTTCCCTGCGGTCGCGTGGATTTTTCTTCAGAGTCCTCTGGGTTTTTCCCTCCACATTTGGAACGGTGTGTTTTGAGTATATGGCGGCGATACATTTCCACGCGATAAGCCACTTCGTCGAGCTATCACTTTTGTCCAGGTCGCTTCTGAAAGAGAGCTGTAATACTCGGTGGGCTTTAACTGGTAAATAAGAAAAAGTTAAAAAACAAAGGGACGATGTGGCTGAATGAAACCTTTTATTGGTAAATCTCTGGAATTAAATGAAAGAGAATCACACGGGAAAAAAGATCAACCATTTGCCATGAACTTAAATGAAAACCGCAGTCGATACACTCTTTTAAGGCCAATTCCTTTTTCGTTTAAATATGTCTTCTCAGCACGTTGACCAGAATGTAACCCACATTCACAATATACTTTCTCCACAGCATTTTCATTTTGAATTTGTTTCGCTTACTCCCACTGTGCCCACACACATACTCAGTAAAATATTAACCTTAAGACATATGGCAAAACGTGAATCTTTTCGATGCCACAAAAATAAAATATAAAAAGGAAAGATAGTTTAATCTGCTTTATGTTATTCATGACAATTGAATAATGGAGTAAGATAAGCGGTCACTGTTCATATCTCTATATGTAATTCAATAAAAAAATGCAGACTGAATAAGCACAGTCAATTCTCGATTATCCGTTGGCGTATTATTTTGGATGTGGATCAATCGCGCTTCGTTCAATTTGCTCCTCTCCTCGCTCCTCGCAGGACGGTGACTCGGTGCCCGATCTCGACCGTGTCGCCAAATGAACCGATTATTTATCGGAGCGATAAAACCAGACGACACATCCTCAATACATTTTCACGGCCAAATTGACAGGTTTTTGCATGTCCCTCGTTATGTTTTTTCTGGGGCACCCCTCCTCCCCATGTTCCCAGATAATCGAGAATTGTCTGAACGTGCAGGTGTTTATGCGTATACATTAGACACCAACAAAGCACATTCCCCGCATGTTGATTACTTAACCGCCTCTACTCACTCACGGCCGGCATGCAATTTTCCCTTGAACGTACCCCTGGATTACCACTTGCAGAAACCTACACATACGTGCGGAATTATCACAACGTAAAGGTGCCAAGAGAACATCGGCAATCGCATAATCCTAACGGTTACATGGTCAAGGCAAACGAATCGGGAGGCTCTGGTCTAACAACATGCCGGTGGCCAGCACAGCAGAAACAAATGTATCATGATGGAACAATCCTACTAGATCACTGTCACCTCCTTCTCTATTTTTCATCAAATCCCTCGGGTTCCAGTCTCACCCGACCCATCAATCACACAAAAAATAAACACCGGTTTGTAACTAAGGCAATGGCGTGCATTCACTGCCGCAACTGTTGGCATGCATGTTGGTCGGAGTGCCCGCGACTTGCGCCCTCGTGCCGTCACAGCACCGGCCCCCCCCTGGAGGATGACGAGCCGACAGCGTTGGCCCGTTTTGGCCAATGGGGCAACGCCACAGCGACGGCCAATTGGCCGCCTGCGCCGAGCCCGTAACGTCTCGCCGCTTCCCGTGCCATCGCTGCCGTCCCCCCCTCTCCTTCAGGCCCGGAGCCCGCGATTCTCCCCAAAACCGCACGTCCGTTCTCTCCCGAGGCGCACCGGCGGCGCCGGCGACGGCGGCTTCGGTGGCGGCGGCGCCGTCAATGGCGGTAGAGCAGCATGCGCTGGGCGCAGGCGCGGCCCACGAGCCCGGCGAACTCGCGCACCTCCCCGTCGTCGCCGCGGCCCGCCTCGCCGCCAAGCCGCTGGTAGCGCCCGTACTGCATGGGGTGCATGTTGTAGAGCACCAGCAGGCGGGCCAGGTCATCCCCAGGGTGGTTCTCGTCCACTGTTTGCGGGGCGGTGGAGGGAGGGCGAGGGGCAAATGGGGATGCGTGGCGGAGATAATAATTTCACTTGTTTGTCCGGCAAAAAGCCTCGTACTGTGTACGCGCCGTGCGAAGTTTGGCAAGAGCGGAGGAGCAGGCCAAAATACCCTCCAAGAGGGCATCTCTAGAGTTCCCTCTGGTGACGGCACTCTCGCCAAAGCCGGCATGAGCGAGCAATTGCAGGGTTCCGCCTCTACCTCCGCTGTGTATGCAGTCACACGCACGTGTATATACATTAAGGCACGCATATAAACACAAGAGGCACAGGTGTGACATGATAAAGACCAAACGGATATAAACACAGGCAGCTGTCCCGATGGGCCTGCTATTCACTGTTTTCGCTACCAATCATACAAAGCTACTTCCTGCTCCCTCATAAAACCACAAATACCGAGAATTCTCAATTTCCTCCATCAGCTGGGCGCACGTCGCCCACGTGCGCGGAGCGGAGCGAGCGGGGCAGCGATGCCAACTTTGCCGCCATGAACCGGATTCGCCAGGAGCGGGAACATGCAGCAAATTCAGCGAGTACGCACATTCAGCGAGTACGTAAACTCGCTCGCAATGACGCGGGGCCGCGTTACCCCGAAGGGTCCTGCAGCGGACATTCGGCCTTGTAGGCAGCGGCAAGTAGAGTCCAAACGTCCCCGCAGACACGCTCGTTAGTGCAGACCCATTTTCCTGTCAGCACTCTTTTGTCCAAGACGATGAAACGCGATCTAAATTTACTTTACAGCAGTGAGGTCATTTATGCTATTTTATTAACGGCAACTTTTTGCGCGTAGAAATATGCACCGCGCCAACCTGCCCAGTCGAAAGGGGCCGCGCTTACAACTGTGCTAAACTAAATCCAGGCTTCGGGGATCATCCGTCCCACTGGGCTCATTTCCTCCACGTATCCCTTTAATAAATTCCTGCAACACGGAGTGCATCGCTCAGTTTTCCCGCGCGCGGCGCACGGTTACCAAGTCATGAAAAGCAAGACGCGGGTTTTACGTCCGGCCTGAGCCCCTGTCTGCTCGCGCCTTAAATCCACACCCTCTCGATCACGCACGCTCGCAGGCTTGCATGCACGCACGCTCGCAGGCTTGCATGCACACACGCACACGCACGCACCCACGTGCACGCACGCCTGCCAGCGCGCGCAGCAGCTACGGGCTTCCGCTTGCGCTACCAACGGAGGTCACGGACCTTAAATGGGAACGCATGCAAGTAAAGCCGAGTTCCGAGGGCGCAATACTGCTTCGTGAGGTCATTATCAGCAGCGTTATGTCTTGGTGGATGGAGCGGTGGGCACGGTCGTTAGCATTGCATTGCACTCTGAAACCAGGAGGCCTGGTTTACATTGCCAGCCATAGCGGTGAAGTATGATCAAGCAAGCTGCATGACCATCATGGCATTGACAGGCCTTCACCCAGCAATGGATTGACATAAGAATTAAACTATTACAGCTTGGGGTGACTATATTTTACGTATGTTTACATTTGTTAAACTATATTTTTTTGAAAATCACACGTAATTTTTTAAATGTATTTATTAATAATATATGTCCGGAATCATACATTTGTGAAGTCAACAGTTGCCCAGTAGCAAATCGTATGCACATTATATGCACATTTTATAGTGAGGTTAATGGCATGAACAGAATTATAATATACAAACTTAATGGTAAAAACAAGATTAAAAGAAATAATTAACTCTCGAGTCGAATCGTGATCCCAAAATTGTGACACCCCATCGAATCTCTGGGGAGTGAATCATTCGATACTTAATGCAGACATCGTCACAATAAATGAGTTTGCGTGTTTAATTGAATTCACAGCGTTACACATCGACACTGTTACATGTCATTTGTAGATTCCAATCACCTTTCGACAGGAAGTGCCAACGAGTGTTGGACAACGTTATGGAAAAACATCAAACGGGAGCCATTAGCTTTTATTTTAAGAATCTGCAGCCCCATCCGGACGGTGGAATGGAATAAGGCGAAAGTGCTGAATTCAGCTTTGCCCGGGCGGCAAAAATATACGCGAGAAACACAGGGATTCACACTTGGCATGAGGAGCGCGATGCTGACACCTGCCCTGCACTGTGCCCCTGCATCCAGACTTATTATAAACGCCCCCCCACCCCCCACCCACCCACCCAGTTGCACTTCCTGTGCCAGATATTCCGAGAACCTTTTTCCATTGCCATTTTTTTTTGCTTTAAAAATTCAGCTCCTGCCGCTTTAGGTGTCTACCCTTGACGCTGACTTTGGATGCGAGCCGCGAGAAAAAACATCCTGCATTTAATTTATGGACAGGCTACGGTTACCGTTGCCTCCGACTCAAAAAAACACACGCACACAAGAATAACAGTCGGCATCAAACACAATGGGGCCCTTTGTTGAGAGATGTTGAATCCCGGCAGCCGGCAGAGCCTGCGCCGCTAACACGACTGTGCCGCGCGTTCGCCGGGACCCCCCAGGGCACAAACGCGGTGTTCGCGGGAGGCTGCTGCAGAGGTCGCAAACGGGTTTTGATTCCTTACCCGTACCCGGCCGCACCAGGGTCGCAAACGGGTACCCGTACCCGGCCCGGGTACGAGTAGGGTACGGGTATCGGGTACCTGATTGCAACCTCTGGGATGAAGCCATGTTGCAGGCGCGGGTGAGTTGATTCTAGGAACTCGAATTGTGAGAAGAGACAAGACGTTGGGAAATGAGTGACAGTTACTCACCAGTGACTCACGGCCTACCCGTACCCGTACCCGGCCGCACCAGGGTTGCAAACGGGTACCCGTACCCGTACCCGGCCGGGTACGGGTAGCCGGGTATCGGGTAGGGTACGGGTATCGGGTACCCGGTTGCGACCTCTGGGCTCCTGCCGCACGAGATGCGGCGACGGTTGAGTGAGAAACGGCGGGCGATGAGAATCTCTCTCCGTTGCCGGAGACTCGCGTTCAACGTCGCCGGACATGGTTGGAGGGACGGTGGGGAGTGCGTGTCAGAGGGTGGGGTTAGCGATCGAGTGAGCAGTGAATGCGTGAAGCTGTGAGTGAGCAGTGAGTGAGCAATTAAGCGATCGAGTAAGCAGTGAGTGAGCGCGAGCAAGCGAGCAGCGAGTTAAAAATTGAGCAGTGAGTGAGCAGTGCGTTATACACTTCGTTAAATTATTTGTGTTAAGCAGGAACAAAGGTAATTCATACGTACATTTTTTGTTTTTAAGCAAGTTACAAAGAGCATGTGTGTATAGGGTACCTTTTAAAGCGGAAAGGCACTGCAAAGCATACGTGCAAAAAATATGAAAGTAAGCTACTTTGATTCATATTGAATATCCGTAATTATGCATGTATGCACCGCACATAACACCCGTTAGTATTCCTCAATATGGATTAACAAAATCAACTCTGTCGTAGCGCATGCATGACTGAGTGGAAGTCATGTTAATGGATGAGCCTCAATGACGCATTATATATTTTTGTTGTATGAAATTATTTTAAAAACAATTTTTTTTTTAAAACAACCTACTTATCATTCCATGAGTAGTTTTTGGTAGTGTACTGATTGTGGTGGTATAATGCGCGGATATATGCTTATATGTATGTATGTATATATTTATTTTCTAATTGCAGGAGCCTCATTAGTATCTCAGAGGAGGAAGGATCTACAGCTACTAAGGGGGGGGGGGGAGGCAAACTTCAAAAAGTGCTGTGAAGTCTGCTGTCATGTCCATCTATCGTTACGCTTCCTCATCATAACGATCACACACTCTGGCAGAGCGGAAAACCGAGCATTGATTTATGTGGCCAATTAAAACACTTGCGATGGCCAAGATGCTCATAAGACACTGAAGAATCAATAAGTCATAAGAATCATGACACGGCGAGGCTTTAAATAATCTGACGAAATCTCCGCGGTCGTACAAAATCACCAGCGCGGGAGATAAGCAAACGTCCAGCACAGGGCTCTCTCTCGCTCTCTCCGCGCGGCAAACGCGACGCACGTGTTCGCCTGGCGTGCACGTGCGAAGCCCACATTGTCTCTAGCTGCCTAAGTGCGAGGGTACCGAGCACATCCGCGGCCAAAAACCGTCCGGGAAGAATTCACAAAGCGCTAAGGCAAAACTCGTGGTGCCCGGCCACCGAAGTCCACGTGAAGCCAAAGGCCGGGAGATCCGTTGACAATCTCCTCTACAGATAAATGCTCGGAGGAAAAGGGATAGATACAAAGAAAAACTAACATTACTTCCCGCTAGGCCCAGATCTACATCTTCAAGCAATTTCATAAACATATGAGAGTAATTTCCATCAGGTCTGAATTAAATTACTCTCTGAAAATTGCGGTTTGCTGCTTGTATGGGGGGGATTTGGACAGTTACACAGGACAATTTAAGAGGAATAAAAGGCCTCTCTTAACACACCGAGCTTTGTAATACAACATTTGTCTGCGAATGGATACCTTTCACGTGACAAAATCGACCCGAGGCATTTTCAAAACGTCGCGAACCACTCAAAAATGCTCTATGGGCTGGAACCTTTAATGGCCCTTTCCGATGGGGACAAGGCATTCTGACGTCTCCACAAGTTCCCTTCGAACACGAACGGCCAAATTCTGAAAAGCTGGGGGGGGGGGGGGGCGGTCGGCGGCACTTTATTAACCTACACACGGCTCGCGGACTCTGCACAGGTTTGGACACCGCTTGCCAAGACGAATTGCGTCAGCCAGAGACCCACTCGGCTTTGCCTCGAGCACTTGGCAGGACACGCAACCGACATGTAGTACCAGGCCACGAAATGCCCGGCAGCAGAGAGAACGGTGTCTCTCCCAGAGCCACGTTGGGCTGCGTGCCGACACACTCGAGGCCACCTGACATCTACGTCAACAGCAGAAGGGGGGCTTGAGATCGACAAGATGCGGTGATGTCTCCCTTCCCACTGCCCCACCACCACCACCACCACACCGCAGCCACCCGTCGAAATAAAATAACAGGGTTTAATTATGAATTTTGGTGAAGCAGCATTACTGCGGCTAGTGCATCAAGAATAAAACTGCTTCGTAAAGATAGTCATCCTCACGTCCGATTAGCACGATTGGCTGCGTACGGTGTGAAAGATCTACAACGCACGTACATTCTCGCTTCGTCAACCATCACAGCGTTCGAAGAAGAATCGTCGTTGGGATTTGGACATTACGATAAGGCCTTTCCCATTAATCTCTTTTGGGTTCTGCTTTCTGGAGCGCCTCGCGAAGCAAAGGAAACTAAAACGTAAATATAATCCCGGGACTGAGGCAGCCTTTTAAACAAGCTGCCGGGAAAATTGCTGCTCAGATGAAGCAGAACCCCCAACTTCCTGTGCCCCGGGCAGGGAGATGGGTGCGATGTTTGGGTGTGAGGCGCGCTGCTGCCCCGTGCCAGCGACCCCCACAATCTCTGCCGCTCTCAACGGCAAGGCACGGGGAGCGTGGATTTCATTTCCTGTGGGGCGAATTTACGGAGACCAGAACACCCTTGCTGTGCAAAGGGTCAGATTCACTGGCAGCAGCGTGCAGCTTATTACCGCAAAAAAAGAAAATCACCCACCCCCCCACCCCAAAAAAGGCCCTTTGTGTATGCGGGATTTGTAAAAGTTCATCGGATTCTAACAGATAACTTACACAAGCGCCAATCACAAAAAAAATATGCCACAAACGTATGATTAATGTCAATATAATGTATACATTAACCTATTCATACAGTAACATATTCATGTATACTTTAAACGTAAACATTGAGGGAGAACGTGAAATTGATTTGCACATATATTTTAATGTCAATTACATTTGGTATTCCAAGGATGTGCACAAAAGTATGGCATTTCAACTTTTGGATGAGTCTCAGAAAATTTGAACCAGAAAAAAAAAAGCCTTCAGAAAAAAAGTGCCTTTCATGCGCAACAAAAAAGTCATCTCTAGCACTTAAATTTAATTAATCTTAGCTCGGAAACATTTGTGCAAGCCATGGACAAATGTCTTAAGAGCCCTTTATTCGATCGAAGGGTCAAAGATAGCACCATCTCCACTGCACGGGGCGCTAGCCACATGGGAGAAAATATATCACAAACAATAAAGGGTCATTCAAAACCGTGACGCTGGTGCAGAGCCAAGGGGTGTTTACCAGGAAGGAGACAGACGACATCTATCAGTTAAGCAGCAATCATTGAAATAAGTCACCGCAGACGCAGGGACTTGAGATGTTTTGCAAGAATCCAGACGCCTTGCCCTTCCTGGCTCTCTGTGGACCTGTATAGGGGGCACGGGTAATAGCCTGCCTCGATGGGTCAAAGGGCAGCCTCCTGCTAAGACGTTTAGACGTTTAGATGTTCAGACGGCAGAGCAGGGGTGGAACAGGGCATAGGCGAGGGCTCCACACAAATCTGAGTCTGCCTGCACTTGGCGGATGCAGGGCTCCTACTTAAAAGACACAGCATGGTCTAATCCACAGATATTTATTCTGAGTGGCTGCATAAAGAAACATTATATTTCACGGCAATAAATAAACTGCCATTTCTAGGTGCCCATACAGTATATACAGAGGTCTGGTAAAATACATAAATAGGGTGAAAGCTTTTGGCTTCACTACACCGTATCTCTGAATCCAAATTTGCTTTGGCATCCTCATATGATTATCAACCATATTCAGTCCACTGTTGAATGAAGGCCACCCCCAAGTTGCGATTCCCATGTACTGATGGTCCTGTAATGCCACGATCCAATTAGCACTTGCGCGAGCCAATTTCATTGCTCCATCTCCACGATGGACGCGGTCGTTGGAGTAAGTGGGGGAAAAAGAGGGGGGCTATTCCCGCTTTTGGCTGCCACTTTGTCGTTGGTCTCATGCACCGGCTGTCATCCCTTCTAGCAACGTGTCCTCTCCTCCAAGCCACTTACTTTTCTTAACCATCAATATGATGTCTTTAACTTGTGCCTGTAGGTTACATGTATTGTAATATCAAGAACGTGGCTCAAAACCTGGTTTTCCTGTCGTGGCTTCTTATTGCAGTTGGTATAAGTGGTCAAGTGAAGGTTGAAGGAATCGCATTCCGACTGAAACGGCGCGAGGCACGATTGGTTTTTATGTATTTTCTGCTGGCGTGTGCGCTCGCGCTCTGAATGCCTCTGTCGCATTAGCGAACAAATAAAATAACCAGGCCTAATCACAGTGTAAAGGTGAAGCCTTGTAATTGCTTGCTCATGCCACTCCAGGCGGAAGGGCTTGCAACTGGAGGCAGCACGACAGGCCCTCTGGATTGTATTTGTCCTTCCGTTCGAAGTTGGCCAGACATTTTGGAAGGGGTGGAAGTACCCACACTTTGCACCGCCACGCGACCTCCCAATCGACTCACTGTGGTGAAACCATTTATACTGCTAGGTGGGCAGAGGTGACAGGGGGGTGGATTTAATAAACGTTCCCATTGTTGCAACTACCACTCCGGGAGAATGAACCGAACCGGCGACCCCCCCTGGATTGCAAGTCCAGTGGTGCGATCCTTTAAATCGCAGGATGAACCCCAAACACAGTATCATAGGTGCAACTGTACACACGAGTGCTGTACCTTCGTGTAAACGTGTTACATTTTTTTTTCTTCTTGGTTTTTTCGGTAAAGTCACGTAGAAGAGAAATAATAAAAATAAAACATCATAAAATACAATTCTCACGACGTTTCGGCCACAACGCAAGCAGCCGTCCTCAGGTGAAGAACAGGGCTTTCAGATGCTGTCTTTCCGACAGCCCTGTTCTTCACCTGAGGACGGCTGCTTGCGTTGTGGCCGAAACGTCGTGAGAATTGTATTATGTTTTATTTTTATTATTTTATTATTTCCCTTTTACGTGACTTTACCGAAAGAACCAAGAAGATGAATCCCTGCAGTCACGAAAGCTTTAAATCGAAACATTTTTTTTTATTTAGAACTGCTCTTTGTGTGGTTAGTTTGTTGTCCTTCCCCCGCACCTCTGATGAGCATGGTTGGCTACACACGGTGTGCAAGAAGTTAAACGTGCGTACATAAAAATCGCCGCTAGCGCCAAAAAAAAACCATGATAAAGTGCCGAATGGGAAAAAAATGTTTTAAATATTTTTTGTGTTCAATAAAAAATAAAACATATGTCTAAGGTTTCAGATGAATTTGGCTTTGCGTTTACATTCCAGACTTCACTGCCTGACAGATGAAGCAAGAACTTTCCTTCACTTTTTAAGTATGGGACAATATTTCTATTCAACTTCTTATAATTCTTGACTTCAAACAGAAAGCAAAGATTTTTTCACGTAAAATGTTTAAATGCTAAATTAAAGGATTTATCAGAAAATTTGTTGGAATGCCACCGAGGCATATTCACTCTCTAAAATTATTTGCACAAGTGCCGATATTCAGAATACGTGCATTCCATTCGCTCTGATTTGGCGAGATTAAAATTCCAAACACCTTCACAAATGGGCAGGAACTCTCTCCAAGCATTGCGGACTTACAATGAAATGCATTTTTTTTTTAACACAACAGATGTGGTTTCAAGATAGTTCTTCTTCTGGACACAAGACCCTCAGCGGTCATTTGCCTTTGCCAATGATTTCTGTAAATGCAGGCCTTGCAGGACGTGAAGCTCATTAATAACTTCCATCGAGCTCACATATACCTCAATAAATGGATCAATAAGCTTCGTGATAATACCTGCCATAACATACAGAAATGTACATTACGATCTGGCAAAGCCAGTGAATTGACAACAGCGTACATTTTGTTAAGGGCGGGAGCTTACACAACATTCGAATGCTCCCACGCTATTCTTGCTGGTACACAACAGTGATCTTCTCTTTCAATGCTATGTTATCATCATTTCATTGCTAACATTACCCAAGAGCCACAGCGATCCGGGCACTCATATTGGTGGGGCTGTGCTATGATTCATAACTATTGATTTTGGGAATTTGTGTAGTTGTCATGGCGTAACGTATAGTGTCCTCGGAGGGACACACAACATTTTCTGGGCATAGCAATAAGTAGCCTATTCGTCTATCATGAACATAGCATGTTTGAAGATTCGTAAAAATGTTAACGCACACCATTGTTCAAAGCAATTTTTCCCTTGCAAGTAGACATGTTAAAGCAAATAAATAAGTAAAACATTTATTAACGTCAATAATTCAGGGTGCGCTCGGGGTGTGCCATAATTCAATACAGAGCACAACGTAAAAGTTTGGGTCTTTCAGAAAGGTCAGTACAGATTTGCTCTGCAGATGGAATATTAAATGAGGCCAGCACAAGGAAGATCTCTTATTTGAAAATGACAGGCAGAAGCTCGATAACCTACGCACGCATCTCAAGCCAAGTATTTATTATTTCCTGACGGTCGGTGGGAACAAACCCACAGGGGTCGGACGACTGTCATGCCTGCCCTTCCTGGCAGAGCCACTCGTTTGGAACGCAGCAAACCTGGCCGGGGTGATACGGGATGACGCGATTGGTACGCATGAGCAGCCTCGATGCCCTCAGCGTAACCTCACCTGCGCCAAGCGCACGTGCGTGTGTGCACACCGCGGCAATGCGGTTGTCACGGCTTGCCAGGGAACACCGAATATTTTGTGCGGTGGAGGCACGATGCCAAAAGGGCGAGTGCCGCAGAGACTGCACAATAAGCCGACGAGCTGGCAACGTTCTTCTCAAATGTAGCACACGCGATGATGCCACCACGTATCGCGGTCGATAGCTACCCGCATGCAAGGTGAATGTGGGCTGCACGCTAAAGCTGCACAGCTCAGGGTGCGCCTATCCCTAAAGTGGGTTCCAGGTCACCCGAAATATACCCGTGGGTGGCTGGCATACCGGGTGATTCAGTTATAGATACCCCCGATGAAATAATAGGGAGAGATTATAGAAAGAAATAACACCGTTTCGAAGCATCTACACGTCTCCTACAAATCTCAACACACCATGGAAAACTTTGAATACCCTCCGCCGGAGGTTTCAGAGCCATTGCTTTCACAATTTTTAGCGAGCTTTTGGAAGACAGCAAGAGGGTCATTATAAATCAGAAGGGAGGGGGAGGTTATCTATAAATGGGTGACCCTGTTTATGAATAATGAACGGGTGTAAAAACATGTTCGCGTTATATCGATAAATTGCAGAAACTTGTCAAACAGGCCAGGATTAGCGGTCACTTTGTTTGAGCACACCAGCTGCGCCAACTGCAAAGGATCTGCACCGATATACAATTGACAGTTGAGTCATGAAAACGTGCACTGTTGCTACGAGTGATAACAGAAGTACGAGTTTATATGCATGCAACTGCCGTGATATCTTCCGCCAAAAACGACCCAAGCGAAAGTGCTGTCGTGCATCGCACGTCTTTAACTCGGTCAACAGCGTTAGAAACGTTCAACATTGTACAGGCACCCTTGCCAAGTGTTGATCGAGTGTACCTGCTGCGTAGGCATGCGGGAAACGTATGCATACTGCGATGTAAGCTATGCGGCAAAAACGGAAACGCACATTTATTTTTCAATCCACAAAAGTGTGAAACTGTCATTTTTTCAGTTATCGAGCACGACTGCTAAGGACTCGCGGAAACATTTTGTACTGAAGATCATGGGGGCAATGAACCCAGGAAAATGTTCGTATATTTGCGTAATGTGCCTGTGTGACTGATGAATTAAACAATTGGGAGACAGCCGCTCCCCGTGCGCTGGCGCTTAGGCCATTTGTCACATCGATACACACATATATTAAATCTGCACATTAAACCCTAACATGACGAACAACAAAGGACCGCAATCGATATCTATTTAGTGACCTTGAAAGGACGCCTTTACAAAAGCACTATCTCACGAAGCAAAGTTTGCATGACAGGCAGCGATCAATCGGCTAATTCTGTGTCCAGTAATGTTTGCCTATTAATGCATTGGGATCCGGGAAGGACCGCTGAATCTTCGCGTCCGAGTGTGCCAGCCTGCGCCCACGTGAGCCCCAGACGCGTGCACGAACACGGGCGTACCCGGAGTAATTATTGCCAAGTGCTCTTCACACAAGCATCACGCTCATGCGTCCCACACGACGCCAGATCAATACACGTTACTGGAATATGCCGACCCAAATTACGGCCCAGTTAGCTTGACAAAACGTGAGAAGTGAAATTCCGGGGGTGGTGGTGGCGGGTGGTGGCGGGGGACATGACGAGGACGTGAGCCTCAAGCTCGGAGAGTGAGAGAGAGGCCTCTCGTATTAAATCCCAACCTGAGGAAAACAGCAATTGCACAGTTTGCTTATTTTTTGGTCCAATTTCATCGAGTCATCGTTGCCTAAGATTGTTGTGCGCTGCCAGGGGTTTTTATTGGAACGCTGAGGAGGCCTCATGGCCACCCAGGTAGACAATGTCTTACCGAACCTTATAATCCCATACCGGTAACGTGCCAAACTAGAGGACAAAGCCCCCCCCCCCCCCAAGTCAATAATTCCGCGTTTCGTTTCCACAAAAAATAAAACGCGCGTTATAGAGGGAGCCTAAAACGGTGGCCGTGGAAAATTTTCACGAAGGTCTCCGTAGCTCGTGGCGCGTGAATGCAACCATTATCCACACACACACACGGCGGCCAATTCAGCATTGTTTTCAGAATAAAGCTTGCATGACCAAAGTGTGCTTTACTCCGTTAAGTTATGAGTGGGTCGACAAAGTTCAACTTTTTGGAGGGGGGGGTGGGTGGTGGTAAAAATAAAAGCATTCAACTGCAACAATATTTTCTCCGAGGTTTATTCGGGTTATGAGCACCTTGAGAGACGACCATTAATTCTGGGAAAACCGAAATTCCTTGTGCGGACGTGTGGCTGGGTGGTCCACAAGGCTGGCACGGTTACCCAGGGACCAGAGCTTTTGAGATTCCATGGGTCAAACTCGGCTCGTATGTACGTAGGCATGCATGTTGAACTCGACTCATGTATCTATGATGCACGTTGGACTTCTTTTGCACCATATGCAGCCAACCGTACTAATGGGAGGTGCGGGGGAAGGACAACCAACTCAACACAAAAAGCAGTTCTGAAGAAATTCGTTTTCAATCCATATTTAAAAGGCTCAATCTAAAGTGATGCAATGGACGTGGCCCCAACACAGGAGAACTGGGACGTTCACTGATGTTAAAGTAAAGCATTCACCGCCTCAACCAAATATGTAAACTTACTTTTTATTACACATCACAAAGGGCAATATAATTTCTAGCGGGACAATATGTTACAATATTTCTACATTTGATAAAAAATGTATCCACTGACGGAGACATGCCCTTCACAAAAATGATCCCGTTGGTTTCTGTAACGTATGTATATACTCCCCATAGTTCATTAGCAATCAACATTGTAGATATGTTGAAGATGAAGCATGGCTGGGTGGTTCAGGGGTCACAGTCATGAGCCAGAACAGCTGGGATCCTGGGTTCAGATCTGGGCAGCCACCTATGATTAATCTGAGTTCACAAGTGTACTTAGTTGATGGTCTGAGCAAATAAAGGTTATCAAAAACCGCATTAAAATTTGGCTATCCAGGTTAACTTGGGCTAATTTCTAAGTTGTAGATTGAAAAAAGTATCAGCTCGACTGCCCATGCGATGAACATTTTCCTGTAGCAGGTTATGTTGGAAAGTGCACCCCGAGCGTGTGGATACAAAAATTGTATTTGAAAGATACTCAGAAGTTCTCTGAAATATCTATCTGTGAGATATTCTCTCATGCACAGGGTATGGCCCTGCTCAGCTAGAGTTCCGAATGGACGCGAATTGTACAACTGGAATAAGAGGACGACATTACTCCACATAAAAAAAACCAAAGCACACACAACAAAACTATCTTCAGACGATGCCTGCCTTTTAAACCACAGCACCGGCATCAATAGCATGCGCTCTCTAGCATCAAGCTGTACAGCTCATACACAGACACGCCGTTGTCGGATCACAAAGATCCAACGAGCGATGAAAATACGGTGCCCGCTTCACTCTCAACGCAATTAAGAATGCACGCATCACACACTGGGCGTTCTGACGTGGGATGAAATTATGTTGCGAGCCCTGCATTAACACGCACACGCTGGCACATTCCCCACGGCGTCTCTCCCACGTTTTCATCTTTCCCAGGCTCGTGCCGTCAAAACTGGCAAGCGACGGACTTGCCGCTGTGAGAGGCAGCATTAATTAGACGGCTTTGTGGGAAGTGTGGCCATGCGTGTTTCTCACTGCCTCCCACACCACCCCGAGCTCCTACACATCGCCGCCCATCACACGCGGCGGAGTGTCAACGACATGGTAGAAACCTTGCGCTCAGCCGGGAACGGGATCCCACCCCCCGCTCCCCCCCCCCCCGCTCCCCCCACCGATCCCCCCCCCCTCTTCAAACACCCAAGCCACGAAATGCCAAGAGCAAGAGTACAAATCATAACTGGAGCTTCGGCGGAATATTCGGGTTACGGCAGGACACGCACAAGGACCGGCTGACGGAATTCTCACATTGCATTTTCATTCGACGACCTACTCAATTCTGCCTCGTAGTTTTGCCGAATGCTAATGAATGTTGGCAATAACGCGACGTTAGTCTGTGCGTGCAGCTGAACAAACGAAATACAGCCGGCTTAGTTTTTTTTGTGTGTATATATATACAGTTATTTGGTTCATTTATTCATTTAATATGTTCATTTTTTGGCTATTTCTACACCCCAATAACATTTTCCATATTTTATTGCTATTTCTCGGCAAAAAAAAGCTAAAGGGGAGAGGTGCAGCCACGCAATTTTGAAGGAGCTTCACTGCTGGCAGTGGGACCTCCACTTGGGGGAACTTCAGGCAGCCCCCCTCAATAGGAGAGTTATGCTTCTCTTTCACGCGGGGCGAGACGTATTGGAAGAGGTGAAAGTACACACATGTCACCCCACCGTACGCGACCCGCCAATCGACTGTGCTGTACCCGCGTATACAGACAGCTGGGTGGACGGGAACCGGGAGAGTAAGGAAACTTGGGTCGTTGCTACAACTGCCACGACCGGGAGTTCGAATCAGACCGGCGTCAGCGTGCTAAGGCACCAAGGCAGAAACCCCGCAGTTATACGGTGCGAAAGAAGTCCAACGTACATACACATACATACTGTCCACAGATCAACCAAATAACGAACAAGATTGCGCGTATAAAAGCCCCAATAACTTTCCACGGATTTTAACACCAGCAAGCCAAAATGCATACGGATGAATCCCAAAGGGCAAAGGGATCTGGAGTGGAGATGGCAAGGCAACCGAACTGCATTCCACATTCACTCGCCGGTCCCTCAACCCGAGTCCAGAGCCCGGGTCTCATCCCCTTGGGGACATCAGAGCCGGCCCTGCATTTAATTGTTAGAAATCCTTGCAGGGGATCCGCCGCGCACTTAATTACGCCTGCCGTTTGATGCTCGCTGATGACGCCGCTCCCGAGCGCGGTGGGGCCTTGATAGCCGGTGATGCATGGCATGCGCAGGCTAAGTGAAAATAAACACAATTGCAAAGAGGCAATTCGTCCTCTCTGACACCGACAAGATAAAGGGCAGTGAGGCGCGGCCGAGTATATCCAATTGAAAGAGATACCGTCTTTAAAAAAAAAAACTTATCTCTCAACTCGCTATCCTTTCCTAAACCCAATTAGTGTCAAATTTCTGTTTCTTTTCCTTTTGGATGGGGTTCGTGGCTCAGCTCATCTTGTTAAGATTTTACGGGGTTTTTTTGACGCGTAGGCATCTTGGGATTTTTTTTTTAAGAAAACCTAAAAAACAAGAACAATTAATCCCAGAAAATAAAAATCAAACGTGCATGGTCTATCCATTGGGAACTGTGATGCACAAATCCATGTAGCTCCCGCACGCCAGCTCATCTCTTCCCCCCCATCGTTGTGGTGAACATCCTCTCAGGCCCATTCCCTTCTTTGGCTGCCACTGCATAATTCGTCTCCACCACCAGCCACCATTCATCCCTTCCAGCAACGTGTTCTGCCCATACGCACGTAATTATATCTTAACAGTCAATATGATGTCTCAAGCTTGCATTTGTTCTCTGATCCACGTGTTGCTCTTGTATGTTGCACTTCTTTCGCACCGTACGTAACCAACCGTACTAATCAGAAAGGACAACAAACTTGGTGTAATTCCGAGCATGCGCCGCTCTCCGTGCTTTTCCGTAAACCTTTCTGCTTTTGTTCCATTGTATTTGTCAATGGTCATGTTTCTGAGCCACATGTCAGAGCTGTTAATATGCTTTCAAGAAAACAAGAAAACTTTCTTTAACCACATTGGGTGCATAGCTTCCATTAACGAGTTCAGTTTTCCAAAAGCACCCACCTTTTTAGCCATGAAATTGTGGTCCCGGTATATACCCTCATTAATTTTCGTAAGTTTTTGCTCGTAAAAGTGTAAAATAAAATGTAACAAAAAATGCAGTTTCCAGTCGATTTTATTTTTGGCGTTTGACTAGATCTAGCGTTAGTGCATTAAACGAAAAAAAAATCTTCAACAGTAAAATGATTGTCCTGTTATGTTTGTTGCCACTGCAAAGCTAAACATTGTTGCCATGTGCGCAGCATGCACGGTTCTTCACGCGCACTCCGTGGCGTTGTGAAGGATCGCAGAGCTGGGCGTGTGACTCGAGAGAAAAAACAAATCCGTAACATTCCCAAAAGCAAGTCATAAATAAGACCCACGGTATAATTTGTACAAATTTGCCGGATTCGTACTTGCTGAAGCCAAAACAAGCCCATCAAGGCGCAATAAGCCTGATAAGAATCTGCTGAATTGAGCGCGACCAGCTCACTCGCAAATAAACAGAGGCGAGAGTGCAGGCAACGTACGAGCATGGGCAACGTATGCACATGCAAGAGCACTCCACAATGCGCGTAAGCAGGTTGAACTTCTTTCGCACCGTACGTAGCCAACTGTGCTAATCGGAGGTGTGCGATGGACAAAGGTGGCGTCAATGAGGCTATATCTCGGGGGTCATTCAAGCATTCAATTATTCCCTTTATTCGATTACAAATTAAATCACCAGGACCAACCAATGTATATCCAGTGCTATATCAAGTACTTCCAATGCAGGCATCAATCCTCACTCAACTAAACTTTTAACTACTTTTTTTTTTATTTTACCAGGTAAGGCCCACTAAGCTATATAGCTCTTTTTCAGAAGCAACCTGGCCACAAATGATAGCTTATCATGTGGAAATGTATCGCAGCCAAATACTCGAAGGTACGTTTTCAGCATTGGAATGTTTTGGCCAATTCCAGTTGCATTGTAAGGAAACCAGAAAACCCGGTAAAAACCCGTGCAGAAAGGAGGAGACCCATACAAACCCAACACAGAAAAGTGCCCGAGTTGGGAATCGCACCCAGCCCCTTCTTGCTGTGAGAAACGCCACCCTGCCTGCCCAAAGCCAGCGCTGATATAATTCGAAGTTACCCAGAACTCCTTTCAAAAAGAGAGCCGTGGTCTCTTGTGCGCTCTTAACCTAGTTTTAAGTAAATGGAATCAATCCATCTATTTACTTGAAATTATATTTTAGCTTGTTCTATTGTGTGCAGCTATACGTATTTCAGCTTCATGGTAGAAATATTTCTTCTTCGGTTCACCAAAACTTTTTTGTTGTTGTTGCCTTTTCAGCAGATTTATCATTGCGGTGCATTCACAAGAAGTGGATTTTCTGTTAAAAGCTGGGAGAAAGTAGCCAACGGTGATGGCATTGTTATTATAGCAGTGGTTAAAGCTATTATTTAACAGAGGCCAGAACAAAAACGGACCAACGCGTATTACTGTATCTTTCTATTTATCTCTGACACGTTTTCTATAAAACAAACAGTTCGAATAATTTTTTTATCCTGCACACTTTAACGACGCACGGCACTCTCTTCGATAACGTTTCACCAAGTTATCTGCGGTCGCTTTGTTTAACGTCAAACAAAAAATGTCGATTGCACTTGAATCACAATGAGAGAACACACTGGGCACATTTATAACTTAAGCAAAAAATGTGTCCCAATAGAGAGATGTGGGGGGAGGGGGGGCGTGGGGGGGGTTCACAAGTTTTTTTCGAGCGCAGCTGAGCGGATCTGTGGCTTCGGCAGGTCTCGGAAGCTAAGCAAGCTTGAGCCTGGATGGTGTCTGGTCCAGCGGTCATCAACCTGCGGCACTTCACTGAGGACTTGCTTCGTCACACGTTATTTATTAAGGACCACGATCTCTCGTATGCACGTCCATTGCAGCTCTTGAAATATTGAGGGTTTTTTTAATTGAAATTTTTTTTAAATGACCACCAAGCATGGAATAAATGGTGGGAAGTAGAGAACAGCCCAGCAAAATGCAATGCAGCACTGTACTTCTATGCTCCCGCATCTACGCTCTCCGTGTTCACCAACCCGCAACGACCAGCGTGGCAAAATACGGTCACGGATACTCCTCTTGACCCACTAGGTGCGGGGTGGGAGGGCCTTCATCCAGCAGTAGATTGGCACGTGTGACAGAGAAGCTGTGCACTGTTACTATGGGGAGGCGCTCTGTATACCCCGGCTCTTGCGATCGCTCCCTACGGGAAGCCAGGCAACGTACGCAAGCGATCGCAATTTACAGGCGCCTTGGTATTCCTTTTTCCACTTTTTTTTTGGAGGCGTTGCGAGGGCAAAGATACATGAAAAAAACATAACAACGACAATAAAAATGAAGAGTGATGAAGGCTCGGTCGGAAAAAATGTTGATTCGTATATGTTGCACGCTTTGCTTCATTAACTGCCGTATATTTCGACGTTGCCGAACTTTCCCTGCCCGTCGTTACTCTCCACCGGCTATTACGCACTTGAAACAAAACAAAAAAGGCCAATACTTTCCGTGCGATACGAGACCTTAAAGAGTACGGTGAAGTGCTACTGTGTATTCAAAACAAAACAAAAAACAGACCTGAACTCCTGACCCTTAAAAATGGAGCCCACAGGAGGCCCAGCCCAGGGTGGAACACCGCCACAGTTGCACATCTCACATTCGTGTTGTTCTATTGTACGGGGGGGGGGGGGGCCTTTGCCGGCTGTGCAGATAAAAAGAACATTCCCCTGGTCCTCCTCCCGCAGAATCCCATTCAAGGACTTCTCGTCGTTTTATCCCCCCCCTAGGACACGCTTCCTTACATCAATTCGTCGGGTGGCAGAGGACGATGCTCACGATGGCTTCTATCGAGCGGAGGACGACGAATTCGCAAACGAAGCGCCGATTCGTTTTTTTTCCCTCTCTCTCTCATTAAAAAAAAGGCGAATAAAGCTGTCGCCTTTTTTTTTGCGGCGGCGAGGCCGGCGCGATGAACGGGGCCCTCAAAGGAGGCGACAGGAGGAGGGCGTCGCCGCCACCGCCGCCGCTCGTTTGAGCCGCTCTCATTAGGGCCGCGCCGTCTCGCCGGAGCTGACGTGACACAGGGGCCGTCATTGTAAGCGTCCCCAACTCTCCACGGGCCAAATTGAGCCAGCCTTCGGGCACAAAAGATCCACAAATAAATTGAGCGAGCTAATAAACATATAAATAAATAACCACTCCTTTTCGAGGGGGTACGCGGCGGAAGGGGGGGGGGGCTTCAATTTGGCGGCGGCGGCGCACGCGAGCGAGCGGATGGACGGAATAAATGTGCAACTATGAGATCGCACAATGAGGAGAGAGCAAACGGGCGGAGGGCGATGCTGGCGGAGGGCGAAACCAAAACCCGGGTTTGGCTCTTACTCAAACAGCAGACGGGGGACGGATGAGCCTTTATGTAAATGAAGCCAATAATTACCCGAATGCATGCCTGGCGGGATTAAAGCAAACAGAGAATGAAGTGGTGCCAGGGCTTTCCAGCTCCGTGAGTTTTCTCCAAATAGGCGACTTAATTTCTCAACGCCTAAGCCGGTCCTCTCCCCCCCCCCCCCCCACCACGCCACCTTCAGTTCACACCGATTCCCACATTACCGGGGCAGCGGCGGGCGCATTCACGCGCGCGTGTGAAGCACTGATCCCGATTACGCCCACAGCTCGCCCGGCCTCCCAAAGCTCCGTAATCTCCAGAGAGCCAAAGGGGAGCTCCGACGTGGGCCGCCGCGCAACTCCCATGCCCCCGAGTGCCACTCTGATTATTCCGTTAAGCGCACACACACGGTCGCGCGTTCTATCGCGGGGCTCCCCGTCGCACAACGGGCCCCGAGATGCCTTTATTCGCCATCGGAAGTTTGGCAGAACCAAAGCTAGAACTAATTGAAGTCAAGGCAGATGTAATGGGCGTACGTTATCAATTATCGATGGAGAATTTGCTGCCAGGGGGCAACGGGGTCCAGCAAGTATCGCGCATTCCGCACTCACAAAGTACAGGTTTTGCTCGCGCACACAGACACAAGAAACTTGAAAAATTTTCTTTACATATATATACATACACACACACTCGACCCCCCTCCTAATAGATATTTAAGATAATATTTTAAAATGTATACATTCATTGGAAGAAAACTATTAGTGTGAAAGCTTAAAATGCATTTTTTTTACTGCAACATCAAAAGGGTGCGGCTTCCGTCACATGTTTCCCTGCGCGCAAATTTGTATAACCTCAGCAAAATAAAACTGACACGCATTGTAAATGAGGTGTCATATACGAATCTTTGCGATGGGGTTTGACAGGCCGTTAAATAGGCGAGCCTCTACATCTACAGACATTTGTCAAAGCCTTAACAGACTGTAGGGACAAGTGCTGTTAGCGAGCACCTATGAAGGCCGGAACGGTACACGAGGGGGTGGGTGGCCAGCACCACGCCCGGCCGCCTTTGTCTCCCCAGTGGCGATGTTTACACACCGCACCAGGTACTCATTTGAGGCCGAGTCGACCTAGGGGAGGCCCAGGACCGGTTCAGATAATCGTCACTGGTGTTGGCCGTGAACGGGAATCGCCGGATTTATAGCGCAGCGCGCTAGCCGCTACACTACCGCTCCCCGCATAGCAGTACAATACAAACATTTATTTTCATGCATTTCGCTCAGATGCTCACCATGTAGCTCCACAGCCTATACCAGCTGCTACACATGATGGTCGCCCACTCCAGCACTATCGAGGCTCAACCTCTGCTTAGCTTCTGAGAACAGCTGAGATCAGGTGCATTCTGGGTGATTCTGATGTAGGCTATTGGTGTGAAGCCTTCGATCCAGCAAAAATACAAACACGCAGACATATTTAAAGTCAAGAAATATAAATACACAGAGCATATATACATGCATAAATAAAGAGAATGATAGGCCCGATAAGATATCCAGGCAGACTCAGAGGAGTTGGGGCCCTTGTAAGCAGAGTGGGAGAGAGATGGTTATTCTACCACATTCGCCAATCAGCCTGTGACGACACACGAGGGCCAGATATCGAACATCTGTCTTGGCACGGATCCTCGGTTGCGATCGAGGCACGATTGCCACCGAGGATCTTACCGCCCCGTGCGTGGTGCTACTCAGTTGCGTGCGCGTGTGTACGAACGTGTGCGCGTGCGTACCTGCGCTGGCGTCCGCGTTGAGCCGCGAGTATTTATTGACGTCGAGCTTGGGCAGGCATTGCGGCGCAGGGATCCAGGAGTACGTCTCCGGGCACAGCAGGTCAGCTGGGCCATATTGGGCCTGCGAAACATCGCGAGACAAACAAACGTTTATAAACAAAACCTGACGGCCCATCATCATCCTATTTACAACGTTTACCGTTGCTGCTACTAAATCAGTTCGCGTGTAGAGGAGAAGTAAATTATTGCGTCGCAGAATCGTGAGGTGGCGCCGGATTGGGGAGGCCTTTGTCCAGCAGTGGATTGACCATGGATGATGATGATGATGATGTCCTTGATTACTGCGTAGGTTTTTTGGCGGTTGCGCCGATGCGTTTTCACGATGCACCACGTGTTGTCCGACGTTTTGCTCCATGAGCTCGGAGCTTCTTCAGTTCCCAAGGAGAGCTAAACAGTTACCTTCATCAGGCATGTCGTCGGGAAAAGCGCCACTGTTCATCAATATATTCATGGTGGCAGCCTCAAGCACATCGAGGAATTTTATTTAATACGTTTTTAAGCAATGTTTTATTTCTTGTCGGAAAACTTATTTGCACCAGAAAACTGAAGGAGCTTCACCCTGGGCGTGTTCACTCCAGCGGCGTTTGTTTTGTAAAGGTGGGGATGGTGGCGAGGGGGGTAATGTGAAATACATTTTTAAAAACTGTAATTACATTTTTTATATTGATTCATGCGTTTTTTAGACTCAACTTTAATATCTTGGGCCACTTGCTGCCCTGCCCAAACATGGTACTGAAATCCACAGCATTGCAATTTTCATCAACTTTGTTGTGCCCACCGCACCGGTCTCCTCCACACCAACACATTGCAAGTTTCCATAGCAAAAAAGATAAACATCCACGGTGCATTGTGTCAACAAGCAGAATGTCATTATGCCCTAATGCAGTAGTAATGTATCAAGCAAGGACTGGGTACCCTTCCGCAGTCCACGCAAAATAGCCCAAGGACAGCAACAAAGCGTTTCTCATGCGAAGCCAAAACAGACTTCGTTGCGCTCGCTACACGAGACGACCGTGCCGGAAATCAATTCGTCAAACTTTCTTCACACTGGCCGCGACGACCACGACAAGGATCTGACACAGGGCGCATAAATAAAGAGGCTCCAATTTGCAGAACTAGCGGCAGCCTCGAAGGCCGTAATGCGTGGGCCGCGGTGACTTGTTCTCCTCTCCCAGCCATAATGAATTCCCACGTAGCGAGACGAAGACGATGACGGCGTGTGAACTGCAGTGGGGTTTAATGATTGACTCATCAGAGGGAGTCAGCGCAATCGTGGGCGGCGTGATTGAGTGGGCGGGCTTGCATGGGCACGCAGGCGGGGGAGGACCCTCGCCCGCCCGTACCCCGGGGGTCACGCTCACCCAGGGGTCACGCTCACCGTTCACAGGCTTCCCCTCCACCCCCACAACCGAGACATAGATCGCAACGCGGGCAGCTCTCGGATGTGTTATCGGGTTTGTACCGTGCGTCGGCACGATGTACGACGTTTTCGCTCCACGCGCTGGCAGCTTCTTCAGGAAATGAATGAACCATAATCAATCGAATCAGTCTTTATTTCACGCGGCCAATATCGCCTTCAACAAAGGAGACAACAGCGCACATTGCAGAACAATGGGAGCAGTACAGGGGGGCATAGAGCAAAAGGAATGAAGAAAGAAACCCACCACGACCTCAGCCGCTTCTCCCTCGATTAGACAGCACTGCCTGCTGCTGCTGCTGCTGCTGGAGTTGGATGGAGCAGCTGATGAAGCAGCCCGTAAACAAATCAGAGAGCTATATAGCAACAACCGCACAAACCTGCATAGTCGTAACGGCACAGGCAGTCACGAGCCTCAAGCGGAGTGAGCTGGCGGACTCAGCATGGTCACCAATGATTGCACGAAAACCAATCACATTCAATTTAGTTCTGCATTTAAATTGCCTAATTTCCAGCTCTCGAAATTAAATATATTGGTTTGACTGGCATATGCATTTCTCTGCGTGGCAGGGCACGTGATAAAAATGCTGCCCCTTAAATGTTCTGGCCAGAGGTAGCATTGTGATATCCGCCTGCATGGGGCATTGTCTAACACTGCTGTGACTGCAAGAGATCACAGTGATAATTCGTCTCATGTCGTGACAGGGGGATGGCTCCATCGGGATGTAATTGCAGAACAAAATATATAATTTTAAAAAATCAGTCACGCATAGCCATATCCCACGTGCAAGCAATTATATAATGCAGACGAGCCCTAAGGGCTGATCTGCCCTATGGGCGAGCAGGGCATACAGAACTGCCACTGGCTTAAGCAGTTGCACTCAAACCTGCCCCGTGGCTCAACAGCCGCAGTGGACCTGCCAGTCAACCAGGGGTTCCCATGCAATCCCAATCCTCCCCGCACTACTTCCCCCCCACTCCCCTCCAGCCTCCCATGTCCCCCACGCTCTGCGCCCAAACCCTCCCTCATCCTTCTGCCACTTCAGCCACTTTTAATGAAGTTAGTTTCAGGTTACCCGGACGAGACGCCTCGTCCGCGCTCGCAGCACAACAATATTAAAAGTCCTGTGGCGGGCTTCTCACACGCGGCACATAACTCTTCACTACCCGAAGTGTCAAACACCGGCGTGTAATTCATCATTGGCTCATGCGCATGAAGTGATTCTTTCGCGCCAAACTTATACACATATAAAACATAACGTCGGGCATGTGTGCATTTGCGTGTGTGTCGGCTCTGCCCGCCCGACGTGTACTCTTGAACTGGTCCATGCTGGTGAATGATGATGCAAACAATCGTTTGCCAAAGATAAGCAAAGCAACCGACATAAATGAGCTGTGTATAGCAACTGAGTGAGCAATGGCCTCATAAAGTCATCTGGATCTACCAAGGATCAGGACGATGCAGATAATTACGATGTTTAGCTCACGTTGTTCTTATGGGTGGACTACTCAAGGGGCGGGGGGGGGTTTCAGTGGAAATATTCTGGGGCTGCGAAGACCAACTTGTGATATCGTAGCTCAACAATAGAGCTGTGTTACCAAACACGCTCCGGTCCTCCATGACTGAGAAGCTTCCGCATTGACCGACCCTCACGGCGAAAACTGTGCGGTGATGCCGAGAGAAAAGAAAAACGTTCGTTCTTCCGTTATGCCCGCAGATCTCACCCGCTCAGCAAGGTAAATAACTAAATAAATGCTGCCTGCATGATTTACACCAAATTTCCTGTACCAGGGACACAACTGTCAATTGCGTTCTCGCGTGGTTTTACTCAGCCTCTGACAAACACAGAAACCAGGCCATTAGCGGTGTTTATTTTAAAACACACAAATGGCGGACAACCTCACGGAGCCACACGCACGGTGTCGCGCCATTCAACGCCACGACCCGAGCACGCTCGTATTGCAGATTTCCCAAAAAGAAAAAACGGCGCGTGCCGCATCGGAGTGACACTAAGCAAAACAAACGGCGCAACCAAGGCCTGTTCGCTCGCCTAAAATCCTGTCGCTTGCAATCCAGAATGGACTCTGTCACTGTTAACATTTGCCAAGTTAAATTTGCCTTAATGTCTGCCAGGTGTTAGTAAATGCATTAGTTCTCAGTCACGGCACTCTGGTCAAGCTAACGAGCAGCGACATTTACGGGGGGGTGGGGGGGGGGGCACAATAAAAAAATATTAACTTGAATAAACGACGCAAATATTTGAAACATTTTTCTCAAAAAAAGTTGATCTTTTTTTGCAAATAATTGCCCTTCTTGAGGTAAAAGGAGGCAATACTTGAGAGGAATTACCTTCCTTTGCCCACTTTATACATGTAACCTCTCAATTAACACCACGTTTATTTTGTTTAACCAGCTGAAAACTCAAGAGACCATAATAGTGTAATTTGCTAGAATCACCTGGGGCATTCGTCTTCCAGTAGGGGGTGGTGATTGCTACGTGTAATCCCAATTGACCAATTTGTGGGCAATTTCAAATTCGGCAAATTTGTACCCCGACGCTCGCTCTTGAGAATGTCGTCGGGGATCTTTACCGTCCGCTGTGAAGCAAGATGGCTCGTTATTATTATTATTATGGCAATGCATTGGCATTGTTAATCAGGGCGGCCACTGGCTTCGAACTGTGAACTTCTGCAACAAACGGCGAAGGGCGCTGCCGCTGGGCTGCCACGTCACCGCCCGAAGCGTGAGCGAGAGTCCAACGCGCACGCCAAATTTACTATTGCTTTGTGCCGAGTGAATTGGTGACTAAGCTGTGACCATCGTAATCGGCGCTTATGCGATTCGCTTGTAATACTGTGGAACCTACGGTATTTTTCCACAAGTTTTGCCCCCCCGCCCCCAGCCTTTTTGGATGCAATCTCCGATGAGCTGGATCAGCTCCCTACTGTGGGCATCCCAAAAAATGGGTTGGCAGGCTACTAGGGCCATACAACAATTGAGGAGTCCATCATTAATAAAATCCTACACGCGTGGTGTGCGTACTTAATCGTGCACGTGAGCATCAGTTGAAGTGTCTGAAATAAGCGTTTGAAATCGTGGAACTGTCCAATGGCATCTCATTCAACGATGAAACGCCACCTTTGTCCACACAGCCAGACGTTTAGAGAAACAGCTGTACGGGGGCCTATGAGGCATTATCACGGCTGTGAGCAGCCTAGGAGGCATAACGCCTCAACGGGTTGCAGACCGGGCAACTTTATGGCTTTCGTTTCACTATTCATGTCCTTCCGACGCTCGCCGCACTCAAAGGAAATGGGGAAAAGACTTTCCAGGCACGTGCGCTGCGGCGCGCTGCGTTCAACGAAAAATAATCCGATTGTGTTTGCTCAAAATACAATTTGAGCACAAAGCATCCTGTCCACATGGGCCCACATTACGCTTGAGTCAACACACGCGGCATGGGCCCGCAGATTCGTCCTCAAGCGCGAAGGTATGCGAGGCTCATACCTGCACGCAGACAACAATAAACGCGTCCACTGAGACCACAAACCACGATGGTCTCCTCTCCAAATCAGATGCACTTTAAAAAAAATTGAAAACGCAATTGACATGAAAAGTATAAAAAGAAGACAAGGATGACATTTTTAAATATGAATGGAAAAAAACGCGGAACAAAAGCATGTTGAACAATACAGAAATAAAGCTTTTACATGGCTCAGCAACAGAATGAGTGCCCAGATTAGACAGCATTCATTAATTTATTCATCCGTAAAAAAAATGCCTTTTTTTTGCAGTGTGGAAATAACTGCATCGCATACCAGGCTATGGTTTTTTTTCAACGCTTTGTTGAAAACAAAGCATTGAAATGTAATGTTTGCATTATGCACGCGGTACACATTACTCGCAATGCATCGCAACAAAAATTGGTCGGCAATTACACGAGAGCGTGACAGTTGCCCGCCACCTCTTTAAAACTGTGTTTTGCTTTCACCAAGACGTTTTAATTTAAAATCTTTGAAACCGAAGATGAGTGTCTATCTGCCGCCCACCTCTCCAGCCACACCGTGTTTGCTTGTAAAGTTACCCAGGTC
This sequence comes from Lampetra fluviatilis, assembly GCF_964198595.1. Lineage (NCBI taxonomy): Eukaryota > Metazoa > Chordata > Hyperoartia > Petromyzontiformes > Petromyzontidae > Lampetra > Lampetra fluviatilis. The sequence goes on along the minus strand of NC_136278.1, from coordinate 3,342,605 downwards.
AGCCTGGCCACGCAGGGTTTATTTACTTTGCCCCGGCTTTGCCGCCAGTGTCTGACGGCGGCGCGCACGTCTGTCTGCGAGCGCTTACGCATGTGCCCAGCGTGTGAGCGGCAGTACGCGCAAACGCGTGGGTAATCACGCGTGCGTGTTTGTGCAGCCCGCGCGTGTGTCATACCACCGCGTGGTTACGCGTGCGTGCACTCGCGGTCTAGTATTTGCATGCACGAGCCTCTGCGAGACCGCAAGTCACGAGTGATGTAATTGCAGGCCCCTTGTGGGCTTACGCCGGCGTAATCTACAGGTGCCTTCCATGACGATGGGGCTGTGTAAATGGGACAGGTGTTAGGCAGACCGGTCACTCCGCCACATAGAGACTGCATTACATCCACCTACATTACACCCACGACTGCATGAGGCTTTGGCGGATGATGTCAGGAGATGGTTGTGGGTTTTTTTTCACCACTCATGCACATGGAGTTTGCAGCTTCCGAAATGTATGCATGTATGTAGAACTTATTTTGCACCGTACGTAGCCAACCATGCTAATTGGAGGAAATTTGGTGAATTTCAGGCTATAAAATCTGATAAAAATCGATTAGCCAAATTTGCACGTTCCTCCTGGTATAATTTATCCGTCAAAATTTTTGTCTTCCGTTCGCACATGTGACCGTCGCCAAATCGTCGGCAAAACACTCACTCCCTCGCAGATTCCCCGACACACGGGGCAATGCACCGTTAATGGTGCCAAATGGGAACCAATTTTTAATTACAACCCAATCAGGAAAAAAATTATGAGAACAGCCTTGAGAAAATTGCTTGCCACCCAAACAGAACGTGCGACTGCACCGCAAACCGAGAAATTTGGCAGGATCGAATATATAATTGAAAGGAGAGAAAAAGGACCAACCACACCAAAGAGATTAAAATTTAGAGGCACTCAGGAATTCACCAGTCCTCCCGAGACCTTAAGCGGTAATAGGAGGAAGGTGTTCTGGCAATGTTTCCCTAAAGGCTCGTTCAGCGTTGAACGATTCCTGAACGTGCGCCCAAAGCCACACACAGGTATGCTTGATTGTGCGGTCTTCCTAAACCCATCAATTGCATTCAACGCGACCCTCATGGTAACATTCGAATGGGCCACATATTAATTATTCAATGACCACAATATTACTTTGCTGTTTGCGTCGCGGCCTATGTAAGCACGATGATAAATACGATAGGCATTGTATAAAGTCTGTACCATCGCAGAACACATATGAAGGAGCTTAAAAAAATAAATTTGAAAAAGCTCATCTTATATCAAGCACATTTGCTTAGTTATTTAGGTATGCCATGACAAGCAGGATAGACATAGTGAATATGTTCTGAGATTAAATGCAGAAACTGAAAATATATATTAATTTAATGGACTTAAAATGATCTGACTTCCTTCTTTGACCTTATAAGCATTTCTGTGGGTAATTAGCAGGGCAATAATGACTCAGACATACCGCAAATATATATTTTTCTGCACCAGTCACAAAGGTTACTGGAATTGTGAAATAATCCCAAAGGCAGGCAAGCCGGCATTCCCACTTTTCTCGTGCGATTTCACAAAGACATTACGTCATGCGTAATAGCCAGACGCTACGGGCTAAGGGAGACTGCCGTTCTCTCCCTGCGCTGCGCAGTTTCCACTTTATACTGTCGCGTGAAGGCGTGCCCTTGAAATGTCCTTGAAATATCATAGGCACAGTGAAGGGCGCCACGGTGGCGAGATGTTAACTACCTCGTCCGGTATGCAGGAGGTTGTGGGTTTGATCCTGACCCTGACGCTTGTATATTTGGAGTTTGCATGTTCTCCCTGCGATCGTGTGGATTGTTCTCCGAGCCCTCCGGTTTTTCCCTCTAGATTTAGAAACATGCGTTCAGAGTTTTTAGCTGCTATAAATTAACACGCGATAAGCCACTTCGTTGAGCTATTATCTGTGGCCATACAGCTCAGGGGGGGGGGGTTATCTGGTAAAATAAATTGTATTTTATTATGTTTAATTTTTATTATTTTATAATTTCCCTTCTACGTGACTTTACTGAAAGAACCAAGAAGATGAGTCCCTGCAGTCACGAAAGCTTTAAATCGAAAAATGAAAATAGTAAAAAAATAAAAACCTTAAACCCGACATGACAAGCATCCTGCAATGAAGGTGCTGCAGCAGTGGTTGAGAATTGACTGTGGGATACTGATAAAGGCTTAGAGAAATGTCCCAGGCCAGGAGGGACTGACAAACAATTAAAGGAGAACCTTCAACGGGATGCGGCACACAGGGAGAAGTCTATCTGTATAATGAAACACTCCACGTGATGAGACCTGTCAGTGCGCAAAGGAAACAGTCTTGGCAACACGAGATGAGAACACGCACGTGCAATTGTATGAAAATTTTAAGCGAAGACCCGTGACATCATTGCACGGGTGTGCCACAGTGTTCTCGTGCAAATGCAAAAATCGGAGAAAGAAAAAAAAATCCACATCTTGTGCAATATTGACAAATGCCCCCCTTTGTCTCATCTGCTAGCTGCCAGCTCCCCATGGGCAAAAGAAACATTGTATGGTAATTGCTCCAACGTGGGTAGACGTACGGATACTTCAGTAAAATTTGCACCGCGCGTGAGACAGCCTCGTGATGGTTCAGCCAAGGCGCGTGGCAAAGATGAAAAGGTGCTCGGCTCGCAGAGGAGCGTGCAATTCGGCGTGTCGCCAGCAGCCTTCCTCAGCGAGCACTGCGTTCTCCACCGCCGTTGGTTAAATATAACCACGGTGGAATCGCCGCAGGAGCAGCCGAGGCGCTCCGACGTTGCGTAGCGCGAGCGTTCCCGTGAAGCTACCGCGGACACACGCCGAGAGCCCGAGGCTGCCGGTCAACGACGGTCGCAAGTTTTTAACATCTGAGACGAAATTCGCCGTGGAGTTAAAGAGTTCCTTCCATACACGCACGCGCGGTTCAATAACGAACGTTTCCATGAAAATACAAACCGAGCGTCGCGCTAAGTCAAAGGATTCGGAGGAAGAAAAAAACATACCCTTGATGATGCTGCGGCCTGGCACTTGTTCCTAGGTCTGAAGCACAAACGCAGCATGGGTGGTCGGTACTACGCTAGACTGCTCGCTTGTTGCATAAGTGTTTACAAATGCGGAGAGGATGGGGTCATGAGGAGCAAATCATTTTTTTTTGTAGAGGGGAAAAGATAGGACCTCAAATTGTAACAATTGAGCCTTTCTCATCTGGGGAATTTCGCACATAAGGTCAATGCATTACTTTCCAGGGAAGATGCATGCTCCCGTATCATCAATGTAAGGCCTTTCCATCAATGCACTGCTGAATGCAAGTCGCCACCACACCTTTCGGTCATGGGGATTATTTGACCATACTTCACCATAGTGGTCAGTCCGAAGTTTGTGAAGGAGTGGAGGCCCAAGATTGGTCCAGATATCGCTTGCCACTGATGTCAGCCCTTGGCTAGGAATACAACCCAAATGCAGTAAACATTAACAAGAAGACTGTCATTTTAACCTAATCAAACGCACTAACATTAACCGTGAAATTATCGACCTGCAAACAAATGCGCACACTACTATCGTAGTAGATGCGGGACTTGTTTATGGTGGGTGCTGCCACGGTGCCAGGGTTGGCACGCCAGAGTTGCACTGCAGAGGTCGCCGGTTCGATCTCCTGCCTCTGTGCCGCCAGCAGTATAAATAGATGGGTACCTAACGGTCGATGGGAAGGTCACGTGGTGTGCTGGGGTAAAGTGTGGGTACTCCCACCTCTGTCAAGATTGTCTGTGCCAGCGTGAAAGATTCGGCCAAAATCCGCTCTGGAGGTGGGCTCTGTGGAGCTCCGCGTAGTGCACCTTGACCACTCGGTGCTGACCTCTGTGCCACTTAACGCGATGCCACGATTCAGGAGCACTGGCCAACGCGCGAACAGAGGGCAGGTCTGCACGAGCGACCTCGCGAGAGCGGTGCGCGCGCGATGTAGGCAAGTAATCGTCGTGAGAATGTCGTTTGATTGGCCCGCGCACCGACGCTTGGTATTTTTGCCTGCGTGACGGACGCGCGGCCGTATAACGTGCTCCGCTGCAAAAGCTGCTGCAGGTGCACGACGCACGACCTGCAGCGGCAGCATCGAACCACGCGCACGCCGCGCACAGCCACCGCCGCAGAGAAAGTTGAGTTGCCTTCATCGAAACGGCAAAAGCCAATGTGTTCACACAGCCCCTGTGTCCGTCCGCTGCTGGACGGGGGCCTCCCCATGCCGTGTGAGACACTTGGGGGTTACTTGGCAACAATTCGCCAAAATTGATCTGCGTGGGTTTGGTGAAGGCACGGGAGCCATCATCGTGAAATCGGAGGAGGACACTACAACGACGAATTTTGCTGCACTGCCCTATAACCGCCCACCAAACTGTCCCACTTACTCAAGAACTATCCAGGCTTAACCCTGCTTAGCTTCCGGGGATCTGATGTGATCGGCGCATACTGTGTGGTTTGGTCTCCTGCTGATACATGGAGAACGATAATTCCCTGTCTAAGCCAAGCACGGTTGGGGTTTAAAATATGCTTCTTTTTTGTTGTAAATCACATGGTCAGCAAGACATTTGTTTCACAGAGAGGGCAAACGAAGGTCATATTTGTTGTCAGTTTGAATGTTTTTGTAATATCATGTTTATTCGATTACAAATTAAATCACCAGGACCAGCCAATGTATACACAGTGCCCAATCAAGTACTTCCCATGCAGGCATCAACCCTCACTCAACTAAACTTTTAACGATTTTTTTTTTATTTTACCAGGTAAGGTTCACCGAGCGATAGAGCTCTTTTTCACAAGCGACCCGGCCACAAATTATAGCTCAACGAAGTGGCTTATCATTTGTAAACATATATCAGCTAAATACTCTCAACGCGTGTTCCTAAACGTGGAAGGGAAAATCCGGACGACCCGGAGAAAAATCCACGCAACCACAGGGAGAGAGACACACAAACGCCACATGTACAGCAGGCCTCACAGGGTCAGGATCGAATCCACGGTGCCTCCTGCATACCAGTCGAGGGAGTTAACATCTCGCCACCGTCATAGTCCCAGTCGTACGATGCCACAGTCCATCCCACAGCCGCACGTGAACTGATCTCAGTGCTCTATCTGTGTGATGGGGTGTTCTATGTGACGTGTTTGCTCTCCTTTGGCTACCATTGCGTTGACCAATCTGATCCATTGCCCATCGTCAGCCACTCTTTCCAGCGATCCGTTTAGCCCGAGCATAACTTACTCCTCTTCAGCCAATACAACGTATCTGGTTTGTGCATGTAGAATGAAAACTCAATGCCACCCTTTGTCTTTCAAATTCTTCTTCTCGTTATGGCTCTCTTATTGCGAATTGCGTTCCGCGTAGAGAACTGCCGGGACCCACATGCACTCGCACTGACAACGCTGATAAATCGTTGAGCTGACGCACACGTGGCCAAGATTACAAGTCTGCATTTGCCGAATGGGCAGGTTCTTTTATATTGATTTTTTTTTACAATCGGTCTGTTGGTGTGATGAAATAACTTTCGGTGTTTCTACCTTCATTTGTCATTTTGTAATGTGACATTAACTGGCTTCTGTACAAGACAAAAAAACAAAGCACACGTGTTACAAAACAAACAATAATCCCTTAAACGTGGACGCGAAGTGCACGTTTCGTTTCACTGTGCGGCTTGGTTTTTTTTTATATCAAATAAAGGGAAACCAAATGCTACTGGTATTGATTTAAATAAATAAATGGTACAGAAATACTCAAGTCAAGTGGAATAAAGGAAGTTGTCAAAACCCGGTCGCGAATAAAATTATTAAGAAACACATTTGCCAGCGACGCAAAGTGCCCACCTCTAGCCGGTCTACATTTGGGCGCAGTGCAAAATGAGTCGATACGGCCCCAGGTATATTATTATTATGTTCAAAAAGAACGCGAGTGGCACAAAATAAAACACAGCTTTCAAAACACCCTGAAACTTGAATGCACGGCTGTTTGTGCATGCACTTCGCATGCACGCGCACGCACACACGCGCGCGCGCGAGCGAGCATTGGAAAAGGTATTGGAAAAACACACGCGTTTCACATTACTCATATTGCAAACAATATTCATTTCACACGAACACAATTTGGCTTTTGTTGTTTTATAAACTAACAAGTGAGGGCGCGTTTTCCCGCGCGCAGGATAAGAGGCACGTAACGTTGCTCATAGCCCCTTATTCAGATATAAAAACCCAAAGAGAAACGTTGTAACTGGCGTCTGTTTTCGTAACGACGTCTCTGACAGTTTCACCAGGCGCCCAACTGTCAGAGACCAAAAAGGAGGTTGAAGAAAAATTGCGTCTTCAAATTATCATGCAAATAAGCTTGACGCACACCTGCGAGAAGAGAGGGTCTGTTCACCAAATCTACTAAGTTTAAATATTGACCAAAACAACAACAAAAAAACATCTTATCAAGCGAACACAAGAAGCTGTCACCAAACATCTCTGCCGGGGCTCTCTAAAACTCATTACTTGGCGATCAGCTTATCGGAACAACAACGTTGCCGGCTCTGTGTTATCTCTGAAATAATAACAACCGCTCTGATAAAAAAAAATCTGTTTTTTTTTGAAAGCGCACAAAGGGCTGACCACTACTTGGCAATGTTCCCACAGCCCAGGACGGTGCAAAGCAGCTGGGCATTACGAGCTCTTCTGAGATCCTAAAGATAGTAATCCTTTCTCCGTGCCCAAGAGAACTTTCACTTTAAGCCACACATTCAGATATTGCCACTTGTTACGCACAACACATCTCATAGTCCTCTATTATGGACATCTCATAGAGTTGATGAAAATGCCCGTGCTTCAAAGGGGAAAAGAAGAGCAACGGAAAAGGACAATTCGCCAAAACCTTTCATCACACGGACACGTTCGCACTCACAAGTTCGTCGCGAGATGCGGTTGGTATTTAGACGATATACGAATCCACACAAACTAGATAAATCAGCCCGCGTGAAGGTGCTGGGTGGATTAATACATCGCACGATCGTGATTGGTGGCGGCAACTTGGGGAGACATTAATCCAGCAGTGGATTGACCATATCAGCTGCTGCTGCTGATGATGAATCCAATTGTAGTGTATTGTACGACAACCTCCCAACTGGGGTTCACGAGACCTGACACCGGAGTCGAGAGACAGTGCCAGGCAATGCCAGATTTGCAGAAGTCCTGTAAACCCACCGTGGAAGCAATGCCAGGTGCAAAAAATGAATGGCAGCGCTCAAGTTTTAGCTCCGGCACAAATTGCAATTTGAATTCATAATGGAAGCATTGTACCGATTCCGCAGCCTCTCCAAATAATAAAATGTCTTAGTCTAAATTACGCGAACCATTTGCGACAGCCATTTGGGTTAACAGAAATGTTGAAATAAATAGAAGTCAACGGAGGGAACGTGGATTTCCCCAGTAATTGCCACTATAAATACTCATCATCATCATGAGCTGCAGCAGCAACAGTAATGATTTACTCACTACTGGATGAAGACCTCCACCCCACCCTGCCCCCACAAAGGTTAGTTGTAAATACTCATATATAAATATTAACTGCAGTGATTTCAAATTCCAAAGCTAGACTTGCAGTCTGAAATGTTCGGTTTTGACACAAATCCAGAAGAAATAAGAAATAAAACGAGGAAGCAATTTCGCCGAGAAGGCATCTGCGTGCACGTGGGCTACCTCCTGAGAGACGCGAGCAAGGCAGCCAGACACCGAGGGCATCACCCTTCGCCCAGGCCTGCCACATTTCTGGGTCTCAACTCTGGCCCGTCAGCAGAGAGCCGAGGTCAAAGGGCACACCCGTACCTGGCAAAAATTGCGGGCTGCTCTCACCCCCCCCGCACACGCCCACCCCTCCACCCACAGCAGATTTTCACGCAAAATTAGCTCACCCCTGCAATCTAGCATGCAATCTAATTCCATGGGCCAACCGAGCGAACCTGAATCGATAGCTTTTTTTCCAATTGTTGGGTCGTGCGCACAACACCCCATTCATAAAACTGCACATGCAGGCCACGGACGGGCAAGCTGCGGCTCAGCGTCGATGGAGACTGAGTGCTGGACGATCTGTAGCTTTGTCTGGCTGGTGTATCACTGGGCAGAGGGGGCGGTGTAGCCCCAGCAAAAAGCTTGCCCACGCCACCAGTGGGAGACAGGCCTCCTCTAGATAGTGTTTCGCCTAACTCTGCCATGCTGACCAAATGCCTCGGAAGAGCTGGGAGTAACCACTCTTTGACCCGCCGCACAAAACCTGCCGATCGACTAACTATTGCGAACCCATTTTATATTGCGGGGGGGTGGGGGGGGGTTAAGAAACCTGCACCGGTTTATCCACTGCCACGCCAGGAGATTGAATCCAACCGGCGCCCCGTGGCTTTGCGAATCAAAAGTGCTAAGCATCCAATGTGCTAACCATTACACCGTGGAGGCATCCCTTGTACAGCGAGGCTGCTTCTCATTTGACCAGGTTTTTTGGTACAGGCGTTGGCGTGCGGGACTTCAAGCCGTGATCTCTTGGCACAACGGTTCACATCCTGCGGGGCCGCCGGGTCACGCTTCCTGAGCACCTGGCACATGTGCCTTCCGCACCCGACGCCATCTCCAATTGTGTAGCCGCACAACCAAAGATTAACAACGTGGCGCTCGGTTCCGGTGGCTAAAGCCGAGTCACAGGCGATTCAAGTCGTCGAGAACACCCAATTAGGTGCACAAAGTGTTTTGTCGCCTTTGATTTTTTTTTTTACTCGCTGCCGGACAAAGTTTTGCGTTTAAACTTTTCGAATGTGGAAATGCTAAGTTAGCCAAGGAGAAACATAATACTCTTCATCATCAGCCATGGTCAATCCACTGCTGGATGAAGGCCTCCCCCAAGGCACCGACACCCCTACGATCACGCGATGTGACAATCCACCTCGCACCTGCACACGAGCCGATCTCATCGCTCCATCCCCTCAATGCACGTCCACTCGGACGCATTCCATTCCTTGGCTGCCACTCCATCACGATTTTGACCATTAATCCATCGTCCCTACGAGACACCTCCTGCAAAAAGCCCACTTACTTTTCTTAACAGTTTGATTGATGTCTTTAACACACGCATGCTCTCTAATCCATGTGTTCATCTTTCCGCCTCTCAATGTAATTCCAAGGATGCGATAAAAAAATTAGTTGTCATAAACTTCTGCCTTTTGTTATAACACTGCTTGATGAAGACCTTCCCACACCTTGTTGATTATAGAGGTTGTCTTACCATCCTTTGTCGGGTTGGTCAATGCAGGCCAGCGAAGAGGGAACCCAGGACCGGTTCAGATATCACTCACCACTGATGTTAACCATCGCGGGGAATTGAACTCGGGTCGCCGGGTTCATAGGGCAGTTTTCTAAATGACTGCGCAATACATGTACCCAAAAATAACCTGAAAATAAAAAAACCCATTAAACTCAGTCTGCCCATCCTGAAACTATGGTTGAAGACTGATAAGCCAAGTTAATTGGGTTCCTTGGGATGTATTAAGAGAGCAGACCCTTTTCAGACATTGACTGAAATACCATTACCAAGGTGTCCACTAATAGAGCAATCCAAATGGGCCAGCCTTCTGGACAAACATCCGCGTGCGGCTGTGCAGTCTGGTCACGTACGCAACGCAAACGCACAGCGGGGCAGAACCAACCGGGGAGGACAGCGCAGACAACCTTGTAGCTTGAATTCCATCACACGATCGCCAAAAGGGTCAGCGGACGAGAGGTAGCCCACATAGCCAAGACAAAAAATAACCCAGGTGCAGCAGAACCGCTCGCCACCTAATTTCACCCTGCCCCGTTCCTTAAAGCCATCCAGCTGTGCCGCGACAAGGGCATAATCTGCCGTCTCTGTTTATAAATCTCATCGCCCTGCACAATGGACGGCCGGTCCGGGGGCAGTGTGAACGTTTCCAGCAGAACGGGAGGGAACAGCGCGAGCGGTGGGCCGGCTTCACGGGTGATATGGGGACGTGAAAGAGACCGGTAGCTCGGGTGAAGCGGCAGAGTGATATGAGATGAGGTTATCAGAATCAGTTGGCTTTACTTTGAAGGAATATATATTTCAATGGCCCGGGGCTGTGTTTGTCTGACGTGCCGCCCCTTTTGTAGAAGCAGGGTTCGACACGTTTCGCATCCAACGTTGGATTATAAATTAAACACCCACCCGCAGCTGGTGGAGAGCTCAAAGGTATAACTAAATAATTAAGCATTTGATACAACTTTGTACAGTAACACTGAAATTTACATTGACGTGTGTTTCAAATTCAATGTGAACATTATTTTGAAAGACAATTTAATGAAATCTCTGCACAGCTTGCAATTACACAGGCTGGCGGATAATTTTTTCACAAGACAGATGCAATCAAAAATAATTTTATGGGCAAAGCACGTCGCACCCCTGTGTTCAATGTAAACATTCCAAAACAAAGCCTAACTTATAAAAAAAAGAGCCCTTTATCACACCCATACAAGATTACACCCAAAAAAACTGAAAATGTAAACAAGGCGTCGCCCATTTGCTTGTCAAGCGGCGATGTCACATAGACAAGACGGAGTGGATGGATCGAGTGAGCTAAGCTCATCCGAGCCGGCCCCCCAGCCACCCACCCATCCTCGCAGAAAAGCCACCGCTGCCCTTTCACTGCATCACCACAGATGCCACGGCGAGCGCCGCCTCCGTGCCAGGGCTAATCAGGTTGCAGCTCCGGAGACGGCTCGCAGACACGCAGACACTGACCGCCGAGTAAAAGTAGCTGACCCTCGTCCCATTAGCTGGCCAGACGTGGCAATGTCAAGGTTTGCCGGGCAACCAGGTCGGCATTCCTGGGTTCTCCCCCCGGTGCTCGGGTCACTGACCCGACCCTGTACACCGCGGAACCGGCCTCTGGGTTTTTTTTAAGGCCACAGAGATTGCCATAGCTCAAACAGAACACGCAATCTCCACAAATCCGTCCCTCAAAATTGCATTGCCACTGGCATTTGTTCTTAAAACTATTTGGAAAATATTTTTTGTCGCTCGAAAAAATTAATTTGTATGAAAGAAAATTCTAATATTCTCTACGGCTAAAGCGCATCCTTTCATCTGTGGTCGTGAATTTTGATGATCATTAATAATAATAATCACCATCGGTGAGTTAAAACAAATGAATACCACCCTGAAACTATATATTCATGATACAATAAGCACGTATGATTTTCACACTGAACAAATCAGCACCCCCCCCCCCCCGCCCATGAATCCGTGCTGTGCACACATCCTCGCAGCCTTCATGCTTGATGGGCGGGTGGCAATTACTCAAAATGCGCCACTTGCTCGCCAAAATACGCAAAGGCCTAGGTACAATGGCCCCCTTTGTAGCGCGTGGCAGGCATACAGTCAAGCTCTCACGCCAAAGCCACATGTCCACGCATGAGAGCTGCATCTTACTTCATATTTGCCTTGCACTTTAGGGTTGCGCCGGAGCCTGCCGCTTACCGCTGCGGAATTACGAGCGAATATTCAAGCGTAGGGACCGTTCGATGTGGCGGTCAGTGTGTGCCACGGAAGGCGGGCAGGCGATGTGGCGGGCACAGAGTGTGCCACGGAAGGTGGCCGGGCAATGTGGTGGGCAGCGTGTGGCCACAGAAGGCGGTGGGGCGATGTGGCGTGCAGCGTGTACCATGGAGGGTGGCCGAGTGATGCCCGAGCTCACATTTGCACTATTTTTATGTGGTCGTCTTGTGCTCTGCAGCCCACACGTTAAACAGCGAAAACGTCTCCCTGCTCGTAAAGGCGCCGCGGTTTGGTTTTTTTTACACCGCACACACAATGTGATACACTGTATTCCGCAGTACACAGTGGAGAAAGTGTAAAAATAATTAAATCCTTTAAAAGCTTTCGAGATAAAAATCGGCGCGAGTAGCTGCAATATCCTCTCGGTAAAGGAAAGGATAAATAACCTATTTAAAGCCAGAGTTCATGACTTGCCGGGGATTCAATTTCTTCAAGTTAAAAATATGCTTGCTTAGTGAGAACAAACACACTCTGATCCACTCCAACTTGGATAAACAGGCCTGACCTTTTTTAGGCGGACCTACTGTAGAGTTTTAAACACTCCAACTAAGGCGTTGTGAACGTCCAGGACGTGCAAAAGGCCATTTTTGATTCCATTCAATAAACTCGCACGTCTGTATTTCCTTAACATTGAACGCCGAATACAATGCATTCGGTGGCGAGACGACACCGAGGCCTTGCACACAGGGAGTGATCGCCTCGGACTACTACTGTTGATTCTCGAGTTAAATGCGGAACGGCCACCCCACCGGACCCATATAGGGCCAAATCTGCGGGTTTGATTTACGATTGGATGCACCAAGCGACCCCTAGTGGTGACGAACAGTAAAATATCGCACGGCGGGCAATTGTTTCCCACTCCAAGGCGAGAGAACTATTTCTCCCCCGCTCTCACCAGTCAAGGTTCACGCCCCGCATTGCTCATCCCTGTACAACGTTCATGTTATGATTGGTTCTTTCGGTAAAGTCACGTAGAAGGGAAACAATAAAATAATAAAAATAAAACAATACAATTCTCACGACGTTTCGATTGCAACACAGGCAATCATCATCAGGTGTGAAAACCAAAGCAAGAAAATGTTTTTGCTCTGGTTTTCACACCTGATGATGATTTCGGTAAAGTCACGTAGAAGGGAAATAATACAAATAAAACAATACAATTCTCACGACGTTTCGATTGCAACACAATTAATCATCATCAGGTGTGAAAACCAAAGCAAGAATTTTTTTTGCTGTGGTTTTCACACCTGATGATGATTGCTTGTGTTGCAATCGAAATGTCGTGAGAATGTTTTTGTTTTATTTTTATTATTTTATTATTTCTCTTCTACGTGACTTTACCGAAAGAACCAACAATATGAATCCCTGCCGTCACGAAAGCTTTCAATCGAAATTTAACGTTCATGTTCTCGAGACGTAATCTGAAAGCTAGGCACATTTAAATAACTGAATAGTGATGACGATGATGTCAATGATGGATAATATGCACGCTTTTTTGAGCCGCTTACCGCCTCTCCTCTGCAATTTTGCGCCCCTTGTATAATTTGGCGGATTCAACAACAGACAAAGAGCTGAGTTCACCTTGTATCTCATCTTGGGGCAGGAATGGATGTAAAAGCCCATGTAGTAGTAGCGGAGTGCCGGCGCCTGCGTGTACAGCTGCCGTGTGAACGCCACCTCTCTGCATCGAACAAAACAAGACCGACAACAACAAGAGAAGTTTGGGTGAAGCAAGCGAACTCTGCAGAGGTCTCCACGGTCGGTTGGCTGTGCGCTACAGCGCTCCGGTTAGTTTTCGAGTTACACCGAGTGGAGTTTGTCGAACAAAGACAAGACAAAGCTTCCCCCACCCCCCCCCCCGCCGTATAGACTTAACAGACTTTTGGGGCAAGTGCTGCTAGTGAGTATCTATAAAGGGCGACACGGCACACGAGGGGGTGGGTGGCCAGCAGCACGCACGACTGCCTTTGTCTCCCTAGTTACGGTTTACACATGAGTACTCATTTGAAGAATAATTGACACTTATAAGGCAAGCAAGTAAATAACTCACGCGATTCTAAAACCTAATATAAGCACGTAGGCTCCTGATTTAACCACGGACACAAATATTAACCTAGGGGAGGCCCGGGAACAGTTCAGATAATCGTCTTCTGTTGGCCTTGAGCGGGAATCGAATGCAGGTTGCCAGGTTCGTCACACAGCGCGCTCACCGGGAACACGACCGCACATCACGCTGAATGATAAGCGGTAGAAGCAGAATACACATCGGAGAGCTACACGGCACGCTGGTGTGGGGGGAGGTGGAAGGGAAATCGTTAGATGCCCAGTACTCAGGGAATTTTTTTTTATTAACGTTGATAAATAACGATTACTTATAACAGGGAATAGCTAAATCATAAACACGCCTTTTTCCAGAGAACATCTTGCCGGGAATATACACATTGTACCGGACAGATGACAGTAGATTTAATAAACCAGAGCCGTTAAACATTTTTAATATTTCATGTAAATTTCAGTTAGCGAGCTGGCTGATGGGACAGAAAAATAACATTTCACACATTTCCTCCAGAACTAATTTGTTTTCCCATTTAGAGACACCATAACCTAATCATATGCTTAATTATTTAAATCCTATATTGACCACGGCATCTTCTCAACGAAGCTCTGGGGAGCGCGTTGCCATGTGCCACGGCCTCCGATAACACTGGTCAACACACTTCTTTTGGCATAAGGTATTCCAACGGTTTTAAGGTAATTTTGGGGTGCTGGTTCCAAATCTGGCATATCAAATATTACATTTTCAATAAAAACTGCAGAATAAAAATATTAAATAAATGTGGATATCTACATAAAATGATATTATAAACACAGCATCCTAAAAATACAGCACCATATTTTATAAATAAAGCAGTCACTGACTCGCAACAACTTGCAATCATAAGCGACAGAGTTAATTTCGGGTAAAATCAATGAAAATGTGGTATGCCGATAGCATAAAAATGAGATGTGATAGGGCAAATCTGAGATCAGATTTGGAATCAGCACCCTGAAATTAGTCTAAAACAGCTGCAAAAGTCCAGGCCAGAATTTTGTTTTGTTGACCAGTGTTATGCTTGGAAGGGCATCTCCCGCACGCGCCAAAGCGGGCGAGCGAGCGAGCGGGCGTGCAATGGGCAGGGCGGCACGCCTGCTATCAAGCCACCGCACAGCGGCTCTGGAATGTGGCCAAACAAAAGGACACTAAAACAACTCGAGTGTCTCCATTAGCCGGTTGGTGGCACTTGAGGGTTAATGTAAAAGCAGTGAGCGGCACAGCTGGGCCACTCCACAGCACGAGCAGACAAGCGGCTGCGCCATCTGGTACACTGCTATACGGACACCGCTCGGTTTAATATTCCAGGTTGTCCACGCCGCATGTGCTCCGTTTGATTACGTGATTTTGAGGACGTCAACACACGGACAGACGGGTGGCTATTCAAAGCCTTGCGATAGTGTTCAAAGTTAAGCAATACGCGGAATTAAAAAGTATTTGTGCGTGCATTCAAATACTTAATCAAGTATTACATACTATCGTGGTAGACTGTGGATTATAATGAGCAGCTTTTTGTCATTCCACTGCTGGATTAGAGCCTGCCCATGCCATTTCTAGTCGTCAGCATTGTTTGACTACACCTCATCACACTGCTCAGCTGGGATAGTGAAGGGTGGGGCGGGAAGCCCCAGGACCGGTTCAGATATACGACTTGCCACTGAGGTTAACCGTGAGCGGGAAGTGAACTTGGGTCGGTGAGTTCATGGTTCAACACGCTAATTGCTGCACCACCGTTCCACTGTGGGTTATAAGAGAGTAGAATAATTCGCCTTCCGAACCAATGTTTTCCAGGAGCATTGGCAAATAATGGCAAATTCCGTATCGGTTTCAGTTGTATGAATTGCTCTCAGCAGAGCTTTCAATCATGGTGTGTGAATACTCAGAAAGTCCTACAGGGGTGACATACAGGGACCCCAATATAAGTCACAGATGCAGCAGTGTTGTGGCCACAGCCTTACAGATCTCCAAAATACCTGTTTGATAAGTGTTGGGTTTTTCAGAGCAGAATTATAAAGACATCCCTTTGGGTGGATTTTTTTAGTTTAGTCGTTAAAAAACATCGAGAATCTTAAGCAAAGGAAATGTTAAATTAGGGAACCCCTTTAATGCACTGCAAAAGCCTCGTTAGTTGATTGCACTGGGGAAATCTGAAGCAAATAGATCAATCAGGGAATGACGAAATGTTCCAATGCATGCGTAGGGAGCTACCAAACACTGTGGTGAACCAGTCTCCAGGGTAAACGCACGCAATTAACTTCCAACTTCTCATTATTGAAATCAGATGCGAACGTAATTTGATACTTCATCATTTTTTGCTGTTCACATCAATTTCACGATAATTCTGTTGTGAGCCCGCACAGTATACTTTGAGCACAAAAAACCCGTGCAAACAAATGGATTTTATCGCTAGAATCCAAGCACCGACTATGTTCACAAAGTGTTGCAATAAATAGGCAAGGCGATCAATACTAGTCCACAGCGGAATACACTTTAGGTGTATGAATAATGCATTGTGCATTGCACCATTAAGACGCAATCATTGTGAACACTTGGCAGGCATTGCAGTCAGATAAACTAAAGTGATAAAGCACCGCAAAGACGCAACAAACTCTGATACTCCAGGTGAAGTGGTAGTAGGGTTAATGTATGACCTATGCTTACACTTACTTGCAGCCCTTTGTCAATCCACTGCTGGATGAAGGCCCCCCATGCCTTGTCTCGGTCATATGGGTTGCTCGACCATACTTCACCACACTCTTCAATACAGCTTGGTGAAGGCGCGATGGCCCAGGATCAGTTCACATATCAATCCGCACCGATGTTAGCCGTGGCCAGGTCGCCAGATTCATAGCGCTGCACGCAAACCACTGCGCCACCGCTCCTCAACCCATACCGAAGGCACTTATATGACTATTTGCGAAAGGCTGAGTGGACACACAACCGATCATCCACATATGCATGTGTGCTGAACTTCTTTCGCACCGTACGTAGCCAACCGTGCTAATCGCAGGTGCGGGTGAAGGACAACAAACTAAACACAACAAGCAGTTCTAAAGAAATTTGTTTTCGCTTGGTGGGTGAGCAAAAGACAGGGGACTACCACTGCGGTAGAAAGGAGGCTGTGTAACATCGGGGGTGCGGGGGCCGCGCCAGCGCACCTGAGCGCGGAGTAGATGCCCATGGAGAGGAAGGCAAAGTCGGGGTCGTAGTAGAGGTACACGGAGGACAGGCAGCGCGGGAGAATGTCCAAGACACCCACGGCGATCAGACGCCCGTCCACCCAGTACTGCTGGTGGAAGGAGCCATAGCCCACGTCAGGGCCATCTGCCGCGTACTCGTCCTGCGCACGCAAACACGCACACAGGCACATATATATCGGAGGTATACACATTATTCCAGAGCCCCAGTGTGGTCGGTTCATCGATTCGTGTGTAGTTTCTCACTCACGATACAGCAATACATGCGGTGTACGTTGTATATGATCAGATCACGTGCCCCTGCTGACCCTAACGAAATTTATTTATAAATCGAATCATGACTCTGAATCACAACAAAAGCTGGGGGGAAAGGGGACGCGATGGTAAAGGCGGGTAGCACAAATTAATGCATCAGAGAAGTACAATACAAACCAACAATGGATTTTATTATATACTGCCCTCTCCTCCCTACCACATGGCCCCGCATCCCTATAAGCAACCTATTTTTGAATGGTCATCACCCATGCAAATCTCAATCCTATTTAGCTCTTCAGATCTGGAGATGAGGTCGGGAACATTCTGGGTCATTTGCCTCTTGGTCACAATCGAGCGGCTTGGTCGTAAATTCCCCGTGACTGGCGTGCGCAAATCACGCTGGTAAGTGAAGAGGGATGAAGGCCTCCTTGAGTGGTCATCATCTCTCACGGTCATGCGGTGTAACTAAGACCCCCGGGGGTGGGTGGCCAGCACCATGCCCGACCGCCTGTGTCTCTCCAGTGGCGATGTTTACTACACACCGCACCAGGTACTCATTTGAGGCTGAGTCAACCTATGGGAGGCCTAGGACCAGTCCAGATAATCGTCACTGGCGGTGGCCGTGAGCGACAATCGAACTCGGGCCGCCAGGTTTACAGGGCAGCGCGCTAACCGCCACAACTACCGCTCTCCACAATGCGGCGCAACAATCCACCTATGACCTGCACACGAGTTAATTTCATCGCTACATCACTGCGGTGGACATACTAATGCGGGGGGGGGGTGGGGGAGGATGCTACCCTTTGGCTGGCATTCTGTTGTTATTTTCGCCCACCATCCATCACACCTTCCAGCAAAGTGTCCTACCCGACCCCACTTACTATTCTTAAAACTCAAAGTGGTCAACTTTACCTGCGTATCTTCTATAATCCACAACGCTCCTCTTTCAATGCAACTCCAAGCAGGGGGGCGCACCCATGGATTTTTAACGACCTTAATCCCCGTACGAGCCACAAATGAGCATTCACCCCAAGTGACCCTCTGTTCAGGGGTTACAGGGGCCCCCCTCAGCACAATCGTTACGTGCGATGCGCGCCCTTCGCGAAAAAGGTGGTCCTTCCGGCGAATGATGGATGATCGTTCTGCGAGTTCGTAGCAAAGCTGCACGTTACGTTGCTCGCGGTCCCGCGTTCCACAGGCCGGCAAGCATTACAATGCTCGCATTGTGTTACTGTTTAGTGTAGGTTCCCGGCCAAGTCAGACCCATTAAGCGTCATCAGAAACCCGGGCAAAACACTTGAGTACATAGAACTAAAGTGTATATGTATTTGGAAAAAAACGGAACACATGTAGGCAATCTGTAACCTGGCAAAAAATACACTCGTATAATTAATTGGTGTAACTTAATAGTTTGTTTTCATGCGCTAAACAAAACAAAAGATGCAGGAGCCTCTCACAAGGTGAAGGACGGGCGGTGAGGACGGCGCCACAAACAACCGTACGTGAGCGGCGCTACCTCACGATTAGCCAGAGCTGCCACGCGTCCTTAAAGTGACGACCGTTGCAAAAATGGGACAGCTTTCCCAACATCTTGGGCATAAATATTTACCTGCTACCATCAACTCAGAATTCTCGACTTGCAACGTGACTTTATTAACTGTACGCTTTCCCACTTTTTTAAATGTCAGCCAGGTTTGCTGTTAGGAGCTCACAGAGGGGTCTGTTTTATTTTGTCTTGCACCCCATCGAGCAAGACCGGTCAAGTGAGCATTTTGTAAACAGGAGAGCCACAGCGCTCCAGATAATCACAGCGATGGGGCCGTTTGTTGCGCATTAAAAATGTGATTTGCGCAAGACGTTTCAAATGAATGCACGGCAATACGTGGCAAATATTGTCGAATGGCTAGAGTTCGCAAGCACGGTGAAGGAGTTGTCACGTGATCTTTGGGGCCCATTAGGGGTTGTGTTTTGAAATGTGTACCGCTGAACACTAGGAAATATGCTTTGTGATATAATTTTTATTTTTATTAAGTTCTGAAAGACTTAAACTGTTTCTTGAAATATTCTTACTCAGAAAAGTTTTCAGGGTTTGTAAGAGCAAATATTTGTACGGTAGTTCAAAGTATGATTTAAGTTCAAATGTAAGGCTCCAGTTAATGTATACCACGTAAGTTGGCATTACATTTATTTGACTCAAATAGTACCAACATTGGTAGGTTATAATCACCCCACCACCTCGTCACACCCCAGCAACCCCATGACAGAGACACAGGCAGAAGGACAGACGGACAGAACGGACAGAACTAATGCATCAACGCTGTCAACCTTGGTCGAAAAGCGTGAACAATCCACTTTTGTTCAAAACATTTCACTACTTACGAGTGAGGTCACTCGAGCACAACTTATCTCACAGCAGACCTAATGACAGGTGGCAAGCAAGCAACAGCCTAATACAATTTCATGGCTTGTGTGGCTTTCTCGGCTACCGAGCACTGAAACTCGACCCCTCCAGATGTGACTTCCCCGATTCATATGGAAGGGAAGTTTTGTTAAGGAAGGCGAGACACTCAGCCAACTCAAACAGGGCACACGCTAGCAGAGTCAGCGTGGAACAATGCGGTGTTCTACCATCTCTGGCTTCAAGTCACCGAGCACTTGCATTTTTTTACATGCCCCAAAATAAATCTCTCAATATGCGCTTATGCGACTGAAATGTGTCTCGGAGAGAGAGAGAGTGAGCGCAGAGGTCTTGGCGAAATATTTAACTGGTCCCTAGATACAGGAAGAAACAGTTTGTATCTAGATGAGTCAACTGATGAGGGCTTTTAATTTACAGCCTTTTCCCAATTCACTGAGAGGTGGAATGCTGCTTCACAGCGTAACCCTGAGGGACACCGCCTGCTTTTGGAGGCCTTCATCAAGCAGTGGACAGATCATGGCTGAATATGACCATATACACGACCCAAAATAATGTATATTCACAACAATTTGTCGATTCACTATGATGTAAAACTCCCCACGCCATTGCCGGTAACGGGGGTTATTTGACCACACTTCTCCAAGCTGGTGGAGGGGAAGGCCCAGGAACAGTGGAGATTTGACACCCCGCTGATTGTTAGACGTGACAGGCAATTGAATTCAGGACAGCAGGCTCATAGTGCACTGCACTACCCACCGTGCCACTGCTCCACCCCTCACAAAAGCGTAAAAACTACAGCAACTCTCTACTTAGGGCACATTACCCTACACGGAACCCCTACGGCGGATCAATTAACCATCTGTACGGTTCCCATGGTAACCAGAAGTGGGGGTGGGGGGGGTAGGCTGTGCTTCTTGGCACGGGTTTATGAAATGTTACGAAAAGTAAACATGTGAATGCAGCTCGCAGTGTATATTTATATGTATATGCTGGCCATGCATGTATTTCATGGAATGCACCTCTCCCGTTGAGAAATCTAAATGGTGCATGAAGACTCAAAACGAAAATACGTGTGTGTGTGCGTGTGTTTGTTTCCACCTTCAATTGCAGTTTCAATAAAGCCATAGTTTGACTGGATGCAGCAAACAAGAAACATTTCCAGCTTTTTTCCCACTAAATTTCAACAGCAGGAGTCACGATTAGCGCAACGAGGAATGGAAAACGTCTCATTGAAAAGGCCAAACAACACATTATGCGTCCATTAAGCACACACATAAAAACGCAATTATGTAAGCTCTACGGAAAGTAGTTTTTTTTAGAGAACGAAATGCCACAAGTAACAAAAAACGTAAAAGCGCTTGAAGCTTATTCATAACAAACAAGCCATTGTCAACTATCAATGAGCCTCCGCCGATCAAAGAAGACGCGGCTCCTGAAAAATCATTACCAGCCGTTTATCTCTCAAATTAGAAACTAAAAGTAAACTTTTTATTTCACCAGGCAAGGCCCACTGAGCTATACAGCTCTTCTTCAGAAGCGGCCTGGCTGCAAATGAACGCTCAACGAGGTGGCTGATCATCGTGTGTAAATTTATAGCAGCCGGATAGCAGCAACTGGAGAGAAATCGACGCGACCACGAGGAGAGACAGCGAGAACATGCAAACTCCAAACATACAACAAGTGGAAGGATTGGGATCGAACCAACGACCTCCTGCATACCAGGCGAGGTAGTTAACCACCGCGGCGCATCTCATAAACCGCGCCGCGCATTTGAAAAGGTGCCATCCCCGGCTGGCAAGCGGGAGCCTCCTCCACCACCGCCGCTTGTATGTATATATGTACGTTGAACTTCTTTCACACCGTACGTTGCCAACCGTGCTAATCGGAGGTCCGGGGGAAGAACAACAAACTAAATGCAAAAAAGCAGTTATAAAGAGATGAGTTTTCAATCTAGATGATGATTTAAAAGAGCGTTCCAGACGGCCGCAGGAGCTCATCTGAAAGCGCGCGATGCGGTGACCGTCTTTGCTGGACGGCTAGCCAAAAGCCGATTTCAGGGCCGCATTTTCACGGCGGGGAAACGTCCGCGAGCGCGAATTCATTTTCATCTTTAAGGGGGCAATCTGGAAACAAATTGATGGCAAATTGTAAAAGCTGACACAATTGCGCATTATGCCACGCTGATGTGTTTTGGTATGTTGATTGCTGGCAGTAATTGACTCGCACATGTGCAAGTGATTTAAAGGATCGTTACCAGTAATAAAAGTATAAGGGGGAGCGTGGCATTGGAGCAGCCCGTTCCTCCACCACCAAGAACAACAATGGCCGTTTTGAAGTGCTTGTTTGAATTACGCCTACAGTTAGCTTTTTGCTTAAATTCGAGAATATTTTTATTTCTGCGTATAATTTTTTGCCGGCTTTCACGGAGAAAGGTATATCTTGTGCTGTGATGTGTATTGTTTTTGCACAAAATTTAATTCACTTAATGCCGAGTTTAATTCCCAACTCCGGCAACTTATCCGGATTTTAAATAGCGCAGCACATGTGGCGATCAGTGTTATTTACACTTTATAACCTGTTTAATACTTTTAAAAAACCATGCAGGAACCTGGAAAATATTAGAAACAGTTTCTCAGTGTGGGATAAATATTTTGATAACCTATGCCACAAGTGTGGAAACGTTTCCTTTGCTTTTGGCCTTGAATGAGCCCTCTGTATGAACGACTTTTACTTAATCTGGGTGCTTTTGCTTAAAATCAAGGCTTTAATAAGCTGGAAAAATACAAAGGCATTCGAAGGTGCGTAATGTATACATAAGGGGTACGATGACCAAATCACCCAGACTGTGCCCGATCTCTTCAGAACTCAGAAGTTAAGCAGGATCTAGCCGAGATAGTGCGTAGATGGGTGACCACCATGCATAGGCTGCTGTGGGGCTACACTGGGAGTGTAGCAGAGGTCAGCGTAGGGCAGCGAGGCAAAACACATTGCCGTACCATGCTTCTCTGTCCCCATATTCACACGCTGGCACCGAACAGTGGTGAAGTACAGTGAAAACAACCTCGATGACCCACATGCCGTGGGGGGAGGCACTTCATCCAGCAGCGGATTGAGAAAAAGGTCCACGCTGTTGCGACTGCACATGAGCAGGTGTCAATAAATAACTTCTATTTGCCAATTAAGACAGTTGCGAATAACCAATCGTAGGAAGGGCTCGAGCCAGGGAGCACAGGAAGCAGTACGTCCGTAGGTCGCAATCAGACAGCAGTGCTGGGATAGCAGTTCTGCCCAGAGAGAGAACGCACGCTTCAGCCAGGACACTGAGGTGGGGTCCTTTTTCGCACAGCTTTAGGTCTCCTGGTTTTGGGCGACCCTTTGACCAACGTGGCCAGTTTTTCTACAGCGTTCGCCTCCGACAGCAGCACAACTTTACACTGAAGTCTCATTCCTGTGGGATCGTCTTTTACGGGTTTATCGTGCCTCCCAGTTGCAGACAGTAGCAAGGACAGACGGATGGAAGGAACCAGCGAATGCACAAACGCTTTCAACTTCACTTTAGAAAGCATTAAAAACCAATGCTTTAAAGAGACGTTCAATTGTTTAAATGCCAATGATGTTTTGGTTTAATTGGGGGAGGGGCGGGGGGGGATTTGAATTAAGTTTAAATCTGCTGGAAATAATACTATTGATTTACGAATACTTTGTAAGCATCTATGAGAGATGGTTAAAAGTTCATCAATGTAATACTCTCAAAAAGCCCTGTAATAATTCTCGGGTACACAAGTGCATCAGAGATCCAAAAATAACACCCTGACTCCAAAGAAAATTACTACTTTTGAAAAAGATCACCAGTTCCCAGAAATTGGCTTTAAATGTTCCATAAAAAAGCTTAAATATTTAAACTGGACAAACAAGCACTTGAACAACAACAAAATTCGGCCATGTGAATACACAGGGCCATACAATTAAATCGTGTTTGCTTTAAAGTATAATGGCATAAATGTTTGTCATTAACGCTATCACGAATACCGTTGGAAACATCAGTACTTATTTCAATGTTGTGTTTATATTCTGCAAATGCGCTCTGCATATTTGTGTCACGTGAACACGTATACACAATGCAAGAAGTGTAATGATTATAACCCCCCTGATTCAGGAAGGCGATTCAATTCAAATAGCGGATTTTTTGTTTGCCATTGTGGTTGTTGTAGTGGCCACTAACAGTGACTGCAAGGGCCACGTGAACCTATCCCACGTCACATACAAGAATAAGTAAATACAAACGAAATATTTATTATTACACACTTGTTCGTTGTGTGTAACAATCTATGTTCATAGTTGAATCAATTTATTTCATCATCATCATCGTCATCACACAATGCAATGAATACTGTAATGAGTGTAAGATACAAAACTGAGAGCCAGTCTAAATATGCAAGCACAAGTTGCACTTCAATGATGACAAGTGCATATTAATCAATTGTTCTATGCTACTTCTATGCTCCAATGTCAAGTGTGGGCTAAATAACCCCCACGAATAGCGTGGCACAGGGAGGTTGTTGGATTGACAAAAGAGCTGTACGTGTATAAACAGTTCAAGGTGCATCCCTACAATTGTGTGCTCACATCACTGCCGGGGGGAAAGACCACCAGTAGAAGGAGCTCTGGAGCGAGCCAATCATAAAATGTATTTAGCATATACACTTGTAAACAAATAGGTATGCAAGGGCATTTACACAAGTTAATTGGAGATATCCGATACAGTACTCCTTTGCACAACACGAGTTAATTCCCTGTTTCTGTTGCAAAAAAAAACTTTTTGGAGAGCGACATTGGTTGTAATTCTGTCTCGACGTTTAGTCTGGGAGCAGGAAACCGTCACCCACACCAAGTGCTTAGCGTGCCCTGACAAAGTGAGGGCAGCTCCATCGGAAACAGGGGCAAGGCACTGCGGCGACGAGACAAAAGGCCGGATGGTCGTCTTCAAACAACACAAACTTCAAATTAATAAAAAATAAAGGATTGACAGCGTTGTTTGAAGTTCACCATCCTGCAATGGCTGTGTCTGGTCGCTCGCCGGAGAGAGAATAAGAATAACATCGGGCTTGCACGAAGAACCCACCCTTCCACTCGCTCCCGGCTCACAGAAACCTCGCACCCGAAGCCTAGAGCCATTAACTTGATGGTACGCAGTGCTGGGCAATAAAAGAATAATGCATAATAATTTACAGCCCTCTGTGAAATTCAATACTTGGAAGGGATGTTCTACACTTCATCCCTAAACTGTGACTATGCACGTAACTTTTGTCGGTCCACTGCTGGATGAAGGCTTCCCAATACGATATTGGTCACGGGGGTTGTGCTTGCATAAAAACTTCGCCACGCTTGTCAGTGCACGCTGGTGAATGGAGAATCCAGGATCAGTTTCCGATATCGCTTGCCACTGATGTTAATCGTGGCTGGGAATCAAACTCAGGTTTGCTTCATTCAGGGCGTGCTCGCTCTCCGCAGTGTAGCTCAATACCCCACAAGGGAACAGAAATACATTTCTACCGCACACAACGGAATACATTCGTATTGCTGAAATTAATGAATACGACTTTGTGACCGGGAGACACTGTTCTGTGCCACCGCTGCTACAAGCAGAATATCACTCGAGGTGACCAATCGCCAGGAGTCAGGCGGCCACACGGGCCAATCCCAATTGCCCACGAATCCTGTCGCACTTGTGAAAAAGCTGTTATCCTTGAATGGGCTCAAAACTAGCGGCTTATAGTTGTCATAGGCTGGCCACAACCACTGGAAGGTTACTTCAGGGAATCAAACACGCGGTCATATTATTGAACATTAAAAATCTGAAAGGCGGCAGCCAAATCACATTTTATGTAACCGCGCGGATTTGACGCCAGACCACTGACACGCCCGGGTGCACACACAAGCGCCCGCTTACACGCACAACGCGCGTGGGGCAAGCGTGGCCACGGGGTCCACAAGCGGGTGTGCAAGCGTCATCACCATCGTCAACGAGAATTCTAGTGTTTATAAAAATGACTGTACGAAAACGACACAGGAGCACACGTGGATTCACTTGTCTTCGAGGTCACGGTCGGATGTCTTTAATCCACTACCTGGTTGGGGACATTCGAGATTCTGTAACGTCATTGGTAAAGAGTAGGCCCGTTCAGTGGCCGTATCTGTGCCTAAATCCTACACTTGAGAACAATGACCGCATGCAAAATACACAAATGCATCAACTTAATAACTCTACAGTTGTTTGTCAAACCACTCCTGGATGAAAGCCTCTCGATGGCATGTAGGTCATTCTGAGTTGTTTGACCACACCGCACCACGCTGCTTAGCAAAGGTTGAAGTGGAAACCCATGACCGGTTCAGGTATCACTCACCACTGATGTTATACGTAACTGGGAATGGAATACAAGTTGTTGGATTCTTGGTACAGTGCTCTGATAAATGTAGCAGTCCGTTAATAAATGTTCAGTTATTCAGGTCTCAGGTCTCATCTGGTTTTAAAGAAATACAACTGATGTGAACAATTAACTTACGGCACCGACGAGCCAAATACTCACGCGGAAAAATAATCATCTCTGAAATACGCGACGTGACGATGGCAGTCGGCTTAACAGCCACTGAAAGACATCCTTCAAGGTACGGCGATGCCAATGATCACCGCGGTGTACTCTGATGAATCACGGGGATGAATGCGTGCCAGTGAAGCCCGGGTTTATACATGAGAAAAGCTGTCCGCGCCGCGTGACGCATCCATCGGACGCGGTTCGTGGAAGCACTGTCCCTCGTGCGGTGCTTTTAAGGCACCTTTCCATCTGCCCGTCCACGCAACACTCAGGCCTTTGAATCCGTCCCGTTGCCCTAAACTTTCATCTTTTCCTCTCACATCCTGTTTGCGTTAGAGCAGAGCTGAAGCGGCACGTAAGATTAGCTTAATGTGACGGACCCTCTCTTCCCCCCCCCCACCACCCCTCACTTCGCTCTCTCCCACTCGCTCAGTCTCTCTCACGAACAATCTTGTAAAATGAAAGCCGAGCACTTTTGATGTGTTTTTCCGATACGGCCGCCTGGCATGGGATATCTGCAACATTCAACGTTGCCCTGCCTTGTGCAAACGCCGATACCGCCGGACGGCATTCACTCGGGGCTACGCTCGGCTTTCAGGGCGCGTCGATGGAAAAAGGGGGAAACGCGGGTGTGCTGCGGAGAGCCCGTCTGAATTGAACTGGGGGATAAGGTGAGGTCAAGCAAATAGAGACGTCACAATTCAAACAAACCCCACGAGCCAGACACCATTTTGGT
The DNA here is from genome assembly GCF_964198595.1 of Lampetra fluviatilis. Lineage (NCBI taxonomy): Eukaryota > Metazoa > Chordata > Hyperoartia > Petromyzontiformes > Petromyzontidae > Lampetra > Lampetra fluviatilis. The sequence goes on along the minus strand of NC_136278.1, from coordinate 3,315,650 downwards.
GGTCTGTCAGCGGCCGGCTCACAGTAGCCCACGCAAAAAACGCCGGGGCCAGGAAAATCAAAGACCGGTTTGAGGGAACTGGCACTGTTTGGACATTCATCTGGGGACTTGGCATATGGGTGGACGGGGCCTCATAAATTGTATTCCCGTGAAGCATTCACACACATCACCCCATACAAAATTGTCTTTAATCAATTGCTATGAGAGCCCAGATTTATTCCCTGTCTGTTTTTCCTCCGGTGCCAGTGGCGGCACCCGAAACATTTTCACTTCCCGCGACATTTATGACCGCCAATGTTGAAAAGTAGGCATAGGTGCATTAATTGACCCAGAGCGGAGAGGTCAACGTTTGACAAGTACACGTACGTACAAGCAGTGTTGATGCTCCATGCAAAGTTTCAAGGCTATCATTCACTGTCAACAATTTGTTGCAGGCATCAATTTAAAGATAAACTACCTTGCTAGTTTGTGTAATTCTCAAATGCCGCATGTATATACACAAAAACGTTCTGTTAAACGGTCTGCAGCCTAATGGCTCCTCGCAATAATTACATTTTAAATGCTGACATTGGTTCTGTTTGACTTGTTTTAACTGGCTCTCGTAAAGCAATAGGTAATGAGATTCTGGAAAAGAAGGAAAAAACCCACACACATACACACACACACGCGCGCACACACACACGTTGCGCTATTCAGAGCAGGCCGACCGGCCGGCGTCACATAAATAATAATATTTGCCGAGCGTACGCGCGTAGCCACAGCGGCTACAGCTCGAGCGGAGCAGCATGACGCCTCGCTCTGCTCGAGCACAGATAAGCTAGTCAGGGGCTGCCAGCTCTCCGGGCCAAATTGCCTTGACGCACGTGAGGAGGCCCCGTGCGATCGCCACAACAACGCTGGCGCGCAGCCAGCCGGCCGGGCAGTGGCGGCGCGCGCCCGTGCACGCGCACGCGCCTTCGTTCACACGTACCTACGTCGTGCGCACGTTCAACTTCTTTCGCGCCGTACATAGCTGACCGTGCAAATTGGAGGCGCTGGGGGAAGGACAACAAACTAAACACAAAGGGCAAGTTCGAAAGAAAATTTGTTTTAAATAAAGATTTCAAAGTGCATCGCTCCACTGGCTTCCACACATCGGAGGGAAGAGTGTTGCGGACGGCCTGCAGAAGCGCACCTGGAAAGCGCACGATGCGATTATCGTCGTTGTTGGATGGCGAGCCAAAAGCCCCTGGCTGTGAGAGGATGACCGGAGTTCGCGTGATGGTTTAAAACGGTACGCGCGAACTCACGTGAAAAACGGACCCAGTCCGAGGGCAGCCGCGCTGGCGCTAGTGTCGTCCACCGCCCCTCCCGCGCCCCAACCCCTATCCCCCCCTCTGCGCGCCCTGCGGACGCCGCCACTGCGGTCTGGTTGGCGGCCCGCCGCCGCCCGCCCGTGTTTTCAATGGGCCCCCTTCTTCTCGCTGCTGGCTCCACGAGGGTGCCATTACCCCGCGTGCGCGCGCGGTCAATGGGCCTCAGTCCGCGTGCCGCGGCGGGGGGGTCGGGGCCGGCGCGAGCCTCGCTCGGCCCGCAGAGGCACTGAGGACTTTTTTGTCAGTTGTAATTTCGTCCCCGAAGGAACCCGATGCAGGGCACACACGGTTTCCCGTGAACATCAAACGGCGCGCTCGCTGCAAGCAGGAGCCACGCCAGCACCCCCCCCCCCCCCACGAGCGTGAACCGCGAACGCGAAAGGTTGATTCAATATCCCGACGCGTCACGCGTCGCCATGCTTTGGTAACGTTAAACGGCGTCTCCATCGTCCGTTGTCATCGTTGTCATCATATTTATACCGCACTTCCCACGCAGTACATCTCGAGAAGCGCTGCGGCAGTCTAGCCAAGGGAGACCCCCCTGCTAGCAGATGTCCTTGTCCAGCACAACATAAACACGGAACCGGCCTGCATATGGGCATTAGTCTGCCAGTAGGGGGCCATGTTTGCGAAGTGGATTTTTCCCAATCAAGTAATTTGCGAGTAGCCCATAAAATGTTGTCAATTTGGACACCGGCAAACACGGCCTAGTCTTTTTCACGAGGCTCTTTAACAGCCAGTGTGAATTCGACGGTGAGTATTTTACGATTAATAAGACACGCATCATTAACCACGGGCAGCTGCCGGGCCCGGACCGCGACTCTCTGCAACGATCGTCCTCCACCAATGCATATAGCGCCGGGGTCGCGTCACCGCCACCGCCACAACGTGACCGTGAGGTGGGACCGCACGGTGAGGGTGTTTGCCGAGGGTCGCTCCGTCCGGCAGGCCCCACCCGTGACGCCAGCGCGCGCTCGCACAATGGGAGCTGGCGCTGCCAGATTCACCCGGTCGATGTGAAGCCATCTTTCATGTGCGAGGTCAACGTGGCCAAGGCCTTCCTTAATGCAGACCAAGTGTGCAGCCTGTTAAGCAAACAGCGGGGTCAAGCCCGGAGCCAGGCGGGTGCAGGGAAAGGTGCGATTTCGTTACATAGGAAAAAAAAATAAAGAATCGGCACGGTTTTAAGCGCTTCTCTCTCTCTGCGAGGAGGCTCAACCCAGCACGACCCTTGTGCACCGCGTAGTCTGGCGCTTTTTTTTCTCAGCCCGCTTTTAAGTAAGAGGCCTCCCCTGGGAATGAATTACTGTTCGCAGATAATACATTGGAATCTTAAAAAAGAAAACTTCTGAAAGAAATTGTACTTCTTTTCGGGATAGCGTTAATAACTACTGCGGCAAGCATAGTTTTTCTGAATTATTATGAAAGTACTGTAGCCTTCAAAAACTGTGTGAAAAGCCTGCACCTAAAATAATACGATGAATTGAACTTTTTTTTCAATTACGCATTCATCTTAGTATTATTAAAAAATATCTGTATATTTGTTGAAAATTTTAATAACAGCGTGACCAAAAGGAACTTACTTTTCAGAGCACGAACTTCATCATGCACGACCAGCATTTGCTGGAACGATCAAGCCACATGAAAAATGGTTTGGACAGTCGATTCTTTTTTTTGATTCTCCAGAAAAATACTTTAAGCAACCTTTACAAGGCACCTTTGTTCGAGTAAAAACACAGAGGTGTTACATACGTCGTGGATGCATTAAAACCTGGTGCTAGCAACTGGCCCAGAAACTAATCATCATTGACACTCGCTGCAGAAAAATGAAACATAACAGATCGCGTGGAATATTGTAAAAGATGGCGTTACAGTTGCACAACCTATGCCGATACCTTGGGCTCTTGCCAGGAAGTTCACGGGAGATGTGGTGAATGTCGCTCTTTTGTAGGATAACGACTACTGAAACCAGCGATGCCGTTTTTCACCCAGACCCTGCTTCTTCGCACTCGTGTGTTCAGGAATCCAACGTGAACAGATGTTCCAACGTGCGGCTCACAGCCCAAAATGCAGCGTGCATCGACAATGAATGATTCTTCACTTCTTGGTTGAGTAATCCAATGGTCGTAATGGGTACGAAGTGGTGTTCTTCAGTGGTCTTCTCCGCAATATTGATGGTTTTGTCTTTTGCTTGTTGTTGCTTGCTTGTGTTCACGCTGCCCCACGGACCTCTCGTGCAAAATAACCGGGCAACTGGCTAAATGGCACCATAACCCATGTAAACAAAAAAATCTAACAAACTCAAACTCTTCTAACAAATGGACAATTGGTCAATTTGGCAAAGGTCATCTGAAGGCATCTCACAAGTACTTTCTGATGTATCTTGTAAAACAGCTTACAGCTGAATGTGTTTTATCCACATCAACAAGTAAAAACAATCATCCAATATCTACTTTTGTGGGCCAATGTCTGGCACGTTGGGGTGATGCACGGCTCTGCGAGAGTTCCGATTGTCTACCTGGTGCCGACAGCACACTTCCTATGTCAGTATGGGAAAAAATACAAAATTAATTCCATATTTATTTGCAAATGTTGGGCAGTGTAAGTGGCATTTCTCAAGATTCCTGACATTTTAAATAACCTATAAATGATTGAAAAATAAATAAACGCACAATGGGCTCTCACCTGGTTACAGGAAAGGTAATGAATTAGATTGAGGTCACTGACTTTGAAGTCATACACGATAACAGTTTTCTTGTTTGGGAGTTCTAATGAAAACCTCTTGCAATGCACTAAGAATATGGCGCCCGAAAGAAATTGTATCAGCATGCCGAGAGTTTTCGTTTGGTCTAGCAATGACTATTTTCCTGCTGTTTAATTTATTTCCTGCAATGCTTGCACTATTCACTGAATAACTCTCATTAAAATATCCTTTAAAAGAGCACATACACATACATCTGAAAGACGTATGAGCCAGCAAAAATATCTCTCGCCCTCTGGAAAAAGCTGGGAGAGAAAAAGAAATGCCAAGCCGTGTGACAGCGGCAACACCATCAGTCCATGAACAGCGCGCCAACAAAATGCGCTAATATTGTTTTCATTTTCACATGCAGTCTCATGCCTTATTTCAAGATAATGGGTGACAGACCAGATGCGTATCTTTGCAAGCCCGTGACGCGCGTGAACATGGTAACATGTTTCTCTTATTTACGTTCCACTGAAACGCATGCGTGACCCTGTGTTTGTGTCGCTTGTGCCGTTTCTGTCTTATCTCTCGCCTTGCCCGTGTGCGCTACACTCTATTCCAGGTTCCCAAAGTGGCGTACGGTCATAATAACGTCGCCCTTTATTTTTTCCGCCAGATGGCTCAGTGGTAGAGAGAGCGGCTCGCAATCGCAAAAGGTTGCGAGTTCAAATAATAATAACTTAAATAAATCTTGGTTGGGGATTGTCTAGGCAAAAGCGTCCCTCCAGGGTCGGTAAAATGAGCAACACTGTGTGGGAAAGCAACCAGCGGAGGTTGTCCCGATGAATAAAGACACTCCCACCATAGAAATGTCAAACTTCCACCACTGTCTCAGGAGCGGTGCAATAAATCACTTCACTTATCTCGCAAGCCTCGATGAGTCCAAAAGCACATTTTAGGTGGGTCCCTCCATTGGGATATTTGGCCAATTCCACTCATGATGTTTTTTTGGCCGCGCGTGGAAGGAAACCCGAAAAAGCACTCGAGTCTCCGCACGGCTAGAATTAACATTGGCCGCACTGCCACCTCCTGGCTCCCGCAGAGCCCAGGCCGACGACACCTTGTATTCCCAGGCAAGTCGTCCTCCCATCCAAGTGCTAGCCAGACTCAAGAACTGCTTGGCTTGCGCGAGCCGCCGCGACCGGACGCATTGAGGGCGACGTCGCCCCAAGTGCGACGGCAACGGCGAGAGGCTGCCCACAAGTGGCGCGCCGGAAGTACGGCAGGCAGGCAGGCGGGCGAGCAATTTTTTTTCCTTCTCATTTCGTGCCGGTGACGGATATTTTGCCGGCGTGTTCTTTACGTGCAACAGTATTTAGCCGTCGGGTGATGCTGTATTCAAACATTTTACCGTTCATTTCTACGAGACTTATTTTGTCGATTTTTCGGGGTTTTGCGAATCGGCTTCAAGGCACAGAAGCCCACACCCACTGCACAATTCAAACGACGAGTTCACGGGAAAACTGTTTTACTTGTTGTGCAGGCATTGTAAACCGCGATGACTATAGTTTAATGTCGGGTGGCTCTGCTGATTCAGACCCAGGATCTGAGCAGTGGTGCCTCACTGCTCTGACATGCATATTAGCCCCCCCCACCCCCCCTCACTAGCCCCCCCTCCACCCCCCTTCCCCTCATCCCTGAGTCAACCTGCCACATTTTTTTATTCTTGCTTATTTTCTTTACCAATTCTTCGGGAAGCTTTAAATGAGCCAAAATGAACTCATTTTTCATGTGACTCCTTCGAGGGAGGGGAAAACGTGTACTTGGTCATTACAGACGCCTAAATGAGTAACAGGAAGGCCAACCAACGCCTGCACGGTCGTGATGTGGAATATGGAAGTGAATTCGGCATTGTCCAATGCAATGCGGCGAGGTGAAAATACACAAATAGCCACGTCTGTTACACCACAAGAGGTACATTCACACGTCTGTCAATTCACAAGGAACCATCCACGATGCACAAATGTGCGATTTACAGTCGCATAGCCTCGCCTGACTCCGGCAATAATTGCACAGATTTTCAGTTTTTTTCCATTTGACGTGAGTTATGAGCTCCCCGCACCAATTAAAACATTGCCCTAATAATTGCAACATTAATAATGAGTGCAGTGTCAAAAGCACAAAATCCCCTTTCATTGACAAATGTGCACTATTTACACAAAAAAACCAAACGCCTAAGGTACTGACGTGTTAGCGCACTGCCAACAGCACACAATGGCTTGCTGTGATGAACCATCGAGACGGCTATACTTAAATCCATGCACAAGAAAAACCACGATCTCTAATTGACGACGTGTGTTTTTTTATTCTAGAAAACACACATAGAGCAATTACAGCACCCCTTAGTAACAGTGCGCAAGAACATCGCGAGCATCTTGACTTGATCAGCCGAAGGTTCAACTCTGATGAAATAGTGTTCAATGGGCCAGACTCCGTATCGGCTTCCCAGAGAAGAATGGAGTAATGCAGTGGCTGATTGAAGGCAACACGGCAAAGCCATGTAATATGCGCTAAACCGGCGAGAGTGGCCGGGATGAAAGTCTGAAGAGAAGGCAGGCAGTTCCTGGCCCACACATTCCTGTTTCCTTTAGTAGCCGACTTCCCTTAATTAAACCCACCTGGCCACCTACACCTACCTACTTAAAGCCCGTCCCTACGACCGCCAGGTGCCCCCCAGAATAATCCGCTTGGCTCACGCTCGCCGGGGTTCGATGTCCCCGCGCGTGGGGATCAACGTAGCCGGTACGCACCAAGCGCGTGCGCGCGCTCGCAGACACGCACACACGCGCAGGCTCTGCCACCTCTTCAAACAAAGTGTCACGCCCTGCGACTAAGCAGACGGGCAGAGCAGACGGGGCAAAGCAGGGATGGTGAACGCGAGCAGCGCGGCGGGAGAAAATTGGAAACAGCACCGGGGGAAAACCGGCGTCAACGCGGCCGAAGAGAAGTGTCCCGCTGAGGAAGTCGTACATCAAACCCCTTAAATCGACGGCCAAAAAACTCACCGGGAAATGTACAGTTACTAAGTGCCAAACCCTTCACATTCAATCGCGAGATGACGGTCCTGGCTGGGCCGGGCCGAGATCATTACGGGACCACAGTGCGGCTAAGTGCAAGAGATGGGGGGGTCGTGTTACTTTCTGCGCATTTTCCAAACGCCGGGGGCCCGCGGGCACTTTTCAATCTCAAAAGCTTCTGTTGGCTAAACAGTAATGCCCGCTCGCGTACGCATATTGACGCCGCCTGTCTTTCATTTCACAAGTAGCCCATTGAACGCGCCGGGCAGCTGAGTGGAAGCCCACACCGACGGGCACCATCTGAAAACTCTATGACGATGTCACTCATTGTACGTGTGCAGCCCTAGGTGTCAATCCACTGCTGGATGAGCGTCTCCCCCACGCCGTGCAAGTCGCGGGGGTTATTCGGCCGAAGATCACAACGCTGCTCAGCTCAGTCTGGTGAAGATGGCGATCACAGACGTGGGAGTGTAAAAGGACATTGCAACAAATGTCTTTTTTTCCTGCGCTGCCCAGAATATAGCCCCTGCAGCGGCCCAGAACGGCTGTTGTGCATCCAAGCACGAGTCAGTCTACACTCCCGCTTCATTTATGACTTCTGACAAATCGGGCACATTGCGAGCCATTTGGTTACACGCAATCTTACTTTACTTGACCGGGTTTTATCACAAGGACGTGGGAAAGACCACTGCCAGATATCACGAAAATATGAATCCACGTGGCATCCAAGAGGCCACTTCAAATTCAATGGTTCATCCAAAAGAGGGTGGGGATGTCAGCAATGCACTTCTCGGAAGACAAGCGCAGGACGGGAAGAAACCAAAGAGGTCACTGCGGTCATCGCGTACAGCCCTGGGTGGATTCAGAATTCAAAGCCGCAAGGCTGACGGGCTTTTCAGGAGCGGCCGCCTTACGCTACACTCGATCGCACACAAGAGAGAAGAAGACGGCCACTTACGTGAGAAGGGGTCACTGCCATTGCGTCTTCTTCCATAACACTTGTACTACAAAGGTTCAAGGCCCTGGAGCCCGACCCTCGCCTTTAAGCAACACTTTAAAGTTGTAAACAAATCCCTCGATGAATGAGCATTAGTTATCTTCAGTTGTATTGGGCGCACGAGGATTTAAAAGCTGTGGGATTATGAAGAGCCACGTGACCGCTCAGAAGATGCATTGATTGAAATCGATTCTTATGATGACGATTGATGCAATGTACCATTGTGAATAAGGATTGGTTGGATATATGTATGAGCTTTTGTTAAATTTATCTGTCGGTGTCCACGTTTCTGCTCCACTACTTCACAGCTGGTGATATGCACCTATCGAAAACTTTCCTCTCTCGGCACACTAGCAGACTGCTTTTCATTTATCGAAATATGTTTTCCAAAAGCACTCCAACCTGCTCTAGCTCATCTCTATTTTACAAGTTTCATCCTTCTCAAATATCCAATAATTTACTGAGATATACATAAAAACTCACATTTATCAATAACATACACAGATATAACACTCCGATGTGTTTTCCAGTTGTGTCCCTCCCACAACTGTTTTATATATATTTTCATTAAAATTGTTGTACAATACATATCATTGTGGTAAAGATCTATTTTAAGCGGCAATAAATAACATATTTAGTAAAAATGTGGCCAAATTACACACAAGGTCAAGTGACAACCTATATTGACCAATCAGTCCCACCTCCTTTTGTTTCCCCACCCTACAGGAACCGACCAATTATTTGGCCTCACCGTACCACACTAGGTGCAATTGAGTAGACACAGAATGATGCATCATTTGATTGACACACGCATCAAACCACGCACTTCGATTATTGACAGATTATGCAAATCCCGTGCTCAGGTGAGATTGGGGTTAATTGCGCCAACAAGGCAATACAAGATTGAACAACAAATGGGGCATTAAAGGCTCGATTCTTGAATCAAAATGACAGCCCCCAACTCATTACAATTCATATAATCACAGTGGCGGTGGTGGTGGGGGCGGGGGAGCTAATCTTTACGCACCACAAAAGTGAGCGGCGGCGGCGGCGGGTTAAAGCGCGTTGCCACGGCCTTACCTTGAAAGGAGAGTTGCACAGGAACCGCTTGAACTGACAGGGCCCAGGCGTTGGCACGACGGCGCAGGCGTGGGGCGTTCGGTCGGTTGGCCGGCCGACGGCGGAGGGGAGGTAGCGGTGGAGAAGGGTGGGGGGGGGACGAATGAGAAAAAGTGGCCGGGAGAAAAATGCCACAAGATTAATAGGGTCAATAACCCTGTACTAACGGGCGTCTAACAAGGCAGGTTATTCGAGACGCAATCTCTGCTGAAACCCTAACCAGCGTGGGCCTACGGGTGGCCTGACCCCGTCTCAGAACTACCCCCTGCTGCCCCGCGCCTTGGCAATTCAAACCTCATTATTGCCTTTGACAACTGTCAAACAAGACACTGAGCTGAAGTGCCGCAGAAAGATTTCACCAGAGAAATTCCCCAATGGCACTGCTTGTTTATATTTTTCTGTTGGATCGGTATTTTTATTTCCATTCTACCAAGCACGGTTGGCAGCCAGATGGCATAAAGACCTGAATGGATGCAGCTTCGTGACATTTATTTGCAGTAAGGCAAGCCTCTGTCATGGTGTCTAGCCCACATTCACTTCATTTTTTTATTTTGTTCAATTTAAAACAAACACAACTGTAATTTTAAAGCAATAAGGTAACACATACATTAACTCAGCATGTAAAATATGTTTTTTTTTTACTGTATTTGATATTCAATGAAATAACATTATTTAAACCTTATCAATCCATTGTTGCATGAAACCTTGCCCAAGCTATGCCGGTCATGGAGGTTGTATGACCATACTTCACCATGTTGGTCAGTGCGGGTTTCTTCAGATACCACTCGCCACTGACATTAGGGCTGTAGCCGAGTTTGAACCCGTCGTTGGGTTCATAGCGCAGTGCGCTAACCACTGCACCATTGCTCCATCCCACAGTATTCGCTAATAGTCTCAATTGAAACCACGTAATAAAGGCTACTAAATACATCAAACAACCTTTGAGATGACGTACTTTATAGGTATATTAAAGGAAATATAAAAAAAACATTTAGAGGAAATTATAATCTTTATATTGAAACACTGCACATTCAGAATCAGATCAGAATAGGTTTCTATACCGGAGAAATCCGTTGAGCTGAAAAGCTCTTTATCACATTATCTGTATATAATAAAAAACAAGTGAAATTTCAAAACACAGTGAACCAGGAAGCTGGGTGGTTCAGGAGTCAGAGAACTGACATGGCACTTCTGAGAACCAGGGTCTCAATCTGGGTGTGAGCCACCATTGCTTGAACTGAGCTCTCGATCAGTTTGCTTTGACGGCATCACAGTCCAGTCACCAATGCCGGCAAAAGAAAAACCCAATCACGTGCTGCATTCATAATATTTACTACATTTCAGCTCTGACAATTCATATGAAAATATCAATACGAGCGCCACGTTGCAAACATTTCTCCGTAGCAGGGCACGTGGGAAAATGCGCCCGCTTAGTGTGCGGATTAAAAAAGAAAGTCAAGTGAAAACAGGTCACAAGTACGTAGTTCTAGAAAATCTGCCAACTCACAGAGTGATGCAATGGCTCCACGAGCGTTCCAGCTGGACAGTGTCTCATGACGTAACACCGATGGCACAATGTTAACAGAATTGATGCATCACAAGGGCCACCTCCAGCCAAGCCAGAATTAAAGCCACACCAACGCCCCAAGTCAACCTCTGTCACGAACTCCCATAAGAAGAGACCCTACTCCGCCTGCTTCTTTTAAAATCTCGCTTGCGTCTCAGTAAGGGCCCAAATCCAGCGGTTCTCAATTCGTGGGTCTCGCTCCACCTCCACCCCCTTACCCAGGGAGGCGCTAGAGCCTTTCAAGAGGGGCGCAGGCTGTGACATGAATACTGTGCAGGAGACATTTTTACTGTGTACGGTGAAAATCAGCACCATGATGTAGATTAGAAGACAAACTAATATACAACCAAAATCAAATGCCTTACGAACATCGTGTTGACTAAAACCTTGGACATATTATCTTTCTACGTATCTTGGTCATGATTGGAGGAGCCACCATTTCAAGCAGATTGAGAATAACTGCCCTACCTTGCATCATTATAATAGGGGTTTTCCCCTTTGGTCTGGCAACAAAACAGAAACCTTTATACAAGGAATCATGTCTGCATTAACCACAATACTTGTGGTCAAAATGCAAACAAAAAACACACTGATAATATATGCATTGTCCTTGAAACTGATTGGTCCACACCAGAGACGGCTTTCTTTTGAGCCTCGTCTCAATTGGTGCTAGACCAGAGGACGCCAAAATGCGTACAGCTCAAAGACAATGCACTATCAAAGTAATGAGGGCTCGGGGTGAGCATCTACATCATTAGACCTCCTTTGCCAGTACCAAAATATAATTATAGGGTTTTCCCCTTTTTTCTGGCAAGAAAACTGAAACCTTTTTACAAGGAATCATGTGTGGATTAACCACAATACATGTGGTCAAAATGGAAACAAAAACACACTCTGATAATATATGCATTGTCCCAGAAACTGATTGGTCCACACCAGAGACGGCTTTCTTTTGAGCCTCGTCTCAATTGGTGCTAGACCAGAGGACGCCAAAAGGCGTACAGCTCAAAGACAATAAACTATCAAAGTAATGAGGGCTCGGGGTAAGCATCTACATCATTAGACCTCCTTTGCCAGTACCAAAATATAATAATAGGATTTTTCCCCTTTTTTCTGGCAACAAAACTGAAACCTTTTTACAAGGAATCATGTGTGGATTAACCACAATACTTGTGGTCAAAATGCAAACAAAAAATACACTCTGATAATATATGCATTGTCCTTGAAACGGATTGGTCCACACCAGAGACGGCTTTCTCTTGAGCATCGTCTCAATTGGTGCTAGACCAGAGGACGCCAAAAGGCATACTGGCAAAGGAGGTCTAATGATGTATATGCTTACCCTGAGCCCTCATTACTTTGATAGTGCATCGTCTTTGAGCTGTACGCCTTTTAGCGTCCTCTGGTCGAGCACCAATTGAGACGAAGCTCAAAAAAAGCCGTCTCTGGAGTGGACCAATCAGTTTAAAGGACAATGCATACATTACCAGAGTGTGTTTTTTGTTTGCATTTTGACCACAAGTATTGTGTTGAATGCAGACATGAATCCTTGTTAAAAGGTTTGAGTTTTGTTGCCACAAAAAATGGGAAAATATATTATCATATTTTGGTACTGGCAAAGGAGGTCTAATGATGTACTTGCATCATTACTTAAAACATTTTCGTGGGTTTTGCACAAAAGAGGACACTTGCCACAATGGCGTGTGGGGCATTTGTTTTTGCAAAAATACATCCGTGTCATCTTCACAATGGCAAGTTTGCCTTCGTGGAATTTTAGGCACCTTAAATTTAAAATATAGGCCATGACGGAAGTGGAGTTATTTGAAGATTCGCAGGCCTGGTGGATTACTAACGTGCTGCTAGCACAACTCTGCAGGGAGGGCATGCGCTGTTGCGGTCATCTGGGAGGGAATCACGTGAGAATATGCAGTTAATATAAATGCTGGGCAGTGCAACTGCTTAGTTTGCAATGCACAAGAATTATCAACACTTTGGCATTTATTTATTTTTGTTGCTTTTACACAATGTTCCATGTTACCCTCTTTCCCTCGCTGCCACATCTCAAGTCCGTTTAACCCCAGCCCTATTTTACGCACACAATTTCCAAAGTGGAATGTTTTTATTTCCGCCATGGTTTTCGCGTGGGTAAATGTCTTTGTTCTCTTGCTTGATTTATGCAGTACATAGCCAGCAAGAACAAAGTGCGCAAAAAAAAACGAGTGCTAAGGTTCGCAGCAACACTGGAAATCTAAGCAAGCTGGGCCCATTCCAAATTCTACATTTTGTCCCAGATTAACAAATCGATGACAGGCCACCGGGGTGATTAATGAAGATCGAGGATGGCCTTCACTCCTACGAGCAGCAGCACATGGCTTGGAACAGACGGGCAACAGCACTCCGAGCCAACGGCAGCACGAAGCCATGAAACTATCTGCAGCAAGGATGGATTACCCGGCACTGGCTAAATTTCATTGGGCACTACATTATCAGCATGCTCATGATCCCGATGCAGAGAGACTGCCCTTCTTTTCTGAATTTGGCAGACAAAAGGCGAGGTGGCTGGAAAAAACTAAAAAGGTAATTTGTATTTCTCTGCCGTAGCTTTAGCCAGGACGTGCTCAGATATAAATTAGAGTTCCGGCATTAGGATTGCATAAATCCGGCTGCCAAGTGGGCTGGCGGGTCACGTAGAATACGGTTGTTTTGCTTTGGTTTTGCAGCCCAAGATGGCTGGCGCCACATCATCATCATCATCATCCTGCCTTATTAATCCTGCAAATGTAGCCCGACCCCCGCAGCGGCAAGCGAGACTCGGGAGGATTTGCTTTGGGGAATCACGTGCCTGGCAGGGCATGGCACAACTGGCTCTGTTAAACCTACAGACCATCATCACAACATGCCAGGCAAAGCAGAAACTTATTCACACATGCAGAACGTAGCCCGGGGCACAATAAGCAGCCAAGTGAATGTTTATATATTTTGTGCTAATAATGATACCCATGGGCTCGTAAAAATACTGTTCACATGATCCTCTCATACGAATTAGGTGAATCTTTTAAGGCATATCCAACAATAGGCAAGATGAGATGACGGAAGCATGTAAAATTTCCTGTCAATGACATCGCTACATTTTTAACTCATTGCTGCTGAACATGTTCTATTATTAAAGTAACGCAGTCGGTCATGGAAATGCAAAAGACAATAATTACATTCGGTGGCTTTCCTGAAAAAAAATATCAATTTGTATTCATTATTTTATTTGTTTTGTGAGATACATCAAGCTGAGAATGTGGAACACAATGCACGGGCCAACACATTAACGCATTTTTTCGTTATCACAGATTTGAGAAAGGAACATGTTTTTAATCAAATTAAAAACCCACTTGGTGGGGTCATCTTTGTTCCCATGAGTACTAAAATCCGTGCCAGACTATCAAAGGACGCTAAGTCCTTCTTGCCAAGTTCTTGCCATATGGCCTTACACGAGCTCTACTATATAAAACACTTTCATTGCATCAATGTGTCTAGGCATGCAAGCCATCGAGTACAAAGGGTCGTTCAGTTCATCGGCCAAGAGAATTGAAACTAAACGTGTTTACAATGACAAGGGGCTTCGTGATGATGGCAGAAGTATAAATGTAAACGTTGAGGTGCAGATCCATATTGTTATTGCTGTTTAACCAACTTACATTCCAACTGTGATATCAGCGGCATGTCACGAGCCATAGATATTTCCAAACGTAACTCTGTAGTTTGCAGCGCGCCCCCTAATATCGGAGGATGGCCCTCGAAGATGGTATCAAAGAACTACTTCCGAGGTCATAAACAGGTCTCTTTATCTACACCCGCGGCACACCTTTTACATGCTGTGCAACGGTTGTTCGTCATATGACAATCAATCTCATAACGAATTTGCCAAATTATGTTAAAAACTTAATTTAATGTGATGGGGGATTTTTGTACAGTCATTGGTAACTGAGCTGAAACCATATACGAGAACCCGGTTTAATCACCGGCGGCTTCCTGGATATAGCTTAACAGACTGTTGGGGCAAATGCTGTTAGCGAGTACCTATGTAGGCCAGCATGGCACAAGAGGGGGTGGGTGGCCAGCACCACGGTCAGCCGCCTTTGTCTCCCCAGTGGTGATGTTTACACACCACACCAGCTACTCATTTGAAGACGAGTCGAGTTAGGGGAGGCCCAGGACCGGTTCAGATAATGGTCACCGGTGTTGGCCGTGAGCGGGAATCGAAACTTGGGTTGCCGGGTTCGTAGCGCAGCAGCGCAGCGTGCTGACCGCGGCACCACCACTCAGCAGCGCCAGCGCGGTGCTTGGACCTCTGAACCAACCGGCTGCAACCAAGATGTAAATCCATCTTCACAGTTGTGGCACGACACCAGGCCCCGGAGTAGTTACATTTCTTTTAACTATTTAGATAATTTTTTTCCTCATATGTAAACGTAATACTAACATGTGCATAAAATGTCGGTATGGCCTCTGCAGATTTAATGCCAGGTAGGCTCTTTAAAAGCAAGTTAGTGTGAATTCCAGTGGGTGCACACAAAAATCCACCAACAAAAAAATATATGACATGACGAAGCATGCATCCAGATCAATTTGTTTGCATACTAACTATTCTTGGCCCATTTCAACAGGGTATATAACACTTTGTTTGGTGAGTGAATGGCGAGTAAAAAGAATTGGCCAAAAAAATGCAATTTAAAATAAAGGGGGAGGGAGGTGGTCTTACTTTGACTCTGCTGCACAGCGATTAAACCGGGAGAAATGCCAGTTTAAATGGTAATTTGCAAAGGTCGCATGAATGAAATATTTACAAGATTGCAAGTCAGGAAATGGGAATCTATTGCCCAATAATCCTATCCCATTTTTTTGCACTCCTCCAATCTGAATTCAGCACCCATCTTCAGAGTGCCAAGCGAAAGCGGAAGGGGGGAGAGGGCTTCACGTTTTTTTATCAATTTAAAAATAAAAATCCTAAAGCTTCACTGCAGAAAAAATTCGCAGTGCCGTGCAGTTTTCCCAGGCCATTTCGGAAAATGTCCCAACACTTTAAAAGCAGCAGCAGCAACAAAAAATGGGCCCAGAAGCCACAGGCTGACGAAAAATGAGAATTACCTCGTAGCTTTAGCATATGCCTTGCAATTACACTAAGATCCACACACTCCTGTGCAGGTCGATAAATAGCACAAGATGTAAAGTGGAGAATAAGATTTGTTAATTGGCTAGACTATGGCTGTGTATTGGTCCAAACTAAATAACCCATATGAAGGCTTGTTCAATAATTGGTTCTGTAAAAATATGGCTTTGATTAATGTACAATTCAAACCCAGAAAAATACACAAATCCTAATGTTTATTGGTGTAGTACCTGCTGCTTATTTTCAGCATATATCAACAAATAAATAAAACTAGGCATGTAATAAAGCATTGATTATTTAATTAATGATACGAGTCCGTGCTCAATCCGCTGCTGCATTAAGGCCTCGACAAGCCATCAGCATCTCTCACAGTCTTGCAATGCAAAAATCCATCCAGTAATTGCAAATGAGCTGAATTCATTGCTCCATCTCCGCATTGACTGCCACGCCGTCGTTAGTCTCGGCCACCGGACGTCATCCCTTTGAGCGACGCATCCTGCCGATGTGGACCACATGAACCCTGAGCCAATGGAGGCTCTGCATGTACCACAATGGCAAAAAATAATGAAATCTGGAACTGAATCGAGTCCCTGGATCGTGAGAATTGATCATACTGCAAGGAGGGCAAATCGTTACATTGTTAATCATGGAATGTGCAGCAAATGCATGTGGCAGTGAATAAAATATGGGCGACTTGACCAACCAGCACCGACCAGTAAAGTGAAGTGTGGTCAAATATCTCCCATGAGCCACGTAGTGATGCTCTCATCCAGCAGTGGATAAACAAAAGCTGGCCACTGTCTGTAGTGGCTAGAGGCATGCAACAGTGCAGTATCTAAGTTGTGGACTGTGCATGGGACTGCCCCAGCGTCTGAATGTAGACTTCACACGCACACACAGCCGTCTGTAACTTGTACGGAATACACAAATGCACCACAGACGCCCCCAGAGGCTCAGACAAACATAAAGAACCGAGCCAGCAGAGAACACAGGAAAGCATTAATTACGGCCTATAAAATGATGACACGCATGCCGAAAAGTGCGTATCTCTTAAATTCCACCTTTTTATTTATGGGGAACAGGAAGGCCAGGTTATTTTTATAATCCTTCATCTCTCCTTGCAGCCCTCGTCGAGGGTGGGTTTAAAGCACGCATGCACGCTATGAACCTTCTTTATTTCTCCACTGTGAATAGCCTTGAAGAGAGCCTGACTCCTCTGCTGATTTGCAGTGTTACTTTAATGTAATCTCAGATTAGCTGTTCCCATTTTGAATGTGTTTGTCAGTGTAAATTTCAACTGAAGAACAGACTACAAAAGCGAGACACGATGGCTTTCATTGGTTTATTAGATATACGATGATTGAAAGTAACTATGCGATCAAGAAAAAAACTTGTTTCCATGATGACTAATGGACAAGGCTGGTGACAGAATGAAATCGAAAGGAGAGCACATGCAAAACAGAATGACCACTGCAGTGGAGAGAAAGGTGATGAGATCTGCTAATGTGCAAGAGATGGATTTCAGCATTGCAGGATCATCTGCAATGGTACCAATGTGGGGGAGGTCTTTATTCAGTAGTGGGGAGATCATAACTGAAGATGACGATGAACCTACTGCTCTAATTACATTTTTAAAATAAAAAGCCATGTCGCACAGATCTGACTACACAATTGTAAATTTTAAAAAATGTCTCCCCTTCTGTTAAATATTTACATATTCATTTCCACCATTACATTCCAAATGTGATATCGGCATGACAAAATATGACAAAATCCTTTTGGAACAACTCACAGCTAGTGGGGTATCACCCTGTGTCTGAGTGATATGCAAGGTCACAGCAGTGGACCTCTTTATGCCTCACTTGGGACAAAGAAATTTCACTACGTCTGCAAATTTGCGCGCGTTACAAATTGAACTATTATTATTATTAGAATGGATCGTTCTGAAAAAAAAAGAGGATTTGCACAACTCTGAGAGAATCCCAAATAGATGCCTCTTCTCACGACACGACATTGGTAGAACAATTGGAATAGAATTGGGGGAAATCTTTTTTTTTAAGACCAGAGGGTGGCACTCGATATTTGACATGTTAGGCTAACCCCTAACAGATCATTCTCAGATTCTGCAGGTGTAAATGGCCAGTCAGTATATCTCTCTTTAAAGCAATGGGCATTGAGTCGAGACCATGCTTTCGTACCGATATCGATTACACGCTTAGGTAGCCAGGAAGACCAGACGCCCTCGGCAAGTGCCATTGGCCAGAGGGTTGCGCTAATGGAGGTGAAGGGACATAAAAAGTTGCTGAAGTCTCGTGAGAAAAACGGCGCGCTGAACATTTTATTCTGCCCTAAAACAAACTTACAAATGCTTACTTTTTTTCTGGGTTGCATCAGATCATCCATAAATCTGGCAGCGGTTTTATTTTTGTTACACTTTTCTATAACAAAAACGTATTTCCAGCTGCGCGAGTTTTTATTTTTTTTTAAAGGCACCGCCGAAAATAATTTGCATTGTCGCTAGCGACCTGCCGGTGGTCACGTTGACTCAGAAGTCGCGAGGCCTCGTGACAAGGGACTTATGCGCAAGGGCACAATTAGCGCAGAGACTAAGCGGGTCACGAGGGAAGGGATAGGAATGCTCGAGTCTGCTTTGACAGGAACTCATAGGCAATTACGAACAAACTATTAATATTCCTTATACATTTGAGCGCATAAGGCACGCTTCATTCGGAGCCGATCGATGCTTAACTGTCAAATTCGGTTGTTCGTATGAAGAAAATAGTCGATGGACAATTAGGTGTATTGTTACATCGCAGGACCACGGCAAATGATGGTGGCTTTTATTCAGCCGTGGATTGATCCTCAATGCTAATGATGATGATGACAGATTAGAGTAATCCAAAATACGTTGCTGAACAGGCATCTAATATTAATATTAATTTATGAATGCATACAGCCCTGTTAGATCATTTGTTAGTCTTTCAGCTGAAAGGTGTTTATTTATGAGATACTTTGTTTATTATTGTGTGCTACAACGAAAGCTGCAAACGAAAAAACACAATAAAATGATCCCTGCAGAAGAAAGGCTCCAGGAAATGCAACCACGACAAAATATCCTGTTCAATAACACAACAAATATAATTTTCATCATCTACATCATTTGTTTAGAGAGGTGACAAGAGCATGCTTTGGTGCACATGGGGATGGATAGCAAGGGTCACACAAGCTGCCAATTGGCCCACAAGCTCTGCGCTGACATGGCACAGCGTGGGAAGCCGGCCAATTGATCTGGCACCATAGTTCTGAATTCATGCCAGGTTTTTAAAACGCACGAACAACAAGTAAAAAATTGCCGCGCACAAGACAAATGCAAGGAGCTTAAATCCAATCACTGTTAAACCACAACCACAAGACTTCTTTACGGAATGTTAAAATTTCACAATATTTGAAATACGTTTTTCAAAATGAGACATCAGCCATTATCAATCCACTGCTGGATTAAGGCCTCCCAAAGGCTCTGCCATCTGTCATGAGCCTTTGGCAACACACCTTGCACCCTGCACACGAGCCGACCTCACTGCTCCATCTCCACGCTCCATTCCTTAGCCGCCACTTTGTCGGTAATCTTTACAATTGCCCATCATCATTCCGTCCACTTACTTTTCTCCACGGTCAACATTTTGTCCGATTTGTGTCCCCGTGATCCACGTGCTGCTCTGTCTCATTCCCAGTGTAGGTAGCAGTTTGAATTGGGAGGTTTTACCGAATGTCATTGCAAATTATTGAATGCCGTCACATTAAATACACAATTATTAATTTTGACATCGTCCATTTCATTTTTATGGGGCATTATCAAAGTAACTGGTGGCAGCTGTACTACTTTAGAACTCGCTTACCATCAATATGGCTAATGGGCAGTAAATGTAGTTTTTTTTTTATAAAACTGGCAACAAAAAATATCGCTGCTACTCGAAACTGTTTAAATATATATGCAGTATAATAATGAGGAAAGATGTTAAAAAGCAGGGGATAATTATTATATTTTACAGCCCTTTCTGGATTCACTATTGGAAGGTCTCCCCATGCTATTTTCATCATGAGGGCTTCATTTTACCATACTTCACCATGGTGGTCAATGCGGGTTAACAAAAAGGTGGGGGGGGGGGTCTAGGCAATGACTGGTTGAGACCATCACACGCCAGTGATATTAGCCGTGGCTGAGATTCAAACTCAGGTCGCCAGGTTCAAAGCACAGTGGCACAAACCCCCAGATTACCACTCCAACCCATAAAATGCGAGCATACGAGCAAAATTTATAAACAACGCAACATTTTTTTATACGTGTATTTTTTGCTTTAAACGATGTGGTCGCTGGCAATGATGACGATGATGAAGGAAAAGAAACGCACCTCCTCAGAGCAGCACTGCTCCGGAGCGTCGTTGTGCACGGCCGCCTGGTACTTGGCATAGAGAGCCGCCGACGCGTCAAACGAGGCCCTAAACGAGTCATTCTCTAGCGAGCATGGCACCAGCCTCAACTTTGAACGGCGCCGGGCCACAGCGAGGCAGGGGCAGGGGAGGAGGCACACAAGGATGGAGTTTAGGCAGCGTGGCTCAACGACTGTGAAGCCCAACACATCCTTCACACCTGCTCAGAGGAGAGTCCGTCACAAGAAATCAGAGCGGTGTGTCGGTGACTCTGAATGGACCCACACGACAATAAGCACGAACAGCTGGGATCGAGTTAAATCAACCTGCTCTCGAATTTTCAATTCGCAACTTATTTCCACAAGCTTGTCGTTGGGAATTTGTCCAACGGCAAAAGCATACGGGCCATCGACTATTACGGAAGATTTTGTTTCAAAAGAATGTTCGCGCAGGAAGTAGCTTAATTGTTTTTTTTTTGTATTTTTATGTTAATTCAAAAGCCAGCTGTTTTGCTCATGAGTGGATTTCCATACTCGAGGTGAGTCAGTAAGATCGTCTCTCTTTCAACCAGGCCAAGGAACAAATTTGCGGATATTTTTGTGTTAAAGTCAAGATTTAGAATTGGGCTCCACTTGGGGCCTACCACAGCCTCCTCCACAACCCCTTTCCCGGTAAGCGCGCATGCGACGGTTCGTCACCCGAGCGCCCACGACGCGCGCTAGGTCTCTAACCTGCTCCTGCGAGGGTTTGCTGGGGGGGTCCTTGTGTACGACCACCTGGTAGCGCTTGTAGAGGAGGTAGGACACCTGGAAGCTGGCCAGGAACTCAGAGCTGGGCGGAGACGACCTCACTAGCCTCACCTGAAGCAAGGGGCCACCGATAGGAGCATGCAGCGGAAGGGCCACACGATTCAAGAGGGTGGGGGGAGTGGGGGGGGGGGAACACAAGGCAACATAACGTTTAAACGCAAAAACACAGACTGTCACGGGGACAACGCGTACTTACCAGGTCACTGTAACTCGGCACAAAAAACATCGTAAGAGCAAACAAATCATAATTTCAGTGATGGGAAAAACTGAACCCATCTTAATGTATAAACCACCATTTTCCACTATGTTTGCAATGTCTTGGATATCTGCAGGAATGAGTCGAAAAGTGACTCGAACCATCTGATCAAAAAGAGGCCATTTTCTCCGTTTAGTATCATACGAACTTGCGGCATTATTTGAGGGCATTGGTTTGAAATGACAATTTTTTGGGTTCCGTAATAATTCTTGGTTGTGACAATGTTAACGAGCATAGCAGGAAATAGGTGGTGACCATTCAGATACACGTGGAGTAGAACTGAGTGCAAAATAATACAGGACTGGTTTGATCGTTTCCTTTTCATCATGACTCAATGGTACAAAACAAAAAATCTGCGGCTGCAAAGTGCACGTTAGCTAAGCGCTGACTTGCTGACGACTCACCTCCAGCGTTGAAAGACACGGAATACTGTACGAGCATGCAATATTAGTTGCTGAATCTTAAGAAGAAAAATCCCACCACATCAAAAGTGAATTGGCCATTCCTTTTCCAATGCCACTGTCAAAAATCACATTCCTCATGAGTGACACCCATCACACAAACAGCAACAGTGGCGCAGGCTGCGGCCTCCAGTCTCTGCGAAAGCCAAACGGACCGCAAATCTTCCCCTTTTGGTCAGGCGCCTAAACACACACACGGGGTCGCTAAATTTACCAGAGAGAGGGAACTTCCCGCAGGCAGCCCCAGTGAGGGAGTACTGAAGGGACCATTGTTCACGCCAGCACGGTGCGCGCCAACAGCAGCGGCTGTGGCGGAGGGGAGCGGTGGCGTAGCGGTTAGCGGTCTGCGCTACGAACCCGGCGACCCGAGTTCGATTCCCGCTCACGGCCAACACCAGTGACGATTGTCTGAACCGGTCCCTGGCCTCCCCCTAGGTCGACTCAGCCTCAAATGAGTACCTGGCACGGTGTGTAAACATCGCCATTAGAGAAACAAAGGCGGCCGGGCGTGGTGCTGGCCACCCACCCCCTCGTGTGCTGTGCTGGCCGTCATAGGTGATGCACGCTAACAGCACTTGCCCCAACAGTCTGTTAAGGCTATACGGTGGGATCTTTGTCTTTAGTGGTGGTGGCTGGTGAAGGAATGGAGGGCGGATGGAGGCAGGCGGCCGAGCGAGCGAGGCGAGCGGGTGGGTGAGCGAGCGGACGAGCAAGCGGGTCGGCGAGCGGCCTAGCGGGTGGTCGAGCGGACAAGCAGGTGGGCGAGTGGGCCGCGAATCAGCTGGACAAACAGAGCACGCTCCCCGCCGCCTTGAGCTGTGAAGCCGCATCGTGAAGCCTTACGACGCGCGGGAGCTGGTGTCATGAAGGAAACGTCCCGTCTGATGCGGCTTCATTGAGTTAGGCCCAAGGTGTCGGAATGAGGAGTCATGGAAAAAGATCCCCCCCCCCGCCCACACTGTATACGCACGACAAAGGGTGAAGTGGATTTATTTTAGGTATAAATACAGGGTGCTTCAAAAAATGTTAACACTTCTGAGAATTTGTAATAATAACACAAGACCACCTGGAGAAGATTCCAGACATGCGTTGACAACGATGGCGATTAACATACGTTTGTTATCATGTTACTCTGCATTATCCGTTCTTTTTTCCATTAAAAACAAGTCCCATATGAGTGTTAACATTTTTTTAAGCGCCCTGTATAAAGGGTGTAACGGTGCGTAGGCCAATTGCCAAATCAGCTCCGAATGAGCAAGGAGAGTGTTGGGATGGGTGACCACCGTGCATAAAATATGAGTGATATAAGCCGCCGTTGAGAGCAGCATGAATCCATTGTTGTATTGTACTACGTTCCCATGCCCATGCTCACCGCCGTCACCAACCTGTACTTACCAGCATGGTGAGGTAGGGTCAAATAAGCCCCAAGACCGACACACCGGTGGACTGACAAAAGGGCCATTATACCTGTACACCACATATATAGCATGAATATGTGAAGATGCACTGGTGCAGATGTAAATCTATTCTTACGCTCACAATACATGACTCCAATCCCAAACGCAATAATCTTATGATTTACAAATTGCACACAATTTTACACAAGCAATATGTTAATGTTACATTTGCGCCAATGGAGCGAACAAAATTCGACAAGCACAAAAGAATGAGAAACAATACGAACATGACAAGAAATAACGTTACAAAACAGCCCTCGAATCGCCAAAATCAATCAAATCGTTTGCTTTAAGCCTCTTTAAAGACAACTGGCCAGCCTGCCAGAGAAGGCCAAATATTCTCCAAAGGGGGCCCATGTAAGTGGAGGCCCTTCTGCCAACAGTATGTACGTATTTTTAACTTCTTTTGCACCGTACGTAGCCAACCGTGCTAACGGGAGCAGTAGCGTTGAGTAAGCAATTGCAGGGCTGCACCTTTACCTCGCGTTGACATGCAAGGGGGTAATCAACACTTTGATAATGTACAACAAAGACTCCCACATAGCCTTTTGCAGACTTTTCGGGGCAAGTGCTGCGAGTGAGCATCTATGAACCTACAACCACTGCTGTGGAGGCCAGCAAGGGAGGTGCATTGGCGCACGGAGTAAATAGCAGGAGAGCAGGCGACGCAGTGCGAGTCAAGGTTTCGGATGTGTTGGTAAATTCGACTGAACGAAACAAACATAAACTAACAATGATCGCAATTACACCAGAGTACACGTAATTGCAGCATAACCTCAAGTGAAAGACTTGCTTTATTCATATTCAAATGTTAATTATCCCTAATGAACATTGGCTACTTTTGTATTTTTCTTCCTGTTTATTCAGTTTTAAAAAATATATTTATTTATTCATTTATATGGTTAATGGCCACATGTGATTTTCTAGTTAAGAAAAATAAGCTGCCAAAACGCGATATTATAGTTCAAGGAAATGATTAGAATCCAAGAAGTAAAAAAAACATTAATAGCAAAATGAAGCAATTTTGGCAGCAGATAAAAAAAACTGATCTGAAACTGTGCAAGCGAAGTGCTTGTAAAGTCATAAACATTCCAACATTGGTAAATAAGCGTCGGCTTTCTTAAAAACATGTTTGCTTTTGAAAAAATACGCCAGCCAAATTGCCCCCAAAACAAAGAGCCGGCAGTGCGCTTGTGATATCAAACACCGACAACATTTCCATGCCTAAGGCGGGCAAGGCCCCCGTGAAATCAATGAAATTATACACAACACATTAGCACTGCGCTCGCCAGCCCACTCAGCGGCGGCAAATCCAGTCTCCCCAAAGCCGTCCCGACGGTCGCTCAAGTGGCAGCCGTGAGTCTCCACACGAACGCGGGCGGATGTGCAGCACGCATGGCTCACAAAGCCAACAACAAAACATTACCGCCAGGAACAAGTTAATGTGAGGGGGCCACGTTTTGTTTGTTTGTCGCTTTGTTTAACCGCCGAGCGCGGCGAATGGGCGGCGAGACGACGCCGCGACAATTATACTCTTTCCTTTCAAGAGGTTTGCGACGGTCAAATCAGATAGTCGCACACGCACACACACACACAAAGAATAATTAGTGCAAAAAAATAATTACCGGTACACAAAATGCAACATGGGAGGAGAAAAATAACAATTTAGAAAGCGAATAATAAAAACAATTCCCCTTGTGACATCTTAAAAAAAGAAAATTTGAAAATATTGTTGAGATTTTTTTTTTCAAATAAAGCCAGCATCCTGCCAGAAGAGACATGCCCAGACAGATGGGTTCCGTCGAGACAGGTTCACCACTAATGGCTCACAATGAGCACTCGTATGAAAAGCGATCATTACATCTCTCAGCCACAATAGCCGCACGCTAAGCATTGTTTATGTCGCATGGCCTCTTTTTTTCTCCCCCTTAAAAGCCATTGGGCTCCTTCGGGGCTGGATCTCCGATCACACTTATTTTTGCCTTTCATAACCTACAGGAAGACAGTAAATAACAGTGCACTGGCTCAATATTTATCGCGGCATTATTCAATATTAAAAGCACGCAATACATCATGGCCCTAATGCATTGCACATGTTCAAACTTTACTGTAAAAAAAAAAACTGCATGGTTAATACTTTGATAGCATAGTTTACGTTTTAGGTTTCTCTTAAAGGGTAGTCTCAGACTGCATTTACTGGGCAAGGAGTCCCTGAGTGCCATATTTCAGAGAATCACGAAGTATTGCTACACAGGACCCCAACGATTACCAACCTGCCTTGCCCTGGGTCAAAATATTACCCTAGTGCCCTCAATATGGTACAAGAACACTTAGAAATAATAATAATAGTAATTTTACAGCCCTTTGCTAAACCACTGCCTCATGAAGTCCTCCCCGTGAAATGTCTGACCATATTTCACCACACTGGTCAATCCGGTTCGAAAGGGTGGCATTAGAAGTGGCCGGGAATAGAACTTAGGTTGTCGGGTATCCATGTCGGAGTGCGCTCATCACTATGCCACTGCTTCACCCCTTATGCAATGTAAGTAAATGAACACTCAGCCAGTTATGTTAACAACCACCCCCCTACCACCAACCTGACTAAGTGCATCCACATTAAACGACCACGTAAAGCAATCGCAATGTAGAAAGTGGGCTCCTTACTTACCCGGTACACAAACATGAGATTTAACTGTTTAGCATGATGCAGTCCCCTGAACGACAATAAACTTCCAAAGCTCAATTTGGTCTCTCCCCGTTCTTTATGACTAAACCCGACCAGTTAGAGAGCAAGACTTCATCCGGCCAAGTTTCAATGCGCATGACTTTAGATGTCCCACAGTGCAATGAAATGTTTTATGTATTTAATTGTGCAAGTCCGGCTGCGCTCCAATTACGAGTTTGGCAATAAATTACATTTCAGCTTAATAATGCACGCCCCCATGGCCTCGCTTCCGCTGGCATTTCTCACCAAAATCATGCAATGATGAGATAGACAAAGATCCCCCCCCCCACCATATAACCTGGTCAGACTCAAGAGGTAAGTGCTGTTAGCGAGCACCTATTAAGGCCGGAGCAGCACACAAGGGGGTAACGTGGCCAGCACCACCACACTGCACGCACACACATGCCTGGCCCAGCGCCACATTTTGCTGTAGAACAAGGGGCCTCGTAAGGGAGATCTGTGTATCTGCTCGATAAAGAGAAAGGTGGAGAAGCTCTGAGATTTAACAAAATGAGACGTAACAATGCATCGATAAATATCGATTCTTAAGCTGACGATGCAGGCATCGTATCGCACGTGTAAAGATCACCGTTCTGAGATTCCTGTGTGTTATATGTTAAGGAGGTTTCACGTGATCTCTGTGATTTGATTAAATAATCAAATGACCAGTCTAAAACGTGACGACAATGTATGTTATTTCTGAGGGTGAGAATCTATACGTGCCTACTTCCAAGTATTTAAAATCTCATGGCTTAGCTGGCAGAGACCACGATGGACAAATTGACCAACAAATGGACCACAGATGCCAGGACTGGCAGATGGAGGGAACAGAAGGGCAGAGAGATGGAGAGATTTATAGCCAGAAGGACTGCCGGCCAGACTGGGAGCGACTGACCAAGAGATTCACAAGCAGATGGTGAGACTAAACCGGACAAGCAACAACTTTGAAAATACATAGGACTTCTTGATCATGACGACACGTGCCAAAGTCGCATGAAAGAGACTCATGCTCAAAGGAAGTGGATGAGTCGGCGTAGTTTATTGAGAAGCCACTTGTTACCGCCTAGATTCAATTGCTTGAAGGAGCTCCCATCACGTGGAGCGAAACGTCGGACATCGTGCCAAACGACACGCGGCAGGACCCGAAAACACATCGGGGATCTATAATCCGCTTGCTGGTTACAGGACAAGTCGGTGACACTATGGATTGAGTGCGTCAGCACAAAGCACGGCGGGGCTTAAGCAGTGAATGCACCTTCGGCAAGCCGGCGGTGACCAGGTGATGGATGTGACCCCTCGACACAGGGAGATTCCTCGCAAGTCGTAAAGTCCCTGCAGACATTTCATTGCAATATCGTGTTCCTGCGCCGCACTGCCGCACACGGGCATCCTGCTCAACGCCTCCACCTCATACTCACGACATATATTACGTGCAAATCGGACGGTTTTGCGTACAACATGAATTAGCCCGGCCATAACTCGCCAAGTAATTTGGGGTAATTATCAGGGCAGTGGGCCTCACCAGTCAAAGCGCTGGCGTCAACCCGCTCTGAAGTAAGACGTTAAAACCTTCCCAACGAGACCCACAGTCTCCGGGTAATGCGAGTGCCGCCGCTCCTCGGGGCTCGCCACTTTGAACAATTACCCCAGTCACTTGCAATCGCGGCAACAACAACGCTCTCTTGTGGCGCCCGTCACGCGCGGCACCTCCCGCGGAGCTACCGTTCGCTTCCCCGGCGCAAGCACGCAAGCACGCAACGCATGCAGCAAGCAAGCACGCACGCAGCGCGCATGGCGCTGGGACCGGCCATTCCATAAGCCAGAGCAGAACACGTCATGCGGAAGATGCACGTTGCATGTATGATGAACTTCTTTTGCACCGTACGTAGCCAACCGTGCTAATCGGAGGTGCGGGGGAAGGATAACGACCTAAACACAAAAAGCAGTTCTAATGAAATTAGTTTTTAATCATGATGATTTAAAAGTGCAAAGCTCTAGTGGCTTCGAAAAGTCGGAAAGAAGAGCATTCCAGATGGCCGCAGAAGCGCATCTGAAAACGCGCGATGCAGTTACCGTCTTTGTTCGACAGTTCGCCAAACGCCGTTAGCACATACTCGTCAGTTATTATTCAGCCGTGATCTGTCCATTGCTAGATGAAGGCCTCCACCCTCAGCCAACGCCATCTCTCACGGTCCCACAATGCAACGATCCACCTGGCACCTGCGCAGTTGCTCAACTCGCAGCTCTGCTAGAAGTCCTCGCAGACACGTACACTCCCTTGGCCGTCTCAGCAGCGTCATCCCTTTTAACGATGTGCCCTGCCCAAGTTTACTTAAGTTTTCTTTGCAGTCAATAATGAATTTCTGTAGGTTTTATTTGTTCTCTAAATCTTCTTTCTGCCACTCAGTGTAATTCCGAGCGTTCACCTTTTTATGCTTCTTAGCGCACTTTTCAGTTTTATATTCCACTTTATTTAACAATGTCCAGGTTGCTGATCAATACATCAATGCAGGAAATATAGACCGATTATAAAAAAAACTTACATTCAAAACAATGAATCACACTAGACTTAAAAAATGCATGGGAGGAAGCATTTTTGAATGCTTCCTATATAAAACCTCTGCACTTCCATAACAAAACTTTGCAGCCATTAACAATTACATTGATTGTGTTTATACAATGTTCATTCTGAAACGCTCTACCCCCTTGCGCAGAAACCAATCGGCGAGCGGTCAGGCATGTTTCCACTAACAACTAACCACAGTTCAGTTGTATTTGCTTACACGCTTGTGGTCATTAAAAACAGCAATAAGAAATCCCCAGAGCTGTCCCCTGCGCAGGAAACAAAAACGGGGGGGGGGGGAATAAATTCCATTTTGCCCAACACTCCAAATGAGCTGTTTACTTCAGACCCTAGACTCCCTGTGTTAGACCCCCCCTCCCCCCACCGGGGAAGCAATGCCACCCACAAGCGACAAGCAAGTCACTTACGAATTATCCCCGACAGCATGAGTGTGGCAAGCACCGGGTTTGCAAAATATAAAAGTGCGTGTGCTTGTGGACCGGTAGGAGAAAACACATAGCTCACTGTACGGACAAATATCCTCTTTCATACGTATTTTTGCAAGGCCGCGTTACGCCACGCGGGGTGGAAGGTTCACGAAGGAAACCACAACGTGACCCTGGTGAACGCAACGTTAGCGGACGCAAAATAACAAAAAACAATATTGTATTGGTGTGTTTTTTTACTCGAGGCAAATACAATGTAAACCCAGTTTGGCTCTATCGGGCTGCTGCCACGGTGGCACGCTGGGATTTTATTTCCACAGGTCGCCGGTTCAATTCGAAGGTCTTGCGCGAGAGTTTAAACGATGAGCCCGTTTCTTGAATCCCCCAGCCTCAATCCTCCATGAAGTATAAATGGGTTTACCACGGTTAGTAGGATCGGCAGGACGCTCGGTTGTGCTGGGATAAAGTGTGTGTACTCACGCCTCTTATGCGACGTCTAGCCTGCGTGGAAAAATAGGTCAAATACTCTCTGGAGGTGCTTCTGCCAGCAGTGGCATGAGCAAGAAGTTACAGGGCTGCAATTTTACCCTTATTTTTTACAGACAACACTTTTGGGGATTTCGCACAGAAGAGGGATGTTAATGTCCAATGAGAATTATTTTAAAAGGCCTCTTCATTAACTCTTGAATGGCTGCGAGATTTAATTCCGGAAATGTTCTTGGGAAAGACTGTCACTTTTGTTTCTTGTAACGTTGACTATCCACGCTCAACCCTACTTAGCTTTTGAGATCAGACACGTTTCCAGAGGTAATTTGGCTACAGGCTTGAGTTGACCACTTTAAAAAAAAAAATTCCAATTGCGTAAACTATACTCGGACCTCTTCTGCAACTGACAACAAACTAAACGCTTTAATTATTCATGTAAATAGTTTGCAAGTGGATACCATGTAAACACTGTATATTTTTGCACTCAGTTGTAGCAACACATGCATGGCAATGGTGCTAAAATGTCAGAAACAGATGAAATACTTACACCTCCTGGCTGAAAGGCATTAATTACATTAAATCAACCAAGCAGACGATAAGGCCACCACACTGCCATCGCCAACAAGGGCTTGCCACGATCAAACAACCGAACGGTTCCTCTCGCTCACCTCCAGCTTGTGCTTGCCATCTCTCGCCTTGTGCTTAGTGACAAAGTCCTCCAAGGTCTTTGGCTGATTTGGTGCTTGTTGCTCAGGGTGCTGCCCGGCCTGTCGGTGCGACAGGCCGGCCAAACGCATTCCCTTCTCCACGTTGCTGAGTGCCCCAGCGTCGGACGCAAGGCCGTCGGATGGAAACGGAGCAGACAATGCAGAAAGACGTTGAGCAGAGGAGGACTCCGGCTGAGAGCTGCCCGATGCTTGGTCTCCACTCTCCATGCCGCCCTGCTTCTGCTGTTTCAGCATCCTCCTTTCCCTGCGCAGGTCCTTGGCCTTACGAGCCATTGGGCGGCTGGGGTCAGCGCCCACACCTGTACCCACGGATCAAAACGGTGACCAAAACTCAAAACTCCTGTTGATAATTACCACGTGGATCTTCGTTGTGCCACAACTCCTTTTATTTACAAACGTAAAAAAAAATTTTATCAGTGGCGGGATGGTTTTATGATGGTGTCATTTGTGACAATAGTAAGCCAACAATTAATGAGATGCTGTTAACGTGCAATAAAAAAATAGAACGTTATGTTTCTGATCCCAAAGCACCATGAACTCAACAATATGACATTGCAAGTCGTTACACATTCACATTAAAATAATTTACTCCAGAATGTATGATACTCATAATTGTGGTATAAGATGCCCTCAAGTGGCAGAAACAGTCCAAATCTGCCACCTACTGGCTAGCAAGGCAACTGATGAGTAAATCTAAAAACTAAATACTTACGAAACACACGAGGTTTTATTGGGGACTAGATCGCGTCAATATTTTCGCAATCTACCCAGAAAAAACCTGCATTATTAATTATTTAACACGTAGGCTTTCGCGAAAAATATCATCCATAATACAGGTTTTTTTTGGGTTAGATCGCGTAAATATATCAATGTGGCGGTCGCCTGTTGAAGCTAGATGTAACTACCGGCGAAACGTCGTACTCAGATTGTAAATGTTGTGGCTTTGCTCTCCAACACACTGGTTTGCTGTACGAGATACGAATTGCCATGTTCTGTTTACGTGACAAACCTTACTAATTTGCTGTGTCAGGTGGGGGCGGGTTTAACGACACATTTATATATTTACGCGATCTACCACAAAAAAACCTGTATGATGGATTATGGATGATATTAGTCGCGAAAGCGGACGTGTTAAAATGGAACACATTCAAAAGGAATTCGTTTGGATAAATGTTCATCTTGCAAATGACGTGGACAAGATTTTAAAAAATTCATAAAATGACCTTTACAAATGCACCAACAGCAAACAAATGTTGCAGCGTACAAGTACGGTGCTGTTGTCAAGGCATTGATGGATGTTGATGTTGACCTCCCTAATGCCTGCAAGTGGCAGGTTAAAGCTGGATGAGATAAAAGGATTTGCTGCACTGCCCCCTGCTGCCCACGATGTAGCAAGGCAACAGAGTTTAACACAACCAGTTTAAATTTCGATTTAAAGCTTTCGTGACTGCAGGGATTCATCTTCTTGGTTCTTTCGGTAAAGTCACAATAATAAGAAAATATATATTTTTTTAATTTCCCTTCTACTTGACTTTACCGAAAGAACCAAGAAGATGACTACCAGTTTAGCTTAAAATCGGTGTCGCAATTTTCCATCAGTTTGATGCAAGCCGGTCACCCTTGAAAAACAAGAGCATGTTTACATACTTGTCATCACGGGTTGTTTTGTAATGTTGTAACCCACCTTTTGTTGGTTTTTTTACATGAAAGGTAAATATTAACGCAGCGTGTTACTGTAAAAACTAAAATAAAGCTATGAAACCATGTCTCAGGTTAGAATTTACCAGGTTTGGGGGGCCTCTTTGCCTTCTCTTCGGACGATGGACCAGATATCTTCGGCAAAGCCCCGTCAGATTGATCGACTTCTCCCACAATCACCGTGTCCAATTGGCTTGGCTTTTCCACCGGATGTGGCATGTGGCACGCAGAAGGGTGCTCGTCCATGGGCACCTCAGTGGGTACTGCGGACACCAACAAACAAAACCTCACTCAAAATATTAAAGACAGAACTGACCGGGTGGCTCAGAAGTCCGAGCGCTGAGCTGCCACTACTGAGATCCATCCTGGGTGCCCATAGATGAGCACCCAGCTGATGGCCTAAACCCAGTGACCAATGACAACACGCAACAAAAACATCCCCTTCAAGTTGGTTCTGCACTTACAATCGGCTAAATTCCAGTTCTGATCATCCAACATATCGGTTTGACTGTCGTGTGATGACCATTGCTCGCTTTGACACAGTGGGAAGGTCCTGCCGCTATTGTACAAAACAGGTTACTTGATGGCTCTGTAATATTTTCTTCTCTCGCCCATTCTCTAAAAGTCTAAGGCAGGGGTCGGCAACCTACGGCTCCGGAGCCGCATGCGGCTCTTTACGGGCTGCTTCTTGACGATATGTACGTATGTACAGTATGTACTCAGATGCATTGCGGCTCTTGAAATACTGAATTTTGTACCGAATTGGAAAGAAATGGCTCTTCTTGTTATTTTGGTTGCCGACCCCTGGTCTAAGGGTTGCACTGCTCTGCAACAGATCAGAACGTATACGTCATCTCATAACGTGATGATAGCAACATCGGGATAACACTGGGGGGGAAATACTTGTTTTTAAATGTAAATCATAATGTTTTCCCCAGCTGAATGGAGGGGATCTGACAAAATTATATATACACGGTGTCTTCAGCTTGCGCAATTTACCCCCGGCAGCATAATAAAAGGCTGCTTAATCTTAGTTTCCTTATCTACTTCCGCCCCCGGCATCACAAAGCTTCAGTTTGAACTCCGTACGTTGCGCCCACCCCGTTCCTCACATCGCCCACACACTCACCATGGCCCCTCCCCTCCCTCCATCCCCCGCGACTATATAATTCCTCGTCACAGCCATCTCTTAGACACACTTAAGCGGTTGTGCTTTCGCTACGTTGTCCCGACCTGAAGAAGGACGCTTGTGTTGCGCCCGAAACGTCGTGATTTCATCTAATTGTTTTCATTTATTTGATTTGATTTTTCACCTACGTGACTTTGCCGAAAAAAAAAAAACAAAGAGTAATATTCCAATGATACAAGACAATGGACGAGCAGTTGTGATCAGTCAACTCTTTACATCGCCGTGCCACTTTGAAATCTAACAGAGCAAACATTTGCAAGCAGCAAACACCTTAAAATATTGCAATCCAAATAACTATTCACTGTCGTTTTCCTTACAGATGTCTCCATTCGCAAGGTACATGGTCATTCGCTTCAAAATCTTCTTTTGGGATTTGGAGAGTCGGTAATCCAGAACTTGACACCTGTGAAGAAATAAGTTTGGACATTTCTTAGCCATGCTGTCTTTTCCCTGCCAGATCATTCCTTAACTCAATTTTCATAATGAGTCAAATAAAAATTCTACAACAATGATACACCATCACATTACCCCTGTGCACAAAGTATATATTCCCCCCATTACTGCCTAGACTAGTGGACGGCAAACAAGATAAGAAGCTTCGATTTAAAACTTTCGTGACTGCAGGGATTCATCTTCTTGGTTCTTTCGGTAAAGTCACGTAGAAGGGAAGTAATAAAATAATTAAAATAAAACATAATAAAATAATTCTCACGACGTTTCGGCCACAACGCAAGCAGCCGTCCTCAGGTGAAAACCAGGTCTGTCGAGGCGACAGACGCTGTCGTGAGAATTATTTTATTATGTTTAATTTTTATTATTTCGTGATTTAATCTAATTGTCGCCTCGACAGACCTGGTTTTCACCTGAGGACGGCTGCTTGCGTTGTGGCCGAAACGTCGTGAGAATTATTTTATTATGTTTTATTTTTATTATTTTATTACTTCCCTTCTACGTGACTTTACCGAAAGAACCAAGAAGAAGATAAGAAGCGCCATTTTCTTGGAATTCAGTCAAACAAAATCGATATTTTTACCGTGAATAACGTCACGAAGCAGTCCCTAAAAGAGCCGCACGCAGCTCCAGAGCCGCAGCTTACCAAATGCAAATAAACAGGACACGCAAATTGAAAGTGGTCAGCCCCAACGTACATTATTAGCGCAAGCCAAACACCGCATAACTGCCATTCTCCATGCAGGCAAACCCGAGAGAATATGCTGCTGTTAAAACTGGTAGTCCGAATTAAATTTACTTGTCAGCACCCAATTACGGTGATATTTGTTCTGCAACATCAGTACCAAGGGAACCGATTCGTAATTATACAAGTGGAGAGTCGTGGGAATTCCTGCAATGCCTGTCTTTCTGAGCCTCTGGTCTAATCCCACTGCTGCTACAAAAACGTGTTATTCTTTCAAAGTTCACCAAAGGGCCAGTAATATTAAATCACGGTTCTCATATCTTTGCAGCAAATGAACAATGGTACAAATTTGTTTACAAAAAACTAAGGCTGTGTGTGTTGCAAGTATTCAATGAAATGCATTTTGGAGTCAACAACACGCGATTTAAATCACTAAGGACAAGTTAAGTTATTTTGTAAAGCCAAGGATTTGATTTGACAAAATAAAACTCAACAGTTTGATTTCCAAAGCCAATAGTGTAGGAAATTACAAACATGTCATCTACTGCAAGTGGACATGACACAACCGTAGAGAAATCATGAATAAACCCAGGCTTTTGTTTGCCAATATCATCACCCAACTGCCAAACACACTGCAATGCCTACTTATTTATACAATTCAGTTTCCTACAAAGGATCAGGAAACAAACACAAATAAGTCATATTGACAGTTAAGAAAGTTAAGTGAACTTGGGCAGGACGTGTAATTTAGAAAGGATGATGGCTGATGACTAGTCTGCCGATAGAAAGGCTGCCAAAGGAGAGGATACACCAAACAGGATGACCACTGCATAGATGGCGCGATGAGATCAGGGCACATGCAGAAGTGTGAGCGATAACAACCATATGGGAGAGGTCTTCATCCAACATTGGACAGAAAATGGCTCATAATAAAAGAAAAGGCAAGGAATAACACACTATTTTCTGCCAATTCAGTCCATTGCCATGTCCAGAGAACTTACCGTATGGTATACTGAGGACAGCAGGTCTTATCCATGATGGGCTTGTACAAGTACTCGCCACTCCTTAAAAAAGATGACATTTCATATCACCATAAACTAATGAAAATCAGCATAATCTAGTATCAGAAAGCACATCACCAGCTCTCCAGCCATTTAAAGTTGTGATTCGATTCAAGATATTTAAGCTTTGTTTTATATTGCGGTGAATGTAGCGACTCCGTGTGGCTACGGCGATGACGTTAACACATTTCATTTGTGCATGTACAGCCTTTTCTTGTCAATCCACTGCTGGATGGGAGCCTCCCTGCAATGCGTGGATCGTGGTGGTTATTTGATGGGGAGCAGAAATATGGTTGTATAGAAGTACAGTAGAACAATTTACTTTTCTGCACCGTCCTCTGATGGACCAGCATGTGTGCAGGGTAAGCACGTGCTGCCTCTGACAACCTGGCATTCATTATGGGAATCCATTCAAGTGCTTGCAAGGTTCCACTTTGAGATATGCTTAACTGATGTATTCGTTGGTAATAACATATACAACATATGAAACGGCATGCATGATGAGTTTAATAATTGATACTCATCAAGGCATAAATTATTACACGGCTTTGAGACTATTAAGACTGCGTCTGTCATGGCAATTCATTTAACCCAATATCATATTCACAAGCGGTCACATGTCACGTCTCGTATGAACTTTGTTTAAGAATAAACCCCCTGAATTACAACATCTAATTAAGATTGAACCTTCCAAGAGGTCAAAGTGAAAAGTAAGCAGCTTACTTACCTCCTCCAGCCCCGGTCTATGAGATCCTGGTAATCATGTACTGTTAAGGCATGGGCCCACATCCCTTGGAGACATGACACACAGATTACAATTAGAGACATGCAAATTACGGACCAAACATGACCTGCAAAACCACGCAAGATTCAATCAGTAATAACATCCAAAGCAAACGAAAACGTGTCAGTGCGACAATTATATAGACTGGGAAGGACAAAATCACGGATGGTGAATGTAACATCATAACCAGAAGATTGTTTCACAATAAGTTGTGAGTAATAATACAATTGCGAATGCAACAGTTGCATTAATTTATCAAGCACAATCCGATCGTAAGGCTTTGAAGATCCTGGCAAGGAGAACGAACAGGTTTGCACCGCATGCCCCTTGAACTGTTCATAATTACAGGCCTTTGTCAATCCACTGCTGGATGAAGGCCTCCACACATCCCTGTACCATGTCGGCCAAGCAAGTTGTTTTGGTGAAACAGGGTGGGGATGGGTGCAGGGACCGGTTTGGTTATCACTCGCCACTGATGCTGTTGTAACCTTAAGAACCTTACGACACATTCAACGCATTCCTAAAAAGCTATAGTACTGTAAGGCAATAATTGTATAGTCAGTATGCCAAAATATATAGCCATATTAACATTGAATACAGAACAGTATAAACAATTAAACCCGAACCATACCGAAACCTTTAGATACCATTTTTTTATCCATTATCATATTACAAGCCTAAGTATATAATTACAATCTCATCAACTCTAACTCCTACAACCTATATTCATAGCCCTATACATAGTAAAGGGGCGTCCATAAATGACGTCACGCGATTTTGGCCGATTTTTGACCCCCCCCTCCCCCCCTCGTCACACGACGTCACAAAAAGTCAGACCCCCCTCAAATATGACGTCACAAAGCTCTGCCCCCCCCCCAAAACCAAATTTCCATTTTGAAAATAAAACATGCTTCAAATCACTTTAAACTAAAACTATTGTCATTGTAGTGGGTATTTAATGTGGCGCTGCACTCTGATGTTGTAGAAGAAAACATGTATTAAAAAGGCGTTGGAAAGCTGAAATTTAGCATAAAATTCACTTGAAAATAGTAAACGTCTAACTAAAACTGCAGATGTTCAGAATATTACATTGAAATTATCTTATAATTATAAAATACTAGCTTTACTACCCGGCTTCGCCCGGGACTTGGATTTTTGTCTTGGATTAATACTCACTTGCCATGCAAAATATATCCATTATTGCGCCCCCCCCCCCCCCCAAAATACAAAAGTCTATTTTTATACGTTTTGCATTGTGTACAGTCTGGAAACTACCCACATACCAAATTTCAAGATTGTAGCATGTTGGAAAGTATGCTAAACATTTCGAACAGACACACATTCACAAATTCCCCTTATATATAGATTAAAAGTAATTATAACTATAAAAAATTATTGAAATTTTGTAGTAAAACGAAGCATAATGGAGAGTACAATTATAACAATCACATATTCATTTCACAGAATGAAAAGCCCTGGTAGAATCATGAGAATCAAAATGTTTAATAGCAATCATTCAAAAAAATTACGAAATGTATGCTTCTCCATTCTCCCATGGAGAAGCAAAATGCTCCTTCATGAAGTAAATAAAAGGTGACCTTAGTAAATTTCAATAATCAAATAGTTAATAGTGAAAATTCATAAAAATTAGTGTTTTTTAACAATTCTATTTAATTCATATTTATTTAAAGTTGCACATTTTGATGTGACGTCACACATCCTCACAAATGTCTGACCCCCCCCCCCCTCGGTGCGTGACGTAATTTATGAACGGCCCCTAACCCTAAACTCCTTGACCTTATAAGCCCTATTCATAGCCATACACAGTAAGTTCAAATATCTACAGGAACCAAAACACTCAAATTCACTTCCACAATTCTACAAGTTCAAGCTCTATAAACCAAATCTCTGCAAGCTCCCCAATAAACCAAACACATGGTGATATAAACTCTACCCCAATAATCAGAGGTGGGACAAAGTCATTGTTATGCAAGTCCAAGTCGAGTCGCAAGTCATCAAATTCATGACTCGAGTCTGACTCGAGTCCAAGTCACATGACTCGAGTCCACATCTCATAGGTGGGACAAAGTCATTGGTATGCAAGTCCAAGTCGAGTCGCAAGTCATCAAATTCATGACTCGAGTCTGACTCGAGTCCAAGTCACATGACTCGAGTCCACACCTCTGCCAATAATCCCTTACCCTAAAAACCCTGACACAAACGATTCAAACCTTAAAGCTATTGAAACCCCAAGACTAAAACCCTTTATCACTTAGCAGAGTACAGTATCACATCTGCTTGGTTCTTTCGGTAAAGTGACTTTACCGAAAGAACAAAGAAGATGGATCCCTGCAGTCACGAAAGCTTTAAATCGAAATACAGTATCACATTTACAATGTAAGCAATAACACTTAGAAGCGTTCCCCAATTCACAAATTAAACGAGGACATGAACCCCGTGTGAGGATGACCTTAAGTATTGCTGATGATGCTGATGATGGCGATGCAGGGGGTGTTATCAGCTGCTCTCAATGACATCTCAGAGATGATGATGATGATGTTTGGAGTGATGGTGAAGATGATGCTGAAAACAGCAACAGCAGTGAGTATGAACGTGCCAGAAGTTGATGTCAAATGCCCGTCTAGGGATGATAACGATGCTGCTGCTGCTGCTACTAACACCAGATTCAGCAGCAGCATGAATGAATGAATTGTCCCTGTAGCTGTAGCCAATGCCGGCACAAAGGCTAAGGCACAATTAGCCGACGGTCAAAGCACACACAAGACAGACAACCGAGTAGACAGGCGACAGACAAGCATGACAGACGGGGGAGGGCTGGTGTGTGTGTGTGGGGGCACAACAGATAATAATAATAGTATACCATGCGATACACTCGAGGTTTCTCCGCCACAGTAGCCACACGAGTTTCCGCCGCTGTCAGACAGGTACTCGACCACGCTGCGCATCCCTATCGTCGACATTGTCTCCCTTCACGGTGGTTTCTCTCCACCACCACCCTACCCTCTGTGCTCTCTACACACGCGGCGGGGCTCTGTCCGAGTTTCCCCTTCCGGACGAACGACGAGGAGGAGGAGGCGGCGTGGGCGGAACGGGGCCCGGGGTCGTAATCGGCTTTCAAGCGCGGGGCTCGAGAGCGCCGCGAACTAGGCAAGGGCGAGAGGGCTCTTTTGGGACCGTCCATAAATGACGTCACGCGATTTTGGACGATTTTTGACCCCCCCCCCTCTTCCTTGTCACACGGCGTCACAAAAAGTCAGAACCCCCCCCCCCACCCCTCAAATATGACGTCACAAAGCTCTGCCCCCCCCCCCCCAAACCAAATTTCCATTTTGAAAATAAAACATGCTTCAAATCACTTTAAACTAAAACTATTGTCATTGTAGTGGGTATTTAATGTGGAGCTGCACTCTGATGTTGTAGAAGAAAACATGTATTGGAAAGCTGAAATTTTGCATAAAATTCACTTGAAAATATGCAACGTCTAACTGACCCCCCCTCCCCGCCTCTAGGTGCGTGACGTCATTTATGGACGGCCCCAAATCCTTCTTTAGGGCCACTATCAAGCCCCCAAAGGCCAACAAGCGCTCACGGTCGCGCTAGATTTCCGATTACGATCCCACCCGCGGCACCTCCTTTACATTTCCCACTCCGCAAGGGCGGCGCCTCGCGTCGGGCTCGACCAATCAGAGCGGCCGTGCCATTCGCTCCCACGCGTCGCCATAGTCTCAACCAATGGGAGCTCTGGATTCCGCACGTGCTGCGCAACAGCTCTACGAAATGCAAAGCCCGTTGTGTTTCATCACAAATGATAGTTATTGCGATCGGGTTTTATAAAAAGTAATTTTATGACGCTGTTGTTAAAACCCCCACCACCACCACCAACATAATCTAAACTCACCGCTGCTCCACTTGCCCGCGTCACCGCCGCAGTAGCCGCAGTAGGATCCCGAGACGCACCTCGAGAATTGCACCAAAACCTGCCAGGCCCCAACCTCCCGCGCCATCGCAAATGCCCCTCGCTGCTTGCGAAGACTTCGAATATGAAACGAGCTACAAAAAACATACAAAGAGCCACGACTACACACGAACACGATCCTCTGTAAAAGTGCCGGGAGAAGCAATCGCTTTAGCCGCCGTGTTTTGCCTTTTGTGTGCGAGAGCGCGTCCGCTAGCCATTGGTGTTGTGGATTGGTTGATGTCTCTTTTCCAGTGATGTGTAAAAAAAAAATGTCTCACTTTGCGAAGAAGTTACTCATTGAACAATTCCTGTTGGGCGGTTTCGCTGCCCTAGTGGGTGACGTGGGGGGCACGAGCAGATGAA
The DNA here is from genome assembly GCF_964198595.1 of Lampetra fluviatilis. Taxonomy (NCBI): domain Eukaryota; kingdom Metazoa; phylum Chordata; class Hyperoartia; order Petromyzontiformes; family Petromyzontidae; genus Lampetra; species Lampetra fluviatilis. Next base: position 3,275,120 of record NC_136278.1, on the reverse strand, counting down.
GCAAAGGGCAAAGTGTAGAACCCCCAAGCAGCTCAAGAGCCATCTCCCCCCCGCCGCCCCCCATGGATTGATGGAAAATGTGCGGTGCATCGAAAAGTTAAATTCAATCCCAAAATTAAAGCTAGTTAAGTGAAAGGCAATTCACCTCGTGTAAATATCGTCTGCATCTATCTTGCCACTCCGTTTTTTTAATCAATACAATGTTTCTGTTATTTCACATCATCGCTATCGCTTGCCTGTGCGTGTGTTGAAAGTGGGGGCCCCAAAACGTAATATCTGCTGCGGGGCCTCTATGGCTGTCCATAAATGACGTCACGCGATTTTGGACAATTTTTTACCCCCCCCCCCCTTCGTCACACGGCGTCACAAAAAGTCAGACCCCCCCCCTTCAAATATGACGTCACAAAGCTCTGCCCCCCCCCCCCAAAAAAAAACATGCTTCAAATCGCTGTAAACTATTGCCATTATAGTGCGTATTTAATGTGCCGCTGCACTCTGATGTTGTAGGAGAAAACATTTATTCAAAAGTCTATTTAATTAAGTAAAACGTGTTGTCTATATGTATTTAAAGTTGCGCATTTTGATGTGACGTCACATTTCTCAACCCCCCCCCCCTTGTCACACATCGTCACAAATGTCTGACCCCCCCCCAGGTGCGTGACGTCATTTATGGACGGCCCCTAAGTCGGGCCCAAATTGAATCATCTCTCACAAGAAAGACTTGCGAGCCTGGGTATTTTGAGTATTTTAAATAGCATAATGCGAAAAACTCAAGAGACCATGAAATTACTCTCATCCCACTAGCTATTTTAACCACGAAATCAGTATCTTCAAAGGTTAAAATATGTCTTAAACATTTTATACTGAATTGTCTTTTAAATAATTTACGTTGAGTTAAATCAGTTTCATGATGCATAAAGACCACGCTTGTGGCATGTTTTGATGCCTACAGGAAATTACATCCACCGGAAAGTCCGCATAACTGATGCGTGTATATAGCCCAATTGTTTAAATGAGTACAGCATTTGAAATACTCGTAACTAACAACACAAAAACACTGCATAAAAAAATATACACTGAATAATAACGCAATCTTAATAGGTCAATTCAGATCACGCTGTGAAGAATTTCACACTCCGAAAATATTTCCCCAAATATGTGAGCATCCTTGAATGTTGCAAGGGAATTGCTGGACAATTACGGTCAACCTAAGCCAGGTCGCTCTTTGCAATTCTAAATTCTTGACCCGAGAACCTAATCCCCCACAGGAAAGACAGTCGTGAGAAATGAACCCCCTGGCTGTAATCTGGTGAGTTGTCGCGCTTTCCATAAACGAGTCCTCAAGGATTTATCATTGCTCATGCTTAGTAACCTCGTTCATTCACAGCGACAGACACGGATGCATAGTTCTGCGCCAGTCACTGTTGAAATATTGAGTTCCTAACCCTGACCTTTTAACCACAGGCCAGTTCTGCCACCCCCAGCCAAGACTACGTGGACGCAATGTGCAGGGAGCGATCAGGCATGCTACGGCTCACATTAACACCTCCCGAAGGATGTCCAATTGACATCGCTATGTGCGTGCCCATTGCTAGCCTTTGATAGTGTGGAATGGGGTTGTATTTGAAGTGATGTATTTCGACCTGGCACCGTAGCTCCTAGCAGAAACTGTTCAACCATGATCGCATAGCTCTGTGTTTTCTGGCGATTCTCACTCGTTTTTTTACAAATGAGACTCCAGATGTTTGACATCGTTCTGGCCCAAACAACCGAGCTTTTTGTAGTCCTTACCAAGTTTTTTTTGTGCTTCCACTAATGGTAACGATGCTATCTGGGGAGCAGGCTTTTGCCTTGTAAACGTGTCGCCATTTTATTTACGATTTTACACAAATTGCCACAATTAAATATAGACTATGAAAACACAAAGTGTGTACATTCACACACTCATGCATTGCATTTCATGATAAATTGCAGCCGTAATTGTCAAAACACGGTGCGCAATATGCAATAATGTCCAACCGTGGCCTGTATTGTGTGAGATGTCACGAATAACGTTGTCCATGCCTGCCAAATCCCCAACCCATGCTGGTTGCAGTATTTGCATTTCTCGGTTCCTGACCCCAAAATCATTATCAAATGCAATGCAGAGCAGTGGGCACAATCTAAAATCTGGTTAATGTTACATTCCCCACGAACCCTGCCTTTTTGAGGTTAAAGTCAACCATGCTTATTTTAGCTCTAGTTGATTATCCCACACGCGGATATATGTATATCTGTGTGTGTGTGATATGAATTATAGGGATTGCTTACACTGATAGCAAAGTGGTTTGGTGGTTAAGTGAGGAATCATGCATTCCAAAACAGTAGATTTGGTGATGCTGCATTGGTGATACAGGCACAATTAATTAACAAAAACGCAACATAGCACATACATGTGCTCGAAAGAAAGGCCATCGTTTTAGAGGCAGCGCTACATACAAATGTTTACAATGTTTTTGTTCATTCCAAAACAGTACTTTACTTGCTGGATTTGCTGTAGTTCATACTGTTATCCGCTAGGTGGGTCTACAGTGCTGCTGTTACCAAATTGCCACCTCTCCAGGAGCCGATCATCTTCAATGCTTGACCAACTAAGGATTATGGTCGTGGGATAAAGGGTTCTGAAATTTCGATTTAAAGCTTTCGTGACTGCAGGGATTCATCTTCTTGGTTCTTTCGGTATAGTCACGTAGAAGGGAAGTAATACAATAATAAAAATAAAACATAATAAAATAATTAATAATAACATAATTAATAATAAAAATAAAACATAGTAAAATAATTATTATGTTTTATTTGGATTATTTTATTACTTCCCTTCTACGTGACTTTACCGAAAGAACCAAGAAGATTGGTTCTGAAATTCAAACCCATCCAGTTTTCCATGTATTGCAAATGCAATGTCACGTACAATCTATGACAATGTTACCCAACTCCCAGAGAAAATAGTTTTAGGTGTATGTACACGTGAATGAAATGAAGAATCCCAGACTAAAAAAGTGTATTTAATGGTGGGTCATGAGGTTTGAAGCTGAAAATTACTGCCCTAACACGTGTGATAGAATACCTTCAAAGCAAGTTATTTGTATATTGATGTGCACATTAATTAAGTCTAACAACGATTCATGGAAGTATCCAAGGATCCCAATGCAGAACCCTCCTAAGAAGATTTTGACACTGAGTGAGGCTTTTCTTGCTTAACAATTGGCGTTATTACTCATCATCATCATCATCAGCCATTATACTAAACTGATTTTATTTCTAGACTTAACAAAATTAACTTTCAATTAACATGTACTCAATTTATATATCCCGCATAAACAATAGACAAGCATTATTGTACAATAACTTAGATTTTGGTTTTAAAACAATGCTGAAAAAAATATAAACAACATTTAAGAGAGCTGAATGGAGCTGTTTTTTTTTTCTAATCAGCTCGTATGCAGGTGATATGTTAATTTTTCCTCACGGGATTGTGAGAGATGGCAACGACTTGGGTAAGTCTTCATTCAACAGTGGATTAATCATGGATGAAGATGATGCTCATGATTTTCGAGAGAAGAAAAAAGTTGTTCCTTAACACAAAGTAAATTTTAAAAATCCATACGTATAATTTCTGATTGAAAAAAAATGACCACCATCATCCAACGTCAATCCACTGCTGTATGAAGGCCTCCCCAAGCTGCTGCCACTTCGAATGATTCCGTGATGTAACAATCCACCCAGCACATGAACTAATGTCTTTCTTTAACGTACATTTATGTAAAAAAAAAACCTCATTTTTCACCATTAGATTTTCTTCCCCTCAGGGAATTCATTTAACGCAATCAAGCATGCATTACCGTTGCATGTTCTGAGATGTTGTGAGGAAACAATCTTAAAGGCACTCGGAGGCTGCCTTCAAGGGACACATTGAGAAACTGGTGTCCAATAATTTAAAACATAAACACATGGCATAATGATGTGCTACATACTGGGAAAATAACACGTTAACTTAATGCAGCGGTAGACATTTCAACAACAATTATGGTCGAAAGGAAATTGTACGCCACAAATATCTTCATCATGTTCAAAGGAGTGAATCAAATTCATGCAGTAAATCGTAGCAGTTTAATGCTCCCAAGCGCATTGTGATTGCTTCAAATGTATGCGTGGATACCAATACGAATATGGTGTGCAGCCCACTTTGAAAGAAACCTGAGCGTTGTTAAAAATGAAAGCGTTTGGGCATTATAAAAAAACCCTCCGATCTTGGATACAGGGAGAGCTCTTAATTCCCAGTAATTGAGTTCTATTCTATCAGCAGACACTTGGTCACGAATCAAAATGGGGACATTCATGTTTGACTTTGGTTGGCAAAGCCTTTATGGTGTGGAGGTTAAATTAATTTACAGAATATGCGATGGATTATTTTCCCATTTTCCGTAAAAATTCGGGTCTTTACTCTTTTTTTATTTCGAGGTAGAACAGAGTAACCTCCTGTAACCTTCCGTCATCAGTCATGTCCAAATACAGCACAATTGCATGCATTTAATATATTACCCAAATGTAAGTACACTACACATACGTTTGTCTCCCATAGTAAAAGTGTTATAAAGATAGAATAATGCGATATTCGAACACATTTTTTTTTACAGCTTAAGAACATTTTTCGTGGTTAGGGAAAAGGAAATCAGGTAGCGCTGTACGATGCTGTGCTCCAGCCGTTCCCACACCGGCACATGCGACATGGATGGCATTCTAAGTACACGCGTGGGTGAAGCCAGGTAGCTTATAGGAACGCGGCCGATAAAACTGGGCTCAATGGGAACATTCGCAATTATACAAAAAGTAACAAAAAACTCTCGAAAAAATTGTCAGGGGGGATCTAAGGTGAAGAAGAAAAAAAATCTAAAGCGATGTATCAGCTGCGAGGGTGCACATCCTCCTGTTACAAACAAATACAATGACTTCGTATGGCCGGTGGCATCTGAGTGCCTGAATGTTTAGACACCTGCCCAGTGCACAACATTTGTTTAAAATAAATAAACAAACATCTGTCTAAAAATTTGAAAAGTATATTTTTTCGAGTCAATCAGCCTTCCAGTCCAATGCTTCGCAACATTAGATTGTTTAAAGAGGCAAACTGTCAACCGGTTTTGGCTTTCAAGGTCTCATCAGGAGAGGTTAACTTGTTTAAAACATGTATTTGCTTGTACCCTACCTATATAGTCTCTATAACCTCGTGCCACGGCAGCTCTTTCGCCTTCTTCAGCAGTTGTTTCTTGCTGTGGTTGTCCCACCTGATGACGATTGCTTGTGTTGCGATCGAAACGTCGTGATTTATTTTATTTTATTTCTAACTACGTGACTTTACCGAAAGAACCAAAGAGTATGTATTTTCTGTCCTGTCGCCAAATGTTATAGGCAGAGCCATTCATTTAAGCTCCAGTAACCATAATCAAACAACACAACCGCTGTTGCAGAGAATTATGGGTAATTTATAAATAAATAGACCAACATATGCACATGCTGAAAAAGTGTGAAAACGTTGTCTTGTATTTAGTGAAATATGTTGAATGTGTCTTCTGTTTTAATAGCTTTTTAAGTAATAAATGTACTTCAACACAAGTGTGTGAGTCACTAACCGCCAACATTTGTTAAAGCGGATAAATAATTAACTGTACTGTAATCAGGTAAGGTTTAAGAATGCACGAAACAATGAGCTTGGTGCAACACTTCAAGCACAGGTCTAATTGAGAAGGCAAAATACGTCGTAACAAATACATCGACCAGTGCAGCCTAATTGCCGTTCAGCTTTGGGTTGTATTAATTGTGTTTTATCAGCAGGGCTGGCTCACGGAGTGTGCAAGTCATGGAGTCATCTGAGCCAGGGGAAGTGTTGGCTGGTCAATGTCACCAGGGTCTCCTGATGAAGAAACTCTGTGCTCAGCTTTCATTGATTTCCTCTCACTGCGACTTGTAATTTTCTCTGCAGCACAACGAATGTTCCGACTTCTTTTTTTCCTCGAATGTTTTTTTTTAAATGGCATGCGAGAGGCGTGACTTCTTTGTTATTTGTATTCAGTCGTTGAGTTTAACCGATTTTTTTTTTACGAGTGACATAAGCATTTTTTAGAATACATGCAATTTTATTCAATACAAAATGTCACACAGCACAAGCTGTTATGGGTGCTTTGAGACCTTGCTTGGAGTCCAGATCCCGTGACTTACTATTGATTGTCCAGACTGAATAATTCCTTTTTTGCCATGGCAAGGTGCCACAGTGGCGAGATGTTAACAACCTCACCTGGTATACAGGAGGTCGTAGATTCGATCCCAACCCTGATGCCTGTATAGTTGGAGTTTGCATGTTCTCCCCGTGGTCACGTGGATTTTTCTCCGGGTCTTCTGGTGTTTCCCTCCACATTTATAAACATGCATTTAGAATATTTGGCGGCTATACATTTGCACATGATAAGCCACTTCGTTGAGCTATCATTTGTTGCCAGGTTGCTATATATAATTAAGGTGGCCGTACCTGGTAAAATAAAACATAGTTTAGTTTACAACAAAACCATACCTAGGAAAGTTACGGATGGAATAGGGTGAGGAACAAGCAAAAGAGACTAATTTGGTTGAGTCACTCGAAGCGGGTAGAGGAAAACCATTGCCAGCTTGGGTTTTTGCATCAGGAAAAAACAAAGATGCGTCAGCCATGTCATGTGTGAAAGTATCATGGAGACCCTGAACAAGAGGTCACAGTACCGGAGAGTCATGGAGACAGACAAAATATGGAAAGAGAGCACGGAATGAAGATATATTGTCAACAAACAAACCTCTGGTCGTGGATGTTGCAACTATTACTTAGGTAAATAATGACAAATTTTTGTAAGTGCCAATGCCAGTCTTACCAGTGACCCCAAAAAGTATGTCACGAGAAGTTAAGCACTGACGAAACCCATACCAGTATTGTATACAACTTTTAGTTTAACTGCTGGAGAAACTCGCAAATAAAACTGAGAAACGAAATTGCCTACGAACGGACTGCACATTAATTAAACCGCGCCTAGCGAATCACCCAGGGGACCCCCCAATTTGGTCACGGATTTCTGCCGATGCGGGCTGACTGATGCGACGCGGAGGGTGCGTCCGAGCCGAGGTCTCGTGCCTCGGCGATGTCCCCAAACCCCATCCCCTTCACAGTCCGTCTGTTGGAAACGATTTACGTCTGACGCCCACGGCAACTACCGGCCGGAACGTGCTGCTCCGCCGCAAACGGCTCACGAATTCGCCGTCGCTACTGTGCAAGCGAGAGGAGTGAAGTGGAGAACGGTGGCACCCAGGGGTCATCGGCCGTGCCCCGTGTAACAGGACGCTTGCTCAATGTTGCGTCGGGACTTCATGTTTTGCTCTTACCCGGGAGCAAAGGAACGGCTGGTGCACGGCAACACGTTTACAACAACAAATCCCCTACAAAGCCTTCTTGTCGTCTAACACCAAGTCATTGCACGAAAAGAACATGCTGGGTGCGTTTTCCTGGGCAACTGGATTTCCATTACGTTTGAATCGACGCGAGACATGTTCGAATTGAATGTGCGTTACGAATAAATTATCTCACGATTACTCGTCACGATGTAGTAAAGTTTATCTTCTTGGTTCTTTCGGTAAAGTCACGTAGAATGGAAATAATAAATAATAAAAATAAAACATAATAAAATAATTCTCACGACGTTTCGGCCACAACGCAAGCAGCCGTCCTCGGTGGAGAACAGGTCTGTCAGACTTTGTCTTCTCGACTCTGTCTTCTCGACAGACCTGTTCTCAACCTGAGGACGGCTGCTTGCGTTGTGGCCGAAACGTCGTGAGAATTATTTTATTATGTTTTATTTTTATTATTTTATTATTTCCATTCTACGTGACTTTACCGAAAGAACCAAGAAGATGAATCCCTGGCAGTCACGAAAGCTTTAAATCGAAATTTAGTAAAGTTTCTTTTTCTCAGAAAACTGCAACAACAAAAACACATTGACAGTACTGTATTCTAATGGGTAAAACAACAGAAATTGTCCACCGTGAAGCGAATGAAATTGTTCAGCCCCTTGTCAAATTACTGCTGCCTAGCGAATCACCCAGGGGACCCCCCAATTTGCCATAGGAGTTGTGTGACGATACTTCATTTCACTACATTGGTGAACGGAGAGGGCCTTGATGAGTCCAGATTTCACTCACCGCTGATGATAGTTGCGGCAAAGAATCGAACACATGACGCAATGTACAATGTGCAGTCGAATTTGCAAATACAAAATAGTACGTGATTGAAGATAACACTTGATTTTAATTCCGTATGCCTTATGTAAGGTGAATCTGCAAATCGCCGACTGTTTAATTTAGTTTGAATTTAAATGTTTAAGAACTTCTCATTTGCTCGCAGGAAAGAATATAACTGTACACCATCGCTGATAAACATCGACTTTACCGGCACATGTCCTATCCCCTGCCCCCCGCCAGCTGGCAACACAAAACCACTGGGCACGAGATTTAACATCGACTTTGGTGAGTTAAGCGTACGGGCAGTGCCGTTTCGCAAGTTCCGAAGCTATTTTATTGCAAGGGAGACCCGCCGGTTCATCGTTGTGCCGAATCAACACAAACAGCGCGATGTATTTTCGCGATGGCTTTATGGACTCCAGACCGCTAACCCCCCCCCCTCCTAAAAAAGTATATATCTATTGATTTATAATGGTTGAAAAGTAATACTGTGATCAATCCGAGAGTTATTTTGGTCATTTCAAATCATAGCATCACTCTGTGTGTATTACTTACGATTTACGTGCCGAAATTTAAGTTAACTTTACAATTTGATTGACATGTAAAAAAAAAAACTGAAACATCCAAGGTGAATAGCAATGGGGTAGTTGGTATCGGCAGTGGTAAAACGGTGAAATGAATTAATTGCTAAGAAGGGCCCATAAAACTACAACAGCTACAACAGCCCCGGGTGCTATCATACTTAATCCACCACTGACAAAACAAAACAAAGCAATTAATTCAATTAATTTAATTAACTGTTCTTATGCGCAACATATCATATATCACAACTACAAGGTCTGTTTGGGTAATTAGATCATAAGAATGAGTTGTGAATTAATTAAAATCAGAGATGCCATTTAGATGGACTGCAGGTCCGAACAATCTATTACAGCGGAAAATTATAACAGTGGGAAATTAGTTTTCTCTTTTAAAAAGTCTGCAATATTTATAACGATTATCATAAAGTCATCTCTTAAAATAACTTTGGTCTTCTCAATGCATTTGTTAGCCACTGTCACTTACCGTGACATCTGGTTTAGGAGGAATGCAGTTTTCAAAATGATGATGATTTCGACGATAGTGAAAATGATGATATGGTCATGATTACAAGGATGACAGCTGCAACTAGATTTGTATCTCTATGCCCGTGCTAACCGGCCGACGTCGAGACGCAAACTTTGCTTGCTTCTTTAATTTCTTTTCTGCTCTTTGCATCGAGCAGTAATGCAATATGGTAGCAAAAATGAGACAAGCTTAAGTAATGAAATTGCCAAGAGCACGTTGGGAAATTTATGACGTACGTTTTTTGGTGCCGCAGTTTATGTAACAGCATCTCCCTGAAAGTCTTGGGAAAACAAACCATTCCAAACACTCAGCCTTGGATCCCAGCTCTGATGATGTTGGCGAGAAATGTACAACCTCGTTTGTTAAGAGAACTGAATTAATATAAAAGGCTAACAGAAGATATATTTTTTAAGAGTCGATTAAAAACATTACTTCAAATCGCACTTTACAAAAACAGTAATGTGCACTCTTTTTGGAAAATAAACCAATCACGTTCCAGAATTTCCCACCCCCAAAAACACTGCACTTTGTTTCACGGTTTATAAATTAAGAAGCATTCCTGAATTTAAAATAGGACTACACGTTACAGGCGAGTCGGTCTGAATAGATTCTTACATGTTTGTATGTATCGTGAATGTCTCTCCATGATGAGAAATAGAAAAGGGAGTATATCTCATTTAGCAGAAATGCGTTTGAAAAATGTGTGATCTGAAAGTGGTGCTTTGGTGCACAAAATCTTCCATGGCTACAGCGGGCTTTATATCCGAATAACTATTTAATGGCACATTCTTGTACCCCATTGATTGATTTCTATATATAGGTGGGCTGAACGAAGTATTCTTCTTTTTTTCTGTGCAATTATCTCGTTAAAGCGACGTTGATTATGATGACGGTCGTGTTGCTGTGGATTGTTGTCGCACCTTAGTAACACCTCGAGAGGAGCCACTCCATCCTGTCCTTCGTTAAGGCACTCGGCTATAACCACCAGGGCTCGTGACTCCTCGGCTTGCCGGCAAGTTCCATTCGACCGACGGGGGACAGATGTGCCTCAGGGAACAGTTTTCTTGTGTGTATGTACGTTAGCCAACCATGCTCATCGAAGGTGCGGAGGAAGGGCATTCAAAGAGCGGTTCTAAAGAAAAGAGTTTTCAATCTAGATTTGTTATGGAAGAGTCCACTTTGCACGGCAGTTACGAGGTTTACAATTCACTTTCTTGTTCGAGTGAAGCCCTGCAATTTCCAACTCTCGCCACTGCTGCTATATGGAACTCCACTGTTGGGAGCTCTAGAGAGCCGTCCCTTTAAAGCGTATTTTATTTTCTCCTCTTCTATGCTGGTCAGACGCTTTCGAAGATGAGGCAGCACTCACACTTTACCACACCACACGTGACCTGCTGGTCGACTACTCCGTACCATTTAACGATCCGCCATTGATTTGGAAAATCAATAGAATGACAACAAAATTGTCTGTGAATATTTTGTGAGCGTTGGCAGACATCCACTGTTCTAGAAGCGGCTCTCCAGATCCCCCTCTAGTTTGAGGCCCTTCTGCCACCAATGGTGCGAGCAAGTAAATGCAGGGTTGCACCGTTACCCTTTTCTGTGAAAACAACGAACAGATCAAAGCATACGATGCCCATCGAGGGAAACAACTCTAATTTTTCAAATACTTAAGCTGACCTGATTTTCCTACTTCTTCATGGAAACCCAGCGGGTGGCTGCTTGAATCCGGTGGAGGTATACGTTGTCGTTCACCCATACGAAGAGAACTCCGCCCCACTAGGTCAAAGCCACCCAAATCAAATGTACTGATTGCGCTGTTTCGGCAATATGCAACTCAATTTCTGACATTTATAATGACAAGAAAGAAATGACTACTGTGTAGAGTTTGGGCGGTCATGCCGTGTAGCTCTCCGGAAAATTTGTGTGTTCATGTCCGACGTTTTGGTCCATGTGCTTGGAGATCTATCAGGAAATTTACGTCATACATGATCATTCAATTGATGGATCTAGTTTTCTTTTAAACTTCTCCACTCTGTCATGTGTTATAAAAAAAGTATATATCAGTTCCCGAAAAAAACCTGCTAGGATGTGTAGCGAAAAGTCGAAGCTCATGCAACACACTCGGCAGAGAAACTGAAAAACAAACAGACAGCTGTCGATAGAACTTTGCATTCATCACCAGCAGAGACACAAACAGTGCTCCATTCGGAAAACTGCCCGCTGATGCCATTTCCACTGCAGTGGAAAAGAATAGGGAAAAAATAAAATGACAAATGACTCGTTTTGAAATTCACGAAAATGTATTTGTGTTTGGAAAGACAACTGTCCGCATGTTTTCCGCACAGTGTGATTGCAAACTTTGTTATTTTCCATTTGGAATGCAACGTACACTTTTCAAATGTTGGACAATAGTTCATGTAAAACCACTCCAAACTTGTTGCTTCCCTTTTAAAGTGCGGCTCGTCGTCAATGAGCATTGAACTCAATGGCGGCCCATTGAGGCCTTGGCGGGGGAGGTAGGAAAGGAAAGGCACTTGCTCGGCCGGTGAATTATAAAAAAAAAATAGGTAGTTTTATAAAAATTTTGATTTAAAGCTTTCGTGACTGCAGAGATTCATGTTCTTGGTTCTTTCGGTAAAGTCACGTAGAAGGGAAATAATAAAATAATAAAATAATATTAATATAAAACAATAAAAATTCTCACGACGTTTCGGCTGCAACACAAGCAATCATCATCAAGAACATTTTCTTGCTGTGGATTTCACACCTGATGATGATTGCTTGTGTTGCAGTCGAAACGTCGTAAGATTTTTTATTGTTTTATATTTGTATTATTTTATTATTTTCTTATTTTCCTTCTACGTGACTTTACCGAAAGAACTAAGAATATAGTTTTATAAAAGTTAGGCACAAAAAATAAAATATCATGAATATAACTCAGGTGGGTATATGCCTTACATTCATATACATACATCTAGTTATATTCAAAAACATCTCAACACAGTGCTGAACCGTACATTTTTTTTTAAAACGTCGATGTTGGATATATCATTACCATGTTTCCCACGCCAATCACATCCAGCCAAGCAGAGCACGGCATCGCATTCACGATACACCTCGAATGGTGTTTGCTTACAGTTGCACCGAGTTCCAAAGGCACGTCGTGTTTCTGTGTTCAATAGAGCAGCAACAAACCACCACGCTGTTTGCAGAAACGCGACACTGCAAGAACATTGCACAATTTCACTTCGGCTTAATGCTTTATTCTTGGCAAGAATTGTTTTCTGTCCTTCACCGTGATATCCACAAATCATCTGGTCATCTCTCTGGAGTAGCCTGGATTTATCTAAATTAATGTATCTTCCAAGGCTTTCATAAACGCATCACCTACACAGCTGTTTAATCTGCTTAACCTCGCAGTTAAACCCGTGTCATTTCAAATTGTGATTCACATATTTCCGTGCCATGTCCCAAAAGTAAATACAATGTTGGCAAATCCGCTTCCATGTCTGACATGCCTCACAGATGGCTTGATCTCACATCTGCATTATGTCTAAACATGATGCAGGACCAGCCAAACATTAATCAACAATTTGATTCCTTAGTTGGACCATTTGAACATCAATGCCTTTGAGATGTTTTGTAATAGAAAGTCTGTATTTTTTTAACTTCATCTCTCAAGGTGATTTGGAAATTAAGTTGGTTTTCAAAGATGTATCAGCTGTCAACCGAAGTCTATACCATATGCGGTTTTTAATCATTTTACGTGCTGTGCTTTCATAGCAACATATTTCTCTATTCCCAGCCACTCATTGAAAAAGACACTTCTAATCCCAATAAGTCTCTCGCTTGGTTATAAATCACAAATCGCCTCCTGCCAAACACCGCAGCTGCCGCACACTCTAAGGGAGAACCCGAGCAGTATCCCACCCACCACCTGGACTCACGTAGCTACCTTCCCTTGGTCGGCAGACTCACAGAGACCACTCCAATAACCGCGTTGGTTTCCGTCGCCCTTCTCCACAAATAAAGGGCATCTATAAATAAAGGTCATCCATCTAAAGCTTCAGAGCGTGCAGTCGACTGTTACGCGTCACGCACATTGGGACGCCTCCATCTCGCGAACTCTCTCTCCAACTGTGCGGTCGCCGTTCAACGGGGAGGCTTTGAAATGAGGCTTGAAAGTCGAATTGGATGGGCCACGAGCAGTGACGACGTTGAGTGGATGAATGCCTTGAGCATGGCGACAAGTTCTTTGTATGAGATGATTTGCTCGATAAGACCCATCTGGACTCCAACTGTGATAATAACGAGTGAAGACTATTCCGGGCCGTGTGTGTTCGCCGAGACACCCGGTAACGACATGGTTTCATTTCCAGATTTGCAACAATAAAAACACGCAAATCATCTCAATAAATATACAAATAACGAAAAGGTTGAATGCAGTTATGGACAATTTGAGTCTTTTTTGTAAAAGTGCTTCCAGTTCTGTCTATATTACGCAAACCCCCATAACCCACACAGTTCCTTTACAAGCCGCAAACTTGGCTTACATTAGTTATTGAAAAATAAAGGTGCGGTCCTGCAATTATTTGTGCATGCCACTGCTGTCAGAAGGGCCTCCACTAGAGAGAGCGCGAGAGAACACCTTCAAGAAGGAAATTTTTCCTACTCTTTCACATTAGCCGGTCGTTTTTTGAAGAAGTGGGAGTGTCCACACTTTACCCCTTCACACGTGAACTGCTAATTGACTGTGATAGAACCATTTACAACTGCGCTGATCGTTAAGCCACGACAGCGTCCCCTACATTAGTTCGTACTTGAGCCGATAAGAGCTCTCATATCTGCCCGTCACGGGGGCTGTGAATAGAATGTGACCGAGAGGTCAGCAAAAAAAAACATTTTTGTTAACGGCTTTCTCGATATTTCCCCCCTGACTATTTTCGTAAACACACTCAATCGTAACCCGCACGGTTATGCACGCTGCAACAGCGGGCCCCACTTGCCGGTTTGAATACGTTCAAACAAAACTTGTTTGCTCACACCAATTGCGGCAAAGTGCAACGTTGCACCTTTGTCACTTTTATTTTTTTACGATCGAACACCACTCGGGCGATCGAGGAGGGCTGCACGGGGCCGCGGGCAACATGCGGGGGGGGGGAGGGAGGAACACCACGCGCGCGCGTGCACGTACGCGCACTCGAGAGGGCTCGTTCACGGCGACATTCGCAGCGAGAATCCGCAAAGGGGCCGTCCATAAATGACGTCACGCGATTTTGGACGACTTTTGACCTACCCCCCCCCACCTCGTCACGCGGCGTCACAAAAAGTCAGACCCCCCCCCTTCAAATATGACGTCACAAAGCTTTCCCCCCCCCCCCCCCCAAAAAAAATGAACATGCTTCAAATCGCTTTAAACTATTGTCATTGTAGTGCGTATTTAATGTGCCGCTGCACTCTGATGTTGTAGGAGAAAACATTTATTAAAAAGTCAATTTAATTAAGTAAAACGTGTTGTCTTTATTTATTTAAAGTTGCGCATTTGTATGTGACGTCACATTTTTCACCCCGCCCCCTCGTCACACATTGTCACAAATGTCTGACCCCCCCCCCCAGGTGCGTGACGTCATTTATGGACGGCCCCAAAGCTTCTTTGCGTCCTTTGTTTTATCACTCGACGAGTCATTGTGGTGCCTGGGTAACCCCAGACGTAAACATTTTTTTGCAATTTGTTAACCTTATATATACCATACTGTATATTGTGATGTATTTTGTTTTCTTACGACTGCCAACAATTACAATAGGCAACAATGTAATACTTTTTTTAAAGAAATAAATTATTGATTGTGTTGGCCATGGTGTACCGTCATATAAAAAAAATATCCTGAGCACATTTGTCAGTGACACTGCATTATAACTGAAAAATGTATACTAGGCTGATGCTTTGGGCAATGGCCCTCCTTTTGTAGCGGCATTGGTACGCGCAACATGTGTACTTACCTGCGTAGCAGTGTTGTATGGGTCACGTACACTCAGCTGTAGTGGCGCCCTCAGTCTGTAGGGGACGCAGAACAGCCGAGGGGGCTGTTGAGTGACAGGTGTACGACCCACGACTACAATAACCGTTGACCAGAGGCAGAGGTCGCAACCGGGTACCCAATACCCGTACCCTACCCGATGCCCGGCTACCGTGAGTCACTGGTGAGTAATCGTTTGTCACTCATTTCGGGTAGGGTACGGATACGGGTAGGGAACGGGTACCCGTGCCCGGCCGGGTACGGGTACCCATTTGCGACCCTGGTGCGGCCGGGTACGGGTACGGGTAAGGAGGGGGGGCAACGGTCAGACCCAGACCCTCTCCACAGAGAGATCCAGAGAAATCGAGAGAGTTCCAGGGAGGTCCAGAGAGATCCAGCTTGGAGGGGGTTAAAGGGAGCGGATATAAAAGGCCAGCTCCCGCAGTGTGAGTCAGTTGACGCTCACCTCAAGACTCGAAGACGTCTAGATAGCGCCTGGACTTCCGACCCCCGGCCCTAGTCAGGGCCAGGTCCGAACGGCCCAGTGGTGACACCCGTTACCCTGGCAAGGTCGGGTGAGCATAGCCTCCTCTAGCTCCCTTTAGCGGAGGAATCCCGATAGCAGAGTACAGTAAAACCTTGGATTGCGAGTAAGTTGGTCTGCGAGTGTTTTGCAAGACGAGCAAAATTTTTAAATAAATATTAATTTGATAAACGAGCGAGGTCTTGCAATACGAGTAGCACGTGTAGACGCTTTGTCTGCCGAGTGTCACGTGATCACAAATGACATACAAGTGCTTTGATATACGAGTGCTTTGGATTACAAACACGTTTCCGGAACAAATTATGCTCGCAATCCAAGGTTTTACTGTATTAGTGTGAGGGCACACTAGTGTGAGGACGTATGCTCTAGGTTATTGGGTGGGAGAGGCCGTTACCTCTCTGTGTTAGGACTGTTCTGTATTGTTAAGAGAAAATAAACGGTGCTGCCTGCAAGAAAAAGTCTCTGCCCACTTTGTCAACACTACACTTTTATGAGCAGATATAGGGCATAAATACTGACAAAACCTCGAGTTGATGATCATTATTCACACTGTGAGCCTCTTGTAAAAATGTTCATCAGCCTCGTAGCATTTATTGTTATCTTTCCTTATTAACTCGCGAAAGATTTCTTCGCTGTCTGTTGAAATTGCAAAAAAGGCGCTCTCGACAAGGGTAATGGAAGCAACCAGAATCTTCACGGTCCAGTAGTAAAATAAATTATATTCTGGCGAGGCTGCCCGCGAAAAAAATAATAAACCCTGCCAAGAATGCTGCGGTGCAAACATTTTCAACAAAATGAGGAGAGCGGTTACGGCATGGAAAAAAAAAACATGATCGTGGCTAATTAGAGAAATAATGTCCAAGGAATTTGATGCAATTCATCAACAAAACAGAGCCACGCGCATGAAAATATTTGTTCACGTTTGGCAAGAGAAATGCACGCACAAACCTGACAGGTACATTAACATAATGGACAAGGCAGCTACTTCATTATGCCGTCGATTTTCGTTGCGGTTGTGTAACGTATTTCGAACAAAACCCCGGTGTTTTTTTTATTTGAACAAAACCGGCAAACTTTAACCTGCACTGACACTCGGTCGCACGCGGGCGCGCACGTGACGGGGCCGCTGTCAAGTAAAAACTTTGAGACGTAAACACAAGCGCGCCTCGTTTCACGAACAGAAGAGAAACACGCGCAAACAAACGGTGCTGCGACGTGGACGTTTAGGTCAGCAGAGAGAGAGAGAGAATCACAAACAAAACAGCTAAGGGCGCATTGAGCTATATAGCCATTTTTGCAGAAGCGATCCAACTATTATAACTTATAGTTCAACGAAGTGGCTTATCACGTGGAAATATTACAGCAGCAGCCAAATTATTTAAACGCATGTTTCTAAATGTGATGGGGGGGGGGGGGCAGGAGGACCCGGAGAAACATCCACGCGACCAGCGGCAAGAGAGACATACAAAACTCCAAATACACAGCGGACGTCTGAATCGAACCCATGGCTTCCTGTGCGCCAGACGAAGCAAGTTAGCATCTCCTAGCCACGTTGCCACTGCAAGCACCAGCAGTTTCCAACACGGACAAGGTGGGCATGGACACCACGAACAGCCACCGACTGATCATCCGCCACAGTCCTGTTTATAACTAGTCCTGCCTATTCAGCAACTGCATTCCGAATGTATGCAACAACAACAACAACAAAAACAGCCATTGTTTGTGAAGTCAGGATAGCTGGCCGTCAAGTAACTGCATTACCCATTGTCACTCGAGATTACCGTGTTGTATAGTGTTTATGTATCCCGTAAAAGTATTGCAAGCTTATCTTCAAACCGACGAAACGGATAGCAACGGACTTCCAGTCATGCAAACAGTTTTTGCTGCAGTTTAACACGGAGGAGGCTTTCGCGACAAATATCATCCGTAATAGAGGTTTTTGGGTTGTATAGCGTAAATATATAAATGTGTCGTTAAACCAGCCACCACCCAACACGCCTGATGAAGCTAGTTGTAATTACTGGCGAAACGTCGTACTCAGGTTGTAAATGTTGTGGCTTGGCTCTCCAACACACCGGTGTGCTGTACTCGTGACGAATTGGCACGTTCTGTTTACGTGACAACCCTTACTAGTTGGCTGTGTCGGGTGGTGGCGGGTTTTAACGACACATTTATATATTGACGCGATCTAACCCAACGAAACCTGTATCATGGAGTTTTAGCTTCATGTTGACTGGTGGAGGGAGTCGCCTCCGCTGCGTACACAGTACAACCCGCACGTAAAATGAAAAAAAGGTCTCCATCCACCAAGCTAATTAAGTTAATATTTTCATTTTTTGCTCCAGGAATGTCGTGTTTTAATGACGCTGCCTTGTATGGTACATGCGCATTAATGGGATTGGACTATATCATGAAATATTAAAAGGGCGGCACTCGTTCCGTAATTACAACACCAAAATAGAAACACAAACAGTGCCAGCAGCAGCAGCAGCAGCATGATTTTAAGTAACGGACCGAATCCACTCGATGCGCTTTGCCCCTTTGCCAGTAGCGCACAACGTCGGGACGGCTCTTGGGTGAGCTGCTTAAGTGCACTCTCTGTTATGTTGTTCGTGATTTATTATTATTCCGCCGTGGGTTATTCAAACTTGTGTTTCAAAGCGTCTCCTTTTAGAGGCAAAGAGCACGCCGCGATTCGCCGTAACGATGGCCACGGCAGACCGAGCGCTCGGCTAATAAGGAGGTTCAAGCGCGACACACCGCTCTCGTTACCGCAGCGCATTAGCGAGCAGCGTCCGCTAATGGTAAGACTTGGACATATTGACTTGTTAGTTACGTTCGTGCATCCGCTAAATGAATGCCTCTCTTTAAATTGGACGATGATTAAAAAAAGGCGCACGGTGGTACATTACGAGCTTTTTGACAGGTAACCTGTTTGTACGTTTCACTACCTGTAACAAATGTGAGGCACTGCATCCTGCTATTAGGTGATTTAAAAAAAAATACATATTTGTGAAAACATATTTGTATTTGTATAATTTTTAGTGACGCTATGGGTACATGCGAAAAACAACGCAACTGACAAATGGCTCACGCTGCAGTTCACATCCATCAGGTTAATGCCTAATGTCCTCGGAAAAGAAAAATGAATTTAGGTAAAAATTCATAATTAACGCCCTGGAGAAAGAAACACGCGTGGTGTTAGCTGTTTTGTGACTTGAATGTGGAACACAATATTACGACTGTTCACGGAATTGTTTTGCTTCCAAGAGAGAGCTCTTTGCAATGGAATTTCTAAATACGTGTACTGTACAGTATATTAAAATATACACGTTTTAAATAAACAAGTTATTGTATTAATAATATCAGCGACTACACCTACCGTGGGAAAATTATGAAAACGAAATAATCTTATTATCTATCATTGAATGTTCCTTATTAACATTTATACCTCGTGTTTCGCTATGATAAAATGTGTAAACTCTTTATCACAGCTGATTGTCCCAATAACGTACACTGTGCCATAAATTAATAATAATTACATATCTACACAGTGCAGTGAAAAGGCACTGGAAATTCATTTTTTTATTTAAACATTACACCAACGTAACTCTGCTGGCCTTGTTCCCATTATACTTTTTTTTACGTAAGTAAGTGCGCTGATGTGAGGCATTACACTAACACCTCAGCGGTGTGAATTTGTGCATAATTTAATGTCTCTTCTTAATGCCTTAATATATGCACACATATATATTTTAAAAAAATACTCTGACCAAAGACGGAGCCGTCGTCTGGCAACGCAACATTGAGAGAGAGAGCATGCGTCATAAATCCAATGCACCAATTGTTTCTCCTACAAACTAATATTTATATATATGAACCGTGCGCAGTAAATATGTACAAACCGAAAGTAACCACACGACATGGCGCATGGGGGCCGAGGACAATGGGTGGGGGGGGCCCTCCTTATTGAAAGCCCCCCCCCCCCCCCCGACAAAAAAAATTGGTATTTAAAAAATAATGAGCAAAAACATTTTTTGCATTGAATGTATTTTTTTTTTCAGGGCCCTATTAAAAACAAAAAGTTTCTGTATTTAAATGTCAACACCGCCCCGCCCATCGAGAAGCTTCCCGAACCGCCTCTGCCACAGCTCCGCGTCGCTCGCTGCACTCCGCGACATCTCGGCGCAGCGCTCCGGCCGCTGAATTCATCATCAGCAGCAGCAGCAGCGCGCAATGAAGCGACGCGCATCGCAGCACTTTCTCACGTTACGCTGGGGGGGGGGGAGCGCGGAATGCGTGATGGTCAGAAGCGGACAATGCCGTCACTCATTCTGTTTAACGGTGAAACATTTCGTTTGACGTTTTACCCCCGTCGCCTTTTAAACGATTCTCGCACCTCCGATTAGCGCGGTCGGCTGCGTACGATTCGTCGAAAGAAGTCCGGCACAACACACGCGACATAAACAAGGTCAAGCGACAGGGCTGACAGCCAACATCCCCTGTGTTATACCTCTCGCTGTGGCCGTGGCTATTGTAGTCACGTGCCACCTCTTACAATTTATCGACTTGGGGGGGGGATGTGGGGGGAGGAATATTCGGTGAGAAATGAATCCCTGAGCGGAACGCAGGGAGCACCTCGCTGTGCTGTGACCGCGCGCGCGCGCGCACAGCGGGCCCTCGACTCTGCCACAGCGGTTCGCTCGGTGACCTCCGGAGTAAGCCAGCCTCCTCGCCACCCCCCCCCCCCAAGCCGTGCGTGCGTGCCGTGCGTGCCGTTCATGTCCCCGAATGCCGCTCTGTTGTTAAATCCCCCCCAAAAAACCGGCGGTTTATAAAAAAAAAACGGCAGCGGATCATACTCCTAATGCGGTGGCTATATGAGGAAAAATTACCCTGCCTCAAATGCATCGCTGATCGAATGAGAGCTTCAAATCGGCAGCACCTAGGTGGCATTAGCAATTCCAGGAAAATTAAACACCGCTGTGACAGAGGACAAATCATTTTTTATCACGTAAAATATTTCTATTTTGGGGGTTTATTATGCGCCGTGCCGGGGGGGGGGTTTGTTCCACGCACAGAGGAATCGCATTCCTACTTTGCACCTGGACTTGAATTATGTTTGTGAATAACCATCGCAACAAGTTAGTACAAATTCCAAGTGCAGCGGTGCATGGCTGTAATCATATGACCCCGAAGTGGGGTTCACACAGAGATGAAGCCTTCTCGAATGTGCTCTCTTACGAGGCAGTACAGCAAGTGGTGGCGAGATGTTAACTACCTCGCCTGGTATGCAGGTGGTCATGAGTTCGATCCCGACCCTGGCGCCGAGTTTGCGTGTCTCTCTTCCCGTGGCCACGTGTGTTTTTCTCCGGGTCCTCCGGTTTTTCCCCTCCACATTTAGAAAGATGCGTTTAGAGTTTTTGGCCGCTTGAAATTTCCACTCGATACGTCGCTTCGTTGAGCTGTCAATTGCGGCGACGCCGCTTCTGAGAAAGAGCTATGAATCTCCGCGGACCTTACCTGGTAAAATAAAATAAAAATTACAAAAAAAGAGTTTCGTTTAGAAGCATCGCAGCCGTGTGGCGCACGCAGCAGCCGTCAATTATCCCTGCACTTTGCAGCGGACGCGGCGTCGCGTAAGAATTCGGCGCAGTGTCACGGAACATTTCAAATTCTCGCGAATAGTCGCCCAGTGCGCAACCGCCACTTACGCGGTGGTCGTGGGAGTGAACCCGCTCGCCACGTAATTGCATTTTAGCGCGAGCGACGGTGCTAAGTCCGCGGCGGTCGTGTCGTCTTGGCGACGCGTTTACGGGCTTTGCACGTTCGCAGCGCCAGGTGCGGTCACTGACGCGATTAAACACTCGTTTCCTTCTCCTGCATTATTCATGCTGTAATTAAATCACTCGGGGACCGGTGCTCGAAACGGGTATAACGCACACACTGCGCGCCATGACTGAAGCATGAACGTGTGTAAATGAGGTGATGGGGAGGAAACCCACGGGGGGACATGCACAACACGGCAGATGATCAACAAACTTTAAATTACAATAATTTAGAAGGGAGTTTGAGCCTGCAGCAGCCCCACCCACTCGCACCCTCAATGCTACGGGACTGCTACACACGAAGCCGTCTCTAGGGTAACGGCGAATCGGGGCGACTGCCCCGGGCCCCGCGCTTTGGGGGGCGGCGCGCTTCAACGTCATATTTATAATTCGATATTTCCACTTTAGTTTGAAGGCGTCGAGAGGGGGGGCACACGGTGGGATTTTCCCCAGGTCCCGCACCCCCCTATGGATGGCCCTGGCAACACACAGAGGTGCATTGCTTCTGAATATCGTGGGAAGCGTTGTCATTATGATTGCCGTGGCGCATGCGAAAGCGTCAGCGGATGGACAGCTAATGGTGCGATGTAATGGATTAGTATCGCCCTGCGATCGTCGTCATCACCATCATCATCACCATTGTCGATGCTGCTGTGGCTATGGTGAAGAGAAGGAGTCTACATCAAAGTGTTCCGGTCGTAATGGGTAACTGGGACTCGGGCCAATAAAACAGGCAAATGAGAGGGCACACACAATTTTGTTGGGTTCTTGCATAAGAGGGGCACGAGAATGAACTGAATAAAAGATCGCCTGTGGGACGTTTACACAAACTTACACAAAGAGCGCGTGCTGGCCAAATGGCGGGTGGCATCTCCTCGCATCTTTTGTGAGCCACTAATCTGCCGAGCAAAGCGCGCAGAGGAGTAGCGTTTGACCTGCGCGAACTGATGCAACTTGGCACTGTCTTCACAATTCAACGAACGTGTTTTTTTGTGTGTGTGTGTGTGTGATTATGCATTGGCATTGGTGCACAAGCACAATTAACAAAAACCCAACACGTGCATCAATAACACTGTGGCCTTAAATAGGAACGGCCCTTTCTTATAGCAGACAGTTTCCATTGAAGAAAGGCCATTATCCAAAATGTCACATTATATAAAAGAAAAAACAATCTTCTTTCGAGCAGTGAAACTGACGAATTTGTAGAGTTTTTGTTGATTTGTGTTTAGCACATCTGCACGACCTTTAATGCTCACGATGCAATGCTACACGTGAGGCTTAATGCTGATTGATTAGCAAAAGCCACTGCAGCTTCGGTCTCTCGGTTGAGCATTTCCTGTGCGACCGGAAGGCTCAAATAAATACCGTGTGATGTAAATGCCACCGGTACACCTGCAGATATTTTGAGAAATTGCTTCTGCAGAGAATGGCAGTGGTTATTTTAATAATTGTTACGTTTTGTGTAAACATTGCTCAGTGTCAGTAATGTATTCGTTCATCCATAATTGCCGTTATGGCTCCTAAAGGGGAAAACGAGGTATTTAAAAGTTCTATCCACCATGGATTGTTATCGGCTCTGGTTTTGATCCTCAAGCACTTAGTAATGGTAATTATATTGATTAAAGGTTATTTTCAAAATTCATGCACACATTACCAGTCTTTACAATGTACCCATAAAACTCTTTCTGCCGAACTGAATTTCTTTACTTTTTGATAAATTGAGAGGACTCTATTCAGAGCTGCCTTTAACAATTCCCAACCCCAGCCCCACCACATAGCCGCTAAAACCTTGAGAAATAAAGAAATAAACAACAAAATATATTTTTTTAAACTAATCCAGTCACTGGTCCATTATCTTCGCCGTGAAATTACATAAATGGCACCGATTGGTAGAAATACCCTCTCGTATAAACTGAAATCCAGAAATCATGGGGCTTTTCTATTCACAAGTGCCATAAACTAATTATCTGCGTCAAAGCAGATTTGAGCAAAAGTCTGCTGCCAGGGAAACATCAATCCCGTAGAAATCCTTGCAGCTGTACATCGCTATGCCTCCCTAATCCACCAAAGCCTTGACCGTGTATGCGAGGGAGCCGCGGAGGAAGATGTGAGATCCGACTGCGTAGGTTTTTGTGGTCGTGCTCTACACATTTCCGATGTCTTTTCGGGTCGAACCGCGTGTTGTTTTTGCACGATGTTCCGACGTTTCGCACCACGTGCTGGTGAGGGGCTTCTTCAGGACGCTCCCATAATGCCAGACACTACACGCGGCACAAACCTGAAGACACACGCCGGAGGGCGAAGTGCGATTCCATCCGACCGTGGGACCGAGAGCACGTCATGCCCAGGTGCGATGGGGAGGTGGCACTGGACGCGCGAGTGTTGTACTGATGTTGAACTTCCTTTCGTGCCGTACGTAGCCGACCGTGTAACTCGGAGGTGCGATTTGAGGAGTGGGGTTTGTCTCGCGGATGACATCATCGACAGCTGCTCGAGCCATTAAAATTGTGAACGGCTGCCATATGCCCGCACAGACGACAAGCCGCATTTAAAATGTCAAAGTGGGGGCGTCGTGATCCCCACTGAAACTACGACACTTCACACCCTGCCTTGAAAGGTGGCCTTGCAGCTCGGTGCATGCCCTACCCGTGATGCACTCCCTCATTATTTTCCACAATATCACCACGGCCCACCACCCTCTTTACCCTATCTT
Source organism: Lampetra fluviatilis (assembly GCF_964198595.1). NCBI lineage: Eukaryota > Metazoa > Chordata > Hyperoartia > Petromyzontiformes > Petromyzontidae > Lampetra > Lampetra fluviatilis. The sequence continues at coordinate 3,250,619 of NC_136278.1, read as the reverse complement.
CCCACTCGAACCTCCCACCACAAAATCCATTGCTGTGCAGTGCTTCTATGCTTCCACATCTACGTTCGTCACCTTCACCAACCCGCAGTGACAACTGCTCCTAAATGTGAACATACGTCTGCCTATGTACCATCCCGTGTGAGTTATTCTTTGTATTTTTCCAAATTGTATTCCAATTGAGCTACCGGCGTCATGCCATCAGATTGCGTCTATTTTTCACACCTTTACGGCACTGCATTGCACTTCGTTAGAAAAACAGCCTGTGGAAGGAGATATTACAAAACTTCTTCTGACATCCCTTTCAGGTTTTTTTTTCATCCACACTTTACTACATGTCCTGCTGTGGAAGCATGTCCACCACATGCAGTCAACCCAATGTTTCGTCAAATTAATTGAAACCCCAAATTTAACGTGTCGTGGGTTTCTTGTGCAGTCATTGGAGATTTCGCAAAGACCATCGACTCACGGCCCTTGAGAATCCATTTGAATCACGGGTGGCTGAAGCCTGGATTCAAATACAGGACCTCAGAGGTTGTCTGCTGCTCCACGATCTGGTTGTGGAGCCACCCCGCCATATATCTCATACAGGTGTTAATCATACTAATTCGGTTTTACCGACAACAAATGATTCATATTCTTAGGTTTTTTCGGTAAAGTCACGTAGGTAAAAAATTAAAAATAATAAAAGTAAAATAAAAAATAAAAATAAAATCACGACGTTTCGGAGGCAACACAAGCCTCCGGTCTTCAGGTGGAACCGTCACAGCACGATAGCTGTATCAAGTACATTTACCTACGTGACTTTACCGAAAAAAACCTAAGAATATGAATCCTTGCAGTCACGAAAGCTTCAAATCTAGAATACAAGTGATCATATACGACGCAAGCCTGATACAACTCTCATCTTGCCAACGCCACACATGGACCCAACCTGAATGTCTGTGCACATGTGGTCATTTTCAAAAGCTTGCAGAGATAATTTAATTTATAATTAACAAAAGCAGCATAGTTCGCTGTAAAAAAAAAATCCATTAATCGCGAGACACCTGAATTTTAAAAAAAAGTGCCATTGGCTGGGCTATATTGAATGTTCGTTGTACTGCGTAAACTGCTGGCTTTTGTTTAGTGCCTTTGCACTTCATGGAGGGGGGAAAGATTAATGATATACGTTCATTTGGGTGTGAGGTGGGGTTTTCACAACATATAACATAAAATACCACGAATGAAATGCAATGAACACACCAGTAGAAGACTAAACAGATCCCACAAGGTATAATTTCCAACGCCTGCTATTTGTTTTCAACGACCAAATCACCTGAAATGCCCCCAATCTTATCAGCTCTCGGGAGCTAAGCAGGGCTGAGCCTGGACAGTGCTGCTTAGATGGATGACCACCATGGTTGTTATAGACAGCTGCACAGTGTAAACAACAACAACAAGATGTTACCATTCTGTACTTCTATGCTCCCAAATCTACGTTACCTGCCTTCACCAACCCAAACTGACCAGCGTGGTAAAGTATGGTCATGTAACCCTCAAGGCCTGTGTCAGTGAATTGACACAAGGGCTCTACATGTGCATGCCATCAATTCATATTCTACCACACACTCAACACCAGTACCCATGTAAATAGTTTTTTCGAACAAGGAGGCAACATTCGTCACTCCTCTGTCCATGTAGATACACCAGCGTATTCCATTAACGAGCAGAGAAAAACAATGCCATGGCAGACGCACTTCGAAATGTGACAATTAAAAAACTCACCACGTTCGTTATTTAACACATTTTAGAATAAAATTAAGCCTTGGAAATGCTTCAGGCGACAGTTGTCTCGTTTGTGCTTGCGCCCCCCTGCAAGCATAGCCGCTTGTTTAAAAAAGAAATCGTTGAGAAAAAAATTGGCCACAAACCCAGTTTACATCTCCCCAACCCGCGCAGACCAGCATGGTAAAGTATGGTCAAACAAGCCCCACACGAATGGGGAGATCGTCATCCTGCAGTGGATGAAGATCTCCCCATTCTGCAGTAATTTACTGTAAACATCACCCTTGTTATTTTTTTGTTTATCACATGGCGCAGTAAATTATTCTCTCAATTAACAATACAACACACGGAATGGGACTGCATTATGTGAATGAAATTCCACGTACGAATTACCAGTGCCATCGTCTTTTGTGTGCCACTCATTGGACTTGTGGACGCAGCAATTAAATTATCCATCCGATCTTTGACCCTGGACAAGTTGGCTTAAAGCTTTGTCGCAGACCGCGGTTTGCTGAGCCAATCCTCCATGGGCTGGTTTATCACCTCACCCATGTGAGTCATCCGAGTCGCGCCCCCACTTGCAAGGCAGTTTAATGCTTTTGACGTGCACTCGAATGGCCTGTAAAAATTGCAGCTGAAATCCTTACACCCATAATAGCCATTGCGTCACCCGTGCATAGCACTTTGACCAACGCGTGTTGCATGATAAAAGCATAGATTTATACAATTGGACAAAATTGACCGTGGGAGTGGAGACCGAGAGACGGCAAAAAAAAGAGGCGGAGGAAAAAGAGAAGGGAGGAGATGGCAGCAGCAGTGGCAAGATGGAACCAAAGAGATCGGAGGCCACCAATGAACGGGAGAAACTGGGATAAGGAGATGGAATAAAATGGGAGTCGCATTTACCCAGCACTGGGAAGTTGCACTCTGGCAATAACAACTTTGGTGCCGCGGTGGTGAGATGTTAACTACCTCACCTGGAATGCAAGGAGGTCGTGGGTTCGATCCCGACCCTGACGCCTGTATGTCTGGAGTTTGCGCGTCTCTCTCCCTATGGTCGCGTGGATTTTTCTCCGGGTCCTCGGGAGGTTTTTCCCCTCCACATGTAGAAACGTGCGTTTGGAGCATTTGGCTGCTATAAATTGCCACGTGATAAGCCGCTTCGGTGAGCGATAATTTGTGGCCAGGTCGTTTCTGAAAAATAGCTATGTAGCTCAGTGGGACTTACCTGGTAAAATAAAAAGTTTCGTTTAGAACTTCTTGCCCATCTCGGGATATATTGAGAGGGTAAATATAGGACTCCTTGTTGAAGAATGGGCTAATGCAGAGAATGGTCCAACAGTTTGAATAAGTCTATTAAATGCGAGCTATCCAGGTCTGACACACTAGGTGAAATTTGGTGTCCATCATCAGCCATGATCAATCCACTGCTGGATGAATGTCTCCCCAAGTTTGTTGCAATACTTCTCAGTGTCGCGATGTAAAAAACAAACGAGGTGTTCCCGTACATACTTTTACGTGTATTTTAATAGACGATGTGCAGATGTAATAACAGCAGCCCCCCCCCCCCCCACAACACAGACGAAGCGTGGATAAAATGTTACACAATTGTGCATTTATCCTCAGCAGCTACATTTCCCAAGCCAACGCACAACGGAATTCAATGGCAACTTACTTTGCAGCAGCACACACACACACGCGCGCATACGGCAAAAGCCAGCACATTCACATGCAACCGCAATATTCACAAACACCAATCACCAGTGTCAGCGAACAATGTGATTCGTGTAAAGCGTGGGGGGGGGGGTTGCACTACTTAATGATGCAATTTTTCACCCGTGATTTTTTTTTCCTTGTTACCGTGCCTAGATTCCAAGTGGATCTTTTCCCCTCCCCGCCTCTCTCTCTCTCCCCTGCTCACATCCACCGACTGGCCAGCCCGCCCGCCCGCCCGCCAGCTAGCCCCCCATCACCGCGCCCCACACAGTTTAAATCAAACAAGCGCGCGGTACGCGTTGCACAAGAAAATACCTCGTAATGAACGCGCCAGTGAGGGCCGCAATCAAAAGCCGCGGATAGCGTGACACGGAATAGGGGGGGGGGCGGGGGGCGGGGGGGGGTTGGTGGGTTGGTGTTTGGGGGGCTACCATCGGAACCCAATGAGAACCGCGGGCTTGCCGAAGCGCGTGCCAGGGCGACGCGAAGTCGCGCGCGTGTTTCATCGCGGCTCTCCGCGCGCTTTCCTCTTGAAGAGCGGCGCCTTTAGTCATTGCCGGGCAAGGAAGGGGGAGACGATTAATCACTCGCCGCCAGCTCCACGACGCAGCGGCGCTCCCAAGACGAAGAGGGCGCGCGGTTTGCCCCCCACACCACCTCCCCCCTCCCCTCCCGAAGGGATGGATTTCGTGCGTTTTGGCTGCACGGTGGCGTTCACTCAAGAGCTGGGCTACCGCCCGGTTATTTCACTGGTCGATTTATAACCCCTGCGTCGCGATTATCGCTTCGATTACTCGAACGATTGGTCACCACAAAAATTGCCGTGGGTGTAGGGTTTGGGGGCCCGGGGGAGGGGGGGGGAGGGGGAAGTGTGCCCCTGGACGGGAGGTGTTGGGCGGGGCTTGGTGATGTCTCGGTATTTGTCGGCGGCGTCACGGAGTTTCCTGTCTTCGATAGGCAAAATGTGTGGGGGGGGGGGAGGGGGGTGAGGGGGTGGGGGCACTATTTTTGATGGAGCACTGAGCAATCGACCACAACAAAAGTAAGTCACAATGTTGTGCTCCGCAAGTTGACTTGCTGGCTAACCATGCCATCTCTAGACTTCTCCCACATATGTGCGCGGGAATTCTCGCAAACCTCTCCGCCACGGCAATATTTGTCCCGCTTTTTTAATTGTTGTTATTCTCGAAATGTGATTCCGCATTGGCAGCGGCACACAAGCACGACGTGAACTTCACAAATGCATCAATAACGCCTCCAGAAATAGACGATATGTAACAGGCGACATTTAAGGCTGTAGTCCCTCTTCATCACAGGGATATTTCTGCGCTACGGTCAGGCCAAAAACAGCTCTCTCTGCTATGAGCAAAGATCATTGCCCGACACGTCACTCATTATGTTGTTTCCTTTTATATCGGCGTTATTTATGGACGTGTGAATCATCTGCGTTGGGTTTTTATCATATGTATACGGATACTTTAAAGGTTTTAGTTTTCAACAGCGTATTATTAGGATTTTTCGGTAAAGTCACGTAGGTAAAAAATTAAAATTAATAAAAGTTAAATAAAAATAAAAATCACGACGTTTCGGAGGCAACACAAGCTTCCGTTCCACCTGAAGACGCAAGCTTGTGTTGCCTCCGAAACGTCGTGATTTTTATTTTTATTTTACTTTTATTAATTTTAATTTTTTTACCTACGTGACTTTACCGAAAAAACCTAAGAATATGAATCCTTGCAGTCACGAAAGCTTCAAATCTAGAATTTCAACAGCGTCTCATAGGTGGTGTTGTTGACTGCTTTCAGGGGGTAGCTAATTCGAGCCAGAGGTGGCAGTGGTGGTGGGGGGCTGTGGGCAGGAGGGTGACAGTGGAGGAGGAGGAGGAGGCTGGCGTGAAGCCGTGCATCATTCCTACCCACACCTCATGCTCGGGGTCAAGCTGCATTGACCTCGCGAGGATGGGGTCATTCGCGACAGCCCCGCCCCCACGACGCCGTGCGTCCAGGAGTGGTGGCACAGTGGTGAGCGCACCGCGCTGTGAAACCCAGGCACCCGACTTTGATTCCGAACCACCACCGACAGAGTGGGGAGTGACATCTGGCGCTGTCTTCAAACGTTCTCTTGCTTCACCTACTCGCGCTGACCAGTGTGGTGAAGTATGACGAACGACGCGGTGTAGGGAGGACTTCATCCAGCAGTAGATGAACTAAGGGATAACCTACCCTCCTAGTACAAGCCCACCGAGCCAGATACCGACCTGACTACCCACAAACTAAACCATTAGGGGCCGTTCATAAATGACGTCACGCACCTGGGGGGGGGGGGTCAGACATTTGTGACGATGTGTGACTAGGGAGGGTGGGGGGTTGAGAAATGTGACGTCGCATCAAAATGCGCAATCTTAAATAAATATAGACAACACGTTCTACTTAATTAAATATACTTTTTACTAAATGTTTTTTCCTACAACATCAGAGTGCAGCGCCACATTAAATGCGCACTACAATGACAATAGTTTAAAGCAATTTGAAGCATGTTTTTTTTTGGGGGGGGGGCAGAGCTTTGTGACGTCATATTTGAGGGGGGGGGGGGTCTGACTTTTTGTGACGCCGTGTGACGAGGGAGGGGGGTCAAAAATTATCCAAAATCGCGTGACGTCATTTATGGACGGCCCCTTAAACATACCTATCCACCCATACAACTACCTTCCTGTCCACCCATCCATCTACTGGCACAGGTAACCTACCTCCCAACTCATCTAACCAACTAATGACCGAGTTACATTACCCATCTAGAAACCTTTCCAATTAACCCACATACTCACACAGTAACCAACCCTCACTCACCTCCTACCAACATCTATCGATCCACCGACCTTGCGAACTTACCTACCCACAGATCTACCAACACACCTTCCCAGCCAGATACCCATTCACCTACCTACGTGCCTACTCGCCCACCGACCGACACCAGCGCAACGCTGTCTGCAGATGGCGTTACTGGCCCGGATATTCACGTTTCTCAGCACTCATTCACTCAAGACAGCAGAGCCGCGTAACACATGACATGCCGTGTGGTACTGGCGCGTGCATAACACGGCATGAATCTCAGCCTTCAATTCGCCACACACCCTCCGCCTGAACCAACTGCACTTTTATTGCCCCAATTGGTCCTTGGGGGCAGGCCATAAATGACGTCACGCGATTTTGGACGATTTTTGACCCCCCCCCCCCCCCCCCCCGTCGTCGTAACACTCAAATGATGTCACAAAGCTCTGCCCCCCCCCCCCCCCAACTTGCTTCAAATCGCTTTAAACTATTGTCATTGTAGTGCGTATTTAATGTGGCGCTGCACTCTGATATTGTAGGAGAAAACATTTATTAGAAAGTCTATTTAATTAAGTAGAACGTGTTGTCTATATTTATTTAAAGTTGCGCATTTTGATGTGACGTCACGTTTCTCAAACCCCCCCCCCCCCCCCCCCCATCGTCACACATTGTCACAAATGTCTGACCCCCCCTCCCCCCAGGTGCGTAACGTCATTTATGGACGACCCCTTGAGGCATTGGCTAAAAATACCTAATCGGTAACACGTAGGGTGGAAACTGCTCACAATGATTTCCTTGAAGATGAATATCTCTGGATAACAACTCCGTGAAATAGCAAGATCAGCGTCGTAGGCATTTCGGGGTAAACAAGTCGTTAAAGAAGGACGCCGTTTGCATGTTTGAGAGAAAATACCGTTCGTTTTTTGTTAAGAGGAAAAATTAAACGAATGTGATAGGACCCCAAGGCAACATGAAAATAAATAACAGTGTAAAGTATGATATATATTTATACTCAAAGATGTACACCCATGATGGATACAGGTGGCAGCATATGTCTCTCCAGATGGTCCCAACCAACCCCCTTTATATGGGATATTACACGGGGTGATTCGTTTATAGATACCCCACTGATTTTCATCAACCCCCCCCCTCCCTTTCATATCACGTGGTGATTGGCGAATGTCAATGCGATGGCTCTGCGCCTTACACACGCGCATTTTAATAGATCGTGTGAGCGTGCTAATATTGCTGGAAGTCATGTAGGGGGTTTGGAACTAAATGTCTAAATACGTTTAACTTCGCGTGGACTTACAAAACGGTCAAATTGTCAAATGTTTTTTAAGCAGGCGAGGCCCATTAAGATTGACTCTTTCACGGAGTGTACGAGTCCAAAGTCAAATAAATGTAACTCGCTGTACAAACAAGCGTGGAGCGATTGTCATTTTCGTTTGTGGCCCAAAAATTGTGTTCACATAATAGTTTCGGTTTCCATAGCCAATGCAATGATCTCAAGACCCTAGCAGCGTACGTCCAGAATTGGCGCCTGAAGCCAAACGCCTCCAAGAACGACCGCCTGAAAATGAACAACTGCCAAGCTGCGAAAACATTCAGTGTCAACTTCTGTGGTACACCACTAACACACGACCGGACGTTGCTGTCGACCGGACGTTCACCAATTGCCACCGCCTCCGATTAGCACGGTTGGCCACGTACGGTGCGAAATAAGTTCAACATATACATATAAATACATATCTCGAACAAGCCGAAAGAAAATTTAAACACGAGTCAGCATCATTGAGAAACTGAGCAACGTGGAGTAGTAACGCCCGCACGTTCAAGATATCGACGCAAAGCGCTGGTTCAATCCACTGCAGAACACAGGCAGACCCCGCTTAGCGCGACCTCGTAGAACGCTGCTGATCCGTCATACACGAATTTTGCCCGGGAGAAAAATCTTTACGAAAATAAATGAAATCAACATCTCTAAACAGCGCTGACGAGTGCATCACCGACCAAATGCGCCGTCCATGGTGGCGTAGCTGCAATCCACACGGCGTGTACTGCCTCCATGGTTTGGCTGGAAGAAAAAAAACTCTTAACACGTTACAAAGCCCTTGCTTTTTTCCATCCTGCCATATGAAAGGAGACGAGGGATGATGACGTTACGCGTCAACATCGGCTGTAAATATACCGTCAACGGGGATCCCATATTCCGTTAGATTCTACATATGAAACGCGAGTCACTCTTCAGGAATATTTCGTACGCATCTGTGTTAAATAACGAAATGTGCAGTGGACACCTACGGGCCATCTGCCCATGGATCGCGATGGTGATGCACTTCTTTCGCACCGTACGTAGCCAGACGTGCTCCCATCTGTGATGTTATTGCTCTCAGAGGGACTTTGGTGGTTGTCGTGAAGTTGCCCCACCTCCTACCGACCCCCCCCCCCCCAACCTGATCCACCATCTTCCACAACACCCACCACCCTCCACAACCACCACCACCCTCCACAACCACCACCACCTTCCACAACCACCACCACCACCCTCCACAACCACCACCACCCTCCACAACCACCACCACCTTCCACAACCCCCACCACCTTCAACAACCACCACCACCTTCCACAACCCCCACCACCTTCAACAACCACCACCACCCTCCACAACCACCACCACCCTCCACAACCCCCACCACCGTCCACAAGCACCACCACCTTCCACAACCACCACCACCTTCCACAACCACCACCACATTCCACAACCCCCACCACCCTCCACAACCCCACCACCTTCCACAACCACCACCACAACCCCCACCACCTTCCACAACCACCACCACAACCACCACCACCCTCCGCAACCACCACCACCCTCCACAACCCCACCACCTTCCACAACCCCCACCACCTTCCACAACCACCACCACAACCCCCACCACCTTCCACAACCACCACCACAACCACCACCACCCTCCACAACCACCACCACCCTCCACAACCCCACCACCTTCCACAACCCCACCACCTTCCACAACCACCACCACAACCCCCACCACCTTCCACAACCCCCACCACCTTCCACAACCACCACCACAACCCCCACAACCTTCCACAACCACCACCACAACCACCACCACCCTCCACAACCACCACCACCCTCCACAACCCCACCACCTTCCACAACCCCACCACCTTCCACAACCACCACCACAACCCCCACCACCTTCCACAACCACCACCACAACCACCACCACCCTCCACAACCACCACCACCCTCCACAACCACTACCACCTTCCACAACCCCACCACCTTCCACAACCACCACCACCTTCCACAACCCCACCACCTTCCACAACCCCCACCACCTTCCACAACCCCACCACCTTCCAGAACCACCACCACCTTCCACAACCCCACCACCTTCCACAACCCCCACCACCTTCCACAACCACTACCACCTTCCACAACCCCACCACCTTCCACAACCACCACCACCTTCCACAACCCCACCACCTTCCACAACCACCAACACCCTCCACAACCCCCACCACCTTCCACAACCCCCACCATCTTCCACAACCACCACCACCTTCCACAACCCCCACCACCTTCCACAACCCCCACCACCTTCCACAACCCCCACCACCTTCCACAACCCCCACCACAACCACCACCACCCTCCACAACCACCACCACCCTCCAAAACCACTACCACCTTCCACAACCCCACCACCTTCCACAACCACCACCACCTTCCACAACCCCACCACCTTCCACAACCCCCACCACCTTCCACAACCACTACCACCTTCCACAACCCCACCACCTTCCAGAACCACCACCACCTTCCACAACCCCACCACCTTCCACAACCCCCACCACCTTCCACAACCACTACCACCTTCCACAACCCCACCACCTTCCACAACCACCACCACCTTCCACAACCCCACCACCTTCCACAACCACCAACACCCTCCACAACCCCCACCACCTTCCACAACCCCCACCATCTTCCACAACCACCACCACCTTCCACAACCCCCACCACCTTCCACAACCCCCACCACCTTCCACAACCCCCACCACCACTCAAAACATCCCAACCCCGTGTCCAGGGTTGGGGAGGGGTGGTGGAGGGGTTGGTTTTAAAAATAAAGAGAAGGTGCTTAAAGAAGAATCAGAATCTTTATTTATCCTGGATAAATTCGACGAGCTATAAAAGCTATTTTTTTCACAAATGTCCAGTAGTTGGTAAATAGTGGACATTATTTTGTAAGCGGAAATTTGGCGGTTATGTCCTCATCAAGAAAATAAAAAAATTGTATCCGTTTCGGTGACATAGAGGGTGCCAGACGGACACTTGTAAATTATATAGATGAATAAGGATCATTACCCGAAACGTTGCCTATATATTTTTGTTTTCCTTTTAACACCGCAATACTATTGACAAATGCATTGCGTTTTATTCCTCCCCAACTTATTTTGAATCAGAGGAGCTTACGTCACGTGGTACGTGTTCAGCAATCATCGGACGCGTGCAGCGTGTAGCCATGCGCGTGCATTTGAGTTTTGGAGACCCTAATTAGAACGTGTGCGTGCGTAGCTAGCAATTAGACCTAATGAGTCGACTGCGCTTCCCACTGAGTAATTTCTGCTGCATTGACAATAAAATGTAATCAGGTTACGACACCGATAATACATAATTGGAAATAGTCCTTCCCAACGGACGTCTGCAACGTAAGAGTTGTTCTGTTTTACGATGCACGACTTGTTAAAAGCAGAAATCAATTGCGCAAACCAGTCCCTTATGGAGCGTGCGTCGTCATCGTGTACGACCTTAAGCGTATCGTTAATGATGTTTTCACATTTGATGAAGTAATTGTCATTTCATAGCTTTGTGCCAGCCAAATTATGAAATTGAACTCGTAAAAATGTTTACATCGGCAAGAGTTAAAGCCGTCTTGAGTCATACCAGCGCCAGCTGCCTTTTGAGTCGCACTATATATTGTTTTTTGTCAGTGAGAATACAATAGGATTTATTAATATCGATCCCGGGTGATGGCTATCCAATGACACCCAGACCCCATTTGTGCCCTCTTAGCGATCCGGCCTCGGGGAGCCGAAGATTCAGTCATCATTGCCCCCTATCATTTAACTCACTCGTGCAATCGATGCCGCGTATTTACATTTTACACGGACACAGGCCGTAAATAAAACCAGAGCTGCCTGGTGCCGAACTCCGGTAAACAGACTTCATGCGATATTTGTATGCATCACACGAAAATACTTTACACGCATGCAAAACTTCCTTCACACGTACTCCACTCACACGTACGAGCGACGGAATAAATAGTGAACGTATTGATTAGACATCACGTTTCTTGGAGTATACGTGCAGGAGTTTAGTTTTGTGTTGCTACAGATATCTGCATACAGTATAGAATGCGCCAGATGGGAGACGACCAGCGCGGAGATGGAGCGAGATTGATTGTGAAATAGCAAGTTAGCGAGGGATGGGAAGAAGGTCTTCATTCAGTAGTGGATGATGCATACCACGTGTATGTTGAACTTCTTTCGCACCGTACGTTGCCGTCTCGACTAAGCACAGGCGCGAGCAATACTTGCGCTGCATGCTGCCGTGCATTTATGTACTCACAAGACCATTTGTCGAACATAATTATTCAACAGGATCTACTTGAAGGCTTACGGGTCTGAGTGGCTGCTTACTCGACATGATATATCTGATAGAGGTTTAGCGGAGGTTGTCGACAAATTCTACTCCCCGCGAAACACCACAGTCCAATCTTCCGTTCGATCACAAATTAAATCGTTACCTGGTGATTGTTGGCGCTGATAGAGTCACCGCTCCCTACGTTACAGACGCGCCACAGACAAATACAAAGATCCCCCGTACAGGCGTTGAGAGGGAATTTTGGGGGCAAGTGCTCGCACGAGCGAGTGAGTGGCCGCCTTTGTCTCCCCCCCCCCCGTGCTGAGGCTTATACACCGCGGCAGGTACTCATTTAGTTCAAGTTCAAGTTCACTTATTAGGTATAGCCCTGTGAGCCATTCGGCTCTTGAATCGGGTGCAACCGCAACAGACTAAAAACAAAAACATGAACAAGAATGCATCTTATAGTGACTATGTGCAAACAGAAAATCCAAGAAAAGACAGCAAAATATTGCAGAAATAGCACCGTACACCAACACTGTGTGGAAAAATCCCAGTGGGATGCAAGTCAAACAACAACAACAACCACAAGACAACTTAGATTAAGGCCAGCAGTCTAACTCTGTACTACAACAAACAAACATGGCCAAACCAAAAACTTTTGAAAATCACCAAAATAAAGCCATAAAAGCAATGAAACAGTGATCATAAGAACTGTGACCGAATTTTCACAATAAACGACGTAAACAACATGTACTACCAAACTCTGCAGCCATTAAGGCGAAGTCGACGTAGGGGATGCCCGGAACCGGTTTAAATATGCGTCACTGAACTGGGGATATCCACCGGGTTCGTAGCGCAGTTCGCTAACCATTCACAGCGCCGCTCACCCGACACCCGTTCAGTCCGTGCACGCATCGACGCAACGTCTCGACCTTGAATGGAATCCACGTCCGTGTTTAACAAACATTCGGCGCGGGCAGGGTGCGTTTTAAAGGGAGCCAATTGGTAAACACAGCGAAGGGGAGTGGTCGTCGGTCGCGATAACCGAAGTTTGGAAACCCCCTGCGCAAAGTTGATTGGGGTAACAGGCCCGGGGAGGACGATATGATGATGGCAGGTGACATTGTTCTTCACCAGCGTAGTGAAGTATGGTCTAATGACCCGCACAAGATGAGAAGGCCATAATCTAGCAGGGGATTGACAAAGGGCTGTACGTACGTGTAACATTCATAATACCTGCCCAAGACGCGACTGGTCCGTCCCACCGAGGGAATAAAGATTTAAACGTGTCTCAACATACGATTACCGTACTTATCATTGCCTACCTTGTGCATGGTCGATGTTGCGGCAACTGCAGCGCAAAGTGACATTGAGCTGTGGCCTGGAGTTGTCACAATTTGCAATCCAAGGTTCAACAAAGACGAATACAGGTACTGATTTATTCTTTGGTTCTTTCGGTAAAGTCACGTATAAAGATAAAATAATAAATTAAATAATAGCATACTACGACGTTTCGATTGCAACACAAGCAATCATCATCAGGCATAAAAGAAATAGCAACAAAAATCTAACCAGAAAACTGTGTTGCAATCACATATACCTGATGATGATTGCTTGTGTTGCAATCTTTATACGTGACTTTACCGAAAGAACCAAAGAATAATTCCTGCAGTCACGAAAGCTCCAAAATGAAGAAGGTACTGATTTTTTTTGGGTACGCAAACAGTCTTTATGTATGGACTGCATATGACAGAATAAAACACAGGAGTGCCGAAGCATGGGCGGAGCAAGTCGGGGGGGGGGGCGGCCCTCTCGAGGGGGTTGGGGAGGGAGTGCAGCCGAGTTTGTTGGAAAGGAAGCAAGCGGCGGCAGCTTGGCCTGGTGGCTCGGATGTTTGGTCGAGGCCGTGTCGGATGTTTGAGAGTTGGGTGAGCAACGGGGTGGCACCGGTGACCCACTGATGCACGTCGGCGAAGGGCTTTGGGGGTAAAGAGGTCACCCTCGCCGCGTTTGGGACCAGAAGATTTGTATTTAACTTTTTTTTTTGCCAACGAGTCCCGGGTAGAAATGGTTGCAATGGCTCTCGGGCAACAAATGCCAACGCATACTTTTTATATATTCACACTATTGTTATGTAGGCCAGGCTTAGTCACAAACCGTACCTCTTCATAACAAAGGCTCAGCCTCTTAAGCCTCACCTTACCATATTAATAAAAAGTGTGCCGTACTTGGCCCTTCCCCCCTCTCCAACCATTATATATACGGAGTGATAGCTCTTGTAATCTCTCATTTACTTGATACAGCTGTCGTGGCTGTGACGGTTCCACCTGAAGACGGAAGCTTGTGTTGCCTCCGAAACGTCATGATTTGTATTTTATTTTACTTTCATTAATTTTAATGTTTTACCTACGTGACTTTACCGAAAAAACCTAAGAATATAATAACAGCAAACAGGTTCTATACGGTGCAAATAATAAGAACAAACATGGTTACAAATAATAACGGCACAACGCCACGACTGTAAAAGGTTATCAACACAAATCGTACAGCCATCTTTGTCAGTCCATGGATGCATGAGGCCCTCCTCCCCACGCCGTGCCGGCACGCGGAGCACGACACGAACTCTCTCTCTCTCTCTGCTGAAGCCCTCTCGTCGTCGCGAGCAGATCTCCACCTTGGTTGGCATTTAGCTTCTGAACCGTATTGCCGTACGCAACAATAGAAGCATTGAAACTCAAATTGTTATTCATTGACAGAGCGGCAGCCTTGCAGCATCCACGATTCTTAGTTGATGTGCACTATAAAACCAACAACTCAACTTGTATCAATCTTTTTATTGTTACCCAGGTAAGACCCACTGAGCTATTTTTCAGAAGCTACCTGGCCATTTGTGATATCACAATAAAGTTGCTTATCACGTGGACATTTCTATCAGCAAAATACTCTAAACGCATGTTTCTGAATGTTGGGGGGGGGGGGGGAACCCAGAGGACCCGAAGAAAAATCCACGCGAGCACGGAAAGAGAGACACGCAAATTCCAAATATACAACAGGCGTCAGGGTCGGCATCAAATCCACGAGCTCCTGCATCCCCAGGCGAGGGTAGTTAACATCACGCCACTGCTCCACATTGCTCTTCTCGTTGTAGGACCTCATTACATTGACATGGCTGCAGCAAATTCACATTCTATAGCACTCACGCTCCAAGATTAAAGTCGACGTTTACACTAACACGTGTTGCAGCACTGCACACGCGTGAAGCCGCGAGCTTATCGCTCGCAAACACCTTTTTTTCGAATTTCCGTTTTAGCTCCGCAAACGGGAATTATCACATTTCTGTAATGCCGTTATCACGCTTACTAATTAATTGTTGCTGTTGCCAGATACGCGAATGTGTATGGCGCGTTGTGTTAACCTGGCCGAGTTCATGCAATTGCGGCCTGCGTGTAAATTAACCGTCGCTCATTTGCAAGACGATTTTGGCCAGATATTGCAGAATCGTTATACTGGAGGAATCCGATGAAGCTATAAAGTTCCTTTTTTCACAGATGTCCAGTAGGGGCGGGTCCGAAAGTTACAACAACAATTCTAGATTTGAAGCTTTCGTGACTGCAATGATTCATATTCTCAGGTTTTTTCGGTAAAGTCACGTAGGTAAAACATTAAAAGTAATGAAAGTAAAATAAAACAAAACAAAAATACAACAACAATACAACAACAAACAATACAAAGACACACAATAGGAGGTGCAAAGTAGAGGAGAGATCAGCAAAGCACGACATAAATCAACTGTGTTTGACTTTACCGTGTAAAGTCCACCAAGCTATTATTATTCGCTTATTTTTCAAGAAGAAAAAAAGAATTGCGTGCGTAGCCTGTGGCAAAATCACCAAAGATTCACCCGCTTTAGTCAGATCTCGCAAGCTAAGCAGGTTCGAGCCTGCTTAGTGCTTGGGACGGGCAACCACCAGGGGTTTTTATAGGGCTGCTGTGGAGTTCAGAGTCCGAATTTTTGTGTCTACTGGAAGATTCCGATAAGCGACGAAACTTTTTTTTTCCAGATGTCCAGTCACATCGTGGGCAGGCAGAAGGCTGTTCAGCAAACAAACAAAAAACCCCGTTGTACTGTACTATGCAAGCGTGCAACCAGGTATATGTCCCCGGCCCTCACTGACCCGCGTGGCGAAGTATGGCCACAAAACCCCCCACGATCCGCACGGCGTGGGGATGATGTCGTGGGGTGTCCCAGCAGTGGACTGGCAAAAGTTCAACAAAATGTATTACATTTACCCCGTCACAATGGGCCTTAAGATTCACTTTCAGGATTCAACTGCATTTCAGCGCTGCACGTTAGACCGATCGCTGTGTCTTACGTCTTTACAAGGCAAGTGATGTATCTATAAAAAGGAAAGTAATGTATCTATTTTAAAAAATTTATTTAAACATGTTTTTATATTAGTGGGTAAGGCCCACTGAGCGATACAGCACATTTTCAGAAGCGACCTGGCCACAATTGATAGCTCAGTAAAGTGGCTTATCACGTGGTAATTCATAGCAGCCAAATACTCGACACGCGTGTTCATCCTAAATGTGGACGGAAAAACCGGAGGACCCGGAGAAAAATCCACGCGAGCACCGGGAGAGACACGCAAACTAAAAATATACCGCAGGCGAAAGGCTCGGCATCGAACCCACGACCTCCTCCTGTACCAGGCGAGGTAGTTAAGCATGCAACACGGATTATCACTCTGCATGAAGCTGCAGAGTGATCATTGGGGTTTGAGTGGCAGTGTGAAGTGCGAACGTCTTTTGCTGGCAATGTAGTATGTTGAACTTCTTTCGCACCGTACGTAGCCAACCGTTCTAATTGGAGGCGCGCCTTGGTCCGAGTGAGGTCACGCCGTCATCGTCTGCAGTGTCAAGTTCCCTCGGTCCTCCACCCAGTCTGGTCGGAGGGCAACCTTCATCCTCCACACGAGTTTATCCGTCAAAGTCGGCACATGTCCGTTCTTTACACGTTGGGCTATCCTGGATGCCCCCATTTTGGCCTCGTTAGCAACTTCATGACCCACGTCTGCGTTCAATGCGAACACGGCTCAATAGAGCCTATTCGCGGCTCCGTATGCCCGTTCCACCGTCTCCCAGAGCTTCTGTATCTTTGTGTCCCAGTGTTTCCTAATCGGTGTCACCAAGCATCTGTTTCCCTTGTCCCAGTGTGCCCGTGGCCCTGTGGCCCTGCGTCCCAGTATCATCCCCGTGTATCTGTGTCCCAGTGTGCCCGTGTCTCTATGTCCCCGTGTATCCGTGTCCCAATGTGCCCATGTCTTAGTGTCCCAGTGTCTCTGTGTCTCCGTGTCCCAGCATCCCCGTGTATCTGTGTCCCAGTATCCCTGTGTCTCTATGTCCCCGTGTCTCCGTGTCCCAATGTGCCCATGTCTTAGTGTCTCAGTGTCTCTGCATCCCCGTGTCCCAGTATCCCCATATATCTGTGTCCCAGTGTCTCTGTGTCCCAGTGTGCCCGTGTCTCTGCATCCCCGTGTCCCAGTATCCCCATGTATCTGCGTCCCAGTGTCCCCGTGTCTTTGTCTCTACGTGTCCCAGCATCCCAGTGTATCTGTGTGTCTATGCCCCCGTGTCCCAGTGTGTCTATGTCTTTGTGTCCCAGAGTCACCGTGCCTCTGTATACCCGTGCCACGGTATCCCAGTGTCTCTGTGTCTCCGTGTCTCCGTGTGTCTCCCCCCGTGGCTTTGTGTGTCCCTTGTCTGGTGTAAATACGGCTCAGTGGATCCAGCGCACGGTGAGGCTCTAGATCGAAACCTGGCTGACGGATGTCGGGGTCACTGGTGACAAATTGGTTCGTAAGTGTTGCCGAGGCCCGATCTGCTGTTGTGCAGAATGGGTGTCGTGGAATCTCAGACCACGGCAGGTGCGGCAATGTCAATCTCACTGTAAAACGAAAAGCGATCAAAACTGATATGGCCATCCGTGCGTGCGGTGTGAAGAATAAGAAGAAGCAGCAGCAGGCTGTGTGTGGGCGGGACACACCACCCGACCGAACGCTTGACCCTACCCATAACCATAACGAGCTGGTCAGCTCGTCACGAGAGGACGAAGCCCTCCCGCGAACGAGCGCTTTGCCCCGATGCCTGACGCCGCGTCGAACACTTCGGCAGGGAGACTGTGGGATGGTTGCGCTCCCCGTCCCGTTGCATTGTTCACGGCAACATGAACATCCACACATCAAGCCCCTCCACCACCCCCCGCCTCCCCGGTCCCCAGCCAACACAGGCCCATGGCTACATCGCCTGGAATGTGGCTGATCTCGTTATATCTCGGGGGCTAAGCAGGCGTGAGCCTGGATACTGTCTCGATGGGCGCTTGCGCCGCGCGTGAAACCGGTGATTATAGTTTGCAGCGAGGCAACGTTGTGGACAGCAGAAGAAAGTTCAAGAATATCCACTGTTGTACTGTACCCCTATGCCCCCCCCCCCGTATATTGCTCCTCGCCTTCACACACTACGCACTGGATACTCGTTAACACAGCGGGCCCTCATCCAGCAGTGGATTGTTCAGTAGGGCCGCACACGTCCCCGTGTGTGAATATAAAAGGCAAGGCGATTGTAAGAGGACCCCGCTTAGAGGAAATGTGACTGCAGCGCATCGCCAACGTGACCTCGCGCTCCCACAGCCAAGCGCTCAGTCACCGGGTGTCACCGATGATGGGTGTCGATGATTCGGTATCGTCTCTCGATCCCCATGTCCCCAAGAAAATGAATCAAGTGATTAAATAGCGACACGGCGTCGTGGCCGCCTTGAGGGAATGCGGATTAAACTGAAATAAAATACGACGAGGATGCCGGAGGTTTGGTAGACATCGATCTTCGGTTTTATAACAAACAACAATAACAACCCGTGGCACGCAAACATCACCGCGCCTTATCACACGACAAGGATGTTCGTGATAGACGCAGTTTGTTTTGAGAGCGCCGTGACGTGGTGGGGGGGGGGTACAAACATAGACGTGCAAAGTCCTTCTGTGGACAATCCAAGGTCGTAATTATAATATATTGGACGGGGGGGCATCCCCCCCCCCTAATATTCAAATATGCTCAAAATGCCCCCCCCCCCAATATATTGCTATAAAATAGATTTCTGTTTATATGATTGTGGTTATGGTTGTACTTTATTAATCCCTCATCTCTGCCATTACATACAATGAAACAAGAAAAGGTCAAAAAGAACAAACAGAGCAATGTAATACAATACACGATTAGACATTATTGTAAACAATAAAGAAAAAGTCCATCCTGTGTGTTAGTGAATTTGTTTATATTTTAGGCAGGAAATTAGTTTTCAAATTTAGATTTTTTTTTCTTCTGGGGGGTGAGATCCCCACAGACCCCTGAAAGATTTGGTCCCCCCAATGTTGACTCCATGGCTACGGCCTTGCTACAATCCACTACTGCATGAGGGCCTCCCGTACGGCGTGCGGGGCGGGGGAGGGTGATGGCCATACCTCACCCCGCTCGTCCATGCGGGTTGGTGAGGGCGGCAGAAGATGGAGCGTCGAGGATGAGTGAATTGTGTGAAATCGCGTTCCGCGTGTCGATAAGGAATTGCGTTTTACGCAGGCACGCGCCGTTGAGTTTTAGACCCCGGTAAAAGATTTAATTAAAACGGATACGTTTTTTTAAAGTGCAGGTGAATTATACTCTGACATTCAGTAGTTATTCGTTCAACTTGATAATCACGTTTGTTGTCGATATCCCGTGCTCAGAAATTCTCGTTTTTATATTCATTCATATCTTTGTTGCAGGTAGGAAAGGAAATGCCAGCATGTTCTTTTCTCAGAATACGAATCGTAAATTCGCACACGCGTGAACGCACAAAAGCACGCAATACGAAGCAGACGATGGCGCGTACGCTTGGACTCCCACTGAGAGAGCGAAAGATGAATACGTGGATGAGATAACATACAAACTCGTCAGAAAGTAAGCGAGCCTGGGCGTCGAACAGGACACGTCGCTCGAACAGATGATGGACGATGGTCTTGAATGACGACAGAGTGGCAGCGAGTGGCAGCGACGCGTTCGTCCACCGGTGCGGATGGATGCCGTGAAATCAACTCGGTGGATCGGTGCGTCGGAGGATCGTCCAGTGAATTGACCATGACTGACGACGATTATAATGAGCGTATGTACGTGTTAAAAAAAATATCTCCGCTTCCCACTATTTCCCTTAAACAAACATGCACACCGAGCCAGAACTCCCCCACGTGGCTGGCAAGCTGCAATTAACCCTGACGGACCGCGTGCTCTCACAGCAAGGCACCGCCTCCCCGCTATCACAACTGGACACAGCCCCCCTCCCATCCTCCACCGTACACCACCCGTCATTAATCCAACATCGCCACCACTCGCAAAAAAAAGCAGCAGCCAGCCAGCCATCCACCCACCCACCCTTTCCCCCCTCCGTATCGCTCCCTCGACTCGCCCACGCCAATCTGATTGGCTGTGACGCACTGAATAGATGGAACTCTTCCGTGCGGGTCCGGGCAGCCCTGGAGGGGGGCTCACACGCGCACACGCCCCGTCGCGGGAGAGACCAGAGCGCACTCCCCGTCATCATCGTCGCCCAGAGCCGCGTGCGCTGCCGCTCGACTCGCACCGCGCGCGTGAGCAGAGTTCGATGTCGTCGAGACACCAACATGCGATGAAGCGCACCTGGGACTGAAGTTTTTTGTTGTTTTTGTTGCTCGAGCGAGTTATTTTTTTTGTTAGTGTTTGTGTTGCCTATCCGTCTTCGACGACTGCTCTACGATTTACTCGACGAATGTATTGAAATTTCAAACGAATCATATCGGACTATTACTACTGCCTGCTGCCGATCCTACTGCAGTTGTCGCTGCTGCTGCTGCTGCTGCTTCCACCACCACCACAACGTCCAGGTGGAGCCACCCTGAACTCGTTATCAGCGAGGTGACCGCGGTGATCACATGCCGCTGCCGGGAACACAGCTAAGGTGGGGTCGCTTTTCGAGTTTTGTAGCGGCGCGTTCTTTCTCACGCACTTACTCTCCCATGTGCCCACACACACACCCAGTAGCCCACGAACCCATGCACGCTCACACACATGCGCACCCACTTATCATCCACTCACCCACATACGCACTTATACGTGCATATATACATGCACGCACTCGCCCACTTATCGACGCGCTCACGCAGCACACGCGTTCACTCGCACGAACTCACTCACTGACTTACCTACTTATCCACTCGCACGCACTCGCACACATGCACATACGAACCCACTAGTCCACGCACACACCCACTCACACACTCAACCACTTCACACACGCACCCACTCCCAGACGCACCCACTAGTCCACGCACACAACCACTCGCACACGCACACACTCACCCACTAGTCCACACACACACACACTCACTCACACACGTACACACTCTCACACGAACCCACTCGTCCACGCACACACGAACCCACTCGCACACACTCACACACGCACCCACCCGTCCACGCGCACACGCACCCACTCACACACTCACCCACTCACACACTCACCCACTCACACACGGACCCACTCACACACTCACCCACTCACACACTCACCCACTCACACACGTTCCCACTCTCACACGCACCCACTCGTCCACGCGCACACGCCCCCACTCACAAACTCACCCACTCACACACGGACCCACTCACACACTCACCCACTCACCCACTCACACACGCACCCACTCACACACTCACCGACTCACACATGCACCCACTCACACACTCACCCACTCACACACTCACCCACTCACACACGCACCCACTCACAAACTCACCCACTCACAAACTCACCCACTCGCACACGCACCCACTCACACATGCACCCACTCACACACGCACCCACTCACACATGCACCCACTCACAAACTCACCCACTCACAAACTCACCCACTCGCACACGCACCCACTCACACACTTACCCACTCGCACACGCACCCACGCGCACACTCACACACTCGCACATGAACCCAATAGTCCACGCACACACTCACACACGCACCCACTCACACACGTACCTCCGATTAGCACCGTTGGCTGCGTACGGCGCGAACGAAGTTCAACATACATACGCGGACGCACTCGCGCACGATAGATCGACATTAATCGCCACAAATGCGCAAAAAGCTCCTGTCGGATCTCGAAGGCTCCAACAGCGTTGTGCCTCGTTGTTGCTGAGAAGGGTGGCCACAAACTGCTATTGGTTGGAGCTTCGAGGTGACCAGGAGGTGGCAGCGCTGAGTGCCACCTTCCTAGATACAGCGCGATGGGTTTTCTCTGGATTCATCATGTTTTTGTTTCTGACTTCCTCGCACACGAAGCCAAATTCTCGTGAATGGAACTGACCACGCATCTCCACGTAGCCGCGGAACCCGACTGAAAGTGTCGATTTTCGGATTCGGTTGATGCTTTTCTGCGTAAAATAATCGGCATTAGTATTCGTAATATTTGCAATGTTTTCGGCTTGGCGACAACCAGCAGAGCTTGAAGGCAACATTTGTGTTGATCGCATGTGAGCAAAGTTGCACAAGGCGCGCCGCAAATGGGCTTTTATCTCGGTTTATCTGTCACGAAAAAGGGCAAAGTGCGCATTTTCAGACTAACAGCCAGGGAACTCAGCCCATCTCTGCGTTACAGGCCATTGTGTTGTTGTAAGGACAACGCCTCCGATTAGCACAGTTGGCTACTTACGGTACGAACGAAGTTCAGCATGCACGCTGTACATATATACGAATTCAAAGCGTCCCACAGGACATCCACCGAGAATGTGCGTGTGCGGGTGCCAAGTGGATTATTAAATCGTGGATTCGGGGGAATCCTTCACTCAGCATTGGAATGCCCGTGGCTGATGATGACGATGAGGTACAGTTGAACACGTGCGAGGAGCTCATGCTATGACAACGTCTTGACCCCACGTGTGTGTGTGTGTTTACAGCATCACACATGTGTGCGCCGTATGGCACATCGGGTACGATGCGTTTAACCGTTGCTGTGCATTAAGAGGCGGCGCAGTGAACAAATTCCACGAATCATTTGGAGCGATATCCGGACAAACGCGACGTTATAAACGACAGCGCCGCCGGCAATGGCGAAACGCCACAATACACGCACACACACGCACGCACACAAAAAAGACAAAGATCCCCCGTATAGCCTTAACAGACTGTAGGAGCAAGTGCTGTTAGCGAGCACCTATGGAGGCCGGAACGGTACACGAACGAGGGGGTGGGTGGCCAGCACCACGCCCGACCGCCTTTTACACACCGCACCAGGTACTAATTTAAGGCTGAGTCGACCTAGGGGAGGCCCAGGACCGGTTCAGATAATCGTCACTGGTGTTGGCCGTGAGCGGGAATCGAACCCGGGTCGCCAGGTTCATAGCGCAGCGCGCTAACCGCTACACTACCGCTCCCCACTCACACACGCACACAGACACACGCGCATACACGCACACAGACACACACGCACACAGACACACACACGCACACAGACACGCGCACACACGCACACAGACACACACGCACGCACGCACACACACACGAACAAGCCACCCAAAAATCGCAGGTCGAGTGGTGACTTCCCAAATCGCGCGACGGAGATGTCAGCAACTTGTCCACAAACAAGTCGCCTGTTGATCCACGGCGTACATTTCCTAACAACCGCGCAGTTCGCAAATTAAGCGACCGTCTCCGTAACGCACGTCCTGTCCAAATGTTATTTGTAGGCGAGAACACGCGACCACGTGCGGAGTTCATGAGCTACGGACGCTTCCGTGCTGCTGTCGGGCAAATGCCTCTCGACGTAGCCGCGCTTGTTTGCGCGGTTCAGACGCAGTCGCGCACGCGCGCGCTATTTACATCCAACGGGTAAATGTATCTCGGCCGTTATGAAAGCGCGTTTCTTCGTTTTGTTTTTTTTATCAGCGGGAAATCATCAGGGGGGGCCATCGGCACCGCTTATCGTGGCTGGCACGCGTGCCCCGTTGTGAAACCCCCGCGCTGCGCTCTTCGCTTGCCGACACTTTGGATTCAACTCCGACGGCTTTTTCGAAGGGTTGTAGCCGCGCGTCGCAATCGACTTCGGCAACGATTGTCCGACGTTTCGCCGCGCGTGCTGGGGGGGGAGGGGGGTTGCGAACGCGGAGGGGAACGATAGCAACCGAGCCGCGCAAAGCGAGACGCGCGTGGAGTGACCCTCACTTGAGTTGGCGTCCGGTGTTCAACTGGAGCAATCATTGTTTTGGCCAATGCATAAACGCTGTTAACCCACCGCCGTTTTCGCATCGATTCCCGATCGCTGGAACGCATCGATATTTACCGATCTTTTGACAGTTCGTTTTGGTGGGGGAGCGGGCGGGCGAGCGGGGGAGGGGGGTGCTTCTATAAATGAATGAGTCTATTTACCGAAAATGTAGTAAGCCTTAGGCGCACAGTGCTCTTCTCGATTGAGCACTCCGGGGAGCAAGGCGAGCGCCTCCCCCCCCGCAGTAGATAAGCACAGCGGGTCTGCATAGACCCCTAAACGGCGTCTCTCGGCACCCCCCCCCCCTTCTTCCCCGTTGTCTCAATGCGGCCGCGTGCGTTGTAATTGCTGAGTTGTCCTTCACCTCTCGCGGTGCGCCTGATGTGGGTTTAATTTCCCAGGGGAGGGCAACCGAGAAGGGGTGGCTAAAGCGCCGCCTTTTGTCGCCGTACACACGGGACCGGAGTGCGTGTGTGTGTGACACGGTGTGTGTGTGTGCTTCTGTGTGTGACACGGTGTGTGTGTGTGTGTGTACTTCTGTGTGTGTGTGTGTGACACAGTGTGTGTGTGTGTGCTTCTGTGTGTGTGCTTGTGTGTGTGTGTGACACGGTATGTGTGTGTGTGCTTCTGTGTGTGTGACACGGTGTGTGTGTGACACGGTGTGTGTGTGTGTGTGACACGGTGTGTGTGGGAGCGGTAGTGTAACGTTTCCGCTCACGACCAACACCAGTGGCGGTCAAATTGGTACCTGGTGTGGTGTGTAAACATTAGCAATGGGGATACATGTGCCGTGTTGGTCTTCGCCGGTGCTCGCCAACAGCACTTGTTCCCAAGAGTCTGTTTAGGCTACACGGGGGAGTCTTTGTGTGGTGTGCTGCTGTAGTTCGCGTGACAAACGTCCGAATATCGGCAATGGGGAACACAAAGGCAGCCGGGCGTGGTGTGGGTCACGCCGCCGCTTCGTTTCAAGTGCCGTGCCTACCTTAATAGGTGCTTGCTAACAGCAGTACTTAACCCCGGCTTGCTAACTTCCGTGGCGCTTCACGGAAGCCTTTGCTAACGGACGAGTGTTTGTGTTCAACGTGTTATGTACGTTGAACCTCTTTAGCACCGTACGTGGCCAGACGTGCTCATTGTCGGTGCCTGCTGGGGGTGCCGTGGCACCGTGGTTAGCGCGCTGCGCTGCCAACCCCGGGCACCTCGATTCGATTTCCCGGCCACGGCTGACATCGCTAGCGAGTGACATCTGACCTGGAACGTTGGCGCTCTTCGCTGGAGGATCGGCCTTCGATGAGCGCCCGACTGCGGAGAGACAAAGGCGACCGGGCGCGATGCTGACCACATTCACACGCTCGTGCGCTGAACCAGCCTCAATAGCTGCTTGCCAACAAAACTTGGCCCCAACAATATTATAAATGCTACTACGGGGGGTGTGGGGAGGATATTTGTCTTTGTGTTTATATGCACAAAGTAACCTTTAGCGGGATGCGACCTCTTTCTATCGGCTTTACAGTCACACTCCAGGGAGGGAAGTATAACTTGGTTAAGTGACGGGGATGGTATATTTAAAGTGGTGAGAACGCCAGACCTGAGTGAATTTGGAACTTCAGAATGACCCTGCCCTATGGGCATGAACCAAGCTGTCTGCGCGCGGGTCCAAATGCGAAACCTTCGGTCTTTTGAATGTTCTAGTCGTATGCATGTTGAACTTCTTTCGCACCGCACGTAACCAACCGTGCCAATCGGATGTGCGGGGGAAGGACAGCAAACTAAACGCACGAAGCACTTCTAAAGAAATGAGTTTGCAATCGAGATGACTTAAAAGTGCATGGCTCCAGTGGCTTCCAAACATCGGAAGGAGGAGCGTTCCAGACGGCCGCAGAAGCGCGTGTGAAAGCGCCGCGCGATGCGGTGGCCGCCGTCTTTGTTCGACGGTTCGCCAAAAAGCCGCTGCCGCGAAGATGAGCGTGCACTCCGATCTATTTGTGCAACAACAACAAGAAAACATGGCAGCTTTCTTTTAGCCCTTCCGGAACAACGCTTTTACGCACGTCAACGTACGTAAAGTCACCCGCAGCGTTCCATCCCGAAGGGTTGGCGTCACTCATGCCGGAGAAGCGGAGTGGTGTCCCTACCCCGCCGTTGGCGTGGCCAATGTCGACTCAGCCTTCAATGGGCAAGGTGAAAATGGTAAAGCAAACCTGTCAACCCCTTATCAGTGCCCTCACTGAGTACAGACCAATTCAGACCTTATTGATCACCCCCGCGCCCCTTGTAGATCTCAACGTTCATCTACAAAGTCCCATCACAAGGGAGAAACACAAACAAATAGACACGTTTTTGTTTGTCCGTATTGAAACGGCTGTACGCCGTATGGACCTGAAAACTCAATTTCCCTGCGCAAGAACACGGGCTAAGCCGTCTGGATTGACAGCTTTGTTAAAGGCGCAGCCACTGCAATTGCTCACTCGCGCCACTGCTGACGGAAAGAGCCTCCTCCTCCTCCTGCACCCCTTAGCCGGCGAACTCGGCGCAATGTCGGGCGGTCACGTCGGGAACAACATCCCCTTAAAGTGAGTAGCGACCGAAGCCGGGGAAGACAAAGGCGGCCGGACGCGGTGCTGGCCACCCAACCCCCTTCGTGTGCCGTGTGGGTCTTCATAGGTGCTCGCGAACAGCACTTGCCCCAACCGGGAAGCGGGGGGGGGGGGCATCATTGTCTTTGCCTTTAGTACACGTGCACGTGCGGAGCAGTCACGCGCCGGTTCGCAGCGCCGCGCTGCGAACCATGCCCGGCCATGGCCGCAAGCGTGAGCGGCAAGTGATGTCTGAACCGTACTCTTAGGTTTTTTTGGTAAAGTCACGTAGGTAAAAAATAAATAATAAAAGATAAATAATAAAAATAATAGAATAAATAATAGAAATACAATTATAAATCACGACGTTTCGGAGGCAACACAAGCTTCCGTCTTCAGGTGTTGCCTCCGAAACGTCGTGATTTATTATTTTATTTCTATTATTTATTCTATTATTTGTATTATTTATCTTTTATTATTTATTTTTTACCTACGTGACTTTACCGAAAAAACCTAAGAGTGAATCCTTGCAGTCACGAAAGCTTCAAATCTAGAATGTCTGAACCGGTCTCGGGGTGGGGGGGGGGGGATCTCCCGTAGGTCGACTCAGCCAAAATTGAGTGAGCGAGGTTCGTTTGGCCACGCCGCCCCCTCGTCCGCTGGCATCGCTCGTCGCTGTTTCGCGCCGCCTCGAGCAAGCGGCGGCACCACGTCGTGTATGGATAGACTGTTGCCGCCATAGGAATGTGGAGTTCACACCACTGCTCGATCACATCGCTTAACCGTACTGTCTGTTTCGGCTATAAGGGAGATCTTTTTTTTGTCTTTGTGAGCTTTGTGTACGTGTCGTTGCTGCTGTTTAACATCCGACATTACTGTGGCGATGTTAGTACACAGTACAAATATGCACGAACTCTTGCACAATATCGCAGTGACGGTCAAGTGAATCCACAGAGCCTGGCATAGCGGGCATAGCCAAGTGAATGTATAGAGCATGGCATAGCCGGGCATAGCGCTCCCACGCGTGACCGTGGCAACGCAAGAGGGGCTATCGCTGTCTGCCACGTGAGCTGCGCACCTGTGCTCCACCTGTAGTTTGTCACTGCAATAAGCAAAAAACACCACGTCTTGAGTGGCCACAACACTGCTGTGAAGATCAAAAACAAACCCTGTTCACCTTGCGAACGGATATATCTGTCCCGGAGTGCCCTGTGACGCACTGTTGTTGTGTTTTTTACGTGTTGCGACCAACAACAACAAAAATCAAATTCAAGTGGTTTTCTGCTCAAAAAAACTTGGGAAGGATTTCCTCTTAAAAGCTCTCAGTGAATGAAACCCAATGACGGGGCCGAGGAGATCTAGACGAGACTCGATGCTTTTTGCGTCCTCCCCCGATTGCTACAGCGGGAGGAAGATGCTAAGGGGTCACGAACCCAAAACCTGGAATTGAACTCGCAAACCCGCCGGTTCGGAGTCGCGCCCTCTAACCAACGACTCCACCACCTAATAATGTTTAACCGTACGTCACCACGCTGTTAAGTGCCTGTTGAGACGGGGGGGGGAGGAGGGCAACACTGTCTCTGACATCGCTTGCCAACCACTTGTGCCGCGTCTGGGAATCGAAATCTTGGTGGCACAGTTTACGACGCCATCACCGCTACGCTCACCAATACACAGTGAATATTGCCAAACGCACACGTGTGTGTGAGTTGTGTGCGAGTTGTGGGCGTTATTAAATTTAGCGGTTAGCACGCTGCGCGACGAACCCAGTGACCCGAATTCGATTCCCGCTCGCGACCAACAGCAGTGACAAAAAATCTGAACCGGTCCTGGGACTCCCGTAGGTCGACTCAGCCTCATATTAGTACCTAGTGCGGTGCGTAAACATCGCTACTGGGGATACAAAGGCGGTCGGGCGTGGTGCTGGCCACCCACCCCCTGGTCTGCCATGCCGGCCTTCATAGGTGCTCGCTAACGGCACCTGCCCCAACAGTCTGTCAAGGCTAAATGAGGGATCTTCGTCTTTGTTATTTAAATAGATTTTCAAACTACGTGGGGAGTTTCATCAACACAGCGGCCGCGCACGCGTGGCTGTGTTGTGCCACGTGTCTGCCTGCCTCATTCGTCACTTTCGGCCCAAGGCATGAATGAATAATAAATAATAATACTGTAGTGTTATTTACCTGCAGGGCTTCTTCCACATTGCGGTTCACTTTTCAGTACCGGTATTGGTTTGCACAGAGAATTCAAGTTCACCGATCAAGTTCCCAGACCCAATTTAAGACTCTTTTTTTTTACTTCGTCCAGAAGCGTCCCATTACACTGGCACGTTTGGGAGATCGTATTGTCATGAATGTTCGGGCGTGCGAGAAAAACCCCTGAGCAATCCCGGAGGACAACCCCATGACGAATGCCTCAAAGATCCAACGCAGACAGGTCAGGTAACCTACTTTCTGTACTGCCGCCTCTTGGGCGCCACGCGGCTATTGGATTGTGGGAGACGGTGGCAGCCTCCGTGAGTCACGAACCCTCAGTTCCAAAAGGGTGCGAGTTTTGTTTTAACGGACCACCTGGGGGTGACGAGAACAATCGCGCGTTCGCAGCTTGTTGCCGAGGTTTGCGGTTCGAACACAGCGGCCGCCCCGGTTAATACCACGGAGTTATTAATTGTAAACAAACAAACAAATACGCGCGATCTGCTTCACAGCGGACGTGAAAGATCCCGTGACGTTATTCGAAATTAATTCGGCCGCGTGTGTGGCCGTCACCACGTGGCCCAAATTTCCCACGTTTAAAAATCACTCCGTAATTACCTAATGGGGTGGAACCAATATAGCAACGTTGCCCCCCCACCCCCCCACCCCCCACCCCCCCACCCCCCCCGACTGCGAAACTGCTGCAGCCTACCGATATCCTCATCTGTGAAACGGTGAAACGCAGAACCTACGCGATGGCCTTTCGAGAATACCCAGAGCACTAATTATTTGATTTGATGATTGGATATTTGAGAGGGTAGCCATGCAATGCGACAGGGGCTGTGCATTCGGGGGAAACCCGCCTCCGAGCCACGCAGGCAGACCCCCTAATCCCTCATTTAAAATGCCTTTAAGGCCGCTAATCTCGCTGAAGAAAAGCCGTTAAAAATTAAATCTCAAATTGAGAGCTTTTATGTGTTCGTGCGGGCGTGTGTATGTGCGCGCGCGCACACACAAAGACAAATATCCCCCTTATAGCCTTAAAACATACTTTTGGGGCAAGTGCTGTTAAGGAGCACCTATGAAGGTCGGCATGGCACACGAGGGGGTGGGTGACCAGGATCATGACCGGCCGCCTTTGTCTCCCCAGTGGCGATGTTTACACAGCGCACCAGGTACTCATTTGAGGCTGAGGCGACCTAGGGGATGGCCCATGACTGGTTCAGACAACCGTCACTGGTGTTGGTAGCCGTGAGCGGGAACCGAACTCGGGGCGCTGGGTTCGTAGCGCATGGCGTCGGGTTGATGGGAGGGGGGGCTGCTGGAGGGAGATGAGTGCTACCCCGCCCCCCCATTCCTCCTGCAGAAGACTAAGCGCCCCCTTTTGAATCCGTGTAGTTTAGTCAAGAAAGTGTGTGAGCAGGGGCTTCATCACTGTCCTCATCGGCACAGGGAGTGAAAGAATCAGGGCAGAACGCACGCTCGACGTACGCGCCGCATGCAGCCGACCGTGCTAGTGGACAACAGCGGCCCACATCCTTTGCTCCTTTTCCATTTGGCGTTTGGCTTTTCTTTAAAATCAGCTTGAGATCGACTGTGGCCGCACCCCCACGGTTGCTTTTTTTAAATCCTTTATATTAAGTTCACTTGCTTGCACGCTTACGACCGTGCAAATCTTTCGGTCGTTTTTTAACCCACTTTCCGTGATCCAATCGAGCTGACATTTTGCACACAGACTCGTTGTGCGTGACAATTTATTTTCGTGGAAATTTTCCACTTTTTAGGAAAAAAAAGAATTCATATTTTATTTAAAATACCAATGTGATAAAAATGAAACTCTTACTCAAGAAAACAGAAATGAATAATAAAATAAAACCGATGCCACGCATATAAAGGATTTATAGTGAAAAACTTTTTACGGGTTAATTTTTTCTTTGTACGCCCCACTCCCCGGCAAGAGCGGCCCCAGGGGGGCGACGCGCACGCTCCGTTGTCGCGAGCGACGCGCGGGTTTAAGCGGCGCGCGCCGCACCGCTCGCGTGCGGCGACGGGTGAAGTCGCCGGTGACGTGGTGGCCATTATGAACGCGGTGACCCCGTGAAGACTATCGCTTCAAATTGCTTCCTTCCCCCAAAACCTCCCTTTTGGACAGCGTCGCGACGCGAGCTTCCGAGTGTAAATGTTTGCAATAGCTCTGCTCAGAGCTTGCATTGCTCACCGAACGTTTGTTCGGGTCGCTGGCAGACTTGAAGTAGGCGCGCGACGAGTAGCCACGGTCTTGGCGAGTAGGTGTACTGGATGTTGCATGCTGGGTGCAGGGAAAAAACTATCTTCCCAGAATGCTGCCCAGAGAAGACCCGGATTAAATTAAACCCGGATTTTACTTTCTACTACAGACATGCCACTGGTGATTGGTGGCAACCTGGGGTTGTTTTAAAGTCTAAACTTGTGCAGATCCCATTCATACGAATGCCATACTGTGCCCATTGCCTTTCTCTCAGCGACATGAACGGCGTGCGAATGTGCGCGAACGCGTGTTCATTGATTGTGATACGTGCGTGGCCGTTGTGGTCAATCCACTGCTGGGCGAGGCCCTCTACACACCGTGGAGGGCCGTGGGTCTTGTTTGACTTCACCAGGCTGGTCAGAAAGGGTTGGTGTCAGCGGCGAGACGGCGGCGCATGGAAGTACAGCACAACAGCGGATGTTGCTGCACTGGACTACCCACCACATAGCCCCGCGTCGACTTGTATAGGATGGTCGCCCATCCAAGGGCCTATCCAGACTCAACTCTGCTTAGCGTCCGGGATGTGGCGAGATCCGGCGCGTTCCGGGTGATTTGGTCCTAACTTGGCTCTACGTCGTGAGAAACGTCTTTTTAATTCTCACTTCCCCCTCCCCCCCCCCACCATCTCTGACCCCCCCCCCCCCCGATCCCTCGCCCCAAAGGGCCGCGGGTGGCGGCACGAGGTCCCCTCGGGCCTAGGCGCGAGGAGGAGGGCCCTCGCCGATGCGCGCGTGCCACGCGCCACTCCCGCCCGCACCGAGGAGGCGCACGGCCATGGAGCACCGTGTCAACTCCTCCTCCTCGAGCAACGACAGCGGCGGCGGCAGCATCGCTCACAACCAGAGCGCGGACGACGGCCTGGCCAACGAGACAGCGAGCGCCACCGGCTACACGCAGTCGTGGGCCATCGGCATGGGCTTCCTCATGGCCCTCATCATGCTCATCATCGTGCTGGGCAACTCGCTCGTCATCCTGGCGATAGCGCGCTTCAAGCGCCTGCAGACGGTCACCAACTGCTTCATCGTGTCGCTGTCGTGCGCCGACCTGGTCATGGGCGTGCTGGTGGTGCCGCCCAGCGCCGGGCTCGTGGTGACGGACAACGTGTGGACGCACGGCTCGTCGGCGTGCGAGCTGTGGACGTCGGTGGACGTGCTCTGCGTGACGGCGAGCATCGAGACGCTCTGCGTGGTGGCGCTCGACCGCTACCTGGCCATCACTGCGCCGCTGCGCTACAAGCAGCTGCTGACGAAGGCGCGCGCCCGCCTCATCGTCGTCGTCGTGTGGAGCATCTCGGCGCTCATCTCCTTCCTGCCCATCCAGATGCTGTGGTGGCGCGACAACGCCGACGTGGAGGCGACGCAGTGCTACAAGAACCAGGACTGCTGCGACTTCATCACCAACGCGCCCTACGCCATCGTCTCGTCCGTCGTGTCCTTCTACGTGCCGCTCATCGTCATGGTGTTCGTGTACGGCCGCGTCTTCCAGGAGGCCAAGAAGCAGCTGCGCAAGATCGACAAGAACGAGGGCCGCTTCTACGAGGTGTCCGCCGGCGGCGTGGGGGCCGCGGCGGGCGACGGCGGCGGAGCGATCCCCAGGCGCCTGTCGAAGCGGCGCACCTCTCGCGTCGTCTCCATGAAGGAGCAGAAAGCCATCAAGACTCTCGGCATCATCATGGGCACCTTCACCATCTGCTGGCTGCCCTTCTTCATCTCCAACATCATCAAGGCGTTCTGCAAGACGTGCGTCGACAAGAAACTGTTCTTCTTCTTCAACTGGCTAGGCTACATCAACTCGGCCTTCAACCCGTTCATCTACTGCCGGAGCCCCGACTTCCGGAAGGCCTTCAAGCGCCTCCTCTTCGGCTGCTCGGCGCTGAGCAGGCACTCCGCTCCCAGGAGGCGCGCCGGGAGCCTCGCGTCGTGCGCCGCCGAGGAGCAGCAGCGGCGGCGGCGCACCGGCGACCGCCTGACCCCCAACGGAGGAGGTGCGGGGGGGAGCGGGGGCTCCCGCGCCTCGCAGCTCGCGTTCGCAGCACGCACCCCGGGCGCCTTCAGCAACGGCAAGGCGTCCCTGGGGGACGGGCGGCACGACAGCCGCACGAGCAACAGCAGCAGCAGCGAGCAGAGCCTGGAGCGCAACGAGAAGGCGCCCAAGACTAGGCCGGCCGAAGGGTGACCGGGTGGCGGCCCACGGAGGTGACGACGCGAGGGGGGAGGGAGGGGGGGTGGGTCGAGGACCACCGTTTAGAAACGCGAGGGCTTGCCGAGACAGCTCGGCAAAGGTCGTGTTGAGCCCTCGCCCCTGTTGCCGTAATTCGTTGGACGAACGCGGCCCAAGTTTTGCCGCGGAGGTGGCGGGAAGCGAGCGCCGGAGGTGGGGGGGGGGGGGGGTGCGATCTGATCCCCGATTGCGCGCGTGCGTGCAGCGAACAGGCGTGTTCCAAAACAAGTCGCCGAACACTGCACCCCTTTCTGTTGTGTTCCTGCCGCTTCAAAATTATTAAATAATAAGAATAACGAGGGAGGACGGCGAGCCTTGACCGCAGTTAACTCTCGCGTGTTGCGTCGTCGTGGCCAGCAATTTGAAAATTGAGAGCAGATCACTTTGGGCTGCCTCTCCCTCAAAGAGGGGGGCGTGCAACCCCCCTCACCTCCCCCCCGCAGGGTCTCCTCCTCCCCAGGAGTGAGCCAGGCCACAGCCATGACCGTTTTGAATGTGAAGAGAGTGTCGACCCAAAGAGGTCAGAGGTGGCCGTTACGGGAGGCCCACCGTGAATGCCGGCTGCCTCGTTACGCGCCGCGGCGTCGCTCGCGGTCGCGGCACGGCCCTCCCCGCGTGCCTCTGCACTTTTTTGCTCGGTCCGTCGCCCCAC
The DNA here is from genome assembly GCF_964198595.1 of Lampetra fluviatilis. Classification (NCBI taxonomy): domain Eukaryota; kingdom Metazoa; phylum Chordata; class Hyperoartia; order Petromyzontiformes; family Petromyzontidae; genus Lampetra; species Lampetra fluviatilis. Next base: position 3,216,379 of record NC_136278.1, on the reverse strand, counting down.
TCGTCGCGAAGCTCAGAGACAGCGGACAGGCCATCGCCGCTTGGCGTGCAACCGGCAGACCCTCGCGGCGGCGGCTGCTGCAAGGGCCGCAGAGGCACGACGGTGTCCACGTGTTCGAGGCTGAGGCTCCGTTTGCGACTGGCACCGTTTGTTGGCAGCTCGACAAAAAAAAACAAGTTTATGCGCCAAGCGGCGTTGGGGGCTGGGCAGGAGAGTGATGTGGGGAGGGGGGGGGCTGCATGGTTCACATATGTAGATATTTTCCCTCTGGTTTCAATTATTACCGCGATAGTATAGAATTCTCTACAGCCTTACGAGTCTGGTTTCCTCCCTTGCAGGCCTTTTCGTGATGCCACAACCGTCGAGTGTGTCATCTCGATAGCACAGAGACAGACAGAGAGAGAGCTTCGTGCCCAGCCGCTGTCCCGGCAGCACCGGCAGCTGTAGCAGCAGCAGACAGCTGGCGCCGCAGGCTGCCCTCGGAGCCACAAGTCTCGAGCACAGCAGGCTTCTGTGGGGAGGAGAAAGCAGAGTAGCCTGGAGGGAGAGAATTCCACAAAGCTGTACATACCCGCGCCGCTTGACCTGCTGCTGTAAAACAGCTGTGGAAACGTACAGTGTTTAATAGCAGTCGGGGTGAGTTGGAGATTTGTTTAAGGTCTCCAATCTAACCGCACCGCGTGTTTTTGTTTCTGTGAGCTAATCAGAAGCGTGCGTTGTTGATCGTAAAGCGAGCGCGTGTCCCCGCTACAACGGGTTGGTGGAGTCGTGGCGACGCTGCGCCGTGATGCCAACTTTAGCGGCCACGTGGGGCTCCACTCACGGCCATCATCAACAAAGTGGGCGGCGGCATCCGAACCTGTCCGGCGTGTCCCACAACTAGGTCGTCTTAGCCTGCAACGGTGCGTTGTGCCAACATCATCACCACTGGAGAGGCAAAGGCGGTCGGGCGCCGTGCTGAACTAACCACTCACCTTTAGCGGGTGCTCGCTTACAGCAAAACGGCACTTTTGTGTGTGTGATCTGGGCCTAATTAATGAATCTATTAATACAATGCGAGCGAGGGTTAGGGGGTATTGGGGGTTCACCGGGAGGGGACGGGGAATGGACTTTCTCAGCAGGGGTCAGGTTGAGCGTACTCACGCGGCACGGCTGCGTGCGCGCGGTTGTTGTTCGTCGCTGATTAATCACGCACATGTCGACGAGATTTGGATCCGAGAGGTCTGCTCATGGAGCCGGAGGAGGGCATCATCTGCAATTTCTAAAAATGTTTGTACCAAGTTAATGTGTCCTTAGATGGGAGGGGGTTCGATGTCTGAATCCGCGTGTGTGAGTTTCAAAAAGTGGAACCGGCTCGCGCGGGACGTGACGTCTCCCAACGGGCAAGCCTTTGGCCATTGTATGCCGTCAAAGTCGAAATTCCAGATTTGAATATCCCTTGCGGCTAACTTTGATGCGAGAGGCGGAGAAATCCAACCAACCGTTCCACCTCCGAGTAACACGGTTGGCTACGTACGGCGCGAAAGACGTTCAACATACATACATACAAAATAATTCATACCCACGTGTTGGACATTTAGGCGGTCCCACGTTTTCTCTTTAAGAGCATGTAATACGGGTGCTTCACGGAATGTGGATCAAAACATGCGTGCATGGGCGAGGCATCTTTGCGTGTGAACGGCGTGTGTGTGTGCGCGCGTGTGAGCGATGCGTGTGGGGAGCGGTGGTGTAGCGGTTAGCGCGCTGCACTACGAACCCGGCGACTCGAGTTCGATTCCAGCTCACGGCCAACACCAGTGACGATTATCTGAACCGGTCCTGGGCCTCCTCCTAGATCGACTCAGCCTCAAATGATTACTTGGTACGGTGTGTAAACATCGCCACTGGGGAGACAAAGGCGGCCGGGCGTGGTGCTGGCCACCCACCCCCTCGAGTACCGTTCTGGCCTTCATAGGTGCTCGCTAACAGCACTTGCCCCAACAGTCTGTTAAAGCTACACGGGGGATCTTTGTCTTCGATTGTGTGAGCAATGCGTGTGAGCGATGCGTGTGAGCGATGCGTGTGTGCGTGTATGCGCGCGTGAGTTTGTGCGAGTTTTATTTTTCATAATTCTGATTAAAGCGAATGCGGACATAAAACAAATAACTCGTGTGATGTCCGTGGACACTCACACTGCTTGAAGCACTTAAAAAACTTCTTCAGAACAACACAGACACCGACACGCACAAGAAATCTTCATGGAACGGTTCGCTAAACATGACTCATTCGATGTCGCGAAAACATTCAGAATGCATCTGGGATTTAGTATTATCTGGCGTTGCGTAATTACACTGTTCAAAATGTAACCTGTACCCTGATCGTCACATATGCTTCGTTGAGTCGCGAGTCTGGCTTTGTCAAGCAATAGTAAACTGAGTGTGCAAAAGACTTTTTGTTTTTTTAAAGGAGTCAAGTTGCGTTAAAATTAGACTGTTGTCCTGTTAATCACTTGTTTGCGTAAAAAAGGCACAAAACATAGAACTCGTGTTGTTGTTGTTCAGATTTATTGCGAAGTATACTTTAAATACAGCCCTGTACATAACGCACAGGCACAACGTGCTTATGGCAAATGATCATTCCCGCGTAACGTTGTATTATCTGGATTATGAGACGCACTTTTTTTTTCTCCCGCCCTGTATTTTAAAAGCAAATCTTGCAGGTGCACCCCGTAATGCCGTGGCTGTGTGTTGGCGTGTGTGTATGTCACACCAAATTTGTGGGAGCGGCGGTGCAGCGGTTAGCGCTACGCTGCGCTACGAACCCTGCATCCAGAGTTCGATTCCCGCTCACGGCCAACACCGGTGACGATTATCTGTACCGGTCCTGGGCCTCCCCTGGATCGACTCAGCCTCAAATGAGAGCACACAGTGCGGTTTGTAAACATTGGCACTAGGGAGACAAAGGCGGCCGCGAATGGAGCTGGCTACCCACCCCCTCGTGTGCCGTTCCGGCCTTCATAGGTGCTCGCTAACAGCACTTGCCCCAACAGTCTTCTAAGTCTACATGGGGGATATTTGTCTTTGTCACCAAATTTGCATAACTTTATTGACACCGTGCACAGATTTGCGGTGCGTATTACTTTCTGGAGCATCTTAGAATCCAGAGAAACACGGTATCTACATTTATCGATGTGGAAAGCAGCGTCATCCTGTTGCAATACGTTGAATGAGGAGTTGTTTTTTTGGCGCCGGGGGGAGGGGGGGGAATTTGATTTTAAGACGGAATTTGTTGCAATCATCAGATGCCGCGTTCGTGTTGAAAAGTCACTGTGCGCAGTCTGAGTGCACTTGTGTTGCGCTGGGCGGCTGCCCCCTTGATGTGGTAATAGTCAAGCAGTGGGTGTAACGATCACCCCCGCCCCCCTCCCCCCCCCCTTCATCGCGTTAAGATTCATCGCCACAATTCACCGTCACGATTGGATTCGATTTAAAAAAACACAATTACATCGCGGGGAATGTAGCAGCCTCTTGCGGCTGTACGGAGGTCGCGTGAACCAATTATATACAGCGTGTACGAATCAAAAAAAACAGTCGAGCCGCAGATCCAATGTAAATCGGCGAATCGATGCATCGTTACACCCCCTGTTAATATGCGCGTGCCCGTCACGACGACAAGCGGATGCGCATCAAAAACCAACTGAACATTTATCGTGAATTTTGCGTCGAGGTGAGTTTCCGACCCACGTGCTCTTATTTATTCTGCAATTGTGTTGCAGCCATTGGCAGTAGTAGAGAGAGAGTCCATCTTCCCTGCGGATCCCCTTGCTTGCCCCTAGTTCTAGCACTAACGCCTGATGGCGTTTATGTAAAATCACTGGGTCCCATCAGCACTTGCAGCGAACGACCGCTACCGGTTGAATTTCCCACTGCCCGTGCCTTCGTGAGTCTCTGCGCCGATTGACTGCCGGCTCCAGCGGTGAGCGAAACCCACGGCCAACGATTTGCTGATAGCTCGTGTACCAGGTGGTTTCCGCGAGGCACGTAACTCGAGTTGAGGCATCTGTCCTGCTTGAGTTCTGGGAGAAATGAGGCCGACTTCACCATCGACTCGAGTCGACTTGAGTTTGCCGGCCCCATGGAATCGATGAAACTCAGTCGCACGAGTTATCTGGAGTGTTAAAAACCCCGGCACGGACTTGTCGACAGCACGGATCATCGCGGTCAGTAACTTACCCGCCACCCACTTTGGCGAGATGACTTTTCACAGGCCGGTGTGTGGGACCCAGGTGTTTGAAATTAGCCCCCCCCCCCCCCCGCTGCCCCCCCCCATCCCCCCTCGTGTCCCTTACTCGACCCCCGCTCTCGTTTTATCGCGATATCGAGTTTGCAGTACATGCTATTGACTACCTCATCTTTAAGAGTACCGCTGTCATTGTTACGCACCGACGCGTCTTTGTGTACATATGTGTTAATTCGCACGTCCCTGTAACCCACCCGCGTTATACATTAATATCATACTATGGGTTTTTTTTTTCTCGTTGTGAATGTATAAATGTATTGCCAAGACTTGGCCTCTCTTGAGGTTTTGGGAGGAGGGGATGGGCTTGTGGGATAAAAGGGAGGGCAATAGGGTTTGGGGAGGAGGGTCACAAACAGGGTAAGATTATGGAACAAGGGGCACTCTTTGTAATGTTGTTGGTGGGGTGGGGATTGAGGTTGTGGCTGGTGGTGGCTGTGCTTTACCGTGTCCGGCGAGGTTTCTGTTGTAATCACTGCCTCTGGCGTGGCCCTAACGCGAGCACTCGGCGAGAAGAGCCTCGCGACACTGAGCGCCAGCTACGATTTTGGCCAAGTGACTTTCAAACGGAAGGCCCTATCGCTCTCAAATATGGGCGCTCTTTCCGCACGCGCCTACACGCGCGCCCACCGCACAATGCGTATACACACTCATCCTCGAGCACTCGGCCGCTCCCGTGAACTGATAGCCCAGGGGAAAGAGTGCTGCTTGTTGGGATTACGCAATCGCTCCTGTTGGCCCAATTAGCGATCAAAACCACGGGATCAAAGTGGTTCGGCAGGCAGGCAAGGAGTGGTTGTACCTTGTACCCCCCCCCATCGCCATTCAAGTGTCACGTTGAGTTGCAAAGAGATTCCCACTGCGTCCGCCTGACTGTCCGTATAATTGCACAACGCGGAAAAAATATATAATAAACGAGAATAAAAGGTGAATTGCCTTAGGCGCACATGATAGAATTACGGACAATGGTCTGGGCCTCCACGTGTAGATGAAGGATACATGAAATATGTGTTATTAGTCCATCAATCAACATTGGGGAATTTTGTCAGCAGTGTTTTCCGGCCAGCATTTGTGAAAGCAGGCAAACTCCGAACTGGTTTAGACTTCTCTGAGTCGCATCAGCAGAGCGTGGCCTGTCAAACGAACACTGCTGGGTTGCCCCGGTGTGATAGGCAAGAGCCCTTCACTGATAGCACGGGGAACGGCACTAAGGACACGTAACAAATGTTACGTGTACACATCTAAAGTAGTCGGCGTTCGGTAACAATCAACAGGTAGCCAAATGTCTACAATACATTCCAGAGTCGCTTCTGTGAAAATTATTTATTGGCGACTCTACGGCACAAAACGACAAATTAGGTCAAACTCTGCAATGAAGACTAAATGCTTATTTGAGCGTGTGCTCAACAACAATATTAACCGTAAAAATAATAATGCCCCATTATGTAGGTTATCAAAGATTAGGGCAACATTTTTCCGTAAACAATGGCAACGCCGGTGGAATGGGATGTGCAGTGGCTCACGGAGGCAAGCGCCCTCGGGCTCGTAACCGCCGCGGTGGCGGTGCACAATGTGAGCCGCGTGCGGGGGCCGCGCTTTGATGAGAAATGCCCGTGGAAACGACGCACGTGTGTGCGGGCGGTGTCAGCAACGCCACGTGAGAAAGTGGGCAGATGAAAAGCTGCGGCCAGGTCTCCTGGGCACCGCTTGCCAGCAGTCAACGTGGTCGGGGAATGGCGGAAAGTGGGGTGGGGGGCCTTTTTGTTTTGTTGTTCTCATGTTCTTTTCCTTCTTTTAACATTCCCCTCCCCCATAAAAAAAAATACATCCCGATTGTGTTTTGGGCGTCAAGCCGTGAAAGCGGATATATTGCGTTTGCATCGCTTCGTGTTGGGATATGGCCCCCGCAGAAGTGGGTTTCACAGAGCTACTTCTTGGGATGCCATTCGAGTGGCCCCCTGGTCCAAAGGGTAGAGGGCCGCAGTTTCTCAGCCGCTCTGCATGTGTCGGTCAAACCGATATTTAATTTATCGGAGCTGGTATTTATCCAAGTGACGCGCAGAGCAAATGTAATGTCACGGTGTTTGTTTTGTGTGCAGTCATGTGTAACTAGGCTGAGATCAGCTACTCACTATTCTTGAGTACTTGGTGTACGATCTGATGGTGGTCCCCTGCATTCGAACTCATGATCTCAGCGATGCCAGCTCAACGCTCTGACCTCTAAGCCACCCGGCCACCACTTTCTTTTTACGTTTTATCTGAATTGTCCGACAGGAAGCAGGCCAGATTGTGCTGGTAATCATTGCCATGGTAGCCCATATACTTGCAGGTAGAATGAGATGTTTTGATTTTTTTTTAACTGTTGCATCATTTGTGTAGTCTGATGCATATCAACCGAAGGTCAAGAGGTCGTGATGATGGCCAATGCCGTTGATGCCACCGCACCTCGCCATCACTTCTTTCCCTCTGCTAGATCTCATAGTTGTTGTAAAATCACCACCCGAACGTAAAGATCTGTTCTAACGGTATCCCACTGTGGCATGCCATGGTATGGCATGGTGTGGTATACTACACCATAACAATGGGAAGGTGCCTACATTGCTCAAGGAAGCTTGGCTGCTAAGTTCACACCATGTTTTGAAAGTGTTGATACTGACCGGTGCGATGTGCATTGGTGTAAGTATCGGTGTGAGTAGCAGCTGCGTGGGATTTGTAGCTATCTGCGTGAATATTATCCTAACATGCACACCCTCTCATTAGTCGCACACATGTTTTTTACACACACACACACGTGTACATTAAATAGTGGGCTTATTAGGCTTGAATCTAGAAACTGCAGCTTTTGTGACACTCGAAATGCAACCTGCCGCTCGGTGTGCACGATGTATCCAGTGAGTGTGGCCAATGCAGTATTTGTTGGGTGGAATGACCCCACCGTGGCCCTACATAGTTTCACGAGCTATCCAGGGGTATGGCTGTGCCGTGAGCGTGACGATTCTCGGTGTCCGTACTCGTGACCCGTGCTCTGTGACTTTCCTCCCGCCGACGAGAACTCCATTTGTCGACTCCATCCGTGTCACCAGGGCCGTCCGTAGGGATAGTGGCGGGGGGGGGGGGTGCGGGGCTCGGGGCGAACCCCACTTTGTGCTCCCCGCCCCCCCCCCCCCCTCAAGTGCTGGGCCCGGGGCAGTCGCCCCGATTCTCCGTACCCTAAGGACGGCCTTGCATGTCACGGTGTTAGGGGTTGACAATTGGCACTCGCCACACTGCGAAACCTTCCACTTTCCCCAAGGCCACCCCACCACCACCACCACGGCTGTGATGCCCCCTTGCTCCTTTAACGGCCCTCTCCTCCTGCCTCCGCCTAAAGAGCCCGCGAATGTTATTTGCCGAGCCCTTCACGGCTCTCTTTCTCGTCTCCTTGTTTCCTGAGCTGCTGCTGCTGCGCTTTCCTACCCCTCCCTGCCCTTCCACTATTCAAACTCTCCATCCAGGCTCGTCAGCCTAATCCCACTCTTGTGAATGTCGCCTAACCCCCCCCCCACCCCCACCACAGTAAACACTTTTTGATTTCCAGCCCCCAGCTCTCACAAGTGGTTACCTTGCCACCTGAGCTGTGAGCAAGCGTGAGTGTCTTGATTCATGATTCAGGCAGGCCGGGAGCCCCATTGAGACTTCCAAGTAAAAAAAAAATGCAATGGAGAACCGGGTTACAAAATGCGAATGGGAAAGGAGATGCCTGGCGAAACAGGAATTGGTGCGGTTATTGGAACAAACAACAATAACAATGTCAAAGTAATCCCGTGCAACTAAAGGAGACGTGAGCCGAACATGTTGTTACACAAGTCGGCAACGTGATCAGCCGAATACAAACTATGTCAGGCACGAGGCAATGATGATCAAAATGCATTTACACGTGGAATGTCCGAGCCTGGTGCAACCCACCTATTCAATTTAAGGGTGATCTCGTGACACCGGTAGTGACGTTACATGGGGAGCGGTGGCGCAGCGGTTAGCTCATTGCACTACGAACCCGGAGACCCGAGTTCGATTCCCGCTCGTGGCCAAAACCAGTGACGATTATCTGAACAGTTCCTGGCCCTCCCCTAGGTTACCTTAGCCTTAAATGAGTACCTGGTGTCTTGTGTAAACATCGCTACTGGGGAGACAAAGGCGATCGGGCGTGGTGCTCGCCACCCACCCCCTCGTGTGCCACAGTGCCGGCCTTCATAGGTGCTCGCTAACAGCACTTGCCCCAACAGTCTGCGGCAGGCCATACGGCACGGGCCCTGGTGCCAAAGGAATCCCGTGGGCCCCTGCGCGGGTGCACCGCCTGCACACTCGACGGCTGCACAACTGCGTGACTCAATTGAACTAACATTCTCAGCAAATTTCGATTTAAAGCTTTCGTGACTGCAGGGATTCATCTTCTTGGTTCTTTCGGTAAAGTCACGTAGAATGGAAATAATAAAATAAAATAAATAAAACATAATAAAATGATTCTCACATACACTTCAGTGTGAAAAATAAGTGTATGTGAGAATTATTTTATTATGTTTTATTATTTTATTATTTCCATTCTACGTGACTTTACCGAAAGAACCAAGAAGATTGTCAGCAAACACGAAAATAAAATTAACAGTAGAGTTATTACCTTCCTGGTTAACAACCTTTCCTCAATCAATAGCGGCACCTGCCAATGACTTAACTCCGCTCCCGGACCACACAGGCGCACTGCTGCTAATATATCGTACCCCGTGTACTTTCTTGTTTGTGTCCGCTCGAGGAGGTGAATTTTAACGCACCGCTAATGATTGTGACGCAGCAGGTAGCCCGCGCGTGCTGTCCCTGCTGATGCGCGTTCGTCGCCCTCTGACGCCCCGTGAATTGCTGCGTCCGCGAGACTTTCGTTTCGTTTCGAGCCGAGCAAATGCTTCGGATTTTTTTCGTTGTTTTGGTTTTTTTGTTGGCGCGTGAGCTCCCCCCCGGGCGGCACCTCCCCCCTCGTCCCCACCCCCACCCCCCAACACCCTTTATGATGTGATGTGTGCAATACCTATATTACAAATGTACATTCAATGTTGCCATGTGTGTTCGTCGAGCTTACATTGGCTGGTTAAATAAATAAATAAACAAGCAAAGTCCCGATGTTATATGTCCATGTACGTAAGGTGTTGTTGTAATTATTTTGTACGGTATATATATATTTTTTGTTATCGTCGTTATAAATATTTCGGATTTTATTTCAGATAGCTCAATAAAAGTTCACATTTAGCCGGTCGCTCAGTCATGTGCATAGTACCTGCATTTAAATCGAGAATACAGTACTTCTAATAAATTATATAAGTTATATTGCTGGTGCCTGGTAGGACTCTTTGTACTATTGTGTTCCTTGTTTCTGCATCGCCACCCCATCGCATGCGTCTTGTACAATTAAAGGGACAAATATAAACACATAGCCCACGGTGACCGCATGTCTGCCAATTATTCACAAAAAATGCTAACATCCAGTTGTTTATAGAAGGAAAAATGATGGTTAAGGGAATGAGTCACAGCTTCAGTTACATTGGGCGCGTGCAATCATTTCTCTTAATCTTCTTGGGCTACGCATAACAGAGGAGACAACTTACGGGATATCAAGATGCTACAATGTGGCCTGGCCATTGCAGCGATGAAATGTCACCTCCTCCGTCATATGCGTGGTGTTTCCTCCGGGAACGCTGGCTTGCTCCTCATCCTCCTCCTTTATCATCCCACAAAAAAAGTCAAACACTCGTTCATGGAATAGCCAAACATCCAAATGCAAGACGCTGCTGAGAATGAGTCTTGAGACTCGGTGAGACCTTCCTGGGAAACTAATCGGTTTATTTTATTTCATGGAAATCCTGATTGCGATGTTGGGCCAATCACTTTTTTTATACATCTACTGTGCCAATATCGAAAACCAGTGCTCTTGATATTGTGTGTGTGTAATGACCGAGGCAACAGACCGCTTACCTTACATGGTGCACGTGCAAACGGGCAGCCAGGAAGTCAATCAAGGCCTCTGATTGGTGCAGGGAGGCCTCAAAGACGATTGATTAAGATAAGAGACTCATAAGGCATTGGAGGAGAAATTCAAACGTCAAGGCGGAGGAAACGAAGGTTGATCGAGAGAGGGCCGCTTGAGAGCCTTTGGATAAGGAGGATGAGGATTGGCTGGGGGGAGATAGGTCGGGAAAAGATTCAGGAAAGAGGCCTCGGGGGGGTGAGGGTGTACCTGGGGAATCACAAGAAACGGGGACGCTGGAGAGGGGATAGAGTCTGGACCTGCAACTAGGAAGCTCATGACCTTGCTCGTGCCACAATAAGGGCTCTTGGTAAACTAAATATCGTGTGCCGGACGTCATTACATGTGAAAAAACACACACCATACCGTACACATACATATTCTTAGGTTTTTTCGGTAAAGTCACTTAGGTAAAAAATTAAAATTAATAAAAGTTAAATAAAATAAAAATCACGACGTTTCGGAAGCAACACAAGCTTCTGTCTTCAGGTGAAACCGTACAATTCCTTGCACAGAAAGACTGTGCACGTATTAAATATATATACGTGTTTCTGGGAAGTAAAAATACGGACAGTCCTCGACTTGCGAACGAGTTACATTCATGAGGCTCGTTCGTAAGTCGATTTGTACGTGAGTCGGATGTGATGGGTAATTAATAAAAACATCTCATGGTAGTAAGTAAGTGCGGATGTCCGTAAGTCGGACGTTCATATCTCGGGCACTGCCGGTTACATCGAAGTCCATCAACCTTTGGGAATTCTGGATCGATGTTTTGCAGAAGAATGTTTTACGACAAAGCTGGCTAACGGAAGAGCCCAATGTGCCACGTCGTAAATTGTCTCAGCAGTTGATGGTAGGCTTATCTCGCGTGTCCCAGATAACAAACACACAGAGAGCAACACTCACGTCTTCTTTGACGCGAGACGGCAACCCACAAAAACAATAACAACAACGACGACTCTTCGACGGTCTGTACACGTTGACCACATTGGGCGTGTGGCTTTTTTTTGCCGAAACCCAACGTCGTGAACGTCGTCAACGTCGTCAACGCTGTCTTCACGTTACTCGCACCATACACGTGAGAGGCCGTCCACGTTTCGGTTGACGCGCTCGTAATGATGATCCATCCCACCCCTCTTTGGCTGGCTCTTTTGGTCCTTAAGAGCACCGTACCTTCGCACGGGGATTTACACGCGCCGTGCTTTGAATGAAAACACATTAACAACGAATCTACGAACCCCCCCCCGAGCTAAGAGGAACACAATGGTGTGGGGATATTTAACGGCCTAGGGAGGTGCATTTCAACTGGCCCACTGACATCGAGCAGCGATGAGCGCACGAGTCGTACGTCGTGCAAAGGGTGAGGTCCAATTTTGCGCGCACGCCCCTTGGAGGAGCGAGGCCCCCCCCCTCGCCTCGTGAAGCGCGCAGTGCCCGATCTTGTTGTCGCCACGGAGGCTTCGGATTCCGTGACGCAAACTTGCGGTAAGTAAAGTGCCGCACGTTGCACACAAAGGAATGGGTTTCTGAGAAAGGTGGTATGGACATTTTCCATTGTCTTATTGTGCCAGCCAATACGCATATGTGTTCTGGTCAAATTCAATAACACGCGTATTCATTGTCCTATACGGAACTTAAACACCCAGGGACTCGTGTGGGGTAAGGCTTGCTCGGGATGATTACGCACGAACCAACATAATCCTATGGTAGTAATAATAATACTGTACTCTAATTTCGCTTTCCTGGATCGTTCGGTAAAGTCACGTAGAAGGGAAATAATAAAATAGTAAAACTAAAACAATACAATTCTCACGACGTTTCGGCCACAACACAAGCAGCCGTCCTCAGGTGAAGAACAGAACTGACTGCGACCGAGCTTGTGTTGTGGCCGAAACGTCGTGAGAATTTTATTGTTTTATTTTTATTATTTTATTATTTCCCTTCTACGTTACTTTACCGAAAGATCCAAGAATATGAATCCCTGCAATCACGAAAGCTTCAAATGAAAACTATCCATGTGTTTTTCTTTAGATTGAGAACCAAAGGGGTGCCAAGGCTGCAGTAAAGGTTAAGAAGCACTGCGTGTGAGGATGTAATAAGTGGTGATTGCTGCAAGGTGTGCAGATGCGTTCAATTAAACTGTTGTTGTCTTCGCTATTTACCTCCATTATGTTAGTAGGGTACCTACAATCTGTTGACCTTGCATATACTATATATGCCCAACATCGTCGTTCTAAAGGTTGGGCGTGATCCATCAACCTCACCTTAAGCCCCACACCGAGACAAAATGATCAAGCACTTTTAAATCACCGAACAATGGACGGGTAAAGTCACCAAACCAATCTATACAAACACTACCGAGCGCCTTTCAATGCCAGTCATCGTTGATCCACGGCAGTCCCCCACTCCCCTGCTACCCTCCCCCCCATCACCAATTAAAGCGCCATCCAACTGCAAATTGATGATGTATGATGATTATGTATGCATGTTGAACTTCTTTCGCAGCGTACGTAGCCAACCCTGCTCATCGGAGGTGCGGTGAAGGACAGCAAACTTCGCACATCCAATCTGCAAATACTTTTAGGGGACACTCAAACCCCCCCCCACCCCCCGCGACATTCGCCTGGTTTCCAAACGACATTGAGCTTGATCATTGTTTTTTTTACTCTTTAATCTGGCAACAAAACTGACACCTTTTTTTACAAGGAGTCATGTTTGCATAGACCACAATACCTGCAGTCGTAATGCAAAAAAAAACATAACTCTGATAATGTATGCACTGTCCTTGAAGTTGATTGGTCCACACCCGAGACAGCTTTCTTTAGAGCCTCGTCTCACATGGTGTTGGACCAGATGACGCCAATAGGCGCACTTAAAAAAAGGTGTCAGTTTTGTTGCCAGATAAAAGGGTAAAAAAACAATTATCATATTTTTCTACTGGCAAATGAGGTTCCAATGGTGACATTGAGCTTGGCTGCACACCTCAGAAGTCACGGCGATTATTTGTGTGTGAACTACTTGTGCGCATTATAAATTGCCATTGTTGTCATTATGCAACAACAACAACCACAAACAACATCCCCACACCGTACAACGCAACAATGTGCTTGGCTTTGCACTTCCATCGATGGACTAAAGCATGACAAATATGTATAGAGTCGGGTCATGAACACGTTCATCACAACAAGAAAACACTTTACACTTTCCCTCCTCAAGTAAATGCAGCAAAGCAGCAATATCCAATATCACAGTGATCCATTTGCAACAAATCAAGTTCACCCCGTGGATTAGAGAGCTGAGGATGGACCGAAATATTCGGCTCCTGCATAGATATCTGTTCGTTTAACACCAAGTCCTTTATTTATAACCGATTAGGAATCCAACGAGACTATAAGTCAATTTTTTTATGGTCAACTGCATTAGAAGCAAGTAAAGCGTTATAAAAAAATAAACAGCCTTCTGTCAATCCACCGCTGGATGAAGGCCTCGCCACACAATGTCAGCCAAGGGCGGTGTTGTCCATGTCTTATCATGCCGGTCCGTCTGGATTGGTAAAAGTAGTAGCGTGTTGGTGCCCAAGGATTTGTTCTGATTTCGCTCGTTACTGGTGTGAGCCACGATCAGGAATCCAACTTAGATTGCGCCAGGTTCAGCGAAAAAGTGCGCAAAGCATTGCAGCACCACTCGATATCATAAACAAAAAATACACATAATAAAAAAAACATAACGTACAACGGTACTAAATAATTCGTTCTATTTTGTTTTAATTATACACGCAGCATTCGACCATATTTTTTTTTTAAATGTAAACCTCAGAAATAAAGGCAGTTGTTGTAAGGCAGTAGTTGAGTACGGACGTGACCGGCTTTGTTTGGTTAATTTATTTCTACAACACTAATGGGCATGTGGCTACCGTGTGCCTTGCAGTTGGAATTACGCGCGCGTACACACACGGACAGAGAGAGAGAGAGAGCCCGCGTTCCTTTGTAGACACAAAAACACGTGGGGGGGGAGGGCACTGTTCATGAAGCCCAGAACTCGGCCCATTGGAGGGAACACGTTGGAGGGGACACGCGTCAGTCATTGTAGCGCAAGGTGGGCGTTTCATGCGCCTAGCTCCTTGAGAGCCGGTGGATGGGAATTGTGTTTTTGTCTTTTTCAACACGTGTTGTACACATGGGCCGATGCCTTGAGAGGGCACTTGCATGTCAGCAACCGCACGGACAAGCTGCATGTGTGGATGTTGAACTTATTTCGCAGCGTACGTAGTCAAACCGTGCTAATCGGACGTGCGGGGGAAGGACAATAAACTGAACCTGTGCATGAACCTATTGCAGTAATGCACCCTATTGTACAGGATGAAGTTGTGCTTAGCCAGAGACAGAAAGACGGCATATCGTGGACATTTAGCGTGAGACTCGCATGGTACGCGTTAGAAAGGATGTCCACCGGAGATGGAACGATGAAATGGGCAGGTGCAAGGTGGAGTGTTACATCACAGAGCCGTGATAGATGGTGCCGACTTGGGGAGGCATTTATCCAGCAGCGGATCGATCAAGACTGGTAATTATGATAATGAGTGTGAGGATCAGAGTGTGTTTCTACTCATCTATGGGGACGGAAAAAAATCGAAGGCAATAGGGCAAGAGGAAGACGAAGACGGACTTCGTGGTGGTGAGGTGACATTCAGGAGTGGACCCAGCTCAGCACGGGGAGCACCATGGGTTTATCTGCCGAGAGGTCGTGCCGGGATAAATTGACCATCGACCTGCGAATCCAGAGCTCACCCCGATGGTCGGATAGACGGACAGAGCGTTTATTCCTCTCAATAATCGTCTGCAAGTCGTTAGAATAGGGAAAACGTTCCTGCACTCAAGGGCTCATTTGCTTCTGACCCAAGTCCTACCTATCTCTCTCGCTCTGTTCATTGTACAAGGACTTCGTGTAGCTCAAACCAGACACTGTCGCCTCATTCATTTGCTTACTGGGAGGGGATCACGTTCGAAACTTGATGTAGTAATACGCAGTCATCACCTCCCTTCAATAAGGTCAACCTCACCTTATAACTCCTGTGGCAGGGCTGTCTAAACTACAGACCATGGGCCAAATATAGCCCAGCAGATAACCTAATCCGAACCGCAGCACAGATAAAATGTCCTCTGGATACTCCGGCTTCATCTCACATGAGATTAAACACTCATGAATAGAATTGGCCAAACGGACCAATGCAGGACCCTCCTGAATTCGAGCCTTCAGATTCTCTGACGCTTTCCAGGACCAATGCTTTGCTGTGGCCAAGTGGCTCACAGCTGATTTGGGGGCGGGGTGGGCGGGTAGATAAAATAGTACCGCTTTGTGGGTAAGTCAACACGAGGTCTGCTTCATGGAGGGGCTCACCACTGTCGTGACGATGCAAAATTCCACCACCGACTCAGGGCTGGAAGACAGGAAATGAGCACCGCCTCGACGCTCCTTTGAGAAAGAAATCACTTTGCGGTGAATTGACGTTTTGCACTGCACGTGGCACAATGCAAGGTAGCAAGAGCAGCAGTGTGGCGGTTAGCACGTTGCGCTTTGAACCCGGCGGAACCGAGTTCGCATTCCCGCTCACGGCCACCAACACCAGTGACGATTATCTGAACCGATCCTGGGCCTCCCCTAGATCGACTCAGCCTCAAACGAGTACCCAGTGCGGTGTGTAAACATCGCCACTAGGAAGACAAAGGCGGTCGGGCGTGGTGCTGGCCACTCGCCTCCTCGTGCGCTGTACCGGCCTTCATAAGTGCTCGCTAACAGCGCTTGCCCCAACAGATGATGCTGATGGTGGTGTCAGTCGTAACTTGTAAATTGGGTAACGAGTTATAAGCGGAAGCCTCTGTTAATTATCCGCTTGTTCGTTGCACTGCTCAGATGTGAGACCCCGCGAAATGCGCTGCAGCCTTCACGTGCCAACTATAGGTCGCCTAATTCCCACGTCGTTTGATGCGATGAGCGACCCGCATGTTGTGCCATGGGCAAAGTCGGCTGGCGATCGAAATTTTTGCCACCACCTCCACCCTTTTGTCTCATTGATCCCAAAACAAAAATGCAAACGCCCCACTGCCACTAAGACTTCCTGTCCACTGCACGACCCCATGTGAGGACTGCAGTCTGAAATGAAAGTTGTCTCGATCCTAGTCACTTGCGATTCAACACAGCAGGCATCATCCCCTACTGCCAGACGCATGTCCACGAGTCGTAAAGTAGGCCCAAGGGCCGAGTCACTTTGTGCCCTCAGTGGGGCAGTTGCCACTGGGAGTGCCCTTTCAAATGTTCGAGGTAACGTGTGATGTAAGGGGCCGTCCATAAATGACGTCACGCATCTAGGGGAGGGGGGTCAGACGTTTGTGAGAAATGTGACGTCACATAAAAATGCGCAACTTTAAATAAATATAGACAACACGTTCTACTTAATTAAATAGACTTTTTAAGAAATGTTTTCTCCTATAACAATTGGAGTGCAGCACCACATTAAATACGCACTACAATGACAATAGCTTAAAGCGATTTGTAGCATTTTTTATATTTTTTTGGGGGGGTGGGGGGGGCAGAGCTTTTTGACGTCATATGTGAAGGGGGGTTTGACTTTTTGTGACGCCGTGCGACGATGGGGGGGGGGGGGGTCAAAAATCGTCCAAAATCGCGTGACGTCATTTATGGACGGCCCCTAAGTCGCGTGTAAATAATTCGTGAGACGCGTCGGTGTCGAGGAGAGTTGTTCATCAAAACAAACATTCGTGGTCATTGTTATTGAGCACACGTCGTGGAAGGGGCTCGCATATCCGACCGTCACATATCCGCCCCCGCCTCATTAGCTGTCCACACGTGCGCGCGGTGTAGCTGTCATCGTATGGGGATCAGTTCAACACGTAGTAGCAGGCTTTCGCTACCAATATTATTTATAATAAAGGTTTGTGGATTAGATCGTGTAAGTATAAATGTGTCATAACCCTCCACCACCCGACACAGCCAGTAAGGGTTGTCACGTAAAAAAAGCGACGAAATAACATTTCAAATAAATGTTGTGGATTTACTCTCCAACACACCGGTGGGCTAAAGTAGTAAACAATTTGGCGCGTTGTTTACGTGGCAAACCTTACTGACTGTGTCGGGTGGTGGAGGGTTATGACACATTTATACTTACGCGATCTAACCCCAAATCATTTCTTGTGAATCATATATGGATGTTCATAATTCCGACCTTTTTCACACATATCCGCCGGTACCTCCGTTTCCCATCAACTGCAATATCCGCCAACATTGCCCGGCACCGTGTGGGAAGGGCAGGTGCCCGACCGCCTCGTGCCAGGACAACGCGGAGTTGAACGCCACAGATCCCCTCGGCGTACGCGCATGCGGGAAATGCCCCCCCCCCCACCCCCCAGCCAGCCCCACCCCCCGTACCCCACGCACCCCTTTCACGAACTTACTCGGCCTCGACAAACTTTCT
Organism: Lampetra fluviatilis; assembly: GCF_964198595.1. NCBI lineage: Eukaryota > Metazoa > Chordata > Hyperoartia > Petromyzontiformes > Petromyzontidae > Lampetra > Lampetra fluviatilis. The sequence continues at coordinate 3,198,566 of NC_136278.1, read as the reverse complement.
TGAGCTGCTAACTTGGCTCGGGTCTTGGAGTTTCCCCCAAATTCCAGCGCAGGCTTTAGACGAGCGGGTGAATTCGCCCTCCAGTCCTCCATTGGCGCCCCGTGATCTATCTATCCCATTGCAGGCTACGGTTCGCTGCCGTGGAATATTGAGACATTGTGAGATCGTCAGTGTCAGTGTGGTATATGCAACGTATTTGTTTCGACATACCTTTGCATTTACACGTACAGACCCACATAAATCCAACTCGAATTGTTTATGGGCGCGTACGCCGTTCAGGTTTATTTTTGTTTAAGTAGCTGCGCAATCATACGGTGTTTATTTCTGCTCCGTTAGCATTCAAAAATTGTTCCGTTGCCTTCTGTGCTGAACGAAAATAAATCAGGGCCCACGGGATGCATGCGCCGCATTGGCAAGTGTCATATGATGAACGTGCAGTACCTTGGCCTAAAGGGGATCACGTGGACAATCTATAACCCAGGCCGGGTCAGAAGTCCAACTCGGAGACACCATTCGTTACGGGTTAGAGCTTTTGCACGCCACGCGCTGCTCCTTTAAATTCCAGACTTGCTGGACCACTGAATTTTTCTTTTTTTGGGCCCGGCTACGTGGAGCCAAACCCATCACAATGGCACCGTTAAGGCCAACGTTTTCGCGAGTTTTAATAACAATATTTAACAAAACGCCGCTGCTGCCCCGATCACACGTGCGAGTAATTTGCTCAGCGCCCAATCAATCACCCAACCGGAGCGCCCGAGCGCACTGCCCAGCCACCGCAGTAGGAACGACTTGGAAAACAGGACTTTTAGAATTTCTCGCGGTCATCGTGGACTCGCGGGATCGAATTTCAGCCGTGCAGGTGCGAACCTCTTTCCTCCAGTCAACAAAACTTTGGCCGCGAGATCTAAACATTAATTTTGTTTCTGTTGTGGACCAGTCAGTTTCAAGGACAATGCAAATATTATCAGAGTATGTTTTTTTTGGTTTGCATTCGGACCACAAGCATTGTGGTTAATGCAGACATGATTCCTTGTAAAAAGTTTCAGTTTGGTGTTTTAACATCTTAACACCTGTTTTGTTGTAAAAAAAAAAGGGAAAACCTATTGTCATTAATTTCGTTATGTAATAATGAGACCCGTTTTTGCCGATAGTGGATATTTTTCACGTAACATCCTCGCTTTCTCGCACTCTCACCCAAGACAGACTTCTCTTGCTGGCCCTCCCTGTTTTATTTTTTGCCTGGAGGGTTTCGTTGATACAATTGCCTTTTTTTTGCAAGCACCTATTAAGGCCAGAACAAGGAAAATGTTTCCACAACTATCTCTACGCCTGGACAATAACGCTTTCGTCTAGCGCGCCAAGTATTTGTTTTAATCCATATAAGTCAAAGCACATTCCTGCTCAGTAGTGCTTCTCTTATGGATAGGGTCGCTCCTGCTGGAAAAATATATATATTTATAATGTGGCATTTCCATCACGAAGCGGTGGAGTTTGGAGGGGGGATACGGGGGCAACACCCCTCCCCATCCCCCAAACTGGGCACCTTTATTAATTTCTTTTCAGTAGTCTACAATTAAGATTTAAAAAATACATAAATGTAATGCACCCGCGATTCCCAATGTGAAGGAAACATGCGAACCCATGCCCCCACCACCACCACCCCCGAAATATAGAAGTCAAACTCCGCCTATGGCTATACTGCAGCAGGTCGAAAGGCAAAGATTGGGTGAATCGTGCAAGATATTTTTAGTGAAACTCCCAAAAAAAAAAACCCTGCTGGGCTATGAGGTGGCCAGGAGATGGCCGTACAGCAAGTAGGTTCCCGGTACACCCTCGTATTCGTGAGTAGACACGACTCCTGTTCCCTCCCACATGCAAACACCCCCAACGCTCCCACCACCCCCACACCCCTCGCCCCAATAGAAAACGTTTGGGCCAAACATCTCAATGCAGGCTCACGCTTTAAAACAACAACAACAACAAAAACGCGTGCTGAGCATCGATAAGGTTTTCCTGTCAACAATTAAAATGTAATTGTGACACCACTCTTAAAACGAGAGCACCACCAACACGCATTATATTTACAGTAAACATATTTACATATACAGTAATGTACATAACGAGGCTGTTTATCGTTTTTAACACGCGCGCAGTGCATAACGAGATAGGACGCGTTCCGCATTATGCCTAACCTCATCAGCTCTCGGAATCCTAAGCAGGCTTGAGCCTGGATAGTGCTTCAATGGATGACCACCGTTAATATGAGCTGGTTATTCCGTGGTTGCGTGGATTTTTCTCCGGGTCCTCCGGTTTTCCCCCCTCCACATTTAGAATCAACATCACGCGTTTAGAGTCTTTGGCTGCTCTAAGCTTCCACATCATGTGCCACGTCGCTGAGCTATCATTTGTGGCCAGGTCGCTTCTGAAAAATATCTAAAAATCAATGGGCCTTACCTGGTACACGTTTAGTTTCAATGTCTTAGTAAATAAATACAGTACAATAAATAAGACATGTGAAAAAAATAAGAATCAGTGTTACCCTTTTTGGCAATAAAACAGGTGTTAAGATCATTGGTAGCTAATTTGCCACTCTCATGATGCATTGTCTTTGAGTTGTTGTGCGCCTTTTGCCGTCATCTGGTCCAACCCTTGTGAGACTAGGCTCTAAGGAAAGCTGTCTCCGGTGTGGACCAATCAACTTCAAGGACAATGCATACATTATCAGAGTTATGTTTTTTGTTTGCATTATGACTGCAGGTATTGTGGTCTATGCAAACATGACTCCTCGTAAAAAAGGTGTCAGTTTTGTTGCCAGATGAAAGGGTAAAAAACCAATTATCAAATTATCAGGTGTTAAGATGTTCAAACACCAAATAGAAACCTCTTGCGAGGAATCAAGTCTGCATTAACCACACGTAGTTTAATTTAGTTTATAAGCAGTGTGGCCACGTGGTGCATGGGCAAGCAGCAGTGCAGCGATAACCATGTTTGTTGTACTGTGCGTCTATGCTCCCCGTCTTCACCAACCGGCGGCTGAGCAGTGTGGTGAAGTATGGGATAATAACCCACACGATACGCCCTCGTCCAGCAGTGGAGTGACAAAATGGGCTGTGCACTGCACGTACAACACAAGAGCACGTGCAGAAACAGACATTTGCACGCAAAAAAAATCACACTTAAGCCTTTTCAGGCTGTTGGGGCAAATGATGATGGGCAACACGGCGCACGGGAAGTGCCTGGCCGCCCCCAAGCCCGGCCGTATTTACACACCGCACCAGGTACTGAGTCGAGGCTGAGTCGACCTAGGGGAGGCCCAAGACAGGTTTAGCTAATCGTCACCGGTGTTGGCCGTGAGCGGGAATCGAACTCGGGTCGCCGGTTTCATCGGGACAGGCGCGCTAACCACGGGCGCCACCGCTCCCCACTCCGCTACCAACCCCGATAAGGCACACACATAAATACATACACACGAACATGCATAGCTGACATTGCGTAGTGCTGCCAGCGAGTCTGTGGACATCTAAGAAAACCCATGACCCGTTCGTGTACCCCAACCGCGTCGCCCTGTTCCCGTTATCGCCAACAGCGATCCGATTATGCAACACAAGAGTATCTGTCGGAACCATCAAAGTCATCTCCCGTGCACGGCTTTTTGAGAACGGTGCGCCCGGGGAAGAGGAGGAGGGGGGTGGGGGGCCGTGGAATGTGGGTGTCACTAACGCGCAATCACGCTTCAGGCTAAATTGGAGGCGCAACAGGCGACCGCACGAGCAAGAGAGAGATTCTGACGTCGGGTCTATCCGGGGAGGCACCAACCTAATTGGAACGCGGCAGTAGAGTGCCCGCGAAAGGCGCACGTGCCCAATCACGTGCAACACCTTCGTCAATGCGCTGCTGAATGAGGGCCTCACCTACGCCGTGGCGGGCTGTCTGGGTTATTTGACCACATCTCACCTTGCTGGAGAGTGCGGCTTGGTGAAGGCGGGAGGCATTAGACGTGAGACTTCATGGATTTTGGAGCACTTCTCTCTCTCTTTCTCTGCTGGTGGTGGTGGTCACCCGCCCGAGGTCGGCGCATGCTCAGACCTTGCTGAGCTTCCAAGATCGGATGAGATTGGTCAGATCGGGCGGTGATTTTGTCAAAGACTTATAAACAAAGCTTTATCACCTGCCTGTTGAATGTTGAGGTTACGTAAAGGATAAAGCGTTCGTCAAAAATAAAATCTGAAAGGCTTGAGCGATCCTCAAGAGCACAGAACTGAAACAACAATCACCGCCAAGATGCTGGCGACTTGCACTGGACCCTCAAGTCATCAACAGCATCACGGACACGTGCAGGTTCAGAGGAATGAGACTCGTACGATAAAACCACCATACACCTTACGCGCGCGCGCGCGTGTGTGTGTGGGTTTATAGGCCAGGCTGAAATCACGGTCCAATTATTACTAAGTTGTTGTTTCGATTTAAAGCTTTCGTGACTGCAGGGATTCATCTTCTTGGTTCTTTCGGTAAAGTCACGTAGAATGGAAATAATAAAATAATACAATTTAAACATAATAAAATAATTCTCAGGACGTTTCGGCCACAACGCAAGCAGCCGTCCTCAGGTGAAGAACAGGTCTGTCGAGAAGACAGAGTCTGTTTCAGAGTCCATTCAGACTCTGTCTTCTCGACAGACCTGTTCTTCACCTGAAGACGGCTGCTTGCGTTGTGGCCGAAACGTGGTGAGAATTATTTTATTATGTTTTATTTTTATTATTTTATTATTTCCATTCTACGTGACTTTGCCGAAAGAACCAAGAAGATAAGTTGTTGTTATGAAGGAATGGTGACCATGCACGGCTACTAATGGATGACAGCAACTCATCGCATCGCACGACGGTGAAAAACAGCGGTAGCTTGGGGAGGTCCTCATCCAGCAGTGGAGAGATCACGGCTGATGACGATGAAACTGCTGACAGGCAATGCATCCCATAAGCTTTTTTGAAAAACATCTTTTTTTTATTGCATACATTTGATAATGTCATCAGGATGACCGCTTGAATTTCGATCGAAACGTCGTAGTTTTTTTGTTAGTTTTTGTTATTTTCTTTCAACCTAGCAACGTGACTTTACCGAAAGACCCAAAGAATATGAATTCCTGCAGTCACGAAAGCTTTAAGTCAAAATTGAAACATTTTATTGTTACTTTATTCTTTTATTCATTTTAATTATTTTATATTTATTTAGTATGCATTAACATTTTCATTAATATAGTATTAATTCTCATTATTTTAGTATTGTGTTGCCTCAATTTACATAAAGTGGAGAACGAGCCCAAAGAGAGCCGCCAAAGTCATCACATCCATGGGCATGCAATTTATAAGCATTTGCACAAAGTGTGTATATATTTGTTCTATTTTTTTTTGTTTTCTACCTACGTGACTTTACCGAAAGAACCTAAGAGTATGTCTATATATTATACACACAGTATACATCTCAGCGGTACGCGCTAGTCCAATCAAGGGGGTTAATGAGCTCTGTAATTATCGAGGCGAACCTGGCGACGGGAGCGATGCTGATGTGATTAATCGAAAGCACGTTATCCATTTAAATATCGCACCGTGTAAACAGAGTCTCTGAAGCTCCAAAAAATGTTTACAGAGAAGAGAGCAGTTTATTTATCTCTCCCTCTCTCTCCCGCACCAATTAGTAATGGGATATATTATACATTTTTGCACACGACGCATGTTGCAGTTTGGCTAAATACGTTTACAGAGAAGCGAATGAATGGAGTAATGTACTTATTTATCAAGGTGTAATTTTTAACCGAATTGTCGGTTCATTTCTGTTACGACTCAAGACGACCCTGGGGGATTTAGTGAGAGGAAAAAACGCGTTACGTTTAGAGAGCCAAGCATATAAGGTAACCGACCTGGTGCAATCAAATACATCCTAATGTGACACATATCCATTACGCTGTCAATCTGGCGGTATTGGCAATAACACCCAACAGTTGGTCTCTGGCCGATGAGGACACTACAATGCACTCCCATCGTGTGTTTGTTGTGGTTAATGTTGAACCGTTCTGACCCCGTGCCCCTCCTGGACATCTGTGAAAAAGAGCTGCATAGCTCATCGGATTCCTCCAGTACAAATAAATATTCTCATTCTGAAAAATAGAAACTCTGATTATGAAAAGCAGCTTCACATGAGCCAGTTGACTATTCTTATTTTATTTCTTCCTCCATCAAACCGCGTCCGGTTCTCAGCTCGAGACAGGGCGTGCGACCTCTCCTTGTGCCGTAATAATCCGGGGTCCGTGATGCATCACGGGATGGATGAAGAAGCCCAAATTAGACGCACGCGCGCCTGAATTTGCATGAGCTCCTCGTGTGCATGGCAAAGCCACGCGCACACAATCTCCGCCACAGCCACCGAGGCTTTGCGTCAAAGCCCCCCCCCCCCCTCAGCGTCAACCTTCGCTCGGTGGGCGGTCGCTCATTCTCCTCTGATGTTCCCGTTGTCACAAAATCCCTTTCCCCAGTCGTCTGTGCTATCGACTCCCTGCCTGCCCCCTGTTCAAATGCAGGCTCAAGGATGCCCTCCGTTTCCGTCCTCAGATGTGTCGCGTTTAGATGTTAAATATATCCTAATTCTGTTGTATTGTCATAACACGCATAGGTAAAAAAAGTACAGTATATTGAAGTGACTTTGTTAGTAGTTCTGTAATGTAATTTCACAAGGCCCTTCTTTGACAAACGGTGGTTAACTGCGCTACGCAAGATCGCTGAAAGCAAACGCATTTGCCTGTAGAATCATTGAGAGGGGAAAAGGAAAAAAAACTAATCTATTAATGGAACAATAGACCAAGTGTGGCAGTCTGCGAAATTTCACATTCACACAGCACCTCTCCGTCTTAACTTAACCAGCAATCCTTGCACCGAGATATTACGTAACGTTGAGCGCAAACTATGACGCGACATCACGTGCACGGGCGCAGTCGAAATAACAAACCCCGAATGTAATGATGCTGACAAAGCAGTCTCGACGTTAAGGGTGAAATGTATTGAAGGGCTATTAATGGCGTTTAATAAATTGCGGTTCCGGCCAACTTCATTCATGCGAGCCACGCAATGCGTATTGATTTGGCACTAAATTTGTGGCTTCCATCGGCCGATACATATCTAGCTCACGTCTTTACTTACTTAATTAGCATTGCATGGACTGTATAAATGTTCATATATGAGAAATGGTAAGTGGGGTTATTTATGAGATAGAATAACTTAACATTTTGGCAAGTCAAGATATAAATGGATTTTTTTAGGCGTTCGTAAAGGTCCCATATATACATATATTGATTTGGTCTGTAAAACATGGGATATTTTCTTCTGGCGTAGGGCTACATTTTAAAACAGTCCAAAAGCAAGCTGTAAACGTAGGTCATATTTATAGAGACAATTGGACTTCCATTATTACACCAAATGATCTTTTTTGGGCAGTACGTTAGGGAAAACGATCAAATAGAAATGCATCACCGCCATCACCATAAACAAACTCTATCTTATAGCTGGAAAAATATATATGCAAAGCTTAAGTTGAATCTTCTGCAAAAGGGGAATAACTCAGATAATAGTTGTGGCTCAAATAAGGAGAGATAATTTTATACTGTTTGGTGTCTCGGCAAAGATAATGCCATTTTGTAAAAGCAGCCGGTAGATTTAGTGTTTTATGTTCACAAACATTTAACAGCAGACGTTTTCCAAAGAAAGATAAACATGGAATATTCATTATCAACATGCCATCACCATCCCTCATGGACCTACGATGCGACGATACATTAAACCAAAAGACAATATGTGAGTTAAAACATATACATGTTAGAAAAATATACCGATATAAATCTGCAAGACCCCCATGTTATGCAATATGAGAGGTAGACCATTGGTATTAGCAATGGCTCACATGTATGAACGCATGGGATTCCATTCTCTAATTAAACAGGTCAACCAACCGTAATGTTGGCACTGCTTCTGTACCCATGTAGAATAGTGTTCTCATTTATAAGTATACCAATTTACCACCATTTGTTGAATCCATTGCTGGATGAAGGCATCCTCATGTCTTAAATTTGAAGCTTTCGTGACTGCAAGGATTCATATTCTTAGGTTTTGTCGGTAAAGTCACGTAGGTAAAATATTAAAATTAAAATTAATAAAAGTAAAATAAAATAAAAATCACGACGCTTCGGAGGCAACACAAGCTTCCGTCTCCACCTTTATTTTATTTTACTTTTATTAATTTTAATTTAATTTTTTTACCTACGTGACTTTACCGAAAAAACCTAATAATATACATCCCCATGTCGTTCATAGGGGTTATTTGACCATACTTCACCACGCTGTCAGTGTGGGTTGGTGAAAGAGGAGGCTCGAGGACTTGTTCAGATATCACTAACACGATCTAGAGAACATACAAATGCATAGGATCTCCCCATTGGCCGTGGTTGTGTGTGTTTTGAGGCTTAGTGGATCGACAAGTGATTGTGAAGACTTCCAGAAGGTGGGATCAAGGCTGTGATTTGGATACCGAAACAACGTCTGTCAAACAACGGCTATCAAACAACGTCTACCATCAGCAGCATGAAGACATCCTTCCACCACTTTCATCGTGAAAATGCACGCCGCGCCAAGCACGTGTTTACCCGTTAATTTTTTTAAAAAAAGTACAAACCCCTTTGTTAAATCGAAGCCGGATGGAGACCGCCGCTCAACTTTTGATCGTCGGGTTCGTTTGGTCATAGTTCGTCTCAGCTTGTCCAGCGCAGGTTGGTGAACGGAGAGATCCCCTCAAAGTCGGTCACCGGGTTCACTGCGCAGTGCGCTAAGCCACTCCCGTACCGGCTCTGCCCCGCAATCACGAACGCGTAAGTAGACATTCGTAAATATTTGGCGATTTAAACGGCCACTTGAATTCTATCGCAACCACCGTGAAAACGATTCTTGCAACGATTTTCGTGGCGATGCAGATCGTAAATTCAGCTCGGGCAACCGCGCATTCATCTACGGGGATGAACGGCGGCGAGGATGGGGAGGGCCGAAATGAAAAAAAATTAACCCGTAAAAACAAAGTTTTTCACTATAAATCCTTTATATGCGTGGCATCGGGGCGGCTAGAGTCCTCTCGTCCTCTGGCTTGAGATGGCTGCCAGCTATGGGTCAGATGATTGTCTGCCACCATTAAGCAATTGGTAATTAAATATTTTTTAAAAAAATCCCTAAACAGTGTAAAATTTTGGAATTTTTTTCACGAAAATTAATTGTCACGCACAACGAGTCTGTGTGCAAAATGTCAGCTCGATTGGATCACGGGAAGTGGGTTAAAAACGACCGAAAGATTTGCACGGTCGTAATCGCGCAAGCAAGCAAGTGAACTTAATATAAAGGATTTAAAAATATCGCGCCCGGGAAATGTTGATCGGCGCTCGGGAATTGCGAGCCCCGTGAAGAACGCCCGTTTGCAGTCTTCCCTTCGATCGCGCCTCGCTGGGGGTGGCGGTCGGGGTCGGGGGGGGGGGTATTAGCCGCCGAGTTCGTTTCCGCGACAGTTTGGGTCTGCGCGGACCGAGGGGGCTGGTGGAGATTAAAATGAATAAAAGGGTTTCCCGAGGAATCATTCTCACCTTTGCGCTGCGATTGCACTGTGTAACGAGTTGGCTAACGTATTCAATGTTTGATGTGTCCTGGTGGGAAAGCGTCATCACAACCACTGCGTTGCTGCTTGAATGTTTCGCATGTATGTACGTTGAACTTCTTTCGCACTGTACGTAGCCAACCGTGCTACGTATGGCGTTGATAACAACCGATATCATTAGAATGTTGGTTATTATCAGGGCTTAATTTCCCCCTGAATATTCTCGAAGGCGCTGGTGGGCTTGCGGTAGGTGGCGCATGCCGAGTCGATGCAGCCACAGAGGAGGAGAGAGCGAGAGATGCGGTGTGGTGTCCTGCGAGGCGGAGTTGTTACGCCGAGACGGGAACGACACTGAGAGACGGAAATAGAAACGCGTCGACGAGAAAACGAGCGCAAGCCAGGGGACACCGCACTGGCTGCTGGGAAAAGTAAGTGGGCTCGAGCAGGGCAACATTTTCTTGAATTGTGGGATGGTCAGGGTTGACCGAGCCGAATTTACGAGAGAACGTGAACGAGAGGACGCCCACACACGGGGAGAAAGATGGAGTGACGAAATCAGCTGGCGTGCAGGACTTTGCGAGATCATCCCATCGCACAATCAACACAGGTGGGAGACGTATTAGGTGAGGCCTTCGTCCACTGGTGGATAGATGAAGGCTGATAATGATGACAAAGAGTGATTGAACTGGGTGGCAGGGTGGGTGGGTGAGGTTAAGAGTCCATTAATGAGAAAGGGCAAGTGCGCATTCATCCGGGATTGAACATTTATTGCAACATGGCCCTGGCAGTGGAGGTCGTATGCCGGTCATGTGAAAACACGATGAGAAATGTGTCCCCCGACTGCCTGTGTAAACGCGCAGATGCACCAGCAGCCTCCCACTTGCTCCTCCTTCCACTCCTTTACCCCTATCGTGACGTTCGTCGTCTTCCATTCATTCTTGACAATCGGGTCACGGTCTGGCGAGCTAAACATTGGGCTCAACGCATTTGCAAAAAAATGAACAATTGTTGCAGCGCGTCGTCGACATGAATTGAAAACAAACGCCGAGAACTGTTCACTAAAAAAAGAAACCCACGAAAAATAAAAACAGCCCTCTATTTAATTTCATTATTTTATGTTTCCACGAAAAGTATCGCTGAATCTCAAAGGCAATTTTCCCGAAGGGTCCCCACGTTGATATATGTGTTTTTTGCAATTCCATTCACGTGCGGTTTTGCATGTCGAAGGCAACCAGCTTGCACACGGAGACAATTGCACACAACACAAGAGGGCAAGGAGGCACTCGAAAGACTCAACAATCCATCGGTGCGTTTCCATCTCGTGGCTACCTCACAGCCCGATGCCTACAACACCTGATACTCCTACAACACCTGGTACTCCTACAACACCTGGTACTCCTACAACACCTGGTACTCCTACAACACTTGGTACTCCTACAACACCTGTTACTCCTACAACACTTGGTACTCCTACAACACCTGGTACTCCTACAACACCTGATACTCCTACAACACCTGGTACTCCTACAACACCTGGTACTTCTACAACACCTGGTACTCCTACAACACCTGGTACTCCTACAACACCTGGTACCCCTACAACACCTGTTACTTCTACAACACCTGGTACCCCTACAACACCTGGTACTCCTACAACACCTGGTACTCCTACAACACCTGGTACTCCTACAACACTTGGTACTCCTACAACACTTGGTACTCCTACAACACCTGGTACTCATACAACACTTGGTACTCCTACAACACCTGGTACTCATACAACACTTGGTACTCCTACAACACCTGTTACTCCTACAACACTTGGTACTCCTACAACACCTGTTACTCATACAACACTTGGTACTCCTACAACACCTGGTACTCATACAACACTTGGTACTCCTACAACACCTGGTACCCCTACAACACTTGGTACTCATACAACACCTGGTACTCCTACAACACCTGGTACCCCTACAACACTTGGTACTCCTACAACACTTGGTACTCCTACAACACCTGGTACCCCTACAACACTTGGTACTCATACAACACCTGGTACTCCTACAACACCTGGTACCCCTACAACACTTGGTACTCATACAACACTTGGTACTCCTACAACACCTGGTACCCCTACAACACTTGGTACTCATACAACACTTGGTACTCCTACAACACCTGGTACTCCTACAACACTTGGTACTCCTACAACACCTGGTACTCCTCCAACACCTGGTACTGATACAACACCTGGTACTGATACAACACCTGGTACTCCTACAACACTTGGTACTCCTACAACACCTGGTACTCCTCCAACACCTGGTACTCCTACAACACCTGGTACTCCTACAACACCTGGTACTGATACAACACCTGGTACTCCTACAACACCTGGTACTGATACAACACCTGGTACTCCTACAACACCTGGTACTGATACAACACCTGGTACTCCTACAACACCTGGTACTCCTACAACACCTGGTACTCCTACAACACCTGGTACTCCTACAACACATGGTACTCATACAACACTTGGTACTCCTACAACACATGGTACTCCTACAACACCTGATACTCCTACAACACCTGGTACTCCTACAACACCTGATACTCCTACAACACCTGGTACTCCTACAACACCTGGTACTCCTTCAACACCTGGTACCCCTACAACACCTGGTACCCCTACAACACCTGGTACTCCTACAACACCTGGTACTCCTTCAACACCTGGTACTCCTACAACACCTGGTACTCCTACAACACCTGGTACTGATACAACACCTGGTACTCCTACAACACCTGGTACTCCTATAACACCTGGTACTCCTACAACACCTGGTACTCCTACAACACCTGGTACTCCTACAACACCTGGTACTCCTTCAACACCTGGTACTCCTACAACACCTGGTACTCCTCCAACACCTGGTACTCCTACAACACCTGGTACTCCTCCAACACTTGGTACTCCTACAACACCTGTGACTCCTACAACACCTGGTACTCCTCCAACACCTGGTACTCCTACAACACCTGGTACTCCTCCAACACTTGGTACTCCTACAACACCTGTGACTCCTACAACACCTGGTACTCCTCCAACACCTGGTACTCCTACAACACCTGGTACTCCTTCAACACCTGGTACTCCTACAACACCTGGTACTCCTCCAACACCTGGTACTCCTACAACACCTGGTACTCCTCCAACACTTGGTACTCCTACAACACCTGTGACTCCTACAACACCTGGTACTCCTACAACACCTGGTACTCCTCCAACACCTGGTACTCCTACAACACCTGTGACTCCTACAACACCTGGTACTCCTACAACACCTGGTACTCATACAACACCTGTTACTCCTACAACACATGGTACTCCTACAACACCTGTTACTCCTACAACACCTGGTACTCCTACAACACCTGATACTCCTACAACACTTGGTACTCCTACAACACCTGTTACTCCTACAACACCTGGTACTCCTACAACACCTGGTACTCCCAGGGAAGCAGTCGCTCATCCATGCACGTATGACGCAGCTGATTGGGGGTGTGACGCGCAGTGGTATGAGACTTGGTGATTCACAGTGGTATCAGACTTGGTGATTCACAGTGGCATGAGACTTGGTGATTCACAGTGGCATGAGACTTGGTGATTCACAGTGGTATCAGATTTGGTGATTCACAGTGGCATCAGACTTGTGATTCACAGTGGTATGAGACGTTGTGCTTCACAGCAACGAGGGTATTGGGTTAGATTCCCGACTCGGGTGCCTTTCCGTGTGGAGTTTGTACCATTCTACCCCTTTGTACCATTTGTGTTATTCCACCCTTTCCGTGTGTGGAGTTGTGTTCCATTCTACCCCTGCTCTGTGTGGGTTTCCTCCAAAAACACTTGGCAGGACCCTCCCGAAAACAATGCATCATATAATCATTATCAGAGCATGTTTTTTACTTGCACGTTCACCACAAGCAAAGTGGGTGGTTAATGCAGACAGGATTCCTTAAAAAAATATTCTGTTTGGTGATTAAACATCTCAACACGACTGTTTGATGCCAGAGAGGGTAAAACCCTATTGTTATATTTTAATGCTGGCAAGAAAGGTCCCATAGCCGTGTGTTTGTTCGCTTTGAGCACCGTCAGGAGCGAGAGACAGAGAGAGACAGAGAGAGACATAGAGAGACAGAGAGAGAGAGAGAGCTGTGGCCGTGCAACGGGAACGACGTTGCCTCAGGGTCACTAATGAACGTCCCCCGTGTGACGTCTCTGTTGTACTCCGTCAACGTGAATTTGTCCCCTTCACTCCGCATACAATATACACAGACACACGCGTCACGCGTGCTCGTGTGACGTGTCAAGTTTAATGTCCACTAAGCATGCACACACAAAGCTTAGTTGCAAGTCATTGATACCGATTGGGATTCAATTAGAGGGAGTGATATGGGGACTGTGCGTGCACATTAGGCTTCTGTGGCATTAGCCTAAGGCTATCTGTCACAAAGTGTTAATAAGAAGCTAGTTTCAATGCAATTAAGCCATACCGAGCCTCACTAAATGTGCTATTTGTAAAAAAAAAAAAGTTTCATTCAGTGCCCCATTATTTACTAGGTACGAGTGTGTTGAGATGGGGGGGGGTGTGGGCTGTGGTTATCATGGAAGATGCATATAATTTTGCTTATGCAATTCAGCGGTGGGTAATTTGAGAAGATTTCGAAAATTACCGCGACTAATGAATAGACGGAGTGTAGCGTGCCAGGAGAGAGCGAGCGAGCGAGCACGCTCCGTTCTTGGGGCAAGGCTCGCAGATGTCCTCGCCGTTAAAACTTCACACCGACGCCTCCAAACCCCAACGACTCCCCCCTCCCTCCATGCCCCCCCCCCCCCCCCGGGGGGATAGCGACACGACACCCCGTCGCAAACGAGGGGGGCGCACGCGAAACGAACTCTGCGACTCGAGAAACCTGAGTGGTGAGAGGCGCAGCGAAATGGCCAACGATTATGTAAAGTGGAAACGTAACGCGTATTGTTGGCTTCTCCTCCTTCTTAGTCTTCTTATTCAGTTGAATTACCAAAGCCATGATAATTATTGACAAGTTGCTTTGGTTAAGAGGCCGTTCCAGAAAATATTAGTCAATATGAAATAGAATATGCATGCGTTCATTAAATTTCTTCATCCCGTCGTTCCTACATTCACGCCCATTTATTCATAGGGAGGTGAGAGTTGGCTCTGCATTGGAATATTTAAACATTAATATTAATGAGTGCTTGGTGTGTGTGAGAGGAAGCCGGAGGGCCCGCAGAAATCTCACTCATGTGAGAGGATTATTTAGAAATTTCCATATGGAAGGATTAAATCCGTATGGATGGATTATATGGATGGATCAAATCCGTATGGATGGATTATACGGATGGATTAAATCCGTCGGGATGGATTATATGGATGGATTAAATCCGTCGGGATGGATTATATGGATGGATTAAATCCATATGGATGGATTATATGGATGGATTAAATCCGTATGGATGGATTATATGGATGGATTAAACCCGTATGGATGGATTATATAGATGGATTAAATCCGTCGGGATGGATTATATGGATGGATTAAATCCGTCGGGATGGATTATATGGATGGATTAAATCCATATGGATGGATTATATGGATGGATTAAATCCGTATGGATGGATTATATGGATGGATTAAACCCGTATGGATGGATTATATGGATGGATTAAATCCGTCGGGATGGATTATATGGGTGGATTAAATCCATATGGATGGATGATATGGATGGATTAAATTCGTATGGATGGATTATATGGATGGATTAAATCCGTATGGATGGATTATATGGATGGATTAAATCCGTATGGATGGATTATATTGATGGATTAAATCCGTATGGATGATTATATGGATGGATTAAATCCGTATGGATTATATGGATGGATTAAATCCGTATGGATGGATTATATGGATGGATTAAATCCGTATGGATGGATGATATGGATGGATTAAATCCGTATGGATGGATCAAATCCGTATATATGGATTATATGGATGGATTAAATCCATATGGATGGATCAAATCCACGAGCTGTCTCGTCAATTCCTGGCCTATCGGCCCAGTGGGTTTGCGAGTTTCACCAATTCATGTGCTCCACTAACCCTTGACTCCATAGTGCTCATCTATCAAAAGTTTTTTTTATTCCAGTATTTTGTTCAAGTTCAAGTTCATTTATTAGGTATAGCCCTGTGAGCCATTCGGCTCTTGAATCGGGTGCAACCGCAACAAATAAAAAACAAAAACATGAACAAAAAACATCTTAAAGTGAATATGTGACTAAGTGCAAATAGAAAATCCAAGAAAAGACAGCAAAATATTGCAGAAAAAACACCGTACACCAACGCTGTGTGCAAACATCCCAGTGGGATGCAAGTCAAACAACAACAACCACAAGACAACTTAGATTAAGGCCATCAGTCTAACTCTGTACTACAACAACACAAACATGGTTAAACCAATACACTTTTCGAAATCACCAAAATAAAGCCATGAAAGCAATGAAAACGCAATCATAGGAACTGTGACGGAATTTTGTCACCGTCTTTGTAAAGACGGTGACAAGAAATCAGACAACATTATTAGCGGTGTTACTTTTTGTAAATTCTTAACTCAAAACTCTCGATTCTCCACGAAAATACCCACTATTAAAACAAAAATGTCAGCTCTTTGCCAACTCACGGTCGGTAGACGATCTTCCGACACCATGTCAGATATGTGAAGTGTGCTGCACCATACTTCACCGTACTGGCCAATGCAGGCTGGTGAAGAGAGGAGACCCAGAACCGATTCAGACATCACTCGCCACTGTTGCCAGGAGAAAAATTCGGGTCGCTGGTTCCCAAATCCCACCCAAAAACATTACTTTTTTATTCCTATATATATGCACACTCTATACTTATAAGTACAAGGTCAATGTTTGTTTTGGCAAAGTTTAATTTAATCTGGAAGCAAATATTAGCCTAGGAAGGTATATTTCACCCGCACGCCCCCAGCTCCAGCTTATGACTCCGCAGGGTAAAAGTGCCTCTTTTTATTGCGCTATCCATTGCTGGTATTCCGACCCTCAATATGCTGAACCCAGCCGTTACTTGTAAGAAGCCGTGTTTTTTGTTGGATTTTTATGTTTTTAGTCCTGGCTTCTGCATCGTGTAGCCCCGGTGGGGGGGGGGCAGCCGCAGTTACACAATTACATTGTACTCGGTTAATTTTTCCGCTCGCCGTTAATCTCTCTCACCGAAAGTGAAACGTTTCATATTTTTTTGTTCGCTCCGTTATTGCACGACACCTGGTAGGTACTTTCGCCCAATTGATATTCAAGAAGAAAGAATAAAAACACAACCGCTGCGAGGCCTAACGGTTTGTTTTGTTTCCGACTTTCAAGTTGAAGGACAACAGAGCGAGAGAGGGCCCAAGTAAAGAGCGTCTGCGTCGATGTCACCCCCCGCGCTGTTTCCCGCGCCCGGCAAAACGAAAACTCCTTGCCGATCCCATAGCTGAGTCACGCGCCAACTTTCTCCGGCGCACAATAAAGACGCACAGGGCCGGCGTGAAAAACAAGAACGTTTTCCTCCAGTGCGGGCGCCTGGGAGTTTACAAGCACAGCAGCAGCATTCCCACCCGATTTAATCGTGTTTGAGTCGGATCCCTTGCCGGATGTAGGTCACTCTTGGGCCAGCTCGGCCTGAAATAAGCAACCGGGAAAAGACCTCGTTGCCTCCCCTGGCCAGGCAGCTGATGTGAGTCAACCGCCCGGGTTTCGTTTTGGCAGAGAGAGGCTGCGCAAGGCCACGCGACTTCACGCGAATTTGCGCTTCTTGGTGACCGACCACCAATGCCGGCTCCTCTTTACACGCTTTTTATTAACTCACTCTGTCTGTTGTTGTTGTCGTTGTCGTTGTTGTTGTCGTTGTTGTATCATCAAATCTTGTAACTCAATTTTAAGCCACTTCCCAATGTGGTATCGACTGCAAACTTGGTATACTTATGTCATACTGATGACAGTACCATATTCTATCATAAAAAATAAAACGTCGATATTTTTAAACGATTTCTATTTTATGTTGGGTCTAATTGTCCACGGTCAACTGACGCTGGCTGTAATTGACCACGGTCTATTACGTTATGACAAGCGTCGGGGCCACTTCCTGGAGTCGTGGAGTTCTGCCATTACTCGTACATTTCATAAAAGTGTGTTTTTTTTAAAGTTTTTTTTTATATTACTTATTTCTACGGAGACCGTTACGCAGATTCGCGGCACCACAAACGGAACCAACCTCTCCACTGGCCACGTTGTGGCAGAGTAATCCCCTCTGCCCTTGTTTCTGTCACTGTGGCGTTAATTGGCCTAGGAAGGCACGGCCATCGTTTGGTAATGCGATAATAGTGAGCCAAAGGTTCTGGAGTGCATGATATGCCGGGCAGTGCCAGAGAAACTTACTCACATCCGAGGCAATTTTTGGCTAAATCATGGCATTGATCATTGCCCAAGTAAAACTTTTAGATTTATTTGCTGACAGCACAAGCCAAACAACCACAGTTACGTGAAATAGGGGAGAGAGAGATAAATGACAGAAACACCAAAAAAAATTTAAAGAGTGCTCGCTGTTCGATGAACGTTGCAAGAGTTTCTGAAGGAACGAGTAGATAAGGACTTGACGCGTTTAGCTTTGCGTCTTGGCAAGAGGCAAATCAACATTGGTGTCATTAAAACAAAGTCCGAGAAAAGCCGTTTGATTGGCTTTGCTGTATCAAAACAACTGCCCGCGCAGGGTTTGGATGGATTCGTGTGCAGGGCCCATCGGGGGTGGTGGTGGGGGGGGGAGGTCAATTCCCTGTGAGTAGTTGCCATGTCTGGACCTTACCAAACCTCACGATCAGCGAAGAGCGAAGAATTCAGAGCTTAAGATAGCAGAGCGCACGCTATCCATCGCTTCAAAGGACGCAGAATGTAAAGCACAGACCCACACCCCCTCTTGAGAAGGAGAAGAAGAAAAAAAAACCGGGCGTAGTGCAAAGGGGGAAGTTTAGATTGAAACGCGTCGGTTTACATTCATTGAGAGACAAACTTTGTAAGCTGACGTTAATGATTTCCGAGTTTGCTTCCTGTTGCAGGGCCAGTTGGCTCTTTTTTCCTTTTTACCCCGTCGTGAGCCCAACTCGCCGCCGATGCTCTCAAGCTGAGATTGGCCAGTAGCCAGCGAGGAAGGCCTCGTGGGGAAAGTAGCAGGAGCGGGGGGGTGGGTTGGTGGACATAAAACCTCTGGGTGTTTTTTTATTTTTTAAAAGAGGCCGGATCCCGTAGCCACCGACCAGAACCTAAAAAAGTTCCCTCCGTAGAATTAACCGAGATGCCTTCTCGTGACCCCCCCACCCCCCACCCCACCCCACCCCGGCCGCTGTTTCAAAAAGTCGCCGAGCAACGCCACGGCAAGGGGGGCATCCCAAGCGACGGATCGGCACAACCCAAGACATTGATCGCTCTGGCGTCCGCGCGTCGCGACGCGGGCGTTTTCACTCCGCAAATCACTCCTCGTGCCGAGGCCGCGTACCAGACTCTTTTTTGTTTCGCGACGTCCTTGAAGTATCACAAGCGGCGGCTTATTGGTCTCATTAATTGCACACCGCAGGCGAGAAAGCGTCCGTAAGCACAGCCACTGAGCCTTGTGCACACACCCGCGTGCAATAACTGACCAAAGTGGATTAACGTTAACGTAGTTAAGGGGAGATTTAAAAATTAATACGGCTTTTGGGAAACATGTCCATATCCTAAGATTATCCTCGGGGCAAATGGAGCCTTCAAGTATGACTAAAACGTAGAAACTGCGTTCGCTTAATCCGATCGTTCTGCGCGATACGCCGCTTCCAAGCACGGCTGATAACCTCACGCACACATTTGGAAGACGGGGAAATGTGAACAGTAGTTGAGGAATCGGTTTATTAAAAAAAAGCACCCTAAGTGAAATCCCTTGCAGTTATGCGTCCACCAATGGAGCTGTTGATGTTATCGTTTGCGCAGGTGCTGGGCGAATTATTCCATTGCATCATCGTGAGAGATGGCGATAGCTTGGAGAGGTATTCATCCAGCGGTATATTAATCGTGGCTGATCATGACGCTGCACTACCCCAATTTACTTTTTCATCACAACAAGAGGCAATGAACCGTGGCTGCTTGGGATAAAATTTTCATTGCCGGCTCTCAGTGCGATAGTTGCCGTTTGGCAATGGGTTTGCCATGGCGAAGGCAGTGAAGAAGTAACTCACGGGTAATGACTTTAATCACAAACCGTCAGCCAAAACCGGGACAAACGGAAGCCATTGGTTAGCACTGTTGTCTGCGTTTAAAAGTAGCTTCTCTGCAAAGAACGCGCTGGGTTAAAACTAAAAAAACGTCGTGCTTTTGTAATTGGTTTTCATAAAAGAAAGCCAACATTTTATTTTTTTTCCCATCGTGATTTTGTTTCTGACTTTCGTACCCACAGGTTAAAGCTGATTAAAACGGTTTTTTTTCAGTAACTATTTTGCACAACCTTCAGAAAAAAGTGTTGGTTTGGTATGATACGTATGAACAGTTTTGTAAATAGCACACAATACAAGGACGTTTTAATACAAAGCAAACTTTTATAATGACCAAGCGTGGGGTTTTTTTCAATCCATCTGTGAATATGTTGTTGTTGTTGTTCTCAGAAAGCCACTGAAATAAAATAAATTTTAAGGCAAAAGTTTGCAACTTTGACTGCCGTTTCCAGAAAGTGGGATGTGAAATTAAGAGTGGCGTGGTGTCATGGCAATCAAACTGCACTTGTAGTTCAGGGGTCGTCAGTTAAATCTCTCAGCGAGACAGTTTGAAACAAAAGTTGGCGAGTTTCTTAAATCCCCTCCACTGCATCTGCCCACCCCAGCAGTGTCAGTGGGCGCACCACGGATCATCGATCTGCAGGTCGCGTATGGCAGTATGAAAGAGTAGGCCAACATACCCCCTAGACTCTCGAGGGGGGCATATAGAGCGAGCAGTTGCAGGGATGCGCCGTTATCTCTTCACCTTCGATAATCGAAAAGTAATTTCTGGTGCAGTGACATCTGAGGGATTTTAGTTGTTGTTGTTGTTGTTGTTGTTCACACCTAATAGTTTTTCCTTGTGTGACACACACTTTCTCTGCTGAGATTAATTTACTATTTCCTGGTGACTCGCGTGTGTGTCCGCGTGCGCCTCTCAACGGGCGATTCATCACCTGGGAAAAGAAAGCTTTTGGATCTGTGGGGGCGTAGATGCGTGTGCCACACGGCGACTCGCCGCGGTTTTCACGAGCCAAGTCGCGCGAAGCCTCCCCCGAGAGGAAGTAACATCCATCACACGGATGAGGATGACCGATATTGGCTTTCCGCCGCCGCCGCGGGCGGGCTCAGAATGATCGGCCACGCGAAGAGAACGCTTCGCGTGGCCGCTTCACGTGAAAGATTTGGACGGTCGTGTTCTCGTCCGCAACGGCCAGCTTGGTCATTTAGCGAGTGTGGTTTGTAGTTTTTTTTTTACAACTCAGGACTGAGCGAAAGGAGGAGAAGAAAACGTTTAGGAGAACTTGACTTCAAGCTTTCGTGACTGCGTGAATTCATATTCTTTGGGTCTTTCGGTAAAGTCACGTAGATGGGTTTAAAGAAAATAAAAAAAATAGCAAAAAAGACTAGAACGTTTCGATCGCAACACAGGCGGTGTTGCGATCGAAACGTCCTAGGACAACGTTGTAATGTAATTAGTGCCGCCCCCTGCGGTGATATTTGGCACAATTACGGCGGAATAAATGATGGGTGTCGTTAAGTAAAGCTTCGTTTACCTACGTCGGCCACTTTTATAGTAAAATTAAATACAAAGATGAACGTCTGCGTTGAGTGCTGTGAGGAAAACTGTCCCCATTTGAAGAATTCTCCACAAATGTATATGTAAAGGTGCACGTAAAGATGACCATTATAGCCATACAGATTGCTGGGACAAGTTCTGTAAGCGAGCACCTATTAAAGCTGTCACTACGCAGGACTTTTATATCTATCCACAGTTCTTCCGTTTACAGACCACGTCAGGAAACTAATCGAAGGCTTGTGAGCTGATTTATGAAAGGCCCAGGGAGAATTACTTCGGATATCACTCTTACCGATCTTATCCATGGCTGGGAATCGAACCCAGATAAACAGAACATTTTTACGGCGCGTTAACCACACACATACACAATTATGTGTGCTCTAGCACACTAATGTACGTGTAAGGACCCTTAGAATTAGAACATTGATTATTACAACACATGCACCATACCTACAATCACACATATATGCACCGGGTGAATATGGAGTAATGCCGGCACCCGTTCTTGCTTCATACCAAGAGCGTTTATTGTGGACATCAACATTATTTCCATTTAAAGCTTTCGTGACTGCAGGGATTCATCTTCTTGGTTCTTTCGGTAAAGTCACGTAGAAGGGAAATAATAAAATAATAAAAAATAAAACATAATAAAATAATTCTCACGACGTTTCGGCCACAACGCAAGCAGCCGTCCCTCAGGTGAAGAACAGGTCTGTCGATAAGATAGAGTCTGAATGAAGAACAGGTCTGTCGATAAGACAGAGTCTGAATGACTCTGTCTTATCGACAGACCTGGTCTTCACCTGAAGATAGAGTCTGAATGAAGAACAGGTCTGTCGATAAGACAGAGTCTGAATGACTCTGTCTTATCGACAGACCTGGTCTTCACCTGAGGACGGCTGCTTGCGTTGTGGCCAAAACGTCGTGAGAATTATTTTATTATGTTTTATTTTTATTATTTTATTATTTCCCTTCTACGTGACTTTACCGAAAGAACCAAGAAGATCAACATTAGTATTGAGGGCCCAACCATCGGCTCTTCGCGCATGAATTCCGACTTCTCTTCAAGCCTCCCTTCCCCTCGTTGCTCTCTCGCCTTTTTACATCCCTCAAGCCCCCCTTTCTCGAAGGTTCTCTCACCCCATCCTCATCCTCCTTCTCTCACGGTTGTCCACCGCTACAGCCCCCCCCCCCCCCCCCCCCCGAGAGTCGACCCTCGTTTTCCCCGTCTTTTACGTTTAAATTTCTCCACCAAATCATTTTATTCTCTGGTCCTGACCCAATCATCTTTGAGGCCTCCGTGCACCATTCAGAGGCCTTGACACACTTCCCGACTGCCCGTTTGCACGCGTACCTTGTCAGATAAGCGGTCTGTTGTTGTTGGGTTTTACATTTACATTTCTCATGTCAACAATAATGGATTCGTAGCGCAGGTCCCTGGCGCGGGTTTCCCTCCACTCAATCCGATCTCCTCTCCTCCTTCTAAAGCTTGCAATGGCAGATTCCGTATTGGGGTTCTTGAGTCATTAATGGGGAAGTATGGCTCCCCCCCCCCCTTGCCTCCCCCCAACAATGTTGTAAGTTTCGATTTAAAGCTTTCGTGAATGCAGGGATTCATCTTCTTGGTTCTTTCGGTAAAGTCACGTAGAAGGGAAATAATAAAATATTAAAAATTAAACATAATAAAATAATTCTCACGACGTTTCGGCCACAACGCAAGCAGCCGTCCTCAGGTGAAGAACAAGTCTGTCAGGTGAAGAACAGGTCTGTCGGAAAGACCAGTTCTTCACCTGAGGATGGCTGCTTGCGTTGTGGCCGAAACGTCGTGAGAATTATTTTATTATATTTTATTTCTTATTATTTTATTAATTCCCTTCTACGTGACTTTACCGAAAGAACCAAGAAAATGTTGTAAATATTAAACACGTAAATTATACATTTAGAACCATTCGACGATATACTGCTGAGGGCCTTGCTGTGCCACGTCAATAATGGGGGGGGGGAGGGGGGTGGAGGGTATTGTTGACCATACTTCGTCACGCTGGGCATCGGCCATACCCCACGGCGCTGATCAGTGCGGGTTTGACGGAGGCAGCGAGGGTGGTCCAGTTCCAGGACCGGTTCAGACATCACTCGCCCGCTCGTGTGAGCCGTGGCCCGGAATCCAACTCGGGTCGCCGGATTCTTAGCGCCACCCACTCCACCGCGTGGCTGTATCATTTCGATTGTTTTGCTTCTGTGGATTTACACATCACGAGCCACTTTGTTGAGCTACCGTTTGTGACAAGATCGCTTCTGCAAAAGAGCTGTATTGCTCAGTGGGCCTTACCTGGTAAGATTTTTTAAAAATATTTTAGTTTTATTTCTAGATTTTTTTTTTACTGATTTGTTAACCTTTAGTATATTTTGCACTCCTATCGTGTTTTTTGTGTATTGTTTGTTGTTGTAACGTTCCGACCCGCCCCTTCTGGACATCCGTGAAAAGGGGCTTTATAACTCATCGGATTCCTCCAGGGTAAATATTCTCATTCTGTTGCGCGTTGCGCACGAGGTGTGTGTCACCTGTGCCGTCGGACGGACGTTCATTGTTGCCCTGCCCGGAGCATCAGTCACGGGCCGCGCTCTCCACGCGGCGCCGCACGGATCGCCACAGCAACGCAGCAGGGTCATCACTCACGGGGTCAATCGCGCGGAACGGATTCTATTTTTTAGTTCACGCGGTGGCCCACTGTCCCCATCCACCGAGCCCACCTCCACCCATCCCCCCATGCGACACCCACCAGTTTTGCTGAATCAACACGACCTGGTTCAAATCTACGTGTGTTTATAAATCCAGCTGTCCGCAAAATATATTTACGTTAATTATTTTTGCAAGATTAAGATGCCGCCGTGGAGCCAAACCCGCCGGTGCCACCAACCACTACGCCTGTCATCGCCAACGCTCTGTCACCCTCTGCGGCTGGGCGGGACACACGTGACCTCCACAATCTACCCTGACGGTGCTACACCATCAAGAAACCAACCAAAATGTTGAAGTACATTATTGACTGACACATTGGAGTTATACGTATGTTGAACTATTTTCGCACCGTACGTTGCCAACCGTGCTAATATAATCGGAGGTGCGGAGGAAGGACAATAAATTAAACATAATCGTTTAATAAAAATGTAAACGTTTTTTTTATGACTATTTAAACACGTGCATTATGAAGCAGATAAATTACGTTGCATCATTTAATGTATTTTTTTTCCTGTGGGTTTTTTTTTTACTTTAAGTACAATATGTGTTTTAGGAGTGCAATGGTGGTGTCAACCCGGTGACCTGAGTTCGATCGCTGGCCGTGGCTCGCATCATCGGTGAGTATTTTTGAACCGGTCATGGGCCCCTCCTTCTCACCAGCACAATGACGCATGGTCACGCAACTCCTCAGTGGCAGACACGGCGCGAGGAGGCGTTCATCCAGCAGTGGAATGACAAAGGGCCGTGCACACATTCACACGTGTTCTGAACAAAACCAATTATTTTGTTGGACACAGATGACTGTGAGTCAGACGGATGACTGACAGAATAGTTAAAGCCCTTGAGAGAAGCTGCGAGGTAACACTGTAAGTTTGTGTGCTCGTCCATAGCACACACATTTAGGAATGTGATCGTAATGTTCTTATCGAGCGGTGGGTGACTAAGCATCTCTGTAACTATTTATAAACGGCAAAACATATTGCTTCACTCTGCACGCAGCAGCGCCGGGATGTGCACCTTGGTCGCTTCCTGCCTGCGTCTTCTTAAAGTGTCATCCGAGTGATTAATAGACAGCGAGCGAGCGAGAGATTAGAGAGCAATGGAGAGCCGGGGGAGTGATTGAGCGAAGAGACACGGCTCCCACTGACGACCGTCCACTCTTACACGAACACAGTGACAGGGGAGGTGGGTGGAGGGGGGGGGTTATCTGTAGCTCACGCGCGCGTCTGCTAGCGATCTCGCGGACGCGCGCACGCTACGTGAGAGATTTGCTCGCCCGGGACACGACGCGGGGTGAGTGTAAGCGGCTCGGGAGTGTGGTGTCACTCGCCCCGATGGCTCCATCTGCCAACCCCTCTTGTCAGTGGACAGCCTCTGTGGTGGCCTCTGTGGTGGGGGGGGCCCTCTGTGGTTACGCAGGCCACGTGAACGTCACCATCACGGCAGCAGCAACCGCAGTCACCGCGATGTGGCACAATGGTGGCGCCGCGGTTGCTATTTTGATTGCGCAGGCCTCTCTCGACGTGACAGGAAAAAGGATATTGTTGTAAGCCTGTTACTGCAAACACTTTTAAAAGTAAAAAAAAAGATTGCCGTATGAGGCTGCCAAATGATTATATGTTTGATTTACTGTATATACTCCAGAACATGTAATTCAAAGCCATTTGTCATTTGAATGCCGGACGATGACTTCCCCATGCCTTTCAAGTTGTGGAGGGTTTTTTTCACGCTGGTAAGTGCGAGTGGTAAAGAGAGGTGTTGTGGGGGGGGACAGTTGAGTTCAAATATCACTCGCCACTGATGTTCGCCGTGATCGGGAACCGAAATCAGGTTCCCCAGGTCATAGTTCAGTGCGTGAATGGCTGCACTCCCGCCCTGCACCCATGCAGCTGATTGCAACTTCTTGAAACGTGGAAATGCCGCTTTGTCCGGCATTGCTTGCCTTGAAATTCTAAACAGGGATTTTCAAAAACAATTGACGAGCTATCACACATAGACACACACAAAAAAACAAGACCGGAAGTAGGTGGATTTTCGTCACTATTTTGGAAAATTGCTCAATGATGCTGAATGTAATTACCAGCGAAACGTCGTACTACTCAAATTGTAAATGTTGTGGATTTACTCTCCAACACACCGGTGGGCTGAAGTAGTAACTAACTGGCACGTTTTGTTTACATGTCAACCCTTGCTGGCTGTGTTGGGTGGTGGAGGGTTACGACACATGTATACTTATATACTAACCCGAAAACCTTTATTAAGAATAATATTGGTCGCAACATCCTACACGTTGAACCAAAGTCCACAGAGCTTAATGTAAATGCTCTGAGGGGACTGGCCTGTAAAGCAACAGGTCTGCTCGGCACACATCCACGCAGGCAGCTGCAATGGGTGAAATTGGGGCCACTTTTAGCAGTTGCAGCGCCTGCAGACTCGACAACGACCGTGAATTCTCGAAGCCCAATAAAAACAACACCCAGGGCTGTCGGCGGTTTCCGTTATTGCTCTTATTTGTACGTTTCCCAACTTTGACGTTGACCGACGGATTTATATATGTAGCAAATGTATTTTTGACGTGAGCGAAAACGAAAACAACCGCAGAGGGCCCTACGCAACGAGCACAAAGTCGACAGGGCACGCTTTTACGCGCACTGTAGCTTACGCCTTAACGCTCACTTCAGCTCGCGTATGAAGTCCGCGCACGCAGAACGTGTGGGGATCGTCGCCGTAACAATTCTCCTCGACGGGCAATTTTTTGGAAGGAACGACGCTGGAATTAAGATGGGTTTCTAGCCCGAGAATCGACGGGCGTTCATCTCGTCACCTCCGTCACGTCTCGTTTGGAGGCTCTCCCCACCTGTGACCACGCGCCATGCACGGGTCCTGTGACAGCGAGCGATTCACAGAGCGGTGAAAACGGAAGGCGCCCTGGTTGGCTACGTACGGTGCGAAAGAAGTTCGACGTATGTCCAACGTTCGTTTCAATAAAGTAAAAGAATTACCCGCAGAGAGGTCCCTCCCGCCAGTGTCGTCATTTGGGGATGCAGAAAATAGCTCTCTTCCTTTTTCCAATGTTTATAATCCTTTCATTGAGAACATGAAAGGATTACGACGGGCTCCATCTAATTATTGCTGATAACTTTGAATTTCTCCTGAAAAAAAAATACCGACGATTAAAACTTTAATGTTTCACAAACTTTCTCGGAAGAATATTTGTAGCCTTACCATGCACTCAGTTGCTTTGAATTAGAAACAACATTTTCTCAGCACACCGCGAACGAAATCTTCTACTTTAAAAACAAAATGTTAACGACTTCAAACTTTTCCACGCGACCAAATATTTCCCGCGTCCAACACACCACGTCGCAAGTGTTGTTTCGGACGGGGAGAAAAACATTTTAAATAGCTCGCCCGAGTGTGCGAGAGCGTGAGAGAGAGAGAAAGAAAGATTTCCGTGCTTTTTCAATCTTGTTTTCCGGGCGTGATCCAAATTTGGAAGCTTGCGTGAGCCCCTCGGCTTAGGGGATCTAATTGTCTCTGTCCCAGAGCGGTGCCTTTCTCTAGCCCCGTGTCCGGCCGGGGGCTCCTAAGTGCCCCCTTTCTGCCCGTTTGTTTGTAAACTGACGTTTCCTGAACCCGGTGCACTGCGGAGGCGCAAACAACGCGGCCGCGTAAAACGCTCACGCGAACGGCACGCCGGTAGGCGCGGCGCTGCTTCTGGGAGAGCCCCTGTACATCGGGGCCAATCGCAGCCAATAGCGTCCGCAAAAGCCACATTTGCGTGACGTTCAGTAAGTGGTCCACTTAGGAGCCAAGAAAGTTTGTATTATGATATATATGTTTTTTTACCCTTCTTAATAACCCCCGAAAGTGGTATATTTACATCCGATATACATATCAACACACATGCATATGTGAGACGGAGCAAGTTTATTCTTTGGACAGGGTATTATGTTTTAGGGGGCATCCGGTTGTGCGTTTAAGCAATAATAATAATAACGTCCTCATAATGGTCTGTGTTTTCAAGCTGTTGCCGCAAAAAAGTGCATACTTCACATCAAAGTCCCAGTGCAATGCCACATGGAGTAAGAAGGCAAGCTTGCGGTGGGGCTTGTATATCCTAAAAAAAAACATTCCGGGCAATTAATAATCATTCCAGCATGATTAGGCAGTATAGATTACTGTGAGCAGCATTACTCGTCAACACTGGAAACATGCAATGCTGGAGAGAGAGAGAGCACACTCACAGGAACACGTTAATGACCTAGCTTACTAAGAAATTAGTTAGGTCATTAACCACCTTCCATTTCTCCACATAAAAACTAAATACGGTCTACATACGCGGATATATTTTATTCTATTAATATATTGGCCCTCCAGACTTATTCATCATCAGCCGTGATCTATCAACGGCTGGATGAAAGCCTCCGCAAATCATTGCAATCACATTCACGCAATGCGACAAGCCATCCAGCTGCCGCACGCGAGTCACATCCATCTCCGCGGTGTACGTCCTCTTGGGCACAATCCGTCCTTTGGCTGTCACTCCGTCATTAGTCTCGACCGCCGGCCATCATCACCATCCAGCCGACGTGCCCTGTTCTTTACGGTCAATGTGTGACGTCTCTCAATTGCAACATGGCACTCTGATGCGTGGCCCAAATGTTGAACAGCAGCATTTTTTTTTTCAAATGAAAAACTCACGACGGATGTTGCCTTTCCTGTGATTTTTTTTTGTTCTCATTGTGACGTTGCATCACCCAGAAGGCTCCGTTCGAGCATTGCGCTCGCATTGTATCTAAAGATTGGTTGCATTCGTTAGTTGTAATGACCGCAGACACCGCATAGCGCAAGGAAGCGAATGCACCGCGACATTAAATGATGAGGTCACTTGACCTTCCGCTTCCCACGACGGTCAACATGACCCCGTTTTTATTCAGGAAGTGGTTATCCTATCAAGAAGTGACCACCTACTAAATGAACACACACATGGGCAAATACTGTACAACAACAACAACAAGAAACACAATTTATCATTTAATTTCAAAGGCAAACCAAGAGCACAGTTCGTCACATTCAGTGACGGACAAATTAAGGTTCTCATAATGTGACAAATATTAATCGTCAGCCATTGTCTATCCACTGCTGGTTGAAAGCCTCCCCCTGCCATCACCATCCCTCAGAGTCCTGCAATACCCACCACACATCTCACTCTTGCTCTTGAGCTCACCATCTCATCACTTCATCTCCGTTGCGCTTGGCCTTTCCAGCACATTCCCCCCTTTGGATGTCATTAAAGTATAAGAATCAGTCTTGTCCACTGAACATCATTCCTTGTCAGTGTTGATGTTTCTGATCCGTATTGCCATAGCAGGTAAATGTGCAGCAATTTCAAACGAACCTCTTCAGCCACGTTGGTGTGTTGCATTAGTCTTCCGTTTCATGATCAACTTCAATTTACAAAGGCATTCCGTCCGTCTTATTGTTCATCTCAATATTTCGTCATTTGATTCCAGTCCACCTTCAATCATCGGATATACTCTGCTGTTTCCATCTGTGTCCCATCATCATGATCATAAGTCATTGTCTATCTACTGTTGAATTAAAATCTCCCCACGCCATCACAGTCCCTTGAGGCTCAGCGCTGCTGTAATCCGTCTTTCTCCTGCGCACGAGCAGACATTTGTGTCCTGCATGAAATATTTTATCTTGTTAAGCAAACCTTGCGTGCGTGCACGTGGCTTTTGTTTTGCTCGTATTTATCTTGGGGCAACCTTTTCGGCCTTCTTTCGCTACATTTTTCAATCATTTCCTGTCGTTAGCTCATTCCCATAATTTTATACATAACTTAGATAATGACTACCAATTTTAGAAATATGGGCACAACACAATAGCCATGATCACACATTTCCTTCAATCTCCAATAGCTGCGCAAACTTGTTTTGAAATGCAATGTAATTTGCTGGCAAGTCCCCATTGCAAAACATTCATTTCATTATATTATTTTAACTCTCCGATTTGTTTTTTGGGTTGCATTGCGTGTTGTTTGGCATGGTGTCCGATGTTTCGGCCCACGTGTCACACAACACGTGGAATAGGTGGTACGACGTCTATACAACGAGCATAAGAAGCTGCCAGATTCCTGAAGAAGCTCCCAGAACGTGAAGCGAAACGTCGGGCATCATGCGAACAGCAGGCGGTGCAACGCAGCTACACATTACAGAGCTATACAACACAACCGCAAAAAAAGAATTAGTAACATTTTATGCTTAACTTGTGTCTAACATTGCATTGCATTATTGCATTTTGTATCGTTGCATTGTTCACAGTAACATTGCATTCGTTACCAGCCCCTCGGCACACGCGACCCTGCAGCCTGCGGACAATGACAGCCGCTCGGTCCTTGCCGAGCGCCGACACGAAGGAGACGCAACGTCGAGCCCAACTGCAGCGGCACGACCAGTGCAGTGGATCGTGTGGTGACGATACACACGTGGTGACGACACAAGTGGTAACGACACGTGGTGAGTGGTGATACACGTGGTGACGACACACGTGACGACTACACACGTGACGACACACGTGACGACACAAGTGGTAACGACACGTGGTGAGTGGTGATACACGTGGTGACGACACACGTGACGACTACACACGTGACGACACACGTGACGACACAAGTTGTAACGACACGTGGTGAGTGGTGATACACGTGGTGACGACACACGTGACGACTACACACGTGACGACACACGTGACGACACAAGTTGTAACGACACGTGGTGAGTGGTGATACACGTGGTGACGACACACGTGGCTACACACGTGACGATACACGCGGTAACGGCACGTGAGTGGTGATACACGTGACGACTACACACGTGACGACACACGTGACGACTAACGTGGTGAGTGGTGATACACGTGGTGACGACACACGTGACGACACGTGGTGACGACACACATGACGACACAAGTGGTAACGACGACACGTGGTGAGTGGTGATACACGTGGTGACACACGCGCCCGCCGGGAGCTTCGACGCGTGCACACAACCTCAGAGCCGTTCTCTCGAAGCCGGCGGGTCACGCGCCAGCGCTGAGTGCTCGTCCACAGGCACCGGCTGCTCGTTGTTTAGCCGGTCGGGGCGCTGGCTGGCGGCACGGGCGGAGATGGCCGGCGCGATAGACCGGGTGTAGGATGCACGCCGGGTGCGCGCGGACACTACAGAGCAACCGCAGCGAGACGCCCTCGCATAGGGGTCTGGCGATCAACATGCCCCATCTGAGGTGATGAGATTGTTTAGGTTTTTTTTTGTATTTTCATCACCGTCGTCGCTAATATCAATTGTTAAAACATGTTTTTTTTGTTTTAAAGGTTAAATAATCCGGCTTTTTTTCTCAGGGGGAAGTGGGGGGTTTTTTGTTGCATTTTTTGGGGAGTTATTATTGTGATTATTAGAGTAAAATGTTATCATTGGAGTGCAGTTTACTGTTTGGCTGCAGGTGCCTTGTCTATGCTCAGTGTGTTTGCTTGCAAAGCAAAATAACTGAGTGCTCGATGATGGCAATGATGATAGTGCTTGCGTTGTTGATGAACGTTATGATAACGGTGTTGATGATGCTGGTGATGCTGGCAATGATGGTAGTGATGATGATTATGATGATTAGGAATGTAATGATTCACCGCCCCGATGATTTGATTTGTCATGATATGGGGTTTCACTTTCATTCAAGAATCAAGTATTTTCTTCGTCTTTCATCTCTCGTTGGTATTCCCAGTTTTAGTTTCATTTATATAGTTTTGTTTTGGCCATTGGAATACAATTTACATCTCTTTAGCACGAACTGTACATAATAAATTCCCACACGAGCAATCTGATGCACGTTTCATGAGCGTTGTCTGGTCTAATCAATGAATGGATGCAACAA
Organism: Lampetra fluviatilis; assembly: GCF_964198595.1. Taxonomy (NCBI): domain Eukaryota; kingdom Metazoa; phylum Chordata; class Hyperoartia; order Petromyzontiformes; family Petromyzontidae; genus Lampetra; species Lampetra fluviatilis. Next base: position 3,166,280 of record NC_136278.1, on the reverse strand, counting down.
GACGTGCCTAATGATGATGGTAACGATTATTTTTTAAATGACAAAATATTAACAAAATGACAAAATATTAAAACACAATTTTTTGGCCAACATGGCCCCTTGTAAGCACACAATCACATAAGAGGGAAAATAAACTTTCACCTATAACTCTTTGACCTCGCTAATCAATCGTGTACGGGGTGATGCGGTCACCCCAACTGTAAAATATGGCCCCATTGATGAAAGAGATCGTGAGATACGCTGCCAACAGGCATATATGCACGAGAGCTTTTTGAACCATTGTGATCTCCACCTTTGATCGTTTGCGGCTGAACAAAAACAAAATTATCGATCACAATCAATATACGTTCCCTGGCCATTCTTGGTAATGTGGCAAGAGTTTACACCATTGGAACCTCATTTGCCAGTAAAAAATATGATAATTTGTTTTTTACCCTTCTATCTGGCAACAAAACTCACACCTTTGTTTTACAAGGAGTCACGTTTGCATAGACCACAATACCTGCAGCCATAATGCAAACAAAAAACATAACTCTGATAATATATGCACTGTCCTTGAAGTTGATTGATTTCTAAGGAAAGCTGTCTCGGGTGTGGACCAATCAACTTCAAGGACAGTGCATATATTATCAGAGTTATGTTTTGTTTGCATTATGGCTGCAGGTATTGTGGTCTATGCAAACGTGACTCCTAGTAAAAAAAGGTGTCAGTTTTGTTGCCAGATAGAAGGGTGCAAAACCAATAATCGTGGCAAGAGTTGATCAGCCATTTCATAAATATATTGTCATTATCGGCAGACCGACGCACAATCATGCCCGATGATTCTTTTCAGTTCTGCCACCGTAACACGTGATCCCAGATACATTTTCCGGCGTGAAGAGTTTCGAGCGATCGATTTGCAAAGAATTTTATTTTTATTCCTCGCAATGATTTCGGTTCCATTTTTAGGGACGTTTATATCGAACGTGGCAATTTCTTATCCATTCAGAGTTGCCGGAAACCAGGGCACCGGGACCTTTGTTGGCGGTTATTAGTCGGCGAGCAATCACCGTGTTTGAGAAATCTGCGCGACGAAGAATTGAAAGAAATCAGATTGTGGGTCATCGCCCACGTCACTTTTGTTGTTGTTGTTGCGTTGCCACTCGGTGCGGGATTCAACGTCAGTGCGAGACGTAAAAGAAAAATCATTGGGCAGCTGAACGTCACGTTTTTTATAACAACAACAAAAATAACTTAAAAGCGCGTGTCAATCGTTCGATAAATAGCAACAACATAAAAAACACCTCCTTAAAAGAAAAAACTAATATATAAGCAGTTTGAATGTGGTTGTCCTGGTAAGCAATTACTCATTAATGTTCATCACTGAGAACCTGTTGACAACAAATAAGCCATCATTATCTCTTTGAAAGGGAGAACTGTATATCAAAGTTCCATGAATATGTTGCAATAAACATGTCACGACGTACGTACGTACATACATACATAAAGCTGGAGTGAAAAAAAAAACACTTGAACATGAATAAGACTTCACCATGTCAATGTGATCAACACAAATCATATACGAGGTAGAGAAAAACGCCTGTACCGTCGCAAAGACGCTAACGAAATGGAGCATCACAGCTTATTGGGCTCCTCCTGTTGAAATAAATTAAATAAAAATCGAATGAGTCATGTTGGCGAACACAATTTTAAATGAAGGCACACACCCGGCGCTTTTTGAGTGGCATATTTGTGCCACTAAGGCGCCACACGTCTGTAAAATTTGACTTGACATTTGCACTTTAAACGAACTGACTTGGTCCTGTCTGTGGATCGAATTGATCTTTGCGGCGCTTCGAAGGTTACATCATCACGTGCTTGGGATGGGTTTCCTCCGGGTGCTCCGGTTTTTCCTTGGCCATGAAGCCGCTCATTAATAGCGTCGATCAAACATCACAGCGTAGCGGGAGCCTACTGAAAACAAGCGTCGGAGCCGCCTCGGTGAGGGCCTTCCGGAGTAAACAAAGGCCGCTGTGTCGTAAATATTGCGTGGCACGCACATAAGTGGCGATTACGCGCAATTTAAGATGCCGCAAATGATTACGGTTCGAAACATAACAACGTACGCGCAGCGTATAGTCGCACACGCTCGTGCATTCGCGCAACCCACGGAGTCATTCTTATCTGCGGAATGGCAGCGTTAACAGCTTCCCCCAAATGCCATGTAAATGAAAATTGATATAAACAGCTCCGGTCGGTGACCTTCCTGCTCCCCGCAATCTCAGTAGGTGGTCTCCCGAAATAGCCAGGCAATGCAAGCAATTCATGTTTAAGGAAAGCGTGCATCGTGGGCACACGGGCTGGTGGGTGGGAGTGGGGGGGTGGGGGCGAGGAGGGGCATTGCACACTGCGGGAACCTGAGAAAGCAGATGCGAACAACAACAATTCGAAGAAATCCATTTTATTGCGTAGACATATGCGCAGACTTATGAATCCATAAATAGTTCGATTGCAGGCAGCAAACGGAGGTTATTTTCTGGTGCCGGTGATTAAATGCATGAACATTTACCATAACATGTGAACACATACACACGCAGCACATGAATATAAATAATAACAAAAAAAGGAAATCCAGGAGTGGCTTCTTGAATCTATCTGTACGGAGTTTTAAGTGTTTTGCCCTCGTACGTATGGCGGGTTTTCTCCAAGCACTCTGGTTTCCTGCAACATGAAGCCAAACACGAACAGCGACAAACATTCCAATGTTGAAGGACTCCTGAAGATAAGCCACCCCAAGTCAGGTGGGACTTTCCTGGGTAAATAACGGACATAATAATTGCTTAATTTTTGTTTGAGTGGGACAGATAATATTCACTCGACGCGTCAGTCGCGTGGAGTCCGAGGCTTAGTGACCTCCGCATAAATATGGACAATGGAAAAAATGCACATTTGGCACAGAAACAACAATCCAGAAAGCAAACAGCACTCCGTGAATGAAAGTCCTTAACAGATGCTACCCATGAAGTGGGGTCAACTTGGGATAATTCATAGTCGCAGTTTATTCCATTGCTTTTTTTGTTTATCTTCATTTTTTTTATCCAAACTTCAATTTGTCATCTTTTATGGAGGGCGTACACAGAAACTGAATTTCCATTGGGACAAAGCTGCCTAATGTGAATACAAATCACGGCCAAAATTCATAAGCCGCAACCTCGATTTGACTGTTTGATGTTGCTTTGGTTAAAAAGCCAAAATTTACATTTTATGTGTGGGTTCAAAAGAGAGACCAAGGCCACATTCTAAATGCAATCCCCTCCTCAATATCACTCAGAGGTTCGCTGACACGGTAATGCTGCTGCCTATTGCCAAGCACGTGAGCCTTTTGTGCGCACACGGGTCCTATAATGATCTCTGGAATTGTAATAACGCATCAATTCCTCGATTAAAATGAAATGCAAAGCATCCATCAAATCGCACAGTTGAGAATTGTATTATGTACAATGTATGTGTGTGTGTACTCCCTTCGCACAGAACGTAGCTAACCGTGCTAATCAGAGGTGTGGGCACCAAATATATCAAATTGACATGTCAACGTTACATACAGCATTATGCAGCATGCAACCCTGTTCAAATCATGGGTTAAAAGACCCCCACCAATAATTCAATACAAGTGCGGATTTTCAGGTTGGGCTGCGTGTCTGGGCATTTCTTCTCTCAAACTCTTGCCACACACTCTACCGTAGCATTACTGCGATGGCATCTTCGAAAGGTGACCAATTCAACTCCTGTAGATGCCCCGCAGAAGCGCGTGGCAAAATATTGTGAGAAGCGTTGCTAAAAAAAAAAACGCAGCCCGCACTGTAAAGAACAAGCTGGGATGACCAATCGGTCGCGAGAACGAACGTATACGTGGTAAATGAGCAATAGAAACCCGAACGATGAGGACGAATCGCATCGCAGGGGTGGTCGTGGCGGGCGCGTGGATTATTCCAGGCCTACGTCGTAACGCCTCGTCCAAGGACAACAAAAAACGTCAACACATTTGAACCTCATGGTGGGACCAAGGGGACCCAATAAGCCCCCGGCTCTCGCATAAACTGCGTCGCGACGTCATTTTACGTCTGTTGAAGGCGAACGGCACGGCGATCTATTCCTCTCGACGAGCTCTACACGACGCGCTAATCAAAGTTCAAAAGTTTTGTTTCTTCTACGCATTCGTCCTCGCCACTGCGCTTGGACGACACGACAACAGAACGATCCGCGCCAGGTGGGTCGCGGCGTTTACGTGCGCGGTCGGACGGAGTCGCCAAAAATAAATTCAATAATTACGATTTTGACCTCCGTTTATTCGGGACCCCGGGGTCCCGCCATAAGGTTCAGTTGTCACGTGCGACAATTACCGTGGGCGAGTCTCTTGCGAAGCACATTGGCAAGAATATAATTCAATGATCCCACAAATCGACATCAGACCATACCTTCCGGGGGGGGGGTGAACTGTGGATGCGGACATATGGCTGTTCCTGTTTCTGTGCTAAATGAGAAGATACCTCGAAAGGCAGCTTCCCTGGCATGAAATTCTTCTGTCGGGCAGACACGACACAAGCCCATATGGTAAGTCTGAACATGTATTATGGTGTACTGTTATGAGTCCATACTCTTTGGTTCTTTCGGTAAAGTCACGTAGGTATAAAATAAATAAATTAAATCACGACGTTTCGGGAGCAACACAAGCGTCCGTCATCAGGTGGGACAACCACAGCAAGAAACAATTGCTAAAGTGGGCAAAAGGGCTGCTGTAACAAGAGGCTATATCGGCAAGAGAGGGGGGAGGAGCCAGGACGCTTGTGTTGCGCCCGAAACGTCGTGATTTAATTTATTTTATTTTCTACCTACGTGACTTTACCGAAAGAACCAAAGAGTATGGATCCCTGCAGTCACGAAAACTTCAAATCTAGATTGTTATGAGTCCAGTCTATCATGAGCGCACGCTGACCACACAGAGAAAGCTCTATGGACTAATGCTCAAAATTGGCTCGGACTTGAGGGTGGACCCCGAAAATGTGCCCGTAACTGGTACCAACTCTTCAGCCCGGAGATCCCACAACTGCGCTGGCCATATTGCACGTTTTGTGCACGGGTAGAGAAGATGCGCCTTGGATCTCATTTGTTCAGGGGTCATTTAGAGACTCATTAGGCTGATAGGTGGAAGGATGTTACATGGAGAGACACTGAAGGGAAGGAAGTTAATTTCATGTTTCACCCAAACTGTTCCGCTACAGCATTCGTAAGAATTATATTACAGTAATTTTTTTCGTGCTCACGGCCAATGCTGTGGAGGCAGAGCGCTTACTAACAACATCTGGTCAGTGAGAAAGTATTTAACATGTCTGGCTGTGCTGCTGATGAACCCCATAAGGATCCAAAGCTGTGGCGTTTGCATGTTTAAATCAAGTGAGGCTGGTGGTACATAAATCCGAAGGCCAATAAGCCAATAGACATTTCACGTGGAGATACAGAACAGAAGGTGATTTATGTTATTTACTATCTGGAAAGTGAGTTGGCGTAACTGTACGAATGATGCTCTTGGCTTCACATCTAATGCCTCCGTACCCCCTGCTTGCTCAGTTTTCCTCCCTGGGTATCGTGAGGAATTCATCCTAAAATGTGGCCCACATGTGGGCTCGGGTTGGAAATCGCAACACCAGGGTTAATCGCACTTTTGGCAATTGCATAGTTTCCTCGGAATACATCTTAGTGTTCTTTCCGTATCACTTTAATTACGTATTTTTTAAGGATGTGCAATTAATGCGGCTCAGCATTTAGTGTGAACCGTGAACCCGGCGGCGTCCTGAGTTCAATTCCCAACCACAGCTATCATCAGTGGCGAGTAATATCTGAAGGTCAAACAACACCAATGCCCGACATTTTTAAAGGGTTGTAAATTTCATGGAAACCTTTATTATATATTTTAACTAAAAAGTAACTGGGTGCTAAAAAAAAAACATTCCAACCATTGCTATTTACTATTTTGGGCAGCTGCTATTACATTACAATTCCCCGTGCCAAACCAATAACATACGCTCCTTTTTATTTCACAGTTTACCTTTTAATGTGCATCCCCGTAACGTGTTGGCGTTTCCCATGAAGATCGCGAGATTAAGCGGGCCCCTTTTTTTCCCCGTTGGAATCCAAGACGAGCTCACGGTGGGCAGGTAACCCTGGAAAGACAGAGGGCACGAGGGGGAGGGGGGGGGGGCACGAGCGATAACGCTCACAGATGGGGGAGCAGTCCGTGATCGCTGATAGCATCTGCCTTCGTGGCCCCACTTTCAGCCGCGGCTCCCAACAATTATTTTGGCACGCCGCGTCCGAGGGCGATGGGACGAGTCGGCCGGCCGGGTGTGCGGGTGGGTGGTTGACGCTGTGTTGGAGAACGTCGGTCTCGTGTTCACCGGGTCGATGAGTTTGACTTTTTTTTATTTTATTTTCACAGCGATTGACTAGAGATAGCCCAGGAAAGCTTATTTTTATCAACTATATTACCGTATTTTCTGGATGATAAGGCGCACCTTCTCACCCCCTCCTCTGTTTTTAAAAGCAAAAGTTAAACACGAGTGTTATCATCTACTCGGTGTGTCTGTGTGTGTCTGTGTGTGTGTCTGTGTGTGTCTGTGTGTGTCTGTGTGTGTGTCTGTGTGTGTGTGTCTGTATGTGTCTCTGTGTGTGTGTCTGTGTGTGTGTCTGTCTGTGTGTGTGTCTGTGTGTGTGTCTGTGTGTGTGTCTGTGTGTGGGAAGTGGCAGTGCAGTGGTTAGCACGCTGTGCTACGAACCAGGCAACCCGAGTACGATTCAAGTTCACGGCCAACACCAGTGACGAAAATCTGAACTGGTCCTGGGCCTCCCCTAGGTCGACTCAACCTGAAATGAGTACCTGGTGCGATTTGTAATCATCGCCACTGGGAAGACAAAGGCGGCCGGGCGTGGTTCTGGCCACACACCCTCTCGTGTGCCGTTCCGGCCTTCATAGGTGCTCGCAAACAGCACTTGCCCCAACAGTCTGTAAAGGCTATGCGGGGGAACTGCGTCTTTGTCTCTCGACCATCTTTTTGTCTAACTTTAATGACCCCGGGGCGCAGGGTGGGGATGTGCGTCCTGATTTCTTCGGAGCGCCTTACAATCCGGGGAATGCGGTGAAATACTTCCGCCGCGAAAAAAAAACCAGGACACCGCTTGGTAAGCAAGCAACGATGCCTACAGCGCTTCCCCCCCCCCGCGCCGCCACCAAAGTACAATCGGAGCCCGACTCCGCGCACTTCTCTGCGATAGCGCGAGAGATGCGACCGCAGAAAGAGTTTCTCCCGGAGCGAGGCTGACAGCCCTCGCTCACGTCTAGAGGAGCTGTACATCCCTAGCTGCCACTGCAATTCAGTGGCCTAAAATACAATGTTTCGCTCCGGATGATCGCTGCAAAGTATGGTCTGTGTTTTGATTTAGTGCGCTGATCTTAAAGGTGCATTGAAAAATGTTGATACTCCGACTGATGCTCCTACTGCTGTTGTGGAGTGACTCATGCAGCCAGCTATGGCTGCAGGGTTTGGTAGTACATGTTGTTGACGTCGTTTATTGTGAAAATTCGGTCACAGTTCCTATGATCACTGTTTCATTGCTTTTATGGCTTTATTTTAGTGATTTTCGAAAAGTTTCTTGGTTTGGCCATGTTTGTTTGTTGTAGTACAGAGTTAGACTGATGGCCTTAATCTAAGTTGTCTTGCGGTTGTTGTTGTTTGACTTGCATCCCACTGGGATTTTTGCACACAGTGTTGGTGTACGGTGCGTTTTCTGCAATATTTTGCTGTCTTTTCTTGGATTTTCTGTTTGCCCATAGTCACTTTAAGATGTTTTCTTGTTCATGTTTTTGTTTTTTTGTTTGTTGCGCTTGCACCCGATTCAAGAGCCGAATGGCTCACAGGGCTATATGAATAAAAAGTGTGCTGTACTTGGCCCTTCCCCCCTCTCCAACCATTATATTAACGGAGTGGTAGCTCCTGCAATCTCTCATTTGCTTGATACAGCTGTCGTGGCTGTGACGGATCCACCTGAAGACGGAGGCTTGTGTTGCCTCCGAAACGTCGTGATTTATTTTATTTTATTTTACTTTTATTAATTTTAATGTTTTACCTACGTGACTTTACCGAAAAAACCTAAGAATATGAATCCTTGCAGTCACGAAAGCTTCAAATCTAGAATTAGACCTAATAAATGAACTTGAACGTTGCAAGCGGCCCACGAGTGGCAGTTCACGCGCCGGTGGCACCCCAGGCAGCGGCCTCTGTAGTCGAACAACGCTTACGCCACTACGGACCGCGTTGTTTTCCTTCGTGGACGCGCTCGAGTTGCATTGGATACGACTTGGAGTCTATTAATCGGGCAGTGGCAGTTCGCGGCACATTCCTGAGGCGCTTACGCCCTCTGATATCACTGGGGGACAATGGACCAGGTTCCAGAATGATGAGGGCGGCGGATGCCTGATGCTCACAGTGCAACCGTGAAACAGCAACATCCCTGTCAGACACATGACCACACACACTGTTAACATTCCTTCCCTTTATTAATGCTACCCCTACCCCCTCCCTTTGATGCTGCTAATCCTGCATAATGCACGGGCATAATGACTTTAATCACCCCGCCAAACCTCCTACGCATTTCACAAGTAGTACTAATCGCATATCTGCATTTTTCATAAATATGCTAAATTCCTCTTGATATGCAAATTATTTTGTCAAGGCGCTCTCCCCCCCTCCAACCCAGCTTAAAAAAGACGCTCCAAGCCTGGGGTTGTCATTCAGACTCTGTCTTCTCGACAGACCTGTTCTTCACCTGAGGGCGGCTGCTTGCGTTGTGGCCGAAACGTCGTGAGAATCCGTTTATTATTTTATTATTTCCATTCTACGTGACTTTACGGAAAGAACCAAGAAGATGTCGGCTCATTGTTTGCGATCACCGGCTTACCCTTTGATATCACCGTCAGCTCACTGTTTGCCACTTTATCGATCCACTGCTTGACGAAAGCCTCCACGAGCTGTCGTCACCATGCCCGGTGCAACGCGTCATCCTGGTTCTCCTGCGCACGAGCTGACCTGTCCGTTCCATCTCCACCGGTGGTTGTTCCCTCCTTTGCCTACCATTCCATGACCAGTCTTGTCCATCGGTCATCATCCCCCTATCGCGATGTGTCCTGGGCAGTGCCGGATTATCCCAGTACAAAAGCAGCTACATATGCTACGGTCTCCGCACTTTCAAGGGCCCCGCGCTAAATGCTTTTAAGCTATCAATTCCAGTGATTCTGCACTTGCTCTATTATTATAGTACTATACTGCCTTCAACTTTTACGAACGACTGGGTGTTTAAGTTAGCGATTTGTCGTATTATCTGGCTGTATAGCAAATGAAAAAATGCAATTATTTTACTATGCAAGTAAAAAATGAGTGTTTTATTATTTAAGTGTTTTATTTTTTTATTTAGGGCCCCTTTATAACATATGCTACAGGCCCCGCACTAGCTTCATCCGGCACTGGTCCTGTGCACGCACGAGCTGACTTCATCATCATCAGGGAAAATAACTGTGGACTAAATGTATATCTCATTCAATGAGCTGTCAAGGGGCGGTTGTCGCCAAGAGGTAGATTGTGACTAAAACGCATTTCGTTGCCTTGTTAAAGCCTGCCGCGAGATTGAGACTGCTTACAGACAATTAGCCCGGTGGACCTTCGTCTTTGAACAGATGCTACCCGTACCAGCACCACCTAACGCCACGAACGACTCCTCAGCCGTCCCCCATCTTTCTTGCCATTTTGTACCGCAGTCGGTAAGCATTGTCAAGCGCCTTGACGAAAGGCGCTTTATAAAAAAACCAACACATCGGATGGAATGGAGGTGCACTTTATGCGCAACGCATCTCCGTCACCAACCCGTTTGAGAACGACCAAAAAAAACTCCCTCCCGTGTCTTGCCCGCGTCAACAACAAAGACGGCGCACAGTGGCGTGGCGTGCATGAGCGTGGGTTAAACCCCGGCTGCTCGAGAGATGGTGGGAGATAAGGGGGCTGGGGCTTTAAAAAGAGGAGGAGAAGAAGAATAAGAAGAAAAAACCAGACAACGATGCGATCTGCAAAAGTTCAGTGGAAAAGGGGTGAGCGCGTATAATCCTCCGTTATCGAGCGCGGCCGCCCGCATGCGGTCTTGGTGAGTCGCGTCCGCGAAGGGGACCAAGGCGGACACAACGTAAACACGACAGGAAGCCCCACTCACTGGGCAGTCCGGCCCAACCCAATGTCACGCTCCTGGGCTCTCAATAACGCGTGACAATAAAGTGAAGTTGACATTGAGCTGCTTCAAACCTTCGAAACCAAGCGAGTCACTTGCCCAGCGGAACCTCGCAATTTTTGCGTTCGTGGCCAAAGGGCAACCCCACCACGTGCCCAGAGGGATCTTCTCGTGGAAGTGTCTCACTTCAGATTGCCGAGCGGTTTGTGTGCGTGCGTGAAGAGTCGCGGTCAGCGCTATGCTGCGCTACGAACCCGGCGTCCCGAGTTCGATTCCCGCTCACGGCCAACACCGGGTGACGATTAACATGACCTCCTCCCCCTAGGTCGACTCAGCCTCAAAATGAGTACACCCGAAGCGGTGTGTAAGCATCGTCGCTCGGGAGACAAAGGCGGCCGGGCGTGGTGTTGGCCACTCACCACCTCGTGTGCCTTGCCAGCCTTCATAGGTGCTCGTTAACAGCACTTGCCCCAACAGTCTGGTAAGGTTACATGGGGGACCTTTGTCTCTACAGCAGGCGACAGCTAAAAGAGTTCTCCACATGAATGGGAAGCTCGGCCGGCAGTGGTGAATGACAACGGCAAAAGTAACGATAAATAATCGATTAATTGGATGAATATCGATTCTTAAGATTGCAATGCACGCATAGAAGCCTACGTTTAAGAATCGATGTTGGTTTTTGTAGTCGTCTTTATCTGTTGGATGTGTTCGGTTAACGTCATGGGTGCTCCCCATAAAAAAACGATATATATACAGGGTGCTTGAAAAAAATGTTAACACTTAAATGGGACTATTGTTTTTAATGGAAAAAGAGCGGATAATACCATTATAACAAATGTATGTTAATAGCTCCATAAAGTCAAAAAGTCTCCCGCTTGTTCGCCATCATTGTCAACACGTGCCATGAATCTTCTCCGGGTGGTCTCCAGAGCCCGGAGGCACAACATTTCCCGTGGTCTTGTTGCAAATTCTCAGAAGTGTTCAAAAAACATTTCTTGAAGCACCCCCTGTATAATAGACTTTCGAATCGAATGGCACATTGTGACAACTATTCGGATCACAGTCGGCGGGGGGGGGGGCGGCATGAATCATTGCACTCCGTGTACACGCGCACATCAACGCACGAGCGCCTCGCTGTGACTGCACTGAAATGAACTTGCGGAGTGATTTTATTTTGTCGCCATGAGATTCGTTGGGCTCGTCAGCCACGACGATATTGCCTTGGCTATAGTGGCACCCATATCGCCCCCCCATCCACCACCATCACCCCCATCCACCACCACTACCCCCAACCTCCCCACAAGCCCCCATGTCCCACCCCTGACCTTAACCTGTTCCTTGCAGCACGACATATCGCTTACCAGCATCGCAGATCTGCAGTCACACGAGAGAGCGAGAGAGAGGATAAATAAATAACTATCCCAGCGGTTTATGAAGCAGACACAGACAATACCGTAAGGTAAGACGTTACAGTGTTTTATGAATGACCTTACAAGATATATAAAAAAACATATATATATAGCTTTATTGCCCCGTGTATGCGATGTTAAACTGCATCCGGTGATGTTGTCACCCGAAAAACAAATCGTCCGCCCTTGCGTCGTCCTGTCTCGAGAGAGGTCGTGCGGAGTCTTGCTTCGCGAGGTGACGAGGAGCAGTGACATCAGATGAGATAAGAGAGAACTTGACCCCTCGACCCCCTGCTCTTGGGTAGAGAGCTAAACAGAGCGTTCCCAACTCTTTACATTTATCTAAGTGACTTTTTTCTCTCACAATTCTTTTTTTTTCGGTGGGGAGGGGGATACTGTACAGAATTTAAAAAATCGAAGACAAACATCTTTTCCCAGCACCGTGCCTAAGCAATAGTGAACATTAAGAGAGCGAAGAAATGAAAGCGTTTGCCAAAAATAAAGCTCCCCCTCCCTCCCCCGTGTAAATTACATTCTCGATTTGATGCCAAAACTTGATGTCCCCTCGAGAGAGAGGGAGAGGGAGGCCACGCGGTTTGGCACCGTTTCACTCGAGCCCTCAGAAGGCGAAGAGAGGGAGAAGTGGTGGTGGTGGGGGGGGGAGCAGACAGATCCTCCGGGAGAGATCCCAGAGGTCGGTAATTCTCTTCTCACCAAATCGCTTTCGTTACCGGCGGCAGTCTGGAAATTATTCGGACACGTCCGTTAGCCCCCGTTTAAGGGAATATCACGACACGCACCCACGTAAGCGTGCGACAATTACAGCATTTCACTCGGCTGTTTTAAAAATAGCTCGCTTAATTAAAACTGGGCCATTGGTCATGAATCTTGGTGAACGTATTTAGAGCTAGCGTTGGGTGAGGTTTTTTTTCAGACGTCACACAATTAACGTCGTGTATGAAAAAAAAAACGCTTACACGATAGTTACGATGCGGCTAATGTTTGCCGGCGTCATATCCGCTCGCTGCTAACTTTCCGAGTTGTGAAATAAAACAACGGGCGGGCAATACGACGAGTGCCCCATAACACCTGCTGTGGCGCATGACGGAAGCGGGCCCAGTCACACGTGGGACGCTGCTGCCAGCGTTAGGCCAAATAGTTCCAAAGCCCATCCCGACTTTTGGCGGAGGGTGCCACGTTGGCCCGGCCCTGCAGACTATTTGGCGGACACAAATCCGCTCTTTTATTTCCTAACGCGTTGTACAACCGCTTCACCGAGGCGCTGCGCCGCTATGGGCAGTCAATGGAAAGACAGCTTCAGGAGACTAGCTTCCAGGTGGTGCTGAGTCCATGCCCTTCCATTACCGGCGGCCGCGTCCTCCAATGCGGGGCGGAAGGCCACGGTCATTATTCACGGAGAAGCAACGAGGCTGTCTCGGGAGACTCGACATTAAGCATGCGTATCTCTTGTAGATGCCCTTTAAGATTTGAAGCTCATCGATTCTACACACTTGCTGCTTTTTACTCCACCGATAATTGCTTCATTACGTTTAACAACTCGACGTGAAGGGAGCCCGCGCGTCTTGCAGATGGTGGCCGCCGAACGTTGGATGGACGTTTGATGATATTTTTGCCGAGTTTGTTTCTCGTCGAGAATTTGTATCTGCCGACGTACACACTCATCCCCGTCTCGACTCACTAGCCTGTCTCCGTGCCCTCAACTGGCTACCCATCGCCAGGAGGGTCATATACAAGATCGCCTGCCTCTACCACAATGCCTTCACATCTGCCTGCCCGCCCCGTACCTCTCTTCATTATTGACAACCTGCAGCTCAGCACACGGCAGATGCCTGCGCAGCGCGACTCACGACCTCCTCTTGATACCAAGATCCGGGATGGTCACCGTGTCTATGCGCCGCTTCTCGGTGGCAGCCCCAACAGTCTGGAACGTTATCCCTCTGCACATTCGCCGCATCACCTCAATCGCCTCCTTCAAGAGAGACTTACAAACTCACCTCTATAACCACGTGCTTTCGAGCGACTCTGAGCTTGGCTCTGAATTGCGGTCGTTACATCCGCAAATTTGCGCGTTATAAATTGCATTATTATTATTACACTGTACCTTGAATGTAGCGGTATCGATCAACAAACAATGATCCGTAGAGTAGGGGCTTGCGAATCACCCACCTCTCTACTTGTGGGCAAAAAAAAAATGCAAGTCGCATTGAGACGTCAGCTGTTGCGGTAACGCCGGCGTAACGTCGCCACAATTCCGAGTGGGTAAAATATATTCCACAAGTCTCAAAGCGCAACTTAATAAAACCCCATCCCCTTAGGGAGGGCAGGATAAAATCTGCCCGATCCCAACGAATTGCTGACATAGCGTGTATTACGACATATGTAGCGGAGCAGCGCCACATACATAATGCGAAGCGGACAACTATTTTGGCACGATCATGGGCAAGTGCGATTTGCTGTAAGGAGGTTCCGTACACATGCAAAGAACACAAAACAGACGCGGCAACCATCATCATTAAGACTTAAAACTCCTGGGTCTCTTCCAAGTCCTACATGCGAGCAATACATCAAATGACAGACAGCCTCGCTGTTAAGAAAATAACACAGCGCGAGTTCGCGCACACAGAGACAGACGACCGCACGACCGCACAACCCCAAGCCAAAAAACAAAACAAACATCCTCGCTATACGGTGTCCTCACCGACTCTTGAAACACGCAGTTCGCGAGCATCGTGCGCCTGAATCAAAGCACAACTTGCCTCTCCAACCGTTTACTTTTTAGTTCTTGATTTTCACCAAGGAAAATAAAACGTGCACACACATAAAGAGGGGTGACTCGGTGGCTGAGTGATCACAGGGCAAAGTACGATCTCGTGTCAGGCCCGGCTCGAGCTCCTCTTGGATGGGAAAGCCCAGGAGAGATACTCTTAGTTCTTTCGGTAAAGTCACGTAGGTAAAAAATGAAATTAAAATTAATAAAAATAAAAAAAATACAAAAATAAAAACAATAAAATCACGACGTTTCGGAGGCAACACAAGCTTCCACCTTCAGGTGAAACTGTCACAGCAAAATATCTGTAGGAGACATGTCGAGTGGGGGGCCATCCGAACGGTGTTCACCACTAGGGAGAGTGAATTTGAGATGGGGCGGGTGGGGGGGGGGCATAGCGGGGTATTTGATGGTGCAGGGCCCACGCCAGCGTGCCCTGTCTTGTGTTGGAATTCGGTGCCCATGAACACACACCCTCCCCCCCTATGCTTTTTCGTTGTTGTTATTGTTGTTGGTATATTTAATTTGTCTAAATTCCAGCTCTGAAAATAAAACCTCGGCTTTCGAACCATCACGCGCAAACATTTGTCTCTGTAGCTGGGCGGGTGGGAACGTGCGGATGAGAGAGGTCACTTGAAGGGATCTCAAACTCGGAAGCAGTTCTGTGATATCCACTTCCACAGACAGTTATCTAACACGGGGACGTTGACTGCTCTGTGAGAGTTCCGAATCAATGCTTTGTCGCTTGATGTTTATACCACAATCAGGGAAAAACTGGGGGGAAAAGAGTAACACCCTTTTGATTTCCAGTGAATATTGTTTTTTCAGTTGAAAACGATCAATGAAATCAGAATGTATTCCTTTAAGCACAATCCCTGAACTGCTACACAACTTCCTGGACGTGTGGGGGTATGTATATGGTTCATGGACCAACAGTTTAAATAAAACGAAACGTCGTCTCGTGCATTCACTGAACAATACTCACACACGCATGCAACACACAGCAGAGGCACGCGCGGACACAAAACGCAAACTGAATGAGTTTGGCTCTGAAATAGCAACAATGAGGATTTGCAGCCACCGACATGTGCCATTTAGCTGGATTATGGTTCCATAAGTGTCTGCGTCATTATGGTAGAGCATGTCCAATTACAGAGAAACTCGGGGTCAAAAGACACAGACAATATGGCTAAGGCAAGACACTTGGCAAGCAAGCAATTTCCCCGGCTGTTGTTGTATATATATGGGCCAGCTGATATAATGCATGGGCTTATTTTTCTAAAGAGACCTACTTTGCAAAGCTGCTAAATGCATTGTGCCTCAAAGCATTACCTTTCACGTAAAAAAAAAGGATCTAACAGAGACAATCTCCATGGCAGTGTAATTGTAATGATGTTTCATTTTTCGACACCAATTGCCGTAACCCTAAACACTAAACCTTGGGGCTGTTGAAATTGCCCTAAAAAAAAACCCTTGCAATAGATGCTACAATAGTAGGTTTGACACATTAGTGAATTGAGATCAATTACCGGTGCCACAAATGCATCCTAGCTCTTTTATTATTTTATTATTTTCCCCGCGCCCGCAACGTAAAACTGCATTTGAGTTATGCAGTGCTATCAATGTCACGGAATTCAAGTTGGATATTGCCATTCGGAGCTCTCGCGGCGAGCAGCACATCGCACCGTATCAATGAATGATCCTGGAAGGTGACATTAGAGAATTGCTCCTGAAATGGCTTCGATATCTTTATCCGCCGCAGTCACACCTTGTATAGGCCCTGCAAAGGGAATAAAGCTTCCATTGCGTCAGTACGGTAACTTATCTTAATTAAATGAAAACCCAAAATTTAACTCACATCATGTTGCCTTGTGCACTTGTTAGCGACTGGACTGAGGCCATCAACTCGCTACGCTTGAGGGCCCACTTTACTCAACGGCGATCGAAACCTGGAATATGAACCCAGGCCCTTCAGCAAGGCGCTCCGACCCGACCACCTTCCTAAGCCACGCGAACGTCGCTCCCGCCGCTCGCTTTACCAACCTTCACCCGCCCTGCGTCACAGCACCGCTTGCGGACATTGCGATAAACCCCCCCCCACTCGCGTACCACCACAATTGCCCCCCTCCGCCACCAGCTGTGTTTATCCTCGCCGCCGCTGACGTGCGCAGCGTCTTCCCTTCCCCCCCCCCCCCCGATTCGGCAGAGACCTCTCTCCGTCCCCGCCAGCCAGCCGGGAGGGCGAGCGTCAGCTCCGTCCTCCCCAAGTCTCCGTTGCGTCAAGGCGGTCACGGGTCGCTCCCTTGGGCCCCCCCCCCCCCCACTGATGAGTTTACGCGAGGCGACTATAGAGACGGAAGGGGGTTGCTAATCTTGCAGGGGTTATTATCGCTATCGTCGTCGTTATCATCATCATCGTCGTCGTCGTCGTCTTACAACTATTGATTTATTTCAAGATGCTTGTTTGTTTGTTTGAATGTCATTCTCAGGACATAATTGCAAGCCAAGTCTGTTTGGGGCTGACAGCCCACCGGAAAAAAAATGTTTCCGCATCCGGCACAGCACGTCCCATTGTGGTTCTCGCTACAGCTGCGGCTACGACTCACGTGCCTACCCACTCCGGTCTACCAGCGACCCAGAAAACATTCACTGGGGAATTAAACTTCGGTTATTTCACTCGCAGCTCGAGAAATAAAAAACTAGTACGACGGTTAAACGTTTCACCAAAAATATGGAAAACGAAATTGCCCTTTTCAGAATGCGAATTAAGGGCTCGACGATCACCACCTCACTGCCATCTGCGAGTCACAAAGCAATGGGGTATTCTGAACGAGTACAAACGGGAGAGCGCAAGTGTATGCCAGACAAAATGAAAAGTGCATCGATTGCACGCCATCCACCATCCATCTGTTGCGGTCAACGGATAACAACCGCAGACATGGCCGTGGAGGCAAAGACGGCATCAAAGGCCTCGACAAAGTTAGTTGATAAAAAAAAAATAAAGCCACGTGGACACGCACGACCAGACACATGCACAAACATGTCTTCCTCATCCCAGCTCGGTAAATGTGTCCTTTCGCACATCCAATTTTGGGCAGTAGAACAGAACACTCAAGAAACAAATATACATTTTTATTTATTTATCAAAACTACAAAACAGTTCCTTTTGCCAAGAGAGGCAACGAGCCCAGAGTAACAGCACACACCGTATATTTCACCGTTTAAATTAACCGCCGAAACACGTTCAAATCGAATAACGATCCTTCTAATTACTGCGTTCACGCGGTGAGCTCCGAAACATTGGGAAATGCAATTTGAAACACGATAATAATAAAAAAAAATTCACAGCGCAATTAGAAAATTCTCGGCAGAAAAGTGGAGAGAGAAAAAACAATTCGTGCGCTTTTTTCTTGCAAGTACTGCACAACGGAGTCGTGATCCAAGGTCACACCACGTGCCCCTGCCACCACCACCGCCGCCTCTTTGGAACCATAGCTCACGGAAACCAACTGTAGGCTCATCTGTGAAGAAGAATCCTTCAATTTAAATCTTTCGTGACTGCAGGGATTCATCTTCTTGGTTCTTTCGGTAAAGTCACGTAGAAGGAAAATAATTTAAATAAAATATAAAATAACAAATATGCTTAACTCCTCTTGATATGCAAATTCCTTTGTCAAGGCGCTCTTCTCCCACCAACCCAACTTAAATATACGCTCCAAGCTTGGTGGTGTTTCATTCTTCACCTGAGGACGGCTGCTTGCGTTGTGGATGAAACGTCGTGATAATTATTTTATGTTTTATTTTTATTATTTTATTATTTTCCTTCTACGTGACTTTACCGAAAGAACCAAGAAGAAGAGTCCTTCAATTCCATTTTTGTTCCCGCTTTAAATTCTATTCTATTTCGCATTCATGTAGCGCCCTTTGCAGGGCGCTTTAAGATGAATTCCGACGGCGTTCAGTGAGGAAGGTGACGGAATGGATGGAAGGACAGGGGCTGGGACTGGAGCTGATGTTGCAGGGGTAGGTGAGACAGAATAAGGTGGAGTGTGACGGTGAGTGAGGGTGTCTGATGGGTGGTGCAGCGTGGATGAGAGGCAGTCGGGTATGGGGCGCATGCGTGAAGTGGTGCAATGGGCATGGATGACGATTGGTGGAGAGTGGTAGAGGCAGAGGTCTGGTGGCCGGAGATTTGAGCCGATGGAGACGCATCGAGTAAGCTCAGAGAACGACGCCGGGTCCGAGATCAGGCTCGAGTTTTGACAGGGCCACGGACACGCGCTCGAGAGAGAAGCACCACCCTCACTTGACAATTATAAAACCTGGCCCCCCACCACTGCCCCCCGTGACTAACAAGGCAGCCAAAGCCGCCTCCCCTGTGCTGTTTGCGAGCACAGAGCAAGAGGGGTCTGTGTTGGCCAGCACCACGTCCGGTCGCATCTACCTCCCCCAGTGATGATGTTCACGCACTTCACAAGGTATTCATTCATTAGCGGCTGAACCGGAGGATGCCCAGCGCCGATTCAAATAATCGTCACTGATGTTCGCTGTGGCCAGGAATACAAGTCGGGTTTCCGGGTGCGTTAACCACAGCGCCACCGCTCCCCTGTATCACCTATGAAGGCTGGCACGGCACACGAGGGGGTGGGTGGCCAGCACCACGCCCGGCCGCCTTTGTCTCCCGAGCGACGATGTTTACTGCACGCCGCTCCGGGTACTCCTTTTGAGGCTGAATCGATCGGTGTTGGCCGTGAGCGGGAATCGAACCTGGGTCGCCAGGTTGCTGCTGGAACACACTCCAATGCAATCAACAAACGATACACATTTTAAAATCAATATTACGCTGTAAGCAACGCCTCGAAGCACACTACTCTATTGTCCACGTAAATGCATATTGCACTTAAGCTACTGCACCGGTATGTGAAAATGGGGAAAATTGGAGGACGAAATTACTTATTTTCTTTTTTTTAGCTGCCACGCTACAGTCGGCTCCTACGACATCGCATTTCCCCAGATGACTCTCGCACATCCACAGGGCCGAGGTGACCAGCTTTGCCGCAACTCACATAAAGAAAAAAAAAACAGGGGTGAAGGCACAGCCCCGCAATTGCTTGCTCGTGCCACTGCTGGCGGAAGGCGCCTCCGGGACAACGACAAGGGCCAGCAAATGCATCTCGCGCCACCCACCCACCCACTCGTGTGCCGTGCCCGGCCTTCATAGGTGCTCGCTAGCAGCACTTGCCCCAACAGTCTGTTGAGGCTATACGGGGGATATTTGTCTTCATCTTTTTGTGTTCACGTGATCACCTGCGTGTTCATCTGTATGTGGGGAGCGGTACCGCAACCCAGCGACACGACTCCGATTCCCGCTTGCGGCCAACACCAGTGACGAATTAGCTGAATCGGTCATGGGCCTCCCCTAGGTCAACTCAGCCTCAGATTAGTACCTGTGCGGTGTGTAAACATCCTCACTGGGGAGACAAAGGCGGCCGGGCGTGGTGCTGGCCACCCACTCTCTCGTGTGCCGTGCCCGGCCTTCATAGATGCTCGCTAACAGCACTTGCCCCAACAGTCTATTAAGGCTACACGGGGGATTTTTCTCTTTGTGTACATGCGTGTGTTCATCTGCATGTACGAGTGTGCGTGTGGGCGTGCATGTGTTGTGTGAACTCGGCTGTTTAACGAGAGACGTCTACCCAAGAATGTGCTTAAGAAGTCTGACAGAAGGAATCGACTCAGAACAGGGGCATCGGAAACCAAAATAACAAGAAGAGCCATTGTTTTTTTCGAATTCGGTAAAACAATCAACAACAACAAAAAAACAACCTCAATATTTCAAGAATACGCAATGCAACGTGGATACGAGACCGGCGGTTGTCCATGATAAATAAAGAACCGTCACGAAGCCGCCGGTCCTTCAAGAGGCCACGCGCGTCACTGGACCCGCGGGTTACCGCCCGCTGCCCTCGGAGCATTAAAACTCATCGGCACGTACACCCAATCGATCTTTAATTGAGCCGATGTACTGTACCTTTCTCCATCTACCACCACACAGCAGGGCAGCTGCGTTGACTTTCTATTGTCTGAAAGCCTACCGTGAAAACAAGAAAAAAAACTGAACAATTAAAACAAAACATTTCTCGATTTAAAGCTTTCGTGACTGCAGGGATTCACCTTCTTGGTTATTTCGGTAAAGTCACGTCTGTCGAGAAGGCAGAGTCTGAATGTAGACTCTGCCTTCTCGACAGACCTGTTCTCCACCTGAAGACAGCTGCTTGCGTTGTGGCCGAAACGTCGTGAGAATTATTTTATTATGTTTTATTTTTATTATTTTATTATTTTCCTTCTACGTGACTTTACCGAAAGAACCAAGAAGATAAAACAAAATATATTCAGTGTCTGGCAGTTTGGCAACGAGGTCCGAAATCTAAACTCTAAAACTCTGACCTCTCTTCATATTCACTTGAACAATGGATTGTCAGACAGACGCATTTAAGTATTGCAGCGAATGTAGTATAAAACATGTGTGTGTGTATATATACGTCATTGATGTTAACTGGTAGATAAACCCCCGTAAGAGACAGCTGACATGGCAATGCACAGTCCATGTAAAGCCCCCTCTTGTCATTCCACTGCTGCATGAGGTTCTCCCAACGCAGGCAGTGAGGGTTATTTGACCATACTTCACCACACTGGCGAGTGCGAGTCGGTGAAGGGGGGGGGGAGAAGTGCAAAAATCAACAACGGAATCCCGCTGCGTTGCCCTCTATTGCCCACGATGGCTCACTGCACCCGTTTTTTGTGCATGGCAGTCGATCCATCCAGGCACCATCCGGGCTCAAACCTGCTGACAGGATCGGGCGCGTTCAGGGCTACTTTGGTCGTGTGCCAGTAAATAATGTACGAGGTCAAAAATAGGTTCCTCCAAAATGTTGCTTGTAAAATTACATTCTGTGTTGTATGGACAGGGTACAGAGTAAGCGTATAAATAGCGGCTTGCGTGTGTGTGTGCGCGCGCGCGTGTTGCTGTGACGTTCGCCACGAGAGAAACTCGGCTCTGCGTGGCCAATAAAAGGCTTGCGTCGTGCCGCGCACCGCAATAACAATTTCCAGGTCATAAATTTTAATAACCCAGGTTTTATTGGACCATATTTTAAAATTTTAAATCTCTTTTTACGTTGTGAAAATGGGGTTAAAAATAGAACATCATCACAAGGGCCATCCAAATTTTGGGTTAAAAAATTTTTTTTGTATAAATCTAATCTACGAATAATGTGGTTTTTTTTGTGCGCGGCAATGTTTTTTCTCTTGGGTGTGAGAGGAGAAATTGGGTAAAACATTTAAAAACAGGAAATGACAAAATCGAATTGATCAGTCAGATGACTCTGAGCCAAATAGCACATTCATCCCACTGTTTTGTCTGGATAAAAAAAGTCCCCATGGTATTTCACATCGCAAGATTAATCTAAACTCTAAATGTGCTTGGCAGGGTCCAAACCCCACACAAGACCGCGTGACAAGAGGCTACTTACAAACGGGGCATAAGCAACTCAACAGATGTAGTAGCCTGTTACAAATCTACCAACCAACCCCTGCACATATTTGGCAAGTATAAATACATTTTAAAAGGTGGTGGGAATTTACGAACTTGCCCACATTTTTAAAGAGTGGCACCAGGGAGATTGAATCGAACCTGCGACCTCTGGGTTGCGAGCCCAGTGTGCCGACCGTAACACCACGACAGCCTCACCGGAAGTACGTTAAGTGAACGTTAATTAAAAACAAACATGTCTGTTTACTATGTTTCATTTATCATTATTTTCTGGGATGAAGCACCGTACACACTACCTTCCGCAAAACACCCGTTTCGCAAAGTCTCCGCGCTAACGCCAGCACTTATTTTTTGTCAGAAGCTAAAAGCCCTCTTCGCGTTCAAATATGCAGAGCCCCGCATCAAACGGTTTACATGCCGACGCGTACGAGCGCGCACACGGACACACAAAGCTACACCCGCGTGCACTCACACACAGACACACAAGCGCTAACAAGCTGCCTTCCTCGCGCAACGAACATGCGGTGATTTTAGGGAAGGAACATTTTTCCTTCATCCTCATGCGCAAGGCTCTCCCAATCTTGCACGTGCCGTGGGGTGCCCGAAGGTGTGAATGCATCCTAAGCGGAGGGCTGGACGAATGAGGAATAGAAAATTGTCATTGCGTCCTAACATCCAATCTTTTTTTCGGACGTCTTTGAACATGTCTCCCTCTTGGTCATCGCCTTTGCAATCTTTACTCAACCCATGCCGTGTCGGTCGTCAGCAACGTGTCACCGTACTTCATCGTACTGGTTGGTGTGGTTTGGAGAAGGGGGTGATGGGCGGGAGGGTGACAAGACTATTTCAGATACCATCCACCACTGAAGCTTTCCGTGGCCAGGAATCAAACTCGGGTGGCCGTGTCACATTCCAGGGCGTAGATCACTCACTGTACCACCGCTCCTCCCATGTAGATCGAGATACATGCAATTTCTCTAACATATATAATCACAAATTCAATCGGTTCCTCGTGCCAAGGAACACACGCGTAATGTCTGTGTATATGTATCAGCTCGCGTATACATGGCCACTTCGTGAATTAACCACATAATTTGGATTAACAAGACTTTTATATAAATAAATACAGCGTTGCGTATTATTGGTGAGATGCCATATATATAAGTAGCGTTCGATGACCTTTCGTCGATAAATGCGAATTTTCCTAACATTGTAATTGTAACATTCATTGTAACATTCAAACCATAGGCCTAGTGGGTCACTGGGAGATCACTGCGAAATGACTCAAATATCTGGTGGCTTGCTAAGGCATCTCGTGGTGCATCGATTCGTCAATTAAAAGCGATTATTGCACTAAAGGTGCATAGTCTAAATAGACTCGTGTGTGTGTACAATTCGGTGATATAATAATACAGTAGTTTCATTTTATAGAGCGTCATTCAAACAATTGCATCCCACAACGCTGCAACATCAATTAGCCAGTCCCGTACACAGACGTTACAAAAACAAAAACCCCACTACTTAGCAAATACATGTTTTTTTTTATTAATGCCAGTTATAAACAAGTTATGTACCCGTTGAGCATTTAGACTTATAGGGGAAAAACGAAACCTTGCCAATGAGACGCAAGTGATGAGAAACCAGACGAGAAACGAGGGAGTGAAACATACTGTAACTGCTTCTCCAACTGCATCGCCATCCATGAATTGTGGCACTTCATCGAATCGCTGGTCAAACCTGCGGCTGGATGGAAACCTCTCTTGTGATCCTGCAGGACAAGAGTCCATCCAGTAATCGCACCCGAGATAATTTCAACGCCACTTCTTGAAATGCACGATAAACAAATGATATACCCATCCTCCTCGACACGTTTTATTCATTGCGTCATTATTCTTCTTGGTTCTTTCGGTAAAGTCACGTAGAAGGGACGTAATAAAATAATAAAAATAAAACAATAAAATATATTATTTTATTATATTATTTTATCATGTTTTATTTTTAAAGTCACGTAGAAGGGACGTAATAAAATAATAAAAATAAAACATAATAAAATATATTATTTTATTATATTATTATATTATTGTATTATGTTTTATTTTTATTATTTTATTACTTCCCTTCTACGTGACTTTACCGAAAGAACCAAGAAGATGAATCCCTGCAGTCACGAAAGCTTTAAATCGAAATTGCATCATTATTATTCGTGACTATCTGCCATCATTCCGTCCAGCGGCGATGGATGTCCTACCCAAGCCGTTTCATGTCCACAGCTAATTGATTATGTTTGCATTTGTGCAGCTAATCTTTGTTTCAGCTTAGCTGAGAGCAAGCAACGCTAAGTTCATGTTGTGTCATCCAGTGATGCACAGATTTCCGAAATCCGTTTCACTCCCTTTTGCGTGAATGAAACAAATATCATTTGTGCAGCCGGCGCTGATATGAGGGAGGCCCTTTCATTGAGCCCACGAAATTAGGACAAGGCCATGCACTTATCAGACTCTCTACGATGCCAATTATCGTAATGTAAGCATGTCGGAAATGTTGCATGCGATACATTTAATGAGTTGTTTACATCGATTTGCATGAGCAATTGTTCCCATGACCCCGCTTCCACCGGGTAAAATTGAGTTCAATCCTCAAAGAGCCTCTTCTCTTGGCCTTTCCTAATTATTATCAATACAATTTATTTTAAAGCTATATTTACCACGGTGAAAATGTAGTAAACCGTTCCACTGGGAATATCGCTTAACATATCGGCGTCCCAACAAATGTGCAAATTAGCAAAGTCATACATTATAATCAATTATGTTACCTTGACATAATTGATTATAATTGTACAGCTCTTTGTCAAAACAGTGCTGGATGAAGGCCTGCACACTCACTTGGTCATGCCGGTGTTCAGCCATACTTCACCCCGCTGGTCAGTGTGGGTTGGTGAAGAAGGGTAACCATGACCGCTTCAAATATCACTCGACACTGAATCGAACCCGGGCTGCGGCGTTCATAATTCAGTGCGCTAACCCCTGCGCCACCGCTCCCCCCAAATTGATATACAGAAATTATAACGAGGAAAAAAGATGACCATATGAATTGTACGCGAAGAAAAGCCCCGTGAAATGTGATTGTTCAATTATTTCATTAACAACTGTATTAACTGGTAACATAATACATGTATTAAATAACCGTATACGTTTATATAAGCAGCAGTTCACGACAATTTGATTTGGTAAAGGTATTTAAACCTTTCAACAAAAATTGTTATGAGGACATCACATAATACTGGCCGGGTGGCACGAAAATGAGTCAACTCAGCCCATCATCCCTCCCTGGCCAGTAAAGTAAGTACCACCTTGTGAAGAAGTCAACGGTGCTTACGGAGAGCCACTCCCCCCGCCATAGGAATGTGTAATGTTAATTGCTGGCTCAGGGCTGTAAACGGGATGTAAATATTAAATGTATTATGTTTACATTACGCAACAATCAACGCGTCTCGTCGCCAGCGTCTGTCAATTATTCGTATTATTAAGTCCCAATTATTTTCAGCGGGGTGGGGGGGTAAAAAAAAACTTCAGGATAGTTTTCGTTCTCTCTTCCTCCAACAATCGGAGCGTCGCCTTTTGGGTGCTACGGGCGCCTCGGCAAGAGGCTCGAGAGCGAGGGGGCCTGTGCCACGCCACGGGCGTTCACGACCCAAGCGAGGGCGCGTCGCGCGCACGAAGCACGCCGGTGTCAAAGGTCAACGCGTTCGGGTCGTCGACCGCGCGTGACCTTTTTTGAAACGCGATGGACCCTCGTCGTCGCCCGGCCTCCAGGTCACGCGGACACCCAAAAGATTGTGCCCGGCCGTCCGTCAACCGAGAGGGAAGAAGTGTGAAAGAATCGAGCTTCCGCAATGGTATTGCACACGCGGCGATTTGCGCAACACAGAGGCGCAGTTTAAAAAAAATAAAACATTGCATTCAACGCCCCATTTATAGAAGAGTACCTTCGGCGTATGAGAGAGCATGTTCGCCGATGTAAAAGATTTGATAATTGTTTTTTTACCCTTCTATCTGGCAACAAACTGACACCTTTTTACAAGGAGTCATGTTTGCATAGACCACAATACCTGCAGTCATAATGCAAACAAAAAACATAACTCTGTATGCACTGTCCTTAAAATGATTGGTCCACACCCGAGACAGCTTTCCTGGTCCAACCCATGTCTCACATGTCTCACATGGGTTGGACCAGATGACGCCAAAAAGCCTTTTGGCGTCATCTGGTCCAACCCATGTGAGACTAGGCTCTAAGGAAAGCTGTCTCGGGTGTGGACCAATCAACTTCAAGGACAGTGCATACAGAGTTATGTTTTTTGTTTGCATTATGACTGCAGGTATTGTGGTCTATGCAAACATGACTCCTTGTAAAAAGGTGTCAGTTTTGTTGCCAGATAGAAGGGTAAGAAACCAATTATCATATTTTTTACTGGCAAATGAGGTTCCAATGATGTAGAAGATCGTCGACCATTCCGAGGACCAGAACCCGTCACTGCCAGGCCACTTCCGCACGTCCGATTCGCGTGGTTGGCTACGTACGACGCGAAAACATTTTTCAACATACGAACATACACAAGGCACTTCAAGGCCCCACCTCTTCCACGTCTTCTACCTCTATAGCCTTGGCTTTCAACGCCGATCTTGGCGCCACATCTCGGAGTACAGTTTTGAGCGCGTTACAAATTGCATTATTATCATCATGATCAGCCATGGTCATTCCACCGCTGGATGAAGGCCTCCCCAAGCTGCTGCCATATCTCACGATCCTGCAATGTATCAATCCACCCGGCACCCTCACACGAACTGATTTCATCGCTCCATCTCCGCGGAGATCATCCTCTCATTCCCCGGCTGTGACTCCGTCATTATTTTTGAACAGCAGCCATTATCGCTTCTGGCACGTGTCCTGCCCAGGCCCATTCTTATTTAACAGTGTGAAATATGCCTCTAAGCTGTCGATGTCTCCCCAAGTCGTTACAAGCGTGCGTCCTCTCTGTGTTTTTTTGTGGGGGGGATATCACCATCCACACCCCCAATGGTGAAGAACCATGATGGCAAGAATTGTTCGAGACAATTTTTCTGTAAGTTCACGTCAATGGGATAGCTGAGTTGTCACCTCCTAATCTTGTTCTGGAGTATTGTATGGTTGTGTGCGTGTACGTGTGTGTGGGGAGCGGTAGTGTAGCGGTTAGCGCGCTGCGTTATGAACCCGGCGACACGGCTTCGATTCCCGCTCACGGTCACCACCAGTGGCGATTATCTGAACCAGTCATGGGCCTCCCCTAGGTCGACTCAGCCTCAAATGAGTACCTGGTGTGGTGTGTAAACATCGTTACTGGGGAGACAAAGGCGGTCGGGCGTGGTGTTGGCCACCCACCCCATCGTGTACCGTTCCGGCCTTCATAGGTGCTCGCTAACAGCACTTGCCCCTACAGTCTGTTAAAGCTACACGGGGGATCTTTGTCTTTGTGTGTGCGTGGCTAATCGGAGGTGCCTTGAGAGAGAAACCCCGCGCGTGTGCCCAGCAGTCACGTGATGGCAGCAACAATAGGGGGCAACCGTCGCCCCCACAAACACCGGCTGCTACACTCAAATATAAAACATATCGTTTTAAATTCTAGATTTGAAGCTTTCGTGACTGCAAGGATTCATACTCTAAAAATAAATAATAAAAAATAATATTTATTTTAATTTTTACCTACGTGACTTTACCGAAAAAAGCCTAAGAGTATATATCGTTTCAAAATTAAGCAAATTATTTGGCGACGCTGCATTGGCAGTGGTGCACAAGCACGTCAAATAAATAAATAATCTCGACATTCGTCAATAACAAAATTAAGCAAACATTTTAAATCTATGACAGGCATGCGCTATGAAGAAGGCCCATTGCCCAAAACGTCACCTGTTATGTCTATTTAATTTTTCTTTTAAGGCAGTGTTATTGACGAATGCGTTGGCATTTGTTTGCATCATTTTTTAAGTGCAACTGAAAATGCACAGAGCTTCTTTATTCAGATTAACGGCGCTTGAATTCTCAACGCTCCAGAGCGTTGCGAGCCGGTCCAAGAGTAACAGGGAGGAGGAGATTGCGCAAAACTCGGCTCACGTTAAACTCCCCCCCCCACGCCACTTTGAAGCCGCCTGGTCGCGAACGGCCCAAGCGCTTCTCGCACCGTGTCAAGCGTGAGCGACGCGGAGAACATTCGACGAAACATTCGTTAAATTCGTCGAATGTTTCGTCGCGAGCCACTGGCTTTGCGGAGACCTGCCAATGTGCCCTAGAGGGACCGTTGGCATTGTGGGGTGGGGGGGGAGGGGGGTGTGGGGGGGGTGTGGGGTGGGGGGCAATGGTAAGAATTTCAGAATGCCAGATAAGCATTGTCGCGTAAACCGCGCATTATCAGACGTGGAGGGGGGGGGGGCTGGGACGCTTTAAAACCGTGGCACTGATTGCGCTCCTGAATGGGGGGGGGGGGCGTGTTACGGTGGATTACCTAAGCCACGCGTTACATCACTCGACCTCGCCGTCCTAACATAGTTACCGTACTCCCAGAATTTGCTTCTCGTCTCAGAGTCGTTGCCACGGTGTTAAGGGTCTAACGCACGGGGGGTAGTTGCCGGCTCGATTCGATCTCCCGGCACGGCAGGTGAAACAACGGTGAGACTTTATTAGCCCCCCCATCTACACCCCCCCCCCCCCCGTCTTTGTTCACCGACGACAAAACACAATGGGCACACCACAGTCACTCGATCGACGGATCACGTGTGGCGAGGTAAAGTGTCGGTTCCTTCCTACCTTTGCCAAGGCGTCTAAGCCAGGGTGGAAGAGTAGGCGAAAGTACCCCCCTTCCCCCCCCCCCCTCCTCCCAGAAGTACTCTCTGGTTCGAGACTCTCCCAGGAGTAAGGGGAACGAGCGAGTAATCGCAGCGCCGCAAACTTGCCGGTAACCATCAGGGAAGATGCGTTTGATGGCTTTTACCCATCGCTCGTCCCGGTGGTTGACGGTGGTGGTGGTGATGATGGTGGTGATGATGATGGTGGTGATGGTGGTGATGATGATGGTGATGATGGTGGTGATGATGGTGGTGATGATGATGGTGGTGATGGTGGTGATGATGATGGTGGTGATGGTGGTGATGATGGTGGTGATGATGATGGTGGTGATGGTGGTGATGGTGGTGATGATGATGATGGTGGTGATGGTGATGATGATGATGATGGTGATGATGATGATGGTGGTGATGGTGATGGTGGTGATGATGATGGTGATGATGATGATGGTGGTGATGGTGATGATGATGGTGATGATAATGATGATGATGGTGGTGATGATGATGATGGTGGTGATGATGATGATGATGGTGGTGATGATGATGATGGTGATGATGATGGTGGTGATGATGATGGTGATGATGATGGTGGTGATGATGATGATGGTGGTGATGATGATGATGATGATGGTGATTATGGTGATGATGATGATGATGGTGGTGATGGTGGTGATGATGATGGTGGTGATGGTGATGATGGTGGTGGTGATGATGATGGAGGATAAATCTCGAGGCGACGGCGCAAATGAAAGCGCCGCGCCCTGTCTCGACAAAGCCGCGGGGAGCGGAGTCGCTCTCTGCGTGCGGAGCGCGCGGACGCCCGCCGAGACGTTGATTTGCACGGAAATTGTCCCAAACAGGACGTTTGCCAGCACATTCGAAACAATGGCTGCAAAGGGCACCGTTAACGTACCACAACGGTCAGGGGGTAGGGGGGGGGTTGGAGGAGCCGGGATTGGGGGGGGGGCTACAGCGTCAAATTCAATATAGCAGCAGTAGCAGCAGTAGCAGCAGCAGCGGCAGACGGCAAGGTTAGCCGTCAAGCCGCCGCGAATGTGGGCGCAAAAGATTGTTCCGAGAAATGTCACCGATCGGCCTCCTTCTTACACCCGAGCCGCAACTTCAGTCTAGACAATGATATTTGATAATGTGCGATAAAATTGCTTCATCGTTTTCCCTCTGTATCAACATTTAGCATTTTAAGCGTGGAGACGGCGCGTCATTCATCACCGTTTAAGAGTTTCGTTGCTTTTTTCCCTCCCTTCGAGTATTTGTTTTAATTTCCTGTCACATATTACGTGACCTTAACAAAACATAATCGTGACAAAAGGTATGCAATTTTACGAAATGTTTCTCTTATATCAATGTTTAATATTTATGATGCAATATACAATCTTTACGATTCATTTTTTTAAGAGACAGCTGGAAAAAAATGTGACTTTTTTTTTTCAAAGTGAACTTTCTCTTTTATGGAAAATCAAATTACTTGAGAGTTTTTTTTTCTCCCCACGAGAGAACGAAAACACTCTAGGGACGATATCAAGAACGGCAAAAACAGACTGCGCGTGCCAATCACGATCGTGGTAAGGGTACGTGGAGAACTCTTTAGAAACAAAACCACCGGACAGAACTATTTGTAAGTGATCAAATTGAACCTGCAACCACGTGCAAATAATTCTGCGTGTCGAAGCGGGAGAAGGGGGGGGGGTAACTCTAGAACTAAACTATTTTGCTTATCAGTTAAAGAGACTTTTCAGACGCCACCCGGCTACACATGATAGTTCATCGCAGTGGCTTTTATATCAACACACACATGGGAATTTATATTAGCAGCCAAATAAGCTAAGAGCGTGTTTCTGAATGTGCATGGCAACAGCGGAGGACCCGGATAATAAAATCCACACGACCACGAAGAGAAGATGCAAACTCCAAATATGAAGGCATCGTCAGGGTCTGGATTGAACCCACGATGTCCTGCATAGCAGGCGAGGGAGATAACATCTCGCCATCGCAGCAAGATAGGAAGGCAAAGGCTGCACTGAAACACATTCCTGCGGAGGGAGCTCGTAGGAACGTTGGGTTGCTCGGTTAATGGCCAGGGTCAACGGCGGCGTGGTGTATTCCGCAAATATGGCCGACTGGGAGAGCGGGCACAAGCCGGCGTGAGTAGGTTAAACGTTGAGTTTTATAAGGGCACCACGGGGTGACCAGCCCCTCCCCACCCAGCCCCACCCCTCCCACCCCCCACCTAGCCCCTCCCCACCCTCCCCACCCAGCCCCTCCCCACCCTCCCCTCCCCACCCAGCCCCACCCCTCCCATTTTTGGATGCACGACGGATGGATGGACACAATAATCCCCTGTGGGCTGGTGTAACCAGGATGATTCTACCAGTAGAATCTTCCATGTTTAGAGGCACGGTCAAGAAGACTCCTTTCTAGGGAAGAAGAATGACCTCTAGGCATGCGGCAATGTATCGATTCATCAATGGAAAAACATCGATTCTTCCACTCACGATGCTTGCATCGAATTGTTCGCGTAAACGCCGATTGTTGATGATTTATACAAATCATCTGCTGTTGTCGCACTTGGCTTATTGGGGGGAGCTGTGCAACATGGGACAGGGGAGGAAAAAAAACAAGCAACGATACAAACGAGGTGGTAAAAATTAGACAAGTGAGTTTTGATTAGTTTGGGTTGGATCGTGTAGGTGTAATGTCAGAATTCGTTTTACTGTACCCCTCCATCACCCGACAGCGCGAATCAAAGCATGCTAACGTGTAGAAAAAGAAAAGGTAAAATGAAAGCAAAGCACTTGATTAAAATCATCCTCGTTGGGCCTTGGTAATTTATGGCAGCGGAGGTTTTTAATGCCACAGCGGGGAAATTCAATTACGACGGCAATTGTTTTGTAAATGAAATCGAGTCAACATTTTTAGAGAACACTCACTGAGTTTACTGGCACACCAAAGAGCACGTCCCTTGAGCACATTTCTTGAAAGAGAAAAAAAAATGAAAGACAAAGCCACTGAATGTGCCAAAGTTGGGCCAACATTGGCACGCGGAAGGAAACGGTGGGCCAAACGTTCCACATTCAATGGGAAGGCATTTAAAATAAATACGCGGGCTACTTCTCCATCCCCGAGACATTCAAATTTTTTCATTAAAACATTTCGATGTCTGCAACTTGTTGAATGATGCGTGTTTAACTTTGCAGTTAACCCTGACATTTCGTGCTGGAATTAAAAAAAGCAAACAGCGAATGCTCATTTATTCACTTATCACACGATGAATAATGCAGGCGTTTGTGTGCTCGTGCGCGTGCGTTCGTGAGGGAGGGAGTCCGCACTGCTTGAAGGCCTTCATGAATATTTAAACCACGACTGCCTGTTCGTTCCTCAGTGGACATCAAGCTGATTTATGAGACTGGATTTGCGAAAGGTTTGTGGTAAATTGTCCTCCCTATTTCTTTCCGCTTACCGAACACGACCTCATGAAACCTTTATACAGCCGCGTTTGAACGAATAAAGGAACACAATCATATTTCTTACGCGTGCGGACCCATGGGCTCTTATCTAACACTGTGGCCCCCGTAGATAATTAATGACTTTCTCTCTGGAGAATGGGAAGCGATAAGGCAAGTGGTTGCCACAACAGATACATGAGTGGCATAAAGAAACTCTAGCACATACATAGGAAGCGTTATTCACCGTGTCGGAGTGAATCCGTCTTTTTTTTTACAAAAAAATTGGGCACGCGAAGAGATAAAATCATCAAAGCACGAACGCCTCCACTCGAGGTGGACGTTCAGGACCACATTCAACGTCCTTCACGACAGCAAACCAATTGGTGTGACGGTGCTCTCTTCTCTCATTCAACAGCTAAACAAGTCTCGGACCAAGTCGGATCAACTAGCCACAGCTGGAAGTGAAAACACAGAGCAACGCGAAACTTTCATCAAGACCGTTCGGCAATAAGTCTCGAAAGCTTCTAATGGCACGGTGATAAAAACTCCGTCGCGAGGATAAGAAGGTTAACTCCGGTACTTCCAATAACCAGCTTATGGCATCTATTCATATTTTATTTCACAATTCCATCCCCGAAATAACAAATATCCCTTGCCTTACATAAGACGGGCGTTCGCAGCGGCGACCGGCTTGATTGACGCAGCAGATCCCAGGACCGTGCTCCATCGCAGGCTGGAAGGCAAAGAACTACTCTCGTGACATTTCGTGCTCATTACAGACATTTGGAAGTGTGAAAAGTCGTGGTATTTTACCGGCAATAATATTCAAAACGATAGAACGGCGGGGCGTTCGTAACCGAAGACAGATGAGCGGCGCGCGCCGATGCGGAGAACGGTGGGTGATGGAGAATGCGACGTCTTCGCAAAATTCTCGAGCACGCCGACTCAACATGACAGCGACGGGCAAAGTACGTGGCAACACTCGTCTTGGTCGTTCACGAAACAACAACAATGTTCGTGTTTGCACCGGACAATCCAACATTCACGTATTGTCGTGTTTTTGCTGTTGTTGGAGACTTGAAAACAGATGGCAATTGCCAATTGTAATATAATACAATTGTAAAATACTAGTGCTTTGTCATTTCATGGGAAAAATACATTAGGTGTAGCTGTATAATGATGATGATGATGATAACAATGATGCCAGTGTCACCAGAAAATGTAAAACATTTAGATTCTCGAGAGTAAAATAAATAACGGAGCGCCGCAGGAGAAATTTGGCGTCTTTACGAGCAGAGTTTGGCCACAGCTTTGGGTTTTTCCCTCCACATTTAGAATCATCGCGCGTTTAGAGCATTTGGCTGCTATAAACTTCCACACGATCGCGTCTAAAAAGAACTATACAGCTCAGTGGGCCATAGTTGTATAGTTTAGTTTACAATCTCGATGTCAGCATCGGGGGGCTCTGAACGGAAGCTGCTGCATGAAGCTGGGGCAGTGAGGCATCAGCCAAAGGGCTTCCAATAATGAAGAGGAGGACCATCGCCCGATAATCCTCTATGTATGTTGAACTTCTTTTGCACCTTACGTAGCTAACTGTGCTAACAATCGGAGGTGATGCCAACGAAACACGTGGTGCTTAAACCGAGGCCGCTGCACCACCTCTTACAATCGCTCGTTCAATTACCGACCTGATAGTTTCTGCTCACAGGAGGATTTATGACGTAACCACAAGAGGCACTTCTCCATCTGTTTTCGTGTTTCCAGAGACCGGTGTCGTAGGATCTTTTGAGGTAAGGAGGGTCGAGCCTAATTAGTACTTGGATGTG
The DNA here is from genome assembly GCF_964198595.1 of Lampetra fluviatilis. Classification (NCBI taxonomy): domain Eukaryota; kingdom Metazoa; phylum Chordata; class Hyperoartia; order Petromyzontiformes; family Petromyzontidae; genus Lampetra; species Lampetra fluviatilis. Next base: position 3,132,067 of record NC_136278.1, on the reverse strand, counting down.
AGACTGCTTGGGAATAACAGGTATTGTAAGCTTCGTCTGTTGCGTGCCCGGGAGATGGCGAAACAGAAATTGATTCTCGAATCCATTAATGTGGAGCTTTGAGTGTGACATCTTCACACGCCCGGGTTTCCTCAGGGTACTCCAGTTTCTCCCTGCACGCCAAAACATTTCTTTTTTTAATCGGAATTGGCCAAGCATCCCGAAGCACGCCCCTCCTGAATTGATTTTATCTTCTCATTTTATATTTATAGAGCTCCTTTGACCAATTTATAGTGGACGGAGACTATTATCATTATTACCTATGACTACCCACAGAGCCACCTAAATCCCCCCCCCATCACCCCCGGTTATTTCGTGAGGCCTCCTTCACAAGCAGTGGAATTCAGCCCGAGGCATCACGAGAAGCCCGAAGCCTGTAACGCCAAACTTCGCGCGACACACCACACACACACGCGCGCGCGCGCTCGCAGATAACAAACAAGCTCTGCAAAGGTCAAGGACAGGCCGGGGCGAGAAGGCAAATTAATGATGGTGAAGAAGCAGAAGATAAAACACCATAAAGAGTAAATAATGAATGAAAAATAGGGCGGTGAAAAAAAATATCACGCGATCAAATATATATAATGAATGCAAGCCGTGCACGGTGCTTACAAAGAGGCCTATGACAAGTAAAAAAAAGCAAGAGGTTGTAAGAGGCACGAAATGGCATGTTCTGCAGCGTGGGGGTGGATTGTGAAGGGGAGAGAGAGAGAGGAAATTTGTTTTTTAAAAAGTCCAATCCGCAACAATTCCCAAATGCACCTCACCGCCTGAGGAAGAGATATTGAACTAAACGCTCCGCCCCTGGGGGCGTGAGTCGGCAGCCGTTAAAATGTACACAGAGTGGAGTCTGACTTCTGTGCCCTTCTCACCGAACCCAAAAAAAAAGGTCGCTCTGCTACAAACACCAAAAAAAACCGCCCTAAAAACAAAAAGCATCGCCCGAGGACGCAAGCACGCACGGCACAATGCCAACAACGACCGCCTTTCTTTGCCGCTACTCGGCAAGTTCGCCGTGTCACCGCCCTGCCCAGGGGGCATTGCAAGTGTCGAACGAGCACTTTCGTCGAGTGTTCGCCCCCGACCTTCCATTCCGTCACCGGATTTGTTGAGAAGATTTCAGGTCGAACTTGGTGGTAATATTCAGTGCGCCGCAAAACGTTCCAGGCTCGACTCGGCACGTGCTGGCCGTACCAAACGCTCCGGCTATATCCGCAATGCGCCCATGTGGAGGGAATTATGGTGAGGCCGAGCGGGGAATTGTTACGCAATTGTTTTCCGAAACTTTCTCTCTTCGTTTCATGTTCACTGATTTTTTTATTATTATTATTATTAATCCCAGCATTTTCCAAATGACGATGTATGTAGTAGATACGTATATCTCCCACCTCAGATGAGCACTGCTGGTTGGCTTCGTACGGTGAGAAAGAAGTTCAGCGTGCATACAAACATGCGACGAGAGAAGAGGCAAATAACGTATAAGCACGTGGACGAACGTGCTGTACGAGTAGCTGGCCACACGCAGCAGTGGGACTTTTGCTTAAAATAATGCGTCTATGTATGTGTATGGGTTCCTATGTAAGTCTATGCAAGTGTATATGGGTCTCTATGCAAGTCTATGTATCTCTTTCTATGCCTTCAGGTCCCGATGTGAGGGCAGTGGACGTGACTATTTGACATCTGTGAAAAAATTGCTTGATAGCTGATCGGATGCCTCCAGTATCAAAATTATGATTCCATGATTCCAGAAAAGGCAGAGAATACGTGTGCGTGAAGAAAGAGAATCCGCGAACCCAATCTCCATGCAGTCGTGGGACTTTTGGCTTAGAAGAGACGCATCTAGGTACGGACAATGACTAACCTAGGATGTGATTGGGTAAAGGGGCCTGGCCTAGGTGGCTTGCTATGATGGCCTTAGAGGGGCTTGCTATGATGGCCTTAGAGGGGCTTGCTATGACCGTACCAACGTAGCATGATCGAGCCAAGCCGTGATGCCACGTACGCTTTTGTGCCAATGTGTGCACCTGGGCGCAATGGTTCATTAGGGCTGGCTGCTTCCAGATCTGAATTGCTCATATGCTCCTTTCACACGGTGTGGGATTGAGATTAATTTTCAGGCTTTGTTTGGCAAGGCACTAAAGGCACCTTGAGAGTATCATCATTCCTTTAGATTGAGAGCAGATTTAGTAGTGGGGGTGATTCATTGCGAGGTTGTGGCTCCAGTGACACAGCTATCATCAAAGTCATCCTCACACGAGCCATTTGTTATTTGAATTATTTAAATATCTGTGTTTTGTGCCGTTTTTTTCGACAAAAAAGTATCAATTTTCATTTCCATTGGTTGTCATGACTGTGCCATCAGGAGAAATATGAGATGTTAATGTGTTTTTGATTAACTTAATCTATCACAAAAGCTGCAAAGTTGGGCTCAAGATAATAAGCAGGGCAAACTGTGGTGGACAGCAAGTACCCAAAACAAATGCAAATATCTATTCGAGGGACACAACTGGCAAGTACATCAGCGTCTGTGTGCCTTGGGGAGTCTTTCCAAGATGAACCAGCGCTGAAAATGGTAAAACAAAGAAAAGGACGAGAGCAGGCGGGGGTGAGTTAGTTTGTAAAACTGACCTTAATAATGAGAAGCTACGTACCAACGTCCCTAAAGTGGAACGATTTTGAATCAGTGTATATTACCCGCTTTTACGTACAAATAAGAGATATGGACATTGTTGCAAGGCAATGGAACGAGAGGTTATGAGTGTGAAACGGCGCATGGAATTACACCAGAGACATCGGGAGAGGAACACAAGTATCGCAGAACGAATGCCGGTCGGAGGCGTTATTATTATTGATCGTTATAAAGAACAATCAGGTTTCCCCGCGACACATCACTCGGACGGATGATTGCCGATTGAGATGAATGAAGTCATGGCAGCCACAGGAGGGAAGGCGGTGGAGGACCAGTAACCGTGGAGATGCAGCGATGAGATCGACTTGTGTGCAGGGAGGGTCTAGTGGGATATTTGGCAACACGGGACCATGAGAGACGGCCACAGCTTAGGGAAGCAGCAGTGGACTTGATCATGGCTGGCAAATAAAAAAAAACAGGAATTGTATAGACACCGCCAACGGAAGAACGGTCATTTGTTTCAATTAAATTACGTGCGTAGAGATGTACAAATATACTGCTTCGTGCAATGTCAAACTGTTTAAAGAAAAACAAATTTAAAATACAGCCCAGTCATCAATTTCACTGCCAATTGACGAGCAGTAAAAAGATTTACCAGTCGAAATATGGGTTTATCGCTCGTTTTAGTATCTGGTGGCAAAAAAAATGGCCAACAAAAAAACTCAAATGACTTGCGATTTTCACAGCCCACAAGCTCTCCCAAAATAGGGCTTGTAATCACAGCAATTAAATTCTAACCCTGCCGAAAGCCTCGACGGGATTTTAACATTTCCGTGACGGCCACGCGAACCGCGATGTGGAAAGCGCAGGCTCCGATTTAAACCGGTGAAATCCTTCATTAGATCGCTGCCCCATTAGGTCGCTAGGCCATCCCTCTGCTTTGAGTGAGCGCCTGCCCCCCTGCAAATTACGGTCATTATAATTAGTCCTTCCAAATTGGGCACACGTAAATGCGAGAAAGCAACCGCCTTAAAGTGACCTCCGTATTTAATAGCGCTCTTTGGTTTTTGTTGTTTTGTTTTGAAGACTTGTCCGTGTCGCGCGCGCGCGCTCGCGACATGCTGCCCCCCGTCTGATCGATGCGCAGGGCGCAAGCCCCCGAAGATCCGCGGTCTGTCGTCTCGCGACGAGGACGAGGGCGGCACGGGAGCGTGAACCCGGCACGAGGCCCCCAGCTGTAGCATGGCAACTGCGGCCAGTTGACGAAGTTGTTTATTGTGAGTTGTCCTTATCTGGAACCTCTTGCACTGTATGCCGCAACTTTCGAAACATCTCATGTGCAACAAAAAAAAACTAATAAAAACATAAATTTAAATAGCAGACAGGAAGTCTGTGGTGATTACTCGTGCGGGGCTTCTCTGCCTTCCAGCACCGGGCGACCAATTATGCCCCGGAAATAACTTAACGGAAGATTAGATATAGCTTTGTGCGCGCGACTGCTGCTGCTGCTGCTGTATAAATGGGGACAGTTGGAATGGGGAGGAACGCGTTTACATTGTAACCGATTTTACTAATCGAAGACCCTGGGTAATTTGAAATGTAATAAATAGGCTAGAGGCGCAGCCCCGCAATGACTTGTTCACGCCACTGCTGGCAGAAAGGGCCTCCACTGTAGAGGGAATACTAGAGAGGGCATCTCTCTCTGGAGGGCGTGTTGACCGATCCTGCCACGCTGGTCAAACGTCAGAGAAGAGGTTTGGAGAAGCCACTCTTTATTTCGCAACGCAAGACCTGCCTGATTGACCAACCGTGTGAAATGTAATCTCTTGTTAAATATGGCTTGCATCAGTAGAATTTACAATTAACGGTGTTGGGTCACACTCCGAATTAGTCATCGTGAACAAATTTGTGGGTCTTTATTTATGTTCTGTTCAAAACTTTCCCATCTTTATTTTGCCCAAGCCTCACGAACAGACGCAATATGGTATCTGGATTATATTGGTCAAAGGATAATTATTGTTAATACACTTGTTTACACAGGAAAGCCTCACTGACTCTCATGGAATCTTATTCCAGAAGGGTGTTTCCATACTTTCGCAGATGGGGGTCGACAATTGCTATGTATATTCCAATTGAGTCATTTTTAGGAGATTTTCCGAATTTTTGGACTGGCACGCAACCCGCCTCCTCTTGCGAATGACCTCATGGGATGTGTAACGGCCACTGTGACGCAGACGGCACGTGATTATTACCATTAATACACACGCAGTATTAATCAGGGTGGCCGCTGGGCACAAACTGTGAAACTTTGCAACAAGCGCTCCCGCCAGATCACCGCCTGTTACTATATATGGACTAAAATATATGTTTATTTTTACGTGGAGATACAGAATGGAGTTCTGCTTACATATTATTTCGCCTATAACGCTCACACAGTAGAGCATAATGAGTTTGTGTAAAATATTGCTTTTTTACGATGAACAGAGCCAAATTGTTTAGATGAAGTCCCTTTTTCCAATAACATCAGTAACACAGCAGGATTTTCCTAAACAAATGCAAGTGGGTAATTTTGTTCTGCAAATCCAATAGGCTGATGGTCTAAAATGGGTTTTTTTTGCATTTATATGTGGAGATAAAGAACGGAGTTCTGCGTACACATATTGGTATCCCAAGAGGCTATTTTGCCCGTGTCTCACTCACAAAGGGAGACTCGCAGCGCCACTCAATTTACATTGATGAAGATGTCTTGACATAAGAAGTCTATTGGCAACAATAGCAACCACCGAGGATTACATATCGTTCATATTTACGTCGGCAGTGTTTACCCGGTAAATGTATGCGATGAACAAAAACCAAAGTTAAACAAGTGTATTCGAAAACTTCGTGCTGTTGTGAACACCTCTGAGTGACACAAAACCTCGTCAATTCACTGCCCGATGGACCTCAATTCACCGTTATACCTATAACTTTCGTAGAAACGTATCTGCCTGTAAAAGGGCAAGCGCGGTTTGTCGAATTATACAATTTGCACAACTACCAAGTCGCGTGCTCGCTGTTGTTGTTCAACATCGCGAGAGAAAGATATCTTAACCGGTCCCTTCTCACCAACGCAAACCGACCGGCGCTTTGAAAAGAACGGGGGTCAAAACCAGAACAGCCCCCAGGATCCACGCGGCGTCTTATAGGCCTTCATCCAGCAGTGGATTTGACTAAGGGCCGTGTGATATCGATGAACACATAGCCGGTGATGCGCACACCAACTGCGATGTAATACAAAACAAAACCAAGCTTCTTGCCGTAACAGTTTATGTCACAGGATCTTTAGCGCACACTAGAGATGGATGGCACCTGACAGAGTGGGTGGGATTGCATTTCATGGAGAGAGAGAGAGAGGCGAGTTTCACCTCCTCTCCAGTGTCAGAACCCGGCAACGGGATCAGCTGTTCCACTTTTGTGCGCATGTCACCGTAGCTCCCCCTGGCTTGGCTCTCAGAAAAAAATTTTAAGAAAAAAAACTGCTCAGCATGCAATTAGCTACTTGGCAAAACGTTCAAATAACTTGGGGACTTTGTAGACCAAGATTTTAGAAGAAATAGCAACTTACAAAGACAAAGATCCCCCGTATAGCCTTTACAAACTGTTGGGGCAAGTGTTGTTAGCGAGCACCTATGAAGGCCGGCACGGTACACGAGGGGGTAGGTGGCCAGCACCACGCCCGACCGCATTTGTTTCCCTAGTGGCGATGTTTACACACCGTGCCAGGTTACTCATTTGAGGCTGAGTCGACCTAGGGGAGGCCCAGGATCGGTTCATATATTTGTCACCGATGTTGACCATCAGCGGGACTCGAACTTGAGCGGTTGGGTTCGTGGCACAGCGCGCTAACCGCTGCACTACCGCTCACACTGCAGTGCTTAAAACACACGCGCACACAAAATGGCACTGGCAAAATAAGCTATTTTAGTTCATGTGGCTCGAGTAATTAAAAGCCATAAGTCATGCCTACTTGATAGTTGTCCAGCATCCACTTTGAACACATTACTGTGGGCGCAAGTGAAATGAGCACCACTCGGCCTGTCTCCAGCCGAATGTCACGCCACCGTTCAGGGAATTGTGCGCAAAAGGTTACAAAGATCAGTTTTGTCTGGTCCCACGGCCCCGCTCCCCACAAGCAGGGATGAGGCTGCAGCTTTGGCGTACATTTAATCCAACATTCGGGCAAAGCAGGACACTGCATGTTTGTCATTCGAACACGGCACATCTTTAGGGTGAAAATTTTTTTTATTTTGAATTATTTCGACGATTAATGCAAATCCATCATTTCTTCCCCCCCACCCCCCGTTTTCGACTGATGGGAGATCAAGAGGCGAGGCCTCGTCTCATCACGCATTAATTTGTCTGATTATTTATGAAACCCCTTGTATGGCCTTCTGAGCTCGCCGCATTTGGCAGGGAACGTGTTGGGGGTAGAGAAGGAAAGAGCCTTAACATCTCAATGGACCACTTTTTGTTTAACTAAAAGCTATTTTTATTTTACCAGGTAAGGTCCACTGAGCTATGTAGCTCTTTTTCAGAAGTGACCTGGTCACAAATGAAAGCTCAACGAAGTGGCTTATGGAGAAATTTCTAGCAGCCAAATACTACTCTAAATGCATGTTTCTAAACGTGGAAGGGAAAATCGGAAGACCAGGAAAAAAATCCACACGACCACAGGGAGACAGACACGCAAACTCCAAATATTCAGCAGGACATTCAGGGTTGGGATCGAACCCACGATCTCCTGCATACCAGGCGAGGGAGTTACCTAACACCTCGCCACTTGCTTTCACATCGGGCACACACACACGCACACACACACGCACGCACACACACACACGCACGCACACACGCACGCACACACACACACACACACGCACGCACACACACACGCACACACACACGCACGCACACACACACACGCACGCACACACGCACACGCACGCACGCACACACGCACACACACACGCACGCACACACACGCACGCACACACACACACACGCACGCACGCACACACACACACACGCACGCACACACACACGCACACACACACGCACGCACACACACACACGCACGCACACACGCACACGCACGCACGCACACACGCACACACACACGCACGCACACACACGCACGCACACACACACACACGCACGCACGCACACACACACACACGCACACACACACACGCACACACACACACGCACACACGCACACGCACGCACGCACACACGCACGCACGCACACACACGCACGCACGCTTAAGAGGCATGATGCACCACAAGCGCTCGTCCTCAAAATGGGCGGTTGTGTGTATCGCAAAATGTACAGTTAATATGTGAAAACATGCAGCCTTGATGCTGTGCAGACACGGAGCCGTGGCTTTTGGGGGGGTAGGGGGGAGTCTCAGTGGGAAAAAAATACCAAAAGAAAGCCCCCCCCCCACCGCTACGCCGAGATGCTCGGCCGACAAGTCAGCTGCGTTGAGAGGGGGCTCCGTGTCTCCTCTTCAAGTTTGGAGGCTTGAGTGTAACTCCCTAAAGAGCCGGCTGCCATTTCCCATTCGCACACCCGTGATTAATTTAAACAAAAGCACTTGAGCATGCTCTTGTGTGATTCAAACTCCCATACATAGGCCGTGCGAGGCACGGTTGCGTTGAGTTATGCAAAATGTGCGAGTCGGGCAGAAACTGAATCGAACAACGGAGGATAAATCCACAAAATGTCCCTACGATTGCCAACTTAGCAAATGCTCTGCGTAGCAATTTACGGCCAAACTCTTTTTACAAGAGGCTGAACAAGGAAAGTACTTAACACCCTTAGCCATACACGGGACTATGTAACCCGTTCTTTCTGAGGACGAGGGCTTGACCCAAGAGCAAAAACGTAAACGTGGCGATCGCGAGCCTCACGCCCGAACAAACCGCGCGCACGTGGAAATGTTTACACCCCCAAGAATGTACATTTGTGCAGCATGCCGTTTTGCGAACTTTACACCGGCAACACCACGCAACGCTTCTCACAATCCATTACGGGCTGCGTTTTCAGTTGATTTAACAAGTCAACAAAGCTCGCAGCGCTTTTCTCAAGCGGAATCAGCCAAACACGAGGCAACGGCACCTTCACCCCCCCCCACCCCAAATTTACAGCCGTACACCTGGGAATACACGCTGACGACTTGTTGAAATGCAAAACACCCCACACGGCATGGCGCAGAACTCGGGCATATGCAGCCGTGCACGAATTATCCACGTACGCAGGCGAATGCACGCGCACACAGATCGGTGGTGCGTTCCAAGACTGCGTCGGTTGACTGGCCAGCCTGTGCTGATACGGGGTTGTGTTGACAAATGCAGGTTTTCAAAACTCGTGTAATATTCAAAACCGTGGTTCAAAACCCCCGGACAATTTGTTCGGGTCAGTAGGTTTATCAGATAGTTGTATGCGGTGTGTGTATGAGTCTTTTGTAACCGCCGGGGACGTAGTAGCACACTGGCACCGTTGTTTTTAGCGAACGGCTCGATCAACGATTGTTCACAGCAGCCAGCAGTATGGCATGGGAGAGCCTCCAGACAGCTTCGTGGTGTTAATTTAAAACCGTGCAAAATCACGAGATGCTCTAAGGCACCGCCGATGTTAATAGTAAGGTTACATAATGCCGTAACATGAATGCGTGTGGTGTTGCACCATTCTCATATAGCGCAAGGCCATTAATTTAAAAGGGTGTAATTTTTGAGAGACAGGCGTAGTTTTCCAGTAGGGGTTGATGTGGTTTTCCCCATTTGGATACATGAGATAATTACGAATGTATTTTTTTATTTAGAAAAACCTAGACCGCAGCGAAGGCACGCACAGGCCTACTCGTTTTCGGATAACGTCGCCGGGTATTTAACATCCACTCTGAAAACAGAGGGCACGTGTTTGATTTTTGTGTTTGTTTACGTTTAACACGCCCGTTGGTAGAGGCCGGTGCGTTGGGTGACATGCTCGATAAAAAAAACATTTTAATCTAAAATGATCATCAGCCGGCAGGGGCTTTTCCTCATTGACCAAGAAGAGGAATTGAAGTGCAGGTCAATGAGATGTGTGAAGCGGCAATAACAACCAACAATTTGCCAAAAAAATGTTTTACACGAAGGAACAGGGGATTAGGTTTCACCAATGAAAAATACATTTTAAGTGCAAATGCGCTGCGCATGGCGGTTTCAAAGTCACGAATGGCTCACTTTCCTTTTACCATCACCGAAATGTGTCATTTCCCCAGACAGAACGGGACGACTATCGCGCCAACAAGCGTGGCGGCGTTTTTGTGGACGACAGAAAATAGGGAAACGTATTTGTGGATGATTTTTCTCTCTCTCTCTTTGAACTGATAACGGAGTAAGCAGCGGTGATTACGAGGTGCGACTGCCACATGGGACACCTGAAACATCACAATCTATTTAGCAAAATAAACGAAAGCGACTATTCACAAAAGACAAACGCCATTTATTTTCACATTTTCAATGAACAAAATCCTTTGGTATATTCTATTAACTTACTATACGTGTGAATACACATATATATTTAAAAAAAATGGCTAGTGTGCACCGCATATTATTGCAGAATATAGTGCACAGAGAAGTCATATGAATAATGTGTATGCGCCCCAAAGAAGTATATCCAGGCGAAGGAACAATGCATGTCTGTGCTGGACCCAAGCATAATGAAAGCAAGCTTCAGATCCGAGCAAAGGCCGCAGCTTTTCTGGCGTTGCCTTCATCGGGGCAGGGGGATCGGGTAGCATTCACTCAAGGTTACACTTTGTCAGATAATTTTAACTTTTTTTCTGTACTTCGCCACCGATTCATTACGGCCATTTAAAAAAACCTGACATTTGTTTTGGCAACAAAATGGTCCAAAATAAACGTGATTAATTAAGGCACCCATGTCATCGACGTATTTTCTATTTCAGAACTTAATACGGAAAATTGGCTAGGTCAACTATTTTTTTTAAATGTGGCTTTTGAAATATATATTTGTACATATGATCTGCTTGTTTCTCGGCAAGGTTCGTTGAAAGCTCTAAACGCTGCATATTTTTGTCTAAAATTGTGCTCTGTGGTAATTGGCTGTGCATTTTAATCACACGTATGTACACCCCCCAACACATTCGCACAAACACATGCACGCCCATGTTCTCACGTTGGTAGAGATTTCTGCCAAACTGAAAGGACCACCTCCCCCACAAACCCCCCCACTCGCGAACAGAGGAAAGTTGCCATACGGGCAGACTTGCATCGTTCAGGATTTAGCCCGGTCATGAAAGGAATAGAATCATCTACCCACGCAGACCCTAAAGATTCAGCAGCTTTGCAATCGTTCCAGCAGAAGTATATAAAACAAGCTTCAGTAGCAAAGGTGAACTTCTGATCAAATATAAGATTTGGAGTGATTACATTTAAAAAAGTGAATTAGCCCTATCCGTCGGGCTAATTGGTAGGTGATATCTCTTCCAGATGATTGTTGACCATTCTAGTCATTTGGTTTCTGCAATGTGGCAAGAGTGGCAGCTGTGCTAGAGAATTATGTGCATCAACCCTTTCCCATTCCGAGACGACTGCAATTTGCAGGGTAGATCCCGATCGCCGCTGAAATTCGGAGACTGCTTTAGCGACATGAACGCACTCTACGATACAAACTGTGTCACACGCTCTCCCGCGTGGTCTTGTGTGAGCTCGGAACTGATAAAGTATTTTTTTTTTCTTCCGGTTGAAACGGAGCTCGAAGAAAAACTGATGACGTACTCGTGCGTACGTCATCGGAACGGGAAAGGGTTAAGAAGTCACACGGACGCTGGCGGTGATACTGATCAACAACACACCCACCGACAATGCTCCCGAATTTTGCGTGTCTCCTGCACACACAGGAGAACCGCAACACTGCAGAACCACGAAGGGCCCCCCCCACCCCCCATGCCTCTCCACATCAGCCCCGTCGCCAGGAGCTCAGAATCGGTGCTCCAACCTGACGGCGACGTCCCCGCGACCCGGGCCATCGGCCACGACCCGCAGCGGAACGCGGAACGCCACGCCGCCCATGAGGCACGTGCCGCTTGCCTCCGCGCAGTAAAACACGGCGGCCTCCAGCGTGATGGTCGAATCGGCACCGTCCTGGCCCCCACGGGACGCCACGAGCAGCGGCACCGTCGTGTCGGCCAATGGGCGCGACAGCTGGCCCCTGGTCGACTGATTGCCCAGCAGCCACTTGGGACCTAGGAGAGAGATATTGACAGTAATGAAATAAAAAATGTGACTGACCGGTTGTACGGTTGTTTGACGACAGCTGCCTCCTAAAGGCAATTGAGGAACTCAATAGGCAAGCCTCCAAGTAACGTGGGTGGCACTAGCTTCTTGATCTTGTGGGAGGCCACATTTCATCACACCGTTTGCACCATGCCACGCACTGTTCAAAACAATTGTTTGCGCGGTGTGGGAGTCAGTGGGCATGTCTCTCGCGTGGCGTAGCTAAGTATGAGCCCCCCACCTTCTCCGAGGCCTCTGACTGGTGTGGAAGATAGGGCCAAAATTCCCCCGAGAGGGGCTCTCTAGAGCTCCCTCTAGTGGAGACCCGATATAATACCTGCATACGCATGGCAAATACGGCCTCTGACCAATCCACACTGACAAGCATTATGAAGTATAGTCAAGTATGCGCCAGGCACTGCACGGTGAGGGGGAAGCCCTCGTACAGCAGTATGTTTATATTTATGTCTTCAGGGAAACGTATGCACTAAAAGTTAAAATAATAACTGCCCAGCTTACATGATCAATAATTACCGTTGTGAACATTTACATTACATAATGTACTCGTACGGCAATGGTATATTCTTCGACAGCATTCTAATAGTCGATAAACATGATGCACAGATGAAAGGATTTTTTTTCATGGGAAAGCAAGCAGGGCACAAGGCTTGAGCCAAATTGCTTTCATCAGGACGCAGGGGGAAAATAAACAGAAACGCCGACTATATGGCAGGATTAGAGTTACACGGCTCAGATGTGGGGGCAGTTCATTGTTGAGAGTTCTAATTCAGACATATGCCCATAATCGAGCCAAATTTTTCAATAATCACAGCTGGGGGCTCCACAATGCTATACACCGGAGGGGCATCTTTAAATAGATTAAATCGGCAGTAATGCTGAAATACGCAATGAGATGCAATGCCGAAACTCTAAAGATGTCAACTGCATATACCTGAGATGTGTTAACGATTCACCAATAAACTAATCAAAATCAATGTAATGCTTGCAATCCAGGCATCGAATTGTGCATGTATCAATTGATTAGTTACAATTGATGCATATAACGCAATATGGAATGTTACATTTGAGCTGATGGAAATTATTGAAGCACAACGAGGGAGAACATACGACATATCGAATATAAGAGAAATATAAACAAAGTAAAAAAAAATGCATGATCAGTTCGTGAAACAAATTGACAATTCGTTAATGCACGAATGGTGACAGAACCATGTGTGTACACAGTTGTTATCGCAACCTTTATATAATGTACTAATAGGGGTCACTAGATTGTAAAAAATAATTATGAATATATACGTACTTAATAACCTCGTACCACAGATAAGAGTGCCCGTCAACTATAGAGTATACATATGAGTTACGCACAAATACCCATACACACACAAAAGTAAATGCTGTACTGTATATAGATTAACGTGGATACATTCTTGCTGGCTGCATGCAGCAATCTTGCGAAGGAAGAGGCATGCAGTTGTCCAGGCATATTTCGAGGTTGCAAATCGACATCGCATTTGCAGTGCAACAATTTCCTGCACATTCAAGAGCTGTGAATGGACCCCCTCCAACGTTGCCCGTGCGACTGCCGTGCAAAAGGAATCTAGCAAATTATTTTTCGGACAATTTCTGACGTATCATAGTAACACCTGGAATTTCCACTGGCACAAATGGTAGAAAAAAATCACATTAATCCGGCAAAGCCAGGAAGGCGGGCAAGCCACGAACCCAACAGCGAAACAAATTGTTTGGTGAGAATGTATGCAAGGCTCCAACAATGCGGCCAAAGCCAGATGGCTTAATCACATTTCATCAACGCCCATGTGCAGAACTCATCCGGCACAGTGGCCTCACTCCCTTGTTCCGAAACTACATTTCCATTTGCAGAGACATCCGATCCTCCACCGATGTTTAATAATTTACCCCTTCAGTTTTCTTTGTTGTTGCTATTATTGTTTGGACTTCTGCGTATGTTAGGTATGGTAATCCATTCAATGGGATCAGGAGTTGCTTCATGTAAAGCACTTGTGCCTCCCTTTTGGATTTATTATCATCTTATTGTATTACCGTTATTATATTATTTTCTATACTTACTGTTATATATGTATATTGAGATTCTGTGCTCCTGACCAGAATGTAAAAATGTTGGTGATTTTTTTTTTAAAGCTGCCCTTTCGATTTCAGTATTTGAATTACAACAAACAGCAGCCAATTTTATCACATTCCTTTGCAAACCGCACATTGTTTTTGTGAAACTGTAACCGAGGCACTCCTAAAGACACTAGAAAATACATCTGATGTACACTATTTGGGCACTCAAAAAGAGGCTTAGCTTACTCCTTTTCGCTCCCTGTGGAGCATAAAGTCGCAACAAGGCCACGCCATGTCGGATGGTCTTTAGCAGCTTTCTCGACTCAAAAAAATGGCAACCTCGCATTTGAGTTCCCACACCGCAGTATCGCTGAACGAGACAAAACAATGACCAATGTTTAGCAAAAACTCCAAAAAGCTATTTTAAAGAAAATAATAAACAGAATGATCGATTTACAATAATATTTTTTTGTATAGAATAATATTTTTAAGTATATACGTTAGATTCAATGTGCTTTAGCAGCGGCTTTGGTGCCATCTCTGCAACGGTAATAACATAACCTTAAAAAACGAACGTCTCGTGCTTGCACTACCTTTGCTTTTTAAGTTAAAAGGACATGCAAATATTCACACGCATCAGCAGCGGTATCATACTACGACAATATTAAATTTGGTGGCCGGCACGTGGGCCGGCCCAGTGCGCGGTGGTGACGTCACCGCATCTATCTGCGTGATGACATCACGCGCATCCAACTGCGTCGATACGATTCGCGCGTCGCAGCGCCGACTGTCATAACGCCTCTTCCACGCGCACCCTCCACCTCAGTCGAGTGACCCGCACAAATCCGTGGCCAGTCCTGGTTTCTGTAATGACGAAAACGTCTTTTAAATCAATCGCAGTACCGCACAATGACGATTTTGAAAATACCTTAATTGAGCCATCTGTCAATAGGCATCTCGAGTGCGAAATAACAAGCAACCTATCATTCCGTTTCGACGTTCTTTTGCTCGCTGTCCCGGTCAGGTCATGGCCTCTGAAAAACACAAAATGTGTGTATTTTGAAATGGGAAATTTTTGTGAAGGTAATTTTTGGTCTATTGTTAATCCTTCCACTTTCATATGAAGAATAACAAGCGAACGAATAGTATTACACTGAGGACTTTTTGTTATATAAAAAATACGTATTCGCATGCTCTGCAGCTGCATTGTAATGATCTATAGTTCGAACTCTAGCTGTTTAGATGTGTTAACTCAATACATGGGATTATTTATTTGATTTAAGAATTGCCTATGTATTTTTTGCTGATGTCTGCTTGTCCCCTCATCCCACTGATCATGTTTATTTCACCCTATATCGCGTTTGTTCAACACAAAGTGTACAGCGTGGTACGCTCTTGTAGTGTGCCCTGAGGATCCGAACGGGTGGTATAAATCGTGGGGCTCGCAACGTTACTGCAAATGCCATGGACAGCGCACACAATTAGCCACGAGAATGGAGCCAAATTTCCTTCCATTCAGGACAAAAACATCGACTTCGAGCCACCATTAAATGAAGAAAACTGCCGTTCTTTGGGTGCATCAATAGAGCCGGTAAACTATCCACGAGGATCCAACAAGAAACCATTATGGGGACAACAAAAAAAGGACACTGCAAGGAATACTTGGATTCACAAAGTAACAGACTGGACAGACTTAAACAACTCCAGCCAGCTAATCGGTGAGAATCAGGACAGGGATAGGTGGAGGGAGATAAGTATGTATGCGTGTATTTTGAACTTCTTTCGCCCCTATACAAAGCCCACCGTGCTAATTGGAGGTGCGGAATGATGATCAAAGCTGCCAACACAGAGCCTGAACAACCTCGTTGCTAAAACCGGGAATGGGAGATAGGCGGAGATGGATTATCAAGTCCATTGTAAATCCGGGTAGGTGGCATGGCAATTAAAGCAGAAAGCTCTTCATCGGAGAGTTGTGAGTTTAAATCTTTAGTTGGGCATTCACTCAGCCATTTATCCCTCCAGAGCTGACAAAACGAGTACAAATTTTGAGAGAAGCCAATTGTGCGGGCGTAGCACAGACCACATGCCATACGTGGAATTTCAAGCAATGGCTCAGAGCGCCGTAGACAGCTGACAAGCGCTGCCCCCACATTCGCTCGAGAGAGGCGGCGCACTTGACAGTTTGCTACGGGATCACAAGGTGCGTCTCTGCTTGCACACGCGCGCGGGGGATTCCGCGCACCGAGAAGTTGCCACGCGCTGGGCGCTCCTGCCGTGAGAGCTGCCCCCTCAGGGAGACTTAGCGACAGCACCAGCGAGACCACGCGCCCCACCGCCACCTCCACCGGCGGCGCCACGGCGTGCGTGGTGGCCGATCGCGACAGCAGCGACCGCACAGGGCCGCTGTCGGACTCCACTTTATCCACCTTGTCCGGAAAATGAATTGGCAACTGTCGGGGGGGGGGGGGGGAGAAAAATACATCTTTGAGGGCCTAGGAGACAAATTGACAATCTGATGAAGTACTGAGTGCAGTTATAAGTCAGTTACATCTCAACGGGTCTTTTTTTGACAAAGGTTTGAGTGATATTGTTTTGTAATCACAATGCTACCTCACATGACCTAATATATGAACACATTTCTTTTTTACTATTACGTTTGGAATTGCGTGTGAAATGTGAATTATGCTTTTGCGTACTACGAGGTATTTCTGCAAATGATAAACTAAGCTTGTTGATAAAAGGACTATGGCTCGCTCTTTGCAAACAAAGAGCGAGCAGTGGAGTGGTTTTGCGCACTGCACTATGAACCCAAGCCACCTGAGTTCAATTCCTGGTCCATGCAAACATCCGTGGGAAAGTGATATTTGAACCGGTCCTGGGTCCCTCCATCACCAACCCACAATGATCGGTTCGGTAAAGTTTGGTCAAACAACTCCAAGATTCGACACGCCATAGAGAGGCCTTCACCCAGCAGTGCAATGGCAAAGGTCTGTAAATTATCATTATTATCATTATTATTACGAGTGTGCAAATGGGTTAAAGAGGTTATTTGGAATGAGTGCCAATACCGTAAAGAGAAACAACTTAAAACATTTTCAAATCTACACGATACAGGTGGACGGTACAGAACACACCGGCATGTACGTATGTGCACGGGTGTTCATCAGTTCAAAAAAATGATGGGGTCAGGGGAAGGAAGGGGGATTAGTCTGCCAGATTTAGAGAAGATTAATGCCTCCAAAGCCACGTGTACAACTTAGATATACAGAAATCACAAAATAAGGAAATGTGTTCTCAAGATACCAGCGATAAATATTAGATAGGGGGACACTGATGGAAGCGAGTCCAAAGCGGGTGAAAAATCAAGCGTGAAAACGGACATTTTTCTTGCAAAGGCCTTACATTAATAACTCAGCCAAAACTATGCCACAGACACCAACGAATACATTTCAAGAATTCCTCAAAAACCGAGCCTTCTATATTTTGTCCGTTTTTAAAATGAATCACCAAGACCAGCAAATCCCATTTATCCGCCACCCCCCCCCACCCCCCTTACAATACCCCCCCCCCCCCACCAGCCTGCGAGTGATTCATGTCCCGGTGTTTTCACAAGAGTGCTCATCTTTCGGTCCAGCACCCTCCTCAAAGCCGCCTCACCAGTCCAAGCGCACCATACAAAACGATGAACTCTTTTGTCAAGAGACTCGTCACGCTTTGTAAACACGAACGAGATTTTCTACGCCCGACATCCCTGGCAGCGCCAATAGCAGCAATAGGTGGCGGTCATGCCTGTGGCCTAGCGTGGTGGTCGGCATGGGCCCTGGTGCGAGAAATGCAATGGGCCGCGCCCTCCTACCCCGATCCTATCCATTTATTCCCCTATTCATTTGTAGCCCGGCGTCCCCTACAACCTCTGTGCCCCAGCGTGGCCGAGTTGCACAGGGCAGCTCCCACCCGCCACGCTGGGCGACGCGGACACTCGACGGCGGCTCACCGTGGACAGGGCGCACGTGTCCAGGTCCACCACGCACACGCGGTGGTTGTTGGTGTCGGCGACGTACAGCACCTTCCCGCCGTCGCCCACGCACAGGCCGCCCGGCTCGGCCAGCGCGTCGCGTCCCAGCGGGGCAGCCGAGGGGCCGCCGTCCGGGGATCGTCCCGATCCCACCAGGGTCACGCACGCCCTTGTGC
The DNA here is from genome assembly GCF_964198595.1 of Lampetra fluviatilis. Classification (NCBI taxonomy): domain Eukaryota; kingdom Metazoa; phylum Chordata; class Hyperoartia; order Petromyzontiformes; family Petromyzontidae; genus Lampetra; species Lampetra fluviatilis. Next base: position 3,113,781 of record NC_136278.1, on the reverse strand, counting down.
TGGGGTCCACGGCTTTAATCTCCACAGAGGTGAATGAGGAACAAGACGACGATAAAAAATTATATTAATAACTAAGCGATTGGCACGCGCTGGCAAGCGAGGGCCTCCCCATGCCGTGCGGAGTTTGTGAGGTTGTTGGTTCACACTTCACAACGCTGGTGAGCGCGGGTTGGTGAAGGCAGAGAGCGTAGACGTGGGAGCACAGAAGTAGAGTACAACGATGGCTTTTGCTGCACTGCCATCTGGTGCCTGCCCATCCAAGCAGTATCTGGGCTCAACTCTGCATAACTTCCAAGATCTAACAAATGTGGGTGCGTTCTGGGTGACTTGGTAATAGGCAATAAAATGATTTATTTTATTTAACCAGAAAGGCTCACTGAGTCTCAACACTCCATTTCAGGTGGATTCTGCATTAGGAGTCTTGGAAAATGTAATGAATTAGAGTTTGACTCATTGGAGGAAATTCGAGAACCCGGAGAAACCAAACATATGAGGGATGAACACACAAAAGTTCCGCACAGATAGATGAAACCCATCGCAACAACGTCATCTCCTCGCCACGCAGCAGTTGAAGCCGACAACACTAAGTACTAACCAGGCTCTAAAACACTACTTAGCTTCCGAGATGTGAAAACATCAGGTCGTGGAGGGGTAAACATTGTTCATCTCAACTCAAAAGCGAGTGACCTCTACATAGCGAGTGTTTCAAAAGTAGTGCAGATCCCAAGAAAGGGTTTGTATGGTAGCCACAAAATATATTTTGTGTTGTTGAGTTGTATAGGTGAGAACATCCCGAGCAAACTTTCTGTTAACACATTGTATCAATGAGTTCATTTATAAAACCACATGTTTAAAATTGCAACGATAACAAAGCCAAATTAATCGCACATGCTCGACACACAATAAGAAATGAGAAACAAGAATGGGGGAGAGGGTGCGGGTACAATTGAGTTCATCAGCAAACACAATAAACAGAGAACATTCGTTTAGGTTGGATAAACCTCAGCAGAGGATCCCTACAATCACTGTAGAGTTGATGAAGAGACTATAAAAGGTATTAATACAAAATCAGATAAATGTCAGCACTCATTAGGTCTGTCAATGAATCCCACGATCTCTTGAGTCTATGACCATATATTAACCAACCACATATGCATTGCTCCACACACCCAGTTTATCCTAGGGCTCTGTATATAGCAAAGAGTCACTGAAGCACTGTGCTTTTCAAGCTTTGACATTGAGCAAGTAACGGACGCATCAATTCATCGGGGTTTTTTTGGTCAAGTAAACACGCACCGAACGGTGTGAGAATCAATTTACTATGATTTGTACGCATTTTTATGCGAAGTACAAACTCATTTAACATTCAGGATAACGGAACAAACGAGATGGTAAAAAAAATACTTAAACGAATCGTGAACAAAATCGCAAAAGTGAATCATTAAATGCCTATTTTACATCCACGGTGAGACTGCAACAACTACACGTTTCATCTTCTTGGTTCTTTCGGTAAAGTCACATAGAAGGGAAGTAATAAAATAATAAAAATAAAACATATTTTATTATGTTTTATTTTTATTATTTTATTTTATGTTTTATTTTTATTATTTTATTACTTCCCTTCTACGTGACTTTACCGAAAGAACCAAGAAGATGAATCCCTGCAGTCACGAAAGCTTTAAATCGAAATTTAACTACACGTTTGGCTCTCCGCTGTTTTTTTTCATCGTGTTGAACCAAGCGTGCATTGTTCGGCAAGATGTCTGACATTTCCCTCCTCTTAGCAGCTTACATTCTCCCTAAGTGGTGCACTCTCAAGCAGCAGGGCTCTCTACTCATCCGCCAGGGTCCCTGCGAAGCGTCCGGCTGTGGCTCGCATCCACCGCAAATCTCGAGCGTAGGAGGAGGAAAGTGCCGCAGGGCACACGCACGGCCCACCACATCCCAGGGGGCTTTACCCCCACACCGCATTATCCTATTACGCGCGTCAAACCCGACGAGAGGTGCGGCCTCTCGTGTGAAAATCTCTGAGCCAAAACGGCGCAGCTTTGAGATTTAAAAAAAAAGTTTAGACAGCAGCACGGGGTGGTCCGGCTCACAGGCCTTTGCAAACCGCTAAGCGTAAATCTTACCTCACATGGGCATGGCCCAACCAATATGAGAGTCTCTGGGTTTAGTGTCTAATGTCGAAAATTATTTTTTATCATACTAGTGGGCTGGGGCCCAAGGCTAATTTTATCTCTTCACCTACCACAGTCTTGGCCTCAACAAAGTTAATTTTTATTGCACTTCTTTGCGGAAGGTTACCGACTTGTGTAAAATGGTAGCTTGCATTCAAGCAGTGCATAAAAAATAAGACCTACAGTGCAATTTATAAGCTGTAAAAGCACGTTTACAGTTCTTCTTAAATCACAACATTAACAGGTTTGAAGGACACTTGCAAATTAATGATTACAAACCTTTCCCGTGTGTAACTAATTCCCACAGTACCACAACAACAGCAGTTCAGAAACTCAAATTGAAACTTTCTGCCACAGCCAGGGATGGGTCTTAGTGTAAAATAACACTTTCTCCTGCCCCCCTGCATTCCAAACACATTACTTGTTTTTTTCCAGCCAACTGCTTTCCCACTAAATTGAGTTGTATTGAGACGACCCCGTTGGGCACTTCAGTGGGAGGATTAGTGTGACAAGATTAAGTTAGCAGTTTTTGAATTGGTTCATGTTAGTTTGAAATTCAATTTTCTTTACATTTTAAAATCACCAATTTGCCAAATCTTGCAAAACCACTCAAGTGGAACTAACTTTATTTACCGTGTGCATGCAAAGAGGGCTTGCTCAAGTTCCTACGGCAACCTGAGCTTTTACCTGGGCTGACCTCGGAACAAGTCCTGATATGAGAGGCCAGCGACATCCCTCACTTAGTTCACCTTCAGGACCATGTTTTGTGTGAATAACACAGCGGAAAAAATACAAAATTTATATATTATAGCTTGTAGTCGCCTATTTTATCACAACCCAAGCCTGCCTTGAAATTGCTTGCAATTATTACTAAGGATTTTTTTTTCTATGTACATCGATTCCTCACCCTCCACACCCGTTCACAGTGGGTAGAGAGAGAAAAGTGGTATGGAAGGGCATAGCAGATGGGGCCAAACCCACAGAACATGAGGACACAGGCCCATGGCCTTAGTGCTGATCCTGTAAGTCATATGGGCAATTCCTAGGTCTACACAGCCTGATTCGTAGTGGCCATTGAAAAATAGCATTCGAAACCCAGCGTAAAGAGCATTAATGAATAAACTAAATAAAGAAATATTAATATTCGCCAGCCGCTCTTCCGACCACTGAGAAATTAACACCCCAGTGCCCGGGGGGGGAGTCTCACTCTCTGATGGTCTTAAATGAGCCACGAAGAGGGGACAGCCTTGCCATCTGGCCCGTAATGTACACAGCTTTGTCTTTAGGGCTTTTCTCATCGTTCCAACACGTTTCATGGATACCGCCGAAGACGCTGGAAGGCAGAGGATGCGGGACCGTGCGACGCCTCACCTTGTGGTTGTAGGAGTCGGCCACGTAGAGCAGGCGACGCGACGCGTGCCACGCCACGCCCAGCGGGTGCTGCAGTTTGGCGTCCACGCCTTTCGCATCCACGTCTCCAAACGCAAACAGGTTCTGTTTCCCCCCCCACCACCACCACAGAGAAAGACGGTCGCTCAAACGATGCGCCATCGAGGTCATCAAAGGAAACTGTTGCGCAACTTGTGCACACGTGGAGCGGTTGCGTGGTGGTTAGCGCACTTGCGCTGCGAAGCTGCCAACCCGAGATCGATTCTCAGTCACGGCCAACATCTGTGATTTTTATAGCTAGCTCTGGGCATCCCCTTCGTTGACCCAGCCTCACATAAGTACCTTGTGCGATGTGTAAACATTGCCACTCGGGAAAACAATGATGGCCGGGCATGGTGCTTGCCACCCACCCCCTTGTGTGCTGTGCTGACCTTCATAGGTACTCGCTAACGGGACTTGCCCGAACAGTCTGTCAAGGCTTTAGGGAATCTTTGTCTTGGCTAGAAATAACATAACGGATACATAGAGCCAAGGTTCAAATAAAATATTAAAAATGTCAGTTTAAATTACTTTATGACCTTATTCTGAAACTGTTCACGTACTTAAATTTAAATGAATGTTCGTTTCCGCTTCTATTCCTGTTCAGCCAAAATTATTTTAAGACACAAGATATGTTAAAAGAATATAAAACTTATTTTTGAAATATAGGGTTCCGAAAAGCTTACTAGTATTTCAATTTGCTTCATATTTATATGATCGGTTAAGACTGTTTAATCATGCACACACTGTAAGAAGATGTACAATATTTTATTTTTGGTTAACAATGAAGAGTAATTGAGAAATGCAGAAAATACGAATGCACTGCAATAACAAAAACAATATTACAACGTTATTTCTTCGTGCAATGAATACTGGCTATTTACTCCAATTTTTTTCCAACAAAATCATGAAAAGAATCACATTATCATTCACAACCCGTATTCCCAGACATAAGGCTTGATAATAAGCGTTACGTATTCATCATTTGTTATGCTGCCGCCAGAAACAATTGGGCATCACATCCAGATGCACACCGAAGGTTGAATTGACCCAAAACACAGAGCCTGACGAATAACATTTCATTTTTCATTGCTTTGAATATGTATGGGTGGGAGGGAGAGAGGGGTGTGTTGCTGGGCTTTATTGCATGACTGCCTCCGGTTTTAGAAAGCAATTTTTTAACATGTCCCTCCATTACTTGTGATGAAACCATTTTATAGAACCATTAGCAACATCTGTATTTTACATTTACCCCTTGCTGTCATAGTGCCCATAACCACAGCATTAATCTTTCCACGCCTGTGCAATAATTCCTTTTTTAAAAACCCATGCATAAAACGTATAAACTTTTATACAGGTGGCTTTTACAGCACTTTTTAATCCAGCTGTCAATCAACTGTTGTAGAAGTCCTCCCCATATCACGTCAGTCATGGGGATTGTTTGACCATACTTCACCATGCTGGTCATTGGAAGTTGGTGAAGCGATGGGTTGGGGGGGGGGGGCAGGACAGGATCGGTGCATATTTCACAGGGCCACTGCTGTTAGCCGTAGCCGGGAATCGAACTTGAGTAACCGGGGTTCATAGTGCAGTGCGCTAAGGACTGCGTGACCAGTCCACCAGGCTCTTGCGCAGCGGGTAAGAAATCCACAAGTGCAACATCGACCTTTGTACAATGGTCCCCCCGAGACAACTCGGGGATTACGTCAGCAGAAGCATACACTTCTGAGAAATATATCGTTACAAAGTTGGTCTCTCTCACGCTAAAAGTGAACAGGCAAATAAATATTGAAATTTTCTGGCTGACTCAGGGTTCAGGGAACTGAACCACCAGCACTGAGAGCCTCAGTTCAACTCCAGGTTTTAGCCGCCCATGATTAAACCAGGTTCTCAAGTGTAGTGAGATGATGGTCTTAGGCCAATTGTTGATGGCTGCACAAATTCTCACATTAAATTAGATTTTGTGATGCATTTGAAATATACACTAGTTTGAGTGCAATTCCACTAACATTTCTCTATAGCAGCGCATGTGGCAAAGTGCAGTACTTCATTTGTGAGAATTTAACACGTCACTTGGAGTGATCTCAGAAGTAGTTTTGTGAGATCTCCATCCCCAAGCCGTTGTCGAACACAGGGGAGGTTGTATCCTCGCGTCGTGATACTACCAGAACAATTTGAATAAACATTGGGAAAAATAATAATACAATTTTGATTCCTTCACGTGGCAAACATCTTGTAGAGGTCTACTACACTTCACTATGAAAAATTGGCCGTACAACTTCACGGTCGAATGTTAAACACTGAACGTGGCTTAGCACGGAAGGCCGCCAGCTCGACCAGCAGATGAAGATAGGAAGTTTTGCAAACGTCGCCATACAGCGCAACTGATGTATTTTTACATTTTCAAGTAAATGCACGTATTTTTCTCAATAAATAATCTGTTGAGGCTACATTTTTAGCAATTAACTGCAACATGAGCAGACTTGAAAATGCAAACTGGCAAACGTTTATTAGTTTTATATTACATGTTCTGTTAACTTTAGTTCTAGTACATCATGGAAATGACTGCTTAAGGCTAAAACTCTGCTCAAGTTTGTTTGCCTTTTTAAGATACAAGAAAAAACTGAAGAGGTAAAGACAGACATTGCACATGATACTTACAGCACTAGGAGGCAAGATCACCCCATTTAAAAGGACACTCAGCCTGCATTTTCCTGCTGGCCAGAAATATTGAAGTCAACCCAAGCTATCGAAAGCATGCGTTGCCCAAAGTTTATTACTGATGATGATCTTCTTGGTTCTTTCGGTAAAGTCACGTAGAATGGAAATCATAAAATAATAAATAATAAAACATAATAAAATAATTTTATTGTTTTATTTTTTTTTCCATTCTATGTGACTTTACCGAAAGAACCAAGAAGATGAATCCCTGCAGTCACAAAAGCTTTAAATCGAAATTTGATGATGATGATGATGTAACAAGATGTTTTTGTTATATAGATACCTACATTTGTATAGTCCATTTATTGACAAAATGTGATTTGGGAAACATTTGACGAATTGGCAAGTTCTGTTTACGTGACAACCCTTACTAGTTGGCTGTGTCGGGTGGTGGCGGGTTTTAACGACACATTTATATATTTACGCGATCTACCCCAAAAAACCTCTATTATGGAAAACATTTGACATGTCCCATAAAGGCACAAATAATGATACAAACTAATTAAATTGCAATCCTAATCACGTGCATTCTATTATATACGAAGGGTAAAAAACCACAAAACGATTAAGCACATGCTAAAGCACCCATGTTTGTTTTCAGACAAGCTCCAATTCTAAACATTTAAGCGCTCGCACGGCAGGATTGCTTGGGGGAACAAAAAAAACCAAAACAAAACTGAAAAAAAAGATCGCTAAGTACTGGGCACATTCAGGCATTGGCTCACGACAAACCACTGAGCAAGAGCTTGCTAGTGCACAAGGGCGCATTGAGATGCACCATTATCCCTGGGCCTGTTTAAAATGTACTTGCAGCTCTGTCCAATTTAACCAATCTCTATTTGTTAGCTACACAGTCCTGTTGTCCCCTAACACAGCCCACGGCTGGCCACAAACCCCCGTGATTGCCGGTGCCTAGGGATTGGCAGACAGCCCAGGTCAATGCTTGCAGCATCACCAACTCAACGTCACTCTTATTACTGGCCACTAATTCTTTCACCCACCTGGAGTCAAATTTTTCCCGGAAACAATTAAGCTCGACATCAATGTCCAGACAGGCAATCATGGATCGTGTCATTTTATAAGACTGCCTCCTTTGCGCAATTGTGCAGATGTCCAGGATTTGCGGAGGAAAACGGGTCTGTAATTTAAAGTTTTCATTGAAAATAGGACAAAATCAATCGCATATTGAAGGCCCTGATGAGACATTATAGTTGCAAAGCAAATAAAAAAGATTTTGAATAAACCTTTGATTTAGCAACTAAAACACAGCCAATCAAAGTGCAATCATAATGTGATGTTGAATAAAGTTGGATTTTCAGTAGCGAGGAGCCAAAAAAATCGTGTTTTTTCCACTTTATCAATGTAAAATCACAATCAAACGTAAAATAGGAAGCTGCTTTATGTATATAAACTACCCCGACGGTATTAATTACCAACTTGTTCTATGAGACTATGGGCTTAGGGGTTGTGGTTTAATTACAGCACTGACACCGTTGTACTTTATTTGTATGAAAAGTAAGAGTAAACATTTTTTATTTATGCACACACATTACTAAAATTGTTGAGAAACATGCTTTATCTCAAATGGATTATTATTTTTGTGTTAGTGTTTTTTCTAGACTGAATATTGTTTTGACTATACTTTACTTTGTATATATCCGAGATCTCCCTTGCTTAAGAAACTTGAGCCTCAGTGGGCTCTCGCTTGGTTAAAAATAACGGTGATGTGCTGAATGTATAATCATCCCATGTGGTAGGTAAGGCATCTGGCCAACACAGGCATGGAAATTAATAAATTATGCAAAGTCCCACGCAGTCAACAATTGCCATCATCAATAACGTATTTGGAAGCAAGCTTAATTTCTCACTGAATATTTTCCATGTCTATAGTAGACTGGAGAAGGAGCGTGTCTAGTGGCCACAGCCATAGCAAAACCTAAACTAGATGCGGTGTCCCGGGCGTGAAAATATTTTCTGGAAGCTGACCCGGACAGTCCTGGCTGAAATTTAGTCCAGTGTGACATAATCGGATCAACTCAATCAGACTTCAAACGTGCGTGCATCTGCATGGGCATCTTTCGCAAGGCCGAGCGGTAGTGCACTTACCAACTGTTTCAGAGGATCGTGGTTCAAGAAATACGCGCAGTGTGCTTCACAGCAGACGGTCAAGATCCCGTGCTGTTATTCTAAAGACAGTAGGCCACGTGTGCCGACACTATGGTCCAAAATGTGAACGTTACCCACAAGTTACTTAATTGTTGAAAAACCACGTCAACATCACCCCCTACTGGCAGACAGTATCTGCTAGACCAGGGGTTGGCAACCTGCCACTCTTTAAGGACTGCTTCGCGACGTTATTTATTAAGGACCCACCGTCTCGTATCCACATTGCATTGCTGCTCCTAAAATATTGAGTTCTTTGACCGAATTCGAAAACAAAGCCTCCTCTTTATTTTGGTTTGCCGACCCCCATGCTAGAAGAATGGCACGAATACGAAGCGCACCAATGGTCTCGTGGGGAATCGAAAACTCATCCGTGGAGCTCGCAGTTACCATGGGGTCCCTCTCGCCTCCGACGAGCGCCTTGACAGCTCCATCGCGGAGAGACACGGCCCGCACGGCGCTGCTCTCGCTGTCCGCCACGTAGAGGCAGCCACCGCCAGCCTCAGGGGCGAACGAGAGCCCCGAAGGCTGTGCGAAACTGGCCTTGTGCGGGTATGAGTTGTTCCGGTTCTCCTCGTTGCCACTTCCAGCCAATCGCACGCAAGTTCCTGCTTTGTGCTCCTGGCTGCGGAACGGGAAAATGCCAATGAACGATGGCGATGCCAAAACGCACAAAAACAATCAGATGGCACACACAAAGCTCCCCGCTGCCCTGCTCCCCCGCTCGCACCCCATTATAGCCATACGGACAGGGGCAGTTAGTGGGTACCTATTAAGGCTGCCATAATTAACACGTACGATGCAAACGATGAATTAATGTGTCACTGTGAAGTGAATGCATTTACAAATTGATGCGATCGCCTCGTAAAAAAACCTCTTACGAACTAAATCTTTGCGACAAACAACATGGGAGAAGTCATGCTGGGCACAGCAGCCTTGCTTTCAACGAGCCAAAGTGGAGTGACCCACGGGACAGGAAAACGCAAATGGTATCACGTGGATGCGAGAGAAGCTGGCCAAATGAACCAAGTGCGTTCTCCCTTCGCGCCACAAAGTCTGAAGCACAAACACACAACGGTGGTGCACAGATAATCGATCTGGGTGAACAGCCAATCATACATTTCCCGCTGGGGTTTTAGCGCACATGGTAATAGGTACGCACTCATGAACATATGAAGTTGAAAAGAAAACCAACATGAGAATTGAGCCGTGGCAAGAAAGAGAGTCCCAAAACGCATCACATTTGGATGGCTGTGCAGTTTGTGCAAACTCTGACATTTTTAGAAGGCTCTTTGCAAGCAGCAGTGATTAAGTTGTCTCGAAACAGCTGTGGGGGTGGCGCGGCAGAGTGGTTAGTACACTTCGCCGTCAACGCGAGTTCGACTCGCAGCCACGGCGCACATCAGTAGCGATATATATCTGAGCGATTCTTGGGTTCCCCCGTCACCAACCTGCACTGACCAGCGTGATAGAATATGGCCACAACACTTTCAACCGACAGTGTGGGGGAGGCCCTCATCCCTTTGTGGATCAACAAAAGGCTGTACATTACATTATTATTATTATTAAAAGCTGTAGGCAGCCACAACAATGTGGACCACAACAAATTGTAGAGCAACAAGCAGTATGGCCTAGCCATGTGTTAACGTAGCTTAGCCATGCAGGTGTTTGCTGTTTAAATTCTCAAGGGGACCACACGCATAATAAACTGCATTCCCAGCGTGGCGGCGGTGATCGTGATAGATTATTTAGGCATACAGGGCAGTCGGCGCTTCACCACAAACGGCTGCAACGACATTACAGGCCACACAGACACAAAATACGCTTTTTTTCATTTTTTATATACAGCATGAGGCCACCTGCTTCGAAAAGGAATAAAAACACGCAAACGTAAAATCTTATGCCTGCCAGACATTTAAGGAGTGTACATTTTTGCAATGTATCTAAGCATGGGCTGTGACGCTGGGGAAATATGGTCGCATGTAGATCTGCAACTCGGAGCTCTGAATCATCTCCTGTTGAATAGTTTCCCTGTTGCACTCCCAACGGCGCTGTGATGGCCTGGGCAGGTAAAGCATGGATACGTTTCAAAATATATAAAAAATCAATCTGCCTTCATGAAGGTAGATAAAACAATCGTAGGTTATTTCTTAATATTGATATGTATTTATTTGCAATTGCTGAAAACAAACTTTCATTCATATATATTTTGATTAAAGGCCCCAACTCATCGCCACTCAGCGGCGAGGTCGTTCCTTTTCCTATGCTGCCCCCTTAATTTTTTGGAACTCTTTCACCCTGGCCATCCGTGCTTCTGACTCCCCGCCCTCTGTTGCTTCTCCTCCACCAATGACTGTCTCTTCTCTTACAACAATAAATATACTCACCTCCGTGTGCCCCGCGATGTGCATGCTACTGTTTTGTACAGAGTCTTTAGATCAGTGGTTCTTAACCTTTTTGGAGGTACTGAACCCCACCAGTTTCATATGCGCATTCACCGAACCCTTGTTAATTGGAAAAATAAAATATGATTCTTTCAAATTCAAAACATAGGTATATGTTTTACTGGTGCACAATCATATGAGTCGGGTGTGTGTCTCAACCTCCGCCGAACCCCTGAGACTGACTCACCAAACCCCTGGGGTTCGATCGAACCCAGGTTAAGAACCACTGATTTAGATGGTTGCATTTGTCATAAGCATCGCGATCTGTTGACACCACCCCACGTCGTGCCATTCCTAATGGCCTTGCATTGCCACGATCCATCTCGCTCCTTCACTTGGGCTAATTTTAATGCTCCATCTCCACAGTGGTGATCCTATTTGGCATGTTCCCTCCTGTGACTTGCCATTTCATTATCAATAATTTCCTGCAGTTAATTTCCATAGGTTGTAATCATGAACGTGTATTCAGAAAAGCTGAGATAGTTAACATTTTACGTTTTAATTTTTCCACTCCGAGTTTGGGAAAATATCTTCGAATAGTGCTGTGAATAGCTGAATACTCTTGTGATTTGTATTTTGTTAATTTATTCATGCAGTCTCAGTGTAGCTGTCCTATCTTTATGCATGTTACGATACATCTATTGTTGTTTTTAATCAACACATTCGTTTGTGAATGCTTCCACAACTGCGTCAGAATCCACAGAATAAAATGCATTATCATAGTCCACAAAAGCCTTATGTAAACATGATGGTTTTTTGGTGTTTTCTAGACTCTGCTTGATAGTATGTATGCAGTCAATGTTGGACTCAGTAAAGTGAGGAGAAAAAAGTTTAAAATCCCATGCACTTAAATAGAGGTAGCTATTTCCATCATAGCAGGAGAGTTACGCAGTTTCAGCTTAGGCATCTGCCCCATCTCTTAAGGATTCTAACAAAAGAATTGTGGCCACGCTTACCTACTGCGGGGAAGTTTTCCGTCTGAGAGGAAGTATGCCCAGATCTGGTGTGTCCCAGCCATGGCAATGAACAGGACACTGTCGGGTTCGCCATCTGTGGGGGCAGTCATGCATGCAGAAGACGTGGCAAGTAGAGGGGGGGGTGCAAGGATTCGACTCGGGAATCTATTATGTAACACTGCGGGGAACGGTAGTGGCCCATAGTGTCCGTACGGGTGATGTGAACCCATAACATACAACGCATGTATGTTTACCCAGTAGAGTTTGTTATCAATTTGCAACAGGCATTTAAATTATTAGGATAGAAAAAATAAGTTTCGTTTTCTGCAATGGGCTCTTTATTGGTCACGGAGGTAAACTATCCGTTGCTGATACGTCATTAACATTTCTTTTTTACGTGTAAGCACACGTTAAAAAAACGTAAAAGCCAACAAGATTTCAGGAATTTTAAACTAGTGAAGAAAGTTACGAAAGTAAAACATTTAACTCATTTCATTGTTTAAAATAGTTGTTTATCCTCAACGCTAATGACAGTTTGTTGGAGGGGTAATTAGGATTGAGAAATTGCACAACTAATTTACATTTCTGGCCACTTAAAAAAAACACACACACTTTTCCCTCAGGCTAGAACACATTACCATTTGCCAGCATACAATGAAAACAACATGCTAAAGGACGGAGCGACAAATAACATTCCCAATCTGTGCCCAACAATAGGAGCGTAAAGAGGTTACGGCGGAGGTTTTGGCGATGTAGAACGCACCTCCGATTAGCGTGATTGGCTACGCACAGTGCGAAAGACGTTCAACATACATGCATACATACATACACGCGTAGAACGGAGGAGCACGTTGGAAAGAAGGGGCAGGACAAAGGGAGCGTGAGGGAAGCTGAAGCAGTTATGGCTGGATACCAGCTGACAGAAGAGTGGACAGTGAGGACTCGATGCACTTAGGATGGTTGCCACGGTGAACGTGAAGATTTCGTGACCGAGGCCACGTCAACACCACATTGTCCCACCTACAGCGTTGATTAATCCATGCCATTGTCCTTGACAGCATTTAAAATGTTAATGATGATTAAGGGGTTTCTGCTGAGGTTAACTTGTGGTATTTGGTCTAATGCTGGAAGTAAAAAGTCTGAAAATAAGTTTTTGGATTCATTTAAGCAGTGGAATGACATAACCATAATGCAAGTGAACATCAGTGCACATATTTGTACAGCTATTGTGGTAGATGTTTAAAGTGCTTGCTTTTGTTAAGTTTATGTTATGAATTAACTTAAAATATCTGTGTATGGCAGACAGGTATATTATTTAAATGGCTGGCTGCCTGTTTGCAGGAAGAGACACATTGTGTAAATAAATAAATCAGTTGAATGTCGTTAATCTAAACAAATTAAATCGTGTTTGTTACAGTTTAATAAGCATAAGCCGGATCTGTCACTTTACATTTTTGAATAATACTGTTAAGTGAGGAATTCAATTTTTTTGTGCTGACAAATATTCGAAGACTGAATATACGGTTTATTTGGCAACATTTTATCAAAACATTGCATTGAAACGCCTTTAAATTCTCGAACAGTAAGTCCATTAATTAACCAAAAAAATCAAATGACGGCAAAACGAATAACATTACAAAATAACAAGCAATAGGGCGCTTAAAATAGTCCCAGGAATAACATCACATTACAGGCAAGACCCACACACAAGTGCGCAGTGGTACTGGAAAACTTCTTAAACCAAAGCCAGAACAGCTTCGCCCACAAAACAGAGGCTGGGGGTTACCGAAACTGGGGCATTGTTAACACATCAACTTACAGTAACTCCAAAATACAAATAGTTGAGGCTCTTCTTCTACTCACATATCTACCAACGGGGATTTTCTTGGGACGTTTTCGCACTGTATTGTTTTGTTTTAATTGTAAGGCGACGGGTGTTCACGGTGCGGCAAAAAGCTGGAAATAAATAAATACGTAATACTTCCAGTGGAGGTCCAACAAAAAGAAGAGGGCGGGGAAAAAAAGGCCGCAGCACCAGCGGCGCGGGGCAATCATGAAACAAGGAATGCTGCCACAAGTTGCCTTCATAGCAGGCAGCAGCACGAGCAAAGTTTACGAGCGCAAGGCGGCTACGCAGTTTCTATACTGGTGCAGCCAGTGCTGCGACTAAGGCAATCAACTGTGTATGGATACGTGACAACAACAAAAACAATCACTCAACTACCTTCATTTGTAGGTGCAGTTCGAAATGTGTAATTTTGTAATGAATAAATTCAATATCGCGGATTTCCATACTTATTAAGCGTTGCCTTTTTATCAGAGCTAAGAAGCATTTTGGGCCACGAAAGAAATATACCCATACGCATAAGCGCAGGTGTAAGATTTCCCCCATTATTTAATGAGAACATTAAACCAATAAAGCTGTGACCTTTCTGGGATTACGGAGGCCTGCTTAAGGCCAGAGTCTTCATAAATTAGCAAAAGTGCAGGCGTCTTTCAAAAATGTTTTGTTTATTTTTTAAGTAAAGTACCCTGGGCAGATTTCTGAATTGTTGAGGGGGCGCATGCAATGCCATTGGGTACTGAACCAGCAGGTTTTTTGGAAGCCTCATTCCAATCCAGGCGAAGGGAAGTGAAGTAAGAGTTTCTGCTCAATCTAGAGGGAGACCCTTCTCTCATTTGACAAACTTGAAATGAAGAAAAACTCATTAAATTAATCACTAACACTGCAGTGCAAAAGACAGAGGGCTCACAGTTTGGGTGAATGACTTCTTGCTCAGTGGAGAGTGCAGAAAGACTGACTTAAAATTTGATACGGCACTTTAAACTGCGCTGTATAACTATTACTAAACTATACATTTCGATCAAGCTCTCTGTTGTAAAATGGTGCCATTGCTTAAATGTTAGCCTGTGATATATATGTTACAAAGCAGGATTAATGGTGTCGTATTTTTTTTTTTTTGCACTACCAACGCAGCTCCTTAATCGTTCATTTGAAATCTTCAGTCATGTCCCATGGTCAAAGTTCATTCACAAAAGATGCATTTTAATAAGCAATCTTAATACGTGGCTGGACTTGATTTCAAATCAAGATTGATTTCACAAGCTGATAAGTGCACAAAACACGTGTAATGTCGCAAGACGGCCAAAATTTCATGCACCAGCCCAGCAGTGAAATGGTACATGTTGATGTGATTGTCAGGAAGGTCACTCAGAGATCAGGTGAGCAAATTAAAAACATGCAAACGTAGTTCCGCCTTTATTTTTTGCCAACTGTAGCCAACTGTCATCGACAGGCATTTTAAAACCAATTTTCGTGACAAATGAAGATTACTTTGGCGGACATCATGCGAAGAGAGTATGTCCAATTTTCCTTGGTTCCCATCGTTAATTAAAATAATAACAAACATGTCAGTTTCCTCTGTTTTGAACAGAATCAATATTGTATGTTATGAAATATTAACATCATGAGACAGAAACGTACAATATGTCTTTATTTTTGGTAATTTATATTCCCTGCACGTTGCAGCTAATAAATATATATATGATTCTTCAATTAAGATGAGGAAGGGTTGATATTATTTTAAATGTCAATTACTTTACTCAAGTCACATACTTACTGCCTTATTCATTATTCATCATCAAGGCAAAATGTTGACTTTGGGCTGGACGGAAATAACTGCGTACTAAAAAGAATGGCAATAGTTAAAGCTATTATTATTGTCGAAGTGTGTGCTTTGCATGGAACAGACCTGCAATGCTGCCAAGGACCAGGTCCCAGGGGGAGCTGATTGGCTGCTTTAGACCAGGAAGGCCGCCCTCCTTGTCCGTGCCTTGCGACCCCGTGCCGACGAGTGTACTCACTCTCTTCTGTGTCATATCCACCTGTCGTAAGAGCCGTGGGCATGCAGTGACCAAGACAGTTCCGACAAAGAGAAATCCATGAGTTTCATATGATTGCATTATGTAAATACACGTACAGCCTTTCCGTTAAGCCACTGCAGGATGAGGCGCCTTCTCCACGCCGTGCGGGTTGTGGGGATTATTTGACTATCCTTTGTCACGATGGTCAGTGCGTGTTGGTGAAGGAGGGGAGCGTGGATGTGAGAGCATAGCAGCACAGCACGACTGATTTTGCTATGTTTATAAATGGGAAGGAAAAACCGGAGGACCCAGAGAAAAATCTACATGACCACAGAGAGAGAGACATGCAAACTCCAAAAATACAGGCATCAGGGTCGGGATCGAACCAACGACCTCCTGTATACCAGGCGAGGTAGTTAACATCTCGCCACCGCGGCCACCAAACGTAGCTCACAACAAATGTATGCGTATGGGAGGGGCTTACGAGCCGGACGAGGTGGTTGTTCGTGTCGGCCACAAAGATGTGCTGACCCCGTACACAAACTCCCTGGGGCGAGTTGAAGCGAGCCTCCGAAAATTCTCCATCCACACAGCCCGGCTCGGGATCTGGGGTGGGACCAGGTGGGTGGAGCGCAGTGGTGGTAGCATCAGGACAAGCGTAACGTAAATCCAGGCATCATTAAGCGGGGTAGCGCACGGGAAACATAGCACGCAGGCTCTCACACCCATTTAAGATGTTGGTTCAGCGCAAGTGCAAGCAAGACAAATGAAGGCATCATTGAACACAAGTGGAAAATAAAGTGAGCGATTTTTTCAATTCCATAATTAAAATCCTGAAAACTAACTCCGAGCAGCATTGCTCCTGTTGGGAAAAGGAACGCATAAAAAATGGGAAAAGTTCATTCGAACACTCTTTGTGTTGTGGGGTTTGTAGCAACAATAACAAATGCAGCTACGTTCATTGTGAAGGTACATACATAAAGCATTGGCTGCATGTCCATGGTAAGAAGAAACTATTTATCTGTAAGTGCTCTGATGTTGTATGCCGGAATGCCCCACATGGGTCTGCCAAAACCTTCAACAAAAATCCGTCATCACAGAGAAATGTCCCATCAGACTTTGCATTACACCATGTTCTTTTTTTACACTCTGCTAAATATACATGCATGTCCACAGGCACAATCTCACTTTCAATGCAATAACCTTTTGGACACGTAATCCTTCTAACATGATAAATGTACTGCAGAGTGCTTTTGTACACTTGTACCTAAGAATCTGGTCATCCGAATACGTGAGGTACAACCTTAGGTTCCACGTCGTTTGGGACCCAATATCTCAAGCATTGACCCTGCTTTCATATACAAATGCCCATTTGAAAGAGAGACAGCCAAAGAAAAACAAATAGCTTTTGTCTTGTAGCTACATACCTAGACTGGGTGTCCCAAGTTGTCATATATGACTTTTAAGTGTTGTTGATAAGATTGTTTTTTTTATATAGCCAAGAAAACCGTTATGGTACACTAGTAGATATGTCACTACGACATCAATCGAATATAACTTAAAAATGTATCAATTCAGTGATGTCACTAGAACCCGCTTCAATTTAAGGTTTTCTCATTAAAGCAGACTCAAATTCACGTCTTCAAACATGGGACACGCTGCTCCTTGGTTCTTTCGGTAAAGTCACGTAGAAAGAAATTAAATTACTTTGCCGAAAGAACCAAAGAGTACTTCCTGCAGTCACAAAAGCATTGGGAACACACTGCTTAGACCCATATCTACCACATCTGCATATTATGGAGCTGCATCTTCCATTACATTTCCACAACTCGCATTCACAACTTGCCTCCACAGCTCAACGAGCAGCAAAATTAAATGTGCACTTCCAATAATTTTATACGAAGTCCTCCAAAAAAACCTAATCATTTTTCCACAGAACTGCTGCAATGGGTAAAAAGTGAAAGGACAGTGGGGGCAGGGGGGGGGGAACTTTCATAAGCTATTTCGGCCTAAACTGCACCACTCCAAAGGAAATACCCGGCACCTGCACTGCGGGTACGCCAGCCATATCAAGAACCGCAGGTGTGTGTGGGCACTAGCTGCACAGCGCGCTATTGTGCACAGAGGGATCGTTGCCGCCAAAGTTTTAAGACACGGCCAAGCGGGCAAGGCCTTGAGCGCGGGATCGGCAATAAAGAAGAGCGCTGGCATCGCCGGCGACACGGGGAAAACGGGAATGCCGGGAACCCGCGGAGGGAGTAAAAAAAAAACTCTGAACCAACGCTTAAACGCGTTCATCGGCGATTGGGTTTTGTCAACGGGTTAGGCGACAAACACGGACCCCCGTACCGTGGCGTGAGACCGAAATCTGTCGGGGACAAAAAAAAATCAAACGGGTGCGTACAGTGCGGCGGTGGAAAAGTAACACCGCGAGATTTCTGATAATCCCTCAAGCCTGCGCTTCCTGTTGTGCCGGTGGTACTGGGTCTGCAAAGAAGTGCGACTGACAAAGCGCCGTGAACATTGCGACATCAAGTGGGACGAATCCAACAAAGATGCTGGCCGCAGTTTCAGCGATTGAGCTTGCTGGCGCTTTTTTGTGCCATTCGTTTTTTTTTACTGAAGTTTTGGTAAAAAGAAAGCCATCTTTTGTGAGTAAAAACGGAGCGCATTAAAAAGCCATTAGTTAATGTTCGCAACATGTGGGTGTGCAGAATAAAGCACACAGGATATTTTAAAATAACAGAGGTATTTTTCCCCAAGCCAGAGTTTAATTCTTGATGAGCATTTAATGGTATTGTAGTGTGACACTGCCCTCTGCAGATTTCACAAGTATTTCAAATGCCAATACAAACCCGTGACTGCTAATTATACTTTAAGATTTTATGATAACATTTGAAAATAATTCTGTCAATGAAAATGATGTAATAATTTTTTGGTGAGGATCATTTTAAATCCCGATGGTAGGGCCTTACGGCTGCCCGACTGTCGCCAAAAACCGCACACGGCTGATGTAATAAATACAGCCGTCTCGATACGCAGATAATCCCTCCAAACCAAACCGCCTTCAACGAGCTCGTGCATTCGTAAAACATGACGCATGTGCCCACAACCCATTAGCGCAAGTCTGGCAATGAAAGGGACACGCAAGCCACGCTGACCTAAATCCAGAAGAGAACTCTCTTCATCTGCAGCCCCTGCCTTGCTCACAGGCTCACCTCCAACGCAGTGCAGCACTCGGCCACTGCTGTCCGTCACGAGGACGGTGTGGTGGGCCGTGTCTGCCACGACCAGCCTCTCCTCGCTATCAGCGTTGAGGGCACGCGTCGTGCACACCTTCCCCGGGAAGAGCAGCAGGGAAGGCGGGAGGGAGTCCTTGTACGGCTTCACTCCGACGCTCTTTGCATTCAGCTCACCCTTTTCTCTAGGGACAAAAACACCAACCATCATCATTTTCAAAAAAACACTATTTAAACCAGGTAAGAGTGTATTGAAAGCCAAAGTCTCCTTTTGAGCCCGCAATGCAATGCAATACATTAATGAATAATAAACATGGTAAACACAACACATTTCACAACAATTGAGAATAAAGCAGTGTAAATATTACTTCAAGATAATAATATTAGGTGCTTTGAAGGACTTAACTAAGAGTACATGAGAATTGGTTCTCTGACAAGGTTTGTTTTGAAAAGTTCACAAACTAATGAGCTTTACTGCTCCCAATAAAGACCTGACACAAACATCTGAACCCAATTCATGAGAAACTCTTAAATGGCGAACAAAAATTTAACCGAATGCCAACAGAAGCTCACACTACAAAAAAAGGCAGCAACAATGGCAGTCCAAATAATACCTCGTAAAAGTGTCATCACAAAGATGCAGGAAATGTTTTGTGAAGCATCTTGAGAAACAAAAGTGGAAGAAGATTCACCCTGCGTTTATAACCGGGCGGATATCACGAGTTTATTTTCAAGCTCAGACACGGAAAAAACAGTATCCACCAATAGCGCCCCCCCATCACGCCCCACCATATCGATGGCAATCAGACAAGCTCAAATTACCCTCCCGGTAGGCAGCACCTATCTTACCCAGCACTGCCCGCACAGCGAGCAGCATGCTGCCCCCCTTCCCCCGTCTCTTCCGTCCGGCAGCTGAGTCGGCGCTCACCGGTAGTAGCGCAGCGCCGCCGACACAAACGAGTGCAGTGTGGCCGCTCGGCCCTCGCCGACAAGCGCCAGCAGCGGGTTGGCCCGAGGGCCCAGCACCAAAAGCGTGGGCCAGCACGACACACTGAGGTCCTGCCAGAGGCTTGCTTCCCCGTCACATGCCACCGGGTGGCCGATGGCGTAGCGCAGGACGGCCGCGCGCACGCTGGCCGTGAGCTTCTCGTGCGGAAACTTGGCCGAGTGCACGCCGACCACCAGCAGTCCGTCTGCCGGGCGGAGGGAGGCAGAGGTTAAACTCACGGTTATGGCCAGATGTGAGGTCGAAGGGAGGGTTTAACGTCACAACTAATGTTTTGCTTTCTTTGATGCCATCAGATGAGACGAAGCAAATCGTATTAAAAACTCTTCCTGTGATGTGAGAGAATGGCCCAGAAAGATAAAAGTCACAAAACTGTTTCTAAGTCACTGCAATAGATCGCTATATCACACCAGGGGCACGGATTGTTTAATGCCCTGCAAAGAGTATTTTTTGCATGTCAAAAAACTTAAATGTTCAAGTTTTTGAGCTGGAATTTGTAAAATTTTAACAAAAAACTAGTTTAAATGTGACGGGTTATTTGTAAAGTCGATGCTAACCAGGCTGAGTCCAACAAATTGCAATATTTGAGAACCCGGTTTAATCCTGGGCATCTGCTCAGATTCAAGCCCAGGATATCAGCAGTGCCAGATGAGTGTTGTGATCCCAGCACTATCCAGTCACATCTGATAAGAGTTTAGCCGTTAATTCAAAGTTAAGTTTGTAACCTCGAGTGAAGCTGCAATCGCAAGCCTACTCATAATGAGAAACACTCTTGCACTGGGTATGCAATGAATGGCTGTCCAAGCAATTTGATGAATTGGCACTTTTCGTGGTAAAGTAATGAAATTCGATTCAAGAGCTGATTCTTTTGTACTACTGCGGTGAACGTATTTACTCGAGCGGTAGTAGGGGTCACGTGAATCAATTTTATCCAACGTCAATTCATTGACAATAATTGATCCTCAAACGCATGATTTAATGCAATTATCATAGGTGTAAGAATCGATTATTAAGTAAAACTGTGATCACTGCATTATTACATACCTACATGTGAACACAGTAAGAATTTTAATGCAATTAAATTGAAATGTTTTGTTTTATCAAAAGTTTTTTTCATATATATTCCATGAAAAAATATATCTGGTGTCAATGGATTTTTACCTGGCGATACAGGTATTCAATTACATATCTTAATTAGAACTCAAAATCTCCACAACCACTGACAGAAATTTTAGTCAAAAACCATTTACCCTATTGTATGATTGACAGGCACAGACACTTTGGCATTATTGCTTTAGAGGGTATATATTCGTAACATCCACTTGTGTTTCTATCGCTGACAAAACTTGGGATGTGAGACATGTGCCTACATGCAGCGATAACCACATGTAAGTCCATCCCGTCGAAACAAACAAACCAACCCCGCAATTCATGTTTGCCTTGGCAAAACTACGTGGCTTACCCAACGACATTATGCAACAAAAATTAATCGGAGGGTATTAAAGATCGATTTATTTCAGTGCTCAATACAACCCAATCAAGTGGGTATAACATTTCTGCGCCGGTCTTTGGCGCATTCATCAGTTGCTTTTAATAGACGTGGGTGACGACTCCACAAAACCCGTCTTTTAAAGAGGGCAGCCTCCCACAACATCAGTCACCATAGCTATGCTTGGCTCCCGTTTGCTGCTGTTATGCTTGGACGCGTTTCACGTTTGCCTGGTCAATGTTTCCCTTTCTAAACATCCCTGAAAGCATCTCACTCAGGACTCCTGCCACCAGGCGAGCCCCTCTGTCAACACTCGGCTGTCACCATTTGACGAAGAAGCCAAACGGGCCACGGAGGCACACCGCAAACGCTCCCTTTTGTGAATCCTCGCTTATCAACATCATCGCTCTGAATGCAAACGTCACCTTTCTTGCGTGGCGTTTACAGCAAATATCACTCGCTGTTCCAACCAAATGTCACTGCTTAGAAGACCACACAATATCTAAATGGCGCTCAGTACATGTTTACAATAAAATGCGTTGGCCAAATGCTTTTAGTAATTCTCAGCATTATTGATTTTAATGAACGTCTGATGGTTTTGTGGTCATATGAGACTGCGACTCATATCCTCGGATTATAGCACGTTGGTTACAAACGATGGATGTTATGCAAGTCGGCCTCAGAGAAATAATTAAGCAATTATGGCTTTTTTTTGCCATTTCAATACGCATACCATGGTCTGACAGGGGCCTTGTAAAAACAAATCGCCGTTTAAATGCCCACACGGTCGAACCGTTACAGTGAGAGAAATAATAAAACAAATTCACAGAAGAAAAAAGGTAATCCATTTTACAAACCACTGCATATTGGGTCTCCAAAAAGTAAATTTCATAAAACACTTTACGGTGCAATAAATGACTCACCCTTGCTGAAAAATACATAAATATAAAAAGAGGTCACTGCATCACATCACTAGTTTGAAACGCAGCTGGAAAGATGACAACTCAAGTGACTTGGGTAAACGTGCCAAACTCCACAGTTGCCCTCTCACCATACCCACATTAACCTCACAGTCCTCAATCTCATCGAACAGTGCCTGCACAGCAGAATGCAATGCATCAAAGGTCATGGTCACTTAGTAGGCTAGGCTTAAGGGGTCAGACTCAATATTTCACATTATTACAAACCACATCCACAAACCCTAATCGTGATCTGTCAAGGCGGCAATGGGACACACTATTCCCGCAGGCGTAAAGGCAAAGGCATGTCGCCTTAGGGCTGCGAAGCAATCGGGCTTGTGTGCGGACGTGTGGCGAAGGTGGCGATTGGCTGGGCATTGGGTAGGCACCTTTCTCTGAGAACTTTTCCTCCAGGGCATGCAGGTCCGGGAGAATGTGCATGCAGTTGATGCAGCAGAAGGTGAAGAAGTCCACCACCAGCACCTTGCCCTGTAGGTCTGCGTGCAGCGAAAGAGGTCGCTCCACATTGACCCACTCCAGGTCTAAAAGGCGACAAGAAACGCCGGCACGTCAATATCCGGTAGGGTCAGGTGGGCCCGTGCTCATCAAATCTCCTGAGTCAGCAGCTTGGGATTCAAACAGCAAGCTCGGACGCCACGTGATTATGCACCAAAGGAATTATCGCTGCAAAGAATGCACACGGCGAGTGCTCGCAGAGCAATTCTTTTGCTACGGAGTGTGAAGCTATAAAGTAATATAGCACTTTTTTATATTTGCCGAAAGCCAAACACCTTGAATGTGCACGATCTTGCGAAATCTCAGATGGTGAGTAGATTTGCGAGACCTGGTTAGTATTTGAAAGGGTGACCAACAGGGCTTGCCAGATGTTGTAGACATAGAACTGCAAGGTGGTACAACTGAGTGTCTCCCCCTCGCATGGTTTCTTGCTATAAATGCGGTGACATTGAAATGCTATAAAAATCATTGTTGTATTGTAAAACCGTCCATTCATTTATGTAATTAGCCAAACATCCCAATGCTGAACCATATTTGAAAAAAATGACTTGAGACCCCCGAGAGGGTTTTTTGTATAGATGCTTAACATTAAAAGTAATTGACAAATTACTTACGTTTTAACACATTCACATTATAAGCATTGAGATTAAAATGGGATGTTTAAAAAGATTAACAAATGTCTTTGAGATGTGGTGCAGGCTCTATTTGCTTGGAATGACAGCGAACCTTTACACTGGCTTATAACAGCTTAAGTTTGGCAAGGGTGCAAGCCTAACTGTAACCACCACCACGAGCCAGTGACAGAAAGGGACGTGGCTCATGCCCTTGGCACATTGCCAATGAGGCCAGGTTTAGGGTTTCTGGCCAGTGAACCCTGAACTTGATTTCAAAACGTCCAACAACAAAAAAACCTACAAGGAATTTAAATTGATGTTAAGCAAGCACAAAATGCCAATTAGGCAATGTTTAATCTAACTAGCCTTTTTAAGGACAGGATAAATATTTGGAAGTTTTTTTTTGTCTTTTATATTATTTTTACGCAGTTAACAGAAGGATTTTGAGAAAATCTATTGGGGATATCAATAGTGGCGTGCCTGGTTCAATAGGAATTTAGAACACTTGCACTCTATGTTCTATTTAAGTAGGGGCTGATGTTTATACTTTAAAAAATATGTGGTGTAGACTTCCATGATTTAATCCTCACAGCTGGTAAAACAGATATACAACTGTAGCCATGAAAGTACATCAGAAGCAAAGCGAAATGTTGGGAGAGAGAGAAAACTCATTGATGAATCAATACCTTTATATACGCAGAAGAGTAGCGATATAAATAAATACAGAGACGAGAGAGGTGGAATTCAGCCAGTGACTTGAACAACACGTCACTAAAAGCTATGTTAATACCCAAGCACATGTTATCGAGGTCAAGCCGTGCTAAAGGAATTTCAGAACATCTCATAATACCAAATCAATACCACCATATTTAAATTACCTTTCCATACACCATCTCCCACAAGGGGCGGGATAGCAATAGCTGTCCACCTCGAGTTGCTAAGATATATTCTTGTAACTTAATTTTTCATAGCTGAGCTCAAAGCAATACGATACCCTTGCCAAATTGAGAAAGTGTGCGGGCCAAGGTCTGGAATCGTTTCGTGGGGGGGAGGGGTGGAGGCGCTTATCAAAATCGTGGCGCGGTCAAAACTTCCACCAGCCACACGGCGACTTCACCGTGAAGACACACGAAAGCGTGCTCAGTACATTCCGTGAAAACCGGGGGAACTTACCCCAAGACATGGACCCGCACGGAAGCCAAGGTTCATGAACCACCCTGAAATATGGAACAATATTTATAGATATTTAGAGCGGAGCATTTTTCAACTCGCTCTTTTTTTCTTAAGGCTCTCGACTTCGATTCCAGTCCCGTGGTAACTAATAAAGATTAATGGGCCAACCATTTTTGGGAGACGAAGAGTGGGGGGCGGGGGCGGTGCGGAATATAAATGGTAATGATGGCTTGTGTCACGTTGTTCATACTCTCAAGACAAGAGAGATTCCTGTACTCGTGCTGTGCGCTGTTGTGCGTTGCACACTCCACCAGCCAGCAGACAAGGTCAGAACTATGTCAATGCGGTGACTCTTTTTTTATTAATTAGCTCTTAGCTCTGTCGTCTGTCTGTAGCGGGGAGGCGGGCGGGACGGGGGCGAACACAATAAATCTCGTAAAAATGTATCAAATATGAACTGAAGTTTAGTGTAATGTTTTATTGCTATTAGGGACTTACCCAATGGGAAAAACCTGCCAAATAAATGAAACGGTCGCCCAAAACAAGCACCGAAGGAATTCACAAAACGGCACTAAAGGGGAGGGGGGCAAGCCTCGTCTCTCTCCTCCCGATGATGGCATGACAGGTGCTGTCCTCTCGCGACATCAAAGGTCATGCGCCGCGAGACGTCATGTCATTATGCAGCTTTAAATATAAGTTATCGCGAATGAAACACTTCTTAGGTGATGGTCAGATATGCAACGTTGTGCTGTAGACACTTGCATTAATAGTTTCTTAAAGCGCGAGTGCTTCTTTTATATATTTTTTTATCTCGTTCTTTCCTTTCGCACTAAAGGCAGGGGGAACCACAGCGAATGATGTGAATTGGGACCGTACCCTTGTGCACATGGCTGCTACCGGCAGCCGAGGTCCTAGTACTTAAAACCCCTTCGCTCTTTAGCATTGACACTGTGTAGGCAAAGCTTCAAAAACAATTACCTTCACGACCCCACTCACCGACAGTCAGGGGTCAATAGTACAATGCACATCACTGTGTAAGAGAGCACACGTATATATGTATATACGTCATGACCGGCAGTCAAATGGTTTAGAAATACATATTTTGAAAACTGTGCTAAACTAACGTCACTTATTTTAGAAGTCCTACCGTACCATAATCATGGTACACAGTAGTAGAATTAAGAGGTGCACAGTGTGTTTTAATAAAATGGATTTTACCCATGAGCCTTTCGATGTCTTAAATGTCCTGTTCAACATTTTTACCAACCCTTTGTATACACAGTATAACAGCACCAACATGCATGGTCTATCCACTGCTGAATGAAAGCCTTCCCAAGATGTCGCCATCTCTTACGGGCTAGTGATGCAACAATCCAAATCCAGCTCTTGCCCACCAGCTGATTTCATCGCTCCACCTGTGTGGAAGATGTCCTCTCGGGCGTGTTTTCTCCTTTGGATAAATATGTTGACAATAGATGTTGAGAAAGCACGTCCACCGAGGAGATGGAGCAATCGAATCAGCCCATGTGCAACTGCGAGGTGGATTGTTACATCACAAACCCATGAGATTTGGCGACGAATTGGGGAGGTCTTCATCCAGCAGCAGATCGATCACAGCTGCATGATGTCGTTAATACCCTGTCTAAATATTTAATGACTATTGGTAGGGAAGTGCAATTTTCGGCAGCCTAAATGGTCTGTGAACTTGAAAAAAAAGACAAAACGTTAAATAAAAACAAATAAAGAGCAGCAACTGGCATGAAGTAGCCATAGCAGAAAAGACATTTCTCCAGTATCAACAATAATCCCTCTGTGACCTTTTAGATCGGTACCAGATGTGGCAGACACAAAACCACTCACTCCACCCACCAAATTCCTGCTAACAAATGAACCGGTCGTAAATATTTCTTCATCGTAAACAGATCACATTGCCGTCCCATCCACATGAAAAGGAAAAACAGAAAAAAATGCGTAACATTTTAACAACATCCTTGGGAAGAAAGTAAAAAAATATTGAAAGAGGAAAATTAGAAAAATAAAAAGACTGGTAAAAATGTTGTTCTTTTGAATAACGTGAGATTTTGTGTAAAAAAAACCCAAATAAAATCTCTTTTTCTAAATTTAAACATGTTTAATTACACCCTCTGGACTTGCCCGTACCCAGTCCCTTTGAATTTACACAAACTTAACGGAACATTAAAGCGGGGTTGGCAAATTTTCCCATGTAATTACAGCAATCGTGCCCACGATAACAGCTGCCTGCGTTATCAAACCGTTCAATATTTCATTACAGTTTATTACAAAAATTAGATCATAAAATAATTAAAATGACAATAAGCAATGTGTTATAAAGCACACAAGTGCAACAAACATAGGAGTCTAAGCCAACTATTGCCCATAGTTTTTTATTTTTTGCCAAAATAAAATGTACATTTACATTTCTTTAGTAATCCACTACTGGACGAAGGCCCACCCGATGCAAAATCGTCATCGGGGTTGTTTGACCATACTTCACCGCATTGGACAGTGCAGGCTAAAGGTCGGGGCGCAGGACTGGTTCAGATATCACTCGCAATGGATGCTAGCGGCGAAAATCGGATCGTGCCGAAATCACCGCGGTTCGGAGCGCCGTGAGCTAACTGCTACATCACCGCTTCCCCTAAAATGCTGAACCTGAAACTTGGCATCAAAACACAAATGTTTTGGAACTTTTCCACACTGTTTGCCATGCATAAATAATTCAATACTTCGGCCTGTTTTACATATTAAATAAACATGTTCTGACCCGCTTTCGTGAAATAATCTTATTGTTGTAAATTGGGGGGGGTTGGGGTTATGCTCTTTACGAGTAAAACACAATCTTCACACGACGAAAATATAGCAAATATAATTTCGGATGCACACCTACTATTTTTACTGCCAATTTTGCTTCTGACAGGAAGAAGAAACATTGCCGTGTTTTCGGCACTCAAATACAGCCTTCCGTCAAGCACACCGTGACAGTTAGTTTTCCGCATGAATTGGTTCCAAATCTGCCCAACTACAACCAACATCTCCGCAAAAAGTGTTTTATTTCACTCAATGATGACGCCGCCGGCTCTCACTTTCCCCATTTGCTCTGCAAGCAGGCAGCAGCAGCATTACCTAGGGAATTGTTACGTTTAAAAAATAAACAAACCATATCAATATCGCTATTTCCCTACCAATGACGATCTATTCCATCCACACAAAGAGACAGCCCCTTTGGAGAGGCTATCGAGGCATACAAGTGCAATTTGTCATCATAGCCAGGATTGCTATCTCCACGGCATCTTGCCATCTTTCCTCTTCTTGACACCTGACCTCCCAAGCCCTGCTCTTAAAAGTATCCACTTCCAGGGATTGACATTGAGGGTGCGGATGTTGGGCATCCTAAGTGATGCCCCGTGTTTCTTTCTTATCCATTAACATCCCACTGCAGGGCAAAGGCCTCCCCCCTATGTATTCCACTCTTCACCATCCCTTGCCACCTCCATCCAGTCAGTGTACTCCTCTAAATATTCAAATCTTGCCCCATCCCATTGTCTGGCCCACCGCTCTTTGTCCTTCCTTCCATGGCCATTCAGTTGTTGTCCACTTTGGAAAACCTAAAGCCCTAGTCTTACTTTGACATGCCAAATGTTGGCAGAATGACCTTCACTAGAGGGAACTCAAGAAAGCCCCTCTACGGGGTATTTTTGGCCTACTCTTCCACGCTAGCCAGACTGTTTAAATATATATAAAAGTCACCACTGCTACTGAAGATATGCATATGCGTTGCACGCTAAATCTAATACAGCATCAAACTAGATTCGAAGCTTTCGTGATTGCAGGAATTACTCTTTGGTTCTTTCGGTAAAGTCACGTAGAAAGAAATTAAACTAAATAATAATAGAATACGACGTTTCGATTGCAACACAAGCAACCATCATCAGGTACAAATGAATGACACAACAGTCAACACCCCACCTGGTTGATTACGTTCTTCCAAAAATTTATAAATTTGAGAGACAAAACATAGACACGGAGACACACAGACAGACACACAAGCAGAGAGAGACTCACACAGAGACAAACAGAGAGAGACAAAGACCCCCCGTATAGCCTTAACCAAAAGAACCAAAGACTAATACAGAAACATTTTCCTTTATTTAGAAATCGGTGCAGGTATTCTGTGACGTGACGAAAGTGGTCTGTCCAGTGCGGCCAAGAATGAATGATTGGGTGGGCCTCCCGTCACATCGCCACCACCATCGTTGCCGAAAATGGCAGGCAAAGAGCACCAGTCCCAAGAACATTCTGGCCTCTCCTTTCACTCGCAAAAACACAGGTCCACACAGACATTCACCTCCTCGTTCCCCATCACACTCCCAACACTCCCCAACAAGCCTGCAGGAACAAATGTTCCCCTTATCCTCCCTGCAATGCGACTCCCCCCACCCCCCAAGTCCGTGACGCCCTCTCACTCCAACATTTGGCCACAGCACCGAAACATACTGACTTTATGACGGTGACAAATGTGATTCACCTTCACAACGCGCTCGGCTTGTATGGAAGAGCAGTTATTATTCAATTGTTAGGAATGCAAAGTACACTTGCAATCAGACAAATGAAGTGCTTTGCCATTATTTTAAAGCGCAATTGAAACAATGCAGCATTAAAGAACGATAAAAGTAATCATATACGGTATAGAATGGTAAACTTCATCGTGTCTATTTTTGTAACACATTTAAATTATTATATTTGAATGAAACTCTTTAGTTCAGTTTCTTAAGTGTAGCGGAAAATTCAAATCCAATTGTTCATATAATAAACAATTTAACAATATCTACTCCTTGGTTTTTTCGGTAAAAGTCACGAAAAAACCAAAGAGTCACTAAAACTTCAAATCTAGAATTTAACAATTTACCATCAATGAAGAAAACGTATAAATTATACAAAGGGCACGGTCACAATTCATGTCGAGGGTAGAGTCTTCCAGTTTATCGAGTCGGATGTTACATAAGCCAACTTTGTCGCCCTTTTTATTACACGCTTTTATATTTAACTCACTCTGTTGTTGTCGTATCCTCAAATATTGTAACTCAAATTTTAACCCACTTCCCAACGTGGTATCGACTGAAAACTTGGTATACTTATGTCATACTGATGACAATACTATATTCTTTAAAAATATATATATATTTTTAAACATACATTTTTTTACGTGATGTTTCGGCTTGGGTCTAATTGTCCACGCTCAACTGACGTTGGCTGTAAATCACCAAAGCCCCCTGACGTTATGGCAAGCTTCGGGGCCACTTCCTGGAGTCGTGGAGTTCTGCCGTTATGAGTAGGGTACATTTAATTAAAGCGTGTTTTTTTAAAAGTATTTTTAAATATTACTTATTCTTTGATGCAGAAACAAGCAAGGTACGTCAGCAGCATTTAATCAGAGGGCATTAACCAGCTGCATTTATCAGCACGCATCCATTACTGCCTGGACTGCTGCCCGCTTTGCCAGTGCAGTGCCACGTGCTGAGGGACGTTAAGTTCTTTACGTTAAAAATAAACCAAAAATAATGTTGTACCAATGACAAACGCTGTGTGACTATGATCCAGCAACAAACAAAAAAAACCAACTTGAGAACATCGCCACTTTAATTGCTCGCACCGTAATATTTTAAAGTGCAACATAATCCATGTCGCTGTTGAAATTCCTTTCCTTATCCAGCAGAGGGCACGAATACACTTTAGCGTCCAATGCGGCTAATCATTAGGACTGTACAAGTTTACGTAATTCCAGCTGGCAAGACTTGTGCTGCGCTACATTCAGGGGATAACTATATTCCTTAACTTGGCAGAAGGCGAAAACAAGTGTTATTCTGTAAATGATTAGTTTCTTTAAAATATATATTTTGCATATGGTAGTGACAAGGTTTAATAACAATGACAATCTTATTCTTTAGTTCTTTCGGTAAAGTCACGTAGAAAGAAAAATAATCATAACAAAGAAAGTGAATAAAAATGATAAAATATTAAAACTAATGTAGACTGTAGCCTGGTTCTTAATCGGAGTGAGTGTACTGGCAGTCTATAATGTAGACTGTAGCCTGTTTTTTAAGCTGATGAGCGTATTGGCAGTCTATGATGTATACTGTAACAATGGTTATTAAACTGAGTGAGCGTACTGGCAGTTTATAATGTAGACTGTAGCCTGGTTCTTAATCTGAGTAAGCATACTGGCAGTCTATAATGTAGACTTATTCCCGGTAAAGTCACGTAGATAGGTTCAAAGAAAATAAAAAAACTACGACATTTCGATCGCAACAGAAGCAGTCGTCATCAGGAAAAGGGGGGTTAGCTTCTAAAGACAATTGCTTATAAAGGTTTGAAATGGGCATAGCCCAAATGTTAGCAGCCAATACAGCCAATGCAAGTGGTGGGCGGTGGTGAGCTTTCCACCAATCAAAGGGCTGCCAGGCAAAAAATTTGCATGTCAATGTAATAGATTAGCGTGTTAATGGGAGAGATGAGTATGTTAATGTCAGAGATTAGCGTGTTAATGGTAGATCGTGAAGCAGCAGCCTCGAGGATGGCGCACGAGGTAGCTGTGTTAGTGAGACGTTTAATCTGTTAATGTCAACAAAATCAGAGAGCCTAAAATAACAACTAACATCGGAAGGTGGTAGGATGGGAACATCACAGCCAGTTATGACTTAAACTGGTTAATAACGTCCTTCCAATGATTGCTCAGTTTGTACCCATCTTCTCGGTTTAAATTGTGCCTGTGTCTATATATATAGATGGCTTCATGAATGAATCTTTGTTGATAGCCAGTGGGTTTGCAAAGTACCTTCGTCTTAGAGAAATATATTTTGTGTGAGCCCACCGCATTAAAACAATGATCAGCCACGGCCTAGGTATTGGTCCTATCGTGTTTCAGATCTGCCTTATGTTCACGAACATGGTCCTGCAGTCACGAAAGTTTCAAGTCAAAAATTGACAATCTTCATCATTTACCGTAACAAGTGACCAAAATTGACATTGGTAAAAAAAAAATGCAAAAAGCAAACAACAGGAGAAATCTAGACAAATGACACAGAAAACCAAAACAGAGCACTGTGTGTAGACATCATGCAGACCCACAGGAACATCCACCAAAGAGTGGATATCAACACCCGTCCGAGGTCTCAGTGCAGTGGACAATCTCATCCAAGACTCCGACTTGCAACAAAAACCTCCCCAAACAGCCAGAGTCATGCACCCCAGAGTCGAGCCTCTCTACTCCTCGACAATCCGCCACCGCCACAGGTGAGCGCTCTGCATACCCCATGAAGCCCAGCACCAATCAGCTCTCCACTCATACTCATCAGGCATCTATCTACCTAATTCTAGATTTGAAGCTTTCGTGACTGCAATGATTCATATTCTTAGGTTTTTTCGGTAAAGTCACGTAGGTAAAAAATTAAAATTAATAAAAGTAAAATACAAATAAATAAAATTCCACCTGAAGACGGAAGCTTGTGTTGCCTCCGAAACGTCGTGATTTTTATTTTATTTTTTATTTTACTTGTATTAATTTTAATTTTTTACCTACGTGACTTTACCGAAAAAAACCTAAGAATATCTATCTACCTACCCCAATAAGGACACAACTCACGACAACAACAAAAACTCAACACAGGCCTCTGCTCCTGCTCACCTACCACTCTGTAATTCTAATTCCACTCTTCAACCTACAATATCAATCCCTGTTCATCATCTGGCTGGCCACCCACCCTTCCTCAATAAAACACACAAACAACAATAACCGCTTACATTCTAAACCAAATTCTGGTGACGATACCATAGCATTTTTTCCAGGCTAGGTGCACTCTGAGACGATGTTAATAACACCCATTGGCAACAGGTCACGGGACAGATGGAAATGGTGTTTTTTTTTTGTTATAAATTTCCCCCCAAAGTTTAGCCCTTAAATGGCTCACACCAACCAACTACACCAGGGGTCGGCAACCTACGGCTCCGGAGCCGCACGCGGCTCTTTACGGACTGCTTCTTGACGATATGTACGTATGTACAGTATGTACTCAGATGCATTGCGGCTCTTGAAATACTTAATTTTGTACCGAATTGGAAAGAAATGGCTCTTCTTGTTATTTTGGTTGCCGACCCCTGAACTACACCATCACAGCACAATATCATACCACACCCCACACGATACAATGATGGCAGTGTTCTTCAGAGGCCGTCCATAAATGACGTCACGCGATTTTGGACGATTTTTGGCGTCACAAAAAGTCAGACCCCCCCCCAACCATATTTCCATTTTGAAAATAAAAATGTTTCAAATCGCTTTAAACTATTGTCATTGTAGTGCGTATGGCGCTGCACTCTGATGTTGTAGGAGTGTTGTTATAACAATTATATTTATTTAAAGTTGCGCATTTTGATGTGGTCACATTTCTCACCCCCTCCTCATCACACATCGTCACAAATGTCTGACCCCCCCCCCCCCCCCCAGGTGCGTGACGTCATTTATGGACGGCCCCTCATTGGAAGACCAGTGGGCCACTGGTACGGCCCCCCACAATATAGAAACATGAAATACCCCATCACTGCCGTCAAGCCCCAATGGTTTCCAGGGTATGGCAGCCCTCACACGGATGTCTTATCCGCGAAAGTGGTCCCCCTCTGAAAATTAGTGAGGAATACTGGCAAACCATCACGCCACAGCCTTGACACCACACCAAACCATATTACACCAATAGGACACATCACACCAAAATCAATGCAAAACCAAACGTGTTTTTTGTTATCTTGATTTGAAGCTTTGTGTGGAATTGGTGACCGGTATGAGACTCTCTACACAGGCAGCTGCCTGGATTCAAATCCCAGGATCGGTGGTCAAATTCCAGGATCTGTGGTCAAATCCCAGGATCTGTGGTGCCAGTTCCGGTATTATACGGATTGATGGACTGATATGACTGGCAGATGTTACTAAATGTGCTCCAAACTGTACCAACTTGCTGTGTTTTAGCTGCCCGGCGCTCTGACAATCTCCGTTCAACCAAAAGGAAAGCTGCTCGGGAAAACGACTGCTCAATAAAGAACTCACGATGACCCGGGCTTCGTGTCGTTGTCAATCAATCTTTATTTTTTTTTGTGTGCCAGTATCGCCCTCAATAAAGTCGGCATCAGCTGTGTTGGTTCGACCGTGGTGTGACGGATATAGTAATCGAGCCAGACCAAACGGCAACCAATTGAGAAACCTCCATGTGTACATGTAATCATGGTGTAATGTAACTAGAATTATATCCAGGAGAGCCTGAATTTCAAGTATCTTTACCAGGCGGCTCCAACCACTTTGGGATGCTTCCTCATTTCCATTCATCAACAAAGTTGAATCACGGACGCCTGAAACACGGATATGTTTCCTTCCTCAGAACTATGTTATCTCCCCGAGTCGCTAACGCATCTGCTGCTTTGTTTTAATGTCAATACAGTACAAGTTAAACATTTTAAACATCCAATTGACTTTGCGGTGCGGCCTACGAGCCCCTACCGAGAAAGACGCAAGCTGGGCGGCAGGCAAACTAGTCGAGGAGGCGTCACACCCCTCCCCTCCGCCGCCCGTAACGTCCCGCGAATCTCTTTTCGTAGCCTCCCAACTCACCCGTGCCAAAATCCGCGACCTTAGCGCCGCTCTCTGCGTCCGCCCTTTTAACGAACTCAAACATGAGGCGTTCCCTGTCTTCTTGAGATGCCGCCGCTTCTAAATCTTCCTCGAGCTGCAACTGAGCGCTTAGCACCGAGCCGATGGTCACGGCGGACTCCATTGCGCGCCTCGCCCTGAACGCCAGGGACCGCGGCGAACGCGGAATGAAACACGAAGGAAATTTTAAACAGTGCACGCGGAATGCAGTGGAATTTTACGGAAGGAAAAAGGAAGGAAAATTAAAACCGTGCACGGGGTGCAGTGGAATTTTACGGAATGAAAAACGAAGGAAAATTAAAAACGTGCAGGGAGTGCAGTGTAAATTTGCGGAATGAAAAAACGAAGGGGGAAAACCGTGCACGGGGTGCAATGGAAATTTGCGGAATGAAAAACGAAGGAAAATTAAAACCGTTCACGGAGTGCAGTGGGATTTTACGGAATGAAAAACGAAGGAAAACCCCGTGCAGGGGGGCAGCGGAAATTTGAGGAAGGAAAAAACTGTGCAGGGGGGCAGCGGAAATTTGAGGAAGGAAAAAACTGTGCAGGGGGGCAGCGGAAATTTGAGGAATGAAAAAAACGAAGGAAACCCCCGTGCAGGGGGGCAGCGGAAATTTGAGAAATTACAAACGAAGGGGGAAAACGTGCACGGGGTGCAGCGGAAATTTACGGAATGAAAAACGAAAGGAAAAAAACGTGCAGGGGGGCAGTGGAAATTTGCGGAATGAAAAACGAAGGAAAAAAACGTGCAGGGGGGCAGTGGAAATTTGCGGAATGAAAAACGGAGGAAAACTAAAACCGTGCACAGAGTGCAAAAAACATTTGTTAAGGCGATAGTCAGAATGTGATGGCACTCACACATGTATATTTGAAGCTTCGTTATCTATTAGGATTACAGCCACTGAACTGATGTCATTATAGTGCTATGACAGAGTTGCCCCAGAGTCATAAAGTATTCAGCAATTATCAGACGACCCATTGAGACATAGCAAAGACACTGGCGGTATATTCAAGACCAAGTTGGTGTTTGCGTTGCATATTCCCTTTCAGTGAGTGTATCATCATCAGCCACTGTCTATCCACTACTGGATGAAGGCCTTCCTAAGCCATTCCTCATGGTGCAGTGCTGCTGCTGCTGCTGCTACCATTTATCTCCAGCACAAGATTTGATGCCATGGCACCATCTTCGCAGTGGTCGTGCTCCTGAACGAGCGGTCCTTTGGCTGCCATTTCAATCGGCAGCCTCATCCATTGGCCATCATCATACTGCCGAGCAATGTGTTCTGACCAAACTCACTTACTTTTCATAATTGTTAAGGTGGTGTATTAAATCGTGTACGCTCAGTAACCAATGTCACTCTTTGCTCATTTGTGTACTTTTCATCTTTATTACACTTTTTTGGCAAAAATATAACTGTGCAAGAATAATGTGTTTCTTTTTAGTTGGCATATTCTTTTCAGCGAAAGTATACAATTAATACAATGTTGACTCAAAATCACGTTTTTTTCTTGGGTGAGCAAAAGTAATATCTTGATGTCACAGCTGAAAAACTTTCTGTAATAAAATAGGTCATCATCATTTTGCTCTGATTAATATTCACAGAAAAATGTGATCAGTTTTCACGTGTCTATGTCTCATTCATGTGTTTTCCATATGTTTGCAATGTATCCAAAGGTGAAAGTGATCAGCCAAGCGTGCGTGCTCTCTCACATTTTTCCAAGACGTTTGTCCAGCGTGGGACACAGCATAAAGCAAACTGACTTCTAGAGACTCTCTGGAGATACTTGCAGTGGAGGCCTTTCTGCCAGCTTAAATGCGTGTTATCTACCAATTGGTAATTTCATATTACGAGAGGCAATATCGCTTCAAGATGGGCTCATTTTCGGTCTAACACGCACATTCTCTATGAGGTTGGATCATGAACCATGATAACGCAGCATGACGTGACATCCTCTTTCCACTGGGCGGGAATGCTTAAATTTGGGGGGGGGGCAGATCTGCAATCCAGTTGCCAAGCATTGGGAGGCACGGTAGCCACACACGTAACCAGCCATCACTGCTATACGTCCGATTGATTTAGCTCATCAGCAATGAACGACGACAGTGATGCCAGCGAAGGAGACATATGGCATTACAAGCCTCTCGCGAGGATGAGAAAAAGGCCCATTGGTGAGGCCCCCTGTCGCAAAGATCGGAAGAAGCGCATATTCAACTTTGCCACCACCGCTTTAAGCCAGCCAAAAGTTTCAGACAGCCGAGTGTTTCATTTCTCACGGAGCTGCACCGCACCTGCGGCATTTCTCGAGGATGGCTTCGCGAAAGACCTCGGAGGAAACTCAAACGCGCTTCAAATGCGAAGTGCACGTGGCGTGATTAATACCCGCGCTGCACAAAGTCAAAGTTCTGCGCCAAGCTCCCACTCAGGTAAGTGTTCGTTTATCACAAGCACTTCATCACCAATTAATATACAAGATTTGTTTTGAAGAGTATTTTCATATATTTGAGCACCATCTGTACAGTAGTGGCCATGTATTGGATATTAACCTTTTTTATTGTGCGTTTAGTTTGTTGTCTTTCCCCTGCACCTTCCAAAAGCACGGTTGGCTATATAATGTGCGAAAGAAGTGAAACACACATACATGATGGGAATAACACGGTAGCAGTAGTCGCTAAGTCATCAATGGGCAGTTTCGAATGTTCCTCCAGGTGTAAATAAGAACACAGATTTAGCAATAATCATATCATGCATTGTTCCACCAACCCGCACTACTAGCCAACACGGTGAAATGTGGTCAAACAACCCCCAAGGCTGACATGATGTGAAGAGGTAGTAATCTTCCAGTGAAATGACAGCGGTGAACATGAAGAGCAATAACATGAATAGCAGCACACCATTCTCTGACGTTTGTTGTCGGCCAGCACTCTAAAGTGTTCACTTTTTGATCAGACTGCGTTAATCGCTGTGCCTCCATCTACCCGCCAAGATGGTATCAACAGAAATAATAATCCGCAAACATTTTTCCCCTCGCAGCCAGGCAAAGCGTTGATCCTACTTCCTCAAAGTGTCAACGTGTTCCTCATTAAGAAAAAAAGCTGAACAAAACACAAATGCTGTCATACATTTTGATGACGCCAGCACAAACGAGTGAATATGTGGAAGCTGCAATGACGGTTGCGAGCTGAGAGAGTTAGCGAAAGAATGAAAGTAAATTACGAAAAAAGATGGCCCATTTTTGTATTCTCTTGGAAATAAAATCTTTGTGTCAGTCTGTCATTGCATTATTCACAGCGACATCTGTATTCGTTGTAATTGTAATACAGATTTTTTTTTTTAATTGAAGTGACAGTGCATCTTAAAATGCTGCATTATCACTAATAACGATTAAATATCTTTCTCCATGTGTTTAACATATATTTTTTATAAAACCTTAAATATATTCTTACATTCAGTAACATTTCCCTCTTTATCGCTAAAGCGTATAATGCCAACAACAGTTGCATCTTTGCGTGTAAAATTGACTGAAGGACATGTGTTGTTACAGGCAAATTAATATAAAGTAAATTGTTGTGATATATTTTTTCTTATTATGCTTGATTATCCAGGAGAGCCTGACTGAGTCTCTTTTTCAAGAAGGTCTTTCGAAGTGTTCGCAGGGGAGGGGTGATTATTGCCGTGTCTAATCCTAATTGAGTAATTTGTGGGAAGTTTTTTCTTACAATTTTTGAACAATGTTTGTGCACCATGACACTAGCACGCAATGGCCTTCATGTTTCAAATATTACGAGACCCTGAACGTGCACTGTGAAGCGAACACAGTCGATTTATTTTTATTATTGCACACCGCAGGAATAACCAGAGCGACCACTGGATTCGAACCGTGAACCTCTGCAACACGCGGCGAACGCGATACCCCTACCACCCCACATACAGACAAACTACGTGTACAACCCTTTAGACAACTCACTGCTGGATGAG
The DNA here is from genome assembly GCF_964198595.1 of Lampetra fluviatilis. Lineage (NCBI taxonomy): Eukaryota > Metazoa > Chordata > Hyperoartia > Petromyzontiformes > Petromyzontidae > Lampetra > Lampetra fluviatilis. The sequence goes on along the minus strand of NC_136278.1, from coordinate 3,075,340 downwards.
GGCATCTCCACGCTGTGCGGAGTTGTGGGCGTCACATGAGTAGCCAGGGTTTGTGAAGTCAGGGAGAAGGGACATGGGGGGCATAGAAGCACAGTCCATAACAATGGATTTTGCTGCATCTGTGTCCGTTAGTGGGAAACAAAAACAGCTGCAAAGAAGGTCGGCAACATTATCTGTGAACACCAAAATGTATTTCGATTTAAAGCTTTCGTGACTGCAGGGATTCATCTTCTTGGTTCTTTCGGTAAAGTCACGTAGAAGGGAAATAATAAAATAATAAAATAATTCTCACGACGTTTCGGCCACAACGCAAGCAGCCGTCCTCAGGTGAAGAATGAAACACCACCAAGCTTGGAGCGTATATTTAAGCTGGGTTGGAGGGGGAAGATGAGCGCCTTGACAAAATTATTTGCATTTCCCATAAATATGCTAAATTCCTCTTGATATGCAAATTATTTTGTCAAGGCGCTCTTCTTCCCCCTCCAACCCAGCTTAAATATACGCTCCAAGCTTGGTGGTGTTTCATTCTTCACCTGAGGACGGCTGTTTGCGTTGTGGCCGAAACGTCGTGAGAATTATTTTATTATGTTTTATTTTATTATTTCCCTTCTACGTGACTTTACCGAAAGAGCCAAGAAGACCAAAATGTATATTATACGTGTCACTTCTACTCTTGACTGATTACTGGCAATGGAACCTTTTCACACGTGGCATATCGCCGATATCCTGTGGCTGGCGAGAGTTATTTGGGAGCCGCGAGGCCTTGCAGCAGTGGACAACGCGCTCGTAGGTGGCCATGCAGCGCCTCGCTGCGCTGGTAAAAAAAAACAAAAATCAATCAATCTACGTTTGCCTTGCCGTAGATTTCTTTCCATGCGCGAGGTGCAACTCTGTAAGATCGCGGGAGATAAAGCCAAGCCGATCGGCCAGCTAGCCGATTGCTATCTGTTCGTGTGTTTTTTTTTTCGTTTTTAACACACAACATACGACGAAGAAAAAAATGAAATCGCGCCGTGCACATGAATTGAAAATAACGATGCAAGCCAGGCACGTAATGATTAATTCACACTGCCCGCATCAAACAGCGATCCAATGAATTGTGGTGGTATGGAGTTATGATACCATTCAGGAATCACGTTTTATTTAGTTTATATCAACATAAACATAAATATGCAGAAACGATATCTCCTTGGTATAATATTCACCTGAGTGCTAATAAAATATCAATGCTGAATATTTTTAAAAAATCTAATCTGAGTATTGATCTCATCTGTGGCACCGACGACCCTTGTTTTCCAAAAAGGTATTGAACGGACAACTCCACATCAGATTTCTCAACACAGCCATCATGATGTCACTCACGATTTAGGGGAAGCAAACGTCTCCTCCGCCGGCTGGCTGCACGACATCATAGATCAAGGACACCCAACGGAACAGAACATCTACTCGGCCGAGGCCCGTCTGGTGCAGCTACGTGACAGCGCATCGAACGATGAAAACATGCGCGTACAGCTCCGATCAACGGGGGAAGACTACTGGAAGCAGTCGCCAATGAATAATAATCACAATAATGTCTCTTGTGTTGAGACCCAAAACAGCAGCTGCGAGATGTCCCGAAATGCAACAGCCGATGACAGTGGCTACGTGTCACCGGCTCAGGACGCGAGCTTCCTTTCCGTGATCAGGTACGTTTAACCCGGGCCGTGACATGTACAACATTCTATCGTGTGGCTTTGTATAACGTCTAAACGCGATAACGTCTCAAGATGCTGTCTTGGCAGCTGCTGATCTTTTTCAGTTGATGTTTTAGGGCATGATGCCTTATTTGAGGTGTGTACAATTTAGTTTTTTCGGTAAAGTCACGTAGGTAAAAAATAATAATAAATGATATGTTTTCATTTTTTATTATTATTTTATTTTTATTTTTTACCTACGTGACTTTACCGAAAAAACCTAAGAGTATGCATCCTTGCAGTCACGAAAGCTTCAAATCTAGAATACAATTTAGTTTTTATTTTACCCATTTTCACATCTCCATCCAGCAGTAATTACGGCGACACCACGAATTGTATATCGGCAGCTCGTCTGTGGGTACTCCCACCGCTTCCAAGACGCCTGGCCAGCGTGGAAGAGTAGGCCAACTACCCTCTAGATGGACTCTCTAGAACTCCGTATTGTTGAGGCCCTTTCATCAGCAGTTGTGCATGGATACAATTGCAGGACTGTACCTTTACTTTTTTCGTCATTAATTGAAACATTTGTAATTTTTTTAGGTCTGGGGGCAAGCACTTTAAACTCAAGAGATGCAGGAAAGCCAATTCGCCAACAAAGAGCAGCCCTCTCATCACATCTTCTCCAGCTGCAGAAACAAGGGCACTCCTCCCTGACTGGCGGGCTGACCAAAGGCCAGAAGAGACCATCACAGAGATTCCAGAATCTTCCATAAGCGACGAGGATGGCTCAGATGAAGAAGACTTCAGAAATGTGTTACTAAAACCAAACTTGACTCGGTTAAAACAACATCAGATAAGGGACTTACAACAACAGCTGGGATCTTCAGAGAGTACAGGCTCCCACCTGATACCTAACAAATATGAAAATTGCAGGACAGGTGCCTTGGGTGCAGCAGTGTCCTACAAAGACAGTCTACTGCAGTTGCACACCCAAACACAGGGGAGGAATCGCATGCTGCAAGACATCACGGAATCGGTGTATGGAAATCAAAGCGTGGCAAGCTGCGGCCAAACAAAACACTCGGCTCCATCCTCTGCAATGCAAAACACACCGTTGGGACCGCAGATATGCGATGACTTCAGCGACTCCGATGATTTTGAGCAGTCGATGACGCCGAGAAGATTTGGGAGTAAAAATCCGAACGACCGCCAGGCAAACGGAGAGGGTGGCCAGCAGCGGTTACCTGGAACAGAATGTGATGACGAGGGCGCGCCGCGGCCCGAGGGATCGCGATTCGGAGGAATTGTAAAATCGAACAGGCCCAATTTGCAGAGCGACAGCAATTCCACTCGGCGGGAATCTGCAGAGCCAAGCCGGAGGAGCGAGGAGACGATGCCCCCAGCTTTTCGTGAAAATGTGGAAAATGATCAATTTTGGCGAAAGGGTGATCGCGACGTTTGCTTCGATTTGGTGGTGGTGGAGGACGAGGAGGAGGAATGCACTCAAATAAATTCCAGGGCGTGCGGCAATCGGTGCACGAGAAAATACGACACACTGACACAAAGCACCCAGACTTCACCGGACATCAAGAGCTCCATTGTGGGACGCCTAAAGCGACGCGGGCAGCCTGCGCGTGCCCTGCGCGGCGCGGCCACGGGCTCGACTCGGAGAACGAAGGGGGACAGTGCCGAACGTTTACCCTTCTCTCCCATCTTGTACGCCGCCTCGTCGGACTTTTCATCGCAAGGCGACGGCTGCAGCCTCACGCCAACGCCCCGCGCGTTCCGCGGAGTGGCGCAAAAGACTTTTCCCTTCATTCTCCCGAGCGACCTGGAGCGGCTCCCGACGAGGGGAAACTTGTTTCGCGCGATGACAGACGAGGCCGCGCGGCTCCACGTGGCGACCCGCGCGGCGGCCGTAAATTACCGCGGCAGCTCGAGAATGATGCGCGCTCTCGACGCGGCGAACGAACGCGGCGGCGACGAACGCCCGCGGGCCGCCGTTTCGACTGGGCAGAAGCCGGCGGCGCGACCATCGATGGGAAGCGTTCGCGGCCCCCGTGGCCGGCGGGTCTCGCAAAACTGTTCGGACGCCGCTGAATTTGTGTCCTCGGCGGCGGGGCGGCAAACGACGACGACGATCGCGAACGTCGACGGACGGCCGCGCCCGCACGCGTCGTGCCGTCGTTCCGGGGCAAAATCGGCCGGCGGTGAGGCCGCGAACGAGCAGGGAGACGCGACCCTGCCGTCGATGGCGCAGCGCGACTCGGCCGATGCGGGCGCTGCGTCGCTCCCTGGCAGCGCTCGATCCGCGCATCTTCCAGGCGGTGCGGCGGTGGACGAGGATGGCGTCGCGAGTGCCCCGCACGCGACGGAATCGCAGGTGCTCAACCAACAGCAGCTGTCCACGTCGACTTACAGCAGACCTGTTCGCCGTGACGATGGGACAACAAGTTCGACCGAAAGCCTCGGTGGCACGGTCGCGCCGCAGAATCGTGGGCCCTCCGTGTCAGATCCAAGTGTCTGTAAAGACGATGTTCCATCGAGTCCGACACGCGCGTCTTTGAGCGCGCACAGCAGCCGTGCACGGCCAAACGACTGCTGGGACCATTCGTACAATATCAGGGACATTGAGGGTGAAACTTGCGTCAATGCGAACCACGGCCAGATGAACACCGCTTCCTTTTATGGGCAAAAACAACAACTGAGGTCGCGTGAACTTTCGGGCAGACTCTCAAAGAACCTGCAGAATCGAACAGACGACAGCGCAAATAAAACACCACCAGCTCAGCAGCCGACAGGGGGTCAAGTTGTTTCCCGGCTCAGGGCAATGATAGAAAAGGCCGAAAATAGACAAAAACAGATCAGCGCCATGAGCAGGACAACTCGGGTTCTAGAGTTCCCACCAGGTCAGCAGAACGGTGGGCGGCATAAGAGAGGATCTGTGACCCCGCGGACCTGGGACGCACGCGCGAGCCCTGCCAACGCACACGAAGGCCGCGGTAACGCGCCGAAGGAGGGCCCGCTGCTGTGGACACGTTACGGCGATGACGGTGCCCCACCGGCGACGGAGCGGGTGCCGGCTGAAGAAGCGGTGGAAGAGGAGCCTGATCGCTTTGAGCGCGGCGAAGCCAGCGGCTCGCCGAATGGAGACCGCACACAAATTAGCCGCCGCGCAAGCACCGGCATCGACGGTTCGGGCTCCGAGGTCGCAAACGTGAGGGCACGGGGAGGAATGTCGAGCAGACAAAATGTTCTGGCGAGCGGACAAAATGTTCTGGCGAGCGGAGGAGCCACGAGGAGGGCCCGGATCGGTGGCAAGGTGGTACGCAGGGCTCCGAGCAGGCAGGAGGTGGAGCGCAGGCTCCTCCAGAGCGGCATCAGCGTCGAGAGAATGGCGAACGCCGGGAAGAAACTTCCCACATCGATGCAGAGGAGGAAGCGGGACGCGGCCACCTCTGTCGCCGCGAACCGTGAGGGGGCATCCGGAGCCACGCGGGTGGCATCTGGAACGGTTGAAGGGAACGATACATTTACGAGCAAAATCCCAGGTCAAACAACACGTCGGACTTTCTCAAGACCATAAATGTATTGCTGTAATTTTCCTTCCCAAGAGATAACACACACATATAAAAAAAAACGTTTCCCTTCCATTTATATACAGGGAAGGAAAATATATTCTAAAGCGTGTATACTTCAGAAACGTTCGTGCCTCCTCCGCGATTTTTTTTTTTACACAAACGCTGGAGTCGGCGCGCGCGAGAGGAACATATTTTGCCGTCAGTTTGTGGCGATGGTGTCACTTGTTGTTGTTGTCTTCTTCTCCCGCTCTCTCTCGCTCCAGGCACGAGTTTTGCGGTGGACGCCTTCTCGTGCGGAGCCGTCGCGAGCTGCAGCGCCCACTTCCTGAGCCACTTCCACCCGCACGCCTACCGCGGGCTCTCGCGCTCCTTCGACCGACCCATCTACTGCAGCAAGGTGACAGCTGACCCTCCCCCCCACCCTCCAGTGTATGGTTCGAAGCGAATAAAAAAAATTCGGATATTCCCACCTCCCCTCCCTAAGAGGCTGTTAGCGAGCACCTATTGATACCGGCACGGTGGGTGGCCCGGTTGCGCACGGTTACAAACGACCGCACCAGATACCCATTTGAGGCTGAGTCGACCTCGGGGAGGCCCACGACCGGTTTAAAATTATCCCCCCCCACTGTTATTGGTCGTGAGCGGGAATGCCGGGCTCGGGTCGGCGGGTTCACAGCGCAGTGAACAAACCCGTGGCGGCCGCACCGCAGATGCACCCCGACGTGGATATGAAGCGGAAAGGCGCCTTTTGATTCATGCATGCTAAGCTGTCTGTTCCTCGCAGGAACACACGAAAAAAACCACAAGAATAATAAATAAAACCTCGTTGGCAGGTGTGATTTAAGGAAAACATAAAAAGAAAGAAGAGAAATAAATATGACGTTGTGATGCATCGTGCTGGCTTCTCCACGGTGTATCTTCACACAGAAACAACATCGGAACAAAGATGGCATCCTCAAAATTATTAAAATAAAATAAAAATTGAGCCAACTAAATGTTGCATATGCTCCAAGTCACGTGTGTCTTGTTTCTTTTTTTGTTTTTAATGTTATTGCAAACACATTTTTATTAAAACAAATATTTTTTAAGTTATGTATACCCATGCATTCCTTGCTAAATGGGATATTTAATCTCCATTGGCCTTACCTGGTTAAATAAAGGACAGTGAACAAATTAACAATATATGCTTTTCAGGGTTGTAAATATGCATGGACACATTATTATTATCAGCTATTAAGCTCACGCTACGTGCCTCTCAACGCATGCATTATAATAACAACAATTTTCAACACGTACATGCCGTATGTAATTAGTTCCCCGTGACCCTCTGCAGCCACTGGAGGCCGCTGCATTCGCAATTTGTGTTTACATAAATTATTGCTTTGAATGGAATCGCGAACCTCGATGGCGAAAAATCCATTAAACAATGGGGCGAATTGTCGCATCCATTGCGTCGTCTATTGCGTCGTTACGATCGGCTGTTTTGCTGCTCTTGTGTTTTGCTACCTTAACCAATCTTGACAAATTAATTGATTTAAAAAAATGTCCCTTGCTTACTTACCAATTTCTCGATTTCGCACTCCTGTCGTTGTTTTGTGTACTCGTTGCTGTTGCAACTCGTCTGACCCACCCCCACTGGACATCTGTAAAAAAATTAACCCGTAAAAACAAAGTTTTTCACTATAAATCCTTTATATGCGTGGCGGCTAGAGTCCTCTCGTCCTCTGGCTTGAGATGGCTGCCACTTATGGGTCAGATGATTGCCTGCCACCATTAAGCAATTGGTAATTAAATATAAAAAAAAATCTTAAAAAGTGTAAAGTTATGGAAAAAATTGTTCACGAAAATAAATTTTCACGCACAACGAGTCTGTGTGCAAAATGTCAGCTCGATTGGATCACGGGAAGTGGGTTAAAAAACGACTGAAAGATTTGCACGGTCGTAAGCGCGCAAGCAAGCAAGCAAGTGAACTTAATATAAAGGATTTAAAAAGAGCTTCATAGCTCATCGGATTCCTCCTCCATTCCAAACGAAGATGTTGATGCTGACCATGCGCTCCATCTCCATAATGTTCGTCTCCTCCCTTGTCAATTCACTCCCCTGACCCCCCACCCACCACCACCGTAGGTAACGGCCGACCTGGCGAACTGCAAGCTGGGCGTGCAGGATGCTCATCTGCACCGACTGCCCCTGAACACCGTGTCCGTGGTGAACGGCGTGCGAGTCGTCCTGATCGACGCCAACCAGTGAGCGAGCCCCCCGCGGTCGAACAACCTCATTACCTTTCGATTTAAAGTTTTCGTGACTGCAGGGATTCATCTTCTTGGTTCTTTCGGTAAAGTCACGTAGAAGGGAAGTAATAAAATAATAAAAATAAAACATAATAAAATAATTCTCACGACGTTTCGGCCACAACGCAAGCAGCCGTCCTCAGGTGAAGACATTCAGACGCTGTCTCCCCGACAGACCTGGTTTTCACCTGAGGACGGCTGCTTGCGTTGTGGCCGAAACGTCGTGAGAATTATTTTATTATGTTTTATTTTTATTATTTTATTACTTCCCTTCTACGTGACTTTACCGAAAGAACCAAGAAGATGAACCTCATTACCCGTGAGGGTTTAGAACAAAGGGGTTGGCAACCTGCGGCTCTTTAAGCGACTGCTTCGTGGCTTCCGACGCTATAATTGCAAAGTTTAAAAAAAAACTTCCTATTTATTTTCGATCAACGGTTAACGTCTAAAAGCCCCAAAATCATTTGTAATGCGGCATTACAAGTCGCTGTGCGTGTGCTGTTCTTAAAACAGGCATTACATAAGCAATGGTTTGACGTTATTCATTAAGGACCGTCTTGTATCCACGTGCATTGCACTCGAAATGTTTTTTTACCGAATTCGAATAAAACTGCTTTTTGTTATTTTCGTTGCCCAACCCCTGATTTAGAACCACCAGGGGTGCGGCGCCTAACGGCCCATGGGCCAGATTATCAACCACAAGCTTTGGCTCACCGATCGATGGGTTTTTTTTGGGTTGTTACGTACGTATGTATGTCAAACTTCTTTTGCACTGTACGTAGCCAACCGTGCCAATTATGGCACCCCAACGTTTCGCCAGCAGTGGCGTGAGAAAGTAATCGCGGGGCTTGCACCCCTCCCCCCTTGCTCAGGGGTCGGCGACTCTTCAAGGATTGCCTCGTGACGTTATTTATTAAGGACCCACCGTCTCGTATTCACCACAGAGCATTGCGGCTCTTGAAATGCAGAGTTTTTTTTTACCGAATTCGAACCAAAAATGGCTCTTCTTGTTGTTTCGGTTTGCCGACCCCTGCCCGAGCTGATTGACGTGTCTCCACGTGCGCGCGTGTCCTCAGTTGTGCCGGAGCGTCTATGTTCCTGTTCATGGTGCCCGACGGCAGGACGATCCTCTACACCGGACACTTCCGTGCGAGCGCTGCCATGGAGAGGAACCTGCAACTCGCCGCTCGCCGCGTCGATGTTTGCTACATGGACACCACGTGAGCGCATGCTTGCCCGCCTGTGCAGTTGCCCGACTCGAGTGCTTGCGGACGCTGTTGTTGGCAAAGCGGCGGCTACGTTCGGGCAATGTTATCATTGTGGGCTCACACGCTGCACTGTTGTCGAGCTAACGGCAGAGGTGGGACAAAGTCATTGTTATGCAAGTCCAAGTCGAGTCGCAAGTCATCAAATTCATGACTCGAGTCTGACTCGAGTCCAAGTCACATGACTCGAGTCCACACCTCTGGCTAACGGTGTGATAAGCCAGATAGCGTGTCATATCACAATGGGTCATGTGGACCGACTCTCCGCCCTTCGCCAACCCGCATTGACCAGCGTGGTGAAGTATGGTCAAATAACCCTATGAATAATGAGGCGTGGAGAGGCCTTAACCCATTGGCGGATTGACAAAAGTAAGCAACAAATAATTGTATTTTCCCAGTAGCAATGAAGCAACTGGAATAGACTCGTCTGGCCTTTGCGTATCGGTGGCACGTGGAGGATGTAAAAAAAGCTCATGGAAGGATGGGTTAAGGTGTGGAAAGATATAGGTGGAAAGCGAGTGCGTGTGGGTGTAATCAGGAAGAGAAGGTTGCCATGGGCGCCGGGTTGGAAGGAGGAGGGCAGGTGACCGGGACATGCAATGGAGTGGAGCCCAGAAGTCCGCAACTAAATGGAAGACCAAAATACAGGAGGTGGAACCTTGAATGTCGACTGCCTACTTTGCAGCAACTGTGGGGCCGAGCGGTGGAGAGGAAGCAACGTTGATGTGGTGGCATCAAAAGCAGTGGCTATAATGACCTTGATATACTTCGGGAGTTGGCATCCTAAGCGGTGACTAAAAACAGGGACACTTAAAGTGTCGGAGTTGTTGGCTCCAAACAGGCCTCTCACTCCCCAGTTGCCCAAAACCTCCCATCGGGGTTGTTGGCTTCAAACAGGCCTCTCACTCCCCATATACCCAAATCCTCCCGTCGGGGTTGTTGGCTGCAAACAGGCCTCTCACTCCCCAGTTGCCCAAAACCTCCCGTCGGGGTTGTTGGCTTCAAACAGGCCTCTCACTCCCCATTTGCCCAAATCTTCCCGGTCGTTCCTGTCCAACGTGGAGCTGGCAGACACGCGGGCGAGGCTTTCACCGGACAGACGATCCCCTTGGTGAAAAGATCCCCTTGGAGAAATCCGATCAGCTATGAAGCTCTTTTTCAGATTACGGGGATTGGGGGGTAGAAAGTACAGGTCACAACCACCGATCCTCTCTACTCCACCCCAACTTGTAACGTTGAGGTGTTGTTGAATCAGACAATAAATGGAATGCTTGCTTTATAAGAAAAACACAATATATCGGCCCTATTTAAATAGCTTAACATTCCGTGATTGATCTCCCAACCCCTCCCTCTGGGAAGTTTCTACACCCCCGCCTCTGTGTTGAACGTAGAAGCTCTTTCCATTTTACTTGCCAAAGCCCCAATCCACATCCATGTGCAGTGGCTACTCAACTTATATCGACAGCATAGACATAAACCAAATCGGCCGCAACGTATCCGATCTCAGCAGAAGCTAAGCAGAGTTGAGCCTGGAAAGTGTCTGGATGAGTGCGTACAACGGGTGTGTAGGTTGCTAGCGGGGGCGACATCGTTAGCGGGATGCGGTGCAGAAAAATCCATCGTACGCCCCAACGCTCTCCGGCCCCATTGACCCAGCGTGCTCAAGTGTGGTCGAATAACCCACGGCCCTCATCCAGCAGTGGATTTCATTTTGTGCCCGTCCACCAAAGTCAAATGTACTTTCAGTGGCGGGTGCATGTCGCAGCAGTCGCGGCTCTCTCGCTTTTGTGGAGCACCGCCGCGTGGTTCCGGGTCGTTTCTCCACCGACCTGCCCACCTTGACCTGCCGACTTGGGTGCAGCGGATCGACAATAGAGGCGCTGCACAAACGTGCAACGCAGGAGCCATGTTTGTGGGGATGTCTCACTCGCCCCGGTTTCCGCTAGGTGACGCTCCGTCAGTCGAGGTTTTTATGGCTCGTCTGAAAACTAATTGATTTTCTCTTGCGTATATATATGCAGGCGTTGCTCACCTCTTGGTTTTCACGTTAGGTTTTTTTTTTTACCGGGATTGTGTTGTAAAGCGCTGTGAGGCCCTGCGTGACTATATAAAACTGTTTCACTCACTCATACGCTACAACAATTTTACTGGAGCAGTTACACCTGATGACGGAGGCTTGTGTTGCTTCCGAAACGTCGTGAGTCAATTTATTTAATTTTTTTCGCTACGTGACTTTACCGAAAAAACCAAAAAGTATGAATCCTTGCAGTCACGAAAACTTCAAATCTAGAATAAAATTTGTAATGTATCGCATTGTTGTTGCATCGGGTCCCCATTACTTTGGGTGAGCCCGGTGATAACCTCTGAACGCAAACGCCCGCGGGGCAGGTGCTTGCCCCTGGAGAAGGAGCCGCCGGCACGAGAGGACGTCCTGCGCTTTGCGACGCGTCTGGCCTCCAGCGCGGTGGCCCGGAACCCGCGCACGATGCTCGCCTGCGGCTACCGCGCGCCGGGCGACGAGAAGCTCTGTCTGGGTGAGGCCTCTGTCTGGGTGATGGGTGAGGTCGCTGTGTCCCCATTGAGTAATTTAACAGCAACATAGATTAATAAAGCATTTAAACTTTTATAAACATTAACACAAAAAATCCCATAATTGTCTGGGGCCTTCAATGAAAAATGTGCTTTTGATCCATCAGGTTTTTAGCTTTCCAAACCAATAATTTCACGTTGTCAAGCAGAATTTGTTTAAGCAAGCAAACTCTGGACCAGTTTCAACATTCTGAGTATCATCAGCTGTCAGGCGTGTTAAATATATACTGCCGGTTTACCAGATGTTATTGACAAAGGTACGTATTCCGTAACGTACTAACTTGCACATTCACCTCAATTAACCCTCCCAAACAGTTTTCGCTTAGAAGTTCGCAAAGTTTCAGTCAACATTGACGCCACTGCCAAATGAAGTCTCGCAGCCGCTCCGCTGTCGTTGACGCCAATTCCTCCTCCCCGCCCTCGGGGGCAGCGTTGGCCGAGGCCGTGGGCTGCCGAGCGGCCATGGCGATGGAAAACTACGACACGTTGCAGCTGCTGGGCACGGGGCGAGCGCGGGATCTCGTCACCCTGGACTGGCACGCCACGCGCCTCCACGCGCTCGCCATCACTAAGCTCAGCTTCAAGGTCCGTCATCACCCCCACCATCCCCCCCACCCCTCATCCCCCCCACCCCCTCTCATGCCCCCCAATCCTCCCCTCCCACCACCCCCCAAACCCCTTTTCCCTCCCTACCGCTCACCTCCACCCTTCCCCACCGCCCCCACCCCCGTAAAAAAACCCCCAATGGTCAGCATCCTCCAAAACGAGTCGCTATTCGTGTGGCGTGTTTCAATATCGGTTTTTTTTTGGAGTGTTGGCGGGGTTGCTGGCAAATGGAACCGGGCTGCAGGAAAATTTTTACATGAACTCAAATAATTATGGAATGAGAAAAAAGGGCCCTTCAAGAGTTGTCGTTGATTGATTTTGTCCGTAAATTAACGCGAGCGTCGTGCTCAAACTTAACAACTTTCTTCCCGTCTCTCGAAACAAGTTTTCATGAAACCAACTCGTGAGCAACAAAAAACGAAACCGGTTGGGTTTTAAAAAAAAAATTTGAACGGAGCCAAACGAAATTGCGGCGTTCAAAACACTCGAATCACGGCGCCTATTTCGGCAACGCTGTTTACTTTGAAACCGTTACACAACGAGCGCTGTGCTTTTGGTTGGGATCCAGTCACGGGGACTTTGCTTCTCGTCCGCTCTAATCAATCAACTCGCTGCACACACGAGGAGTTAAGAAAACGTGAGAGTGTTTTACCCGGCTACATTTCTCGAATACTGTATTTTTCGCAACCGCCGCAGACACAATCGAGCGTTCAAACACCGAACTGAAAAGCCAACGCCGCCCCTCTGAAGCAACCGTTCTAATTCTACCCTCTGGACACTTTGTTTTTATTTCATGAATTAACATTCGATACGCTCGAGACCCATTAGCCAATTCTACGAGTCACCCGCGTGTTGTGCCACACTATTAGGTTACCCACCGGGCAGCCTGGCATGAGTTACAGGTCGCTTGCGCTGTGAATTGGCGCAAAAAAAACCGGTAAGAGGGCATGTTATACACATGTTATACACATGTGACTGCATTTGGTGGACGCCACCTTTGTGGCCGGGACGAATTTGCCAGTGCAAGGATGCTGCGCTCTGAGTCAAGCGCGTGTGTACTGTCAACCTCATGGACCTTAGCACGAACATTGCTACGCCTGGTACATCCCAAATGAATTGCCTCCACTCAGTCGAAACATAACTTGGGCTGGGTGGATCCGCCGATGTTTCAATTTCACCCGCATGAATGTCCTCTTTCAAAAGAATGTGTTTCATGAGTTAAGTCACACGGGGAGAATTTGCCCAAATCCCAGGGCCTTCTCGCCTCATTGAATTGTAGCGGTATTCTCGCCGGTTCATCCTGGTCAACACGACACATTTTAATTTGTAAGACCGGCAATAGACGTTCAATTTAAAATATATACATGTATGTAGAAGGAACACAATCTCAGCTAAACATCTCATACAGAAGTCTGCACATGTTAAAGTACAGTAACTTCAACACCAGAATCTTTATTTAGACTGCTGGAGGAATCCGATTATATGAAGCTATTTTTCAGATTTCCAGAAGGGGCAGGTCAGCAAGTTACAACAATGCTAAAAAACCATAGCAGTACTAAATACTTGATAACACCACGCTGGGTTTTAAACTTCCATAGTTACTTCACGATGAACACAAGACAAGACCATGGTGATGTAAGGACAGGTTTTTTATACCAACGCTTTTCGTGAGAGGTTCCGTTGCACGGTACGTCACCCTAACTCAGCGTTCTTCATTGCAAGGCCCACGGTCCACTGGCAGGCCTTTGGTGCGGCCCTACAACAAGACACGAATGTGAAAACACCCCGTGAAAGCGGTGTGGCGGAATCCACGCTGATGTCTCATCGGCGAAAGTGGTCCCCCTTCTGAAAATTTGCGAATAACACTAATCTAAATCGTGTGGCCCATGGGTTGTGTGAACCTTGAAGAGAGTGGCACCCAAGTGCCAAGGGGGTAACGGCTTCTTCTCTCCTTCTCAGGGGCTGAGCGCCCACTTGCGGAGATTCTCTGCCCAGTACGACTACCTCCTCGCCTTCAAACCCGTGGCACAATGGGACTTCACAGGACACTCTCGCCTCTCCGACATCCAGCCGCACATCTCACAGAACGTCATCATCTACGGTTAGACGGTTGCGTAGTTTAGAGAGTTGAATTCATGGGTTCCCATGCCAATACACTAATCGTTTTTTTTAAATCCTTTATATTAAGTTCACTTGCTTGCTTGCGCGCTTACGACCGTGCAAATCTTTCGGTCGTTTTTTAACCCACTTCCCGTGATCCAATCGAGCTGACATTTTGCACAGACTCGTTGTGCGTGACAATTTATTTTCGTGAAAAATTTTTTCCAACATTTTACACTTTTTAGGAAAAAATAAATTATATTAAATTACCAATTGCTTAATGGTGGCAAGCAATCATCTGACCCATAGGTGGCAGCCATCTCAAGCCAGAGGACGAGAGGACTCTAGCCGCCACGCATATAAAGGATTTATAGTGAAAAACTTAGCTTTTACGGGTTAATTTTTTCTTCTTCAAAATGATCTCGTTTTTCAGCTTCCTATAGGTTGTTTTGCCTACGTGCTAAACATGTTTCACCACCTTGCAATCTTCACAGGCACATGCCGATGTTCGTTAAGGGTGTTTTTTCCCCCACAAATCAACTGTGAATACAGCCGACAGTGCAGTGCGACTGCGTCTCCAAAACAATTTAATTACGACCCACCGTCGAAACACTTTAGTATGCAAGCCTCCCCGTGCCGTGAAGATTACGAGGTGTGCGTTTTGATCATACCTCACCAAGCTGGTCAGTGCGGGTTGATGAACCGTTTCAGATATCACTCGATATTAGCACCATGGCCAAGAATACAACTCAGGCCATCGGGTTTGTGGAGCAGCGTGTGAAATAAAACACTCCTCCTCTGCACTAACCACACGTACTCGTGGTAAAACGTGCAAACATGCTCCGACAATGTACGCATTGTCTTTGAAACTGATTGGCCAACACCAGAGACAGCCTTGTCTCGCCAGTGTCTGCATGTATCGAGATATAACAGCTACAAGTGCTCCAATACGCGTGGCATTGTCTTTGTACCGTTCGCCGTTTGGCGTTCTCTGGTCTGACACTGGTGAGACATGGCTATGAAGAAGGCTGTCTCTGGTGTAGACCAGTTTCAAAGACAATGCCATATTTTTTCATGTTTTGCCACGTGTAGTTAATGCAGGCTTGATTCCTTGCAAAAGTTATTTCAATTTGGTGTTTGAACAGCTTTACACCTCCTGTTTTATTGCCAGAAAGGGTAAAAACCCGTTCTTATTTTTCATTCTTTTTGATACTGGCAAAAGATCCCATAAAACACACTTCTCCTCCTCTGCCCCGTCACACCAACCCACCCCGTGGCGTCCACCGCACACACTCAGGCGTGCCCTTCGTGGACCACAGCAGCCGCTCGGAGCTCAAGAGGTTCGTCCAATGGCTGAGGCCACGGAGCCTGGTCCCCGTGGCAACGGCGACGACCCGCAGGAGCGCGGCCGCCTCGGAGGGCATCCTGCGAAAGTGGCTCTCCGACATCGGAACGTTTCCCGTTCGCCCGACATCGGACCCCTGAGAGGGGACGACGGTCTGCGAGACAAGGCGCTCTCTCGCTCTCTCTCCGCTTTGTTTTGTGCTTGTTTCTGCATCTTTCCGGCTTTCGATTTGAATTGTTTTGTTTGAGATGGTCACACTCACACGCACTGGCCGAATTACTTTTGTGGTGCTTAACGACGACAAAAAAACGTGGGTAAGAGTGGGCCCCAGTAGCGGGCATCAGTTGTGAATGATGTAATTGCACGTTCAGTTTAATAAGGAATCAAAATGTCAAATTAGGTTTTCACGCCACTTCACACTTGCCGTAGAGAAAAACGTCAATCTCACGTCTTTTTAGTTGGCAACAAAAATGCTCGCTGCAAATAAAATGTTTAACAAATCACCTGTTGACATCAGCTTTCGAGACAACTATAATGATGATTTTTTAATTAATAAAGTGTCCAAATACAAAGACATCTCCAGCTTTCGGTACCAAGACACTACATAATAAACAGAGTAAAGGGCAAACTAATTAAATTAAATGCAAATAAGAAAATCAAAACAGGGGAATGAGTAAATTGAGCCAGTGGCATGACATGCCGTGGCCAGGCGGACACAACCACCGCAATGGTAATGCATGAATTATGAAATGGTAGATTAATGCAGCAAGGGGGTCAATGGTTTGTATGCAGGATGGAGGCGAGTCAACTGGGAAAGATCATTATTTGGGCACTAGTCGACGAGAGGAAGAGGGTCCCCCTACATCTTGACATACACTGAGGGTGAGAGA
The DNA here is from genome assembly GCF_964198595.1 of Lampetra fluviatilis. Taxonomy (NCBI): domain Eukaryota; kingdom Metazoa; phylum Chordata; class Hyperoartia; order Petromyzontiformes; family Petromyzontidae; genus Lampetra; species Lampetra fluviatilis. The sequence goes on along the minus strand of NC_136278.1, from coordinate 3,059,000 downwards.
ATGAGCGGTGAGAACAGCCAAGGGGAGAGAATTCCAGACGGCAGTGACACAAAACGAGAAGTGACCTCTCAAGTTTGGGGGGTTGATTTTGTGTTTCACGAAGACGACAAGGCTACTCACAGCATCGATATTTTTTTCGCGGGGGATCGATACAATTGAATAGCAGCGAGCAAGGGCAGGATGCGGTTCTTTTGAAAAAAGGGAGTCTGATCACGGAATAGCAACGTAACAATGTGCCTAAATAAGAACACACTTCACATGTATCAATAACATTTTGACAAAAGGAAACGTCTGGAGAAGCTCACAAAGGACGGCTAGGGATGTACGCAAAGGATCACATTCATCGGCGGAACGCATTGACTTTACCCAAAGATTCATGCTCTTAGTTTTTTCTGTAAAGTCACGTAGGTAAAAAAATGAAATTAATAAAAATAAAATAATAAAAATCACGTTTCGGAGGCAACACTTGATACAGCAAATCTGGCTGTGACGGTCCCACCTGATGACGGAGACTTGTGTTGCCTCCGAAACGTCGTGATTTTTATTATTTTATTAATTTCAATTTCATTTTTTACCTACGTGACTTTACCGAAAAAACTATGAGTATGAATCCTTGCAGTCACGAAAGCTTCAAATCTAGAATTTACCCAAAGAACCAAGAATATGAACACAAATCACTCGCCGTACTAAAAGGGGCATGGGGCAGGCCAAACAGCTAGAAGGGGAGAGGGGAGAGAGAGAAGACTGCGGATGGAATGGTGGCCAAAGGAGAGAACACACCTGGAAGGAAAACCATCCCAGAGATTAAGCTATGCGAGTGAATGCAATGGATTGTTGCATCGCAGCACTGCGCGACATGCCAACAGCACGGGCAGCCCTTCATCCAACAGTAGCTAGAAAACGGCGGATAGCGATAATAAAACCTCAATGTACCTCTTCTTGGTTATTTCGATAAAGTCGCGTAGAAGGGAAGTAATAAAATAATAAAAATAAAACATAATAAAATAATTCTCACGACGTTTCGGCCACAACGCAAGCAGCCGTCCTCTATGTATCTGCGTGGTGTGTTGTCACATTCAGAGAAGCCAGCACAATGGATTTGTACTTAGCTGCTATGGCAGCACATTCACATCTGCGACGACAGCACCCTCTAGTGGCAACAACACAAGTGTTTAGCAGCAAAGCACGCCATCAAGACGAAACGCTTGTTGTCTTGAACGTCTTCACGCGATCGCGATGCTGTGTGGGGCAAGCAAGACGGCCCCGTCAGGTTCAATAAATACAAACGCAATTACTTTTATGAACGAGTCAACGCAAATGTTTTTTTACATTTCTGCTTGGCATCGTGCACAACTGTACGGCAGATACACAGGCAGCGGAAACAATGTAGACGGTGACAAGACGAGACACGTGCAGGTAAAACCTACGATTAAGATTCTAATCTTGACGAAACCGCTTACACACGTCGCCTTGACCATCTGCCGCGTTGTTAGCATGGTCCTTCAACTTTCGGCCGAGATGAAACAATAACTGGGATATTTTGATTTAAAGCTTTCGTGACTGCAGGGATTCATATTCTTGGTTCTTTCGGTAAAGTCACGTAGAAGGGAAATAATACAATAATAAAAATATTCAACAATAAAAATTCTCACGACGCAGTCGAAACGTCGTAAGAATTTTTCAATTTAAAGCTTTCGTGACTGCAGGGATTCATCTTCTTGGTTCTTTCGGTAAAGTCACGTAGAAGGGAAGTAATAAAATAATAAAAATAAAACATAATAAAACAATTCTCACGACGTTTCGGCCACAACGCAAGCAGACGTCCTCAGGTGGAAACCAGGTCTGTCGAGGCGACAGCGTCTGCATAATGCACGGGCATGAGTAGTACTAATCACATACCTGCATTTCCCATAAATATGCTAAATGCCTCTTGATATGCATATTCTTTTGTCAAGGCGCTCTTTTCCCCCCTTCCAACCCAGCTTATATATATGCTCCAAGCACATGTGCTGTTTCATTCAGACGCTGTCGCCTCGACAGACCTGGTTTTCACCTGAGACGGCTGCTTGCGTTGTGGCCGAAACGTCGTGAGAATTGTTTTATGTTTTATTTTTATTATTTTATTACTTCCCTTCTACGTGACTTTACCGAAAGAACCAAGAATATAATAACTGGGATATTAAACACTTGCACACAAACTCATTTGCCGAATCCTGGTTTGGTAAGAATAGTCACCAAATAATAATTTGTTCCCATCCTGTTAACGATCGACAACAATCACTACTCATGGGCCTCCTCCTCCAAGGATCGTTGGATGAGCTTGACGACACGTTCAAGTTTCCTCTTCGCTTCCATCAGCGGCTCCAACATCTTCACGGCCTCCGTCACCTCGGTCAGAATCTCGGACAGGACCCCTTGAAGTAGGACCGGCTGGCACGGAAGGTTACAAACGCAGGTAGAAGGGTCATGCACAGAAATAACTTAAGGAAAATGTAAGGAAAATGTTACCCGTAAAATAAAAGTTCAAACGCAGTTAAAGCGTACAAATTTAGATGGAAATTGTGAAAATTAAGCAACAATTATCAAACTGTTATGTGTGGTCGGTAAAGTGAATAGTCACGCCAGGTCAAAGTATCCACATTGTCTAAGCCTCACCGGGTCATTAACGACAAATCCCTCAGGGACGGCCGGGGCTTCAACCGAGGGATCGTCCACAGCTCTCGATTCACCCAAATCCAGCGCCACCTCCGCACCTACGGGATGCACTGCCGTCGCATTAAACGCAACGCGCGACGACACACTTCAATTCACGAACAATCATCCGGACGTGGTGCAAGACACGGAATGGCTCGGCGCACGCAAGGGCACCTTCAGCGACGGCGCCGGGATGTTGCCGGTCGCATGCATCGGTGGGCGGAACATCGGGGAGACGATCGTCCAGCGTCGCGATTGCCTCGACCGAGCTGCCGTCGCTGACGGAGTTCGACCCGCACCGGACGCCGCACACCCGGACCGTGGGCTCTCGATCCTCCGGCAGGTCGCCAGGCCCTTCCGCCAGCACGGCCAGACCCATGAGCGCCAGCTGGTGCGCCACGGACTTGTGTGCGTCAGGCGCCGCCTGGCTCGAGTCCTCCTGCTGCGCCGTCATGTCCTGCAGGTCCACAGGGATCGCGTCTCCGGCTCGCGGTGCCATCACAGTGGCACGCAGGCACCGGTCGGACACGAGGTTGAGCAGCGCCTCCGTGGACTCCGGCGACCAAGAGTCAGAGTCGACGGGCAGCACACCTCCACGCACAAAGACGGGTAAATGTATCGAGACGAAAACATCAGGTTAGACGGACTACTGTGGTAAGTTTTTCCTTCTCCCGCACCTCCTATTAGCACGGTTGGCTACGTACGGTGCGAAAGAAGCTCAACACACACATTCATTGTTGTGCCACTTCGAGCTCCTTTTTGCTCCGGACAAACATTTCCTAATGCGTTTTGAGAATTACCACATTCAAGCGCTCGACACATTTAAATCCCCCGAATCGTTTAGGCGCTGTAAATATTAAGCAAGGTCTTTGGTGCAAAATAAATCAGATGAACAAGCAATATTTACACACTACACCAGGTACTCATTTGAAGCCGAATCGACCTAGGGGAAGCGCAGGACCGGTTCAGATAATCGTCACACAAGCAAGTACGCGCACGTGTGCGCGGACGCACACGTGTGCGTGCACGCGCGTGTGTGTGTACTTTCTGGCGTTCTGTGGCGGTGCCCACCCGCCAGGCTGCAGCGGAAGGCCATGAAGGGGCAGCGCAGCAGGTGGCCGTCCCCGTCGAGAGGCCTCAGGTCCTGCACCCCCACCTCCTCGCTGTTGCCGAAGTCGGGGTACTCGACGCGCACGAGCTCCCCGTCGCAGGCCAGCACGCGTGCGCGGTACCAGCTCCCGTTGCCTGAGTGGCACGGACGTCGGCGAGCATTCACAAAGACAACCGAGTGAACAGAACGGTCGGATGATGTGAACAACAGAGAGATGAGTATGCGGGGGGGAGAGGGTTGGTTGGTTGGTTGGTCGTTCCAGCGAGGGAGCTAGCAAGGTGGACAGACGCTTGAGTGGGCGAGGAAGCGTCCGGTCAAATGATCGAGCAAGCGAGAGAGCGGTCAGTAAAAAGACAGAAACGACGGGTGAGTGTATGAATAGTGCCGTCAGACGTTCGAGTGAGCCATCAAGCAGTCAGTTGGACACTGGAGCGAGTGTGTGGTCGGTTAGACACTCGAGCGAGCCGGAGAGCGTGCGGTCACTCAAACGAGCAAGAGAGCAAGCAAACGGTCATTCAGACGTTTGGGGCGAGCCATCAATTCAGTGATTGGTCACGTGAGGCCAAAGTTCCACATTGCCGAGCCTCACTGGGTCGTTGTGGACCACGAGAGACGTTTGAGCGAGCGCAGTCGAGGAGTCGCTCGGATTTTTTTGAGCAATCGAGTGAATGATCCAGTCAGCTGTTTGAGCGAACGTGCGAGTGGTGAAGAGGTGGCAGTGTGAGGCAGCGGCGCTTACTGCTGTAGCGCGCGCAGCACAGCTGCCCCGGCTTGGGCAGGAAGTCCGGCTGTGGCTTCGTGCGGTCGCAATACGAGGCCACCTCCACCAGCACCTCCTGGAGAGCCTGGATTTCTGCGCCACCACATACGTCGGGGAAGGCCCCCCACACGGCGGAGATGAAACGTTCATCCTCTCGGGGTTTAGTTGCCAGGGTCGTACAACGCGTTAGCGTTGATGTAAAATTAAAGATCGTGCTTGGATGCTCCACGTGTAATCGTGCATTCCTCTCATTTGTCGGTATTCTCCAAGTACTCAGATTGCCTCTAGGCACCTCTTTTCTCTTATACACGTGAGCCAGGCTCTGCCCCGGGGTAGTTCACAAGGGTCAGGGACTGCACGGTCGGTCAATGAGCCACTCACCGCTGTCGACAAGCCGGATGCAATAGAAGTGACCAGGGTGCTGTACATCAGTGACCGTGACGGAGAACTGGGCCCCTACGGGAAACTCCATGATGCCTGCAAAGGTGGGGGAGCAGGCGAATGAACGGGTGGGCGAGAGGGTGGGCGAGAGGGTGGGTGAGAGGGTGGGGTGAGAGGGTGGGCAAGAGGGTGGGCGAGAGGGTGGGTGAGAGGGTGGGGTGAGAGGGTGGGCAAGAGGGTGGGTGAGCCGCTTCTGTGAAGGGAGGGAAGAGAAATTTACAAGAGCTTGTTTTGTGCAAAAGCACAAACTTTTATCGCTGCCAGCTTTGGCGGCACCCTGGCACTGTCTCGCGACCACAAAATCCGAATGTTTCCCTAATCGCCACTTGTCAGCTGTCATCTAAGACAGAAACTGAAAAGTGTGAAACGATGGAGAGATTCATCCTTAGAATTACAATGAGACGCGGAGGAGGAATACGTGAATTAAAGAACATACGCCTGCTAAGAGGTATACCGATTGTTGAGAAAAGTAAGCAGGCGTGGGGCAGGACATTTCACGAGTAAGGATGATGGCCGGGTAGTGAAGACTTCACGATAAGAGTGGCAGCGAAGAGGGAACAAGCCATGGAGACGGCACAGTCAAATTATTTCACGTGCAAGAGGACTCGAAGAGATGCCGATGGCCTGGGGAGGCCTTCATCGGTGGATTGATAATGACTGATGATGGCGAATGTGAAAACTCACCACATGGAAGACCTGGGGTTAATATTAAATTAATTGCGAAGGAACACAAGTGCATACACACCACTTAGAAGCGTGGCTGGACAGGTGGCCCCACTAACACTAAACAGCAGCAGTGACATCAGTAACTCCTCCACTGTTAGCACTGCATCATGTGGACAAGGAACTCAGGATGAATGCTCAGGCATGGGAGTCAATTCTAATTACAATCACAGCGTTATTCGTTTGCTCAAGTAACAATCGCAATCATGTTGCGATTGGAATTCCTGACGAATTACAAATACAAGCCACGATCGGACTCCAGTTCAGCGAAGAGGAACTCAGTTTAACACGTAGGCTTTCGCGACCAATATTACTCAAATCGTTGCACCTGATGAGTTAATGATGACGTCACTCTGCTGCTGCTCTATATAAGAACGGGAGACAGAGCAGAGCCTCACCATTCTGGCGAATTGCCCGATGATGCTGGATGCAATTACCAGCGAAACGTCGTACTCAAAAATTGTAAATGTTGTGGTTTCACGCTTCAACACACCGGTGGGCTAAAGCAGTGAACTATTTGTCTTTTGTCAACGTGACACTTTTTTTACTGATTGGCCGTGTCGGGTGGTGGAGGGTTACGACACATTTGCAAATAACGCGATCTAAACCCAAAAACGTTGATTATGAAGAGGAACTCACAATGAGCAGCAGACGGAGGTGGCGAGATTTCGTCGGGCGCCGCGAGCGCAGCCACCCCGTGCTTGACGAGCAACTCGGAGAAGTCGCACACGGGGTCCTCCGCGAGTCCGAGTTTCACCTCGAGCGTCGACGTGTGCGCGTCGCGCGCCACCACGCGGGCGCACAGAATCTCACCGCTCACCAGCCCCGCCAGCAGCCCCGTCGCCTCCACGCTCCACGCATCGCACACCGGCCGGATGCCTGCACGGTTATACAAACAGGTGTGTGTATAAAGATAAAGATCCCCCGTGTAGCCTTAACAGACTGTAGGGGCAAGTGCCGTTAGCGAGCACCTATGAAGGCCGGAACGGTACACGAGGGGGTGGGTGGCCAGCACCACGCCCGACTGCCTTTGTCTCCCTAGTGGCGATGTTTACACACCGCACCAGGTACTCATTTCAGGCTGAGTCGACCTAGGGGAGTCCCAGGACCGGTTCAGATAATCGTCACTGGTGTTGGCCGTGAGTGTATATATACACACACACACACACGTTCAGTGCAACATCCTCAATCACAATGAGAACCTTTATTTATAGTGGAGGAGAGATCATATGAGCGATAAAGCTCTTTTTCACAGATGGTCAGTCGGGGCACGGCGTCAGAAAATGACAACGAAAATTACAAAAACACCACAGGAGTGCAAAGTATAGGAAAGGTAAACAAATCGCAAACAACATTTGTAGCTTACCAGGTAAAGCCCACTGAGCTATTAGTTAACTTTTCAGAAGCAACCTGGCCAGAAATGAAAGCTCAACGAAGTGGCTAATCACGTGGAAATGTATAGCAGGCAAATACTCTAAATGCGCGTTTCTTAATTTGGAGGGAAATAAACCAGAAGACTGGTGAGAAAAATCCATGCGACCTCGGGGAGAGATACGTCCGTTACGCGCCGAGTGTCTCTCAATTCCGTGGTCTGTGCAAGACACGCCCCTATTCAGACTTGCCGTCCGATAAAATCTAAAATAAAAAAATACTGTTTCTTTACCGATTTATTTCTACTACTTATTTTGCTTATATTGTTCGTTGCGCACGCTTGCACTTTATTTAACTTTGCTCAGTCAGTGTTAGCCGCTGAGGGCGTGACGGGTTTCGTTTCTCTCAATCCCGTTGCTCTACGCCCCCTGTACCATCCCCGGTCTGCTGTAATGTGCACCGATGCCTACTTTATTGAAGGCGATATTGGCACATAATGATTAATTTATTGACGGATCCATTTACAGGGAAAATTCTAGAGAAAATAAAATTTTGCTTCAAAGCCTCGACATGCTTACCAACAATCTAAACACAATTTATCAAATCGTCTTCTCCTCTGTAAGATACTCTCTCCGAATAATGGAAAATCCACATTCCCATGACAAGAACCAGTTCCTCCACTCGGCAATAACTAAATAAATTATTCTCTCTTGAAAAAAAAGTATTACGACTCAGTAAGACTTTCATGGACAAATATAAAAATACACAATTATTATTATCATGAATGAACACGACATTATTATTGTCATTAAACTGGCACCTGACAGGGAGCACCGCAGGGCTTGGGCGGGCAACTTCAGCAGCGCATGCGGGATGGCCCGCAGGCGGGACACCTTCAGGCACTCGCTGTTGCCAAAGTCCATGTAGCAAACTTTCACCGTGTCCTCGCTCACCACGTCCAGGATCATGGCTCGGTACCACACTTTATCCCCTGGGATGCAACGATCACGAGCATCGTTACCTCGTCATTGACCCCCTCCCACCCCCGCACACCTCCAGCAATCGTCACAACCCCCCTCGGTTATACGAGGCAGCACATTCAAACCTACGCGTCTCAATCAGCCTCAAGCCTTCCGTAAGTCACGATGACTTAGATGCGGGCACTCGAACTCCAAATCACTCCGCTCTCCCCGCCCCCGTGAAAACAGACGCTGCTCCGTGCAGCTCCCATCTGCTTGGTCCTTCCATCTATCTCCCTCTCTCGTCTCCCCTCTCACCCCCCACGCGGCTACATTATATTTTTGACTCGACTCCCCTTCCCGTGGCATGCCACGCACAATGCCTTTCATGCCTAGGCTTACTTTTAAGTGGTAATGCATTTAAACAAACACATTTAATGGGTAACATAGCTATTTAGACCTTTAATTATTGAGCTTTATTTCACAACATGTTTTTTTTATAACAGACGAACAATATATAGGAAAATTATTAATCATCATAAAGCCATAGAGGAAAATAATTAATCATCATAAGCCATGATCAATCCAGTGCTGAATCAAGACCTCCACAAGAAGTCGCCATTTCTCAAGGTTCTGCGATGTAACATTCCTTATAGTCGTTTGTTTGTCCTTCCCCCCCACCGCACCTGCGATTAGCACGGATGGCTACGTACGGTGCGAAAGAAGTTCAACGTACACACATACATCGCGCTATTTGGCGCCACCGGAGGCTGCGATCTTTGCAGACCGTACGTCAAGAGGCTACGTGGCAGTGCGTCGCGACCCGCGCTCGCCGTGCCCCTACCCGAGTACTGCGCCGTGACGACTTGTCCGACACACGGCGACACCCTGGGAGGCTCCGGCTCGGAGCCGAGGCACGCGACCATCGCCATCACCTTAGCCAGCTCTTCTGGGGGAGGTGAAACGGAGGGGAGGGAGCAGGAGGTGCCGGCGCAGGACACTCGTTATCGTGCAGACTGAAAAAATAAGTGTGAGTTTTGTGCCAATGCACCACCTCCGTTGAGCTTTGGTTTAACTTTTTAAAAAATGTTAAGCCCGCAGCCACTGCTGGACAGCTGTCTTCCCACACGGGATCACCATGCCGACCTTAGTGCGAGTTGGGGCGGGCGCGGGGGTCACGACTGGTTGAGATATCGCTCGCCACCGATGCGTCATAGTGAAATGCGCGAACCACTCCGTCACTGCTCCACGCGTGCCTTGACCTCACCGCCCATTAATGAGCAGCCACAGCCTTCAGACGATGGAGTAATGTGGTCTGCAGTGCGATACCTCAACCCCCCACCCCCCTCCTGGCTTCACATTGCACTCGGCAAAAAAAACACGTAACAATTCATCACGGTACAGGTGTCAAATATATTCAAAATTGGCATGCGGCGTAACCAAATGATTGGAAAGACGTAACATGCCTACCGTACAATACTAATACACCGAGGCTACGCGTCCTACACGGATCTCACCGGCAAACTCCGTGCGCTGGCAGTAGAATAGGCCCGGATTGACAAGGTCTCCGACCACAACGTTGAAGGAATCTCCCACGCAGGGGAGTCTCGCGGACGCGCCTCTTTCTAGCTCCACGCCGGAGCTAACGTCGGCACCAACCCCGCTCGCCTTCTCGTCCTCACCAACAGCCCCGGTGTCGGCAGTGGGGCCAGCATCCTGGCCTGGGCCGATGCCCTCGAGAGGGGCCGAGGGAGCTGTGGATGGCGCAACACGGCGTCGCACGTGACGGTGCTCGGTGGTTATCAGGAGGGCTGGAGTCTCGCTACTTCGCTGGCTCAATCGGTGGCTGCTTTCTCTCTCTCTGTGTCAACGGCAGTAGCCGCTCCTTTTGAGCATCAATCATTTTCTGAGTTTAGAGTTGTGCTCCTCCATTGATTGAATCAGAAATAGCTGTGTGCCGATGGCTACGAGAAGTAGCCCTTTGAGTGTCAATCATTTATGGGGAAAGTTTAGTTCTATCAAAAATGGTTCAATCAGTAGCAGCTTTTTCTGCTTGAATGGATACCAACAGCATGTTTTTCAATTATTAGATTGAGACTATTTCTCCCAGTGGGCTGAAATATAAGTATCATAGATCATAAATGCTGTGTTTATGACACTGTCTCAATTGTTGGCAGTGTATATGGACGGCACGATGATGCTTTGCTGCATTTTCATGGCCAAAAGCGGTAAGAACAAACCCCATCGAACGTCACCCGCGCAAACTCTACGAGAATTAACGCCGGCATTTGTAGCAAACCACAACGGTCACAGGTTTGCAGTGGCGGTGATGAGCCCAGGAAGACTTGCCAACAATGCAATGCTTTGTACACTTTTGATGTGGGTTCTTTTTTCCAAAAGTTGAGGCCACCGATGCCACTCACAGAACAGACACCTACACGAAAAGCAATCAAAAGTATCCTCACCCGCACTGCAGTTGGTGTCGGATTCTGCAACGCAAAACCCTTCCTCCAGCAAAGACTCGCGGAGTGAGCGGCCTGTTGAGTCGAATTTGGACACGGAGCAAAAGAAATGTAAATTAAGTTAGCAGCGCGGTGGGCATGGTGACTCGCCACCTGGGGCCCAGCGCTTCGAATCATGCATACACACCCGTCAAACCCATACGGTCTACCTGCATTGTTGTACAGGGAAATTGAGTTTTCAGGTCCTTAACGGCGTACAGGCCACTTCAATACGGGCAAAAAAATGTGCCTATTTGTTTGTGTTTCTCCCTTGTGATGGGACTTTGTAGGATGAACGTTGAATTCTATAAGGGCACAGGGTGACCAATAAGGTCTGACTTGGTGTGTAATAAGGTAGGGCACTGATAAAGGCGTTGACAGGTATGTGCAGCATATTTGTCAAACTCCCAAACTCTATGGGTCGCGAGGTGGCCCGGAGTTGGTCGTGCAACAAGCGGGTTTGCGAACCTGTCCGTGTGGACTTTTGAGTGTTATCTCCTTGTATGGGTTATTTTTTTCCGGATACTCCAGTTTCCTCCCATGCAAAACAAACACTCCTCAAAGAACCTGCGTTCAAAACCAGACTTCGGCCACGTGCGATTAAACCGCAATTCATTGGTGGAAAAGGCCAAACATCCCAACGCAGGACCCTCCTAATATCGAGTCCTGAGGCTCAATGAGGCATTTCAAATTACGACAAAAAATCGTGTGCGCAGGCTGCATAGCAGAGGTCGCAACCGGGTACCCGATACCCGTACCCTACCCGATACCCGGCTACCCGTACCCGTCCGGGTACGAGTACGGGTAGCCGTTTGCGACCCAGGTGCAGCCGGGTACAGGTACGGGTAGGCCGTGAGTCACTGGTGAGTAGCCGTTTGTCACTCATTTCGGGTAGGGTACGGGTAGGGAACGGCTACCCGTACCCGGCCGGGTATGGGTAGGGAACGGCTACCCGTACCCTGCTGGGTACGGGTACCCATTTGCGACCCTGGTGCGGCCGGGTACGGGTAAGGAATCAAAACCCATTTGCGACCTCTGCTACATAGCCACTTTTGCCTTTCTGAGGGTTATGACCAAGTGAGCGAGCGAGCTGGCGAGCAGGTAACCTCGAGGCCCCCTCCCCCCCCCACCACCCCCATCTCTCTCACCGGTGATGGGCATCTCCAGGTCCACCATGTATGTCCTGGTGGCTTCGTCGTACTCCTCCACCCTGAGCACGAACGTCTGGTTCAGCAGCAACACCCGCAGCTGTAGCACGTCATCGCCCCACCCGCCGGAGCGGGCTCGCACCGCAGTCAGGCTGCACTGCAACGTCTACAGGAGACAAGGCGCACATACGGGAGCGCGTGCTTAAACATGCAGCAAGGTGCCTGCACCATGCCCTGTCCCACCGCAGCCTTGCCCTTTTCCGTGTTCTCTCGAGTTTTTATTGTGCTGCTGCGTCCACAGGAGCGCCGGGGGACTTAGGCCACACCCGCTCTGTAAGACCACACCCACTGAGCCGCTGACATGTGAACGAGACCTCCAGGTGCACCATTCAGTACGTAGAGGACTGTCTGCAAGTTTTCAAAGTCTCTCTAGGGTGTGTGTGTAATCGGTGTTAACGTGTGTGCGTTGCAGGTTGTGAGTGCGAGTGGCGTGTGCGGTTCACGCGCACGTGTAGCCCTTTTGTCAATCTGATGCTTGAGGAGAGCCTCCCCTTGCTTTGCGTCTCATTGAGTGTTACTTGACCATACTTCGCCATTTCTTTCGGTGCGGGTTGATAAAAAGACTGGCGACAAGACATTGGAGCATAGACGTGATGTACAACAATGTCTTCTGCTGAACATTGTCATCAAGTGAGTACCACGGTGGCGAGATGTTAATTACCTTGCCCGGTATACACGTCATGGGTTTGATCCTGGCCCTGACGCCTATATATTTGGAGTTTGCATGTTCTCCCCGTGCTCAAGTGGACATTTCTCCAAGTCCTCCGGTTTTTCCCCTCTACATTTAGAATCAACATTCGTTTTAGAGTATTTGGCTGCTATAAATTTCCACATAAGCCACTTTTTTGAGCTAGCATTTGTGTCCAGGTCGCTTCTGAAAAAGAGCTATGTAGCTCAGTGGGCCTTACCAGGTGAAATTAAAATAGTTTATCTTCTTGGTTCTTTCGGTAAAGTCACGTAGAAGGGAAATAATAAAATATTAAAAATAAAAAAGCATAAGAAAATACAATTCTCACGACGTTTCGGCCACAACGCAAGCGGCCGTCCTCAGGTGAAGAACAGGTCTGTCGGAAAGACAGCGACTGAATGAGCACCACCAAGCTTGGCAGCTCATTCAGACGCTGTCTTTCCGACAGACCTGTTCTTCACCTGAGGACGGCTGCTTGCGTTGTGGCCGAAACGTCGTGAGAATTGAATTTTATTATGTTTTATTTTTTATTATTTTATTATTTCCCTTCTACGTGGCTTTACCAAAAGAACCAAGAAGATGAATCCCTGCAGTCACGAACGCTTTAAATTAAAATAGTTTAGTTTAGTGTAACGAACTCACAAATAGGCCCTCGCTCCCCGGTTAAACAAGGGCCGTCGGTCCTCCGGACTCACGTAGGGAGGGTGTTTGCGGAACTCCTCTGGCGGTGGGCGCACGTTCTCAAAGGCCACGTCCTCCCAGCTGCCATAGTCCAGGAAGTAGGCGAGGATGCACCCACGGGCCTCATCAACCTCCGACACCACCACACGGTACCACACCTGGCAGCGCGACACCTCTGATTAGCACGACTGGCTATGTACGGTGCGAAAGAAGCTGAACACACATACGTACACACAAATGGCACCCGGCTATTCAACCACGAAAAACTTCCCAAAATTGAATGCCTCTGAACATCACAGCACCTCTTGCCCTACCTCGTCCTTCAATACCCAATAACACCTTCATGTAGGTGTGCACATGAGCGGCAACAAAATCGAGAAGATATTACGTGCGCCCCGAGTGCATAAGAGGCCTGCTGCAGCGATTCAGAAGCCATCTCCCGCGGCCGTTCAGACTCTACGCACTGGCCCTTTACTTACCGGCTCTCAACAGCAAGTCACAAATTAATATTTCGTCGTCGTGACGGGGACAAACGGATTTCACGGCGGTGCTCGCCATCGGCCCTCCTCACCTGGTCCTGCGAGAAGAGTGCGGCGCACACGTCCCCCTTCCAGGGCCGGTAGCCGGGCCGGGCAGGAGGGCCCCCGACCCCATCGAGGTCCTGGCACAGGGCGAGCAGCTCCCGCAAGCCGGTCTCCGTTCCCGAGGTCAATTGCTGCACGTAGAATCGCCCGGGATTCTGCCACTCCGTCATCATGCACTGGACACACGTGTTGCGGCACGCGAGACATGCAGCGAGAACGCGGGCTTCAACGAGCGAGCAATGCGAACGGCGTGGTACGATAGCCGGAGGGCAAGTCCTGCCCGCAATGGCCATGCAGCACACAAACCTTACTGAATTGGCTGTGTCGGGTGGTGGCAGGTTTAACAAAATGTATATATTTACGCGATCTAACCCAAGAAACTCGGAGTGACAGCTACAGAGGAGTGGCACTGCGAGTGAGCACCTGGATGGCTTCTCCGTGCGGGACGAACTGCAGGCCGAGGTCGCCCAACGATATCCCGGGGATGCTCCGCACCGCTGGAGTTGCGGCCGCCATCTGCACCTGCGGGAGGCGGCGGTCAAGCCAGCAGAAAAGCGGTAGCAGCAAAAAGTAACAAATATTGTCAGAAATTATTGCAACGTAATGTAGTGTCGCGAGACTGTAAAAGATGGTGTTTGGGGGGTGGGGGGGGCTTCATCTAGCAGTGGATAGAACAATGGTGCTGCTGATGATTATGATGATGCAGTGTTACTCACGGCTGTTTTGGGCTCCACTTGGGCACCGTATGCTTCCACCGATTTCCCCACCGTACCACTGAAAAGTGAATAATATATAAATGTCTTCATGGCCTTGGCCCACCGTACCTCGCTTTCCTTGTCTCGCGTTTAATGTCCACTCCCGCCCCGCTCTCAATCTCTCCCACTACTCCTAACCGTTCCCCACTCCTTGTGCACAATCACCGTTGACGCTCCTTTTCCCTACTTGCCCCCTTGCAGTGGAACAAACGTCCCCTCCACATTAAGTGAGCACCCTCCCCGTCTCGTTTCCGCTCCTCCCTCAAGACCCCCACCTCTTCTCCCTGGCTCATCCTTCCCTCCATTCCTAGGTACCACCGTAATTCCCGTACCCACTATCCTGCCACCCCATACCCCATCCCTATTCACCAGATCACGTTTAGCTACCTTCATTGTACCACTCGTAACCTTTGTAAAAAGCGCCTTGGATAAAAGCGCTCTATAAATGTGAGATATGTACAAGTGGATCACAACTACACAAGGATGCACAAGTTCGTGGCTCATGCTTAGCTGTAAATATATATATTTCTAATTCGTTGCAATTTCTAGATTTAATTTTAATTACACTATCAAGCGCATGTCTTAAAACAATGTATCCATTCGTAACGCTCGCTGAGCAGTGCAGAGCTCCGGTGTGTTCGCAGATATTACAGAACATTCGCAAATCCCTTCAAGTAACCAGTTTTATCCAAACGCTAAACAGTATCCTTTCCCACACACCACGCTGCAAAATTAAGGAAATAAAATGTAACTTAATTTATTTAGCGAATGCTTTTCCACGTGACTTTCACGCAGTTAGAGCACCAGATACACAATGGAATGTGAATAATAAACATAAATGTCGATGTAATATGCTAGTGGACGTCAGCCCACGTAGCCAGAGAGCCACGTGATAGCCTCCTTCTCCAACACATGCAGGGCAAGCAGTCCGCCCGGCACTCCCTGCCGCACTTCACAGCAGGGAACGGTGTGCGCCGCCATTGTAATATAATGTGATGGGTTTTCTAAATTCATTCATGATTGGGATGAGACCATCAACTTGTTCCACTTCAAGAACCAGTTTAATCACAGGTGGCTGCCTGGAATGGAGCGTAGAACCTCGGGGGTGCAAGCTCACACGCTTTCACCCGGCCTGCCCTTGGGAACCAGTCTTAACGTTTTTCGGGATCATGCTTGCAAAAGCCCAGCAATGGCTTGGCTCTGTTTTTCTAATGGTCGTGGAACCCAGCACACAGTTGCAGCATGCTGCCACACTCCTAGGCGTATACTGTCGATCCCGAGATGATGATAGTCCTGCTGTGCAGGCATGATACACAGGTCGCTGACATTATAATAAACAAGCGTTATCTTCTTACCTGCTGGCATTTGATGCCTTCATGGTTTCGTCCTCAAGAATAAATGATTCCTCCTTTGCACAAAAATGTTATCATAGTTAAATTATGCAATTGTACTGAACAGCTCAGGAAGAAATGTCAAAGAATGTATGCAAAATAATGCACAAGTTGTTCTTTGGATGGCATTGACATCTTTAATTTTCTATTTTATGCAATTCTCATTCACAGGTCCTCTATCCATCCACTGCCGTATGAAGCCCTTCCCACAATGTGTTAGCCATGGGAGCTGTGTGACCATCCTGCCCCATGCGCTGGTCAGTGCGGGTTGGTTAACGGCAGGGAGGGGCCAAAGGACCAATCAAGATACCACACTGACCGCCGACGGTATCCACGACAGTTTTACCGAAATGAGCCCCACGGGTTTGTAACGCAATGCGCCAACCGCTATGCCACCACTCTTGCCTTTCTCAACTTGAATTCAAGATGCACGCACAGAAAAAAAACAAGTGTGCAAGTGTGTGTCAGTGAACCTTTGCATCACCGAGGCTCACCTGCTGCTTTTTGCAGGTGTCATTCTCCCGAGAGAACGACACCTGCAAAGTGAATGACCCAATTTGGAAGTGGTTGAATCGGCGGATGGCATCCATAGCCTCGCTGAGCTTCGAGAACACTACGAACCTAAAAGGGACAGCGACATCACTACAGGCAGGTCACTGCCGTTCCTCAATCAAGGTGGAGACAAATGTTTACTTTATAAAAACTAAAATAGAGAAGATCTTTTGTTACCATTTTATAAACCCCACAGTTGCTTGGCATGCATAAACCAACATGCTCCAATCATCCTCGCAGAGGCTTTTGGTTAGCCATCGATCAAAGATGATCACTGCATCGCACGCTTCTGCGGCCGTCTGGAACGGTCTTCCTTCCGATATAGGAAGCCACTGGAGCTATGTATGAATTTAAAACAAAACTATAAATGCTTTTTGTATTTAGTTTGTTGTCGTTCCTCCCCACCTCCGATTAGGACATTTGACTACAAACGGTGAGAAAGAATTCCCAACATACATATACATACATAGATACAACTAACCCGCAAGCTGTGCGAAAAGGTCCATGTTTCTTCAATATCTTCTTCACATAGAGCACATCTCCTGATTGGCTGAAAAGCTTCTTCATAGCCTCCTAAAACAAGGACATTTTATTTTAAAACACGACAGTATGGATGGCCATGCTTTAAAGCACCTGTTGGCCTTTGTAAGTATCTAAATATCAGCTTGGAAGCTGACTGCGTAGCCGTCAGGTTAAAATTAATTTGCATAAGTTCTAATAGGCCTCTGTAACTCTGGTTTGTCACTCCATATTTTGTAGAAGACTCTGATCTATCAATGAGAGGTCATATCCAGCAACGCAGCTTCATAGTACTGTTAGATAAGGGTCACCCCCCCCTAACCTCCACCCATTTTCATTTTTTTTATTTGGGAGGTCTCTTAGCCTGCACTTCAGTGTGGTGAAACTCCTATCTATTCACGTTGGTGTGGAGGATTCCTACTAGCAGATCCTAGTATCAGCATCAATTACTTTCCATGTTATTTGCATGCTTGTTTAGATGGAATGCTCTTGCCTATAGCAATAACATCTGGCAACCCAATGAGATCTAGAATTTGAAAACCAGTCCAGAGTTTTTTTTTTTGCTTAAACCGATACTGCTTGACACGTCTGGAAAACCAATAGGTTGGCTCAATAAAAATGTATTTTCATTTGATGTTGAGATACTGGGAAAAATTATGCTTCTCTTTGTTGGTAAACCTCACTCCCAACTGCCTTGAAGATCACGCAAGACCGAACAACGTACCTCAGTCATTTCCTGAGGAAGGCAGTTGACAAAAATTTGCATGGATTTTACCATGCTTGAGTTGGCCGTTCGGTCAGGAATTCCATTTTCTGCCATGCTGGTTTTGTCAAGTGTCGGGATGTATAAGATTGGAGAAGAGGCCAAAGCATCAACACAAAAGGTTATTTGATTAGCACGGTCTAATTTGTTAAAGAAAATGTTCTAAATCATTTGTTTTCCTCTTCTACTGACATAGAATCATAAACACAGAAAAAGAATGAGCTACAGCATACTGTCAAAACATGCAGTTGGTTTCCAATGAATTGTTAACAAGCAAACCCCTCAATATTTTACAATACAGAAGGTTCCTCGTCAAACTGAGAGGTGGCCTGGAGATATATAATTAATTTGTGTAGCACAGCAAGTGAGTTTGTGAGCAAATCTGTGCAGTCCTACAAGTGTTAACCCTTGTAAGCATGGCTTTTTTCCAGGTGCTCTAGTTTCCTGCCACATACAAAACATTCCTTTACAATGGACTGGCCAAATATTCCAATATCAGAATGCTCTTGAATAAATAGCCTTAGGATTCAGTGAAGCTTTTCTGGATAATTCTAGATTTGAAGCTTTCGTGACTGCAAGGCATCATATTCTTAGGTTTTTTCGGTAAAGTCACGTAGGTAAAACATCAAAATTAATGAAAATAAAATAAAAACAAAAATCACGACGTTTCGGAGGCAACACAAGTCTCCGTCATCAGGTGGGACCGTCACAGCCGAATTAGCTGCATCAAGTGAGGCAATGATTCAAGAAGTAATCCCTTATAAGCAAGTTGAAGGGGGGAGGAGAGGGGGGGGGCTCATCAGAATGTGGTAGCCAATGAATGGAACGTATCGGGAGGGAGGGGGGCGGGGCTCAAAGACAGCACGGAGTGCTAAGCACAACGCATCGGGAGGGGGAGGGAGCGGGGCCAAAACAATGGACGACGGCTTGGACGCGGTTGCTGCTGCACACGCCAACACAATGGACAGAGAGGGGGGAGGGGAGGTCTGATACACATGATAGACAAAAGAACGAAAATGCCCATGTTTATACCAATGCTGGCTGAACAATGAAGAGAGCACTGCCAAAAAATAACTGGGAATGTTAACACTCGGTGAAGTAAAGTAAAATAGTGCCTGTCAGATAAGATGGATAAACAGAATTGGATACATTTTTATTAACCGACATGATACAACCACATTGTCGCAGATATCAGCTGTCGGTCTAACCTCTTAACCCCTGACCTCAGAACCTGCACTGTGAGACATTTGTTATGGACTCAGCGTTGCTGCAAACTCTGTAAGCGCAACTATACCCCGCTAACCTGTTCTAGGAAGCCACATTTTAACATAAGGGAACTAAAGTGTTCCGGTACCAGCTGTTTGCCGGCTGTGCCCACATCGGTAGTCGGGCTCCCGGTCCTCGGTTGTAGCAGTTGAAGCTAACATTTTTGAAATCTTCTCTCATGGGGTTCCACACATCCAAGTCCTTTTCCCCGACTTCTTCCTCAAATCTGCAAGCAAAGCTTCGGCCAGGCCGAGCCCTTACGAGACCAAGCAATTGTCAAAGCCCATTTCTCAATCGTGCATCCACTCCCTGTCATCATCATCACCCTCTCATCGTCATCCTCTCATCATCATCCTCTCAACATCATCACCCTCTCAACATCATCACTCTCTCATCCCCGATATTGTGGTCCAGGCTATGTCTGCTTCTATATCTCCGCCCTTTCGGTACCAATTCTAGATTTTACTTTTATTAATTAAAAAAATGTACTTACGTGACTTTACCGAAAAAACCTAAGAATACTTTCGGTACCAGTTTCCCATTCCTTTTCATCTTACTTCCCATTCTTTATATCCCCTCTGACCCTGCTTCTTCTTTATTTCCATACATTCGCTAGACTCTACTCCCCTTCTAGTGGATGTGGCACTGGTAACTCAGTTTTTATTACAATCAAATTCATCCTCTGACACCGTGGAGTGCGCTGCTCACCCGCCGGGGTTCCTCTGGTCTGCCATTAATTTGCGAGAAGGACGTCTGAAAGTACAAAAACACAACTTTGTCAACATCAACAGCATGAATAATAGAGATGCCCACTCTTTGACGTAACCATCCTGCGGGTTGGTGAAGAGGGGGTGGACGGGAGCAGGTAACTTGGAACTTTGGGACCAACGTTGGGACAAACATCGTCCCCAACGTTCCATGCTTGCTGGAAATCATTGCACGTTAGAGGTCTGTATAGTACAGTAACACAAATGTATATTTCTATAGTGCCATGGGCTGCACCTCTCCGTAGTCTCTGCGGAAAGCCCCTCTTTTTATTTTACACGCTTTTATTTAAATCACTCTGTTGTTGTTGTCGTATCCTCAAATCTTGTAGCTCAATTTTAACCCACTTCCCAAGATGGTATCGACTGCAAACGTGGTATACTTATGTCATACTGATGACAATACTATATTCTATCATAAAAAATATAAAACACATTTTTAAACAATCTTTCTTTCGGCTTGGGTCGAATTGTCCACGATCAACTCAACGTTGGCTGTAAATCACCACGACACCTTACGTTGTGGAAAGTTTCGGGGCCACTTCCTGGAGTCGTGGAGTTCTGCCATTACTAGTACGATACATTCCATTAAAGCGTGTTTTAAAAAGAATTGTTTTAAATATTACTTATTTTGCTTAACACTTTCCAGCATCTCTTTGGCTGCTGCCTAGGCCACGAGAGGGCCCAGGACACACGAGATTGTCGTTCATTAAACCACACCAAGTATACTCTTAGGTTTTTTTTTCCGGTAAAGTCACGTAGGTAAAAATAAGTAATAAAAAAAATAATATATAAAAATAATAGAAGTAATAATAGAAAAAAACACAACATATAATTTTATTTAATATATTATTTTTTTCCTATTATTTTTTATACTTATTTTTATTTTTACCTACGTGACTTTACCGAAAAAACCTAAGAGTATGAATCCTTGCAGTCACGAAAGCTTCAAATCTAGAATTCACACCAAGTACTCTGTACGACAAAAGCTGAATTTTAGATTTAAAAATCACGATCTTTTTTTCTTAGATACCTCGCCCGTGGCTTGTACGGCGTTTATTATTGTTCGCACGCTAATACGCAGCAACACGACGCTGAATACATCTCTCGCACAAAACAATCAATCGATAAGGATTAACAATCGGTAACTATCAAGTAGTTTATGTGCGAACACTTTCACACAAAGCGAAGTTAAAGTCAACGTCTGGCGCGACCATTGCCGCCAGAGCGACCACGTGGTGGGTGGAATGGCACAAACTTACCAACCAAAAAGCGAATTTGTAATTTTTTATGTCGTTTCCTTTAAGCTGTTTTAAATTAAGGCTGCCAAGCTAATACCCGTCCCGATTAAATAAAAAAAAGACTCAACCAGTGAGCGTTCAAGTTGTTAATGGATCAATGTCCATAGGGGTTGTTGATTTAAGCAAGTTGACTTTAACACGGCAAACGCCTGGCCAAGAGAATCGATGGAAGAAGCAGACAGAAGCACGATGACCTGCAGTGTTGGTGGTGGTTGAGTGAGAGGGTGAGTTGATGTGGTGGTGGTTGAGTGAGAGGATGAGTTGATGTGGTGGCGGTTGAGTGAGAGGGTGAGTTGATGTGGTGGTTGTTGAGTGAGAGGTGAGTTGATGTGGTGGTGGTTGAGTGAGAGGGTGAGTTGATGTGGTGGTGGTTGAGTGAGAGGATGAGTTGATGTGGTGGTGGTTGAGTGAGAGGATGAGTTGATGTGGTGGCGGTTGAGTGAGAGGGTGAGTTGATGTGGTGGTTGTTGAGTGAGAGGTGAGTTGATGTGGTGGTGGTTGAGTGAGAGGGTGAGTTGATGTGGTGGTGGTTGAGTGAGAGGATGAGTTGATGTGGTGGTGGTTGAGTGGATGGTCGAGTGAGTGGTTTAGTTGAGTGGTAACCTGCAGTGTTGGTGGTGGTTGAGTGAGAGGGTGAGTTGATGTGGTGGTGGTTGAGTGAGAGGGTGAGTTGATGTGGTGGTGGTTGAGTGAGAGGGTGAGTTGATGTGGTGGTGGTTGAGTGAGAGGGTGAGTTGATGTGGTGGTGGTTGAGTGAGAGGGTGAGTTGATGTGGTGGTGGTTGAGTGAGAGGATGAGTTGATGTGGTGGTGGTTGAGTGAGAGGATGAGTTGATGTGGTGGCGGTTGAGTGAGAGGGTGAGTTGATGTGGTGGTTGTTGAGTGAGAGGTGAGTTGATGTGGTGGTGGTTGAGTGAGAGGGTGAGTTGATGTGGTGGTGGTTGAGTGAGAGGATGAGTTGATGTGGTGGTGGTTGAGTGGATGGTCGAGTGAGTGGTTTAGTTGAGTGGTTTAGTTGAGTGGTGACCTGCAGTGTTGGTGGTGGTTGAGTGAGAGGGTGAGTTTGATGTGGTGATGGTTGAGTGAGAGGATGAGTTGATGTGGTGGTGGTTGAGTGGATGGTCGAGTGAGTGGTTTAGTTGAGTGGTAACCAGCAGTGTTGGTGGTGGTTGAGTGCGAGGGTGAGTTGATGTGGTGGTGGTTGAGTGAGAGGGTGAGTTGATGTGGTGGTTGAGTGAGAGGGTGAGTTGATGTGGTGGTGGTTGAGTGAGAGGGTGAGTTGATGTGGTGGTGGTTGAGTGAGAGGATGAGTTGATGTGGTGGTGGTTGAGTGAGAGGATGAGTTGATGTGGTGGTGGTTGAGTGAGAGGGTGAGTTGATGTGGTGGTGGTTGAGTGAGAGGATGAGTTGATGTGGTGGTGGTTGAGTGGATGGTCGAGTGAGTGGTTTAGTTGAGTGGTTTAGTTGAGTGGTGACCTGCAGTGTTGGTGGTGGTTGAGTGAGAGGGTGAGTTGATGTGGTGGTGGTGGTTGAGTGAGAGGATGAGTTGATGTGGTGGTGGTTGAGTGGATGGTCGAGTGAGTGGTTTAGTTGAGTGGTTTAGTTGAGTGGTGACCTGCAGTGTTGGTGGTGGTTGAGTGAGAGGGTGAGTTGATGTGGTGGCGGTTGAGTGAGTGGGTGAGTTGATGTGGTGGTGGTGGTTGATTGAGTGGGTGAGTTGATGTGGCACCTGGGTCTGTCCCGAGACCTCCTTGTCAGCGAGCCTTCGTCACTTCACGTGGCCACAAAGTGCACCTTGCCTGGCACAGACGCCGTGGTAACGTCACCGTCACTTAGTGCCGAATGGCGGATATTGGTGACCCTATGGTTGAGTGAGTGTGGTGTTGGTGGTTGAGTGAGTGTGGTGTTGGTGGTTGAGTGAGTGGGTGAGTGTGGTGTGGTGGTTGGGTGAGTGTGGTGTGGTGGTTGGGTGAGTGTGGTGGTTTGAGTGTAGTGTGGTGGTTGAGTGAGTGTGGTGTGGTGGTTGAGTGGGTGAGTGTGGTGGTTGGGTGAGTGTGGTGTGGTGAGTGTGGTGGCTTGAGGGAGTGTGGTGGTTGAGTGAGTGTGGTGTGGTGGTTGAGTGAGTGGGTGAGTGTGGTGTGGTGGTTGGGTGAGTGGGTGAGTGTGGTGTGGCGAGTGTGGTGGTTGAGTGAGTGGGTGAGTGTGGTGGTTGAGTGTGGTGTGGCGAGTGTGGTGGTGTGGTAGTTGAGTGAGTGTTGTGTGGTGGTTGAGTGGGTGAGTGTAGTTGTTGAGTGTGGTGCGGTACGAGATGAAACGGCTCAACTCCAGACAACCCGAAGCCCCGTTTAGCGTTTGTAAAGAAACACTAAAAATGACGAATTTTTTTGTTGTTAAATAAAAGTAAACTTGGAAACCCAAACGCCGTCCATTCCACGTGAGTTGGTCGGAGCCCGCGTGACGCTTGGGATGAACCAACTTGCATCAACAGTGGGGGGGAGGCGTGGTTATGCAACGATTAATCGATTATCGATGCTGTACACTAATCGATTGTCGATTCAGCGTACCAAACAATTATCGATTCCGCGTACAAATAGATGTATTTCGACGATTACTCGACAACACTTTGCATTCGTTTATGACTTTATGTACTGCAATCGGATTCATATTAAACGATTGCAAACTATCGATGGTAATCGACTAAAATCAATGAAGTCGGTTATCGATTCGTGGATGTGTTCATTCGTGTGTATGTAAAAGGGTTATACTGGTAGGAACCTCCTGGTACTGGTAGGAACCTCTGGTTACACCAAGCCTATAGGGGATTATTGTGTCCGTCCGTCCGTCGTGCAGGGAGGGGCTGGGTGGGGAAGGTGGGGAATGGCAGGGGGAGAGTGGGGCTGGGTGGGGGGTGGGAGGGGTGGGACTGGGTGGGGAGGGGCTGGTCACCCCGTGGTGCCCTTATAAAACTCAACGTTTAACCTACTCACGCCGGCTTGTGCCCACCCTCACAGTCGGGCATATTTGCGGAATACACCACGCCGCCGTTGACCCTGGCCATTGACCGAGCAACCCAACGTTCCAACCAGCTCCCTCCGCAGGAATGTGCACGTGATATTGGCAGCTACGTTTGCAACAATGTTTGCTCAACAATGTTAAATCATCGATTATTTAAACGAACGGTGCTCCATAATCGTTTTGCCTCTCATTATCTTATCTGTAACGTAGACATTTTGGGTACAATTTGATGAAAGAAAAAAACACGTTTAATAAAGATGAGGAATTCGTAGCGGTTGGCGGTGGTGCTGTAGTCGTGGATTTCCCGCCACGTTTCACATCAGTGGTGAGCGGACAGCTCACAGGGGTCAGTCGCCAAACCAACGTGTCCATTTGTTTTTATTTGGGTTGGAAAAAATAAATCTATATTTCAAGAGCCAGAAACGCGCGTGGTGAATACGAGACGGTGATGGTCCTTGGTGAATTTCTGTCACGAAACAACATTCCTTGAATGAGCTGCAGGTTGCCAACCCGTGCCCATGGTAAACTGGACTTCTATAGAGAACTGGACTTCCATGGTGAACTGGACTTCCATAGAGAACTGGACTTCCATGGTAAACTGGACTTCTATAGAGAACTGGACTTCCATGGTGAACTGGACTTCCATAGAGAACTGGACTTCCATGGTAAACTGGACTTCTATAGAGAACTGGACTTCCATGGTGAACTGGACTTCCATAGAGAACTGGACTTCCATGGTGAACTGGACTTTCATGGTGAACTAGACTTCCATAGAGAACTGGACTTCTATAGAGAACTGGACTTCCATGGTGAACTGGACTTTCATGGTGAACTATACTTCCATAGAGAACTGGACTTCTATAGAGAACTGGACTTCCATGGTGAACTGGATTTCCATGGTGAACTGGACTTGCATAGAGAACTGGACTTCCATGGTGAACTGGACTTCCATAGAGAACTGGACTTCCATGGTGAACTGGACTTTCATGGTGAACTAGACTTTCATAGAGGACTGGTCTTCTATAGAGAACTGGACTTCCATGGTGAACTGGATTTCCATGGTGATCTAGACTTGCATAGAGAACTGGACTTCCATGGTGAACTGGACTTCCATAGAGAACTGGACTTCCATGGTGAACTGGACTTTCATGGTGAACTAGACTTTCATAGAGGACTGGACTTCTATAGAGAACTGGACTTCCATGGTGAACTGGATTTCCATGGTGAACTGGACTTGCATAGAGAACTGGACTTCCATGGTGAACTGGATTTCTATAGAGAACTGGACTTCCATAGAGAACTGTATTTCCATAGAGAACTGGACTTTCATGGTGAACTGGACTTTCATTGTGAACTGGACTTTCATGGTGAACTGGACTTCCATGGTGAACTGGATTTCCATGGTTAACTGGCCCCCATGGTAAACTGGATTTCCATGATGAACTGGACTCCCATGGTGAACAGGTGAAGAAGACCGCTTGTGTTGCGATCGAAACGTCGTGGGTTTTTTTATTTTAATTTTCTATCTACGTGACTTTACCGAAAGAACCAAGACTATGAATTCCTGCAATCACGAAAGTTTTAAGTATCAATTTGGACTCCCATGGTGAACTGGCCTCCCATGGTAAACTGGACTTCCATGGTGAACTGGCCTCCCATGGTAAACTGGACTTCCATGGTCACAGAGGCCGTCAACCAAAATAACAAGAAGAGCCATTTGTTTAGAATTTCAAGAGTCGCGCTGCAGTCCTTAAAGAGTCACCGCAGGTTTTTGCCGACCCCTTGGATAGCTGCTGAACCGGTCTTAGAGGCACCCAACTCCTCCACACATAACCAACACACGCACACACACAGAGCACCAAACATTCGTATGGCGTGATATTTGATGCTATGTTTGATTCGTGATATACTACATACAGTACAAGAATACGTTTATTACATATGTTGTCGATTTTGTATTATCAAACATTGTAACAAATATAATTCCTTACATTCGCCAATAACACCGCATGTAGCCTTAAAATAAAACATTCAGTACAAGGCAACGAAATGTCTCTTCGTCCACATTTAGAAACATTCATTTCGAGTATTTAGATTGCTTTCATAGACAAATGATAGTCACCTCGTTGAGCTATCAAAAATAAGTTCATCGTTCAGTGGGCTTTACCTGATAAGATACAAATTTTATATATTTAATTTATCGTGATTTGTTTACATTTCCTATACTTTGCACTCATATCGTGTGTTTGGATTGTTTGTTGTTGTAACATTCTGCCCCTAATTGGGAAATGTGTGAATAACAGCTTTATAAGCTCATCAGATTCCTCCTCCAGTATAAATAAACCATTCAGATTTTGAGAAGTCATAAATATATATTAAATCATGGGACCTTTTTGCCAGTATCAAAGTATGAAAAATAAGAATATGTTTGACCATTTCTGGCAATAAAAAAGTGTTATAAGATGTTCAAACACCAAATACAGGGACTCCTATACCTAAGAACGTTCGACTTATGAACTGTCAGAGATACGAACAAACCCGGTTCGTATGTCCAAGTTGCGTGTTCGGACCGAGAGTCGTAAGTTCAACCGCCGAGCAACAGATGGCGGCGGTGGCATCTACATCTGCAGAACTTGAAGAACCAGTGGCATCTACATCTGCAGAACGTGAAGAACCAGTGGCATCTACATCTGCAGAACGTGAAGAACCAGTGGCATCTACATCTGCAGAACGTGAAGAACCAGTGGCATCTACATCTGCAGAAGGTGAAGAAGCAGTGGAATCTACATCTGCAGAACGTGAAGAACCAGTGGCATCTACATCTGCAGGTGAAGAAGCAGTGGAATCTACATCTGCAGAACGTGAAGAACCAGTGGCATCTACATCTGCAGAACGTGAAGAACCAGTGGCATCTACATCTGCAGAACGTGAAGAACCAGTGGCATCTACATCTGCAGAACGTGAAGAACCAGTGGCATCTACATCTGCAGACCATGAAGAACCAGTGGCATCTGCATATACAGAACACAAAGAACTAGTGGCATCTACATGTGCAGAACATGAATTAGTGGCATCGACAGGACATGAAGAACCAGTGGCATCTACAGGAGATTATACAACTTTTATAGCCATTCCTCGTGTTTCATGTACACCCCGTACAACGTGTTTGGAATCGACAGCAGTAAAGTTGAACTTGCGAACAAATCGACTTACGAACAGAACCTCTGCAACCTCATTCGTTCGTAAGTTGAGGAGTCTCTGTCGATTTCATTTGCAACGCGAATCGCATTACTATTAATCGACGGCGTATTCGACCAATCGTGAGAGCTCTTCACCCCCACCCCCCCCTGTAGTCACAGCCGCGTGAACCAATCACGGTAGCAGAAAGTTTTTTTTCTGTGGGCGGGGGGAGTGGCTTGCTCGGCCGTAGCCAATCGCGCGAGCTCTTTACCCCCCCACCCCCCTATAGTCACAGCCGCGTGGACCAATCACAGTAGCAGAGAGTTTTTTTCCTGCGAGGGGGGGGGGGAGTGGCTTGCTCGGCCGTAGCCAATCGCGCGAGCTCTTCACCCCCCCCTGTAGTAACAGCCGCGTGAACCAATCACGGAAGCAGAGAGTTTTTTTTCTGCGGGAGGGGGAGTGGCTTGCTCGGCCGTAGCCAATCGCGCGAGCTCTTCACCACCCCCCCCCCGTAGTCACAGCCGCGTGGACCAATCACGGTAGAAAGTTTTGTTTTCCTGCGAAGGGGGAGTGGCTTACTCGGCCGTAGCCAATCGCGTGCCGCGATGCTGGAGCCGGAAGTCGTCACGTGCTGGGCGGAGTAGGAGGAGGGAGTTCGCTAGCTGAGGAGACTTCCCGTAGTGACGGCGGCGGCGTGCAAACTCGCCTCCATCTCTCCCCTCATCCCTTGCCTTGAGATGGACGCGCAGGACGCTGCGGCGGCGGCAGCGGCGGTGGTGGCTGTGGACGACGTGGAGAACTCCGACGACGAGGCGGAGACGAGACACAGAGCGGTTTACGTCTTCTACCGGTACGGCCTAGGTCGGGTCCTCCCGCGTGTGATTGTGCAGTTTGTGTTCATTCGCGATTCTACCTCCACCCCGGGCTATACATATAGCGTATATAAATTATGCATGCCTGTCAACCCCTTAACAGTGTCCCCTTATTACAGACCTATTGAGACCGTGTTGGTCACCGCCGTGCTCCTTATAGATCT
Organism: Lampetra fluviatilis; assembly: GCF_964198595.1. Classification (NCBI taxonomy): domain Eukaryota; kingdom Metazoa; phylum Chordata; class Hyperoartia; order Petromyzontiformes; family Petromyzontidae; genus Lampetra; species Lampetra fluviatilis. The sequence goes on along the minus strand of NC_136278.1, from coordinate 3,030,738 downwards.
CAACGTGCATCCTACAAAGTCGCATCGCCAGGGAGAAACGCAAACAAATAGACGAACAGGCATGAGTATCGTAGTTGTCAACCCAGACGGCTTACCCCGTATTCTTGAAGAGGGAAATTGAGTTTTCAGATCCATACGGCGTACAGCCGTTTCAATACGGGCAAACACAAATTGTCTATTTTTTGTGTGTTCTCCCTTGTAATGGGATCTTTGTAGGATGAATGTTGAGATTTACAGGGCACGGGGTGGCCAATAGGGTCTGAGTTGGTCTGTAATAGGATAAGCACTGATAAGGGGTTGACAGGTTTGCAGTATATTCAAGCCTGTTCCTGTGTTTATCTCCGTCACACTCCACCATTCGTTTTGATACGATAGATCAGGAGAGGTCGGTAGCCAGAATAACAAGATAATTAGACATTTGTTTCGAATTCGGCCAAAAAAACCAACTCAACATTTCGAGATCCGCCAGTGCATTGTGGTGAATACGAGACACGGTGGTGATGCTTTGATTAAATCACGGCCACGAAGCCAGAGCCCTTAAAGAGCCGCCGCATGCCGTAGGTTGCCGACCCCTGTCAGATCGATGATTGTGTGTTTTGTCTTTGTGTGTGCGAAATGCTGATCCGTCAACCTCCGTTTTTGTCGCCTTCGTGCCCACGCCCCTTGCTAAGACGCCTTCATCATCGTTGAGCCGATGTCTTTTAAAATAGTTTTCACCAACAATCATTTTACGTAATTATGCGAGTCTTTTGTTTACGTCTCCCGTCTATTATTTTTTGTTTATATCGCTCATCTTACTCAACACAAACTGTATTGTGTAGTATCGTACAAATTATCTTCCCACCCACACTGTCTCAATGCACTGCCCGTTACTATGCTAGTTACTGCATGATTAAAAGTGGTAACATCCATCCAATTGTTTCCCTTTCTCTCTGGCCATTTGAATCTGTTGCTTAGAGCTCGTCCAAAATCAGCAACTTTCTCACTTAGCTTTTTGCTGTCGACTAAGATAATATTATTGTTTACTCTCCTCCAAGTACATTTGTCCTGTCATTATCATTGCCCTTACCTCGCTTATTATTCGTCTACTTTCCTCAGGATGTGAATTGTGTAGTAGCAACAACAAATCGATATCCAAGTTGTAAAACCATCCGATGGATTCAGAGGATCGGGAGTGAGATCCACTCGTGCCCTCGGGAGAACGCTTGCAGCAGACAAAGAATTCACGATGTGTCTGTTGCACTCTTCATTGTGGTGCGCCAGTCACATTTGAGTTCATAATTTTTTTTCTGTCTTTTCCTTTTGGGGAATAGGGAATTGCACCTCTACCTTGGTCAGTTCGGATAGCCGAGGGGTCGGATACCTGTGGCTCCGGAGCCGGATGCGGCTCTTTATGGACTGCTTTGTGACACTTTATTAAGCACCACCGTATCGTATTCACCACATACTGCATTGCGGCTCTTGAAATGTTGAGTTGGGTTTGTTTTTACCGAATTAAAAAAATAATGGCTGCTCTTTTTGTTTTGGTTAGCCCATTGCTTGTGGGGCAGAGCTTGGTAATGGCTGAATGGTGATGATACCCTCAATGAGGAGGCACTTGTTGTTGTTAACTGTTAACACTGCTCACTGTGGGTGCCGTCTACAGAGACCGTGTCGAGTGGAAGGATCTGAAGCCAGTGCCGCAAGAAGAGGGCCCCAACGCCGTGGTGCAGATTGCTTACTCTGACAAGTGTGGGTTCCGGTTGCATTAACACTCGGCAAATCGCCATCCCTTAGACATGTGGCCTGCAAATGCAGCCCGAGGCTTTTTAAAAACAAATATATTTAACCTTGTGTTCATATATATTTTCCTTTAAATGCTTATCCCTCCATTTTTATTAAACACAGACTTACACAGTATTGTTGCTTTAAGAGCTCGAAATTAATAAAGAGAAAATGGAAGCATTTACAGTTGTGGCAAAAACAGAACGTGGAAAACATCACTGGCTCTTTGCGAGGAAGCTCACCTGGTGCAACGTGTCCCTTGACAGTCCAAGACGTATTCGATTACTTCCGCGCGGTTCTCAAGTGCGATGAGAGGAGCGAGCGTGCCCTGCTGCTCACCGCTGACGCCATCGCGCTCAACTCCGCCAACTACACAGTCTGGTGTGTGCTGCTCAACTCCGGCTCTGTGCTGGCCTTCACTTATAAATTATCATGAGAAAACTCATTTATTCTGATACGGAGAATCCGGGTGGGGGGGTGGGGGTAGAGCGGTGCACATTGGTTAGCCCACCGCATTCTGAACCTGACGATCAGCGTTCTAAATTCCCAACCACTGTTAACATCATTGACGAGTGATATCTGTACCAGATGTGGGTTTCACCAACCTGTGCTTATGATAGTGAAAGTATGGTCAAATAACCCCTATGACAGACATGGTGTCAGATGGCCTCATCCAGCAGTTGGACATTTATCGCAACTCCAAATAGAGACATCGTCACATGGGTGCAGTATTTTCCCATTGAGCCACCCATTCACTTGTGTGTGTGTCTTGTAAATGTAATGTGTGGTGTTATGGTGCATGTTGGCAGGCATTATCGCAGAGTGCTTTTGCGGTCACTTAATAAAGACCTCCGGGAGGAGCTGGCATATGTTCAAGAGATTATTGAGGATCAACCCAAGAACTATCAAGTCTGGTAATGGCAGTGCCTACGCAACACACAACTACCTGTGCTATAAAAGTCAAATGCTTTTAGAATTGCAAACTTATGCTAATTTTTGTGATAACCCATCGTCAGGCATCACCGAAGGCTTTTGGTGGATTGGCTGAAAGATGCCACGGATGAACTGGATTTCACGGCAGAGATTTTGAAACAGGACGCAAAGAACTACCACGCCTGGCAGCACCGACAGTGGGTGATACAGGTATGGTCGCCAAGGCGCAGCAAGCAGCCCTTGCCCCCCCTTGCCCAGTTATATATTTGTTGTTGTTTACCATGCAGCTCTTCCCCTGCTTCTGATTGTATGATTGCCGTCCAATCATACAATCATCATGAACCATGTTCTGCTAGATGAAGGCCTCCCAAAGCCGTCACCATCCGTGACAGCTTAGCGGTGCACCAATTGCGTTAGCTACTGCACACAGCTGATTTAATGGCTCCACCTCCCTCGTGGACGTACTCTTTGGTGTTCCCTCTTAACCATTGCCATCATCCTTTCCAGCAATGTTTCCTGTCCAAGCCAATTACTTTTCTTCAGTCAAGACGATAGCATTTTTTACGTTGCTTTTCATTTTCAAAACTGTTCTAACCTGCTTTTCGTTTGTCTCTGTCCTCACTTTCATCCTGGTTCACCTTCAAATACTCCCTGAGTATTATATCCCTTTTCATTAGTTTAAAACACTTGCGTCGTTTTCAAACCCGTTGGACGTCACTTTTGTCTTGCTAATTTAGCTTTGACCCCACGTCACTTTGCAGTATTTTTATGAAGCGCTGCACTCATTCTCCTTCGGCTCATTTCCATGCAATCAACAGAATCGATACGGTTGTAAATACACTCCTATTTTCTCCGTAGGAGTTCAACCTGTGGGATAAGGAACTCGACTTTGTCGAGCGACTCCTGGACGAGGACCTAAGGAACAACTCGGCCTGGAATGAGCGTCACTTCGTTGTGTCTCGCACCACAGGCTACAGCGACTCGGCCACGCTGGATCGGGAGGTCCAGTGAGTTTTGCACCTTCTACACGTCAAATAACCCTCTCAGCTGTCACTGCGCCCTTAGGTTCTCTGCGCTGGAGAACCTCGTGGATGGAGACGGCCTCGTGGCTGCGTCAGATCAGCCATTAATGTCAAGACTTGGGCATAGGAAGAGAGCTCGCTTGGGCCTTTTGGCAGCAGGGACCTAACATATGCTGCCACTCGACTGGTGCACTGTGCCAGCCAGGAGCTTTCTCCTTGCCTGCCTCCTAGACCTGTAATAAATTACCTCCCCTTTTCCTCACCCATTGCCCTTTAAATGGTCCTGATTCAGGCATCATAATTCGATTCAAGAATTGTTTCCTTTTCAGTTTCATTTTAACTATCTTGTTTAATATATTGTTCTGTGTCATGTACTTTTGTCCACTCCATTAGCGAAAACTGTAATATTGTTTAAGATTAACATGAATAGAAAAATTATGTATTTTCACACACATGATTTGATGCATGCATGTATTAATAGAAGTATAACTGCGACTACTATGGTACGTGCAAGCGGTGGCTTTGCCGAAACTGTATTGGATGATAGTGTAGTGTCTACTTTTAACTGCTTATGAAAATTAAATACCGTAACATTTAGAGCCATCAGCATGACGCATGCAGTGATTCACCCTTCCATGTAAATGAGACATTTGTTTCTCTATGAAGTCACCAAGGTTAATATAATTGTTGTTGTCTAGAATTTGAGGAAGAATAACTTTTGTGGTAAAAAAAATTTTTAACAGGCAATTTTATAGAAATATGGCCACCCCCTTTTAAAATAAAAATGATCGCATTACTCATAAATAAATTAGTACCACTAATGTTTTTTTAGGTTGTACTGACAAGTTCAATAGTTAACCTTGACCCATGGACGAATAACCGTTGAGACACAATTGAGGACTGGGCTATAACATGAATGTATACCGGGCGGTCCTTCATGGATATGTTTTAAAATATTTGTAAAAGAATGTTTTTGTATTAATTCTAATGGACATTTTTTCCACAGTTATACTCTGAACATGATTAAGAAGGCTCCACACAACGAAAGCTCCTGGAACTATTTAAGAGGGTAAGGTGTTGCCTTTTTGACACAACTATCAAACTCATTCGGGAATAAATTATAGGACTGCGTTGCCAGCAAATCACCACATTCAATAGCATTACCTTTAAGGTGATTTTACTGACGTATTTGTACTTTTAACAATGCGTTATTGTATTTAACATAAGCAATAAAAACATCCAGCACGATGACACAAGATAAAAAACACATTGGATTGACAAAGGGGACTGTACATATACAAACAGAACATGTGCTCAAGCTTACTTGCCATTTTAGTTATTCACGTGGTACTGTTTAATCCAGAACCAACTCTGCCACACAGTTCATAGTTCAATTGAAATAGCTGAATGGACAGAGTAGCAGGTTATATATATGTTTCACATGTCCCTGTCATGCATACATATAAACATCCACATATACAGGGTGCTTAAAAAAATATTTACACCGAAAAAGAACGGATAATACACTAACATAATAACAAATGTATGTTAATAGCTGAAAAGGGTCTCAACTTGTTTGCCATCATTGTCAATACATGCCTAGAATCTTCTCCAGGTGGTCTCCAGAGCCCAGAGGCACATTTCTTGTGGTATTATTGCAGATTCTTAGAAGTGTTAAAGTTTTTTAGACGCACTCTTTATATATCATATCCATGCTTGCAGCATCTTGGAGGAGAAGGGGCTGGCTCGGTATCCGAGCCTGCTGGAGCTGATCGAAGAGATTCGGGATGGGCAGGTGTCGGACGACGTGACCGTGTCGCCTTACCTACTCGCCTTCATTGTCGACCTGCACGAGGACCAGCTGGACAGTGGCTGTGGGGACAGAGCAGAGACGCTCGCCACAGCACTGAAGGTAACTCCCTCCTTGCCCCCTTCACACACTTGCAGATCAAGCTCTTGTACTAAAGAGAAACAAAGGTGGCTGGGTGGTATGGGTAGGCTAATACCGTATCGGAGCACGGAGTCTGTACCGTTGAAATCCTTGGTTCTAATCCAGGTAACCAGCTGGTAATAAGCTGGGTCCTCAAATTGATCTTAGCCTGGTTACCAATGACCACAAAAACATTTGGTTTTGCATTGGGCACTTCTGACTCGTTGCAGAGCTTATAAAGGGTGAACTCCCATTTGGATGGAAGTTTCTTCTGATCCAGTGTACAACTGCTCACTTCGAGAGCTCCAAATTGAAATGTATTTGTCTCACGGTGCCAACATTGCAAACTAATAATGCAAGGAGAGTAACACCTAAAAAAAGAAATGACGTCAATCGCATGCCTCGTCATGTCCCCAGCTGTGCGAGCAGCTTGCCACGGAGCTGGACACGATTCGTGGCGAGTACTGGCGGTACGTCGCCAATTCCCTGCAGCAGAGGTTTGGATCCCTGGCCGCGTCAAACAAGGAGCCTTCCGTGCGGCCTGTGCAGGCCACGGCTTGAACGTGACCCCCCTCTGGAATCATCTCCACGCAAGCTTTGAACAAATTGTTAAAACGGCTTTCGCCTGCCTCCCATGACTTAAGTTTTATTCCCTTAAAGGTATTCTGAAAGTTGTGGCCTCTAACTTGGATCTTATTGTAAATGATTCATATTTAAGTCTGCACTTCGCTTGTACCAGCAGATATAGGAGTGGCAGGTGAAATGGATGCAGATTGTGTTTTTTTTGCAAGATCTAAAAATGTCAAACTTAACGAAATTGCTCGATGTATTCAAACAATAAACAATTTTGCACGAGTGGAAGTTACGCAGGGTCACACTTTCAATTTGTTTTTACATTTGGTTACAGAAGTTGATAAAGCGCTCATATGAATGAAAACAATCTAACGCAAACTGCCTCCTTGAGGATCCCAAAAGCTTTTCACCTTATGCCCAAATGCATCATGTGGCTATGAAATGTCACCGTTAATTACACAACGCGAAATTGCTTAGTATAAATATTATTTAGCCTTGAGATAGAAAAACACCACACAAGTAATACTGTACGTAATGATTATTGTTTGGCCCATTTGCCTCAACAATGTACAAGGGGAGAAGGGAAGCCGTGAACTTAACCTCAATTTACAATGCAGCTTCAGTTGAATCTGATAAAACACAGTACATGTGAAAATGCTACACAAACACAACCTTCACACAGCAATATACATATGAACGTGTCATTTTGGACGTTGCAAGTGCTTAGGATGTAACGTAATTCAATAACTGTGCCCCAAATAAGTGGCATGCATGAACATCACTTACTGGTTTATTGTTGCCAGATAACTTTTTTTCCCACATTGCGACATGATCGAGACTAAAATTCCATATCCCTTGTGTACAGAGTATACAATATGCTGCTGGGACAGGTAAAGCCTTTTGAGATTGCTGTTGACATTTTTCATTAATTGCAACACCTATGTTTACATCTGGAAACTGCCTGCCAGAATCACAAGTTTCATATTAATTTCAAATCAAGTGATGCCTGGTTAGTTTCCGCAAACCATGGCTCATTTTCACTTCATTAATAAGCTGACCTGAACTAACGCGCCACAGATGAAAGTGACCAATGAGTTGTGCTGCAAGTAATTTCAAGACCTCTGGGAGCTTTTATTATTGCATTTGTGTCTGTGCCAGATGAACATTAACGCAGCATTAGTGACATTTAGAATACTGTTGTAAAGTGTACAATTTCCGCAGTAACCTGCAAAGACGAGGGGAAAACAATAAGCGACCTGTGTGAAGTTACACTATGTACTTGCCTAAAATCTACGTCAAAATGGGATTTTAAGCACAAATACACTATTTAAAGCACCTAAACACGAATTGCTCCAATAAAAATAATTGCTTTACATTGGCTAGGCTAAGTACCCACAGAACAGAAATAATAATGCCATTACACCATATATCAAAAAGCGTGTTTTAAATAAATCCACATTAGTATGCTGTTTTGAACAAGTTCTTAAACCCAGGGCTTCGAACTTAAAAGCATCATGCTATGGTAATAAAACAAATCTGCTGTAGCAGGTGTATCTTCCTCTTAAGGCCTTGTTAGTGGATCAAGTCCGAAAGTCATCCAATGTGCAAAGGCAAGCCCACACGCACAAATTAACATTTGTAAAAATATCGGAAGGAAAACCATCCTCAGGTAGTCTCTTCAGGTTGAAGCAGCAGAAAGTTAAACGCAGAGTAGCTTTGTAGCTTCAGCGGTGGCGAGGCGAGTGGAGATTTGCATCCTGTGGCATTCGGCGAATTTGCGAAGTCGTCCCCCAAGCAAGCTCAAAACCATGCACAACATAAGGTGGACAGATTTTCCTGTGCAAACGTTCCTCTCTCCATGTGGCGTGTTTGGAGCCATGTACTTTGGCGTCAAAGTGCATTTTTGTAAATGGAACGTGACCCCAAATCTTCATACAGAGCGGGCGATGATAGTATGCATTATGTACAGTGTATTAAAAGCTTCATCGGCCATTAAAAAATACATGCCTCAATAGAATGCAGTGGATTTCAAATGCCTGCTTAGTCCTGTTGTAAAATAACAGATGAATAAAAGCTTAACTTTGGGGGGGGGGGGGCAAGAACTAATTTGTATAACAGGTAAAAACAATAATAATACACATTTTTAAAACCATGACGAAGCTGAACACTCAATTCTGAGGCATAAATGATAAAATGGTAAAGTGACGTTCTTTCCCATCCGCCAAAAGACAGCAGTGATTATGTAATCCACAACGGCAGGTCCTCTTCCTTCCTCCAAGCTTGGTTGAATGTTCTTTCCGGAGGATTCAAAGTGTCTGGGGATCAGTAACTCCTAACGGTTCTTTACCAAACTTGAGTCCCGCGAGAAGGAGGTGCGTCAACGTGCACACCATCGACGTGATATTTTAAAACGTTCCTCTCTCACGTTGCTACCAACGGGCTGTCACATGACGCTCGCCGCATGATGTTTGACGAAGGCGATGGCGGCCAGCTCCTTGCAGAACTCCTCCAGAACAATCACGCCCTCCAGCAGCGTGAGGTGGTCGATCCTGTTCAGTTGCAAGCACGCAGCACAGCAAGGGGGCATCGCCACTTCGTTACATATGGCATCGTTCGGCTACCTGCAGTGGGAAGCAGCCTCCCACCAACAACAACACATTGCAATTGCCAGCTGTGGCCACAAGAACCTAGCAAATGCATATTGTTTATACCTGTCAAATGGAATTCTTCATATGAAATCAGGTGAAAATATTAACCATGTGCAATTACATGCACGGTATGTTCTATTGCACGTTAAACATTGAAAATAGACCTATAAATGTATAAAGCCAAGAGGGTTGAATATCCATAATACAAGTTTTTTGGGTTAGATTTTTTAAATAAAAAAAAACCTGTATTATGAATGGGTTAGATGTAACAAACAAAAAAACCTGTATTATCGATGATATTGGTTGCGAAAGCCTCCTACGTGTTAAACAGAGTTGAATATCTCCAGTTGCAAAGACAATGAAGTAATTATCCTGAACAGTGACACCTGTAAAATATTACGAAATGGAAAATTTGACGAATAGATGGCCTTGTGGAAAGATCACTCACGGAGGTCCCTCGGGCTCGGTGCCAAGCAGCCTCCTCCGCACCAGCATCATCTTCGAGCTGAAGTCTGGGATGCGCTGAATTCTTAGCATCAGATCCCCAACAACCTGCACAAATATGATAATTGTTTTTTTACCCTTCTATCTGGCAACAAAATTGACACCTTTTTTTACAAGGAGTCATGTTTGCATAGACCACAATACCTGCGGTCGTAATGCAAACAAAAAACATAACTGATAATGTGTGCACTGTCCTTGAAGTTGATTGGTCCACACCCGAGACAGCTTTCCTTAGAGCCTAGTCTCGCATGGTGTTGGACCAGATGACGCCAAAAGGCGCACAACTCAAAGAAAATGCACCATCAGAGTATGAGAGCTCGGGGTAAGCATTTACACCATTGGAACCTCATTTGCCAGAAGAAAAAATATGCTAATTGTTTTTTTACCATTTTATCTGGCAACAAAACTAACACCTTTTTTTACGGTCAATATGAAATTCCGCATTGAATATCAAGCCTCCCTTCAAGCGAGCAAGTATAACGCTCCGGTCACTCACGTAGCGAATGTGACCGTGGTGCGGTGCCCTCACCCGAACGATGACGGAGAAGAGGGAGCGGCAGCCGGGAGCCAGGTTGATGTAGGGATCCAGCAGGTACTCGTGCAGGTGGGGGTGTGGGTAGAGAGCCAGCTTTGACAGCACCGACGTCACTTGCAAGTTCACGTCGTACGGCTGCAAGAAGCGAGCGGATGTTGCAGGCATTGCAACGTGCAGGAATGGAATACATGTACATAAGATTGCCATTTGTCCATCTGCAAATTAAAGACTCTTGACAAGAGGAACCAAGGAACTAGGGCATTTATCACAAACTATGTACTACTTGACTCCTGACTTTGGTTTAATATGTTTAAACTACTTTATACGTAACACTCTTTACTGCAGAACAATGTACGTAGCATAAACACTTTCTCATGTATGAATAAGGGTACAAAAATAACCGAAGAATATCGAAATAGCAACTGGCCAAACAATCTAGGCAAAAGTATCCCTAGACTCCTCTTAGGGTTTCCTAGATAACTACGCTTTCAATGCCGAGGTTGCAAGTGCAGGTTTTCAGCTCGTGGGATTACAAACCTGGTCCAGAATGCGAGCCATGCGGTCGAAGAGCACCTTGAAGAACTGGCCTTCGAAAAACGGAGCGTCAAGGTTGCACCGCTCGATAGCCTTGGGTTTAGCTGGCCAGTCCCAGTGCTGGCACGCCACGCAGCATTCGCGGAACTGCAGAGGTGGCGAGAAGGGAATTTGACTGCACACCCGTTTTCCTTCTTTCATTGAACTTCAGTTAAGGTTTAGTCCATGTTCCAGGCGTAAAGGGAGAACAAATGCATGACGACGTTGCGCTGCTCTTTCAAGGCTTACCTGCCTGTGGGCGTCCCGGAGGTAGGTGTCGTAGCCGGAACCCTCGAGCTGGTACGAGGACTTGGCCTCATCAGGGACAAGGCACAGAAAACTGAAAATGACACGAGCCAGCAAGGACACAACTCCACGGGTGAGTTAAACACGTTTTGCTGCAGCACAAACGAGGCACCTTCAGAAATACACTCTTTAGCCTTTCATTGGCACCTCGATAAGATACGAGTTCACATGCAGGTTGCGACGACCCAGCCGCACGTTTGACCTCACCTGTTGACCACCTTGTGCACTTCGGTCTTTCCATCCTTGCCATGGTCGGGCGAGTGGACCGGGGAGTGGGAGAGCCAGTCGGAGCCTGAGAAGCCCTGGCCACCGGACAGCATGTCGGCAAACATTGGGTCCTCCTCAAGGTCCCTGAGCCACACAGGGAAATTGCCCGGCCGTCACAAGCAGAAGAGCCTGCCCCCCCCTCCTTTTCTCAATGCCTCCGCAAACAGATGCCGCTCCTTAAGCTGTTCCACCGTGATGGTGTCGACCTTTCGTGCAACCACCTCATGGAAATTACCAACCAATTGAATAACAAGACGTTGGTATTATTTCATTCGTGAAACATGCATTGAATCGTGTGCGACAGTCTTGACTATATTTGTATTCATATGCCATGTACGCAATAGGTTTTCGTGACCCTTGCTGTCACTAGAGGGTGCTAAATTAATCAAAACAGAAAATAAGACGGTAGGTGAATCAGTACAAGCTTAATATGAACTCTCCAAAAACTGACACATTTACAGCAGTGCATGCACCTCCCAGTAAAATCACTCATAATAAAAATTGTTAAACTTTTCTCCCAAATAAGCTCAAAACTTACACACAAAACCAGTCTGAGACAAGAGGGAATAATGACGCTAAACAGCTGCTTGTCATTTTATCGTAACGAAGGCCTTCCCCCGACTATCTGCCAAGTCGTCTGCACCAGGACGTGTGCATCGGAGGCTCAGGCAGCGGGACGCGGCATGTGGCGAAACAGAGGCCAACTCACACGGCACCGGCGATCTGCCCGTTCTCGGCGATCTCGTGGTCCTCTTGGCTCGGCGGCTTGTACTCCATGTAGTTGCGCTCCTCCAGGTTGCGGAGAGCCAGGTTCTGCAGCACGTGCATCTGCGGTTTCTGCAGCAGCGTCTCAAACAGCTTCAGCGTCCCGATGCTAATCTGAGTTGGGGCGGGAAAACAAACAAAACAGTAACTGATTATGACAATAAAGAACACCACGTGATTTTGTTTTCCTGCTAAACGCTTAATTAACTTTTATTAAAACTTATAACAATTAATATAAATTAGTGCACATTGTGAAATTATGAGCAAAGCTAAGGCATTGCAATGAGACAAGGGTTCTTAAAAAATAGGCCAATGCTGAAGCCACGTGCATAATGGCTTGTCGTTGAGTTACCATTCTGCCTATAAACGGTAGAGTATTCATAACAACAAAACTTTAATCAAATGTTATTAACTAATGATCAACACAGTGGAAGACCAAATCGCCTGGAATGTGCCGAATCTCTGCAGACCTCAGTATCTAAGCAGCAATAATAATAACAAACTCGGTTTTACAAAGTGCATTTAAAAATGGTAATTACAAAGCGCTATACATCAGAGGTAAAAAAAATATATGATATAAAAATAAAACACTTGACACCAGTAAAAACCCCAATCACAATACAATAAAATCAAACTACAAAAGCAACTACCAATGGGACCCAGGGAAGCTGAGATGGGTGACCATGCATAGCAGGTTGTTATAGGCTTTCGGCTGACATGGTAAGCAGTAGAGGAAGTACAGCAAAAATCCATTGTACTGTACTTATATCTCCCAAATTTATACTCCCTGACTTCACCAACCTGAAAATTACCAGCGTGGTGGTCAAATAACCCCCATGATCCATGAGGCCCTCATCCAGAGGTAGGATGACAAAGGACTGCACATGTACAACAAAACACTGCAGCTCTAGAACCACTGCTGTCGTATTAAGATCGTCTGCGGTGGCTGGCAACGATGAGGTGTGTTTGAGAGGGTCACCTCGTCAGAGATGTGGTCGCAGCGTTCGATGAGGCGGTCCCTCAGCGAGTGGCGGCTGGCAGCGCCGGGCACCTCCGACCCGGAGGTGTCGCCCAGCAAGAAGAGGACCAGCTGCTCCAGCAGCGCCGGCGAGCTCACCTGTCGCGCCAGGCGAGCCAGCAGCGTCGTGCTCGTCAGGATCCCCACCTCGGATCTGTTAAGGGAACCGAGCGAGCCACAGCCATCGTGAGAAATGGCACGGTTCAGAATTTACGGTTAATCACGTTTGAGCAGTGTGACAGTTGGCTCGTGAGGTTGCAAGCTGAACAAGTTTCTAAAAGTCATAGTTGTCGACAGAGTGAACACATTTAGGGAATGACGATTGTTATCATTCAAAGAAATAAAAAATATATATACATTATAGAGCTGAAAGTTCACAACTCAAAAATGTAATTTACAAAACTGTGTGCTGCAAGTGAGGTTACCCGAATACAGAATACATCCAACTGTTCAGTGCTGGTGACTCAAGTGTTTTTGGTAGTCGGCACGTTGATGCATATTTACAAGGGCCCCCCCCCTCCCCACGTAAAATTCAGATATAAATATGAAAAGATACCCATGTGGCTTACGTCTGCATCAACTTTTGCTCCAAAACCTCAGTAAAATACTGCTCTCTGATGGTCGTTGCGATGGCTGTAGCAATTATCTGCAGGAGCAAAGGGAATTTGTGTTACAAAACATGACACTGCATGAAAAACAAATGTCAGGTGCAAATAGTGAATGGTAGAAACATGCTCCATGGGATATACGGTCTCAATTTCTTACTGCCAACTTGCCAGTTTTTCTCTATTAACAAGTACCTGATGAGCCTCCTTTATGAGCTGATCACAGTAATCCAGCCAGGACAGGAAGGAGATCAGTGCTCGCTTTCCATGGAAGGCCGTCATGTCTTCCTTATGGCTGTACGTGTCCAGCCTGCACACAAAGGAAGGGCATGCGCATCTTGATACACTGCATGTACAACCGTGCTAATCGGACCTCCAATTGGTTGGCTACGTACGGTGCGAAAGAAGTTCAACATACAAACGTACATTTACAGGCCTGTTGTCAATCAACTGCTGGTTGCGGTCCTTCCCACATCGTGCGAGTCATGGGGACTATTTGCTCACACTTCAACCAAGCTGGCCAGAGCAGGTTAGAGAGCAGGAAGCATAGCTGTTGGAGTCGAGAGATACAGTAAAACAATGGATGTATCTACACTGCCCCTGCCTGATGCCCACCACAGTCTCACATCCTAAAACAATGTGCTGTGCACAAAGCTCACCCATCCAAGCACTATCTAGGCTCACCTCTGTTTAGTTTCCAAGATCTGACGATATTAGGCGCATTCTGGTCGTGGGCTAATACACTACATTGTTGCAGATGTTCCATCTCCGAGCCTAGAAACCACAGCTTCACCTTTATCTTTTGCCTAACAATGCAGGCTCTCCCATTTCAACACCTTCCTGCCCCGTCACAGCCGGTACTAACGTCACTGATTGCACGTGAGACTGGGGGAGGCAAGCAGTGTGCACGAACCCCCAATTGACGGTCTGCAGCGATTCGAGGTCAAGGGGATCGAGAGAGGTCGGCAGGGCGGCGTGCAGCGACACCAGGCGTCCGGCAAGCAGGCGACACAGCGCCGTGTTGTCGGTGAGGCAGCGTGCTGCGGACGCCTCGGGCAGGCTCACGAGAAGCATGAGGCCCTCGCAAGCCTTTACCGCGATGCGCCCGTCCTGTTCAGCCGGCACATCATCATCATCGTCGTCATCAATTAATATACGCGGTGATCCATTTATACATCAGCAGCAGCAATCCAATGCTTGGTCATATGAATACCAATATCCGCTATTTTCCACTAAGTTAGTGATGTCACCACGGTGCCTATGCCAGGCCAGGTGCACTTTGAGTCCATGTGAAGTGTCGAAGGCTCGCTGACAGGAGATCACGGGACAGACCCAGGTGCCATGGGTCGAATGACCGAGATGACTGGCAGATGCACCAGCTGTGCCCCCTCCTGTGCCAACTTGCTGCATTTTAGCTGCCCGGCACTCCGCTCGTTGTTTCTTGGTCATAGGCACACGTGTAAATTGTTCATAAATGCCACAGCAACAATTACGCAGAAAAGTGTAAGCAACTCACGGGACTATTGATGAGATTGAGTAGTGAATGCACCAGGTTGTAATCTTGTCCCGATGGTGCGGGCGACAATGTTCCTGAGGATGCAGTTGCACCCACTGCCACGGCATTCTTCTGAGCATTAGCACAGCCAGGTGAGGAATTTTTCTCCTCAAAAGTCCTTTCATTTTGGCCAGGTTTTGAGTTTCCGCATTGCGTTGTGCTGCCTTCTGAACGAATGCCATCTGGTAGTGTTGTTTTGTTGGACGTAAGAGGGCCTGAATTTGTTGAATTTGGAAGGGGGCTTGTCACGTTTGAAGATTTGTTCTGAAAGTGCACACAAAAAAACAACATCATCATTACAACCAATGCCACTCATGACATTTGACGTTATGTAAAATGTTAAAATGATATAAATATGCAAAAGGTTATGCAAGTTTGTTAGAATTCTAAGCTTAAGGTTAGCCTGCTTCACAGCAATAGCGTGGATGCACGCCCGCACATATTCTTCCCAAATAACCGCGCAATTCCTGAGGTACTTACCATGTATGGGATTCGGAACACAAGCGTATCTGCCTACAGACGTAACATTTTAGAATGGAAAAAAGAGGCAAGGAATTCAGGATTAAAGGAGTGATAAAAGGGAGCATAGCAGAACAGTGGAGATTGAAGGAAAATGTGAAAAAGGCAAATCGGATATCTAGAGCTATCTACTACGGGCAATAAAGAACAAGTTGCAGAAAAGGATAAGTGTTCCTCATACAGAATAAAGATACGGTCCACTGTTGTTGCATTATAAAATCGATAAAGTCTGCACCATACCTCCATAAAGAAGTTAACAAGGTAGGGGTCCTGCTTAAGCTTGGCGCAGACTATGCACAGGAACTGAATCTCTTCATTCTCCGTTGGGGCAGCCAACACTTCTCCACACAGCCGTATCAGTTTCTGTGGGCAAACACAACACATCAATTTTTGGTTAAGCATTAAACACATCGTGCGCTGCCTTGCACACAGTGGCTTATAACTTTAAAAGTAGAGAGCACTTGACTACCCAAAAAGTTATTCTTTACGTATAGGGAGGTGTAAAGGAGAAATGACTGCACTTTGCTCACCAACACTGGGCGGTGGACATTTATGTGTGGCAGGATGGGTTGCTGGATCCTTCCCAACAGCTTTGAGAAGAAGATCAGCACCTGCTGTTTCATCCCAGGTGGGCACTACACGTGAACAAGGGAAAAGAAATGTCAAGACTCGCGAAATCTCACAAACACAATTCAGTTTGGCATTGCTTTGGGACAATATATTTATTCAGAGAATACCTACCCTGACAATTTACTGAGACTACAGTACACACCCTATATAATTTCTCAAATATAAAAAAAGCATCTCCTCATCCCTTAAGCTCTAAATACGAGTCACTCCAT
Source organism: Lampetra fluviatilis (assembly GCF_964198595.1). NCBI lineage: Eukaryota > Metazoa > Chordata > Hyperoartia > Petromyzontiformes > Petromyzontidae > Lampetra > Lampetra fluviatilis. Next base: position 3,014,379 of record NC_136278.1, on the reverse strand, counting down.
TACTTCTGAGCAAAGTAAAATGTACGAGTCAGTAACTTGTTGCGTGGCTGTAAAAGCACACACGAGTATGTATGTATGCATACATGTGAAACCTCTTTTGCACCGTACGTAGCCAAAAGTGCTAATCGGAGGCGCGGGGGAAGGACACCTAAACAGCAGTTCTAAAGAAATGAGTTTTCAATCTAGATTATTTAAAAGTGCATAGCTCCAGTGGCTTTCTGATATCGTAAGGAAGAGCGTTCCAGACGGCCACAGAAGCGCATCTGAAAGTGCGCGATGCGGTGACCGTCTTTGTTCGATGGCTAACCAAAATCCACTGCGAGGATGACCGGAGTCCGCGTGATGGTTTATGCTCCTTGGAATGCTCACCGAAGTAACGTGCTTCATTTGAGGCGAGCACTTTGTGTGTATCACACAATGAGCGCGACCTCGTATAACGTATTTAGTAATTAAAGTGACGGGTGAACACTGACGTCGGCGCGGCTCAAGGTGAAGAGCGTCTCCAGGATCTTGTGCTGCAGCAGGTACTCCATGCAGGGTCCAGTCTCGCCCGTCTCCCGCTCCGTCTCCTCCTCCGCCAGGATGGACACCATTTGCTCCAGGTGCGACGGGATGTTTGTGTCCGTTACGGGGGCCTTGTCATCTGCGGAAAAATGAAAGGGGTCCAACGGAGATGCATTATGCAACGTACATTGTTGTTGGAAGTATGCCTCGTCCTTTAATTTGGAAACAAAACAATTATCCACACTTACAATCGATGTGCATGAGCAATAGTTTACTGTACTTGCTTAGAAATCAAATGAGGCATTTATAAAACAACACAAACAGAACCACATGAATGTCTTGCAAAATAGGTAAAATCCATAATCCTAGACAGCACTACACTTGAGCCGAATGCCCATGACTGAAGGACCCTGACTGTTCCTGATCTTGTTAGAAGCTAAGCACAATTAGGCCTGGTTAATACTGAGGTAGGAGACTGTCTTAAAATGCCTTATGTTGTCAGCTTGGGATGCAATATGGCCAAGAGATGGGATTACAGCAATCGATTCTTGAATTATTTGCGTGGAGCCTTGAGCGTCACCTCCACCTTTGACTTGAATTACTCATGCGCGGTTTTACAACGTAGGTGTTCTGGCACATTCCAAATATTCGTTAATTGAATTGGCCAAACATGCCCATGCGGGAACCTCCCGAGTCAGAAATTACTCCGTGAGGTTTTCCTTGGTAAATATAGCGCATGACTATGTCCATTAAGTACCTGGTAACATTTAAGGCACATGTTATATTTTCACCGATTATGGCAATGCACACCCAAATGCCACGTTGCTTGCCACTTTGGGAGTTACGTCCCAAACTTACTTGCCAAAAAATACGGCTGCACTTTTGGATTTGGCATAGCTTTTGAAACAATAACAAAAAACACAACACTACGAGTGAACGAAGCGACAATCGGTGGTCATGCGCGTGAATATAACAGCTTTACGAGAGCAAATATCCTTACTCGTACACGGAATATTGTACAAGTGTGACGTTATGTTACAAAGGAAATTCAGACAATAAACAGTGAATTCTGACCCGAGGTTTCGATGTAATAGTGCGTAATCGCTTTCCAGTGGTACACGAAGTCCTCTTGACGGGGCATGTTGGGTGCGAGCTAAGCGAGAGAGAAGAGATTAACAAAGATTATTGATGTTAAACATAAACAAAGGGGCCACGGTAACTGCACTTGATTTTAAACGATCCACAGCGAACCGCATACAACGATCACGACGATCTCGCGAAATTCCCGCAAGACACAACTGTAAACTACAACATTCTCGTATCTACAATAGACACATTGCTTCAAATACGATGGAAATATAATATATATATTTAAACAAATAAAAATAAATTGACATCTGACAAAAGCTTACGTGGCTTCAAAGCCCCTTTACTCCCGGTAGCGGCCTACGAGACATCGGCGTCGGCTAGCAGCCACAACCGAGGACGGCGCATCGTCTCCCGGCCGAGCAGACAATCCCACACCGGTGCTAGGCCGAAAAACCCCTCGGGGGTGGCGGTGCTGGTGGCATTCCCGGCGACTATAATTTAACGTCGACGATAAAACAATAACCGCGAATTCGCCGACAAGAGCCGGCGCGCGGGCGAGTGCCCGACGGAACAAAAGGCGACGAGAGGAGACTCACGACTTCCACGGCATGTTGTAAGATGGTGGTGAGCTTGCTGAACATTTTCGCCTTCGCCTCGCGAATGTCTCGCCGAGACTTCAGCTTCTGCTGCACGAACTTCTGTTTGGCGCGGTCCAGCGTGAAAGAGGAGGCTTGGTGGTGGCGAGAGAGAGAGAGAGATGGTGTTGGGGACACGACTTGGTTAGGAATGGGGTGGTGGTGGTGATGAGCGGTGGATGAGAGTCACCAACCCGCGCACGCAGTTGGGAAGCGCCTCTCGACTGCTCCCCTCCCTCTCAGTACGGCGCCCTCTGGGCTCGGTGTCAAAGGGAACCTGGCAGCCACTCCAGGCAGCTTTGACCCGTGGACAAAAACAGATAAAAATGTTTTTTTACGAGACTTTTTCAACAACTTCAGCTTTAATCCGTGGTCAAAAACAGATTTAAACATTTTGCGAGACTTTTTCAACCACTTTAACTTTGATCCGTGGTCAAAAACAGATTGCAATTTTTTTTACCAGACTTTTTCAACCACTTCAGCTTTGCCCGTGGTCAAAAACAGATTAAAAAATCTTTACGAGACTTTTTCAACCACTTCAGCTTTGACCAGTGGGCAAAAACAGATATAAAAAAGATTACGTCCATGTCTTTGCTCAATTTATGTCAAAGGTTGTTATTTTTTAAATCACCGTTTTGTATTTATTTTTTGCTCTCCCTCTGTGTTCAATGTGTTAGAAACCCTCCAACCACTACAGCTTTTACCAGTGGCCAACAAGTTAATTTTTTACTTGAATTTGTTTTTAAATAACGTCCACGTCTTTGCTTAATTAATGTAAAAATGTACTTGGATTACCTTTTTGTGTTTAGTTTGTTTATTTTTGTGCCCTTCCCTCTGGGCTCAATGTGAAAGGGAACCTCCAGCCACTCCAGCTTTGACCAGTGGCCAAAACCAGATAATTTTACTTGATAAAAAAAATCACCCTTTTGTGTTTAGTTTTTTGACCTTCCCTCTGGGTTCAATGTAAAAGGGAACATCCAGCCACTCCAGCCTTGACCAATGGCTAAAAACAGATACTCTTAACGAGATTTTGTTTTTACATAATGCCCAATGAATGTCAATGCTTACTTTTAATCAACTTTTTGTGCTTGTCTTTGGGCTGTACGCCTTTTGGCGTCCTCTGGTCTAACACCGTTTGAGACGAGGCTCAAAAGAAAGCTGTCTCTTTGTTGTTTGCATTCTGACCACAAGCAGTGGTTAATGCAGACATGATTCCTTGTAAAAGGTTTCAGTTTGGTGTTTTAACATCTTAACACCTGTTTTGTTGCCAGAAAAAAATGGGAAAAAACCTATTATCATACCTCCATTGTCTTTTCACCGTCCGAGTGTTTGAGCCATGCCATCGTGGATAATTGGCATAGATTGAAAAGGTTGATCAATTATGATTGTCATAAACAGACATACGGTGAATCCCTATATTTATTAAACTTTTCTGTAAAATATCTTGTTTCTGTGAATAGCCTGGGAGAGATCATGTTTGCTTCCTAGGCTAATTTTTGTATCATCACCATCTTCATGGCAGTTCCTACTCTGTAAATAAGTTGTGTATTTTTACATTTCAAACTAAAGTTTAAAGTGTTGTACATTCGTTCTGATGTATTACATGGAAAGTTGTATTGCAGTTCGGGACTTATGAAAAAGTTACCCTCTGCTTACTTCAGAGTCCAAATATTTCAATGCATTACACTCAACTGTCCCCAAATCAACAAAGATTGATTCACTACAGTTACTGTGCCGTATGAGCAATCATCTAATCCAAAGACATCTTCTTGTTAAACTGCATTTTTTAAAACATCCACTCCACTTTCACCTTGCAGCGCGTGCCATGACTGGTGATCCAGAGCTGCTGGTGTCTGATGGCTATGGTTTGTTGGCCATGGGTGGTGTTTGACCATATTTTACTTATATTCTTAAGTCTTTCGGTAGTCACGTAGACCCAAGAATAAGAATTTCTGTCGTCACGAAAGCTTTAGGTCAACAAATTTTACTTACCATGCTGTTCAGGACAGGTCGGTGAATATGTTGTCTCACCAATTGCTGGAGATCAAAACATGGGTGCATCTGTCCACTCTCGTTACTTATTGTCAACAAAGCAGTGCCCCGTTGCAGAAGCCATGCAAATGTAGACCAAATATTTGTAGATATTAACCAACTTGTAAACGAGGGTAAAACATACTCCACCACAAGAGAGGTAATGAATATCAAGGTCAAATGGGGGCCTTCACCTAGCATAAATATCAAATGCAAACGGACACAATCTATCCACAGGTTTTAGAAAATCTAAAAACAAAGAATATACTTTCTGGCTCAATTTTTATAACCATTAAGCACGCCAATATGCAAAGTGTTACCAATGAAGTTATTCAACACACACATTAGAATGCAACATTTATTTTATCCAAAGTTCAGTACACATTAAGCATATACATTTTTCAAATAAACACAAAACAAATTTACACCATTTCAACAATATAAGCATCTCAACATCACAGCCTTGTCTCTCTTCTAATGGTCCTCTCCAAATGTAAGACTTAAAAAAAAACATGTTCTGTACAAAACCTTAAAACTACAATACATCATACGATATTAGAAATAACCAAAAAAATCGCTGGCTGGCACGTGGGGGCATCACCATCATCCCACAGCGTCGAGCGTGGTTGGTGCGTACTGACGTCATACAACCCAAGCTCGACCCCGGGCTTGTGAATCCGGCGCAAATGCGAGGGCAGTGCTCGTTCAGATGAAACTAAATATACATTCTCCCTTTCTTCCCCTGGCCGATACTCAAAAGGGGCGGAGAAAACACATCGTAAAATATCTGCATGCCAAAATGAACGCGAGCATCTCCAGCTACGTTGTGACAATGATTAATGACTGTGGTAACATTTAAGATAACATTATGGTCTTGTGGTTACATATTTAGAGCACTATGCAGCTTAACAAAGCATTGGGAATACAGCCAGTCAGTGGCTTAAAACATGTATCTATTATAGTTGAACTGTCACAAGTACATTTGTCTGATACCTACCAATGGATCCAGAATTTTATCAAATGTTGATGCTGTTGAAAATATCATGTGGGAAATGTAACTTTGCTAATTTGTAATATTGTAATGTCAATCAGTATGTAATGAACAATACGCATAGAATTATTAATCAAAGATGTTTTTGCGATAAATGGTTGCTCCACAGCTCTGACCATTTACAATTATCTGCGAACAATTTGAACCTACAATGCAGATTTTTCCTCACGGGTTAAAACCTAGTGGGCTAAAATTAACTTTCAAGACCAAGTGGCTCACCGTTGCCAAGGCCGTACACATACGATAGAGGAAACTAAGTGAGAACTTGGCCTTTGTCCTTTTCGTGATGGCCTGGTGATGAACATCCACCAGCTGGGGGTAAAACAGTGACGAGCATCCTTCCCTACTTCTTCATCTTCATGTCAGCCTCAATGGCAGACCGACGCCCCCTCGTGCCCACATCCTGGACAGAGAGTCATTGGCAAAGGTCAAGTATTACCTTTGCAAACACCACTTGTGCGGTGTAACACTCTCGCTTTTAAAAGTGCCGTACAAAACAACAAGCATAATATCACACTCATACAAAATATACTTAAGCACAACACACAATCACTCTCAAATTGTTCTCGGCAAGGTAAGGTAATTTACCCTTTTTACCCGGTAAAAGGGTAAAGGTGTCGACATGCCAAGGGGTAAGGTAAAGGGTAGGATAAAGGTAGCGCGGAAGAATTACCCGGTAGGGTAAATGTAGCGCGAAGTATTACCCGGTAAATACCTTGTTTACCGCTCGCTAAAAGCTCCGTGGCGCAGTCCGTGGCCTCCATTTAAAATTGAAATCATTGAGAGTATTCTATATGAATAAAGCGCTCTACCTACAATTTACCTGTTATAAACCTTTTTTCATGTATAGTACCCCAGTAATTACCCTGTAATTGGGTAATTTGTAAAAGGTAGGGTAAAGGTAGGCTCGTTGCTTTTGACCTTTTACCTTACCTTGCTAAAGGGTAAAAGGTAAGGGTAGAGTGATTGTATTGTGGTAAGGTAAAAGGTAGGGTGGTAAAGGTAGGCTCGTTGTTTTTACCTTTTACCTTACCTTGCCGAGGCCTACTCTCAAATACAGTATATATCGAAACAATAAGCCGCCTTTCTCCATTAAATGGTGGTGACGCTATCACTATGCTTGCGCCAGGCTAGATGCACTTAGGGGCCACATGAAGTCTGAAAGGCTCACTGGCAGGTCATGGGACAGACCCGTTATGGGTTAACAGATTGAGATGACCAAAGATGCACCACCTGTGCTTCCCAGTGTGCTAACTTCCTGTGCCTTTGCCACCCGGTGCTCTGCTCGTTGCTGTGAGTGTTGCTCCTCTGCCCTCCATTGTTGTTGGAAGGCAATTGCCTCCAACTACCCAATTGCACCCTTCATGAGCCTCCTCCAGAGGTTTATTATCTGTCAGTCCAATCAGCTCCACATTCTTTTGTAACAAATCAGGCCATCTCTTCTCTAGCCTGAGCCATGCCTGTTTAGCCCGCTCAATCTGGCCAAACAGAAGCTGCGTGGGCAGCCAATAGCTGAGCATGTGGGCTTCATGACCCAGCCAATGAAGCCTTGCCTGCCAGAGCTCATTAATGGGACTGTGGCTAAATCTTTCCAAGATCTGGAAGCTCCTCACACAAATGAAGTCTGGTTGAACCGAAAAGGGATCATAGGTAGGTCAGCCACAATATTTCAAACCAATACAGATGTTCCTTTAAAGGGGTCCATGTTTCGTAACCAGTGGCCAAAAATACTTGGAGCTTTGTATGCAGAAATAGGCCAGGTAGCTGCCACACAGCGTTGAAAGAAAAATGTCACTCGACTAGAGCTGGTCATATAAACACACAGTCCAGGTATAGAAATGCCTCCATTCTCTTCACATGGAGAGTTGAAGGGGAAAAGTATTTTAGGCCATCAAATACCCAGGTAAGTATTGTGTTTTAGTGGGGCTGATGATGAAAGCCCATAAGGATGCACACATTGCATGCTCACACACACAGTGACTAACAGATTAGCGTGAACACAGGTGCATACTTACAAATAAGGACAGTAGGAATGCAGGAGAGCCCATACTGAGGATGTCCTGTGACGAAAAAAACGACAATATTTTATAGGACATCCAGCAAAGTTGGTATAATGTTAGGTAAAAAAACATGAATTAAAATCTTTGCTCCAGCAGCTTGTGCCTCAAGCATTTCAGAATATATTGCTGCAACGCCAAGGAGAAGGGAATGAGAGAATTATTGGAATCATTCAAGACTTGACAAAGCATTTTTTTCTGGCTTTCGGTTATGTTAAGGCATAGACGGCGAGTTACATTTAATTTGCAACTCCATGATGCGTAGCTTAATTGCAAAGCAAAAAAACCAAGAGAATTAAGAAATTGAAGCGGAAAATCGAAGCACAAAAAATGCATTGTATTTGATCGTGCATAATTACAAACATGTGGTTGCGTCAGACTGCCACCCCTGCTACTGCTCATGGAGAAAGCCGACGCTCGCGAGACGGCAAACCTGTGAGACAGTGTCTGCGTATGCACCTGTGTGCGACACACACAACCCACGCTTAGCGCATCGATATCCAGGCACGCGCACAAGCTGTCGATCTCGCACAAGCTCACAACACACACACACTCCACGCCTGTCCGTCCCCCCAGCACCAGCCATGGGTCCATCCGCTCACCCAGCTGCCCTTATATTTTACAACCCAGACTTCCAGGGCACACATGCATTTGGCTGCAAAGGAGCATTTCATGAAAGCAACATAAAAAGTGGTGGTGAAAACAAAGGCGCAATTGAGTGTTTGTCGCTACGAATTTTGAAACGTTCAAAAGAAAATATGCTGCTGTCTGAGGAAAAACATGTTTGGCAACAGGATTATTTTTCATTCAAGGATTCGTCAGATGTTTGCGATCACACTCATGCATACCTTCTCCAGGGATTCTTGCTTCTTGGCTGGGTCTCGACCCCGCAGAACCTTAGCGCCCACACTCGATTCTGACGTCTGCATAATCAGCTGGGTCGCCAGAAATTGCTGCTCGAAAAAAAGTGAGAATGGATATTTAGCAGTTTTTATAACAAACCTAATGCTGCAACAAAAGATGGACTTAAAAGAGACCATCAATCCATAAAAATACAAACATCCCATTTATAAACAATGCGTTGAACTCAAAGTGAGAATGGATATTTAGCAGTTTTTATAACAATCCTAATGCTGCAACAAAAGATTGACTTAACGAGACCATCAATCCATAAAAATACAAACATCCCATTTATAAACAATGCCTTGAACTCAATATATTGGCAAATTTTGTGTGATCTTAACACATTGTTTCCTCCAGCTGTACGCGAACCGACCGCACGCAGCAGACGAGCCGGGCACGCGTCACTACCTGCACATGCTCCATGACATCGCGCTGCATCTCCACGGCCATGTGAAACACGTCGTGGTCCGAGCTGTTGTACATTATGGCGTTCTGGAACATGAGCATGACGTCACGCTGGAACTCGGCCGTGGTGCGGATTGCGCCATTTTCAATGTTCTTCTTGATGGTCGACAGGTCCATAGGCCTGGGGGGTGCAGTCCACCAGGTGAAAATCATTTAGAACATTGCACGGACGAGTATGTATTCAAATGCGAGCAAAACTCATGTTGGAATAAGCATTTGAAGACATTTGTAAACAGAAAATGCGTTTGATGGCGTTGTGAGAAATGTGATGCGAGATGATATGTGATGCTAATTCAGCAGCAATTTTATTCAGGTACAATCTGCTTTTCAAAACATGTGTAAGCGCACCTGTGGACGATGGAGTGATATCCAGGGGCAATGTCGTTGGTCACCGGTTGTAAGAAAACGTTGGCATACCTGAAAAAAATGACACATTGAGAGTCAAAATAAAAATCGTCGATGCATCATTTTGTAGGTGCAAGATATGTAAAGATATTCATAGGACACAGCCCACAACTATATTGGAAAATGAGCACATGCTTAGAAAGTTGATTTAACAGAATTGTTTTGATAAGCACACTTACTTGTGGTTGGCCGCTGCCCGCCAAACCAGCATGATGGACTTTTTCCAAATTTTCTGAGCTTGGAGTGCTTCTGGATCTTCACTGCCAATGGAGCTAAACAAAATAACAAGCACGTCACGATGCGTCAGCAGAAAGAAACGAAGACCATGTCATCTAAACATTTTGATATTCTCCCAGAAAGGACCAAGGCTTTGTACAAGGCAAATGTGTTTTTTTTCCATAAAGATGAATATACAGTAAAACCTTGGATTGCGAGCATAATTCGTTCCGGAAACGTGCTTGTAATCCAAAGCACTCGTATATCAAAGCACTCGTATATCAGTTGTGATCACGTGACGCTCGGCAGACAAAGCGTATACGTACTACTCGTATTGCAAGACCTCGCCCGTTAATCAAATTAATATTCATTTAAAAAATGTGCTCGTCTTGCAAAACACTCGCAGACCAAGTTACTCGCAATCCAAGGTTTTACTGTACATCCTCCTGTTATAAAATAGTAACATTAAACAAGCTGTATTCTTTAAGGTCTGAATGTGTCCATTAAAAAAACAATAACAAATAGCAACAAAAGAATGACGTGAATTGGATAATTTACAGCCCTCTTTGTTCATCCACTGCAGGATAAAGGCCTCCCCCATATCATGGGAGTTGTTTGGCCATACATTATTGAGCTGATCATTGCCGGTCGGTTAAGGTGATTTACAACATTACCACCAATAAAATCTGCTGTAGAATCGTCCATGCAGCCCAAAACACTGATTTACTAAGTTAAATATGTAAACCGTACTTAGCATGGCATGAATTACATGATGATAGTGGCTCCCAAGAGCAGTCAGGAGTTCGTTGCCAGGCTCAGAAGCGACGTGGTTGTGGAGGCACTCCAGATGTTGGCATCAAGGCCCTGGGCTGGAACCCGAAAGAGGTTAAGCTGAATTTTAGAGATTTCTGCATCGAAACAAGCTCCTGACCACTCCTAGAAACTACGTTCATCAAATTAGTTCAATATCTCTGTGCTGAAAGTGCGTATATTTTAACAGTGGGAATGTAATAATTGAAATGTCACCCACAGGTGGCTGAGTGACTAGAAAGAGGACGAAACATTGAGCTCACAAAAATGAAATTCTGCGTTCAAATCCAGGAAGCCACCTGTCATTAAAACCAGGTTCTTAAATATAGAAAGTTGATGCTCTCAGCCAGGGCAGAGATGACTGCACACAAAAACACTAACACAATAAATGTGGTTCTGCACTTGATTTGGGTAAAGTATCCCCCAAAATATAGTTTCTCATGCAACCAACATTTCCATCAGTGCCAAAGCAGGAGGAGAAGTGTGCCTCCTACTGTGTGTATCAGAGGTGACCTGAATGGATTTCACAGGTAGCTCTATGGTATCCGCTTCCAAGGACCGTTCTCTAACACGAAGGTTCACGCTGCTCTGAGTGACATCTGAACGGATGCTACATTTCATGACACCATACCGATAGCACAAATGGCATAAACTTACGGGGAAAAATATCTAAAACATTAACAATGTTACAGTGGTGTGGAGCTGTGTTGATGGTGGGAGTGAGCGAGACGTACAACTGCGAGGAGGCAGGGCTGTTGGGCACCGAGTCGGTGAGGCTGGTGGAGGGCATGTGCAGCGTGTTGTGCATGCTGGACCCGTCCTCGCTCTCACTGGCTCCGTGCTCCATTACCTCCAGAATGTCCGTCTCGCTACGCTCCTCCTCGATGCTACCGGCCTCGCTGCCCACCTCCTGTGCGCAGGTGGTAGCCCCAAATGTCATTATTCATCATCAATATCAATTCATCATCATCATCACTTTGCTTGGACAGCCGGGGTCCTTTACGTTTATCCGTGAGGACCTCTGCGTAGGCCCTCGTTCCCAAGTCTCAATAACAGCAACAGGGGAGGAGTCAAGGCCAATTTGATGTATCCAGGATGACGGCGGTGGCGGTGGCGAGGTCTTGACCGGGTCGGTGAGGGACGTATCCCTAATCTGATGTAAATGGTGCGCTTCGGGGCTTTAGAAGCAGAAGATCGTTGCAATTATAAAAATACGGGGTGGACTCCACGTCACAGCAAGAGTAGCATTATTCACGCACACCCAATGTAGTAAAGCGATGTGTGTGTGGCTTGTCAACTTTGTTCACCTTTTGCTGCAGTTTCACAATTTTCTTGACCATGCTTCTTTTATCTGTAAAAGAATACAGAGAATTAAAAGCTGATGTTCTATTTTCCCACGTAAAAGTATTAAGCACTTATCTACATGATTTGATACTGTCAAGAATCACTGCAAAAGTGCATTGTGTTATTTAAACAGAAGCATCTCCTGGTGGGATTAAACAAGCCTGGATTCAACTAAATAAACTGAGAAACAACCAAAACCAAAAAAACAGAATGATAAAAATATATTTCATTTAAAGTAGGATAAATCAATTCCCTGTAAGTCAATGGGCGTTATATTGATATTATAACGCAAAAAGTCATTATCCTTGAAATTTGCTTAATGAAAAAAATGCTAGTGACCAATAGGTTTCCAAGCTCTTTTGACTTTTCAAATATCAAGAAATGTATTAACTATATAACACGTAGCCTTTAGTGACCAATATAATGATTCGGCAATGATTTGTGGGTCAGATCGTGCAAGTTAACTGACGTCACCTGACGTTTTGGGCTTGTGCTCAGAAACTGGGTTTTAAAATGCATATTTATACTTTGCATGATTAAAAAGCTGTGGAGCAATTTAATGCATGTATTGTTTGGGTTGAGAATTAATATCCAGATTTCCATTGATGCATTTTTCCAGCTCTAAGCTACAGTGATAACAGATTGCAAATGTACGGATCAAAGTTGTGGAGTATATCACCACGTGGTAAAGGATGGTAGCTCACTTGGGCGGCCTGGCTTCCTGCGTATGCCCAGCGGAGTGTCTTCGCTTGGTACCTTGGAGCTGGTGCTGCTCGCTGGAGAGGCTGGATCAGAAGGCACTGCCTGTGCCAACACAACAAGACGTACGATCATAAAGTTTACGCATAACCAGGTTATTACACTTATAGGAAGTTTTAAGCCGCTTTGTTTTAGCTCGCTAAACCTTAAGCCACACAGAGTTAGGGAAACGCAGGCTGGAAAAGCATCGTTCACTTGGTAAAGGTAGTCTTAGACCAAGCTTTCTCCGATAGCCGAGGAAAGCAATTAGCGGTTGGCACAAATGTGTCAGCAAACTTTGTTTTTGCATAACAAAAATGTAATCCATATCAAAAGACAATTATAAAAAATAGATTTCAGGGCTCAAATAAGTGGTCTGCTAAATCTTTAAAAAAGTCTTGTTTAAAAATACTTTAATAATACTTTAATAGCCCTTTGTCAATCCTATGCTGGATGAAGGCCCCTTTTATATATTTCAAAACCATGGGAGTTGTTTGACCGAACGTCACCACCCTGGTCAGTGTGAGTTAGTATAAGGTGGGGCCCCAGAGCCAGTTCAGACATGTGAGCCATGAGATTCAATACAACTCACCGGCGGTTTCATCACACAGTGCTACCAATTTCCTTTAGTCGGTATAATCTTTCGTCCAATGGATATGTTCTCATGAAATAAAATTACGATCACTTAATCTGTACTTATGCAGCGACATTGGGCGGCAGTCCTGGATTCTTGCCTGCTCTTGCTTGCTCCCCTCCGGTTCTGGCTCGTCCTTTTTCACAGTCACCTCGTCGTCCTCCTCTTCTTCGGGAACAATGTCTGGAATCTGGTGCGTCTCCACCTCCTCTGAAGCCTCAGTCGTGCCCTCACGCTTGTTTTCTACATCGACAAGGGGCTCAGTCTGTGCCGTCGCCTCCAGGTTAGGCTGCTCATTTTTCTTCTGTTCAACATCCTCAACCACGCCCTCCGTAGCTGGGTCTGCAGCTTGGATCTCCGTTTCATCTTTGGGTTGAGTTACAGGCGAGGTCGGCTGTGGGGACGTGTGTGCCTGGACTTTGGGTGATGCCAATTGCTCAGCCGGGGGATCAGCTGCTTCACACTTGACCTGGGGAACCGGTTCCACGGGTGGAGATAGTTTTGCCGCTTCGACTGCTATTTCTTCATTTACCTCGGGAGGCGGCTGTAAAAAAAAAGCATAATTTAGTTGTCTTCAAAACTATCACTAGGTTCCAAGACTCTGAGCAGGATCCTGCACTAAAGGTTTGGCTAACTTCATTTTAAGGCGAAATCCTGCATGTAGCAGGAACCCAGAGTGCCCTTTAAAAAAAACCCATACGTATGCAGAGATAACAAAAACCTACACCGTCATCTCCTGGTCACCTGTGCGTTGCAACAAAATTTTACTGTCTGTGGTTAAAATACAGTCAGGATTTTTTTTATGCCAAAACAAACTCAAGAACACGAGCAAACACTTGTGGATACAAAAAAAAAGTGAAACAGGTACCATAAAGGGCTGCACCAGACTTGGCTTGAGCTCTTCTTGGCTGGGTGTGGGCAAGGGTGTGGGTGAAGTATCACGTGCAGGTGTGGGCATGGGTGTGGGCATGGGTGTGGACATCAGGGTGGAAATGGGTGTGGCCATTGGGGTGGGCATAGGTGTGGCCATTGGGGTGGGCATCGGGGTGGGCATGGGTGTGACCATTGGTGTCGGCATGGAGGTGGCCACGGGGATGACTATGGGGGTGGCCACGGGGGTGGGCACGGGAGTGGGCACAGGAGTTGGCACAGGAGTGGCCACAGGAGTGGGCACAGGAGTGGGCACAGGAGTGGGCACAGGAGTGGGTATGGGCAATGGTGTAGATATCGCTATGGGAGCCGGTATGGGAGTAGATATGGGAGTGGATATGGGAGTGGATATGGGAGTGGATATGGGAGTGGATATGGGAGTGGGCATGGGAGTGGGCATGGGAGTGGGCATGGGTGCAGGCGTTTCAGGTGGAGTAGAAAATATCTCCTCTGCCATTCCTTCTTCCTCCTGAGCAATCTGAATCTGCAACAAAAAAAAAGCAACATTCACAACTGCTATTACAAATGTATATGTTGCAACTGTATACGTTATACAAATGTAAGTTACGTAAAATATTTAATACAAAGCTGATTTTTCACAAAAGTGTTTGTTCTGCACACACTCGTCTGCTCATGGTGTATAATGTAAAAATTTTGTGTACAAAGTCCATGGCAATGCAATTTTAATGATGCCAGCTGCATCAGAGACGTACTTCCGGATGAGATGGGGGGCTCTGCTCCTCTAACAATGCCTTCTCCTCCTCACTTCCAAGGGGAATATCAATGTCCTGCTCCCCATCCTCCATCTCGCCGAGCACATCCCCATCCCCATCGCCCATCGCCGCCTCCTCCACTTGAGGCACGAGTGCCTGCTGCAGAGACTCCACCACCACCTCCTCCTCCACTTGCGGCTGTTCGGTCAAAACCTCCGCTAGTGGCTGAACTTCGACCCTCGCTGCCTCTGGCACCACCTGCTCAAACGCACAAGACATTGGCAGCTCTTGCACTTGGCCAACAATATAATCCATGCCAAGATGGATTCATGAAGAGCCTTTTATAGGTAAGAAGACAATCTCAATGTGATTAGATATGACACTGACCTCAGCCTTGGGAAGCGCAGGGGGAGCGAGTTCGCTTTTTGGCTGTGGAATAATCTCCTCTGCCAATGTCACTGCTGGCTCGGATGCTGCTGCTGTGGCGTCCGTCGTCAAAGCGGCCGCATTAACTTCTTGGGGCGCCATTTCGGCGGCAGGAGCCTCCACCGCCGGAGGAGCCGTGACAACGGCAACGTGCGCATTGCTCTCGCAGGGAAGCAACAGCCTTTGTCCCACGACGGTGACGCTCATTTGTACGTCGCTTTGATTTGCCAACACTGAAATACACGGCGAAGAATGAGGAACAATTGTAAAAGGGAAACCCGAAAAATTAAGATAATTCAAAGATAACGTGAATTCAATAACCATGAAAAAATAACTCGGCCATGAAAACAAAATAAACTGCCATTGTAAAAAAATCACAATTTACAAATGTGCAAAAAACATACATTAGAAATGTAATATTTTACTTTTGCCCGCTTCCTCCTGAGCTTGTTTCAGCACCGGAATGGGCTCAGGAATCTCCGAGATCCTGAGTGCAACCGCAGGCGCTTCCATTGGCGGTGTCTGGAAAACGGCGATTGCTGCAGGAATTGGCACTGCAGACAGCCCAGATTCCAGCAGTTTGGACAGAGTTGGTGCCACTGGATTATGAAAGGAAAAAGACCAAAAAGTGTAACCGACCAATAATAATCTTTACTTTATCAAGCGCCTTTCATATCAAACTATCTCAAAGCGCTTCATGTAAAATTTATTAGAAATGCTCAAGTATCTCTAAAATATAATCGAAATGGAGTAAAAACCAATAACTACACTTGTGATATAGATAGAATGCAAACTACGATAAAATCCAATAATTACACTCAAAGTATAGGTAAAACCCTTGCTAAGGGATTGCTAAACAGCTCCCATATGTTATACTATTTCCCAGTATCCTAATAAGATGCTAACCGACCCTCCCAACCTTTTGCACAACAATGAAATAAATAACCGAGAAGTAAACTTCATTTGTTTTAATGTCAACATGTAAGTGTGTGGTGACCAGCTGGAACCAAATAGTGCAGAAGAATAAAACATCTACAGGCGTTGCAAGGTAAGAGCTCCAACTGACGGCAGAGACGAAGAAGCAGAAGAATTTGTGCAATGTGTCAGTGACAAAATACGAAGTGTGTGGTGCACTGTTGTGTTCACCTGCAGATGGAGGGCCAGGTGTTATGGTAAGGATAGGGGATGGGGTGATAGGCATTTCATGCAGAGGAACAGGATCAGCTTCAATGCCTGTTTCTGCGAACGTGCCCTCACCACACTTCTCCTAGACATGGCAACAAAGACAAATACGTGTGGTGTTTAACTAAAAGAATTGTTCAATTTCTGTCGTGAGCATATATTCAGATGAGCATTGCTCACCAGAGATTGGAAGTGCCAACACCAGAAGTAGACATTTTTGTATCCCTCATGCTGATGTTTATGAACACACCAGGAACTAATTTCAGGCCGAGACAGCTAAGTGGAGACCAAGGATGCATGCAGATACCACTTGCCACTGGTGATCAAGTTTGTAACACAGTGTGCAATGTGCCAAGTTGGCATAGTAGGGGGCACAGATGGTGCATCAGCCAGTCATCTCAGTCAGTCAACCCACGGCACTTGGGTCCGTCCCGTGAACTGCTAGCAGGCGTTCGACACTTCACGTGGCCTTTATGTGCACATAGCCTGGCACAAGCGCCGTGGTGACGTCACCACCACTTAGTGTCGAATGGCGGTTGTTCTTGTTGTTAATGTGCCACCATCTCCCACGATATATGCCAAAAGCTTGATTTAGCTTAATCAAGTGTTACAAAAGTGTTATACCATTTCCCACATTTTCGTAATAGCTATGAGGTTAAACAGAACATATAAAAATATAAGAAACTACAGTATCAGTAGTATACAAAGAAAACTCATAATGTTCATCAATAAAACTCCCTTATAATATAAGAGCATATCATGGGCAAGGGTCAGTGCCTGAAATGGCAACATATTTTCCATTTTTCCAGTATGCACGGCAGTGTTAATGCCAAACAAGGTGGGTTTTACGAATAAGGTTTTTCCCCTTTTTTCTGGCAACAAAACCGACACCTTTTGCAACACCATATGAGACTAGGCCCTTTTGGCGTCATCTGGTCGAACACCATATGAGACTAGGCTCTAAAGAAAGCTGTCTCTGGTGTGGACCAATCAGTTTCAAGGACAATGCATAAATTATCAGAGTATTGTTTTTTGTTTGCATTTGACTGAAAGTATTGTGGTTAATGTAAACATGATTCCTTGCAAAAGGTGTCAGTTTTGTTGCCAGAAAAAAGGGAAAAAACCCTATTAGTATATTTTGGTACTGGCAAAGGAGGTCCCATGAAGGTGGGGTTTTTTTTTGGTAATGAGGTGACGGTGTAACCTTACCGAGGTTACGGTGCCGAAGGATGGAATCCCGTTTTTACGCAGAAGCTCAGTCAGCGGCGACTGTGGGGGGCTCGGTTTCTGTACATCTATGGTTGCTGCTTTCTTTGCTAGTGAATCGTCAACCCCAGGCGCCGCAGTGGGAGTCGAAGTCACAGGAGATGAAACTGCTGGTGTCGTCACCGCAATGCCACCCAAAGGAGGCTGAATGAGAACAAAGAAACGCTGTTAGATTCTTGTTTCAAATCATCATCAGCCATGCTCAGTCCACTGCAGGATGAAAGCTTCTTCAAGATGTCACTATCTCTCACGGTTCTGCAATATAACAATCCACTCAGCACTTGCTGCACGGGAGCTGATATCATAGCTCCATCTTCATGGTGGAAGTCCTCTCAGGCGCGTTGCCTACTTCCGGCTTCCGTCCGTCTCAACCACTGGCCATCATCCCCTTCTTGCGACGTATTCTTCCCAAGACCACTTACTTTTCTAAACAGTTGTTTTCAAAACTACTTGTGAAGTCAGCATTTTCAAATACAAGTTTATTGTTAATGACAATAAATATTTCCAAGCTTTATTCAAGTACCTCCTTGGTACATGCAGTTATCATTTTCGAAAGCGAAACCATTTTGGGAAAATGTGCGTGTATTTTAGATATCTTTTCACGGCTATAATATGTTCGATCTCATTACACTTACCACATTTCGGAAGGTGGCACTACCTTAAAACTGTTCAAGCATTAATTTACGATGTGATACCACAAGAACAAGAGTTAAGTAGCTGATCAACTCAAACCGAACGTATTTTACAGTTCCAATAAAGAATGTTCTTACTTGTGCCATAACCACGTCACTTCCGGAAGCCACGTCAGAGCTTGGAGAGTCCAGGCCAGTAGTTGTGGGATCTGCTGACAAGGTACGAATGCTAGCCAATGGTCTCTTGGGGGCATTTTTGATTGCCATGCGAGCTGTGAATAGCAGACACCAGAATGCATTGTTGTATTAAATGGGTACAAAACCTTCACACAAAAAGTAAACGTTTAAAAAGCTTTTGCTAATGTGAAAATCAGTTTTTCACTCATTACCTTGATATGCTTCTTCTACAGCTTTCCTTTTCGCTTCCGCCTCTTCTTCATCTTGTTTCTTTCGACTGCAAATACAATACGATTATTGTCACGAAACTAAACTGAGGCAGAGTGTATTCATATTAAAGACATGATAAGTAAAAACTCACGCGACAATGTCGTTCCAGATTTCATGCAGATTATGGTCCAACTGCCCGTTCTGAACCAGTTCCAATTCATGTTTTAATTTTCTGTTGGAGTAAAAAGAAAATCAGTCCACCACACACCATGCTAACAAAAATAATAATCTGTGTGTAATGGTGGTGGTAGAGGTTGGAGTGTCTGAAAGCAGTACACACTTGTATCGTTCTTGTATGTCGCGAATGCTTTTTGTTAGCTCTTCAATTCGTTCAACGGTAAGCTTCTTAACGATCACATCTTCAATGGTTTCCACCACTTCTCCACGCTCACCCCTCTTGCGCCTGCCATTCAACAGTTCAATGTTTTCAGTCAATATCAAAACTGGCAAAAAAATTATTCTATGTCTGTCTTGAACACAATTCATGTAAATATCACCGATGATTGACCAATACACACGCATTTTGGTGACACAAGTTGGCTCCAATCAGGTAACCCCGGATGCCGTGGAATGCCTTACATAAGTACAATTGTAGCTCATTTCTTTTTTTTAAACGCCATACAAAAGATGCAGAATGTAAACATTTAAATTACAATGTAAACACGTGGCAACTATTTTCAAGGTGGGAAAAATAGTCTTACTTAGGTGTCTCTGTAGTTTCCAGTAGTTCAGAATACTGAGATGCACAGTGCTGCGGAAAGGAAATAAAATGTTTAAAGACTTCGAAGTGTAAAAAAGAACAAAGGGAATGCAAATTCTCAAATAACAAATTTACATATAAACAAATAAAGGTGGATTATAACTAACTCAGAGGTCGCAATCGGGTACCCGATACCCGTACCCTACCCGACCCTGGTGCGGCCGGGTATGGGTACGGGTAGGCCGTGAGTCACTGGTGAGTAACCGTTTGCCACTCATTTCCCAATGTCTTGTCTCTTCTCACAATTCAAGTTCCTAGAAACAACCCACCCGCGCCTGCAACATGGCTTCATCCCAGAGGTCGCAATCAGGTAACCGATACCCGGCTACCCATTTGCGACCCTGGTGCGGCCGGGTACGGGTAAGGAATCAAAACCCGTTTGCGACCTCTGGTGTAACTATGGCTGCAAGTCTCACCTTTTGTGAGAACCAGTCTGGAGGCCTCCCGGGTTCTGCAAATGGCTTGATTGCTCGACTTACGGAGACCCTGTTTCACACACAACCAGTCAAGCATGTAAGGACACGCAACATTATTTTATTTGAATTATCATGTACCGTACACACTGGTGGATGAGGGCCTCTTCACGCAGTCAGGGTTATTTGATCCAACTTCACTTTGCTGGTCAAAACATGAATTGTAAAGCGTAGATGTCGGAACATAGTGGAGTACAACAATGGTTTGTCAATTTAACACGTAGGCTTTCGCTAACAATATCATCCATAATAGAGGTTTTATGGGTTAGATCGCGTAAATATAAATGTGTCGTTAAACCCGCCAACACCTGACACAGCCAATTAGTAAGGGTTGTCAAGTAAACAGAACATGCCAATCCATTACTAGTAGAGCACACCAGTGTGTTGGAGAGCAAATCCGCAACATTTAGAATCGGCATGTTCCATTTAAGTGACAAACCTTACTAATTGGGTGATGGCGGGTTTAACGACACATTTATATTGACGCTATCTAACTAAAAAAAATATATATACTATTTACTACTACAATGAGCCAAGAATCTCTGTGTGTCCCGCGCGTGACGTCACTCCACATCGGTCAGCCCCCCTCATTAATACTCATGAACAGTATTCTTTGGTTCTTTCGGTAAAGTCACGTACATAGAAAAATAATAATAAAGGGAATAAAAATTGTCACTCCACATGGGGGGGCGAGGCGCCTCCTCCCCCCTCCTCAGCGTCAACTTACAACGCTCACTACAAAGGTAGAACCCTCACGTCACGCGATCTCCGTTACGCTATTGAGACATAGAAATAAAAAGGATGTCATGATGAACAAGGGATTATAACCTTTAAATGAAAAAGTCTGTGTCACCGCGGCCTTAAAAATTGCACAAGAATTAATGCAATAAATATCACGTCGCGGTCTGCTTTTCGCTTGCAAGTTTCAGATTTAATGAAATACACCCGTCCTTGGACGGGCAAAAGGCGGTTTGTGCTTTCGCTTCCCTCTGCTGACCACCAAAGTCGGCCGCATATACCCACCCTTATGACCGTAGCCTCATAGCCCATGACCGTAGTTACGCAGCCTAGGCTACGTGGGCTCCAAATACAATAGTATCGAATAATACAAACCAGTTTTGATCGCCACTTCGCATGACGGAGGAGGCGAGGCAGAGTTTTTCCCGGATAGACCACTCCTCCTGAGGCCCCACATTTTGTAGCTTGTGTTCTAACGACAGGTAAAACACCAGTGAGGATTAGTGATCATAACAAGCATGCAAAGATGCGTGAATCACTCATATGCATCGAACTGTGTTGTGGGGGCATCAATCATTTTCCATTCATTCAGATTAATGGGGGAACGAATGAGACAGAACAAGACAGTACACTGAGACATGAAAGTGCCAGTAAAGTGAAAACAGAACGAGACAATATAGACGTGACGTAAAGTACTCGCAGTACAGACTACTAGAAACAGCGAGCAGGCAGATGGATAAGATACAGCACAGATGAGCCGATGGAGTGAGGACAGTGCATGTGACACTGCAGACCAAAAGACAACAGAACGGGGGTAGACAGTACTGTTTAAAGGGCATATGAGACAGTACAAATAAAAAACAGTATGTACAAACAAGGCAGTACGGACACAATGAGATGAGAATACACACGGAGCGGTACAAACTAGGCCCACGATACAAGGTATACAATACGTGCATACAAACGACAGTATAGACCGCAAAGAGGAGACAGAACAGGGGAGAGAGTAAGTAATGACGGCTACGACAATCAGCGATGCTCTTCATTGCAAGGCTCGGGGGCTACCGGGGGCCCCCTGGTGGCCTTTCGTGTGGCCCCTGACAATACAGAAAATATAATAACAGAGTTTTTCACATTTTTTCTGGCAACAAAACTGAAAGCTTTTTACAAACCCATTTTGACTGCAAGTATTGTGGCTAATGCAGACATGAATCCTTGTAAAAAGGTTTTAAGTTTTGTTGCCAGAAAAAAGGGGGAAACCCCTATTATTATATTTTGGTACTGGCAAAGGAGGTCTGATGAATACATAAAATGTGAAAACACTTCTTGTATGATTCTAGATTTGAAGCTTTCGTGACTGCAAGGATTCATACTCTTAGGTTTTTCGGTAAAGTCACGTAGGTAAAATATCAAAATTAATGAAAATAAAATAAAACAAAGATCACGACGTTTCGGAGGCAACACAAGTCTCCGCCCCCCTCCCTCCCGATACGTTCCATTCATTGGCTACCACATTCTGATGAGCTACCCCCCCCTCTGCTCCCCCTTCCAACTTGCTTATAAGGGATTACATCTTGAATCATTGCCTCACTTGATGCAGCTAATTCGGCTGTGACGGTCCCACCTGATGACGGAGACTTGTGTTGCCTCCGAAACGTCGTGATCTTTGTTTTATTTTATTTTCATTAATTTTGATGTTTTACCTACGTGACTTACCGAAAAAACCTAAGAGTATACTTCTTGTATGCAGGCGGTGTGACGGCCTTCGACACTCTGATGTCTTATCAGCGAAAAGTGTCCACCACCTCTGGAAATGAGTGAACAACTGTTTTAGACGAGGCCGAGAGGTTCTAGATTTGAAGCTTTCGTGACTGCAAGGATTCATACTCTTAGGTTTTTTCCGTAAGTCACGTAGGTAAAATAATACAAATAAAATAATAAAAAATGAAAATAACTAAATTAAATCACGACGTTTCGGAAGCAACACAAGTCTCCGTCATCAGGTGTAACTGCTCCAGTAATTTTTGTAATTTTACTGGAGCAGTTACACCTGATGACGGAGGCTTTGTGTTGTTCCGAAACGTCGTGATTTAATTTAGTTAATTTCATTTATGATTATTTAATTTTATTATTTTTTTACCTACGTGACTTTACCGAAAGAACCTCAGAGCATGAGGCCGAGATGGGCAGACACTGGAGTACAAATAAAACTGGCGGTGTAGCTGATCATAGTTATGAATGTACACGGTGGTCCAGACGTCTTGTGACCCCCCCCAATTTAATTCTGTAAAACTATAAACTATTTTATTTCTATAAATATGTATAAAATTTTATTATTTATTTCATTTTTTACTTACGTGACTTTACCGAAAAAACCTAAGAGTATGAATCATTGCAGTCACGAAAGCTTCAAATCTAGAATTATAAAAAGTAAGATTAATTTAAAACAGAAATGAATGTCAAGGAACACAAATGTGAGGGGTCAATGTGGAGTGGGGGGGGTCAATGTGGCAGGGTGAGGGGTCAATGTGGGGTGGGGGGGAGTCACAATACATCTAGACCACCCTGTACAAACGAGACAAAATAGCCTTTACAAATGAAAGAGGGAAAATACGAGACATCCAACAAACGAGGCACTACTAATGCGTAATAAAACCCTGAATGTTGTTAAAATAGTTAAGGCGATTTTAAGATTTACAGCTGGAGAAACCTAAGAATCGTACGAGCGCGGCTTTTGCAATAAAGCGAATTATACCGAGTATAATTTTACCCAAACGCTTGTACAACGTAAAGCGCTTTCCCCTAAACTTATGAACCAATTATACGCAACAGAAATAAAAATGCGCGTCAATTCTCAGCGTTTCAACGAAAGTGAAAAATAAAAGCCTGCGGGTAGGCCTCAGCAGTACGCGCTTCTGTTTAATTATATTTAAAACGCGTGACACACGCACATTTCAGTTTTTGTGTGAGTGTGGTGGGGGGTGGGAAACAACAGCCGTCTAAATAATGTAGTAAATAATTAGAAATCGTAATATTTTTTTAAAAGAAACTAAAACGCGCGAGTGTTGTGGGACTCACTGCTCGGGCCCGGGCCCGCCATGGCGAATGAGCGCGTCACGTGACTCGCTCCTCTTCATCGACAATAAACACTGCAATATACTCTTTGTTTTTTTTCCGATAAAGTCACGTAGGTAAAACAATAAATAAAATTTAATACATGAAAAAACTCAATTAAATCACGACGTTTCGGAGGCGACACAATAAAAACATGTTTTACCTACGTGACTTTACCGAAAAAAACAAAGATTATGAATCCTTGCAGTCACGAAAGCTTCAAATCTAAACACTGCAATGTTGCCACCCCCCCCCCCCGATATTGGGTGTTTGTTTATTAAGTAAAACTAATATTTTTAAAGATTATATTATATATTACAATACTATGTTACACTACACTACTATACACTACACACTACGCTACTATACACTACACTACTATACACCACACACTCCACTACCATACATTATACACTACACTACCACACACTCCACTACCATACATTATACACTACACTACTAAACACTCCACTCTTATTCATTACACACTCCACTACTATACACTACACTACTATACATTATACACTACACTACTATACACTCCACTACTATACACCACACACTACACTACTATACACTCCACTACTCTACATTACACACTACACTAATACAAAACTATTATTTGGGTCTTTCGGTAAAGTCACGTAGATAGGTTCAAAAAAATAACAAGTGTTTTTTGTTATTTTCTTTGAACCTATCTACGTGACTTTACCGAAAGACCCAAAGAATATAAATTCCTGCAGTCACGAAAGCTTTAAGTCAATATTTAATACAAACGACACTATACACTACACTATACTACACCGCTATACACTACACACAACTATACACTACATACACTACTATACACTACACACTACTTTACACTCCACACCACTACTTTACACTACGATGCCATACCTGTCAACCCCTACGGTTTACCCCGTATTATTTTACATGGAAATTTAGTTGTCATGTCCATACGGCATAGACTTTTCAATACGGGCAACAAAACATATATTTGTGTTTCTCCCTTGTGATGGGACTTTGTAGGATGAACGTTGAGATTAATAAGGGCACCGGGTGACCAATACGGTCTGAATTGGTCTAATAAGGTCGGCACTGATAAAGGGTTGACAGGTATTGTATATTACAGTACTGCATTTCCTCTTTAAACTCAGGCAAGTTTAGTTATGTACATTAACTGGGTTGTTAGTATTAATCTGTATGTATATTCTATTGAGTTCAGTACCAAACAATCGTTCAACGTTTTATTTTTGCCCGAGATTACAGCAGTTATAAATGCAAAGTCATTTACAGGTTCCTTTATGTACGGTAATTCTATCTGGGGAGACACAGACGAGTTTGGACTAAAAGAGCAGTCGAATTTGATGTAATAACATTACTTGATTGGCCACACCAAAAACATTCACGAAAACAATTCGATTTTATTGACATCCAAACATACCATGCCGGGGAATTGTATACACAGAACAATATATACAAAGTGTGCACTTATTCATTGAATACACGTGTCCACTTGTGGCAACGAGATAGTAGTATATATACATCGCATTTATTATCGTAGAATTGAGCAAAAATTCAATTAACACAATATATCATTGGTGGCCAATACACCAAATACAATGATCCCCCGTATAGCCTGTAACAGACTGTTCGGGCAAGTGCTTTTAGCGAGTAGCACCTATGATGGGCGACACGGCACACGAGGGGGTGGGTGGCCAGCACCACGCCCGGCCGCCTTTGTCTCCCCAGTGGCGATGCTTACACCACAGCACACCAGGTACTCATTTGGGGCTAAGTCGACCTAGGGGAGAACCAGGACCGGTTCAGATAATCGATTCACTAGGAAGCTATGGTCAACAATTACAATGGCAAAAAACCTTTTCAGTAAACGAGCAAAGCTACTTTATGCGATCATTAAACATTTAGCTTTACGCAACATTCCAACCGCTCATTAACTATAATTTTCTATAGTAACTGAACATTTAAACACAGCCAACAATACAACACACGAAAATGCATTCTGGCATTAACTCGAGATTTATGTTACTTAAGCTGAATGTGTGCTTTTTTGGGGTTCTTTTAACAACGGTTGGTTATCGATTAGAATTCAAATATCCGAGGTCCGCGTGCATCTCAACCTTCAGCACACCACGTGACTCTGACCTGCGAGTCACGTGCCCGCCTATAAGGAAAATATTGTCGCCCATGTAGCCAAAGCCACGACACTATTTTTGTTTTATTTTACCAGGTAAGACCCACGCCTCTATTAAATGCCGATGTTATTGTTCTAATTTGATCTTGAGATCAACAAACAAATCTTCTTGCGATCCAGGTGTGGACTAGGAGTGAAGTATTGGCCACGACTGCCAACAGACCAACCCCGTGACCAGACGATTTTCAGTTTTCCACATTCATAACATGGTCAATCTCAAATTGCATATCTCCAGACCTGTATATAAACATCAGTCCACGTGTTGTGTCGTGGATGCCATATGAGGCAAATAAATGTATTGTTTATATGTTGCCACGACAGCCTCACTGATTCTGAACTCTTTTCCATGAGTGTAGCATTGGGATGCTTTGCCAACTCCTCCTCAATGAGCACAGTGTTTTTCACAAAGGGTTCGTGGAGTCGGTGGCGATATTGAGCTGGATGTTGATGGTCGACGTAAAGAACTGGAAATGATTTTGCCAAGCGGGAGGAGATGTATTGAACGCAGAGGGGGCCAAGGATGGATCCTTGTGGAACAGCATAGCACAGTGGTTTCAAAGGAACGCAAACCAGACAAGTATGTTTGCTACACCTACAGTACACGTGGTTATGGAGGTACACTGCGTACAGGCCTGTTTACAACATCGCTTTCCTGTTGATCTTTTTATGCATTAACATTCAATTTCATAGTCAGTAGACTTGGCAGTAGCACGCTTGTCTTCTCTTCCATACAAAGCATCAAATGCAACAAGAAGTATTTGCTATGGCATTCAATTGAGAGCACCCACCTAATAATGTGCAAACGTCAAGCATTTAAATTACTACCACTGCATAGTTAACATTCTATATTAGTTCACAGCAAAACATTATTTCGAACATTCTATGTTAAGGAAATATTAAATGTCAGTTGTACAAAGCATTGGAGGTATAGCATCAAAATCAAACAGTCTAGGAACTTCTGTGAAGTGTACCGTAGTGTGTATACTATATTGGAAATAAACTGATGTCAGATACCCATCTCCATGTGGATCACCTAACGTAGATGCAGAGGGACCAGCTTACATCTGAGTTGTGCTGAATTCAAACTAGGAAAATACATGACTTAAGGCATCAGCAGGACTACATTTCCCACCGAATACTATATTACAGCATTATGTACATTTTTTCTCACTGAATATTGTCTGGGTCGTTTGTAGACTGGAGTGGTTACGTGACAGGCTAGTATTCACGGCCACAGGATGCATACGCAGAATCATCTCCTGGGTCGCTGACCCAGATATACCTGGCTGATATTAATCCCTGGGCATCTTACAATACACAATGACATCTGCATGTGTCCATGCACCAAATATTACAGTGTTTTATAAATATAAGTATTTTGTATGCATTATTGTTGTTTCAAGTGGTTAGATTAAACACACATACATTACAATGATCGACGAAGCAATAATACTGTCTGGCAACGGATAAAGTCCTTTAAGGTTTTCAATACAGCATTATGTACATTGTTTTAAACATACACATCCTGTAACAATACTAATTCTATTTACTTGAGCGTAACACTGCACATATTAGCAAAATGACAATTTTATTATATTAACACATTTGTCAACGCATCTTTAGGTTTTTTTTATACACAATTTACAGCCCTCGATGAACGCTGTTGTAATTCATGCTTGGGGATTAAACCACGTAGAAAAAAGTGGAAAATCCCCGCTGATGCTGAGCGGCAGCTGGTGGGCGCACTGTTCAGAAGGAGAAATAACGTGTAAACCACTCCTCGCGCTGCGGGTCACATCCAACCTCCAGAGCGGCCTCATCCGGGATGGAGCTAAAAAGAAAAGGGCAGTAAAGACAGTCCACGTGTATGCACCAACACAGCACGTTCCAGTTAAAAACAATATATATATTTTTAAAACATAGCTTTGTAGCCTGTTAGCATGACGACGGTATAGTGTTACACACCACGACATGATTAATCGATATTAACTTGTGCAATGAGTAGAAGACCGAGCAAGAGGTAAAATTGTCACCTTAAAACCAATGAGGGGGAAAAAATACACCAGCCACACCTTGCAAGCTGTTCATGCCCTTGCAGTTTATTGAAAAAGCAATTATCAAACCACATGCATTAACAAACTCCCAAACAGGCACTTTTGCATACCATAGTAGAGTGTAATGTGTTTTGGGGTAGTCAAATAATTTTTTTTTTTTTAAACCCAACCCAAAAAGAGGTGTATAGGTCAGATCTAGCTAACGTTTGTGCAAAGTTACAACATTCAATACAGTAGCATAAAAAAATCATTCAGATCGTTAAAATAATAATTTACAAGCTTCATACTCTGTTAATTTATGAAGGAATAAAAGGTGAATGAGCTTCGAAAATGTAATTCACATAATGCGAATCACAGTAAAACATCACTTTGATGTTTAAACAGGCACATGCACACTCAGGCATGAAAGCAAATAAAATATTGTAGTGCTTCCTCTTTTGGCAGAAACTTAAGGGGGTGGTTCTAAGAAAACACAGTTTAACATTGACCCGTTCAAATGTACCTTTTTATTGGGTCATTGAAACTCTGAATGGAAGACATGCTTTAAAAAAATACGTGAATTGCAAGAGTGTCTTTCATTTGAACGAACACTCATAGTCAAATGCTTGTAATTGTTCCAGAGTTTGACTAAATTTGATGAGCAAAGCAAGTGCTTGTTGAAATAACAAAAAACTCAACTGCCCTGTAAAGGGAAAACACACTTTAAAGGTGACATTTCAAGCAATGACCCTTCTTCGCAGCAACTCTGCTACGTAACAACTCTGCTACGAAGAAGGGTCATTGCCAAAAATGTAATTTTTTCCCACTTTAAGGCAGTTTTGTCGACGAATATCTCGAGTTTTTTTTGTTATTTGTGCTTGTCCATCACTGCCAATGCGGTTTTACAAAACATATAATAGTGCTTGTTATGGAGGCTGGGAGCCCAGGTTAATGGTGTGCAGGGCACACGTGCAAGCTCGTCTTCAGAACGGACAAACAAAGCGCAGGGTCAGGATGCAGGGGAATTCGGCTCAGCCTCCCAGCACACAGGCAGCGCTGGGGGCACCGCCCGGAATCTAGGGAGGGGGGAAGGGCAGGGGGTCACGTGGTGGGTTTAGAGGCAGGGGACGGTAAAGGCAGTTAACGGCAGAGCAATGCATGCATGCAGTCCGGCTCGTGGAGGGACCAACTTTTAATATCAAGGTTAACATATCACAACACCACACACGTAGAGCAGCAGCTAGTTTATTCCATCATCGCACTTTCGCATTCAACACAAGGCCTTTGTATCTTAAATATGGCCAGAAAACACCGCAGGCGAAACATCTGCACCAGAAGAGCTGGTGACAGAGATACAAAGAAGGCCAGGAAAACACATGCTTATCCTCTCCCTTCATTTCCTCTAGTTCCTTACATCCTTTCAATCCAGTGGCGTAGCTATTGAGTGTGCAGGCAGTGCAACTGCACCGAAGCCCACGAGCCGCAGGGGCCCAAGTGCCGGGCTACGAAGAGGGCAAAAATGAGACAGGGGGCCGCCAATCTCATTCTCTGCATCGGGGCCCATTGCCCCATCCACGCTATGCCGCTGCATCAATCGGTCTCATTCTGGGGCACTTACCTGAGCGACTTCTTGTGGTCGCCCGATACCATGGCTGCGGGCGGAGGGAGCGGGCGCGCAAGCGGGAACGCTCGCTCGTGCGTGGGCAGGCTGGGGATGGGGCTGAGCCGGCTGGGCCCATTGGAGAGGGCTGTCTGCAGCATGCTACCGCCGCCCTGGTTGCCGGCGTTGCCTGCCGCCAAGCTTGAGTGCGCTGCCTCCAGCTGGCTCAGGTTTGGCGCGCTCGTGAAGCGGTTGGGCAGCTTCTCCGAGCCCTTCTTTTGCTGTACGACGACACGCGAAAGGCGCCACTCGCACATCCGGCCTCCTCCAGGCAACAATGCCCCCCCCCCCCGCCTTTGAGTGTCATATTAAACATGTTACATTTTTTCACGCGTTAGCATAAGCCAAAGGGATTTCGTTCATTCAACCTACTTTTCGAAAACAAATGTTTGATAAATGTCGAAGATTTGCAGAGAACAGGCAATGCATTCCAGTCACTCAAAACAATCATGTGGAAGAATGATGGTAAAAGCTGTGAAAGGCATTTAATAAATTCAGTTCTACTGTTCCCTATGTCACTAAGTACATTAAAGTGATTAATTTGAGCAACTTTGAGCCATGAGCACATGTATTGACTCCTTAAAATCCGAATAAGCGAGTAGCACAGGAAAATGCCAAGAAGTGACCTTCATGAGAGGATTGATAACCCCAACAGTCGGGTGAGCGTTGAACATCTTGTTGAAGTTCGTTTCCCGGTTCACCAGCTCCAGCTGGTAAAACTTCTTCTCCTCCTGTGGAAGTTCAACATTGCTGGGGTCGATAACATGCAGGGATGAAGAACAGATGCTTTATATATTTTTATATGCATATATAACTGTGAAAATTACCGCAGGAGATAGACACACAAACGCACCACAAGTTTTTTGATCAGCAGCTCACGGTCGGACAAAAATGCCCGCAGCTCCGAGATGAGCGTCAGGTCCTCAGGACGAGGTTCTCTCCGCTCGTACCGCTCCTGTGCCTCCTCGATCCTGTGCACGCACAAGCAATTAACACATCCGCTTCTTCGAAGCCAAACGTTTAATTTCCGCACTGCGTGGGCTCGGCTGCTTAGATTTTCCTTCTCCATATACTTCGAGTCCGTGTCTATCTCGCATAGTCCGGCTCACGTATCTCAGTCTCCTCTACTCCTGTGCCCGACACCGGTGGCATTTGCAGAGCCTTCCTGATTCCAACTTCTTTGTATCTTCTCAACATATGCCCAAGCCATTCATCCATTGAAATAGATTCATACGCTCCACGAATCATGTAACGGATCATACGCATAAGACCACGATGATTTGAAATCGTATATATTTGTGCCACTGTAGATTCTACCGACTGATATAACCGTAGATTTTAGAAAGGCAAACAAAATAAATTATATTTTGATGCCAATTTCGGAAAATTCCCTGAATTGTAGAGGGGACAGAATGTAACATGCCTATAAATAACCCTTTATAATAAAATTATGCCACAATAGCTCGTGTAAAAAAAAAAATCAGGATTGCATCAAGTTTATAATCAGCATCAGGATTTAAAATAATCTTTCAAAGGTCGTAACGCACTTCTGCACAGTGTGTGGCTCACAGATCCCTTTGTATTAAGCAAAACAAACAAGTGCGCCTTCCTGTATATCCACATATCACAGCTATTCACACGTACTGCATGACCTTTGACAAAAGTTATCAACATAATCTTAACACCTCCCCACCCCCGCCAAAAAACTCTACAGTCTAAACATTCAGGTGTGTTCGTGGAGGAGCGAGCACCAAGTCGGCACTCACGCGATCTCTAACACAGAAATCTTGTCTTTGAGCAGCTCCTGGGCCTGGTTGAAGTCTCCCAGCATGCTCTGCTTGTTGCGCAGGTGCTCCGCATTCAACCGGTTCATCTCCATCTCCAGCCTCCTGCCAAACTCCTGCTCCTGTACCCTGATTTTGTTTGAGTGATTAAAGCACCTTATAGGAAAATTATGAATCATTATCATAAGCCATGATCAATCCACTGCTGATTGAAGACCTCCAGAAGAAGTTGACATTTCTCAAGGTTCTGCGATGTAACATTCCTTATCATAGTTTTTGACCTTCCCCCGCACCTCTGATTAGCACAGTTGGCTAGGTAATGTGTGAAAGAAGTTATACATGCATAGAATTGACGTAAAATAAGGTTTAGAACCGTGCGACTCTCACCTGATCTGCTGGTTAGTTTCACTCCTGATCTTCAGCACCTCCTGCCCCTTGAGCTCCAGCTCCCTGGAAATGCTGGCAATGTCACCCCGCAGCCGAGCCACCTCAGCCTCCAGCTGAGCCAACAACCGCTCCTGCTTTTGCCCCTCATCCCGCAGCCTCTCGGCCAGGCGTGCGCGCTCCTCCTCCTGGGCGAGACAGTCCATGCATCACGAGCCAGACCATGCTACACGTCGATATTCATGTAAAATCCTGACAATTCTTGTCACTTTCCCTATTTAATTGTGCCATCAGTGTCATGTCATGAGACATAGTATCAATTCAAATTTCCCGCAGAGCAGTGCGACCCTTTTTATTATAGAACGGCCCACAGAAGCGGATATTACAGACTAACCTCCAAGATCCCTTCAAATTACCTTCCCACCCACTCTGCCAAAATGAGGAATGGTGGGGCCATTTATCATGAACGACAGTCAAACCAATATATGTAATTCTCAGAGCTGAAATGTAGCCAAATTAATTGCAGATCCAAATTTGATGTGATGGCATGTTATTCTTATTAAGTCACTGTGACCAAACTAAGAGCATACTAAGTGCATTCGTAGCCAACCGTGCTAATTGGAGGTGCGGCGAAAGAACACACTAAACACAAGAAGCAGTTAAAAATTAATTTGTTTTCAGGCAAGCATCAACTCACAACGTTTGGAACCCCAACTTGAACCCAGTCGTACCAGCGCAGCACTCTGACCCATGAGCCACCTTCACATTCAATCAAACGTATCGATGTATGCAGAGAGATTTACATTAGATTCACACTAATAGTATATTATATAAGATCAGCAAGGGTATGACGCGTCCATTACTCTGACCAACCCAATGTGATCTCTAGTGCGTAAGGATTGTTTATCTGAACATGGAGCTGGGAATGGTGGGGCCATTTATCATGAAGCTGTAATACGTCTAAATGCACACACGACTTAGTCCAAGTAGTTACATTAACAATAACTATGAAACCCCTCTTGACGATCCTGCGATGCAACAATTCATCGTGCACCTGTATGGATGTATGTATGTTAAACTTCTTTCGCACCGTACATAGCCAACCGTGCTAATCGGGGGTGCGGGGAAAGGTGCTAGATGGATTGTTAGATCGCATGGTCATGAGTTAGCGATGGCTTAGGAAAGCCTTCATCCAGCACTGAATTAATGATGGCTGAAAAGCAGTAGAAACCTGCACGTGAACTGCTTTCAGCACTCCACCTCCTTGGTGGACGTGCACTCGGACGCGTTCCAATCCTTGGCTGCCACTCCCTCATTATTCATAACCAGAGACGATCATGCACATGGCACGCAAAGCAGATGTGGTGCAGCCCACGGAGAGAGAGAGAGGTAGAGGGCATAGGCTGACCTTTAGGCGGGCAGCTGTCCGCGCTTGTTCCAGCTCGAGACGGATGGCCGCCAGCTGCTGCTGGTGCGCACTCCCCGCCCGCTCCATGCTGGCCGCGTGCTGCTGGGACAGCTCCACGCGCAGCGCCTCTATAGGGGGGCGCAAGCACCCGATGGCGACGTTTACACGGAAGAAGCAGGACACTTTGCGTGTGTAAAGTATTTAGTTGGGCCAGTTGGCGCACACCTGCAATCCAGCACTTTGGATGTAATACATTTTATGTTCTAAGAAGAGTCATTGCCCGAAAACGTCGCCTGTTACATATTTTTTTCTTCTTTTAACGGTGTAAGTATACGCTTGTCTGCAGTAGCAGGAGAAAGAATATATTGAGAGGGCCATGTGCAGCGCTCTGCCACTAGGTGGCGCCTGTGACCAATGTGGCATTGCCTGGAGCGTCAAGGCTGGGAAGAGGAGGATATTGTGGAACAGGCCACGTGACTCTCGTTCTCGACCACATCATTGCACAGACCACAGTGTAACCTCTAATAAATATGTATACATGCTTTGTGTAGCTGCTCAATAGATTGTAACATAGCTACGGATTGGGAAGTCCCTCGTCTAAGCTAAAAAGCCTATGTGTTCAAATGATCATGGATGCTGATGACTGCCTCTTATTTACACAGAGTAAAGTCTGCTTGTATGAGGTATGTCTGTGTATATATATGTGTGGATGGACGTGTGTGCACATGCACATGAGCTGCACAAATCGCACATCCGCGCCGCATACCCAGCTCCCTCTGTTTCTTCTCCCGCCAGCGCTCCCGCTCCGCGCTGAGCTCGCCGTGGGTGCGATCGAGCAGGGTTGCCACCGCCGTGCCATGCTCTATCCGCAGTGCCGCCAGGGCCTCCTCGCGCTGCTGACTCAGACGCTCCTCCAGCTCCTGAAGCGGACCGTTGCCACGCACGAGGGATGCACCTCGTTCCACGTCCGTGCACACGCCGCGGTAAACAGACCGATCAGTAGCTTAGCCGTTAAGTGTGCAGGCGGTGCTTGTGCACCGGGGGCCTATGGGACAAAGAGGCCCAGGAGCCAGGCTATGAAGAGTGAAAAAAATTCGATTGGGTGGGCAAGGGGGGGGTGCATGTAATGCCTTGCACCAGGAGCCCATACCCAACCATGCTACACCTTGGATTTCCAGGTGGCAACTACTGTGCAACATTCAAACGCAAGACGCGCACCCGGGCCAATAAACTCGTTTTACGCAGGGACGAGACTCACGGCATTTTTGCGCAATCTCTGGGCCTCCGCGGCCTGCGCGACTGCCCGGTGTCGCTCCTCGATGGCGGCCACACGCTCCTCGTAGTCGCGCTGGGCGTCGGCAAGGTGCTCGCGCGTGCGTTCCCTTTCCAGGCCGTACTGCGCCTGCAGGCGCTGCAGCGAGTCCTGCGACTGCGTCAGCTGCAGCTCCAGGTTCTGCTTGAGCAGCGAGATCTGTCGGAAGTAATGAGCCATGTTGCGCGCGTGAATGTCGGTCCTAGGTTGCTCACCTCACGGGGCCGATGGGAAATTCTCAAACGATCGAACGGGCGGACCAAAACATTTGTAATAAATGTAAGTAAAACCCATCGCTAATAATAGTAGCACAAACAAGAACAGACACATGAACGGCATGCTTGAAGTGCAAATAAACATATCGTGACTTTACCGAAAAAACCAAGAAGATGATATATGCAATCCATGCAATTGTAGGCACATCAAATCCATGACTGTGAATGAACCTGCTTTGTACAATGTATGGTCATGCAGGCTTGCTCATGATGCATTGCCCATGCACATGCCTCTCCCATGCCCACCGTCCTCACTTACGTTGGCAATCGCCTTCTGCAAGCTTTCCCCTAGAGATTTTCTCTATGCATCGGAAGGAAAACATGTCACTGCTTTGCACTATTGTCAGCAACAGCAAATAAGCAATTAAACACAATTTTACTTTGTTCAACCGGGACTATATTTATTTGAAATTGATGCATACCTGTATTTTGTTAAAACGTTACCAGCTATCGATATCACCAGTTCGGCCCTCACTTCTCAAATTGGGATGTTTCTCATTCTAAGTATACAGCAGTGAAAGGGGAGGAAATCAGTCCAAAATGATCTGCTGAAAATATTTCAAAACCATCTCAAAGCAGGTGTAATAAATACAAGCAAGAAAACACTGAACGCTGTCATCCGCACTCCATCCATCGCGGGCATTTATAACTCCCGTATCCTATATGTATGTATGTTGAACTTCTTTCGCACCGTACGTAGCCAACCGTGCTAATCGGAGGTACGGGGGAAGGACAACGACACTAAACACAAAAAGCAGTTCTAAAGAAATTTTTTTCAATCTAGATTTTAAAAGTGCATAACTCCACTGGCTTCCTAATATCCAAAGGAAGAGCGTTCCAGACGGCCGCAAAAGCACAATTACCTTCATGTGAATATAATAACAATCGCACACCTATAAGAACACCCCGATAGCTATGAAACTACCCACCTGCATGCTTAAATTATTCTATTGTACGTACAGGCAAGTCGCCCGTTCGTCACCTGGTCAAGAAGGTCCTGGATCTTGCGCTGCCAGCCGTCGCGCGTGGCCGCCAGCTCCTGGTCCTTGACCTGGCTCAGCTGCTCCAGCGCCGTGCGCTTGCTCTGCGCGTGCTGCGCCTGCAGCTCCTCGCGCAGCCGCTCGCACTTGGACCTGGAGGGACGCGCACGACGCGGCAGCGCCGATCGCAAGGGGTGCCGCGGTGGCGAGATGTTATCTGCCTCGCCCGACGCAGCTATATTTGGAGTTTGCACGTCCTCCCCGTGGTCATGGTGATTTTTCTCCGGATCCTCCGGTTTTTCTCTACACGTTTAGAATCAATGTGCATTCAGAGTATATTGCTACTGCTACAAATTTCCACGTGATAAGCCACTTTTCTTGAGCTATCATTTGTGGCCAGGTCACTCATCTGAAAAAAAGCTATGAAGCTCAGTGGGCCTTACCTGGTAAGATAATAATAGTTGACAGGCAATGCTTTGGCCGTGTTGCCGACTTTGGGATCAATAATAATATACTTTCATTTTATATAGCGTCATTCACACCAACAGCATCCCACAACACTGTGCATTAATTATACATAAGGACCAAATATACGCGCGAAAGAAGCCCAACAACCACACACATACGGAGCAAATAAAAACCATACTCTTACCAAGAAAAATCTAAAATAAATAAACATACGTCTAATTAAAACACTTTCGAAGACAAACACGTTAGAGAGTGTTACATAATCCATGTATGCGGATACTTTTTTAAAATGTGTTAAATATGCATCAGACCTGTATTCTTACCTCAAAGTCGCCTCCCATTTCTGCTCCAAGTCACGAGTCACCTGCTCCAGCTTGATCTTCGTGTCCTCCTGTAGTGTGGAGACCTTGGTCTGATGCTCCTGCTTCTGCTCATCATTCTTTTTCTGCACATACACAAACACACAAATT
This sequence comes from Lampetra fluviatilis, assembly GCF_964198595.1. Taxonomy (NCBI): domain Eukaryota; kingdom Metazoa; phylum Chordata; class Hyperoartia; order Petromyzontiformes; family Petromyzontidae; genus Lampetra; species Lampetra fluviatilis. The sequence goes on along the minus strand of NC_136278.1, from coordinate 2,977,824 downwards.
GGAATTTAGACAAGAGTTTTGTTGGGTATTACAGAGGACTAATGCACAGCACTAAGCCAGAACATATAAGTTCCTGTATTCAAGAAAACCATACTGCAAAGGGCATAACAATTTCATAAGAGACCAATTGAAATGACTTCCAAGGTATTTTGTGGTGTCATCAACCAGGATCATTCCTGTTAAAACGTAAATATTTAATTCCCTGAGAAAATTTGATGACGTGCTGACCGAAGGAGTTAGTCAGAATGTAACGATTGACCCAAACTGTCCATTGTCAATCTACTGCTGGATGAAGGCCTTCCCACAATGTGTTGGTCACGGGGAGTGGTTTACGGACTTCACCATCCTGTTCAGTGCAGGCTGGTGAAGGACATGGTGGGGGCAGGACCGTTTCAGATATCACTCGTCACTGATGTTAGCTATGGCTGGTACTCAAACTCAGGTTGCCGGATTCATAGCACAAAGCATTAATCAGTACACAGCCGCTCCATCCCACATGCCTATTAATTACAGCGCAATTCCCGTTAACGTTTTGAAAAATAAACGAGGCGAGAAAGCAACCCCCTCTTCGTGTGGCGGGAGAGGAGGGGCGGAGAGGTCGAGGGTCACTCGACACCTGGAGGGTGGCGGCCGTGGCTCGTGAGTTGTGCAGCTGCGTGCGAGCGGCGTCCAGCTCGCGCTGCAGCTTCTCAGCGGTGTCGCGTAGCCCGGCGATGTGGGACGTGGCTGAGCCCAGGCCCTGCTCGCCGGAGCGCACCAGTTCCTCCAGCCGTGACACCTGCTCCCAAACAAGCATGGGGGTGGGGGGGGGAATCGGGGAGTCGAGGGGTCGGAGGTCAGCGGGAAGGGGGTGGTGCCCGAGGGTACCACGATCGTGCTTAGCTCACACGTGCTTCCGATGCCGACACCACCAAGAAAAACGTCAGCAAGATCACAGAGTAAAATAAAAAAAATAAATGGGCCTGCACTAGACACGAGTGGCACAGTTTGCAGACTTACCAGCCCTACAAATTTAAGAGGTAGGATGTAAATATTTTTACACTTTTACAGCATTCCGATTTTCAAAGCTAAATCGTAGCATTTCATACATTTTTTGAAAACAGAATTTTCTTTGATGCAATTTTTGCTTTGGTAGTGCTGTCCTCTGAAGTATTTAACAATCATAATCCTGCCGCTTAAATTGGGAGGGTTGACAAGTCTAAGGTTGTCATATGACAAGAGACATGAGGTGAATAATGAAGATAACTCTGGTCTTCTTCGGATTGCTGAACATTGTGAAGACTTGGGCAGGTGTCCTGATCAATATCCTTCATCTATTAATAAAAACCATGCAACATAACTCATAAGTAGAAGCTTCCATTAGTTTGTATTATTAAATCGATACTTAATTTGTTTTCAAACCATTGCAGAGCACCGTACTCACCTCCTGGTTGGCAGACTGCAGTTTAGCAGTGAGCTGCTCGTGCACGCTGGTCTGCTCCTGAAGTTGGGCTCTCTCTGTGTCCAGCTGCTGCCTGAGCTGATCCATCTTCTCCTCCAATTCCTTCACAAGCATGGAAACAAAGACAAAGGTCCCCCATTTAGCCTTAACAGACTGTAGGGGCAAGTGCTGTTAGCGAGCACCTATGAAGGCCGGCACGGCACACGAGGGGGTGGGTGGCCAGCACCACGCCCGGTCGCCTTTGTCTCCCTTGTGACGATGTTTACACATCGCACCAGGTACTCATTTGAGGCTGAGTCGACCTAGGGGAGGCCCGGGACCAGTTGAGATAATCGTCACTGGTGTTGGCCGTGAGCGGGAATCGAACCCGGGTCGCCAGGTTCATAGCGCAGCGCGCTAACACTCGCATACCTCATTGAGCCCTGGCAACTTCGTGTGGCCTGGCAGATAAAAACAAATCTGATGATCAGATTCCTCTTATAAAGTTAGGGTGCATCTTAAACGCAGTGCTCACGTAACATTACATATCCCGCTTCCTCTGAGTGTTATTTCACCTATGGGCAGTTTCATGTTACTGCAGTGAACCGTGTGGACCTTGTAGTGTTATCCCCTCGTATGCAGAGTGGGTTTTCTCTGGGTACTTTGGTTTCTCTCCAAATGTAAAAGTAGAAACATAGAATGTGACTCATCACCCAATTGCAAGATCATGCTGGAATATATTATCGATGCCCAGAGAGGCATTCCCAAATACATTAATATAACTGTTTTATGCAAATAAAGTCGCACATGGTTTTAACGACCTGGACCATGACCTTGGTACTTATAGACTGTGAGTGCAGTGTGTTGGTATCTATACCACAGTGGCTCCTTCAATGGAAGAGGCAAGAGGGTTAAATTTGTATCCTGTTTTGAGACTGTGGCAGTCAAATAACACGTTCTAAAACCGGAGCACAGCAGTCGGCACTTAGTGCAACACAGAGCATTGCCGTGTGAGGACAGGTGACTTTGTTGGGTAGGTGACATCTGTGGGACAGCGCACAAGCGAGGCAATCCAGGGTAACATTCAACAATGCAGCTCAGAAATACACACGGGCGACCCAGTGTTGATTAAATAAAATGAAATGCCTCTGACCGAAACAAACCTTACACAATTCTATTGTGATCTCGTCACACGAACTTAACGATACATGTAAACAAATCGAACACGTAATTGTAACTTAAAAGAAAAAAGAACGTGGAAAACTTTTAAAAGCTCCTCTGGGAAGGTCACAGCGTGGCGGGGATGGTGATGTTGCTCTCGACTAGACAGAGTGGCGCACTCCTGTGACCCAGTGCTTTGGAGGCATGTGCTTTGAAGAAGGGCAATTGCCTGAAATGTCACCGATTACATATATTTTTATTTTAAGGCACCATTGTTGACAACTATGTTGCGTATTTTTGTTATGTGTGCTTGTGCATCACTGCCTACACATTATCACCAGAAATTTGTTTTAATTTTGTAGGCAAGGGTCGGTGGTTGACGAGCTGGCCAGCATGTGGCAGTACAGCAAGATGGCTACGTGAAGCTGTCTGTGATAGATGAACTCCTATATAGCAGACCTGCGAATGATGCATGTATGTATGTATGTTGAACATCTCTCGCGCCGTACTTAGCCAACCACGCTAATCGGAGGTGCGGGGCAATGGGAAAGAAAAAAAAAGGAGATGGGGACAGCTTCAAGAGGCCTTCATCCAGCGGTGGGTTAACCACGATTGATGATGATTACAATGATAAAGGTGATGAAGTGCTCCTCTTCTTGGTTCTTTCGGTAAAGTCACGTAGAAAGAAATTAATAAAATAATATAAATAAAACATAATAAAATAATTCTCCCGACGTTTCGGCCACAACGCAAGCAGCCGTCCCTCAGGTGAAGACCAGGTCTGTCGGGGAGACAGCGTCTGAATGAAACAACACCACGCTTGGAGCGTATATTTAAGCTGGGTTGGAAGGAGGGAATGGCGCCTTGACAAAAGAATTTGCATATCAAGATGTCTGCTGTAATGTCGCATCGGCCAGGCGTAGCGACGGTCGGCAAGCTCACCTGTCGGAGGGCACGAGTAGCGCCCTCGGCGGCAGAGCGCGCCTCATCGGCGAGCTGCCGGTGCCGTAGCGCGGCGGCGTCCGTGTCGGCGCGGTGCCGCTCCTCCAGGGCGCGCCGCTCCTCCGCCGCGGCCTCACGTGCGCGCGCCAGCTCCCGCTCGTGCTGCTCGCTCAGCAGACGCTTTTCGCTCACCAGCGAATGCAACGTCTGAACGTCCGTCGGTGGTCGGAGAAACAATGCACGGATGGGGGGTAGCGAATTGGCATTGTCGGTCGGATACATTTTCTTGTGCCCTTGCATCATTCGAACAAAGTCAGTTTTTGTATTGTTTGAAGGTAATATTCCAGCGTAGGAATACCTGTAAATGTGGAGGGTGCTGGAATTTCGTGGAAGGTTCGTGTATGCCTTCTACAAACACAGTGGAAGGTGTGACGCTCTAGTTGGCATAACCAGGCATTCGTCGCCTACGCAATTATTTATGATGATTAAAGTGTAAGCAATTTTGAAGTTTGGAATCGAATGTAATGAGAAAGCATAGTAGCGTGCAAGATGGAAGGTTGTAGACAAAAAAATTATCTCAATGATGCTACGAACGCAGAATTTTTACTCTGGAACAACTACCAGATCTAGCAACAGGAAGAAATGATGGGGTCGTGACATCAACAGCATTTCCATGATTATGTTTTTACTTCTCTAATGGCCTGCTATTCTCATGACCCCATTGGTTCGTGTACTCCCATGATGCTAAGTAATTCACCAAAATAAAATTGTACAGCTTCTTTCGAAGCTGGCTCATGTGATGATACATAAACACTCAAACCTAACGATCACTGGAAAACAATGCGGCGGTGCCGTGCATGCATCTTGTGGCCGTAAGAGCCTAAAAGGGCCCCACCGTCTCATGCTGCTTTAGAACCGTCCGCTCGCCCTCGGCCTGGCTCAGCTTCTCACGCAGGCGGGACGCTTGCTCCACCAGGTCCCGTATGTTCGCATGGTCGGCCATCTGCGAGGCCTCCAGGGAGCCAATCCGTTCTGCCCATGGGAGCACACCGATTCACAAGAAACAGAAATATGGTCGCACTTGACCATAACCCCCAAAATACGATTGCAAACACATGGGTGAAGAAATACTGTAGGTCCGTGACTTACAGTTAAACAAAAGCCTGTTTTCACAATTCTGCTTTATGCTGGACTCCAGGTTAAAGGCACATATATCTGATTGGCATTTTGAAATTTTCCAAAAGGATGCAGGTTGCATGAGGTTTTGAGGCAGGCGAGTGTAATGTTGGTGTGGTGGCCACTCACTGGCTCTGCTGAGCAGCTGGGCGGCCTGGTCCTGCAGCTGGTCTCGGACAGTGGCCAACTCCCTCTGGGCGTCGGCGAGCCGGGCCTGAGAGGAGGATGCTTCCTGCCGCGCTTCCGCCAGGCGTCTCTCTGCATCCTAAATAAATGGCACAGGGAACGCAGGCCAGGTGCGTTGCCATGTGTTTGTGGATGTCAAATACCACGGCATTGGTAAATATCACGGGCGCGAAGATCCCACGTGGCGCGCCTAATGAAGACCCATCGTGTACCTGTTTGCCCTCGTGTGCGAGCCCGAGGTCTCTGTGCAGCTGCTCCCCCTGCTCTCTGAAGGTGGCGACTTGTGCTTGGTTCAGCTGAAGCTCGGCCCGCTGCTTCTCCATGAAGCCCCGCAGAGAGCCCTCCCGTGCCTCCCAGCCACGCCTGCAAGCAATGAGCGCAGTGAAACGGAATGCCTCTGAGCCAGCACTTTTGGATGCAAAGGTGAGTGATTTAACGCAGATTTGTCGCAAACCCGGTGTGTTGCGGAGTGTCAAGGAGACGGCAGTACAGCAAGCAACAGCAATCGACACATCATCACAGGCCTATTAGTTCACGCATGTACACAACTAGGCCGCTTGTTCGCAGGGTTGTGTGTCCCTTTGGGGGAGCGTTGCACTACGAACATGGCGACCCGAGTTAGATTAACACTCACGTCCAACACCAGTGACGAATATTTGAACTAGTTCTGGGCCTCCCTTGGGTAGAATCGGCTTCAAATGAGTTCCTCATGCAATGTGTAAACATCGCCACTGGGGAGACAAAGGTGGCCGGGCGTGATAGTGGCCTCCCACCCCCTCATGTGCCGTGCTCGCTAACAGCACTTGCGCCCCAACGGTCTGTTAAGGCTACACGGGGGGGATTGTCGTCTTTTGTCTTTGTATCCCTTGGAACGATCGGCACGGCACAAGTCGCTCACTGCAGCTCATCCGCGTGGGCCTGGAACTCCTGGCGCAGCCGCTGCTCGTGCGCCTCCCACTCGGCAAGCCGGCTCTCGTGCTTGGCTCCGCGCAGCTCCTGCAGCTGCTGCTCGTAGCCGGCACGCACTTCGGCCTCGCCCGTCTCTCGCTCGCCCTCCAGACGCCGCACCTCGGACGCCAGCCGCTCCGTCTCCCCGCGCAGACGTTCCCCCTCGGCCCGTAGCCGCTCGGCCTCTGCGTGCTCGCGCTCGGCCCGCGCGTGCGACTCGGCGGCCATCTGGCTGTGCTCGGCGTCGCGGCCCTGCTCCAGTTCCTGCAGCGCGCGGTCGTGGGAGGCCCGCGCCTCCGCCAGGGCCGCCTCTTTCTCCTCCTCCAGCCGTTTCTGGGGGTCACACAGCAGCATTGAAGCTTGAGGAAGTGGGGAGGGGGGTGGGCTAGGAGAGTGTGCAGAGTTGTGAATGCGGAGTTCAATTGGACCATCATTATCAGCCATCAACAATTCACTGGTTGATGAAGGTTTTCCTAAACCATCACCAACTCATGGCCCTGCGATATAATGATCCATCCAGCAACTGCACACGAGCTACAATACATTTTGTTGTCCTTCCCCCGCACCTCCGATTAGCACGGATGGCTACGCATGGCGCAAAAGAAAAAAATACATGCATTTAAAATAGGAGGGAATATTTATTTATTTATATGTACAGATTTTAAAGATTGTTATTATACACCAAGTGTCACAAGGCAATGGGATATTTTTCGCAGGGTCCCATGATACAGTGAGAGTTATTCGACTCACCGGAGGGAGTGAATGGTCACTATCCTAAATCAAAATCCTGCATTCACTACAGACCTTAATGAAGTGGAGTGTCGAACATAACAATTCTTGAATCGATTCCCAAACCTGAATAGTTGTAACTCATCGTTCAATCGCGGAGATGGTTAACCCTTTCCCATTCCGAGACTCCTGCAAGTTGCAGGGTGGGTCCCGTTCACCGATGAATCTCGGAACACGCAAGCGGTTCAGCGTTAATTTTATTTAGAGAGGCGTAGTAGCGCTGTGGTTTTTAAAGACATTGTGCTGTACTCAACACAGACAACTGTAGCGACACGACCGCACTCTTTGAGGTCATCTGTCACGCCCTCCCACATGGCCTTTTAATTCTGATTTTGTTCGGAATCGATTCTGCTCCCATGACGTAAACGGACGTAATCGGAACGAAATCGGAAGAAAAGCTGATGACGTACACGTATGTCATTGGAATGGGTTGTTAACACCTAGGTTGTTAACAGCTAGGCCGTTAAAGCACACCGCCCTGACCTGCAGCGAAGTGAAGCCGAGGATCTTGGCCTCGAAGTCGCGCTTCATGTCGAGCATCTGCGTGGAGAGGGTCAGGATGCGGTCGGCGTGCTCGGCGTCCCGGCCGGCGTCGCGCTCCTCCACGTGCCGCCTGCCGTACCGCATCACCGCCGCGCCACACACCAACGGCTTCACTGGCAGCAAGCTGGGGTGGTCTTTTTAGCTGGCGCTTTACAAGCTATACTGAGTGAGCGCCATTTGCAAAGGGTAAGAAACACCTCCGAGGTCAAGTTTACTCTATTATCATCACCAAACATTATTATTGATCCATTATACTCACGCCAACTACACCGTGCGGGAAGTGGGAAATTCTTTGAACATACTTCACCGTGCTGGTCAGCGCGGGTTGGCGAACCTGGCGAGCATAAACGTGGGAGCACAGCAGTACAATAGGACAACGGAGTTTTCTGCACTGCCCACTGCTACCCTTTATTTAGTCTCACAGCCTATAACAACCCGTTATTAATGGTGGTCTCCCATTCAGGCACTATGCTTAGCTCATTACTGTTACTCCTATTGAATGCCCGATTGGCGGCGGGCCAGGGTGCCACGCGCTCAGCGTGACGCCATCGCCGCCTGGGCCCGCAATGCGAATCCCTTTTAGCGCTGGTCGTCAAGCCGCGGGCAACCGTTGGATCGACGCAATTGCCCAGGTTTTAGAAAGGCAAAGTCTCGGACAACGACACGCAACTTCCTTAAACGGATCGTCTTCACGAGCCGCCGGGCCTCCCTTGCCTGTAGGCCTCCAGCTGCTCCTGGGCCTGTCGGCGGAGGCGCCCTTCGCCGGCGAGCGCCTCCTCCAGCGAGCGGGCCTTCTCGCGCAGCTCCGACTCGATGCCCAGGCGGGACTGGTAGCGCAGCAGGCGGTGCCGCGTCTCCGCCGCGAACTGCTGCATCTCCTCGGCGTGCGCCTCGCGGAGCGCCGACACGGCCGCCTCGTGCTCGTCGTTCTTGGTGTTGAGCGCGTAGATGACCTGCGGATGCGTCGGCAAAAAAAATATACAAACGCATATAAATATATATGTCCACGGGTAGATTACCTATTTTGCAGATTAACCGTGTGTTAGTTTCACACGGAGGCTTTCGCAACCAATATTATACTTTGACAAGAACCCAGCACAAGGCACAACCTGTAACAAGAGGGGGTGGGGGATTAATACATTTTGCAGGCTGAAGCCCGAACTCGATGCTCCTGGGTTCTGGGAAGGGCAGAACGTTGAGCACTCTGGCCCACTCACGCAGGGACTATGAGCAGAAGCGTAGGTTATTGACAAGCGCCGGATTAATTGTGAGCTGCTCCTCACCTCATTGACGGTCAGTGACTCGGTGGGAACATGACCGCAAACTGTGTCGGAAAGTATACAGACTACTTTAATAAACAATGAAAACATAGGACACATTCAACATTTCTACCCCCATTCGACGTAGGCAAATAATACTGCATACGTGTTTTAAAGCTATATTACATTGGCACACGCCTGTAATCCAGCACTGTGGTGGCAGCCAGAGTTGGTGGTGGACCACAAAAATGTTGTGGAACTCCCTTCTACGTGGTTTTTCCAGAAGGCAGGACAGCAAGTGGACTAATCTCCATGCATAATAAAGGTTTTTCAGTGAGACCGCGTAAGTATAAATCTGTCGTAACCCTCCACCACCCAACACCGCTAATAAGGTTTGTCATACATTTTGATTTAAAGCTTTCGTGACTGCAGGGATTCATATTCTTGGTTCTTTCGGTAAAGTCACGTAGAAGTTAAATAATAAAATAATAAAAGTATTAAACAAAAAATATAAAAAATTATATTGTTTGATATTTTTATTATTTTATTATTTCCCTTCTACGTGACTTTACCGAACGAACCAAGAGTAAGGTTTGTCACGTTAACAACGCGCCAGTTAGTTACTACTTCAACCCACCGGTGTGTTGGAGAGTAAATCCACATTTACAATTTGAGTAGTACCGTGACATTTCGCTGCTAATTACATGCAGCATCATCGGGCCATAGGCCAGAATAGTGAAGCAATGTACCTGCTTCCTGTCTTAAACAGAGCAAGATGACTTCATCTCTAAACCCATCAGGTGCAGAGATCATAGGCGGAGGGGGGGGGTATTGTAATTATATGATAGATTAGTAATCAGTTCATTAGCATGTTTCCTCGATAAGGAATTCTAGTTGTTAGATGTATTTTCTTCTTCCACGTGTTTGTCCCACTCATGTGGGGTGCGTTGTCCTTGCCAACCTTCTCCACACTGCTCTGTCCTGCGCCATCTCTCTTTCCGCTCCTCGGGCCACCGTGTCTGATCGCACCACATCGCCCCACTTCTTTTTTTTTTTGCGAACATATTAAATAAAAACCCAATGCAGGATCCTTATGAAAAACAAGTGGTTTTCTTTCATAGGGCCCCATGATACAGTGACAGTTATTCGACTGATACTTGTTTTTTTACCCTTTTATCTGCCAACAAAACTGACACCTTTTATACAAGGAGTCATGTTTGCCATAGACCACAATACCTGCAGTCGTGCGCCTTTTGACGTCATCTGGTCCAACACCACGTGAGACTAGGCTCTAAGGAAAGCTGTCTCGGGTGTGGACCAATCAACTTCAAGGACAGTGCATACATTATCAGAGTTATGTTTTTTGTTTGCATTACGACTGCAGGTATTGTGGTCTATGCAAACATGACTACTTGTAAAAAAAAAAGGTGTCAGTTTTGTTGCCAGATAAAAGGGTAAAAAACCAATGATCATATTTTTTCTTCTGGCAAATGAGGTTCCAATGGTGTAAAAGTTATTCTACTCTCTGGAAGAGTGAATGGTCACCACCCTAATCGAAATCCTGCATCACTACAGACCGTGATCAAGCGGAGTGTCAAACAAAATTATTCTTCAATCGATTCGCAAACCTGAATAGTTGTAACTCATCACCGAATCGGAGAGATGACTAAAAGTTATGTCGTTAGTGGCCACCGCCAATAAGTAATGATTGTATTATTATTTGGCCTCAAACGTATTTGCCAGTTGTTTTATAAATTCCAGATCTTCCACTTTGCACAGTACCAGACGTTACAACAGCTTTAATTACCCGTCTCTAAATACTAATGTAGACCTCTCGACTCTCCCAAAGTGGCTCAAGTAAATCCTGAAAAATATATATATACATCTTGCGAGCGCAATACATTTCTTCATCGCAATTTCACAACCTTCCGTAGTATACAGATTACTTTAGTGGCTAAATTAACGAAGCTTACTAGAACTTCCGTATTCTTCCTTCCCGAATGACATCTGTGAAAAACGAAAATAAACAGGAACTAAAAAAAATTTACGATAACAGAAATCTTTCATTATTATACGTGTTAACAAGTACATTGCCTGGGAACGTTTGAAATGCATAACATTTAAAAGTGAATTAAGCAACTGTGAATCACCAGTCATTACACAAATAGCAATTAATATGTAATGTATAAAATGCACGCTTGACGCTTTAATAAAAAAATACGTGGATACACGTTCTTTTAGAACTATGACCGCATATTGATATTTAAGCGCGATGAATATGTAAAGCGAATCTTAAATAAAAAAAAGTTGAAAACCCAAACTGTAAATTAAACAAAAACTTTTACTGCAACAAAAATACCCCAACCGAGAAGCCACAATTCACAACAGTCTCATGTGGTAAAGTGACACTCTAGAATGTGGAAGCAGTTCGAAAACACCGATTGCCCAACGAAACTACGAGGAAGCCCACGATACTCCGATAGGCTATCTCACACACACACAGCTCCTCACCAGCCCAAGCTCAAACCCAGCTGCAGAGTGAGTTGCACGATACTTTTGTCCGAAATTGACAATACAGCTATTGTATTGTTTGTTCACATGTAACATTATAGCGGAGTTTTGTTGTTGTTTCTATTCTAATATAATACACGTGCGCTTGGAAAGAGTGTATCAAATGCAGACGTATTTTTTCTGCGAGGTAGAGGACTGCGCTCTATCGCACGCGCGACTCCGCGTAAAATCTATGCCGTCACAAACAATGTTCTGTGTAGTTGTAAACCTGCTGTGTTTTATTGTCGAGTAGTAACGTGCTTGAAGAGACTGAATGAGGGATGGTGTTATTGCAGGTGAATGGAGAGAAATGCGACAAGTCGTGGATAAATGTGTTCAACCATGCAGCGTGCTAATTGTTTTTGTCTTCGAGGCAACCCATCGGCCGAGATTCAAGTCCACATGGCCACTGGGACATTTCCTCGTGATATCTCAGAGGGCATGGGGCACTGACTAAAGTCCACCATCATTGTCCTCAACAAACGCACTTAAATAATTTCACTTTCACCATCTTCTGTATTATACACATTACTGTTGTACCTAAATCAACAAAGTTTGCTACAATTCTCATATTCTCCCTTCGTTGCATGTCGTTTATAAATAAAAAAACGGGAACTAGAAATTATTCGTAATACAAATCTAAATATATGATACGTGTTAGCAAGTACATTGTCTGCGACAATTTGTAAAGCATAAAGTTACATAATTCCAGTTTGTTTTCAGGGTCGACAACGCAGGGACAGCTTCTACCGGGAAGGCGACCATGTCCTCCGACTCAAGCGAGCCGCTCCAGTTTGACATAGAAGTGTCCGCTACCGAGGGAAACAGAGAGGCAGCGACGGTGGCAAAGTCGCCTCCGCCGTGTCCAGCTGGAGCCCTCGAAATTAGCGTCATGAACGATGCGTCCGGCGTCCAAAACCCTGGGCTGGAGTTCTTCTCTGACCTTCTAAACGCCAACACCATTCCTGCCCAACCGCTCGAGCACGAGGGCACAGACACAGGTGGAGCATCCAAAGAGCCCGGCTGCCTGAGCGAGATCTGGTACGGAGCGCCCCCGCCACCCGTATCTGTAGTGGAGGCGTGCGACGAAGCGACCCGCAGCGAAGACGACGCGGAAAGGTGCGGCCCTGACGTGCGTGGCGACGCCGAATGCGCGTGGACCGGCGCTGCCGGCGATTCGGACGCAGACGCTGACCCCGGCAAGGGCTCCATGCCCCCGGCACCCTCGTGCATCTCGCGCTGCAGCAAGCACGGCGCACACCTGCGCGTGTACTGCGCGGACGATGGGCAGGTCATGTGCGTGCGATGCCAGATCTCCATGCGGCACAACGGGCACAGGATCCTGTCCGATGTTGAGGCAGCGGAAACGATGCAGGTGAGCGTGTCTGCTCCGAACCATCCCTCCCCCCTCTACCATGCAAACACGTGCGTGCGTTTTTTTGCGCGCTTGTCAAGTGGGGAAACAACGTTGTTGCATGTGTCGTCGTTGATTTCGGTTTAATGTTTCCACGTGTGATTGATGCGATCAGGCCTCCCACCACGATTGGCTAGAGAAGTTGACGAAGAGAAAAGAAGGGAACATGCAAATGATTGAAGCCATTAAGAAGACGTCCACCGAGGCAGCAGTAAGTTCCAAGATTGAATCAGAGACTACTTAAATAATGGCCTTCAATTAGCCATCATTACAATATTTACACGCGGCAGCACTCAGTCAGCTATCCATTTGCTGTTGAGCTACATTAAGCTCGGACACTTGGCTTAGGGAACATACCATCATTGTCCTAAGTGTCTATCAACTTCTGGATGAAGGTCCCCACCACGCTGTGATCATCCCTGATCTTGCTGCTGCACACGAGCAGATCTCACAATTCTAGATTTGAAGTTTTCGTGACTGCAAGGATCCATACTCTTTGGTTCTTTCGGTAAAGTCACGTAGATGAAAACAAAACTAAATTAAATCACGACGTTTCGGAGGCAACACAAGCTTCCGTCATCAGGTGGAACAACCACAGCAACATTGCTCATTACAGTAATTTTGCTGTGGTTGTTCCACCTGATGACAGAAGCTTGTGTTGCCTCCGAAACGTCGTGATTTAATTCAGTTATTTTAATTTTTTGTTTATTTTTTTTCATCTACGTGACTTTACCGAAAGCACCAAAGAGTACAGATCTCACAACTCCATCTTATGTAAAGGCCGTCCGCTTGGGGGAACACATATGCGAGGACACGCGTACTTAGAGGAGTTATTTTGACGATGGAGACAATCGGCAATGTTGCACGAGCAGGATATACCTACATACATTTACACGTACAGCCCTTTGCCAACCCACTTCTGGATGGGGCATCCCCACTCTGTGCGTGTTGTGGGGATTAGTTTACCACACTTCACCATGTTGGTCAGTGCAGGGTAATGAAGGTAGGAGCATAGACATCAGAGCTCAGTACAGTACAATGCATGTTTCTACAATGGCCCATGCTGCCTATCTATATACTGTATATAAAAGGGAAATTTGTGAATGTTTGAAATGTTTAGCATACTTCCCGACATGCAACAAACTTGAAAGTTGGCATGTCGGTAGTTTCCAGACTGTACACCATGAAAAAAGTATAAAAATAGATTTTAGCATTTTTTTTGGGGGGGGGGGGGGCGCAATAATGGATATATTTTGCACGGCAAGTGAGCCATGATGTCACATCTGTGATGTCACCCGCATGCGGAAGCGTCACGCAGTGTGCCTGCTGATGTCACGCATCCCTCACCCCCGATCCCTCCGCGAGTAAAGTGCCATACAAATGTGTTGCAGGTCTAAGGCGTTCTTCGCGCAGCATTGCTGCTTTATTATTTGAGTCGTTTACTGCCGTACGCACCCTGAACGTTGTGTGTGTCTACAGCAAGCGCGTGTATGTGTACCTATGGATGCGCACGCGTGTTTGTGTGTGTGGGGGGAGCGGTAGTGTAGTGGTTAGTGCGCTGCGCTACGAACCTGGCGACCCGAGTTTGACTCCCGCTCACGGCCACCACTGGACCTCCCCTAGGTCGACTCAACCTCAAACAAGTAACTGTTGTGGTGTGTGAACATCGCCACTGGGGAGACAAAGGCGGCCGGGCGTGGTGAATCCAAGTCCCGGGGCGAAGCCGGGTAGTAAAGCTAGTAATATATGAAAAACCTACACCCCAACATTAAACAGGGGACGGACCACCAATCAGCACCAGATTAAGCACCTCCTGACCGCCGAGCGTAAAACAGAAGTGCCAATTTCCGACTGCCAGACCGCGAATGGCCGTGGCGACCTGGCACCTCGCCGGCACGCGCGTGCCCCCCCCACGGTGCCAAACTCATCGCCGCCGTTCCACCGTTCCACCGTTCTCGCCCCGAAGGAGGAGGCGGAGCGGGCAAAGCGGCGTGCCGGCGTGCAGTACCAGGCGCTCATCAGCCTGCTGGAGGACGAGCGGACGCACGTGCTGCGGCTCATCGGCGAGCGCCAACTCGAGCGGCGGCGCCGGCACGAGCTGCTGATGCTCGCGATCGCTCGCGAGACACAGGGACTACAGAGTGCCATTGATTCGCTGCACGCAGCCGTGACTGCAGAGGCTTTGCCGCACCAAACGCTGCAGGTGGGGATCTCCCCCCCCCCCACAATCTCTAAAACAAACTAAATTATTGTCTGTTTTACCAGGTAAAGGCGCACTGAGCTATATAAATAACTCTAGATTTGAAGTTTTCGAGACCGCAAGGATCCATACTCTTTGGTTCTTTCGGTAAAGTCACGTAGGTGAAAAAAAATGAAAATAACTCAATTAAATTACGACGTTTCGGAGGCAACACAAGCTTCCGTCATCAGATTTAATTTAGTTATTGTCATTTTATTATTATTATTTTTATTTTTCATCTACGTGACTTTACCGAAAGAACCAACGAGTATAAATAACTATTTTTCAGAAGTGACCTGGCTATCACAAATGATAGCCCAATTAAATGGCTGATCATCTGGAAATTCATAGCGGTCAAATACTCGAAATGCATGTTAATTCTAAATGTGGAGACAACAATCGGAGGACCCAGAGAAAAATCCTCACGACCACGGGTAGAACATGTAAACTTAAAATATACAGCAGGCATCAGGGTCGGTATCGAACCCACAACCTCCTGCATATCAGGCGAGGGAGTTAACACCTCGCCACCATGGCACCACGCGACTTTGCTGCATGTCTGTGCATGCAGCAAATCCCCCCAATTTTCGCTTTTATTTGTTGACATTCAGCCGGACACGGTGGAGCAGTGGAGCTAGACTGTCTGTGATTGAGCCAAGCGTTTTAGAGAGGCACGGGTTAGTTGACAACGAGTTTCAAAGATCGCTATACCTCAGCGCCGGGCTGTAAGGTGGCCATGACATGCCAGCACAGTGTCTTTGTGACACCCACGTGTGTAGAACCGCAGATGTGCGGGTGGGCTTTTCTCTGGATACTCTGGTTGTCTCCCACATGCAAAGTATTGCTCATCGAGAAATTAGTCCAACATCTCAGTGCAAAACTTTCTTCCAATTAGACCCAGTAAGGCTTTCCCATGATGCAAACAATATTTAAATTACCGGCTGCAAACTTGGATATTTCCATGAGAGTTACCATTTCCACAAATTACAATTTTACTGATATTAATGTTTCTATTACCATTCTTATTAGTTGTTTTGTTTCACTGCTGTCTCATTATGAAGCTGTCCTGATTACACAGATGCCTCTGTACCCTTGCACATTCCATATTTTAGTAAATACCATGCGAGCAATTAAATGCTGGAATTCTTAGACGAATGTGTAGTGAGTTCAACTGAGTCACAGATGTATACTTGGAGGCAACACATTTATTTAACTCCAACACACGGGGTAACTTCCCCTTAACAGAATAACAACCTATGTTGGTGACCACCAAGCTAACTACACTAGTCACCAGGCTAACCACACTAGTTACACCGTAACAAGCTTTTCCAGACCGGGACCACAGCTCGGGTCCACGTGTTGGAGACTCGTTGAACAGAGAACATAGAACGTAGACGAAGGTTTCTTTAGGATGAGCAACAACGCCGGTCCCCCTGGGGACCCGGCTTATATTCTCTGCGGCGTGGCCGGCTCCGCCCTTGGCCACGACCACCTTCCAGAATCCTCGGGTAGGATCTGGATGCTAACCACGTGACCACCCCTAGCCCCCACTTGGGGCCCCTTTGTAGACTTAACCGGTCACGTGTCCTCTCGGGTCAAGCAGAGTGCCATGGCCTTTAGTAACCTCATTCCTACGGCCTACATTCCCACACACCCTGTCCTGTAGGGTTGGAACTGCACGCCAAGCGTGGTGCCATCCAGCGCTATCCATCAGCACTCACCGGGCCCCTCTAGGGCCGGTACTACACCCACATCACTGTGGTGTCCACGATGTCGCTACACCGCACGCCGTGCCTCTCTAGGACCGGCACTGCACAGTGACATCCCGCGATGTCACTACAAATGTATCAGGAGTACCAACCGGTCATTTGTCTTGTCTGGATGCTCTCTGCAATGTTGGAAACACAGTTATGCCATGCAATAGAACTAAGTGAACTGCTTATCATTTAAAAATAAAACAATAACCTACTGCACTTGGACTGCCACTTGTGCTCAACCAAACATATTGCTTTAGGACCTAAACATAAAATCTAATCTCTGTGTGTATTTGACAGGCATTCAAGGCTATCCAAGAAAGGTAAGCCATGTTCTTTTATTTATTCAACCCCCCGCCTTCCTGTTTGTACTGCTGCTATACAAAAGCTTCCTGGGGGTCCATATGTTGGGACAGCTTTTTAATGCAAATATCCCCCCTGTGAACCAAGTGTTGGTAAACATTGTGTACTTCGGTCGAAGACAATCTCTGCTCCACTTATTCATGCACCAGGCACCCCCTCGCCCACCCACCCCCCCTCGTCACCATTGGGCAGCCCCCCCATTCCTCTCCTCCGGTCGGCCGGCGCCCGGTTTCTGTTGACGCCGTCGCATCGCATGGTGTCAAGAGTTACCCAATTTTCCTCTTTCGACACCCGGCCATCACACCACGAGCATTGCCAGCTGGGCAGTCCTAACAGCTGTCCTCTCCAGCTCATTGTCACCCCCTCTTGGTGCCCAGGTCAAGTCACGTCTGTCTTACGTTGCCCCGTTAAGATGATGAAAAGTGGAAAATTGACCTGGCTTAAACAGACGTTGCGCTTGTTGATCTAAGTTTGTGATTCGTAACAATCACGCGGTCCCGATGCGCCGTCTGTCATCGGTAGAATTGTGTAGTTTATTTGCAAACTCAGGGGGGGTGCAGTGGGTTAGAGCCATACCCTACAAACCCGACGACCCGATTTCAACTCTTGGTCATGGCTAACATCAGTGGCAAGTGATCTCTGAAATAGTTTAAGACCCTGCCACTTACAGATCACCAACGTGGACTAACCAGCATGGTGAAGCAAGGTGAAATAACCCCCGTGACTGAATCATTGTGCGGAGGTCTTCATCCCGCGTTGGATTGATAAAAGGCTGAAAATTATAGATTGAAATCCTACTTGTAACTCATGATACACCGTAATGAAGGATCGTGGCTAATGCAGACTATAAATAAATAAACACACAAAATGCTGTCTCTCCATAAAATATAATTTTTTGGCCATTGGCCAATGGGTCTTCCAGACTAATGTTATCCAGGCCACCTAAATCTGCTGACAAGACTGAATAAGTCAAAGAGGTTACAAACTGGATTCCACCGTTTGAGTCCCATGCTTTTGGCCTGTTTATTTATATTTTGTTTACTGCCACTTTGTTCTGCAACAGACATCAACATCAACTTTCATCAGCGTTGTAAGCCACTTTTTTTTTTACTCCGGCTCATGTTACCTTTCAGCTTGAAAGGCGCGGAAAAAGAACCACCTGACATCACGCAGAATCCAAACAACGGACTGCAGGCGGTGTTCGAATCTGAAGCGAAAATCTCAAAACTGCTCAAGGCATTTGAACCAAGTGAGTCCCGTAACCATTGTACATTCTATTCTCCGACGATGCTGAGTGTTGCGAAGCTGAATGACCAGTCTCTCCCCCGGGTCACAGTGACCACCTTGGGCCGCGATGGCCAAGTTCTAAAAGGCGTTTGGACAACAAGGGGTGGCAGGTAAGGGCTGTGAAGGCAGCTGGAACGACTGTGAGAGGAAGAAAAAAAAACCTTCAGGTGCTTTCCAAGTATGAGAGAGCTTCAGGTATGTGAGCTATTCATCCCTCGAGTTTGAAGTTATGCCCAAAATTTCCTGGAGCAGACAAACACATGATGCCCTTTGGCATCCATGACGGGTGCAATCATTGCACCATGCTGCTTCAGTGTGGATTGGTGGTGAGGAGCACCGATGTGTGAGCATAGAAGTAACAGTACAACAATGAATTTTGGTTTTGATTGAAAGCTTTCGTGACTGCAGGGATTCATATTCTTGGTTCTTTCGGTAAAGTCACGTAGAAGGGAAATAATAAAATAATATAAAAATAAAACAATAAAAATTCTCACGACGTTTCGACTGCAATACAAGCAATCATCATCAGGTGTGAAATCCACAGCAATAATTTTTATTGCTTTATTATTTTATTATTTTTTTATTTCCCTTCTACGTGACTTTACCGAAAGAACCAAGAATATAGAAAAATGAATTTTGGCTCAAACCCTGCTCAGCTTGCGCCACTCCGATTAGCACGGTTGGCTACGTACGGTGCAAACGAAGTTCAACATGTGTACGTACAATCTGACAAGATCGGGCGCACTCCAGGTGATCTGGTTACAAAACGACAAGCATTTACATACAAAGGGCATCATCTTTGGCAGAGCTAACGGAGGTGACTCTTGACCCCGAGACGGCGCACCCCAACCTGGAGATCTCTGCGGACGGCGCGGAGGTGCGGTGCGTGCGGAGGCGCCGAGACGTGCCCGAGGAACCGGGCCGCTTCCTCTCTACCCTCAACGTGCTGGCGTGCCGTGGCCTGCCCGCCCTCACCCACCGTGGCTGCTGCTACTGGGAGGTGGTCGTCGCTGGCAAGACCGGCTGGACGGTGAGCATCACACTGCGCAGTCGTTCCGTGCAGTCGGTGTTGAGTATTTCGCTTTTTTTTTCCTTTTTGCCAAATCGACTCCAATAAGTGCAGGGGGTGGGGATACTACAAACCCACGGGCTGGACACAGTCTGCAACTTCATTTTATAAGACCCGCATCTTCACATCATAAGGCCTGCATCTTTAGTTCAATGGGCCGCCAGTTATTTTCATATGCCCAAAAAATGCATTTCATACAGCGCCTGGACCCATGAGGTCTACCACCTTGAAACGAGCCGCAAACAATATTTTTCAATCAATTGACGCATCTGAGCAACACTAATTGGGTACTAGAGGGCAATACTTTCAATCTGGTAACTCCGTTTATAATTTTAGTGGGAGCAGTCACTTCTGTCACAAATGTGACTGAAGCGTGTGTTAATGTGGTACACCAAAGGTTCTAATCCTCAGTAAGTAAACCATTCCACAACCCTGCTATCATGCTATTGGTGTAATGAGGTGTAATGAGGTGTCCATTTGGAACTCTCAAAGAATGCATTGCTCCTTCGCAAAGAATGGCTTACGGAAGGCTGTTAGTTAACTTCTGAAAGTCCTTTACATGGCCCTTTTTATCCTCAAACTGGGATGAGCACAGCCACAAAAGGAAATGTTCATTGCAAGGCAGTCAGACAAACATTTTCATATTCTCAAAACGGGAATTTAAAGGACTCAAGTATAAAAACAATTGATTAATGCAGTAATTTGTGACTGGATTCAAACCCAAAATCTTAGAATCGTATTGTTCCGATCCCTTATGGAAAAAAAAAACTAGGCAGCGGGAAGACTTTCTCTGAAGGAAGTTCCATTTGGGGGAAAATAATAATGTAAGCAAAATGGAATGCTACTGCATGGAATAGGAGCTTGCACCACAACGGTGTGACTTTCATCCATCTGAGAGGTGACATCTGATGATGGTGGCGGTGGTTGCGGCCAATAAAATACAAGAATAATCTGATGGACATATCTCTTTCTTAAAACGGATATGATATCAGGCTCCTGAAATTCTGATGGGAAACATTAAGTTGCACTCGTAGAGTCAACGGCAAGCGAGAGCTATCATTTCACAAACACGGCAGATGTTTCGTCATTAATATTTTCATTTTTGCTCGTGTTTCCACAACGAATAACACACAAAAACCAAAGTATGGCAGTGTTAATGTTTGAGGCTTACAGTCAGACTGAGGCGTGTTTAGAATTATTTGAGTTCAGTGGTAATGTCCAAGGTTCAGAGAGTCATACGAAGCATACATAGGGGCCATTAATGACTAAGAATGAAATAAATAATTTCAAGGGCGGCTATGCCGTAGACAAGCGCCTCATAGACTTGTGACAGTGAGTGCCCAAAGCAACTCCCGTAAATCCTTCCTGGAACAAGCAAAACCAGGAGCCTCTGGGAGACCCATAACCGAGTGTGATCTCAAAATGCCAACAATGGCCACTAAATATGTGGCTGACAATGGCTAACAGAACAAACCCGGACCTGTTTATGAATGCACTCAGGCTTGCCAGTGTATCCACTCAAAGAAGCTAATTCTAGATTTGAAGCTTTCGTGACTGCAAGGATTCATATTCTTAGGTTTTTTTAGGTAAAGTCACGTAGGTAAAAAATTAAATTAATAAAAGTAAAATAAAAATAAAATAAAAATCACGACGTTTCGGAGGCAACACAAGCCTCCGTCTTCAGGTGAAACCGTCACAGCACGATAGCTGTATCAAGTAAGAGAAATTCCAAAGAAGCTATCCAAAAATTTCATCTCACATGCTGTAGATTACATACCTAGGTTGCATGTCATGGGCTACCCAAGCACGTGCTATATTCGTTCATTCGTTTCTCAGTCCGCTTGTCCAGGCGATGGTCGAGGCACATGCTGTGGAGCCTCATTAATGAGAAACAGCTTTAAGCATCTAGATTTGAAGTTTTCGTGACTTCAGGGATCCATACTCTTACTTAACGTCTCTTTCCCTCTCCTAGCGTCCACGCAACGCTCCCCCCTCCCTTGCCCCTCCCCCCTCTCTTACCTATATAACCTCTTACCTCGGCATCTCTCTCCCACTTCAGCAAAAACTATTTCTTGCTGTGGTTTTCCCACCTGATGACGATTGCTTGTGTTGCAATCGAAACGTCGTGATTGAATTTATGTTATTTTATACCTACGTGACTTTACCGAAAGAACCAACGAGTATGCATGAAGAGTCCGTTGCTCCAATGTGTCACTTTAGTGAAGACGATAAAATGTCCAAGCGGTGATGTCAAAAGAGTAAGCTAGTGAGTGTAATTCCTGGGCATGGCCAACACGTCTGTTGAGTAATATATGAAACACTTCTAAGCACTCCTTCACGACCACGAATTGACCAGTGTGGTGAAGTATGGTCAAACATCCCCCATGGTCGACAGGTGAGGGGAGTCCTTAATCCAGCCATGGATAGATCAAGGCTGATGATGATAACGATGACGTCCTCAATTTCGTAGGCCTTGCCTTAAATGCTTTTAATACGAATGTGAAACTAAACTATTTTTTTTACCAGGTAAAGCCCCCTGAGTTATTAGCTCTTTTTCAGAAGTGACCTGACCACAAATGATAGCTCAACGAAGTCTCTTATCACGTGGAAATGTACAGCAGCCAAATACTATAAATGCATGTTTCAAATGTGGAGGAAAAACCCAGAGGACCCGGAGAAAAATCCACGCGACTATGGGAAGAGCATGCAGCAGGTGTCAGGGTCTGGATCCAACCCACGACCTGCTGCACACCAGGCCAGGGAGATAACATCTCACGACCGCGGCGCCCCAACAGGTGGGCATGGCGTACGCATCGGTGCCACGCGTCGACTGCAGCCGGCTGGGCCGCAACTCCGGCTCGTGGGCGCTGGAGCTGCACAACGGCGTCTACACGGCGTGGCACGGCGGCGTGGCCGAACCGCCGCTGGCGCTCGCCGTACCCAGGCCCACCGTCGTTGGCGTGCTGCTCGTCGAGGGGGCGGGGACGCTGGCGTTCTTCGACGCCGCCAGCATGGCCCTGCTCCACGCGTTCCACGCCCGCTTCCTCGAGCCGCTCTACCCGGCGCTCAACCCGCACAGCTGTCGGGAGCAGCGCAACACGGCGCCCCTGAGGCTGGTGGAACCGGACCGCGCGCAATACTCCGATTCTGCCGCCACCGCCACTACCGCCGCCGCCACGAAGCCATCGTTCAAGCTTGTGCTGTCTGGCCTTTTTAGCTGACTGTCGGCCCTAGGGATAAGATTTTTTTCTTGTTTAAATGAAGTTCCTGAGCAGGGGTTCCAAAGGCTCGAACCATGAATGAGCCAGCAACAACAGCACGATCAAAGCTGTAATAATAAATAAGAGTTAACATGAAAGCAGTGAAGTGGCTCGGGGTGGAACAACACCATACCGAATCACTGAGCTCCACTGCTCAGATCCTGGGTCGAAGTTGTGTATTAGTTGCCTGTAATTAAATGCTGCCTGTGTAATTATACAGTGTAGATAGTCTCATACTGGTGGTTTTAACTTAATTAAGCTTATTATAGTTGTAATAATTAGAAATGTTCAGTTTGATTGACATGTAGTAGAAATGAGGATATCTGTGTTGTTCTGTCATGTCACTTTCTAGAGACTATTCTCTACCAGGGTATGATGAATTGCTTTCGGTAAACGTTTCAAACGAAATTGCCTTTGCCTCATTAAAAGACCCAATATCGCAAATGAAATATAATTGGGGAAAAGAACGGAAGAAAAGACATGAATGTAGCCCAGGTGAGAGATTTTCGGCATTATTGGCCATCCATATGAGATTGTAGCCAAAGAAAATAATGGGGGCAATATTTCACGGGAAAAAGAGCTTCATAGCTCATCGGATTCCTTCAGTACAAATAAATATTCAGATTCTGATATCACGGCAGTTTCACATGGAGGCATCCGCATAACTCTGCCTTTTTAATTTCCTCTTCAATGATTTACCATCAGCTTTCTCTCTTCCCTTACAGTCCCCCATCTTTGTCTCCTTCACGCCTCACGGCAATAAATAACTTTTGCTAATTAAAAAAATGGGAGGAAACTTTCCTAAAGCAGTATTTTAAACGGCTCCTCTTCCGCCCCCCGATTGCTCGAGTTCTTTTACGTGATTTCACACCGCGCCGACGACGTGTGCATGCGCTGCGACACAGTAAACTATTTAAACTCATTTTTTTTACCCGGTAAAACCCACTGAGCTATACAGATCTTTTTCAGTTAGCTCAGCGAGGTGGCTCATCACGTGGAAAGTTATCGCAGCGAAATACTCAAAATGCACGTTGATTCTAAATGTGGAGGGAAAAACCGGAGGACCTGGAGAAAAATCTACACGGCCACGGGGAGAACATGCAAACTCCAAATATACAGCAAGCGTCAGGGTATCGAACCCACGTCCTCCTGCATATCAGGCGAGGTAGTTAACATCTCGCCACCGAGGCACAGTAGCTGACACACCAAGGCCTGTCGTGGGCAGGGATGGACAGGAATTCCTGGGCCAGGATCCACTTACACGTGGATACAACCGACACTCCGAGCCTCTCTCCTCCTGCCAGCCCACAAATAGACACACAACTGCATTGCAGCCTGTAGGATGCAATATCACTGTACTCGCTGTTCCACGTGCTGTAGTTTATTTGAGACACTGAAGTTTCCCGACAGCCCAATGTAAAATTAAGTGGTGCAAAAATGTTCTATTTAAAAGCTGTTTACACCGAGCGGTTGGCTCTTACAGCACTTAATTTTATGAATTATGTCATGGCTTCAAGCGTACAGTATTTTTATGCACAGTTATTTACGGTCACGGGCGATTCATTACATTCTGGAACGCGCGTCTGATTTCCCTCATTCTGTAATTGGCCACTGCCGCAATCAAACTGATGACTGGACAACATGAATCTTCTCCTGGCCTCAACGTTGAAACAAAACAATTGACGGAACTAATTCACAAATGTACGTCTCCAATCCACGTCGGCAGCCCGGTGTGAGCTAGTTGCTGGGTGAAAGCCAAGTGATAACGACGTTCCGAGAGTAACTTACAGCATGGAGTGCCTGCTCCACTGGGCAGCCAGTGTGCATTCATGTGGGCCCTGCACGCCCTAACATGCCTCAGCGTCCCCCCTGCCGAGCCCATATCTCCGAGCCCCTGTCAGGCCGACGCGAGTATCCAGGGATTACGAGGAGGTGGCGGGGATGGGGGTGGGTGCAGAAACCCACGGCGCCGGCGCCACCTTCACCGTGAGTGCGAGCGACGAGACGTGCCATAAACGCCGCCGCACCGGAAATCTCGTCTTCTGGCTCTGACCTGGCTACGGAATGAGAATGTGTGGGGGGGGGGGCAGGAGGGGAGAAACAGTTCTGTGTGGTGGTGCGACGGCGCTGCTGCTATCTCCACAGCCCACGGTGGTGCTCGTTGCATTCTCTGTGGCTATGGAAACTGGCCTTGGGAGGGCCACACCAGGTAAAGTAGCGTGCCTGTATGGCCAGCCCACTGGAGAGGTGGCCTTGGGAGTGCACAAACAAGAACGCACAATGGTATTGGTGAATAAACAGACGAGGGTCTGTTTCACAATCGCAAGAGAAAATTACATTTTGATCTATCAGTGTATGGTTGGGGCCATCTGGATCGATGTTTTAGATCTAGAATTTGTTTCAGTAGGCAAACACTCGACAGGTTTATATGTATCTTGTCTCGTCCCCAGGCTGTCTCCCATTAAACAAATACCGACACATCGGATGGCGTTCAACTTGCCTACTTTACAGCCAACCTGTCAGACTGAAATACAGCAGCTCTACATGAATTCAATGGAGCATACCGTGAATCAATATGAACCAGACAACATAGAAAAAAAGAACCAACGTGTTTCCATTCTCTCGGCCTACCCGGCTATCCAGACTATTTATTCAAGCGTGCAAACTTTGGACTGCTTTTGCCATTCTGGGGCTCATCAATAAGTTTGGGTGTCCGAAACAAATACCGCGAGATTAGCAGATGCGATCGGTGATTTCTCTCTTTCTCTCTACCCGTGGGCCATCAGCTCCAAAAACAACATTGTACAACACCTTAACGGGCACTCGTGAAGCATTATTGGTAAAAAGAACAAACAATTCATCTGAAACATGCAGTACATCCATGCAGTACATATAATTTAATAAAACATCCATCAGGCTGTCAATCAGTGATGGCTCGTTTTTACTGGAAGGAACGAGGAACGCACATTATTAATGATGAACTATGACCTATGACCTTAAACCTAGGTTACAAAAAAACTGCCCGCTAATTGCGATAGGTGGTGGCGTTGCCTGCAGGACAAAAAACTGTTTTGCACTGAATGTTAAAAGTAACCGACTGGTTGGTGGAGGAAGATGCTTCAGATCACTCATGCGATGTCGTTTTTATGAAAGATAGTAGTTTTTTGTTTTAAATCAACCCGTCCATAGAACGGGTTGGTACTGGCTTGTACTACGTATACACAACAATGTAGAAATACTGTACTACTATATACAGACTTACCTGCAAATGTTTAAATTGCTAGATATAATTACACGTAATGAGGAAGATTAAATAAGCAAACGTCTCGTTAAAAACTAAACATTTGGGTTCACACTAAAACAGGGCTTTGGGATTCTGCCCAGTTCCAGTCCTGTCAAGACATGGAAGAAAAAATTAAATAAGTGGGGGAAAAACTCCACTTTTAAAAGAAAAAAACCGCGATAACGGGAGTGAGGCCACTTGGCAGCCGATAAGGTTTCCCTGTGCAGCATAGCTGAGTTTCCGAAGCTCAACGGCTGCCTGACATATGCCGGGAAGCACAGAGCATTTTATTTATGTACAATAATCGACCTGACAAAAACAACAAGCATGATGTGACGAGTCAACAATGATGTTGATGGCAATCGCTGTACTCGTGTGTTTAGTTTAACACGGAGGCTTTCGTGACCAATATCAATCATATTTCGATTGGAAATGTTGTGGCTTTGCTCTCCAACACACCGGTGTGCTGTACTAGTAACGAATTGGCATTTTCTGTTCCATGACAAACCTGAATAATTGTCTGTGTCGGGTGGTGGTGGGTTTAACGACACATTTAAATATATTCACGCAAACTAACGCAAGAAAAATCGTGTTTTAGTTTACCTGTACACACATTTGCATTGCAACGCCTTCGAACACAACTTTCAAATGCTACCTTCATAAAAAAAAAATATGAATTGTACATGCAATTAAGAACGTCTGTTTCTCAGCGCATTCTTGCGTGGAATGTGACCCAACGGTTATCTGCAGAATTGTGGATTCTTTCACCAACAAGGAGGTATGCAAGTAGCTCATGAAAACCAAACTAAGCTTTTATTTAGTTACCTTAACAGACATACTGTTTCGTGAGCTCTTCTATATGATTAAAGAGATTACTCTTCACAGCCAAGAACTTGGCACACACTTACCCAGCTCCTTTTGCAGAACTTAATGTTTATTTTGCAGAATATATGAACAACGCTCCACAGGAGATTCACTTTTCAAAGTGTACTTTTCAGCAGGAGGTTCGAGTGCAAATTTTTTTTAAAAACGTTCTGAGAAAGAAATGTGGGCAGTGACAACTGCAGAAATATCTGCACACTGAGCTATTGTTCAGCCCCACGGTGAAAGAGAAGCAGTGTATGGACGCAGTGTGACTTGAATGAAAACATCAGGTAGTGTACATGAGAGGTTCGTTTTTTTGGAGTTAGATCGTGTAAATAGAAATGTGTGGTCAAACCCGCCACCAACCGATACAGACAATTAGTAAGGTTTGTCGCGTAAAAAAAACGTGTCAATTCGTTACTAGTTCAGCACACAGGTGTGTTGGAAAGTAAACACACAACATTTACAATTTGAGTACGACTCGACACTTTCACTTATTTGTTTATAGGTAAATTAACAGTATACAGCATTACACGTAAATGAACATGGATTAAGATAATTTACTTTTGCTGAAAGTTTTTTTTATTTTCATTTTATAAAAATACTCAAGTCCTCTGCATTACATGTTCCTGTAGAGCTCCTTTGTCAATCCACTGCTGGATAAGGGTCTCTGAATGTCGTGTAGGTAACGGGGTGGTAATTTACCATACTTCATCACACGAGTCAGTGGGTTGACAGTGGAAAACAAATATTCAAACTACCATAAAGTACAATGGATATTGCTACACTGGCCTCTGCTGCACTGGCCTCTGCTGCCCTACAACGTTGCCCCAGAGCCTATAACAACTGTTATGCACAGTGGCCGCCCATCCAAAAGTCGCCGTCCACTCTCAACTCTGCTTAGCTTCGGAGATCTGATGAGACCGGGGCACATACACGCGGCGATATGATCTTGGGCTAAGCACGGATTAAGAATGTTTATTTTGGCTGAAAATTTGAGCTGTACGTGACTTTTTGTCTCTTTTAACTTGAGCACCCTCTGCATCACGCACCAAGTAATTTAGCACCTGCCCAGAGTCAAGAGCTAAAAGTGATGCAAGTAAAATCGAGAGTTAAAAGCTGCCATGTGCAGATCTCACCCCGTAACTTGGTTCACCTCACTTTACCCGCATCACTACGGGGCGTAAAAAATAAACTCCCTTCACAACACCCGGGGGGGGGGGGGGGCCCAAAAGGCAACCTCATCATCCCTGCTGAGTGAGCTGAGAGAGCACACTTAGGGAATATAACTTCTTATTCAGCACGATAGGAGGTAGGCGGCGGTGATGTGGGGTTAATCGTCAACACCCGCTTCATGGGGTCACGCCTCGTCTGCAGTGTAAGGAATTCTTTTCTGCTCCCACTGTACACGAGACGTCGAAAAAAGTTATCATCCAGCTGGGCGACAGCCCCCATTTATCAAAGTCAAATCTTACACAAATTTCTAGGAGGATTTTCGGCCTTTCGATGGTATCGTGCCCGCAGACCGGCGCAAACGGGGATTATCGTGCACAAGAATTAATCACCTGCGATACAGACAGCACTGAGATCGGGTCCTGCTGTCTGCTGAACATTCACGCATACAGGAGTCGCGTTCTTCCCATGAGAAACCGTACACTCCAAACCATCCGCCCCCGCACTGGTCCGTGCAGAGAAATGGACCGCGACTGTCACATGGCGGGTCATGCTCGGACAGAAAGAAAGCTGGTGCATGCAACTTTGAAAACAGTGTAACATTTTTTGTTGTTGATCTTGAGTAGTGTTATTTCCTAATTGCTTATGCCTCAAAAGTACAGAAAATGGATATTATTCCCCACAAACTTTATAACAAAAAATTCCGAGCGACAATTGTCCATCTTACCTTCCAGAGTTTTTTTTGCATTGCTCGCAAGTGAAATGAGGTGCACAGGGTTTGTCTTGATTGCCGATAGGCATGCCCAAATATGCCTTGTAGGCCTCACACATCTTAGCAGATGCTTCCGTAGAGTACTTTTTCACTCTTGTCTTGATAAATTGGCCACAGACATAGCAAAATGCGACTGCCGGATGCTTGCAGCCTCTTGATGCCATCTCAGAAAAATACAGATATGTATCCACTTAGGCAGCTGGAACTAAACTGAACTGGTGGGCTTAAGGCCCCTGTATTTATACTACTATTTATGTTACTGGAAAGCTCTAAAATGTTCTAGAAGTTACTCCAAGTTTACTCCGCACTGAATCTATCTTACATTTTCTGGAAAATAGGTACATTTCATAATATCACTGTCCTGGTCACAAAAGCAAAGTTTGTGGGGAATAATAGCCATTTTCTATACTTTTTAGCCATAAGCAATTACGAAATAATACTTACTACCCAGGAACAAAAATTGTGTTAATTAGTGAAATCAACACCGTTGAGTATGCAGCTGATAATTACTGCACATCCACTTGACACACCCGGTCCAGAGGAAAAAAAAAGTTGCTCAGCTGCTCATGCTCGAATGAAGAGAGAGTATTACCTTCCTCTGAAGCCCATCAATGTCGGTCTCGGAGCAAGCCAAGGTGTTGACGGGAGCTGTTGAATGAAGCACTGCACTTCTCTGCACTGCCTTTGTGCCAGGTGAATGCAATGTACATCATCAACCACCCTGTTGGATAATTAATGGTCTTCCCATGTCGACGCTATTCTGCATGGTCTTGCGATGCCACAGTCCATTTATCCCTGACATGAGCTGACATTATTCACTTCACCACTACGATCCTTGTCGACTTTAAATCATTGTCCGAGGCATACATATTTCTGTTGAGTTTTGCATAAGTGTCCCTAGATCAAATACTTCTGTTCAACAAATCTATTTGACCACTTTGCCACTGCATTGCGTGTACAGGTCCAAAATACATTGATGCCAGCCCTGCTGCTGAAACTATGTACAGTACTGTACGACGGAGTATTGTCTAAAGCACATGTATTAGGCCCGAGCCTTAAGCCATGTATGGCAATTTTCTAAACGCCCATAACATCTCTGGGCCTTGCTGTCCGCAAACACAAACACTCGCCATTGGGATATACAACTCTCAGTGGTTATGGATACAGTGGGAATGGCTTATCCTGCACTGTAGTCTCAAATATCAACAAGAAGATCTTTCAGGACTCCCGGAAGTAAACCATCATCACAAACTGTGGATAACCCGTTAAATTCTTACACTCTTTATAATTCCCTTGGAGAAACACAAGAATATATTGCGTAGAAACGCGACAAAATGACGTGTGAATGTGCCTCATTCCAAAGTACAACATGATGAAAGCCACTTAACGAGTATTCCTTCGGGGTTTATTTGTTTATTATTTTGTCCCAAAAACTTTCAGATAAAATCTCGTCAGGTTATCAAGTTGAATATTTCAACAAAAACATTAAAAAAATTACGGGATGGACTGACACAATTCCAAACATTCTTCTACTCGAGCAGGTACGAG
Source organism: Lampetra fluviatilis (assembly GCF_964198595.1). NCBI lineage: Eukaryota > Metazoa > Chordata > Hyperoartia > Petromyzontiformes > Petromyzontidae > Lampetra > Lampetra fluviatilis. The sequence goes on along the minus strand of NC_136278.1, from coordinate 2,947,824 downwards.
GGCGCTTGACATAGAATGTGGTATATGCCCTCACCTGAGGATCCTGTTATGACACATGGAGACAAACACCAGTAGTTGTCAAGCAAGCACGTGCAGGCGGTGGGCAGCCTCACGTGGAAAAACACTCGGCACTTCTTGTCGTGAAAGCAGTAGGTTAAGCCCAAGGATTAAGACGTTCAGGAGGCCATTAAAAATGTTTTTGGCAAACTTTACTGGGGAAAACACGAACAAGTGCACATTAACAATCATAATAATAAGGGCAACAACATTTGTAACATGTGCGCTGACAGTGTTATTGCACATCTGCCAAGGCGGGTCAAAAATGACACGCAAGACATGAATGTTAATGATGACATTTATGGCAAGCAAAGCCAGCCAAAGCCATTACGCTTGGGCAACCCTCATGCACGCTTACGTCTGATCGAATATTATAGTTTTTGAAAGCTCATCCTCCATGGCAGCACAATTCGACTGCATTAAAAAGCCATGGCGGGCAGTGCAAAGTTGAACGGTACCTCCGTTAATATAATGGTGCAGTGTGAGACAGATAAAGGTCAAAGTTAAAAGCAGCCGTAACCTCCCACATCGGAGAGCTGAATGGCGCTATTCTCACTTCTCAGGGACGAGGGAAGGGCACTGCCGGGAGGGAAAAATGGAACTGTACAATATCAGTACAGCGGCGGTCGCGGCTGTGGCATCAACAAGAATAGCGGTATTGTACCGAGGAGTTAGACAAGGGCTCGGTTGTGTGAACTGATATCAGCTCACAGAAAGTTTCCAGACATCAATGCAGTATATATAAATATCTTAAATCGACATTCCTTAAAAGCCCCCCTTTTTTAACCATCCGAGATCTATCGCTGCAGCACAATGTCGCTGTTTTCCAAGTGAATTCATGGTGTGCAAACCCTGACAATTGCTTTATTTTGGCTCGAGACAGAAAGGTGTCGACCACACGAAATTCCACCATCGAGGAACCGATTGCGTGAAGTTTGGTAAAAAACCCCCCCCCCCCATGTACAATACGATGTGAGGCACCATTTGTTGGGGTATACAAATTCATAAATAACAATGTCCTTTGGGGGGTTTTAGGAGAACTGCAGAGATTGCAGTCCTTTTAAACTAGTATTGCTCGGCACCAGATATTTTTTTTGATCTGCTTTAGATTACAGTATTGTGATTATTTGGCTGCTGTAAATTTCCACGTGATAAGCTACTTCGTTGCCAGGTCGCTTCTGAAAAAGAGGCTAATAGCTTGAGCGGGCTTCGCCTGGTAAAATGAAACAGCTCAGTTTAAGTTGTATATTCTTTTAGTGATTTGTTTACATTTCCTATACTTTGCACTCGTGTCGTGATTTTGCATTATTTGTGTTTGTAACATTCTGATCCGCCCCTACTATAAATCTCTGATAAAGAACTTTATAGCTCATTGGATTCCTCCAGTATATAAATACTGTATTTTGATTCTGATAATTCATGTTTTAAAAGTAATTTATTCTCCATTGTTAATACAAACATGTAAGCAAATAATTGATATATATTTACTAAATACTGTAATAAGCACTGAAAAGTATAAAACAAATGGGATTTAATTTTAATATGATCAGTAACAATTTTTCCACAATTAATTGACATATTGCAGAAGATCACAGCAAAGCTTTGAGTTTATAGTCCGCGAAGATTTTCTATCGAGCCAGACATCTCTTATATACTCATATCCCCATTTAGTGAGAACATCATTTGCCTACATTGTATAAGTGGCCTCACTGTGACAATACAGCCCAAGCACACATGGATATAATTCGCCTCGTACAGCGGGGCATGTGGCAACAATCGTCAATCAAAATCCCCTTTGAAAAGAACTTACTAAAAAATTGCACCAACAACGAAAGTTGGACAGGCCTTGCTCCGAAGAAGTTGACGTAACTTCAAAAAAGTGATTTAATGGTCGTTTTACAATTGGCCCATTTCTTTTGATCGGAGGTAACGCACCCCTGAGGTGCTACAAAGGAAAGGCAATACTGTAGTCTTCACTAACATTGCACCTACGACATCTCTTCCATCAGCACAAGGCAATGAAACGGCCTGTGTTTTTTTTCTCTCCCCTTTCTTAACACCTTTACTACTACTTAAGTCGTTCATTCAGCCTGCATTAAGGCACGCATGTTTCAAATACCACCCGGATGCTTTACCTCCCTTGGATTACCCTGACCTTGTATAAAGCCTCCTCTATTTATTTAGCAAATTTGCCAAGTATAGCGTGCACGACTGGCAGGGGATGCAGAACGCATGCTAAAGTGTGCGGTGAAAAAAAAATGCAAGTATTCTTTACTTTAAATATAAAAAAAACTGAAACTCAAGACCTCGTATTACAGGCCGATTTTTCTTCTTCAAATGGTTGCACCAAGTGTTAAGTTAACGGAAAAGTACTTTAATATCGTACCAACGATGCTGTAAATCTTGCCGCAGAACTACCTCCAACAGAGGCATCCCTTCAGCACCCAAAAAATATAGTAGTTCCTGTGAAATATCACACATAATGGCAGTAGCCTTTAAAAATATAAAAGTTGTATGCTTAATCAAACATAAAAGAGTTCAAAGGCATTAAACCCACACAAGTATATGATTGAATGTTGCAGCTATGGACGACAACCGTGTACTGGCCACCTGTAACACAAATATGCATTTTTCTCATATTCAGCTGCAGATGGGAGGTTACGCAATCGCCATATTTTAGCGTTCTGCAGAACCTTAGCGAAGCCGCATTAAATATATAGAAACCCCAGCCCCTGTCTCTTGCGGTTTGTGGGTGCTATAATGAGCTCCATGAGACACGTTGCTTCAAAGTCTTTGAGTTCTGTTTCACTTGCTTACACACCAAATCCTATCCAGCGCACTGCAAGCTTATTTGACACGTATTTGCGGGGAAGAAACGCCAGGCAGATAAACATCGGTGCAAGTGGCATCTGCAGCTGTCGATCGTGAGCATTCCAATACAAGGGAATGTGTTCAAGTTCGCCGATTCAAAGAGTGCCTTGGGTGCTGTTGGTGACCTCTTTGAATGAAACTATTGAATATGACATATGTTGAGTCATGAATATGATTTGCCTGTTATTGCTCACCTTCTAAACCAATATATTAACGTCTCTGGTGGGGGGGGGGGGGTCTAGCGAGTTAGGCACACGCTGTGTCTTTGCAAAGTTTGGAATTTCAAGCCGGTTGCAAATCCAGTCCTATAGCATACATTAGCCCCTCGACCCATCAAGCGGCCGAAGCGGCCGTGCTGTAAATAACGTTATCGCAGTGAAACTCTACTAGTCGTGGTCACTATCAACCACACGAAAAAAAATCTTGACCACTCTTGCCTGACCACTTGGCTGCCAGGGCCCCATTGTCCAACAATGTTAACACGCGCATTCCATGTCCCCGGGGCTGCTGCTAAAAATGATCCCGCACGCAAGTGCCGTTAGTCCTGAAAAACAACTGTTGTACACAGTTATAGAAGAAGAAGCATGACATTTGAACGTCCGGTGCGATGGGAAAATACTGCAAATGACGGCGCCGTGCTCGACCTACGCGAATTAAACCATTAAACTGTGATGCACAGTCGTCTTGTGTGACATTGTGGCTGAATACACGTTTTGAAGTAATTGTAATACGGGTTGTCAGGTCAGGTTAATTAACCACGTAATGTTTTTCACTTCAAATACGCATCACCAAAGCCACAAAGTCACACTTGATATGAAAGTATGTCAAGCAGCAAGCGAACACATTACCGTTTAATTACGTGTGCGTGTAATAGGAATTAAAATTGCTAATTAGTTCTGGGGGAAAAGGGAAAAAAACCTTCCAACATCACATGCAATCATGACCAACCATTAATTAGTATACCAACAACAACCACAGCAGTCGACTTTAATTGATACGGATGTTAGCGGAATCTGAACAAGGGATTAATTACGTGTCTCATTAACACTTAATTAGAAGTCATTTATATATTTGGCACCTGGCCAGTGTATTCACGAATTGTCTTAATTGCTTGTCAACTTTAAATTACAATTTAACTGCGAGTCATTCATAATTACTGGACTCTGTGATCATCGTCCTTAATTAGACAATAATTTCAAGCTGAGAAGCGTCACGAAAAGCGTGTGTCAAAGATAAAGATGCGTTTGTAAAAATTTGGTGTAAACAAAAACAATTAAATTCTCTTTGGGGATTACATTTTTTACTATTCCCCATTAATTTCAACAGCGCCGCAAACAACAAAGGTGTTACAGTTTACTATTTAATAATATCATTTGTTGGCGGTACACATCAATAATAAGGGAAAGTTTACGAAGCTGCGTAAAAAAAAAATCGAAGATGGAATGTTTCAGTTCGGCACAGTCGACATCAAAACGTTGTAAGCCGCAAGATTGAACACAATCAATAAACTCTAAAGTTTAATGCCGTTCATAACACCGAGGCAAACACGATCGCTTCTGCGTATTTTCTCTCGAATCACAGCTCACAACCCCTGTTGCATCACAGCGCGGCCTCTTAAAAGGCACTCGGGAGATCTGTTCCTTGGAGAAATTCCGAAATAGAAGGCACCTGCTCATGATTATCAACTGGCTCCACTCAGAGGGGCGAGTGCTTTGGGTATATATCGTTCATGCCGTCGCGAATAAGTGAAGCCCTGCCAAGTTCAAGGCCGCATTGGCGGCGGCTGAGCTTACACGAGCTTACTTACGCATCTGCTGATACCTCGTGCAATGAATGACCACGCAGGCATTTGTCGGCATTCAAACCCGCGCAGTGTTGCCTGAGAAATAATACATCGGCTGGGCCAGACTAGAAAGAAAAAAGAAAATCAATAAACTGCAGAAACATTCGTTTACATTGAATGCTGTGCAAGTAAAACACGCATTCGACAGTGATGTGAATTCACAAAAAAGAGGGCCCACTATTTCGTACGATAATTACAGAATAGGCTGCAGCAGAATAGAGTAAATGGTTTTGCTGCACTGGTTACTGGAGTGACACATACACTCTTACATTCGAAGTGAATCCATCTCTTAATTGAAGGCAGAGGACCTCTTATACATTTGTGAACAAACCTCTCTTGAGGCGAATGAGTCCCCTTAAGTTTAACACTTAGTCGTAGGACTTTCGCGACCGATGTTATCCATAATAGAGGTGTTTTTGGATTCGATCGCGTAAATATATAAATGTGTCGTTAAGCCCGCCACCACCCGACACAGACAATTAGTAAACAAAACGTGGCCAATTGGTTACTAGTTCAGCACACCATTGTGTTGGAGAGCAAACCCACAACAACATTTACAATTCGAGTACGACGTTTCGCCGGTAATCAGCCTTAAGACCGCTTATTTTTTAAATACAAGGCTCTCTTTTAAAGCAGGATATGTTATAATCATCTAATCTGCAATAAATGCACCTCTTCAGATTAAAACAATTATTAGGTGATGCTGCTGCTGTGATGGCCTTGGTAAACAGCAGCACAAATCACAACATTCTCAACGCATTCGTCAACAACACATTGACTTTAAAAGGAATTTTTAAAAATCTGTATTTAAAATAGTCGAAGTTTTGGGTAATGGTTCTTCTTCGCAGCACATGAAAATTACGTCATTTACGTTGTGCCATGAAGAAGGGCAATTGCCTGAAACGTCCCCATTATATAAGTTCTCCTTTATGGCAGTGTTATTGATGCATGTCTCTTCGTTGTAGTCTAAGTGACCTCCCTGCACTTCAGACTGAAGTTCTCCCTTCAACAGAGATGGGCCCTTCCCTTAATTGAGCGTCACCACCTATCACATCCTCACCACTTCCTCCATCTCCTCCTCACCTTCCCTCACCTGCGAATGGCCAAAACCACTTCCTTGGCTTCACCACCTTCTCAACCCCGCCACCTCAACCACAGCATCTCCTCACCTTCAACCCGCATCACTCAATCTGCATCACCTCTTTGATCTCAACAATGTCTCGCTCTCACCACCTCGTCATCACCACTTCCTCATGTCCTCCACATCAACACGACCCTCTCACTGTCACCAACTCTTCCTCAAAATATCCTCACCACCACCGCTTCCTCACCCCCACCTTTGCCCTCAACATATTCAAGTATTTACTCCAGTCTCCTCATCCTCACCATCAGCTCACCACCACCTCTTCATCCTCACCTTCACCACCCCTCCTCAGCAATGCCCCCATCAGCTCTTCATCAATGCCACCACCAGCGACCTCACCACCATCAACATCTCCGCGTCCGACCGCTACCAACCTCTCACCACTACCACCAACCACTTCCGCTTTGTGAACACCACCTCCACTTTGTGAACACCACCACCTCCACTTTGTTAACACCACCTCCACTTTGTGAACACCACCTCGACTTTGTGAACACCACCACTTTGTTAACGCCACCCCATCCACTTTGTTAACACCACCTCCACTTTGTGAACACCACCACCACTTTGTTAACGCCACCCCATCCACTTTGTTAACGCCACCTCCACGTTGTTAACACCACCACCACTTTGTTAACACCACCTCCACTTTGTGAACACCACCACCACTTTGTTAACGCCACCTCCACGTTGTGAACACCACCTCCACTTTGTGAACACCACCTCCACTTTGTTAACGCCACCTCCACGTTGTGAACACCACGTCCACTTTGTGAACACCACCACCACCACTTTGTTAACGCCACCCCATCCACTTTGTTAACACCACCTCGACTTTGTTAACACCACCTCCACTTTGTGAACACCACCTCCAATGTGTTAACACCACCTCCACTTTGTTACCATCACCTCCACTTTGTTAACATCACCTCCACTTTGTTAACACCACCACCACTTTGTTAACACCACCTCCACTTTGTTAACACCACCACTTTGTGAACACCACCACTTTGTTACCACCACCTCGACTTTGTGAACACCACCTCGACTTTGTGAACACCACCTCCACTTTGTGAACACCACCTCCACTTTGTGAACACCACCTCCACTTTGTTAACACCACCACTTTGTGAACACCACCACTTTGTTACCACCATCTCCACCAACTCCTCACCACCACGACCATTAACACCACAAACCTCGCACCGTGACCACCACGTCCACCTCACCATCTCCTCATTGAGGACCTCACCACCACCACCTCCTCACCACCACCACCTCCTCACCACCACCTCCTCACCACCACCTCCTCACCACCACCTCCTCACCACCACATACAAGCCCTCACCTTGGTGAGCTGGGCGATCTTCTTGCTCATCTTGAGATGCATCTCCTGCCCGTACTCGAGAGAGGTCCCGGCGATTCGGGTCGACCCCGCTCCTCCACCACCACCTCCTCCTCCACCTCCTCCTCCACTGTTGTAATACTGCCAGCTCATGCCCGTTGCCATGGCGAGTTAATTAATAACCAAATGTAATGGCAGGATTTAATGTGAATTCCTTATGGCAAATACAGCCGACAGTGACACTTCTTCTGCGGGGCCACGCATTTACATTCGAGATGCCGCTGGTTTTTGTTTATTTGCGATTGCTGAATTACCCTCGGCACGGCTAGAGCGAGCATGAACGTACGGGTAACATTACAAAAAAACACAACTTGAATAATTAACGAATACCCCAGAGCTGTATTAATATTGACGTCCACGCAATCTGGACGCATGGACAGGCATCACTTTTTAGATGCCAAAAGCTGCTGCTGCTTCTTCCTACACTGCCGGTGTTGACTCTACCCGCTGCACCGACGTTCTGCTTGTGCGGCTGCTGCTGCTTCTAATTATTCTATGACCGTCTCCTAATGATGTTGCCACCGGTCAATGCGGCTGCTGCTGCTACTCCCGCCGCAGCCGCCACTGATGCTGCCCCTTGCTTCTTGACGCGGGCACACGGACCTGGAAGCCCGAGTGGGCGGGCCCACACGACGAGTGGGCGGAGCCATCGGCATTAGAGGTGGAGCCAGCGAGAAAGTAGGCGTGGTTAGCACTCTAATGGGCGGTGCAAACAGCTAAGTAGGCGGGGCTAGTTGTAAAGTGGGCGGGGCAAGTAATGAGGGGCGGGGCAAACGGCGAGGGGGGGCGTGAAGACTCCTCCGCGTGTCGTTGCCATGGAGTCGCCATAGCAACTGCACGCCGCTCGGACGATGTTGTGGTGGCCTAGTGGTTGGTTTATCGTGATTCGTCAAACTTGTCCACGTGATGTACAATTCAAGACTCTGATTGGATGGTGTTTTACCCCCCCCCATCCGCAATCCACAAGACACAGATAATAACAAGCTCAACACGATCGTCGTTAATATCACTGCCTTAAAATAAAATAAAAACATGAACAACAGGCGACGTGCAGGTTAAATGGTCTTTCTTCATAGCACGTGGAGAGGACAGAGACACAACTAAACTCCCACCCGCTGTTGCTATGATACCAATCGGCGGCCATCTTAGGTAGGGAGGCGGCGTCCATTTATAATGGGGGTGGATGACGTCATTAACACGCGGATTGCGTCACAAAAATTCAACGTCGCCCCTAAGCAACATGGAGGCCGATATTGCACGCACCGCATTGACTTGGCAATATTCATAGACTTGGCAATGTTCATAGACTTGGCAATGTTGTGCTACGAAGAAGGGGCGTTGTCAAAGTGTTTGACTTGCATCCCACTGGGATTTTTGCACACAGCGTTGGTGTACGGTGATTTTTTTCTGCAATATTTTGCCGTCTTTTCTTGGATTTTCTGTTTGCACTTAGTCACATATTCACTTTAAGATGTTTTTTTGTTCATGTTTTAGTTTTTTGTTTGTTGCGGTTGCACCCGATTCAAGAGCCGAATGGCTCACAGGGCTATACCTAATAAATGAACTTGAACTATTTGCTTTAAAGGCCACAGTGTTATTGGCGAATGTATTGAGTTTTTTGGGTGATAATTGTGCTTCATGCCGAATTCACAAAATTATACATTTGCATGGTCTGCTGGGCTTTGTTAAAATACTACGGTATATAACGAGTAAATGATGTGCTCCCAATTTCAAGTACTGCATGCAGTCGTTTATTTTTGTGCCCATAATGTTCATGATTACGGTAAAATATAAGATGAGAAAATGAATCGATTTCAGCGACATTACGCGCTGGAATGTGGCCAATAGCGCCACTGGCTTTCCTGCTTAAGCGCCACGTGGCAAAACAAAAAGATGCGTGAGAAGGAAATTCAATTACAGTTATCACAATGTCATCTAGACCACTTAATACACCACGCACCTAAGGGGCCATTAGATCCTTAATATCTTACTCTTAGGTTTTTTTCGGTAAAGTGACGTAGGTAAAAATAAATAATAAAAATATAATAATAGAAAAACATTTATTTTTATTTCCATTATTTTATTATTTTTTTCTATTATTTTATTTTTATTATTTCTTTTTATATACGTGACTTTACCGGAAAAAACCTAAGAGTATGAATCCTTGCAGTCACGCAAGCTTTAAATCTAGAATCCTTAATATCCCCTTCTTAGAATATTTAATTAGACAGGAGGAGGAATCCGACGAGCTATGAAGCTCTATTCTTTGGGTCTTTCGGTAAAGTCACGTTGATAGGTTCAAAGAAAATAAAAATAAACTACGACGTTTCGATCAGAACTCAAGTGATCGTCATCAGGAGGAAAACAAGAGGGGGAAAGCTGCTGAGGCAGACTGTTTTAAAGGTTTAATAAGTAATATAAAAAAAACACTTTTTAAAGAACTCCACGACTCCAGGAAATGGCCCCGAGGCTTTCCATAAGCCAAGCCGAAACATAACATCTAAAAAATAATATTTTAAAATGTATATATTTTCATTTTGTATGATAGAATATAGTATTGTCATCAGTATGACATAAGTATACCAAGTTTGCAGTCGATACCAGATTGGGAAGTGGGTAAAAATTGAGTTACAAGATTTGAGGAGGCATCAACGACAGAGTAAGTAAAATAAAAGCGTGTAAAATGGGTGTAGCCCAAGGGTCATGTGGGCGGGGCTATTTATGTTAATTTGATAAATTAAGATGTTAATGTGAATGACATTAACATGTTAATCTATCTCGTTAACATAGCCACAGAACCGCTCTCCGATCTGCCATTAACATGCTAATTTCTCACATTTCGCCAGTGGTGCCATTATATTGGAGTCCCCCCAGTACGTAAACACAACAACAACACAACAAAAACAACACCACAACAAAAACAACAACAAAGGGGGCGGGAACCTTTTCTTTTGAAACAACCCCGTCGAGCCTCGTGATTGGACGAGCACCCGGTAATGCCGTTGCTTGCTTCCCTCGCCGACCAATCAGAGACGCGGCTGGGCCCTCGGTGACGTCACGCGGGCACGGGATTTGAAATGGGGAGGGGGGGGGAAGAAAGAAAATCATGGACGCCACGGAGAGGCGGCCGCTGACGAGGAGGTAACACGCAACTCCTATCTTTCTCTCTCTCTCTGCCTCCTTGGGTGCGAGGGCCACTCTTTACACGCCGCTTGTTTCTCGTGCCGTCATAAACTCGGTTGTTTATCGCCGACGTGGAGGTGTTGCGTGGCCGTGCGTCAAACGGTGGTCGTGGAAGTTTGGTGGTGATGGGGAGGGTCTTAAATTGAGATACAGAAATGCGGAGAGACGTGGAAACTCCACGGACACGTTCATTAGTTGTTGTACGTGGTGAGATAAACACCCAAGACGGTGAGCCAGATAGTCCATGCTTCCGTGCCAAACCCGCGTTGACCAGCGTGGTGAAGTATGGCCCGAGTCTGACAGTAGATTGACGAACTGGCTGTACTCGTACACTTCTAAAGCAAATTGTCAACGAATAATATCCTGAGCTTTAAAGTTGGAGTTTGAGTGATGTTGCCGGCCACTCTTGCCACCCCCCCCCCCCTCCGTGCAGTAACATCGTGATCAGCAACGAAGTGTCGGCTGGCGGGAGCCGCCCGTCAGGACACGTCGTGGTCTCCAACCCCGACTTCTTCGTGGAGAAACTTCGCCACGAGTGGCCGGAGCGCTTCCAGGAGATGGTGGTGAGCGGCGTGACGCGACATGTCGACCTGCCGGGCACGGAGCTGGCGCAGCTCATGGGGGCGATGGATCCCCGGTTGCCCGGGAGCACGGCCACCGCGTTCCTGCGCTCGCTGCCCTTTTTGCGGAAGAAAGGTGCTGCCACTCACCCAACCACCACCCAACCACCACAACCACCCAACCACCACCTCCCCAACCACCCAACCACCACCTCCCTAACCACCCAACCACCACCACCCCAACCACCACCCACCCACCAACCACCACCCACCCACCAGCAACCACCCACCCACCAGCAACCACCCACCCACCAGCAACCACCCACCCACCAGCAACCACCCACCCACCAGCAACCACCCACCCACCAGCAACCACCCACCCACCAGCAACCACCCACCCACCAGCAACCACCCACCCACCAGCAACCACCCACCCACCAGCAACCACCCACCCACCAGCAACCACCCACCCACAACCACCCACCCACCAGCAACCACCCACCCACCAGCAACCACCCACCCACCAGCAACCACCCACCCACCAGCAACCACCCACCCACCACCAACCACCCACCACCACGAACGGCCAAGTACAGGCAGACCTTCGTGGGTTTAAAATGCTCACAAAAATATGAGCGAATGTAAACACAGATGGCGGCGGGTGCGTGTTCTCGCACCCGCCTGCTTGACAATGAAGGGGCATTTAGGATGGCGCGGGGCTTGCTTTACAAGTGCCGCTTTGACAAAGACACCACGACCCTGAGTAGTGGCAGTTGGTACAATTGCTGGAGGGGTGAATGGTTCATTGCCATATACGTCTTGATGTAACCCCATTTCATGAATGTAAAGTAGATTGCTGCATTTAATGTGATTTAATGTGATTTATTGTGTAATTGTTGACCAGGCTGAAATCTTCAGGTTGGTACTCTTGAGTGGCCTGGTTTAATCATGAATGATTGAAACCTATCTTTGAACCCATGATCGCAGCGTAGCTGGCAGGTGCTCCAATTCCAGAGTCATCTGGCTAACTTTGTGTCATTTCATTTTCCAAGCAGTGGAAAAGGGAGCGGTGTTTGGCGCTCCGCTGACGGAGGAGGGCATCGCCAGGATCTATCAGCTGATTGAATACCTCCATAAGAGTGAGTACTGCAAGCCACGGGGCCCCTAATCTCCATCATCTTCAGCATCATTCGAGCATCTCAACACCCACTGCAGTCTCACACTTGCGCAGTTGAGCAGGGCTGTGAGGTGGCCAGGAGATGGCAGTAAAGAAAATGGGTTCATGAACCCCATCTGTGGTGATCTGAAGTGTACCACCCCCATGTTTATGGGCACCACCTTCATGCAATATGCCATCTTCCTCTGACTTAACGTCATCTTCCTGTCTGACAGCATCCAGTATCATTCTCTGTGCATTGCCTGATTTACTCGCATTTACAATCCTGCTCACGCATGCGTGCGGGTGCGCGTGCCACAGACCTCCACGTGGAGGGCTTGTTCCGCGTGTCCGGCAGCAGCCTGAGGCAGCAGGCGCTGCGGGATTTGCTCAACTCGGGCCGCGAGGTGGACCTGGACAACGCCATGTTCCACCCACAGGACGTGGCCTCTGTGCTCAAGGCCTTCCTGGGAGAGCTTCCTGAGCCGCTTCTCACTCACCGCCACTACAACGCACACCTCAAGATCAACGGTAGCACATGCCACACAATACCCCTTTTTTCACTGCACGTCCGAGTCGAGCCACTGCCAGACCCCCTCCCGGTTTGGGTGGATTTCCAATGCCTATTTTCCGTGTCGAGCCAGAACCAAGCCATGATACATTTGAGTCTGGCTCCGAGCCAAGCAGGGGCAGGGGTGGGGTCAATCTCTTCGTTGCGTGTGAGATGAAGTCTGTGCACTGTGAGGATGCAGCATAACCGTGTCACCGACATGTGGCTCGACTGGTTCATTGCATATGGGATCTGCAGCACGGCTCCAGCAGTATAAAATACTGGTACCTCCTGAGCCATGTTGGGTTGACATGGCACAGCCCTCGTTCCGGCTCAACTCGGTTAAACACTGGGATTTTTCATTTACTTTATTGACGAGGAAACCTCTTGCGTTGTGTATGGCCGAGCCAGGCCACAGCATAAATTTCTGAAGTGTCAAATGCTGCCAGTCCTCCATCCAGTCTTGTTGGAGGGCAGTCCTCCACAATATACGCATCCCATTCTGTACCTGTCCACAGTTTGGGCTATCCCTCACCTCTTCAACGGGTGCGTGCCTCATTTCAGAGCTGACGCTGTTTGACACGACGGGCAACAAGACTTCCGTGGTAGACAAGGAGAGGCAGCTGGAGGCGCTGCAGCTGCTGTTCCTACTGCTACCTTCGGCCAATCGTAATCTGCTGCGGCTGCTGCTCGATCTACTGCACCAGACGGCACGCCGGCAGGATACGAACAAGATGTCGGCCTTCAACCTCGCGCTAATGTTCTCCCCGCACATCCTGTGGCCTCGAAATGTAAGGGGGTATTTGTTCGTGCGAAACTCCTTCCCAGGAACACTCAAAGCACTTTGAGATTTTATTTAATTTCACGCTTAATGATGATATTTTTTTTGGTGCAGGTTACGGCAAACGATCTGCAGGAAAACATAGGGAAAATGAACAATGCAGTGGCGTTTATGATCAAGCACTCGCAAAAGTTGTTCAAGGTAAGGTTCGTGGCTCAGGCATTACAACCGTGAGCCGTAATAGACAAGTGACTCCCAAGTCTGAATCACAACTGTGCAAGGTGAATTACATGGATTGTTTTTTCTTCTTCCAGGCACCAGCGTACATACGAAAACAAGCGATGATATTTTTCCCAGATGCGTGTTACCATGAATCAAAGGTGAGCAGCAGCTATTAAATAGCAATTTCACATTTCACTAACAGTTCCAATACTTCAAATATGCTATATTAGCTATTCACCCACCCCACGACTAGATGATTTCCGAATCTTGTTGTCCGTCTCGTTTTTATATTGTCTGCTTTGTTCTATCTTGTTCACTCCAATCGCCAAAACATTTTATTTGCATACATACTAAATAATAAATTATTGCGTGGAAGAGTGTAAGAATCGTCTTTACATTACAATACATTTTTGATGTATATTTTGTATACATGCAACTGCATTTTAAGATGCGATGAAGAGTGGGCATGTTTATTTTGTAGACAGAGAAGTGTGCATAGGGCAGAGGAAAAGGGAAGGCCTTGAGTCTTGACTTGAATAGAGGGCAGGGAGGCAATAGGAGGGCGCAGGGGTGACACCATGGAGGGTCTTGAAGATGGTGAGTGCGATCTTAAAGTTGCTCCAGGACTGAATTGGTAGCCTGTAGGGGGATCAGAATACTGGGGGTGATGTGGTCTTGTTGACGGGCGTGGGTGAGACGTTTAGCAGCGTTGGCATTTTTTTTTTATCATCTGGAGTTTGGAGGTGAGGGATTTGGATAGGCTGTGAGGGAAGGAGTTTGAAAGTCAAGTCAGAATGTGATGAAGGCATGGATGAGGGTCTCCAATAGCAATTATGCTAAGGAAATTGTGGAAGCGGGAGCTGCTGTAGAGATGGAGGTATGAAGTCCTGCAGTTAAGACGTGCAAGTTCGATTTGCGATTGAGGGATCCGTGACAACTTCAGGGTTTTGTCCACTCTTTACTGAGTGGGATTTTTGCCAATCGGGAAAATATTTACCTGAAGAGTTAGAACCAAAGTTGAAGCCGAATGAACGCAGGATGAGAGTGGACAGTTAGATTGGGTTCGTGATATCAGCGGCGATGGAGAGCTGAGAGTTGTCGGCTTAGAAATAATGGCCGATAAAAACATCTGAAGATAATTTTGCCAAGAGGGAGGAGATGAAATGGGAAGAACAGAGGGCCTAGTAATGGAGCGTGATGGAACACCAAAGCACAGTTTCTGAGAGGAAGACAGCCCTTGTAAATAAACTGAATGAGCAATTCAAGAGGAAAGATATAATTGTGCCATGAGATGCTTGGTGTCAAAATCGTCATAAAGGTCTTGATGTAGGAGAATAACCTTAAGGTCTGAATAGAGAAGAAAACAAGTAATTTAGCACACTAGGAGAGTTTCAGTAAAATGACTTCGATAGAAACTAGATCTGGAGACCAGGAAGACAGGTATTTGTACAAGATCAGAGAAGACTCACGTTAGATGTCCAACTTCCAAATGAGACATTATAGCTACGCAGCCTCAAGAGGGCAGCACTAGCCTGGCTCATGAACCCTTCCTGGAGAGCAAAGGCAGCCAGCTCACCACAGCCATGGCCACACACACCGTGGTGACAGGGAGCCGTGTTCGGGGCCCGCATGCAGGATCACTTGGAAGCAGCGGCAGCGGAGGACGAACCCCCCGTCGGGCCCAAGCGTGGCCGCCTCGTGTCGAGCTCGCTCGAGCCCACGGAGAACGTGCAGCGGCGCACGGACGAGGCCATCCGGGACCTCTTCCGGCACGTGCAAAACATGCCCGACAGCGCCAAGAAGAAGAAGGTCATCAAGCAGTTCAACAAGTACAGCAACGTCAGCACGCCCGTGACGGAGAACCAGGGGCGCAGCAAGAGGAGCACCCGCTCGCGGTCGTTCAGCGGCTTAATCAGGGTGCGCGGCTAAAGGGACGCGCACGCGCGCGATTGTCTATTTCACGCTGTAGCCGATGGATCGGAGTCAATGTTAATTACCAGTCTGCAGCACTACAATTGAGTGGAATAAATTATTCCTTTTAGTTTACAGCTCTGTCAGTCCACTGCTGAAGGTCTCTCCCCCACGCTTTGTCGGTTGAAGGTCGTTTGTGACGACTTCACACACTGGCTCATAATGTAGTGCGCTCACCTCTGCCATCGCTCCACCCGGCACTCAATTTGTATATGTACAAAAGTAATTTTCCTGATTTGTTGAATCATTAATTTATTTGTTGGAAAAAATTGTAGATGTAATTGGCCTTGAGCATGCTAATTATAAATTTTATTGTCCAACTTGCCAGTTTTTCAAACCTTTTGTGGTCACGTATTAATATACAGCAGATATTTGAGTGAGACTGCAAACTGTAAGTCTAATAATGAGTGGCTCGGAACACTTAACGTACCTCGCGACTACTCGCGCACTTCCCTGTCGCACAGAGGAGGGTTCTGGGCGTGCAGTTTGGAACGGACAAGAACAGCGGTAACAGCGGTGGCAGTGGTGGCACCGTGACCCCTGGCTCAGAGCTGTCCCGCCGAGTTCCGTACAGCGGCGACATCACCCCGGGACGCACGCCGACTCCTCCGACCTCCGCTACGGTCTGAACGACAACCGTCATCTCTTCCCCACTGATTATGGAGGGCTTGTCCAGTGGTGCACTCGGGCTAAACATTTTGGAGGGGGCAAATTGTGTTCCTACGAATAGTTAATATGTGTATATATATACTAGTGGGGAAAAAAGGTTTTTTTCCAATCGAATGTGTACATACGTTTTGAGCTGGTAGTATTATTTTTAGCCAATATCTATTATAATTTTATTGTATTATGTTAAGACACATGGCAGGAAATAGAGCGATGTCACTGTGCTCAATTCACTTCTATGTTGATTCCGTGATGCTACCACAGGTTCAGGTGTGGCAGGTCAAAGCCCGTTGATTTGATGAGTTTGAACTTTTGGGATACAATGGGATCGTTTCAGTTAGGCCCAGATACCACAGGGACTCGAGTTTTCTGGCCCAGCAACCCCCACCCCCCCAGTGCCGGCATAAAACCTGTTTGAGGTTCCCACTGGCCATGAATAAACAAGGCATTGGTGGAACTGCTTTGCGCGCATATCTGGGTTTCCTGTGGCGCTGGATTGGGGAGGGGTTGAAAACAACTACCGTTGTTGTCCGTGCGGCAGGCGCAGCCGTGCACGGTGGCCGCACTCCGCGGGAGGCCCAAGCGACGCTCGCGCTCCACAGACGCGATCCACGAGGCTCGGCAGGTACCCACGCTCGAGCTGCTGGTCTACTCCTGAGCGCGTGGCACCCCCGTGTCTCCGCGGTCCTCGCATCTCTGCCCACGCCCACCTCCCCACCAGCCAGTGTACCCTGCTTACTTGCGGTGCTGTCGGTTGCCTCCGTCACCGCGGGAAAATCTATTGGGAAAAGTTGTGGTGGCACACCGTTGCTGTGAACGTTTTAAAGTTTGTTAACGTGATTGCAAAGTGAATTTAGTGCAATGCATTCAGGGTGGTTTTTGGCTGTTAGTGCAATAAAGCTTTTTTGTTATTAAAATAAAAATCGTCCTTAAGTTTGCAGTGGATTGTTTTGTTTGGTGTTATGTAATCACAAAATAACGCATCAAATGTAATTTAGCCTATGAGCAAGTGGCCTGGAATTGCCTGATTGCGTCATACCACGGAAGCGAAGCCTCAATCGCTATTGGATGGGTAGTCAGCCTTGTAGGGGGCAGTGCAGCAATAGCCATTGTTTTGTACCCCCCACCATCAAGGTCAAGTATGGTCAAATAACCCTCACTTCTTGCATAGTGGTAGAAGGCCCTCATCCAGTAATGGATTAACAAATGGGATTGGATATTTGATAAATTCCATGACAGTGCTTGCTCGATGGGAGTGAACAACTACTCAGACAAAATATGCATAAATAGTAACAAAGTTTTGCAGATACATTCAAGAATCCATTGCTATACTACCATGACCGTCTGCTTCAAGTCTAAAACCTACACCTGGTATTCCCAGCGAGTCCCTTCCTAGTACTAACTAGGCCGAAATCTGCTTGGCCTGATCAAGTATATTCAAGTTCATTTGGTGAAATAACTTTGCTTGCAAAAAACCCACCACGATATAGCATAGAAATAATAATTTTGCAAATATTAGTCAGAAACAGGGTTCCGCTACCATTGTGCATAGAAACTCAGTATTATCAACTTCCTGAAATGTTTAGCCATGCATACTAAATGTAGTCAGTTGCTGTTTGTAGCAATTGACGTCACATTCTCAACCCTTAATTTCTTTACCCCCCCCCCAACGCTACCCCCTCCCCTCCACAGAGTGCGCCGGAGGTGCTGAATCTGCTCAACTCGCCGCTTATGGAGTCCTACATTTAGCAAGAGCCAAGTGGCACCAACGCCACCTCCCCTGCAGCTTGCCTATCGCTTCTGTGTTGAATTTCAGAAAATGCTTGTATCTCAATGTGAACATTTTTAACCTCTTCTCCAAAGTCAAAGACGTCTCTGATGCCATATTTATATATGCAATGCACTGTAATTTTAACCAGGGGGGTTCAAATGTTTTAATGTTATTCTTAAAAACAAAAGGTCACTAGATATTTACAACCACTAATTTCTTTATGCCGTTTGGGTTAAAAGTGAGTGTGGCAATCGCATACTGACCAGCTGTTGGGAGCGTACTGGAATTGATGGGTTGAGAAATGCGTATCTCGAATCCAAGTTGTCATTCACTCCTGTTTGCAGTATTATTCCAGTGTTTGTGATAAATGCAAATCACTTGAATTTAGTGTGAAGGCAGTGGGTTGCATTTTTTCTTCGGAAAAGGTGAGGCTTGTGGATTTAGAGTAGAAGTCTTTATTAACATCTCGTATTTTATTCATCGCTACTGGGCTTAAAGGCCAAAGTTGTACTAATTGTTTACATGTTGTTTGCTGAGCCAGTGTGATTCGTCTTGAATTTATTTTGTATTTTTTTTCTCATTGGTGATCTACCATTGATCTACCTAGGGCCAGGGATTAGTTTTGTAAAGACCAAGATAGGAAGGGAGGATGCATTTTATAATCAAAAGGTCCTAGAGGACAACATATATGGTAGATTGCCAATAACATTATTTGCATGTACAGAATTTGCAGAGAATGTGCATAAACCCGTCAGTTACAAGTTATTTAAGCCACTTCTGGAAATTAGGTCTCCAGAAGAGATTCATACAAAGTCTTGTCTTATATGCTCATTAATAAATGACAAGATTTGCATGTGCGTTTGCCATTCACTTATTGACACTTGTTGGCTTCCACTCACTGAATGTTTGTCAAAGGTAGCAATAGCCTGCCCGGGTTAGGCTACTGCACATGGTCCCATATACAAACTTTTTTCCACATCATGCAAACTTCAGTCTCTCCATCTCCGATTGCTTTTTCCCAACTTTGCGACTGCAGAGGAGTAGAAAAATGGGGAGGGTGTCCGGGTGGCTCCCACTTCCACAACAGGCGGTCACCTACCCCACCAATACCCTTCACAAATAACTGGACAAATAAGGTGTTTATTGGAATATGGTTTGACAGCACAGCACTAGGTAAAGAATGCAGCAAGGATGCCCGAATAACATTCACATTTTAAAAGTAGTAATCGATACTCTCAATATGCAAACACATTTAGGCATTTAACAAAAAAATCGGGGTCAACAAATCACTTTCCAAAGCAATAACCACAAATGAATATAACATAACACTACCTATTTAGCATGCAACAATTGTATAAAATGTTGAATTAAAGTGGCAGTTTTAATGTAACAAAAACACTGCAAAGTATATAATAGGTAAACATGTATGATCATTCACAACCACGTGGTGCACAGCTGAGCACTCCTGCAGCAGCCCCGTGTGGGCTATGATACATTACAGCACACCAATCGGAATTAATGGGAAAATAAAATCGTAAAAAAAAGTAAATTACAGTACACTTTTCAAACGTTCTTTTATAACCAGTCTTCAATACAATATTTGGTCACTGGTTAAGGGGGATATACATGAGCGCCGTCAGGAAGTGGACAATGTGGTCCAACGGAAAGGCATGTGGAGAACGGTCTTGAAAAGTTTATACGTGCTCAGGCCTTCGCAACATTAGGCTGGCTTCATTTGTGTCTGGAAGTGCATTTCCTGTTACGTGCTTGCTGTTGTCAAGTTGCATGGTGGTAGAGTGGGTCGGAGGTTCTTCTCAAGAAACCAAACAGTTTGGAATCCAGATTCCATCCATAGCAAGGTTCAGTCCTAGCCACAGATGCACACTTAAGAAAGGCAGCTGTTTTAATTTGGTAGAATCGTTCCAACAAAAACAATATCCAAATGTCCAGGCCAGCATGTGAGGGAAGGTTTGTGCTTACGTGTGGATAGCACCAATTACAACGTAAGGATATTTGTAAGCGATACTGTTGTAAAACCAGTTTTTTTGCATGACGCTCGAAGCAACCAGCGTCAATGGAGGCAAGGTCAAGTTTTTGAGGAATCTTGCGACTTAACAAAAAAAAAACAAGCGCCCTGGTGAGCAACAAAGCTGAACAAGAAGGAGAACAGAGCTATCTCCTCCTGCGCCACCAGCTTAACATGAAGCTGCCAGCATCGCCGACCTTGAAATGGGCTCCAGCGCTGGTAGAAACACGGATTCAGTTGCGTGGTCCTACGTATGGCCGAGTCGACGACTCATCAACTCTCGCTTGACATCAAGTCGACAAAAGCGATCGATAGTGGAAGGAGCGATGCAGCCGGTCCCCACGTGGACGGTCCAGAGCTCCGCTTCTTAAGAGATTGGATTTGTAAAGCGGCGTCTCCGTGCAAGCACAACGTGTCGCCCCCAAGTGGTTCACGATCCTGTGCGAGAAAGCAGAAATTGTTTCTGGATGTGCCGCATAAAAATCCTTGAGGGACGGAGAGAGGTGGAAATGCCCAAGAAGTAAACCACCCCGAGTTTCAAGAAAACCCTGAGCTTCGCATGCCTGTTTGTGCTCGTTATGAGAGGAGACTTCGTGAATACGTTGAAAAGTATTACCCAAACGAGCAGCTTTCACTGAATGGAAAGGAACTGGAGTTCAAGCAAGTTTTCTAATCATATCCACAGACGTAATTAATACTTCCCTACAACAGCATGACTTGGTTCTAAAAGCTTGAAGGACAACTGACCAACATGAACATAAACTGCTCCACGATCAAAATCTTCCATCAGCGCACACTCATGCATATCCCCTGTTGCAGTCAGTTGCAAAATTAGACCAAGTGAAAAGATCCCCATTTGAAATAAGTAAAATAGTGCGAATCTAATTTTAAGTATAAAACCGACTATTGAAACAGGAATATTTGGACTAAGTTTCTTCGTAATTCCTAGAATGAAAGGTATAACTTTGCAGTGCTAGTCATGCATTTTTTTCATTATCAAGATGTATATTACTGTATTTTTTGTTATGGTATTATACATTTCTAAAACAAAAATGTTAAGGACAAATTAGAGAACCCACGTAAGAACACGACACAGGTAAAAAAAAATGTCTGCAGATGCTTGCAACAACATTCCTTGTTTTTGTTGTTTTTTTCCACGCCCGTGTGCACTTGCGAAGAGGTACAAGCTTTTCAGTCTGGACCGACATCACCTTAGGACCTACGCCAGGACATTTGCTTTAGCCTCCTCCCTCACCACCATGGCTTCGGCTCTGCGCGCACCACCAACCCTAACACAGCGCAATACCTCTGGGCCCGTTGGCTACAGCCTGACCTGGTTGGCTCGATCGTAATCTGGCCCAGACGAGTGTGGCTCGCTTGGGTCTTGATTTCAACTTGGCCCCGTCAATGACGGGCGAGCCAGTGGAGTGGCTATCGAGTGCGCAGGGAGCGAGACCTCACCGTGCCAACCTGGCTCAGCCACTGGGGTGGTGAGCAGAGGAGGAGGCGGCCGTGAAGCCGTGCTACTTTACTGTGGGCCCCCATACGCAGGTCGAGCCAACCGATGAGATGAGCCTGGCGCAAGCGAGTACATAATACGAGCTTAATACTGCTGCATCGCCAGTATTGCACGATGGGTAAGCGCTGGCATCATGTTTCATAGGTAATATATCCTCAACTGACAAAAGTGCACTCGCCGGTGACAACGTGGGTAGACACTTTAAAGTAAGGTGACAAAGGCGGCTAAAAGGTGTCCTATCTATAACAATACACCGTATGTACAACGTATATACTGCATACAGTACATATTGAGCTGCACACACTACACGCAAATGACCACTTGAACCAACCATTAATAACCAAGGATTCTAACAAGTCTCAGTTTAGCAAAGGTAAATTTGTTGCAAATGTATTGTACATGAAATAATACATATGAACCCGACAGAGAGATGTATGCTTAGATGGCCATTACCTCTATGAAGGTAACAGCACAACCGGAATCCTATTAAAAATAGGGTTTCTTGTCAACTTCAGTATAAAGTGTAAACCCAAACTGGAATTGCTTGTGCCGAGTTAAAACACCTTATCACGATTTCTTTCCAATCTTGTTTCTCAACGTATTTTTGTCACCCGCACACTGCAACGCCGCATGGGTTGACGTGCAGCAACTGCCGTATACAACATCACGTGTGGCAGAGTAAGGAAGTCGCCCCGAGGGATCCTGGGTCCCATGTTCCTGGTCGAGACGGATCACTACCTGGTGTGTATGCTATTCAATCACAACCGCTGTACACACAACTCATGGCAAGCAGACTCCAATGGACATCCATGCCACGCGTGTGGACAGGATCAGGTGACGCCCCCATCGGCCCTCCACATTGTTTCCGTGTGAACGGATACCCCATTGCAAGCCGCCTTAAAATAATCACTTCCTTTTAGCTTAATTATATCATAAAAGTAACTCTATACCAACCATACACAAAGAAATACATTTTCGAATCCTTACGAACTGAAACCGGCCGTCTGGAACGCTCTTCCTTCCAATATTAGGAAGCCACGGGAGCTGTGCAATATTAGAGATTGAAAAATGCATTTTTTTTAACTGCTTTTGTGTTTAGTTTGTTGTCCTTCCCCTGCATCTCCGATTAGCATGGTTGGCTACGTACGGTGCGAAAGAAGTTCAACATACATACATGACGTGTACCATGCAGTTTTACCACTCGCATTTAATTGCGTTAAGGTAGACAATACTGCCACAGCAAAACAGCTTTTTAAAACACCCAACACTGACAGATTCTTTATCAGTCAGATACACGGTGCCTATAATCACAGTGCAGAGAATGGCAACTAAACGTTCCATTGCAACTGAATTTTTAGCTTCACACCCCCATCAGGAGGCAAAAAGTGTCCTATGATTGGCTGAGCATGAGCATGACCACACCCACCCACCACCACCCCCACCCCGTGCCCTCTACGACCAGTGGTCACCGGCACCAGCTTCTGACAAAAACCACACTGCTGCCATCACGGCAAACAGAGGGATGCCAGCCGTGCGCTCGCCATGAGTAGACCACGCTTGCTCACACCGCGGCAGGCTGGCATCGAGGACACAAACCGCTCCACGCCGAGAGCCCTCCCCCGTGACCAGCGCCAATAGAAACCTTCCGAACCGCTGGCTCAAAACAGCCACGCGCGCAAGCAGCAGTTCCTTGACAATTCTTTTTTACGTTCAGGTAAACGTGCTTTGCTTGTCGTAGAAAAAAAAAAATCCCCCCCGAACATCGCTTCGACCCAAACGAGCGTTGCCACGTCGTTTCTATTGACTGGGCTCACAGAGAGTGGCCGGCAGTTTACTCTTCCTCCTCTTCCTCCTCCTCGTCGTCATCTTCGTCGTGGCAGTGAGTGATCTCCTGCGGAGTGGTCGGGTGGAGGTGCGGCGGCCGCACCTCGCTGACCGAGCGCTGGAAGCCGAGGCGCTTCCCGTCGGTCGACTCGTCTCCGTGCTGCTCCTTGGCGCTTGGGCCGCTGGTGCCGCCGCCGCCGGTCACGCCCTGCATCAGCAGGCGGTTGCGCGTCGCCATGGGGCTCTCCGTCTCGCCCAGCCCATTGTGCACGTGCTCCACCGTCGATTCGTGAGGCATCTGCGGGCGAGCGGTAGAGAGCGCCCCCCCCCCACCACCGCAGGGCCCCCCCCGGAATTAGCGACGCCTCGAGACCACCGTAGCCGCAGCGCACCCTCGCGGTGGCAGAAGCGACGGTGGCTGTGCACGAGCGTTCATTTGTGCTGCCCTCCCACCCCCGCTGGCCAAAAGTATAGAAGTATTTGAAAGTCCTATTCAGCCCTTCAGGAAGGCAAAGGGCACCCCCACCCATGTGTTAACATAAGATAAAAAAGCTGACAATCTAATCAATTCCACAATTTAATCAGAATATTTCTTTATACTGGAGGAATCCGATAAGCTATAGTCCAGTAGGGGCGGATCAGAACGTTACAACAACAAACAATACAAAGACACGATAGGAGTGCAGAGTATAGGAAAGGTAAACAAATCACTTAAAAATATACAAAATAAAACGAAATCATTTGAAATTACCAAGTAAAGCCCACCGAGGTATTAACTTGTTTTTCACAAGCGACCTGGCCACAAACGATAGCTCAACAAAAGTGGCTCTTCACGTGGAAAAATTTATAGCGGCAAAAAATGAAAATAATTCAAGGCCAGACAGAGGTGAATGAAAAAGACACTGGATTTGGAATGAGTGCAACTCACCAGGATGTGCGGCGCGCGGAAGAGGTAGCTGAAGGGGTAGTAGAGCAGGTTGATGAAGGAGGAGGCGTACAAGTCGGCGTAACGCATCACCTGACTGGCAAACAGCGTCGGGCGCGAGCCGCTCCGGAAGAGGCTTCCCATCATGCCGTAGCACATGTCCATGTCGTGCGTGACTTTCTGTCACGGCCGAGAAGGAAAGCGGACAAAAGCACGCACGGGAAGGAAGTGTTACTGTAAACCGCGTTGGCTTGTGGGCCGGTACGAATCACCCCACGTCGCAGTTTAATAAATAATAATCACAAACACAATTTATTTCACCAAATAAAATGCACTATACGACCGAGAACTCGGAGGATAGATAGTACAGAGATAGTACAGATTAGACAGCAAAAATAAAACAAGTTATAAAAAATCATGCAATAGGATGGAATATTTAACGACTTTCACGACGCGTTTAATTAGCACAATAAAAGCTGCTGGCAGGAATCATGGAAAATTACATTTGCAAATAGTCCTTTTTACTCTGGTTTGAGTCTGGAAATCTTGCGCAAAAGTTTTATAAACGTGGCCAGTTTTCAATGCGGTGGAGTCCCTCCAAGCAACGTAACGGAACTTTACACGACGGTTGGTTCATAATGGATCACCTTCACAAGGGTTACGGTGCTCCCATGCTACAGAAAGACAGACAGAACTAAAGTAATCCCACAATATTATTGGGAAAGCATTTACAAATAATACATTTGTCGCCTCGAATTGCATCGTTGGGCAAGAGGAGGTTGGGGAATCGTTCCAAGTATAACGGGTCAAGACGGCTCATTCCCATCCGGTGTTTACTGCTCCACGGACCTTGATTCTCTTTTGCAGGGAGCTAATGTCCGGGCGCTCGTTGCTGCTGCTGTCCAAGTGCCTGCGGGATAGAAGAGAACTCTCATGTGTTTCCGTCGCACGTGCACAAAAACTCAAAATTAATTGTGAGTGTGGTTTTTTTTTGGCACACGCTCGTCAAAAAAACAAGTAAAAATAAAAAAATTAAAAGTGCGTCAGAGAGTCTGCTCTCTGACGGAACGAGGGCAGGTTAGGTTATGAAGAGATGTTTGATTGGAAAAGGGAGTGTTTAC
The DNA here is from genome assembly GCF_964198595.1 of Lampetra fluviatilis. NCBI lineage: Eukaryota > Metazoa > Chordata > Hyperoartia > Petromyzontiformes > Petromyzontidae > Lampetra > Lampetra fluviatilis. The sequence continues at coordinate 2,922,229 of NC_136278.1, read as the reverse complement.
CCATGGCAGGAAAAGCAGCTTCACAGCCATTGGCGCTGCACATGGAGAAAACTTTAATGTGAGCCGACAAACACACAGCACAGCAGGTAACATCGCTCCAAGCTGATCATTTTTGAGCACTTCGCTTAGCGCCAACCGTTAACTTCAAGTGTTTTAGTCACTGTACAACTTGAATCGACACGCTAGGTGCGTTGTATAAAAGTTACACTTTTTTCTTTCATTGTTTTTTTTTATACATTTAACTCTTTACCACTGCTGAGGTTGAGTTAAATTTGGGACATCAATTAATTCATGCTTTACAAATTTCAATAAGCAACAAGCACTATTCTACTCCTCCTCCCGCACTTACTTGTAGAGTTCAGCGAGGAAGATGTCCAGTCCCTGGAGCTCTTCGAAGAGGGCTGCAGAGAAAAAAAAAAGAAGAAATTGCATTTTAAGACCAATCACGGCACACGCCATCGGTTCGGTCCCTTCCCTTATCAATATTTAATCGACAAATTCCACGGTCGTTGTTCTTATGAAATGCAAACCATGATAACGTCCACTCATGTCCAAGTTCCATTCCGACTCGATTCAAGTTGCCTTCCTGTCCGCAGTGTCATCGTTTTCTCCCCACGTACTGTGCCAGACTTTGAAACTCCCCACCTGTCACGCATTTTTCCCCAAGTCCCTATAACCATGCTCAGTGTGTTTCGCTTCAATCTGCTATACAATCATCATTATACTAAATCTATCCACTGCTGAATAAAGTCCTCTGCCACCATCCCTCACCGGCATAAGAAAAAATATTTGCTGGCCACTTCGCATTGTGAGCCTCTTGACCTTGCGCGTAGCAACTACGATTAAAATGCAACGGAGTTGCAAATTAATCCGTCGCCAACACCAAGCACAGTAACCGTTCATTGGCACTGAGTGACCCCCACACAAGCATTGCTGCATCTAAATACCACCGAAGATACAACAGCTGCCGTTTGTTACTAAGTGGCGGGGTGATGTCACCATGGCGCTTGTGCCAGGCGAGGTGCACTTTGAGGTCAAGTGAAGTGTCGAAGGCTCGCCGACAGGAGGTCGCGGGAAGAGACCCAGGTGCCATGGATTGACTGACTGAGATGACTGGCAGATGCACCACAGTGCCAACTTGCTGCGTTTTGGTCACACAAACACAAAGATCACCCATATAGCCTTAACAGACTGTTGGGGCAAGTACTGTTAGTGAGCACCTATGAAGGCCAGAACGGCACACGGGGGGCATGGGTGGCCAGCACCATGCCTGGCCACCTTTGTCTCCCTAATGTCAATGTTGACACACCACACCAAGAACTCATTTTGAGGACGAGTCGATCTAGGGGAGGCCCAGGACCGGTTCAGAAAATTGTCACTGGTGGTGGCCGTCAGTGGGAATCGAATTCGGGTCTCCAGGTTCGTAGCGCAGCGCGTTAACCGCGATACCACTGCTCCCCACGCACAGAGGCACACACGCATCCAGCAACCGTACCCCCCCCCTTCCACCACCGCCCCCCCTCACCGCTCTTCTCCGTCCACACGTGCAGCTCCTGGGCCAGCTCTGGAATGACCAGGAAAGTCCTCCAGCCCTGCCGCTTCTTGGACTTGAGGATGTCCCCAAAGATGTGGTCTCCAATGTAGAGGATATCCTTGCCCTTGGCTCCCAGAAGGTCACAGATCATGTCCGAAGACCCTGGGGAGGACCGGGTATGTGCAAGTTAACTGCCATTGGCGCCGCCTTGTGAATGCTCGTATTGGCGCGTGGAGTGCGGAAAGAAAATGCGGGTGACGTGGTGCCTGTCGAATTTACTCCAGGTCTCTCCACAGACATAAAAACATTTCACGGATAATGCTGAGGCTAAAAGTGTGAAACGGGCTATAAAGTCAGTGACGCTTACATTTTAAGAAACAAAATTACACGAATAAACAAAAACCAAGCTCCCGTACTGGGAGAAGCCGACGCAGTTGGCATTTAAGGTGCGAGCAGTCGGCATGCCTCACTCACCTCCTGAGTACACGATGCCATGCTGCAGGGGCCCAGTGTACGTGCCAATTTTCAGATGGCCTGTTTTCTGAAAGCATGTACAAACGCACGCATACACATCCTATATAAACCGCACCACATTTTCCAAATACCACCGAAATGAAATTCTGCACATTATATAATTTTAATATTAGAACACCCTAACTTAAGCAAGTCGAGTAAACACTGCTGAGCACTTAAAAAAACCACACATGGAAGATAAAAAAGACTCCAATACACATAGTCCAATGTATGTTTGAGACCGCATTTGTTTGTTTTGTGTTAACACCGCGATGAGCTCACCAAGTCCACCTGGCGCAGTACGGTCCCCTCGGCAAAAAACAGAGGCTTGCGTGCGTCCACCACCGTCAGGTCAAAGTAGGAGTGCCATGGGCGGTGGGATGTGCCGGGCTGCATGAGGACAGAGGTTGGAGCACGTTACCATCACAAAATGCGCATATTTTCATTGAATTTCTGTTGTTAAACAACGAAAAAATGTTGTGTGTGTGTGTGTGTGAAAATGAGTGTGATTTAAGAGTCAACCCCCCCCCTCCCCCCCAAATGTGTTGGGAATTCATAGAGTTCATAGCAGTCCACCAAAGCGGACATGATGCATGAGATGGTCAAAATGGTCAAGTATGCTGTGGCGCTAATGCACTGTGCTTTTTCAAAAGCCGCATAAATCAGAAATGCCGGTAAATTATTTCACAAACGCTTTCACAATGAAGGTGCCGCCAGGTGAGTATGCGAAGATGCGCTTCTTTGTAGTTGAGAATAATTTTTGCCGCGTAACTGTCACCCATATATATCTTTTAGTAAAAGCAGAGATTACATTCTGCTGCATTACATGAATAAGTTTTACATTTTGCCAAAACGCCCTGAGTGACCACTTGTAATAATAATAGAATAATTCCGATAGCGTCGCAGAGACAACATTGAGAAAAGGTTTTCCCCTTTTTTCTGGCAAAAAACAGGTGTCAAGATGTTAAAACACCAAACTGGAACCTTTAAAAAGGAATCATGTTTGCATTAACCACAATGCTTCTGGTCAGAATGCAAACAAAAAACATACTCTGATAATATATGCATTGTCTTTGAAACTGATTGGTCCACACCAGAGACAGCTTTCTTTTGAGCCTCGTCTCAAAACGGTGTTAGACCAAAGGATGCCAAAAAGCATCTGTTTGTTGCCAGAAAAAAGGGGAAAACCAATTCTGATATTTTGGTACTGGCAAAGGAGTTCCCATGATGTAGAGACAACATTGTTACATTTTCAAGGTGAAATTGAGACTGTGTGCGTTTCACAACTTGTACAATACATTGAGGCTCACCACCTTAGGGCCATGTGGATAGTCGAAGAGGTATTTCATAATTTTCTGCAAAAAGAGACGTCAATTGGTACAGGACTCGTTGGCAACGCGGTAAACGAGTTCAAACGAAGCCACGTCCGTCCCAGAGGTACGTGGGCTCCGAGGAGTAATACACGCAAAAAAATAACAAACGATAAACATTCACTAATTCACTCATTTTAATTTTATCTGCATGTTACCTGTTCGTTTGACAGAAATCTGACCAAAAGTGTTCATTGCTGGACACAAAGTAGACAATATGTTTACATTGTTTCACATGGTCGACAGATATTAAACCCCACGAAACTGGCATCGTATATCCGCTTAGATAAGATATGAAATTAAACCATACGGTAATGGTCCTGCAATTGATTTTCTCGCAAAAATTGAATATCTGCATATGCTGAGTGTGTATGGAAAATCAAATGCGTGTCCCAGCGCTCCTTTTAGGTGAGCATCGTTATAAAATATGCTGTGACCTGTCAGCTGGATATCCACACTTATCATGTAAAGTGTCACTCGATGGTCATCCAAAGGTCAAAGTAACAATCACTTTGACTCACCAGTCTCCGATTCCAATCCAATGACAAGACATATTGGGCCACCTTGTGGAACATCACATGGTGCATTTCCACTGCCATTAGACACCATAATCGAGCCGTGCAAGGCAATGTGAGCGATAGTTTTTAAGTCTGGGTTACCTTCAGCTATACTAACTACATTAATTCAACGTTATTTTTTTAACATAAATACATCCCTAAAGTTAAACTAAGCGAGAGATGCTACTGACGGTGCGTCGCATTTCTACACCGACCTTATGACACCACACCTACTTTTGAGAGCGGGCCCAACTAATCGCGTGTAGCTCCCGTTTCAAATTGAGCTACACGGAGAAGTACGAGCAGGCTACGCAGCGGGAGTGAAGTTGGCTTAGCCAGTTAAGATTGAGCTGGGGATTTAGCCCAAGCCGGCTTGCTCAGTTCACGAACCAGCTCAGTCAGCTTTTAAGTAGACATACGAACGGGGTAGAGATGGGGTGGCACATATGCCAAAGCGGTCGGGTGGCACATATGCCAAAGCGCTGGGGTGGTACATATGCCAAAGCGCTGAGCCGGCACCGATGAGATCTTTGGTTCAAATCCAGGAAAGCCGCCTGTGATTAAAGAGGGTTCTCAAGAAAAGTGAGTTGATGGTCGCCGCCCAGGAGCAAACACTGCACACAAAACACCGTCAAGTTGAATTTGGTCCTATAGTTAATTTGGCTGTGAAAAAAAATAAATCGGTGTGGCCACCATGCAAACGAACATTACTCTCTGTAGCACGGGCAGCTGGGAATGTGCTGCCCCTCCCCCTTTACTGTCTGGACCTGAGGTCACCTGAAGTAGTTCAGTGATATCCACTTCTATTGCATAATCTCCAAAGGCAGTGCTCTGCGCGAGTTCCAAATGGATTATCCATCTCGTGACATAACACCGTGACACCAATAGCGCCAAATCAGGATAAAATTGGGTGAAGGGCCAAAAGAAAAAAACTGCAGTATTATGGAACATGGCAATGCGCCCGCAAGAGGGCACTCACGTTGGTGTAGGTGTAGTCGCTGTTTGTGGCCAGGAACACCTTTCCAACTTCCTTCATTCGACTGAGCAGCAGTGGAAGACGTGGCTGGAGGACAGCAGGATTGCACGACATATTTAGTGCCACGCTCAATTAAACTCGGCTGAGTGCGTGTGGGGCTTAAGTGTGACATGGCTCACGGACAAATTTTGGTTTGATTTTCACGGCAAGCGACACCTGAGAAACCTTTATCAAGTTCAGACACTAAACTTAATCTCAAGAGAGAATGGCCTTTTGGTTAGTAGTTGTAAAGATAAAGGTGCAGCCCTGCAATCGCTTGCTCGTGCCACTGCCACTCAACAGGGTATTTGGCCTACTTCTCCCACACTGGCAAGACATCCTGGTGGAGATGGGAGAACACCCACACTTTTATGTAACACACACGACCTGCCAATTGACGGACTACGGGTACTCATTCACACTCCTGGTGGACACAGGTGGGTGTTGAAAGAAACTTGCCCAATGTTTTGCTTCCCCACCAAAACATTGAATTAAACTGGAGACCTTTGAAGTCAAGTGTTGTAACCATTGCACCACGGGCAGCCATCCCTTTTAAGTAAGATGTAACACAAATAACAAATAATTCCTGTTTCACGGGTATGTACCTGGACTTTGAATCCTGGTCTGCCCAGCACGTGTTAGGAAACTATTTAAAACTAAGATATGTTTTATCATTAAAGAAGCTACAAACTTGTTACACAGCCCGGGGCAATGAGTTTAAGTACTTAGTTACAAGAGCTGTTTGTTATTTGGAGGACACAGGCCTTTTAAAGAGAGCCGTTTGTGTTCCAGCTTTCCACTCCCCGCAAAAACAAATACACTCAATGTTAATCAATGTCATTTGCATTAGCACTCACCTCCTTGACCACATATTTTTCCAGGTTCTCCAGAGTTTTTGACTTGAGGGAGCCCTGCAAACGTGGCACAACACGTTACCAATTACGCTTCCTGGCAACGCAACAACACAAAAGCCCTGAGCAGGGCACCACTGAAGACAGAGTAAAAAAACAAATACAAGCTGAAGGAGGGTTCTAAGAAAACTGTAACCGTTGGCACGAACCTCTGTCAATGCATTGCACATGTTCAGTGATATCACCACACTGCGTTGGGGAAAGTGCTGTTAGCGAGCGCCTATGAAGACAGGAACGGCACACGAGGGAGTGGGCAGCCAGCCCCACGCCCAACCGCCTCCCTCGTAGCAATGTTTAAACATCGCACGAGGTACTGATTTGAGGCCGAGTCGACCTAGGGGAGGCCCAGGACCGGTTCAGATAATCGTCATTGGTGTTGGCCATTAGCAGGAATGTTAGTGTAGTGCACGCGCTCTACACTAACATTCCTCCAAACAGCCATGGGTTAAAACCACCAACTCCATAGAGTCAAAGGTCATCGTCGTATTCAACACTATTCGTATTCTTGTTGATGACTTGCCAGGCTGTACCGAAGACATTTAAGAAGCAGAACTGCAGTGCCATTCGCTATGGCAAGGGCCACAGACTCAACGTAACGTTACCTGCTTTAGTGTATTTTTTCAAATAGATTTTCAAACCAGTAGACAATCAATATTGTGCAATAGTAACAGTTTGGTCCTTTTACTGGCAATGGACAAAAGGTGAACACAGATTAGTGTTATATAATAGCAGCATTTGCACTTTGTAAGCAGGTGGCATGGACTGTGATCACAGCCGAGTGTCTGGGGAAGGCAAAAAATGATGTGGGTTGAGGGTTCAACTCAGCTGGAGTTAAATTGTGTACACACCCATTAACAACAGCCACACTAAGTACCCTCATGTCTTTCTAATGCCCCTTGCACCTGAGAAGGTGGGGGGCTGGAGGAGTTTAATTGTATAAAAGGTGTGGCAAGGGACTGGATATAAAACGTTGGCAGAACTTTTGCCGAAATCGGTCAAATGTATTAGGATTTTAACGGCCTAGCTGTTATGGGGAAGCAGAGTTGAACGCGAGTGGCGTCGCTATCAAGTGTGCAGGTCATGCAACCGGACGGGACCAGGTCTTTGAAGAAGGGGTAAAACGGGGGGGGGGGGGGGGGGAACCATTTAATTTTTTGCACCATGATCCATATCATTAGCACGGTTGGCTACGTATGGTGCAAAAGAAGTTCAACATACGTACAACCAGGCTACGTCACTCTCGACCGCACTACGAACCCATTTCCCGTATAGCCGAGAGTCCCGGGGGGGGGGGGGGGGGTTATTCCTTCCACCCCTCTGAGAATAGTTTCACTGCAAGAGAATGACTTAGGTGGGGTGATTAATAAGGCGACGTAGGCGGCCGCCGCCGTGCGTCCCCACTGTAGCGCTCACCTGCATGTGGACCCAGTCCATGGCCTCCCGCACGTCCTGGAACATGCTCTTGAAGGACATGTACAGGTCTCCATCCTTCACGCCCGTCTCGCACCTGTCGGCGGCAGCGCCAAGGTGGGTGGGAGGCGCACGGTTATTTCGGCGCGCGGTGCACCAACGCACAGGGACGCACCAGAATCAGAATCAGAAAGGGTTTTATTCGCCATGAAAGTTTGCACAAACAAGGAATTTACTATGGCAGGAAGGTGCATACATTTAACATGTAGGAATCTTAAAACTTAAATAAGTGGTATACAGTCTAACTATGCTAAAATTACAAAGTATAACTAATACTCAGGGGCTAAAGTATGTTAAATTTTGAATAAGTAAACAATATAAAATGTAAAATGCAAGCGATGAAGCCCTGAACGCTACGAGGCCGAGCGTGTTATTGCGCAACCAGAGGGGGCAATGGCGCAAACTTTAACACGATAAATGTCCCCCACGGACGCCATGGCTAATGGACAGAGTAATTATTTAACCGTGCATTACTGTGAAGTAAAATGTAGTCTTGAACGTGACAATAATGCATAGTTAAAATCAACCCCAGCTGTTTATCGGGAAATTAAACTCACCTTTTGTACCTCGCACAGTTTGTGAAGAAGTCCACTAAACAAGCGTACAGATACGTCTCTGCATGGTAAACAAACCAAAACAAAAGGTTAGATAAATCAGTTTAAATTATTACAAAACGATCAAACGATCAAACTAATTATACGGTACGGCTTGCATCGTATATACAAGTCATGTTCGCAATAACCAAAAGACTGGATTCTAACCACAAGAAAATGCCGAAAACAAATAATGAAAGACATCGTCAAAGCGGAGCATCATATAGATTATCTCACAAGCAGACAAACACCAACCCGGCAAAACTGAGTGAGGGCACCTGAAATAAGCAACCTCCGCCCAAAGTGCACACGCAAACCTGGGCGACCCCCAGAGGTCACAAACATGACAGGGTGACACCCCTGCAGTAAACACCATTGGGCAACGTATAACACAACTTGTCAGCAAGTTGTAAAGCGGCGCTGTATTCTGGAAGTGCTGGCAACTGAATGTTTCCACCGCTCAACTTTTCAATCCTTTGACGCTGCAGCCCGACTTCACTCTGCAGTTAGCCGTCGCTAAGGTCGCACTGGTGATTGTATTTGAACAGGATGGACGCGTGTTATCTCAACCTCATGCGAACGTTGCTTCATAAAAATGAATTACCGTGGCTGGAAAAAGCCAATCGTTGGGTCCAATGTCCCAATGTCCCCCATTTAATTACCACCACTGCCAATGGACACATGAGCGGTTAACAGGGCCCCTACTTATCATCACAGGTGACATCTCACCTGGCAGGTTGAAAAGCGTGTTGAGGATGTAGAAGCGCTCGGTATCGTCGCGTTGAATGAACTTGTTGGGGTACTGCTCTCTTATCTCAGGCCTGAGTCACAGGAACAAAAAAAACCTCATCAAGACAGAACTTGTTTACTTGTGCACATGGGCAACACCTCCAGTAATTTTCAGCTGCACCTCCAATTAGCGCGGTTGGCTGCGCACGGTGCGAAAGAAGTATAACAAACATACATACAGCCCTCTTGGAAATAGGCACATTTGTAGTTTCAATACGGGGAAACTCAACTTTGAAAACGGTCTTTAAATACATTGTAATATGAATCTTGGCTCAATATTGGTATATTACATTCATCGTGTCGTATGACCGACAACACAATTGGCATGGTGTCACTCGGGCAGAAGCGAGATTCATTATCCAGATGCGCGAGAATAATCTATCTCATCAACCAAAATCTATTGGCTGAAAGATGAAGCCACGTTCTAAGCCAACCACCATCGCTCATGGTCTCTCGATGCAGCAATCCATATAGCTTCTGCGCACGAGCCAATTCATCGCTCCATCTCTGCGTTGGATATCCTCTCAGCGCGTTCCCTCCTTTGGTTGAAACTCCCTCATTGACATGAACCACTGGCCATCATTCCGTCTCGTGACGAGTGTATCCAAAGAATACGTACTTTAATAAAGTCAGTCAATGTGACTTATATTCTTGGTTCTTTCGGTAAAGTCACGTAGAAGGGAAATAATAATATAATATTAATATAAAACAATAACAATTCTCACGAAGTTTCGACTGCAACACAAGCAATCATCATCAGGTGTGAAATCCACAGAAAGAAAAAAAAACGTCGTGAGAATTGTTATTGTTTCATATTAATATTATTTTATTATTTCCCTTCTACGTGACTTTACCGAAAGAACCAAGAATATGAATCCCTGCAGTCACGAAAGCTTTAAATCAAAATTCAATGTGACTCTCTAAAGCGTGCATTTGTGTGGTCCCATCCACACGTGTTCCTGCGTGTCAGGGTAATTCAAATAATGCACCAGACCATGCTTCTCTGTACGCTTTTAAGTTAATATCAATATCCATAGTTCCAATCACTATGGCATATGAAAATTTGGTCTTCAATATAAATATGAGCAAAACTAATAGTTTACTGTGTATATATGTGTGTGTCTACAAACATGAGCGTATGCACATCTAGGGCAATTATTAATAGTGAACCGGGATCAAAATGGATGGATGGGGACAAGTTGTACAGCTGTCGAAAAAACTGAATGAAAATAAAAATAAAATTGGTGTAATAAATAAAATGAGCGGAAGTAGCCTTCTTTTGACCCAAGGCCAATACAGTTCACAATAATAAAAGCACCGTTTTTGTGTTATATAAAGATTCGTGTGGGACTTTTGCAATATCAATAATGTGTTTAGCTTACTCCAGCAATACAGTTGGTTTCTCTGATAAATCTCTCAAATATAGAGGCACATGTTTTAATGTTTTAGTTTTCCAACTATTGTAAACGTACACTTCCATATTAAAATGTCTTAACTGCAGAAGTAAGACTCCTAACCATGCACCAGAGCATAATGCGCACAAGAGGGAAAATATCACCAATCGTCACCATTGCATTTCACAGGCAAAGCGTTCTCACTGAAAAGGCATGAAAGATCTCTTTGCTGTTGTTCGCCTGCCAAGACAACGACGAGAACATTCAACCCGATGCCACTCGTGTCAAGAGTACCACAACCCCGCATTTCAATTTGCATGGTCGTGGGAAATTCACGTCGTTGACGGGAGCTTTTTAAAAGGTGCACTTGTTTCGTGAAAAAGAACATTGGCGGGGCTGCGGCTGGCGAGAAAGCACACGCGTGGAAGGGTAACCGAGACGCTTTGCAGGTTCGTTTGGACGGGCAGAGCATGTTCCAACGTTAGTCATTTATCTGAGAAGAGCGCACGTCGCCAATGAAACGATACTCAGACTGAGCGACGCTGCGGCGGGACTGTAACACAGTAAGGCAGGACATTGTTCAAATGCCAGCAACTGTGGGTGTCAAGTTTCGATATTGCACAGGATTCTCGTGGAACAAATGAAAACTAAAACCAGATTGGCTTAGATGACACTATGTAACACGATTTTTGTCCCTGGGTAGTGTTATTTTTTAATTGCTTAAGCCTAAAAAGTATAGAAATGGCTATTATTGCCCACAAACTTTGCTTTTGTGACCAGGACTTTATGTGAAGGAATGACACAAATGCACACCACGTGTTCTCATTGAAAACAGGTAAATTTCAAAATATCACTGTCCTGGTCACAAAAGCTAAGTTTGTGGGGCATAATAGCAATTTTCTGTACTTTTTAGGCATAAGCAATTAGGAAATGACACTTACTACCCAGAAACAACAACAAATATTGTTACAGTGTTATGCAACATTGCCCACGTCACAAAAAAAATTAATTCACTCACCCCTTCATAAAGTTGAAACCATGCACGCAGACCAGAATGTTTCCATATGCGTCGACTTTCAGTAGGTTTCCAAACATAGCATCAAACACCAACCCCCTGTTATAACAAAAGCACAGTGTAAGTTAAAATATCTTGGACAAAAATAAACAAAATATAATTCATATCATGCGTTGCCTTTCCATTCTGGCTCGGGTCTGCCTGCAGCATGGCCTAGCTGATTACCGAGCAAACAAAGACAAGGCTGTCTGGTAACAGTTATTGCAGCAGCAGAAATATTTAAGATTTCATTCAGACGCGCCATCTTCACGCGTTAACAAAAAACTGCGAACGTGTCAGCGCTGACAAGAGTACACGCAAAAAGTATTACTTGTGAGAGGTGCTTTACAATCAAGGTTGTTGTTTTTTTAAACACATCAATGGTGAGCCACCAACATTACATAGGGCAATGGGCTGTGGTATCTTAATACTGTGCTGTCATTCACACGTGATTTGTATATTTATGCTCGTGAGATCCTGCGAGCAGTTGCACATCAATAATTTAGATCGGTGACCTCAAAAAGGCAGAGTTTATTTTATTTTCCCGAATGAGCATTTGCAGATAATTTCAACTGCAACACCCATATAATGTTATGCTTTTGCAAGGGATAATTAAAGCAAACAGGTGGCTGTAATGAACATTTATGGTACTCAGTGCCCAAAACGTAATTGGGTATCAAGAATAGAGCTGACTTGCTGCAATTGGAGTGATGATTAAATCACATTGATATGTGTGCAAGCAGGTGGGGGTCATAGCAACAGTTAATTATTCCACCATTACAAAAATGTACAAATGTACCGAAGCTACCAACCACGTGACACCAGACTAAACTAAACTTGTTGAATATTAACAATCGTGGATAAAATGCCACGATGGATCAATCGGATGTTTAACAAAAACATTTTCTCCCACTTGACCAATTACCAGGATAAAAAAGTACAATCTTAAGTTCTCTACCCCTTCTTATTCTTCATGAGGCTGATGTTGATGTACAGCAGCAACTATAACTTTACACTGATAAACTATGAACTAATATCAACAACATGCATCGATCTCTGTTAGATTGGTTTGAGTTTAAACATGTTGAGGGTGAAAGTCATTAATAATATTGTATATTTCTAGATAAATAGTAACTTATTAGTCTTTGTCCAGATTAACCGGTTTAACCAGGCAATGGCTTCGGTTTCTGAGCATGGATATCTTCAAAGCCACCATTGTTTTCAGGGTTCAGTGATCGACTGTGACCAAAAGTCTGATCTGTGTTCTGCAACCGCGCACGCAAGGGGTTCATTGAGTTTCCACTTGCGAAGGTCGCGAGCGAATCTGCCTTGCGATGTGGACCACTGACAGTCTGGGAAAAACCCGGCGACACGCGTGTTTTGTGCTCGCCTGGTCGGGAAGCTGGGGTCGTATTCGAAGCTGAGCAGCTCCTGGGGGTAGCCGATATTGACGAGGCGCTCCACCGTCAGCTCGAACCCCAGCGCCTCGTACTCTGGCGACTTGTACACTTTGGGGATACAGAAGTGGGTTTCACAGTTAGATCGCTGAAGATAAGGTAACCACCACGTTAGCATCGCGTCACACAGGTGTAAAGTTAACGTGCGGCTATATTCGTCCGGTTGAACTTTAGAACGCTTAGGGTGGGTTCACACCGAACAACTGACCTTATCCGAGTCAATAATTGCGTGCCCCAAGGTGGGTTCACGCTGCACCACTTGACACACGCAAGGGTAACGTAACGGCCACTGAAACTCTACTTAGAGGGACATCATGGGGGTTAAAAGTGAACGTGCCGCTATAGCGAATCCAAGGCAACGTCACATTTTTCTACCAACAATCACGTGACGGCTAAGCGATCGTCACGCACACCACATAAACCTCATGTTAAATTACAATTTAGTGGCATGAACACATTTCACATTACGTAAGGTACGTGATGTCACAGGAGACAAACAAAAGCATCACTCTGGCCAAAACAAGCATGAGCCGGCAGACGTCCAAGCACATTCATCATGATATGCGCACGTGGTTACCTGTAGGGACACTTCGTCTAGATTCAGTAGATTAAAACACAATGGATCACACTGCTACTCGATCTTAAACATAAATGCGGTGGTAGCAGACTTCTACGTGATAATAATAATCGCTCTGGAGGAAAGTTAATTAATGACACGGAACTGCCTGCCAAGTTTGAAAACTTAATTTGATCCATGCATCCAAGTATGAATTTCATCAGCACTGGCGGCTGTTTTTTAGGCGGGCCCTATCAAACAGCTCTGCCATCTACATTTTGGTGATCATCAGGGTGCTATATACCTTCAAGCAATGCTTAATTGAGATTAACGGGGGCTGACTGACCTAGAACCCGACATGGAAACTTCTGATGTTTAATGTGTGTGATGTTTCATTCTGAATTTTAATGTGTTGCACTCGAACCTGTTTGCTGTTACAATGTATTTATTTCACCCAAATCTTCGTTGCAAAGTATATTTCTGATTCAATCTACTGCTATGTAAAAGGCTTCCCTACTGCTGCGCCGGATATGGGGATTTTTGTTCTGCCATACTTCACCACACTCACTTTGTCAATGTGGGTTGGTAAAGGGATGAAGGCCCAGGACCAATTCAGATATCGATCGCCACTCATGTTAGGCTGGCCGTGAATCTTACCTGGTCTTAAATAAAATAACTGTACTGTACAAGAAAGCCTGTAACATGATATAGATACAATATTTGTTATCGTTAGAATGATTTTGGTAAAAAAAATGATTATAATCCTCCACTTACAAAATAAAACTGTTAGTGACGAGTTGCATACCCCATATTTAAATAGGAAACGAAGTACAACATTTCATACATGTTTTATAAAACCGGTTACAGCCACTTCATAACAAGTTTCAATGTGGAGATGCGGGCCAATAAATTGTACAACCAAAACAATGATATTTAATTACGTTCAAGTTAAGTGTATATTATCTAATGGCGTCCTGCGTAACAATTACAGCAATGGAATCATCATGTGGGCTCCCATTGGGTAATGTGGTACACTACATGTATCGTGATCCTCGAAAACATGAATGTAAATCAAATGATCAGGTAGCAATGCCAACTATGACTGCAATTTCCATTTCATTATTTGGTAGACTACTTCTAAGTGTTGATTTCTTACTGTGCCGCACACCTTATCATGCAAGCCCAAGCCGGAATAAGGGTCAAGTATATTTGTTCCTTGGTGTACATGTGTTTGTCTGAATTTTTGCAATGCTTATTACCGGCTAGAGTGTAGTCCATATCAAAGCCAAAGCATTTGATTTTCTCCATGGCAAGGCTTCGGTTCACAAATACTCTGAAAAACACATCACCAAACAAGAGAACGATAAATATCACTAAGTATTAATTCCAAGATCTGCGGTGGCATTTCACTCATGTTGCTTCACTGCTGCACTCACATAAACTTGGCAAATGATAAACCAGGAGGCAGATAAGTGTTTAAGGTAACACATTGAGCAAAAGCCTAAGAATAAACAGTGGACAATTGACCTTGGATAGGCACACCTAGCCACAGAGCCTTGCAACCGATCCCAAACAGTGCTAAAGACAATCAGGTCTTGATATCTTATACACCAACAAACCTGAGGGAAAATCCTCTTCTACCACACTCAGTACATTTTCTGCATGCCTTAACAAGAACAATGCTCGTCTTCGAACCTTTAATTAATTCAAATCAGTCATTGCAGTTACGAATTTTATAAACATTATAAACGCCACAGCCAAGTTACTAATATGATAAGTTTTTCCCCTTTAATCTTGCAACAAAACAGCTGTGTTAAGATGTTAAAACACCAAACTGAAACCTTTAACAAAGAATCATGTCTGCATTAACCACAATGTTTGTGGTCAGAATGCAAACAAAAAACATACTCTGATCAAATATGCATTGTCCTTGAAACTGATTTGTCCACACCCGAGACAGCTTTCTTTTGAGCCTCTGAGCCTCGTCTCAAACGGTGTTAGACCAGAAGACGCCAAAAGGCGTACGGCTATGATCATATTTTTGTACTGGCAAAGGAGGTCCCATGATGTAGAAGTTACTAATACCCATTCCTGCACAAATAAAAATTGCCTGCTATATTTTGGTTCCAAAAGTAGAATTTGTTAAGCCTGCCACAGACTTTGAACTTCAATGCTCTGAGCGAATGCATTTTGTTTGAGGGTACACGTGCTCACGATTTTACATGGACTGGGCACAGTTGAAACCCTTACCCCCTTGTCAACGAATGCAATGTAACACACGTGAGTTTTAAAAGACACCGTGTTATTTGGTGGTGCCAGTAAGCTTGAGGCTCAATCTTCTTACGGGCATTAGGAGGGGCCCCATGACAATCTCTACCCGGTTAGGTCAATCTATGCCAGAACTGTAGCAAAATTGGTTAATTGTCCAGAACCATACTTACGTAATCCCCAAAGTGGTGAATAATTTTGTACATTAGCTATTTAGCAAACAAACAATAAACATATACGTTTCAAGTAAAATCGTTGTTCATGTACAATTCCAATCACATCAATACACCAACTCCGACCTACCTTTCAGCCATAGTGCTCACTTTAACACACCCTGCTAGCCACACACGCTTTGGCATAGTTCGCACCTGGTAACCGGTAATCATAAACACGGGCGCCACCACGCCTCTATTGCAATTTATTATGGATGATGTCAGCCTGCGATGGGTGCCTATCAACAACAGCCCCATCGCGAAGAATCTACGTCACCCACCAGAGGACTATCACCATCGGTGGAGGCGGCAGGGATCTGCTAAGAAACCACCGAGAAAACGCTTTACACGTCAAAGAAAGGGAAAAAAAAAAAAGATGAAAATCGAAAACTAAAATCTTGGGTCTCTCTTTTTCAAAAACGCCAGACAGCACCACAATTGTCATGCCAGTGACAATACATTTGGCTGGTAAATGTTCAGAATCACAGACGTCATGTCAATGTGCAGTAACAGGCACAGCTGCTATACAGCTGAGCACTTCATCGTGACATGACAGTGGGCAGTGGAAATGCCGACTATTAAGGGATGCCCTTGCTTGCATCTGTGAAGCGTATTACACGTACTGCGCTACTGTATATAAAACACAAATCAGCTTCAATGTGCCGTGTGCATTAAATCGCAGAGGTTAATGGACGAAAAGAAAATAGAGCAGATTTCACAATGCTTTTACGGCCCATTTCCTCACAAGCCTGCCCAGCGACACAAACAACGCAGCATTTAAACCGAGTGCAGAGATAGGGGGGAGGGAGTTGGGATGTTCGGCGAATGCGGGAGCTGCAGAGACGGTGACAATCTGCGTCACAAAGGTGATCTACGGTCGCCAGTCAATGGCTCTGTCGATCGCAAGATGGAACCATCATCTTCTTTGACAAACGGAGCATCTGCCAACGGGAGGCAATGTGCAAAGATGTTGACACTGAACACTGCGTTAAATGGCAGACACACGGTTCGGTGGTCACGTCTGCCGTGCAGCGGCAAAAATTATGCGGCTCTTGAGCACGAAACAAATCTCTCCGATGGGCCAAATATGACGTGAACAGCCATTCGTCAAAATGTTTCGGCGTCATGAGGTTTCGAGAAGGCTCTGTCAACACAACCTGCCCGACTCTAAAGCCTTGTCATCTGAAGTGAGCTCCGGTTACAGTCAACGATTAAACCGTATGTCTGCAAGCACGGACTGCCCCCCGCTTCAGACATAAATGTGGACCGTCATTTTGCAACAAAATAAACATGAACAGTTTTCCTCGGCGATTAACTGTGAAACGTAACGCTAGTTGGTTCTACGTTTGGCGAATGTGAATTCTAAAAAGTCGTCTAAATGTGTGCCCGTGAACGTGTAAATGGGCATACGTATCCCTGTCACTTTCAAGCGGTCACATATGGAGTGGGAAGGCGCAGAGGGGTCTGAGCAAATAGGAGGGCGCGCTGCTCAATGGACGAATCACGTGCATTTGTACACAATGGACAAATCACAAGGATTTGCACACAATGACGCAATAAATGCTACCCATGATTACAGGAACTCGATGGGCTTTACAAAAATTACATAGTTCAAATTGGTAGGCGATTCCTTAACACATTACACTAAATGAATCGGGCACACCTCGTACGGCAGGTACGAGTAAAACCAGGTCAACTTGTTTTTCTATTAATTTTGGAAGAGAAACATTTTGGTAGGGCAAAAATCTTGACAACTTTTTTTTACACGAACTATGTTTTGAATCGACACTGCTATAAGGGGAGCACACACAGGGCAATTCACTGCATTGTACCTGTGTTCAAGGTCATCCTGCATAAAAGGGAACAAATTATTAGCTCAATTTATATCCACGTCACAAATACAACATTTAGTGAAAAGCCAGCGACTTATTTTCTGCAAACGGACTCATATTTGCTAACCGAAGAAATCATAAATTTTTGTTTAGTACGTGTTTGAAGTCAACAGTAAACACAATCTCCAAATTAAACAGCAACGTCAGCTATGTAGATGATGAATGTACAGGCCAAATAATATGGTTACAATTGAATTGCTGTACTAGTAGTTATTTATCAAGGGTAACATATACATGTTACATTCTGATCATTCAAGTTACCTGTTACTAAAGCATGGTGGGGGGGGGGGGGTTGACAATTGGTACAGTTACGATGGCATAACATTCACGAACAAAACCATAATGTATCTACTCGTTAACAACGACCACCGACAAAAGGCAACTTTCATACGTATGCAGCACATTCGAACGGCCAAGCCGCGATGTTTCAAAGGCGATTCGAAGAAAATTACCGAATTCCAGTTTTTGCATTTCAACGTCTTTTACCTGGAACGGAAGTCCCTCTTGATTGTGCGATAGTCAACATGGTCCAGGGACAATTCATTTTTGAGGTTTAAATACTCTCGCTCAAACTGCTCGCATGTGTTGAAATCCAGCTGCAGGCTCTCTTTCCCAACGGAGCCCATGGTAAGTAAACAAAGCCCACGTTAACAAAAAAAAACCACTCGCGATTTGAGGCTCACAAGATTCTCGGCACCACCGCTTTGCCTAAAAACCCCCCTCCTCTCACAGCACGGACCTCTCTCGCATGCAGTGGCGACGAAAGCACAAAGGTATCCCTCTCTGCTAAAGAGGCCTTTTGTTCAGCTGCGTCAGATCAAGCCTGAAATCGAACACCCGCCAGAGGCAAGCTTTGAGAAACGAAACGGCGGCGGCGGAGAGCGCGTGTGCGTGCCGGCTGCCGGCTAACGTCGAATGGGGCTGCTGCTACTGACGGAGCTTCTCGCTTCATCTACAAGCGGGAGGAGGATCCGTCGTAAACAGCGCTCTTTGAGCACGCACGCACACCCGCCGTCGTCACGTGATCCCCCAACATCCACGGCAATGCGCGTGCAGTGGCCCGGACAAGCGAGGCTGACTGTGCATGCGTTCCACACACTCCCCCCTCCACCCCTACCCCACACACAGCCCTCTCTCTCTCTCGCTCTCTGCCTTATCAGCATTACCCAACCACTGGCTCAACCAGCCCACCCCCCTCCGTCACACACATTCGCCACCACTACTTGCACGACAGGAAGACAAGATCGTGGTGGTGCCCCATCTCCCCAGAGACGTACATGGATGATGGATAAGCGCGGCAGTGATTAAAGACCACTCACTGCCTGTTTTCTCGAGTGTGGTGCTTGACTTCGTTGCTAGACATAGGTCGTTCAATTTATAAGGGCAGATGTTTACTTTGTAACCGAATGTAACTTGCCGATGACCAAATTGCCCAGAACGAGCCCGGGACCAGCAGATATTGGAAGCTTGTTGCAGGGTTGACCCCTGGATCGTGCTTGTATGGGCGACTACCGTACACAGCAGGTGTTACAGGCTGAGCAACTTTGTTGTGGACAGCAGAGGGCAGTATATAAAATATAGAATTGTTGTACTGAACTTCTATGCTTCACGCCTTCACCAACCCGCCCTGACAAGCGTGAAGTATGATCAATAAAGTGCCGTGGGGAAGCCCTCATGTCGCAGTGGATTGACAAAACAGTTCCACATGTACACTGGTACATGTATAACTCTGGCCTAAAAGTAATATATATTGTATTTGGAATTAGCATTTAGTCGTAGACTTTCAACAGGACCCCAAGACTCGATTACGCTCTGCGAACTCAAATGAACATTAACCATCAAGGTTAAGTCTATTCGGGTGCGAATAGCAGCGCCCTTGGCAGCCTCCCTCCTGCCAGTCATGTGTGACAAAAGCTGGCCACGTAGCCGGCACACAAACAGAACGCGCATTGTGAGCCCGGGTTACAAAAGATCGTGGAATTCGCCAAGAATGCTAATGGAGTCCAATGTTAGTACAACCCGGAGAAGCCCCCTCCTCCCCCCCAATTATGAAGCTGTCCGAACGAAGCAACCCTGTGACACCGGTTACGCAGGCAGGCCGTGCACTTGCGTCGTTCATCAATGAACGCACGGGCATGCACGAGAGGGCAGCGAGTCGGGCGCAACTCACGAAGTAGGTCACAGAACGTTCCGATGCCGAGATTCCAAAATTAGCCACGTCAGCAAATGTTGCATTCTCCTTTGACCGTAAATGAGCGGGCACCCGTGCTGTAAATAACTGCTGAAAAAAGAATTTTACAACAATAAATATCGTATCTTTATCCAGTGAACGTGGAACAAAGCTCAAATTTATCCTGGGACAAAATTATGCATAATTGATTTGACGCCTATTACAAAACAAAAAGGCCCTCTGTGCAAGCTTGTCCAGTAATGTTCCCAAAAACGTTAAGATTTCTGTAAAAAAAAAAGTTTAATTAAACGCTGTAAAGCATTAAATATTCCATTGTTCTTCTTTTTCGTTAAATTTTCTTCGTCAAAGGCGCTATTATTCAGAAGTCTGGATGAACGGAATGGTAAGATTGTATATATATGGCTTGTGGTTTGGATTATTTATCGTAAAATTTTGATGACATTTTATTGCCTATTCTAAAAACGACAACGATTGGCTTGCTTTGGCTGGCCAATTTCTATGCCAGTCTTGTGCACAATGTGCTCTCAGAGAAGTAAATATCATCGCAGAGCACCCATGTTGCACCAACTTCACCAACTCCTGGCAAGTACGGTCATCGCCGTGAACTTCCACGCTTCACACAACAACGCAGAGCTTGAACGTAAACTTCGGAGGGCTAACGTGCCGTGCCGCCTTAACGCTGTCCGTACCTATCCATTATAACAACAAGCAAGCGGCCTATAGAATTCATAATAAACGTTTTTGGGTTAGATCGCGTTATTTATGTGTCGTAATCCTCCACCACCCGACACGGCCAATCAGCAAAAAAGTGTCACGTTGACAAAAGACAAAATAGTTCACTACTCTAGCCCGCCGGTGTGTTGAAGAGTGAAACCACAACATTTACAATTTTTGAGTACGACGTTTCGCTGGTAATTGCATCCAGCAATTACCAGCGAAATGTTGTGGTTTCACTCATCAACACACCGGTGGGCTAAAGTAGTGAACTATTTGTCTTTTGTCAACGTGACACTTTTTTGCTGATTGGCCGTGTCGGGTGGTGGAGGGTTACGACACATTTATAAATAACGCGATCTAACCCAAAAACGTGTATTATTAATATTGGTCGCGAAAGCCTATGTGTTAAACTGGCCTATAGAATGTGTGTTTTACAAGTCTGTTGACTGCTAACATTTGGAACTTCGGACACTGTGTGTGTGTATATACCAGAGAAATCCAGTGTCAGTTTCACAATTTTCTTGTTCATCTGAGAAATAAGCAAGGTACGTATAACGTACCATCAACTACAATGTTTATCGACGACACACAGGTCGTTGTATCAGACTGAGTGTACATTTTTATATTCTAGAGGGGCTAGACACAGCTGAAATTTGGGCACAAATATAGCAAAGTCTATGCTTACAACAACTATACTCGCAAAAAAAATAAAACAAACCTTGGCAGGAAAAAAAATGTAAAGTTCCAGTATTTGTTTTTGAACATTGGGACGGGAAAAGTTTGCATCTGGGGTTTTTTCCTGGTGACGAATGCAACACTGAATCTAACTTTGAAATCTGAAATGGAACACTTTTTTTTTACTGGGTCCTTAAAACCTTTGGCACAAAATGTTACACGTGCTTGTGTTTGAACGTAGGTCAACAACAATATTATGGAGGTTTTCTTGTAGAGTGCTGGATACAAATGTACAATGATGTTTACAACTTAATTTTTCAAGCGCTTATTTCAAGGATGTGACACTGAAGCTGAGAATATATGGGCAAAGCTAAATAAATAAATATATCCATTTATAGATACCCCCATTGAACTCTAATGACCCTTACTTTTTCCCAACAGGAGATTGAATGTTGTGAAAGCAAAGACTCCATCCATACCTTGCACGCAGTGTTAAACTATTTAATAAAGACATTGATATTGGTGGGAGAAATGCAGAGGTTTATCAATAATTTGCACTCTATATCGCTCTGTATAATGCACAACTAAAACAGCTTTTGCGCTAACATTAAACTCATCTCTGCATCACCAACATGCCTACAATTCTAACCAGGAGTAACTTCTCTTGTAAGCATCTGCAAGAGTGGCAGCGAAAAAGTATGGAAACGCTGCATTGTCGACAAGCTACTCCTGTGACTCTAAGCCTTCACAGCCCCTTGCAAGTGCTAATAGTTGATGACATTCAGTCATTCACGTGCAGTGCTGAAAATGGGAAGAAATTGTCGAGGGAACTCATAAATACCCCATTCTGGATCCTACCACCCCACTTTCATCCGCTATAACTGGATCGTTTAACACTTCGGCTTTCGCGAACAAAATCATCCACAATACAACTTTTTCTTGAGTCAGATCGTGTAAATGTGTCGTTAAACCCACCGCCACCTGACAGCCAATTAGTAAGGTTTGGATTGTGGAAAATGAGGGCTCATTTAAAATTATAAAAGGATGTTATATATGTTCATTCGGTATATTCGCAGACCTTTAACACAAGACCTTTTACATAAGTGTACGAATGTTTTTCTCCCATGTACCTTTTGGGAGTTCGAGAGCACGATGGACACTTGCTAATTAAAGATATATCAAAATAAAAAATTATCCCGCCGTTAAAGTTGTACCTTGTTCCTTCCGGAACGCACTCTTGCCATGGCTTTCCGGGTGGTTCCGGCTCATTTCCACCCCTGTCCACGTGTTGATTTGAACAAATCGAGCTATCAAGCCAGAGGGAATGAAACCTAGCAAAACACTCTGCTTCAAAACCATCCGTGGAAAAAGGGCTTCATAGCTCACCGAATACCTCCGATTTAAATTAAGATTCTGATTTGACACGGAGATTACACCCGCCAAAAGGAGCGCTGGCAGCAACGCCTGCACGGCGTTTGACATTTGGCCCATCACCCTTCCTTTACCTACAAACTGGGCTCAACCTTCTCACTTCCCTAAATAAAACATAGGAAGAATGTTTACAACGTAGTAAAAACACACTCCCGGGAGCTCTGGCAAAATACCTCACTTATATTTATCGAAGCGGTACACACATTATGCCTTGCGAAACACACGTGCATGGCCGTCCAAGATAGTGGTGGCACACCGCGTGAAATTTAATCGTGTGGGATCAAGGTGATGTGCCAGCAGTCTACCACACATCGGGGGGTGACGTGCCAACACTGATGTGCTGAACCTGCCTCGACCACCCACGATCTCACCCTTCAATGGTTTCCTGGGTCTGTGGTTCGTGTTTATACAACACACTGTATGCACACGGCATACAGTGACAGTGATTCGAGCACTGCCCGATGAACCCGGCAACGCGAGTTCAATTCATTACCGTGTGGTGTTTCTTTTCTGAAACGGTTGAGGGCAGGCTTACCCACACCACTTCACCATACCACACAGGCGAGCGTGGTTAAGTATGCTTAAACAACACCCACAACCAACACAGTGTGTGCGGAGAACTTCATACAACAGTGGACTTACATCATATGCGTGTGCATATAACGATTGGGTTCTCATGTGCCAAAAGTTTTCACAACCTGGACCTTTTTTTTCCGTGGAAAGACACCACTTGGGGATGGAAATGTTTAATGGTGTTTTCCCACTTGGGCGGCAATTGTGCAATTTTATTTAATAGCATGTACACTGCACGGCTCTCCAATGTTAGCACTTAGCATGCATGCTCACACCCCATTAGGGTCTATATTAACGCCCGTCCTTTGAGAGCATACCAGCTTGACCCGTACGAAGAGAAAGAGGACTCCTGTGCCAGTGGTCCATTGATGCCACAATATTTTCACGGCTGCAAGCTAGCCCGACGTGTGCAACAAATTTCAATCGGCCTGCGCACACACACAGACACATTCTTAAGTTGTTAAAAGCCAGGTGAGAACTCATGAAACAGGGGTAACTCTAATTTGAAAGTTTGACCTGGGTCGCCGAAATGATAAAAATCAAACCCCTGAAGGAAAGTACATCAACAAAGTAATTAGAAAACCGAGCAAAAAAACAACCGTATCACGTGAAAATTTGAATTTTTTTTTACAAACCTCTTTAAATGCATAAAAGGTTTGTACAAATCTTCACATTTTGCTCACCGGCACCGGATTTGTCTTCATGTCTCTCTAAAACGTGCTACTTTGGCCGAAGACATATATAAGCTTCAAATCAAGATTAGATTATGGGGGTTGGCGATTGTGGCTGTGGAGTAGATAGGGACACAGCAAAAAGAAATGCATATCCATCCGAGTCATCAAAATTACTAGTTTCCCCTCTAGGGAAAATTAAACAACAAATAAGAACATTTAAAAAGATAGATTATTGTTCAGCATACATTACATAGCCAAAGTATATATCAATCAGCTAATGTGCAAGGGCTATATCGATTATTACATCGCAAGGCCATGAGAAACAGAGACAGATTGGAGAAGCGTTCATCCACCAGCGGATAAGAGCGTGGCTGCTGCTGACGATGGGAATAAACATTAAATCTCGTTTAAAAAACAAACATGAAAGCTTCCCTCTGGCTGTGGAGGCGAAAGAGTGAGAAGGGCCAAGTCCCCACAGAGCTGCGGGTCTCTTGAAGTGATGGGACAGGAAAACAGCCATATGGAGCCATTCTCCGAATGGCCCAGCACAGCTGGAGTCTGCTTTCCCAGTGGTTGTGGAAACACAGCAATTGGAGGGGTACCGAAACGTGCCTTGCCAGCCCAAATACGTTGCAGTTCCACAACCCACCAGTGAGGTTTCGACATTTTCAGCCGATACTGAACGTGCTCATTTGGTTTGGATTATAAAAAAAAAATCGATAAAGCACTATCTAAATCACATACTATCCCAATAGGAGCAAACAATGAGCCTCAGGACATTATGTGGAATTGGTTACCGAGTAGTGAGAATCATTAACTTATGAAACATGAAAATTTGGTAAAATTGTCTGTAATGGCAAAAAAAATGTGCACTGCACTGACCAAATATGTGTTATCAATGCATATGTATCTCGAGAACGAAGAAAATGCGTGTTATTTTGTTGAACTATTTTTTTGTCTCACAATGCCGTGGTGGTCAGCTTGCTCAGGGATCAGGACCACTGAATACCTGGGTTTGATTCTGGGCCCAAGAGGCAACCCATGATTAAAGCAAAAAAAAAGCAATTGGTGATACAGTATTCCATCGTTATTCACGAACTTGTTATCTAAGATTTTGCTTTTCCGCGAATCGCATCTGGAACATTACATGACTGCATCGAGAGAGAGAAGTGATGAGAGAGAATGTGATGCGATAAAGTGATGAGAGCGAAAGTTACGAGATAAAGAGAAAGCAGAGATAGAGAACTGCTCGAAGTTTGATCAGCATCTGCAGACGTTGCACTTACGAGATAAAACTTCTATAAGCTTTAGAAACAAGTGCAGACGTTGCCTCCATGCGCATACAATACGCGAGCAAGTATTTCATAGCTTATTTAAGGTAATTCATTCAAAAGATAAGTTTCGTAGGCCACTATCATTATACTCGAAATTTGCTCACCATGAGCATCTCCGGGACGTATCCCT
Source organism: Lampetra fluviatilis (assembly GCF_964198595.1). Taxonomy (NCBI): domain Eukaryota; kingdom Metazoa; phylum Chordata; class Hyperoartia; order Petromyzontiformes; family Petromyzontidae; genus Lampetra; species Lampetra fluviatilis. The sequence continues at coordinate 2,896,919 of NC_136278.1, read as the reverse complement.
CGTGAATAACAAAGGCATAATACTGTACGGAATTGGAAGTGGAACAAAAACACTAATAACCAATAACACATTCATCAATAACACCGCTTTAAAAGGAAAAATATAAAATAGGTGACATTTTGGGCGATGGACCTTCTGCATAGCATGTAAATGATTAAAGCAGGTTCTCAGCTGCAGTGAACTGCTGACGTTTCACTCAATGAATCCAGGTACAACGGCTGAGTGATAGTCTTTGCATGGCATTTAATAAGTGTACCTCGAGTTTGAATGGAGTCCTAATGAATTTACTTAATTAAGCGACGCCATCTTCTGGGTTCATTATCTGAAAAGGTGTTATATACACTGCTAGCTGCAAGGGTTCCATCCAAATGGATTTAATTTTTCAAATCATAACATGTTGCATGTCAATCCGTGTGTATTGTTCACCCGTTGTATCTGGATTAATTGAATGATATATGATTAGGGGAGGGCAAAAAAAAAAGTCCACGGTACAAATGCTTCACCTCTTATTTGTCGACAGGCAGACCAGGCAGTGATGGTCATATTTTGAAGGGACAAACATTTGAACTGGACTCGAGCGCGCACACAAAAAAACCGTTCTCCTGGAGAACAGTTCACCAAAATACATAGCCGTTTGTAATCTGGCAATTTCACAATCAAGTGAGTGACCAGGTCAAAGGGCAAGGTTAGAGGGAGCTTCGGGAATGATGCCTACAAACCTCGACGAAACTAGGCTGGCGTGGCAGACGGAGAATATCAGCCTACCCACGTGGCTCCTCGTGAATGAGCCAGTGTTGTGTAGGGGAGGGGGAGGGCGTACCCCCCTTAAGCAAGTACTGAACTGCCTGGACACATTGAGATGATTGGCAATGTTCTGAAAATCTGAACAAACTTTTCGTACTAAACAACAATTTTGCATTCCTCCCAAAGGCGGCCAGTAAACGCGACCAAAACATGACCAAATGTACAGTTTGCAACGCGAGGCAAGCTATTTTGCACATGTAATTATACAAGACATTCACGGTGTTTAAATAGATCTTCTTCTCTCTGGCATTTTTGCCACGAGGAACCTTCCTGATCCTCCCTCTGCACTCAATCTCATCCTGGACCATCTCCGATCCACACACAACAGTCCTGATTATCCTGGCTCACCAATGTGAACCACCTCTTTCGAGCCCTGCCTCTCCATCTCTGCCCTAGTGCTTCTATGATTATTCACTCTCATCACCCAATGTGCTTTTCATCTACATCAAGTATATTGATGTAGGGTAACAAGTACGATTGTTATTTTAAATATAAAAAAAAACATGAATAATTAAGCACGTTTTTCAAAATAATCAAAATAGATAATGGACTGGCCATTGTCAATCTACTGATGGATGAAAGCTTGTCCCCTGCTATGCCAACAATGGGAGCTTGACTGACCATACTTCACCACACTGGTTCATGTGGGTTGAAGGTAGCAGGACCGAGGATCGGGTGATATACCACTTGCCGGGAATCGAACTCAGGTGGACCAGGTTTATTGTACAGTACGCAAACCACTGCGTTACTGTTCACACCCGTATATTTTTTTTAACCAGTGATATACGTAATAATATACCCACCAAGGGAGTGTGAAAACAACACCTATAGCATTTGCGCAAGATCGGCAGGGCTCGTGCAGACTGTCAGAAGTGCTCTTCACAGCCAATATCGTAACGTAACGCTGGTCAGAGCCATGCTACGAATACCTAAGGAGACTTGCCACCAACTCGAAATAAAACCAACAGTCCCATATTTGGTTGTTTTCTATATTTAAGCAAAGTAACTGTATGGTGACATAAGACGAGAACAAATAATCCTCAAGGGTAATCAAGTCCAAAACTTACATTTATTCATGCCTACTGTCAATACTAAAAGATCCACAATTACCATAACGTAGCGCTGGGTTGGTAAATCCGTGGACAACATGGGCATTGAATGTCAAGAGGCATCCATAGCAGCACCCGACTCTCAAACGTTAATGTTAAAAAATACGGCTTGCTGACAGGACGCCAGGTTTGTCTTACCGGCCTCCAACATTGCAAGCCAACGGTGAGCGACAATTTGGCATGGCAATAGAGCGTGGGGGGGGGGGCTCACAAACTGCATAACAAATCGAATTGCAGTCCACGCGCCTGCTAAGGTTCCTACAATAAAAAAAATTGATGGAGAGTTGCCACTGTGATGTGAGATTTTTTCTCTCACTTTCCGCTTACCCCCCCCCCCCAAAATGCATTATCATTCACCGTCCATGGAAATCGTGCGGAGGCCGATGTTGTTCCAACACAGTTGGGATTCTGTGCACGGCATTGCATGTGCTTGGGTTTCATGGTCAGTAATAGAACAGGGATTTTTTTTTATGCAGTAATCCAAGGAAGGCTATGATAAAAGATAAACAGAGGCCACTGGGCCAATGAACGGGTGGCTAAAAAAAATATCTTAGCGTCACCATGGCAGCTCTGGTGCAAAACAATTCTGATCATAGTTCTTGAAAATAATTTTAGCACCTATAAATTACTGTAGACTCTGGGATACATTTCGCAGCCAAATTATAGTGCACACACAATACATGGTATAAATGCATAGCATAGATGCAATGTTTTAAGAATGATGGTAACATTTTTTAAAATGCCATGGAAAACGAGTCACTGCTATGCATTTACAGATGTAACAGAAGACTACAATCACTGTAGGAAAGCATGCAACACATGCCCAAATCAGCCCCAACACCCAACGCCAATCAATGAAGAATGATTTTAAAGCAGTTCCATTGCGGGCACAATTCAAGTTGATTGTGTCACGCATCCCTTCACGGGCTGCATTTGTCAAAATACACCGCAAACCAGAGAGCTGCTCTTCTGCTGACAAACATGCTGATGACATCTCCAAAACCTAATGTAAAAAAAATGTTGTAAATGTTTAGATGAATCAGGCGATTACAAGCAAAATATATATATTTTTATAAAAAACCTAGATTAACAGAAACGAGCAATCATTGTTTACATCCGCACCTCCGACTAGCACGGTTGGGTACATATGTTGAAAAAGAAGTCCAACATACAAAGTTACATAATTAATCATGTAAGTGATGTCAAGCTGTATGGATTTGATCCGAAGTTAGCCGAAAACAGCCACCAATACATTCTGGCTCCTAAACGTTTACGGTGCAGCAGATGCTGGAATATATCAACGATCTGGGCTGTGGGATTCAAACCATGAAACTAGAGCAAAGAAGGCCATCGCACCTTCCCCTCCCACAAGCAGTGCCGCTGTTTACGGCTGCAGTCAACCCTGAGAACGATGGCGCTCCAAAACGAAATGGCGCAGAACCCTGGCTCACACGATGACCCAGCCCCCCCCCCCCCCCCGTGGGCTCGCTGCCCTTAGCCAAGTACCACACACAAAACCTCGGTGAAGGGCACACACATTACAACCGCTACTCCAGAGAGGACTCCTGCTCCCCGCCAATGGAAAGTATTCTGTCACATTGCTGGCATAATGAAGCTTGAACGTTTCAGGGTGCCTGGTCACTAAATCTGCGTGTTGGCGGTTGTCGTCAAGTACAACCACAAACAGTCCTTCTTTCAGTGGTAAAGAGGCCATTAAAATTAACACTTGGCGACAGATCGTACTATGCTGATTTCAAATAGCGTTTTAAATAGTTTGGGGATGAGGCGGCCATCAGTTTGTAATAAAAGTTATTCCCCACTGACATAGGACCTCCAAGTAAACCATTTTTATGCAGCTAATGTTGTGCTGCATTCAGATTTACATACACATCTATAACACACAAATGAGTGTGGTCATGCTTGCTTTTTGCAGCTGCTAATTACATTCCAGTAATATCACAAGCGTCAGACATACAACTGTCATCAACATTTGTATGTGCACTATCACAGTATTTATTTCTAACCAAGGTCTGCACAATGTAATTTCCTCCATATAGGATTAAAATGTACTTGACTACACCTAACAAACGTATTCCAGCATTTTATGGTAGAGCGAACAATTGGATAAAGGTGCCTATTGTGATTGGATTACGGAAAAAAACTCCAAGCTATTTAGCTTTCATCCTTTGATTAATAATTTATTGTTAAATATATATCTAAATAGCCATGAATAATTACCACTTCTTAATTAACACATCCTACCATGAAAAGTTCTTGTTTTGGCAGTACTTGCTACTTATTGGGTCCTAACATCACTGGGAGATACACATGATGAAATATGGTTGCAAATGAACCAATTAGTTACACACAGCACATTGCCAAATCGCGTGAGCTCATCAAGAAACAAGGACAGCAAATTCAATCTTGCACAGCCAGTCTCAAAACATATTATTCCATTATTTACCACCCACAGAATGTGCACTATGTCACCACAGAAGTCTCACGCCATTGTCTGCAGAAGTGCCCGAGCCACACTGGCACGTGTGTGTGCCATGGCCATCACTGTCCGTATTCATTACAAACGCCTCCAACTTTCACATGGCATTCAGCATTGGAAAATTCTTTTTTTTACTTGACCAGTGTAAAGTTATTTTAAAATGAACATGATCGGTGCAGAATGTTGCCCATACTGTTTCCTACCAAATTCTGTTAAGTCATGCACGAATCATTTTAAGCTTTTAAATACGACTCCACCGTGGCGGCTTGTCCAGTCAGGATAATCCACAAGGTCCAATTAGGTGGTTAGGAGTTTTAAATCTATCTGTGCGGAGCGTTGAGTGCTATCCCCTTGTGTGCATGAGTTTTCTCCTGGTACCTGAGTATCCACCCATGTGACAAACACTCATTAATGAAATTGGCAAACATCCAAATGCAGGACCCGCCTTAAAGTTCTGCGACTCGTGAGCCCTTTCCTGAATAAATGGACATGCCATTAACCTAAGTTAGTGACATCACTCTGTATATAATTAACAGCTCATTTTTTATGGCACCCAAAGTAGAACACACGGACAATTACTACGATGAGCACGGTTGGCTACGTACGGTGCGAAATAAGTTCAACATACACGTACATACATTGCATTCTAAGAGATTCCATCATTAAAATGTACAAAGGGGAACCGGGATGTAATGAAACTACAACACACATTAAGTCACAGTCGGAGTATACAAACCTGTTGGAATGTAACTTTAAAAAAGACATGTTTCCGTCACAGAAACATGTATTTCTTTGACTGACACAGTAGCCAATTGAATGACTTAACATTGAGCTGAATTCATTGTTTCATCACACTGCATCACAAGCCTATATTTTGGTGCATTAATATCTCCCAAGGCTCAACATAAGCCCATGCCCAAGCTGATTTTCCAGCAAGCATAGCCTTGCCCTACAGATTTCATGAAAATCCGCACGTAATTAATCACAGCAGAGACACGAGATGCCTGCAACTTTCAGCACCTGGAGGGAAGCCAGCTGTTTTGTGTGCAGCGAAACCAAATCCAGCAAAGCCCAGCTTTGGACTTCAGACATGCAGCATTTCTAATGGGGGGCTGTACTGTCATGCCGAAAAGAGATTCTATCATTTTCAATAAATGACGGGAATAAATGTTTGAATGCAGAGTTAGTTTATTTACTGTACGAAAACAATGAGGATCCTCAGGTCAGCACGATGGACTTGCAATCTGGACGTCGTCAATTTGGATCCACCCAGCAGTACAAATAGGTACATCACCGTGAGTCTATCTGAAGGTCGCGTGTGGTGGGGTAAAGTGTGGGTACTCCCACCTCTTCCAAGATGCCTGGCCGGCGTGGAAGAGTAGGCCAAATACCACCTCCAGGGGCGCTCTCTCTACAGCTTCCTCTATTGTAGTACGGCATTAGACTGATGGCCTTAATCGAAGTTGGCTTGTGGTTGTTGTTGTTTGACTTACATCCCACTGGGATTTTTGCACACAGCGTTGGTGTACGGTGCTTTTTCTGTAATATTTTGCTGTCTTTTCTTGGATTTTCTGTTTGCACATAGTCACTTTAAGATGTTTTCTTGTTCATGTTTTTGTTTTTTGTTTGTTGCGGTTGCACCCGATTCAAGAGCCGAATGGCTCACAGGGCTATACCTAATAAACTTGAACTATTGGAGGCCTTTCTGTAAGCGGCAGTGTAAGCAAGTTATTTCAGGGCTGCACCATTACCTGGGGCTTTTGCATGCGCACTATGCCACTGTACAACTTGTGCTGCGATCCAGCCCGAGAAAACACGTAGGAACTCTTGAAAGCAAGTGATACCGGAGTCAACGTGAAATGGGGTACGACCCATCGTGTGCCAAAATGCCCTCCTTATGACGTATGTGTAATGGGCGGAGCGTTCAAAACTTGAAATCGCACAATTAAGATGCTAGGCATCTGTGCAACAAATTTCTTCATAACATGACCAATAGCTAATAAACAAATGTTAAATTCCCTGGAACAAAGGGTGCTCTTTTACACATCTAAAAACAGATTATCTGGTCATATTATCCGAAACCTAAGACTAAGGCACCACTGAGTTGACAACAGCTGCATGGGGCTCAAAAGAAATATTCAGAGCGCTCGTGGGCTCCTCCGCACAAGCATTAGTGGATTTGTAGGAAAGCTGATGTCACCTCGAAAATCGAGAGGATGCACGATAAAAAAAACTATTAATAGAACGGCTGATACCGTAAAGATCAAATGCATCCGACTCTTCCAGACGTGCACGCACACAAGGCCCTCTCTCTCTCCCATTTTGGTCCTCCTTTGCACGTCTCCTATTCCAGTTCGGTGGAGGGGAAAATACTGTTCATATCGAATTCCCTTCCAATGATATGGAATCAACGATTTGTGTTTAGTTTGCTGTCCTGCCCCCCCATCCGCACCTCCGATTAGCACAGTTGGCTACGTACGGTGCGAAAGAAGTACAACATATATACACACACGATAACAATACATGTAACTCCTTTGTCAATTCGCTGCTTGCTAGAAGCCTCCCCCGCGCTGTGCAAGTCATGAGGGTTATTTCACCACACTTCAACAGGGCGATTTGGTCAAACCACATTGTGGCATATAAAAATGTACTCGGTGATGGCTTTGTGGATTGTGAGTCATAAATAATAAAGCAACACACAAAAACCGGTTTAACTACCAGAACATAGAGACAAGGTGAAGTCCATAAAATACTCCGAGCCATTTAGACAATTCCCAGCAGCATTTGTTTACACAGGCAAACTGTAGACCGAACTTGACTTTCTGAGTCTCATCTGCAAGCTGCATCTTGTTAAACAATTGCCACTAGATTACCTAGAGCTATTGGCAGTAGCCTTCCACATACACCAGGATGCCCAGTCATCACAGTCGAGTAAAAATACACAAATGTACTCAACCCAATAGAATAGTATGTGTGCAGTCATAAACAGATATATATATATTTTCTTAATGCAGAATAGATTATGTAACCAGGCGACTCAGAAATCAAGATTGCCAAGTTGGCACTGCTGAGATTCTTGGGGTTGATTCCGGGATCTCTAGGGAAGCAAGTTGGTGGTCTATGCTCAGTCCCCAACGAATGCACACAAACAACCATCACATTAAACTTGGCTCTGCAATTGATTTGGATGAAATCCACGGCTGAGACCTTAAAAATACGAGTTTTTTATTTGACTATCATACTTAGTAGCAGAGCAGGCAGGAAATTGTAGATCAGAGGTAACGTGAAGAAGCGATTTCAAAAGTGCCCCCGTCACATCTGCATCCATGGACCGTTGTCTAACATGGTGGGTTGCACTGCTCTGAGTGAGTTCCGAATGGATTCTTCGTCTAATGACATGACGCCGATGGCTGAATTGGGATGAAATTAGGAAGACAAAAAAAAAGCATGGAAATATGAAAACACTGTTCAGTGCTAAAAGATGCTCAACCACTAGGCAACTAAAATCCAAAGAGTTCACTCTGCAGCCAGCATTCCAAATGTTTTAATGGCTCGTTGCAGAATTCCTTACCGCAGCTATGCGACACAGGGTGAGAAGGCAACTGCTATCCTGATGCGTTTAAAACGAAAACACAACTCTCTTCATGACCTGCATTCCTGTCGAGTTTTCTCCGAGCGAAAACCGTGAGCAATGCTGCAAATGAACCCTAAACACACCATTTTTCTCTTCCATTCTCGTGGCACAAACTGACCCTTGTTAGCCAGACACATGTGTGACCCCCTGACCACGTGAAAAACAAAGGCTCCGGTTGAGCCTGGACAGATTTAGTCACGTACACATTCACGCCGGCTTCACGCTGAAAATCGCTCGGTGAAGCCGGGGTCTAACGTTTAAACTAATATGCTTCAGACTGCGTTGGCATGACTTTAGAAGTGCTGCTCCAACAAGTACAGCGATTGTGCCTCTTCAATGTTTATTTACATGAACAATATTAGCAGAAGCTGGTATTTAAACATGTGAATGCAACCTCAGATTTTTTTGTAATCTACTAAAGATTAAATTACATTCTTATTACAATTATATAAATTGTTCTTCTTGGTTCTTTCGGTAAAGTCACGTAGAAGGGAAGTAATAAAATAATAAAAATAAAACATAATAAAACAATTCTCACGACGTTTCGGCCACAACGCAAGCAGCCGTCCTCAGGCGCCTGAGGACGGCTGCTTGCGTTGTGGCCGAAACGTCGTGAGAATTGTTTTATTATGTTTTATTTTTATTATTTTATTACTTCCCTTCTACGTGACTTTACCGAAAGAACCAAGAAGATGAATCCCTGCAGTCACGAAAGCTTTAAATCGATATATAAAATTGCTACACGGCCTAACACACAAACACATATAGATCATTGTACTGGCTCAGAAAACCTAGCGGTTTTAACATTCTATGCATGTTTTTGTCTTGAAATTCACATCAATTGTTAACGACATGTACATCTGTCAACGTGTTTCTGGAAGTTGTGCATGGAGATATACACACTGCAAAGATGATGATTATGACAAAGGTGATACATTGTAAATTAAAACACCAAACACCACCATAAATTGACTGTTTTAAGCTTTAATCACACCAAGCATTAATTGTACGAGTTTTAAAACCAGGTGCGGCGCACGTTCGCATGGGTTGCGTTCGTATGGAGGTTCACAGGGCGAGAGGTCTAAATAGAACAATCCAGAAGGGTCAAAAGATGTGTGTTAAGCAGATTGTCAGAGGTAAAAGCGATATTAAGGAAGTTCTGGAAGGATGTTGGGAAAGAGGCACAAAAATACAGCTGCTTGATGACAAATGTGTATGTTGAACTTCTTTCGCACCGTACGTAGCCAACCGTGCTAATTGGAGGTGCAGCGGGGGGGGGGGGGGAACTAACTGAACACAAAAAGCAGTTCTCGCTATGCGAGATACAGTCTTAAAGGAAAGGGGTTCATACCATGGAATGAAGAACAAAGCACAATATCGGACAGGATGGAGCTTCAGCCACAGACCTGCAATTAGCAGAGTACCAGACAAGGAGAGCTCCTGAGTTTGCGGATATGCATGTACACCATGCCGTACCTGTGATTTGCCTCTCGCCGATACTTTTTAATGTTGGCAGCGTCGATGCTGTGCGAGAAATCTGGCAGGTTCATCTTCTCGTTGCACGTAGACATGTTTTTCAGCAGTTCTTTATCTGTTAATTGAAATTGCAAACAGGGGGAGCACAGCGATTTTGCTTGCGTGAATCAACTGAACAAGCAATGTAATGAGACCAATACAGTACAGCGCCGGCCTTTGGCATATTTAAACATCATAAAAAAATTATTGTGTAATCCTGAGTTATACACCATCGTACTCCCATTGTTTAGTATAGAGGAAAGACTTCTGCTGTTTGTGAGACTCCACGTTCAGCCACGCGGGTGGTTTATTTTGAATTTGCATCCCTGCCTCGAAACGCCAGATAATGAGTAAGCCGAAGCTCAGGAACTCATGTATCCATTTGGAGGGCATACGCTGCTTTCCGGCAGAAAATGTTCCACGACACGAGCTTCAAAAGCGGGGCCCCACTGTGCCCTTAGAGTGCCACAATCACGTGTTCATAATTTACAACGCGATTCCCCCCCCCCCCTGTAATGTCCCGCAAGCTGGTGCCGTTTTAATTAGTCAGCTACCATCCATTACACCACAGTCCAGTACTTTCACTTCAAAAAGCACCTATTCAACAATACTGCCTCGATGGTTATAAAGGGTGGGGTGGGGGGAAGCAATTAAAGCAACCATGACAGGTGTTGTTTTTTATGCAGGTGCAGATGTCCCCACAATATTGTGAAATTTTGGTAGGACATTATGTCATTAAGATTTAAGTATTTTTTTTCACCCTTCACAGTATGGAAAACACATCCATACACATGATGAAATGTTTTTGGTTGAAAATGTATATTCAATTTTTATCCCATTTAAGAAGATGTCAATTGGTATGCATACAACATTGTGAATATCCGTTTAGTGGCTAACAATATAAAACTAAGACCAATGCAACACAATCATAATCTAATACGCGGGGGTCTGAGTGTTCAGTGCACCCCTATGTATACACAAAACCCTAACTATACGAGCACATTCCCTCTGCAATATTAAAAGATTAAGTCCAGCATGCAAACTGTACAGACCCACTGCAATCGCTTTGCACACACCAAAATTAAAAGCAAGCAGATTTCACTCCAAAGAACTCATGAGATATTGATTTCGCCATATGGACTTGGTAGTCATTGGTGCTGAATGTGCCACCAACCAGAGAGCCCATGATTCGTGCTGGGCAGTCAACAGCTTCGTCCAGAAAAACAAAGTACGGCACAAAACTGTTCTCAAGATGGACTCGATTTTACGGCACATTTTAATTGTATTTAAAAAAAATAAGCCTTACGTAGCCACAACCTGTGATGTTTTCACGTTTTGTAAAAGCCCGTCTTGTCACACCCAAATTATATTTTAAAATGTGCTCGTCATTCGTATTACCCTAGGCTGCACTACGTACTTGAACAAGCAGTGCAGCGGCCACACAAACAAGGTGCATTACTGGATGAGCACACGTTAAATTCCCCACCCCATAGCACAAAGCCGCCTGCATTCCAAAATACACGACAGTGGACTTAAGAAGAACCTAAAAATGAAAACGAGTGTACAAATGAAAACTATGTGTCAAGGTATGGCACATTTTACTGATACGGCTTACATGAAAAACTTTGAAAACAACACTAATAAAATGCACATTACATAAAAAAAAATTAAACAGTAGAGCTTTCGATCGATAGGTTTTATTAGGATTTGTTTACAACTGCCAACCTACACACCCACAGATAGAGACCTATGTTGCACGTCCCTCTGGAATGATGACCTCACACTTGGGCTCCCGGGGAGGGCAGAGTCCACTGTTAAACCCGGCAGCAGACGTAGTGCAGAAAACATGCCCAGCAGGCAGGGTTTGGTATTCCGTCATTGCACACGACGCTGACAACTATTTTCCATGACCAGACCCACCAATGCCCTGTAATTAACGTTTAAAGCTGCATTACCATCCACTTCCAAGTACGTATTTAACTTTTACCAATACTAGGTAATCGCTCATTCCAGGTCATTCCATGTCCACACCCAATAATGTTTACAGGTGCACATGTGAATCCACTCGTGGACGAGGGCCTCTCCACACAATGCAGGCCGTAGGGGTTATTTTGACCTTAATATAACCACGCTGGTGAGTGTGGGTTGGTGAAGGCTGGGAGCATAGAAGTGCAATTCAAAAATTGATTTTGCTGCATGCCATCTGGTGCTCATCACATAGCCGCAAAGTCTAAAACAATATATTGTGCATGGTCACCTATCTCAATGCTATTCAGGTCTAAAACGACTTAGCTTTCAAGATCTAATGAGATTCACACTCAACAGCGTATTCAGGTGTTTAAATGTGCACGTACAAATACCATCACAGGGTGTACAAATGTCAACATGACATTTCACATCAAACATTTACATCAGAGGATTATGAAGGATTAAGTGTTGTTTTGGGAAGGACAAAAAACATTGTCAGAATTCTAAATAACTAAGCAATGTATCACCTTCATATATATGTCCCTCCACGTAACAAATAAAAGCATTTTTTTTACTTCCTGTAAACCACAAGACCTTTTGTCATATTATTTGTATTTATATATTGTCCACAAAGAAGCTTATTATTTTGTGAGGTTATGGAATCTAAACATTTACCCAGAGAATGTGCATTATTAAGGCATGTTTGTGCCATGAGGGGCACGTATTTAGTTCTATCTTTGTTTTGTTATTTAGTTCGAGTCTATAGATAATTTGAAGGTTTGTTATTGGCACCGTGGGTTTGGTATGAACCCCATGATCTGGGTTTGTTTCTTGACCACAGCTAACATCAGTTTAACACGTAGGCTTTCGCGACCAATATTATTCATAATAAACGTTTTTGGGTTAGATAGCGTTATTTTCTGCACTTTCTGAAAGGGTCCCAGTGCTCCCCAATTCAAGACCCAAAATAAAAAGCGCAGTGAAGTACGATCAACTACCACCCTGGCCGACATGGCGTGGGGAGGTCTTCATCCAGCTGCAGATTGACAAAGGACTTTGATAAATTGTCCCATTCCTTGCAACAGCTTCTTTACATCCACGTTGTCTTCTTTATAAATGAAAGCACATTTTCACCATTGTCTAATAATTAAATGTTCCACAGCTTTACTGGGAAGAATTGGGAGATAAAACCATTGAATCAGTAACATGTGGCTCAGAGACAAGAGACACACACTGACCACGATGAAACTAATAATTATTGAATGCGATTAAGAATTAACCAGATGGAGTTTGGATGACATGGAAAACATGCAGGCTGTGCTAAATACCATTATTAATTCCACCTCAATCACATGGCAATATCATAATCTTTCCCAAGAGCTGTCACACCGGTTCCAAAACCACAAGTGGTTTCCACCTGAACACTCATTCAGCAGATGCCACACTTGATGTGTCCATCTATGACAGCCCAGTGCACTATGACCCCACTCAAAGATAACTAGGGGTTATCACGTCGAAATGCCTGACCTTCTCAAGCCTCACGTAAAACAGACCTGTGAAATTAGCAAATCAAGAATCGCCCTGCGACCAAAACGGCCACGAAAGACCTGGGGAGCCTCAGCTTCTTCGTCGTCGTCTCTCCGGTCCAACCTATAAAGTATTTTCCCAATATTTTGCCAAATCTTGAGGAGTGCATTGTGGTGCTGCAGGGCATCTCAGGAGGTGACTCATGGTTTGCTTCGCCTAACAAGCACATTGTTCGGTTGTGCAGAAGCCACATGATGTCATTAGAGTTGCATCTGCCGAAACCCACTCTGTTTAGGCTCCAACATGTGAGCAATTTGGAATTGGAGCCAGATGCGAGCGCCTCACTGGGGATGATTCCTCGCCGGCTTCATTCAGCAGCCTCAGCTAATGTACTGCGAATCACCACCGTAAAACTGACCTACTCAGTGGCCAGAGTATTGTGTTCAAAGCCTGGCCCAGGATTTTGTATACAAAACTGCTGGATGCACAATTAAATACCGCAATGCGCAACCATAACCAGAACACATCATAAAACCGGAATCCCCTGCCGTCCTGTTCTGTCAAACATTCTGCCACCAAATATCCGCAGAGACATGCAAACTGCAAGGGGCGTTTTACACGTGTTCTTGTCAACGACAACCATCAACCGAGGCCCTAACGATGTACCTCGCTGCCGACGCAAGCCCCGATCTCCCGTCTGGGATTGCACACTGTCACCATCCTATAATCTCACCCAGAACCATGGAGAATGCAGGCTAACAGAGAGGAACAATGCGGAGATCCGGAATAAACACCTAATTTTAAACCCAAACATCGCATCACCTCGTCTTCTGACATTCCTCGTAGACACTGGCGTGACGGTCACCATCAACAGCATCGCAACATCAACACGCATCTCCTTAAAATGGAATATTAAAGACGAGTCACGATGCGACTGTGGCCTTGCAACCCAAACCATGGTCCATATAGAAAAACACTCAAGTCTGCGCTCCGTCATTGGAGGAAGAGTAAAACTACACAAACTCTCCTCTGAAGCCCTCTCGTTGAGAGGAGACCTCGACATTGGGGCATTTAGCTCATGAACATATTGCCATTTGCGATAAATAGAAGAGCGATATCGGAACCAGCCCTGGGCCCCAGTTTCCTTTACCAACCAACACTGATGTCGTGTGGCGTCCTTCATCCAAAAAAACCGAGTTTTTCATATTTTTCCAGGCTTCACCTTGGCATGTTACACTTGTTATTCATAACATCGTGGCCTTAATCGAATAACATATAACTGCTGACGTATCTGACAATGGTCCCTTGTAAAATAACTCTTATCGCAACCTGATTATCACCTGGTAACGTACGCGTATCGTGTTTGCGCTCACACGCCCCATACCATAAAGTTATATAGAGACTTTCCAACTACTCCATGAGCCATTCTTGGCGTGCGTTCGTGACGAGGCTAAAGGCAACTGTGCAATTATTGTGGCTCTGTTGTTACCGCCCTGATCAAAAGTCTAAGACCTCTTTCGTTATCGTTCCGCAATTGTGTTTTGAGACGCAGTCAGACTGACAGCGCCTGCGATTGTTGCCTTAAGGCTCATAGTAGTGGGACTCTGCCTCTGGACTTTGCTGTAAGGTTGTTAAGACTCGCCCGAATGCGTCGCTGCCTGGGGGGTGAGTTGTGAAGGTTTCGATCGTTTTTTAAAAGTCAACAACAACGTTCACGTGCCAATGTCAGGGGGCCTTGGGGGCCCTAACTACAAAGAACTCGACGGGACCCAGCAGGCCCGTGCACATGGCATCGGCGTCTCCAGCCTACTCTTAAAGCTGACACATCATTCGACACTGTAACGTGAAGTAGTGTTTTTGTTTTTAATCGGTAACAATTAACTAGTCACCAGAATCTGCGTGACGAGACGACCTCCAGATTTGAATCACGCACAAAGTCCCCCCTCCCACCCTACACCATAAAGATACCGCGATTACATTTCACAACACGGACGCGCGCCAGCCGCGTTCCATTGGCTGCGCGACTCACCACGTGACGCCGCCCAGCCAACAAGAAGCGCAACAAACAGACGAGGTCGCCTATGCGGGCTGCGAAATCTAAAGCCGACCGTTAAAACAAAATGAGCCCAACGCGCGCGCTTTTGCGAGCGACAGAGGCGCAGATCGACGGCGGCGAGGAGAAGCCGCGGCTTCGTTGCGCTCGACGAAAAGTTAAACAACAACAAAACAACACCGCGCGTCCCGCTCACCGCTCGACGCCGAGTCCTGTCCCCCTTATGAGGAGCTGTCAGTTGCACGGCTTCTTTTTGGCAGTTCCGCTCGGGGTTTGTCGGGGCAGTGGCGGTGAGGGGGGCAGTGGTGGCGGCGTCGTTGGGAAACAAAGAAACCCTCGTGGGGAAATCGAGAACGCCGCAGAACGACGTTTACGGCGAACCGGTTGCGCAGGGATGGCGTCACTCTGCGTTTTGGTGGCGCGTTGACGTTTGACGTTGGGGGGGGGGGTTGTGGAGCAGTGACGTCACTTGTCGTCTGGCAGTGACGTCACTGCGTCACTTCGTGTTTTGTGGAGAGTTGTCGACGCTAGGGGCTTGTGGAGCAGTGACGTCACTGCACTGGTTTGGAGACGAGTGGCGCGTCTCTCGCGCGTGAGGCATGACGTCACTCGTACGGCAGTGGTGTCACGGCATCCGGTTGAGCAGTGATTGCGTCACTCAATGTTGAGTGAAGCGTTGATATTAGGGTTGTGGAGCAGTGACGTCACTGCACTGGTTTGGAGACGAGTGGCGCGTCTCTCGCGCGTGAGGCTCGACGTTACTCGTACGGCAGTGACGTCACGGTCAGCTTGTGGGCGATTTCACTTTGTAACAAAAAAAAATTGTTCCTGGGTAGTAAGTGTTATTTCCTAATTGCTTATGCCTCAAAAGTACATACAATGGCTATTATTCCCCACACATTTTACTTTTGTGACCAAGACAGTGATATTTAGAAAAAGCAAAGTTTGTGGGGAATAATAGCCATTTTCTATACTTTTTAGGCATAAGCAATTAAAAAATAACACTTAGTACCCAGGAACAAAAATTGTGTTACACATTGTGATTTTTCACACTCGTGTGGAGGCAGTGGCGTTACTCCCTCAGGAATTAAAATGTCAATCTCTTTGGTGCGTCACAGGGGAGAGGAGGGGGGGTACATGACGTCACTTGTGTGGAACAGTGACATCCCTTGTGGAGGAGTTGCGTCACTCCCTGCAGTGTGGGAGCAAGACGAATTCTTGTTTCTTACTGGTAGGAAACCTCCTGGTTACACCAGCCCACAGGGGATTATTGTGTCCGTCGTGCAACCCCATTTGTGCAGACGTTCAAGGGCGTGGGTTTTCTCCGGTGGAACAAACATCTCGGTGCAAGGGGCACTCCTGTAAAAAAAACACATTCCTGCGGAGGGAGCTGGTAGGAACGTCGGGTTGCTCGGTCAACGGCCAGGGTCAACGGCCAGGGCGTGGTGTATTCCGCAAATATGCCCGGCTGTGAGGGCGGGCACAAGCCGGCGTGAGTAGGTTAAACGTTGAGTTTTATAAGGGCACCACGGGGTGACCAGCCCCTCCCCACCCAGCTCCACCCTCCCCACCCAGCCCCTCCCCACCCTCCCCACCCAGCCCCTCCCCATCCTCCCCTCTCCACCCAGCCCCAACCCTCCCATTTTTGGATTCACGACGGACGGACGGACACAATAATCCCCTGTGGGCTGGTGGAACCAGGTGGTTCCTACCAGTATGAAGATCTGATTCTCATATCCAAACCGCGCATCGAATGGGATGTTACGCAGCACTGCCATCTGCTGGCCACCTCAGCTATAAGCCCTTATACAAGCCTTGTGGTTATCCCAAGTTCTGTACTGGACAGTCCTCAAGTGATTCCTTGGTAAATGATCATTGATATGGTGCTCATCTCATATTTTTTGACAGCCCTGCAGAGCCAGTGGTGGAAATTCCACATTAATATGGTGGGGGTCGAGTTTTTCCATAGGACGACCACTGTTGACCTATCCACAAAGCGGTACAGTACTTGTTCTAAGTCAACCCCCAGCCAGGATTTAAACTCGCAACCTTGCAATTGCAAGCCGTTCACTCAACCACTGAGATTCTAAGGCAGTGTTTTTTCACTCATTCTCAGAGGGAGGCCACATTCTCCGATAAGACATTATCAGTGTGAGGGCCGCCACACATTTGAAACCATTGGGGTTTGGCAGCACAATGACGGGCGGTGTTGTCACTTGTGTATTGTCAGGGGCCGCACTAAAGGCCATCAAGGGCAACCAGTGGCCCACGGGCCTTGCAATAAAGAACACTGCTCGAAGGTCTGACAAAAACAACACATTTATCAACAACACTGCCTGCGATATATATAACAGGCAATGTTTTGGACATTAGTCTAAGTCTGACAATATCGGGCACAATGAAGGTAATTTAATCACAGGCGTTTGAGACCATATCGGTGACGTTCTCACGTCAAAAAAATTTGTATTTCAATGGAGACCTGGTTTCAAATATAATAACACGTTGAAATGTAAATAATAAATTACGACAGTGTGACACTTCGTAAGAATCATGACAGTAACATTGGTGGGAAATCTCAGGCATTCGCAACATTTATTGAAATGACACGTAGGTTATTTTTTTAAGGACACGGCACTGCGGAATAGGGACGAGCCAAGATGAAAAAAACAGCCAAGACCATTTGGTGGACGTATTGCGTTCACAGAGAACGCGGCAACTGGGCACGCAGAAACGGAACAAATCTTTTCGACAGAAAGGCATTCGCTTTTAAGTGCACTTAAAATGTTTGAAACCTACTACCTTAAAAATATTATCATTTTTAAGAGTTCCGTACACAACGACACTTCATTAACATCGTGTAAAATTGCTTGCAAGCTGCCTACAAATGGATACTATTAAGCCAGAATCTCGCAAGTGGGCATGAACGCAGGCCACCCTTCACTTTTTTCCCCAAGGCAGATAAATTAATCAACGGAATGAATAGAAAATGTCATAAAACTACAGTATGTCCAAATATGCGGTCGCCATCTCCTTAATGCATGCACATGCAAGCTAGTTATTAGCTTTATCACGGGAGCTACGCGACTGACCACAATTATATCTAAGCCGCAATTATAAAGGAACCGAGCTCTGCAGCGTGTTTTCCGGTCGCACACCGTGTGTTGTTCGGCGTGCAGTGGACATTCAGATCCTGAAGAAGCTCCCAAACGTTGGACATCATGCCGAACAGCACGAAAACACACCGGACAGCTGAACATTACAACAGTGAACACCTACGCAGCAGTACAATTTAGAGTTACCTTGCCGTATGTCCAATGTGGATTTTGGCCTTTGAAATAAAAATAAGAAACAACGTGAAAATGTGAGTGTTGCATTCTTAAGGTGTTCGTCAAATACCGTAAAGCACAATGACTATTTCAATGGATATTAGCCGCTTTGATGTATGGGTCAGAAACACAGACATCGACTTAGAAAATGGAGCAAAAGCTGAGCAGTTAACAAAAAGACCGCGTGTGGAATTAAACTAAAGAGGACACGTGAATTGGGGAACGGAGACATCAAATGGAGTGTTAATGAAAGTGGGCTTTTGGCAGAACACATTGCAATAAAGGATAGAAGAGACTGGTGATGGGAATGGCAGCTAAAGGGGGTAAAAAACAAACGCACACGAGAGGATGACTACCACAGAGAAGGATTGATGAGATCGGTTCACGTGGAGGCGTGCGATGGATTTTGGCATGAGGGATGACTTTCCTTCATCCAGCAGTGGATAGACAATGGCTCATGATGATGAAAATAAATCACGTCTCCTTTCCTAATGACACTTTGCTAGCTGAAGGGATGTGATTTAATAATGATTCTTACCTTTTGAAAATCGCGTGCAATTACACAAATGTACAACACTTCTGCAATCCCTAAGGGGGTCATGCCTCAGTTTGGTCTCGTTTATATGCAACATTTATACATATACAGTATTGCATTTAGTTTAGAATGCAGTGACCCAGCTACATTAAATTTGGTATTCTGATACAGATAATGCCCTGTTCCTTCTGGACACAGTTCAACGCAAAACCAGGAGGGAGCAGTGGCGTGGTGGTTACCGCACCGCTTGTATAAACCCGGCGACCTGAGTTTGATTTCCGGCCAGTCAACATCGAACCTGGTCCTGGCTCCCACCTCACCACATCTTCACCAACCCACAGTGTGAGCAGTGTGGTGAAGCATGTTCAAGAATCCCATGACCAAACCAGGTGTAGGGGAGGTCCTCACCCAGCAGAGGGTTGACAGAGGGCTGTTATTATGTGAACTTGTGTCACGAATTCCATTCAAATGAAATGTATTGAATTAATATTCGTATTTCATTATTACTTTATCATGTAAAACAACTGGCCACCTGCGGCCCAGGGCTAGATTCATGGAGGGGAAGGGGGGGGGGCTGAGGGGGTGCAAACGGGCCAAAAACGCCAGATGAGGCCCATAAAAATACATGACATTTTCTGAAGATGTTTTTGTTGGTTCGGGCTTTTGTCTGTCTTCATGTTGGAGGCAGGGGAGTAGATAGCAGGCAAAGGGGTGTACCAGAAGTCAAGGTACCTCAATCCGGCCCTGCCATGGCCAACACCAAATTTGTTCCATGGGCGAATTGTCAAACAGCTTTCGCCGCAGAATACCTACCATATGTGGAGATGGTCGAATCCACAAGCGTGAAACATCACCACCGTAGCCAAGGCCACTCAGCGTCCGCTTCGTTCATCGGCTGCCCTGGAGGCCCTCGCCAGCGGCGGGCGGCTTTCGGTGGACAGGGATGGCTGGCAGGACGCGCCGCGTGGAGCGGAGGGGCTCTCCGAGTGCCGACAGCGAACCGGTCGGTGGGAGCCACGGGTGGCTCAGCTCCGAGGAGGCAGTCATGGGCGCTAGCAGAGTCAGCCTGGCCAGGCCCACGTCCAACCCTGGGTAGGAGTTTGGCATGGCCTTGCCGAGACCCGAGTCCGATTGGCTGTGCCTCATGCTCGCGCCGTCCAGCTTCAGCCCCCCGGAGCTGAGCCTCGTTAGGTTGGAGTCTGAGCTGAGCACGGGCTTGAGCTGGCTTGGGCCGCCCTCAGCTTTTAACCCAAGCCCGAGATGGCTGAAGCAGGCCTCGGCGGCGTTCCCCACACCGCTCAGCCTGCTCAGGCAAGGGTCAAAGTGAGGCGTGGGGTTGAGTCTGCCGAAGCCCGATTCGTGGTCCGGCAGAGGGCCGAGCACTAGCTTGTTTGGATTGACGGCCACGGGCGAGGGAGGCCTTTGGCAGGCATTGGTACTGGCAGCGCCCGCCCTCGCATGGCCCAGGGCATCGGGGAAGGACCACGAGGAGGAGGAGGAGACGTAGGAGGGCGTGAGGGGCAGTGAAGGCGACTTGGTGATCCCGGGCAGCTTGGCCTCGAGAGGAGCTTTGCACAAAACAGAGCGGGACGATCGTTTGAAAACGTTGCGTAAACTCAGTGAGCAATTGAAACAGATTCCTACGCCGAGTTTAACATTCATATATGCACATCTCCTGTTGCCCTTTTGAGAATCACTTTTTTGTTTGCAGTAGAGTCCCGATGAAAACAATAAGCGCATATATCTTTGTAAAATAAAGCCTCACTGCACGTAGGTTGTAGACTAGACGTTCTATTGTTTATAAATCGAGTGTCAAATACTCATTTTCATTCAGGGGTGGAGTAGCGGCTATCATCAGTGCCAAGTCATATGAGAGAATGATAAATTGGCAAACCAGATAATCTTCCCACCGATAATCAAGGGTTGGTTGTACATGCAACCTTTCTATTAAAAAACCCCAATTGTTTCAAGTTTTTAAAAGGTCATCTATCTCTCTACATTTATATGATGCTGCTTAGGATGTTAGGCCAGGTCTAAGGCCATTTACTTTTGGAAAGTAGGCTTCCTGGAAGAGTTGATAAGCTTCGTCGAGGCAGCATGGATTCCTTTGATTGTCCTTTGGGCTGTACCTGAGGGTCCGGGTCTCCTGTGAACACACGTCATCCACAAAGACGATATCGTGCATCCAACACCCCGTGACATTTCTCCACAGCAACGAGCACAGAGACTACAAATGCCCCTTGAACTACAAGGCCACCACACTTTTAAAATCAGCACACTCAGATGATCAATTACAACCTGTGCTGGGTGGGTACAGGGCTGGCAGGTACGCAGGCAGGTAAGAGTACGACGGTTTCCTGCTCCCGTTCAGGAGGGGCGGCGGCTGCGTTGGCGGCGGCGGCGGTGGCGCATTGCTGCTGCTGGGGGCTCCGCGTCTCCCCGGCCTTGCCCAGCTCAGCTCCCTGGGCCCCTCCGTAGCCCCCGTGCCCAGACGCGCGGCCTTCCCGTCAAACAGATCGTGCTCGCTCCGGCTCTTCCGCGAGCACGTGCCGAGCAGCAGCCGCCCCGCCACCGCCGCGGTCGTGGCGGTGGCCGCGGCGGCCGCCGCCGCCGAGCTTCCAGTGAGGGCGCCGAACCGGGCCGCCTGCCCGTCGCATTGCTCCGCTGCCACGGCCAGCGACGATGGCGTGGCGGTGGCCGCGGTGCCGCCGCCCGCCGCACCGGACCCGTGCGTCGGCAAGGAGCTGCCGAGCGTGATGGGGGGCAGGCTGCGCGTGCGAGCGGGGAAGGTGCCCCTCGCCGTGATGAAGGAGCCGAGCACGAGCCGCCCCTGCGCCCCGCACTGCTTTCCCCAGTTGGGGCAGGCGGCCACGTGAGCTCTCGCTTGCGTGTTCACGCTCGTGTCCTCGCGCGTGCCCTCGCGCGTGCCCTCGTGCGCGGCCGCAAGCGCGCTCGTGCCGTCCGGCGGGTCCTTTCGTGCTCCTCCGTCGAAGGTGGCGATGATTTCGTCGACCTCGAAGGTTTCGTTGCGAGCGAGCAGGCGCGCGTCCGGCGCGTCCGGCACGTCGCCGCCACCGCCGCCACCGCCCCCACCACCACCGCCGTCACCGCGCTCCACATCCTTCTCCTTCTTGCTCCCGCGGCTCCGCGAGAAGATCTTGTTGAGCACTCGGAAGCGGCCGTCGCGACGCTGCTCGCACGCCTCCCGCGACGGCGTGGCGATAGCCACCAACTCGGCCCTGTGGCGCCGTGCACGCAGAGAGCAAAGTGTCGCCTCACAAATTTGTACAGTGGGTCGACGACGAGGCGTAAATGTCCACGTTGATTTAGGCGAATGAACCAAACGAGAGAGGTGGTGCAAGGAAGTATTGGAATATATGCTGCCAAAGACAGATGTCAGAAAGCACTGTGTAATCCATGCGTAGGAATGCTCACTCCTGCAATTGAGACGGGCAAAACAAATTTGAAAAGCAGGGTGTACTGGATACCTGTTACAGAAGGATACAGCCTCTAAGCTGGACCCGAAGAGTGACCAAATAGAGAAGAAAAAAGGTTGCACATAGAAGAAGACCTGATGCAGGCTGTGATGCGAAGGAAACTATCAGTACTGTATTTGGACACACATGTAGGATGGACAACAACAGGAACACTAAAAGTTTGTTGCTCAGAAGAGTTGAAGGAACCGTAAAGAGGAAGCCCCTACAGAAAATGGCTTGACGACGACAGAAGAGATTGGTGCGAGAAAGACGCGGCACTACTCGAGACTATTGGCAGAAGACAGGGGAGAAGGTGGAAACGAATGCCAAAATGTGCAGTGGAGACCTTCGGGCTATCTGCCCATGGATCGTGACGATGATGAGGGCGTATTAGACACCCGGTACAAATGGCATAGACGTTACAAGCGAGACAGCCAAAACACACAAGGCGGACAGCACAATATGAGGTAGGCCGGACACACGAGACAAAGACGGGCAGTTCAAAGGAAATAGACACTCCGGACGACGTAGGAGAGCAGGTCGGCCGTGGGGCCCGATGGCTTTGTGCCCGCGCGCACCTGGGCTGCGTCGAGAGTAGCTTGACGCATTCCGAATGGTTGCAGTGCACGGCGTAGGAGAGCGGCGTGTTCTCGCTGATGTCACTCGGGCTGGGGTCCACACCCAGCGCCAGCAGCACCTCCACGCAGCTCTCTCGGCCAGCCGCCGCGGCCCAGTGCAGAGGGGTCCTGTGGTGGGAGGGGTGGGGCGGCAGGGTGTGCGCCCCGCAAAGCACGAAATCTATTCAACTATATTTTATTTTCTTGGTTCTTTCGGTAAAGTCACGTAGAAGGGAAATAATAAAATAATAAAAATTAAACATAATAAAATAATTCTCACGACGTTTCGGCCACAACGCAAGCAGCCGTCCTGCGTTGTGGCCGAAACGTCGTGAGAATTATTTTATTATGTTTTATTTTTATTATTTTATTATTTCCCTTCTATGTGACTTTAACGAAAGAACCAAGAAGATGAATCCCTGCAGTCACGAAAGCTTTAAATTGAAATTTATATTTTATTTATTTTACCAGGTAAGACCCACGCACAAGCATAATAAAAAAAAACAGCTCGTTTTCCAGAAGCACCTTGGCCACAAATGATAGCTCAACGAATTGGCTTATCGCGTGGAAATTTCTAGCGGCAGCCAAATAAACTAAACGCAGGTTGATTCTAAATGTGGAGGGAAACACCGGAGGGCCCAGAGAAAAATCCACGCGGGGAGAGAGGCACGCAAACTCCAAATAAGCAGCAGGCATCAGGGTCGGAATCGAAGCCACGACCTCCTGCACACCAGGCGAGGGAGTTAACATCTCCTAGCCAATGTGATGATCATGAGAGAGAGAGACACGCAAACTCCAAATATGCAGTAGCAGGCATCAGGGTCGGAATCGAAGCCACGACCTCCTGCACACCAGGCGAGGGAGTTAACATCTCCTAGCCAATGTGATGATGATGTGAGAGAGAGGCACGCAAACTCCAAATAAGCAGCAGGCATCAGGGTCGGAATCGAAGCCACGACCTCCTGCACACTAGGCGAGGGAGTTAACATCTCCTAGCCACCGTTGCTGGCTCGCCACGTGTTGCGTGGCTGTCGAACCGCGACGTTTACGACGGCGTGCGGAAGGTTCTGTCGCGCGGTTTAATCGTTCACCTTCGCGAAATTATTTTATTTTCTTGGCTTCTCATTTAGATGTGCCATTTTTGGATGCCATGCAGACGCACTAAGAAATGATCTGCATTGGCTTTTGTTTAATTGCGAGCTCCAGGTGTGGCCTTTATGGAACAAATTTGAAGAACACCAGCGTAATCAAAATTACTCTTTCAGCCGAGGCTTCTTCTTATAAATTGTATAGACCCATCTGTTGTTTATCACGTCAGCGGCCACAGGCCTATTTCCACCTCATTTCCACCTCATTTCCCAGCCCTTTCACAATCATCAGCTTCACGCGTATAATTGCCGCTGGTTAGCAACACAGGAGAACATTAATTTCTCAATAAAATTTAAGGAAAATTTCTCACTGAAAAAATAATCGCCTTGTTTCTTTGAACGTTGATGAAACTAGGCATTCCAATTTTTACGGAAATTACCGGGATAAAGAAAATGATCCCCTCGTCACAACATCTGCAATCAATTCTTCCCGCTTGTCTCTAGGCAACCGGGATTCTTCTATGTTGAGGTTTTTTTGTCAATTCTCCAAACGGTGTGAGCCACGGGGAAGGAAGGCAGATTTGGTAAAACCTGAGGAGGGCTCCTTTTCCTAAACAGATCTGAGTCCCGACGAGTAGTCTGTGAGTCACTGCCATTCCCGCTCGTACAATAAGCAGCTTAATCACTCACCCACTTACCCATTCATTTCGCACCTCTGATTCACGCGGTTAGCTTTTGTACAATGCGAAAGAAGTTCAACATACATAAACCATTTGCTCACCCACCTAATAATGAATCTGCTAATACACTCACGCATTCACCTAGTCATCCACTCACCCACTCACCAACTCTGTTTCGCCGTTTATCCACTCCCTCACTCATCCGCTCACCCCATCTTATGCATTTGTCTGCTCACCCACTCATCTACTCACCCGTTCACCAGCTCACTCATCTGTTTCGCCATTTATCCACTCGCTCGCTGACTCAACCCACTCACCCACTCACAGTCAACCCGCTCATCTCCAGTCAACCCACTCACCCGCTCACAAAATCAACCCGCTCACCCACTCACAGTCAATCCGCTCACCCACTCAACCGACTCACTCCAACTCACCCCATCTCACCCACTCATCCACCCACTCGCTCACCCACTCATCCACCCACCCACTCGCTCACCTACTCATCCACCCACTCGCTCACCCACTCATCCACCCACTCGCTCACCCACTCATCCACCCACCCACTCGCTCACCCACTCATCCACCCACTCGCTCACCCACTCATCCACCCACCCACTCGCTCACCCACTCATCCACCCACTCACTCACACACTCATCCACCCACTCGCTCACCCACTCATCCACCCACTCGCTCACCCACTCATCCACCCACTCACTCACCCACTCATCCACCCACCCACTCGCTCACCCACTAATCCATCCACCCACTCGCTCACCCACTCATCCATCCACCCACTCGCTCACCCACTCATCCACCCACTCGCTCACCCACTCATCCACCCACTCGCTCACCCACTCATCCACCCGGCGCGCCTCCCTCCCTCCCCTCCCATCCCGCCCGCTCCCCCGCTACCAACCTATCGTCGACGTCGAGGGCCTGCAGGTTGCACTCGGGGACGCGCGCGAGCAGCGCGATGATGGCCGCGTGTCCGGCGGCGGCGGCGACGTGGACGCACGTCTTCCCGTTCTCGTCGTCGTAGTTCACGACGGAGGGGCCCAGCCGGTGCTGCAGCATCAGCTCGCACGCCCGTTCGCCGCCGTTCTGAGCGCACCGCGCGCGGGCGAGGGTGAGAAGCGCGCAAAGTCCGGCACAACAACAACAACAAAAACCTCGCGTGAAATGTCCCCCTTTGCAAAGCTCTTCTCCGACTCGGGTTTAAGATGTTCACGAGGTTAGCATCGTCCGTCTGTCCGAAATGAAGCGGGGGGTGGGGGGTTGGAGGTGCCTGCATGGGGCACGGTAACTCCCCACCAAGACGATCCAACAAGGACGAACCTGTGACCTAGAGTGCTGCTCATATTAGGGATTCACCCAAACTCTAAAACTGGCCAAATTGATCCAGACCAGAGCAAAAAACAACGGCGCTTTTAAACCATGCACAAGCGCTAACAAGCTACCCATGACAAATTAAATTCTTCCAAAGACAAACGGAAGTTGGAAAGCACGATATAGTCCTTTGGTAAGAATAATTTTCACAAACTGCTTTTTGTTTCCAAGAGGACGTGAAATACGAGAAATCGAGATAATCGGAAGTGGATCTGCGCACCGCTGTTTTTATTGTATAAAAAGTAGCTGACCGCATGAACAAGCGCAAATTTTTACGAAAACACCAAACTCATAAAGAGGGTGCCACTGCTCGGAATGTCAGTTGATTAGACTTTATCGAAAAAACAACTCACCAAAAATGTGCCTGATCTTGTCAGTATGCTTAAGCCTGGTTAGTACTTATACCGGTGACCATCTGGGCTTGCCAGATGTTGTAAGCATGGGGCAGCGATGTTTGGCCAGGAGATTTACAGTTCTGAGTATTACCCCCTCGCACACCTGCGGTGGATTTCCTCAGGTTTTTTTCCGGTTTCCTTCCACAAATATCCAAACACTCATCACCGGTCTTGTCCAAACATCCCAACGTAGTCAAACGCTTCAGAAAACGAGTACTTGTAGACTCAGCGAGGCTATCCTCGGTATATATAGAAAAAATATATATTAAAAAAAAAGGCAATGTATTTTTTTCGTCAGCAGGCACCGCAAAGACGGCAATCCCCGCGCAACCACGCGGCAGGCCACGCTCCGTCGCGCAAAAGCGCCACATCCTGGCAGCCGCCCTAACCCGGCAGTTGCCACGGCAGCACCTGTATCGACCCGAACCTGCCCGCCACCTGGCCCCGTAATCTACTCCCCAGAGCTGAGGGCAGGCCGTCTGGTTGTTTACTGTTCGTCTGCCTGCCGTGGGCCGGTCGGTAGGGTAGCCGCCTGTCCTGGTTTTCCCAGGATCGTCCTCCCTCTCTCTTTTAGGTACAGCTATCCTGGGAAATCTCTTAAGTCTTTCCAGGGATATAAAGAGTCCCGGCGTTTTGTCAGATGCGTCGCAGTACACCGCTCAAGACGATGCATTTAAACGTGGCCCTCTCGTCTTCTGGTATCATGAGTCTCGTGACAAAATTTTCTAAATGAGTCATGCTGTTGCAACACGATGTTGGAGAAGTAAAAGTTTGGATGGTTACAAAAGATGGCTCTACTCATCAGCTTTCAGGAAGGGTATGTTGTGTTCATCGAATGGTCAATAATTTAGAATTTTCAAGAGAAAATCTGGACAGCGTAACTGAAAATTATGAAAATGGGCACATGAATTTCGAAAAAATATTTTAATAATTTATATTTTCTTGCCATGACATGTCCGGGTTTTTTATACCTCAGAGGTGGCAACCCTCCTGGTTGGCCATGCCTGATCTGTAGGCCTCACCTGTGCGGCCCAGTGCAGGGCAGTCTTGAAGTCCTTGTCCACCAGGCTGGGGTCGGCGTCGCGCTCCATGAGGGCCTGCACGTGCTCCGGGTGGTTGTGGAACGCTGCCCAGTGCAGCGTCGTCATTCCCTGTGGAGCGGCGGCGGCAGAACGAGACGGGCAATTAGCGAAAACGGGGAAAGATGGTGACCAGAAAATTGTCCCAGTGCATCGTGCCCTCAAAGCAGTTTTCTTACTGATGGCCAAATAAAACTTTCAACCACAGTTGGAAGGCAACCGCAAGTTCACACACCTCAGTCACTTGTCACTGCCAGAGGTCCTTTAAATGACTAAGCACTGGAATAAAAAAACAGTTTCCAGGTTGAAGATATCCCCCTATAGCACCCGATTAGTGCCGCTTAGATGCGTGTTAGTGATTTATAAATATAAATTTGCAGGCTGACGTCAAGTAGTAGGCCTCGTAGCCGTGGCCTTTATGAAATGAAGTTGTAGGTCGAGTAGAGCCTATCGACTGAATGAGACCTGTCCAACAAGGCCGGATGGCACCTGAAACCAGAGTTGGCTGTTGTCATGGGGTCAAGAGGGTTTCCGAATTTAGTGGAAGATTAATGCAGCTATGAGGGAGGGCCTGTACAGCAGGGAGTCTCCGCTGGCTAAGTAATAATAATACTTTTGTTCATTTACAAGCAAAGCCTCATTGAGATGCAGAACTAATTTTCAACATAGGCTAGGTGGGGGGTCCAGCATTGGAAGGTTTGGCCAACTCCTTTTTAATGAGTGGTTTACGTGAAGGAGGGAACACAGAGAAAACCCACACATGTGAGCGGATAATACTCAAAAGTCACCCTAATATGATTACGATTTGCTGCACTGCAATCTGCCATCCATCTTGCAACACGGTGGGTGTGGGAGCTTCAAAAATAGATGCAACAAAGCTACGCGCGTCCGTGACCCACCAATCCTTGCCAACAAGATGCTGGATCACAGCAAGTGACCAGCATGTCGTAACTACATCGTGTAGAGTGCCTTGCAAAGTCAGTGGCAAGTCAGGTTCTGGCCCGTCCCCAGGTCACTGTTTTTGACCGACTGACTCCGATGAGGGAACATATACAGTAATTCACTCTAGAAATTCTTGCTAACTGCTGAATATGATACTACATCAACGGCTTGTTTTTTTTGCTCTATCCACGCCTCAATGAGTTATTTAAAAAAATACGTCAAAAGCCCTTTAACAAACAATGGCTCTCATGTTTGAATTGTAATTTTTACATGTTTGTGTTTCCCGTCTCAATTTTCGACCACGCTTGTGCCTGCCCACCAGCCCTTTTACCTTCGAGCGTGCAACGGCCACACGCATTGGCTTGGCTATTGAACGTCTACGCGGTGCAAGTGCACCGGGACCCATGGGCTGAAAGGGCCCAGGCGCTGGGCTACAAAGACTGGAGAGATTGGACGGGGAGCCCCGTTTCATTCCTTGCCCATGCCCACCACGCCATGCTGCTTGCCACCCGTCCCTCACCTCGTTGTCTTGATGGTTTATCTCTTGCACGGATGACTGCTGCAGAAGAACGTTGAGCGTCCTGTCAAGACAAACATGCCGTCCATGTAATTCTAGATTTGAAGCTTTCGTGACTGCAAGGATTCATATTGTTAGGTTTTTTCGGTAAAGTCACGTAGGTAAAAAATTAAAATTAATAAAAGTAAAATTAAAATCACGACGTTTCGGAGGCAACACAAGCTTCCGTCACAGCACGATTGCTGTATCAAGTAAGACTTACTTAATACAGCAATTGTGCTGTGACGGTTCCACCTGAAGACGGAAGCTTGTGTTGCCTCTGAAACGTCGTGATTTTTATTTTACTTTTATTAATTTTATTATTTTACCTACGTGACTTTACCGAAAAAAAACAAAGAATATGCCGTCCATGCACAAGAACACACGTTGAAATACAAAACAAAGATCCCCCGGATAGCCTGTAACAGACTTTTGGGGCAAATGCTGTTAGCGAGCACCTATGAAGGCTGGCACGGCACACGAGGGGGTGGGTGGCCAGCACCACACCCGACCACCTTTGTCTCCCGAGTGGCGATGTTTACACACCGTACCAGGTACTCATTTGAGACTGAGTCGACCTACGGGAGGCCCAGGACTGGTTCCGATAATCGTCACTGGTGCTGGTGACCGAGAGCGGGAATTTAACTCGGGTAGCCGGATTTTCAGCACGCTAATCGCTAGACTAAACCCCCCAACACACACATACGGGCCTTCTTTAGCCGTATGGACTCTGGAGGTAAGTGCTGTTGCAACAACTGTACCTATTCATACTCAGATACTCAAGTGCCCCTCCCACAAATAAATCGTAATGGTCAAACATCACAATGCTGGTCCCTCCTGAAAATGAGTCTCGACACTTGGCGAGGTATTTTTGGGTAAGTAATTGGCACTTCAATTAGCACATGAAAGCGGCACATCACATGAAGGGGGTCAGTATAACCCTCTGCAAGCCCCCCACGCCCCCCACTGGACAAGAAATAGCCATCACAGGTGTTTAACGTCCCCCTTTATTAGGAGCTGGCGTGCTGAGGTGGTGCGACGCTAAAATGACTGTATATTTAGAGTTTGCGTGTCTCTCTCTCTCCTTGTGGTCGCGTGGATTTTTCTCCGGGTCCCTCCGGTTTATCCCTCCACATTTAGATGCGTTGCGTTTAGAGTATTTGGCTGCTATAAAATGTCCACACGATGATAAGCCACTTCGTTGAGCTGTCATCTGAAAAAGAGCTACATAGGTTATCTGGCTAAAAAAAATTCTAAATGTTTATAGAATTTAGTTTATTGCAGGAAGATCAGCGGAAATTGCGGCACGCTTTGTCCGTGCAAACTGTCTCAGTGGCGAGCATATTGACCGCTGGGATTAACCTTTACTCCATCCCAGCAACACAGCCCTGTGCCGTTGGAGTATTGCCTATGAGGAGGCCAGGGATTAATTAATTGTAATTGTCTTCTCTGGCCAGCCAGGGTATTCACCGAGGACCACGGCAAGCAAAAATAATTTTGAAAAAACCTACGCACACATCTGGGCCGCAGGGGCAAAAACATAAATTCCGCAAATTGAAATCGCGAGGGCCGTTGATGTAATACAATTGCGTGACTTGCTTGACTCAAGGCGGTGGTGGTGGTGGGGGCGTGTGCGAGGCAAAGCCACACGTGAAGGGATAAATAGAGCAAGGACCACAAATGTAACGGATAAATAAATAAAGCCCGTGAGATGTGAGGGTGCGCGATCTGCATCAACAAGGAGCCAGCACGTTGCCAGGGCGACCGAATCCCACGATGAGAGGGTAGCAACCGCTGCCTTGGAGAGAAAAAAAGTCAGATGGCATTGTGATAGCGCGCACGCACGCACTGTGAAGAAGACGCCTTCTCGTTTCGATGTCTTCGGATACACGGCGTTACCACGGCTCCCGTATGGTACCGTGGAAGACGCGGCTCTTGCGCTCCGTTAAAAGTGGCCCCCTTTTTTTAACATGCGTTTTGCCGCCGTTTAAACTGAAGCCCTAAAAGCTGAGAAGGTAAAACAGCGAGGAATCCAACCGCGTGACAATTTTGTTTTTTTTCCAAATGCAGGTTTTTTTTTTGGTCCCTATGTATTTTTCATTTTTATTTTATAAATTCGTAGATTGCAAATGCTTTATTCAGATTATTTTAGCTACTTCTAAAGTGAACTGGCAATTTGTAATCTAAACTCAATAAAAAATTATAATTTTACATAAATCTTTCATTGTTTGTGAGGGACAAAGAAGATCGCAATGTTTTGACTGAGTGTCCTACTTTATCTTCTTGGTTTTTTCGGTAAAGTCACGTAGAAGGGAAGTAATAAAATAATAAAAATAAAACATAATAAAATGAAACAATTCTCACGACGTTTCGGCCACAACGCAAGCAGCCGTCCTCATTCTTCACCTGAGGACGGCTGCTTGTGTTGTGGCCGAAACGTCGTGAGAATTGTTTCATTTTATTATGTTTTATTTTTATTATTTTATTACTTCCCTTCTACGTGACTTTACCGAAAAAACCAAGAAGATGAATCCCTGCAGTCACGAAAGCTTTAAATCGAAGTGTCCTACTTTAGGCAATCTTGATTATTTATTGAGGAAATATTATTATCTCCAGTTGGCAAAAGCGTCTCTCTTTGCTTTCAGTGACAGTAAAACACCCTGTTGTGAATTTTAATTAACAACCTGCTGTTCATAAAAAAAAAATAATTTTGACTTGCTGGTTTAATGTGTTCCAATATTTCTGAATGTGAGAAATTGAATATTTTTTGTCCTTTTAAAAGCCACCCCAAAAACGACTGCTTGATGACAATGTCATCAACGACTGTTGTGAGCACGACATCTTAAAATACGGTCGCTAAATGAAACTGTACGCTAATTCGGTAGTAAAAAAACAACACGTCGCTAACGCAATTCGAAAACTGCGTATACATATGTTAGAATTGGTGCACGTTTGAAAAACAAATAAACCACGCCGTTTACATATACATATTCCGATGTGCGGAAAACTACGCAGCAGATGAATAATGAATAGGCAAACCGTTGGGTCGAGCAGCCGCCACTACGAAGACAAAGGTTAAAGGTCACGGGCGTAGTCAACAGCAGCGTGTTCACGGTACCCATCGACGGGCGGCCCGCAGCTAATTTGGGAGTTCCTAGAAAAGGCCGGGAGTGTTTCTGGGAATCTATTTAACCACGGTGACCCGCGCTCACGTAAGAGGCGGCCTTGCGCATGATACGCGACGTCCTCCAGTCCATTTGCATGCAAATTATTTAGCACTCACTCTGTAATCACGCGGAGAAGCTTTCACCAAACGCGTGCGGTGCCGCCGCTCTTACCGGCAAAATATTTTTCACGCGTCAAGGTATTGTTGGGTGCCCATTTTTTTGTTGTTACAGTTTTTTTTTGCTTAAAATATATTTTTAAATCATCGGGCTTGGCATCAGCTCCAAGATGCAAACACAAATCTGCACGGCGATGTGCGGGGTGTATGTTGGTGTTTTATGGTTATTATTTTGTTGTACAATTCATTTTTTTATTTGATAAACTGGTCTCTATCATAGGAATGTGGAATTTCCTGATGAGGGCCACCCGCAGAACAAAACTGCGTAAGGACGCAACTCAGACCTGCGTTGTTTTTGGGCACGCGCACATTTAGGTGCGTACTTGTACAATTATTCGAGGAGTCTGCCGCGGTGTAACGGTCAGCAAACTGAAGTGACAATCCGGAGGTCACCGGTTCTATTTGATCTCCCGGCAATGCAGTTGAAAGAACGGCGCAATATTCTTTATTCCACCTTCCCCGCCTCGCCTCTGTCCACCCAGCGGTGTAAGTGGGTTCACCGCAAGCAGATTGCGCGTGGGTTACTCCCACCGCTTCCAAGGCATCTGGCCAATGTGGAAGAGTAGACCAAATACCCAGTTAGAGAGCTTCTCTAAGAGCCCCCTCAAATGGAGGCCCCCGTCTCAGCAGTGGTGAGAGAAAGTCATTTTCAGGGTCGAACTTTAACATTTTCAGAATTGTTCTGTTGTCAAACCTACCGACGGTGAAAAAAATAACAAGTCACCAAACGGTATTGCTGTTAATTGATGGGGGACTTCTTCTCAAAAATCTACTTAATTGGCTCCGACATGTATAAATATACAGGCGAGCGAAGAAGCAATTTAACAATGCTGCGTGCGCATCTCTCGGCATGGTTAATGTTTTTGTCACTCTCTTTCACCCCCCCCCCACCCCCGGACCAAAGCGTCGCTATAAAAAACGATAATGAAAGGTGAGGCCACTGAAGGTGAGCGCAAATTGCCTCCAGAGCATCGCGGCAAATTCCCTACGCAGTCACGCCTGCTGCACACACACACACACAGTGCTCTCGTCCTATTGCACACACACAGCCCACTTGTCCAAGGCACTGCTGGATTAGGGCGTCGTCCCTACACCCTGCGGGTGGCGAGGAGGGTTATTTGGGCCGTACTTTACCGCGCCGTGGAAGAGTAGGCCAAATCCCCTTTCGAAACGGTCGCCTTCGCATTTATCGGGACCTCAATAACCTTCCTCGTCATCGCTTGAAGTCACGAGGAGCCCTTTTGGACCCGTGTGCTTAACCTTAACCAATACGAATTTAACCCCGACGAAGCTTGGAAGGCTGAATGGAGTTCAAAAGAACTCACAAACAACGCAAAAGCTCCCAAGCTTTGATCTTCCACGAAGCGCATGGTCCACCCGAAACCACATCCACCACACAAACCATGGCAGACGCAGATACAAATGGAAAATTATAAACTCTCCAGGAGTGTGCGACTGTGGTCAGACCGTACAACGTATAACGACGCAATGCCCCGATCCACAAATACGAAGGAGACATCACAGCTCCTGAAGCGGTTGTCCGGCTTGACCACCTCAATGTGAAATTGAAGTTGTAGCCCTGCATCTACAACAGCAGCCGTACGAAAGAAGAAGACCGTGTCGGTCAGTGCGGCTTTCTGAAGCTGGTAAGGGGGACGGTGGGGAGTGCAGAAAAATAATGAAATCTGCAACATCGCCCTCTGCTGCCCATAACACCTACAACGCCTGTGTGCGTACATGGCGGCCGCCAGCCATGCTCAACCTGCTTAGCTTACGAGGTCCGACGGAATGGGACGTGTTCCAGGTGATTTGCTCACAGGCGCCGCCACACCTTTTAATGATACGTCGATATATAAAACGCTAATTGTCTGCCCGTAATGTGTTGTTGTTGTTGTTGTTAAATGTTTTGAAAGTGAAGGCTGTATCAGCAGGCGTGATTCTTGAGACGCTTCAGCGCCCTGGGTGTTATCTGAGACTCGAACATTTGACAGTGCGTGAAACAGGCACAATTCCCTGGGGTCCTCGAGCCAAGAAATTACCACGGTGCTGTGCCCTCAGACACTGAGATTAAGCGGCTTTATTTTTAAATGCCAAGATGACTATTAGAACGGCAGTGAATTCACACATGATTTTCTTGTAAGCGTTAGGCTTTCGTTTTCTGAACGTGGTCCCCAACCCCGACATAACTTGCGCAAGAGGGTAGCAATTTAATAATATATATTTTTTTTACAGATAAGTTTTATGTGGTGTGGGGGGGGGGAATCGCGGGAAATTAAATATCCGATACAATGCAATTGGGGCATCACGGGGACAAAAGTAAAATTTTTTATGTTTTGTTTTTCAAGTAAAGTCCCAGTAAACATGCAACACTGGGCCAATATTGGCATGGACATGCGATTGGAACCGTTGGGCCAAAGTTCGGCGCAACGTTGACGCAACGTTGGGGCAACGTTGGCCCAAAATTCCCTGTTTTACAGGGGGTGCAATTTTAATCACACTACGGTAATTGTGTGGCTACACAAGGCGGCAAAGTTGCAAAAGATACGCGTGAAGATCAAGATGTCATCGTAGCCAATGCCGTTGTATCTATGGGACCTTTTTGCAACGAGCGTTCTCAATTCCCACTGTATACGTCTCCAGGTGCCTCCAGCGCCTGTTGATAATTCGTAGAAATGGGCAGTGTGTGAATTAACGTGGGCTTAGTCTTTTTAAAGGAGGTGCCTCCAGTCAAGGTTTTACAGGACTGTATCAATTGCTGGTCTGAATAGGTGAAATTTTCACAATGCTAAAATTCATCCCCCTGTGGCTGAATACCTACGTGACTTTACCGAAAAAACCTAAGAATATGAATCCTTGCAGTCACGAAAGCTTCAAATCTAGAATGAATACATGCTGCCTATGGTGATAGCCCTGAAGGAAGTGCACTTAATGGAACATGTAATATTCCTATAAGCTTAAAGAAACATCTGAGCCACCAAATCCCCTTTCATCGTCCTCACACAAAGTGTCTTTGTCTATAGTTTTGATGGATTTGCTTTAAGCAAAGTAGCAGATCCGTGGTACAAAAGAATACACAAAAAAATGGATCCTAATTATCCAACCATATAAACGATGAAACTGTGAAAAAAATACTTTCTTTCAGCTGTAGCATGACTCTTACCGAAATAGATTTAAATTTACACGGCGGCTTTGTGCCACCGGACCAGTCTTGGACACCATGCCGGGATGTGAGGCCAAGGCTGAAGTCGAGAGTGAAATAGCCACAAGGCAAAGCCGAGGCCTACAGGCTGGAAGCATTTTATGTTGAGGCCAAGACAGTGTCAAGGCCGCTCGCAATGTGCGATGTCATCGGCTTGGTCAACAAAAGTGTATCCTTTAGTCGCTTGTTTAATCGCCAATTGTTTGGCAATCTCCCGATAAATTTGGCTGGCTTTATCAAGGCTAAGTCCCTAGTAGCAACACAACTTCATACTAAAGTTTTGTGTTTATTGGACAATTCTAGATTTGAAGTTTTCGTGACTGCAAGGATCCATACTCTTTGTTTTTTTCGGTAAAGTCACGTAGGTAAAAAAGAAACTAAAAGTTAATTAAATCACGACATTTCGGAGGCAACACAAGCTTCCGTCTTCAGGTGGCACCGTCACAGCAAAATTACTGTACCTTTTATTGGACAATCTGCTGTTACTACACCCCCCCTCCCCCCACTACATGTGACGAGTCTGAAACACTCAAGTCTTCCAAGGACACCCAAGGCCGCATCTTGGAGGCCAAGTTCAAGGATGAGAGCAGAGACAATATCCCCCAGCTGACCTTGAAGCCCAAGGGCTGGTCTGGAGTACCAAAGAATGCAGCTGATGTACATTAAGCCTGACCATTATTCTTTACACTCTTATGTATGGGTATAATGTTTTAAGCCTCTTTTTATTTGTACATTCACATTCACAGCCCAAGGCATCGTCATGGCGCATCCCATCTCCAGCGCCTGCTGAAAGCGGGGGCATGTTCCTTGCGCTGGGCTTAATTTCTCACTTAATATTCTCAGGCTCACTAGTAGACTGGGGTAGGCAGCACATAACTAATATCCACAGCTATGGCTGCAGGGTTTTGGTAGTACATGTTGTTTATGCCATTTATTGTGAAAATTCCGTCACAGTTCTTATGATCACTGTTTCATTGCTTTCATGGCTTTATTTTGGTGATTTCGAAAAGTGTATTGGTTTAGCCATGTTTGTTTGTTGTAGTACAGAGTTAGACTAATGGCCTTAATTTAAGTTGTCTTGTGGTTGTTGTTGGTTGTTTGACTTGCATCCCACTGGCATTTTTGCACACAGCGTTGGTTTACGGTGTTTTTTCTGCAATATTTTGCTGTATTTTCTTGGCTTTTCTGTTTGCACTCAGTCACATATTCACTTTCAGATGTTTTTTGTTCATGTTTTTGTTTTTTGTTGGTTGCGGTTGCACCCGATTCAAGAGCCGAATGGCTCACAGGGCTATACCTAATAAATGAACTTGAACTTGAGAGGCATACGATATTGTAACTCGCTGACCCCGTGCCCATAACTGGAGATCCGTGATGAAAGAGCTTCACAGCTCATCGGATTCCTCCTAAATAAAGATTTCTGATTAAAAAAACTAATCTGAAATGTGATGAGCCGGGTGTGGAGATATTTTCCAGGTCGCCAAAATCCAGACAGACCCCGGCTGAAATTAATCGCTGCCCCCCCCCCTTCCCGACTCCTCACGCTGCGCAGAGGGCACACGAACCTGACGTCGCTGTGCGCGGTGGCGGCGTGGAGAGGCAGGCGCCCGTTTTTGTCCGGCATGTTTTGCCTGGCGCCGTTGCGCAGGAGAGACAGGCATCCCTCCAGCCAGCCCTGAGCGGCACGCACAGCACAGCAGAGCACGAATCGCAACGATCCCCTCATGGTCATACGGGACTGTCGGGACAAGTGTTGTTGGCGAGCGCCTATTAAGGTTGGCACGGCGCACAAGGGGGCGGCTGTGGCCAGCGCCGTGCCTGGCCATATTTCTCTCCCCAGTATTGATGTTTAAGATTTAACATAAAGTGCCTATTTAAGGCTCAGTCAACAAAAGGGAGACCCAGGAACGGTTCAGATAATGTCCCTTTTGTTCATTGTGGCTGAGTAATTGAACTTAGCTCGCCAAGTTCGTAGCACGGTGCGCTAACCACTACGCCACCGCTCCCCACCAAATCCGACCCTGGTAGGATTGAGGGCAGTGTTTCGCATGGGCACTGGTGGTGATTAAATAGTAAAGCGTAGGAATGTGCATTACAAAGCAGGGGCATCAAAACAAAAACAGCCCTGGACACCCACCAATCTTAATCTGGCCCTGGGCACACCACAGTGGCAAGACGCTAACTACCTCGCCTGGTATGGAGGGGGTCGTGGGCTCGATCCCGACCCTGATGCCTGTTGTATTTTTGGAGTTGGCATGCTCGCCCTGTGGTTCCGTGGATTATTCTCCGGGTCCTCCGGTTTTCCTTCCACATTTAGAATCCACATACGTTTAGGGTATTTGGTTGCTATAAATGTCCACGTGGTCGCTTCTGCAAAAAATACCTACATAGCTCAGTGGTAACCTTATGTGCAAAAAAAAAAAAAAAAAAATTGGTCAATTTTGTTAGTATTCTTGGGTTTTTTCAGTAAAGTCACGTAGGTAAAAAATAAAAATAAAAATTAATAAAAGTAAAATAAAAATAAAATAAAAATCACGACGTTTCGGAGGCAACGCAAGCTTCCGTCTTCAGGTGGAACCTGAAATTTTGTTAGTTTTGACACCGCATCCTCACACTACGGCCACGTTCCGCCGGCCCACGAATGACCCCTGTAGAACATTGGGCGAGGATGCAATCCGTGGCGCGCGGGTACCAAGTACGCGGCGAGCGAGAGCGGGGTGCGTCCGCACGCGTCCTGCGTGTTGATGGAGGTGCCCATCTTGAGCAGCAGCTTCACCGTGTCGAGGCGTCGCCCCGACACCGCGTGCATCAGCGGCGTGAAGCCTGCGGAGCGGCAACGGCAGCGGCGGTTGAAGTTCGTCGTCGTTCATCATCGTCGTCGTCCTGAGCCATGATCAATCCACTGCTGGTGGGAAGGCTTTCCCAAGCCGTTGCCATCTCTGACTGTCTCGCAATGTAACAAAGGCAAATACGTAGCCAACCGTGCCAATCGGAGGTGCGGGGGAAGGACAACACACGAAACACAGAAAGCAGTTTGAACGCTTCATAGGTGCTCCCGTTAGCGAGGAGCACCTATGAAGGCGGCACAGTAAGCGAGCGGGTGGGCGGCCAGCACCACGCCCGACCGCCTTTATCTCCCCGGTGTCGATGTCTACACATAGCACCAGGTACTTATTTGAGGCTGAGTCAACCTAGGGCAGACCCAGGACCGGTTCAAATAATCGTCACTGGTGTTGGCCTTGAGCGGGAATCGAACTCGGGTCGCCGGGGATCCGTAGTGCAGCGCGCTAACTGCTGCGCCACCGCTCTCCCACAATGCAATGTAACGGTCCACTTGGCACCTCCGCACGAGCCGATCTTGTCGCGACATCTCCACTTCCCTCGGCCGCCACTTCGTCATGCGTCCTCAACCAATGGGCATCGTCCATGTGAGCGGCCTGTCTTACCCAACAATCAATCTCCTATGACGTGCGTGATTTTTCGTTCCACGTGTTCCACGTTGTGCGTCTCTCTCTACCTTGGGTAACGTTGAGAGGTTAGTGACCAATACTCATGACGTTCACTGGGTTTTTTTAATGTAGGTGCGATATCTCAGCTTTTTTTTTAAGATTAACACGTATTCGCATAAGTTGAGGAGCTTACCATTTTTCAAAGCATATTTTTTTAAAATCTTTAATCGTAACAACTGCTACCCTGTGCTGTGATCAACGTGTTATTTTTACAGTATTTAACTGTCTCTGCTTGGATGGCGTTCATCACATGTAGCTTATTTAAACTTAAAACATGCTCACTCTGCACGCAATGTATTGATTTGACGATATGAAAAGGACGAATCGTTTTTTTTCCTGTCTGTTTTTTTTAGTAAACCAATTTCATCTTTCAATATTTTTTTGTACCGAATAACTGACACCGACTGGAACGAAAAAGTGAATCAGCAACCGAGTACAGTAATTCTTCACTTATGAAAGAGCCGATTTATCGCTATTTCCCATTCACCGGGTCCTTAAATGCATTTATCGGAAAATCTAATCTACACTCATGTTGGGGAGGGCCTTTGTTTATAGGAGGAGGCCCCTTTTCTACGAATAGCTGAAGGTTTATCGCGGAACATTGAACGATGCATTTGTATGCACGGGGGTGCGCAGACACGCTGAGGCTGTGACTGATGCAAGCCGAGCGGACACTAACGTTACGTATATTTAATTTATTGCCAAAATTTAAAATGCAATGCGGCATGTGACTTGAGGGTGGATTTCTAATATTTCTTGACGGTGTTTTCTTGCTGTAATATTTTTTACACAAAATACTATTGAATAGTCAATGCGTGCGAATAGATACATTTCTGAACGGATGATGTACAAATAAAGGGAGCTTGGTCTACGGTTGAAAAAGATAATGGCTTGGAAAAAAATTCATGAGATTGTGTAGGATTAATCTTTGAAAGAAGACAGCATTTTCTATTTACCCTATTGATTTCCCTAAGTTTGTTTTGCTCGAATAAACGGCATTCATTTGATAACAAAATGTTTCCAGTTATTTATGTCCCTTTTGGCATCACCACATGATCCGCGTGTCTGATGATTGCAGCTCTGCTGATGTGGGATTTCAAATGCCACATCAAGAGAATGAATCATTCCATGGTTGTGTCATTCAAAGCCCTGTGGTCGCCGTTGTATAAATACGCATGGCTCTCACATTTGCTTCGGTGATACGTGACTCCGTTCCAATCAGTGGCTTGAAGTCGAGTGGCATGCGTCACTATGCATACCGCCAACAGGTATCACACTGACAAATTTAGGTGTAACGCCAGGATATAGATAAGGTAAGCACTCTGTTTAATATACATTTGGAACGCACTAAAATACCATGAGGTAGAATATAATGTTTATATTTAATGCAATTGAATACCGTGACATATTTATTTTTTGCTGCTCATACCAACATCTTTTTCAAACCACTTTAAACACCGATATGCAACTAAAACCTTTTCCTAGGCTTCCCTTGCAAGAGGCGACTCTCATCGCATCTAAATAGTGGCTCTTATTCATTATATAGGTTTTTGGGTCAGATCGCGTTATTTATAAATGTGTCGTAACCCTCCACCACCCGACACGGCCAAACAGTAAAAAATGTGTCACGTTTTTCAAAGGACAAAATAATTCACTTCTTTAGCCCACCGGTGTTGATTCTCTCTTCAACACACCGGTGGGCTAAAGAAGTGATTTATTTAGTCCTTTGAAAAACGTGACACATTTTTTACTGTTTGGCCGTGTCGGGCGGTGGAGGGTTACGACACATTTA
This sequence comes from Lampetra fluviatilis, assembly GCF_964198595.1. NCBI lineage: Eukaryota > Metazoa > Chordata > Hyperoartia > Petromyzontiformes > Petromyzontidae > Lampetra > Lampetra fluviatilis. The sequence continues at coordinate 2,855,888 of NC_136278.1, read as the reverse complement.
TAAATAACGCGATCTGACCCAAAAACCTATATTATTAATAATATTGGTCGCGAAAGCCTACGTGTTAAAGTGGCTCTTATTGATGACGCTAAGTGAATAACTGGCATGTCGTGATCCACTCATCACCCATCCCCTGCCCTCCCCGCCCACCAAACAATTTGATGAATTGTCACGATTCAGGGTTGCATTTCGACTTCAGAAACAATGCCTCTGTTGTCTAAGTTTGACCGTCTTCTTTATATATCGTTTCTAATTTCTCTTGTCTCGCTGGTGAAAAACAAACCTCGTTCTCTTCATTAATGTGAAGTAAAGATACCCACGTCGCATTTAATTTGCATCGATATTAAAACATCAATTCTCACGCGTGTGATTTGATGTGCGCGTTACGACCGCAGTGAGTGTCATCCACGAATGGGTACATTATTAAATGCCTAATTCACGCGGGATATGTGTTAAACGTGGGCGGGTGACTCAGAGGTCAAGTACTTGAGCTGGACCCACGGAAAACCTGGGTTCGAATACCGCGATGAACCCGATTCTCAAGCGCCGTGAGTGAATGGTTCCAAGCCTCGTAGAACGATGACTGCACAAACAAACCGCGACATTAGGTTTGGTTCGACGCTTAATTTGGCTAAAGACCTCGTCTGCGCATTCCAAATGTCTGTTTGAGTGTCACGTGAAGGACATCAGTCACGGTGGCAGCGCGTGTGGGAGATGGCTTGATGCCAACCGTGTGGACCGGCGGTAACTTGAAGTCGATCTCAGAGGCAGCTCCGTGATATCCACTTCCCGATGGATACCTCGTCTCACGGCATGATGTCGATCGCGCAAATCAGGATTGAATATGGGAAAGACGAAAAGCTAATTTTTATGAAAAAAATATTTTTTTGATTAACGCGATTTTCTGTATCCCGCTACCAGAACTTTTCGCCGTGGTATATCGGGCCAGCGTTTTATTGTAATAAAAAACATTTGTTTGCGTTTTGTTTAAAATGAGGAAAATATGACCGAGCGGCGTTACCCTCATTGTCGCAGCACTCGAGGATGGACGGGTCGTCGCGGATGCTCGCCGTCAGCGTGTTGTTGTCGCCCATGGCCGCCGCCTGGTACACAATGGCCAGGTCCGTCTCTTCTGACACGTCTCCTGGTGGAGGCAAAGGCGGTGGCAGCATTCCCAGATAAAACCCACAATAGTGGCTTTGTCGCGCGTGCGGTGCCTTTTCGATTCTCAGCGCTCACCGCAAGACAATGCGGCTCCTCAACGACGGAGAACGTTATTCATCATATTCGCAATCATCATCATCATCGTGTCATGATCAATCAATTGCTGGATGAAGCAGAGCCGAATGAAAAGTGCCTGCAGGCATGGGCATGCTTCCTGCTTCTCAACCAAACTGTGGTTATAACCTTTCTTGACTGGTGACACTCTCACGTATATCGCGTTTTTAACGCGAAAATGCATCGATTTCACCACTGTATTGTATTTAGTCCTGGCGATTATGGGTCCGTGCATGGTCATTTTAGTTTAGTTTTGTTTCATTAGGCTCTGTATGGGATGACATGGCCTCCGCAGGCTATCACTATCACCCACCGTCCTACCAATGTAGAAATCCATCTGGCACCCTGCAAGTGAGGCGATCAATCGCTCCGTCTCTGCTATAGACCTCCTCTCGGGCTAATTCCTCTATTTGGTTACCACTTTGACGTTAGCCTTCATTGACTGCTGGCCATTATTCCTTCTCGTCACATGTCCTGCCCAAGCCTGTTGATTTTTCTTAACAGTCAAAATTATGCCTCTAACCAGTGTACGTTCTGATAACCCACGTGTCCCTCTTTCTGTCTCTCAGTGTTATTACAAGTACGATACAGCGCCGTGTCTCTCCGTGGTCCATGGAGAATGGTAACTGTAACCAACGCTGACGAAGGTGTAGAGCGTCGCGACGCTAAGAATTGAGGGGCTTTTGCCGTGGCTTTCACCACAGTGGTGCCGTGCCGTGGAAGGCATGGGCCCAGATCGAAATTGAAATCGGGGAGGAGGGGGCCGTGTACAATTTCCCCCCAATTCGTAGCCCAGTGCCTGAGCCCCTGCTGCGGTCCGTGGGCGCCCCTGTGCAGTTGCACCGCCTGCACACACTTCCATTGCCAGGCCGCTGCTTCAGAGCCTTTGCCCAGAGACTCTAAAGCAGCCTCTGGGCAGTCTCTGAGCAGAGACCGTGGCTACCGCTGCTCCACACGCGAAGAGTTTCCTCTGACCCTCCCCGAAGAAGCAAAGGTCACCCAAGCTCCCCACGCAAGCCAGGATCTCCCTCAAAGGTCTACCCACAGGTCCCTCTAAAAGCGCCCGATCTACAAAGGCGTTTTCAAGGCAACTGTCAACAGCTAATTGTTACCCACAACGCCGGGGAAGTTGTGCCTCGAAAATTTACAGAAGACGGTGGGCCAGCCAACTGTTGCCGGCGAAAATTGATTGCAGGCAATAATTGCCATAAATTGCCCTGGTGTAGATGAATTCCCTTTATATGAAATTCCAACATCTCGTTCTGATGCTTTAAAAAAAAATCTCCCACTCTCCTGTCCTGTCCATCCCTTCCAATAAAAAAGTAAACAACCCTTTGTAAATCTCCTCCTGGATGGCGGCATCCCCACATCTGTGGGTCAGGTGGGTTTGACCATACTCCACCGCGCTCGTTAGTGGGTTGATGAAGGCGTTGATTGGGAGGGGCGCTGGTTCAGATATCACCTCTCGTGTTAACTGTGGCCAGGAATCACACTCAGAACATTCCTTCCCCCCGCACCTTCGATTAGCACGGTTGGCTACGTACGTTGCGGATGTAAGTACAACATACATGCATACATACGAACATGTATAACTTAAGACTGACCTATTTGATATTCCAAACATACTGTACTAATACAGTACTCACAATAATGCCCTTTATTTGCCCAGGGACATCCTCAATGGGTCTTAATATTATTGTTCAGCAGGGTCCTACTTTTGGACGACTCGCCAATTCCAACAACGAGTTGTTTGGCTTTGCGCGGCACACAAACGGGAGTCCGGTACCTGCAGAAAACCCAAAGATAAAATGCAAGAATTTATCGCTGTACTTCCACATCCTGTCCAGCCTCCACCTGCCCTAACCACTGCAGCGTATCGTGCACGACCCTCTGGCTCCCCGCACACTCGCGTCTTAATGTGCCTGGAACACGATCCTTAACGCGAGGTTGTAGCGTTAATATTCCCCCAACGCCTTCTCGCCCTAACACCAGATCACTGTTCCGCGCGCAGTGAGTGGAAACTCCCACAGGGAAGAGGCGCGCACACAAGAGGCAGTGGTGCGGACAGACAGCTGGCAAACAACTCCTCAACCTCACGTCCTGTCAACAGCGCCACCCTAAATGAGAAAATACATTTTATTGATATAATTTCGACGTTCCGGGCAATGGCCCTTTTTCATGGATATGCGCTGCCACACCCCCTGTGTCAGTGATATAACTGTTACAATGCTTTCTACTGACTCGATGCCATGCAACAATAAGCCAGGCCAGTTTAAATATCTTATATAACCACACGACACCCTTGGCGCGCCGTGTCGGCATTAATAGGTGCTCGCTAACAACGCTTGCCCCGACAGTCAAGACAGCCACACCGGGGGGGGGGGGGGTCTTTGTGTCCCCAGTGCTGACGTTTCCACACCGCACCAGGTGCTCATTTAAGGCTGGGTCGACCTAGGGGAGTCCCAGAACCGGCCCAATTATCACTCGCCCTCTGATGTACACACGCACCTGTATACGTAGCATGTATACAACACGAAACTGACCGTAACAACGGTACTTAATACGCATGCATCCACTCACGTGGATGTCTGTACCTCTGTGGGCTCTAGAGGGTGTTCATATCACCGTGAGCATCAATAGGCGCTCACCTTGTTTGTAAGACATCAATATAATGAATGATTAATATCGTAACGTATTAGGCAAAACACAATCAACCGTGACATTAAAAACGTGGCCGCTGTATTTGCACGTTTCCAAACGGTGCGTGCATTTTCCGAACGTATTAAATATGCACGCCGCTATTTAATGAACACATGTCCACCGACTCAATACATACACCCATCTCGATCGCGTTTAAAATGACCGGCACACACACACACGCACGGGCCGTCCCAGCGCCTCCCTGGTTATTAATCCGTGCCTCGAATGCCCCACATTGTTGGGTTGGTTTGAAGATCATTATTATTGTATTCATGCGCAACACAAGTAAATGTCAAAGCAATCATGCTTGCCTGTGCGTGCTGGTCCATACATAAGCATATCTCCTATACACAGCACGCCACTGTGATGCCACTCTCTGCATATTGCATTGCATCGGCAAATTCGTGCATGTGGACGCGGGCACTGACTGCCCTTCGCTGCATATAACCTGACAGCGGCATTTTCACAATCACAGGACACACAATCGCACTGCACAGCAGCGCGCAGGCGCTACGGGTACAGGCAGAAACTGCCAACAATTATTGAGTAGCACATGCAGTGCCCAAATCTGCATATTGTACCGGGCGCTCGCACGCGGAATGCAATTCACTAACGGGTCATCTGCAAGCACCGCGTACACATGCAGGGTCTATTACGTGCTTTCTATTCACCATTGTAAGCAATGCGCAGCGTGATATTATAGCATATAACATAGTACACACCGTTATAAGTGTTGTATTGGTGGCTACCTTTGTGGTCCATGAAAGCTGACGATCGGCTGAAGTCCATGACGAAGCCACATGACACTGGCTTGTGCATGCGAGACACGGGGAGGAGGAGGAGAAAGGAGGAGGAGGAGGTGGTGGTGGTCAGGTGGTGGGGTGGGGGTTGTTGTGGAAGGATGGATGGAGTGGGTTTGGAGGTGGAGTTTCCAATGGCTCGGAGAATCCGTTGGGCGCACGGAGAGGGGGTGGTGAATTTCTCTGTGTGTGTCTGTGTGTGTGTGTCTCTGTGTGTGTGTCTCTGTGTGTGTGTCTGTGTGTGTGTGTCTGTGTGTCTCTCTCTGTGTGTATGTCTGTGTCTCTCTGTGTGTGTCTGTGTGTGTCTCTCTGTGTGTATGTCTGTGTGTGTGTCTCTGTGTGTGTCTGTGTGTGTGTCTCTGTGTGTGTGTCTGTGTGTGTGTCTGTGTGTCTGTGTAGTGTGTGTCTCTGTGTGTGTTTCTGTGTGTCTCTGTGTGTGTCTCTGTGTGTGTGTCTCTGTGTGTGTGTCTGTGTGTATGTCTGTGTGTGTGTGTCTTTGTGTGTGTGTCTCTGTGTGTGTGCCTGTGTGATGGGGAGCGGTAGTGTAGCGGTTAGCGCGCAGCGCTACGAACCTGGTCGACCCGGGTTCGATTCCCGCTCACGGCCAACACCAGTGACGATTATCTGAACTGGTCCTGGGCCTCCCCTAGGTCGACTCAGCCTTAAATGAGTACCCGGTGCGATGTGTAAACATCGCCGTTGGGGAGACAAAGGCGGCCGGGCGTGGTGTTGGCCACCCACCCCCTCGTGTGCCGTGCCGGCCTTTATAGGTGCTCGCTAACAGCACTTGCCCCTACAGTCTGTTAAGGCTATAATGGAGGGCCTTTGTGTGTGTGTTGTGGTGAAGCGCGCTGCGCTACGAACCTGGCTACCAGAGTTCCAGTGACGATTATCTAAGCATAGTCCTGGGGGGAGCCTAATGTTAAGATGTTTTGTTTTCTTTGTATCTTGCCGCTAAAACAATGATGAGTTGCGCATGAATTGTGATTGGCTGAGATGTTGCAGGCAAGAGAAGTATCGCTCAGGATGAATGCAGGAGCAAGACGTGTACTGTGTGTGATTTATTTATTTATTTGGGCAATAATTAACCATAAACAATAGTGTTTAATAAGTAGGCTTTCGCGACCAATATTATCCATAATAAAGATTTGTTTGGGTTATATCGCGTAAATATAAATGTGTCGTTAAACCCGCCACCACCCGACACAGTCGATTATGAAGGTTTATCACGTCAACAAAACGTGCCAATTCGTTGCTACTTCAGCACACCGGTGTGTTGGAGAGTAATCCCACTTCTCGCAGATGGAACTTGTGGGGCCCACGTTTTCAGTACCGCTTTCTCCTGGAAAGTCAGGGTCATAGCAACATCCAGGGAAAGCGAGTTTCACAACATGTGTGACCCACCAACCCTCGCCTACTCTACAATGCTGTATCACAGACGTGCGCCGACTCCACACCGCATGGAAATCAATCGTCAGGAGGAGCTATGGTCAATCCACCGCTGGATGAGGGCCCTTCAAAGGCGCCGCCGCCGCCTCTCACAATCCTTCCACGTAATAATCCGCGCGGTATCTGCACACGAGATGATGCTATTGCCCCATCTCCTCGGTGGAGTACACAAAAAAAAGATGTGGATATGTTTGATACCTAATGAACACAATTTAATTGCTGTACCCAGACATAACAATTAAAAACAATATGAAAAAAAAACATTTCCAACACGTTCTTAATAGTTTTTTTTATCTAACAAGGTCACACCTTTTAACTAGTTTTTTTGTTGTACACATATATACTTGCGCTTTATAATTGGCAAATGGAAAATTGACAAACACAATCCCACAGCGACGTGGTACGTGAGCTTGTTCGTGGAATTACAATCAGGCGGACAGTCATCTTCTTGGTTCTTTCGGTAAAGTCACGTAGAAGGGAAGTAATAAAATAATAAAAATAAAACATAATAAAATAATTCTCACGACGTTTCGGCCACAACGCAAGCAGCCGTCCTCAGGTGAAGACCAGATCTGTCGGGGAGACAGCGTCTGAATGGTCTTCACCTGAGGACGGCTGCTTGCGTTGTGGCCGAAACGTCGTGAGAATTATTTGATTATGTTTTATTTTTATTATTTTATTACTTCCCTTCTACGTGACTTTACCGAAAGAACCAAGAAGATGAATCCCTGCAGTCACGAAAGCTTTAAATCGAAATCAGACGGACAGTGTTACGGACCAAATAACAGAGAGCCACTCCAGCCATGGCCAGTAGAGGGCAGAAGAGGCCTGCAATCCTGGAGTAGAATCGACTGCACCTGCCAATATTTCAGTTAAAGTTGACAGTATTTTGAATTTGTTACACGGATGATCTCGTTGAGCCAGTTCCCCTGTTATTTTACGAGGGAGATCCGTGGTGCGTGAGCATAGCAGCAACAATAAAACAAATACATAAACTTGAAGTGGCTTAGTTTATTTCTCAAAGTGTTGCAAATCATAACTCATCTCAAGGCGGCAGCTTTCACGTGTTTTTCATTTGTGTTTAACCGATTTATATTATTACCTCACGATAACGAATAATAATGTTTTATACTCAGGAAAGTCTTTCTGAATTTGGCAAAATGTAAAAAAAAATTGCATGTGGGGGGGATATCGGAAAACGGGGAGAAACCCCACAGATTTATACACTGCACAAAGATAATTTAATAATCCATTGAGACAGCTGCCACTGGGGGTCCCCTTGGCTAGACTGCAGCAGGGCATTTGAATAGTATGGTGAGATGTCAGGCACTTTGAGTTTCTGCGGCGTTTTAAGTGACCTATGCATTCGAATTATTACCCCTATTGCATCAATGTCAACCCATACGGTTTACCCGTATTCTCATACAGAGAAATTGAGTTTTTAAAAATGACAATGTTTTGGTGTTTCTCCCTTGTGATGGGACTTTGTAGAATGAACGTTGGGATTTTTAAGGGCACGGGGTGACCAATAATATCTGAATTGGTCTGTAATAAGGTCGACACTGATCAGGGGTTGACAGGTATGCAGTTGCTCTACTGCCCCCTTGGCCCTCTAACTCGCTGGCATTCTCAGCAGCCTCCAATCCAAGTACTAACCAGGCTCAGGCCCGCTTAGCTTGCGAAATGTAATGAGATCGAATGCATTCAAGTTGCAGACATCACGTGCACGTGGTTTATGTATAATGACAATGGACTGGAGCGTCTAATTATAAAACGGTTAACAAAACATCAACGTACCCACAAAAGTATCTGCAACGTCGCATTACCAACATATTCACGATTAAACAGGCATAGACGTGGCACAACAGTAATTTTATATAAGTTTAATTCAGGCAAATACGTTGAGCATTGTTTACATTGAAAAAAGGTAAAAGGGTTTGAGTTAAGGATATAACAAATTAATGAGTGAATACTATTTTAAATTAAACATTTAGTTTTATTAATTCGTACGGCTGCTGATGTAGATGTGGATCAACAACGACAACTTCCCATTCAGGCAGTCAAGCCCAGCTAACCGCGTCACGAGTATAGCGAAGTGGTGAATCATCGTCACTGTGATGTCTCATTCGCGTTTGTGGGTCGAGCAAATGATCGATGTTACCACCGACCGGATGCCATCTGCTAAGCCACATCTCTCCCCCAACCCTAAACACTGTGCTCCTCCATCAGCTCAACTCTCCGGCCACCAGACCTCTGCCCCTACCACCCTTCACCTACCCTCATCCATACCCATTGCACCACTTCACGCATGCGCCCCATACCCGACTGCCTCTCATCCACGCTGCACAGCCCATCAGACACCCTCACTCACCGTCACACTCCACCTTATACTGGTAGGAACCTGGTTACACCAGGCCACAGGGGATTATTGTGTCCGTCCGTCGTGAATCCAAAAATGGGAGGGGTGGGGCTGGGTGGAGAGGGTGGGGAGGGGCTGGGTGGGGAGGGAGGGGCTGGGTGGGGGGTGGGAGGGGTAGGGCTGGGTGGGGAGGGGCTGGTCACCCCGTGGTGCCCTTATAAAACTCAACGTTTAACCTACTCACGCCGGCTTGTGCCCGCCCTCACAGTCGGCCATATTTTCGGAATACACCACGCCGCCGTTGACCCTGGCCATTGACCGAGCAACCCAACGTTCCTACCAGCTCCTATGTGTTTCTGTCTCACCTACCCCTGCAACATCAGCTCCAGTCCCAGCCCCTGTTTCTCCATCCATTCCGTCACCTCCCTCACTGAACGCCGTCGGCTTGTATCTTAAAGCAACCTGGAAAGGGCGCTATATAAACCCCAAAGAGAATAGAACAGAGCCATCTTGCGCAACGTACAGGGGGTTCCAGATGTCTTGTGACCCCACCAAATAATTGACCCCAAACATTGTTTTTCATTTTGAATATTAATTTATGTTTTAAATAAAGCTTACTTAATATATGTATTTTTGAAGTTTCACCGAATTAAATGGGGGACACAAGACATCTGACCGCCCCTGTACAACCATTTGGTTATGTTGGACACCCCTCAAGAAAAAGGGGAGTAGAGTGAAAACATTTCCCGCCTTTGGCGGTGAAGATCTGAGCTGGGCTCTCCACTGCGTTTAGCTCCCTGTTGTTGTTGTTGTTTTTTTTCTTCCAAAAACAAACATCTGGCAAATCGCCCGATGATGCTGGAGGCAATTACCAGCGAAACGTCACGGTACTCAAATTGCAAATGTTGTGGATTTACTCTCCAACACACCGGTGGGCTGAAGTAATTACACTAATTGGAATGTTCTGTTTACGTGATCAACCTTACTGGCTGTGTTGGGTGGTAGAGGGTTACGACACAATTATAGCCCAAAAAACTTTATTATATAACCCAAAAACCTTTATTATGAAAAACAAACATGTTTATGATTACAATATTTCAGTATTTGCATCCACAATTCTCCTCGCTTATATTTGCCTCGTCACGCTTGTTGGTAAACACACACTTGGGGGGAAGGGGAGGGGTTAAGAGTTTTCTTAAATACACGGAAGCTGAAAGCATGTGTTGCTAAAACAAAAAAAGCAGTTTGGATAGCATGAAGAGGAGACAGAGAATTGTTACTGGTAGGAATCTCCTGGTTACACCAGCGCACAGGAGATTATTGAGTCCGTCCGCCGTGCAGGGAGGGGCTGGGTGGGGAGGGAGGGGCTGGGTGGGGAGGGGAGGGTGGGGAGAGGCTGGGTGAGGAGGGGCTGGGAGGGGCTGGGTGGGGCTGGGTGGGGGGTGGGAGGGGTGGGGCTGGGTGGGGAGGGGCTGGTCACCCCGTGGTGCCCTTATAAAACTCAACGTTTAACCTACTCACGCTGGCTTGTGCCCGCCTTCACAGTCGGGCATGTTTGCGGAATACACCACGCCGCCGTTGACCCTGGCCATTGACCAAGCAACCCAACGTTCCTACCAGCTCCCTCCGCAGAAATGTGTTAAACGACTGTTAGGCAGAGGAGTTACTCCTCTGAGTCACGACTCGAACATTCTCGGACTGAACGATGTTAACGCGTTACTCTTAACAACCAAGTCCAAAGCGTCCAAATTGCAAAACACAAAAAAATTTTGTATCGGTTGCATTTACATACGAACGTACAGTTTCGGAACAGTGCAGTGTACGCTCCGATCGAGTTTAAGTCTCCAACCCAACCATCTCGTCCAGCGTGCGGGGTTTTTAAATCCTTTATATTAAGTTCGCTTGCTTGCTTAGGACCGTGAAAATCTTTCGGTCGTTTTTTAACCCACTTTCCGTGATCCAATCGAGCTGACATTTTCCACACAGACTCGTTGTGCGTGACAATTAATGTTCGTGAAAAAAATTCCTACATTTTACACTTTTTAGGACAAAAATATTATATTTAATTACCAATTGCTTAATGGTGCAATGCAATCATCTGACCCATAGGTGGCAGCCATCTCAAGCCAGAGGACGAGAGGACTCTAGCCGCCACGCATATAAAGGATTTATAGTGAAAAACTTTGTTTTTACGGGTTATACAGTACTTATTGTTGTTTCAATCGGCTCAGAGCAAGCAGCCAGCAACCGGTTCGTGGAGGTGTCTCGTGCTTGTCGCGAAGTTCACTCTGCGTCGTGACGACTCGTCCTCGTGGCCCATGAACCTTGGAGCCGAAAACGTCGCCGTGCATTCCTTCGTGGGGTACTGCCAGAGCCGGCCCAGCCACTAAGCGACCCTTGCAATTGCAAAGGGCCCTGTGGCCAGCAGAGGGCCCCCCTAGAGTCACTGCTAGCTAGTGGGTGAAAAAAATCATACATCAAAGGGGCCTCCAACCAAATTTTGCTTAGGGCCCCCAAAGGTCTAGGGCCGGTTCTGAGTACTGCGTTTGTTTTTTTCATACTCTTACTCTTAGGTTTTTTCGGTGAAGTCACGTAGGTAAAAAATTTAAATTAATAAAAGTAAAATTAAACAAATTAAAAAATTCACGACGTTTCGGAAGCAACACAAGCCTCCGTCTTCAGGTGGAACCGTCACAGCCACGACAGCTGTATCAAGTAAATGAGGCGTTTGTTTTATTTAGAGGGCGCGCTCGAGGGTTTGTTTTTGGCCTACTCTTCCACGAGTGTCTTTGGAAGTGGTGACCTCAGCCGATCCGACTGACCGCGGTGGGCCCACCCTGAAGCTGCTGGGTGGACAGAGTCAGCGGCGGGGATTTAAGAAACTCGGGTGGTTTTGTAACTGCCGTGCGCGGTTTCGCCGGCCATGTGGGGAGATTGAACTGGCAACCTCTGGCTTAGCAAATAAAGATTGTTAAACACTGAATGTGATAACCATCAAACTCAGGGAACTTCCTGGCAAAGAGAATCAACTTTAAAGATGTGTTTTTTTCTTTTTACAAGGGTCTTGAATTTGAATGTTTGCTCAATTCCATCAATGGATGTTTGGCTTCCTGTGAGAGGAAACCAGAATATCTGGATAACTCCTATTCGCATTTTGCCCGTCCAAGGACGCGGGTGTATTGCAGTAAATCTGAAACTTGCAAGCGAAAAGCAGACCACGACGTGCTATTCATTGCATCAATTCGTGTGCAATTTGTAAGGCCGCGGTGACACAGACTTATTTCATTTAAAGCTGATAATCCCTTGTTCATCATGACGTCCTTTTTACTTCGATGTCTCAACAGCGTCACGGAGATCACGTGACGTGAGGGTTCTGCCTTTGTAGTGAGGGTTGTGAGTTGACGCCGAGGAGGGGGGAGGAGGCGCCTCGGCCCCCCATGTGGAGTGACGTCACCCGCTCATGATTATTAATAGGGGGGAATGTCCATTTGGAGGACGTCACCTGTTCATGATTATTAATGAGGGGTGCTGTTCGATGTGGAGTGACGTCACCTGCTCTTGATTATTAATGAGGGGGGGGTCCATGTGGAGGACGTCACCTGTTCATGATTATTAATGAGGGGGGCTGGCCGACGTGGAGTGACGTCACGCACGGGAAACACACACATTATTGGCTCATTATAGTAGTAAATAGGTATCTATCAACATTCCACACAGGTAGATACAATAATCTATTCCTGTACTGACATCTTCCTGGCCACCTCGCAGCCCAAGCCTACAGCACCTGGCATTCCCTCATGGCAGTCTTCCATCCAAGTGCTGACCAGGCTTAAACCCGCTTAGCTTCTGAGATCCGATTAGGTTGGGCGCACTACTTAAGGTGGTCCGGTCAGCTCCAGGAATTGAACCGGCATTGAGGTGGCTCCAATCCGGCAACATTCCTGCCCCATGAGTATTTTTCCATTTGTTCGAGTGACGTGTTAATCTCGATAGCCCAATGGATAGCGATGAATGGTTATGAGCACGTTAACGCCGCCTGCGATGTCATCGAGCAAAGTTACACGATGCTCTTTCCTCGTAGCAACGCGCGCACTTCGTACGCGTAGCAAAGTGCGGCAAATGCTCACTGAATCAATATTGCCGAGAACAAATGTTGGCAGCCCTCAGTGATTTCACTAAAAGGCAACACAAGACTCCGGCGAGCGACGTTTCCCGGTTTAGAGGAATGCGCTGTGAAGACAAAGCACTGAGAAAGAGATAGTAAGAGAGAGAGAGGATTGAGGGGTGGCTACGTGGTATTTATAGAGAGAAATGTTGCGTATAATTTACATTAAAAAATATAAAATGCAAATCGCACTCTGAATGGGAAATGTGGGGTTAATAGCAGAGAACTCCATCATCGTCGCATTCAGCCCCTGGTCACTCCACAATCGGAGGCCTTCCCAAGCCGCCGCGGCCATCTCTCACGACCCTGAAATTTTATAATAAAAAAAATCCATCTCCTTTGTTATCCTTTCAGACGCGTTCTATTCACTCACTACGCTATCACTCCATCGTTATCCTTCGCCATTGGCCATCGTCGTCATCCCCGTCCCCGAGGTCTTAAAATTGAAGGTGAAGTTTGTGACGCAAGTGGCTACAATGCAGTGCACTGTGAACCCAGAAGACCCGTGTTTGAGTCCCGGCTACGGCTAACGTCAATACCTACGTGTTAAACTGATTCAATACCTATTTAAAGCTTTCGTGACTGCATGGATTCATCTTCTTGGTTTTTTCGGTAAAGTCATGTAGAAGGAAAATAATAAAAGATATATTATGTTTTATTTTTATTATTTTATTATTTCCCTTCTACGTGACTTTACCGAAAGAACCAAGAAGATGATTCAATACCTGTCAACCCCATATCGTTTACCCCGTTTTCTTATCCAGGGAAATTGAGTTTACAGGTCCATACGGCGTACACGTCGTTTCGATACGGGCAAAGTAAAATTGACTATTTGTTTGTGTTTCTCCCTCGTGATGGGACTTTGCAGGATGAACGTTGAGATTAATAAGGGTCCCGAGGTGACCAATACGGTCTGAATTGGTCTGTAATAAGGTAGGGCACTGATAAGAGGTCGCCAGGTATTTTAATCTGTTTTCGGCAACCCCCGTGGGCGGAGTAATTTATTTTCAGTAGTTTGAAAATGTAGTTTACAATTAAGATTAAAATTCATTATATGCGCCCGGGATTCCTAATGTGAGGGACAAAGCAAGCCTCTATTACCCCCCCACCTCCCTAGCAATATAGAAGTCAAACACCGCCTATGGCAACCCCATTCACCAACTCACACTGTCCTTCGTGGTGTAGTAACATAAAATGATTCACTGGAGCGCGTCGCGCTGGGGACTGGTAGAGAATGGGAGTGGGGGTAGCAGCCCGTTCTACCAGTTGGACCCATGGCAGAGGTCGCAACCGGGTACCCGATACCTGTACCCTACCCGATACCTGGCTACCCGTACCCGGCCAGGTATGGGTACCCGTTTGTGATCCTGGTGCGGCCGGGTACGGGTAGGCCGTGAGTCACTGGTGAGTAACCGTTTGTCACTCATTTCGGGTAGGGTTCGGGTACGGGTACCTATTTGCGACCCTGGTGCGCCGGGTACGGGTACGGGTAAGGAATCAGACTCTGTCTTGTCGACAGACCTGCTCTCCACCTGAGGACGGCTGCTTGCGTTGTGGCCGAAACGTCGTGAGAATTATTTTATTGTTTTATTTATATTATTTTATTATTTCCATTCTACGTGACTTTACCGAAAGAACCAAGAAGATGAATCAAAACCCGTTTGCGACCTCTGACCCATGGGCGAAGCACGGAGCCTTCTGGGAGATCCAGAGGGGGCGTGGCCGAGGGCGGAGCCTGGCCACGCCGGGGAGGATAAAAGGCGAGCTCCGACTCACAGTCGGGGCTGCTGCCATCTGGAGTGGAACTCGTGATGCCGTCATCATCGTGATCTTTGCCTCTTCGAAGCTGCGGGCTGGCAGCATGTTGGCTGTCGTGACCCGGTATGTAGTTATCCCCTATGGCTGTGCTGGCCGGAATAAAAGAGAGAGAGTGCCTCCTGCTAGTGTCTCTGAAATAGTACACTACAGTGGTAAAAGGTTTGTGGAGAAGAGAAAAAAACCCAACCAACGGCTGCCAGTAATGGTGTGGACAGGCCTCTTCGGCAGTGAATTGACAGAGGTGGCAATATACATTAGAATGCGTCATTGCTTTCATTTACGCAAATTAAAAATTCAAATAAAATGTCAACATTCGGGCACTGGATGAGAAGCGCGGAGGAACGAGTTTACCGTGATGAGTTTAAGCAGAAGCAAAAGAGAAAAGAGCCAGGCCAAGAGAGGACAAGATCTGTGACGGATGGCAAGAAAGAGCCAGGGAGGTGCGGGAAGCCTGCATGGCAATAAACTCAGTGGGAGGAATTCTAGATTTGAAGCTTTCGTGACTGCAAGGATTCATATTCTTAGGTTTTTTCGGTAAAGTCACGTAGGTAAAAAATTAAAATTAATAAAAGTAAAATAAAAATAAAATAAAAATCACGACGGTCCCACCTGATGACGGAGACTTGTGTTGCCTCCGAAACGTCGTAATTTTGATTTTATTTTAATTTTATTAATTTTAATTTTCTACCTACGTGACTTTACCGAAAAAACCTAATAATATCAGTGGGAGGATTCTCATCCGTACGTCTATGATGATGATGATGCCAAAGCAATCGCCGTTCCATCGGCTGCTCTGGGAATTGGCTCCCAGATCTGGCTTTAACAGTTGCTGTGTGTGGGGATTACCATATCCTTCGCGGGACTTAACTTCTCACTGAATATTTCTGCACGTCACTGGCAGCCTGGAGTCGTAAGCCACGTAACCCATAGCCACAGCGAGAGGTAAACTCTGCGTGTGGTATACTCGGTGTGGCAATACCTTCCGGGTGGGCTACCTTGAAACGGATAAGTCGAGATTAAAAACGAATTTCTTCAGAACCGCTTTTTGTGTTTGGTTTGTTGTCCCCCCGCCCGCCGCTCCTCCGATTAGAACGGATGGCTACGTACGGTGCGAAAGAAGTTCAACATACATACAAAGACTTGCACAGAGACCCACAGACTCACACAGAGACCCATAGACACACACAGAGGTCCATAGACTCAGACTCATAGACTCACACAGAGACCCATAGACTCACACAGAGACCCATAGACTCACAGACTCATAGACTCACACAGAGATCCAAAGACTCACACAGAGACCCATAGACTCGCACAGAGACCCATAGACTCACACAGAGACCCACAGACTCACACAGAGACCCATAGACTTACACAGAGACCCATAGACTCACACAGAGACCCATAGACTCACACATAGATCCATAGACTCACACACAGACCCATAGACTCACACAGAAACCCATAGACTCACACAGAGACCCATAGACTCACACAGAGATCAATCGACTCACACAAAGACCCATAGACTCACACAGAGACCCATAAACTCACACAGAGACCCATAGACTCACACAGAGACCCATAGACTCACACAGAAACCCATAGACTCACACAGAGACCCATAGTTTGTTGTCCTTCCCCCAGCTTCTCCGATTAGTACGGATGGCTACATACGGTTGCGAAATAAGTTCTACATAGTACCTTGACGGGCCTTGTTGTACACTACACACGGGTGACACGGTAATTGGGGGAGTTGGAGAGGGGGTAATGTATTTTTTTGCGTGATGGAAGATTTTGCCGCAAATGAAATCCACGGAGGTAATTGAATCGGTTTAATTATAACGACAGCGCCGTCCGTGCAAAGCTATGGGAGACGTCAAAACACCGCAAACAAAACACACAGCGCAGTGTTCATGGTGGCGATGACGAAGGCAATTGCCAATTTTTTTTTACGAGACCAACGAAAAACGATCTGCCAAGAAAAAAAAATAAGAACGTGGTAATATTGCCCCATGTTGCATGACGTCGTCCAGCGTTCGCGTCCAACCAGCACGTGGTCCGTCACGAGGAGGGCATTCATTTATTTAGCTTCTCATGAGAAAGAGACCCACCGGTGCCCCCCCCCCCCCCAAAAAAAAAACACCGCAACCATTCTCCCTCCGTGGCATGCATAGTTCACGCGCCTTTTGTGGGAGGTTGAAGTCCAATACATCAATAAGTACCGAACGTTATCATATTTGTCCATTAAAAAAAACCCCGTTTCAGCCTGCTTGTGTCGTTGTTGTCTGCCTGTTGGTATCGTTGTTGTCAGTCTGTTGGTATCGTTGTTGTCTGTGTTGGTGTCGTTGTTGTCTGCCTGTTGGTATCGTTGTTGTCTGTGTTGGCGTCGTTGTCAGCCTGTTGGTATCGTTGTTGTCTGTGTTGGTGTCGTTGTTGTCTGCCTGTTGGTATCGTTGTTGTCTGCATGTTGGTATCGTTGTTGTCTGTCTTGGTATCGTTGTTGTCTGCATGTTGGTATCGTTGTTGTCTGTCTTGGTATCGTTGTTGTCTGTGTTGGTATCGTTGTTGTCTGCCTGTTGGTATCGTTGTTGTCTGCATGTTGGTATCGTTGTTGTCTGTCTTGGTATCGTTGTTGTCTATGTTGGTATCGTTGTTGTCTGTGTTGGTGTCGTTGTTGTCTGCCTGTTGGTGTCGTTGTTGTCTGCCTGTTGGTATCGTTGTTGTCTGTGTTGGTATCGTTGTTGTCTGTCTTGGTATCGTTGTTGTCTATGTTGGTATCGTTGTTGTCTGTGTTGGTGTCGTTTTTGTCTGCCTGTTGGTGTCGTTGTTGTCTGCCTGTTGGTATCGTTGTTGTCTGTGTTGGTATCGTTGTTGTCTGCCTGTTCGTGTCGTTGTTGTCTGTGTTGGTATCGTTGTTGTCTGTCTTGGTATCGTTGTTGTCTATGTTGGTATCGTTGTTGTCTGTGTTGGTGTCGTTGTTGTCTGCCTGTTGGTGTCGTTGTTGTCTGCCTGTTGGTATCGTTGTTGTCTGTGTTGGTATCGTTGTTGTCTGCCTGTTCGTGTCGTTGTTGTCAGCCTGTAACGCTCCCACTGCTGGCAAATGCCCCCCCCTCCCCCCATGTTCTCCCATTCACTGCTCGGTTTGTTCTTGAGCAACATTGAGCCCCGAACTCTATCATTTCATCTCTCCCGCTACGTTCCTCTGCCCCTTTTGCTTTCTCTCGGTCTCCTTGGTTGTCCTTCCCCCGCACACCCGATTAGCACGGTTGGTTACGTACGATGCGAAAGAAGTTCCAACATACGCATACACACATCCGCTCCACGGTAGATTAATGTCACTAACTCACCATGCGACCTACACATTTTTCACTTTTTTTTTACTTTAAGGGAACCTTCTTTTCTTCTTCTTGGTTCTTTCGGTAAAGTCACGTATAAGGGAGAATTGTATTTTATAATGTTTTGATTTTTATTATTTTATTATTTCCCTTCTACGTGACTTTAGCGAAAGAACCAAGAAGATGAATCCCTGCAGTCACGAAAGCTTTAAATCGAAATGGAACCTTCTTTTCTCAAGCTTTTGAATTATTTGTTGCCTAAAAGCCCGATGACGATTGGACGTTGTGGAAATGCGGTGGGGACTTCGTTTCGCTCTGTGAATACGCGCAGAGTTATCACGCAGCACACTTTGCTATTAATTTGAGGCACGCGCAATGTGAATAATCCCCACAAAAGGAAGCGTGTTCTTTTGTACTTCGCTCTCTCCTTCATGGCAAGCGTGGGCACGAAATATTACATTTTCATAGTACACAATTCGATAGCAGAGGTAGGACATGGGATAATTAAATTCCAGAGGCATTACTGTGTGATGGATAAGCCGTGGGGAATGTGCCCGTGTTTAGAGCGTGACCCGGCAGATGCAGGTTATTCTCTTTCAGCCAAAGTGAGATGAGGGTCTAACGTGCTTTAACATATAAGCTCAAGCCAGCCTCGGTATATGGTATATGCTTTGACATCGATAAACACACCGCGGCAATTTTGCAGGGGCTTTGTCCTTGCATGACCCATGACTCACAGAGTTATTGTGTTTGGTATTGGGGAGAGGGGAAAAAATCGGTGCGATGCACACTGACTTCAGCAGAAGTAGTGTTATTGTTGCATTCACAGTTAATGCTTGAGAATGTCTCACAAACGTTTATGGTAAACCAAAGGCTGCTGAGCTGAAACGTGAGAGCCAATTGGTATTCTCACGGCAAACTACTCCGATTTTAGCATCGCGCCTCCGATGAAGCACGGTATGGCTACGTTCGGTGCGAAAGAAGTTCCAGCATGTCTAATGTATTATACGCAAACGTGATCCGTTTATAAAGTGCCACGCTCATTTTGAATGACCCTCTTCATTTTTTCTCGACAGGTTCATTTTGTTCGACCAGGTCAGAACCCAAGGGACCAAAGAGGTCATTCAATGCTGTGTTGTGAAAACGATTGGTGGGAAAAGTGTAGACACCTTGATCAACAAATATTCACCATAATTTCGCCACATTATTATATTGGAGTACCGTATCTATAAACGGATGACTCTGTATACGTTGCATAATTGACTCCATGAAAACCATTAGCAGTTGGTGAGTGTAGAAGGAGATTGTTTTTTTTCTACAAATTGTACCGAATATTTTAGATTGCACAGGAAGATTCACACATGTTATTTGGGATCGGGAGATATGGGATACATAAATTAGAAAGCTGCACACATAACGGAGAGCAATGGTTAGAAATATACAAGTAGATCCCTTTTCTTTTTAACAAGATAAAAGACCCAATTAGACAAACCATTTGCGCTGATTTATCCGAGTATATACGCTTGTAGATATGTTTTATAGTGTTTGTGTGTGTGGCAGGCAGGATATTGACCCTGCAAATAACAATTTACTCTTATTTATTTTGTTTACAACTGTTTGAATTTCTTGTCACCATAGAGACAAAATACAGAAATAAACAACACAAACACACACACACGCGTGTCTGCGTTATATTACATTGAAACGATCGCAGATTCGCCTTCTTAATTGTGTACAAGAAACTTATCAACGTTTTAACGGGACTGCGATGACCCCTGTGATCGGTCCATTTGGAGTGTCTATGAAAGCCGCGTACTGGGCGTGTCGACGACTGCCCCCAGTCTGTTTCTTATTAAAGTCGACGGAGTCACTTTACACAGTAATTCTAGAAGTTTCACGTGCACGGGGCATGCTTCCCACGTGAATGACCGATCGGCGGAATAAACAAATCCACTGCTGATCAAGCGACCGCTTGTGTGGATCATCACCGATACTTTATCAAAGCACACACACAATATAGGTCTATCTTGAGTTAATATCCCAGTAATTGTGCAACGTTGGACCAACGTTGGTCCAGCTGTTCCAACCACATGGCAACGTTGGGCCAACGTTGTTCCAGCTGTTCCAACCACATGGCAACGTTGGGCCAACGTTGTTCCAGCTGTTCCAACCACATGGCAACGTTGGGCCAACGTTGTTCCAGCTGTTCCAACCACATGGCAACGTTGGGCCAACGTTGGTCCAGCTGTTCCAACCACATGGCAACGTTGGGCCAACGTTGTTCCAGCTGTTCCAACCACACGTCAACGTTGGGCCAACGTTGTTCCAGCTGTTACAACCACATGGCAACGTTGGGTCAACGTTGGCCCAGCTGTTCCAACCACATAAACATAGGTTGTTTACTGGGACGATACGAAAAAAATCCCATATATTATAAATAATATTTGAAATGTCATAGCAATCTACAGTTGGATGAAGGCTTTCCCAAGCTGCTCCTCAACTCTCATATTCCTGCGATGTCATAAAATATCAAGTTACAACCCTTTCGTCAATCCAGAATTGGAAGCAGAACCTTTATTTTGACTCGGAAGGATCCGAAGCTGGATGAAGGCTTCCCCAGGCCGCCACCACCTCGCATGATCCTGTGATGTAATAATCCACTCAGCGCCTGCACACGAGCTGATTTCATTGCTCCATTTCCCTCTGTGGATGTTCTATCGGACGCTATCCATTCCCTAGCTGACACTCCGGCATTATTTTTCATCATTGACCATCATCCCTTCTAGCGACGTGAGCTGCCCAAGCGTGAACTAGGATTAAAGGATGATTTATAAACGTGGCATTGGGAAAAAATGATAGAGGTGACATCTATTTGAGATTTCAGCCAGCAAAGACATGAAGATGATGAACACCCTCTTCAGTCCAGAAAACCTCACTCTTACTAAACACGTTCATATCCACTCTTTGTAACCCTTACTTTTTTTTTCCTTTTTAAAAGACCAGTCGGTTAAAATTACAATATCTTCCATTCCCCTTTTCGACAGTTAGAACATAACTGTTGTTACGTTTAATGAACCTGTTATTGTACAAGTAAACAATTATATGTAATTATGCATATAATTATTGTTTACTTGGACAAATTAATCTGCTTTACACGATTGTGCATGAAGATTTCATCAACCGCTACGTATATTAAAGGAATGTAAATAATGAAAAAAAATACAGGTATGGTAATTGACGGTGGAAAAAACATATTTATCTGTGGATAACCAAAGGATCCCTATCATCACAATCACGATCCAAAAATAATAATGAATGTCATTGCTGAAACGATGTTATTGTCTCTCGTCGAATAAAGCGTTGAGTGTGATCTGTAACATTTTATGTGAGACGTGAACAGGAAGAATGGAAATTTGATTGCAGTGTTTTTAATTACCCCAGGGCTCTGCTTGTTTCATCTGGAAATCCATCAGTGGCAGCATATAATGGTAATTACCATGCAGCCGCAAACCATGGCAACTGTTGCCATCCAGTCTTTAGTATTACTTGCTTCGCTGTATTAAACAGTCACATCAATCATGCATATGATAATTTTTTGCTGCATTGCTGTGTTTTATACCAGGTATACGTAACAGATTTTAAGAACAATGTGTCCAATACTCTTAGTTTTTACGGTATAGTCACGTGACTTTACCGAAAGAACTAAGAGTATGAATCCTTGCAGTCACGAAAGCTTCAAATCTAGAATTAATGTGTCCAATATTGCTCGATTGTCACGTGATCAACAACAACGACTACTGACGCTCTGGTGACGCACGCCTGTGACCCTGCACCGTGGTGACTACGAGGGTTGCTGGATCACACACACACGTGTTGTGAAACTCCCCTAGCCCGCCACGAGATGGCAGTGTAGCAAATATGGACAGCTGTAACAAAATAGCTTTATATCTCATCGGATTCCTCCAGTATAAATACGTTTTGAATCTGATGTGGCCAACTTTAGATCTCATCCATCCGCATGGTTTTGGAGTGTTGCACCTTCACACGCGTGAGTTTTCTCCGGGTTCTCCAGCTTCCTCAAATTGCAACCTTCGTGGAATGCAATCCCCGTTTTCACACGCGTGCGTGTGTGATATCTGTGTACACTGGTGTTGATGTTGTTATCAGATTCATAGTAGCCCCACGGTGGCTGGGAGATGTTAACTACCTCACCTGGTATACAGGAGGTTGTGGGTTCGATCCCGATCCTGACGCCGGTTGCATATTTGGGGTTTGCGTCTCTCTCTCTTCCTGTGGTCGCGTGGATTTCGGGGTTCTCTGCCCCCCCCCCCACCACATGCTTTCAGATTAAAGTATTCATTATTTTGCCGCAACAGGACACATTTCCACATGATAATCCACTTTCTTGAGCTAGAATTTGTGGCCAGTGAAAAGTAAGCTAATGGCTCAGGTTAAAAAAGGTGTTTCAAACTCGATTCGAAGCTTTCGTGACTGCAGGAATTACTCTTTGGTTCTTTCGGTAAAGTCACGTAGAAATCAATTTAGTAGTTGTTGTTATTATTTTATTTCTTTCTACGTGACTTTACCGAAAGAAACAAAGAGTAAAAAATGTGTGCTCAGTTCGTCCGTTTCTCAGTCCGCTTGTCCTGGTGAGGGTCGCGGCGGCAGCGTGTTGAGTAGTGGCGGTCCAGACCTCCCTTTCCCTGGCGACATACTCTAGCACTACACTATACACTACACTATACACTACACTATATACTACTATACGCTACACTATACACTACTATACACTACACTACTATACAAACACTATACACTCACTATACACTATTATACACTACACTATACACGACTATACACTATATACTACTATACGCTACACTATACACTACTATACACTACTATACACTACACTACTATACACACACTATACACTCACTATACACTACTATACACTACACTATACACTACTATACACCAGGGACGTGCGGTCAGGGGAGGCAGGGGAGGCAGGGGAGGCAGAGCCTCGCCTGTCATACTCCAATGAAAATAGCTGTTACGAAAAGTAAAAAAAAAGAACAATCAAATAAATTAAATAAATATTAATATTTTCCACTGATCTGTGTTATAAATGTCATTTCTGTACGATTCCAATAATTTTTATAGTCAAAATCGCCAAATTTGTGGAGCACCGCTGCAAATACAGGGAGAGACGAGAGGTGAGGCAGCGACGAGCTCAGCCTCCCCTCTGATTGCGCAACCCCTCAGTCACTGGATGGAGCGCGGGCAGTAAGCGCGTGCCTGCTACTATCTCAGTATGTCACCAATGTAATGTTTGTAGACCCCTTCATTTCATGTCCTCGCCTTCCATACTCCAGGTAACTTATTTCACGTGTGTGTATAAAGATATTTAGGCTCGCTGGTCTCGTCATGAAACTGCAATGAAAAAGCACCAGGGGAGGCAGCTATCACATCTGCCTCACTGAGGGGGGGGGGGGTGTCTAACACGCCCCCCTCAGTGAGGACACGCCCCCTCAATGTGTGAATCTGGCTCTGACACGAGCCAGTGCCTCCCCAGCCATTGACCTCACCGCACGTCACTGCTATACACTACACTATCCACTGCTATACACTACACTATACACTACACTATACACTACTACACACTACACTATACACTACTACAATATACACTCTACTATACACTACACTATACACTACTATACGCTACTATACACAGACTCTAGCTCTACCTGGGGAATTACCCAGGCGTCCCTAAGCCAGCCGAGCGACATCGTCCCGCCGACGCTGCTGCTGCTGCCCGGTAGAGTTCCAGGGGAAGGGGGGGGGGACATCCTTACCAGGTGCCCGAACCAAGATTGGAATACCTTGCATCGCAATCGTGTTTTCGTATTATTTGTTGTTGTAACGTTCTAAACAGGTCCCCCTCCCCCGCCCCTACTGGACATTGTGTAAAAAAAACGCAAGAGCTGTATAGCTCAGTGGATTTTCTCCTCCTCCAGGATATAAAAGATTAATAATTCCCCTCTCCTCGTGTGTCATTCAATCACAATACAGCCCCCCGCAAGACAATGGGGCGGACTGACGTCATCGAAAATGATGGGGGCGGGGGGGGGCTATCTATGGCGCGCGCGCTTTCTATTGGCTGTGACGATTCCGGGGGGCGTTGAAAGTGGGGGGAGGTGGGAGCGGCCCCCTCTATAAAAGGGGGAGCGCGAGAGCCGCCTGCTTTGGAACATGGCGGCAGCCTCGTGTGGAGCGTCTTAGCAGTAACATCATCGTCATCGCGTTCGCGCTCTCTCTGTGGCTTCTCGCACGCTACGATTCCGCTATCTTCGCAAGGCGTGGCTGTTTTAATTCGCTCCCTCATTATTAAAATATCTTAATTTGGCAAAGAGTCTGCTACTGCTGCGGTGGTGGTGGTCTCCGTGAGGGGAGCGTCGTCGTTGCTGTGTTTGGGCGGGAATTTTTGGCGCGGCTTGACCAAACCCTCGCCAACAACCACGTTGCTTCAGGATCTGTGAGTAATTGTGCTTTTTTGTTGTTGTTAATCGATGAGATATTCACTGTCAAGCGATGTCCAAAAAAAAGACGCCGCGTGTTTATAGTTGGCGAGCGTAGTTTAATGTACCGACCTCACTGACACATTGACACGTTACATTAATTCACGTATTAACACAAAAAACGCGCGTAATTTTGTGGTTTCTATTAAAAACTGTTAAAGGCTTTCGGCGTTGTGGTGTTTTTTTATTAATTGTTGTCTTCCAAAGCGCAAAGTAATTCATTCATTGAATTCGTGACTCATTCCCACCTAGGCCGAACCTTCCATGCGGACCGCCGTAAGAGCCCCCGGCACATGATTATAGTGAAAGTATCAACGTTAACGCGGCAATGCTGTGTAGTTATCACATTGTTAGTGATGGCGATGAAGCTTTAATGATTTATTGAGGGGTCCTTTACGTTGACGGCGCAAGATCGCGCGCGGTGATTCGATAATTGCGTTCGCAGGTCCCAATCTTAAAAGAAAAACGCACAATTGATAGAAAATAACGAGTGATGGGTATATATTTTGGATGTGTGTGTGTATATACAGCTAAGCCATATATGTAATGTGCGTGCGTGCGATTGGAATTGTCTGAAATATCGTGGCCTTATCGCCGTCTCATCGGCATGAGCAAGCTCAAATTGGGGTCAGAGGGCTTTTATCTGCTTTAATCATCGAGGACATTTGGAACGGGGGTGGTGTTGGAGGGGGTGATGAGTGACCACGAGGTTATAGTGAAGAAAAGTGGGGACACGTGGATAGACTAATGTGGGATATTGGTGGACGGGAGGAACGAGACATTGGGATGTGGAGAATCTTGGTTTCAATCCCATGTGTTCTCAAGGGCAGAATTTGCGAAATTTCGACTCTGCAATGCGGTTTAAGAATGGTTTCTGACATCTGCGACACGTGGTGTGTGCACGTTACCTCGTGTCGATCGATTTGGCAACGTACGAGGACGTGTGGCTCGTTTAAATCGTCGAAAGCCGGTGCTGGGCCCTGTTGCACATGGCACCAAAGAACACGTGGCGTTACGCAAGTAGCGTTTAACCATGTGGCTCCCAAGCAGAGAGCCACTAAGACTTGCTGTTTCGCGTTAAAACACTTAATTGACGTAGTTTCCCATAAGGCACGGCCACATGGAATCCGGCGATCCGAGTTCGACTCCTTTACACCTCGCCCATGGCTTCAGACATAAAAGTGACGAATTGTTATATCCGCACTTGAACGCAAGTCGAAAAAACGCACATGACGTTTTTATTTTATAGTGTGTAGTGTTAACGCGTGTCCATCGTTGCTTTAATAGCCTTTAATCACCTTAATTACCGGCCCTAATTACCGCTGTCCTCAAACGCCCAATGTGAAGTATGTAGGTCAGGATTTTCTTTGGCTTGCGGTGGAGGGATGGTAAAAATATATTATACTCAGAATTACGGAGTATACACACCCAGTTAAATTTTTAAAAAAACTCAAATTCCATGGTCATCCCCATCATTCATCTGTTGGAGAACATTTCGGTACCGTAGTTGGTGTTGGGTACTGTAGGCTAGTCGGCTATGATTTTATTGACGATATCATAGGAACTTGGAATTTCCATGATGGTAATGTGAGTAACTACGTTTTTTAATCCACGTGTTACCTTTCCCGTTTCCGAAGTGTAGTTCCAAGTCTTAAAATATCCGCTTTACGCACTTTTGGTGCAATATTTGCATGTTACAGTGCACCGATAACGCTAGTACAAGCCCTCCTTGTGTTGCGCGAGTCTCCTAGCGACTCTGTGGTTATTATGTGAATACAATCCTACTCTGATACAGATGGTCACGTTCATTTAATTATATCCCTTAGACGATACAGTACATCTACAGTCCTTTGTCAAGCTACTGCTAGATGAGCCCCATCCAACCCCCAACTCCTTGCGAGTTATTTGGTTAGTGTGTGTGTGCGTGTAGGGGCCCTTTAAGAGACGGTGTCTGTCCCGAGATGACCTGTCAGCGAACCTTCGACACTTAACGTGGCCTCAAAGTGCACCTGGCCTGGCACAGACGTCACCGTCACTTCGTGGCGAATGGCCGCTATTGGTTATTGGAAGACATTGTTATAATACAGCGTCGGGAATTTTTTATATTTTTTTTTAAAAACGTGACCTCGAGATAATCGGCCTGCTCGCTCCACTGCTTGACGAATTGGCCCTCCCCCAAGTGGAATACCACTGATCCGCCGCATCCCCCACCCAGCACGTGCTCTCACGGCTTAATTTCATCGCCTCCATCTCTCTCGCTGAACGCCCTCTCTCGGCCACGTCGTCAGTGCCAGATTGGTAGCCGCCAAGCTCGCACAGATAATGCTTCTTGACCGTGGGCATTGATCAAATTTGGCGTAAGGGGTGCGCGCGCGCCTACACGCAGCGGTTGTTTTTAAAGCGCTGCGCTGTGTAGAGTTGTGCTTGTTATACAATTTTAAAAAAAAATTAAAATACGGAGGTCCCCTGGAGGCGACAATGCCGGCCTCGGGGCAAAGGGGGGTGGGATGGGGTGTTCCTTGGTGCATTGCAGGCACGTGTTATGGCACAGTGCGGACGTGCGGTAAACCTACCACTCGCCCTATGTATAGGACTGCTGACTGCATTGCAGTCTGCGCGCAGTGCTGCGTGGTTACATCGCGGCCATTATTGATCTGTCCATTTGTGTTGCGGCCATGTGCACGCGATGTTTTTTTAAATTTAGGTTGGGGACGGCGGTGGAGTGGTAATAGTGGCGGCCCTGCGCTATAAACCTGGCGTCTGAATAAAATTCACTGCCTACCAATGAAGTGGCGAGTCATGGCTGAACCGGATGTGTGTGTGCCCCCCCTCTCCCCACCCTCTCACTGTCCAACCTCGTGTGCTGTGAAGTAGGTGCAAAGAATCCCCAATGAGGCCTCTTTCATCCATCGGTGGATTGACCAAACAAATGGGGCGTGGGTTAAATATGTACTTTGTGTACATCT
This sequence comes from Lampetra fluviatilis, assembly GCF_964198595.1. Classification (NCBI taxonomy): domain Eukaryota; kingdom Metazoa; phylum Chordata; class Hyperoartia; order Petromyzontiformes; family Petromyzontidae; genus Lampetra; species Lampetra fluviatilis. The sequence goes on along the minus strand of NC_136278.1, from coordinate 2,828,431 downwards.
ACAACGAATGTTCACCCCTTTTTTAAGGCCACTTGTCAAGAGAATTGTGCACGTGTTAGCACGCCTGTGCTCCGAAAGGTTTTTTTTTGACATTCTGTCATCTGGTTTAGACCGGCGTGGGTGGTGGTGGGGGGGGGGTGGTGGGAGGGGTGGTGGGGGGTGGTGGTGGTGGGAGGGGTTGGTGGGTTGTGGTGGTGGTGGGTGGTGGTGGTGGGAGGGGTTGGTGGGAGGAGTTCTGATCTCCAAATGTCGCAAGCCTCTGTGAATTGTAACCCCACAGACATGGCCCGCAGGGGTGAACTTGGTTCACGGCGACCCCCACAACCACTTCAGTTATTTACAACAAAATTCAATAATTTTGTATTGCCTTGCTTGGCTTCAAACGCGTCGCTCCCCTTCAAGCAGTTGAAATAAGCGGGCACTAGATGCGGTTTTGGAGAAAGATAAAACAACGTCCATGTATCCTTAAATTTCTGAGCAGAAAGCGGGACAACCCCATTTGGTCAGTTCGTCTGCCGACGAGGAATGCTGCCAGCTGCTTTGCTTTGAGCTGCCCGATCTTGTCGAGTTTTTTTCTCCCACCACCCTGCCTCCCCCTCGGGGTCTGTCCCAATCACGCCGGGACCTGTGCGGCCGGCAGACGACTGCACAGCTGCTTGGCTGAGCACTTCCTGGAGGCCGTGTGGGGGGGGGAGGGAAATGGATGAACTGGTGGATAGTGTGACACGCGTTACAGTGGAGAAAGTGCTAGCTGGTTGGGGTTAAAGGGAGTGGTGTCCTTGATGAAAATAAGCGATTGTCGGAAGTTCGTGGCTTTCGTGAACCCACCCTCGCTTTCTTTTAACGACCCGAATGGCCGATACAGTGGATATGTGACCTGTTTTTCTAAGCGGACCGAGGCATTTGCTTGACACAGAAGGCTCGAAAGGTCGTGTTGGCTGAAACACAAATAACTGCCACTCAAGGAAACTGGCACTCGTATAAACAATTCGTGTGCGCTGATCTTGGAGATATACACCCTCGTCTGGGTGTCTTGGGCTGTTTGGCATGACTGATGACTAGATAATGATCAGACGTCGCAATCATGCACACATCATAAAATGGCACGAGCGATGTTGCATCCCTCTTGATCATTTTTAAATATTGGTGAAGGGACTTTATTTCTATGATGGTGTGATAGACCATCGCTTGGAAATTGTTTCTCATTAGTAGGAGCTTCAAACTTGCATCGCATAGCCTGATGCGCACAGCCTAGGTGCATAAAAGCAAGTTTAGACGATCTATTTCTGTTCTGTCTCTTTAAGAGGATACACGCAAAAACGCAAATACATTTGTCATAGATCAACAAGTTCTGTAATTCTTGTGGTGTGGTGCAACGGCTCGCTTGTTTCAACCGTACGTGATGCTTGCCTCTCCCCCTTCTCTGTCCGTGTCATTCCCCAGCATGATCCTTGCAGCTGCCATCTCGCCCACGCTGCAACAATGGAGCTTGCGATGCTCATGATCACCAACATGCACTTTTCCTTGTGTGAGCTGATATCCAGAAGATAGCAATTGTTTCACCTGGTTCCTAGTTCCCAGGTTATACCATCTCAGCATAAATATCAGTCTTAAGTTTACAAGCCATATCATTTGTTTGGCATAAATTAATTTGCATTATAATATTTATATAAAAACGCATAGCACAAGCATTTTAATTGTAAAAAAAAAGAAATAAAATATTTTTGTACTTTTAGTTTTGTTAACAGCTTAGGCTATTATTCAGTGGCCAAAGTTTGGAGTAACGTTAAGGGGTTTGGAGGTTATACGTTTAATGTTATTTAATTTAATATATAAATTGCAACTTGGCATAATTTGCAAACGCGTAACCTATAATCAGCACTAATTGGTCGCGTAAATAATTTTTCCTTCCCGAAGCCAAAGTAATTTGAAGCAGTGAGCCGCATTTATTTTTAGACAAAGGGTTTGTTTTAAAACGCTGCGTTGAGATTCAGTCGCACTTCATTGCTGGGTGGGGGGGGTGGGTCACTCAGGGGTTAAAAGGGGGGAAAGAAAGTGTTCAGTCCAGGGTATTGTAAACATCAAATTACACGGGGGCTAATTTTATCATACTCCCCAAGTCACGACACCTGAAATAAATTGGCACGATGGAGACTTTAACCACGGCAGTCACGGCGGCGGTCTCGATTGTTGCGGAGGTGAGCACGAGCCTCGAGGAGTACAAATGGATGCTTATTGTCGGCTTCATCATCGCCTTCGTCCTCGCCTTCTCGGTGGGGGCCAACGACGTGGCGAACTCGTTCGGCACGGCTGTGGGCTCGGGCGTGCTCACGCTGCGCCAGGCGTGCATCCTGGCGTCCGTGTTCGAGACGGTGGGCTCGGTGCTGCTCGGCGCCAAGGTGGGGCAGACCATCCGCAACGGCATCGTCGACGTGAACCTTTACAACGGTTCCGAGTCCACGCTGATGGCGGGCCAGGTCAGCGCCATGGTTGGTGAGTGGACAAGCACAGGTTTTTTTTTTAATGTTGATTTGAGTTTGGATGTTGCCGTTGGTTACCTGTCCGAGCACAATAATCCAGGCCCGAGCCTCTGTGTGGCTTGCAAGGTGTGCCGAGATGGCGCGCATTACATGTCAGACGTTGTTTTGGGGTGGCAGAGGGAGCGTTCAGCAAAATAGATTTGTTGTACTGTAATTCTATGCCCTCTGCCTTTGCCATACTTCACTGTCCCATTGTAGTGATGTATGGCCAAATTACTATAGATCCTTGCGGTGTGGGGTGGTACACTCATCAAGCAGTGGCTTGACAAAGGACTGTACATGGGTCGTTTTCATCTACAAATGTATCTGACTTCTGCTTACCTTTTCCCCCCTCTGTTTATCGTTGTTATGCTTCATTAATTGGCATTGCATTTTGCTTGTGTGCTGTGGTTGTGCATTTACGTTATGTATAATATATTGACGTTATTCTTTGAGTTGTGAATTACAAAGGACGTGGCGCTCTGCCTCATTTGTTGACGAATGCGCTTTTGGTTTTCCCGGTAGGTTCGGCCGCCTGGCAGCTGATCGCATCCTTTCTGAAGCTTCCCATCTCTGGCACGCACTGCATTGTGGGTGCCACCATAGGATTCACGATGGTGTCCATGGGTGCGGGGAGCGTGCAGTGGACGAAACTTATCAGCATCGGTACGTTGCCTTTTAATTCTGTTTGGGCCCCTTAAATTACGCTTTTGTCGGCTGCACTCGCTGGTACACTAACGCCAAGTACAACCAAGTACGATTATAATAATAGGCTGCCATTGTTGGTCACGTTGTACGTCACCCGTGGAAACGATTTGCCAGGATCCAGCACGTTGCGTGAGCGTGTTTGGTGCCAGTTCCGGTGTGTGAAAGCGGCCCTTTGAATCGGAGTTTATTTAATGAGTGTTGCTTTGTCTTGTTCCAGTGGCCTCGTGGTTTGTATCCCCTCTGCTTTCTGGCATCATGTCGGCCATCTTCTTCTTTATGGTGCGGTTCTTCATTCTCAACAAGGTGAGTGAAGAGAAACCGAGGGGGGGATAGGTGTGGCACAGTTTACTAGTGGGAGATTTGCAAACTTGCATTTGTTGAGTGAGATTTTTAATTCAGGTTTTTCTGTCCTTGCCCAGGATGACCCGGTTCCCAACGGTTTGCGTGCTTTGCCCTTGTTTTACGGAGTGGTCATGTGGGTCAACTGCTTTTCCATCCTGCTGACTGGCCTGCCTCGTGAGTACCGGTTTTTTTAATTATTCCCCCCAAAGTTGAAATGTTTAAATGTCTTAATTACATGCAGCTTAATGTTGTGTGTGGCACTTTGGTGGAATACCTCTATACACAGTACGCTTTGTTTCAAATTAAGCCTCGATTAAGTGGGTTTTATGCTGTTGATGAATAACCTTCAAGCAATGAAACAGTTTCTTCTTTCAATTCCTGGAAGAGAATTGCACATTTAAAACTTTTTTTTTAAGTTCTACAGTGTACGAGTCATACATAGCACATAGCTGTTTCTTTTCCAAGTTGTTGCGAATGCTTTCTGGACTAGTGCAGTGTTTGTAGATAAATTCATTTGTAAATTATTATTGATGAATGTGTGTGTCGGTAGATTACTTCACCTGGCATAAGCTAGTGTAGGTAGCCCTCTGATTTTTACTGTTACCTAAAATATACTGCTTACTTTGTACGTGTTCTTTTCATGTATATGGCTACATTTGATTAGGATGGCGCTGTTGTATTTCAAATAGATTATTTGTTAAACCCAACGTGCATCCCTTTAAAAAATTTAGCGATACATTTTTTTTAGCCTCTACAATTTACTATGAAGCGAGTTTATTTTTATCGATACCATTTTTTGTTTTGTTTCACATTGTGCACAGGAAAAACAATGATGCTGCAGCGTAGCTCACCGCGCGGGCTAGTTCCCCTTGGCTTAGGGAGTGCTTGTGAGAGCGCCTGCAGGCCACTGAGGTCCGCGTGTGCCCCTCCTTGTTGCCGCTATAGTTCTGGGCTTCGAGCTGCCTATCTGGGCGCTGGTTCTGGTCTCGCTGACCTTCGCCGTTACCTGTGGCCTCGTCGTCTGGTTCATTGTCTGCCCCCGCATGCGGCGGAAGATCGAGAGTAAGTCCTGCGCGTGTGCTCTCTCCTGTTTTTAAGCGCCACAGACGCGGCATCTTCGTAGTTGGTTCATTGTTACCATCGCATCCATACTGGTGTCCATACTGTTGACCATGAGTTTGCGCCCCTTGCCCTCTGAACTTACCTGCAAAGGTACATCTGAAACGGGTTCTTGGATGTCCTGAAGCCCATTACAATGTCATTTGAACCACAGTATAGAAATCCATTGCTGTTTCACATGCCATACGAGAGATCACCCCCCCTACCCCCCCAAGGCGTGTCAAATGAGCATCTGCTGAAGAGGTACACGGAACTGAATTATTTAATCTTAATGATACACTTGATTTACCCAGAAAAGTTTCACCAAGTTGCAAGACTGTCATCAGTCCTGCCTTTGGGTGTTTGTCTAAATACCAGTAATCTGTTCGGTATGTGGTAGCAAATCCAAACGAAACCCACGGTATGCAAGGGGGTAACACTCAAAGCTCCACATATACAGATTCAAGAATCTATTGCCGACCTGCCATCTCTTGGCCAACCTCGAAACCCAAGCCTTTTACAACAGCTGATCTTTCCTTAGGCAGTCGCAAGTCCCAAGTATTAACCAGGCGTAATGCTGCTTTACCTTCCGAGATCTGGCGCATTCGGAGTGATTTGACCATAGTCCGCTGGTTCAGATCTTTCAAGTGGTGATGATGAGCATTACTCGATCTGTTTGACGTGTACTCGTAACAAATATTTTAAATGCACGGTGCCTTTTCGAAGTAACAAAATAATTACACCCTAAACATGTGAATCCCGCGATTGCCGTGTTACGTAATGCTTGCCAGTCGTTCATTAAGCGAGGATAAGGCTGCAGTGATGTGGCCCAGTTTGCTAAGTAATCTTAATCGCCTTTCTTTTAGTTGCCTAATACATCGACACTGGGGCCTTTTCTGTCGGCGAACCCATTCCCCCTCCCGTATGAGTTATTTTAGGACCCCTGTCATGCCCTTGACTTGTGACCAGCAGTGGATGGATGGTGGAAGGACTGCTCTGAAAAGTCTTCACTTTTGCAGATTCCTTTCTATTTATACAACTGTCGGTTAGAAAATTGACATACCTGTCATGTGCTTTTCAGTAGTCCAGTTATTATTTTGATGTGGAAAAAAAAATATATAATAATAATTTTTTCCCACCCCTATTCTATTTTGACCTACTTTGCATGCCAGCTAAGTGATATGTGTAGGTCTTTGTTCCCTAGTGCATTGGGACTTGTTGGTTTTGAATAAAAGAGTTGGTTGTATAAGAGTCTTGCATAATCCTGCACATTTGCCAGCATGCCAAGAGCTAGCTGTATGGAGAAATGTCCAGTACAAATTTTGGAAAGTTAATGCATCGCGTGCACTTGCGTGGCATATTGCTTTTGAGTCCATCATTGTTATCATTAGCCATGATCCGTCCACTGTTCGATGAAGGCCTCTCCAAACCACCATCTCTGGCAATTCCATGATCAATGGGGTTGGGGGCTTTTTACTATATTTCACAACGCTGTTTTGTGCAGATTAGAAAGGGCACATTTTGTTGTGCGTTTTCACTGAAGACCCGATTTGTTTATCGGTGCCCCCCCCCCATCATAGTTGCTTGAGGTGCTCAAGCATATTACGCATCAAGGCAGTGCCCCATGGACGAACTCAACATGGCACTGCTTTTGAGTTTTAACTGAATTACATCTTGAGATTTTAATTGAATTGTGTAACTAAATTTTTTTATAATTTCAAAAGAACCTTTTTTTTAAATTCCCGAAACATTTACGTTCGCAGAGCACTTGAAAACGAGCTGTGGGCCGGCGCCTGGTGCGGACGAGGGCGTGGAGCTGGGCTTGTTTTCCAACGGTAATAACGTCTCCGTGGAGGTGAAGCCGAAGCCTGCGGGCGAACCAGGTGCCAAGACGGCCTTCCGCTTGGGCGACGACGACTCTGAGGATGGCGAGCCGCACGTGGACGTGGCGCCGGCGGAGGCGAACGGGATCGCGGGCAAGACGCTGGGGTTTGCGGAAGACGAGCTGTCTGGGAATAAGCCACGCAACGGATTTGCCCACCGCGATCGGAGCATGAGCAACAGCTGCGCCAACGGTGGGTGTCGGCACAAGCACGTAGGCTCGCTCCCCCGTTATTTGAGACGCCAAGTGGTAAAGCCGACCTCCGCCCTGAAGTTTGATCTCATTGAAACTCGTGCGACTTGTTCATAAACCTGATTACTCGGATATCTTGTGTGGGCGTGGTGCTGTCTACCCACCCCCTCGTGTGCCGTGGTTGGCCTTCATAGGTGCTCGCTAACAAGACTTGCCCCAACATTCTGGTCAGGCTATACAAGCGATCTTTGTCATTGTTGCGTGGGGCAGGGGTAGTGAATTAAAGTGGTATCTTCTGAGCACTGAACATAATATGCTGATTATAATTATCGCATATCAGCTGATAACCATATCACCTTGCATTTACTCGGTCTTGTCGGTTCTTTAGTGTGGATCATGCTTGGCTGAGCGACCGAATATGCATAACAGGGTATTGCAGGCTACAGGGGCTCTGGTGGGCCCCAAAGTGGCAGTGTTCCAAAAATGCTAGCTGTGCAGTACTTGTTTCCCTGTCTTCACCAACCTGCACGGATCCGTGTGGTCAAGTAATAAACCTACTTCGACCCACATTGTCTCATTTGGCAGGGGATTTATAAAAGGGCGGTGTACAATTTCTGTGGAGTGCTTCCACTCTGGGACAAATTGCCTGTTTTAGCAAGTTCTCCATAAAGGGCATGTACCGGCGTCCCAATGCCAAACTCTTTCAGAAGCCATGACTCATATCAACAGCCTGTCCAATCCTGCCAACATACCCATCGTCCATTTGAATAAATAGTGGTTTTAACGGTTGTTGAAATTAACCCTGCGTGTGTCCCCCGGCACTTGCAGGCAAGCCGAGTCACTCGGAGCTGATGGCAAACGGAGTGGCAAGCTTAGCAGACGGACACTACCACACGGTGCACAAGGACTCTGGCCTCTACAAAGACTTATTGCACAAGATGCACTTGGACCGTGTTCTGGAGTCTGGTCCTCCCGAGCAACCGGTGTACAAGTCAGTGATTTGTGCAACTTTCCTATACTTTGCACTCCTGTGTTGTTTATGTATAGTTTGTTGTAATGTTCTTACCTGCCCCTACTGGGGTATTTGTCAAAGAGCTTCATAGCTCATCAGATTCCTCCCGTATAAATAAAAATTATGATTCTGTCTTCTTGCCCACCCGCATTTGGTCTGCCTTCATCACTGCCGCCTCCGACAGTCTGGCCTCCTCCGGACATCTCTTTGGGGGCTTCTCATTCGGTGTAACAATTCATCTGCTCTGATTACAATTCTATTAAAGAATCACTATTCTCGCCTCTTTCTCTACAGTATCTTGTGTCATGCCTTGTTCCGTCTTTACATTAGCTTCATGGTGTAATATAGGCATAAGTTTGATCAATATTTGTTTTCTTGGACTCTTGGTCCATCCTGTAAGTAACTCTTTCATATTATGTCTTCCAAGAGTGCTGCTTGTTACTGTATTTTTGGCATTTCAGAGAAACGTAAAATTTTAAGCTGGAAGTTGGCAAAAAATATGGGTTTACTGTTTTGAATACTGTATGAAAGCGATTTTTAGCTGATACATTTCTAATCTATGCCCCCCATGTAATTCTTGGATTTACAATTAGTTGCAGTGTTCAGTCCTAAATCCAAAGTTTTTAAAATGGTTTTGCTACTCGCCCAGATCATCCACGTAAAGCAGACTAATTCAGTACACTTTCCACTTGTGCGTGGTTGGGCGTCTTACCTACAATTGGCCCGTTTCTTGTCTTTCCATGGGTTGAAAATTATAATTTTTTGACATTTAATTCCATGGCATAAACCCCAATTTAGAGATACAAATTCATTTTTTGCGAGCCTTTAACGCGCAAACAATCCTGTAGCAACTCTTCACTGGATGCATGTCTTACATTTTAAATAAGCTTAAACGTGTCCACGGTTATTCTAACCACACGGGGTGGGAGTGTCTTTGATTCATCAAAGTTATAAATTAAAAAATTTGGAGCCTGGATTTAGTGGTAAAAATGTCCGGTGTTTGGGTCGCAAGAAATTGTGCAGTGATCAATACCTTATACATCATGTTTATTTTCAGTCCATCTATGGTTGCTATAGTTTCAGTGTTATGGATTTTTGTGGCACTGTGTAGTGTTAAGATAAATTGTACAACTCCTGGATTTGCGATAGGTAATGTGAAAAAATAGACTGAGTGCAAACAATTTGCCTAAATTCTGCATATAAAATCGGTAAAATTATGGGAGGTAACTTTATTGTATTGTTTTAAAATCTTTTTGGTAGATACTTGTGCATGAACTGAATTATACCCTTTCATGCCAAATGGGGATTATTGATGTAGCCACAGAGATCTGTAGACTCTGGTGATGCGTTGGGGTTCGTTTGGGGGTTTTCGCTGCCCACTGCCCCCCCCCCCCGTTCTTTAGCGCGCGTGTGCATCCAGCTGCAACGAGAGCGCCAGTCCTAAAAATTCCTCCTCCCCGGCAGACCCATCCGGCGCAACAACAGCTACACGTCGTACACGGCCGCCATCTACGGGCTGCCACTGGACGGCTCTAAGCACGCGGAGGTGGGGTCGTCGCGGGGTCATCTGGGCGAGGACGGGGCGCCGTCCGGCCGCAAGGCACGCGTGCGCTACGACAGCTACTCCAGCTACTGCAACGCTTTGGCCGACGACGGCGTCATCCAGCCCATCCCGGAGAAAGGTCGGTGATATGCTGGCGGGTCGTCACGTTAAATGGGGCCCTCGAGGGTTGGGGGGGGGTTGGTCGAGAGCGGGAGGTGGCGTGTGGTCGCGTTTACAAATTCGTCGTTTCATCTTGGTGCGATCGTGACGTGTGTGTGCTTAGGCCCTGCGCACCGTGCTGCTCTTTTATGTTTATCTTTCTGGTTCAGGGTCCCCGGTGTTTTTTGTGTTTGGTTTCATGCGCAAGTTGGCGGCCAAGCTTATTTTACAAAGTGAACAGATGCGTTTCGGCCTAATTATTTATTGCGAGCATGTCCCTTTGTGCCAGTGGTTTGCATAACAGGCTTTTCTTTATAGTGTCCCTTCCAACAAGCAACTTTATTTTGTTTGCATTTCAAGTGTCATGCACCATTGATTTTTTAAAATAAATTCAACTGTTTATATCATCGCTTTGTCACTTGAGGTTTTATAAATGAAATATTTTGCCATTTTATTACTGCGAGTACAATGATCAATCTTGCTTTCCATTCCCCGATGTTTAAGCATCTGGTTTGCCAGCCCATCTTAATTAGGTTGACTGATGCTCTTGATTGTGGAATTCACAAAGCTCTTAATAGGCTCTATCCTCATCCTGTTAACTTTTAAGATCTGATGAGATTCCATGTATGCAGGAAGTCTGTAGGCGCGACCCCCATACCGTTCTTGTAGAACGGGGTGGGAAGGGCGTTAAGTCCAAGATGCTCAAACGTGGAAATCTTATTTGCAAGTAGCACTTCAATATGGACTCCTCTGCTCGCTCCCCCACCTTGCAGAGGGCGCAATCGGCAACGGCACTGCGGTCGTCCCCAGCAATGGGGTAGTCGCCGTGGCAACCAAAACGGGCAGCGGCTCTACATCCTCGACGGCAACCGAGGGATCGCTGGACGGGGAGGACAAGGACCGGCCCGAGGTGTACATGCTCTTCCACTTCCTGCAGATCCTCACCGCCTGCTTCGGCTCATTTGCGCACGGAGGCAACGACGTCAGGTAAAGAGGGGGGGGGGGGGTGGGTTGAGGAGCGCGGTGAGGCAGTGGCACCAGTACTTTTCCTCGTGCTCTGTCTGCTGCTCGCGCTGCAGATTTTTTATTTATAATTTCTCAAGCCCTCGACTGACTCACTCTTCTTGCTGTTCTTTGGACCCCGTCGGATTACCGTGCCCATCTCGCGGAGTTAAACGTTGCTGTTAAAATGCTTAATGTAATTTCCATTTGAAAGTTGGAAAATATTCAATGCCATACTGTTGCTGGTAATATATCGAGCACCAAATTTGTCTTTGAAGTAAGTGCCACTTTCATTGCTACGGATTCGATTTAATGGGATGAGATTATGCTTTGAGTGGCTCTTGCGGTAAACTAAAATGGATCATTCACGCTCTACTGTATCCAGGCAAAATGTAATTCGTTTTCAGTCGTGTGGTCAAGTGCACCAGAGTACAGTGCTTCGTCATTTTGAGATTTTATCACTCGCAGGGGTGTGCGGTTGCGATGTAATTGTTAGCACATCGGATGGATTTTGATCTCCCGGCCTGGCAGTTGAAACAATAGGGTGGGGCAGGATTCTTAACAACTCTTGCTACTTGTCCCCATCCAGCAGTATAAATGGGTGCACCACGGTATCCAGGGTCACGTGTGACAGAGCAGCCCAAATACCTTCTTGCAAGGGGCTCTCTAGAGATCCTTCGAATGGGATGCTCTTAAGCGGTCACGAGAATAAGACCTTCCAGGGATGTAAATGTATTTTAATGATTACATGCTTTTTTTTACTCGTTCTGTCTGTTGTTGTCGTATCCTCAAATCTTGTACCTCAATTTTAACCCACTTCCCAATGTGGTATCGACTGCAAACTTGGTATACTTATGTCATACAGATGACAATACTATATTCTATCAAAAATATTACCATAATTATTTTTAAACATTAATTTTGAAATGTTATGTTTCGGCTTGGGTCTAATTGTCCACGCTCAACTGATGTTGGCTGTAAATCACCACGGCCCCTTGCGTTATGGCAAGCTTTGCGGCCACTTCCTGCAGTCGTGGAGTTCTGCCATTATGAGTACGGTACATTTCATTAAAGCGTGTTTAAAAAAAGACATTTTAAAATATTACTTATTGCGGCGCAAATGCTGTTAATCGGTTCACATCATGCGTAGGTGGACAAGCGTTTACCACCGGGTTTTTTTTCCTTTTCTCCTCTCTCTCAACCCCAGCAATGCCATCGGTCCCCTGGTCGCCCTGTGGATCATCTACTCAACTGGCAGCGTGAACCAGGAAGCGGCAACACCCGCGTGGCTGCTGCTCTTTGGCGGCGTGGGCATCTGCCTCGGTCTGTGGGTGTGGGGCCGCAGAGTCATCCAGACGATGGGCAAGGACCTGACGCCCATCACTCCCTCGAGGTGAGCACGACCCCCTCTGGCTGTCTTTGCGCCAGGGCTGCCCGACCGGTCGCCCTGACCTCGCGACGGATAACGAGCAGCAGCATTAACAAGAGGGGGAAAAAAAATCGAACCAGGTTCCTTTGACAAACTGTTTTTGGCCCATGGTTGACCGTGTTCCCCTTTAACCCTACATCCTTATTGATCCAGAAGCCAGCCCAGTGCACTAGTTACACTTTTTGGTGGTCACTTATTGTTGGAGCACAACTTGGGTGTCGTTATGAAGTTAATTTGAAACCTTGTGCTGGAAGTGTTTTTTTGTAAAATAGACAACTTTTGCTCGGTCAAGGGGGGCAGCTGGCCTCAGTCGTGCTACAGTGTTGTCGAGGGTTCTGTATGTACCCTTCAAAAATGGCCACGGTGGTCTTGTTCAACAATCGATTTTTGTACCAAACACACATGGGTGACCTTTGACTCGCATGCCAGTGGTGTCATTTACGTAAATTATCCCGTGCCCTTCCCTCGCCAGAGGGGTAACTGTGGCAGAGTTCATGACTGTTTGCTTTTGTGCTGGAAGGTTCTATCACTTTTTCAGCACAGGAAATTTCTGTAACGTGTTCATGAGCAAATTGGGCTTGGTAATGGGGCTTGATTTGTGTGGAACGGAGTACTTTTGCATTTTTCAGTTAATCTGTGAATGTGACGACTAAACTTGTGATATTTAAAACCGTAAACAGAAATGTACTTGTTGGCTTAAGCAATACGTTTAGTTACACTTTTAACCTCCAATAGTTTTCAGGAGCTAAAAGTTGTACACTGCCAGTAAGGTTGCACTTGGATAGTGCTTTTGTTTACGAAGCTGAAAATCTCGCAACCAAATCTAAATTTATGCTGCGGCGGTGTGCGCTCTTCACTCGTTCCAGTGGATTCAGTATAGAGCTGGCTTCTGCGATGACGGTGGTGATCGCTTCGAACATTGGTCTGCCCATCAGCACGACGCACTGCAAGGTAACGGCGCAGAATAAAAAAAAAAAACCCCACTTGGGGCCACCCGTAACTTTGATTGCACGAACCAAAGTTTGCTTTGTGTTTGTCGAGTCGAGCATTCATGCAGTTGGAAACCACGACAAGGGGTACAGTAGAGAACCCCCTCCTGACGACGGTAATTGGTTCCATGAAACCGGTTAAGTGATTTTGGTCATCAAGCGGGTATAGGAAATACATGTTTAAAGGCTTCATTCGTTCCGATGGCATCGAAAGTTACCCTCTTTCACCCAAATGTTCTTTATGATATTTAAACGATGGATATGAATGCAAAGTTATTTATTGCATTGTACACACAACAAATTAAAAGAAACGTGGTTAATAAATGCATTAATTTATATTTACTATACCTACAACAGCCCGTCACTAACAGGGGAATGGTCGGTAAGCGAACACATTGGGATTTATGGAGGCCTGTCGTTAAGCGATTAGGGATGGTCATTAGGAGGGGTTCTCCATTACTGTTTGAGTGGAGGGATTGAGTCTTGAGCAGGTGTAAGTCTTCGTCTTTTCCCCCAACCTTACCTCCAGGAGAGCTTGACGCTGTTTCCTCTCTCTGGTCATTGTCTTGGGGCACATGAATGGTCCTTGCACTCCATTGCCAAGCAGCCTCGCTTGTGCCAGTGCATGGAGCTACACACCTGCTTTAAATTTCGCTGCGTTCATGTTCATGCACGATCGTCTCGGCAGACCGAATGCGTCGGTTCTTAAAGGCCGCGCGACTCGTGTAAATCCTACCCTGATGTATCGTTGCTGGTTGAATATTGTAGGGATTTGTAGAAGATAACTGCCGTCACATTCGCGGAGCACAATTTATTTAGAAGATGTGGGTTCAGCTCGTTATGATGCCGTTTTTTAGTGCAGTTTAGATGTTGAACTCTGCTCAAATGTGTACCGTTTATTTTCAAATTGCTGTCGCTTTATGGTGTCGTTTTTTTCTGCCCACGTTTCGTAATGCCAGCACCTCCCTTGCGTTAACAGCCCCGTGTGCGGCGGCGTTTGTTCCCCCCCCCCCTCTCCTTTTGGGTGCCACAGGTTGGCTCTGTGGTGTCTGTCGGTTGGCTCCGCTCACGCAAGGCTGTCGACTGGCGCCTGTTCCGCAACATCTTCATGGCTTGGTTTGTCACAGTTCCCATCTCGGGGCTGTTCAGCGCCGGCGTCATGGCGCTCTTCGTGTATGGAATCCTGCCCTTCGTCTAGGCGGAGGAGCGGCACGGTGCCACTCAACCGCCGCCGGTCTGCGCCTCGTCACCCAACGCCCTCAATTTAACCATGAAATCAAATCACAAAAAAAATAATCGTCCTCAGCTCGCCGCTAAAGCAAAGGTTGTGCGGGTGTGGTCGATTTTTAAAAGTGACGCACTTACATTTTAAAGGAACATGTCCTATTGTTTGGAACAAAGAGATGACAAAAAAGACGCAGGCATTACAGTTAAACACTAAGGGATCCATACTAGTGCCGCTTTACATAAAGGAAGCGTGAAACTGCGCTTCAAAAGCACAACATGCCTGTGCCCCCTCTGCCTGTCAAACCTGGACCAGTGTAAAACCGTGCGCAGTGTTGTGTCAAGTTGGCTTGTAAATTACCGGAGTGATCCGCCCTGCCTGTGCACGTGCCCAGCGTCGTTGTTTGCGCAGATAAGTGTCTTTTGCTGTGCAAATGTGTACATCTTTGTAGCCGTGTCGGGCTTTAATGTTCCACGTGATCGCGTCTTCGCAGAGGAAGCACTTGGCCTTGACATAGTTTGCATTTTTAACAACTTCTTGCGCTTTTTGACAGCAACCATTGTGCGTTTTGCCTTTTTAGACTGGCAAAACCGACCAAGTGTTACAAATGTTAAGAAGAGGAAAATGAAGTCGCCAATATCGCATGGCAAATATATTTGCAGGTGGGGGGGGAAGGAGGGTAACGTGACCCGTGTTAGATTGGCATCAAGTCTCACTCCGCAACTGCGGCACAGGCTTGGGTATGTGTTCTTGTTCAAACGTCTCTCCTAAGCCTGTGGGGTTTTTTTATTTCTCGGTTTGAAAACTAAAAATGAGCCCGCTTACCCACTTGTAATAGATTTATTTCTCTATAGCCCCCCCACTACCCCTGCCGGCCTTACCCATTCCCTGCATAATCAGTGTTTTGTTTCAAATGAGTCACAAGATCAGTATAACAAAAATGAATTGGATAGGGAGGGGGAAGTATGTGATTGAGGTTGTAAGGAAAGGCCCCCTCGGGGAAAAAAAATGAATTGGATGTTAGAAAGATGAACAAAGCAAAGACTTGTTCTGCTTTGTATGGAAATGGAAATGCTAGTTCTCGTGCGTTTTTAAATATTGTTATCTGGCACTGTTGAGGTTGAAAAAGTTCTGGAGGAATACTAACTCTCCTTGTTTGTGTAAAATGTGGACGTTTTCTGTATTTGGTGTCAAACGGTGAAGTGCTTTGGGGTCCCCTCTCCTAGCTCATGATGTACTATGGCACCGAGTGAGTAGCTTTGCCACGGTTTGATTGGTACGTGTGTTTTGCATTTTCAGCTTTGTACATTGCAACGTTTTTGCTTTATTGTGTTTGACTTCTGTAGGGTGTATCTTTTTGACAAAGGAGGGGGGGGGGTTGCTCTTGGAAAGATTGTGGATGGGTTTAGACCCACGAGTTGTTCCCAAATTTTATTTCATTTTAAGTTTCGTGTTCGACACTTATCTTTTTTTTTTATTTTCGTTCCATCAATCTTGAATTTGTGCGACGGCTTATTTTGGGGTTGACGCACACATTTTGAGACAAGTGTGTGTGTGCGCGCATTGTGGTTAGCGTTGGAGAGGTTTTGAAGGCTGGCAGAGGTTAAATTTGAGCGCTCTTTTTTTGCAAGCCTTTCATTTCTCACCGGGGCATTGATGTCGACGCCTTTTTTGTCTTTGCAGGGTAACTTAAGCAGTATTTTGAAACTCCCAGTTTGGCACTTTGAACGGTCTTCTGTTGCTAAAATGACACCACATTACATTTCCATGCAATTAAATGTGCTTGGATTAACCAGAATTTTTTGTTCCCGAGCCCCGGGCATGTATTGTGTGGCTCGATGGGTGGGGGCGGGGGGACACCATTGTGTAGTCTGGAACCAGTGAATGTTGCCAAACCTCAGACGCGGTGTTTTTTGTTCAGTTTTTTTGTATATTCCCTGTGCGAAGCAATCCCACCCAAGTAACGGTCTACCTTTTTTAATTTTTAAACTCTCCCCAAGCCGACAAAAAACCCACCCTACTGCAGTCGTGTGCCAGAATGTTAATGCCATTTGGCCAAAGCAAGATACAAGTCCCCTGCGTGGAATTAATTTGCTGGTATCGCGCAGTGCGTGTGTGGCTGCCTGTATATACTACAGCCAGCATTGCCTTTTTTAGGTGGTGCAAATTTCAATAAATACCTGGTGAAATCCTATTCGTGTGTTCCTGCATTGTGTTATTGCCCTGCTTTTGCAGATCGCTTCCACGCTTTGGTTTCTTAGTTGTAAATTATCTTTGCCGAGGAAAATGTGGCCAAATAGCATCTGATGGGGAAGGCTCAAACTGAAGATCGAAATGCATTTTTCTTCCCGCACGTCTGGTGGTATGTCACGAACTGAAGAAGCTCCCAGGACGTGGGGTGAAATGTTGAACGTTGTGCCGAAACAACACGTGGGTTTGAACCCCAATAAAAGACTTATCAGAGTTTTTTTTTCTTACGATCCGTGATAACTTTGTTTTGTCTTTCCGTTGTCGTACAGTCAATGCTGGTGAGTAGGTGGAAAAGTCATGGGTGTGGTTGTTCCAACCCTTTTAACACACCACTTATCTCTTTTGTATATACTTCGGCAGGCAGCAGTTTTTTTATAGGTGGCATTCACGTACAAGATATCCGCCTTTGAACTGGCGTGGTGCAATGACTACGACAAACGTGTAGGCAACGTCTTGGCCCTGCTATTAATGGAGCATTGTGCAACTCGGGGACGCCCGATTGTTGTGGACTCGCCCATGCGTGGCAGTCGCTTTGATGCGACTTAAGCTGTGGTGGGCTTCGGCTCCACGTGTTTGCAAGTTGATTATCGCGCAGAAAAGTGGCACAATTACCACCTCGCTCGCGATTTGGTGGGGTGCACGACTCCGATTAGCGCTTGCTTACGTCCGGTGCGAAAGAAGTTCAACATCTTCACAGCAGGTGATTGCTTGCTTGCTTACTCCTTATTGGTCAATCCTGCATGCTTGTCAATTGAATCGTCCGCAGCAGACGTCTTGATTCCTAGCAATTGGGTTTGACATCCAGGTGGTAATGGCCCTACGGTGGAGCTGCACTCCCACTTGCCCAGGGATGCTAGAGGCTGTAAATATATATAAAATGGAAAGCTCAGGATGCGGGGAAGGCAGGCGACTTGCCAGAAACGACTTGCAGTGGATCGGGGAGCTGCACGACCAGTGGGTTCTGAAGGCGAGCAATCGACTGGGAACTGCCAAAGCTGCAGGCAAAGTTGGAATCCGTCCGAGACTCGGTGTAGTTTGCGCGTTCCACTATGGCCCTTGAGGTAAGGGGGACTCCCTGCGTGTATTTAGTGGTTGACCAGGGTCAGGACTGGAGTACGGTTAAGGGCAGCAGCTGGATAAGACCAAGCGCAAGGAGCGAAAGGCTGCTGTCCCCCTTGCACCACCGAACTTAAAATTCTAATTTTTATTTTACCAGGTCAGGCCCCACTGAGTTAAAGAGCTCTTTTCTTCAGAAGCGACCACCTGGCTATCACAAATGATCGCTCAACGTAGTGGCTTATCAACATGTGGAAATTGACAGCAATGGAATACTCGAAACGCATGTTTATAAATGTGGAGGGAAACGCCGAAGGACCTGGAGAAAAATCCACGCGCCCACGGAGAGAGACGCGCAAACTCCAAATATATAGCAGGTGTCAGGGTGGGGTACGAACCCACGAATTCTAGATTTGAAGCTTTCGCGACTGCAAGGATTCATACTCTTAGGTTGTTTCGGTAAGTCACGTAGGTAAAACATCAAAATTAATGAAAATAAAACAAAACAAGGATCACGACGTTTTGGAGGCAACACAAGTCTCCGTCACCAGGTGGGACCGTCACAGCCGAATTAGCTGCATCAAGTGAGGCAATGATTCAAGATGTAATCCCTTATAAGCAAGTTGAAGGGGGAGCAGAGGGGGGGGGGGGAGCTCATCAGAATGTGGTAGCCAATGAATGGAACGTATCGGGAGGGAGGGGGCGGGGCTCAAGCACAACGCATCGGGAGGGAGAGGGGGGGGCGGGGCCAAAAAGAATGGACGACGGCGTGGAAGCGGTTGCTGCTGCACACGCCAACACAATGGACAGAGAGGGGGGAGGGGAGGCCTGATACACATGATAGAAAAAAGAACGAAAATGCCCATGTTTATACCAATGCTGGCTGTACTCTCTTCATTCACCGCATTATATTCACACAAGTACCATATTCACACAAGTACCATCGTGAAGTCTGTGTCAAGCGCCTTATGTAAGACGCTGTATCATTTATTTTTTAAAGATAAGCTGACAAGTTTGAAAAGTGTGCAAAGTAGCATGGAGAGAGGTGCATGCTTAGCGTTTAACTGAGAAAGAACCACGCAGCGATGGGGGCATCGGTACAAATAAGACTACCAAAAAAAACGAATGATTTAACAGACGTGAGGTGGGCTTAGGCGCAAGTTGGTGTGATGATGATGATGATGGCTGCTGGTCGAGGCTTTACGAGGCAAGCGAAGCAGATGATGACAACGTCCGCTGCAGAGATCCAGCAATGGAAATGTATTCTCATACGGGATTGTTTCTGCATCGGAGGCTCGTGAGCGATGTGTCGATGGTTTGTAACGAGAATATTAGTCTGTCCCCAGCAGGTGGATTACGAGCTGTTGCTGATGATGACGATGGTGCTAAGTTTGGGTCAGCGGTTTGAACGAATGAGTATTCAGATACACCATGTGACAGCACCCTACCCCCCCCCCCCAATTGTTACACCATCGTACACCACGCAGCATGGACAGCACCTGGTCAGTGGGGGCTTAAGGAAGTGACCGGGACACTTTGTGACCACATCCGCTCCCTTCCCCCCCCCTCCCCATTATTGTGGCATCAAGTTTTTTGTTTGTTTTAAAGTCCTCATCATGCATTGATTCACGGTGACATCCTTCCCCGAGTCTCCAGCCACGTGCTTCTCGCCTCTGTGCTGTCGGTCACGAGGCCGCACGGTGGACATTCTCAACATTCCTGCGGCGTGCGTGTCTGTACCCGCGCTGGTCGCGTCTGATATTAAAGCATTTATTTGGTCAGTCTGCATTATTGGTAGCGGGTGCACATGCGCGCAGAAACGCTGAAAAAAAGAAATGTGTTGTGGCCGAAACGTCGTGAGAATTAATTTTTATTATGTTTCATTATTATTATTTTATTATTTCCATTCTACGTGACTTTACCGAAAGAACCAAGAAGAAGAAAAATGTCAACGCATTGGCCGATAACGGTGTGTGGCCTTAACAGGGACAATTAAATATGTAACATAATTAACGTTTTGGACGACGACTCTTCTTCTTGATAACGTATAGAGCGAAAGAGGGGACACGGGCTGCATTGTACGAATCTATATTGATGAGTCGCGCGTCTTCAAAAAACGTCGAGGGCACACGCGCGGGGTGTTGTAACGTCGCAACGTCCGGCAGATATTGAGGTTTCATCTGAACCATTGTGTCGAAAGATTACATAGGGGAATGAGTTTGCGAATATGAGCAAGCCACTGCACGCACGCACGGCCGTCCGTCCGTAGGGGGGGTGGGGTGTGTGGGTCCCGGGGCAACCCGGACTGGTGTGGGGTCTCCCCAACGCCTTGAAACCAAATCTTAAGTACGCGATCTGACACCGAGAGGTCGAAGGGCGGTCACCCCGAGTCGCCGTTACCCTCGGGACGGCTCCGGCTGCACGTATACCGTGCGTGTGTACACACAAACAGGCGAATTGATGCAATAACAAAGTGGCAGACTGCGTCATGTTTCCTAGGGCTCTTACATTTCAGGGCTCCCGAGTCACATGAAGGTAAAATGTTTACTCCCAAAACTTTAAAAAAAATGCACCTGGTTAAAACTAAAATAAAAGAGCCACCCGAGTCATGCAGGCTCGCCACGTGGCCCCTGTTTACTGACTCCGGAAGGATGATGATGATGATGAAAAGCAGTGCCGGATTATCCCAGTAGCAAAAGTAGCTACATATGCTACGGGCCCCGCACTTTCAAGGGCCCCGCGCTAAATGCTTCCAAGCTATCAATTCCGGTTCAGTGATTCTGCACTTGCTCGATTACTATAGCACTATACCGCCTTCAACTTTTATAAATGACTGGGTGTTTAAGATTAGCGATTTGTCGTATTATCTGGCTGTATAGCAAATGAAACAATCCAATGACTTTACTATGCAAGTAAAAATGTTGTGTGTTGGAATATTTACGTGTTTTTTAATTTAGGGCCCCTTTATAACGTATGCTCCAGGCCCAGCACTAGCTTCATCCGGCACTGATGATAAGGGCGGTCTGAGTCAACCCAATATCTGAATTGCACGGCAGGAAACTGTCAATTAGCCACGGTCGAAGTGAGCCGAACCTTGGCCATCAATGTCCCAACAGGATATCGAGGAGGTGAAAAAGGCACTCGGTGACGTTTTCATCATCATCATCAGCCATGATCAATCCACTGCTGGATCAAGGCCCCTCCGCAGGGCAGTCAACATCCCTCACCCAAGCTCCCGCACACGAGCTGAATTCAACGCCTCATCTCCACGCTCGGTCGGCTGCCACTCCGTCGTTATTGTCGCCAGATAAAGGCCCCCGTGTAGCCTCAACAGGCTGTTGGGGCAAGTGCTGTTAGCGAGCACCTATTTAAGGCCGACACTGCACACGAAGCGGTAGGTGGCAAGCACGAGGGTCCGGCCACCTTTGTCTCCCCAGTGCTGACGTTTACAACACCGCCAAAGGTGCTCATTGTATTCTGACTTGACATAGGGGAGGCATGGGACCCTTTAAAATATTCGCCACCGTTGTTAGTCGAGGGCGAGAACCGAACAGTGCGTTGATCGCTGCGCCACCGCTCCCCGTCATCGTTCTCGCCAGACAACAATCGCCGTTCACCACTCGGTGGTGGTGAGGTCACCACGGCGCGTGTGCCATGCTCGGTGCACTCTGGGGCCACGTGAAGTGTCGAAGGTCCCCTGGCGAGAAGGAGGTCACGGAACAAACCCAGGTGCCATGGGTGGAGTGGCTGAGACTGACGTCATGCACACACACACACATCAAGGTATCTTCGCCTGCACTGCCTCTTTCTCTCTTCGGAACGGATGGTTCGGGATGGGATTTTTTGTTGTTGTATAAATGTGAAGGTTGTGGAGGCCCGTGTAATTGAAATTCCCATTTTGACAATTCCGACCCATTCTCCTCCTCCTCGCCCTCGGAGCACGAGCGCGAGACCACGTGGCCCCACGCGTTCCCCACGTGCGTGGCCGACCTGGTGCCCTTCACAGCACCCACCCCCCCACCTCCCCACCTATCTGCACACCCTCCCCGCCACGGCTGCGATGCACTGCAGCTGTTTAATAAGTTTCGCATAAAGATGTCACGATTTGGTTTAACATTCCACGCACGCCGTGTATACGTGTGTGTGTGTCTGTGTGCGCGTGTGTGTGGGGAGCGGTAGAGTATCGGTTAGCGCTACGAATCTGACCACCCGGTTTCGATTCCCGCTCACGGTCAACACCAGTGATGATTATCTGAACCGGTCATGGGCCTCCTCCACTAGGTCGACTCAGCCTCAAATGAGTTCCTGGTGCGGTGTGTAAAAATCGCCACTGAAAAGACAAAGGCGGCCGGGCGTGGTGCTGGCCACCCACCCCCTCGTATGGCGTGCCGGCCTTCATAGGTGCTCGCTAACAGCACTTACCCCAACAGTCTGTTAAAGCTATGCTGGGGGATCTTTGTTGCTTGTTACAGTTAGTAAAAATTTAGCGTATTGCCGCAACTTTTTTTTTTACCGTTCATGCTCTCAGTGTCACCTCACGAGACGAAGACTCCGTTAATAAATCCCATGGAGCAGTTGACCAATCTCCCCGTAAGAGACCACGGTGACCATTTCAAAATCCATCGTTAGGGGGCCCACTTTCTCACGCGAACGTTGGGCTTCTTTCGCGCCGTACGCAGCTAACTGTGCTAATCTAAATTTCGATGTAAAGCTTTCGTGACTGCAGGGAACCACAGCAAGAACATTTTCTTGCTGTGGTTTTCACACCTGATGATGATTGCTTGTGTTGCAATCGAAACGTCGTGATAATTGAATTGCTTTATTTTTATTATTTTATTATTTCCCTTCGACGTGACTTTACCGAAAGAACCAATAATATGTGTTAATCTACTGCATGGAAATGTTAATCGGAGATGGCAGCCAACACTGACGTTTTTAAATTCTCACGGATGGAATTTTACCCAAGTTAGTGAATAACCAAATTAGTTGCGGTGTGGATTTGTGTGCGGTGATGTTGGTGACTGCGCTGAAATCGTCATAAAAATTGGCTGAAACTTGGATTTTAAAAAATATATAAACAGTTTTTTATTTATTTTACCAGGTAAGGCCCACTGAGCTATGTCGCTCTTTTTCAAAAGAGACTTGGCTATCACAAATGATAGCTCAACGAAGTGGCTTATTACGTGGAAATTTATAGCAGCCAAATATAAGTGGAATTTTGGGGGTGGGGGGATATCGGATATGGGGGGCATAGCCCCTCCAAACGGGACACCTTTATTAATTTATTTTTAGTACTTTATAATTCACATAAAAAAGAATTAATAATATGCACCCGCTATTCCTAATGTGAGGGACAAAGACCCCCCCCCCCCCCCAAATATAGAAGTCAAACTCCGCCTATGCAGCCCAATACTCTAACCGCGTGTTTCTAAATGTGGAGAGAACAATCGTAAAACCCGGAGAAAAATCCACGCGACCACGGGGAGAAAGAGGGAGACATGGAAACTCCAAATATAGAAGAGAGGCGTCAGGCTGGGGATCGAACTCACTAGCCTCGTGTGGAGCAGGCGAGAGAGATAACATCTGGCCTCATTGGCGCCACGACGGATTAGAACGAGGGATTCCAGCCGGAGCTGGCTCAGTGCTTTCAAAACCCCCGACTCATCCGTCCTCTTCCCAGTTCCATAGTCAATGCGTTTTTCCCCCCACGTGCGTGCACGGTTGCCGCCACGTGTGCTGACGCGACCTTGACTCACTGGGACAGGGCACATTCAGGTGGCGCAATTTAAAGAAAAAAACTCAATGCCAATTGAGGTTGAGTTGACCTAAGGGAGTCCCATGCCTGGTTCAGATGCAACCTGCCACTGGTGATGTGCATCATCGTGCTTAGGCCTGGAATCGTAATGTGCCAGCTGATTCACAGCTCTCCGCGCAAAGACAAAGATCGCCCGTGTAGCCTTCAAGAGTCGGCTGAGGCAAGTGCTGTTAGCAAGCAGCTACCAAGGCTGGCACGCTCCAGGAGAGGAGTGGTCTGACCAGCAACACACTGTCTCAACACTGTTGTCGCCCCAGCGCCGATGCTGTGTAGACATGTGGAATACCCAGGACTCGTCAGATATTGTAGGTATGCATGTTGAACTTCTTTTGCACCGTACGTAGCCAACCGTGCTAATCGGAGGTGCTCACCGCTGATGTAAGCCGTGGCCCGGAATGAAGCTCAGTTCATCAAGTTTTTAACGCCGTGCGTTAACCCCAAAGACAAAGCCTTAACGGCCTTAACCTTAACAGGCTGTTGGGGCAAGTGCTGTTAGCGAGCACCTATGAAGAACTTTGTACCCAACCCGAGCGGCGGCATTTTACGCACCGCACCGGGTACTCATTTGAGGCTGAGTCGACCTAGGGGAGGCTCAGGACGGGTTAGGATAATCGTCACCACCGGTGTTGGCCGTGAGCGGCAATCGAACTCGGGCCGCTGGGTTCGTAGCGCAGCGTAGCGCTAACCGCTACACTACCGATCCACACACACACACAGGTATGTGTTCGCGCCACAAACAAAAAAAAACCCACATGTTTGCGTGAGTGATGTGTGTTTATGTTTTGTATGGCCATGCAAGCCCCCGGACCATTTAAACTTTGGACTAAAACTGTTTGGGACGCTGAACTCAGTCCAATAAAGGGGATGGTTTTTTGTGTGTGTGTTTTTTCCTGCAGCCATATAACGCGTGCAGTTATACAAATACCTTTGCCGCGTAAACACGGCACGGCGCCTACATCGCGTGGCGGTGTGCATACAATTGCCGGGACCTCCCTGCTTATCCGAGCGAGACGTTAGTGTCCCCACGAATAGATCCAACAAACTCGGGTCGCAGTCCACCCCGAGGTCTTAAGCTCCACGGGTAAATTCGCGACGTTGAGCCAACGTTGGGACCGTTCATCCGAAGTTTACGCAACATCGGCGTGTCATTAGGAGCCGTTTGGAGCAACTTCCACGTGTTCTGGGTTGCGCTTGCTGGCACAACGTGTTCAATATCCAAGCCACCACCTCCACCTCGTTGGTCGCCACTTGCTCATGCCAGGGGGTGGTGCAGAATCCTCAACAACGATGTTGACTCTCTCGCGACAGCCAAACATCGTTGGGGTGGCACACAAATCAAGACGGTGCCAATCAGCGTGCCCGAGAGGATAGGGACTGATGGTTGCTCGTGCACACGCGCGTTTCCCAGAGACTGGAGCTTCATGTGGTGTGCGTGTGTGTGGCCCAGCCAAAGGGACAAAGATCCCCCGTGTAGCACCCACAGGCTACTGGGTCAAGCGCTGTGAGCGAGTACTCAATGAAGGTCGGCACGGCGCACGAGGGGGTGGTGTGGCCAAACGCACTCCCGGCCGCCTTTGTGTCTCAAGTGCCGATATTTACACACCGCGCCGGGTGCTCATTAAAAGCTGAGTCAACCTACGGGAGGCCCAAGCACGGGTTCAGACATTCACCGTCGATGTTGTCCGTGAGTGAATAATATCGGCAACTGGGAGACAAAGGCGACCGGGCGTGATTTCCTGGCCACATCGCCCCCCTCGTGCGCTGTGCCGGGGCCTTCCAAGGTACTGCTCGCCAACAGCACTTTCCCCAACAGCCTGTGGGAGGCTACCTGGGGGACCTTTGTTGCGCCAGCTGCCCGCGCTGCCTGGGTGAACAGTCGTCACCTCGGTGCGTCCAGCGATGCATCGTGACAGCCCGCTCAACTCCATCGGGCTCACCACTCGCATCGCACGGAATTCATTACGCGTCCAGCGCTCCCGATGGTCCTATTGTCTAACGAGGAACATTGCGTATTTCATAAAAAAATGTTCTCTGATCAAATGTTTTGTTTTTTGATTGGGTGAACTGTCGACGGAAGGCACACGTGTTATTTTACGTGCGTGTTTGTCTTTCTCATCATCCTCGTCATCGTCACGATCCACGGACAGATCGTTCGTACGTGTTCACTTCACATTTCGTCGTTTGTTTCCACTCTCCTCTGTCAAGTTAGTGGCCGCATCTTTCTGGCAC
This sequence comes from Lampetra fluviatilis, assembly GCF_964198595.1. NCBI lineage: Eukaryota > Metazoa > Chordata > Hyperoartia > Petromyzontiformes > Petromyzontidae > Lampetra > Lampetra fluviatilis. The sequence goes on along the minus strand of NC_136278.1, from coordinate 2,802,981 downwards.
CAGCATCTTTTTACGCCGTCGGCAAGCCATTCTTTGCGAGGTCTTTTCTTTTTTTAACTGATTGATTGAGGCCGCGTCCTGTATCTAACCAGGTGAGGGCCGGTGGAGCTCTATTTGGGTCTTGGTGAGATCAGAATGTCCGACACATGTATGTGGACATTTTCAACCGCTCCTACGATGCTTGTGCTTGACCGTGGTGTGTTTGTGTTTATGAATTGTTTCGATTGAAAGCTTTCGTGACTGCAGGGATTCATCTTCTTGGTTCTTTCGGTAAAGTCACGTAGAATGGAAGCAATAAAAATAATAAAATAATACATAATAAAATAATTCTCACGACGTTTCGGCCACAACGCAAGCAGCCGTCATCAGGTGAAGACCAGGCCTGTCGGGGAGACAGCGTCTGAATGAAACAGCACCATGCTTGGAGCGTATATTGTGTCTCTGTGTGTGGTGTTTGTATGGAGAGCGGTGGTGCAGCGGTTAGCGAGTTGCGTTACGAACCCGGCGACCCGAGTTCGATTTCCGCTCACGGCCACCAACACCATTGACGGTTAACTGAACCTGTCCTGGGCCTCCCCTAGGTCGACTCAGCCTCAAATGAGTACCTGGTGCGATGTGTAAACATCGCCACTAGGGAGACAAAGGCGGCCGTGTATGGTGCTGGCCACCCACCCCCTTGTGTTATCCGTGCCGGCCTTCATAGGTGCTCGCTAACAGCATTTGCCCCAACAGTCTGTCAAGGCTATACGGGGGGTCTTTGTCTTTGTGTGTTTGTCGTGTAGGTGGTGCAGTGGTGGTTAGCGCGTTGAGCTGCGATTCTTGCGACCTGGGTTTGCTTCATGAGTGCCGTTTATCTGAATCTTAGATGGACTCGGCTACAAATGAGTGCCTGGCGTGCCATGTACAACACCATGGTGACCACTCCACTCCACCTCATCTTGCCGTCCGTCATATGTGCTCGCTACCAGCACTTGCCCCAAAAATCGGTTCAAGGCTATACGGGGGATATTTGTCTTTGGTGTCTGGCGTATGGTGTGGGGAGTTGTGGCGCAGTGGTTCGCGCGCTGCGCTACGAACCCATCGGCCCGAGTTCGATTCACGCTCACAGGGAACACCAGTGAAGATTATCTGTACCGGTCCTGGGCTTCCACCGAGGTTGACTCGGCCTCAAACGAGTGAACCTGGTGCGGTGTGTAGTAAACATCGCCACTGGGGAGACGAAAAGTACCGTGGTGTCCTCTCACATGCCAACCACTCATTTGTGACATCATCCAAACATCCCAACGCAGGGCTCACATGGATACATCTTGAGTGAACAAAAAAGGGGCATTCGTATTCTTATTTGTAAGTCTTCATTCTCTTGCAGTGCTCGTTCACATTCTACAGAGCCATCATTTGCATGTACGGTGAGTGCTAACCTCCATCTCTCAGCGGGTATAGAATGTCCCCCGCGGCGATGTTACGGAGGACTTTGGGCAGCTCCTGAAGGACTTTCCATCCCACCTCCCTTCACCCCCCCCCCCAAACACCCCACACCCCACCTCCCCTTCTCATTCGTGCTGCTGCCACACGCCCGCTCAGTCGCGCTGCCCGTCAATCACCAACGGCGCGCCGACTCCAAATAAAGTCGGGGCCACACGCAGAGGCCCGTGCCCCCCAATCGGGACGTCAGAGCAACTCTTCACTTTAGCGCTGCCCGAACGAACCCCCCCACCCCTCACCCACCGCCCCCCCCCCCGCCCCCCAACGCCTCTCGTGAGACGCTTTTTAAATCCTTTATATTAAGTTCACTTGCTTGCTTGCTTGCGCGCTTACGACCGTGCAAATCTTTCGGTCGTTTTTTTAACCCACTTCCCGTGATCCAATCGAGCTGACATTTTGCACACAGACTCGTTGTGCGTGACAATTTATTTTCGTGAAATTTTTTTTCCAAAATGTTACACTTTTTAGGAACTTTTTTTTTCATATTTAATTTAAAATACTAATGTGATAAAAAATGAAACTCTTATTCAAGAAAAACAGAAATGAATAATAAAATAAAACCGATGCCACGCATATAAAGGATTTATAGTGAAAAACTTTGTTTTTACGGGTTAATTTTTTGTTGTTGAAATTATCTCCGCGTTAAACGATTCTCCCGGTCGGCCGCGCGCACGTCAAGCGAACAGCGCCGGCAGTGGCGCCTTGCGGACTCCCTCTGTGCGTCATCCGCTCCCACGTGAGCGCAATGAATGCGTTCAAGGAAAGATGGGGTGGTGGTGGTCGTGGTGGGGGGGTGGTGGAGTTCGTGGGTTAACAAAAATAATCGCACTTTTTTTTGTTTCTAAGTGCGATGCCCCGGTTACACGGAACAATATCGCATCTGCATCTCCATTTGTAGTCACTGCTTTCTCTTTCTCTCTCTCGGTATGAATGTAAACATCTCCCCATGGGATTTAGAGCGCCGGGTAGCATGTTGTTAGCGTGTTAACTGAATACGGTAGTAGCATGAACTCTTCCCCATGTATCTTCCTGCAAGACAACCCGTTGTCTGGTCCTGGCCCCACGCCGGTTTCGTGGAGCGAGATATACGGATGGAATAACCATTACACCACGCAACGCCTGCTTCGCAGCGGAGGTTAAAGAACCCCTGGCTGATATTCGCAAGAGCAGGCCGTTGTGTTCCATTGTGCTGGTCCAAAATTTACTCAAACTTTAAATGACGCACATGTTACATGACTGCGATTATACATAGCAATCACTACTGGCGCACTCATGGCCCGAGTCACGCTTGCAAATTAGACTTTCCTACTCTCTAGACGTCTCACCTGGTGAAACAAAATAACCTTGAACCTTGACCTTTACAGCCAGGCAAGAGCCCATTTGGAGGGAGCAGCGGTGCAGTGGTGATCTCACTGTGCTTGCTCTAAGCCCAGCGGCGTGTGTGCAGTTCACAGCCACGGTGATATTTCAATCTCCTCCACTCCCTTCACCAACCTGCACAGTGTGGCCAAGTATGATGAAGCAACTCCCATAACCGGCACGGCGTCGATCGGCCTTCATCCAGTAGTGGACTGACAAAATACAAACTAATCCTTTAGCTCTTAGAGACCAGCAATCTCTGTTTTTTTTGGGGGGGGGAATATCGGTTTATTAAACATGCAGATTAGCGGGTGGCCAGATGGCTAGAGGTCGGAGTACTGAGCCAACACAGCTGAGATCCTGAATTTTAATCAGGGAAGCCAACTGTGATGTTTTAATTGCGTTCTTCAGTGTAGTGAGTTGATGGTCCATTCACCAACACTGCACACAAAAATTATATTTAGTTAGTTGTTTTCACTCTCACTCACCCTTGTTTTGGCTAAATTCACAACTCTTGAGCAATGTAAGATATTGATTGTTATTGTGATGGAAACCAATGCTATCCGTAACGGGGCATGGATGAAATCGCGCCTCCCTTGTGTGCGGATAGCAAGTGTCACTTGCAGGGATCTTCTAAGTTGTTCGGTCACCATCCGTGTCCTCTGTGGTTGGTCTCTCACACGGGGCAATGCGCGGCCCTGCGATAATTGCGAATGGACGCGATGCCAATAGCACAATAAACTAAATCAAAAACTAACCTATGTTTTATTTGACCAGGTAAGGCCTACTCAGCTCTGTAGCTCTTTTTCAGAAGCGATCTGGCTACAAATGATCGCCCAACGAAGTTATCATATTGAAGTGTATCCATAATATTTGAAATTTAAAGCAGCCAAATACTCTAAACGCGTGATATTGATTCTAAATGTGGAGGGGAAAACGGGAGGACCCGGAGAAAAATCCACGCAATCATAGGTAGACAGACACGCATGCTCCAAATTTTAGCGTCAGGGTCGGGATCGAACCCCCGACCCTCCTGTATACCAGGCAAGGCAGTTAACATCTCGTCACCATGGCAACAACAGTGGGATAAAGACAACAGCAAAAACAGCGATGAAGCAAGACAGCAGCATGTGAGCCAAGTACATGAATCGCAGTGCCACCCAAGCCAGCCGTTCGTGAGCCCTGCTCATAACCTCCACTTTGGTTTGTGGTGGCTTTAAAAGTCCGTTGCCCTTAACATTGCGGCCACAGTACGAATACACGCCTGCAGGTTAACCACCAAATACACTTGGACAATCTTACAGGGAGTTTGTTGACCCACAGCCCTTGCCGTAGCCCCTGAGAAGTTAGTGGATGTTGAGAGACGTTAAGGGGTGAGGCAGAATGATGGCGGTGGTATTGGGTGGGTGGGTGGGGGGGGTGGCAGTTATCGAGACCGCTATATTTGGCATGAACACCAACCCCAGCAGAACGTGTCATAAGTAATACTTTGCTGTGCGAAGTGTTGACGATGTGGCGTATTGAGTGGCAAGCACACGAAGCAGCCACGGGAACCACGCGCGTACAGAGGGCCCACACGGTGCCTCGTGCCAACTTGTGCCAAGTGTCACGCTCTGCCCTGCGCCGCTCAACGAAACGTGGCGTTACGCCACCGATTTTGCTCGTCAAGTGACGTTCGCCCGGCGTCATCTCTCCCCACTCCCACCTCCGATGAGCACGGTCGGTTGGCTACGTACGGTGCGAAAGAAGATCAGCATACGTGCATCTCGATTGCGAAGTGTATTTTATGTAAAAAAAAACATCTGTCGTCTGAGGTTATTGAATTGTGATCGTCATCATCGTGGTCGTCATCGTCCACTGCTGGATGAAGGCCTCTCTAAAGCCTCGTCAACTCCATTGGGTCTTGCGATGTCAAAACGCAGCAAGCACCTGCACGCGGGAGTTGATTTTCGTCACTCCCTCTTCTTGGTGGAGAACAAAAAAGATACTGGGATATGCCGTACACGGGATATATTTAAGGTGATGTATTTATATATATATGTGCGTGTAAAAATGAGAAATTGACTTGGCGGCTCTCTAAGGCAATGGACATCGGATCTGTGCAGGGATGGAATCGTGTGAATTACAAAACACTCGCAGAGAGAGAGAGCAACCTATGATCAAATCGCTCAGAAAGTACGCGATCCCATCAGATCTTGGACGCTAAGCAGGAGATATTTGAGCCTGGACAATGCCTGAAGGGACGACCACCACGCGACACCTGCGAACGATGCATTGTTACAATTGCAGCAGAGGAAAGTGCAGCAAAACAAACCTATTGTCATGCTCGACTATTTATGCTGCCCCATCACGCCTCTGCTTGACCCCTTCCCGAGCCCGCGTTGACCTGCCACAATGACGTGCGGTCAATTAAACCCCAAGACCCACGTGGCGTGGAGTGGGGGGGTCTCATTCAGCAGCGGATAGAGCAGCAACAGGGCAGTCTCACGCTCGATCTCAGCTGCGGTCTCCATGGCGCAGTGCATCATAGCGCGCACACAACAAAGCCAAAGATCCCCCGTATAGCCTTAACAGACTGTTGGGGCAAGTGCTGTTAGCGAGCACCTATGGAGGCCGGCACGGCACACGAAGGGGTGGGTGGCCAACACCTCGCCCGGCCGCCTTTGTCTCCCTGGGGGCAATGTTTACACACACCGCACCAGTGACTCATTTGAGGCTGAGTCGACAAACACTGTTAAATATCAGGCGTGCTGGACAATAATGTGATCCCATCTCACGCAGACATCACCTACGCCTCATGCACCTTTTAAATAAACAAGGACAATAGAGTAGAAATGCAACGTTTCCCGTGGTTGGTGGTGGTGGTGGTTATTTGTTTTCTTTTCCTGAGAGTACAGCACAAGCGAGAAGGACACGAAGGGAGTATTCCGTCAACGCTGAGGATTTTAAATGTCTAAATCCACAATTCCTCGTTCTACGCTGAGACTCGTTTTCTTTCTGGATCACAAACATCTGTAAATAAGTCACCCTCCTCCCCTGTTCCCCCGTATTTGCTGTACAAACACCATATTGTATTTGGGTGCCACGGTGGCGAGATGTTAATTACCTCGCCTGGTATACAGGAGGGCGTGGGTTCAGATCCTGACGCCTGAATATTTGGAGTTTGCGTGTCGTTTTCTCTCCGTGGTAACGTGGATTTTTCTCCGGGTGCTCCGGATTTTTCATCTAAATTTAGAATCAACGCGGGTTTAGAGCAGCTGGCTGATATAAATGTCCACATGATAAACAAAATTCGTTGGGCTATCGTTTGTGATTGCCAGGTCGCTTCTGAAAAAAAAAAAATCTATGTAGCTCAGTGGGCCTTACCGGGAAAATAAAACGATGGTTTTAGTTTATAGTTCATTCACGGAAGTCGTCCACGCTCGATCCACTGCTGGCTTACAACTCTAACTATTAAATAGTCGCTCCAAGCCTGGGGCTTGTCATTCAGACTCTGTCTCCTCGACAGACCTTTTCTCCACCTGAGGACGTTGTGGCCGAAACGTCGTGAGAATTATTTTATTATGTTTTATTTTTATTATTTTATTATTTACATTTTACGTGACTTTACCGAAAGAACCAAGAAGATGTGTTTTATAGTTTTAGTTTGCTGCATGACAAACAAATGTGTTGAATTCTCAGTGCGGAAGTATATAGCCCAATGATCAAACCTGACGTTTTTATTACGCAATCATTGTCCATCAACTCGCTGCACTGGAGACCCGCGTGTAATCACAGGTGGCTGAAACCCGGGGTTGAACCCAGGGGCTAAGCGGTGCAAGCTCGGCACTCCGTGGACAGGTGGCAGACTTTGACGCACGGAGCGGAGGCGGATAGTTGCCCTCTGACCAGACTGAGTGGGGAAACGCGGGCAACTGGACACATCAGACGATGACGCCGTGTGGCCTGACCTGGACAATTGTGGAGCGCTGTGACCTCTAAGCTACCCGGCCACGTGAACAATTGACGTTTTAATGGTGTCCTAGAAGGGCCGTAGACATTTGAAAATACGGCGCAAATTTAATGGAGTCCCTGCTTATAACGATTTAATGCAGAACGCCAAAAACTATTTTTGAGGTGACCCTCTGAAAACGTCACGGTGTTGTTGGGTCCACACTCGTTGGGCAGAAGCGTCAGCCTAAAATGCCATTGCTTTAAGTCTCGTGTTAAATGGTAAAGCATAAAATGCACGTTCGTAAGAGTAGTGTGCCACGTAACTCGCCTCTCCTGCGGCGAGACGCTCAGACCGAGAGCAAGCAGGCAAGACCCGCCATCGATTTGGAGCATGTAAATAAATTATATCCATACTCTTTGGTTCTTTCGGTAAAGTCACGTAGGTATCAAATAAAATAAATCACGAGGTTTCGATCGCAACACAAGCGGTCGTCCTCAGGCGGAGAAAAATATAATCCAGCAGTTCCACTCAGCAGTGGATCGAAACGTCGTGATTTATGTTATTTTATACCTACGTGACTTTACCGAAAGAACCAAAGAGTATGGATTCCTGCAGTCACGAAGAGCTTCAAATAAAAATTATATCAGCTTTGTCAACTTTTGCTTTGCAAGGTAACTACATCGTTCATCATCACAATCACCATCATCATCATCATAACCGTCGTCATACATTCTCGATCAAGCTCGTCCACACCTTCATGCCGATGCTGTGGCATTTGCGGTGCGAGCAATAACAGTAACGCTGCTAAAATTAAAAAGCGACGTCCACACGATCAGAGAGGGGCGCGTTCGCAAAGAGAGAGACCCCGTGAGCGAGCCGCGCTCTTTGGCAGCGTCGCTGGGTCACCCCCGCGCGCGAGTCACAGCCGCACTTCTCGACAAATATAACCCGGTCAGCTGACGGGTCGAACTGCCGGGTTGCTCAGGGTGTACCGGTCTTTGCCTGTGCGGGTCATTTAGCCCTCTCGTGACCGCGGTGCCGATGGCCCTTCACCGATCGCGAGGCCTCGCTGACTCACAAGATTCCGATCATTCCCAGCAGCGGTGGAATGTTTCGCCGATTCCATTTTTAAATCCTTTATATTACGTTCACTTGCTTGCTTGCGTGCGCGCTTACGACCGTGCAAATCTTTCGGTCGTTTTTTAACCCACTTCCCGTGATCCAATCGAGCTGACATTTTGCACACAGACTCGTGCGTGACAATTTATTTTCGTGAAATTTTTTTCTCCAAAATTTTACACTTTTAGGAAAATTTGTATTATATTTCATTACCAATTGCTTAATGTGGCAGGCAATCATCTGACCCATAGGTGGCAGCCATCTCAAGCCAGAGGACGAGAGGACTCTAGCCGCCACGCATATAAAGGATTTATAGTGAAAAACTTTGTTTTTACGGGTTAATTTTTTAACGAGTGTCACGGGCGTCGCGTGTTGGAGGGGAACCAGAGTACCTGGGGGGGCGGGGGGGAGTCACCGCACAATGCGGCGATGAAGGGGGACTGCACTCCGAACCTTCACACAGATAGATTTAAGAATCCTCCGCCGCACCTCCAAATTCTGGCAACTTCGCTGGGGTAGCGATGAGACGTCGTGGCTCAGCAGAGGCAATTCTACGGTGGACCCCCCCCCTGCCACTGTGCCCCCCACCCCGCCCCCCATTAATGGACAGCAATGCCCCTCCCCATGTGCCCCCCCCCCATTCCAAAGGCTGCTCCTCCTAATGCCCTTTAAATGGCACTAAGTTCACGTGAAACAGATCATATTTTTTTACTGGCAAATGAGGTTCCAATGATGTAAATGCTTATCCCCGGACTCTGATGGTGCATTGTCTTTGAGTTGTGCGCCTTTTGGCGTCATCTGGTCCAACCCATGTGAGACTAGGCTCTAAGGAAAGCTGTCTCGGGTGTGGACCAATCAACTTCAAAGACAGTGCATACATTATCAGAGTTATGTTTTTTGTTTGCATTATGACTGCAGGTATTGTGGTCTATGCAAACATGACTCCTCGTAAAAAAAAAGGTATCAGTTTTGTTGCCAGATAGAATGGTAAAAAACTAATTATCGTGAAACAGATCATCAGCGATTCATCCATTGATGCCACCTTCGGCCAGATGACGACACGGCAGTTGTGCAGTCGACGCATGACTTGCCAGGCTCTGCTCCCACACGCTCATCGCACGTGTTGGGGTTTGGAGCTTTACATTGATGGTGAGGATTCGCCCCCCCCCATCTCCTCCTCCTCCTCCCCGATATTATGCAGCGCGTCTCTTGGTGCACAGCTCCGCCGTAATCGCTGTGCCCCGCCATCGACAGGGTGCGACACAGCGGTTTGCACAATGCAGTAGAATTCCAGCGACGCGAGGTTAGAAATGTTGAGTCATCTATCCACAAGTCAACATATGTGGCAAGCGGTATCTGGACTTGTCGTGGCACTCCCCTCGGTGGCCTCAGCCTAAACAAACAAAATCACCCGCCGCGTCGCCTGAACATAAGCGCTGGGGAAGACAAAGACGGCCGAGCGATTATGCTGGCCACTCTTCCGCAGCACCTCGTGTGCCTCGAGGAACCGAACAGGCGCTGCTGTCGTGAGAATTATTTTATTTTATTATGTTTTATTTTTATTATTTTATTACTTCCCTTCTACGTGACTTTACCGAAAGAACCAAGAAGATGAATCCCTGCAGTCACGAAATCTTTAAATCGAAATTTAGACGCTGCTGGCTAAGAGCCACGTGTTCCCACAGTGCCTCTGCCGTCGTGCGGTGACACGAGAAGATACTCAGTGCTTGCCCGAAGTCCGGGATCGATTCCTGATCGCGATACACTCCGGCAAAATTGTTGTGGTTGGGATTGACACGACGCAGGGAAGTAATGTTGGGGGTGGGGTGGGGGACGGTGGCGTAGTGGTCAGCGCGCTGTACCGTGAATCCATTGACCTGATAAGAGAAAAAAAAGAGAAAAAAAGAAATTCATGACCATTGGTAACGTCAGTGGCGAGCGATGTCTGAACTCACAACGATGGTGAAACAACGCCCACGGTCACCACGGAGGAGGCATTCGCCCGATAGCAGATTAACAAATGGCTGTCAGTGATGATCATTATGATGATTTTTTGTTACAAATATATCTCAGTGCATCATCTACAACGAGTGGGAGGGCTGCGTGTGGTGGAGGGATGCTGAATCGTGAGGCCACGAGCAGACGGAATTATGTGAAGGAGAGTCACAACCCACGGCGGTTTTGTGAGTGACACACGACGCATGTCAACACGTGTGTAGACTCGGTTTGTGAGTCACACACGACACATGGCAACACGTGTGTAGACTCGGTTTGTGAGTCACACACGTCACATGTCAACACGTGTGTAGACTCGGTTTGTGAGTCACACACGACACATGGCAACACGTGTGTAGACTCGGTTTGTGAGTCACACACGTCACATGATAACACGTGTGTCGACTCGGTTTGTGAGTCACACACGACACATGGCAACACGTGTGTAGACTCGGTTTGTGAGTCACACACGACACATGGCAACACGTGTGTCGACTCGGTTTGTGAGTCACACACGACACATGTCAACACGTGTGTAGACTCGGTTTGTGAGTCACACACGACACATGTCAACACGTGTGTAGACTCGGTTTGTGAGTCACACACGACACATGACAACACGTGTGTAGACTCGGCGCGCCAATGGGCCACGACTCGTCGCTAGTACGCATGCAGGCGAGATGAGAAATTTGTCAAATTGTAGAAGCTCTGAACACCAACTTGTGTGAGGGCACAAGCGCGAAACGGGGACGAGAAAAGTCCTGCTGTTGGTCGAGTTTGGGGTAAGGTTAGAGGTCAATGAGTCGTATAGTTACGAGTCGCTGGTTGACTAGTTGGTTATTAGGGTTATGGTCAGTCGGGAGCTGAGCTCGGGTTCAGGTGAATGAGAGATCGAGTTGGCTAATTGGTTAGGTTCAGTGAGATATCTACTCCGAGTGGCTGGTTGTCGAGTTGGTTCGGGTCGGTGGCAGATCTACAAACATTGGATAGATGTCGATCTGGTTTTGGTTGGGCGGCTCGTCACGTGGCTTGTGTGCTACGTCCCCAACACGATTGCCACAACTCCCCTCCCACCTACCCCCTCCAATTGCATCCCGTGCCCCCCCCCCCCAATCCCCACCCCCTTTCAGTTTTTTTTGCTCACTTTCACTTTCTGATGTTTATCGCGCTCTCGTATTTGCCATTATTGCTTTACGCGGTGGACAAACAGCTCGGAAAATCATCCACAGATTTCGCAATCGCGCAAACCACGGGTCCAACGATGCACATTCGCCACCCGCATGCGCGTCCCACGCGGCCAACACGTGGCGCCCGGTCAGTGTCTCGTGCGAGGAGGCTGAGCAGTCGAGCTCGTGCCGGTTGGGTGGTGGGCAGACCGCACAGGTTCAGCTGCCAAGTGCACGGGTCCAAGGCGAATGAATGAAGGGGTACACGGAAAAACAAGAGGAAGGGAAAACAACCGCCGTTCATCACGTGCCATCGGACGTATTTGCAGTGTGAGCCACCTGAATGCAGGCGGGTGCGGAGGATGTTTGGCATTTCACGCGTGATGGCTCAGCCGTCGAACAAAGACTGTGCGGTCACTTGCATCGTCGCGCACTCTCAGATGCGCTTCTGCGGCCGTCTGGAACGCTCTTCCTTCCGAAACTAGGAAGCTATTGGAGCTGTGCACTTTTAAATCTTCATTCAAAACGAATTTCTTGAGAACAGATTGTTTGTATTTGGTTGTTTTTCTTCCCCCGCACGCCGGATTAGCACGGTTGACTACGTACGGTGCGAAAGAAGTTCAACATACGTACAGTACATAGGGTAAGAAAAGTTGTAAGTTAGGAATAGAGCACGGAGAGGGAGCGTTGTGGATGTGCTGCAGGCTGCGAGGTGGCCAGGAGATGGCTCTATCAGCAAATAATTTAATCACACATTGACTTCATTGGTTCTGTGGATTGAATGTATCTGTGAGGTGTGGGCCGGACCTTCGAGTGTTATCCCCTTTATATGCGGCGGGTTTTCCCCAGTTTCCACTCACATGCCCAACCACTCATATTAATAGAACTGACAAAATGTCCCAATGCATGACATTTCTGAAAATTAGCTTCCAGACTCAGCGACGCAAGCCCCGAGTGAATACTGTGTAAAAAACAAGAAGCATCGTAATTATATTGCAATGTTAGAGTCGTAAAAAATTAATATGTGACGGGTGGAACACGTGTCCAGCAGGGTGGTGGAGGGGGGCATTTGCAGTGGCACCCTGAGTTCAGGAGAACAAGAATACCTACAACCAGATTGTGGATGAGATTGCAGAGGTGTGGACTCGAGTCATGTGACTTGGACTCGAGTCAGACTCGAGTCATGAATTTGATGACTTGCTACTCGACTTGGACTTGCATAACAATGACTTTGTCCCACCTATGAGATGTGGACTCGAGTCATGTGACTTGGACTCGAGTCAGACTCGAGTCATGAATTTGATGACTTGCGACTCGACTTGGACTTGCATAACAATGACTTTGTCCCACCTCTGTGAGATTGTAAGAGCGATCCGTGAAGGAATGTATCGACTGTATAAACAAGGGGAGGACCTAAACCCAGATGGAGGAGGTGGCGGTGGTGGTGATGATAACGAGACTGTCAGCATGGAAACCTCTTGAGGTTGAGCGTCAACTGTTCGGCTATGGACGATTAATCGATTTCAAATCGAAATCGCAATTTGAAACAATGCGATTAGCAAATCGCAAAGGCTGCGATTTTTTGCGATTCGAAAGTCCTATTACTTATTGGAATTTTTTAATGTTTTATTATAATAACTTTTTTATTTAACTTATCAATTGTTCTATGTTTGATTGTTCTATTTCAATTAAATATTTTTTATGAATACATGTTGGAAACATTAGACTATACAGAGCAGTTCATATTTTGATGGTATCACGTGGTAATGCTCCATCACATGCTTTAAATCTACCACACAGTGAATATCGAACTGAAGCTTGACTTCAACAAATTCAATCGCACTTCAAATCGCAATCGCAATATCTGTCAGAAAAATCGCAATGAGATATTTCCCCCCCAAATCGTTCAGCCCTATACTCCGTAGTCGATTCTCTGCAGCGCCGTGCAGTTATTCTGCGGCGTCGTTTGTTCGGTCAGCTGACGACCCCTCGCGTCCACAGCGCGCCACGGTGTTGAGAACTTTCGCGAAATTCTGGGCATCGCCATTCCCTGGACAACACGAGAGGGAGGGAGGGTGGCCAGTTGACGTTCGCGTCAGTTGGCCATAATTCGGAATGACAATCGTTAACAGCAAAGAAAATGAGCGGACAATAAGCCTCCATGGCCACATCACGCCTCTCCCGCATACTAAAGGAAAGTCGTGTTTACACAACGCGTCAAAGGGGCCGTCCATAAATGACGTCACGCGATTTTGGACGATTTTTGACCCCCCCCCACTCGTCACACGGCGTCACAAAAAGTCAGACCCCCTCCCTCAAATATGACGTCACAAAGCTATGCCCCCCCACCCCCCCTAAACCATATTTCCATTTTGAAAATAAAACATGCTTCAAATCGCTTTAAACTATTGTTATTGTAGTGCGTATCTAACGTGGCGCTGTAGGAGTGTTGTTATAACAATTAGTTGTGCTATAACTATTCTATATTTATTTAAAATTGCTCATTTTGATGTGATGTCACATTTCTCAAACCCCCCCCGCCCCCCTCGTCACAAATGTCTGATCCCCCCTCCCCCCCTAGGTGCGTGACGTCATTTATGAACGGCCCCAAACCCGCACGTCCTTCTTCTCTCCATTGCATCGCTCTGTGCCAGCTGTGGATTGTTCGGTCTCTCATCAGCAAGAGGCGGCCTTGCTTGATATCACAGGGAAAGTGACACTCACCCCCCATACGTTATGAATGTAGAGAATGTTGGACTTACATTTCGATTGAAAGCTTTCGTGACTGCAGGGATTCATCTTCTCGGTTCTTTCGGTAAAGTCACGTAGAAGGGAAATAATAATAAAATAATAAAAATAAAACATAATAAAATAATTATCATCTGAATGACGCTGTCTCCCCGACAGACCTGGTCTTCACCTGAGGACGGCTGCTTGCGTCGTGGCCGAAACGTCGTGAGAATTATTCTATTATGTTTAATTTGTATTATTTTATTATTTCTCTTCTACGTGACTTTACCGAAAGAACCAAGAAGAAAAATGTTGGACTTCTTTCGCGCCGTACGTAGCCAACCCGTGCCAATCGGAGGTGCGGGGGAAGTCGCCGGCTGGCAATGCAAAGTTGTGTATCGTAATCATTCGCATCGTCGTGGAGAATAGAAATTACGAAATAAACGAGGCAGTGCGGCTGATGCGTTGTGTAATAAATACTGGGGGGGGGAGGGGCTGTCTTCATTTGGAGAGAGGCATGTTAAGGAACATGTAACTGTGTTTTTGTTAATTCGGTACGACGTGTTATACACATGTACCTTCTTTACGAATACAATTTGTGTCGAGGAACGACGATTTGGGAACCCTGCCTACAACGCGGATTGCCACTGGACGTGTCAATTGAAGCGGTGCCATTCAGATGGAGAATAACTCACGAGCGGTGTGTATACACAGCCCGTCACGCGAACAATCCCATGTTTTGTGAACTCTGGAGCCAATATTTGCTGTCACAAGGGATATCAACATTCCCGCCTACGACCAAATCACGCGGAATGTGCAGGATCTCTTCAAGATATTATTCGGTTCTTTCGGTAAAGTCACGGAGATAGAAGATTAATAGATCACGACGTTTCGATCGCAACACAAGCGACCGTAACGATCTATTAATTTTCTATACCTACGTGACTTTACCGAAAGAACCGAAGAGTATGGATTCCTGCAGTCACGAAAGCTTCAAATCTCTTCAAGATCTCGGAAGCTAAGCAGGAATGGGCTTGGATAATGCCCGGATAGTGCGAGCTCCATCCACAAAAACACATTCCTGCGGAGGGAGCTGGTAGGAACGTTGGGTTTCTCGGTCAATGGCCAAGGTCAACGGCGGCGTGGTGTATTCCGCAAATATACCCGACTGTGAGGGCGGGCACAAGCCGGCGTGAGTATGTTAAACGTTGAGTTTTATAAGGGCACCACGCGGTGACCAGCCCCTCTCCACCCAGCCCCACCCCTCCCACCCAGCTCCTCCCCACCCTCCCCACCCCTCCCACCCTTCACCCAGCCCCTCCTCACCCTCCCTCCCCACCCAGCCCCACCCTCCCCAGCCCCTCCCCGCACGACGGACGGACACAATAATCCCCTGTGGGCTGGTGTAACCAGAAGGTTCATACCAGTATAAATGTTGTCATTTGCGGGGCCACCTAGTGAGCTGAAATCCAGAGCAGCGCATTGTCGTGTACTGTTCTATGGTCCTCGTCTTCATCAAGCAGCACTGATCAACGTGGTGAAGTATGGTCAAATAACACTCCAACCACCTCCACCAATACGACCTCATCCAGCAGTGGATGGACAAAAGGAGATAGGGACGTACAAAAAGTGTTGACTCCAGCTGTAGTAATCAAATTCTACCAGCGGGTGGCAGAACGGGCCTTTGTTATCGGCAAACGACCTTGATGACTGCCCGCATTTTGATTTTACGAAACAATTATTTGAAAATAAAATTATACGGAGATAAATAACCACCCCCCGCCCCCCGAAATAAAAAGTGGAACATTAGTAAACACTGCGCAGGTTGCAATCAACCGCAATTTATACTTTGTGGCTGAAAGATCGGTTACAAATCTAGTGAAATAAGAGATTTTAAAATGAAGCAAGATTTTCATAGCAAGGGAAATCATGAACATCTCCAGTAAACAGGTTTTAATGTTATTCTTCCACGACCCGGATTATAGCAGCGCAGATGGGAACGAATAATTTGCTTAAATTTGAATCGCTCCAATTCTCCAAACGCCAGTTTTTTGTAATCTTATTTTTCCCCGGTACTTGAACTGCGTCTCACCTGTGTAGGTGCATAAGTAGTGTTCTGTATTGCACGTAAGAGGAAAGTAAACAAAAGCATTAGCATTTAGAAAGCCATTAAGTAATATGAACACGGGTTCTGTGAAACCATGCCCTCTGTCTCCGTCGCTACCCCACCGCTCACATAAATTAAGCTTGCAGTGCAATTGAAAGCACGCGTGGCGGATCGTGATTTAAAGGACGAGGCAATTTGTTAATTGGTTCAAAGTTATTGCGTTCGCGGAAGAACACAGGGCGGCGTTTTTTCTTTGTTGAAAGAGGGACCTCTCCTGACGTTTAATTCTCTCTCCTTATTCAGCCGAGTTCTGCCGCAGGGCCGGGCGGCTCCATTTGAATTCGTCGAGAACAGACATCATTGAACTGCACTCCCTGCCAGAGTGGGGAAACGAGGGCACCACGTTGTGATTGGCGTTGTTTGAATGGGACACTTTTCTTTATTAGGCTCTTCCAGCGCTAAATCAAGTGAAATGTGCGTTTTCACACAGACGGCATGCGAAGCACGCACGGAATCTGGTCAAGCGATATGCGAAAATGTCTAAGCTAGCCTCTACAAATGGGGACGGGCTGGGTCTGTTGTCGGGGCGTTTGTAAGAAGGACATCCTGACGGTGCTGAGAGATGTTGGTAAATTGGACCCGCTGTGCATGTCATCAATGTCCCAGGAGTAACAGGTACACTATTTCAGATGACAAACTATAATTTTTACTAATTCAAACATGGCCAGACCGGCTATCAATAAAGGTTTTGTTTTGCTTTATCAAGCAAATGACACGTGAACGGCACACAGCAACATTCTTTAAAATTTTCAACATGCTCTGGTTTTTTGCGATTGCATGCAAAGCTCGGCTAAAAGAAAAAAAAGAATTCGGCGGCCAGAACAAGTGCGTGCAACCGACAGGCCCCTCACCGCTTCCCCTCTGATCCTGCCAGACTAAACAGCACGTTCCAGAATAAACCTGGAGGTCAGAGTGCAAGCCAACACTCATTTTCCCACCATCTCGGCTGCTTTTACTGGTATCCAGCTGCGGCGCCCAAAAAAATTGCTTCGGGCCACAACAGCCATGTTACCGCAACCACCGTGAGGGAATGAGATTATTGAGGATAGATAACACAATTGTGGGGGTATTGTATTTAATGCGAAACAAAAAAGCGGTTTGCTTTAAGGGTATGGGCAAAGACTAGGCACTTACATTTAACAAAGAATTCATTACGTGATCTGAAACATTATTTGCACATTACCTCAATGTCGATTTTATGTACAAATCCATATTTTCATTGGGTCAATTAAAATTTTATTAAATTAGAAACAAGAAATTCACACAACAGACATGCATTGCTTTTATTTTGGGGGGGGGGGGAAAGTACTTTTTAAACAATGTCACCATCTGCCATGTTTTGTTTACTGCTAGATGAAGGCCTCCCACCCCCCTTAGTCCCGAGATACTACAATCCATCTCACTCCCGCACATGAGCGAATCTCATCGCCCCATCTCTCTGCTGGTTGCTTTCCCAGGCAAGATCCCTCCTCTGGGCTGCCACTCTGTCATCAGCCTTGCCCACTGACGATCAACCCTTCTCGCAACGTGCAATGCCCAAGCCCATTTTTCTTAAAGGTCACCGATGACTGATGCGCATTCCCCTGATCCATGTTTCGCTTTCTCTGTGTAACGTGCAGCATGGATCTTTCCATTGTTATGTGTGTACTTTAAGTACTTGTTCCCTTTTGTCATTGTCGAGGTCTATGATCTTTAAGGTCACTGTATGCAATGTGCCTAACAGTAAATGTCCACCATAGGCAAATCACGGTTGCTTTTTATTCTCAAATTCATTTCCCCACAAAACACTCCCAAGCATTTGTTATTCATCTGCTTATTCTATAGTTTTATCCTGGTCTATTTCGAGTAAGTTGTTGTGGCTGTACACCCAGTTGTGTTTAGTGACATTATTTGCACATGGGTGTGAACATGCACACATTTAATGTGTTAGCCTGTAGAAGGTAATTTGGCCAGAGTGAAACACATTTATGTTATTCTTTATAAGTCGTATTATCTCCTTTGCCGTTGGTGTGGAAATGACTGCAAAAGACCACGTATCGCAATACTTAACTGCACGGTATCAAACAACACCAAGCCATGATGATGCAAGCTTGAGACCACACTGCCATTTGGCTGATGCCGGTCTCCGGGGCATGATATTCATTCTCTAGGGGACCACAAAGCAAACAAAAACGACTCTGGAGGGCTCAATGTGCACTCCGTTGTAGTCGGTTTGGGCATGGCACACCTGGTGTCTGCATGCTCGAAAGCACCAGCCGACTCCACTATTATTCCATAGCACAGAATAAAAATCGAACCCCCCCCCCCCAATATCTATCGCTGCTTTGCAGACATCGTGTGTACAAGTGTGCGCGATGGGCACGGTAGCAACAAAACCACCACCGAGCTTCAGCGGGCGTGTCAAATTTCAATTGATTAGGCGACAGTAAACGATCCGAGTTTTCTCTCAAGATGCGAGTGCAGACGCGGCCGTCACGCCTCGCTCGCCGCGCTGTCTCTCGCGTAGCGCCAGATCGCCACCACCCTGTCGTCGCCGCACGACGCCAGCAGCCCCGGGTCGCTGGGGCTCCACGCCACGCAGTTCACATCTCGGTCGTGCGCTTTGCGAACGCACGCGGCTTCGTAGAACCGAGGGCTTTTCCCGTCGCCTTCTGGCACAGCCTCCTCCTCAAACACTCGGATGGTGTCATCTCCGCTGGCTGTCGCTATGGCGCCCGTGAGCTTGCACCTGGTTTGACATTTGTATTTTGGGGTCAAAACAGAAAGGGTTTTTTGATGTGAGAAAATTGTACGATTTGAGTTGTACGTTTGTGGGTCTACAGTACGTTTGAATAGCCAAGCAAATGAACTATACGTAATGCAAAGATGTAAACTGTCTCGACCTTTTCTTCAGAGACTTACCAAGAGACGTCGTAAATGACTCGTGTGTGATGGCCAGAGAGGGTGCACACACACTCCCACGTGGCGCCGACTGCAACACAAATGCATCCAAACAACAAACATATTTCACATGTAACATGAACGGAGAAGCTGTGTGCGTAGGGCGTCGGCTGGAGTTCCGCGTGTTTGCATTACCCCCCGAGCTGGTAGCCGCGCCCTCTTGCCAGATGCGTATGGTTTTGTCATCGCCGCAGGAGACCAGGCGGCGCCCGGTCACGTCGAAGTCGATGCTCCACACGGTCGACTCGTGCCCCTCCAGCGTGGCAAAGCTGATCCAGTCGTCGCCATCATCGCGGTACAGGCGGATGCTGTTGTCGTAGCTTGCCGATGCCAGCACCTTTCCGTCGGCAAGCACGGCAACCGAGACGACCAAATCGTGCGCATTTCACAGGTTACGATTCACTGCAATCCAAACCCCACAAGTCCTTTACCCCCGAACTTCGAAAGTCATTGTTAAAACCCACTGCTGCTGCTGCTCAGGTAAAAGGTGGGATATATTTGAATTTACCTCGCTGTTGGGATGCCAGACAATGTGCTTGACATCCTGCGTGTGCGAGTTGAGAACGCTTGCGCATTCGTAGTCTTCATCTTCGTCCACTGGCGGCACGCACGGAAAACAGTGGCGAGATTTACCGCACGGATATGTGCACTTGCTGGCGATCGGTTATTACGCGACCAAGTATCACCCACAACTCGGGCCGTGGATTAATTCCAACGGGAATTGAAATGTGAAAAATGTTGAAATTATGTAACACCATCAATCGTAAGGCACGGATGTCAGGTAAGTGTAAGCTGCTTATGAGTGGCTTATTTGAGTCATACAATTTACTGTAACTTATAAATCATTGAAAAACTACTTTAATGTAGTATGCATGAACTAAAAATAGCAATGAATATAGTTTAACACTTTAACGTTATTGTAAAAAAGACTCTACGGGGAATAACTGCTTTAACTACTTATTTCCACGGTTTTAATTTAAAATATTCTCAAATGTGCATCACCTAATTTCTTACTTAAATTAATCATATACACTTCAAATCTGTGGCAATAAAAAAAGGTCTACCAATTACACACACAGCAGCACCGATTTAATTACCATTTGCATATGCAAAGATATAATAATTAAATGTGGTCTAATTAAGAGCAGCGTGTGATAATTGAAGCACTAATGACATGATGCATTGTGATGCGCTGTTTGACTAAAGACCCAATTTGTAATTTAATTACACAGAAGTAACTAACAAGCCCCCTGGTTACGGTAATTAGACTGGGACGATGTAACAGTAATTAGCAGTTGCATTTTGGTTGTAAATATTGCTGCAGCATACGGCGTGTGGCAAGTGTCAGCAGAGATCTCCCCGCGCTCATTCATACGGCTCTTTCTGCTGGGCATTTGTCGGCGCTGCGCACTGCGTGTGCGCGCGCGCGCGTATCTTGGCGTGCGAGTGCTGTCGCCAAAAGCTCCCTCGCAATAAACACGGCATCAAATTGTCCTCCTTGCTTATCCTCAAACCCGCGCCAACAGTATCCGCAAAGTGATCTCATAACCGATGCACAAAGTGCAAGGTGATAATTGGGTAAGATAACTCCAATGTTGAAACGAGAAAAAAAAAGCCATCGGGTAATGTAAAAAATACTACTTTGTATAAACAAAAAATATACTTCTAAACTAGATGAGTATCATGGAAAAAAATAAATATAACAAATTTCGATTATCTGATGAAATGCTGGGGAGAAATAAAATAAAAATTCACAGCATGCCCGACTGCCACCGGTAGATTCCAACTCCCAATGCGTTTGGGTCTATTGAAAATAACACTTGGCAAGTGCTTGCTGGTGTCGATGTAAGGGAACAACAGACACCTCCACGATTGGTAGGTGGGTGGTGGGGATGAGGAGGAAGGTGGGTGGAGGTTTGAAAGCTGTTAAATTAAGTTGGTCACGCCGCATTACCATTGCAGATCCTCCAGCATCTCCCGATAATTGGCGGCAAGAGACACGGTACGATGTCTGACATGGAGCACACATGCGAGGGCCACGCGATTTCATGACATGTCGGAGCTGCTAGCCCACTCCGACGCCCCACTCGTATGTCATCAGGAGACCTCTCTGGCTTGAGTGATGTGGTCCAGAGACAGGCAAAGGAATGCTAGAATATGGCTAAATAAATATAGATGAGGAAAGACCGATATCCAGCTTTTCTAGGTCACAGTGTACAGCCTGTTGAGACGGTATACAATAATACTGTTGTAATTACTAACTGTTTATCTTAAAAGGATGTTATTCCTGTCTAATGCAAACGTCAAGGCAGGAGATTTCATTTGTTCACCGCAGACAGAATGGGGAGTGCCACTGATTGCGAAAATACCTGGGTCCCCTGGCTCCGTCACACATAAACTGCAGAAAATTCAAGCGAACGCCTTTCACTGCTTTTTGTTGGCACTGCTCTGCAAATAATTGGGTACGACACTATATTTAACTTAGGTTTGTTTTTTAATCGCGTGCTATTGAAAACACCCCACGCAGTGGGTGGCCCTCTGTATACACTGATGGTGAGAAATATTTCCCTACAAAATAACCTTCGGTATACGTTGGGTCTCAAGGTGGGATCTGCGATGGCGACATGTTGTCTGGTCACTAAAACGACCACATCATTTGCGGCAGACACGCAGACACATGTGACTTGTAAAGCTAAGCAGGTTGGATTAATGCGATTAGACTAATAGGGTCTGTGGTCAATTCAAAGCAACTCTTTGTACAAAATGCACTAAATATAAATGTTAAATTTAAGTACTATGCACTAGTATTATGGTTTAACTGTACTTTAAATGATTGCTTGCACCTGGAATCTAAACATTCCATCAACATATATTTTTGTAAATTCACTAAAAAGGCATATAAATGAGCATGAAATTATCACCAAGCCTGATTATAAGCACATATGAAGAAAAATACAATTAAATGGCAGCAAATCTGCCACAATGGCGTAAACGTTTTTGGAAAAACTCAAATCGGTGACCTGCACGGGAAGAAGGATCTGCAGAAAGAAAGGCTACACAAAGCTCAACCGGTGACTTCACTTGGGGTATCTGCGGATGCATCTGCACATCCAGCATTGGGGACTGGTATCCCACTTGCATACCAAACTCGAATGCTTTTTTATTTTTGTTACTATTTTTTTTAGCACTCCCTGTGCCTGACCTCATACGTTGGTGCTGCGAGCCTCCTTATACACGGTGGACTTCTCGTGTGATCTTGACACTACTTAAAACAACAAAGTGAGATGGAAGCCATCAGCTGCTGAGGCTGGGCAACAACACCTTCCCAAATCCAGACACTCTTGTCACGACTGCAAGTGGCCAGCAGGTTTCCTGATGGAGCCCAGGCCACGCCCTTGACTTCATTCTCATGTCCTTCCAGAGTCGCAGTCACCTTGAATGAATGAAGAACAAATGGTGAACACTGTTGCATCCATTAAAGACAAGCTAATTTCTGGAGGTACATTGTGTTTGTGTGCTTTCAAGTGATAGCACATTATTGACTGGACAAATAGTGGTCTTATACAGTGGCTATTTATAGTTATTTCCAGCTCAAATAAACATGAATGTGGTGCTCATCTCATATTTACAGCACTGAGACAGTGGTGGAAATTCCACATACCTATGGCAGGGGCAAGGAATATATCCATAAGATATCCAATGTAGACTTCCACACAGGATGGTACTAATTTCACTGACTCTAGAATGAAAATGGGCCTAGTCAACCCCCAATTAGGAACTAAACTTGTAACCTTCCGATTGTGTCCAATCAGTCGACCATTGAGCCACCTTGCCAGATTGAAACAACTAAAACATAGATACAATCATCGTCTGCTCCTTCCATCATCTCGTTAGCGAAAATGAGGCCAAACATATCTCTGGCAAGGTTCTCTTTCTTTCGCCAGTATTACTGCTTTGTTCAATCTCAATCCTTGTTCTTCTTGGTTTTCTATCATCACCTATTCCTTTATTCTTCCATCATCATAAACCACAAAAACTAATTTTATGCACAACTTAAACGACCAATTAAAAATACAGTACTTTGCTTCTACCTTTGTTTAAAAAAAATAACTTGACATTTAAGCATAGTGTACTTGTGTAAGGTGTGTGTAGACTTCCATGTGCGATGCTTTGCGTAGGTCCGCAAATGCTCTCCACGCACACCTCGAAATCACCGTCGCGTCGGCTCCACACACAAGTGGTAGCGTCGAAACTCGCAGAGGCCAAGCGGGTCCCGCACGGAGACCAAGCCACATTGCGCACCGTGCGCTGATGAGCGTCGGCCAGAACCGAGCGGCACACCCAGCCATCGCCTGCAACACCCATGCACATCATAACAAACACCGCCACTGGCTTGGCAAACGATAGGGTGGGACTCTTACTCTTCATTATCATGCGATAATGAGATGTTCTTATCATTATGAAATGTACGATGAAGATCCACTATTGTCCAAACTTTGGCCAACTTCATGAATGAGATGCATCTCTTATACCTGGTTGGGCCATTACCCTGAAATACAATTTTTAGATAAATGGAGTGAATGTATAATTTGCCAAGGCAGTTATTTACCAAAGAAGGGTCTAGCCAACGATTTATTGAAAAAAGAAATGCCATAATTATATACGCACGGGAGAAAGGTACTCATTTATTGGACATGAATTCCCTGTTTGATATAATCAATAGCACTTAGGCGCATTAACTTAATTGCTGGCAATTGAACACTGTGCTGACCATAACGAAAATGATCCCGCTACATTAAACGCTCTTCGATGGCCACACTAAACATCTACAGGACAACAGGGCATTATTCACCTATGACAATGTGATAACAAATTCACACAATTGCAACGTGTTTAATGAATTGCCCTACCTCTAGGTTTTAAATACTGAAAGCAATGCAAGTGGGTCTTACACTCTCAAAGGTGTTTCAATTTCATTACTTCATACGTTTAGTTGGGCTGACATGATCTGCACTTGTAAATTTAGCTATTGCTCATTAAGTACGTTGGGGTTTTTTTCATGGCAAAGGTGTAAAGTTATTTTTAAAATTAGATTTAGACTTTGTTGGGATAAATAGTGCAGCTTTAAATACACGAAGCAAGGTGACATCTCACCGACACAAGTCTGTTACTAGAGAGCCCTATGGAAGAACTAGGAATGTAGACAAAACAATACGTTTCTTCAAATTATAGTAAATACAGAAATATACACACAATCAAGTTCCTACGTTTTATTACAATGAAGGTAGCGAAAAGAGTACCATTTTGTGAAAATACATGTCCACAATTGGTTCGGCAATATATTAACAGATAACCGTCACCATGTAATCCTTGTTTAAGAATAAAATCTATGGTTATATTACATTTTTCAATAAAATGTGAAGTAAAAATTTCAAAGCAATACAAATGATGTAATTTGGATTTCTAAAGCGTCTACAACCACATCTCAAAACAACTTAAACAATTTAGCGGGGGTAAAAGAAAAGAAAATGTAAAAAAAAACTACATTTGATTACTGACCAATGTTTCAAAATAAAACACGATTTATCCTTTCGTAACCCAAAGGTAGACATCACTAAAGAAACGTGCATGGATTTGGAGAATGTGCTATTATGTACTGTAATACAATTTTGGGGGAAATATCGAAGTCATGTAGGGTACAATGAATAATGTATCAAACACTGGACTTAGAAATTACTCCACTTACGTGAATTAAAAAAACATTGTCATTCACTACATCTTAATTTGAGTGGGATTATTTTTTATACAATGCAGTACATGTATTGTTTAATTCTATAGATGTTCGTAACACTTATTTTCTGAAATAGACATCATACAATGAAAACCCCTTTAGAACCCAGTTTCAGCTTTCAATATTCTTAAATAGTTATTCGAGTGCGGTATGAAAGCAACTATTCAGATTATCGTGGAGGACACACATTGAACGTTGCGAAAGGGCTCGAAAGCTGAAATTTGGCACATCCATAAACTAATCTACGTTCATTGCAAGACAAATCATTGCAGCATATATTTTTTGTGCCCGGGAAAACTAGGCCGGGTGATGTATTTTATCTGTGAAAGCGCTTTATTGCTCATCAGATTCCTCCACTACAATAATTCCGATTCTGAATATTCACAGGGTCAGCATAAAAGGTTTGTACCGTGCAGATTATATTTAGCATTGTACCAAACCGAGTAACTCGTGGAGTGTAACGCTGGTGCATAAAATGCTTAACTAATGTGTCAATCCAGTGCAAGAACTCCTCTCCACGGCGGCTATGGGGGCCGTTTGACCATACTTCACCAGGATGGTCAATGCGGGTTAAATCAATAGGGGGAGTGCTCAGGACTTGTTCAAGATATCTATCGCCGCCTATGTTAGCCGTGACGGGTAATCAAACTCAGGTTACACACTTAGTGTTTGTCAAGCAGCGCGAAGTCTGTGAACCACTTTAAAGTTTAAAGTAAAACCGCGCCACCCTCTAGCGACGGCTTACGGAGCACTGCACAAGAACCCACAGAGCAATTGCAGTGCGCACAATATAACACCGCCAGATATACAAGTCCGAAGAGCCAATGTCTGTACATTTACCACCGCGGAAGGTGCAAGTGATTGTGAAACGTGACTGCTTTCAGGAGGCCCTTCATCCAGTAGTGGATTGACGGCGGCTGGCCGATGATGCCCATTCACCGCGGCGTGTGGGTTCACTGGGCCCCAAAGCACCGACCTCGCCTAGAAGCTTTGCCGGAAAATGGTGCCCGCACCCCCCACTATCCGATGCCGGTGCCCTCACCTTCCCTGCCCCAAATTCGCACCGTCTTGTCTCCCCCGCAGCTGGCGATCAGAGCTCCACCGGGGCTCCACGCCACCGACCACGCTCTGTCCTGGTGGCCCGCGAGCCTGTGGAGCACCTGCAGGCTGCCTTTCATCTGTGCGTCTTGCTGTGTATCGGCAATGGTTAACGTCTTACACGGCACGGTTGCTGCAGTCTTAGGCCCAATATGGCCGACCTCGTTACGTAGCCAATTTGGGGAACAACCCCCAACAGCAGCCGGGCAAAGCGAACGCAATCCGCCGACATCCGTCACGACGGCGCATTAAATAGCAACAAATTTCAGTGCGTTTGTCGAGCGGGATTTGTTTTGAGTGGACTTAGCGTGACATTTGTTGTCTTTTGTCTTTGTGAGATTTCTCGCCGTCGACGCGCCGAAGTCGTCACGAAGTGGGCGGATTAAGCGATGATGGCCGCTCTGCTGCTGCTGCCCCTTCGAGTGCGTGACAATCCACTGCTGGATGAGGGCAGCCTCAGGCGAAGGCCATTTGCCCCACACCACTTCTCATCACTCTGGGTTGGTGAAGGTGGGGTATAAAATAACAATGGATTTCGTTGCATTGCCCGCTACTGCCCACAATGTTTATTCTACCTGTTTTTTTGACATGGAGGTTTCCCCATCCAAGTGTTATTATTACCGGTTCAAACCTGCTTAGCTTTGGGGGACTGACAGGATCGGGCACTTTTGCGGTGATTATGGCCATACGTGGAGAATTAGAGAATAATTTAACGTTTCTGACGTAAATCGCGCCTCCGATTAGCACGGTTGCCTGTGTACGGTGCGAAAGAAGTTCAACATACAATTTATCTAGATGTATGCTGCGTAAGAAAACCGTAGATAAACTTCATTAAAACAATCCTTCTAGACTAAACATTTTAACGAAACACACAAAGGCCAACTTTTGTATACGGTACAATGTGTCACCTGTAAATAATTACAGGTAATAGTTGAACTTAATAAAAAAAAAGAAGCTGCAAAGTTGGGCTCAAAATAACACATCTGGAGGGATTATGGCCAGTTGTAGAAAATATTTGAGATGGAGTGACAAAGTAGGGACGATATTTTTTTGTATTTTCACCAGGGAGATGTAGCCTCACCGTCG
This sequence comes from Lampetra fluviatilis, assembly GCF_964198595.1. Lineage (NCBI taxonomy): Eukaryota > Metazoa > Chordata > Hyperoartia > Petromyzontiformes > Petromyzontidae > Lampetra > Lampetra fluviatilis. The sequence goes on along the minus strand of NC_136278.1, from coordinate 2,776,114 downwards.
CTAGATGTTAACTACCTCGCCTGGTACACAGGAGGTCGTGAGTTCGATCCCGAACCTGACGATGCCTGCTGTATTTTTGGAGTTTGCGTGTCTCTCTCCCCGTGGTCGCGATGGATTTGTCTCCGGGATCCTCCGGTGTTTCCCTCCACATTTAGAAACATGCGTCTGGAGTATTTGGCTGCTATGAATGACCACATGATAAGCCGCTTCATTTGGGCTATCATTTGTTGCTAGGGTAGTTCTGAAAAAGAGTGGGGCTAAGGGGTCATTCGTTTAGTAGCAACGCAAAAATTAGACCCCCCATATGCAAGCATAGCATTTGGGTTAACCCCCCCTTTCCCCTCAATGCGTACGTACTAAATGGATGGCCCCTAACCTGGTAAAATAAATTAGATATGCTGCTTAAGCTGATTCCTCACTCGATCATTGAAGATGACGAATATGGCAAGCTTTAATTCAAAAGTGGATAGAACCTGGCAGTTGTAACTTACAGCCCCTTATAAAAACACTGTTTGGTGGTTATTTGAGCATATTTCAACCCACAGTGGTTTGTGCGTGCTGGTAACATGTGTGTGGGTGAGATGGGGTTGATGGGGCCGGTTCAAATGTCACTTGCCACTGATGTTTTAGCCGTGGCCTGGAACTGAACTCTCTGGTCGGCCAGTTTATGGCACTTGCACCACCCCTCATTGTAATACACCCTGCTAAATTTTTTCAATCCACATTTTATACCCAGAAAATATCTTGCAGTAGAGGTCTCCAATGTTTGGTTTCCTAGCCAACTTTCATACCTGTGCTACGTTGGGGAAATGTTTACTCAGGTACAGTCTACATTTATTCTATGAAGTTGGATGAAAAGCCCAGTACTGTACAGTACACATTAATGACATTATTGGGAAATCAACAAGTAGGGTACAGTATATGTCATATGGGCGAACTGACCGTGGCCATAGGAATGTGGAAGTCCCACCACTGGATTTGAGCTGTAAAGAGCAGACGAATGCCACCCCGTGCTCGTTTGAGCGAAAAAAACTACCGTACCCATATTATTTTAGCAGGGTAGAAAAACCTGAAGTAAAAATACGCTTTAATCTAAAGTTAATATCTACAATCTGAGCATGTTTTAAAAGCATAGATTCCTACTCGTATAAGAAAATATTATTTGTGATGTATGCAATTGATATATAAATGCTGTACTGTAATCACGCTGCTTGTAGATTAATGCGACGAAACAAGACGGAACATGTCCGATCTACCAGAGAATACAAACCAATACAAAGGATAAAGTAAATCAAGAATACGGTGGACAATTGATCCTTATGGCGGTACCCCGGGGTCCCAAATAACACAAATTGGTCGAGGCAATTCAATACTTTATTTCTGGGACACTATTTTGTCCATGGGTGTTACTTAACTCCTGGACTGTGGTACCACTCAATCCGAAATCAGTGCCACTCCGCAATGTCGAAATGCAGCGAGGACGATTGCGAGATGAATGGATTGCCGCATCGTGGATCATCAACAGACTAAACATGACTGCATCAAGGACATTATGCGAGAGCCGGTGTACTATGGTTCAATTCACCAATGAATGGGATGTGGTGGGGTGATTGACGTGGCTGAAGCCATGTTATTTACAAGGCCACCTACTCACCCAACAAAAAAATACTCAACACATTCGTCAATAACATTTCCTTAAAGAAAAATCAAACATTCGGCAACGTTTCGGCCAATGGACCTTTATAGCACACACATATAGAGGCAGGATAGATAAACTTACTAACCGATATTTTTAAAAAAACAGATTCGTCTACACCACCAAAGGACCTTCTTCACAGCACATGGAGAAGCCAGAGAATTAAGGTTTATGAACCAGTAGCAACACAACCCACACCAATACCCCCCACCATCAAAGACAAAGACTCCACCAACTTTTGGGACAAGTGCTGTTAGCGAGCACTTATAAGGTCAGCACAGGACACGAAGGTGGTGGGTGGCCAGACACCACGCCCGGCCGCATTTGAGGCTGAATCGATCTCAGGGGGACCGCTTCAGACAACCATCACTGATTTTTTTTATTTCCATTTAAAGACTACAGGGATTCATCTTCTGGGTTCTATCGGTAAAGTCACGTAGAAGGGAAATAATAAAATAATAAAAAATAAAATAATAAAATTCCACGACGTTTCGGCTTGCGTTGTAGCCGAAACGTCGTGAGAATTTTATTATGTTTTATTTTTATTATTTTAACCATCACTGATGTTAGGGGTGGCCGTGAACGGGAATCGAACTCGAGCGTGGTGGGATTTCAGTAGCGCGCTGCCCGCTACTCCACCACCGCTGACCACGGTGGATCTTGGCCCAGGTGCCATCGACAATCATTTTGCCCCAAATCTTCGGGCAAGGCGAGAGTTGACAGAGGGGGGAAAACCCTCTGGTCTGGCCACGCCGGCCCGGCCGGCATGCGGCCGCCGATTGCTACATTAGTATCCGCCTCGCTGCTGGGGAGCAAGGGAGGGGGGGCGCAGGAGGAGGGGGGTAGGGGGGAGCAGGAGGAGGGGGAGCAGGAGGGGGTAGGGGGGGGAGGAGGACGGGGGGGAGGAGGAGGGGGTAGGGGAGGAGTGGGGGAGGAGGAGAGGGGGGGGGAGGAGGGGGGGGCAGGGGGAGAAGGAGTGGGGGAGGAGGAGAGGGGGGGGGGCAGGGGGAGGAGGGGGGAGGAGGAGGGGGGCAGGGGGAGAAGGAGTGGGGGAGGAGAGAGGGGGGCAGTGGATTTATTCGCGCGCCGTGCGCACAACGCACGCACGCACTCGGCCTCGCTCCTACCAACCCGCACTCACCACCACTACCGCCACCACCATCCACCACCACCACCACTGTCTCTCTCACACTCACTCACTCTCACTGAACGCGTGCACAAAGCCCGTAAGTTGTACACGCTGTACACCCACCATCACGGATGACGATGATGCTGTTGTATTTTTGTTATCAGTGTTCACGCACAATACAACACAGCACACTCGGTTGTGTTTTTTTTTAATGTCATCAGTTGCACATTAGGGTGTGAGGTAGTGGGGTGTACATGGCGTGTGTGTGTTGTGTTACACCACGATACCTATAAGGTGCAGAGGAGTAGGTGGTATATTGTTGGGGCTGTATCGTGGTGTGGATGGGGTGCTGTGATATTTGACAGTCATATGTGATGATTGTGATGATGCTTCTGTGTGCTGTATTGCTCGTTTTGTAGGCTGCCCGTTCATACCTCCTGTGCATATGCAGTATATGTGACAGTAATGTGTGCAGGTTATAGTGTTCGTGTTAATGCTGTACTGTAGTTATATCTTAATATCACTCCACTACAGTGTTGTCTTTATTATTTTAATAATTACACACTAACTTTCTTTAATACGCTGTACCCTAATGTGTTTTTTTTTTACAAACTGCATAATATATTAGCGATGTGTGGCTTCAGTATACATCGTGAGTGGTTATTGTAAGGCTATTTTTTGTACACTGAATTAATTGCAATAGAAGCTTCGTTTGATTTTTGTATTTGGTGATACTGCACAAGTACAAATAAACACAACACATCCGTCAAAAAAACTGTGGCATTACGAGAGCATTGGCCCTTGATAGCGCATCGATGAGTGCAGTTTGTACGGCGAAATCAGGAATTTCGAAGCTGGAGCTGTCCAGTGCTGAGCTCCTGAAAATATCTCTCTCCCTTCTCACCCACCCAGCAGCCGGGGTTGGTGGGTCCCGGAAGCATTCCACGTAGAATTAACCCTTTTGTAATTATCTAACTGAATTAAATAAATGTTTTTTTAATTGTGAGTGTATGTGTTTGTATTTGTACAAGGGGAGCGGTGGCGTAGTGGTTAGCGCGTTTCGAACCCAGCGACTCGAGTTAGATTCCCACTCACGGTCAACACCGGTGACGATTATGTGAACCGGTCCCGGGCCTCCCCTAGGTCGACTCAGCCATACACTGAGTAACTGGTACGGTGTGGAAACATCGCCACTGGGGAGACAAAGGCGGCCGAGGGTGATGCTGGCCACCCACCCCCTCGTGTGCCGTACTGGCTTTGATAGGTGCTCGCTAACGGCACTTGCCCCAACAGTCTGTTGAGGCTATATGGGGGATCTTTGTATTTGTACACGTGTGTGTGTGTGATCATGTGTGTAATCGTAATGTGTCATATCAAACAAGTTGTACAGTACAGTAATGCGACCACCTTCCCAAGTCTCACGCATAATCTGGGCGTGAGACTCACAAATTCAGCCCGTTTTCCCACGACGACACATCCGAATCTCACGAATATTACGGCGAAGAGAATTGTGAATATTTAATTCCAGGTCGCAGGTAATGCCCCATTCCTCCCTGCAGCCTCACGCCGCCACAAATCAACCACAGCACACACACACATTGACCCATCTATTTGTATTGTGTGTATATGTATGTATGTACACCGTGTAACCTTGCAAGGATAACCTAAACTCACGTATTTGGCGACGTGTATGTAAAATAACGCCGTAGTGGTAATAATGTTATCGCATGTCAAGGAAAGCCTCACCCTGAGTCTCGAGACTGGTTTGCAGGAGAGTCCTGCTATATTGGGATGTCTGGCCACGACCCAGCATGCGACATGGGCTCAAAATGGGTGAGGTGTGCAGTTTTCATTGAGAGGCTTTAGCCAATTTATATGGCGTATACAGACAGTACTGTATAGTTAGTAGTACTGCTGGTTATTGATTTTTTTCAACAATCTAATTTTCAGAAATGTTCTTCCCAATGTTGCTGTGGATAACTTTGGTGCAAGCATGTCACTGTTTCTGACAGCCCTCTTAATATGTAAAACAATATAATGTCGCCTATCGTGTTTTTTAAAGGCAGTTCTATGACCAGTATGTTGAGTTTTAATTGGAATGCTTTTTAATAATCTACAACGGCTATGTATAATCGTATTTTACGTGTACAGAATTGGTCTTTATCACAATATAATTACAGCACGTATGTGGTCTATGGTAGAGAAAGCTTTGCCAGTCAAAAGTGGAGGAAAAACGAGAAGGGCTTGAGCCTAGACTTGAACCGGGGCAGGGAGTCTACAGCACTGATTTCTGGGAGAAAGCAGTTCCAGACCACGGGGTCAGCAGATAAAAATGAGCGACCTCCCACTGATTGAGGGTTGAGCGTATGCCAGTGTGCCTATGTTATGAACATTTGGTTGGTGAATTAAAGTCAAAAGTTCCACGACAAAGATGATACTGGTACATTCCCGCTGGTCAATTCCAGGACCAATTTGGCTTTTTAGAATTGGCTAGTTTAAAGATTGCATGCAAAAGCGTCCTTTTAATTTACATGGCTCAATAATTCACGAATGATAACAAACATTCTGCGAACCGTTCACTTCAAATTAAGTTTTACAGCAATATTGGCATACAGAATATGAAATCTCAACTCTGCTTACGCCTTGATCTCCGGTTTTGCCTTGTTATTAGAATGGCACAGAAACACGCTTGGCTCTAGGCATTTTTGGCAACAATACAAAGTAAAAAATGTTGTTTGTCTCATCCTTTGAAAAATTCCCAGACACCTGCAGATTGCCTGGCACTGCACGTTGCCTCTGACTGGACACTACTAGGCTTACAACTTCTACAGCGGGATTTCTTGGGGGACCTTATGAGGCTTCATAAGTTCTGCACATCAAAGCAGTGTGCAGCTTGCATGCCTGCAATAAATCAAAGTCAAAAGAGGCGCTCTGCTTAATCGAGCAATGGGGACGCACTCATCTCCCGTGGCTGTCCTAAGGCAGTGATGGAAATCCCACGTTACTATGGTGGGGGCCGGTCTCTCCATAAGGCTACGAATATAAGGTGTGTAGTATGTTTAGTGGTAAGTGGAAATTTGATTCAGGGTTGCGATCGAGCTCCAGAATTACTTTTTTTTAATGTGCAGGTGAATATAGCGGACACTGGTGGCTGCAGTGGTCACGTACACATGCAATATATATCTATTTAAAAATCCCATTTGATTCTGACAACGCAATTTGTATGTATACATCATGAGCTTAATATGAATTTGTGTATCAGTGCATTGACGCGCGCTTCTTGGTTATTGCTCACAATAACCAAAATAAAGGAGGAATATCCTTTTTACGAGAATAGTCATAGAGGCATTGTGGTGTGGTTTCTTGCATTCGGCAGGCCAAGTGTGTAAATATGATGTCAGATTCTCAGGAAAGTACTTCCACAAGTGAAATACTAAAGAACAAGGTCACCAATAGGTGTGCACCTCTGGAGAGAATAGGGAGGGCTGTTTGGAAACCCGCAAGTGAATGACAGACGTATTGATCATATCCCTTGTGTTGGACGGCGTGTATTATAATCATAACTGGTGGCGAGCTTTGCCTGCTTTCCATCGACTTTAGCGTCACATTCCACGGGATGAAATTGCTTGGTTCGGTGATGATGATGATTGTGTATTTTTAAGTGTTTAGAACAAAACTTGACGCAGTAAAGAACTTTAGGCTCATTGTGTCCGATAAGTGACACTAATCAACCTCCTAGTTGTAAATTTTAGGGGCTGCAATGTGATAGGTTTACATTTTGTAGGGTTTTACAGATTTAAGCGTAGAAGTTGCTACATTTGTGCCAAACATCAGCTTTGTAGTCCTTCATGAAATTGACATCGGTCACTTGGCCACGATTGTCTAAAGGCACAACGTTGCGTATCCGACTCGCTGGGGACTTGGGTATTGGAGGATGTCAGATGTGTGAACATTGATAGAATATGACAGTTACACTGCACTGAGGGAGGGTGATTAATTGCTCCGAGTGGATGCGTGACGGTCGGATATGCGACGTTGTGCTGTGTTTATGTATTCGGCTGGCGTGTTGGTACTGCAATAATAACAATAGTCAATTAGGCACCGCATCGGTCTGTCAACGCTGAGCCATCACTTCAGCAACCCTTCCCATCTCCAGGAGATGGCTGGACTCCTCGGATGCGTGTGGAGAGGAAGCAGAGAAGGCGTCAAAATTTGTTCCCCTATTTTTGGCGTTGGGCTCTGGGCGAGGGCAGTTAATTTTGGCAACAGTAGCTGCCCCCGTGTCTCTGGAGGAGTCTGGTGTATTTAAAAAGCCCACGAGTGAACGCCGGCGGCCTTGTTTACGACACCGCTGGTGGACAGCAATCGCCGTGCGTTTGATAACTCTGTGCCGAGCGCTTGGAATGTTCACCGAGCGCTAGGCTGACGATAAAGTTGTTCTCTGTTTGGGGAATTTTATTCCACGAAACAGAAAAATCTGGTCACTTACGTAATCCTTAAAAAAAAGCATTAATCCAGCACAGTTATTATGAATGTACAATCATGTTGGGCACATTGAGCAAACCTCTATCACTGCATTTTGCCTCTCAGATCCACTTATAGCCGAAGTTGGCTTCTACTGACGGGGCAAAAATTTTAAGCGGTGAATATTTGCAGAAGTTCCATTATTAATAACTGCAATGAATAGGGACCTTTATTAGCCTCTCCATTGAGCTTCTAGCCATAACAGTGTTGTATTTTAGTGAAATATTTACAAGTACATGTCTGCTCAGTAATCTCATCTGCCTATTATCGTGTCTACATGCGACCGCTTCCTCAGTGAAGTATATGAATATATAACGCTCATTCCTGCCAGTCGTGCTTATGGCTGACCCGATTCAGTTTACCATAACAGTCTTACGGTTGCGGTGGTTAAAGGAAAATCACTTTTGAAATGTTACAAAAACTCCAGACTGCCTCTGGGGTAACGGCTTTACATTTTGACGCCGTTATGAACCTTGATAGAATTTCACACATTCGCCCCGTGAAAAGGGGCTCGCGTTGATTAATTAGCGGAGGCCAATTTTATTTATTTGAAGTGCCTGAAAACCGCATAAGAGCATTAGGGGGAATCTCCATAACCTGGTGTCAACAATCATGCGAAGCATATGGCGTTTTCGCCACCCTGTGTGAGCGAGGCTTTATGAGAGTAAATCCCAGATCCATCCCTGTAGCGGCAACCATTAGCCCTGCCTGCGCCCGCAGAGAATTGGAACAGAACCTCGTCTGCTGGAGATGGTCTTCTTCTGCGCCGCCCACCCCGAATTTTCCCTGCAATTTGCCCATTCGGTTGGTGTTGACACTCCCTCGTCCTCTCCGTCCGGTCAAGACGTACACTGCGATATGCACCGAGGCACTGGAGAGTTCTGCTCTGACCTAGGGTTGCCACCCGTCCTGGTTTTACCCAGGATCATCCTATATTTGATGTAGCTGTCCTGAGAAATGTGTACGCCTTACAGGGGACATTAAAAGCCTTGGATTTTTGCCAGTTGTATAATAATATATTACTCAAGAAAAAAGCATTTACATGTTCTTCTTTCTTTTTCCGGTATCGTGAGATATTATTAATCCCACGATACGTCTCAATTTTGTTGCATACCTCAGAGGTGGCAACCCTACTCCAACCTTATCGCACTCGCGGCCCCGTGCTCTGTCCCACCTTGCCCCCCACGGTTTGCCCCCTAAGACTGTCGCCGCTCCAGCGCCCAATCCCGACCGCCGGCCGACTGCTCCCCCCCCCAGCCACCAACCCTCGCCGCATGCCGTGTGTGCCATGAAAAACACAAGCCGACACTGTGAAATCATTTTGACTGGCCTTTGATAGTCTGTCAGGGCAGCAGACACTGGGGGCTTTGTGTGCCGCCTGATGTCACTCCTGAATTATTTACACTGTGGGACGCAAATGGGAGAAGGGGTCTGTGTGTGTGTGTGCTCAGGGTTGTCTCGGGGAGCTGGGGGGGCAGGGAGAGAGGGAGGAGGTAGATCTGGGTGGAGGGAGGGGGGTCAAGAGGAGAGCGGTATGGGGATGGGGAGAGAGTGTGTGTGTTTGTGGGGGGCGGCGGTGGTGGCGGTGGTGGTAGAGGGGTGATTGCCGACTGTACCAAACAACCGTGCAGTGTCTGTCTTAAATATGTGCCTGGGTTTAGAATGCTCTGAAACATACGGAGCGCGCGGTCATGCGTTGAGGTCAGAACCTGAAGTATGGCTTCACTGGATTTTATTTTATTTTCCTTTTGAAGTCCTGGCTCATTGAATATAATTGGCCGATGCTTTGCATGCACCCTTGAGAGTGAGTGTTATTGTGTGCATTTCGCATTACTGCATTGGTTACACGCTGTTAATGTGCAAGCTTCCAGGTTTACCCTTGTAATGGAGACATTTGTCTTTGAACGAGCTGTCGCCTGTAAGTGAACGTTTTCAATCATTCATAGGATTTAGTCGTTCATAGCCGGGTGGCGGTGGTGCACGCCTGTGATCTCGTACTTTGGAGGCAAGAATTCGTGGCGTCACATGAGCCGGGTGAAACTTCCAGATTCGCTCGGCTGCAAGGAGGCCGGGAGATGGCAGTAGAGCAAGTATATTGAATCCATCCACGTGGAGCTCGGGTGTGATACTTCCTCATATTTGTGGTGGGTTTTCTCCATGCACTCTGGTTTCCTCCCACGTGTGAAACGCTCACGGATTATATTTGTCAAACATCCGAATCAAGTCAACGGTAGTCAAGTCTAGGGTAGTGGGGATGACTTATTGGGGCGTCCCGGTGGCTAGGAGATGTTATCTGCCTCGACTGGTCTACAGGAGGTTGTAGGTTCGATCTTGACCCTGACGCCTGTGTATTTGGAGTTTGCATGTTCTCCCCTTGGTTGCGTGGATTTTTCACCAGGTCTTCCGATTTTTCCCTCCATATTTAGGAACATGTGTTTAGAGTATTTGGCTGATATAAATTTCCACATGATAAGCCACTTCGTTGAGCTATCATTACCGGCCAGGTTGCTTCTGAAAAAGAGCTACATAGCTCAGTGGGGCCTCACCGGGTAAAATGTAAAAAGAGTTTAGTTTACTTTCTGATTTAGCTAACATCGGGGAGTGAGTGACCCTGCCTTCCACGAGGTTCAGCTCCCTTCTCACCCGGAAGGATAGCCCCTGTCGAGGCCCTGCTTGGGGTTACGGGATGGTCCTGGAAGCTCGGTAAGATGATGCCTAGTCAGGTGGATGAATCCCAATCCAGGATCCTCTTGAAAGAGAATCTTGAGACTCAGTGTTCGCTTTGTTGGATAAACAAGGAGCATTGGTATTGCCCCATTATTAATTTTCGCTCATGTGGACATGTCCTAATTGTCTCGTGTGCCAAGGGCGGAGCGGGTTGTTTTCATGGCGTGGTTGCTGTTGAACATAGTGTCCGTGTAGCTATGGAGAACACTTTCATCATCCACTGGGCAGCGGGCTCTGTCCGAGTGCAATTTTAATGTTGAGAACACCTCATAAATGGATTTGATTTGATGCAGCTCATGCTGCTGCTTCTGCTGGTCTCAACGACAAGCAGAACAAAGCCTTTGCTCATTCCGTGCTCAGTGCTGCGCTCACTCTGCGTATGCGCAGGAAACACCCGATGACATTTTTTTATTCTGCTTGGAGGGTCTTGCGCAATTTTCTACCAATTTGCGCCATTTTTTCTGTTAATTGGAAAACCCTCCCATTGCCATGTCATCTTTTTTTCCAGGCAGCACTGGATAAACGGTGCCAACGCTGCAATATCGTAGATTAATGGTGCCAACGCTGTAACACCGTGGTTCAACGGTGCCAATGCTGACTACTTTCACGCGATAGGTGTATCCAGTGAGGGCTTCTCCTGATGTTCCAGTGTGCCCCTTGCAGCTGCCATTAAATTGGTACATTGTTTATTTGAGGCCAGGTGAGAATTAGCCGATCAAGAGACAATACCTGCTTTGTGAGGACATCTGGTGTATTACAAGGCTAACGGCGATATTAATATTAATTCTCATTTTAATTTGTGTTATAATCACGAGTGAACACGGCAACACAAATTAGGCATCTACAAAACGGCTGGTCGGGTAATTATGGATGTGCCAGCGGCCTTATTCGAGTGAAATATTAAGGTGCCGTGTTGGCAATGGTACACGAGTACAAATCAAAAAAGACTCCGAAACATTTGTCATTGACGCTGCATTATACAAACATAAATGTGCACGCGGCTTAACCTTTTGGGCAAATGCCCTTCTTCAGAGAAGATAATGAGTAGATAGGCTGACCAATGTACAGTATCATTGAGACAATGATTCTCTCAATAATTTTATTAATGACGTTAACATGAATGGTTTTGCATTGATATAGTTATCCCTATGAAAGCAGAAAACAACTTGGGTATCATTGCTCATGTTCATCAGATGGTTTTGTAAAATCATGAAGGTATCCCAATTTGCACACCAATGGAACTATTGCCCTGTTACTCCAAAACAATCTGATGATGAGCAATGACCACGATGTTTTGGAATAAGCATTTATGTATAAATTCATAAACTAAACAAAAAAATGCACTCTTTTTATTTTAGCAGGTAAGGCCCACTAAGCTATATCACTCTTTTTCAGAAGCGACGTGGCCTCAAATGATAGCTCAATGAAGTGGCTGATCATATGGAATTTTATAGCAGCCAAATACTCTTAAACACATGTTTCTGAATGTGGAGAGATAAAACCAGAGGACCTGGAGAAATAGCTACACCACCACGGAGAGAACACGGAAACTCCAAATGCACAGGTGTCAGGGTTGGGATTGGGATTGGGATTGAACCCACAACCTCCTGTATACCAGGCAAGGTAGTTAACACCTCGCCACTGCAGCGCTCCTTACATAATACATATTAAAGTTGCCCTCATTCAAAATGTTTAGGAGACCAGAAAATGAAGTGAGATGTCCAACTGTTTCGGAACAAGAGCTGTTCGATGTTTCCTAACAACGTTTTCGTTTTTGTGCCGCGTGCTGTTCAGCTCGACGTCCGACGTTTCGCTTGACATGCCGGGAGCTTCTTCAAGAACTCCTGTAGAGCACAACTGCAAACAAATCCACGAAGTTCGGGATATATCAAATATTTTCTCTCTGCAGAAAGGCCGTCACCCAAAACGTTGGCGTATATATTTTTTCAATTCCGGTACAAGCGTAGCTTTCACGAAAAAACGTGGCAACCTTTTGATTCGTACATATACAGGCGTGACGCGTAAGGCGGAGCCCTTCCACTCAGATGTGATGGCGAGATGTGAACTACCTCTCCTGGTCTACAGGAGGTCGTGGGATTGTGGGTTCATTCCCGACCCTGTCGCCTGTATATTTGGAGTTTGCATGTTCTCCCCGTGGTCACGTGGATTTTTCTCCAGGTCCTCCGGTTTTTCCCTCCACATTTGGAAACATGTGTTTCGAGTATTTGGCCGCTATGAAATTCCACATAAGCCACTTTGTTTTGACTGCTTGTGTTGTGGTTATTGCAAACATGATCCCTTGTATAAAGTTGTCAGTTTTTGTACCAGTTGAAAGGGTAAAAACCTATTACTATATTTTGCCACTGGTAAAGGAGGTCTCAGTGTAAATGCATACCCCGAGCTCTCAATACTCTGATAGTGCGCTGTTTTTGAGTTGTACGCCTTTTGGCGTCATCTGGTCCAACACCAATGGAAACTAGGCTCTAAGAAAAGCTGTCTCGGGTGTGGACCAATCAACTTCAAGGACAGTGCATATCATTATCATGATCAGAGTTGTTTCTTTTTGTTTGCATTTTGACTGCTTGTGTTGTGCTTATTGCAAACATGATCCCTTGTATAAAGGTGTCAGTTTTTGTACCAGATGAAAGGGTAAAAACCTATTACCACTTTGCTTTGTTATCATTTGTGGCCAGGTCGTTTCTGACAAAGAGCTTTGTAGCTCAGTGGGCCGTACCTGGTAAAAGAAAGTAAAAAAAAAAGTTTATGTGCAGGTGTGCAGTGTGGCTGAACAGGCGTGCTCTTCCGTTGTTACATGTATGACAACAAAACAACTACAGTGCAGTAACACCGGGTCAAGGGTGAGTGGGTTGGTCCACCATCGTGAATACACCACTGTACACACGCACAAAGACTAAGATCCCCCGTATAGCCTTAACAGACTGTTGGGGAAAGTGCTGTTGGCGTGCGCCTATGAAGGCCGGCACAGCACGCGAGGGTATGGGTGGCCAACACCACGCCCGGCCGCATTTGTCTCTCGTAGCGATGTTTATACACTACACCAGGTACTCATTTAAGGCTTAGTCGACCTAGGGGAGGCTCAGAACCGTTTCAGATCATCGTCACTGGTGTTGGCCATGAGCGAGAAATTGAACTCGGAGGGGCCGGGTTCGAAGCGCAGCGCCCTAACCGCTCCGCCACCGCTCCGCACCCACACAGCAGCAGCATCAGCAGCAGCATTGAGCTCAGAAGAACAGTGCCCAAAGACAAAGAGATGGTTGGCCTGAAGCCACACGCCATTCGTGCTTGTAAAGAGCCGGTGCTGTGTTTGTGGCATGGGTCCGGTGGGGGTGGGGAGAGTTCTGCCCCCCATCAATACCCCCCCTCCTGCCCCCCCCCCCCCGAGTTTGGCAGGCCAATCCTTTGTTTGCCAAGCTATTGCACAGCCAACGAAGACGAAAACCAAAATGCTCGCAATGCTGGTTATGGGAGTTACTCATTAAACAAAGTGAACCTTCAAGGAAGCGAGAGCAATTTTGTATCAATATATTTTTTAAACTGATTTTTGTGCTCTCGGTCGGTCGTTCTGCTGGCAAGTTGTCATCTTCACACGATGGCTCGGTGGATGAAATGTTAAAGCAGATCCTCGCTGAACCTGCAAGTCCCATCGGAGTCGCTGTTTAAAATCTTACCGAGGGGTGTTGTGATGGATGAGGGAACGCTATGGGCGGACGTGTGCCGCGGTGTTTCTCCATCATCAGCTTATAATGCGCAATCATTGTAAGGCCCCCTTTTGTCAACCCACAGCTGGATGAATGCCTCCCCCACGCCGTGGAGGTCATGGAGGTTGTTCGACCATACTTCACCGCGTTGGTGGAAGGGTGGTGAAGCGCACACCTAGGCACGGTTCGGATATCAGCCGCGGCGGGGAATCGAACTTTAGTTGGCGCGTTTCATTTGTGGAATCCGTCGAACGTACAACAATCGAAGGCATAACGAAAACGGACAGCCCATTGTGTTTTGAGGTGAGCAGAATGTTTCAAAAGCAGGAGACGTGTCCGCGGTGAAAAGCAGACTTTACAGTGCTCGGGTGATTCAAGACGAGACAGTCAGCTCCAGACACAGCGGGGATGCGGTGCACTGAAGTGGAGAGCTCATTATTTAAACCCAATCGAGAGAAATGTTGATTTCAGGATTTTGAAACGGTGTTTTTTTACCCCCGTCTCTTTTTTCTTTTCTTCTCTCCGTAAGTACCGGGGTTATCGTTCACAAATTATCAGAAGCAAACACCCGGCCGCTCTAGCTTCCTACTAATACTTTCCGTGAGCTAACAACAAAAAAGAATCGGAATTCGTTTTTTGAAAAATTCAATTTAGAACTGAGATGCAACTGGAAATCCTCTGGGCCTCAACATTCACTTGTCTTGCGGTACTGACGAACGCACACTTCCTGTCGCAAATGAAACACCATTTGCATCTTTCTGTTCTGATGCTCCTAGTCCTGCAAGTGTCAGGGTTGCTGACTCAACACTGACCGATACAACTGCCTAGCTTTTCACGATTGTGTTCAAGTACATTTTGTTGAACCAGCTGAGACCTCGATAGACCTGGATTGTCTCCGGTAGTGTGTACTCTAGAGCTCTCTGTCGTGTTTCCGTGTTGATCGGCGTGAAAGTCCGACGTTTTGCTCCAGGTGTGGGGGGTGCTTCTTCAGGAACTGAATTCTGAAAAGATACTTCTGCTCCTCAAGAAGCTGCCAATACGTGGAGCAAACAACACGTGGCACGATCTGAAAACGTCGGGGAGCGAACCGACAACAACGCAAAGCCAAAAAATGCCCTTTATTTTTGAAACCCAGGAAAGCCTCGCTGAGGCTGAGGATTGTTTTTCAGGAGGATCCTGCATTTGGATGTTTGGAGAGTTCAGGGGTCAGCAACCTGCGGCTCTGGAGCCGCATGCGGCTCTTCAAGGACTGCTTCGTGACGTTATTTATTAAGGACCCACCGTCTCGTATCCACATTGCATTGCGGCTCTTGAAATGTGTTTTTTTTACCGAATTCGAAATAAATGGCTCTTATTGTTATGTTGGCTGCTGACCCCTGGGCTAGTTGCACCAATGCACGTTTGTCATGTGGAATTAAACCGGAATACTGCACCTTTACCTGGTAATAAACCATAAATACGAAGGTTTAGCATTCAAAGGTCCACACAGATGGATTCAAGAAACGTATTTCCGTACTGACATCTCCTGGTCGCCTCACAGGCTTAGCAGGTTTTTTTTTTGTGGGTGTCTCAGCGATGTTTGTGAATCGTCAGTATTGCCCGGCAGTCTTCCATCCCAAGCACCAACCCCGCTTACCTGCCAACATCTGGCAAACATGGGGTGCACTGAGGGCGATCTGGTGATACGTCCAGTTATGTCGTGAGGAAAACGTAGTAGCCATGCAATGATTAACAATTGCCGTAATTGCAACTGGAATGACGATTATTAGCAGTTGGCGATGAATTGTTACGGTTGGGTGTTGCCATTCGGTTTAAGATTCAGCTCTGATTTGTCTAATTTTTATCGTCTCGTTCACTCCGTTGACACGTGTAATGTTAGAATGTCGATTGCATAGATCTTCTAGATGCACGTACCGTGCGTGCGTGAGTGGAAGCGGTTAATTCTAGATTTGAAGCTTTCGTGACTGCAAGGATTCATACTCTTAGTTCTCTCGGTAAAGTCACGTAGGTAAAAAATTAAATAAAAATTAATAAAAATAAAACAATACAAAATCACGACGTTTCGGAGGCAACACAAGTCTCCGTCATCAGGTGGGACCGTCACAGCCATTTTTTTACCTACGTGACTTTACCGAAAGAACTAAAAGTACGTAAGCGGTTACTTTAATTGATGAATCATTTTATCGGGACGTGCTGAGGAAATCGCTTTCTTGAGGGGATTTTTTCTTCAGCCGGGGGAACTTTGCGTCTCTTCACCAGAGGTTGTTTACGATAAGTCCCAATGTGTTGGCGTTCCGCAACGGGTCATTCTTAAACTTTTTTTTGGTGTTTACTTCCTTCTGTGGCACGGTACTGTACAGGGTAATCCATGTATAGATAACCCACGGAGTTATAACGTCCCTCTTACATTCTTCTCGGCAGGTGATCGAATATTGTTAAAATGACGGCACCGAATTTTGTTTTAGGAGAGTGTTAAAGGACACGTTACGTGTCCTGAGATTTGTGGGAGACAAGTAGAGGCTTTGAAAAGAAAATGGTATTTTCTCGATACATTATATTAGTAGGGCATCTATTAATGGATCCGCTTGCTTTTCATTTGAAGCCAGGACAGCTAGTTTCCACTTTAAAATTTAATTTCTATTTTCAACGCCATCAAATACAATAAATCATGGTGATGAACTTATTAAAAGTGTCTTCTCAGGATTTTGAGGAGTGCAGCGATAATGCACTCGAGAGATAATGCAGTCAATGGGAAAACATGACTTTGGCAAAGAACTCATGCCCTGTGGCGGCAGTATTGCCTAACTGTGGGGAGCGGTAGTTTAGTGGTTAGCGTACTGCGCTGCATGTATGAATGTTGAACTTTTTTCGCACCGTACATAGCCAACCGTGCTAATCGGAGGTGCGGGGAACTCGGTTCGATTCCCGCTCACAGCCAACATCGGTGACGAATATCTGAACCGATCCTGGGCCTCCCCGAGGTCGACTCAGCCTTAAGTGATATACCTGGTGCGGTGTGTAAAACATCAGCCAGCCACCCTCTCGTGTGCCGTGCCGGCCTTAATAGTTGCTCACTAACAGCACTTGCCCCAACAGTCTGTTAAATACTATTTTGGGGAAATATTTCTCATAACTGTGGAGTGTGTTCTGCAATTAAAGTAAATTAATGAATAAGCCATGGTTTTGGCTATGCAAAAAAGGCTGAAATTTTTGTGCTAAAGGGTTGTTTTGTAAATTTTGCCAAATTGACAAACTAATTGCTGTAACCCCTTTTAGCTTCCGTGATCAATTTGTCACGGAAATATTAAAGTGTAAAATATGAACGCATATTTTTTAATATAAACAATAATTAACATTACAGTGCAGGCGTGTATGTAATACTTTCTAGTAGTTCATGAGTTTTGGATGTATTTATTGTTATAGTCAAATAAAAATAATAATCATACTTTTGGTAGGGATAGGTTTTTGGTATTAAAAAAATAGATTTTTGGTGGGAAAATCGTGTAAGCGATGCCATGTTAGGGATGTCACTTCTAGTGTCCAGAGAAATCTGAAATTTTGTATCTAGGCTTTTGATTTCCGTTTTTTTTTCGTATTAACTTGAACATTTGGAACACATCCTTACGATGCTGATGCTGCATTGGCAGTGGTGCACAAAGCATGATTCACGATAAAGAAAAACTTATTATTTACAACTTTTATTTCTCCAATCTAAATTTTTGAATTCACCTACCAGTGTTAGTATGTGGCAATCGCTTTAAGAAGCCTTCATCCAGCAGTCATGGCTTCTGATGATAATGCGAACGTGTAAATAATGTGTAATTTCCTTGAATAAACTCAATAGTAAAATCCATTTTCTCTGAAGATTAATTCTCCGCGAGAACTATTTTTGTATATAATCACGGGATATATCCAATTCGCCATTCTTTCTATTTGTGAATCTGCTTTCCTGTTATCCATGATTTTGCGAATAAGCAAAGGAGCACGCTCAGCGAGGTGCTAACGTAATCCTGTTATCCGCGACAATTCGTGGCTAATGCAAGGACAATTCCCATTGTCTCCGAATTTCTTACCGGAGAAATGACAGTCAGACAAACTAACAACCTGCAATGGATGTTGATAGTCGTAATAATAATACCGCAATGTATAACATTAATACCATGATTGCGGTACACTACACTGCCGCTAACTCGACTCAATGTCCCTGCAGTCACAAGGAGCAGTCCCCCAACAGCTCCATACTTGAAGCCCTGCCTTTCCAGATCAGGCCAACCACCAAAGCGGATTTTACAATACATCCCGCCGAGCCCACGCCCGTCCACCCGGCTTCCTCCCGGCTGTGGCACGAGTTGAACCACGCCCCCCCCCACCCACGCCTCCTTGGCAGCTATCGGTGCTCGCCAGAGAGCGGCAGGGGGAAGGTGCGGTGCCTGACCCTGGCGGTGAAGGCTGCGGTGAAGCTTATCTGCACAGTGCCGGCAAGCGCTTGCCAACGGCCGTCCTTCCGCATGGCGTCCGATCCGACCCGAGAATCCGGGCCAGAGAGCACCCAATTCCCTTTAGCCCCCCACCCCGCCCCCCAAATGGTCTCCGATCCACTTACTCGTCCACCCCCTTCCCCCATCTTCGGTTCGTTTAATGTCCACGGCAGGGGTGGCGAATCTACGGGCCGACGGGCCAGATAGGGCCCACGACTTCGTTTCATCCGCCCCGTAGCCACACGAGCGCCACCGCTTCGAAACGCCCTGCAAGTGATACTTGTCAGCCACTAGCAGCACTAATTGGGTACTAGAGGGGAATGTTTTTTGACCTGCCAACAGCGTTTCTCTATTTTTTGCTCTGTTTTTAATTTTGCCTATGTTGAAAACACTTGAGATCCAACAAGGTATTGATGCATCGATTCTAATTGATTGTCATGCTTGTGATAAATGCATTGAAATTGTCGGTCCAGATTTTGTATGGTTTGTGAAAATGTAAACGTAAATGATACGGGAATGTTACATTCAGTCTAATGGGGTACAGCCGAAATTGTAACAGTTCATTGAATTGGAGGTGATAATTTTCGTGTGCGAATTGGCCAAACATTTCAATGCAGGACCCTCTTGTAAAGTATTCGTGAGACTCTCGGTCACAAATAAATGACGTGACTGTATATTAAAGAATTGATCAGTAGCAATTGACCTCTGCCTCTTTACTCAGTCATTCCAGGCAGCCGATGAATTGCCTCGTTTGAGAATGTTTAGTATATTTTCGTGTAATCATGTAATGAGAGATGGCATAATTGGTTGCTTGTGGGTTGTGGTCGACAGCTCGCTTGAATCTGTTGTTGCAGTAATGAGTGAACATGTGCACGTGATCATAAACATCCAAAAACTGCTTCAAATGAGCCCTCCTGACCCCTGACCCTCATAAGAGACACAGTGGCAAAAGCATAACTCTGAATCTTTAATTGGATTGCTTTCATAGAAATCCTTCCCCCCCCCTCGCCTCGGGAGTCGTTTGGCCATACTTCACTGCGCTGGTCGCTGCTGGTCGATGGAAGCAGGGAGCATTGGACGCGATTAATCGGGTACTTGTAGAGATATTTTTTTGGTTGAGAATCGCCCGAGCGTATTGGGGGTGGTGACATCGTCGAGCAGCCAAACGGCCGTGCTGGGCGTCATGGTCCAAAAATGTTAAATGTTTTACAATTTTTTCCACGCAAATTATTCGATCGGGACGACACGTACCAACGTCGCTCCCGACTTGCCAGACTCTGAAACACACCGCGCCTTCGTTTCCCGTAATCCGCGGCACATCGCGGGGCGGATTTAAGACGCATCACGGACCACCAACCGCGATCCGTAGACGTGAGCGGGGCTGTTGCGGAGCCGCAGGGAAAACTCGGAGGTAAATTTTCGTTGTAATTTTATTTACGTCTTACAGGACTATACGCGCTGTCGTGATTTATTTCAGCATTAAACGGATTGTTGTATTTCTTTTAGACTTGGATGCCAAATCTAAGAGAAATACAAACATCGACCCAAGTGGCAGATTTGTGCCATTTGGCTCTGAGAAAATATCGCGACCTCATGAGTGGAATCGCACGGCTAATTCCCCCCGTGATCCGCGGCACACCGCCTCGGCACGAACGTTTCTTCAGCGGATTGTGAGTCGAGCGCGATCCGCGCTGATATGGTCCCCCCATATCAACGAGGATTGTCGGATTTCTCCCGCATTACTATTTTCGCGCGGCTGAGAAAAATATCTGAGCTCAGCAACAGAAGCACGGCGGACATTGACAGAGGGGATGACGAGCAAGCACATACATCACAATCGTGTGCCCGGGTGCACGGCTCTGGCATTCCTAACAAGCACATGTATTATTTTTTTTGCAGGTTTTTCACTTATATTCTTATAAATCCCGTCCGTGCGCCGTACGTGAGCGAGGAATGGGGCATGTTGTAATGGAGAAAATGATGTGACTGAAAGCCGCCCCTTGTTTACAGTGAGGCCGTGTAATAACATGCGGTGTATCGTGTACGTGAATAATTCACATGAATCAATGAACCGCTCTTTGTAAGGCCACTGGTGTCTCGGTAGGCTACCTTAAAGCATTACTGTACTGATGAAGTGGAAAAGAACTCGTTGATAAATCCGAGAAAGGCGTTCATCACCCCAACGCTGGTGGTTGCCTCGTAGCACTTTGGCAGCGGGCGATCACTCTCATGAAGATCCCCCAATATCGACTTTAACAGTTCGAATGTTGGAACAAGTGCTGCTAGCGAGCACCTATTAAGAGAACCACGCCCGCCCGCCCGCCTGCCACTGTCTCCCCCAATGCCAATGTTTTACACACTGCACCGGGTACTCATTTACGGCTGAGTCGACCTAAGGGAGGCCCAGGATCGGTACGGATATTTGTCACAGATATTGGGTGTAGCAGTGAGCAGTCTGCTCACGACTACACTACCGCTGCCAGCAACAAAGACAAAGATCCCCGGTGTAGCCTTCATAAGAGATTTTTTGGGGCAACGTGCAAATGCACGCACAACCACACGAATTCTTTGGGACAAATTTGATAACCATTGAAGATTCTGGGCGTCTGAAATTGTATTTGTGCCGAGAATGCCCACAGCGAGGATACATTGATTGGGCGGGTGTCACATTCTTGGTTGCAGGTCTGGGTGTATGAGGGTGTCTACGCAGTGGTTAGCGCTCTGTGCTACTAACCCGGCGACCCGAGTTCGATTCCCGCTCACGACCAACACCGGTGACGATTATCTGAACCAGTTCTGGGCCCCCCCCGTCCCACCCTAGCTCGACTCGGTCTCAAATAAGTTGCTAGGACGGTGTGTGAACATCACCATTGGGGAAACACGGCTGGCCGTGCGTGGTGCTGGCCACCCACCCCTTCATTAGCCATGCCTGCCTTCATAGGTTCTCGCTAAAAAGACTTGCCCAAACAGCCCGTTGAAGGCTATATGGGGGATCTTTGTTTATGAATTTAGTGGTAAGCGTGCGTGTGGATGTGGTGTGCGTGTGTGTGCGTGCGCAATGATGTGGTGTGCTTGTGTGTGTGTGTGTGTGCATGTGGTTGGTGGTGTGACTGTGCGTGGATGGTGGTGTGCGTGTGTGCGCAATGATGTGGGGGTGTGGGGCCCGCTGGGAGGGGAGTCGTGGGGGCAGTGTGTGACTCGTGAGTAGCGGGGCATGGCTACCGGCCTATCGGCCCATGTGCAGCTGGTGCCGTGGTTTTCCTGCCCCCGTGCTCCTCGCGTTTCGGGTCCCCTCCGGCTCCGGGAATCGTCACTCCGCTAATTGGTGTGGCCGGGAGAGCACCGAAAATCGCGCTCCGTCTCCCGGCAGTGGCGCAAGGGGCGGCAGTGGCCCCCCGGCTTTGCTTCGGGACGCGCGGCCGGTCATCTGTGCGGCACCGCCACAACCTTTCAGCTGGTTTAATTAGTAAATATTTTTCTTTGTTTAAAAAACAAATTAAGGAGCGTTTTATCGTCGTTGCAACCTTGTCACCTCACCCACCGCCCCCCCCCCAGCAATGGATGAAGAGGCAGCGAAGCCAGGTGTGGTGGATGAGTGTTCGGTGTGAGTGTGAAGGGGGGGGGCACAGCGGTGGTTTATACGGGCTCGCTGTAAGCCGGATTCTTACGGCACGGCATCAGTTTTGATGGCTGTATTGACAGGCCTGTCGGGCACCGGGTGGTTTACAGTTACAGGCACTTTGTGTGCTGCCAGTCCGCCGATGGAACAAAACATTTCCTTGTAACCCTACTCTTCTTCTCTGTCGCTGTGAGCTCAGCGCCGCCGTGCTGAGTGTAAAACACCCCAGTGGCTCACGGCAACAGCAGGCAGGCAGGTAGGCAAGGCAGGTAAGCAGGCAGGCAGGCAGGCAAGATAGGCGGCAGGAAAGCGCGACTCCGACCAGGAGACGCAATAAATGTTAAGAGCGGCCGGAAAATGTTTCCGCTACAAAATAGGTGACTCTTTTGAGGTGCTTTTAAACGCGTGCGGAGCGGTCAGAAATGGTTCGCTCATCGTGTTGTTGCGACCGGCTTCCACAGGCTTTGCCCGAGTTGTCTCTTCTTAAGGCTTCAATGGCTTGAGACCGTTCCCATCCGATTGATCGCGGTGTGTGGCGAGTGAGGAAATGTTTTTTTTGTGATTTCGCGATTTTTTTATCCGTTTCGAGGTTTGCCGTGAGCTGAATGCTATCTTGGCGGTGCACCGCGCGGTGAATATCTTGAAACTGTTATTTTGTCGAGTGTTTTTATTGTGTTGCTTACAGCAGACGGGTGGTGCGCACGGTTTTGCCCTTTGAAACCTTTGTCGCTATGTGGCGTGGGGCCTCTCCCCCTGATCAGCTCAACCTAAAAATAAATACGGTACCTGTGTTTGCGGGCGATGCGTCAACACCTGGCCGTGGCGTGTCGCGCGGCGTGGGGGGGCCTCGATGTTTACTCACGAACGGCGCTCACCTTGAATGGAGTGAGCAGGTTTACGAGGGTTTTCTAAAAAAAGGATTTAGTCAATACAAATTTGCGTACGAGCGTGATGCTACAGTGGGGGGGGGGGCGGTGGTACAAGAGCAGTTCGTACGCTGCGTGCCACGGTCCCATTCATCCCCCGGGTTGAGTTCCTGGCCGTGATGCGACACCTGCGGAAAATTGCTGCCCGAACCCCGCACGGACCCGTGCTGGAAGATTAATTCGGCCGGAGAATCAGTTCGCGGGCCTGAGAATCAGTTCGCGGGCCTGAGAATCAGTTCGCGGGCCTGAGAATCTGTTCGCGGGCCTGAGAATCTGTTCGCGGGTCTGAGAATCGGTTCGCGGGCCTGAGAATCGGTTCGCGGGCCTGAGAATCTGTTCGCGGGCCTGAGAATCGGTTCGCGGGCCTGATAATCTGTTCGCGGGCCTCAGAATCTGTTCGCGGGCCTGAGAATCTGTTCGCGGGCCTGAGAATCTGTTCGCGGGCCTGAGAATCGGTTCGCGGGCCTGAGAATCTGTTCGCGGGTCTGAGAATCTGTTCGCGGGCCTGCGAATCTGTTCGTGGGCCTGAGAATCTATTCACGGGCCTGAGAATCTGTTCGCGGGCCTGAGACTCGGTTCGCGGGCCTGAGAATCGGTTCGTGGGCGTGAGAATCTGTTCGCGGGCCTGAGAATCTGTTCATGGGCCTGAGAATCGGTTCGCGGTCCTGAGAATCTGTTCGCGGGCCTGAGAATCTGTTCGTGGGCCTGAGAATCTGTTCGCGGGCCTGAGAATCTGTTCGCGGGCCTGAGAATCTGTTCGCGGGCCTGAGACTCGGTTCGCGCGCCTGAGAATCGGTTCGTGGGCGTGAGAATCTGTTCGCGGGCCTGAGAATTTGTTCGTGGGCCTGAGAATCGGTTCGCGGTCCTGAGAATCTGTTCGCGGGCCTGAGAATCGGTTCGCGGGCCTGAGAATCGGTTTGCGGGCCTGAGAATCAGATCGTGGGCCTGAGAATCAGTTCGGTGGCCTGAGAATTTGTTCTGGGGCCTGAGAATTAGTTCGTGGAGCCTGAGAATTTGTTCGGGGGCCTGAGAATCAGTTTGCGGGCCTGAGAATTTGTTCGGGGGGCTGAGAATCAGTTCGGGGGCCTGAGAATTTGTTCGGGGGGCTGAGAATCAGTTCGGGGGCCTGAGAATCAGTTCTGGCGCCTGAGAATTAGTTCGGGGGCCTGAGAATCAGTTCGCGGGCCTGAGAATTTGTTCGGGGGCCTGAGAATCAGTTCTGGGGCCTGAGAATCTGTTCGCGGGCCTGACAATTTGTTCGGGGGCCTGAGAATCAGTTCGCGGGCCTGAAAATCGTTTCGCGGGCCTGAGAATCAGTTCGTGGGCCTGAGAATCAGTTCGGTGGCCTGAGAATTTGTGCTGGGGCCTGAGAATTAGTTCGTGGAGCCTGAGAATTTGTTCGGGGGCCTGAGAATCAGTTTGCGGGCCTGAGAATTTGTTCGGGGGGCTGAGAATCAGTTTGCGGGCCTGAGAATTTGTTCGGGGGGCTGAGAATCAGTTCGGGGGCCTGAGAATTTGTTCGGGGGGCTGAGAATCAGTTCTGGCGCCTCAGAATTAGTTCGGGGGCCTGAGAATCAGTTCGCGGGCCTGAGAATTTGTTCGGGGGCCTGAGAATCAGTTCTGGGGCCTGAGAATCAGTTCGCGGGCCTGACAATTTGTTCAGGGGCCTGAGAATCTGTTCGCGGGCCTGAGAATCGGTTCGCGGGCCTGAGAATCAGTTCGTGGGCCTGAGAATCAGTTCGGTGGCCTGAGAATTTGTTCTGGGGCCTGAGAATTAGTTTGTGGAGCCTGAGAATTTGTTCGGGGGCCTGAGAATCAGTTCGTGGGCCTGAGAATCAGTTCGTGGGCACGATCTGGCTTCCAACGTCAGCCCCGCCGCGTTGACGCGGCGGGGGGGGGGACCGGGAGCGCCGTGCGACATTTCATAGCCGCCGCTCGTCAACGGCGCTTGCCCCCAAGGAGAGCCGTGAGACTTGACGGTGCACGCTGTTATTGGCTTTGCCTTGCGCGTGTTAGGGAAATCGCGTGCGTGCGTTGCGAGCACGTGGCGCACGCCTCGAATGCACGTCCCCTCCTATCAGGCGTCGACAGCTCCTCGCAGCTCGTCCCGTGTGAAGTCACCGCTGCGCTGGTGCCGCCTTATCGGTGGTGGTGGGGGGGCGTGCGCGCACCCCCCTTGCGCGCACCCATGCGCCGGCACGCTCCATCCGACGCGGCTGCTTCCTGCCCGTTCCCCTCCATGTCGACGCACCCCCCCTCTGATCAAACCCCTTCCACCCCCCCCCGCCCGCACCTCCTTGTGCGCTATCGCCGCAGCGAGCCTGTTTCCTTTCACTCGCCGCGAGCCCGGCTGCAGATGGGAAGGCACGCGCTGCATCGGGAAGCGTGGCCCCTGTGAAGTGGGCCACGCGGCCCGGCGAGAACGGCCCCTTGTAAACATGCCCCACGGTGCGAGCGAAACAGAGTTTAGCGTTATTGCTCTCGGATGGTTGTGCTCGGGTTGTACCGCGTGTTGTTGGGGCATGATTCAGGAGCTGGGTTGTTCTCGATTCGGGATGGTGGGCTCCCAGGGGCGTGCAGCGAAACGTCGGACGTCGTGCCGACCCGGAAACGCGTCCGAGAGCTGCGTAGCACAACCGCGAAAAACTTGCGCAGTCAAGTTGCTGCTACTATTACGACGGCGAGGGATGGCGATCAAATTTTTTTCAGAGAGGGAACGCAATCATTCATGATTGCTGTACAATGTGCTTGTGACCTATGAATACCTTTCCATTTAATGGTATTTGTAAGGTACATATGTACACCTCTGAAAATAAATAGTAAAACATTTTCCAGTCATCTCCTTCTCTAGATTGAACATGAATTAACCTCCGGTGAAAATTCACTCCCAGTTAATGCGGAGTCACATTTGCAACAAATAATGAACTATCTTCACAGGGCAACGTGGTGGCGCAGTGGAGGGCAGTGCAGTGAACGAAATCATTGCGCCGTACTCCTATGCTCCCTCGTTCGGTCGTGTATCCCCGGCCGGTACCCGTGCGGCGTTGGGAAGGGCCACTCCCCCCGCCTCCCCCCCATCCAGTAGGGAAGGGCCCCCCCACTCCACCCCAAGGGAAGGGCCCCCCCCACTCCACCACCCATCCAGCAGGAGATCGACTCGACGTGTCCGCGCACGTTTCCGCGCAGACGACTCGTCCCGCGCTCATCCCCGCCGCTCCTTCTCGCTCCCCCCCCCCCCCCTTCGCCAGTAGTCCCGGCGACACCGCCGCCGCCACCGCCGCCACCGCCGCCAGCCAAGGTGCCCGGCGTTTCTTCGTCTCCGCCGCCGGCCAAGACTCGCCTCGCGGTCTCGGCAGAACCGCCGCCCTCCTCCTCGGCCAGGCCCTGCAGCGGCGCCGCTCCCGTCGCGCCCGGCGCCACCGGAGACACGGCGGGGCCCGTGCCCCTCGCGAACCCCGGCATCTCCGGGGGGAGCGGCGGCGGAGGTGGCGGAGGAGGTGGCGGAGGAGGAGGAGGCCTGCTGTGTGGACCCTGCGGACCGTGCGGACCGGGAATCATGCTGGACCGCGAGCTGGGCTACGAGCGCACGTACGTACATGGACGCACTCGGATGCACGCAGACCCACGCACGCACGCACAGCACGTGTGTGTGGGTGTTGAACTTCTTCCGCACCAACGGAGCCAACCGTGCTAATCGGAGGTGCGGGGGAAGGACAACAAACTAAACACTAAAAAGCAGTTAGAAAGAAATTAGTTTTCAATCTAGCATGCACGGAATGGCGCATATTTCTCCACGAACTTTAAAAGAGTTTTTATATGAATATAGTTAGCCTATGTGTCCTGACTTTTGGGCCACCCAGTACAAATTATGTGCACAGCGTTCCTCCCCCTCTGCGGTACTAGGTCTGTCTGGAACAACACAACTGTACAAAACGGTCAATGAACAAAAACAACGAAGCAAAGTAAATGAAATAAGCAGACAACAAAAAAAGCACACGATTCTTCAATCAAATCACAACCCTGAGTTTGTTGCAAGTTACTTCATCGCTGGCGCGGGGGCGTTGGGGTGAGGAGGGAAGGCGGTAAATTATTCCAAATGCACTCAAAAGACGCGCTGCCCCTTGTTAGTCTACTGGTGAGAGAGTTCCTCCCATCACCGTGCCGATTGGGGGGAGTCGTCAGGCCATGCTTCACTACGCCGGTCGGTGCTGGCTGGGAGCATTGGACGCGGGGGCATAGAAGTACCATACAACATCATTTTGTTTGCTTCACGGCCCTCCGGTGCCTGCCACGGTGGCGAGATGCGAACTACCTCGTCTGGTATACAGGAGGTCGTGGGTTCGATCCTGACCCTGACGATACCTGCTGTATATTTGAAGTTTTTCGTGGTGTTCTTCCCGTGGTCGTGTGGATTCTTCTCTAGGTCCTCCGGTCTTTCCCTCCACGTTAAGAATCAACATCACGCGTTTAGAGTATTTGCCTCCTATACATTTTCACGTGATGATAAGCCTCTTTGTCGAGGCATCATTTGTGATAGCCAGGTCGCTGGCTATCACAAATGAGCTATATAGCTCGAGTGAGGCCTTACCTAGTAATATAAAAAGTTTCGTTTAAGTGTGGCGGTGCCCGTCAGAGTGGCCATGCGGGGCTGATTACGCGTGTTTAGCGTTGGGGCTGCCCTGCCTTGCCCACCACGTTACAGCACTTTGCTTAAAACGTGGGGGTTAGCCAGAGTACATTTAAAAAAAAAAATTGCTTAATCTTGTAACGCGTTCTGCATGCTGATTTATGGAACGAAGAGTAAACCACTTAATAATTGTCTAAACAGGCTGCTCCATTATTCTTCCTAAGTGTATACTTTGTATTGTTTATTAATATTTATACTTCTATGCTTAATTCACTATCATTTATTTCTGCCATCATCCCGTATACAGACAGTGATACAATTAATGCCCGGTTGTTGTTGTTGTTGATATTTATTACCGTGTTTATTAATATTGTTGCACTCGATGATTCCCTGCGGATATTCCTTCCACGCTTGGAAGGATCTCCATGAGCCTCGGGCTTTAATGCTGAATCCGAGGAATCCTAAGGGTGACCTAGTCTGCGACATGGTTTGAAAACACATCACAGTAGTTATGCCTATGGCAGTCGATGAATATGGAAAGGGATCAAACTTGTTAAATAAATAGGTGTAGAAGAGCACGTTTGGAATAGATTTGGAAAACTGACATTGAACATGAAAAGCAAAGGTACCAATGTGCCTGAACGTTTTTGCTCGGTGTATAATTGCTGCATCGATGTACGGATGATAAACATGGACGAAATAGCATGGAGCACAAGCTGAGGAGTGCGTGAAGAAAGCGTGGCGTGATGTGAAGTCTTGGATTTGTGCTGAGAGACGGAATGAGTAACACGCGGATCAGAGAACTCACGCAACTTAGAGATGGGACACGTCACTCGAAGTGCTGTTGGCAGATGTTCGAGACTGTTGGCAGCGTGGCAGCCAAAGGAGGAAACATGCCTGAGAGGATGGATGTGTGCCGTGGAAACGGAGCGATGAATTCGGCTCGTGTGCATGGACTCCATGGATCGTTGTATCGTGCGACTGTGAGAGATGGTGACGGCTTTAGGAGGCCCTCATCCAGCAGTGGATAGAACCACGGCTGCTGATGACGGTGAACGTCATTCCATGGTGTCAGCCCTGTCGAATCGCCAAATTAGAAAATTAGGCGCGATGATGAATTCAGATATGAAAACGCTTCAGTTGCGGGGCCGGATGACGGTACTGTAAATGGGATGTGACAGACATCTCCGTGGGTCTCTCCGGCACGGATAAAGTTTTTGAAATGAAAACCTGTAATTTGACACTTAAATAACATGGCCTGGTGGTGAGAGCAGATGGCGCGCGCGCGCCACTGAAGTGAATTCCTTGAGGCACGACCGTGCCCGTATGTGGAGCGGCTTCTCCCCCGTCACCTCCACCACCGGGTGTGGCACAGGAGCTGGTGCCGCAGTTGGCACAGTGGCGCCACCTCGTAGGGCTGCAGTCGGGAAACCTTCCCTTGGCGATTCGACGAGTGATTTTGAACAATAACGGAGTGGCGGCCGAGGAATGGAAGACTCCTTGAGGGCTCTGCCACCGAGCAGATTGCAGCGATGAAATCGGCTTTTCGCGTGTGCAGGTGTTGGGTGGATTGTTACGCTGCAGGGTCGTAAGAGGTGTTGGCAGCATGGGGAGGCCTTCATCGACCAGTGGATTGACCATGGCTGATGCTGATGATAGTCAATGGGTGGGGGAGCAGCGGTGCAGTGGTTCTTGCGCTTGGCTATGAATCAGGGGCCTCCGAGTTAATTTCCCAGTGACAACTAACATCAGTGATTGTGGCTTATTTCAGATTATCTGGTCTTTGGCCTATACGCTTCACCAACCCGCATTGATCAGCGTAGTGAAGGATGGTGAGAACGTTCTACATCTATAACCGACAATGCAATTGCAGGCCTTCATCCAGCAGTTGATTGCCAAAGAGCTGTATCTTTATATACAGTATAAATGTATAGTCAATGCTCTCACTGAACATCGACCTGCAGTATTCCCTACTGCCTCCTTCTCACAGGGCTCATCTAGATTGAGCGGTGCGTACGGCTTGAAAGTATGCCTGTGTTTCCGTAATGTCTCATTTGGACCATCCTGTGCTGGATTATGAGGGCGCCACAGTTGCGAGATGTTAATTCCCTCGCCTGGTACGCAGGAGGTCGTGGGTTTGATGGCAGCCCTGACGCCTGCTGCTGTATATTTGGAGTTTGCGTGTTCTCCCTGTGATAGCGTGGATTTTTCTCCGGGTCCTCCGGTTTTTCCCTCCACATTTAGAAGGATGTGTTTAGAGTATTTGGCTGCTTTAAATGTCCACATGGTGATAAGCCACTTCGTTGAGCTTTCATTTGTGGCCAGGTCACTTCTAAAAAAAGAGCTGTATAGCTCAGTGTGCCTTACCTGGTAAAATAAAAAAATTGTTTAGTTTTAGTTGAATTTATTTGTCTCATCTGCACCGTATTGTTGTCTTTTTACCCCATTTGTGCAGTTGAAATCTTTAGCGTAGACTTCTGCACAGTCCCCTCTTTCGCGACCAATATGATCACAAATCTGTCTGTCGCCTGATGAAGCTAGTTGTAATTACTGGCGAAACGTCGTACTCAGATTGTAAATGTTGTGTCTTGGCTCTCCAACACACCGGTAAGTGCTGTACTAGTGACGAATTGGCATGTTCTGTTTACGTGACAACCTTTACTAGTTGGCTGTGTCGGGTGGTAGCGGGTTTAACGACACATTTATATATTTACGCGATCTAACCCAAAACAACCTGTATTATGGAAAGTCCCCTCTGTTGTACTGGGTTCTTGTACTGTACTGTATTAGGGTTAGGGGTTTGTACTGGGTTTTTTGTACTGTACACTACTGCTTGCCATTAATTGCGTGTACGTATGTTGAACTTCTTTCGCATCGTACATAGCCACCCGTGCTAATTGTAGGTGCGGTGAATAGTTGGTGCGCTGTGCATCACGTGACCCATTGAGTCCATCTCATTCTGTGACAATCACGTTGCCCGTCTCCCTTGTGCCGCGTCGCTCCTTGCTTTCACGTAAAACGAGCGACGTATCTTCGCGTAAAAAAAGAAAAATCTCGTCTTAAGATTCGTAAACGTTTAGTTGTTGTCCAACAATCGATCGTAATCGATGCATCGTTGTAGCCCCATCTGCGACCACCGCAGCTGGCTCGGATCGGAGTCGTGAATCCGGCGGAGACGTCAGATCGCAAGGAGACCCGCCGCCACTCGGGGGTCACTTGCAGCGCAGGTGCGAGCGGAGTGCTCCAGGTGTTCACAATTTGTTGTTGTTGTTTTTGCACTCTTCTTCTAGGTGCGCTTGAAGTCTTTCCAAGGTAGCGCAATCACCAATAGCCCCGCTGCTCCAACACCCGAGCACTCGCTGGGGGTGGCTGTGCATTCGCCCTCTCTTCTAGCCCGGTTCTCTGGAACCTGCCCCACCCCCACTCCCCTGCGTGGCTGAGCCTTGCATCGAAAGCTCGGAGATTTGGCTGAACGCCCTGCTTAGAAGAGACATCCTTTGCCTCGCAGTAGTCCGGCAGCTCACAATGTAGATGCCGATCATGGGAATGTTAATGCTAAAGTTAACTGGCCCGGCCTGGCCAGTTGCTGTAATTCAATCCGACCCGGTCTGCGTTTTGCGGCGGCCGGAGGGATTAGAGCGATTTTTCGGTCCAGCGATCCACAAAAGCGGCGGCGGAGCAAAATGTGGAGATGCGATAAGCGGGGGGAAGAGCGCGGACTTGGGTTGGATTAGGGACGCGCGCGCCCCTGTGATGCGTGCGGGCGTGCGGGTCCGGGCGGTTCCGGGCCGAGCGGCTGCCAGGCACGCGGCGTGGGCTGCCCACCCACCACCACCCCCCCAAGAAACGAAAACGACGCAGCGGCAGGATGTTCCGGCGGCGGCGAATGGGGGGGGGGGGGGGGGCAGCACATGGCATCGGCGGCCGCACGCCGTGCCGCCGATCGACGCGAGCCGAGGCGGGCGCATGTCGCGACGTCGCAGAGTCGCGCTGACCCTTCTTCCCCCCTTTGTTGCTTTATCGCCGCCCCTGCTTCGGTCTCCACCGCAAATCCCGGCCCCCGTGGAATTTCAGTCGTCTTTTGTTGTTGTTGTTGTTGTTCCATCCACGTGGCCTGCGATGACAGCGTCACCGGAGCGCACGATCAACACGTGCGGGAATTCACAATGTGCGCTTGAAAGGAGGAATAATTGCGAGCCGTTTTGAGCGGCGTGGGCTCGGAGGTTTGGGCCAAGCGCGCGCCTGGTCAGAGTTCAGGTGTTCGTGTGATGTTGGCATCTGTTCCCAGGCTCGCATCCTGCCCGCCTGGATCGTGTGTGGGGGGTGGGGGGGCAGCCCATGAGCGCCGCTGCTCCAGCCACTTGTAAACATTCGAGGGTCCGCAGCACTGCCGGTAACACAATCCTCCTGTTACGAAAACGAAGATTCCGTTCCGCAGAAAAGCAAGGACCATTTTTTGAGAAGACAGCGGAATGTGTCCGAAAATAAGAAGGTTTGGGGCGGGAAGGGCAGGAAGCGAGCAGCATTACCGTGAGCAACCTTCCATCTTTAGCGAGGGCTAAAGAAGGCCCACTGAGCTACGGTAGCTCTTTTTCAGAAGCCACCTGGCTATCACAAATGATAGCGCAACGAAGTGGCTCAACATCAACACGTGCACATTTATAGCAGCCAAATATTCGAAATGCATGTCTCTAAATGTGGAGGGAAAACCCGGAGGAAAAAATCCACGCGACCATGGAGAGAGAAACGTGCAAACTCCAAATATACAGGCGTCGTAGTCGGGATGGAACCCACGACCTCGCATACCAGGCGGATGCTGTTAAGATGTCGCTACCACGGCACATTTCCACTTCACTCAACGCAGTTTTTTTGGCGGTAGTTTTTATGGTGGGGCGCTCTCAACAGGCACCGCATCCCTCTCTACGTTTTGAAACCGGGCCTTGGAACCAGCTCTGGCGAGGGGACACGTCGTGTTCAGGGAGGGAATCTACATAGGCAGAAAGGTGACAGAACGTCGAAACGCCGGTGGGGAGAGCACGAGGGGCAGGCCGAGCACGTGGTGATTATTCCGAGTGGCGAGCCAGGATGGGAAATATTCCAGAAACAAAAAAATATATATAGAAGGCATTGCCGCTTCCCAATAAACGCGCATTTGCTGGCTGTGTGCGCCTTGAACCCGCCAATGGTGAACGGGACGCACCACGGCACCAACATCGCCCCGCGTGTCGCCTTGTACAGAACGTTTGGGGCCAAGTGCTGTTCTCGAGCAGCAGCACCTCTGCATGCCGCCACGGCACACGAGGTGCGTGGGATGACAAAGCACCACGCCCAGCCTCCTTTGTCGCCCAAGTGACGATTGTTTTAACTAACCCACTCGTTGGAGTCGACCTCGGGGGGGGGGGGGAGGCACAGGACCGGTTCAGATAAATCGTCACTGGTGCGTGGCGGCCGTTCTTGAGCGGGGCGAATTGAACTCGGGGTCACGGCTCGCCCCGGGCGTCGTGGCACGGCGAAGCAGCTTTCGGGCCACGATGGCTGCGCGCACGGCTGTAATGTGAGGCCATCTGCTGGCGAGGCGCTGCGGACGCAATGTGCGCGGTACGGTCGCGGCACGAAGGGCCTCACCACCCCCCACCCCCCACCCCCTCTCGGCCACCACCGCCCCCACCGCCCTCCAGGGCTCTCGTTCCGGCAGCTGTCGTCGGCAGAGTCTCCCGCCGGCGTTGAGACCGCTGCGGGTGGAAAGAAACCGCGCGCCGAGAAGGGCTACGAAGTGGGCCCTCCTGTAAGGCGCCGGATTTGTCACCCAGGGACGCATTTTTCCAATTTTGCTCGAGTTTCTTTCATGCGTTTTTTCTTCTCTTTCTCCTCTCTCCTCTCAATCTGTTATCTGGAGCCGCCGGCTTCTCCGGGTGGCGAACCCACAGCAGCAGCAGCAAGCAGATGCGCTTATTCCTTGTGCGCGCGTGAGCGGTGGCGTAGTGGTTAGCGCAGTTTGCTACGAACCTGTCGAACCCGGGTTTGGTATCGGCCCACGGCTCGCGTCAGTGCCGAGTGATTAAAGAGCCTCAATGGCTACACGTTGTGCTGCGTAAAACAAAAGCACGGGGGAGACAAAGGCGGAGGGGTGCAGTATTGATCACACCAGCACCCTCACTGTGCACTAACAGCACTGGCCCCAACGGCTTGTTGAAGTCGACATGGGGCATCTTTGCCATCGAGTGAGCATTGGTACAGAGCAGGGACGTGCGGTCAGGGGAGGCAGGGGAGGCAGAGCCTCGCCTGTCATACGCCAATGAAAATAGCTGTTACGAAAAAAAAATTAAGATTTTTCCACTGATATGTGTTATAAATGTCATTTCTGTACGATTCCAATCATTGTTATAGTCAAAATCGCCAAATTTGTGGAGCACCGCTGCAAATACAGGGAGAAACGAGAGGTGAGGCAGCGACGAGCTCAGCCTCCCCTCTGATTGCGCAATCCCTCAGTAACTGGATGGAGCGCGGGCAATAAGCGCGTGCCTGCTACTACCTCAGTGTGTCACCAATGTAATGTTTGTAGACCGCTTCATTTTATGTCCTCGTCTTCCATACTCCAGGTAACTTATTTCACGTACATGTATAAAGATATTTAGGCTCGCTGGTCTCGTCATGAAACTGCAATGAAAAAGCACTAGGGGAGGCAGCTATCACATCTGCCTCACTGAGGGGGACGTGTCTAACACGCCCCCCTCAGTGAGGACACGCCCCTCAGTGAGGACACGCCCCTCAGTGAGGCCACGCCCTCTCCTTGAGGCCACGCCCCCCTCAGTGTGTGAATCTGGCTCTGACACCACTAGCCAGTGCCTCCCCAGCCATTGACCTGACCGCACGTCACTGGTACAGAGGCACTCGTTATGGGTTCAGATATTGTGGTCGTGGCGCGTGAGTGTGATGGGAA
Source organism: Lampetra fluviatilis (assembly GCF_964198595.1). Lineage (NCBI taxonomy): Eukaryota > Metazoa > Chordata > Hyperoartia > Petromyzontiformes > Petromyzontidae > Lampetra > Lampetra fluviatilis. Next base: position 2,741,729 of record NC_136278.1, on the reverse strand, counting down.
GAGGAGGTCTACAGCGGTGGGTCTCAAACTTGTCTTGGCTACTCCACACGCCCTTGTTGAATTTAGTTTCAACCGAGTACCCTCCCCACCCACCGCCCCCTTGCCTGACTCAACGTGGTTCTGAGAATTCAATGTTATGAATGAATGAACATCAACATTTTAACGAATTGTTCGTTTTGCGATGTAATCGTAACTTGCGAGTAGCTTGCACGCGAATATAAACACATTGAACGGACGGTCTGCACGCGTGACCTAATCTGTCCGCGCTCGCTGGTTACTCTTGGAAACCACCAACATTGTTTACGATCAACGAGTTTATAAAGGGCTTTTATATCTCGATTTAAAGCTTTTGTGACTGCAGGGATTCGTCTTCTTGGTTCTTTCGGTAAAGTCACGTAGAAGGGAAATAATAAAGTAATAAAAATAAAACATTATAAAATACAATTCTCACGACGTTTCGGCCACAACGCAAGCAGCCATCCTCAGGTGAAGAACAGGTCTGTCTTTCTGACAGAAGAAGAACAGGTCTGTCTTTCCGACAGACCTGTTCTTCACCTGAGGACGGCTGCTTTCGTTGTGGCCGAAACCTCGTGAGAATTGTATTTTATTATGTTTTATTATTATTATTTTATTATTTCCCTTCTACGTGACTTTACCGAAAGAACCAAGAAGAGGTATTTTATATCGTTATAGGTTACCGTTTGGATGTAAATGTTAACGTAGTTATTTTGTTTTGGCAGATTCACTACGTGAGTATTCACCAATGACTCCTCTCGCGTACGATATAATTTTACATCGCATTTATAAATCACCTTGCGTTGCCCCCCCTGGGATATTGCCACGTACCCCCCTCCCTCCCGATTCGGGAACCACTGGTCCTCTCCGCCCCAGGAGATGCAGCGACCCGGGTAGCCCAGAAGGGGGCGAGGGGTCCAACTGAGGTCGTTTGGCCAGCCAGGCCGCAGAGCCCACGTGGTTGTGTGTCTGCTGTCTGCGACAGAACGATGGCAAGATGACGACACGTGGCGGCTGTCGATTCTTTTTGTTGCAGGTACTTTCCCTAAAAAACTCATGGAAGTTGATGGAATTGTACGTATTTATTTGTTTTAAAAAGAATACGTGATTTTAAAGCCTTGGTTGCCAAGAATCGGGTGGCTTATTGTTGTCACTTATAATATGCTCACGAACGTGATGTTTTTAGACGATTGTTTTATTTTGTACTTTACTCGGGATTTGTCAATACATTGTTACGATTGGAAGATCGCGTTTCAATTTAAGAGTCGAATGGTTTTATCATCATTGTGGTGGGCCTCTAGTGGTTGTAGGCATCGCGTCGTCCCTCTGTTCTAGCAGTGCCCCCCCCCCCCCCAATTATTACACCAGCGGCACTGCCCCAGGAATACATCGGATTCTAAAGTGGCAGGGCCGTCGTTCATAGGGGGGGGGGGGGGGTTAATCCCACCGTGTTCGCCCCCCCCCCCCCTTAAAATCAAACCGGAATTATTGCATCTGACAGTGGGACTTCAAAGCGCGCCCCCCCTCTACCTCCCCAAAGCGCGGGGCCTGGGGCGGTCGCTCCGATTCGCCGTTCCCCGAGGGACGGCTCTGCTCAAGAGGGCAGCCGCCCCATGGATTTCGGTGGCGAGGGTGGGGGCGAAGGTGGGTGGGGGGGCGAGGGTGAGTGGGTGGGCGAGGATGGGTGGGGGCGAGGGAGGGAGGGAGGGTGGGTGGGGGCGAGGGAGGGAGGGAGGGTGGGTGGGGGCGAGGGAGGGAGGGTGGGTGGGGGCGAGGGAGGGAGGGAGGGTGGGTGGGGGCGAGGGAGGGTGGGGGGGCGAGGGAGGGTGGGGGGGCGAGGGAGGGAGGGTGGGTGGGGGCGAGGGAGGGTGGGTGGGGGCGAGGGAGGGTGGGTGGGGGCGAGGGAGGGTGGGTGGGGGCGAGGGAGGGTGGGGGCGAGGGAGGGTGGGGGCGAGAGAGGGTGGGTGGGTGGGGGCGAGGGAGGGTGGGTGGGAGCGAGGGTGGGTGGGGGCGAGGGAAGGAGGGTGGGTGGGGGCGAGGGAAGGAGGTGGGTGGGTGGGGGCGAGGGAGGGAGGGTGGGTGGGGGCGAGGGTGGGTGGGGGCGAGGGAAGGAGGGTGGGTGGGTGGGGGCGAGGGAAGGAGGGTGGGTGGGTGGGGGCGAGGGAAGGAGGGTGGGTGGGTGGGGGCGAGGGAAGGAGGGTGGGTGGGTGGGGGCGAGGGAAGGAGGGTGGGTGGGTGGGGGCGAGGGAAGGAGGGTGGGTGGGTGGGGGCGAGGGAAGGAGGGTGGGTGGGTGGGGGCGAGGGAAGGAGGGTGGGTGGGTGGGGGCGAGGGAGGGAGGGAGGGTGGGTGGGTGGGGGCGAGGGAGGGAGGGAGGGTGGGTGGGGGCGAGGGAGGGAGGGTGGGTGGGGGCGAGGGAGGGAGGGTGGGTGGGGGCGAGGGAGGGAGGGTGGGTGGGGGCGAGGGAGGGAGGGTGGGTGGGTGGGGGCGAGGGAGGGAGGGTGGGTGGGGGCGAGGGAGGGAGGGTGGGTGGGTGGGGGCGAGGGAGGGAGGGTGGGTGGGTGGGGGCGAGGGAGGGAGGGTGGGTGGGTGGGGGCGAGGGAGGGAGGGTGGGTGGGTGGGGGCGAGGGAGGGAGGGAGGGTGGGTGGGGGCGAGGGAGGGAGGGTGGGAGGGTGGGGGCGAGGGTGGATGGGTGGGGGCGAGGGTGGATGGGTGGGGGCGAGGGTGGATGGGTGGGGGCGAGGGTGGATGGGTGGGGGCGAGGGTGGATGGGTGGGGGCGAGGGTGGGAGGGTGGGGGCGAGGGTGGGTGGGTGTGAGATGTCTTCTGAGCGCTCCGCTCGGCGTCTGCAATGTCGCGAGTCCGGTTGGGCGCGTCTGTTCGCTCTCCCGTTTGATGTCTCTCCGTGCCCGGGTCCCGAGCAGCCTTAATGAGCTCGCTTCTCGGGCTCGCGCTCCTATAACGCCACCGCATTGCGCGTCCTCTTCTCTTTCTCTCTCTCTCTGTTTGTTTATTTATGAATAGTTATTTATTTATATTCACTACATCCTCCCCCCCCCCGCCGCCGCCTCCGCCTCGTGCAGGTGGCTCGTGTGAGGGCGGGAGGGAGGTGCCATGGGCTGCTGCTGCTGCTGCTTTTTCGGTTTGCCGGTGGCATTGTTGGTAACAATTATGCGCCCTGCGGATCCCAGCGAGAGCGTGTGTGTGTGTGAGTTGTGCCGCACGTGTTCTGTGTTGTGTGTACTACCCACACAACACACAACACATGCGGCCAACACCGGTGACGATTATCTGAACCGGTTCTGGGCCTCCCCTAGATCGACTCAGCCTCAAACGAGTACCCGGTGTGGTGTGTAAACATTACCGCGAGGGAGACAAAGGTGGCCGGGCGTGGTGCTTACAACGCACCCCCTCGTGCGCCGTTCCATCCTTGATAGGTGCTCGCAAACAGCACTTGCCCCAACAGTCTGTTTTTGCTATACCGCAGATCTTTACATGCTACCAGTAATACGGAGTGCATTGGAATCGTGGTTTGATTCCCAGCCTCGACTAACATGAGTGGCGAGTGGTGTCAACTCCAAATGAATACCTGGTGCAGTGTATTCATATCAGAAATTGGGGAGGGCGAAAGGCAACCTGGCGTGGTGCTGGCCACCCACCCCCCTGCCCTCGCTTGCCGCTGTTCCGCCCTTCGTAGGCGCTGCTTGCGAACAGCACTCGCCACGGCAATCTGTACGGCTACGCGGGAGAATCTGAACATGTCATACGGTTAAAAACTCACCATATCCGCCCTCCCGTTAGGTGACTTCCCATGCCCACGGACCGATTCGCGGATGCCTTCCCAGTCATTTGCATCTCACGTGGCCCGAATTGACCTGGAAGCCGTCTTATCGGAACGATGTCATTTCATCCTATTATCATGCTCTCTTCACGTGGATAAGAGGAGGCCAAAGGCGCAGACAGACACGGATAACACTATGTAACACAAGTTTTGTTCCTGGGTAGTAAGTGCTATTTCGTAAATTGCTTATGCCTAAAAAGTACAGAAAATGGCTATTATTTCCGACAAACTTTGCTTTTGTGACCAGGACAGTGATATTTTAAAATTGACTTATTTTCAATGAGATAACGGGCGAATTTGTGTCTTTTCGTTCACATAAAGTCAGAAAAAAACAACATATGAATCAAAATTAACATGTATTTATACTAAAGTAATACAAAAATTACTACAAAAGATTTACAAGTGCGTAGTTTTACGAGATTTACGATTATACTATAAATCACTTTCACAAATCAGCCCCCAAAATGTAGTCTCCCATCATGTTATCGTTATACTGTCCTTGGTAGCGACGTTCAAAGTCCAGTATATCCTGGTGGAAGCGCTCGCCTTGGTCCTCCGAGTACGCTCCCATGTTCTCCTTGAATGTATCAAGATGATCATCAAGGTTATGGACTTTGAGGGACATCCTACAGCCCATTGTGCCGTAGTTCTTCACCAGTCTTAACCAGCTACTCATAGTTTTCGACCTTGTGATGGCCCAGAAAGCCACGATCCACTGCGACAATGCTGTTCCAAGCCGCTTTCTCCTTACTAGTGAGCTTAAGGAATTCATTGCACTCCAGGATCTTCTTTATCTGTGGTCTGACGAAGACACCGGCTTTGACCTTTGCCTCAGACAGCTTAGGGAAGAAGTCTTGAAGGTACTTGAAGGCTGCCGACTCCTTATCTGCAGCTCTGACAAATTGTTTCATAAGGCCCAATTTGATGTGCAGTCGTGGCATCAGCACCTTCCAGGGGTCCACCAGTGGCTCCCACTTGACGTTGTTCCTCCCCACAGAGAACTCGGTCTGCTGTGGCCAGTCCCGCCTGTGGTAGTGCGCCTTGGTGTCCCTGCTATCCCAAAGGCAAAGATAGCAGGGAAACTTGATAAAACCGCCTTGGAGACCCATCAGGAATGCCACCATTTAGAAGTCTCCGATGACTTCCCAGCCGTACTCATCATACTTAAAGGCGTCCAGCAAGGTCTTGATGCTGTTGTAATCCTCTTTGAGGTGCACCGAGTGAGGCCAGGAGAAGATTCGGGTACTTGTTACCATTATGGAGCAGCACGGCGTTGAGGCTCCAGGATGAGCTGTCAATGAAGAGGCGCCACTCATTCTGGTTACAGGCGAATCCGATTGCCTCGAACAGACTGGTCACATTGTGGCAGAAGCAGAGCCCATCTTGACAGGTGAAGAAGCTGCAAAAAGGTGGTGACGCTTCCTCTGATCTGCGACTTGCACAGTTTCATTGCACAGGTTCCACTGCTTGAGCCGAGACGTCAAAAGCTCGGCATTGGACTTGGTGAGACCAAGATCTCTGATCAAGTCGTTGAGGTCTTTTTGGTTGGGGTAGTATGGGTTTCTCTCCTTAGCTCCACCTCTGAAATTGTCATCTGGATCTAAAACGACGTCAAAGATCCCCCGACGTCGTTCACAGCAGAAGGCCATCGTGTGCCACCATCAGGGTCCACATTTTGCACATTTGAAAATGACATTGCAAATCACAAAATTCGGTTTATACAACATAGCAATCATCGCCTCTCCCCCCCCAACATGTTACTGGCAGACGAATGCCCCTTTGCAAGCCAGGTGGTGAGTCACCTTTTGCCCACAGGGACAACTGCCACTGGGGGTGCCCTTTAAAAGTTTGAGATGAGGTGTGACGTAGTGCACTCCGGCACGCCTTGGCATATCAGGTGCTATATGAACCTCATGGAGGGACCCCAGGGTCCCATAAGCCCCCGGCTCTCACATAAACTGCGTTGCGACGTCATTTTATGTCTGTTGAAGGCGAGCGACACGGCGATCTATTCTTCTAGACGAGCTCTACACGACGCGCTAATCAAAGTTTCAAAGTTTTATTTCTTCTGCGCATTCGTCCTCGCTGCGCTTGGACGACACAACAGCAGAATGATCCGCGCCAGGTGTGTCGCGACGTTTATGTGCGCGGTGGGACGGAGTCGCCAAAAATAGATTCATTAATTACGATTTTGACTTCCGTTTATTCGGGCCCCCGGGGTCCCGCCATGAGGTTCATATAAAAAACAACATCGTTCTCATTCTTGGTTCTTTCGGTAAAGTCACGTAGAAGGGAAATAATAAAATAAATAAATACAATTCTTGCTGTGGATTTCATACCTGATGACGATTGCTTGTGTTGCAGTCGGAACGTCGTGAGAATTGTTATTGTTTTATATTTTTATTATTTTATTATTTCCCGTCTACGTGACTTTACCGAAAGAACCAAGAATATGAATCCCTGCAGTAACGAAAGCTTTAAATCAAAATTTAACATTCTCATTGTCACCCTTCGGTAGAGGCACACTGTGTGTGATACGACAACGGCAACTGGGGTTCAGTTGTTTTGGTCACACGAATTGTATCCGGACCTGACCCGAGCCCTTCTCCTCGATCGGCTCGGCCTTTAAATGAGCTCTTGCAGGGCTTAAATACAGCCGGATCTGTCCCGGAAAATATGTTCATGTACCTGGCACGCTGCATCCAGTACATCCCTTGCGTTGGCTCTGCTTATTAATCACGCGCGTATTCCAGTCTACTGGCGACCCTGAAAATATTCCGTGAGAAATTAAGCCCTGGGTACATGCTACTGTGTGAGAGCGAAAGATGGCCGGGTACGTCTGGTGTTGGATGCAAGACACCCTCTCGTCTGTCACGCCGCCCTAAATAGGTGCTCGTGAACAGCAATTTTCCCAAGCCTGTACATCTGAAGCGATTACCGAATATGATATTGAGAGTGGTGGACCAATGGTTCTTACGCTGCAAATATCAATATCGAGTATTATCTGAGCCGGTTCTGGCCTGTCCAGTTATCCAACTCGCATTGACCGGCGTGGTGAAGTATGGCCAAACAATCCCCCACGACTGACACAGTGTAGGGAGGTCTTTACCCAGTAGTGGATCGACAAAAGGCTGAATCTCATTATTATTATTATTTATGGCATATAAACGATTACAGCATGACAATCGGATCATGTTAAATTTGTACCACCGCCTCCAAGCTTGTAAGGATTAAAACGGCACCGGGCACATTCTCACCCAACTTAAAGATTTTGCAACACTTTTTAAAGAATAAGCGCGTTAAACAAAAAGACACCAAGCTCGCATTGCATATCAAATGACAAATGCCGTGTAATGAAATGGCTCTGCAATGTGCGTGTGCATCGGGCGTGCTCGTTAGCGTGATGCACTCGCACTGCACGCCTCGCACAGAGAACATCACCACCATCACCACGGACACGATCACCACCACCATCACCACGACCACTCTGGGAAGGCCTGCGAGCTTCCTCAGGTCCACCTCGTGCCTGCTCACGAACAATTCCGCTTCGGAAGCGCGGCAGTGAACGTAGCAACAAAATATATAACGTTCCGCGTACAGTTCGCGTAATGAACAAAACAACAACCGTGATTTTTTTTCGTCCTCTTTGCGTACGGACGCGCGCGATGCCCGCGCGTACGCGCGTAGGTGCGCGTACGCGCGTTTTGGTTCTTGAGAAATTCATTTTCTCGTTGCGGTTTTCCCTTGTTCTCTCCCGAGCCGGAGCCCTCTCTTTTAGAGGGAGTGCCGCTGCCACCACCGCCGCCGCCACCGCTGCCGCTGTTGCCGTCTTGGAGCACGCTTTGGGGTTATTGTTATGCAAATGTATGCAGCTCTCCGCGTGCACGGCTGCAGGCTCCTTGGCCATTTAAAAACAGAAAGCAGCAACATTTGCTCGCCCGCTTTCTCCGCAGGAGCCGCCAAGAAAACCAAAACACGCGCGCCTAATTTTTGTTGTTTTTGTTTTGAATCGAGATTCGAAATTGCAACGGCAACAACAACAACAACAAAAAAGTCACGGTTTTTTTTTGGGGGGGGGCAAGGGGTGGGGTCGCGCTCATTAAATATATCATTTGACCTTTTGAACGTAATTACCGCTAGATTTTTAAGATGGGCATTTAGAAGATTTCCACCCCCCCTCCGTGCCTCCTCCCCCCCGCCCCCGCCATCTCTAACCTCCGCGCTTGGCTCGTCGAAGCGCGGTCGTGAAAATGTAAATAATAACTAAATAAATGTGTTGAGTGTATAATAAAAAAAAATTTGCCACGCAATTAACAGGGCGGCAAAAAAAGTGACAAAACCTCCGACTCGCGCATCGGGTTTGTTTTACCGTTTTTTATTTTATTTTAGCGGCTGGTTAAATCGAATCTGTTTAAAATTGAACCCTCCACATCGTGTAAGCACAGACCATGAAGGGTGTGCAAATGCATTTCTTTGCTTTGTTAACACACTCCCTTACCTCGCCGCGGAGTTTAATACAAATATTCCTTAATGTTGCCATGGAAATCCTACGGAAGGGGCAGCGGAGTGAATCTCAAACGATGGAACTCGGTGGTGCAGGGATGCGTTCCTTAAAAAAAAACACGCACGTAAAAACGAAATCGCGTCAATCGGAATGGTTTTTCCCATTAATTTCGTAAAAAAATTAGTATTAAAACCCACCAAGAGATCTGCTGGATTTTGGAATGGCTGGAAAGGTGATGTGGATGCGTTTACTCTTGCTCCGTAGGGATACCGTGACACTGTCTGGGATGGATGACGCAGCCTCCTGGTGCTTCTTGTTTGGTGTTGTTATGTTTCTGTACAGAGCTCGTATTTATCACGTGGATGTATGTATGTTGAGCTTCTTTCCCACCATACGTAGCCAACCGTCGGGAACGGAGGCCTTGATCTCATGGCGCGTGCCGTGTGAGAAAATTTCGCTTACGCGAAAATTCGATTTCGTTTGTCGAAAAGTGTCCAGAATTTGCCAAATTGTGTTCACGACAAATTTCGTGAAACCGAAATGTTCATATTTTTTTCGTTGTTGAATCTCAACAATCGCTGATGCAAAACCAAAGGTAATGGTGACGAATGTAAATATGGCACATCACCGTTTGTGGGAAGCGAATGAATGAACGAGTTGATGAACGGATGAGAAATGTTTCAGTGGCTGATGCCCCTGGTAGCCGCTGAAAGCGCTGCAGTTGACCATGATCCGTGGTCGAAGCATCGCCGATTCACTTTGCAAAATGAAAGAGTGAATGAGCGAATAAATGAATGAATAAGCATCGCTCAGCGGTTGAAGCCGCCACGGATGTTTGCCCCAATCGGCACGAGTCACGATGGGCCGCATGGCCATTCACGTTGTTCACCGCCAAGCAAATGTCCGAAAGAACGCACGAACGAGTCAGTGAACGACTCAACGAAATGAACGAACGAGCGAGCAAGCTTTGCCAGCGGTGTAGGCCACTCGTAGCCGACGAAAGTTTTGCTCAATTGGTAGGACGCGTGACGGGCGTTGAGCCCAGTTGCCCGTCGAGGTGAAGTGGTCGGGGCCACTGGTTATTAAAACTGGGCGTTAGTCAAGCGTGCTCAGCTCGTGCCGTGCGCGCGCGTGGCCTCGCTCCGGACCGCTGCAGGTGATTAGCAGATGGGAGAGCGGCGCGTGTGTGCGCGCGCCCGGGCCGAGCGCTCGTGCGTCCGTCTGTCAGCGAGGAGCGATCGTCCCCCATTCCTTATCACGCCAGTGGCCATCTCCGCAGCGGCCAATTAACTCATAACGCTCGTCCATCGAGCGCTTGACACTCGCCCACCCCCTGCCGCCCCCGCGCCGAACGCCACGTCCCCACCTCCTCCTCTCCCCTCGCCACACAACCACCACCCCTCCCCCATCTCCATGCACCCCCCCCCCGTGCCACCCACTCTACACGACCAGAACCGTTATCCCCCACAGCGCCAACCACTACCGACCCCCCGCAGCGTGTCCTGAGTATGCGCCCAACTCCGCGGCTAAACCGTGGGCTGAAGCTAGCAATTAACCATGATCCCCACGCCACACAATTACCCCGCGACGCTCGCTGAAATCCGTCAAAGCTAATGATCGTTAATGCTAATGTCCGATTCTTTATCTGCATAAGTAACATTAGCACGTGGAGTGGCGACTCGGAGAGGCATGTTAGTGTAACGACTGCAAGGCCTCCCTGCCTGTGGGAGTCGCGAAAATGAAACGGGGGGGGGGGAAGAAAAAAATATTTAAAAAAATAACAAAAAACTGCAGGAGCGTACGGCTGCTGTTTCCCAGCAACCCCGCGAAAATAACCTCGGGGAGAGAAGTGGGGCCACGTGGATGCAGCCGCCGTGGCGGCGTGCGCGGGGTGAGAGTGTGCGTGGGGTTAGGGTGTGCGGGGGGTCGAGGAGGGTGTGCGTGGCAGGGTGTGCGTCCGGTGTGCTGAGCGACGGTGCGTGGAGTGATCGGGTGGGAGGTGAGCATGGGGTCAGGGTGTGCGGAGTGATGGAGCGTGGGGTTGGGGTGCGTGCGGGGCGAGTGTGCGTTGGGTGATTGCGCGCAGCGGGCGCCTACTTGGAACCCAGATGTCTCGGCGAGCGAAGCCCGTTGGGCTTCAGTTCCACCAACGTCTCGAATGATCCCTGCAATCGTTGCCCCCGACGCCGCCGCCGCCGCCGCCGCTGCTGCTGCTGTATCACTATCATTATCATTGTTAATTTGCTCAAAATGAAGCAGATTATCATCGCCGTTAATTCTTGCGTCACGGAAAGTGCAAGTAAAGAAGAGCATCTCGCCGGTACAAGGAGGTGTGGCTTGCCTCCGTGGAGCCGAACCTGAATAATGGTTGTAGTGAATTGTCGGGTTAAATTCTGAAGGTAACAATCCGCTGATCACGACTTGTGGTTTTGCTGTTGTAGTGGCTTTTGTTCAGCGATTAAGTGCAGTATTATTAACTGAATTGTTATTTTTGAAAGACGTGCAAACTGAAGGGCAGAAATTTCATTAATATGCCACGCAAAGTGGCAGTGTGGGGTCACGGGCTATTGCAGGGTGGAAATATAGTTTGCATTTTAAAAGTGTGATGTGAGCATCATGTATCGCAGTAAATAACACGTTAGGCTAATTTACTACGGATGTAAAATCATTAATTTTGTGCAAGTCAGGCCTGTAATATACTCGCGGTTTGGTTACATAAAATAATGTTTTCTGCCAATAGTTTGAAAGAGTGGAGAATATCGAAAAAAAATCACATTTCAAATGTGTGGTTTCTATTTTTTATATATATACCGGTTTGCCTTTGACAATTTGTTTCATCCAAAAAGGAATTATAAATTAAGCATTGTTGGCATTATGGCTTCTTACAAACTCCCATCGCCTTTGTACGTTTTGTTCGGCTTAGCCTTTCCGCGGAGAGATTTCCTGTGCTCTGGTGTCGCGCAACTGGGTACGCTTTGCTCATGAAAACATGTGGCATTAATTTATGCCGGCTTCACCGTCTCTGGGAAGCTGCTGCTGCGGCGTAATGGTGAACACACTGGACTTGCAATCCAGAGACTGCCAGTTCGACTCAATCCCTCGATGTGGCAGTCGAAACGGTGCTCCAGTTTCTTTAATTCTCCCTCCCCCCTCCCCATCTCTGTCCACCCTACAGTGTGACTGGAGGGTAGTCAATCGGCAGCTCAAAACGTGTGCTGGGGTAAAGTATGGCTGGCCAGCATGGAAAAGTAGGACAACTACCCTCTAATAGGGGTTGTCTCGAACTCCCTCTGCCGGAGGTGCTTCCGCCAGCAGGCACACGAGTAAGATATTATCAGGCTGTACGTTTACATGTTACCATGGCCACCAACTGCTCCAACAATCCGTTTGTGGCAAAGCTTCGTGGCTGTGTGTGTGTGCGCCTGTTGTTTCTCGGTGAGGAGCGGCAATGTAGTGCTTCCCGCGCTGCGCTACGAACCCAGTTCGATTCCTGCACACGGCCAACACCAGTGACGATTATTTGAATCGGTCCTCTGGCCTCCCCTAGCCCCATATGATTACCTGGTGCGGTGTTTAAACATCGGCAATCGGGAGACAAAGGCAGCCCGGCGTGGTGCTGCCTACCCATTGGTGTAAACGGGGTGGGGGGCGGGGTGATCCCCTCTGTTCCACGGCATTTTGCGTGACCCTCGCTCCCCCGGCGAGGGGAGCCGACCAGGCAAATAAGATTCAAATTTCGGCTCTTGGAGAAGAGCGGGAAGGGAGGGTTGCCTCTGCCTGTGGTCGCACCGTGGGCAGGGTGCCTGCAGCCAATCCTCGTCAAACCCGTGCTCTTCCGGCCGATGGCAAACAAAGGCCACATTTTCTTTACCGTGTGAGAAACACCGAGAGGTGACTGTTGGGACTGGTTTTAACGCACTCGTAGGCACTGCCCTTTAGCACTCTGCAAACTGGTTCCCGCTTATTTATATTTCATCGAAAACTTTCCTCTTCGCCGGTCACCTTGTAAGCACCGGCAGGACCTCTCTGCCTGAGCACTTATAGACCCGGCTGAGAGGCACAACACCGGTAGTGGCGGCAGGGCAGCCAGGCGTTACCCAGAGGTCACCCAGGGGTCACCCAGAGGTCATCCAGAGGTCACCTAGAAGCGGGCCTCATTGTTTGCTCCCTAATAATATGATTTTTGTCAAAATATTTAGCATGATGCCACGCGAACGCCACCAGATTTGCAAGATGAGCCGACGGTGATCTGGCCTTGGGCCTGTGGCAGTCTGGACGAGCCGTTAGCGGCATCGTCGGTCGTACGCCACCGTGACGCCGTTTCCCCCCCTCCCCTCAACTTCTCTCTGTCTTCTCTTCCGTCAGTCGTCCCACGGCGGATGACGACGAGGCTGCACGGACTTCACCCACTTCATACTTTCTCTGGTCATGGCAATCGCTTCCTGTACACCTAGGATTTGTCTCTTTTAAGTCCTCGCTATTCCGTCGATCCACTGAATTACGGATAGTCTAACCTGCGGCGATGGTGTCCGGAGGAATCGTGGTTGATTGCGCGCAGGGGTCACTGAACTTTTGTCCAAATATGAGCCCGAGAAATAATTAAATAGGCGCATTACTTTGGAAAACCAGTTTACGCTGCGCCCGTAGGTTCGGTACGCTCGTAGGTAATGTACCGCGGTAATCGCGTACGGCACGAACAGCGGCACCAACAGTCGTGTCGTCGCGTAAAAAGACGTGAACATTGAGCACGGGGGCACCACCACGTTCGTGCCCGTGCAGAGCCACGCACATCGTACTCCCTGCAAGCGCTTGTGTGTGTGCGTTTTCTCGGCCGTGGTGACCTTGCACATTGGGGAGCCCACGTTGGCGATCGACCCGTGCAACTGAATGTTGTTGCCGGTGATGGTGGTGGCGGTACCTCCGATTAGCACGGTTGGCTACGTACGGTGCGATAGAAGTTCAACATACGCGGTGGTGGCGATGGCGGTGGCGGTGGGGGGGGGGCGTCACAGGAGTGGCTTTGTTTACGGCTGGCGGGCGCGCCCGGGCTTCTGTCCCAACTGGCTCGTGTCGCGCCAAAGCCCTCTTGTGCTGCTCAGCAGACGGAGGGGTGGCGCGTGGGCGGCAGGAGGGGGAGGGGCCAGGGGGGGGGGGGCACGTGTCGACCCTGCGTGTCGCGGCTCGTGGAAGAGCTGGACGAAGGCTCCCTATGCCGAGCCAATCCTGAGAAAGGGAAACATAGAATTTGGTTGAAAGGGAAAACCTTTGTTGTTGTTGTTGTTCTCACCTGGGTGTGCTGTAGAGCGGCTCTTGGCGAGGCAATGAGAGTGAACTCACGAGACGTGCAGTGGCCTTTTGCCTTCTTTCCCGATGATCTGTTTGGGATTAAATTCAGCTGGAGCGTATGGTATTCGAAATCTCCCTTCATCTGCTGCTGGAATTAGCCGTGTACCAGGGAACGTAAGGGTTAATTACGGCCATATAGCAGGAGAAGCAATGCTCTCCGCGTAGATTGAGAGTGCTTCGCCATTGCGGTGAGCGAACAGGGCCGGGCCAGGTACAACATCTCCCCCGGAAGACGGTGACGCACTCTGGCACGGTACCCGCAGCACGTCGAGCCCCGGGCACCTCTGGGCTTTGCGCGTGCGTTGAGGCCACTCCATAACAGAGTTGCTGGGAAGGACTCAATATTTGGCTCCGAATCACAAGACGCGGGAATTGAACGCACTCTCCCCTCGCCTGAACGCACGCGCACACTCGTCTCTTGCCCCCGTATGCTAATGCCCGGGACATCAAACCCAGCGGAGCCAAAAAGGAAGCAGAAGCCGCTGCGGTTTTGGCAGAGCCTTTTACGCGAATGGTTTTTTTTTTCAACACACAAACCCACGGCTTTGTTTACAAAACGGCCATAAAACATTCGGGAGACAAGATTCGGAGCCCGATATCGACTCTCATCAAAACGAGAAGACGGAGGCATTCTAAAGCGCTCTTGTAGGGACACGTGCTGTGCTGATTAACGGGCGTCTTTCGAGCCCCGTGCCACGCGCTCTCGTTGCCCCTGGTTGTGGTGGACACGCGCGCCGTCTGTGTGGCGTGGACCGAAAGACTGTTCCACCGCGGTTTGCACGGTTGCCATCGTTTTTCCGATGTGTTTTCGGGTTGTACCGCGTGCTGTTTGGCGCGATGTCCGACGTTTTCGCTGCGTCTGCTGATGGCGCCAGACATTTCACTTCGCGTCTTCGGCAAGCGGATTCAGTTCCCGGAAGAAGCTCCCGGCGCCTGCGCCGAAACGTCGGACGTCGTGCCAAACGACACACGTACAACCTGGAAACGCATCAGGGAAGCTGTACGGCACGACCAAGAAACATTGCTCAGCGGCATTTATCCCGTAGTTTTGTCGTCTCTGCACGATGTCTTCGCTCAGAAACTTGAATATTCGCGTGCGACGGTACGGTTAACGGCGCCTCACCTGGGGAGCACGAGAACTATAGACAAGATTCTAGCGCGGTAATTAAGCTGGCGATTGCAGACGGCGGATCAAAGTCTCCCCCGCCAATCCCCTCATTGTGATTTTGATTGCTTCGATTGCGCACGGTGTTGTGGATTGCGGAATCGCCTTGCGTCTCACCAAATGTTAATTTTGCTTGGACCGAGGCTTAATTATCCAAATGTCTGCTGCTGTTCTTGTGTCGCAGATGGAGCGGGTTTGGTCGTGCGAGTAAGCCGACAGGGAAGAGATCAGGGGGTGACGGGGAGAGCATGGGTTTGGAATGCATAAGACTTGATGCGTGACACTCCTTTCACACAACTGTGTGTTATTAAAGAGTAGCTGCCTGTAATCGATATCGTATTTTGTTTTATATTGTCTGCGGTTGTAAATAGTCGGTGCATAAAAAGCGCCGTGATATAAAACACCGCGAACCGCTCTTAAATCTTTAAACACATCCCTATCATCATGAGCACATGCGTGCGTGCGCACGCTCGCTCGCCAATCGCCCAGCGCGTGCGATCGCGGGCGGCATGTACGCAAGGCGCAGCCACACTTCCCCCGACCTGGGCCGCTCTAAGTAATTTTTTTTCCCTGCGTGCAGAGTGTGAACATGTTGGCAGGAGCTCATTTGCATTTCCTCCAGTCACACAGCTCATTCGTCGACACTTGCAGACCTCGATAAGCCTGGTGATGTACACCCCCCCTTGCTCTCACCTCGCCGTGCCCTCTTAAATGCTCCCCTGTTTTTTTTTATTATTACCTTTTACATCCAGAGTGATAAAAATCCAAAGGTGTGACGAAAAATCGATCCGTCGATTAATGACGATTCTTGAGCGCGTGTCAGAACCCACGTGTGTTTTTTTTTCGGATATTTTTAATGCCCTGATTTGCGCGTGACCCCGACGCGGGTAGCGGCTGCTACATTCACGCTTTTGGGATAAAGAGTGAATCTTTCATCGATCACGCCAGTGACTCGTGACAATTCATCGAATCGCTGGGAGGGTCGGTAGTGGTATGTGCAGATGTTAAGTGTGGTTACAGCCTCCCATTCTCACATTCGCGAATTTGCGCCGTTTGCTCAAGACTCGAGGAGTTCATGAAAATCCTGACGCTTAAGTAACTGCCGACGTGTCGCGGCGAAGCAAGACGTTGTCCTCGTGTGATCGCGCGCTAATTCCGAGCACTCTTTTTAAACGCGCGCCATCTGCGCTATCTGTAGCGACATGCGTCCCGAGGCTTCTTGCCAAGGACCTCATTGTTAGCGAGACGCCGAGGCGGAGCGCCCCGGCTAAATATAAGCCCGAGAAATAATCAAATAAACAAACAAGTTATTGTGTTCTTCATCCCCCCCCCTCCTCCTCCTCCTCCTTCATCCCCTTGGCAACTGCCGGGGTCCTCCTTATCGCTCGCCGTGAGCCCAGGACTGGCTGCCGGTGATGTGCGGCTGCGGTGTGGACGTCGCTTGGTACAGCGGCGAGAGGCACTTTCACCTGCAAGCCATGTGGTGTTTGGGCTGTCGCGATCCGGCTGGGGTTTGGCAGCGATTCGCCCGTCGCGGATATCCCATCCCGAACTGCACGCCCGTGCCCCCTTCCCTGGAGGTGTCGTCTCCCGTCGACGTTCGCTGGCAATGCCTCCCGCGCACCTGCACCTTAGCTCGATGTCATCCCGACAGCGATAGCAGCTTTCCCACCCACCCACCCTCTTTTTGTGCTCATGAATATTGCTATAAATAAACCGACTTCTATCGGCAAAAACAGTCCCGTCAGATGACTAACAACATTTTTTTTTTTAAATGTTTCACGCCAGCACGTTATGGCCGAATTGTAATTGTATATACCGTGCTTTAGCTCCAATTGCAGTCGTGTCTTTAAAAATTAAACCTTAGCTGTGTAAGAGGGAATTTAAGTGGCCAGAAAGATAACGTGACTGGCAGACCGTTAGGATGCTGGGCCCTGTGCATGTGGAGTTAAGTGGATTATGGTCATCATTGTGCAATTGTTCACAGCGTATACAATAATATTTATCACGTGTTTATATATTTATATGATATGTCGCACATAGAGATCCGTATTTAGCTTTTTGTGCTGGCGCACATATATGTAGAACATAACTAATGTTTTTTGGCTCATTTGGAGGAAAATAAAATCTAAACATTAAGGCCAGCTGGCCGTTGTGTGGAGAAAAGGCAGCCTATAACGTGAGCTTTGTTTCTATCAGAAGATACAATTTAGATATTTTATATCAACTCATGGACACAATCCTTGCAGTGGCAGAAACGTTAATTACCATTCACACATGTGTATGTGTGTACTGCTTGCATCATGCATGTTAGATTGTTTTGGGCCTATAAAATACAATGTGGGAGGACTATTTGTATCCTGTCGCGGATGCTATTATCCACCATTTTACCGCACTTATACGAAGTAATACATCGCGGATAATAGGTGTTTGCGGGTAATTCGTTTGCAGATAAAGAGTATTTATGCGGTATGAGGAGCATTCGAGCAAGCGAACATTTTCTTGTTGTTTTTTTGCCAAATCGGGCGGACAATTGGGGAGTGGGACACCTGTGATGGGTGTGTTCGTGTGGCGCGCCTCCCTCTTAGCCATCAGCCCCCCCCCTTACCCCCCCCCACCCCCTGACTCACTCTAACCTCCCCCCCCCGTCCCCCACCCCCTGACTCCCCCACCCCCTGACTCCCCCCCCACTCTACACCGCCCCCCACCCCGACTCCCCCCCCACTCCCCCCCCACTCCCCCCCCACTCTACGCCGCCACCACCCCGACTCCCACCCCCCCCACTCTACACCGCCCCCCACCCCGACTCCCCCCTCCCACTCTACGCCGCCACCACCCCGACTCCCCCCCCACTCCCCCCCAACTCACCCCCCACTCTACGCCGCCACCACCCCGACTCCCACCCCCCCACTCTACACCGCCCCCCACCCCGACTCCCCCCCCCCCCACTCTACACCGCCCCCACCCCCTGACTCATCCCAAACCTCCTCCCCCCACCCCCTGACTCCCCACCCCCTGACTCCCCACCCCCTGACTCCCCACCCCCTGACTCCCCACCCCCTGACTCCCCACCCCCTGACTCCCCACCCCCTGACTCCCCACCCCCTGACTCCCCACCCCCTGACTCCCCACCCCCTGACTCCCCACCCCCCGCCTCTCCCCCCAATCCTTCGGCTGCTCCATGCCCCCGCGCGCCTCTGCGTTAATCAATCCCCTGGCTCCCCACCGCCTCGCGCTCTCGCCCCATCCCTCACCCGCCCGCCCGCCCGCTCCCTTCCACCGCCACCACCACCACCACCGCCAACCTCCAGCGCCGCCGCGGACACACAAAAAAATCTGTCACCGTTTCTCAGCGGGCCCGGCGAGGACTGGCCGGGTTGGCCCTCTGGGGCTTGTTAAATATTCGTGACAGTGTTGAGCCCTGTGTTTGGGAGGGAGGGGAGGGGAGGGAATAGAGGGGAAGGATGGAGGGAGGGGAGGGAATTTAGGGGAAGGATGAAGAGAGGCAGGCAGGGAAGGCAAGGCAGGGTAGCACGGGACGATGGGGAGGGAATGAGCGAGCGAGAGAGGGATGGGAGAGAGAGAGGGGGAGGGAGGGAGAGAGGGGAGAATGGGAGATAGCCGCTGGGGCGTTGGCTGTTGTAAGTGGGCTCTACATCTGCGTCGGCCGAAGGGAAGGATGGGGCCTGAGGCTCGCTGTGCCGAGCGCCGTACGCGATTCGCTTTGCCGATGGTGCACGAGGCGAGATGCGGCGATGGTGGCAGCGACGACGACACGCGGCTCCCGTGCCGAGCGCTCTCACCGTGGGGCCCCATTCGCGTGCGCGGGGAATTGGGTTGTGCGGGGATCTGGGTGACATTTCGAGTGCAGGTTTTAATTGGATGTGATGATGATCTGTGCTGCCGCCAAAGCGAGGCTTTCTCTCGCGCTCGGATTTTTTTTTGATCAACTTAACCCTTTGCGCAGTGGTGGGAGGGGGGGGGCGGATATCGGATCGCCTGTTGGATGCTCAGCACGTGCTATGATGACAAAACTAATCGTGACGTATTTCGAAATATGTTTTCAAGGCTTTTTTGCACTGAACTCTTTGATTTTTTTGAAAACTCCAACTTTTTTTTCAATCTGGAGATTAAAACGTAACAGTTGCTGGTGTTAACGGAGGCTTGTTGGAAAGTCAACTTTAGTGCACAAAACTGCTGCTTTGTTTGGGTGTTGCATCATAGGATTCACAACTCCACAGCATTTCAATGAATTGTCACGATTTCGGGGGTTGCGATACGATTCAAGAAATACAGTATGTTTTCTTTGTATTGTTTCACCATCTCGTTTGCATAGCTGTTTTCTGACTTGTTCGTACAGGTTTTGTCCGCACCGTTGGCCTAAACGTAACATCGGTATATAATTAGCTTTTGTTTTAAAAAAACGTAACTAATCCATTCTTACACAATTTGATGCATGTGTCACGAGCGTAAGAATCGATATTAATCGATGCATCGTTACATGACACAGTATCAAATCAGTTTTCTGCGTGACTCAGCTGAATATATCAGCCACTTACTACATCGGGTTGGATCCAGAGCCCGTATTAGCCCACTGATTTGTGTCTCTTTGTTGGGATGAAGTAGAGTCCAGAGAAAAACTATATTTATACGGCTTGTTAAGTCAGGGGTAGGGGCTTGGGGGTAGTTTAGAACCCATGTTTGTCTTGTTTATTGCGGGGTTGATGCACAAGGGGGTTAAACAGCAGAACCCTCTCCCCCATCACACTCTCAACCCCCCACCACCACCACCATCACACCTCCCACCCCCACCTCCCAGCTCAAACCCCATGCCTCCTCCACCCTCTAATTCCCCTAAGACAGGAAGAGCCATATCCTGGTCCTATCTGGTCAGACAGGCATAACTAGCTCGGCCTGTACGGCTGGCACAGAGCGGAATTCTATTGTCACCATCACCCCTCTCGCAAGAAAATACCCCTCCTTCAGTTTACACACCAACGCCCCACGCACCTACCAATCCCACGCGACCCTTCATCACTGTGAGCACTACACAGCCACGCCAGCCCTTCGTCGATACGAAACCTCGCAGCTCCCACCAACCCTTCTTCAATGCTAACGTCTACACCGATCTTCCGTCAATACTGACCTCAAAGCTACACTTCATCAATGCTCACCTCACAGCTCCACCAACCCTTTATCGATACAAATCTCTCAACTCCACAAACCCTTCATCAATACTGATCTGAAAACTCCACCAACCCTTTATCAATACGAATACTTACAGCACCACCGGTCTCTCACTGATGTAAACCCAATAGCACCACCAATAACCCTTGATCCGTACACATTTGAAATATAGCTCCACATGGTCTTCGCAGTTTCACCATCCCTGCGTCTTTCCTGATCTAAAGCCGGCGTCCACTCGCCTCTCGCACCCCCCTCTCCGCCCCCCCATCCCTCATACCAACCCCTCCCCAAATCTCGGGCTTGTAAACACGAGGTCGTGACCTTTGCTGCGCCCATGTGACCCAAACTCCCAAATGAAAGGGGCTCCTCTAGGGGGGCTCCCGACGAACGAGCGAGGGAGCGGACAGAGTCTGCGTGGAACCGCAGTGTTGGGGAGTGTGCAGGGTATAGCCCAGCTGGGGAGATCCGGGGAGAGCAGTAGGAGGAGGAGGGTCCTTCTAATCCTCCAGGCCAGCAGATGGAAGGGCAGATTTCTGGCCGGGAGAATGTACATTTAATCCTTTAGTATTATAATCGATAAACAGTAGCATGAGCCGAGGCTGCATGGGAGGAGGGCGAGCTTTCTGGGGTTGG
Source organism: Lampetra fluviatilis (assembly GCF_964198595.1). Taxonomy (NCBI): domain Eukaryota; kingdom Metazoa; phylum Chordata; class Hyperoartia; order Petromyzontiformes; family Petromyzontidae; genus Lampetra; species Lampetra fluviatilis. The sequence goes on along the minus strand of NC_136278.1, from coordinate 2,721,039 downwards.
GAGTGATGAGTGGAGGAAATCCTCTGGTAGGGGGAGGAAGGATGTTGTACACAATGTGCTGAAATCCTGTTTCTGTCTCTATAAAATTCCACCGAAGCTTGCCAATAATATCGAGATGTGTCCTGTGCGTGCGTGCTTGTGGCGGTGTGTGTGCCGACAACCTTAAATGAGTACTGTACATCCTCTGTACCTGGTGCGGTGTGCAAACATCAGCACTCGGGAGACAAAGGCGGCTGTGCCTGGCACTGACCACACCGTCCCCTCGTGTGCCATGCCGGCATTCATAGGTGCTCGCTAACAGCACTTGCCCCAGCAAAACAATGCGTAGGCTATACGGGGGTCTTTGTGATATTTGTGCTTTTTTATGTATATGTGTGTAGTATATTTCACCATGGTTTAATTTATGAGTCGTATTTAAAGTCTTACTTTTGCATGTCTAACATTTGCATTAAAGTAAACACCATTTTATTTTTGTGCATCTGATGTTTTTTGTTCATCAAAATAGTGATTGCATTTTTATGTTTATTGTTGAAGTTTATAATTTTGGAGGAAACAACAACGATCTTAGAAAAAGTTTTCCCTGCTAAAAACGAGAACAGTTCCTTATTTTAAAATCAATAAATCAATCGGTCAATTCCATTACCCAAAGTCGGGTGAGACGCTACAGAGTGTGTACGATGGACGACGCTGGAAACACATAATTAGATGCAAAAAAATAACAACAACTCCCTTAAAATAAAACTCAACAACATAGCTGATGTCAAGGTTCGTTTCACGTGTGCGGCAGGACATATTCTCATTTTCAAACGCAACAATGAGAGAGTGCGGAATTTAGATCTAGCGATTGATGTCTCTTATTTGAAACAAGGTGAGAGGGGTGGTGGTGGGTCCCACCGAGATGATGACAATGCAGCGATTTTGACAAGCCGCCGCGCTGACAGACGAAATGTGGAAGAGGAATAAAACAATAACACGAAGAAAGCAGCAGAAAAGCGAGGTTGTGGAAATTTGACGCAGGCACGAGCAAGGACAGCCCTTATGCTAACGAGCCCAGTTTCCCTGGCTCCAGAGGGGTCCTGCCAGGGAGGAGGGAGGAGAGAGGAGGAGGGGAAAAGAATAAAATAAAAGCAAAGCGCTGGCCGTGCGAGCCTGCAGAATGAGTGTGGCGGTGGACGGGCGGGCAGCTTGCGGGCAGCAGTTGCGGCAGGCCACAGGGCAGCAGCCAGGGCAGCCTCCGTCCCTGGCCTGTGCACGGCAGTCGAGTCGGTGGCATTAGCTGCCCTGCCAGCCCTGCTCCTCGACATCTTCCCTCCTCCTCCTCCTCTTCCTCCTCCTCCCCGTCTCTCGTTCCGTCTCTCTCTCTACATCTCCCCAGCTTGCTCCCAGTTTCAACCCCGGTCTGCTGCTCCCCCCCCCCTTCTTACCTATCCACCCCCCCTTACCTATCCCCCCCCTTACCTATCCCCCCCCCTTACCTATCCACCCCCCCTTACCTATCCCCCCCTTACCTATCCCCCCCCCTTACCTATCCACCCCCCCTTACCTATCCCCCCCCTTCTTACCTATCCCCCCCCCCTTCTTACCTATCCACCTCCCCCAACCCCTCCACCCTGGCATCCCCCCCCCCTCCTCCTCCTGTACTTAGCGTCTCTAGCAGTGGCTTCACAATCCCTCCTCCCTCCTCCTCCTCCCCCCTTCCCTCCCCTTCCCCCAACAACGCCGGGGTGCATGGAGCCGACTACCACCACCACTACCACCACTACACGTGTGTAGTGTTGTTGTTCGGGACTAGCTAGCACCACCACCAACAACAACCAACAACAACAACCCGCCCCGGCTCGGCACACACACACACCGTGCCAGTGCAGCCGGGACACGGAGACAGCCAGCGAGGAAGGAGTAGCAGCAGGAGGAGGAAGAAGAAGGGGGAGGACAGAGCAGGCAGCCTCCCCCCAACCCCCCCAACCTCCCGGGGCAACAGAATCATCGTGGGGACGACGCGGCGGTGATCGTCGTCCCGACCACCGCCATGGCCAGCGCCCCTCAACCCCCTCACCCACCGCCGCCGCCACCGCCGCCACCCCCACACGGGCCGCCTCCTCCTCACGACCCCTTCTATTCCTCTCCCTTCGGCCCCTTTTACAGGAGGCACACGCCGTACGTGACACAGCCGGACTACCGCATCTACGAGCTGAACAAACGCTTGCAGGCGCGCACAGAGGTGAGTGGCGGCTGCTGGGGGGGGGGGGGTTGGGTGTCCTCTCTCTGTGTGTGTGTCTTGTGGTTAATGTCTGTGTTGTGTTTGTGTCTTGTTGTGTGTGTTGTGTGTGTGTGTTGTGTCTGTGTGTTGTGTGTCTGTCTGTGTCTTGTGTCTGTGTGTTGTGTGTGTCTTGTTGTGTGTGTTGTGTGTGCGCTTGGTTAATGTGTCTGTCTGTGTTGTGTGTGTGCGCTTGGTTAATGTGTCTGTCTGTGTTGTGTGTGTGTGTCTTTGTTGTGTATGTGTTGTGTGTGTTGTCTGTCTGTCTATGTGTGTGTCTTGTGTGTGTTGTCTGTCTGTCTATGTGTGTGTCTTTGTGTGTGTTGTTTGTGTGTGTCTATGTTGTGTGTGTTGTGTGAAACAACTGCTCCTGGCAGTTGTGTTTCCACATGTTCGTGTACATGCAAGTTTTAGTTTTTTTGGTGCGTGTGTTGCCACCCCTTCCACCCCTCCTCCTCCTATCTCTCACTCTCGCCTGCTCGGGGTTTAAATGCGTGCGTGCACTGTACTGTGTATATGTTACAAAACCCACACACACACAGATATATACACACATATATACACACACATACACACACATATATAACAACAACCGCCATTCGCCACCTTCAATTCATTACCACGAAACTACGAATTAAACACACACATATATACACACACATATACACATACACCATGCAGTCACAGCCATCGTGCCTTGTACCCGTGGACTGCTCGATCCCCCAACCACCAACACCACCACCACCAACACCACCAACACCACCCCCAACATCACCACCCCCAACACCACCAACACCACCACCCCCACCACCACCCCCACCACCCACACCACCACCCACACCACCACCCACACCACCACCAACATCACCACCAACACCACCACCACCACCCCCACCACCACCCCCACCAACACCACCACCCCCAACACCACCACCACCAGCCTCCTCCTCCCTCCCTTTCGCCCGGGTTTCTTCTCGTCTTTTGTGCCAAGCCTTGCTCGTGGCAGTTGTTTCCACATGCCTGACTCTTATTTTTCTCTCCGCTTCACTCTCTTCTCCATTTTCCTTCCTCCTCCCCCACCACCACCAACACCACCAACTCATTCTTTCTCCAAACCTCCATCCCTCCCACCCCCCATCCACACTCCCATCCACACACTCTGTGTGTCTCTCTCCTATCACTCGACCTCTCTCTTCGCTCTCCACTCTCTTGCATCTTCTTCCTCTCCTCCTCCTCCACAACCCACTCCCATCGCTTCTCTAACGCACGCATCTTTCTCCCTTCCCTAGCTCCCCCTTGACTCTGTTGTGTTTACAGCTTTTGCGTCACACATTCGTCTCGGTGACCACCCCCTTGCCAGCCTCGTGGAGCTGCTTTGTGTTTGTTTGTTGTTGTTCTTGTTGTTGTTGTGTGTGCCTTTTCGTCTAAGTTAATGCCGGCTATGTTGTTGTTGGCATCGTGTAATTAACAAAGGCCCTTTCCGAGATGTGTATCACCTGTAGTAATCATAATAATGACAGCGTTCGTCCCACACACACACCACCCCCCGTCTTTGTTTTTTAATTGTGTCGCTAATTGTGTTAATTGCCGTGTTGAGACCCAACCTGGCGTTGGGCTCCCTCGATTACCCTGTGGCTCCGCCGTGCCGTATCCCCACCGCCTTCGTGTTTTTGTTTCGGTGTTTTTGGCTCGGGCGCAACGTTTCCCATCATCGCGGGGCCACGATGTACAATGACATTGTCCTTGCTTACGGACGCACGTGTGTGTCTGTGTGTTGGGGATGTGATGGTGGCAATGTGGTTCGTGATCCCAGGTGACATTAGTTTGATTCTGGAACGTGAACAGCATCAGTGGCGGGTGGTTTATGAATCTCTCAATCTTATGCCTCCCCTTCCCATCCCCCCCAGATCAGCTCAGCCTTAAATGAGCACTTGGTGCAGTGTGTAAACATTGGAATTGGGGAGACAAAGGTGGCTTGTGTGGTGGTCGCCACACACCACCCCACCCCCTTGGTGCAGTGTGCCGGCCATGTATGAGGCTAAACGAGCGATCTTGCCTTGTTATGTACACCTCGGCACAGAGACGACAACTATCGTGTATATACAATGTGCACAAAATACAAACTCGATCGGCAGTAGAGGATTTTAGCAAGAAATGTCATTAATATATATATTTTAAAACCCCACCGTGCATTCTAGAAGAATAGATGTATTCGTACATCACGTGTGTGATGTTTGGACGACGTGGCAATGACGAGTCGGAACCAAAAAAATAGTCGGAATAAGTCGAAAATGCGGCGAGACAGCTCAATTTGGCGAATATTTAACGACTGGAAAGTGTGGACTGGGTGCAAGTTGTTGCTTTCGTCTGAAATGTTCATGCACCGCTCATGCAAAGGTCAGCACTGGCTCAGCCCGTGTGTCCCCCCCCCCCTTCTTCAGCTCTTCTGCGTAACCGTGAGCATCAGAAGTTAGAGTTGACAGGGTTAACGCATCTGGCGTAACCTTAGTATGCTACGAAAATGCAGTTAACTTAGCCTATGAAAAATAGCAAAAGCTGTGCTGCTTATGAGAACCTTTTTTAATTTAAGTGCAGCACATTTAAGCAATTGTTGGGGTTGTTTTCCTCCTTCGGATTTTGACGATGGCAATGTTTAGCTACAATTAAGGTTCCGATTAAGTGGAGGTTAGGCGGTAATACGGCTAAGGATACACGCGTGTGTGTGTGATTATATTTCCTCGTATTCGCGACTTTGCTTTAACAAGTCACCGCACCGGTGGCACACGCCTTTAAAGCCCGATCCGCGCAAATTTACTCTGCGCTATTAAATCAACATTAACTTAAATCCATACAGAGGTCTTACAAGCAAATCATTGCGTATGTTAATTAATTGTTCGCTCACAGCGTGCGGACTTCGGCGCCCTCCTCCTACGTGTCGCGTTTGACCCCCCCGACGCACGCAAGCGCGTGACCTCCGCCGCTAAGTGCCAAGGCGAACGTCGCCCCGTGTCGCGTGTGACCCCGTCGCTAGGGCCCTTTGCTCACTCCGGCCCCCATGGCCTCCGGTTCCTTTGTCCTCGTCCTCCACCACCACCACACCCACCCCCCTACTCCCCCACGCAAAGGCACCCCCTTTGTCTCTCTTGTCCCGTCTGCTCCTCCGACGTCCCCTTTGCGTGATTTTTGTACGCAGCGGCGGTCGCGACAAAGCTGGGCCGCAGTGTGTGAGCTCGGTCGCTCGGTCGCTCGGCCACGCTCTGAACTTTTGTCGAGCGGCGAAATTCCGTTTCGGTCGCTTTGTGCGCTCTCCTCTGTGCCTTGGACGAGCCGCGGTTGTGCGAGGCCTTGAAATCACAATTTTGCTCCTGCCACCGTCGTCCCCCCGGGCCGTCTTAATCTCCATCTCTTCGTTTCTGTTCCACGACGGCATCTCTATCAATCTTGCCCAGGCCGTCCTAACTCACTGCGTTTCCCTTCCCACACGAAACTGTTCTCACTCCTTGGTGACACTCCTACCAGCACGATTTCATCTTTGCTTCCGAGTTCCGTTTCTTTTAGTGTTGACTGACGGCATCAATGTTTTACTTTCACATTTTTCGCCCTTCAGATATCTTGTAAAATTACCACACGTTGATGCCCTTTGGACCCACGCTGCATTTTAGACGGTTGCGCCCCCCCCCCGCTCCTGTTTATTGGTCGATAACCATGGCTACTTCATGCACTCGTAGTGGCTCTGACATGACACCTGTCCCTAATCCGCGGTTCGTCAATGTACATAATTATTACCGTCATCATGCACGTCAGCATAGTAATAATATCACACGTGGTTAGTGGGGGGGGACCCTTGTATTTAGATGTTGGTTTGATTTAAAGGCCAGCACCCGATCATTGAATTGTGCAGGCCACGTCCAGTGACGATGGGGCCACGTGCCGAGCCGATTTCCTGCGCTTGTGTAACACTCGCCACTGCCGCCACCACCCTCCATTCCACCGACCCCTCCACCCCGTGCACCCTCATTGCTTCCCCAAACCCAAGCTTCTTTCTCATCCCATCCCCCTGCCCCTACTCTCACCCACAAACCCTCCACCACCCCCCCCTGCCACCCTCTTGAGCTTCCCGCTGTTTGCTGGCTGGTTCTGTATGCTGTCCGTGTATTGGGGTCGCGCGGAGGAAAGATTTGCGCCAGCCTCTCTCTGCCTCGTCCGGCTCTCTCGCTCGCTCGCTTGCCTCTCTCTCTCTTGCCACATTCGTAAGCCTCTTCTGCCTTCTGGCCTTTGGTGGCTTCGTGTGGCCACCACTTGCTCATTCTTTCTTCTCAAGTCTGCGTGTCTCTCTCTCTCTGTTCCGCTGAGGTCTGCTGATTGATTTCGTAGAGAAGTGTGTTTCCCTTGGAAAACAAAAAATCCACCACTTTCATTTTGAGCTTCATTTAGGAGTGTTTATTTACTTGCATTTTTCACAAAGTGTTGTTAGCAACACTCGGTTATTTAAAGTTTTGCGACATCGTGGTAACCAGGCGGGTTTTTTTGGTTATTCCTTTACCCTTAAATTCCCTCGTGTTTGATTTTCATCCCCTGACGTTATCCCACATAAATCAATGTCTCTTTTCCGCTTGGGGGACGTCTCCTTGTTTTTCCGCGACTTTACGCTTTATTAATGTATTTGTCCAATTAGAAAAAGGAGGAAACGTCGCCCCCCCCTCTTCGTCTTGTTACAGGAATGCCTGCGGATTGAACTGTTGACACTAAGGCCTGCGAACGTACTTAGCGTGTTGACACAATTAAGCGTTCGCGTGTACAACAGACCGCTGCCAATATGTCAATAATCCGCATAATTATGATAATAAACAATTTGAATGTAATGAACAAACTAATTTCTAATTTTGTAGCATAATCAATTTTTACTCACCGCCCTGCCATTGACGATGAAGTAATTTGCTCTTTATTTGCGCCGGGGTTACTCTCCTTGGGTCTGGCTCTTCTCAGCGGAGGTCGCGGACGAACGACCCGCAGCAGACGAACACCGCTGCATTGCCCGTTTCGCCTGCAGTTTTCGCAGCCTTTCCTCTCCTGTACAATACGCAGTCATTAATGACAATTTAGAATTATTGTATATACCGTTGCTATGTATTGTCTGTATAGAGCAAAGTTTTTGTTACACATAATTCTTACAATATATTGCAATTTCATTTCGTTCATCGATTTAAAGAAAATATTGATTGCGCCAGCATTTGAACATTGCGAAGCTAATTTCACTTCCAATTTATGCCGCAGTGCTTAACCTTGCTACACGTAAATCACAAATCTGGTATTATGTACAACGGATGTTCATCGTTCTTGGTGGTTGAACAAGGCAATGAACGGTGTTTTCAACATACTCGCTCTTCGACGGCGATTTCAATCGATTGCGTTGCATTTGCACCGCGCGATAATCTGGCCCAAACGAGCGACTCTGGAAGACTCGGGGGTCGTCTCCGTGGTCCGGTTTGAGCGCACGGTCAGGCGATCTCCTCCAGGTGGGCAAAGGCGGCAGGGAGGTGTGCAGCAGACGTCGCAAACGGGTTTTGATTGCTTACCCGTACCCGGCCGCACCAGGGTCGCAAACGGATACCCATACCCTTACCCGGCCGTACCCGTACCGGGTACGGGTAGGGTACGGGTATCGGGTACCTGATTGCGACCTCTGGGATGAAGCCATGTTGCAGGCGCGGGTGGGTTGATTCTAGGAACTTGAATTGTGAGAAGAGACAAGACGTTGGGAAATGAGTGACAAACAGTTACTCACCAGTGACTCACGGTCTACTCGTACCCGTACCCGGCCGCACCAGGGTTGCAAACGGGTACCTGTACCCGGCCGGGTACGGGTAGCCGGGTATCGGGTAGGGTACGGGTATCGGGTACCCGGTTGCGACCTCTGGTGTGCAGGGAGCCTCCTAAAGGCCGAACCTTCTCTGTGATGGCATTTTCCCCTCACCCCTTCCACCTCTCCCGTCTCCCACCGTGGCGCGCACCCACACACATGCTCGCATGCAACGCCTTGTGTTGCGGATGCGAATTGAGCTGCATGGAAAGCTGATCAATGGAAAAATTGATTACCATTCGCGACGCAGCAGCCACGGTCAGCTGTGGCTCAGCGGGGAAGATGTCGGCGCGATATTGAATAACCAACAGGGCCCCTGTCCGATTGTATTGATTGATGTCTCCTTAAAACTTCTAAGAAGGAGCTGGGGGAGCCATAGAAAGCACACCTACATGTGTTTAACTTGGGATTTTTTTTTACTTTGTCACACACAACTGTATGTTAACTGGGCATCATTTTGCTATTTGAGGTGTTTTCAACATACTTGCATGTAGGCAAAATTTTTTTTATAAATTCAACACCACCTTCAATTGAAATTGCTAACATATGATATTTACACAATTACAAAAATATAGATTGCTTAAATGCACTATCTAAATAATGTATATCGTCACGGCCGTCTGTGTGTTCGTTTACCGAACATGTCCCTTTGTATTTTGCAGTGCTCATGATCATGTTGATGTCATTTAAATGGTTAGTAAATGACGTGATTCGAATTTATTTTAAAGACAGTCAAAATATTTCTTCCTGTGCTGAACTTTTTTGGTTTGCTATGACAGAGATTACAGGCTCCGAACCATGCAAAGTTGTTCATTAAGAATTGATTCTTTTCACTGCACAGAGAAATTGAAAACGATACGTGGGAGAAAAAAAATTATATAGCAGAGGGAAACTTAAAAAAAATCACCTTCTGTGTGCATCCGCGTCAGCTGAAAGTGTAATAGTAAGTGTACGATCGCGCATATTTATACCGGCACTTTTTTGGGACTAAACGGCATTGTACGGTGATGACAATTTATTTTTGTGTCAATTTTTATGTTATCGAAAGCAAAAATTCAACAAGGCCGAGTGCCCCCCCCCCCCCGACTTCCGTGCGATGCCGCACTCACCATCGCCACCGCAGTCGACCTGCATCAGAACTAATTCTCACCGCCTGAGCCACGATTAGCATCTGCTCCATATGCATGAGGGGCCTAATGCCGCAGCTCTGGTGATTACTGGGGTGGCCTGTCTCTGGCAAAAGGTCTGTCGCGTGAAAACCGCTCTCCCGTTTCGAACCTCTGGCCCGGCACAGGGGATTGTGGGCCCAGCCATCGATACGGACGCAGAGGACGGTGAAGCGATGAGTTTTATTAGCTCCATGTGTGCTGCCCTGTGTGCAGGTATATATTTGTTATTTTAATGCGCCTAATTTACATATCGCTGTATTCTTGCGGTCAGTGACTAGGCATAGCTGATTGACTTTTAATGACACGTGGTTTGATTCAACAATGTATTATATTGGTATAACTAGACTATGATTGTCAACATGTTCATGTTTTTAGCTTCTTTAAAGTTTGTATATAGATATATGTATATATATATATAAATGTGTACAGAGTGTGTGTGTCTGTACTGTAAACACACGCATGATGGTGTATTAAATAAATACAAAGAGGGTTTAATATTTTTAAATTTGCTAATAAAATGTAGGTAATTTAGCTGTTTTGTTTTTTAGCTTTAGTGTTTCTATTATTACTTTTCCAGTTATCTTCAACACTGAGGGAACCTTTATTAGAATATTGATTCGTAATTATCGCACTGCACTTAAACATTTTTTTATTTTCTGTTCGCGAAAAAACGTTCACGTAGTCTTAATAATTACACGCGGACCTAAATTTAATTAATGTAAATGTTACATTTTTTAGTTTTTCAGAAATTTTATCGTTTAACATCTTCCTGTGCTTTGCACCTAAATTAATGCGTGAGTTTTGTTCCATATCCTTTACTTGCCAGAAGCTTGTGTGAAATAAACACATTTCGTTGAAGGTTTCATCAAGCAACTGTGAAGTTCCGTCTTCAACGTAGATTTTTGTAACGTTGTATATCTGTTAGTTTTATTTCACTCGTATTATTTATTTATTGTCATTGAAGCTGGCTTTGTGTACGGCTGGGAGATGCGGTTAATACGTGGTGGAGAATGACTGGGATTATCCCGGCAGCATAGCTTAAACCGACCCTTGCCATCAGCTCGGCAAATTCCATAGCGGGTGGGTGGTGGGGGGAGAGGGCCCGTGGTGGGTGGAGGTTGGGTGGTGGTGGTGGTTGGAAAAGAAGGGCTCGTTTGCGGTGTAGGTGGCTGGGAGGTAGAAAAATGGGGGTTGTGTATTGGGCCCAGGTGGTTGTCTGTGCAGTTGTGACCTGGTTGAGTGGATGCGTGCTGTAATGTACGTAAGTTGGTTTAGGAGTGGTTGTGTGTTGGTTGTGTCATGGTGAAAGTTAATGATTAAGAGTTCGACAGACAGACGGATACGGAACAATACCTTTATTTCAAGCTAGTTTCGGAGTCACCTGAAAATACCATTGTCTTGTTTGCATCGACCTGAGTCAAAATAAACACGCAATACAAACGCAGTGATTAAACGGATGATGAAGGATACACAGTAAAAACACAAATTAAACAAACTGTTAAAATAAATGTATTTGATTTTCAGCGCCTGATCTCTGTGTGTGTGGCGATGTTCTCGCATTGTGGTGGTTGCTGATTTTGTTGCCCCTTTGCATTGAGATGAACACTAATCGTCAGGAGTTTGCATTTCATCTTGAACGGTTGACGTCTGTCTGTGTACGACTGCGTTGCGCAAGATTGGTCGATGGTTGTCCGAGGGCGGACCGCAGCACGCGAGATGCCGCGTGGTGTTCAGTGGTTGAGCTGGACGCGGTCGATGGTCGTGCTCGCCAGTGCCGTAATGGGAGGAGCTAAGTGACGTTTGGTCGGAGGTGTGGTGATGAAGGCGAGGGATGCCGGCGCGGTGGATGGCAAAGTCGGCAAAAATCTTGAGGACACGAGGCTGAAGGTTCGCGACGCGGCGGAGGTACGGGCGCCGAGGAGCTGGGCTGAGCGGCTGGGCCACGGGCAGTGGGAGGGGGGGTGCAAGTGTTGTTCCGTGTGCTTTTTTTGGGCCTCTTGTGATTCACGCCATTCTCGCTCACATGAATCCATCGTGAAGTGCCGAGAAACGATCATCACGAGTCTAATGAAGTTATTTTTCATGAACAGGACATTGCACGCCAGATTATATGATGCGTCTGTAAATGCGGTCTGCGATTCGTTAGCCGGTTGTCGCACGTGCCGTGGTATGTGCTGTTTAACGCCGCTAATTAATTAATTTCTCTGTTTACGCTGGTGTCTAATTAACTGCGTTCGTTAGGAGTGTGCGCATCTTGAAGAAGGGGGGTCGGGAGGGGTGGTCGGTTTCGTTTTGCTGGGGCTTGCAGTCGGCCAGGCGGTCTTCGCCGTGCGTTCGTACGACAGGGGAGAGCGTTGGCAGACGCGGGGGGGACGGTTTTGTCTGTCCGATCCACGGATATGCCAGATAGTGAATTTAATCAGACATTTGTCCTTCCAGAGCACGCTGCCTGGCAGAGTGCGTGATTTACCGTTGGGGAGTTTATCGATAAAAGGTATGGATTTATGAAAGTTTGAATGTTGGACACAGAAGCCTATATTTAGTGGGGCCAGTAACTCACTTCCCAGAAAGGAGCCGTATATCTCCCTTCAATGTTTGAGTCTGTCGCTCGGTAATGTACAGTATGGCACACCGGGGAGACTTTTCTTAAGAATATTGGAGCACCGCTCGCCCTCGAATTTTTTTTCCTGCTCTGTCTAAGAGTACACTGTATATACATGCCGGATAGCTGATGGTTGTTTAGTTTTCATTAAAGTTGGCGTAAATTATTTCTTCTAATGACAAGCAACCTGTGGCCTGCATTGAGTGCATTTTTCTGTACGGTTCATGTTTGACAACAGAATGTTAGTTTAACACGTAGGCTTTCGCGACCAATATCCATAATAAAGGTATTTTGGGTTCGATCGCGTAAATATAATTTTCCGCTTGTTATTTGAATTCGTCGCATGGCAGGGTTTCCTGACCCAGTAGCCTTGCTCCATCGGAGGCTGCTAAATTGACTGTGGCGCTACAGCCTGATTTAAAAATTATATAGAGTGTGCACATGTCTCCCAAAAGCTTTGACATGTTAAGTCTAAACTTTCTGAAAGTGCCTTTAAAGTAGAATCTTTAACCTTTACACCGCTGCTTCCGTTTCTTCCCCCTGTGGTATTAATAGAGAGCGTACTTATGGGGAGTGACACGGGACGGGTAGCGTGGACAAAACACCGGTCTCAATCGACCGACGGTGGCAAGCGCGCAGCCCACACGGTGACCCTTGCGTGTAAATCCCATCGCCCGCACCGTGACACGCTCGTGACCCCCATCGCCAGTACGCGGAGGCGGCTTGCAGCTTTTTCTTGCCACGGCGATGGGCATCGATTTGCGGGGTTGGCGATGCGATGGAATAGGAGGGGGGCAGGCAGGGTGGTATGAAGATGAGGAGTCCGTGCTGCGGTGCCGTCCACCTTCTCTGCCACCTTGCACGGAGGGGGCACGTGCTGGCATCGCCAATGTGAAGAGCGTGCGAATGGACAATTGCACGCTCGCACGCTCCCGCACATGCGCGCCAGACTTTCTTGTCAAGAGTGGTGTAAATCCATGTCTGACATGGGAGGGGATGCTGCTGCCGTGAGTTGTGCACTCCGCGTTCAGATGGCAAGATTTTTTTTTTAAGTTAAAAAAAGAATTGGACGAGAAGCACTTTAGTGGTTGTTTGTTATATTCTACCTGCAGAGCCTATTGATGTTTTTTTTCTTGTCGAAGAAAGTAAAATGATAAATTAATTTGGAAGTGTAGCGGTGATGTGGCCTGTTTTCTTGCGTAAGAAATGCATTCAATTCACCGCCGTGAAAATAATTTTTCTCATGCATCTTAAATAGGAAATGTCGTAAAAAATAAATAAACCAGAAACCCCACCCTTAATTTTGTCACACGCTCATGGCTTGGTCATAGTTTTTATTTGCCCTTAATGACCCCGTCCTTGTAATAGAATATATATTTTTGCATTATTTGAATTTGCATTAGCTACATAAAATTGTCATGTTGAATTTCGCATGGTTGCAAATACAAACGGAACCCCTGTGTCGCGTATGAAACTGTAACTCGCCGAACCCACTTTAAAGTGTCAAATGCAATCCCCGTCAGAATTAACCACAATTGTTACAGCTTCAGCCTGGCAATTTAATTACATACAGTACATACACTAACTTTTAAACACTTGTTAATGTTAACCTAATGCATAAAAAAAAACCCGCGGTCAATCAAGCAAGAATTCAATTTGATAGCTGCTCCTTTTATTATATATTTTTTTGCCCCGGTGCTTTACGCAACGATTGGATTCCCTAAATATTTCCAACGATGAAATCGGTTTGTGTGCAGTTTGCTGGGTGGATTATTCCATCGCAGGATTGTACGAGGTGGTGGTGGCGGTGGTGGTGGCGGCGGCTTGCGGAGGCCTAGATCCAGTACGGCATTGACCGTGGCTGCTGCTGGTGGTGGTGATGATGATGATTTTCCAGTACAGCACAAGCTGCATATAAGCACACCGTATATAAGCAAAGTTCTGATATAAACAACACACGTTTCCATTACATTGTTGGTGGGGTGTTGGGGCAAAGTAGAGGGCAACTTTTGATACAAGCATACAACTTCGGATATAAACATCCTCGTGCTTACTTCCAAAGGGGTGTGTGTGCTTACTATCCAGGGTCTAGAGTTATAACGAATGCCATATTGCAAGTATTTATAAAATACGATTAATATAAAAGGGTTGTTGTGCTTCTGTATGCTGTGGATCAAACACCGATAGGGTTGTTAGCGCGTTTCAGATAACCAACACTTGACTGACACATGGCAGCCCGCTCGTGAGATACCGATGTTACGTTAACCTTGACACAGGGATTACACGCGTGTGTGTGTGTGCGCGTCTCGGTGTGGGCTACAGCGGTTAGCGCGCTGCGCTGTGATCCCCCGCGACCGGAGTTCGATTGCCGCTCACGGCCAACACCAGGTGACGATTATCTGAACTGGTGGGCCTCCCCTCGGTCGACTCGGCCTCAAATGAGTACCTGGTGCGATGTGTAAACATCGCCACTAGGGAGACAAAGGCGGCCCGGGTGTGGTGTTGGTCACCCACCCTCTTGTGTGCCATGCCGGCCTTTAGAGGTTCTTGCTCACCGAACTTGCCCCAACAGCCTGTTACAGCTATACGGGGGATCTTTGTCTTTGTTTGTGTTGGTGTGGTGAGCGGTCGTGCAAGCGGTTGGCGCACTGCGCTGCAAACCCGGTGACGCAGCCAACATCGGTGATTAATATCTAAACTGGTCCTGGGCCTCCTCTAGGTCGACTGGGCCTAAAATTAGTACTTGTTGCGGTGTGTAAACATCAGCACTTGGGAGATAAAGGTGGCCGGGCGTGGTGTTGGCCACCCATTCTTTTGTGTGTCTTGCCAGCCTTCATAGGTGCTCACTAACAGCACTTGCCCCAACATGATTTTATGTCTATACAGGGATCTTTGTCTTGTCACATGTCGTTGCCCACCCTTGTGTGCATTCGCAGTTTAAAATCGTATTTATAACCACTCTTACGGTGTTGATGCACATTTATATAGCCACGTGTTTTGCACGTTTATATTGGACAAATGTTTCAGTGCAAGAGGTATTGTGGTGTTTGCGGTGCAGTGCCAATCGTATAATTTTTCCCAAACCCAGTGCTTGATAAATAAATAAGGAGACAACTTTCACAGCAAGCACTTACATTCACCCTAATCGCTATTTAAAGCACTTATAACAGAAGTTGGCAGCTTACACATTTATAGAGTGTTTATTATCATGGGCCTTTGTGAATCCACTGTTGGATGAAGGCCGCTTCACGCCGTTTCCCACCCGGTTGACCATACTTCACCGTGCTGGTCATTGCGGATTGGTGAAGCGGACGGCAGGCACCCAGTTGTCAATCCACTGCTGGATGAGGGCCTCCCCCATGCCATGTTGGTCATGGGAGAGTGATTGACCATACTTCACTGTGCTGGTCAGCGTGGGTTGGTGAAGGGGGGGCTGGGCCTGGGGGCATCCAGGAGTGCTTCCGATGTCACTCTTCGCTGATGTTGGTGGCGGCCGGGAATCCAACTCGGGTCGCCAGATTCATAACGGTGGTACCTTGAACCTGTGCCACTTCTCCGCCCTCACGTATCCTGTACACGCGTACACGATATATTTTGGGCGCAGTTTTTCTTGCCCGGCCGTGTTGTGCCACATGACGGCCTGCGTGTCATTGCACAAAAAAAAACATGCAGACAGAGAAGCAGATCCGTTACCAATGCTGTAACAGAGCGTTCTGTCAATTCTGACAATTCGCATGACAACGCTGCGGAATCGATAGACGTTTATCACCCTGCTCCTGTGGGAGCAAGGAGCTCGCTCTCCCTCCCTCTCTCTCGGGGCCCCCGTGGAGTTGGGGGGGTCGGCGGGTGGGCAGATGGAGAAGGGAGGGCACCCCGGGGACTGGTGGGGCGCGAGAGAAAAAGGGGGTTGTGGGAAGGCGGGCCCACGGGCAAAGGATGCGAGCGTTGGGGCGGCCGGGAAGGGGGGTGATGTCGGGGCGGCGGGGGTGAGCGGGGCCGGGCGAGAGAGGCCCTTGGGCTATGTGCGGAGCGAGCGGTCCCTCGCGCGCACTGTTGGGACAGGGGTGGATGCCGTGGGGGAAATTGCGAGCGGTGGGGGGTGCGTGCGAGCGAGAGGCGCTCGTGGTGGGAGATGGGAGGATGGTTTGGGTGCACACGAGGGGACTGACCGGTGCGCGCTTGCGGCGTGTGCATGTGCGGGATGGGGAGAGGGCACACGCGCACGCGGCGCACGCGAGCCGAGGAACGGTGCTCGCGTGTGGCCGCTTCACGACGGACTGCGGCGATCCGATGGCCGCGCGACGAAAGGCCGTTCGGTCGCGGCTTGAGTCGGCCAGGGATTGGCGGTGGCGCTACGTGGAGGACAGTTGCCGTTGCCCACGAGGACTGGTTGTGCGGGATGCCCGGATGAACAGGATGCGGTTTGGGGGTCACGGGGAGTGGTCTCGGAACGAGGGGGGGGGGATGCACAACGAGATCGTGCTTACGAAATGGGCTACATTACCGTGAGAGACGGAGGAAGGGCGACCGAGGCATCGACACACAGAGGGGGGGGAGGGGGAGAGGACGCAGGAGACGACCGGGGTGCTTTGGAGCCCGTGATGAGGGCGACGCACACGTGAGCACACTCGCACGGGTGGGAATGTCGATGGGCTGAAGGGGGCCTGGGTTACAAGCCCCTAAATCTTGCGGATGAGAAGTGGTGGCTAAATAACATCGCCTGGCTCTTGCCAGAACGTGAGCCCAGCATGGTACCAGGGATCCCACTGCTCGGAAGCTATTCCTAATGTTTTAATTATTGTAATTTGTTTAGGTTCAGACATAAAATCTAATGTTCATTGTACCTTTCAAAAACATCTTAATTTGGATGCGGTAAATTAACTGCAAAAAAAAGAAATACATGCAAGCGCGCAGGAGAAAGTGACTTATCTGAAAAATGATCTTGTGGCCAATTATTACACTTTTCATATTAGGTAATCATGCGTTTCTTTTGCATATTCGTGCATTCGTAATTTTTATGCATTTCTTAATTTTAACATTGTGAAAATTTACTTTCACATTTTTTGGGTGATGAAAAGAAACGCAACGCCTATGTGTGCGTTACGCGGACCCCGTGTGTGCACGCGCGTGCGCGCGATGGCACACGCACGCGCATAGTCTTGGGCAATTGCTCTTGCAAGGAGCCCTTGCGAAGTGCGTGGGGTTGCATCGTGAGTGCACGCGCGCCCTGCATCCGTGTGCAAGCGTTTGCGCGCTCACGCATCCGCGCACAACGCACGCACGGGCTTCAAGAGTGGAGCGAGCGGGAGTGTGGGAGGTTGGGCTCGCAGCTGGGTGCAGGGTAGGGAGGGCTCCAGGGGGAAGGGAGGGAGGGAGCCGTGATGGTAGCGGTTTGGAAGGGGAGGCTGCTGCGTGTTGGTGTGGGGGGGGGATGGGAGGATGGAAAGGGAGTCTCTGGGATAAGGAGAGGGGGTCGGTCTGTCGGCCGTGGGGGTGGGGGAGCCGGGGATGGCGGCGGCGGCGGCTTTGGGGCCTCAGCGAAGTCCCCAGCGGCAGTCGGACTCCCAGACTGCCTGGCACCAGCGTGATGGTGAATCGATTCCATGGGGGGGATGGGGGGGCGGCTTGGGGGGAGAGGAGGCTGTGCATATTTCGCTGGGGCGTTTAACAGTTTCCTGTACAACGGCGTAAAACAGTCGTAATGGACGTGCGGTATTTATATAGCTGCTTCAGGAGGCGAGCTGGAGCTGCACGAGCGAAAGGGGGGAGAAAGAAAAATCAAGGCGGGATGGATAAGAAAATAGTAATGAAGGAAGTAAACTGCTGACTTGTATTTTTGAAAAGGAAGGATGGGCCTTGATTCCCAAAGTGAATGCATGGCCTGCCTGAACCGCTTTGTTTATTTCCGACGTCTCTGTAAATGTTGCACCTTGGACCACGGAGCGAATGTCCGGCCTGGAGTGCGTGGAGCGAAATTTTCTGATGCGTAATTAGGATATCCCATGTAAAATGTGCACGTTATGAAATTTCACTCGCAACCAGCGAGTGTGTGTGTGAGCGGAAGCGTATGTAGTGTAATGTGGTGTCGTGGGGGAATGCGGCGCAGTGTTTAGCGCAATGCGCTATAATCTTGGCTTCCTGCGTTTGAATTGTCGGTGACGGCTAACATCAGTGGTGATAATCTAAAATGGTCTTAGTCCTCCCCTAGGTAGACTCGGCCTTAAACTATTTTTATTTGACCAGATACGGCCCACCAAACTCTTTAGCTCGGGTTTCAGAAGCGGCATGACCACAAATTACAGCTCAACGAAGTGGCTTATCACGTGGATATTTATAGCGGCAGCCGAATACTCTAAATGCGTGTTGATTGGAATTGTGGAGGGAAAAACCAGAGGACCCAGAGTCAAATCCACGCGAACACGGGGAGAGAGAGACGCGCAAATTCCAAATATACAGCAGGCGTCAGGTTCAGGATAGAACCCACGACCTCTTGTATACCAGGTGAGGTATCGTTTACATCTCACCACCGAGTACCTGGTGCGATGCCTGAACATCAGCAACTTATGATACAAACGCTTTCCCAAGTTTACAAATAACCCATCTGGAGAGTTTGAAGAAAGGAGTTCTATTCGTTGTTCTAAATTGGGGCAGAGAACTGTGCTTGGAATTTCACATGGTGGAGCTGAGACAATGCGATGGTCGAAGTGGAAATGAAGACTGAAGGGAAAATTCTTGAGCCTAGATTTGTACTGGCGGGTGGGGGCGGGGGGAGTGGCCTTAGCAGTGAGGATGGCCAAAAATGTGGAAAGGACCATCCGGACAGTGGGAGCAGCATCCGAGAAGGATTGACCTGCCCGTTGAGCGAACGTTTACCGATGGGCCTTGTTCGTTTCCGCGGAGGGCATCTGAAGGTTGGCACGAGCGAATCGAGGGGGTGAGCGACGCGCAGGGGAAGCGAGTCCATGGAGACTCGTGAAGACTGCGAGGGTCAACTTGCAGTTGTTGCAGGATTGCGTTGGGGAGCCATTGGATGGATTTGAGTTGGAGCGGATGTCATCTCGCTTTTCGGGTGCGGGGAGAGGTCTGGCAGCGGCCTTCTGGATACATTTTTATTTTTCAAAGTGATTATCTTATGCGATTGATGTTTACCCTACTGTCTGAATACCGGGTGAGGCGGTGGTCGTATCATCGGCAGTGCTGGGAGCACAAAGGCAGTTGGAGGTTGTGGCGGCAGCCCCAGCAAACCTTCATGTGCCCAAATTGCCCTTGGGGTTTGAGTAAAGGGAGCTGTTTTGCATTTGTCTTGTTGTTGTTGCTGCTGCTCTGCGCAGTGTTGGTTGCACAGCCAACTAAAGGGTTTAAAATAAAAAAATAGAAACAAATTAAAGGTAACACTGCCTAAACTAACAAGTACCGTAACGACTCATTCACCGTCGGCTTCGCGTCCGTAGGCACAGTGACGTGTGCACAGCTGCCATTTTCACAATATCACCTCCCCCAATGTTTTACCGAAAAAGAGTACAAGCAGGGCGAGATGGAAAAAAAAGATCGTTCTTTGATTTAATCTGACTTTGCTTTTCCTGTCCCCCCCCCCCCTCATGACATCCAAATAAAGAAGTGCCCCCCTATCGGATCGCCAACTTGCTTCCAAGCATCCAGCCCCCCACCCCACCCACCATTTCCCATTTCCACGTCTCCATGGAATGCCGGTGCCTCCGCGGTCCGCTGCGTGTGCGCGCTCCTGGCGGTGCTCTAGCATGTGGTTTGGATCAGAGCGGGTTGTGCCTCTACGGTAGGCACTGCCGCTCGGTCTCCCCGTGCGCGTCACGGTTTGGGCGTGGGCACTGTGTCCAACCGGGATAAACTGGTCATTATTCACCACCCCCCCCCACTCAACTAATTTCCACCCCTCCCCCTCTCCCCCAGCAAAATAATGGCCAAGAAGTAGTGCCCTTGTATGTGTGCATATATATACGGATATAGCAGGGGGGGGGGGGGGTGATCGTGCTGTGGTTAGCGGACTGTGTTACAAACCTGGTCAGCTGAGTTTTGACTCCCAGCGGACGGCTAACGGTGGCGAGTGATAGCTGAACTGGGTCTGCTGCTCTTGGAGGGAGCAGTGGTGTAGCGGTCAGCGCGCTGCGCTTCGAACCCGGCCACCCGAGTTCAATTCCCGCTCACGGCCAACACCGGTGACGCTTATCTGGACCGGCTCTGGTGCAGTGTATAAACAACAGCGCGGAAGAGACAAAGGTGGCTGGGCTTGTCGCTAGCCACGGCCCACCCCTTGTGCGACGTTTTGGCCTTAATATTCGCTCACTAACAGCACTTGCCCCAACAGTCTGTGTGGCTATTTGGGGGATGTTTCTCTTGCTCGTGTAATATATGTGGGAGCAGTGGGGGGCACGGTGGTTGTGCACTTCCTTACGGCGGACGCAGCCACTTGAGTTACACCAGTGGATGGTGGTATCTCAACCTCCATTTGGGCTGCTTCCAGTTTGACTCGGCCTCACATGAGTAGCTGGTGTGGCAGTGGGGAGATGAAGGTGGGCTGGCGTAGTGATCTTCCGCAACACCCCGATCGTACACCATGCCAGACTTATTAGGGTGCTCACAACCAACGCTTGCCCCATTAGTCTGTAAGGCCACCCAGACGATCCTTGTTTTAATTTGTTCCTTCAGTCTGTAGTGTGTATATATATGAACACCAACACACACTCACCTAAAAGATAGATATCACACGTGCATTCATTTCTCACACCACCGCTGAAGTGTACCCTGTCAACATCAGCTCTGGGGAGACAAAGGTGGATGGCTGTGCTTGGTGCTTGACCCAGAACATATTCCTCTCTTGTGACAGCCTTAATAGGGCCTTGCTAACATGGCTTGCCCCAACATTTTATACATCCATTTGGTGTACGATATCTGAACTGATCCTGGCCGTCCCCTCGGTCCATTCGGCCTCAAACGAGTACCAGGCGTAGTGTGTAAACATCAGCACTGGGGGGATATAAGGGTGGTCACACCACGCTGTCTGTGTTGTGCAAGTCTTAACAGATGCTCACTAACAGAACCTGCCCCAACAGCCTGTGTTGGCTGTGTGTGGTGGGTCTTGTGGATGTATTCGTATACTGTGCCGGGCTACGCTACGAACCCGGCAACACGAGTTCGATTGCCGCTCACGGCCAACACCAGTGACGATTATCTGAAACGGGCTTGGTCTTCCCCTAGGTCGAATCGGCCTCAAGCGAGTTCCTGGTGCGATGTTGTGAACCCTCTCCGCTCGGGAGACAAACGTGGCCGGCGTGGTGTTGGCCGCCTACCCCCCCTCGTATGCTGTGCCGGCCTTCATTGGTGCTCGCTAACAGCACTTGCACCCAACAGTCTGTTAACGGCTATACTGGGGGTCTTTGTCTTTGCAGTTGTAGAGAAATAATGGTTAGCGAGCGAGCTTGCCTTTGGGGCGACAGATTGCAAGGAATCGCAGTTCGAATCCCGCCTTGGTCCAGATAGCGCCGCAGGACATCATCAAAGCTGCCCGTCTGCCGTGGAGTGGACTTTAAAGACCCAGTGGCGTTTTTCACTGGATTAGGCAATTGTGTGCTGGTGTGATGGTCCAAATTTTGAACGTATAAAAATATTTCAAGGCATACATCAACATACGACGATTGATGTTGATGATACAGTAATAACAATACTAATGTCCTTTGTACGCCCGACGTTGTTTTGAAAGCGCGTGTGTTCAGCTGGGGATGGCGTTCTGCATCGGCTAAACAAGTCGGCATTGGGCCACAAGCCAACAGTTGGTGTGCAGTTGACGGGATAATTATGATTCTGTACCACCGGCTATACTCGTATACATTTACGTGTATGCATATCTATCCATCAATCAAATTTTGTTTAATCACAAGAGGGCCCGTTGATAACAAATATAATTTCTCATTGCGGTTATAATGATACAAGCAAAAGCAGGGATATGTGTCTGTGTATGTGTGCGTGCGTTTGTGTGTGCATCTGTACACCCACCCATATCTGTGAGACAGAGCGGAAGCGATGTGCAGTGTGCTATTATCGTCTCGATGGGGGCGCGTTGGCAGCTTGTTTGCCAGAGGTTCATGGCGTGAAATCCAGCGGCTGCCCTGGTTAATACTGCCGGTGTAATAACCGTAAAGATGCATGCCGTCTGAAACGCGCACTGTACTTGAAGGATCCCGAGAGGTCATTCGCGAGAGTAGGCCATCGTTGTTGCTGGCATCATGGTCAAAATTTGGACAAATTAATTTTTTTTGTTTTACCTGCACATGACTCAATTGGAATATAGATAGCAATCTACACCCCCTGCTGCGTAAAACATGGCAGGAGCTTCCTGGGGCTTTCCTGGGTAAACAAGTAAAAGAATAATAAATAATAAGTAAAATTCCTGGGATAAACATACTAATAAAAATAGGAAGTGGTAATTCCTCTGCTTGGGTTATTTGGCCAAAAACAAGGACCTGTTGTGTCGGGTTGATCTTCGTGAAGGTGACAAAATTGCGGCTGAACAGACGTGTTGCTGTTCCCAGGAACCTGCGCTCCTCACCCTTGCTGGCTTGCAGATAGGCGCTCGCTAACAGGCCTCGTCTGGACAGTCCATGGACAACATGCAGACAATGGGAGATTGTCGAGAGGCACACGGGCGCGTACGCAGACGGCCACGGTTCAGTTCTGAGCCACGGGTTTCTTCTTCTTGGTTCTTTCGGTAAAGTCACGTAGAATGGAAATAATAAAATAATAAAAATAAAACATAAGAAAAGAATAATATTATATAATAAAATAGTATATATAATATAATAAAGTAATATAATATAATTATATTATTTTATTATGTTTTATTTTTTTTATTTTATTATTTTCATTCTACATGACTTTACCGAAAGAACCAAGAAGATGAATCCCTGCAGTCACGAAAGCTTTAAATCATGGGTTTCTTCTCGAAGATTCTGTCTCCGAAGCTTTTCCTTTTCACGTCCTCCTGCATCCCCGCCGCCAGGAACCCAGCATCCCCCAGCCCTCTCTTTCCTTCCTCATCCCCTCCATCGTTCCTGCTTAACGGTCGTATTTCTCTTTTACTTGCGTTGTTAATGTCTTTATGCGCGTCATATTTTTCTATCCTGCTTTTTTACTTTTGTTGCTACTTTTCCGTCTCAAGTCTGTGTCCTTTTGATTATTTATGTCGTTTTCTTTTTCGTGTTTCCCCCCCTTCCCCCCCCCGATGTTTGGCTCTTGCGGTGTATTTACTCGCGGTCGTTATTTTAGTCGTTTGCGAGCCAAGCCGCTCCTCCCGTCTTGCCTTTGAGCATCTCCTTGTGCTCCCCCTCTCCCCAAGTCCCCCCCCACCCCTCTTTGCTTTATTTAATTTTCATACCAATGCCACTCTTCCACACCAGAGCACACGAACAAGGTTGTAGTGCAACTGTCATCCTAACATTTTTGGCCCATGTGTGCTTTTATTAGCTTTGTTTAATTTCTTGCGCCCATTTATTTGTCTGCATTGAGTAAACAAACCCAATCTTGAACGGCAAGTGGCGAGCGGATTTTTTAATTGAATGTTGTCGATAAAAAAAAATAGAATAATAAACATGCACTTTCCCAAGGAATATAATACCATGTGCACACACGCAGTGGCGTGTATGTGCATGGATCTCATCCGGGCGTTTTATATCGCAGAAACAGTAATGTTAAGGTAAAGATTGGCTTTAAAACAATGTTAGATAAAGGTTTTGTATTACTCGACGGGAAACTGAGAGTATGTTAAGTAAACGCGATTTTGTCTGGTTATATATGGAGTTGCTTGGGTTGAGATATCAACAGTGAAAACTCCTTCGGCTCCCCAAAGGCTTATTAAAGACACCAACCCCAATCTCACTGTAATAATATCGCGGGCAGGACGTGCACAGATGCCATCACCTAATTCCACAGCCTTTGCCTTAACCCCTTCTGGAATAGGCGTCGCAGCGCTACGATGTTGAGGGCGTAGGGGTCTCTTGGGCCCGCTTCGCCAGGGCGCGTCGAGCGGAAGGAGTTGGCCGCGACGAACTGTGCGGTGCACTCTCCACGGTTATTTCAGAGGCAAGGTTACGGCCGTCCCAGCGCTATGGCGGCGGCGGCGTGTGTGATGATTATTGTCCAGGGCGAACCCTCGGTGTTTTCTAAATGGCCGTGTAAATGGAAATAATCTTTTATATTTGACCGCGGTGCACGACACGCCATAACCCCCCCCCCCCGCATTCATCAGCAAGCGGTTGTGGTGGCAGCTTTGGATGATTTGCACGCACCAAAGTGGATGCTAAAAAACACGTGCACACACCGACGACAATGATGGGGCCTCCGCCGTCCGTTAGCAGTGTGAATTGTTTCGTGCAGATTCTATTTGCGACTGCCTTTTGAGACCGCCGTGGTAGTGCATACGATCGGGCATTGTGGATATCGCCGCTTAATATAAAATCATATATAATAGTCTATGAGAACATCTGTACCCGTCGCAGGACGCACGCGAAATAGAGCCTAACGGCTTATTGGGCCCTTCCTGCTGAAATAAATCTAAATCTAATATTGTTGTTGTCTTTGACTTCCTGGGTCACTTTTTTTATGGACTGCACTAGCTACTCGCATGAGGCCAAGTAAACCCAGTGGAGGTCCAGGCCAAGTCAAGATACTAGTTTCCGCTAGTATGCACGGCCACGATTTGCGGGGACTTCTGTGCGATGCACTGCTCTCCCCGACATCACACAAACGGCAAACCCCCACAGTCGCACGCGAAACAAAGCTTCTCCCCATAGCCATGAAGACAGCTGCGAGCACCTATTAAGGACGGCATGGCCCACTGGGTGACAGTGTGCCTTTTGTCACTCGCCATTGCCATTGGCTCCCAAATTTTGCTATTTGCACACACCGCCTGAAGTATTCATTTAAGGCTGATTCAACACCCGGAGCGGAAGCCCAAATCGGCTTCATCTTGACACCCCCACTCCTCGCCACTGGCGTTCGCAGTGGCAGGGGATTGAACTCGGCTCCGCCGGTTTTGCGGCTTTAGAAACCTGCGAAAAACCACTGCGCCACAGCACGGCTCACAAGCAACGCTGTTGTGCACACACACACACGCACGCGTGCGCGCGCGGGCGCAGACGTGTACGCGCGATTGCGAGCAAGCGAGCGCATGCGCTTGCCCTTGCCGGGAAAAAAAAAAAGTGCCGGCAGCGCAGGCAGGCAGGCAGTGGAGAAGAGAGTAATGAGTTATCGCCATCATTAAGTGCTAATTGGCAGTCTTGGTGGGTGTCTGCGGGCGACTGCTTGATGAGAAATACCAGGGATTTTTTGGCCCGCGTGCCTGCAGTGTTGCTCGCCTTCTTTTGTTTATTTTTTTTGTACTTTCCCTTTTTCATTTATGGTGACGTCTCGGTTTTGTCTCTGCTGCTGAATAATTTAGGCGACTCGGAGCTGGGAAAGAGCAAAGGGAAAACTTTCACCGGCGGTTTGAAAAAAAGCAGAGAGAGAGAGAGACTGAGGAAGAAGAAAAAAACCCGCCACGATTTTAAAGCAGTTCCAGTTTCAATATCGGAGGCATAAATTGATGCAAACTATGGCATTTCCAGGTGCCGTCCACAGACGGTGGGACAGGGAGTTGATTATAACCCACTTGCTTATGCATTTCTGTCGTGTTGGTTGAGTTGGTTTAGTTGCGTTTTGATGTGCCTGTGGAAGCTGGGAATCGGTGTCCGAGAGTGCGTAGGTTTTTTTTCTTCCCCTCCGCCCCCCCCCACAACCACGTGTTGTGCGTGAGCCCTGCAGAATCGTCCGTAAAATTTCAAAACGGTGACTTTTTTTCCGGACAGAAATCGGCCAGCGTGCTGGCGAGCAGCCTCTACTGTTTAAAGGGGGGGACCTCAGCTGATGGAAAATAAGGGGAGGGGGGGGGCCCATGGCATTTTCATCGTAGCTCCTACTCCCCGTCTGCCTCACTCGGGGTTAAAGTTATATTTATATATACAAAGACATTACATGTGAAAAAAAAATGAAATATGCACGTGTTTATATACATATGTGTTTCTGAGGCGGGTACCGATGGCACTGTGGTTAACGCCCCAACCGCACCATGAACCCGACGGGCTGGGTTCGATTCCCAGCCGCGGCTAACGTCGTTGGCGAGGTGATGTCTCGCCCATTCCTGGGCACCGGGCGCTTTTACAAACCCATACTGACCGGCGTGGTGAAGTATGGTCAGACAAACCCCCCCTCCAACAACTGACACGGCCTTAGCGGCAGTAGACTGATAAACGGCTGAAAATTGCAAGAAAGTTCACCTTGAGATAGAGACGGAGCACCGCTGGTGGAGTCGCAGTGGTGACAAACGTGAAATCGTAAGTTAAAATCCTCGCTTGAGATTACTTCACCCATCTTACCTACAGGGGTGAGTAAAATTAAAGCAACTAGACTGGACCCTGCCAGAGCAATGTGGAACTTCTATCTCTAGCCTTGCAACTGCCAGCGAAGACGAACACTGCCCGATGCCCATTTAATCGTGGCACTTTGAATTTGTTTTTCTTCACAAAGAGTGAGAGAGAGAAGAAAAAAATCTTACAAGGACTTCAATAATTCATTTAACATTTCCATTTCTTGGCAGAAAGTTCAAAAAATTTCAAAATATCCCCGCTGAGTGCCTCGTCGCTCACTCGGATCTCCTCCCCTTTCTGCGCCGTTGGCACCGCCGCGCTTTTGGCACCCGCTATCTCGCGTCATTTCCAACGCTCGCTGTGCCCACACCCCCGACACCTTCACCGCCACTTCACACGCGAGGGGAGGGGAGGACGTTATTGGGGTTAGCGGAGTGCCGGAGAGAACATAACGAACATATGTTTACATTTTGGAATGGTGTGGGAGGAAGAAACGGAGGTAATTAACAAACTTAAAAGTTTGGTTAAGTGCTTGCCATTTCGCCTATTTTTTTTTGCCACCCCTGTGTTTGTGTCTGTGTGTGGTTTTGGTTGTTGTGTAAAGGTGGGCCAGGCGTTCTGCTGGCCACACCACCCCCTCGTGTGCCGTGTTGGCCTTCACAGGTGCTCGCTTAACAGCACTTGCCCCAACTGTCTGTTAAGGATGTCTGTCATCTTTGCGTTGCATACAGCTCAAGTTTACTTTGCTACAATGAAGAGAAATGAACCCCACATGTAGACACGAGAAATTCTAGAAGCACACGTCAATAAAAAAATACTGGTTTTTTTTGGATAATGTATTTCAAAGATGTGTTTATATTAAAATGTGTCACCGTATTTAGTAATTTTTGTGGGGGCTTATTCAAAGCCTTAATGTAAAAAAAAAACCCATAGCCTCGACACAGAGCTCCAATGTGCGTTGCGGTTTTGATGCCAGTACTTTAATAGTTTTTTTTTTTTTAAAGAACCCAAACGCGTATAATCCTCCTGAGAGGTATCCGTGGGGAACAATTGCGCAGCGGTCACAGGGTATCACGTTTTCGGGTCGGGGACCAGTCGGGGATAGTTGGGGGTCCACCATCCCGCTGCCGTGGGGGCATCGATCGTTGTGTAACATATCTTTAGGGGACGGGGGTTGGATAATGTAATCCAACAGAACTGAAATATAAAGTAATATTAAGGCGATGCCTGGGTCTAAGCAACTTGTTTTCACCTGGGAACAACGATAATTTTGCGTTTTTTTCAGGAATGTGTGAGAGTCATGTCTGGAGTCAAATCCAAGACTGCAATTTTAAAAAAAATGTTCTCTGTTTTGCCGTCTCTCGTTCCCATCATTTCTAAAATTGTATGTCTCTTGGTTACCAGTTTGTTCGCTCCATTGGCTTAAATGTATCATTGTCATATCTTTTGCATATGCTGAAAAACATGTCTTTTATTTCCACACGCGATTTCATTCATATATCATTAAGCCTGAATCTTTAAACCCCTGCGTATTTTATGAAGACAATTCATGTATGTATGAATGCGTGTAAACCACGCCGTGCATTGCATCCATCCATTCACAGAAATGTCATGCTCCTATTTGTGATTGACGCTTACATTTCAATGCCGTGACATTGGTGCTGTGTATATTGTGCAACGCTTAACATTTTATTTGGTGCTCTGAAAAAAGCATTAGGTTATTCCTATATATGTTTACTTTAAAACATCCAAACAAGAGTCGTGTTGAGTCGCTTGGAACGGCATCGGCCGGGAGGCAGGTCTGTCGCCGGAGAACGCCATAATCTCGTTTGCGCGCAGGATTTCTGGAGCTTGTGAGCGGCCTTCTGTCTAAAGCCCTGGGTTTTTTTTTTATTGTGAGCATATGAAAGATGCAGGTGTTTACTGTACCACTCAAACTAAAAGGTGCACTTGATAAAGTTATCGTCTGGCTCTTGTGTTCTCCGCAGATTCTGTTTGTTTGTTTGTAAGGTTCATCCCTCCATCTGTCCACCTGTCTGTCAGCCTGTGGTGCTGCCTTATGATTGCTTCTTTAGACCAAAAAAACTCCACGCATTCGTCAATAACACTGCGCCCTCGCAAGAAAATAAAAATCAAACCCTCTTAATTGGCGACGTTTCAGGAAATAGCCCTTCTTCATAGCGCGTAAAAATGATATGCCCGCCAGTTTCACTCGTCCTCTCGTATGTCGTCTTACGAGATTTTTTTTGTCTTTCTGTCTTCTCGTTTGCAGGAGAGCGACAATCTTTGGTGGGATGCCTTTGCCACAGAATTTTTTGAAGACGACGCCACGATGACCCTCTGCTTTTGTTTAGAAGACGGACCAAAGAGATACAGTGAGTTTGCTCCAATGTCTCACGTCCGCGACTTCCCCCCCCCTCCTACTACCTTAAAACCTCATGCACATAAATCGACAATACAACAACAACAACAACCGACAAGTTAAATGATTCGTTGGCCTCTCACCGTCGCTCAGAAATGAGCGTGGCGCCAGAACGTGTACGATGTTCTTCTGAGGTTGTGGTGGCGGTGGGGAGAGGCTGGCCGAGGTGAGGGGGGGCCGTTCCGGGGGGTCGCCCGGCCGGGGGGCAGCCAGCCGGGGGGTATCCGGGGGCACTGCCATACTTCGGAAGTTGTAGGGGGGTCCTATTTGCAAAGGGTTCTTGCGGTGGTTATTGGTTACATCGCAGATGCACAGTGACCCAGCATTTGCCTAATGCGCTGTCATTAATTACTGTCACCACGCCACATATGCAGTGCTGACAAAGCCCATTTAACATACGTTTAAACAAGTTGAACTACTGTACTATAATTATATTGAGTCCAAGTAAACACAGGCCACCGAATCTGTACCGAGCGTACTGTTTGTGCACTCTTGTGTATTTAAAGATTACGTCATCAGCATAATCGGAGCAATCGTCAGAATTTTGTCGCTGTGTTGAAGGGAGAAAAATGCGCACTCAGAAATGTAATTAATTTGGTCTAAAATATTGTGGGTGCCCCTTAGACAGGTAAAAAAATGTTGCATTTGTCTTTTACTCATATCTCATGCATTGGGGTAGGGGGTGTCTCTTTGGCGCCATGGTGGCGAGATGTTAACTACCTTGCCTGGTATACAGGAGGTTGTAGGTTCGATCCCGACCCTTTCACCTGCTGTATATTTGGAATTTGCATGTTCTCCCCATGGTCGCGTGGATTTATCTCCGGGTCCTCCGATTTTTTTCCCCTCCACATTTAGAATCAACGTCAAGCGTTGTGAGTTTTTGGCTGCTATAAATTTCCACGTGAGAAGCTACCTCGTTGAGCTATCATTTGTGGCCAGGTCGCTTATGAAACGAGCTATATAGCTCAGTGGGCCTTACCTGTTCAAATAACAAAAGTTGTTTAGTTTCTTAATAGTTTATATATGTATGTTGAACTTATTTCGCACCATATCTAGCCAACCGTGCTAATCGGAGGTATCTTGGCCATGTCTGGACATTTTGAGGTTGTCCCGGCATTCCCGGCATTCGCAGTGCCCCGGCGTAAAGCGGCAGTTACTGATTTGCCACGGGGAAAGTTATCTTTGGCCTCGGGAATGGACTGCGCACGCAATCGCGCACAGAAAGCCAACGATCCTCCGTGTGCTGTGAGCGAGCACCTATGAAGGCCGACACGGCATTCGAGGGGGTGTGTGGGTGGCCAGCACCACGCCCGGCTGCACACCCACATAGAGGCACACGTGTGCGTACGTCGGCGAACTCGCGCGTGCCGCGGCTCGCGTGCTGGTAAGCACTCGTGCTCCCACTTCAGCAGGATTAGCCCCGGTGCAGCGGGGAGCAACGGCTCCCCGTCTCGCAAGCCATTGTGCCCCCCCCCCTCCCCCTGGCACGACGCCGGCCTCGCCACTCCCGCCGGCCACTCAACCCGGCTTATAATTGGGCCGCGTCCCCATCCTTCCCAAGTTCCTTTATGTCCCCGTCAGGAGCATTAATGCCCCCGCGTGCATTCCGACCGGTTTGCCCACATGTACCCCTCCCCGTACCAGCCCCCCCATCCCAAAAAAAAAAAGTCCCCACTCCGTGTGACGTTTGTTTTGGCAAGCATAACGGCACACTTTGTCAGCCGGCACTGCGACACCGAGTGTGACAGCACCAGCGCTCTTTATTGCCCCCATCACAGTCGCCGCCCCCCCCCGCAGCACAACGCGGTTTGGTTACACGCCGTGGACATCTCCAGACAGCCGTGCGCACCTTTGGTTGCCCGTTTTAAAACCTGCGTGACGTCGTGGCTCAAAAGAGAGAAAAAAAAAGAGGAAACGCGCGTTCGTGCGCACCTTTTTTAAGTGGCGACACTTCCAGAACCCGCGAAGATAACTCGCGCCGTTTGTAATGGATCTCGCGTGCGATGGAAACATTAAATAGAAAATGAAAATTTGTAACGGTATTTGTTTCGTTTGGCGTGTCGTAATGAAGGAGATGAAAGGTGAAATGTTTTCAGAAGTACATTTTAGAAGATGCGGCGGCGGTATGTGTGTAGGCACGTTGGCAACATACCACACTCTTCCAGGGCCCTCTTTGTGGCTGGCATAAAAAAAAATTAAAGGAAATGAACAGCGCTACGCGTATAGCGTGACATCCCTGGCGAGCGTTGGGCATTAGCGATGCTGCCTTAAGTTTGGAGTGCCCGTGGGGGGTTTATGCTGCATTTTAGGTTTCTGCTTGTGTTATTACTTGTTACTATTATTCTTCTTTAAGTTTTCCCCGTGTCATCCAAGGGAGGAGTGGAACTCCACGTGCATGGATTTAGCGGAGGGTTTCCGTGACTTAATCGCAACGAAACATCAGGATGCGGGGAGGGGGACCGGGCGTTGGGGTCTGGGGGTACTGGGGTGGCAAGAGGTTTTCGTCGGTGACGTGCGATGGGCTCGGTGGGACACACGCGTTTTTTGAGTTGGCACTGGGAGTTAGAGTTGAACAATTTCTGCAATCCGCCGTGGATCGACGTAGCTCTTGTGATCCGACGGAGAATGCGCATCTCCACTTGGAATCCGATAAATAAATTTCAGCTTAAGGATGAATGGCCATTGAAGGATGATAAATACGTTTTTTAAAAATCGTACAACTTAGTTCCATTTGTGTGACGTATGCACGCGACAAAGGTTGTTTTTTTGATCGAACGGGAAAAGCGTAGCTCATTTGGTATGCGATAAACAAGTAAACAAACGATGCCCATTTACCGTCGTGGCCACGGATGTTCAACAGTGAAAGTAAAATCGTACATTCGTGGCATTGTCGCGACGCTTGCGTGCGGCGGAGTTTGGAGGCCGTTAAAAGCTTTTCTGCCAAGGCAATGGCAATGTAAGTGCCCTCCTTGTGATTCCAGCCCCAGAGGTGCTTCGTGAGCTGATGCCGGGGGCCGCGGAGGATGGCCTTGGCTCCGCAGGCTCCCCAGTGAAGCACGTTCTCGATGAGACACACTTGTACCGTGGCCGCGAAATCATCTGGCGGCGGGGAGTGCGAGAGGCGTTCCTTGCTCACAAGCCGCGGTGGCGGAGGGTAGCAGACTCGTAGCGGCGTGGGCAGGCATTCGTTTGCGCCGGCAAGCAACGTCTGCCTTCGAAAAAAAAATCAACGATGAGTGCGGTGGCCTTTGCTTTAAACGTGTGGATATATTTATTATTTTTGGAAGAAGAAATTGTGTGACATTCAAGAACGGTGACAACACGCAACATTTTCCATGTAAACATTATGCGCAGCGGTATATTTTTTGGTGGGGTGGGGGGGGTGTTCAGCCGGGGTGCGTGCTGCTACAAATTTACGGTTAAACCTCTCCACGTGATTGCATGAATTGGAGTTTTGAGTAGCGGGGTTTTCTGCGTGGGCGTCAGGTTTGAGGGAGCTGGTGGGGGATGGGGGTGAGGCCTGTGGGGAGTGGAGCTGCGGGCGGTGGGGATGTGGTGATGGGGGGCAGTGAGCTCTTGGAGGAGGGGAGAGATGGAGGAGGGAGGGAGTTGGGGCATGCCAGGAGTTATGGCAGCATGGACCACGGTGCCTGATCTTGTGTGCTTGCCCGTGTGTGTGCGCGCTCCTGTACGCGTGTGTCTGTGCCACCTCCTGCACACAGTGAATGCTTGCATCTGTCTGTGCACGCCGGCCGGTAACTGCACACATCTCTTTGCAAGCTCACCCGCGTGTGTGTTCGTGTTCATGTGTGCGTGCGTAAGCACGTTTGCGTGTACGCGCAAGTGTGCCTACTCGCATGTGTAGTCGATTTGCGCGGCACGTTCTGCTCGGGCGCGCGTGCTGTACCTAAGATCACGCACGTGCACGTTCCGCGTGTGAGCGTGTGTGCGTGCGCGCGCGTGGTGCGATGGGGAAGAAATGGCGGCCAGTGCGGGCTGCCTCCTCTTGAGTCTGCACCGGGCTCCATCCGAGCCGGCCCCCACGGTCAGTCGGTCCCCTCTGTGAAGCAGCACGCCGCTCGGGCCCTCGCTCTCACCACCACGACCGCCGCCACCACGCACGCGCTGCCAGCCCCCCGGTCCGCCGAGAGCCGGGGCTGCCTGGAACATGCCGTGCACCAAGCCGCTTGCCAGCGTTCATTCATTCCTGCCATGATTATACGCTCTATCAAATTTGCTGAATTGTATTTTAAGTAATCTGCTGTGTATACGATGCGCTGTAATTGGTTTCCTGTTCTGAAACGGTGATGCACGGCTCTTCGTTTCTATTGGTATTTATTATAATTTGTTATGAATTGTCGCGAGTGTGGAAATGCACAAATAGCAAATGCGTACACAAATCTTTTAAGTATATCAACCCTTTAACATTTCGTATGACTAATCCTCGTCTCTGCCAAACTAAATTAAAAAAAGGTCACTTGCGCTAAACACGTTATTTATGTCAAACTTTAAACAAAGACATTGTAATGCTAATATCGAAACTGGGGCTTGTCGGTATCCTACTAAACCTTACCCCGCGTTATGACAACATGGTGCACCCAACGCGTGAAAAGTACGCGTTTTTCATTGTTATCTTCCATTCTCACTGCTCGCTTTTCCCACCACGTGCGCGCACACACGCATGCACTGCCTCTCCCATTTGGGCCCTGTCCCCCTTACTGTAACCAAAGCCACCACACTTGGGATTTGCTTTGATGCTCAGCTTACAAGGAGGGTTTAACCCGTTCAACCTTCAACTCCCGACGTAGCGGGGATTAAGCGACATCGTAGCGAGGTAAAGTTCTTCACCTGTTCTCTTCCGCCGCGGCGTGCCAACCCCTCCGTCAGACCACGTCCGACCGTGCACCTCGAAGCGCCCCCCCCCTCCACCCCCCCCGGGAATTCCGTCTCAACGTCGGGGGATCCCCGGCACGAGCGGTTTCCTTCGTGGACCGAGCCCGTTTTTGCGCCGCTTTTTAATATTTTTAATTGGCCGAAAGGTTTTCGAATCGGGGAGCGGCGGTTTCAGATGTGGGGGGGGGGGGACGGTAAATTAAGGGCGCCGTCCACGGAAGGGTTAATTGGGAGGCAAGCAGCAGGATCTGGGAGTGATGTCACAACGTTGCCTTGGCAACTGCAGCCGGCAGCGTGGCCCCGGCTCGGCGGAGGAGCGCGCTTAGTCGATCTTTCGCCCTGCGCCAATTTGACTTGCAAATGATCCCCGTCTGGCTGCCTATCTGCCCGCCCGCCACCCGCCCGCCCGCCCGCCTGCCCGTCGCGAGCATGCATTTGGCGGCACCCGTGTGCCTAGCGTGCTCGCGCTCGCCGATTCTAATTTCATTATTATTTTTTTTTATCTGGAACACATTTATTTACTTTTTTGTTTACGCGTTTCAACTCGCCCCGTCCGCGATGGAGAACGCATCCGCGGGGGGGGGGGGGTACGGTGGTGCCCGGGGCTGTAAGGCTGTGTCACGAGTACGAACCCTACCGCTCCGGCCGATTTAGACCCGTTTTTCCTTTGTGGCGCATACCTGCGTTATTATTTCGATGCCTAATCATCAGCAGACATCGACTCTGCAAACCGTCCGTGGGAAAATAATTTTGTCGTTTTATTTATTTTTCTTTCGTTACAAGAGAAACCCGTAAGCACAGGAAATGCTTGTGGGGAGTGGGGGGGTGCGAAACGCGGCAAGGCGCGTGGCCCGCGGGGCGATTGGACCGATTGGGCCAATCGGGCCCAGGGAGATGTTGAGGCTTTGGCTCGAGGCGGCAGAGAGAGAGAGGAGAGTTTCTCCTAACGGCTGTGGGGGCCTGCGTTGTGATCCGTCGCTCAGCATTTGGCAGGCTCACCCCTGACTCCACTGTCAAATGATTTGCAGCGCGATGACAAAGATGGGCTGACAGCCGCCGCTGCACCAAGCTTCTGATTTGAGTCTCTATGACGGGCAGAGGTGCAGGTGCATGCTGGTTGTTTATTTATTTATTCGTTTCCTTCCCAGTGCCTGTCTCTTGTTCTCCCTCATGCTCCTTGTCTGTGTGCGTTTGTGTCTGTCTGTACAGTAACATGTTTATCTCTCTTGTCTCATTTCGTTTCGGATTTTTGTTTAGTTTACAAACCGATTCAACTTCTCTCAATATGTGTTGTTTATAAAATGAAAATAATGCCAAGAATTCCATTGCCACACAATTTGTGTTAAGCCCATGTTGATGGCAATGAATCTGATTCTACATCATGTACATGTGTATATGTACATGTGTATATGTACACGTGTACATATCCACTGCTGGATGAGGGCCTCCCCACACCGTACGAAATTCGTCATCGTACCGACCGCAAAAATACCAGGACATTTTCCCTTTGCTAATAGTTGTTTTGTGACTTAGAAAGTCAAAAACAAGTTCACCTTGCATGCTTTTTATTTGATCATGAGATATTACGATGGATTGGGGGGGGTCTACATCCGACAGTAGATTGACCATGGATGATGATGATGATGATGACATTTGAATCTCACGCTTTGTTTGAATTTAGCTACACGGATTTCCGATTGTGTATTTTTTTTCCTACGTTCCAAATGCTCGAAATTAAACTCCATGGTATTTATTTCTTTCCTGTTGTAGTTTTCGTTTTCTTTTTACTTCTGTCTGCATGTTTGGCACCGGCACGGGGCCTTGTTGGACCAACCAAACAAACAAACGGATATATTTTTTTTTGCACCAGGGGAATTTGTAAAATAATGACCGCTAACGTTGGCGAGGGCACGTGGGATTCTGCGCCTGGTGGAAATCTCATCGGAGAACGGCGATGCGAGCAGGAAACAAACGTTTGCAAATTGGGCTGTCTTGACTGTCATTAGGTATGGGGAATTGGCGTTTCAACGCGGCCGACGCGGCTCCACGCACCGCGCACGGTTGTGTGCACGGTTATGCACGGCAAAATTCCTTACAAATTGTTAATCAGGAGGGCCACTTCCACAGTGCAATGCCGCCGATGGCATTGTGTTACAGCGCCAGATGCCAGATAATGGGGTCACTTTGCCAAACATAATAGTTTTTTTAATTCATGATTAAAAAAAAAGTTTGCAGTTTTTTTTTCTTGGTCTTGAAATTTTCTGCAACAATTTTTTTTCTTAAAGTTAAACCGCAGCTGTTGCGGATGATTGACTGTAACCCAAACTGGTTTAACAAACTCGCGCTAACCGATACTTTTTGGAACGTTGTGTACACAGATCTGCAATTTTTTTTGGGGTTCTGCCATTTGGTAGCTTTATGCCAAAATTGTTGTCATTCACCCTCCACCATGGCCAGATTGTCACGTTAACGAAGATTTTATTTACACGTGCCAATTTATTGATCAAATTCTAACCAATAAAGCTCCTTACTGGTGGCTTAAGACTTTTCATGACTAAAATCAACGCCGACGTAACAAGACGTTTCAATCCAACTACTTTAAGCCTCATCAGGAAGTCATCTCGCATATAGTTCTGCATCAGCTGAAGGCTTTCACACACCCTGGGTGTCGAGGTACCATGCTGGGAGATGTTGGTCATCTGTATGGGATGGGTGTTGCCCCCTTTACCCGTGTGTAGGTTTTCTCTGGGTGCTGCAGTTTCCTCCCACGTGTAAATAATCATTAATTGGAAGATAAAACCTTCATATATATATAGAGGACCGCAGAACTTGGGCAGAATTTTTGCTCTGAAGAAAGGCAGTTTTATTGACGAATACGACTTATTTTTTTAAAATAAATATTTGTGACTCGCATGGGGCTAGTCTAGAGATTTACACGCAGCCTTCTCGGCTAGTCTGCAAGGAGTCCAAAAGGCTCGCGTCTAACGAATGCCCCGGGTCACAAAATAACAAAAAGACTGCCACCAAGTCCCGTTAAGTGGATGCAAAAAAAAAGTGTGACATCGTTCCCCAAAAATAGGCCATTGCGTGTGCTGGTCTTTTACATTTCTCGCCAAAAAAAACGTTGAACATTACTCGTAATTAAACCACAAAAAACAAACACGGCCGTGGTTAATGTTAATCGGTCATTGTCAAAAATACCCTGTGTGCATATAGCGCAGTCGAATCAAAAGGCTTTCCTTTTCGACGGACTGCTGTAAGGCAATAATTGGCATGATGAATATAAGACGATCTGATAGGCCGTATACATTACACACACACATGCACACACACACAAGGAGTCTATTACTGCGTACAGAAAGATTGCCGTTCTCGGTGCTTTGTCGCACTTGCGGACAGTATCACAAACATCCTGTCGCCGCGCATTGGAGTGATGTGGCTCACTGGAGCCTTGGCAGCGCTCTCGCAGAGAGCCGCTGTTGTGCGTCAAGAATAGAGGGGGGCCCTTCGGCAAGGCAGGGGCGCCATCGGTGAGCGCTCGGGCTGCGTGGTGTTGCTGTATAGATGTTGTTACGGCGTTGTGATTATTATTCTTTTGGTTGTTCTCTAAATCTCCAAGTCGAAGACGCGTCGGGGGGGGGGGAGAGTTGTTCCCGGGTGTCGTCATCTGCGGTGATTAATCCGTCCTTGGTCATTGGTGTGGGGCGCTGGGAGGAGGAGCAGTGGCGTAGCTCTTGAGTGTGCAGGCGGTGCAGCTGCACCGGGGGCAGCTGCACCGGAAAGGGGGAGCGGGGAAATTGGGCACAACGGCCCCACGCCAATTACGCTTCGCCACTGGGTCGGGGTTCAGTTTAGGCAGGTAGCACCAGCCAGGCGTATGTGTGTGTGTGTGTTTCCTGTGTTTCCACCGTGCACCTGGCCTGGCACGAGCGTCCGCTGTGACGGCACCGCCACTTAGTAGCGAATGGCGGCTGTTGTTGTTGCTGCTACCTGTGCCACGCATAGCTCCAACTCTGTCTGCTGTCACAGCGAGCATTTGTAAGTCTGTATAAGCCCACCCCTCCCTCCCCCCCCCAGTGGTTGTCCTATGGAGAGATTGGCTCCTCCGTAGGAATCCCGAATGTCCACTCCTGCCCCAGGGTCCTTCACGGAGACCAGCACCGCCACACGCTCCTTGAGAATTGAAGCGCTACGTTGACCTTGCGCACGTCGCTAATGCCTGTTGGCACTCTTCGAGAGGAGCACGCAAAGCAGAGCTGCAGCCAGGGTGTGTTCGGTGTCATTGACGGTACGAAGGGGGGCGGGTGGGTATCTCCTGCCCCTCTAAGCCTGCGATGATAACACCGTCATAGCAGGCTTCCTTGTTCAGTCCGTTGACCCCGAATCCTTTTCCGTGGAACGAACCGTCCTGGCGTCATAGTGGCCCCTTTCAGCCCTCCGTTCGTTAGTGATGCATGCACGGAGAGGGCATCTGTCGGCCAAGCGGGGGGGCTCTGCGGTAGTGGCCAACCCTCCAGCACCCCCCCCACCACCCTACCCCAAAGGCGCTTGTGGGATCCGCTGAGTTGCCATGTGAAAGACATTGGGCAGCTCGTGCGCTGCTGCTGCTGCTCGCTAGTAAGTTTTCGCCATTCTAATTTAGTGGTTAAGAAAGCAGAGGTGTGAGCGTGTGTGGAAGGGAGGTCCCCGTGTTGGTCTTCGCGCGCACGTCAAACGCGGCCATGGGTACAGATGCGCTCTTCCGTTTCCTCTTTGCAGGAAACCAAATGTCACAATAATTGAAATTCTCCATGATTGTTGGAGCAGCGCATTAGTGGCGCCTGCGAGAGGCTAATGTGATGAAGGCTACAACAACCGCTCGGGTCTAGAGAGTGACCTTTGAAAAAACACGTCTGATGCAGTTGAAGGAATAATGGTGGGGGGGAAAAAAAATCCAATGTAATGATGAAGAAAATCAATGGAAGGTGTAGAGAATGCAAGAAATGTTTGCCAATAGGTTTACATATTTGGACCGGTTTTTACTGCGGTTGATCTCGGTATTTACATGATTTAAAGTGAAAGCGATTGCACTGTGTGTGCCTTATGTGTATAAAAGCTGAAGTCTGCTCTACCTTTTGTCGTACGCGGCTTGACTACGTGAAGGAACCATAAATTAAACGGGCCGTGTTAAGCCCTTCCCAGCGGAGGCTATTGTGTGGAACGATACAGTCTTTGAGTGGCACGTGGGCCATGCAGTGGGGTAATGACAGATGCACATGTTGCTTATTGCGCTGGGGTGCTGTAAAGCATTGCGATTCATGCTTTTAAATCGACAGAAAATGCTTATTTGGGAAGTGGGACTTGGGCAGGAGGCAAGATAATATTTTTTCAACCAATATGAGCGCAAAAGATTTAGTTTGCCAACATGAAACTTTTAGTTGTTGTCGTAACCGTAGTCGCCCACTGTGGACTTCTGATGTGATCTGGTGTATTAAATTAAAAGGAAAAAAAATTGCTTTGCCCGAGCATTCGTAAGTGTGCCTCGCGTTTGCAGGAGAGTCCCTGATTTAAATCTGCGTGTACGAACGCACATACGCACTCATGCACGCCCCCGTTTTAATTACAGCTGGTTTCTCAAGGCGATTCATAAAACACTTATGGCACGTTCGCGTGGCATCTTAAAAAAAAAACTGTTTTAAGTAGAGGCTGATGGTGGGGTGCGTAGATTAAAACCAATTTATAATGTGGTCGGTCATGGCGTTGTGAAAGTCATCTTGGCAAATGTGGAGTGACAGTCTCCTCCAATGAGCTGTTAGACGCCAAAATACAACATCTATTTAAGTTGTGACGTGACATTCCGGTTGTTGTGTGTGTGTGTTTTTTTTAAATGAGTATTCCTGGAATAGTTTATCACCAAATTGATGATCCTGCATTTTTAGTTTAGTTTTATTCTGCATACGATGGGTCATGTGACCCGCACGTGTCCCAGTTTGGAGATCATTATGAAAGATCTCAGGTGTGTGTTGTGTGTCGTCATCTGGCCTTGCTGTCTTGGTCCTTGAGCAGAGACCCCTGTTATGAACAGGTGTGTGAACAGGTGTCAATGTCACCTGAGATGGTGCCGTGTGGAGCTCTGCTCCGTTCAGGGTTTGTTTCCTCGATAACGGATTAACGATTGAACCTAGGGCGGCTAATCCTTCCAGGTTAAGAGCCATCGATACTAATTCCCCGTTTTCAGAACATTTTGCTTTCACCTGGCTCAAATTTGCTTTAAGCTTAAAGTTGCACATCACCTGTACAGATGAGCAAATATGAAGCATGTTACATTTTTCTGATCTGATTTTTTATCATTGCAGCTACATTTAAAAAAAACGCTTGATATTGTTTGTTCATAAAAAAAATCATAAAGATTGAGAGTATCTTATTCACAATTGGCAAGAAAAAAAAACAATGTTCATGAGATCGCTTTAAATTTATTGTTGTGCCATTTAAATTCACACAACTTGCAGTCATTAGTGCCGCGACGACTGAGCGATGAATTGCAGAAAAAAGTTACAAATATATATGTATTTTTGGACAAGTGGTGGCGATAGATGGGCTTTTACCATTGGCTTGTTGCAACTCTCCCGTTATTGTCAATAACTTATCGCGCATTTTGGGTGCGAACTTCACAGCCGGCTTGCGCCTTATCAAAGCCACGCTCCGAGGATTGACGTGGTGGGGAGGGGGGGGGAATGGCTGTAGTTTTCGGTTCTACCTGATTTGTACGGAACACGAGAGAGAAAGAGAATTTGTTCATTTTGTACCAGCCTTGCTACCCTGGCCGACTGCCCGGGAGTTTTTTTGTTTGTTGCTGAACCGTGTGCCAGCGGTGAAGACCGCTCTTCCTTTTCTTCCCCCGTCGCCAACCCCCCCCCCCACACACACCCCCCGACCGTGGCATAAATCTCTGCCCATTGCAGAGCAATCAATACATGCGAGCGTAAGAATAATGGAACTGCTATGTAAGTATATAACGTACGACGTTGTAGTTACGCACAGATGCGTGTCTCTCTAGAAAGGCTAAACCCGTTTTAACGTTTCCGCCCGGGTTTCGTGCGGCGGGGGGGGGCCCGTAACGTCGGAGCATGGGACTACTCATCACGCGGTACTCCGACCATTCCGACCATTCCCGGCCGCTTCCAGAAGTCCGAGTTGCACTGCCACCGCTGGCCCCCTCCAGCTTTGAAAGGGAAACCCCTCCCACGCTACACGACGAGTTAAACACTCGGAAGAGCTTATCTGTTTCAGGGCTTCAAAGGGTAGATCAAATAATCAATGTGCTGATTGTTCCTTTTAAAGACTCTGATCACTTTCCTTTGTGTGCAGTTTTGTGCTGCGTGGCGACAGTGCACTCGCCACGGCTGCTCCTTTGCGTTAACCCGCACGCTGCACGGCCCGCGGAACGTGCACACACACTCGCTACAACACGCTACATCACGCAACAACGCACACTGCAGCACACAACAACAACAACACACACGCAAAGACATAGACAGAGATCCCCCGTATAGCCTGAACGGGCCGTTGGTGGGGCAAGTGCTGTGTGCGAGCACCTATACAGGCGGGCGTGGGTGGCCAGCACCAACGCCCAGCTGCCTTTGTCTCCCTAGTAGCAATAATTACACACCTCGCACCAGGTACTCATTTGGGGCTGAGTCGACCTAGGGGGTAGGCCTAGGACCGGTTCAGATAATCGTAACTTGTTGGCTGTGAGCGGGAGCCGAATTCGGGCCGCCGGGTTTGTAGCTTTGTTACCGCTCCCTCCACATACCGCGATGGAACACACACATACATGGCACTGCTGCACAGCAAGCCTTTGCAATGCACTACCTATCCCAGAGATGCATTTGTATTTTGAGTCTTCGTTGTGTGATGATGATGATTGTATGACGCTGATGGGGGGAGCGGTGGCACGGTGGCTAGTGGACTGCGTGATGACCTATCTACGATTTCTCAACCACGGCTAATATCAGTTTTCGAGTGATACCTGAACTGGTCGCGAGCCATCCATTCATCTGTGAAAGCTGTTAATTGGTATAGAATAATTATTTTTTGATAGCTGCATTGCAAGATGGAAACACATCGATATTAACAATGATTAATATTCAGACGTGGCAACGGTTTCGGCTTCCATTCAGCAGTAGATAGACCACGGTTAATGATGATGGTTATCGCAGTCGGCATCGATACAAATGTATCCCATACGCTCACAATGCCTTCATTGATTCGCATACCAAAAAATAAACGATTATAATTTATGCAAATGTTATGCAAATTTTTTACCGTTATGCTGATTGTCTGAACAAATCAGCCAGACAGAACAAGCGAGAAAGCCACCACAAAGGAGGCAGACAGTATACGGTGAGACAGACCGTACAGACAGGACAAGGGGAACAACAAAGGCTCCGGACAATACACGCAAGGCGCTGAAGTCGAGAAAATATTCAAAAGAGAATCGATTCTTGAATCATGAAAATTTTTCCCGTTCGTGGGCCGCGTGATGATGGCTGGTTTGCTCCATGCCTCTGTTGCAGTCAGCCATGGCAACTTTATGATCGACGATGGAATAGTGGATGTGTGCATTGTACGTGTGTATGCGCATTTTAGCGGTGAATGCAGAATTGGTTCGGGTCAATATATTTGCGGTGCTGTAAATGAAAGGCATTTTTGGGGTATTTTTAGTCGCAGACCTTAACTGGCAACAACAGGAAAATATTCGTGTAATAATATATGCACAACAGCAAACGTTAGCCAATGAATGTCAGCGTATTAACATGGCTACGAATATAGTAGCAGTCATTATAGAGTGTAATCCCAGTATATTTACAATCAGGAGTAGGGGTACATTGGTTAGTGCTGGAGCCCCGCTCGTCAGTAGTCCCCTGGTGAAGTATGGTCAAACGACCCTCATGACTGACCCGGGGTGCGGAGGTCTTCGTCCAGGAGTGAGTCGGCCAAAGGGTTTCGAAATAACGATCTCGACAAACCACAATGCAACCCCGCTCGCCTAATTACAGCGGCGCAGTTGTAATGTTTTCGTAGGATTTACTCTGGGGCGGCACATGCTAATGCTCGCACAGCACCGTGCATCATTTTTACGCCGATCATACGCAGGCTTTACGCGTTCGTTGCAGTTGAGAAAATAGCATGCGTAAGCACAGTACAGTGACGCTCCACTCGCGCGCGTGCGCCCGCCCGCGCATATGTATACATGTACGCACATAATAGATTTCACGTGCTTTGCGCAGATGTGATGAGGGCTGTTTTTATTGATGCTCGGTGACAGTGGTTCTCACTGGCTATTGGGTTGCGAGATGTTTACCTAGTGTGCGCGTTAACGCATTTTCGAGTGAGATTAGCCGTCCAGTGACAAGCCCGCCCGCCGCCTGAGATTGAGATAATGGGTCCTGCTGTCAGATGCTGTCAGCAAAAGTGTAAATGGACTTCAGATGCTGCGGCGGGGGCGACTACGCGAACTCCGCTGTGTGTCCCCCCCCCCCGTTACCCCGCAGTCTGTGACCTGTAGCTTTGCCAAACACTCCTATCTATATCATTGGCATTTTGGCTTATCACCAACGTGGATTTCCTCGGCTTGCTTTGGCAAGTAAGACATATATGCGCACAGCTAAAGGATGGGCTATCCACCGCGGCGAATGGGGAAAAGATCGCGCTGTGCCGGCCCCAGATCTCGTGTGAATGTTTGCTTTGGTTCATCTAAGGCTCCGAGATCCTGTGTGAATCTGTGTGGAAAATGTGCCGCGGGCGTAGGCCGTGCTCGCCGCTATATTAAAGCAAGCGATGCCGAGTTAAGACATAAATAATTTCGGAGATGATGCTATTGGTAATTTTGTTTTTTTTCTCGTGCCCCCCCCTCTCTCTCTGGGTGAGCGCACGTGCGGAAGATAGTCGCGCGAGCATGGACCGCCGTCTTCTTTTCAGGCGTATGGTTTGCCATGTGCAACTGTTTGCCGTGCGCGCTTTGGGGAGGAAAAAATATATATGAAAATGCATCCTCCCTGACACAGGGCGGCCGACCTTGCTTTGGGGGTTATTGAATTGGTTTGGCCACTGCCCTCCGCGTTTGTGTGCATTTCACTCGCACGGCATATGGTCTCGCTCTGCGAAACAAAATTAAGTAAACAAAGTCAAGCACTTTTAGTCCTTTGCCTCTGATGATGTTTGTTTACCTGGCCCCGCAAGCCCTCCGATATATCCCTTCCCTTCGTCGCTCTCTCAACCCCCGTCTCTTCCTCGCCCTATCTTCCTCGCTCTGACGCTTTCTCTCTCTCCCTCGCTTACTCTCTCTCACTCGTCGTCTCTTTCGCGTTCTCTCTCCCCCCCCGCCGCCCCGCGCGCTCACCACCTCTCTCACGCTCTGTCCGTGTGACTCTTTCGCACCTGTCACTTGTTGCCGTGGCAGGATGTTTGAGTCCCGGACTCGCAGATAAAATGGAAGCTTTGGACAAGAGAGAATAGAATGTACGGAAAGGGCGGTGGGTGGGAAGGCGATGGTCCCATTGTGCGCGGCCATGGGGCTTGGCTCCCAAAGTTGGGAAGTCCGTAAGGCAGGAAGGTGGCCGGAATGGCATGTTTATGTTTTTTCCTTTTTCCACGAGGTTATTTTAAGGAATATTTCCGAAATGCTTGACGCAATAGCTCGGGGGGAAGTGAAAGCACAGGCAATCTGTGACAGGAATCTTTTCTTCCTCTGCTGCTGCTGCTTCTGCTGTTGCCGCCTCCTTATCTGCCTACTGTTGTTTTTGGATTGTATTTAATATTTCATGTTTTTGCAGTCGGTGTAGTTTAATCGAATAGGTCAACAGTCGAGTTTCT
The DNA here is from genome assembly GCF_964198595.1 of Lampetra fluviatilis. NCBI lineage: Eukaryota > Metazoa > Chordata > Hyperoartia > Petromyzontiformes > Petromyzontidae > Lampetra > Lampetra fluviatilis. The sequence continues at coordinate 2,676,553 of NC_136278.1, read as the reverse complement.
AGCAGTGTTGAAGTGGTCCATCAATGTGGAGGACTGTGTAAAATGACAGCTGTAATATAACATTTGAAAATGATAAATACTCACTGAGGGTTTCGTCAAAATTTGATTGCCTAAAACATAGGCAGATTGCATTTTTTTAACCATAAAAAAAAGGTGCGGTACATCTAAGTAACGATCGGCACAGGCACATTAACGTCACTCGCTTTCTGCCTGCCAGTTAGCGTAGCCACAGATTCCTGACGGTGTTCATGGTGACACCTGAGGGGGAGGCCCGAGAGGTGACATCACCGTGACGTCAAGCATTGACCTCGTGGCATCCGTGGGGAATTTACCTGCATAAGTCAGTCTGCCTTTCCACGAACACAACAACTCCCGATGCCGTGGTGTTCCTTGGGGTTGGTTTTCCTGCACCTTTCACGACGCGGAATTTTTGTTGGCTGCACCAGGAGCCATCGCAAGACTGAAGTGGTCCGCTCTGCCCCACGTCACTTAAACACTGTCATGTCTCTTTTGATTACATCTTTCGCCTCTCTTACGTAAATCTCTCCTGAATAATCCCCCCCCCCATCCCCGTCTCCTCTCTCTCCCCCCATGTAACTCTTATGAATACATCTCCTATCTCTTTTAAAATCGTTTCTGAATACATTTACTGAGTTCGCTCTCTGCTCTCGTAAAATATGGCCGTGGATTCCATTTTCATTGCCCCTGATATTATCTTGAGCTCAGAAATTCAGGAGCCTTGCATAGGTGGTAATCCAAACAGAACTGCTTTCATTCATTCTGTCCGAATCGACTAAAGACACTTATTAACAAGAGCCCTTGTGTACATTTCTCACTCTCAAGCCTTATCTCTGTAGCCTCTGTGATTTGGACCCCAGGCAGTGATTTCCATTCTATGAAACTCCCATTTGGCGGTTGGAAGACCGCTGTAGTTGTTTTTGTTACGTGTGAAAAGTAAATGGTTGTTGTCCGTTTTTAACCTTGCATCTCGCCCAAAAGTGTGATGTTTGTTTTTGTTGCACACACTTGCTGCGAAGCAGTTGCTCAACAGAAGTTGGGGTGTAATCTTTAAAGGATAACTGCCGTGTCCTGTGGTGGGTATTGCAATTGCACCGGTTTGGTCTGAAGTGCCTTCGCCTGTTCAGCTTAGGCAGTGCCTGTGATGATGGACAGTTGCTTACAATTGCTTGGAGTATTTTACTTTATCACTTGGAGTATTTTTAAGGCCGATGTAAGTAACAAACAACGTGAACTTTAGCGTTTTTCAGAATACTTTCTGTTGTTATTTGGCGAGAAAGTTAATTTTGTTAATCTCAAATTACCTCCAATTATCAATTATTAAATATAATTGTCTTTTCATGAGTGCTTTACAAAATATAATTTGCGCACAAATCTTGAAATTATTAGAAATAATGAGGACAATTAGCTTGTATGGAAAACAGTCAAAACTTAACTAAAATTAATCTTTATTCCCATCAAACGGCTAAGTTTTCCTATCAAATTGAGAACCTTAATTTCTAAGAAATCCTTTAATAAGAACCCACTTCCATTACCCACATACTGTGTCTTCTCATTAACGGACTATAAGTGTCGCTTGTGCCAGTCTGGTGAGTATTTTATTTTGAGTTACTCGCGTGTTAATATACAGATTTAGTGTTGTGCAAAATGCTATTGTACTAAAAACACCCAATTTAAAGGAAAGCACAATCTGCACATCGTTATTTTTTATTTAAATTAACACACACGCGCACAAAAAACCCCACAAGGAAAACGACCCATCATGCTAGCATGCATATTATCTCATTATAAAATAGTTTAACAAATAATTTCGTGTAAAACCACGGTCGCTGCGATTTGATGGCGGTGTACTGGGCAAAAGCACAGTTTTTGAGAAATAATGCTCTCAAAAATCCTGGAAAGGGGCGGTCGTGTGAGTGGGTGGGTGGGTCGGTTTTCAGTGTCATTTTCCGACGTGCATCTTCAAATAATAGCGCATAAATCAAATATCTAACTTTTTATTTCAGCCGCATGTCGTCTTGTCCGCTCCTCTTTTGTTGGATGCCAGAGAGGCGTGGTTGCTCTTCTTCGTTTAAGGAGAGCCCCCCCCCTCCCCCCCCGCTTTCGAAACAAATGCAGCACATGGGGCACATTAGTCCAAAAATATCGTTGGTTGGGTGGAGGCGGTGGCGGGGGGGGGGCCGTCTGACTAGGGACGTTGAGACGCGAGGATTGTTCTCCGCAGACCCCTCCCGTGAGCCGATGGCCATTTTGGCATCGGTATTTACCAAATTTTAATATAAAAATTTTTTTTACAATTGTAGTAAAAAAACCTTCTACCCCCCCCCCCCGTTTACACACGCATGTCTCTAGGCGGGATAATTTCAAGCTGTTTTTTAATTACCAAATTATACAAATCGCTCTAGTCACACATGTCTAAAAGAGAAGAAGAAGAAAAAGATCGCTTTAAAAAAAAAGGTGGGGGTGGGGGGAGGGAGAAAAGCACACAGATGGAGGTTAAAGAATGGGGACCCCCCCCCCACTCCACCCCCCACCTCAGCAGGGCACCTCAGAGTGCAGCATGTCCCCTATTTTGCGAGCATTCAGGGTCTGATTGGAGTTTTTTCCGGTGCGTGGTCAGATCTAATAATAACGAGGGGGGTGGTGGTGGTTAAAGTGGCGCACTGGCGAGGCCTTGCCTCTCTGCCGTGCTCACCACCCCCTCGCCTAGATTACGTCGAGATTTTTTCGCGCCTGCTTTAGTGTAAATAATGATGGCGGCGTGCACTGGCATTTGCCGGTGTCAGGATGAAGCGCCCTTGACAAACAAGATTAATGTAACGTGGCAAAGCGGCCGGTGCGCAGCAGCAGCAGCAGCCGCCTCGCAGTTGCTCTCAGCTGAGCATGGTGGGGGGGGGGGTTGCATTTCTTCCATTTCTGCCAGCGGCTGAGGCTGGTGTGATGATCAGATCTTCCTGCCAATTTTTTTCTTTCTTCCCTTGCAACGGGGGGACCCGCCGCTACCACCGCCGCCTCTATACGTGCTCCTACATCGCCGTCTGTCATGCCACAGCCCGCCGTGCGCGGCAGTGGCATCTTGCTCTTTGTGTTTTTATTGTGCTCCGACTCTCCTGTTGTTCTCCGCCCCACCGCCCCCACCGTGATATCTTCACCTCTTGCCTTCCCGTTCCACGTTATCCTAGTGCAACGTGGGTAACAACGGGAGAGCGCCCGGCAACGTATCGCAGACCCTCGGACCCTAACGCGCACGCACGTGTTTCGCTCGTACGTGAAGCACGGCTGGCGCTCCCTGCAACCGTAGCGGTGAGCCAGACTGGCCATGGCACTTGTGTCTGCAGGCTAGAATCGCCAGCCAGCGTCAACAGAGCTTTCATTCCAGTCACAGTAAATTCTCCTTGCACGCGTAGCGCGCGCACACACACCAACAAGCACGCGCCCAACAATTAAATGTGTGTTTAACCCTCTCGCGGTATTCACTCGACGGTAAATGCTGCTTCCCCGTGTTGAAAAATATTTTATTAGTCAATGCTGATGAGGTCAGGTCGCAAGCAGGCATTATGCTCGAATTAATTTCACATTGCTCTAAAACTAAACAATTTTCAAAACGTTAATTGGCCTCATTTATGTAAGCGTATGTTTTATTACGTCTCATCCGTATGCAGTATTTTATCAGGGAGTACGCATTTTTGGGGTTTAAAGATAGTCCTTGGAGGTTTGTTTTCTTTTTTAAGTTCATGATGCAATTTTATTTCTCTATTAAAATTATGCTGCGCTGTAAGTTGGGAGAAATTTTTATTTTTTGCAGTGACGGAGGTTGTTGTTCAAGCTAATAAGCCAAAATGTGTAACCACAATATGTTTTAAACAGACACTTCATACCACACGAAATGTTGCCGCACTTCAATCGCTGTGATCCGTAGGGACATCGCTGCACTCCCAGCCCCCCATCCTCGCCAATTTTAATTGGCTGGAGTGGTTCTTTTCTACATGACTACGTGGATGGTTTGGCACCCGTGTAACCATCCGTGAGCTTTCCTTTCTCTGGTTTCATTTTGCATCTCCGAAAATCTCACCGTACGCCCCCTTAAACCTGGTTTTGCTCGAATGTAACCGTTATACATTTAGATTTAACAATACACAACGGTGAGCTCACAAACAAAGCCAATATGGCCACATGTATCAGCTCTGTCGCACTCGTGGCTTAGAATGGGCCGAGGGAATCGTACGCGCAATGTGGTGGTCACATGACACGCATGCATGGCATGATGGGAGTTGTGCCTTCCTGCTGCTTCTCAGCAGCAAACCTTTGCGTGTGCTGTTGATTCTATTTGTTTCCATCCTGCTCGCATTCTGCCGTAGTGGTGATGGATTTGCTCATCATTTACACAAAATGTAGGATTTAAATTATAGAATTCGCTCGAAAAAAACTTTAAAATGCGTGATTTGTGAGCCCTGGCCTGAGAGAGCGTGGAGTTCCCGAACGTTGAAGTACATTTCAAAGAACACTGATAATGTTAAAGTTTAAATTCTAAAATGTAAGTGCCATTTGATGAGACAGTGTGCTAGACTAAAGGACCTTAATGAAACATTATTATGACATTTATTGAAAGTGACATTCAAAGTAAAACCACGGACCTACATTTTCGTAACGCAATCCAGGTAATCACGGAATTAAATCATTTGTTACAAATGATTTTCTTGTCTTGCTGTACACCAATTAAACGCTGCCATGTTTCATTATAATAATTAAACATTGTGTTATCGTAATGAGCTGCACTCGTAAATCCTACATTTGGGGGATAATTTTTTCTGAAGTATTATTGCAAAAAAAACCTATTTGTGCACGTTTATAGTTTTGCAAAAGTCTGCGTTGAATAGTGGTTATATTTTACGTGGGTGTTAGAATTATCTTCACGCGAAAGTGCCGTAGGTGTTGTATCGTTTGTGAAAGTTACAAATATTGTGCGACATTGCCACTTTTGTGGAGCGGCTATCAATCGGCAAAATGGCGTTGAGCTTATCAGGGGACCTGGTGCTCAGAAAGAAAAAGTTTGTCCACTTTTTTTTGCGGCTGACAGTCCAGCAGAAATTATTTACGGTCGTGACAGGCGCCTTCTGGCCAAACTGATGTCCCACTCGGGGTTTGTCTTTCTCAACGTCCTTTTAATTTCCTCACATTGTCTCGAAAATCTGAGGAGGGCCGCAACTGGAAATACGACCGTGCGCGTGGGAAATAATTAGTTATTGTACGGCTTCCGTCGTTTCTAATTCATTCGGCATTTTTCCCATCGAGATTCTTCGTTGTGTAGCGGTGGCACACCGACCTATTATTATTTTTTCTCTCGTGTTGAAATAAGAGGGAGAGGGAAAAAAAAACACAACACTGAGTTGGGACACGGCGACATGTAATGGCTGCTATTGTGAATTTTTAGGGGGCCCGCGCTCACGAAGCGACCCGCGTGTGGCTCTCGCTCCAGACGTGGCGAAATGTAATCGCGAAGGCGAATTCCTCCCTCGAATAATTGCCGAGTAAATTTGAGTGCAACAAGATTCGCCGCATCCCACCACCACCACCACCACCCCGCCCCTCGACTGTGCTCGTGGCGCGGCCGCAAATTTAGCGCGGCGCCAATTCGAGGCACGTCCGCAGGATTGCTAAAAAAAAACCCCTCCTCGCGCAACTACAACGGGAACGGTTTCTGGGTGCGCGCGCGCAATGGCAAGCCGGTCGCGCCGTATGCAAATGGCGCTCTCAAACGAGAGCGTTCTTGACACGCGACGGTGTGAAGCGCAAAGCGTCAGGACAGAAACACGGAGAGGAATTTACATCTCGCGCTCGCCCGCCTTTGAACGGACGCCCGAAAGCGGTCCAATCAGTCTTATTGCATACGGGACCACTTTGATCAGATGCGCAGGGGGGAGCGGGCCATGTGAATACAGCGGGGGGAGGGTGGAAGACACGCGCGCGCACACACGCGAGCGTGTATACTCGCACGGCGCAAGAGAGAAACTGAGAAGCATGCGAGCGAGAGAGGAAATGGGAGAGCAAGCGTTACAGAGGTGGACGTTGTTAAGTGAGGTGGTGAAAAAATCTGAGAAGGAGAGAGGCAAACGCAGCTGGGGCGAGCTAAACAACGACAGAAGAATTGGGAGGTGAGAACGACCAAGAGAACGATGGCTGAAGGTAGAGTTGCACGGATGCGGAGGTGGTCGTGGGGGGGGGAGGAGGTGGTTTGGAAGGGGACTGAGAGGGAGCAGGGAAGGGTGGAGATGGAGAGGAATGAACCCGGTGCAAAGGTAGGGGCAGAGCGAGAGAGAGAGATAAAGGGTGAAAGGGAGAAAAGTGGGGGATGGCGGGAGATGAAGAGAAACGGGGTTGGGATGGGGCAAAGGTAAAGAGAGAGCACGAGGCGGAGTGAGGGAGGCGCGAGCAAAGGAGATCAACGTGGGAGTGCAAAGCAAGTCGCGTGCAAGTCACCATGTTCTGCTGCACGCCACTGAGGTTGGGAGACTGACCGACTTGCCGGCCCGTTTAAATTGTCTCCCACACGAGACGTCGTACAGTGCTACTAAACGCGCGTAGTGCAGCGCTCCTGGTCATTACGGTGCCTGCGTGCCCCCCCCCACCGCCCCCCGTCCTCTCATCCCTCTCCCTTTATTTTTTGCGCAGTTATATAACATCATAATTTTTACACGCTCCCAACATTTGCGTGTCGTTAAAAATTAGATCGGCATTAGAGCCCTTTCTCTACAAACCAATCTCGTTTATAATTGAAACATCCCTGAATTAGTAATTTGCCCAGCAACAGGGAAAGGTCACAATTTTAAGGTGGCCGGGGTGCCGTGTTTTTTGGGCCAGAGCTTGGTGCCATGGGCCAAAAAAGGGGTTAAGAATGGCCACCGTGCCCAAGGCTTGGTTGTGCATCCCTGGCCGGGCCCTATTTGTAGCGCTTGGCCGCCCCGGCAGCCCGTAAATAACTGTGCTGGATACGTGTCTCACGTGTGCGCCGTGGCCCAGGGGATCTTACTGGCGGGGGGCGGGGGGCAGCCGCGGTGGTGGTGGAGGCACAGGCGGTTGTGGGATTGGTAGTGGTGGTGGGGGAGCGGTGCGTGGCGGTGGTTGGTGGGGGGGATGCGGGGGCGTGGAGATTGTTGAAGGCCTCGGGAAGGAAGAAGGCAGGCGATGGTGGAGATGTGCAGAGGGAATGAGGACAGGGTTATATGGCACTGTGGATGCGTCTGCACGTGTGCGTGTGTGTGGATGAGCGCTGGTGCAACCGTTAGCGCCGCAGTGCTATGAACCCGGCGACCCCAGTTCAATTCCCGCTCAGGGCCACAACACCAGTGATGATTATCTGAACCGGTCTGGTGCCTCCCCTAGATCGACTCGGCCTCAAATGAGTACCTGGTGCAGTGTGTAAACATCGCCAATGGGGAGACAAAGGCGGCCGGGCGTGTTTTTGGCCTCCCACCCCCTCGTGCACTGTTCTGGCTTTCATACGTGCTCGCTAACAGCACTTTCCCCAGCAGTCTGGTAAGTCGACACGATTTGGGGGGGGGTCTTTGTGCGTGGTTGATGACAGTATTAGTGCAGTGGTTATGGACAGCTGTAGAGTAGTGGATACTGCACTGCGTCACGAACCCAGCGAACCCGAGTGCGGTTCCTGTTCATGGCCAATGTCGGTGATGAATATCTGGAGCGGTGCTGGTCTGCTCCCTTGGGTTGACTCGGCCTTAAATGAGTACCTGGTTGCGGTGAGTGATCGTCAGCACTGGGAAGAACAAGGATGCGGTGCATGGTTCTCTTCACACCAGACCACTCGTGTGCCCGGCCGGCCTTCATAGCTGTTCACTAGCAGCACTCGTCACGACAGCCATACGGGTGAAGATCCTCTTATGCTTAATGTTGGTGGTTGTGCGTTTTTATAGGGGTGTTCTCGTTGCGTTAGATTACGGAGCACGCGCGTTCATGGCATAACTCAAATTGTTAAGGAAAGTTGGCTTGGGCAGGGACACCCCGTTGGAAGGGATGAATAATGGATGAATAATGGCAGGCGTTGCGGCCAGGGAATGGAACTCGTCCAAGCGGATGTCCACCGAGGAAATGAACGCCACGAAATCGCCTCGTGCGCAGGTGGATTACGGCGTCGCAGGGATTGCGAGAGGTGGCGACGGATCGTGGGAGGCCTTCTTCGTCCAGTGATGGATCGATCGTAGCCGCAGCTAATGATGACCACGATGGTAGTTGAGCTATTAGATGTTCCCGTACAGTCGAATGCTTTTGATTGTTTGTCGAGATAGTGGTTGGGGGGGGGGGACTTGTGGTCCACTCGAGCAAACGAGCGTGGGTCGCTGCCCGAAGGCCGCTCAATCGCACGGGAACACTGATGACCGGGCAGGCGGGCAAGCGCGCATAAGCGGAACCGACCTTACAAATTAGATCATGCAATTATTTTGGGCGTTTAATAGTTTTCTTCCTTCGCACATGCGTGATTACTCTTTTACGTTCTCTGATGCGTGGCTTTTCACTTTTGACGCGTTTTATCGTGGCGTCGAAAGTGAGACTCAGTCTCCGAGTCCTTTTTCTTTAGCAATGAAACTTTGCCATCTGCCTCTGTTGACTTTGTTTGACAGGATCATCCACATGTAGATGAGGAAGCTTGTTTATTCTCGTCGTAGCTTTATGTTTATAACGTGTTTTTTTTTCCCCCCACAGAAAAGGAACTACGTTTTTTTTGCATTCGTGTTTCTAATCCGAAATTTGCTATTTTTTCGTGCGAGCAGATTTCTAATTTGCATATCATTTATAATTGGGCTCCGAATATTAAGAGCAACAAAGTGCAACAGATGATAAGAGTTGAGCTGAAGTGACGGTATGCCTGAGCAACGCGGGGAGATAGCTTTTCACATCAGCAGCTCCCATGTGGTGCCGAACACTGCTGCCGAAAGCAAAGATGATCCGAGAGGAAAGAAAAACAAGAACTGGAACAAAAAAATATTCTTTAACCAAAAAAACGAAAAGCCTTTTCTATAACAACACTTTTTTTTTAACCCAGAGAAAATATTTTACAGCACATCTGTGGAATTATGAGACTGACGCACACGATGCAAGATGTGACTTGTGCCATATCAAAAGGCCTTTATGTTGAGACCTGTAAGGTAGGCTGCGCTGGGTGAGGCCCAGTGCTCTGCTTTCATATTGAGGCCTGCAAGGTTGGCTGCACCAGGAGAGGCCTACTGAGCTCTTATTGCAACGGTAATCCTGGACTTGTTTGGGAAACTGTCATATTTTCAGAGTAGGGCTCTCCGATGTGTTTTTGCGATCGTATCACGTTCGGCATGTCAGACGTTTCGCTCCATGTGACGGGATCGTCTACAACCCACACACGTAGCGGCGAGCTGTAACAGCGCAAGCATTTTTACGGTAAAATGTACCTCGCGGCCGAAGCATTTACTTACCCACGTCTTCCCCGGAGCCGTCTCTGCCGAGGCAAGTGCATTGGAAGAGCAACTACGAAATCCACACCCTCCACAATCTCCACCTCGATAATTGCGCTCGCTGAATGAGACTTGGATGAGACCTAGGTCGAGTCGGAAGTTCCCATGGGCCGGCCGATGATTTTTGGCCACACGTAAAATTAGCGAACGGGTACGCAGCGGGGTGATGTCAGGCAGTGACGTTGGGGGGTGGGGTTCAGCACTGGCATGTGCAGGTAGTCGACATTGAGTAAGCAGGTGAGTTTAGAGATATTGGTGGGGGGGGGGCAGTGGAGGATGGTGATGGAGGGGGGTTTTGTGGGAAGGGGGGAAGAGTGCAATTCAGTGTGTTCCAGCACTCATTGTGACTAATTAGCGAGGCGTTAATTGATTTATAGTGCTGGTTACCCATTCCCGGCTCTCTCCAGCAACATATGCTTTTCTAAACGTTGTTCATTTGGGGAGGTGGCGGTGGGGACAGATTGAGCCGAGTGGGGCGAGCGGGTTGCCCCAGCCGACAGCTGCCTGTGTTTACCCACACGATGGCACACATGCGCGCGCACGTGCGCACGCGCGCACACACACACAAGCGCGTGAGCGCTAAAAATCTACCGTTTACAGCCCCATCTGTTCCACACATCCAGGGATCGTGACTTCACTTTTTTTTACTTAATTTTCTATCTCTCTCCGTTTTAGCTCTCTTTGCCTCTCTCTCTCTGCTGTCTGGCGCACTCTCGCTTGCGATCTCTTGTTCTCGCTATCACCTGGGTTTGTTGTTTTGTTTAAGCCTCTGCTTATTCGGTCTTGGCTGCCTGCGTGCTAAATGCTGTGGGACGTTTAAAATGTGCGAGGGACGCACGGCTGCTGCTGCTGCTGCTGCCGCCGCGGATGCTGACAAGTGCAGGGTTATGCAGGTAGTACTTGTGTTCGTCGGTGACACAGCCAGGCATGCCTGTGAAGCCAAAAGGCCAATATAAATCCTTGTAAACACGTTTAATGGTGCTAGTACAGTGTAATAATGCAACCATTATTTTATGATTGCAGTAGCTCAACTCTCCCAAAAACATTCGAATGTGGTTGATCCTCATATTTTTCCCCTGCTCTCACCCGCCAAAGTTAATATATCTGCTGTTGTTACACACGCATTCTTCTTTGATGCAGAACTGAACGCGACGTAAAACATATTTAGTTGCGTCTTGCACGCTTTACTGTATTTTTATTTCTCCAATGTCTATCAGGCCGAATGAATCGTCCTTTTTGTACGTGCCGGGTATTCCACCCCCCCTCCTCCTCACTTCTTCAGGACCCGCGTTCCGTGTTTAAAACGCGGCTTGTTAGCGTGAACGGCAGAGAATCCCAAGCGATGTGGCCTTCCACTGCCAGGGGGTTCACGGAAGGTCGTGGGGACGGGACAAGGGGAATCTTATGCCGGAGGTTGAGTGGGTGAACGGGTCTTTGGTCACGTTAGCCGTCCGCTGCGTGGGCTCGTAACGCCGCCCGCCTCTTTGAATCCGGCACATATCCCGGCACAACATATAATTTATCTGTTTGGAAATCGATTCCTCCTTTGTGCAGAGTGAAATCTTTGGTGCTGTTTGCGTGGGCAGGCGCGTGGGCAGGCACGGGAGGACGGACGGGGGGGGCCCGTTAGTGCCTGGCTGAGATAAAGTAGTGGTGGCTGTGCAATAGCCATGAGGGCTGCTGTGTATATTAGCTGTCAATGTGCCATCAATCAGGCTGTGTTATAGTTGGCCGTGATTAATTGCGCAGTGTATGCTGTGTGGGGCGATGTGGTGGGTTGTGTGTGTGGGGGGGGGGTGCTGGGAGGATGGGCATGGGGGTTAATGATTGATGATAATGTATAAATGACGTTCAGACGGGAACCAGAGGAATACGTTAGCCGTGTTTTTGTTTTTTCCCCGTTCCCTCCCCCCATCAGGAGACCGATTTTCATTTACGTGTCGTTTTTCCCAGCCATTTTCCGTCCGTATTTGATCCTTGTCAGAATATCTAATAAAACGTCGAGGTTTTAAAGTCTCGCCTAATAACTGCAAATGTCACATGGTCTCTAGATCATATTTGACCCAGTAAATAAATAAGTACATTTCACAGTACCCATGAAAAGCAATGTAGGATCACTTTTCATTAGTTGTCAATAAAATAATAATAACAAACTATATGTTACATGCATAATGCTCCATGTGTACAGTAGTCTGTGTAAGAACAGCAATAAAGATTAATATAAAGGATATGATTAAAACGCCTCGCTTTGTCTTCTTTCATAGCCAACGTTTTCAAATGTAATTTATAAAGTCAAGAAATATTAAACTGGCCGTGGCTTGTAAACAAATCTTTATTAGTGCAACCCTTTCATTTCTTTCTCACATTGAGGCCCATCCAAGAAGCCAACAGGTCAAAACACTGTAATTTTGCAGGTTGGTGTTGTGGTAAATAATTAATTTGAGACCTTTTTTTAATTCAAAACAATAAAACACTCCATAACTGTAATGAGCGGTGCTCTGCGGGGATTTTCTCTGTGGTTTACGGCACACGGGACATTGTAGGGTGTCTGGAAATGTAACGCGACCAATTTTCCTGTAGGAAAATTGATAAAAGCGACATTTAAAATAAAATGTTTCTCTATGTGGCTGTGTTTGTTAGGCATCGCCGATACGACCAAGGCACAATGCACGCCGTGTCCTCGTGGCGATTTTGAGTTTGTCGCCGTTGATATGTCCATTATTGGTAGAAATGTGTGGTTTTAACAGACGTTGAATCGTCTTTGCGTGTGGTAAATCGTATTCAAGTTACCACGTGCGGAAATTAGTAGATTTTAAAATTGATCATTGCACTCACAATATGCGCATCGAATTACGCATTTAAGAATGTTATTTTCCCTTTGTGAATTGTACGCAAATGGAGTACTCTTATTGGATTCATGTTAATTGACCAAACAATACTGCAAGGTCATTACAGAAGTAAAAACAAACCAAGAAACAATACAAAAATGAGAAGAAGAAAATTCGACGGCTTTGTTATGGCTTAAAAAAAAAGTAATGTCGAACGCGAATCGTGACAACTCATCAATTCTCTTGGTGGATGAATCGCCACGTGCCTGTTGAATCGGGCACTGTGATGTGTAATCCAAGCGATACAACTTCAATCTCTGGCATCTGTCGGCAGGACTGAACCCCGTTCGGTCGATTTTGACCTGAATCGAGCATCTGTGATGGCGGTATTGTCATCACTAACAGAAATGGAAAGACAAAGGCAGTCGGGTGTTCCAGTATAGGTACTGGTCACCTGCCTTTTTGAAATAGATTTCTCATCGACAGCCAAATTGTGCCGCTCTAACAGCACATCCTTCCCCCCTTCTGCCCGTTGCGTTCCGTGCCCGCGTTTGTCAATGCAGCGATCGGCAGGACACTCATCCCACGCTACTTCCGGAGCATCTTCGAGGGCGGCGTGAGCGACATGTACTTCATGCTGCGCCACTCCAAGGAGTCGTTCCACAACAACGCGATCACCCTCGACTGCGAGCAGTGCACCATGGTGACGCAGCACGGCAAGCCCATGTTCACCAAGGTATGCCCGCGCCGCCGAGCCGCGGCGCGACCACGGCTTGCGATGCCCGCCCATCATCGCCCACGCGCCACGTGTTGAAACTTCCTGCCCTGCCGTGTCACGCCCAGCCACCCCGACGACACGCGCTCTGCCACGCTGTCAATAATGCAGCACGACGCAGAGTTGTTCGTGCGCCAGCACCACGCCGGGTCTTAATGCCACTGCCCTTCTGGCGCGAGCCTCCGGTGGGTTTTGTGGCCCAGTGAATGTCTCCGTGCGTGCGCCCCGGCGGTTTTGAGTTTGCTGCTCATTAATTACGTGTATATTGGTCTTGATTGATGTTGAATTCACGGAACTATTTTTGAAGATTGTTGGGATTTTCACACGCATCTCTCTCTCTCACTTACCCGCCGTATCTCTGACAATCTCCCGCATTTCTCGCTCTCTTTCGAAGCTCACTATGACCTTCGAGCTGCGTGCCATCCTTTCATATAGTTGTGACTCAAATAAAATCGGTGCGGTGCTCCTGCCGGTTTTCCCCGGGTGCAAAATGATGGGCGAGAGAAAACTCTCTTGACAGCTCCAATGCAAAGTTAACCGACGCCAGCACTCCAGCCTCTCGGTGGCACTGATTACATCGCTACTGGCATCACCAGGAGCCCTCTAGAAAACATACGAGCATTATTCATTCACCATGCCCATTCATTCATTAGCTTAATTGCAGTGTAATTCATGTGCCTGTCGTGTTTCTAATTCATTGAGTTGATTCTCCACTAAATCGTTCATCGTTGCGTCCTCCCTTTCTTGCATTCGTTTAATGACTTCTTTTCGCGTGTCAATGCTTGCACTGTCATTAATTTCCTTGGTGTATTCGTTATTTGGGAGACTTTAAAAAAATAATGTTTGCCTGGCATGGCTCAGGTTTGACTGAACACATTGGTTTGTGCATGACGGCAGAGGTTGCAAGAATGTGGTGGCACCATAGCACGTGTGCAGGGTAACCTCGATTAATTTTTATTGACGAATCAATATCGCGGCCGTAAAATGACATGAGCTGGTGAAACGATGCGTCGATTTTACAACGGTTACTGTCTTCTGTCTTTAAATGGCAGTGTGTAAGAGGCGACGTTTTTGGGGAAATGCATTTTCCTTTAAATGCAAAATGCATGGAGTATTTTTGCTCGTGCACCACTGCCAATGCAGCATCGCCAAGTTATGCATGAAATTTTCATCGATTTGTATCGATCAACGTCGATCTCAGTCCCACGATACGTGCATTTAATCGTGCGTATAATCGCACAGGTCCCATGTTGTAGCTGCTCACCCCGAGCTCTAAATGCCCTGATAGTGCATTGTCTTTGTGCTGTTTGCCTTTTGGCATCCTCTGCTCTAACACTTTCAGACTAAGCTCAAAACCAAGTTGTCTCCAGTGTGGACCAATCAATGCATACATAATTATCAGAGCATGTTTTCTGTTTGCATGTTCACCACAAGTACTGTGTGGTTAATGCAGACAGGATTCCTTGAAAAAGGATTCTATTTGGTGTTAACATCTTAACATCTGTTTTATTGCCAGAAAGTACAAAACCTATTGTTATCAATCGCACATGTTGTATGTACTTGGTCCACATCACCATTACGGCCACTGGAGGCCGTGCCGTGGGGTTTTGGCAGCAGTGTTTAAAACAATTGATTGCATACTCGAATCGTGACACTACATCTTGACAATCACTATGTTTTGGGGGGGAAGAGTGTGAGAGGTGAATGGTTCAACCCTCACATTTGAAGACGCACTATGCAATTATCAAAGTATTACTGTGCTGTGCCATCCACTGGATATGGTGCAATATAAAAAAAACCTCTGACAGCATCTCCAGAAGAGACTATTGTAATCTTAGTCACGGCTCGCATCGAAACGTTTAAAAAAAAAATCACCCACAATTAACATTTGACACAATCTGTACAAATGGGTTCGCAAACCCAACCGTAACTGTCACTGGTTGTTCGACAAGTGAGTGCATTAATTCACCTTCTCGTGGCAGGACACAGTCCCTCCATGAAGCAAATCTAAAGATAACCCGAATATTATTTTAGAGACTGTTAGCTAAAACATATTCATGCCAGCACAGTGCCAATACAACGCCCGACCACCTTTGTCTCCCCAGTGCTGATGTCACACACTCTGCAGCGGGTACTCATTTAAGGCAGATTCAACCTCGGGGAGGCCCCAAAACCGGTTCGGATACCACTCTATAAAACTTGCCACCGATGTTGGCCCGGATTGGAACCCGGGTTGCTAGGTTCATCGTGCACAGTTGCGCTTATGCGTAGGACCAGCCCCACTGTTAGTGTCCCCACACAGTGGGCATACATTTCATTCACCCCAATGTCCAATGCGTGTAGTGCAGCAGCAGCGGTTGGACAGAGAATCAGGACTTGCAAACCGGCGCTCCGGAATGTGCATCTCTCTTGCACATTGGCTTTCGCTGCCAATATTATCCACAATAGACGTTTTTTTTGGGTGATATCACGTAAATATAAACGTGTCGTTAAACCCGCCGCCACCCGACACAGCCAGATTAGTAAGGTTTGTCACGTAACCAAAACATGCCCAATTCGTTACTAGTTCAGCACACCGTTGTGGTTGGAGAGTAAACCCACAACATTTACAATTCGATTACTGTGACGTTTCACCGGTAATTACAGCAATCGGCCTCATCAGGTGGATAGCCAGAGTTGTGCCTCGTGCGGACGGGCGCTGCCGTTTAGAGCCGCAGAGATGAAAGTCAGCTGAGCGCCCACAAGCCAACCGGGCTTCACGGAGCAGCGGCACTGCCAATCCAAGCGCTTGTGAGCCGGAGGTTTGAGCATCGTCGCTGTTTTTGTAGAGAGTGGTGAGGCTGTAAGGAGATTACCCTCCTCCACGTCTCGGCGATTCGGTGAATCGTCACGATTTTTGGGCCGCGATTCGATTCGAGAATTGATCATTGTTTGGCCCGCTTTTATGTTAAGTTTCTTTTATTACACTGGTCAACATCATAAATCTTAAATAACACTGGTCAACAAAAAACATTTTTTTTCTGGCCTGGACTTTTGCAGCTGTTTTAGACTAATTTCAGGGTGCTGATTCCAAATCTGATCTCAGATTTGCTCTATCACATCTCATTTCTATGCTATCGGCATACCACATTTTCATAGATTTTACCCGAAATTAACTCTGTCACTTATGATTGCAAGTTGTTGCGAGTCAGTGACTGCTTTAGTGTTAAAATATGGTGCTGTATTTTTAGGATAGTGTGTTTATAATATAATTTTATGTAGATATCCACATTTATTTAATATTTTTCTTCTGCAGTTTTTATTGAAAATGCAATATTTGATATCTCAAAAACCTGATGTGATAGACAATCAGCACCCCAAAATTACCTTAAAACCGTTGGAATACCTTATGCCAGAAAAAGTGTGTTGACCAGTGTTATCAGTATGGGTTGTAACAGCATTGGTCTGTGAGTTTTTAAAAATGTAACATTTCTCCGTGTCCATGCCCGCCTACGCGTTGGTCACTTAGTTACTCTGATCAATTAGCGATTCCCTTTGGAGTCACGGCAACACGATGCAGTGAGAGTTCTTGCTGCGGGGCACGGTATGTACCGTGTGCCCTGCCCCTGAACACGCAAACTTCAAATATACAGCAACAGGCGTCAGGGTCGGGGTTGAACCCACGACCTGCTGCGTACCAGGCGAGGGGAGGCAACATCTCACCGCCACGCTCGCACTTCTTTGCATACTTTACAGCTCTTTGTTTGAATAATTTTCATATTCGGTGTGCACGTTTCTAGCACACGTGTAACAGCAGGCTATATATATACTGATTAAAACATTTCTTCTTTGGGCACATTGGTGCAATTGGAAAATACATCAGAGTATAAACACCTAGGGCATTGTTGAAGGACGAGCAGGATCACAACGATTAAATAAAGCGGCAGACGAGAGTGGAAGTCGCTTTTGGAAAACTTTAGCTTGATGGTGAAAATATTTTTCAAAAATTTTGCATAAATTGTGAAGGATTGATTCGCACGCACATGATTTCAGTGTGTATGTGTGTATCGCGAGCAAAATAATCTAATTTAAAAAAATCTAAATCGATGTGCCGTTACATGCCTAGGAACTGGCATACTAACAGATCATCGGTCTACAAGATAAACTGATGCTTGATTTGCATATATTCTTTATCTTTTAATTTTAATCAACAGAACTCTTGTAAGGCATATTTTAATCGTGAATAATTGCTTATCGGTAAGATGCGTGTGGTATCTTATTGTCGGATTATTAATGGACTGGCTGGAGCAGCTTGTTTTTCGTGATAACATTTCATTGTGCGCACACAGTATTGTTTAATCTCTGTATCTTATGTTTAAAGCTGATTAAACTGTCAGTTAGGTTTAATTAATTCTAACTAGCGGTAACAAATGATTCGTAATAAGCGTACACAACCGCTGATGTACGTATTAATGAATTTATACGATGTTATGAAGATACATTTATGCTTAAGAAATCATTAATTAAAGCATACTTAAACAGATTACACCTGATACATTCTCTAGGAAATAAAGTGCATAATTTCCATTCACAATAAACACACAACCGAATGCTGCGTTAGGTAATGAAACGATGTTACTCTGCTTACCTCCTACCCAAATAATCACACGCCATAATTTATTCACATCAATGGACCTTGTGCAACATGTAAACGCATTGTAATACTTCACACTTGTATTGTACTCAAGGCGAACGACTTTAAACCATTGCGGCGAAGGGTAGCGCACACAGTGGCTGCGATGAGCCCATTACGTACGGCAATAATATCGATTCGATGCATGCTCCTACAAGCTTAATCATCGATATTAGTCGATTAATTTATGCATCATTATACGTTTACTGCACACATCATGTAACATAATTCATTTACACTCCCTTGTCAATCCACAGCTGGATTAAGGCCTTCCCCATTGCCGTAATGCGTAATGGTCAAAGGGTTTTTTTTTTACTACTTCCCTACGCTGAGCAAGTTGGGGGGGGGGGGTCAGGGGTGGGAGCGGGGGACAAAGTGGAGGATCGGTTCTGTTTTATCATTTGCCACTGATGTTAGCCGTGGCTGGAAATCGATTAGATACAATATCACTTAAATATAATGCATTTCAGCGGTAATTTTGAACTGAGAATTACATTTTACGAGCAAGACCTGCTGTAGTAAAAAAAAAAACCTTCTGGTTACCAAATGGCATCATCATCATACAGGGGCCGCCTCTATTGACATTCCAGGTGAGAATGCACAGTGATGTCGCGTGGGCCACAGGCCGAGAACACCAGAGGTCCCCCGTTCCTCCTTAGTGTCTGCGGGCGATGTGGTCCGTCGCGTCGTAACTCCGCGTGCCTGTGGGTGACAGCTGACGGGGGAATGAAGACACCAGTGGCTGAGCTTCATCACATGCCTCATCGGCGCCCTTCAGATGCACATGCATTTAGAATCCAAAGGTGCAAACTCCCTGGCATTGTCTAGTGGTCAGAATTCATTTCCCGAAAGCCTAGTTACATTTCAAGAATTGTACTGGAAATGATGGTTGTTATATTGTCATGATATTTGGAATAAGAAATGTAACATATATTTAAAAATATGCGTGATGAAACCGTAGTAGACGCTGGGAAACCCACGAATGTGAAGGAGTAATGCGGTCTGCACAAATGAGGATATACCAACCCAGTTGCTGTACTGCCACCATCATCATTTGATGCCACCTGGTAGCCCAGTGGTGTTTGGGATTTCCACGACGCGGCTTGACCCTCATGTCTCCCAAGCGCTGAATCACAGGCATGAGCCACCGCAGCTGTTTCTTTAACATGGTGTATCAGCAAATGCGCGATTTTTTTTCTCTCGTGTCTGTTATTACATGAACATTATTCTCTTGACCTGGTTCATATGTGTGTGTGTGTGTATATATATTCTGAATACCTGTATATATGCAGTGTGTGTGTATGTAATGTGTGTACACATGCGCATAGCAACTAATATGTCACGGCAGGTAATGTATTGCCTGCTTTGATATACGGAGCAGAAACATGGCCATTGACAAAGAAAATGGAACAATAGCTCAAAAGTGCTTGAAGAAGCATGGAAGAAGATGCATGCTTGGAATTACACTGAGAGACAGAAAAAGGAACACATGAATGAGAGAGCATGCACAGGTTAGATGCATCATAGTGACTGCAGAAAAATGAAGTGGGCTTGAGATCAGGACGAGAAGCGAAGGGATGGGGGGGGGGGCTGTGTGGCCGAGACTCACGACAGAGTGACAGCCAAGGGGAGGGGACCGCGCTGAAAATAAAAATCCCCCACCGTGGAGATGGAGTGATAAAATCATCTCGTGTGCAGGCGCCATATGGATTGTTACCATTGCAGGACCCATGAGATGACGATTACTTTTTTAAATCCTTTATATTAAGTTCACTTGCTTGCTTGCGCGCTTACGACCGTGCAAATCTTTCGGTCGTTTTTGAACCCACTTCCCGTGATCCAATCGAGCTGACATTTTGCACACAGACTCGTTGTGCGTGACAATTTATTTTCGTGAAATTTTTTTCCCAAAATGTTACACTTTTTAGAAAAAAAATAAATTATATTTAATTACCAATTGCTTAATGGTGGCAGGCAATCATCTGACCCATAGGTGGCAGCCATCTCAAGCCAGAGGACGAGAGGACTCTAGCCGCCCATTTCAAAGACCAATGTGGGCTGGGTTGTGGCCCATTGAACACGCATATAAAGGACTTATAGTGAAAAAATTTGTTTTTATGGGTTATTTTTTTGGGTGTCCTTTCAAAACTAAACTTTATTTTATGGGGTAAAAGGCCCACTGAGCGATTGTAGAGCTCATTTTCAGAAGCGACCTGGTCAACAAATGATAGCTCAACGAAGTGGCTTATCACGTGGAAATTTATAGCAGCCAAATACTCTTTAAGCGCATGTTTCTAATTGTGGAGGGAAAAACCGGAGGACCCGAGAAAAATTCACACGGCCACGGAGAGAACGTGCAAACTCCAATTGTTTAGGCGTCAGGGTCGGGATCGAACAAACTACCTCCTGCATACCAGACGAGGTAGTTAACATCTCACCATCACGGTACCCTTTTGATCCAGCAGTGGATTGATCATGGTTGATGATGATGAATGTGGTACGTACACACACACATTGTATGCGGCAGTTTCTAGTCATTTCCCCCGGGGTTGTTTTCCCCAATATGATCCCGGCCAAATTAATCACCTGTTATATAAAAAAAAGTCATTCCCCCCTCCCCCCCCCCGAAGCAAACAGGTCCTCTTTAGTGCCGCTTACGCGATGGTGATAGATTTGGCGACATTTCGCCAAAACATAGCAAAATCGCACATCACAAACATGCCAGGCCCGGCCAGGATGAGAGTGCACAGCACCAACACGCCTTGTCACCCGTTATCACTAAATATCACGCTGTCTTTTTCTGATATTCATGTCAGGTATATATAAAATGTGTATATGTGTGTAATCTCTACTCTGTGTACACGGTTGCATGCTTATGCATTTGTTCATCTTTTGGTTATCTGCCAGTAAGGGAGTATAACTCGCAACTTTTAACAAATACTGCCAAATGAGTAAAAAATTAATTATAGTAAAATATATAGATGTAGGGTGACATTTTGGGCAATGGCCCATCGCAGATATGAAGGGCGAGTGTTATTGACAAATGTGGTGCTTTTGTTATTTGTGCTTGTGCAGCACTGCCAACTGCAGAATCGCACTCGGTGTTTTTTTGTATTCGCTACGTTTAGCTTGGTGGTATATTTGCCTCTCTTCGCGTTTTGAGTACATCGTTATATTTGTGCGAGTGGCTGTGTGTTGTGGGAAAGCCCGAAGTCCGCTTCGTCTCACCTGGGCACAGAGGCAACCTTTGTTGTTAGAGCTAGGCAAGGCCTAACCAGCCTTTACTTACCAGTGCCTTCAAAGCAGCATAGAGCAAGCAGCATAGAGCAAGCAGCATAGAGCAAGCAAGCTCTGCTCCCGTGCAGTGCAGCTGACAGAACTATGATCCTTATTTAATTAAAACATTGAACAATAACCGAGCATGAGCAGAGACCTGTCAATTGTTAACACTTGTCTGCACAAACAGACTGTTTCTGACAACTAGATGTTATGCAGGCTTTTTGAAATATAATTCTTCACAAGCTAACATGACGTGCAATAATTTCCCATTAACATAATTGTAGCTGATGAAAAAAACCCCCCAAAGCTGATCATTTCTCAGAGCGTCGCAAATAACTGTATGCCATTCACTTTTGTGTGCCGTCGTCGCTATTATCGTCATCTTCATCCGCATCACGACGACGTGTTAAACAAAAATAAGCAGACTTGGGCGGTAATGTTTGCGTTATTTGCCGACTGTTTATTTGACGGAACAATTGCCTGTGGCCCCCCCCACTCTGCCCCTTGCAGTCTGGTGAATTGTCATTCAGAATCGCGATACGATTCAAGATATTTCTACTTTTTTTTATCATTGCAGTGAATGTACAATCTCTTGTGGTCTGCACTGTCTATGGAAACCAATTGCGTACAGCTTTTTGCGGCGCAACAATTCAATGCGGGTTTAGCGAGCGTAAAAGATTTTAATCGATGCATCTTTACACGCCTGCTGCTTCCACCGCGTGCGGTAATTGGTGACCATAGTTAGTTTATTGCCGGTAAGGTTAGGCACGCTAGCCAAGCGATGCGACCTTTTCGGCGGGCGTCACCACCACTTCCGGTAGATCAACAAAGAACCGCAATTTTTTGGTCTGCGTTCCTGGCACGTCGAGTCGACTTTGAGCCACGGCACGGGTGGCATCGTGAGAGCCGAGTTTGCCAACCCTCGGTGATACGAGGGGCAGGGAGGAGGTCACCGCGGATTGGGGGGGGGGGGTGCTGGCAAGCGCACCTGGACTGGGTGACTGGTCACAACCAAACATTGGCAGGGTCACGCACCGCCGAGGTGTCGCAGGCCGCTTTGGCAGATGCGTCAAGGCGATGCCCAGAAAAGCCTGGCCACGTCCTCTATGCTTCATCTATGCCCCCCGTACTCTGCGGAGATGTCGAGCGCCTTAGGCCGTGCAGCAGTGCCCATGTCGCGGTTTGCTGAGAAGCCCCCACCCGGAACTCTGGCAAGCCCCGAGTATTTTCCCACACCGGCGCTTGTAAGCGCTCGGGTTTTTGATAACAGTGCTGCGTCTCACCCGAGAATTGACTTAATGCGACGCTGGGGCAATGTATCTGCTCTCTGTCAGATCTTCAAGATGTTCACTAGATCAGCGCCTTCTGAAGGCGGTGATTTCTTTTTGCCCCGTTGGCCTCCTCGTGCCATGCATGCGCTCCTCGCTCCGGGTTGGAGGTATGGGGGGGGCGCGAGCGAAGCGGCGGCCTGCAGACTTCCCGTCGTCTCCCCGGCACGTGGGGGGCGATCGCCGTCGGCGAGGCGACTTTTTGTTGTTGCTGCTGCTGCCGCCTCTTGCTCCCACCCCACCCAACCCCCCACTAATGAAAATCTCTCGAGGATGGAACTCCCTTCCCCTTGCCGGGAGCCGCGCGGTCACGACACCACGGCCGGCCGTCGTGGCCTCTGCGGCAGGCGGCGACGCGATCGAACGAGCCGACGTCGTTTTCGTGGAGCGGGAGGGGGTGCTGGACGGCAACAATAACTAATGTTAAACATACAGGCCGTGTTGTGGCACAACGGGGGGGGGGGGGGGGGGCGAGCGAGCAGCCGCATAGAAATGAGACCCCGGGCTTCTGAACAAATATCGGCAAATCGCACACAGCGCGCAGGTGGAGACACGGTGTCTTCTAATGTACCGGTACGGTGTGGGGGGGCTAGGCCACCGTTTTACCGGCGTGCAAATACAGTCACAATGAAATGCGAGAGCCTGTATTATAAATAGGAGCGTTCGGGACAGGCGTCGTGTGCCGTCACACACACGCGTGCCGTCACACACACGCGCGCGCGCGCACACACACACACACACGTGTGTGTGTGTGCACCTATGTGGACGTGGAAATGTGTACCGTAAAATCGGTACCATCTTGTTCACAGATACGTGTGCAGCGAGGTTGATAATTATAATTAAATTGGAAATAAATAAAATGCGCGCGCGTCAATTGGCTACGCAGCGAGCGTCTCGCGTTCCTTTTTAAACGAAAACACGAAAAGAGGGGGAACGCCACGTTCATCGAAAAGGAAGAAATGCGGTGCACGAGCCGCGCTAATGCCGCGTGCGCAGCGCACGAACAACGCACGGACCGTGAGCGCCCAGGCGCCACCACAATCGAGCACAAACCTCACGTGCTCAAAGCTCAGCAGACCGTGACAGACCCCCCCCCCTACCCCCCCCCACTACCCCCACCGGCTCCCCAGCACCCCCCCTGCCTCCCCATCCACCCACCACCACCACCACCTCCCCCCCTACCGAGAAAGAGGCTTTGCACGCTCACTGGACCGTGGCCAAGAACGGTTGCCCAGGCAACTAATCAGTGATTCCGGTTGTCATGGCGACGGGGAGGAGGGGGGTGCTCGGGGAGGATGGGGAAGGGGTCGCGAGGGGGAGTGGGGGAACGGGGAAGGTGGGACGATGGGGGGCTGTGTGGTGGGAGGGGGTGGGGGGAGGGGTGAAGAAGGGGGGGGGGGGCTGGTGGTGGGGGTCTTGAGCAGTGGGGGATGGGAATTAGACAATCAGAAGCACTTTTTTTTGGTTGCACGTGTTCTCACGGACCTCGCCTGCTGGGCTGAGTGAGATAAAGCTGCTGTGAAGATTCTCATGGCTCGTTCGTGGTGGGCGGAACGGCACCCGGTGCTGGGGTAATGGGGAGCGCAAAGAGTTGTGGGTGTTATGCGGGAGAGAGGAAACAATTCTAAACTTATATATTTTTTTGTCATTATCTAAAAAGCACCTGTTGGGTTGAAATTTCTAAACATTTCATTTAAAGCAAGTCGGTTTTATTTATTTGTTTATTTCCCCTTAGCGGGTGATTACTCTCTAAGAAAACGATGTCCTTATAGTGGCAACATGCACCTACGGCAATATGAATTTGACAAAACGTTCCTCTGCTTGCTATTATTAGACCATTAAATGGCCTAACAATGTGGATATTGGATATTTGCTAGTGGAACTCAATGTATAACAAACGCTCTCTTTGACACACACACAGATAAATTATGCAAGTTTCATAATTTTCCCTTCATCAGCCGTGTCGCCATCGCAAAGCTGCTGCTGCCGCCACGTTGTGGCACGCTTAAATTTGTCCCACCCCTGACTCACGCTGCCTCCCTGGGTTCCTCTTCTCTCCTCCCTCCCTCCCTGCCCGCGGTTCTCCCAGGTGTGCACGGAGGGGCGTCTCATCCTGGAGTTCGCGTTCGACGACATGATGAGGATCCGATCATGGCACTTCACCATACGCCAGCACCGGGAGCTCATCCCGCGCAGCCTCCTTGCCGTGCACGTGAGTGTGGCGCCGCGTCCTTCCCCCGACTGACTTCCCTCGCGTCGCCCGAGCGGCACTGGTCAACCGCGTGCTGCCGCGTACAATAGCGTGAACTCGTGAGATGTGAACTACCTCACCTGGTACACAGAAGGTTGTGGGTTCGATCCCGACTGAAGCCTTCTGTATATTTGGAGTTTGTGTGTATCTCTCCCCGTGGTCAGTTGGATTTCTCTTCAGGTCCTCCGGTGTTTCCCTCCACATTTAGAATCAACATCACTTGTTTAGAGTATTTGGCTGTTATAAATTGCCATGTGATAAGCCACTTCGTTGGGCTCTCATTTGTGGCCAGATCACTTCTGAAAAAATAGCTATATAGCTCAGTGGGCCTTACGTGGTGAAAAAAAAATAGTTTATAAGTTTAGTTTTTTTAAAATAGGCTTGCCGATTTCGCTTGTCGGCCACCGTGCGCAAGGGCACTTGCCCGCCTCGGGCACGAGCGCTGCGCCCCCCGCGGACACGCTGCAGCCAAGACCGCTTGCGCGTGCCGTGCCACCGCTCGCATCGCCCTACGTCGTGCCCGAGCGCGGCACGGACAAGCCCCCTCCATGTTGTTGCACGCACGCGTAGTAACACACCGCGGCTGACCGCTCTGCTTTCTGCGGCCGTTTCCGCCTTCCAAGTGGAGGAGAGCTCCGGGGCAGGTTTGTTTTTTCTTTTGGGTGTAAATATGCCCCACGTCAAATTGTTCCAAACAAAATCCTCTTTGTGAGCACCGGCCGCATTTCTCTCGCCTGCATCCGTGTAACGCCGGTCTTAAAAAGACCAGTCCGGGGCATCGGTGGAGGTCAATTGCATCCAAGAGCAGGCCGATTTATCTTTCACACACATTTAAGCCGATCGTGTCCCGCCTAAACCGAGCCTCGTGAATAGGAGCGGGTTTTTTTTGTCTCCCGTGGAGAGGGGCACAGCAGAGGGACTCTTTTTCTCTTTATATCCCTTCTCCAAACGGAGAGGGACGACGGGGCTGCCCCGGAAACGCGCCTGCCTATTTTGTGGAGGGCGCACTCCATCGAAGCCCCATCAACGTCGAGACGCATTGATCAGATCAGCCGCTGCCACCCGGTCCATGTTGACAACAGCACCCCGCCGAGTAATTCGGACATGACAGAGACACTGAACGCACGCGGCCAGGGCCGGGCTCCGTGAGCTATTAACTCGGCTCGCGTGCAACTTGCACCAGCAGCTGCCCGCTTAGTACTCGTGGGGTGAGGGGGGGAGGTTAAGCGACTATACGTACATTTATATATCTAAAAATGTAAATGGCATTAAAAAAATTCCCAAATTCTGCCAATGTTCATTTTATGACGTAAATATTGCGAAGGTATCAATTTAACATGGTGCAGATTTGGAGTGAAAAGTAACTTGGTTTAACAAAAAACGTACACGCTTAATTTTTTTTTTACGAAAACTAACCCTATCTCGTGCCTTCTTTTGCAAATTAAAAAAATTAAATCCACTTTCGGAAAATTAAATCAAGCAACCAATAAAATGCGGCGGGCAAAACGCTGGCTTGTGTAATAAAATGGGAGGAGGAATGTTTAGATGCTTTATGTGCAAAAATGTTCCAGACACGCCGTCTATTTTTAGCGGTGAGAGGGGCTGGCCTGCAGTGCAGAGTGTGGCTCTACTTTCTTGCGGTGGGATGGTAATTATTTTTCCCCACGATGATGCCAGCCACACGGTCCTGGAGAGGATGGAGGATCTGAGAGAGGCCAGCCGTGGAGGGAATATAAAATCCGGGCCTGTGTAAGCACAGTTAGCTACGCCTGGCCGCCTTTCATACCCACGGACAGCCATAAAAGCAGCTGAGATGTAAAATTATCACCCGTACGTCTGATTATATCGTGTGCCAAAGGTGCGTAACGATGTACACCACTCGGCTAAGGAAGACTCGGGTTAATATCAGGCTTTTTGTGTGATCCGACACTGACGCCTCCATCAAACGAATTTTTTTTTTATTATAGGCATGCATTATTTCTATATTTGTTGGGGTCCCCTCTCCACAAATCCTGGTTTTAATATTTAACTGTAAATACCAGCAAGGGAGCCCGTGTGGTGGTTTGGAATTTATCAGAATAAAAAAAAAATGTTTGTTAGCTGTTGGTGAAAAATAACATTCATTTTATAGCCCTTTGTCAGTCTTTGTGGTTGTTTCACTATTCTTTACCATGCTGTTTACTATGCGTTGGTGAAAAGTAGTACGGGTTGGGATGACCAGGACTGGCTCGGCTGTAACTGATGTTCGCTTTGGCCGGGAATTGAACTCAGGCAGGGCGCGGTGCAGTAACGACTGCCCCAATGCTCTTCTGGTGTTTTGTATTAATGATACTGATAGCGCTGACTGTAATACAATCAGTAATATGGTTGCTTTGAAGCACAATAATAATAATTAAAAAATATATGTGATCATGTTGTAATTAGTATATTCTTGTTATCAGTGCTAACAAGCAATACTATTTCTTTATATATTAAATTTCATGTGATTGAATTGTATACCTTATTATTATAATTTTTCACTGCACTGCTGGATAAAAGCTTCCCAATGCCATATTGGTCATGATGGTTGTTTAACCATACTTCACCACGCTGGTCGGTACAAATTGGGAAAGGGGGGGGCGGGGGTTTCGATTTCACTCGCCACTGATTAAAAAAAGCCATGGCCAGGAATCGAACCCGGCCCTGGGTTCATATTTCCATACGCGGCGAACGACCGCGGCAGCGTTCCGACACTGGCTCCTGTTATGATAAAGAGCAATACGCTCTGCTGTTGAACCAGTGTCACCTATTGCATCCTAATGAACAAAGCCAGTTTTAGAATGTTATTTGAAGGTGATGCCTACTGCTCATGCGTTATTTAATTATACAAATGCAACTGACATTTTTTTTTTAATAATGCATATTAAGAAAATTCCCACGTTTAGAAAATTCATGCAATTTATTTCCAAGAACAATTTATTTTAACTTGCCCCTCTTGGTGTAGTTGTTGAAGATGTTGCCCGATTCGTTTTAACTTTTGATTTCTGTCACAAAACCCAGCCACCCGGTTAGGTTGGCCCACGTTGAGCGACCGATGCTGGCGTGCGCCTCGGCCTACACGACATCGCGAGTGCCATCGCCGCGATGGAGCACAGAGATTTATTTTTTTTAAGTCACGGTTGCTGAGCAAAGGCCCAAACGAATTCCAGAGAAGTGTTGTGACTTGCAGTGTTGTGCTTGCACACATCATGGTTGAGACGAAACGGTCAGTTTGGTAGACCCGAGTGCTCAACATGGGTGGAGGATTTTTCCCCTTTTTTTCTGGCAACAAAACTGAAATCTTTTTACAAGGATTCATGTCTGCATTAACCGCAATACTTGCAGTCAAAATGCATCCTCTGGTCGAGCACCAATTGGGTCGAGGCTCAAAAGAAAGCCATCCCTTGGTGTGGACCAATCAGTTTCAAGGACAATGCATATATTATCATAGTGTGTTTTTGTTTGCATTTTGACTGCGAGTATTGTGGTTAATGCAGACATGAATCCTTGTAAAAAGGTTTCAGTTTTGTTGCCAGAAAAAAAAGGGAAAACCCCTATTATTATATTTTGGTACTGGCAAAGGAGGTCTAATGATGGGTGGAGGAATCGAGGAGCGATGTTCGTTGGAGCGGTGGCCATGGCAGTAGTGGCAGTAGAGTGATGAGAAGGCGACTGACTGCCGGTGAGAGTACGACTTGATGGAGATGTGAAGTGAGCCTATAGCATTAACTGGCCGCAGTGTGAACTCCGGCCGATTTGCTGCGGATGGGTAGCAGATTCGTCCCAAATAGTTGCAGAACCGGCACTGAAAGGCAAGCATGTTCGTTCGGCGCGTTCGCCTGGGGACGCAACTGGGTTGAAAAGTTTTCCACGAGCCTGCCCCTCCGTTGCGAACTCTCCACCGCTGCGACAGTTTTTAAATTTTCATAAATCGAGCCGCTCGCTTTGCCGTTGGGCGTTCACGCCGGCCCAGCAGATATGGTCCTTTGTCCATTGCCACGTGCATTCCTGATCACTGAGCCGAACTGGAATCTGCCTGCGGCTGCATCTTTGTTTTGCCTCCACAGGGAAAGAATTTGAGGATGTGGTGTAGTATTTCAGCAATCATCCCCTCCTTTACTGCCCCTTGCAGGCCCACCTTCCTGTTCCCAGTTAGGCTGAGCTTACTTGACAAAAAAAAATACCAGGAACATTAAGTCTGGCCTGCACCAAAGTCACTTCATTTGGTTTAATCTTTGAGAAAAGTGGATTCTAAATAAAATAAAGCTAAATTAAAAATGTGAGATTTTGGGTGGCGTGGCAACGTTAATTTACCGCCCCAAAATGCACCGGGAACAAAATTGGCCTTTATCGGTAAATCAAAAAAATTGCCACCGAACAATGGACTCTCTTTGCAAGCCTTCGTTAATAAGGGGTACATTGCAATTTTTTTAGGACAGCAAGCCCTTCGAGTGGCACGATCCACACTCGATCCCGAACACTCTTAATTTGGCCGTGGCAGTGTTCGGACAAAGGTGGAGCGCACTTTGCGAAGGCAGAGCTGCAAATTTTGCGACATTCGCTCGATGATGGGACGAGTAGGTTTAAAGGTTTTTTTTTGTTTCAAGGGCGCCGTGGGAGAGGCAAAGCCAGTTTTTAAACGGGCGCAACATGGATCAAAGGTGAGCGCATCACCTCCTGAGCCTTGCTAGACACCTCTCAGTCCCTTGTAAGGACACTTAACCAAAGACGTTAGCGTGGCACAGACGTTAGCGTGAGATTGGGGATTAACTCACTAAAAAGTAGGTAAAAATTTGAGTCGGGAGTATTTTTTTTCCGACGGGGTTGGATTAGGTGTAATTCTGCAAAGCCGTGGGATTAATTTGGATTAGCACTGACATACATTTCTGCTTTCTTTTTTTCTGTTTTTTCTCTCTCTCTCTTTCGCTCTGTCTTACATCAATGAAGGCGCAAGACCCGAGCATGCTGGAGCAGCTGTCTAAGAACATCACTCGCAACGGCTTGACCAACATCACCCTCAACTACCTCAGAGTGAGTAGCAAGCCACTCGGCACAACGTTTGTAATCTTCGCCTGTAATCTTTCGCTGATGCGGCTCCTCGGCCCCCCCACACGCGCTTGGGGTGTCCGTACTCTGAGATGCAACGTTAAAACAACATAAAAAACCGGCCAAGTGGTTTCCTGCTCAAACGAGCGTGGGGCTCCCGCGTGTATCTCGTTACGGGGCTGAGAGCCGGCGGAGGACAAGTTTGCGTTTCTGTGGTGCTGGTGGTCGTGGCGGTGGTGCTGCTCGTAGGACGAAACCGCTACGCGATGTGTACACGCGCACAAACGTCGCGTCCCCCGAAAATACCGGGCTAATTCGGTGGCGGGGGTTGCTCTCGATCTGCAGTAACGAAACCGCGTTATTTGCATGGCGAACAAACCTAGCCCGTTTGCAGCTTGCGTTGTTGAGTTGAATAGCTTTTTGTGTTGCAACTCATGTAAACGTTTTGTTGTAAAAGAGTAGTGGTGAAAAAAGACATCGCTGAGACCACCGAAAATCACAAACCAATTCTGGAACGCAAACCAGTGCCCCGGTGGTTACTGTCCAGCACTGTACTAACACTGGCACGTGATGTTTCTGCGCAGCATGGAGACACAGCTCGCGACGAGTTGTCGTTGCTTTGCAAGTTCTTTACTTGTTCCGCTTCGGGAGTGTGATTTTCGGTAGTTTTCCCAACGTCTTTTAAAATTTTACAAGCCCCACTAAAAACCCCATTACATACACGGCACGGTATACGGACCCACAGGGCATGGTATATCCACCCACTGTATTTTGAGGACACACTGTAGGTTAATTCGTGTATTGCAAGCTGATCTTGTTGAGTTCCGAGTTGTGTGTATTTTTTTGAAGCAACACATGCCACAGGTTGACTAAATAGCTTTTCGAATGGATCAGTTATGCTCTATGTAAATGAGTTGTCGTGCGGGTCGTGTGTGTATGTGTGAACTTTTTTTGCACCGCACGTAACTAACCATGCAAATCGTTTATGAATATTCTTCGGTGAAAATGTTTGAGTTAAGGATAAAACAATTTTCCCTTATCCCGGCACCCCCATCCCCCTAGAAATTCTCTTTAATTAATGATCTTTATTCGAAGTATAATTCCATTCACGATTAAATTATCATGTTTACTCATTAAAGTGAATGGTAGTGGCTGCACGGGTTACGTGAACCGATTACATACAACACAAATGAATTTAATAACTTTATTTGAACACAACTAATTCCAAGCGCATATCATGAGCCAAAGAGCTGACATTAATTGAGTAATACATGCATCTTTACATTTATATTGATTCGGGTTTGCTCCATTGCATATAGTCCTTTGGTTCATAAAAAGGATATCCTGGATCATGAAAAAACAAGAATATTGGATATTGCGAATGCCCCTGAACTGCACAATACTCATCTCAACGGGCCCATTGCCTCGTTAAGCGTAGAGCCTTTTAATTCATTTGTTCATTCGGCGCATGTGCCGAGTAATTGTCAGGCTTGGACCGCTTGGACCGAGGGTGGTCTGAGAGACACCCAGCCCCGTAGCGTCACGCTCGCCGTTTTTGACGGTGAAAAATGCAACCTTATAGTTAGAAAAAATACGTTTAAAAAAACCCCCCACCAACTATAAAGGCTTCAAACGAAAACCACCTGCATGTAGCTTCGTTCACGGTGAAGTATTTCCAACAAAAAAAAAGAATGGCCCTTTTAAAATGTTTTTAGCCGGCAAACATTTGGAAATGCCCTACATCGATTTTAAAAGCAGCCACGCAGAAGAGGAATTTATTATGCGGTCGAGAGTCCGAGTGAATTACAATACAGGGGTTGGAATTTAGAGGTTAACAAAACCAAAAAAATCTGCATGGGGAAAAAAAGGAATCTTGACCGTGGCTGTCCATTTTTTTTGGCATCGGTATTCCCTTGTACGGCACAAATGCACAAAGAAATCCCGTGTTTTTGGGAACTTTGCTCTTTTATTATGTATGTATGTATTGATTTGAAGCTTTCGTGACTGCAGGAATCCATGCTCTTTGGTTCTTTCGGTAAAGTCACGTAGGTATAAAATGAATCACGACGTTTCGGGCGCAACACAAGCGTCCGTCATCAGGTGGGAAAGCAGTCTGCCTCAGCAGCAGACCATGCAGACCATGCTTATTTTATTTTATACGTACGTCACTTTACCGAAAGAACCAAACCGTATGTATGTTAATCTTCTTTCGCACCGTACGTATCCAACCCTGATAATTCCAGGTGTGGGCAAAGGACGGCAAACGAAATGCAAAAAAGCAGTAATAAATGAAGTAGTTTCCAATCTAGATTTAAAAGTGCATAGCTGCAGTGACTTCCTTAATAAATATTACTTCCTGGCGTCGGGCACGCGTTGGCGCTGCAGCCTCCTTCGCTTGTCGTGCTCGCCCCGAGACTGCTGCCCATGTCGTCACCCCCTTCAGCGCCAGCTATAGTGGCCGGGGGGGGGGCTAATCAAAGGCGGGGGGGGGGGGGCGGTTAAAGCAGCACCGGCCACGAGCCTGCTTGCGCACGTGTGCTCATGTCGCTCGACCGAATCGGTCGTGACGGCAAAGAGGGCGTCGCGGTGGTGCCGCTTGGGCCCCCCCCCTCCCCCCCCCGATGTCACATGATTGCGCCGTTGTCCATCGTCAAGGCCCGAGTGAAGGTTGGAGACGCGAATATTAATTACGCGATTGAAATTGTTCGCGTGCGGGCGATGTGTGTGTGTGTGTGTGCGTGCGGCGCGTTCGGTGTCGCGCATTGAACGGGCGGATCCGATTTCAAATTGTTGTCATGGCCTTGCGTCTCCCGCTTCCCGGCGAGCCTACTGAATGAGTGGAATCAAATGTGCGCCCACGTGCATGCGCCTGCCTCTGCGTATATGTGGGTGTATATGCTGGAGATACGTACAAGCTCTGTACGAGTATATTTAATCAATTTCTGCAGAGCGACAATAATACGCGTATTATTTTTACTAGTAATTTAGAGACGAGTGTGCACGCTCTCTGGGTTTTTTCAGCATATGTCAAGATAAAAAGCTGCTTAACGCTAAAGCAGCATCTTGAGTGATCTGCAAGCTCATAAAAAAATATATTTGGTCATACTTTATGCATGTGGTACCAATAATTCATTTAACTATTTGCTGTGATGTATTAGTTTTGTCATGCTTAGCATTGTGCCTGTAGTTTTCTTTTTCCTTGCCACATGCCAGCCTAAAAAAAATATAGCCCTCTTCCTCCTTTGAGCACGCCAGCCCTGTCATCATAAATATTTTGTAAAATTGACCAACTTTTGTCTTTAGAAACCTTTTCTCAAATTCCAACTGTCAATATCAATCTTTCCTTGACGGCTGACGGCATGGCGAGGACGACTGTTTCTGGTTTAGCCGTGTCACCGGCCAAATTTGGCAGTCGGCGACAACTGCCGGGAGAAAGTGAGGGAGGCAGAGACAGAGAAAAAAACCCTCAACTCGGCCTGCATACCATTTACAATTTATGAATATAAACAGGGGGCCAAGGCTGTTATATTAGATCCGTATGCGAAGGAGGTAGACAGATAATAAAACGACCCCCTTTTGCCCTTTCACCTTCGGCCCGAATTAAGCTTCCTGGGGAGAATAAATTGTGCTCATCTGCCATTGCCTCTCAGCTGCGTTGGGCTGTGTGCTAATTAAACCTCTGACATGGGATCAGAGTGATGGGGTCCCACTCGCTCCACCGATTGGACCCCAGCCCCGTTTGTGCTCCTCGCTCGTTCGCCCCCGCTCGCTTTGCCCGCTCGGCGGAGGAGAAAGAGGGCGGCCGCGATGGGTGTCGTCTCCCTCTCTTTCCTCCCCTAGCGCCCGCATGTCTGCCACTCAAAAAATCGCACGGGACGGATGCCACCCATCCGTCGCTCGTGCCCGTGGCAGTGCCGCCGCCTGTCCGCGCGCGACACGCGTATTTTGTAAGTTACATTTTTTGAGCTCCCGCGCTAAGGGGTTGAAAGGTCAGAATGGTCTGAATTTTCGATGCGACGCGCGACCCATTTAGTTTCCAAGTTGGGGACAGTTTTCGTTGAATGTTAAATATGACAATTTAATGAGGGAGCACTTTACGTAAATTATAAGTCGTCATTTTATACAAATTTTGCAATAAAAAAGAGATACGTAAACACAAATATTGTCAATTTCACACTGGCAGTGCTGCAGAGGTCCCTTAAGCCCATATCAGTGCCTCTGGCCCTTTTAACGAAAACCATTAACTCTTTTCCGCTGCTTCGTGGATTCGTGTTGTGATTGGGAAGACCATGGCTTGTCTACTTGGGGGAAGTGAATTTAGCACCGGCAGCTTCGCGAAATTCCCTGAGCCGCTTAAAATAAAAACACACTTCGAGGGCTTTCTTTCTCCAGGGGGAGGGGGGGTGGCGGAAATCACAAAGCTGTAGAACAAGTCGTTTCATGTTGCCTCCAACACTTTATTATGGAAATAGCAGCAATTGGAAATATACCATTTCCTGATTGATATAATTCACAGCCTAACAATGGCCATCCATTTGTCACGATGTTATTTTGCAATAAATGGTACTATTACCGTGGACGCGTCTTTAAAGCATATCTACTAAAATTATGTTCGGGGGAAAAAAAATACATATTTAGGCTGTACTTTGGAAACATTAAGAGTCAGAAAATTGCTTGTTTAGCTGCTCTGTGATTGTTATGTTTTCTTGGCCGCGGTGTGATATGTTGGTCTTGATTGATGGGTTTTGTCCACTCTCCTCCTCCTCCTCCGCCCTCCCTCCCTCCCACCAAACTCCTTCCACCGCTCGCCCCACCGCTCCCCCTCGCTCCCCAGCCCCAAACCCTCCCCCTCCCCCACCCACTAACAACCTGCGCTGCTCATCGGAGAGCTGCTCACGTCCTGGTCGTGAATAATTCATGGCCTGTGTGTGAAGTACCCCCCACCACATACAGAGCGCCGCAACACCCTTCCTCCTCTTGCCCTCGCGTACGCCGTACCTGGGTGCCAGCCGCATCGCTGCCCCCCCACCCGCCAGAAGATCGTTTGTTGTTGTTCTTGTTTCCCCCCCCGTCTCTCCTCCGTCCCAATAGAAATGACGATGTCTAATCGAGTTGGTAGGAATTATATTACAATATTCGAAATAAATTAAGGGCAAGCTGCGGTTTATCGCGCTTTGTTTCGTATGCCGAGCTCTCTTCTTTATTTTTTTAATCGTCGTTTCGCACGAGCAGGAACTCTATCCCGTCGCCCGCTCTGCATCTTTGATGAACACGAGCGAGGAGCAAGTGTACCGAGCTGTCGGTAACAACTCTCTAAAAAGAGTAGAACGGTGGACGCCGTTGATCGTTGCACTGTTTGCTGTACAGGTGATGAACGAAGTAGTTTTTTCCTTCCTGCTGTAGGCCTTAAAAGTGTTACTTTTACACGTAGGAGATATTTAATTTATCTACACGTAGCAAGCGGAAGTTTAAAGAATGCATTTTAAAGCACCAATTGCATGAGGTTAATCTTGCCGTGCATAACAATGATAATGACATTTTTATAATGCGCACGATATATCACGGACATAAGCGATTGCGACTCTTCAGTTGAAAGTTATGCTAACCCTCAAAGTGCTGAGAACAGTGAGTCACCGTGTGAGGCGTTTAGCAGTATAGGCATTGTTGCTGGGAGTTGAAGCTTGCTGTGTTGGCTGGGCAGGTGTGTGCCTGGGGTAAATGGGAGTCGGACAGAGACGAGAGATGGAGAGAATGAATGGATGAGTCTGAAAGATGTCGTGATACGAGGGAGAATTGGGTAGAGGATGGAGAATAGTCGGGGATGACAGAGATAGAGACGTGGAGAGAGGGACTAAAGGAGAGTTGCAGGGACCGAGAGATAGGGGAGCGATAGAGAAATATTCAGAAGGGTGGAGAAGATAGAGGTGATGGAATTGGAGATAAGGGGAGAGGGAGATAAAGGAGAGTGGCAGAGAACGCAACGGCGGTTTGGTCTGACCACAGAGATTCCAGCAGGCTCCGTGGGTTGGGCGGGTTCTGCACAAATGCACACGGCAATCTTGCTCCTACACACGGACACACACGCGCGCTCGCGCACAGACACGCATGCTCAAGTGCACACACGCCCGCACGTACCACTGCCGTTGCCTACAGTGCTCGTGTGCACACGAGTACGCAGCAGTGTGCGCGCGCACGCACAAACAAAACGTGGAAATCTTGCCAGTTCCCGCACGCACGTGGAAACAATTATAGGGTCGTGGGATGCACGCATAGAAATTCTAAACATCTGCCAAAAAAAATCCTCGTCTTGAACCACGCGCATACTTTACTGAGTGCAGGACGTATAAGGGTTCGCTGAAGTGTTTCATTTACAGTTACAATTACGGAATCGTAAAAAGTAAAGTCCCCTTTTTAATTTAAAGGTAATAAAAGCTGGTGCTTTAATTTTTTATCATTTGGTTTAATTTTTATGTCTTAAGGTTACGTGCATATATATAAAAATGTAATTCATTGACGGGGTGTCAAGGCAGACTCGCACGTGGAATTTTTCACGACACTTTTCCGATGTATATTGTGCTCAGTTGATATAGGGAAAAGAACTTTCAATAATACTCAGGGATAACTATTTTCTTTCGCCGCTCTCTGACACCAGATTTGGGTTAATATTGGATCACAGTAAAGTTTAACTTTGGTAATACGGCATGTAATGTTTTTTCATCTCTTCCTTCTGCTCGTCTCAGACAAATGAACCACGTGCAGTTAGGGTGCATTTATCACATGTTCATTTAGGGCGGCCTCAGTCCCTTTTGTTGCCTGTGGTCTTATTTGACTCTCTCCTCCTGTGATTTGTGCGTGCTTTATGACCCAGCGCAGGAAACAGCTGATTGATGCTCCGTGCTCATGGGCGGCTGTCCCCGTGGCTGTGTTGATTAACTCTTTCGCGCGTGGGTTCTCTAAACTCCTCCGGCCAGCGATGCGCCGTTCGTAGATGGGAGGACCAACTTCACACCCGCGTGCCCCCCCCCCCGCTCCAACGGCTCTCGGGTCCGCTATCGCGTAGCGAGAAGGCACGTGGCTCTGTGGTCAGACAAATTGACGGGGACGTGTGGGGGCTCCCGACTTTTGAAAGGGATTTTTTTTTTGGTGGCGGACGACGCGACCAGCCTCGAGGATAAAAAAAAAATTGCGTGCCCGCCGAGTGGGTTAAGCGTCCCGTGGCTCCCTTTTTTCATTCTGCAAGTGCTGTCTAGATCATAGGCATAATATCAGACGCTGCAGAATCACGCAACGGCACGTTAAGTGCTCGCCACTGCATCAGTCGCCCGGCTGGCATGGGTCACTTGTACCTGTCACTTCCAAGACGAGACCGTTTTGGGATCACCGTTAACGGATTTAAAAATTACTTTTAATAGACGGCACCGCTCGCTCAATTTGCTTAAAATAATAGTGTAACGCCAGCTGCCTGTCTGCCTGTCAATGTGTGCATTCAGAGGGGGGGTGCGGGGGAAGCGAATAATATAGATGTATACGGGCCACGTTGCTAGTTGCGCAGAGTGCTGTTGTTTTCACCTGGCGCGCGGACCTGAAAATCGAGGGCGCGGGCCGTGAACGAGCCTCTTTCAGCGCCCCGCCACGCAATTAACAACGGCAAATGTGGAAGTGTGATGGAGCGGGCACGCAAGCGAGGGCGACCGTGTCGATTGCGCGCACGCCTGCCACCCTTGCGTGGAAGTGGGCAACTGTAACAACGATGACGATAACAGAAACAACAACAACAACAACGCCCTTTATTTACCCTCAAATGCCTCGCCAAGTCTCGAGACCCCGTTTCAGGAGGGGGGGGTCCTGCAGCGTCGGGATGTTTTGGCCAATGTCACCAATGGCTCTTTGGCTTCGTGTGGGAGCAAACCCACCATGCGTGTGTGAGGGAGAAGCACACTCAAAGCTCCGCACCAATGACATAAAAGCCTTCTATTGCCGTACTGCCTTCTCCTGGCCACCTTACAGCCCCAGCATACATGACCTGGGATTCTCAGGCATTCCTCGATCCAAGTCGGAACCAGTGGGGGTGAAACGTTTTACCCCCTCTGATGTGTCCATGAATTGTCCGCTATTCTGTTTTTAACTTTGGCGGTAACTATAGTGGCCTCTAGCGGCTGCAGCGATCCCATGAGCTCTTTTTTTTAAAACAACATTTACACGACGAACGGTCATCGGATTCTTGCACTAACAATGCAAGATGCGTATCGTTTTGCTTAAGAATTGACATGAATTGATGATTGTACGTATTGGAACGCCCTTGCTAAACAAGCTGTAACCCAGCTCAGCTTTTGAGATCCCATTTGGGGTGATTTGGTTGTTATAGTTGGGGAAGGTGCCAGTCTTGTTGTGCAGTGGTCCGGTGGGCCAAGACCTCCATAGCTGCTCCATTTTCATTCATGGGCACGAAGTTGAATGTAGCCGTGGTGGAGTGAGCACGCGTTGTATCATGAGCCCGGTTTGCCGAGTTAAATTCCCTGTCCGTGGTTAATAATATTGGTGGAAAGTTTATA
Source organism: Lampetra fluviatilis (assembly GCF_964198595.1). Lineage (NCBI taxonomy): Eukaryota > Metazoa > Chordata > Hyperoartia > Petromyzontiformes > Petromyzontidae > Lampetra > Lampetra fluviatilis. The sequence goes on along the minus strand of NC_136278.1, from coordinate 2,638,289 downwards.
TCTCAACGTGTCCTTGGTTGCTTCCTCTCGCCACACCACACTGGGCCAGCTTGATGCAGGATGGGGAAAAATAATAATTTACAAGCAAGGGGAGGCCTTCATCCAGCAGTGGATTGCCAAGGGCTTGAAAATCAGCAAAGCAGTGCATTTTGCGAAACATCGGTGTATATATTTATATATATCTCAAACTGATTATATTCATGTGCACTGTTTATATTTTAGAAACTTAGATCAATACGCCCAAATTGTGCTTTAATTCAGGGCATTATATGCAATCAAATATTTAGTGGGGGCAGTGTGTTGTGTGTGCATGCGGAAAGAAGGCTGCCATGAAAGGGAGCTTTGAGGCTTCCCGGTCACCCAAGACAGTGCTGCGTTTAGGGTGACATGCCAGGTATGGGTTGACATCCCTGACCCCCAAGTCATACATAGGTACTGTATATATAGACGTGTGTTTATTCAGTGCGTTCGTATGTGTGTGTATATCATTTTAAAGTACATTTTAAATGTATGAGGCATTGTGTGCATAGGGGTCTGGCCCGCTGTTGTTGTTACACGACCCACTAGGCGTGTACGGTCTAAGGAAGGTCACAAGCTAAATGTGATGGGGGTGAGCGAGAGAGTACGTGCGTGGGGTTTGGAGACTAGGAGGAGGAGGCGGCGATAGCGGCTGCTGCTGCTGCAACCCGTCCGTGCGTCTCTCACCCGTCGCCTCGTCCGCGTGTGAACGCTGCTTCACACCGACCTGCATTCGTGTCACAGTTCAGGGGCAAATGGGGAGAGAGAGAGAGACGAAAATGGGATGGCGCAGAGAATCCAAAAAACAACGAATCCAAAAGGAAATGTGTTTTAATGGGGGTGACACTCAAAACGGCACACAGAGAGCTTGACGTACAACCTACTTGCTGTACTACCTCAAGCTGCTCCTGGCGAGGAATTTGGGGTGTTTTACGCAGGCTTCCATCCCTGCGTGCTCCACCAACCTTGCTGAAAGTCACCGGATTAAGTGGCTCAATTGTCGTCATTAGCCGTGATCTATCCGATGCTAGATGAAAGCCACCCATATAGTTATTGCGATGTAAAAATAATAAAATCCATCGACCACCTGCAGAACGAGGTTACTTAGTCTGTTGTCTGCGGTGCTCATCCCCCTTGGGGTGTGTTGCCTACGTTGGCTGCCAACTTCGTTAGTTTTGACCCCCGGCCACCGACCCTTGGAGTGATGTGTGCTGCCCAAGCCCAGCTTACGTTGCTCAACAGTCGGTAAGATAATCTGGCTTGCATTTGTCCTCTGATCCACGTCTTCCTCTTTCTATCACACGGAGTAAACTAAACTATTTTATTTTTCATTTTACCAGGTAAGGCCCACTGAGCTATACACCTCTTGTTCAGAAGCGACATGGCCACAAAGTTACAGCTCAGTGAAGGAACGTGGCTTATCGCGTGGAAATTTATCGCAGCCAAATACTGTAAACCAGAGGACCCCCGGGGGAAAAATCCATGCGATCACGGGGAGAACATGCAAACTCTAAGTATACAGGCGACAGGGTCGGGATCGAACTCATGACCTGTATAACAGGCGAGGTAGTTAACATCTCGTCACTGCGGTGCCAGTAATTCCAAGTATGTCCCTCTCTGGGCTTCTGCTGCAACTTTCAACTTTTGTTCCATTTTTCTTTGTCAACGTCCCGTGTTTATGATCCTCGTGTAATAGCGATGTAGCGTACACTGATCAAACCACTTTCTTCTTTTGGCACAAAGGCATGTTGCTGTTAATTGTAAAGTTTAACAGGCTTTTTTTTTACACCGTTTATTTTGCAGGTATTGAAAAGCAAAAACACAAAACAAAATCTGTGAAGGAAATATCAAATGAGAAAAACAAAACGCGCGTACGCGCGGCCCCGCATTTGCTCGCGCGCACGCGAATAAAAACAAAGACCGACCAGAACAAAATGTATGCCATTTAAGTGCTTAAATGCGCGAGATACAAATCCATTTACAAGAACACCATTCTGTCAGAAACGGTTTGCTGTTTTAGGTAAAATGTAACATCTCGATGCATTTTTTAAACACGGTTGGTCGGTGGGGGGTGGGGGTGTGTGCGGGGGTGGTGCATGCGTGTCGCGTATTGCCACTCGCTGCTCTTGAATAGTTGATGTGGCAGCTCCGTGAAGCGCACGCCCTCGGCACTTCAGGTTTAGGGTGCGTTTGCCGCGGGTTCTTTTTGGAGCGACACGCATTTGCGGTTGCGCCGGTTACAGGCGAATTACCTTGCAAGCCTGCAAGGTAAAAAAAAACCCCAGAAAAAATGATGTAAGCCCGCAGGTGTGGTTGATGGATGTATATATATTTTAAAGTTTTTTGCTGCAGTGGAGATGAGAGGTGCTGAGGTGGCTACGCTTAGGCTGAGGGGCCTTTATCTGTGTGAAGAGTAATTAAACTCCGGGACGGAGGACCGTGGGTGGACGTGCGTGTGATTGTGTGGCCTCGCGAGGACGAGGCGTTAACTACTGTGTTGACAAAAGTTGTGCATTTGATCGGCTCGTATCGTTCGCGCATTTGGTTGGCGCGCCCGCTCGTATGCCGCGGGGCTGGTCCCGAAGGCGCGATGCGTTGCAGGCAAGTATCGTCCGCTAGCAGGGGACGACGCTGCCGCTACGTGTGGCTTGACCAAATTCGACAAGTATTTTCGGCACTTAAAAATGTGTTATTTCACAATTGTCGGCATTCATCGGCACGCTCTATTTCTTCGCATTATTTACCTTTTTGTTTTTAAACACTAAATAATTCCGCGCCCGGTGCCGTGCAAGAGCCACGGGGAACTGCTCGGTCGGTGAGCTCCTTCGGCGGGGATTGATTGACGAGGGTAACGAGCGAGCGTGTAGGTGCGTGTGTCCCCGCGAGAGACGGCGCCCAGCCGGAGGGGAGCCTGGGAGTATTCATGTCCGCTCGTGCTGGAGTTGTTATAAAATTAGAGCCGTCAGTGCTCGGGTGGGATGGAGCGAACAATGGCTAGGGAGTAATTTGCTAGGAACCCTCCAAAGGCTGGGGGCCTTCGTTTATTTTTATAATTATCTTTATTTTTAGTCCTCATGCCCTCACCGTTTAAGCCCATCGCATGCAGCGCTGGTGCCGTTTGTAGCACTGCGGAGCCGGATAAATATATTCGCGTCCAGAAAGTAAAAAAAACGGGCGCGATAAAAAACAAATCGTGCAAATGTACAAAACGCGTGGGCCGCATTGTGCAAACCATCCCCCGTTAATTCTTTCGGCGTCCCGCCGGTGAACTTGTTAAAAATGTAAAGTTGGCATGGACGGGAGTGAACGTAACCGCACGGGGTGGGTGGGGCGGGGGGGGGGCACGACTTTGTGACACGCAACAATGTGGCATGCTGACACGTTAATAACCGCTGGCGTGGCTTGTCGTCGCCGCGTGAACACGTCCCGCTCGGGCACGTCAGCTGGGCCCGCGGACGCTCGGCGCCTCCAGCAGAACACGCAACTTCCCCCCCCCCCCCCTCGAGAACATCGTTTGTGGGTCTGATGCAGAGGCGATGGCTTGCCATCGACCGATTCGTGAATGAACGCGACGCAAGGTTCAGGCGTTGGCGACAAAAGCAAAAAGTTACGCCCGGCGTCCCCGTGTGTCATACCGCCGAGAACGCGCATTGGAGAATATCATATCGTTGTTTTTGTCATTAAAGTTAAATTATCTTTGGTCTGGTGCCTTTTTAAGGCAAGCTTCCCACAAGATAAAGATATTCACTTTAGGATAAACGCGATTCGAGCTTCTTATGAATATACTGCCGCTTGCAAAGTGTAAAACATTCAGCATTTTTAAACTTCTAATTTATCACCACATCTCTCTTCATAAATATTATGGAAAACAGCAAGAGAAAATGCCATTGAACGAATACATTGCACATAGCTGTACTGCGTATATATGTACACACACATACACGCACAGCTTGGAAAGCCAATTTGTATGCATGCCAAACAATATTTTTTTAGATAAAAAAAAATATCACCTCAAAGTTGAGTTTTTTTTTATGCTCGTGCCGCTATGCAGTGGCATAATTGTTTATCATTTAATCGCACACACGGCACGTTACAGTCACTCGCTGCTGCGCGTTGTATCTAAAGGCATGCGTCTGTTTACACTATGTATGTGCGTGTGTTTTTTTTTTCCCCAAACGCTCCTCACATCTTCCACGGTTTCCGCCGACGTGCGTTAAGTGCGAGGCCACTTGAGTAATTCTCTTTCTCAGCGCAGTGTCCGGTACATTTGTGAAGCGTCGTCAGTATGCGGTCTCCAATTACTCTGATGCAACCGTCGCGTTCCTGTCCCGCGTCTGCATCGCGTCGCGCTTGCTCGCCTTCAGCAGCACGTTTCGGAGTCGCGGTTCCCTCAATTAGTTTTGGTTTTTAGCGGCTTATTTTAATAACACGAAGCCCCGCGCGTCTTCCGAAGACCCGGAGCTGTCTTGTGAACGCAAGCAAACGCGATTTGTCGTAGGTGGGGCACTGTCCAACGCGAGAGAGAATTTTCCACGGTCGGCTACAGCTTTGCAAGTGCCAGTCTTTGCCCTCGACGTGCTCGCGTGCGCAGTGGGCGAGTGCGCTTTGAAAAAAACAATTCTTGAGGCGCTTCATGCAAAAAACATTGCGAAACATTCAGAAAAAAAGTTGTGCATTTTGATGTTATAGACTGGCTCCGTCTCTTTCTTTTTTCCCCCTGCCGCCGTAACCTCTAACTTCCCCCCCCCTCCCTCTCCAGAGCTGCAGGCTTACGCGTCGCGACTTGCATCGTAATTGTGCCTGAGCGTTAACAGAAGAGGCCGAGCGCATTTTCATGCGGCCAGAGCGAATGTTGGCGTGTGTGCGTGAGTACACACAGTGCGTGTGTGCGTGAGTACACACAGTGCGTGCGTGCGTGAGTACACACAGTGCGTGCGTGCGTGAGTACACACAGTGCGTGCGTGCGTGAGTACACACAGTGCGTGCGTGAGTACACACAGTGCGTGCGTGCGTGAGTACACACAGTGCGTGTGTGCGTGAGTACACACAGTGCGTGCGTGCGTGAGTACACACAGTGCGTGCGTGCGTGAGTACACACAGTGCGTGCGTGCGTGAGTACACACAGTGCGTGCGTGCGTGAGTACACACAGTGCGTGTGTGCGTGAGTACGCGTGCGTGCGTGAGTACACACAGTGCGTGTGTGCGTGAGTACACACAGTGCGTGTGTGCGTGAGTACACACAGTGCGTGTGTGCGTGAGTACGCGTGTGTGCGTGAGTACACACAGTGCGTGTGTGCGTGAGTACACGTGCGTGTGTGCGTGAGTACACACAGTGCGTGCGTGCGTGAGTACACACAGTGCGTGCGTGAGTACACACAGTGCGTGCGTGCGTGAGTACGCGTGCGTGCGTGAGTACACACAGTGCGTGTGTGCGTGAGTACACACAGTGCGTGTGTGCGTGAGTACACGTGCGTGTGTGCGTGAGTACACACAGTGCGTGTGTGCGTGAGTACACGTGCGTGTGTGCGTGAGTACACACAGTGCGTGTGTGCGTGAGTACACGTGCGTGCGTGAGTACACACAGTGCGTGCGTGCGTGCGTGAGTACACACAGTGCGTGTGTGCGTGAGTACACACAGTGCGTGTGTGCGTGAGTACGCGTGCGTGCGTGCGTGAGTACACACAGTGCGTGCGTGAGTACACACAGTGCGTGTGTGCGTGAGTACACACAGTGCGTGTGTGCGTGAGTACACGTGCGTGCGTGAGTACACACAGTGCGTGTGTGAGTACACACAGTGCGTGCGTACACACAGTGCGTGCGTGAGTACACACAGTGCGTGTGTGCGTGAGTACACACAGTGCGTGTGTGAGTACACACGCGTGCGTGCGTGCGTACACACAGTGCGTGTGTGAGTACACACAGTGTGTGCGTGCGTGAGTACACACAGTGCGTGTGTGCGTGAGTACACACAGTGTGTGTGTGCGTGAGTACACACAGTGCGTGTGTGCGTGAGTACACACAGTGCGTGTGTGAGTACACACAGTGCGTGCGTGCGTGAGTACACACAGTGCGTGCGTGCGTGAGTACACACAGTGCGTGCGTGCGTGAGTACACACAGTGCATGCGTGCGTGAGTACACACAGTGCGTGCGTGCGTGAGTACACACAGTGCGTGCGTGCGTGAGTACACACAGTGCGTGCGTGCGTGCGTGCGCGAGCTCTGAGCGGTCGCGTGGTGGTGGTTAGCTCAGCGACCCGAGTTCGATTCCCGCTCACTATCAGTAACAGTGACAAATATTTTAACTGGTCCTGTGCCGCTCCTAGGTAACTCAGCCTTAAAAATGTGTTCCAGGCCGGGGCGTGATTCTCTCCTCCCAGCCCCCCCCCCCCTCGTGGGCCGTGTTGGACCTCGTATCAGGCGCTCGCGAACAAAACTCTTCACAACAGTCCGTCTAGGCTCTTGAAGAGGGATCTTTGTCGTTGTGCCGATGTGTGCGCACGTACGTGCGTGAAACACATTCACATTCTCTTACTTGTTGTGTTCAGACAAAGATCCCTCCAGCTTAGCAGAATGTTGGGGGCAAGAGTTGTTCGAGCATCTAATGAGGCCAACACAGCAGGAGTTGTTATAGCTTGCACCATGCTCGGCCACCTTTGTTTCTCCAATTGTGTCGGAGTCAACTTTGGGGAAGCCCAGGATGAGTTCGGGTATCCGTGTCTTATTTGGTGATTGGACTCGGGTCACTGGGTTCGTAGCGCATTGTTCTCACCGTTTGATTGCGCTTTCGCTCATCTCCCTTGCGCACACGCGTACGTATGGTTTGCAACTCGTCATGGTTGTCCCAGGATCGTCCTATTGTTCATGTAGTTGTCCTGGAAGATCTGCATGTCTTCCCAGGCCATTGAAGGTCCTGGCTTTTGTTAGTTGTGTAATAATCCAACACCCCAGACAATTAATGTTTCTTTAGTTCTCCCAGATTCCTCTTTTGGGAGATATGCTTACTGTCATGATGTGTTCCAGTTTTTTTTACCTCACAGGTTGGAACATTATCATGTTCGTGCATGTGTGTGTGTCCGTGAACGTGAATATTTCTGCATGTCTGCGTGTGTGCGCCCGTACGCGTGTGCGTACACGCGTGCTGGTGTGTGAGCGTTTGCCTCACGGAAGTAGAGCGAGAGGAGGCTTCTGTTCGCAAGGATGCCACAGCCTGGACTGAAGCAGGCTTTGGCCTGGAGGGGGGCCGAAGGGGAAGTGGAAGTGTGCTAATAGGCAAGAGCCGGAGCTTGTGTTCAAACATTAATGTGAGGGTTGTAGTGAGATTGTTTCAGAGCCGCATAATTTTTTTTTTGACCACTGCACCAAACCCCACCAGACCACTTTGCTCTCGTCTTCGCTTCTGTACAAGGTTTATGGCTTTGCTTTCCATTAGCATTGTGGGCCCCTTAAGAGGATAGGGCGAGAGTGGAGATGGTGTGGGAGAAAGCCTGAACAGGAAGACGGGCAGGCAGCCAGAGAGGGGTGTGGTGGGCTCGGATGGAAATGGAGAAGAATAAATACTTATTTGCAAAAAATTAAACCCTTAAAGATTTTCTTACATTGTTAAGGTGGCCGGGTGGCAAAGGGGTCAGAGCATAGCGCAATCGCCACTGAGGTCCGAGATTCAAATGTTGGCAGCCATCCATTTCTGCAACGGGTTCTCAAGTGTGGTGAATTTGACGGTCTCAGCCCATGAACCCCAATGACCGGCAAACAGACCTAAAATATTCAGTTTGATTGAGTTGCAATGAACGATCTTTGCAATGCATATGCAAAAGATTTTTCTTGTGTGGATTAAGAGGGCCTGCTCAAGTGACATCTGAAGTAGTTCTGTGACTCGGACTTCCAGGGCCTTTTTCTGACCCCCAGGATGTTTGCACCTTTGTCTGAAAAGTTCCAAATGAAAATTGTCTTGTCTCATGATATAATGCTGATAGCCAAAAAAATGTAATATAATCGGGGAGGTGGGGAGGAGGAATAGGTCAAAAGAAAAAACAACATACATTGTGATGAACAATGAATATGATTTTTGCGATAGTTCTAATAATACATTCCACATTTATTAACGGCCAGAGGTGAATGCAGGAAATGGATGTCAGGAGAAATGTGCCTCCTGCCGCAGACTTCCTCCCCAAAAAGCCACGACACACACGCACACACGCGCACACACAAGCACAAACTCAAACCTGCTCATGCACTGTATTTTTTCAGACATTTTCCAACCGCCCCAAGCGTATTACCTGCACGCACACACACACACACTCGCGTACATGCACGCACACACGCGCACACGCACACACACACGCGCACACACTCCCATTCATAGGGCTCCTCAGGCGTGTGTTCCCAAAATAGGACCAAAATGGCCGCGGTGGAGTTGTGCAGCTAAAACATTCGTGCTGAAGGTTCATCAGCAACAATCCATCGGGCGGCCTTCTCCTCCTCCTTCTCCTCCCGCTACCCCCCCCACCCCCGCGCAACCTTACTCGTAGTATTCAAGGATGCATACCGATGCACTGTATGTTCAGTGACATTACTGAAGTCGCATTTTAATTCACGTTTTTGGCATCGCTTCGGGGCTGCGTAAGTGATTCATTGTGCTGCAGGATTGTACAGAAATCCCGCTGTTCGAAAGGAATGTTAGCAGCTGTTGTCAGCTCTGAGCCGTCTCCGGATTCTAGCACGCGAGTCTGGAATTAAAGTAAAAAGATCAAGTTATTAGCGGACTCTTGTGGGGATTTGTGCCTCTGCACCGTTGCGTGTTCCCGGGCCGATGTGTCCGCTCCAATAGTGTTTCATGAAACTACCGCAAACGATATTTGCAGGAAAATCCGCTCCAGAGATATGGGGTGTTGTTGGAGGCAGAGTGACAGTGATATGAGAAGGTGGCTTTCAAATGGCCACGGTAAATAGAATAATGAGGACTTGCAAAAGACAGGCCTGCAATGTACAGTGACCACAGGTTGATGATGATGATTCCGGCGAGAAGCAGGGCAAAGCGTCGCTTCAAATAAGCATCCACAGGGTAACGTGTCGTACAAGTTGTAATGTCCGTGCATCCTGGAGAAATTAAGGATGGAATTTGTTGAACGTATGTAAACCGGTGAACTTTTTTTATTCTCCCATTATAATTGTTTCGCTATTAGGCATCGTAACAATGTGTTCATTCTAGTACTTATGATCCATGTATCGATTTTTGTCTCTGAGAATCGATCGTTGTTTGCCGATGCAAATGATGTGCTAAGGTGTCTGCAGGCTTATCGAATAAACGAGGCGGACCAAACCAAACGCACAAGACGGACAAGTCTGACCTCGAGACGCGCGATACAAATGCACAAACGCGACCCTGATTTATTACAATTCACAGCATCGCCGAGGAGATGAATTATACGTGTACTGTACGTGCCTTATGCCGTCATCCAGAAGCCAAGTTTGGTGTCACCATTCGGCCGTTTGGTCCATGAACGTCTTCTCAGGCTCTGAGTTGGGGGGGGGGGGCAGGCAGCCAGCCCTGGTGGGAGCTCACAATAATTTGATAGTTGTGTGTAATTCTCTGAGGGCCCAGCGGGAGCGGGGGGGGGGGTAGTGGCACAGTGGTTCACGCAATGTGCCATGAACCCAGCGACCTGAATTCAATCCCTGTCTAAAATCAGCGGTTGGTGATATCTCAACCAATGCTGGATTTCCCCTCTTCCTCCTCCTCCCTTTCACTAATATGCACTAACCAGCATGGTGAAATATGCTCAAACAACCCCCATGATTGACACTGCTTGGGGCACCTGAATGTATGTTGACTCTCTTTCGCACCGTAAGTAGCAGTGTATTGACAAAAGGCTTGTCAATTATAACTTCATGGTGCTCTACATTTGTCATTGAACTTCTCCTTGTGTACAAATGAACGGTATCCCCACCCATCCCTCACCCCCACCCCCCTTATGCACGTGTACTGCTTGAGATGGGGCACTCTGAGGACTCCACAGGACATTGGGGCTGGGTGTTAAACCCCCAAGCACGCTCGCACTCTCTCGTGGCGAGCCCTGACCACCAGGCCACCCACTTCCCCCGAGCGTTCTCTTGTACGTCTTAATTATACGTGCATTTGCACGTATACAAATATAATAAACAGCGAATGTAGATGAATTATGAGTGAAATGCAAGTTGTGTGTAATGAACCTTCAAATGTGCTCCGTGGCCCCAATTGTGGCTTATTTGTCCACCGCGCGTGCGTGGCACGAAGCGCCGGGGTGTCCTCTCCCCCTGCTCTCTGCTTCATTTGAATGCAAATTGTGCGAAGGGCATGGGGGCTAACCCTCGCAGTACCAAAGGGCACAGTCACTTATGGAAAAATTTGAATACAAATTGTCAAGCGGTGTGTCCATTGAGTGTCATAACTGATCTGCGCGCAGATTGATCGCCGTGCCCCATTAACATCGAATGCGATCCCGGGCTCGGTCTTGCAAAGTCGCGGGCCGCTCACCAAAGTTACGCCCGCCAAGGGTCGTTAGGCTACACAGCGGTAATCTGCGTGGTGGTGGTGGGGGGGGTGGGGGGGAAGCCGCCGGTACTCCGCGTTGATTAATTTCGACGTGGCGTGAACAGTGGGACCATAGGTGGGGGGCTAAATATTCCGTTGGCGAATTCTACCCCAGGTTTTTGTTTAAACGTTGGGGGGGAATAAAAAAAGGCAACGCATCGCCGTGCGCGCGACAGCGCCGCCGCAGATGTTTGCCGTGACACCAAAAATAAAACTGCGCCATGACAGAAAGTGCAGTTTTGCTTATGCCTCGACAATGAGAGCCAATCAAATCCAATTGTGATTATTAACGTTCTTTTTCACACATTTTGCGTGATAAATGTAAGTACCTTAGCCAGTGCAGGCAACATAAACAGAATACAGAATGTACTGCACAAGATAAGCGGCTTTTGAATTAAAGTGTTTTTTTTTTACACTAATGGAGCAAAATTCAACTTTAATTTGCCTGTCCTAATTGGTCAGCTTTCGAATCCATTTGCCACGGTGGCAGAATGTCTGTTGAATTTCTACAGCTCAGCGCGTAAAATGTTGGTGGGGGGGCATTGGGATGGTGCGTGAGGGGCGGCGGGGGTTAACGCAACAGGCCGAATTACAAAAATTAGCGGCCTGTTCTGCGGTCGGCCTATTCTGCCCATTCACGTTGTTGCTTCTGTGAGGGCCAGGGCTTGTAAATCATCGCGTTTGTTAGCCTGTCCGCTTTAATTGAAATCGTTTCACCCGTTGCATCCATTAATTCAATTAAAGCCTCATGCACTGCGGCTGCCACCTCTTTCCCCCCCCCTCAACCCCTCTCTCCCCTTCCCTAGCGCTCTCAATCCCTTTCACGCACGTGCCCACGTTGATGTCAGTACACAAAGGCTAACACCATTTGGCCGGGCGCCACTGTTGGGCTCTTGCAGTCTCACCGGCAAATTGCGCCGCTGATTTGGCTTTTGTGTCGGCCTTGTTCTACTGCCTGCGCGTGTTTGTGTTCTCGCGTCTTTGTTCGGAACACGTGTGTGTGTGTGCGCCTGGTTTTTTCTCTTCTCCGTGTTTGCCCGCGCGGCGCACGTGTGCGACGTTGCCCGGCGTACGTGAATCTACCCCTCCAGCGCGTCCTTTTTTTTTTACCAAGCGATGGAATCTCACTTCGCGTGGTTATGTTTTATTGCACGTGTGGGGTTGGAGGGGTGTAGGTATTCCGCTTGATAGCGTATCCATACAAGTACAAATAAAGGGTCAGGGTTGGGAGTTAAATAGTGTGCTTCCACTCAGAGCATTGTACGTAAACCATTCTCTTCTCTTCACGTGGCTCTTTCACGTGTGATTTCAGCTCTACGTGTGTGTGTGTGTGCGCGCGCCCCCGCTGTCACTGAGCGCCCAGTGATCCGATGGCATTGAATGCCGACATTTGCATAAGCACGGGTTAATACGTTTCCTCTGTTTAAAATTTCAAGAATGTACATATTCCCCATTTGTAACTTGTAAGGCGCGCATGCTCCCTAAACTGAAGCACTTCATTTATGGAGCAAGGGATCGCTCAATGGCCAGGTGCCACTCTGCTTGCTTGTTCAACTCCACAACGCGCCGTGTTTTTTTTGTGTGTGTTTGTGTGTGTGATCCTCGACCAGCTTTGTGTCATCCTGGAGCCCATGCAAGAGCTCATGTCCCGGCACAAGACCTACAACATCAGCCCACGCGACTGCCTCAAAACCTGCCTCTTTCAGAAGTGGCAACGCATGGTCGCCCCTCCAGGTACAGCGCTCGCACGTCCCGCCTTGACCCCGTCACGCGGGCCACTCCGTCCCCCCCCCCTCCTCCCTCCTCCACCCTCAAACGTTCCCTCCCCTTTCCTCGACCCTTCCATCTCGCCCACCACACGGCCACCCCACACCCGACCTACTGCCCTCATTTCCCCAACCTCGCCCACCCCCCTGTGCTGCCGGCCTTCTCCGCGTCCTAACGACGGAGCCCAGTTTGCGAGCGTGACCCGGAGTGTGCGCGTCTTGTGCCGAGCAATCACGCCGGTCGTAATTTTCGATGCAAGTACGTCAACACGAACGGTACATTTCCATTTTGCCTTCTCTCATTCGAGTTACGTTTGCACACACACCGCTGTGCATGCCTGTGTGTGCGTGCGTGCGTGCGCGCGGGAGAGTTTTTTGTTTGTTTGTTATTAAAACCGACGCAACCCTTATTATGCTCTAGCTGCCTTGCTTTATTTTCTCGTTTTGGAACGCGCGAATATTGCCAACGAATCGTTTCGCGTTTTGACCTGCAACGTTCCGTCGCTCGCCATCGGCACGCACGCACACACATGCACACACACACATACACGCACGCGCGATACCGTACACCTTGCTCCGCCGGCGAAACCAAACGCGTTTGTTTCCATCCATCTTCACCGTCGACCCATCCATCCTGAGACCACGTGGGCCTCACGCGGCTCTTGATGACCACCTGCCGCCACCAGGCCTCGCGGTCCTGGGCCGTGACGCGCTGTTCGCCCAGGCTGATGCCTCAAGCTTCCCGGTCCCTTTCCGCAAGCTCTGTCCATCGGCACCTCGGCCTCCCTCTGGGCCCACAGCCCTCGGGGCTGATTCTCAAAAATCCAATGGTGGCCGATCTTCGCGGGATCCATTCGGTACAGCTGCCAAATTTGTAAATAAAGACGAAAGCAAAAGAATGACATGCAATTTCAGATTGAAACGTAACGATGCTTAGGCATGTAATGGTCTACAACCCCCCCCCCCCCACCTTTCCCCCTCTTTCCCAGAGATGTCACGATTTGGGGGTCGTGATTCTATTCGACAGTCTATTATTTTTTGTCTCTTTTTTGTTTTTTTTTCCCTCTTTGGTACAGTTTTGATCGCTCCATTAGCCCTCGATGTAACATTAACAAATCATCCGCTTACAATCCGAGCAAATCCTGAACGTTCAATTGTCCCACGCGCCACAATTTGACGCGCGCGTCGTGAGCACAAAGACTCGATTTTGCCCAGCAAATCGATGCATCGTTACATGCCTAACCAATAATAACATTGATGATGCAAATGATGTTTACAGTGGCATGCGACAGTGTGCAATGAATCTTGAGTGAGGAGAAGTGGATTCACTGTTCGCGCCGTACGTCTGCGTCGTCACTCATAACGCGCTCGCCCCCCCCACCCCCCACCGCCCCCCCACCCCCACCGCCGTGTGGCGCGTGCGTGCCTTGTGCGCAGCAGAGCCAACTCGCCCGCAGACGAAGAAGCGGCGCAAGCGAAATAATTCGGCCAGCAGCACCTCCAACTCGAGCGTGGGGCCCAACAACGGCACCAACAAGAAGAAGAGCCCGGCGGGGAGCAACTTCAGTTTGGCCAGTCAGGTACCTGTAAGCATCGATTTTTCTATTCCTTTTCCGCCACACGTACAAAACAGACGGGCGAGTGAGCGAGCGAGTATGTGACCGAGTGTGTGGGGTGAGTTGAGTGTGTGAAATAAGTGAATGGGTGGACAAGCAAATCGGTGAGCGAATAAGTGAGCGAGTGACTTTCATTGGTGAGAGAGTGAATAAATATACGCGAGTGAATGACGGAGTGGAAAGTGCTGCCGCATCTGTTGGCTAACCGGAACATTTCGTAGCATTAGAACCCTTAATGTATAACTAATGATCATCGTGAACAAAAAATCTTGCCAGTTGCCAAGGCGAGTCTTCTCCAGTCCTCAGAATGTCCGCTGAATTCCTTTTTTGAGAATCTTGGCATGCAAGAGGAAAACCAGTGAGCACAGAGAAAACCCACAAGTTGCGATGGGGGTTAACGTTCAAAAATCTGCACGGATAAATCACCGACTCGCTTGCTGCACTGCCTTATACAGACCCACGGACATAGCCTTATTGCAACCGAGCAATACATTGCGTCTGTTAATGAATAAATTAATGCATATGCCTTCCGCCCTTTAAATCTTGGTAGCCATGCTCTCTCACTCCCTCACCTGAGGTTACTGCAGAGGCAACGCTTTGCTCCCTATCCACCTGAGCTCGCTCCGTAATCATATTAACCCGTTCCCGTTCCGATGACATACGTGTACGTCATGAAAAAGGAAACTGGATGGAAACTCTAAAGCAAAATAACTTTATCGGTATCGAGGCTCCCACAAGGCCATGCAGGAGGGTGTGTGGAACAGTTTGGCGCCAGCTATCTTAGAGTGAGGTCGTGTCACTACGGTTCCCTGCGGCGAGTACAATAGCTTTAAAAACAACGGCGCTACAACGCTTCTAAATAAAATGAACGCCGAGCCGTTTGCACGTTCTGGGATTTCGAGGTGAGCGCGGGACCCCCCCCACCCTGCAACTTGCAGACGTCTCGGAACGCGAGTGGCAGGGTTAAGCTGCACCGCCGCAATACCTGCGGCATTGTGGTTTTAGAGCCAGAGCAAAACCTGGGCTCAGGCAATTCAAATAATTGTCAGTTGTTTTACCGGCTAAGAGTCCTTTGAGATTAATGTCATTTTGAAAATAGATCTGGGTAATGGTAATTGTCTTGTAATCATGGATCATTTAAAAAGTATATTTTTAATTGTAGATCAGTTTAAGATTTGGGTCTGGGTGATAATACTCTGATATAGCATATACTCGTAGTTATGAATTAGGAGTCTTCCGATTCATTGCCTGGGCAATTCGATGAGTTGTCACGGTTCGGCGTTCAAGTATAGACTTTGTTCATTTAACTTTGCTGTGAATATAGAGGCTTCTGGTGGCTCCAGGGGTCTTATAACTCCGTAACCTATAACATGTGAATTGAAACACACCGATTATTACACACGCGATTCAATGCACATATCAGCGAGCTGAAGAATCTTGATGAATAGATTCATTATACATGCAAGTGTCGCAGTGGTTTTAACGTTCACTTGATATGAGGCCGAATCCTTTCATGATGTTTACGTGTAGATGTGAAGTTCCGGGTAGAGTGTGGCTACTCCTTACCTCTTGAGAGACGTCCGTCAGGCGTGGAAGACTAAGACAAAATGCACTCCAGCTGAGAGAGGCCCATCCTCCAGCCATGGCGTGCAGTTGCAGGGCTGCGCCTTTACCGCTAACTTTTTTTACATGAGAAAACTGTTCCATCGTCGTCGACGGCTTCCCTGTTGGCTCTTGATCCCACCTACCGTGCCGGCGTGCGTGTGTTTCCATAATGTTGGTGGGAGATGCATGTCGGTGAGGAGCGGTGGGGGAGCGGTTATCGCACTGCGCTACGATCTTCGAGACCCAAGTTAGATTCCTGCTCATGGCCAACACCGGTGACGATTATCTGAACCGGTCCTGGGCCTCCCCTAGGTCGACTAGGCCTCAAATGAGTACCTGGTGCGGTGAGTAAACCTCACCACTGGGGAGACAAAGGCGGCCGGGAGTGGTTCTGCCTATCCACCCCCTCGTGTGCCGTTCCGGCTTTCATTAATAGGTCCTGGCTAACAGCACTTGCCCCTACAGTCCGTTAAGGCTACATGTGGGATCTTTGTCTTTGTTTCCATAATGCACGGGAACGGTTTGTAACTCGGTTGCTTTTGTTGGGAACATGTTGGGGAGAGCATTTCTTTATTAGCATTACTTAGACAACCCCCTGCCATCTAAATAAATGAATAACTAGTTGGATAAATAAGATTGGAAATGTCACCATCAGAACCCCCCCAATTTTAAAGCTCACAAGGAAGGGCATTTAATTAAGGCGCACATTTCCTGTGTGCCCCATTAATAATCAACGGGACCCACCTCCCAAGCAAAGCCTTTTAAGCCCGTGGACTTTTTTTTTGTTGTGGCCGCGGAAGATACAAATCCCCGTGCCTTTGGAATAACGCGTCGTTCCTCGGAAGCATAACACGTGCAGGGTCATAACTGGAGGGATGAGACGGAATGGTAAATACCCTGATTGGCAGTGGGGGGGGGGGTGACACGAGTAGCGAGATGTTATCGCCCTCGCCTGGTATGCAGGACTTCGTGGGTTTGATCCTGAACCCTGCCGCCTGGATTTTTCTCCGGGTCCTTTTAGAATCATGCCTTTTGAGTATTTGGCTGCTTTACATATTTCCACGTGATGAGCCACTTCGTTGCCGCTATCATTTGTGATAGCCAGGTCGCTTCTGAAAAAGAGCTATACAGCTCAGTGGGCCTTTCCTGATAAAATAAAAAAAACTAAATAATAAAAAAGTGGCTCTTCCCCACCACACTCGCCACGTTGTCCCTCGCGCACCACAGCGGCGGGCGCCGGCAAGCGAGCTGCAGACAGAGTCTCCGGCTTTTGTCAGCGTTTGCATGCAAACGATAGCAAGGTCAGCCCCGAAAGCGAACCCTTCTCAGAAGCCCCAGGGCGCTCCGTGTTTGACACATGACACGTGGTTGCTGCTGGTGGTCGCGTGGGCTGGTTTGGCTCGTGCTGCCCTCTAGTGCGGCTGCGTGAGCACTGTCTGGTCTGTGTGCGCGCGTGCGTCTGCTCGAGTGTTGCGTGTGTGTGTGGATCTCCGCACGCCGTCGGGACCCAAATGCAGTGATCCATTTTGTACATTCATTAGCGTGGGAGTCGCTTTGGAGAGGGGGAATTGGGGGTGGAGAGAGCGTGGCGGCTTTGAGGATGGTGGATATGCAGTATGACAAGGGCTCGGGGGGGGGGGGGTAGATGCTTGTCTGTGAATGCAGCAATGCTGAAAGAAACGGTGAAGCCTGGTGCTGTTGTAACTGGAACTGCCACAATGCCTCATTTGAATCTGGAAGCTTGTTTCCCTTTTCGCTGTGGAAGGACATACAAATATGCGAGTGCCATTTTTGTCAATGCAATGCTGGATGAGGGCCTCCCCATGCCATTTGTCTTTGACCGCACCTCACCTCGCTGGTCGGTGCAGGTTGGCGAAGATGGGGAGCGTAGGCATGGAATCGTAGAAGTGCAGTGCAAAGATGGACTTCCGCGTGAACTTCTGCTCACCAGCATGCAGCCCTGCGCCGCCTGTGACAACGCAGCATGCGTGGCCACGGCAGACACGCGTGGGCCCATCCAGCACCAGCCAGGCTCAACGGCGCTTAGCTCCGTGGTCCGATGGGATGTTGGCGCACGCCGGGAGAGTTGGTCATAGACGGTACCGTGTGAATATCCAGCGGCAAAAACAAAACAAAACGGGGAGGCGCAGAACACATGGTCATGGCAGACTGGACGATAGACTTTCAAACACAGCAGGGAGAGCGTGCCCCATTAAGGGGGGGTGGGGGGGGGTTGCACTCGTTATAAAAATCCAATCAGCAGAAGCGATCTGCTCAGGAATGGGAATATTATGATCACATGAGCACAAGCAGACGACTTCGGGGCTGCTACTTGGGCCACGTACAATGTGCCCTGGAATCCAAAGCCTCGTGTATGGCTTGGAAACCTTTCGAGTCTTTGTGGGCGGGCGGGGGTGGGGGGGAACTTTTCTATCCGGAGACACAAGTTTGGGCAGCACGCGCCCTCATGTTTTGAATCCTACGCTTTTATCTCGTGCATCGGGGAGAGCTTAATCTGTCATCCTGCCTAGGGACAATCTCGGGTAGTTGATTTTAACCATTGGCGTGTATTTTATGATTTTTTTTGGCGTCTTCGTATATTGTCTCCTTAGTGGCGATGCTCTCGCACACACCGCACCAGGTACTCATTTGAGGCTGCCTCGTCCTCGGGAAGGGCCCAGTAGCGATTCAGAATCGTCACCGGTGTTGGCCGCGAGCGAGAATAAAACTCTGTTCGCAGGGTACGTAGCGTGCTCACCGCTACACTGCCCGCACGCACACATCTACACCTGTGTGAGTGACGTGTGAAATGTAGTGGAAACGTGCAGCAGTGAGCAGGTCACAGTTTCATGTTGTCGGACGCCTACGGAACAGTTTTTTTTGTTTCGCACGCATCAGCAACAAACGAGAGACGTGGGGGGGACAACGTCGATTAATACAAACGCGAGAATGCGATTATCATATTTGATTTTTGATTCAAAATATAAGAAGACATTTGAAGCGCGGCATGGAGAAGTTAATGCCCGTTAGCTGAACGTCCAAATTGATTTGTTGCTAATGACTTACTTTTTTTTACTTGTAAATTTCACGTGCTCGTTAATTCAAAGTCATCACTAATACCCCCTTTTGACGCGCTCGCTGATTATGCGACGGCGAGCGGCCCGCGTGTGCGGTGCCCACGTGTGGGCCGTGTGTGGTGCCTGCATGCCCCACGCGTGCAGAGCCCACACACGTGGTGCCCACGTGTTCACGTGTCCACGCGCGCGGTGCCCGTGTGTCCACGTGCGGTGTCCACGTGCGGTGTCCACGTGTGGTGTCCACGTGTGGTGTCCACGTGTGGTGTCCACGTGTCCACGTGCGGTGTCCACGTGCGGTGCCCACGTGTCCACGTGCGGTGCCCACGCGCGGTGCCCGTGTGGCCACGTGCGTCCCGCACGCCGTGCCCACGCCGCCGTGCGTTGGCCACGCCGCCGTGCGTTGGCCGGTTGGCAGCAGGTGCAGTGCGTGTGTGGCGGGGTGCCCCGAGGCGGGCTGCAGGCAGGAAGGGCTGGCGCGCGTACGTTACGCGGTGGCGGTGATGGGTGTAGCGTGTGCAGGGGGGGGGGGGGATGGATTGGCAGCGGGAGGGGGGGGCCCGGTTTGCGCAAAGAACGCTGACACCCGCCCGACAGCGTATGCTAGAACAGGTGGCGTCGAGCGCACTGGCGCTCCTCGCAACGCTCAGACTAATTACTTAATTAGGCGAACAAATATTGAAATAATCACAGCGTACTTCATTAAGCGGTTTGTAATTGTAATTAACGTGACTGAGATCCCCCCCCACTCACTCCACCATGCCCTCAACCACATCCCTCTCCTCTCCCTCCCGCTCCTTCTCTCTCTCTCTCTCGCCCCCCCTTTTTTTTCAATGACGAGGAGCCAGGGAATTAGCGCGGAGTAATTAGTGGGAATTAACATGCAGCCACGAAAGTTTGCGACGCTGCCGGGGTAATGGCTGGGAGGGGATTTGTAACCACGCCAGACGGCGGTGCCTCGCGAAACCAAAAACACCACGTACACACACGCACACGTGCGTGGAAGGGTAACGCAACCATAAAAAAGTGTAAACACATCACACGTGTCACCCGCTCCCACCGCTCCCGTAGTGTTTCCTAGCGCAAGCAGCAGCAGCAGCAACCACGGATTAACAGCGAGCGGTGGGAACGGTCGTTTGATTTACTCGTGCACGGTAATCAAACGCAGCTCAACTTGTCATGATCTCGTGAATTTCTGGAACCCGGAGGACTGCGGCGCAGAGTGATACATTTGTATCGCCCGCAAGTGCTAAATGAAAGAACACTTTTCGGCCAGAGACAACGACATCAAATAAACATATCACGGAAAAATGAGCGATTCCACGCCGCCTCGTGCTTGACTAATTGACCTCCGTGTTTACACGCAGAACCCTTCTGTTGTGGAGAGAGAGCGCGTGCCTCAATGACAGGATCAAAGCCCGCAAAACACGAATGCCGCGAGTATTTTAAAACAAAATGAATAATAAAAAAAAACCCGAAATAAAAAAAAATACCCCGTGTCGTAATCAAACGCACATTGCTTGCGCCGTCAAACGAGCGGCGTCTTTTGAGTGCGAGTAGGGGAATGAATATTGTTTGATAAAGACCGGGTGAGTCTGATGAATGCGGGCCGTTGACGACGCGGATGCGTTGGGGGGGGCGGTGTGGAACAAATTCTCAGACACTCGAGTGGCAGAGGCTGCTGGAGGAGAGGTGGGCCGCCAATGTGGGATCTGATAACATCTAATTCAAAGGAACAGCTAATGTGCTTGGACACACTTTCTGATTAAGTGCTGTAATGCAGCGTGAACCTATAACCACATTGGGCAGCCAAACAGCGGCTGGGCCACAAACGCTGTAATTTGACCCCGCTCTCTCTCTCTCCCCCTCTGGTTTTTTTTTTCTTCAAGCGAGCAGAGTGTCTGTGGCTCTGTAGCGCGACGTTTGACGTCTCTGTATGTGTACAGTGTAAGCACATGAAACAAAATGATCCCCTTTTAAGTGTCGTCGTCGATGGCATCATCATCAGCCATGCTCATTTCACTGCTGGATGAAAGGCCTCTCCCAATGCCGCACCAACCAAACCGCCCACCCTCTCGCCATCCCGCGATGTGGCAATCGGACGCCTTCCCCTATTATTCCATGTTATAATAATTGTAACGAAGATAAATTTTGTCTCAACAGCCAAAATAGCTCGCACAACACAATGAAATTCCACCTCGTGGCATAGACACCGATGGACTGTGATTTTAAAAAAAATATCACAAAAAAGGACTTTTCATATTTAATATGCACAAAATAATTGCGTTTTAAGTTGAATTATAATTTTTATTAAGGCTGCGAATGCTCTAAAATCATAAGCGATACCGTAAGCATATGCCACAGCGAAGAAATCTCAAAAATGCACAGCAATTAAGGTAGTTGACGTTAATTGAATTAAATCAGGATCACATGCTGAGACAAAGATGCGTTTTTATTAGGACTGTAACTGATGACATAAATCAGTGTTATTCATATGCATATTACATTCAATTAGTTTATTTTAAGTCAAAAGGCTTTACTGGCATACACAGCGGAAACTGAGAAGGCACCAGCGTGGAGATGGAAATCAAACTGGCTGCACGTTTGTCGTCGTACCGGGCGCAGTGTCTCATTTCACACGCGTAGTGTGCTCGTGTTGCGTACGGTGTCGAACACACGGTACGCAACACGAGCACATGGCGATGGTGGAACACTGCTCGGGGGAGGTGGCCGGGCGGCACAAAGGGGGGGGGGGGCGAAACGTCGTTTCGGAGCGCTGGAACCGCGGTCACCACGAGTTCGCATCCCAGGCAGCTGGGCGACGCTAAACTTGGGTGTGCCAAATGCTGTCGGGCCCGGTCGCTAGGGACTACAGAAACATATCCGCGGTCGTCTAAACCTTGATTTTTCGCTAAATCTGGCTTGTATTCTGATTCTGAGATACAGATTTTATTTGATTGGCATACTACAACTAACAACAATTCGTCGTGTCAATTTATCGCGGATAAAGGAGATCTATTTAACTTCAAAAGTAGTTTTGTGTGCCATCACCTTCAGGGACCATTCTCTTGTAGATTACATTACACATGGTGATGCATTATTCGTTGCAGTCATTGTCATGTCCTTATCATGCCACTGAGTTGTTCCATCAACAAGCTAGATTTTCTCAAACTATTGTTACCTTAAAATTGACACCCAGTTTGTGTGATTGAGATCAATGTGATTCCCTTTGTGAGTGGGTCGCCTCTTTACAACGCTCGGGACACATCTGAATGCCCTACAAATACCATCCCAAGAGCTGGAATTTCACTTAATTATGAAAAAGCTAAATGACCGTTACGTTTTTTTTATTCACTCATTGATGGCCGAGCTGAGGCCACAAAACTCGTGAAATTCGAGGGCCGGGTTTTGAACGGTGGTGGTTGAAACCCAAATTCAAACCCAGCAATTTCAGTCGTATCGACTCACCGCCGTTTTCTCGGAGCCCCACCTGGCTTAACCACCGCTCTCCCGTGCCCAGCATTATGAGATGCTCAGTGACAGCAGTTAATTACCCTCACATTGGACAAGTACAAAATGGGTGGGTGGGGGGGGGTTAGCGAATTTTCTGGCAGGCTCAAAGCGTGACCAGGGTGGTATCCCCCGCCTACTTTCACATAACCCCGCCTATTTTCACATAGATTTGAAGCTTTCGTGACTGCAAGGATTCATATTCTTAGGTTTTTTCGGTAAAGTCACGTAGGTAAAAAATTTAAATTAATAAAAGTAAAATTAAAATAAAAAAAAATCACGACGTTTCGGAGGCAACACAAGCTTCCGTCTTCAGGTGGAACCGTCACAGCACGATAGCTGTATCAAGTCACTTGATACAGCTATCGTGCTTACTTGATACAGCTATCGTTCTGTGACGGTTCCACCTGAAGACGGAAGCTTGTGTTGCCTCCGAAACGTCGTGATTTTTATTTTATTTTTATTTTACTTTTATTAATTTTATTTTTTTACTTTTTTACCTACGTGACTTTACCGAAAACACCTAAGAATATATTTTCACATAACCCCGCCTACTTTCACATAGCCCCGCCTACTTTCACACTGCCCCGCCTACTTTCACATGGCCCCGCCTACTTTCACATGGCCCCGCCTACGTTTACATAGCTCCGCCTACTTTCACAAAGCCACGCCCCCTATCGATCACGAGCCCCACCCACACGGTGAGTGGGACACGCCCCCTCCCCCTGGACCCCACCCCCACCCCACCCCCACCCCACCGCTGACCCCTCTCCTCCGCGTGAGTCATGCGGTGCGTGAGGCCAGAATGTTGAACCGGGGACAAAAATCTTAAGATTTTCATAAAAGCTTTGGGGGCAGGAGGGGTGGGGAGGGGGGTGTTGGAGGAGGGGAGGACGACACCAAAACAGCCTCTCTGAAACCACTGGGCGGGGGGGGACTGCCCTGGCAAAAACCGGGACAATTTTCTCGCCCTTAATCTGTGTTGAAATTCACCAGCAGCCACAGCTCGTGTGTGCAAGCAGGAGGGTGGTGAGCAGCAGTAGCAGCAGCGACAGCGACAACAACAACAACAAAAATACCCCTGTGAACTGCGTTGAGGAGGCAGGGATGTGAATGAAAGCCGAGTCACGGCCATAGGCGGCACTGTCAGGATTGAGTGAGCTGCCACGGCTCCCCAGAGTGTCAGACCAGCGGACCAGGACAGTGATAATTAATACGCATTTTAAATTATTACATGTAGATGCTGTATATTTTATTAGGACGACGACGGCGGCGGCGAGATATTTTATTGAGTCAAAAAAAATCTACAGCACATACGGGAGGTGATGGGAAGAATCCATTGCGTTCACGGCGAAGGGGTTCGCTGGGCGAGTTCACTGTCAGGATTCGCAGAGGATGAAGGGGGTTTGGTTGGGGGAGGAGATGGTGCTTTGGGTGGTGTGTGTGGGAGGGGGTTGGATGAGATGGAGGCGCAGCACTCAGAACGGGAAATTACAGAACGCAGGCCAGACCCCTCCGCGTGTTACTCCATCGGCGAGCGTAATTTTTCATCTGCCACTCATCATTTACGTGTTATCGCTATTAATGAATGAGCTCAGTGACTGTTCATTGCCGTATTTATGTGGAGAGGCCGAGAACCATGGTGATGGACACAACCACTCGAGCCGAGGCGTGGGTGTGTGTGTGGGGGGGGGATGAGGAGGAGGAGGAGGGAGCGTGCCCGCTGCTCGGACTGCTCCAGATCCTCTCCAGCGAGAGGGTCGTTACCGTCACACCGGTTTACACAAAAAAAATATCCATAAATCCTTAATTTATGCTCGCAGGCAGCCCGCCCTGTGTAATGCCTCCCAGCTGATGCTCTGTGTGAGCGAGCGAGCGCTGAAGGACTGAAAGCAGCTCTGTGCAGGATTTGAACAATGCATTTTAATGGCAAGGCCATCCTTAATGATGTAATTTAGCCATCTTGTCTTATGAATATTAACGTAATTCATGAAAGTCAGAAATGAATGGACACATTTAAACCCTATTATGTGAAATTAGTTCACGTCTACGCTATTTGGGATACCCTATTTTTATTTGGGGGGGGATCATGAGAAATGGCAGTGGCATTGGGAAATTAACCATTGCTGATATTTTTTTACGAGTGACCCAAGGTGCTGTGTGTGTGTGTGGCTGTGCATGGGTGTGCTTGTCAATAGCTGCATGTGAATCGCACGTGTGTGTACGGTATGGTTGCCTGGGTGCTTGAATATCTGTGCGTACACGTTGGTGTGCATCGTACGTGATCAATGCGCGCGGTACAGTACAAAAGTCGTTCCCGCATACATTACTGCGCTAAAAGTCTGCGGGTCATGCATGGCTGGAGAGGCAATCGTGGTTTGCCCCCTGCTGGAAATATAATGATGATGCGATCGTTGTGTGCACAGTGGTGAGTGCCAAACCAAACGGCCTTCTCGAAAAAAGGCCACTGGCGCTTCCTTGCAATGAGCAGAGGGGTGCTGGGGCCGGGTGGCGGATGAACAGGCACAGCTGTGTAGTGCACCCTCTTACTCCCACCAAATTGTTTTTTTTTAATGGCTAGGGCTAATTGAGCAATTGCAAGCAAAACTATGGCACAACAAACCGGCTGGGGAAAATTGGCGGCAGAGGCACTTAATGCGAGTTTGGATATTTTCGCCTAATATCTTTTTGATAAGTATAATTAGCGCTTCATTTCAGCCGGGGTGTGATCAGGCCAGCGACACGGAAAATATCTCTCGCCACTCTGGCATACCGCATCGAGTATACCGCTCGCTATGGCTGTGGCTACTGGTCACGTGCCTACTCCAGTCTCACAGGGACATGGGAAATAATCCGTGAGGAAGAATGCCCTGGGCAGAATAAAAAAAATCCGTTTAATTTGTTTCGTTAAGGCACCACTCCGATGGCAACGCTTAGTGCCTCGTCATTGCATCGCTATTCAGGTGCTGCATGCCGCTGTGCTGTCTCTCTCCCCTCCCCTCCGTCCCGTCTATGCTCCCTCCCTGCCGTGGTCGTCGCTGCCGTCGCCGCCGTCGCCGCCGCCCCTTCACCTATGACCCCCCTTGCCCCTGGACCCAAACGGTGGCGCGGGCCCGGCGCGGCGTGGAGAAGGATGTGATGGTCGTAGGGGAGCCCACCCTGATGGGCGGCGAGTTCGGGGACGAGGACGAGAGGCTGATCACGCGGCTCGAGAACACGCAGTACGACGCGGCCAACGGCTTGGACGACGACGACGACTTTGGCCACTCGCCGGCGCTCGGCAATAACAGCCCCTGGAACAGCAAGCCGCCCGCCGTGCCCGAGATCAAGAGCGAGAACCCCACGTCTCAGTCGTCGCAGTGAGGACTCGTTTTTAGTTTTTACCCGCGCGCCGCCCGACGCCACACCCGCACCTCACCGACCTCGATCGGCAGGCGACCGCCTGTCCGCGCACGTCAGCCGGCCGCTCCGCTCCGTTCCGCCCGTCCCACCATCGCCGCCGCCGCCATCGCCGCCGCCGTGGAGAGAGACGTTCACGGGCGGCGGACGAGCCGTGCCGACGCCGCCGACGCGACAGGCCGAAGCGGCCGGTGGTCCTGGCCTGCGCGAGCGCGAGGTGTCGCGCGCTCGCCGTGGGATAAAAAAAAACCCGACGCCGGCTCGCACTCGCAGACACGTCACACGCCGTTGTTTTTGTTTTTGAAGTTGTGAGCGCGCGCGTGCGCACTCAATGCGCGCGTTGGCAAGGGCGTGTGCCTCCGGCAGCAGATGCGCGCGCGCTTGCGGACTTACCACTGTTTATCCTCGCGACGCAAAATCCCGTAATTGGATTTGTAACAGGATGCACAAAAAGGCAGAACTATGCTGGTGTGAGAAGGCTTTGTGCCCTTCAAGCACGTACACAATAACACTCAAGATCCAAACACAGTCATTGCTATAAATATGTAAATACGTGCACACTGACAGCAACAATCTGTTGGTAAATCTGCGTGTATTACACACGAAGTAATTTTTTTCCTCACAAATAGCTAAATTGTAATATTTAAAGAAGTGTAATTGGTCCCTGATGTGTCGCAGAATGCTAGAGGATGATGAAATCAATCGTACTAACAATAATTATTACCTTGTTATCTTTCTGTCATCGGTAAATCGTGCATTGGGCATTCACACGCAGTCCCCGAGAGGAGAAGGGAAATACGACAGTAAATATAGCCGACACCTGCAGGACATCACTGTGCGGTAATTGAGATCTTCACGGATGTGAGAAAATAAATCGGAGCACATCCGTTTTATTTTTTTGCCCCGAAGAGAACAGTGTACAATAAAACATCTGCCTCACCCCCCCGCCCCACAAAATAAACGATGCCACTGCGTAATCCCGGCTGTGCAACGACGACACGCAAACATTTCACACTCGCACCGTGTCTCGCGGTGCGATGGCTCGATCACAGCCGTGCTGCACCCCCGTGCGTGCGGCGCCAGTTCGGCCGCACCTCCGCAATGATCGGTGCCCACGAATCTCGGGGCGACGGATGGATGTCGCTTTCCCTGCCGCCAGGTGCTGATCAGACAGAGCGCGTGCGTCCTCGGGGGAGGGGGGCGCAGTGCACGCGCCGCGTCGTCCGCGTGTTTTGTGCCCCGGAGGTGTTCCCGTGCTGGACGTACTACAAAAAAGAAACGAAACGAAAACGAGATGACATGCAAAATTGAAGGAGTTGAAAACAAATGTGAAAAGTGCCAGTGGCTCCGCAAGCCTTCGCCGAGTTCAAGCAGCAGCAGCAAGAAGCGGCGGTACGTCCGCAAGAGTGAGAAATGAGACGAGAGGAGCTCGTTGCGATTTCGTCCCCCGCGCGCGGGAAAACTTTGCTTGCACGACGATGCCCTCCCTGCGAGAGCGGCAGCCGGAGCTGGCCCGTGGCCAGCCTCGGTTAAAATGCCCTCTGGAGGCGCCGTGGTGTTGAGCCTGCTTGTCGTGGCGAGGTTATCTCTGGGTTATGGAGCCAGCCAAGGCCTGGATCGCAAAGACTGTGACCTCAATCGTGTCGTCTCTCACCAACGCCGCATACGAACGGGAGGGAAAAAAAATAGGAAATAAAAAGTATAACGAAAATATTGCTCATTTGACTTCCAGCACAGTCCGGAGGTCCACTGTAGGCACAAGCCAATTATCTTTGTATTAATGTTAGTCAGTAAAAAAAAATTGTATGGATAACAAGTTTTGTTATTTTATTTTTATTTTCAATTTTTTATTTTATTTTGGATTTTTAAAATTTAGTCGTGGCGGTTGGGTATTTTGCAGTAGTCTGTGCGCTTGTTTTTTTGATAGATGTTAAATGTCCGTATTCATAAGCTTTAAGAACAAAACAATGTAAACTGTTTTTTGATAAAATCTGACATGTAAATGTTAATGTCAAAAAAAATTACAGTAAGTTACGCGGCTGAATGTTCCTGTGATATTAACTCTTTCCTTGATCGGAGTATTCCATTGATTAATGCCTGTAGCTTTAACTTCATCACTGCTTAGTTGAACTGACGAGAGTTTCCATGTTGTCCAAAAATAAAGAAAAAAAACTAAACAACCAGATCCCTTGTGCATACTGTACCATACGTCACGGTAAGGATATGCCAATATTAATCTACCTATCTCGCTCCACATAATACCTCTTTAAAGGCCTCATGAACTGTTGAGCGAAATGTAAGCCTGGGTTACGTTTCTATACAAACTTTGGGTCTGCTCAGTGGGAGTTTTATGGAGTTGTTTATGTTAGGGTTAACTCACAGTTTATTCATTAAGTTTGCATCTTTGACTAATTGTAAAAAAAACAACAACTGCGTTTTAATGTTTTAATATAACCCTCTTACATTGCCTGGAGGACTGTCATGGATCTTAAGTTTATACTTTTTTTTTACTGAAAAGTTTTACGTAAAACTTTACTGTGTCATGCAAAGGAGTACTGTTGTACCATTTATTACGTGTTAACATTTTTAGGCGTATAATCTATGACGTGTTCTTTTGTTCGTGGGGGAAATTCAGGATTGACCAAATGCTTGTCTGAAGCCAACAGCTGGCCGCAACATCTCTCAGCTTCAATGATGACGGCCGGTTACTCGACACTAAAACTCGTCAACGTCTGCCCTGTACATGCAGAGGTGGTGGTGGTGTGGGGGGGGGGCCTTCTGCGATTGGTCGATTTTTCTTTTTAGTGTCGTATTAATTGGTAGCCCTTGCAGCGCGCACAGTGAGACTGCGGCTGCAATTTATATCGGGGGAAAACAAAAAGCCTGCTGAATTTTACAACTTTGGTAAAGACTACTGTAGTAACTTGTCACATGAAGGTTAGTGTGTGGGTAAAAAAAAAAACCATTCTGTCATTGTTCATTCCAATAAAGATGTTTTATTGATGCTTGCCGTGTCAAAGTTGCATTGTGTGCAGCGCAAATCCTGCACCGCCAGCCCGGCCCTGGTCAGCTCGATTTCTCTCCCGACTCGCGAAGAGCCCTAGACGCAGCTCCACGGCTTTGCCTCCTCCTCCTCCTCACTCCGGCCCCCCCAAGCCACTACCCCTGATCTTATATTTTTTATACTCGTAGGAACCTCCTGGTTATACCAGCCCACAGGGGATTGTTCTGTCCGTCCGTCGTGCATCCAAAAATGGGAGGGATGGGGCTGGGTGGAGAGGGCAGGTTGGGGAGGGGCTGGGTGGGGAGGGGTGGGGCTGGGTGGGGAGGGGCTGGTCACCCCGCTGTGCCCTTAAACGTTTAACCTACTCACGCCGGCTTGTGCCCGCCCTCGCAGTCGGCCGTATTTGCGGAATACACCACGCCGCCGTTGACCCTGCCCATTGACCGAACAACCCAACGTTCCTACCAGCTCCCTCCGCAGGAATGTGTAAGCCGGGAGAGAGCCTAGCTGGTGCTTGGACGCGTGACGACGGCGCACAAACCAAGGTTGCCATCGGCTGCTGTGGGGACCACAAAGTGGGTTCAGGAGAGAGTGAAGTGCACACAATTAGATGATTGTACAGGGTGGTCCGTATGTCTTGTGACACCCCCACCCTCATTTAATTCACGAAAACGTATTTTTTTAAAGTAGGGTTTATTTAAAACAAATTAATATGCCACGGGGTTAGGCCAGGGGTTTAGCAACCAAAATGACAAAGACAAGCCATTTTTTTTAATTCGGTCAAAAAACCCCCCTCAATATTTCAAGGGCCGCAATGCCAAGTGGTGAATCCGAGCCGGTGGTCCCTGAACAAAGAACGTCACGAAGCGGTTCCTTAAACAGCCGCAGGCGGCTCCGCAGCCCGCAGTTTGCCGACCCCTGGTGGGTCAGGTGACTCCGTTCCCATGACAGTGTCTCGTTTCTATTTTCCCGTCGTTTTTTTCTTTCAAGGGATACGGAGGTGGGGTGCGGTGGGTTCGCGTTCCGTGAGAGCACACAGTTAACCACCGCTTCAATTCCCAGGCTTGGCGAGCAGTGGAAAAGCGATCCGAGGACTGGTTGGCATTTACTTTATTTCTTAAACCACAACAACAACAAAAAACACGGCCCTGATGTTAACTTCACGCGAGAGACGCCATTTACGCATTTGTCGTCCACTCTTGGCCCATGACGTCCCGAACTGTTTACAAGGGTGGCGCGGCTCCTTGCCTTTCATGCTGCAAGTGAGTGGCATTGCCTGCCCCCCCCCAATTGCACGGGTTCGCGGACCGGGCTGTCTCTCGCTTGCCCGGTGGTCGTGGGAACGTGGCACGGGGCGATTGATTCCTCACCCTCGGAAGGCCCAAGACATTCCCAATGTCAAATGCACCGTACCTTGGTGCGCACCTCAAATCAATGCACGCTCTTGGAAAGTGACTGTAGTTAATCAAGTATTTTTATTTTCATTCAGATATTGTTTTGTGATTGCCAAGCCCGTTGTTTTGGGGGATGGGACATTGATTTTTTTGTTAGTTAAATAACAATAAAAACCACTTGGGGGAGCTGTCAGTCACGTGGCGGTGGTTTAAACTAAACCTCAACTATATTTTGTTATTTTACCAGATGAGGCTCACAGCTATGTAGCTGTTTTTCAGAAGCGATCTGGCCACAAATGCTAACTCAATGAAGCGGCGTATCACGTGAAAGTATTGCAGCCAAATACTCTAAACGCGTGTTTCTAAATGTGGAGGAAAAAACCCGGAGGACCCGGAGAAAAACCCACGCGACCACAGGGAGAACATGCAAACTCCAAATATACAGCAGGCATCAGTGTCGGGATCGAACCCAGAACCTCCTGTATACCTGGCGAGGTAGTTAACATCTCGCCACCGTGGCCCACGTCACGGTGTCATTCCATGACAAGAAACGACTTGCCCCCTGTTCCATAATGCAATTCCATGAATCCATAATGCAGATAAACATCGGTACCCTGGGCTTTATTGATGTAAGTTTTTAACAGTTATCTTTCTTCCATCTCTAAAATATAACAATTGTCAATTGTAAAATATCAAATATTCCATCACAGGATCGTTCATGAGAGATGGTGGCGTCATTGGTAGGCCTTCGTATAGCAGTGGATTGATGACGCAGTGGCAATGGCGAGTGTTGAGACGTCTTTATTGGTAAGATAATTATACACCACTGCCATTCCAATATCACAATGTTTTTCTTTCTTTCTTGAGAGTGATTACGTTTCATTTCTAAAGCGGGGAAATCACCGACGTTGTTTGAACTCGACGACTGGAGGCCTTTATTCAGCCGTGGATTGACAGGGATGCAAATTACTGGTGTGCATCACAATAGCAGGCAACGCTATCAGATGACACCCACCGCGCCTCAGATAGGCAGGTCGTGGTTTTGTTCACAAATCGGCGAGGGCCTTTGTAAATATCAGGTTTCCTTCTGCGGGGTTTTAGCTCGGCAAGCCAAACCGAGCTTTGTCGCTCGTTCTATTGAGTCACCATTCTATAAAATATCACAGAAATAAAAAAGCCCAGCCTATATAGACAAAGTTTACTGACTCACTCTTTCCAGTTGTATAAAACTAAATAAATCACACCCAAGCTTGCTGTAGTGGCAGGCATGCCACACCTGCGTAGGAATGTGTGTTAGCATTACTGCGAGGACATTAGCACACGGGAATATAACGAATACGCGGTGAACGTTACCGTATTCTCCGATCACAAGACGCGTTTTTTTGTTTTGCTTCTCTGCAATATTTTGCAAGGAAGCGCCAAGAGGCGCGTCTTGTGATTCGGTAGGTGTGTTGGACCACGTTTGTGTAACTTTATTAACACGGGGCACACGTTTGTGTAACTTTATTAACACCGGGCACATGTTTGTCGGGGCTTCTTCAACTTCCCAGTGATTTGGTGACGCTGCTGCTGCTACTGCTGCGTTGGCAGCGGTGCAGAAGCACACACATAACAACAACAGCACTCAACACAACTCGTCAATAACACTAAATATAGGGCGTGAATAAATATGATCGGCGACGTTTTTGGCATTGGCCCTTTTTCATAGCGCACAGAGAGGCCAATACGTGGCACTCAGGAGAGAGAACACGGGCAGAATCAAACTACGATTCGAGTTACACATGATGGCAAATAAAAATCCCCGACTAAGAAGTGATGCATGACAAACAAAATACCACATAATACCGTCTACCAACAGATGGCGCGAGTCGTATATTAATCTGTAGCAAATATGATACGCTGTTTATCAACCTCTATATATACATGTTATAAATAGCAGCGAAAAAATGCAAAGTTTTATTTTATCCGCGGTCACATTGTGGCAGGGCGGAAGAACAAAGGGTGCTTTGTGACACAAACGGAATCTAGTTATGAAAAGAGAAAGTAGCTGTCCCATCATCGAAATGATCAAACAAAAATAGGCTTTTACCTTTTCCGGCAAATCATACAGGAAGTGTTAAGACGTTCAAAGGCAAGATTCTTTACAATAGGCGTCTATTTTGTGGTCGAACATTTCAACACCTGGGGTATTATTCGCGGTAAGGCTAAATCCGATTATTTTTTTGTTAGTTGACCGTAGCTTTGTGATGGATCGTGTCGAGCCCCCTAAATAGTTGCCACCAGCAATGAACCGCGGTTGGGGGGGGAGCATTGCCCCAGCGCTCGATAGGGAGCGTCTTCTTATAATCCAGAGAATAGGGACCGTCTATGAATGACGTCACGCACCTGGCGGGGGGGGGGGTTGATAAATATGTCGTAACATCAAAATGTGCAACTTTAAATAAATATAGACAACACGTTCTACTTAATTAAATAGACTTTTTTAAATAAATGTTTTCTCCTACAACATCAGAGTGCAGCGCCACATTAAATACGCACTACAATGACAATAGTGACAAAAGGGGGGGGGGGGTCAAAAATCGTCCAACATCGCGTGACGTCATTTATGGACGGCCCCATAGGAAAAAGCCTCTGCGTGGAGTCGAAACACCGTGCACGATATTTTGACACAAAGCCCGATTGAACGTCCCTGGGTGTTGTGACGAACGTTACGGAGAGGTGTTTAATTGGACGTGTGATGAGCAGCGATGCTCTTACGTCTGCCGCTTCAGAGAAACACGTTCACCTGCACATTGGCACAGCCGTTGTGCAATTTCAACAAACTCCATCGTGGGATTGTGTTACGTGGCGCCTTTCTCGAGGGCAATGCGGCAGTGAACCCTGGCGCACCTGAGTTGAATTCCCGCGCACGGTTCACATCAGTGACGAGTGACACGTCTCAATCGCTCGCGGGCGACACAACGCCCCGGCATGGTGAAGTATGTACTCTTAGTTCTTTCGGCAAAGTCACGTAGGTAAAAAATGAAATTAAAATTTATAAAAATAAAAACATTTTTTTTATTATTTTTATTAATTTTAATTTCTTTAATTTTAATTTCATTAATAAAAATAAAAATATATTGTTTTTTTAAATTAAATTAAATGTATTTTTTTACCTACGTGACTTTACCGAAATAACTAAGAGTATGAATCCTTGCAGTCACGAAAGCTTCAAATCTAGAATGGTGAAGTATGACCAAACAAACCCCATAACCGACACGGCTCAGGAAAGCCTCCATCCAACGATGGATGCCCAAGGACTGCAAGGTAATATTTTTTATATATATATTTTTTGTGCATCACTTGATTAAATAAAAAATATTGTTTCGCTTTGTCAAACTCCAAGAAAGCTGGTGGACGACAGGTAAGTCTGGTATTGGACCATTATTATATTATTACATTATTGAAAATGACAACTGACACCTTAATTACGCACCACGATAAACATGTTTGCATTGCGTCTTTGGTTGTAGCTGTGCAAGTTATGCCGACGCCTTTGACCAAATAACCCAGAATTCCGCCCGACTTCTGCTGTGAGACTTTGCAAGCTAAGCAGGATTAAGCCGGGCGAGAGCCTGGCTGGTGCTTGGACGGATGACCACGGCGCACAAAGCAAGTTGGGCATCGGCTGCTGTGGGGACCACAAAGTGGGTTCAGCAGAGAGTGCAGTGCATACAATTAGATGATTGTAAAGGCTGGTCCAGATGTCCTGTGACACCCCAACCTCATATTTAATTCGCGAAAACGTAACATTTTTAAAGTCAGGATTATACGAAGGAAAAAAAAATGTCGCTCGCCTTCACCAACACTTACCCACGTGGTGAAGTATGGTCGCATAACCTGCATAGGGTGAGGAGGTTCGCATCCAACAGTGGAGTGACATTTAAACCAACAAAAAGTGTTTTGTGTGCCCCTCTCAACGCTTACAAGGAAGCGGCCGCGTCATCGCCTATCACTCGTTTCGCACAGGGCTCGCTTGACGTGGCAATGGGGCCTCTCGCGCGCGTGTCCGCATGAGTCAGTGGGTGGGTCGGTCGGTCGGTTCCCGTGTTGGCCGGACAGCGTGGAAGGGCACCGGGGTGCAATTTCAAAGCCCATTTACAGAGCGCGCGCATCGGTTTTCTCGTTTGCGCCACGTGTTGGTCTGCGCGATGACCGACTTTTCGAATCCACGTGCCGGAAAGCTTCCTTGAGAATCGAGTTCCTCTTTATATGTACAGCCCGACGAAGGATAAAACTGGGTGCTTCTGGGTTTGTGCCGCTGTGTTATTTGCATCCGAACAACGCGGCTACGCAGCTCCCTCGCTCGCGCGTTCTCGGGTTTTTCCGTGTGCATGGGCGTGAGTTCCTGAAAGACTCATGTTAACAGGGGCGCCGCGGGTGGCGAGATGGAAAAGTCATTGCCTGGTATATATATACAGGAGGTTATACTGGTAGGAACCTCCTGGTTACACCAGCCCACAGGGGATTATTGTGTCCGTCCGTCCGTCGTGCAGGGAGGGGCTGGGTGGGGAGGGAGGGGCTGGGTGGGGAGTGGAGGGTGGGGAGGGGCTGGGTGGGGAGGGTGGGGAGGGGCTGGGTGGGGGGTGGGAGGGGTGGGGCTGGGTGGGGAGGGGCTGGTCACCCCGTGGGTGCCCTTATAAAACTCAACGTTTAACCTACTCACGCCGGCTTGTGCCCGCCCTTACAGTCGGGCATATTTGCGGAATACACCACGCCGCTGTTGACCCTGGCCATTGACCGAGCAACCCAACGTTCCTACCAGCTCCCTCCGCAGGAATGTGTTGGGTTCGATCCCAACCCTGACGCCTGTATATTTTGAGTTTGCGTGTCTCTCTCCCCGGGGCCGTGTGGATTATTCTCTGGGTTATTTTTTGTATGTGGCGCAAGCTCTGACCGAGAAAATACGTGAAACACAAAAACTATTTCAGTTATTTCCCCCACAGCGGATGTAAGAGGAAGAAGAAAATGATCAGAATTTATTTTCATCAAACTAAAGAATGTTTACTCTTTGGTTTTTTCGGTAAAGGCACGTAGAAAGAAATGTAATATTATTTATTTTATTTCTACGTGGCTTTACAGACAGAACAAAAGAGTAATTCCTGCAGTCAAGAAAGCTTCGAATCTAGTTTAAAGAATGTTTTTTTTTATTTCTACCAGCTAAGGCCCACTGAGCTACGTAGCTCTTTTTCAGAAGCGACCTGGCCACAAATGATAGCTCAACGAAGTGGCTTATCACGTGGACATTTACATCAGCCAACAACTCTAAACGCGTGACGTTTTTTTCTAAATGTGGAAGGAAAACCAGAGGACACGGATTAAAATCCACGCGACCACGGGGAGAGAAAGACACGCAAACACCAAATTTACAGCAGACGTCAGAGTCGGGATCGAACCCACGACCTCCTGCATACCAGGCGTGGTAGTTAACATCTCGCCATCACAGCATAGATTCTCTCTGCATTGGCCAGCGCACCGGGTCGCCGGTTCTATTCGATTGCCAGGCGCGGCTGTGGGAATAAATAATGTGCAAGAATTTTAAAATCTTTCCACCTCTGTCCAGTGTATGGTGGGATCGAGTATGACAATGCTCATATCCTCCAAGACGTCTGGCTAACATGAAAGAGTAGGCCAACATACTCTACTCTAGGGGTTCTGTAGAGCTCGCTCGTCAACTGTGGGTAACCTCTGGTGCTTAGTGATTTTTTTCTTGGCTTGAGGTTTTAATAATTGTTTTCAGAATGGGTTATGTGCTGCTATCCACTCGCACGTGTCATACACATGTGGAACTAACGCGTGTAAAATTGACGACGCATAAGCTATCAATATTTCTGTAAAGGGCAAATAGTGTGCACACCGCATATTTTACATACCGAATATTGTGCATACTATATGTAGGACTCAAATTCAGTATTCGAACGCGTAACGCTCCCCTTTGATTTCGCATGGAGAACAATTCAACATTCACGGCCCCTTTGTCTATCCACTGCTGGATGAAGGCCTCCCCACGCCGTGTCGGTCGTTGCTTGACCATACAACACCTCGCTGGTTGGTGATTGCGTCACCCGGGACCGGTTCAGATTATCCACTCGTCACTGACCCCAGCCTTGGCCAGGAATCGGTCTCCCGCGAGCTGGTTTCATAACACAGTGCGCAAACCACTGCACCACCATTCCCGTTAAAGAAAACTGCGTGTCCTATGAAATGATGCAATTTACCTCCCTAACAAGTTTAGCAGATGTTACAGTATTCGCGACCTACCCATCATTCCATTGCTCAATAGTAAAACGCCGCTCGCGCCGGATGCTTACAAAACACATCCGTCGTAGTTTAGTAGAGTTCAAGGTTTAGTAGAGTTCAAGGTTTAGTAGAGGTCCAGGTTTAGTACAGGTTTAGTAGAGGTCCAGGTTTAGTACAGGTTTAGTAGAGGTCCAGGTTTAGTACAGGTTTAGTAGAGGTTCCAGTGTTCGCGACCTACCCACCATTCCAATGCAACATAGAAAAACGCTGCTCGCGCCCGATGCTTGCTAAACACACGGGTCGTCTCGGCATCGCTGAACGCGTCGAATTCACAACAAGATCGAGGAACTTGATTTGAACGCGGCGTTCCCCGAGTCGTCAATAAACGCCGACAACCGCGCGCGTCACGAAGATCCCGATCTGAATCGGGTCACGTCGGAGGTGCTTTAGCAATCGTCGGTGACGAGCGGCGCCTGTTACAGAGGAGCGTCTCATGTACTTGGACGGAAAATGTTGCTAAATGCGCAGAGAGGCACCACGGTGGGTCACGCGGAAGGTGACGTTTTTGGTAAACAATGGACCGCAGTCGATGACGTCTTGAGACGTTGTGAAAGGCGCCCGACAAATGCAACTTATTGTCATTATTATTATCATCATGAGATGAGAAGAGAAACACACACACACACATTATCCACGATCTCATTGTGGTGCTCAATACACTCCCAAATGTGTTACCGCTGCGGAAAAGTCCACAAATTATGAACATGAATGCGTTACTCTGTAATCAAAGTGCACATTCATATCCTCCTGTGCCCTGTATTTACACAAGTAACCAGGGAAGTCTTTGCATGGTGGGGATGTGGGGTGGGGGGTGATGTTATTGAACGTATCTGGTCCATAGAGATATGCGACGTCTGGTTCACAGGGGACGTTAACGATGCTCGCGCATCATTTGAAACGAGGACGCCGTTATGTGCCGACACCTTGGCCCTAAATTTGGCAAAAAAAAATCCAATTTTAACCACCCACAAATAACTCGATTGGTAGTATGCATCGCAACATCGCTTCCGAATGGTCCGAATGGCAGACCTGCATCCGTCGGAGAAACACAGCCCAACCCGATATGACTTGCGCGGGTTCCAAACGTGCGAACTTGTGATAATTTCCTCTGAACATTTCTGACTGGCATACTCGAGGCTGGACAACTGCAGACGCGTCTTAACGTACGTAGCCGATCGTGGTCATCGGACATGCGAGATATATTCAGGAAAGCCTCAAGCGAGTCGTACAACTCTCAAGACGAGGGACCTGTATTTGAGATGTGAACTACCTCGCCTGGTTTCGATTTAAAGCTTTCGTGAATGCAGGGATGCATCTTCTTGGTTCTTTCGGTAAAGTCACGTAGAAGGGAAATAATAAAATAATAAAAATAAAACATAATAAAATACAATTCTCACGACGTTTCGGCCACAACACAAGCAGCCGTCCTGCTATTATTTCCCTTCTACGTGACTTTACCGAAAGAACCAAGAAAATGACGATACACTTGGGGTTGTAGAAAGACACCATGCAATTGTCTCCCGCGAAGCTTGCGTGTGTGCCACTGTTTTTTTTTTATAGTACCGGGCTTGTAAATGACAGGGGAGAAATGTTGTGAACAATCGCACGGGGAGAGGTATGGCCATGCAAATGTTACGGAACAAGCTGCTCGGGCGGTTCCTAGAAACGAGTTTAAAACCCGACTCCTCTCTGGGAGGGATAAGGAAATAAAAACGCTCACGTGTCAAAGTCGCAGCTGTAGATTCGTCAGCTTTATTCAATGTCCCCCACCCCCCACACTTCTCTCAGGTTCCCACAGCAGAGAGCGTGTGCTCTCCAATTCCAGCACCAATCTCTCTGCGCTCTCTTCCCCCCCGCTCTCTTTCTCGCTCTGTTCTAAAGAAAAAAAAATAGCCCATTGTCTGAATCCTTAGCCGATGTTTTTGTGTGTTGCAAGGCAGTGTTAATGGCAACTGCGGGGAAGTGTTTTTTTTTTGTTAACGAGTAATAATAATCAAATTCACCGTCTCCTCGGTTATTGCCCATCACCAAATCGCCCTGGATACCCTCTGATATCTACAGATCGCAGAAGCTCAGCAGGGTGGAGCGTGGCTCGTGCTCGGAATGGTAGACCACTTTGTACAACGCACGGACATCACCTATAACATGCACGGTATATTACAGGTGATGTGAGAGTGCTTGACATTTGAGCATACTTCTGCTTAGCAGAAGTATTTTTTTATGATGACCACACCTGCAGTTACTTTGGTGAACTTCTACAAAAATAAATTGATGCTGCCCCCGAGGCTAAAGAATGCCTCACAGCTGTTTCAGTCGAAGGTGTGGTGGCTTCCCCTCACCTACCCTCTTTTTATAAAAAAAAAAAACTCCAAACATTACAGGAACATCAAGAACCAGGGCAGCCGAGTTCCAAGTGACTGGCGCATAGAATAATCATTGTAGCGATATCCTAGAGCGATAAAGAGACAACTGAGAGACAGAGAGAGAGAGAGAGTCGGGGAGAAGTAGTTCATTCTAGATTTGAAGCTTTCGTGACTGCAAGGATTCATACGCTTAGGTTTTTTCGGTAAAGT
The DNA here is from genome assembly GCF_964198595.1 of Lampetra fluviatilis. Taxonomy (NCBI): domain Eukaryota; kingdom Metazoa; phylum Chordata; class Hyperoartia; order Petromyzontiformes; family Petromyzontidae; genus Lampetra; species Lampetra fluviatilis. The sequence continues at coordinate 2,599,421 of NC_136278.1, read as the reverse complement.
CACGTAGGTAAAAATTAATAATAAAAATACAAATAAGAGAAATAACCTGATGACGGAGACTTGTGTTGCCTCCGAAACCTCGTGATTTATAATTTTATTTCTATTATTATTTTATTTTTTACCTACGTGACTTTACCGAAAAAACCCAAGAGTAGAACTAGTTAAATAGACAGAGGGCAGAAGGAATTGGGTGGGGAGTGGTTCTCAAACAACCAGGCTGTTTATGACGGCGTGGAAGCGTACGTAAAGAATAAGGACATCAACTCCTTGATGTGACATTTACTTCTGCCAATATTTGCGGGTCGTTGAAGCGGAGCGATTTAAAAAGGTAAATTATGACAATTAAAATACAACGCAGTGGTCGGTTCTCAGAAACCTGGCCACGATGATGGTTCCGAGTACAGGGTGTACAGAGCGCATGGGTGGAGAAATGTGTCCACCCACTGCACTCATTGTTAGGCGAAGTGCGGGTCATCCGAAGCGGTGAATGCAAGGCGAAGGAAAAGCGATGTTGATGTTTGACCAGTGTCGGATTATCCTCGTAGCGAAATTAGCTACATGTGTAGTAATTACATGTGTAGTAGCTACATATGTAGTTGCAACGGGCCCGGCACTTTCAAGGGCCCCGCGCTAAATGCTTACAAGCTATCAATTCCGCTTCAGTGATTCTGCACTTGCTCTATTACTATAGTACTATACTGCCTTCAACAGCTATGAACGACTGGGTGTTTAAGGTTCGCGATTTGTCGTATTATCTGGCTGTATAGCAAATGAAAAAACACAATTACTTTACTATGCAAGTGAAACATTTGTGTTTTAATATTGACGTTTTTTTTTATTTAGGGCCCCTTTATAACGTATGCTACAGGCCCCGCACCAGCTTACTCCGGCATTGTATTTGACGTGCGTTGCCACCGTCACGATCACTTCTGCTGTCTGTGTGGCATGCTGACGGGGGGGGGGGGGGTAGTGGATGGGCGGTGGCACGCCGATTTAAATCATTATCCCTCGCCACTATTCATCGTTTCCAACGTCAATTACAGAGCCGGGTGCTTCTTGAATCGCGTTCCGCTGTCAAACTGCGTTGACACGTGCGAATGTGTCGTCCGGGACGCGCGGTTGCGTCGTGGTGAGCGCCACACCGCACCACAAACCCAGAGACGTGACGTTACATTCCTGGCTTACGGAACTACGACTTGTCCTGGCCTCCCACTACGTCGACTCGGCCTTGAATGACCGCCTGTTGCGCCGTGTGAACGCCAGGCACCGGGAGACGAGGGCTGTGGTGCTGGGTACGAGGCTGAAGAGTCGAGGCGCCCAAAGCAGCAGGGTTTGGCTACCTTACAGCTTGCTCTGTGCTTTGCCACTTCTCTGAATCATTAACAAACTGTGCGCATTACAAGTCTGTGTGTTTATGTTATTTGTGTGTTTAATGCGTGCGGGTGAATAATATTTGTTTGTAATGCGCGCGCACGCGTGAGTGTGTGAGTAATATGCAAAGCTGCATTTGCATGTATGTATGTTGAACTTCTTTCGCACCGTACGTAGCCAACCGTGCCAATCGTAGATGCGGGGGAAGGACAACAAATCGAACAACAACAAAAAATCAGTTCTAGAGAAACGAGTTTTCAACTTGCAGTCAAACGTGCCTAGCTCCGAGTGGCTTCTTAACATCGGAAGCAGGAGCGTTCCAGACGGCCGCAGAAGCGCGTCTGAAAGCGCGCGATGCGGTGACCGCCGTCTCTGTTCGATGGTCTAGCACCCAAAAGCCGCTGCTGCTGCTGCTGCTGCGAGAATGGACCGGAGTTCGCGTGACGATGATGGTTTATACTCCTTGACGAGATCAGCAAGTTATTATGCTTCATTTGTGGCGAGCACTTTGTTTGCAACGAGTGCGACCCCGTGTCTTCATTCGGCAACCGCTTGCCCTTGAGATGCAATGCATCAGGGTTCGACTCTGCTTATAGGTGACGATGGTACAGTGTTCTTCTTAGGTTTTTTCGGTAAAGTCACGTAGAAAGTAAAATAAAATAAAAACAAAAATCACGACGTTTCGGAGGCAACACAAGTCTCCGTCATCACATGATGACGGAGACTTGTGTTGCCTCCGAAACGTCGTGATTTTTGTTTTTATTTTATTTTACTTTCTACGTGACTTTACCGAAAAAACCTAAGAAGATGATTCCTTGCAGTCACGAAAGCTTCAAATCTAGATGGTACAGTGGTCGTTTACATTTTTTCCATGCGAGTGTTCTGACCAACTTAAAAATACATCTCACGTCATCCTATGGACATGTTTGTGCGCGTGCTTGCCTTAACACACCATTAACATAATACTGGTAGGAACCTCCTGGTTACACCAGCCCACAGGGGATTATTGTGTCCGTCCGTCTGTCCGTCGTGCATCTAAAAATGGGAGGGGTGGGGCTGGGTGGAGAGGGGAGGGTGCGGAGGGGCTGGGTGGGGAGGGTGGGAAGGGGCTGGGTGGGGAGGGTGGGGCTGGGTGGGGGGTGGGAGGGGTGGGGCTGGGTGGGGAGGGGCTGCTCACCCCGTGGTGCCCTTATAAAACGCAATGTTTAACCTACTCACGCCGGCTTGTGCCCGTCCTCATAGTCGGGCATATTTGCGGAATACACCACGCCGCCGTTGACCCTGGCCATTGACCGAGCAACCCAACGTTCCTACCAGCTCCCTCCGCAGGAATGTGTTCGTTACTCAATCTTACCTGCTCGGTCATTTGGCATCTCACAGTCCTCTTTACGCAACACTTCGCGACAGATCACTCGTCACCGAGAAATGTTGCAAGCACAGTGCACGTGGTATTCTTTGCGTGACCAAACGTGAGCATGTGACCTGTGTTCAGACGTTCCTGTCCCTGGGGTCATGATCATCTTCGGGCTCCGAAGGCTGTGTGTGGCATCACCCAGAGCGTAGCAGAGGTCCCACTGAGCTTAACGGTTCATGTGGAGGCTTACAAGCACCACCTTCTGGCTTGTCAGGATGATCTGAGTAGTGCCAAGGCATCTTTCTATTATTATGTATTTACAAAGGGAGACCCAGATGGCCACGGTTAAATAGGTTAACATTTGTATGACTACGCAGTCATTGCATAAAATGCACACGTGACACTGGCAAGTATTGTACTACATACATATATATATATTTTATTACAAATGAAGAGTGATACTGGCGTGCAGGCTGAGGTGGTGGTACACACTGCACCATGAACCCGGTGGACCGAGTTCAATTTATGGCCATGGCTAACATCGCGTTGTGGAGTGAAATCTGAACCGGTTATGGGCCCTACCGCTTTGCCAGCCCATATTGACCATCGTTTTAAAGTACCAGTCAAAGAACCTTCATGAGGGGGGCGGGGGAGGCCTTAATGTGGCAGTGGATTGACGATGAATTGTAAATCATTATTCTGCTGATTGATTTACAAGACTCCTTCGCAATTCTGGCTGCCACCTGATGAAGCTGGTTGTAAGCGCCAGTGAAACGCCTTTCTCGACGAGTAAATGTTGCTGGATTACTCTCCAACACACCGGTGCACTGACGAAGTAGTAACTCATTTGCACGTTTCGTTCACGTGACAAATCTTACTAATTGGCTGTGTCGGGTGGTGGCGGGTTTAACGACACATTTATATATTTACGCGCTACAACCCCCAAACATGACTATTGATCGTCGGCAAGAACTAAAATGTTTGCGAGCGATGTCGTGTCCCCTTCCCAGCAGATGGGAAACTCCGGGGGGTTAAATCCGCGCGGACGTCGCCGTGAACGGCGGAGTCGGTGGGGCGTGAAACGGCGCGCAGACCCCCGGCAGATTTCTCCTCTCGCCAATCCGTGTCTCAGGCTGCAGGGTCCGCTTCGCGTTCGCTACAAAAATTGCGTCCTGAAAAAAAATTTGGTTTAAGATGAATTGTGTCTAGCCCTCACCTGCGATTAGTACGGTTGGATACGTACGATGCGAAAGAAATTCAATAAGGTCGCGCTACAGAATTGGCCCCAAGCCATCAGCCTCGGGCGCTCCAAGTGTCACCACCCTGCCGTGTTAGTCTCACAGTGTGTGTCTGTGTTAATCTCACAGTGTGGGTGGCTGTGTTAAACTCACAGTGTGTGGCTGTGTTAGTATCACAGTGTGTGTCTGTGTTAGTCTCACAGTGTGTGGCTGTGTTAGACTCACAGTGTGTGGCTGTGTTAGACTCACAGTGTGTGTGGCTGTGTTAGTCTCACAGTGTGTGTCTGTGTTAATCTCACAGTGTGTGGCTGTGTTAGTCTCACAGTGTGTGTGGCTGTGTGAGTCTCACAGTGTGTGTGGCTTTGTTAGTCTCACAGTGTGTGGCTGTGTTAGACTCACAGTGTGTGTGTCTGTGTGAGTCTCACAGTGTGTGGCTGTGTTAGACTCACAGTGTGTGGCTGTGTTAGTCTCACAGTGTGAGGCTGTGTTAGTCTTACAGTGTGTGGCTGTGTTAGACTCACAGTGTGTGTGTCTGTGTGAGTCTCACAGTGTGTGGCTGTGTTAGACTCACAGTGTGTGGCTGTGTTAGTCTCACAGTGTGTGGCTGTGTTAGTCTCACAGTGTGTGGCTGTGTTAGTCTCACAGTGTGTGGCTGTGTTAGACTCACAGTGTGTGTGGCTGTGTTAGACTCACAGTGTGTGTGTCTGTGTTAGTCTCACAGTGTGTGTGGCTGTGTTAGACTCACAGTGTGTGTGTCTGTGTTAATCTCACAGTGTGTGTGTCTGTGTGAGTCTCACAGTGTGTGTGTGTCTGTGTTAATCTCACAGTGTGTGTGTCTGTGTGAGTCTCACAGTGTGTGGCTGTGTTAGACTCACAGTGTGTGGCTGTGTTAGTCTTACAGTGTGAGGCTGTGTTAGTCTCACAGTGTGTGTGGCTGTGTTAGACTCACAGTGTGTGTGTCTGTGTTAATCTCACAGTGTGTGTCTGTGTTAGTCTCACAGTGTGTGGCTGTGTTAGACTCACAGTGTGTGTGGCTGTGTTAGTCTCACAGTGTGTGGCTGTGTTAGACTCACAGTGTGTGGCTGTGTTAGTCTCACAGTGTGTGGCTGTGTTAGTCTCACAGTGTGTGGCTGTGTGAGTCTCACAGTGTGTGGCTGTGTTAGACTCACAGTGTGTGTGGCTGTGTTAGTCTCACAGTGTGTGGCTGTGTTAGACTCACAGTGTGTGTGGCTGTGTTAGTCTCACAGTGTGTGGCTGTGTTAGACTCACAGTGTGTGGCTGTGTTAGACTCACAGTGTGTGTGGCTGTGTTAGTCTCACAGTGTGTGGCTGTGTTAGACTCACAGTGTGTGGCTGTGTTAGTCTCACAGTGTGTGGCTGTGTTAGTCTCACAGTGTGTGGCTGTGTTAGTCTCACAGTGTGTGGCTGTGTTAGTCTCACAGTGTGTGGCTGTGTTAGTCTCACAGTGTGTGGCTGTGTTAGTCTCACAGTGTGTGGCTGTGTTAGTTTCACAGTGTGTGTGGCTGTGTTAGTCTCACAGTGTGTGGCTGTGTTAATCTCACAGTGTGTGGCTGTGTTAGACTCACAGTGTGTGTGGCTGTGTTAATCTCACAGTGTGTGGCTGTGTTAGACTCACAGTGTGTGGCTGTGTTAGTCTCACAGTGTGTGGCTGTGTTAGTCTCACAGTGTGTGGCTGTGTTAGACTCACAGTGTGTGGCTGTGTCAGTCTCACAGTGTGTGGCTGTGTGAGTCTCACAGTGTGTGGCTGTGTGAGTCTCACAGTGTGTGTGGCTGTGTTAGTCTCACAGTGTGTGTGGCTGTGTTAATCTCACAGTGTGTGGCTGTGTTAGTCTCACAGTGTGTGGCTGTGTTATTCTCACAGTGTGTGGCTGTGTGAGTCTCACAGTGTGTGTGGCTGTGTTAGTCTCACAGTGTGTGTGGCTGTGTTAATCTCACAGTGTGTGGCTGTGTTAGTCTCACAGTGTGTGTGGCTGTGTTAATCTCACAGTGTGTGGCTGTGTTAGTCTCACAGTGTGTGGCTGTGTTAGACTCACAGTGTGTGGCTGTGTTAGACTCACAGTGTGTGGCTGTGTTAGTCTCACAGTGTGTGGCTGTGTTAGTCTCACAGTGTGTGTGGCTGTGTTGGTCTCACAGTGTGTGTGGCTGTGTTAGTCTCACAGTGTGTGTGGCTGTGTTAGTCTCACAGTGTGTGGCTGTGTTAGACTCACAGTGTGTGTGTCTGTGTGAGTCTCACAGTATGAGGCTGTGTTAGTCTCACAGTGTGTGGCTGTGTTAGTCTCACAGTGTGTGGCTGTGTTAGTCTCACAGTGTGTGGCTGTGTTAATCTCACAGTGTGTGGCTGTGTTCGTCTCACAGTGTGTGTGGCTGTGTTAGACTCACAGTGTGTGGCTGTGTTAGACTCACAGTGTGTGTGTCTGTGTGAGTCTCACAGTGTGTGGCTGTGTGAGTCTCACAGTGTGTGTGGCTGTGTTAGTCTCACAGTGTGTGGCTGTGTTAGACTCACAGTGTGTGTGTCTGTGTGAGTCTCACAGTGTGTGGCTGTGTGAGTCTCACAGTGTGTGTGGCTGTGTTAGTCTCACAGTGTGTGGCTGTGTTAGTCTCACAGTGTGTGGCTGTGTTAGTCTCACAGTGTGTGGCTGTGTTAGTCTCACAGTGTGTGGCTGTGTTAGACTCACAGTGTGTGTGGCTGTGTTAGACTCACAGTGTGTGTGGCTGTGTTAGTCTCACAGTGTGTGGCTGTGTTAGACTCACAGTGTGTGTGGTTGTGTTAGTCTCACAGTGTGTGGCTGTGTTAGTCTCACAGTGTGTGGCTGTGTTAGTCTCACAGTGTATGTGGCTGTGTTAGTCTCACAGTGTGTGGCTGTGTTAGTCTCACAGTGTGTGGCTGTGTTAGTCTCACAGTGTGTGTGGCTGTGTTAGTCTCACAATGTGTGGCTGTGTTAGTCTCACAGTGTGTGGCTGTGTTAGTCTCACAGTGTGTGGCTGTGTTAGTCTCACAGTGTGTGGCTGTGTTAGACTCACAGTGTGTGTCTGTGTTAGTCTCACAGTGTGTGTGGCTGTGTTAGACTCACAGTGTGTGTGGCTCTGTTAGTCTCACAGTGTGTGGCTGTGTTATTCTCACAGTGTGTGTCTGTGTTAGTCTCACAGTGTGTGGCTGTGTTAATCTCACAGTGTGTGGCTGTGTTAGTCTCACAGTTTGTGTGGAACTGTGTTAATCTCACAGTGTGTGTGGAGCTGTGTTAGATTCACAGTGTGTTTCTGTGTTAGGGAGTGGAGCTGTCCAGGTGGTGTGTAACAACGCCCCCCACCCTCCCTCCACCTCCCACCGCCCACAGCAGACAAAAGCGATGTAATTTCCTGCGCGCTTGACTCAGCGGGCTGAAAGGAGCTTTTAAGGGTTCGCGGATTAGGGGACGAGAATAATTCACGCGCACCCACGTCGGACTTGGCCGCAGGGTGCACAGAGTTGATTTGACCCGTCAACGCAAACGCCTGGGCAAACACCCACCAGCCATTATTATCCACCAGCCAGCCAGCCAGCGTGCTAGTCGTGATTGCCACGGTGAATTGTAACTTGATTTTCCGCTGCTGAAAAGTGACAATTGGCAGGTGTACACAGGACAAACGTCGTCGTCTCGCAGTGTTGTGAAATAGGCAACTTTTATTTGTTTTCGTGTCTTCAGGTGAGCAATTTTCCATTCAAGTCGAACTCTCCCCGGGGGAAATTAAAGTTCGTTCATTTGTTTTTTTGTTTTCGGAAGCTAACGCGGGTTTTTTTAGTTGTCGCGGGCACAAAACGAGGGCGCCGGCAGGTGGATCGCTACAGAGAGAAAGAGAGAGAGAGAAAAAAAAGACTTCGCGTTGTTGGTTTTCCCACTCTGGGGAACAGAGAACCCTGGTCCACGGCTCGGACATGCGGCATCAGCGCAGTACCACGGCCGCGTGGCTTTGCCTGGCCGCTCTGTGCGCGCTCGCGCCCGCGATGTCTGCCCAGGCGACCACCGGCAACTCCTCCGTCTACCCGTCCATCAGCAGCAGCCCGCTCACCGTGGACGCCAGCTATCATCCCGGCAGCATCGAGCCGCTCTTCAACATGACCAACTACTTCCTGAACGTCGTGCAACCTCGCGCTTGGCCCGCAGGTGAGAGAGCGGTTGGCACGTGATGGGTGACAGCTGTGACTGGCACGGCTTTGTGTGTGTCAGTTAGTAAAAAAAAGAAAAGCCACGCTTGGTTAACCCTGGGTCTGTCCCGTGACCTCTGATCCTCGGAGAGGCTTCTTTCGGGACGCTTCACGTGGCCTCAAAGTGCACCTAGCCTGGCACAGGGCGGGCTGCCGTTTGGTGACGCCGGTGTTCCTTAGTGGCGAGTGGCGGGTCTTGTATTGGTGCGCTGCCATTCTTGTTAAACAAGTAGACGATCGTCATTATATTTCGATTTAAAGCTTTCGTGACTGCAGGGATTCACCTTCATTGTTCTTTCGGTAAAGTCACGTAGAAGGGAAATAATAAAATAATAAAAATAAACATAATAAATACAATTCTCACGACGTTTCGGCCACAACGCAAGCAGCCGTCCTCAGGTGAAGAGCAGGTCGGACGCTGTCTTTCCGACAGACCTGTTCTAAAGCAGTCACTGACTCGCAACAACTTGCAATCATAAGTGACGGAGTTAATTTCGGTTAAAATCAATGAAAATGGGGTATGCCGATAGCATAAAAATGAGATGTGATAGAGCAAATCTGAGACCAGATTTGGAATCAGCACCCTGAAATTAGTCTAAAACAGCTGTAAAAGTCCAGGCCAGAAAAAAACTTTTTTTGTTGACCAGTGTTATTTAAGATTTATGATGAGGCTTGCTGGCTCCAGCTCTGCCTCAATGAGGGCCTGCAGGCTAATTGGGTGGGGACTCCCCATCAACGTAACTTCGTCTTTCGTATGGCTGATGGAGATGCGGAGCATCAACTACAATCTCACATTCAGGTGGTCAAACCCAGACAACCGCTTCGTGAGCAGCGGAGTACATCGTGGCATTTGTGCATCGGGCATTGAGTTGTTAACTTGAGTGATTTCGATCACAGAGTCGGTTTAAATGAGGACAGAGACGGCAGAATGGAGTTGCCGAGACACGAAACTTGGTGGATTGCAGGTACTTTGGGGCAGCAGCTACATAACATGCTTTTGATGAAAATAGTGGAACTATGAATAAACAATTAAACCACACACACGCCTGGCTGTATTAACATTGTACGGCAGTTGGATCTCTCTACACTGGTGATACGTCATTATTATCGAGATTTGAGACTTTTACATGGATGTGGCAACGTCTCAGGTGTTGATTGTAGCGATTGCTTGTGACATGTGCTACTGTACGCGTGTTTTGTTTAACTTCTTTCGCGCCGTACGTTGCCACCCGTGACCATCGGAGGTGCGGGGGAAGAACAAACTCAGCTTTGCATTTGATATGCGGCCAAACGTGACCATGCGGGTTCATACGGAGTTTTCAACGTGGGGGGAGAGAGAGGGACCGCGCTAAGAGGGATGGGGGGTTACAGAGCCTGTTCTGTTATCACTGCCCACTGATGTTAGCCGTGTCCGGGAAAACCAACTCTGATCGCGGGGTGTAAATGCCCGTTGCCACGCCCAAGCCTCTGTCTCCACGATCTAAAGCAAACCTGGCTCACTCGAATGGTTTTTGAATACACATTTTCAAAGAAATAAATTACCTCCTTGAAGTGGGTTATCATTTCAATAAACTTCCAATGTCCTTTGATGTACCTAATGACCCGATTTTTACGTCGAATTTTTTTGGCAAATCAGTTGCTATCCAGCCCAACCGGTTTTATTTTCCTTCACTGTCAAAAAAAAATGGTCCAGTCATTGTGTGCGATTGGTGTGTTTTTTTTTGCCCCCCCCCCCCCAGATTATCTCTTTTTTATGTTGTTTTTGCTTAGCATTGCCGGGCTCACCCTGAGCACCTTTTAACGGCGCGTAGCCGCCTCCCGTCTCGTGCAGTGCGGCGTAGCGCCTCCACCCGTGCTTCGTCCAAACCCCGAGAACCACCCAAGCACGGGGTTGGACAGTTCGATTCCCACTCCCACAAGGAACATTACCCACACAGCGACGTATTTTGGCAGCGGTCCGTGAGCGCAGCTTTTAAACGAGAGCACAAACCCCGCGGCGAATCGGGGAGATAGCCCCGGGCCCCGCGCTTTGGGGGGACCCCCCCCCCCCCCGCGTTTGACGTCTACGGTGTCAGATGAGATACTTCCTGTTTAATTTGAAGGAATTGGTGGTGGGGGGGGGCACACTGTCAACACCAATGACGATTATCTGAACCGGTTCTGGGCCTCTCCTAAGTCGACTCGGCCTCAAATGAGTACCTGGTGCGGTGTGTTAACATCGCCACTTGGGAGACAAAGGCGGCCGGGCGTGGTTCTGGCCACCCAATCTCTCGTGTCCCGTACCGGCCTTCATTGGTGCTCGATTCTAAAACTTGCCCCACCAGTCTGTTAAGGGATCTGTGTCTTTGTTATGTTCATTGGGACAGATGTGTGATGTAGATATGATCAAGGGTAAAATAGGTTGTGGGAGGAGGAACGAGCGTTGAAGGACGTCCTTACTGGAATCGTCCGTTCGCGTACTGGTGCCGTTTTTGTGGTGGTGCAGTGCAGCCTAAGCACACTCGAATCTGTCAACTGACGAGAAAAGCCATCGAAAAAAATATCAAAGGCTACTTTTAGATTTGAAGCTTTAGTGACTGCAAGGATTCATATTCTTAGGGTTTTCGGTAAAGTCACGTAGGTAAAAAAATCAAAATTAATAAAAGTAAAATAAAATAAAAATCACGACGTTTCGGAGGCAACACATTATATATACGGAGTGGTATCTCCTGTAATCTCTCATTTACTTGATACAGCTGTCGGGCTGTGACGGTTCCACCTGAAGACGGAAGCTTGTTTGCGCAACGCCGAATCAAGGTGGCTTTAATCGTGCCTCCTTCACACCACGGGCATTCGATTGCAGATTTCCGCCACTCCGTGTGGCGATGGGGCGAGCTCAGCTCTCGCCACTTGAAACGAGCGCCACGGTGCAACGTTTGCACGGTTACTTTTTAAAAAAATAAATCCAAAACTCGATTTTTCACTGCGAGGTATAAACTCTAAAAAAAAACCACACCGCAAACTCTCGTCCCGATTGACTGAAGAGAAAACACCCGACTACCCATTCGGTTATTGCCGAGTGGAGAGCCACCAGCATTCCCAATGCGAATAGAACTAACGCAGATGGTGTGCGAAAACCCAGACATGTAACATTTCCCTAAGTCGAATTCTAGGCTTGCGTGACAGGCAGAAGCGGCGTATTGTTAGCACTGCACACGCGTTTCAAGACGTGCGCTGGGATATGTGGGTCCCTCCTGGTTTAATAAGGTTCCAATCCTGATCCTCTAGAACGAACCGTGTTGTGTATTTGGGGGGCACGCTGCTCTTCTAAACTCACCTGCAAGAGGCAACTGGGAGGAGCAAATCTTGCGTTGTTTGTGCACCAGCTCCCGTTCGACCACATTCTTTTCATCCCCTTCAGTGAGACATTTATAAAACAAGGCCAAAAACACAAAGCGCCTCGCTCTTTACATGTTATCTGATGCCCCGATGTTTAGTAATACAAATGTAAAATGGCAGTATAGAACGCGTCACAGATGGGATCTGATCGGTTTTGTACTTGTCTTAACCGCTCGCTACGACTGCCCTTCGCACAAAGGGTCACTTGATGCTGTACCGCGCTCTGGGGGGGAGGGGGGGTCCGTAGACTCGGGTCCCCTGCTGGGGTAATCCAACACCAAGTAGAACTCTGACCACCGATGAACACCGCCCCCAGCCGCCCCACCAGGTCTGGTCGAGTGGCACGTGTTTCTCCTGATTTCAAGGGAGTTGTTGCTTCTCAGGTGCTGCTTAGCACCCCCATGAACACCGCTTCATCCGTCAACAGACGTTGCACCGAGTGTACATATTTGACAATTGATGCCTCCCCCTCGTGACTAAGCCTCGAGTGATGGTGGGCCATTCGTGTAATTTAACGCAGCATTGTCACGACTCAGGGGCTGTGATTACGAGTCGCCTCGTTTGTGTCGTCCGTCTCGCACGCTCCGTCCCATTTGTCACGCCTCATTCGTTCCATGAGCCTTAAAGGCGACAGCCGCATTTAGCCCAGGTTGCGCTCGCAACATAGGGAACGCCTGAGTGGGTTTGTTTCATCTCGCGGTTAAATCAAGGATCCGGACTGACTTCATCCAAAAGAATCGGCGGTAATATCAGAGCTTGGTGAAGCATGGTCAAAAAGTTCCCGTGACATCAAGGCACCTGGAGATCTGCACCCAGCAAGTGGATTGACTCATTCTTGTAATTTCACAGTTTTTTTAGCCGATGATCGAATCGCTGGAAACGTGCCCCACCTCGTCAGATCGCGGAAGCTCAGCACAGTTGAACTTGGATAGCCTTGGCAATGGGCAACCACTTTGTGCCCAAGATCCATCGTTTTGGGGGGGGAGGGGGGGGTGAGAAATGTGACGTCTCATCAAAATGCGCAACTTGAAATAAATATAGACAACACGTTCTACTTAATTAAATAGACTTTTTAATAAATGATTTCTCCTACAACATCAGAGTGCAGCGCCACATTAAATACGCACTACAATGACAATAGTTTAAAGCGATTTGAAGCATGTGGGGGGGGGGGGGGTGGTAGAGCTTTGTGACGTCATATTTGAGGTGGGGTCTGACTTTTTGTGACGCCGTGTGACGAAGGGGGGGGGGGGTTCAAAAATCGTCCCAAATCGCGTGACGTCATTTATGGACGGCCCCTTATGCCATCGGGTTAATGTTCACATTTGTTTTTGGTCGCAATCCGTGAAAATCAGGCCAAAAGAGCCGATCCACTCTGAGCCACTCCCCTCTGTGCTGCTCTCCAACACTGCTGTACGCTCCCCCCCCCTCTCTCCATCCCACGTTTCGCCATCGCCTCAAATGACCCTCGCTTACCTTTTACAGTAGGTACCACTTTGCGTACTCCCTAATCGCGGCAGTGAAGAGGAACGGCGAGCCGTGGTAGTGGTATGCTGACTGGCGCGTGCTGTTCTGCTACCTGCAGGCAGACATTGCCTCGGTGGCCGGCAGGGCTCGGCACCTCCCGGATGGAGAGGGCCGGAAAACCCCAATGTGTGGTGGGCCACCGCGAGAGCGAGATTCATCGCGAAGGAGAGCGAACTTGGGTTAGGCCAGAGGGGACATTTTGGTGATGCAGGGCCTACGTCATCACCCCTCAAAGCACCGGGCCTGTGGTCGGCAGTCTTAAAAACAACTATAAATTATTATTTTGATGTTACCAGGTAAGGCCCACTGAGCTATTATATAGCTCTGTTTCAGAAGCGACCTGGTCACAATTGATAGTTCAACGAAGTGGCTTGTCATCTATCCCTATCTCCAACCCCAACCCAATCCTTACCCTAACCCCCCCCAACCCTAACCCCAACCTTAACCCAATCCTTACCCTAACCCTAACCCCAACCCTAACCCCAACCCTAACCCTAACCCAATCCTTACCCTAACCCTAACCCCAACCCTAACCCAACCCTAACCCAACCCAATCCTTACCCTAACCCTAACCCCAACCCAATCCTTCCCCTAACCCAACCCTCACCCTAACCCTAACCCCAACCCTATCCTAACCCTTACCCTAACCAAATACTCTAAACGTATGTTGGTTTTAAATGTGGAGGAAAAAACGCGGAAAATATGCAAACTCCAAATATACATGCGTCAGAGTCGGGATGGAACCCATGAGCCTCCTGTATACCAGGCGAGGTAGTTAACATCTCGCAACCGTGTGGCACTACCGTAGAGTTAGCCTGGACCCATCGAGAAGCTCCGATTGACGCGTGAATCCACCATGCAGTCTCCTCCTAGTCACGCTGAGTGATTGCCATCGAGAATCCCCTTGCACCACACGGCCTGTGTGTGTACACACAACGGAACCTGATACTTCCATTGATTGCAGTTCATGAAAAAACCGGCACAATAGAGACATACGCAATACATGTGTGCACATCATGAGACCTTGTTTTTAATTGTATTCCCCTCGCCCTCTCTCGCCTGCAAATATCCAGTTACATTGTTGTGTCAACAGTTCACCTCGTTCACGTCTATTTGCGGTGACACAAGTGATTTTTGATGTTGCAAAATCCCGCGGAGAGAGATGGACCAGGGAACAAAACACAAACCAGAGATACAATTTTGACAATTGTCACAAGTAAAATGGGGTTAAGACTCGAAACTATTATTAGATTTTTTTTTATTTTACCAGGTAAGGCCCACTGAGCTATGCAGCTCTTGTTTTTTAAGTGACCTGGCCACAAATGATAGCTCAACAAAGTGGCTTATCACGTCTAACTTTAGCAGCCACATACTCTTAAACGCATGTTTCTAAATGTGGAGGGAAAAGCCGGAAGACCTGGAGAAAAATCCACGTGACCACGGGGAGAGAGACACGCAAACTCCAAATACACAGGCACCGTCAGGGTCGGGATCGAACCCACGACCTCCTGTACACCAGGCGAGGTAGTTAACGTCTCATAGCCACCGTGATGATGATGATGATGAGAGAAGTAGAGACACGCAAACTCCAAATTTTCAGCAGGCGTCAGGGTCGAGATGGGTATCAAACCCACGACCTCCTGTACACCAGGCGCGGTAGTTAACATCTCGTCACCGCGGCGCATCAACGCGTCCAAGAGGATGACCACTGTGGAGGTGAAGCCATGAGATGGGTTCATGTGCAGCAAGGAGATGGAGGGAGAGTAGCAGCACTGGGCCACGAAGGATGGCGACGGCGTGGGGAAGCCTTCATCCAGCAGTGGATAGACAAAGGCTGATGATGACTTGTCCGGTGTCTCAATAGGCTCTTTGCCTGCTCAAATAATGCTTAATGACCACGTGTCTCCCTTTGATTGCCAAACCCCCCCCCCCCAAACAAACCGCAGGATGTGCTAAGTCGCACCACGGACGAGGTCCGCTTTGCGCGCGAGTGACGTCCCGTAAGTCTCCACCACGTGATCAATGATAACAATCACAACGCCGCAGTGGTGCGGTGGTGGTGGTGGTGTTGTTGGTGGTGGTGTTGGTGGTGGTGGTGGTGTTGGTGGTGGTGGTGGTGTTGGTGGTGGTGTTGGTGGTGGTGTTGGTGGTGGTGGTGTTGGTGGTGTTGGTGGTGGTGGTGTTGTTGGTGGTGGTGGTGTTGGTGGTGGTGGTGTTGGTGGTGTTGGTGGTGGTGTTGGTGGTGGTGTTGGTGGTGGTGGTGTTGTTGGTGGTGGTGTTGTTGGTGGTGGTGGTGAGGCGGGACTGGCAGGGGGGGGGGCGTTCGACATTGAGCCTGCAGGGTTTTGGTAGTACATGTTGTTTATGTCATTTATTGTTCCGTCACAGTTCCTATGATCACTGCTACATTGCTTTTATGGCTTTATTTTGGTGATTTCGAAAAGTTGACTGGTTTGGCCATGTTTGTTTGTTGTAGTACGGAGTAAGACTGATGGCCTTAATTTAAGTTGTCTTGTGGTTGTTGTTGTTTGACTTGCATCCCACTGGGATTTTTGCACACAGCGTTGGTGTACGGTGCTTTTTCTGCAATATTTTGCTGTCTTTTCTTGGATTTTCTGTTTGCACTTAGTCACATAGTCACTTTAAGATGTTTTCTTGTTCATGTTTTTTGTTTGTTGCGGTTGCACCCGATTCAAGAGCCGAATGGCTCACAGGGCTATACCTAATCAATGAACTTTGAAATCAGCCAGTCATCTCGGTCATCTCGGTCAGTCGACCCGTGGCACCTGGGTTTGCCCCGTGACCTCCTGCCAGCGGGCGTTCGACACTTCACGTGGCCTCAAGGTGCACATGGCCTGGCACAAGCGTCATGGTGACGTCACCGCCACTTAGTGGCAAATTGGCGGTTGTTGTTGTTGTTGGTGAGGTGGGACTGGCAGGGTGGGGGCGTTCGACATTGAGCCCGTCGGACGCTGGCACGGCGCCACCCGCCACGCGGAGCTCGCGGGGGCCACCGGGGGGAGGCTTGAGCAGAGGCGTCGTTGCGCTCCCAATCGGATCGGATTTGCGGTTTAAAGTGTCACGGGCGGGTAGCGCATTATAAAGGCTCCTTGAGAAGAGAGTCCCCGGCACCCACCTGCCTACTCCGTCCACATTTGTCGCGTTGTTCACGGCCGGATTAACCGGGCTTGCGTTCAGAATATACAAAATGGCAAAAAAATGTGTGGACTCGAACAAAATACTAACGATATGATGCGTATAAACAGTCATGCCCCGATTTCCCCATGTTTTACGTTGTTTTGTAAATACGTCGTCACTTTATTAACACCGCTACCTGATTTGCGTCGCCTCAACCCCCACACTTACATCACCGACAGCGTCGTCCGTCCGTTCTCGTTATCCATCGCCTTTTAGCCTTCGCCTCCTCCTCCACCACCCCCCCCCCCCTCTGTACATCGCTTTGATTTTACGCTGTTGCGATATTCGTCGTCGCACCTTTCAGGAACGCATCCCCCACGTAAGTCAGGGCATTAGTACATACTAATAAACAAACGTTAATCTCATCACATTAAAAAAACCCACCCACGTTCATCAGCTTTATGGGCTTTCCAGACCAGTGTTTCAAAACTGCGCTTGTTGAAACGGCCAAACTCTGGCCTGCTCTCGACCTAATGTGTCTCATCAGCAGAGACAGGCCCCGTTAAGCTACGTTCGACAACATAACAGCAATCGCTTTAAGTGACCCGTGTTGAGAGATAGACTTGTCGATTTAAAGTTTCCGTGACTGCAGGGATTCATCTTCTTGGTTCTTTCGGTAAAGTCACGTAGAAGGGAAGTAATAAAATAATAAAACATAATAAAATAATTCTCACGACGTTTCGGCCTTGCGTTGTGGCCGAAACGTCGTGATAATTATTTTATTATGTTTTCTTTTTATTATTTTATTACTTCCCTTCTACGTGACTTTACCGAAAGAACCAAGAAGATAGACTTGTGTCTGCATTAATTTATCGACCTTGGTGTTGTTCATTGCAAGGCCCCGTGGGCCAATAGCGGCCCCTGGTGGCCTTTAGTGAGGCCCCCCACAATACACAACACGTGACAACACCCCCATCATCATCATAGCCGTGCTGTCAAACCCGCAATGGCTTCAAACGTGTGGCGGCCCTCACACCCCGATGATGTTTTATCAGCCAAAGTGGCGAAGCAACACTGCTCTAGCCGCGAGCAGCAATGTCCGACTCCAGCTACAGGGCACGTTGTCATTGTGTCGTGATACATCTATACGCACTCCGGGTTTTCCCCTCCACATTTAGAAACGTGCATTTCGATTATTTCGATGACTTTGATGCTTATACATTTACAAGTGACGAGCCACTTTGCTAAGCTGTCACTTGTGGCCAGGTCGCTTCTGAAAAATAAGCTCATAGCTCAGTGGGCTTTGTCTGGTAAGATAAATCTTTGTTTAGTTTTATTTGTATATTTTCCACGTGATTTGTTTACCTTTCCTATGCTTTACACTCCTATGGTGGGTTTGTATCGTGTGTCGTTATAAAGTTATGACCCCGTGTCCCAACTGGGCATCTGTGAAAAAGAGCTTCATAGCTCATCGGATTCCTCCAGTAGACGGTTCATTGCTGGACGAGGGCTTCCCCACGCCGTGCGGGCTGTAGCGGGTTCTTTGACCATACTTCACCACACTTCTCGATGCCGGTAGGTGAAGGAGGGGAGCGTGGGCGTGGCAGCATGGAAGTGCAGTACAACAACGGGCGTTGCCGTGCAACTCACCACGTAGCCCTGCACAGTTGTCCAATACAAACGAATATACGCGGTCGTGACAACCCAGCCAGTTGAGACAACCCAGCAAGTTGAGACAACCCAGCAAGTTGAGACAACCCAGCCAGTTGAGACAACCCAGCCAGTTGAGACAACCCAGCCAGTTGAGACAACCCAGCAAGTTGAGACAACCCAGCAAGTTGAGACAACCCAGCCAGTTGAGACAACCCAGCCAGTTGAGACAACCCAGCCAGTTGAGACAACCCAGCCAGTTGAGACAACCCAGTCAGTTGAGACAACCCAGCAAGTTGAGACAACCCAGCCAGTTGAGACAACCCAGCAAGTTGAGTCAACCCAGCCAGATGACACAACCCAGCCAGTTGAGACAACCCAGCCAGTTGAGACAACCCAGCCAGTTGGGACAACCCAGACAGTTGAGACAACCCAGCCAGTTGAGACAACCCAGCCAGTTGAGGCAACCCAGCCAGTTGAGACAACCCAGCAAGTTGAGACAACCCAGCCAGTTGGGACAACCCAGACAGTTGAGACAACCCAGACAGTTGGGACAACCCAGCCAGTTGAGACAACCCAGCCAGTTGAGGCAACCCAGCCAGTTGAGACAACCCAGCCAGTTGAGACAACCCAGCAAGTTGAGACAACCCAGCCAGTTGAGGCTACCCAGCCAGTTGAGACAACCCAGCCAGTTGAGACAACCCAGCCAGTTGAGACAACCCAGCAAGTTGAGACAACCCAGCCAGTTGAGGCTACCCAGCCAGTTGAGACAACCCAGCCAGTTGAGACAACCCAGCCAGTTGAGACAACCCAGCCAGTTGAGATAACCCAGCCAGTTGAGGCAACCCAGCCAGTTGAGACAACCCAGCAAGTTGAGACAACCCAGCCAGTTGAGACAACCCATCCAGTTGAGACAACCCAGCCAGTTGAGACAACCCAGCCAGTTGAGGTAACCCAGCCAGTTGAGACAACCCAGTCAGTTGAGACAACCCAGCCAGTTGAGACAACCCAGCCAGATGACACAACCCAGCCAGTTGAGACGACCCAGCCAGTTGAGACAACCCAGCCAGTTGAGGCAACCCAGCCAGTTGAGACAACCCAGCCAGTTGAGACAACCCAGCCAGATGACACAACCCAGCCAGTTGAGACAACCCAGCCAGTTGAGACAACCCAGCCAGTTGAGACAACCCAGCCAGTTGAGACAACCCAGCCAGTTGAGACAACCCAGCCAGTTGAGACAACCCAGCAAGTTGAGACAACCCGGTCAGTTGAGACAACCCAGCCAGTTGAGACAACCCAGCCAGTTGAGACAACCCAGCCAGATGACACAACCCAGCCAGTTGAGACAACCCAGCCAGTTGAGACAACCCAGCCAGTTGAGACGGACGACCCAGCCAGTTGAGACAACCCAGCCAGTTGAGACAACCCAGCCAGTTGAGACAACCCAGCCAGTTGAGACAACCCAGACAGTTGAGACAACCCAGCCAGTTGAGACAACCCAACCGGTCGAGGTTTAGGTAGCGGGAATAGAGCTCGCATTTTTGATAATTGCACCAGCCGAGAATCCTCGGGTTGGCGTCGAAGGATTGACGCTGTGATGGCCCCGTTCGTGGATGCCACCTCGTGCTTGTGGGCAGCACCTGTGACCGAGACAATTTTTATCGCGCGGCTTCGTACGTTTCGGCGGTGGAGGCGTGGTGGTGGTGGGCAATGCAATAAATAAACGAAAAACTAAAACAAAGAACTAAACTATTATTTTATTTTACCAGGTAAAGCCCACTGAGCTCCTTCGCTCTTTTTCAGAAGCGACCTCGCCACAAAATGATAGCTCAACAAAGTGGCTTATCACGTGGACATTTATAGCAGCCAATTGATCTTGAAGGTAAGTTTCTAAATGTGGAGGGAAAAGCCGGAGGGCCTGGAGAAAATCCAGGCGTCAGGGTCGGGATCGGGTTCGATCCCACGACCTCTTGCATACCTGGCGAGGGAGTTAACATCTCGCCACCGCTCTGTCATATCAAGCGCACCCGAGCGCTGCGTCAGCATCCTCGAACAAAGCGACTCCCAGATGTGGCGCAGTCACGACCAGTTTACGTTGCGCGCGCGATGTCTCACGGCGCGTTCCAGATGGCGCGCTTATAGCGTGGAGGGTTGAGGTTAAAATTGGGATGTAAGGCATTCTTCTGTGATGGCTACTTCCCTCTCACTGTACACTTAAAGTGGGGTTGTTTTTGGAAGCAGTTAACCGATGGAAGCATGGATCACCAGTTTAACTGTGAAACAAATAAATTGCACATAAGTGCATTTTTTTGGTGGTGTATCATCAACCATGGTCAATTATTATTTTTTTGAACGAATGCCTCCTAAGCAGTAGTTAACCTGTTTTTTTTAAAGTAAGAACATTAAGGCGGTGGTGATTATACAGGCCCCGTAATCCAGCACTGGAGGCGACGGTTGGTGGATCACCGCGCAGATTTTGCGAAACTCTTACCGCTGGTGTCGAGGAGGTGCCATGTCCTGGCTTGCCAGGACTAATCTCCATCCGTTTCCATCTGTACGGGGAGATGTGACCGCTCCCCCTTACGCACGTGGATTTACTACAAGTATAAACACTCCTTCATTTGCTGAAAAACATCTTCAATTAATAACCCAATGAAGCAGGACCCTCCAAAGCAGTGTCATTGTACTCCGTGTGACTTTCCTGGGTAAATGAGTAATAACTATCACGTGATTGTAACGATGATTAGAATTATCGTTACAATCACATGATAGTTGTTAATTATAATCAAATGATTCGTCAGATGTATACTTTTGGAAAATCGCCACTGACAGCGTGCTGCACACTTGCGCGTTGTTTTCCCGAGCAGGCGTCGCACAGCGATGTTTAACAAACACATTGTCCTGCTGCGGAGGGAGCTGGTAGGAACGTCGGGTTGCTCGGTCAATGGCCAGGGTCCAACGGCCAGGGCGTGGTGTATTCCCGCAAATATGCCCGACTGTGAGGGCGGGCACAAGCCGGCGTGAGTAGGTTAAACGTTGAGTTTTATAAGGGCACCACGGGGTGACCAGCCCCTCCCCACCCAGCCCCACCCCTCCCACCCCCCACCCAGCCCCACCCTCCACACCCAGCCCCTCCCTACCCTCCCCTCCCCACTAAGCCCAGCCCCTCCCCACCCTCCCCACCCAGCCCCTCCCCACCCTCCCCTCTCCACCCAGCCCCATCCCTCCCATTTTTGGATTCACGACGGACGGACGGACACAATAATCCCCTGTGGGCTGGTGTAACCAGGAGGTTCCTACCAGTATAAACCGAGTCACTGAGTGGCGTCACGGCGCAATCGCTAAATCTGCACGCCGGATCTGTCGCAGATAAGATTCCCGAAACTGCTCACGTAAGCGTGTGGCCGGATTGCCCGCCCGCCCGCACGCTATCATTACGACGATGAATTATTTAAGGCTCGCGTCCCGAGTGAGAGGCTCTGCAGCAGGGGAAGGGGGGGGGGAATTAAATTCTACCTACGTTTTATATTTTTAAATATATATATTTAGATTTGAAACCCGTGTTTGATAAACGCACCTTATGACCGAAGCAATGTTTGCAGGTATAGGTGACGGAGCGCTTGGTAAATCTGTGAGTCTGTCTCGGCTTTGTTGTACTCGTTTGAATTTTGAATACTGCACGATGAGAAATATGATTGTGCTGCCGTGGTCTTTCGCCCTCCCCCCATGGTGTCTGTTTGTTGCTGCTGCTGCAAAATAAACGATTCGTTAACAAAGTCGTTGCAGGCATCGCCACACGTTCGCTGCTCGGCTATGACCGTCAATTGCGAGCACGTTGCATTCCCTTTGTGACGTCACGCGACTGAGTGCATTGTGGATGTTTGTGTGTGTGTTTTCCCCCCTTTTCCTCGTTGCAGACCTCATTGGAACTGACTTCTCGAAGATTTCGCAAAATTTGCAGGCTTTAGTGAAAGAGGTTAGTGCGCCTTGAGCTATTCAACTTTAATATGTATAAAAAAACAAAATACATGCAACATACTTCTGGAGACGTTGGATGATTTTTTCGAAAAATCTGCGTGCTGGTCTATTGTTAAGTGCGACCTATTGCTGACAATGACTTTGTCCATCATCTTCTTTCCTTTCCTTCTCTGCTCTCTAAAGTACAATGGGTCTGTGGAATCCTCCATCCTTATTTCTATGTCTGAGCACCCCGACCACATTATCTGGACCTTGAAGGTATTTCACACACAGCTTTAGCTTCGGTATAATCTCGCTCTTTCCCTCCTCCAATGCTTTTAATTTGCCCCCCCCCTCCTCCCCGTTTGTATCACTCGATCGCTCGCACAACTCACCACAACACAGCCACACGTAGAGACATCTCTTACAAAATCGCCTTGAATGCGCTACATTTTGCCGGATCTCAAAAGCTAAGCAGGTTTGAGCGTGGATCCTTCAATCCATCTGTGCGGGGTTTTGAGTGTTACGGTCATTCGTGGAGTTGACCAAACATCCAAATGCAGCAGCACCCTCCCGAACAGCGAGTCTTGAGACTCGGCAAGGCTTTTCTAAGTCGAGGGCATCACTATTATTTTAATTGTTGTTGTTGTTGTTGTTTTAAAACAGATAATATTTAACCACATTTGGACCCCTCTCCCCGACACAGTGAGCTGGAATGTTGTGCCGAGGTGAATCATTGGTCTATGGGAGGAGTTTGAGCAGAGGAATGGCATGGCGCGTGTGCGTGCCCACTCTCTCTCTCTCTGCAAGGGACGTAGTCTAATGTAAAAAACTTTCCACTAAAATAACATTTATTCGTGATTTAGTTTGGGAAAACCCACATATGAAGTTAAAACAACATTGTCTGCACTTTTTTATGTTCCAAAATTCAAATTAGTTCTTGGTTTGCACTCAAACCACAACCTGGAAAATCCAGTTTCTTGTGCAATGCACCCAGTGACATATTTACTCCTAACTCCCCCAATATATTGTTAGCTTAAGATGCCTTTGCCATACTTACTAATGTGTGTGCGTGTGTGCTCTCGTGCGTGTGTGTGTGTTTGTGGGGAGCGGTAGTGCAAGGGTTAGCGCACTGCGCTACGAACCCAGTGACCCAGGTTCGATTCCCGTTCACGGTGAACACCGGTGACGATTATCTGAACCTGTCCGGCGCCTTCACTAGGCCGACTCAACCTCAAACGAGTACCTGGTGCAATGTCTAAAACATCGCCACTAGGGAGACAAAGACGGCCAAGCGTGCTGCTGGCCACCCACCCACCCCCTCGCGTATCGTGCCAGTCTCAATACGGGGGGGGATCTTAGGATATGGGGGGGGGGGGCGCAGGGCGGGAGAGGAATCTTTGTCTTTGTGTGTGCACGTGCGCTCATGCGTGCGACACTCCCCCACAGGTGGCGTTGTACGAGGTGGGCTTCATCGTTTGCACGCTCATCGGCATCATCTTCATTGTGTTCATGCCGATCGTCGGCTTCTTCTTCTGCGTCTGCCGCTGCTGCTGCCTCAACTGCGGCGGGGAGATGCGTCAGCGGGAGAAGGACATCACGTCCTGCCGTCGGCACACGTTTGGCACCTTCCTGGCCATCGTCACCATCATCATGCTGTGGGTGGCCCCTTGGAACGACTCCCCCCCCCCGCCCCGCGAGCCTGTGCAGGCTCTCCGGGGCGATACCGGCCGCTTGCGCGCGACCAATGACCACCACCGCCCAGCGGCGCACGCGTTCTCCTCGGCGGAGAAGCCACGCCAGGGGCAGGTTCATTGCCTTAGAACGGTGCTCCTCTTCACTCGTTTTCGAGAGTGGCGCCACTTTTACCGATAAGACATCTTCAGTGTTATGAGGGCCGCCACACATTTGAAACCATCGGGGGTTTGACAGCAGCACGATGGTGATGATGATGATGGGGGGTGTTTTCACATTTGTCTATTGTCGGAGGCAGCAACATCAGGGCCCGCACTAAAGGCCACGAGGGGGGCCCGCCAGTGGCCCGCTGGCCTTGCAACGAAGAACGCTGCCTTAGACCCAGGGCCGGATTACGGCTATTAGCGACCTGCAGCTATTAGGAGGGGAAAGGGCCTGAGAATGGACGACATATTGCAAGCAAAAAAAAAGTATGAAGTCATCAAACATATTTATTTTTTCACCTGCGTCAAATGTACACTTTTATTCGATTCGAGGCACGTTAGATTCATAAAACATAAATCGGATTTCTCCCGGATAAGTAAAGATTCCGATTCACCCACGACACTTAATTTCTTTAAACATATATTTCCCCCCTAGCCTCTTAGCTGTGGCAAAGTCATATGTAATCGTAATTCGATGACATTCAATATGGAGCGGAGGGCCTCCGAAATATGAGGGCCTAATGCCGTATTAGCTCATGGCAGGGGTCGGAAACCAAAATAACAAGAAGAGCCATTGTTTTCAGATTCATCACGAGACGCTGGATCCTTATTAAACAACGCCACAAAGCAGCCCCTTAAAGAGCCACGCATGTGCATCCGGAGCCCCAAGGTTGCCGACCTCTGACCTCTGGGTTCACCCGGCCCTGGCAGTACGAGTGGTTGCCAGAACCTTTCTGAAACCCGCAAACCACTTTTAACCCTAAAAAAATATCAGCGGCCCAGCTCGGTCTACACGGAGCGATTCCCACGGCCTTGCAGACACTCCCCGTGTCCACGGTGTGGGAAGCCCTGCCTTAGAAAATGTCTCCGGAATGCACCTGGGTCTCGTCAATTGTTGGGAGCATAAGCAGCGTTGAGCCTGGTTACTGCTTGGGTGGGAGACTGCTTTGGAATACCAGGTCTTCAGAATATTTACTCTTTGTGGTTCTTTCGGCAAAGTCACGTAGAAAGAGAAAATAATACATTAAATACTAGCATACGGACGTTTCAATTGCAACACAAGCAATCGTCATCAGGTATAACTGAAAGAGAAAACAAAACCTAGTCAACTTAGAAATATAATGTGATACAACACAGATAGTCGGCTAACATAACAGTCAACACCCTATCTTTTTTCAGAATATGTATTTATACTGGAGGAACTCTATGGGCTATGAAGCAGTTTTTGTTGGAGATGTCCAGTATTTTTCACAGATGTCCGCTTTCATAGGCTTGGGCTGTGAGGTGGCCAGAAATTGAAATCTTTGTTCTATTAGTTTGGGCTTATCTCCAGGAACTATGGACTCCTACCACAAGCCAAATGTTCAATAAGTAGAGGAATTGGCCAAACATCCCACTTCTCACACGCCTTAAACCCAGTGAGAATTTCCTGGGCACAAAAAAGATAGTTGTTACGTATATTTTATTTAGATATGAATACATGCACGTATACACTGTACAACATTGTATCCGTTGTAATTATTGTTCGTATTATGATGACATCATGTCGGCACTAAATGCTGTCAGGCTTTTTGCGCACATCCAGTTTGCCTGACGTGCACTCTTCCCCAATAACATAGCAAGATAAACAAAGATCAAAACCCCTCCATAATTTCACGTTGCTTACTACAGGGGCACGGAGTGCTGTTGGCGCGTACCCATGAGTGATAGCATTGTCACACGAGGGAGTGGCATGGCGAGTGCCACACCTGACTGACCGCCTTTGTCTCCCAAGTGGTGATGTTTAGACACCGTGCCATGCACGCCTTCAAGCCTGAGTTGACATAAGACGAGTTCCGGTTACCCTCCATGCTGATGTTGTCTGTCGCTGCAAATCCAGTTTGCCTCGTCAGTCAAAAATTCTGCTGGCAAACATTAGTCTGCAAGTGAACACGTCTGTTCATTATACATTTAAAGCAGACTTTTTGTCCGTACATTTAATATATATGATATTTTGATTTAAAGCTTTCGTGACTGCAGGGATTCATATGCTTGGTTCTTTCGGTAAAGTCACGTAGAAGGGAAGTAAAAAAATAAAAAAAATATTAAACTAAAAATATAAAACAATATATATATTTTTTTCCCTTCTACGTGACTTTACCGAAAGAACCAAGAATATATATAATATTAATTGCCTTGGTATAAAACTTATGTCACTTGGTTCAGAACCGTGATAAAGCTAAGCACCGCATCATCCCATATACGGACACGTACCATGCACGGCGTGATACACGTTTATACATTGCGTATCAAACAATTTACTTGTTTGACTTCGGCACAATTGCATTTTGCTGCGTACGATGGCAAGCATTGTAAGAATGTTAGTTTAACCGAAAGAACCAAAGAGTAATTCCTGTAGTCACGAAAGCTTCAAATCAAGTTTGAACACGTATTCTTTCGCGACCAATATCTTCCATAATACAGGAGCGCACAAGAGTTGTCATCACATCTACGGCTCTATTTAAGGAACGAAGCAGGTGGACTTCTCCACAATTCTGGCTGTCGCCTGATGAAGCTAGTTGTAATTACTGGTGAAACGTCGTACTCAGATTGTAAATGTTGTGGCTTGGCTCTCCAACACACCGGTTAGTGCTGTACTAGTAGGGAATTGGCCACGTTCTGTTTACGTGACAACAACCCTTACTAGTTGGCTGTGTCAGGTGGTGGCGGGTTTAACGACACATTTATATTTACGCGATATAACACAAAAAAAACCTGTATTATAGAAAAATGTTGTTTGTGCAAGAAAAAGCTGTATTTTTCTGAAAAAGCAGCTTCAGACGTCATGTTATTTTTTGTTTGTTTTACTCTGCCAACGTTCAGCGCCGGGATCGCGTGCGCCTTCACAACAAACGAGCAGACGACGACGTCCATGAAGAAGTTGCCGAAGCTCGTGGCGGACAACCTGAAGGACCTGTCCACCTTCATCAGCGACATCCCCAAGGTTGACCCAACGCCTCCCTCGTGCTTCCCTCTGCGTGTCTCACGCGGCTTCCCGGTGAACCGCGGAACGTTGGGACAACGTTGGTCCAGTGATTCAAACCGCGCGTGCCAACGTTGACCCGACGTCGCACAGTGTCCTGTGTCTCGAGCAGAAAATCACATCCTGTTCCACAAAGCCCGTTGAAGGATTTACATTGAATTTAAGCTGTGCGTACATATTGGTTTTTCACCAAGTGCACGGTGTCCATTGTCGAGACTGTGTGGTGGGGGGGGTATCTCATGACCGCCTACCAGTCAGCTTTTGACAGTTCAAGATTCCTAACAGTGCAACTTAGCCTGACGCAAGTGTCATGATGACATAGCCGCCATTTCGTTTTTTTCTTCATATTTTACCTGGAAAATTCCCGGATGGAATAGGTCGTTTGCAAGCGTGTCCGGCGCCTCAATTGACACACAGAGTACATAGCAAACATGTAATGACGTCTATACAAATATATACACAGTAGTTAGTGGGGAATAAGTAAGTCTGTACATTTGTTATCGTGCAACCTTATGAGGCTAGTTCAGGGGTCGGCAACCTCTCAAAGAAGAAGAATAAGATACTTTTAATCGTCTTTTTGAACTTTTTTTGTCTTTGACCAAAATAGTTGGAGAGCCGCATCACACGCAGATGGAATAAACTGCGTCTATTTAGCCTTTGCCACCCTTAGTTATTCTTTAACAATACAGTTTGGCCGTACGTTTTCTCACCACCAATATATTCCGGCGTGACCCATATATATGTATGCCATCATAGTTACGACATTATCAGTGGCGTAAATTGCGTTTAAGATTAAAGTTTTTTTTTTAAACTGCTGCCCGCAAGTCGGGCTGCTAAAGAACCGCGAGGGGGCAGCCCAAAGTGCCACCGCATGTCTCTGCAGAGCCGCGGGTAGCCGTACCCTGCTCTAATCCATGGCAAATGCGCGCTGATCACACTCAGTGAGCTCATTGGGACAACGCTGCCTTAAGTATCTTTTGCAAAGCTGGCTGAGAGTGGCGCTTGCTGTGTACGGAGCTGCTGCTTCTGCTGGTGCCGTGTGCGTGGTACGCCGATGCGACGTGCCCACCCACATCACGAATGGGAATGTCCACTCCGCTGGCTGCTGGCACGGCACCGCGTGCGATGTCACCGAGGTTGTGTTGCCCACTGCTGGTGCATGAGGACAGCTGGTGGGATGCAGTGGTGTAGTAACTACACTTTCAGTGGTGTAGTAACTACATTAGAAGTGGCGTAGTAACTACACTATCAGTGGTGTAGTAACTACACTATCAGTGGTGTAGTAACTACATTATCAGTGGTGTAGTAACTAGATTTTCTTGGTTCTTTCGGTAAAGTCACGTAGAAGGGAAATAATAAAATAATAAAAATAAAACATAATAAAATACAATTATGCAAATTACTTTGTCAATATGCAAATTCCTTTGTCAAGGCGCCCTTCCTCCCATAACCAAGCTTAAATATAAGCTGCCAAGCTTGGTGGTGTTCATTCAGACGCTGTCTTTCCGACAGACCTGTTCTTCACCTGAGGACGGCTGCTTGCGTTGTGGCCGAAACGTCGTGAGAATTGTATTTTATGATGTTTTATTTTTATTATTTTATTATTTCCCTTCTACGTCACTTTACCGAAAGAACCAAGACGATGAATCCCTGCAGTCACGAAAGCTTTAAATCGAAATATATCCCATGCTAGTTCTCAAGTGGGTCCCAACTCGTAGCTTTGGCCACAGTGGAGGGAGAGCAAGGCACCTCCCCTGCCTCCACGCTCGTTACGGCTCGTGGTGGGATGGGCTGGGCTGAGTGGCCGTGCTCCTTTACAGTTCATCGCCACCGTGTACATCCGTGAAAGCCCCTCTCTGCCACGCGATCCCATTCCAACGGGCAGCTCATCGTCCACCCTCATGGCAGTGTCACCGCTACGGTGTTGGGCCAGTGCCGCTCTTCGTTTCCTCACGGCCACTGACATGGCTCGGACCCGCTCTGTCCCAAGATCGGCACAAGGAGACCCCCTCCCTTCCTCCATCCATCCATCCATCCCTCCCTCCCTCCCTATCTCCATCCATCCCTCCTTCCATCCCTCCCTCCCTCTCTCCCTCCCTATCTCCATCCCTCCCTCCCTCCCTCTCTCCCTCCCTATCTCCATCCCTCCCTCCCTCCCTATCTCCATCCCTCCCTCGCTCCCAGGATTACTCAATTCCTCCTTCCTTCCACTAATTCCTTCCCAGTAATCTCAAAACGAAACATCTTATACATCGTTGACATAGGGTCCGTCCATAAATGACGTCACGCACCCAGGGGGGGGGGGGTCAGACATTTGTGACGATGTGTGACGAGGGGGGGGGGGTGAGAAATGTGAGGTCACATCAAAATGCACAACTTTAAATAAATATAGACAACACGTTCTTCTTAATTAAATATACTTTTTGATAATTGTTTTCTCCTACAACATCAGAGTGCAGCGGCACATTTAATACGCACTACAATGACAATAGTTTAAAGCGATTTGAAGCATGTTTATTTTTTGGGAAGGGGCAGAGCTTTGTGACGTAATATTTGAGGGGGGGGGGTCTGACTTTTGGTGACGCCGTGTGACGAGAGGGGGGAGGGGGTCAAAAATCGTCCAAAATCGCGTGACGTCATTTATGGACGGCCCTATAGGCATGCGGTTAGGTTATTTGAAGTCTGACCAATCATCTGGCATGCGCCCCGTTACCATCGTATCGCGACATGGTTGAGCATGTACAGTACGGTACTGTACGTGTATGGGTAACCATTGGGCACCATAGGTGTTACAGGCTGCTACAGGGCTACATTATGGGCAGCAGAGGGCATTGCAGCAAAATCCACTGTTGTACTGTACTTCCATGCGCCTCACCTACACTGCCCCCACACAATTGTAAGCGCGGTGAAATACGTTCAAATAACCTCCAGTGACCGCACGGCGTGGAGAGGCTCTCATCCAGCAGTAGATTAACAGAGAGAGAGAGAGCTGCATGCATTGATTACAGGGGACAAGCATAATGGTGCATGTTGCACGCGCTACTGCAGCTTGGGACCCAAACGTTGATAAATGGTGACCGTGTGAGCTGCATGCGGCTGTTGTGGGTTTGTTCTGAACAACCATTGGAACCTCATTTGCCAGTAAAAAATATGATAATTGTTTTTTTACCCGTCCATCTGGTAACAAAACTGACACCTTTTTTTACAAGGAGTCATGTTTGCATAGACCACAATACCTGCAGTTATAATGCAAACAAAAAACATAACTCTGATAATGTGCACTGTCCTTGAAATTGATTTGTCCACACCCGAGACAGCTTTCCTTAGAGCCTAGTCTCACATGGGTTGGACCAGATGACTGCAGGTATTGTGGTCTATGCAAACATGACTCCTTGTAAAAAAGGTGTCAGTTTTGTTACCAGATGGAAGGGTAAAAAAACAATTATCTTGTTCTGAACAAGTCTGAAATGTGTCACTGATCATATCAAACGTGCCCTGTCCTCTTGCCTTTGCAGCAAGGAAACGACATCTTGAACCAGTACGGCACCTTTTCGGGTCTCGTTATGGGCCAGCTATCCTGTGAGTGAACACCAACACTGGTCAACGTGATGTTTTTTTGTTGTGTCTGAACAAGAAATTCAAGAGGCCGATGATTGCTGAGAATTTTCGTCAAGTGCCCGTGCGAATTGTTGACTTCCGTTTTAGGAATACCGTACGCTTAAAACAAGTAGGAAAAGCACCACGTCCATTTGAGGAGGTTGCTGTGATAGCAATAATAAATATGTGAATCAGTTCAAGCCTCCTGAAAATTGCGCGCCTAAAATGTCGCGTAATCTGGAATCCCCGCCCACTGTGAAAGCAGACGCTTCTCCTCCGTTGCAGCTCACTTCTGCTCGCTCCCTCCCTTTCTCGTCTCTCTTTTTTTACGATCAGTGGAAACAAGAAGATGCTCCGTGTAGTCGGCACTTTGCTTCGTTGATCATTTCGTAATTTTTTTTTAAAATTTTGCTTCATGTAAACCCCCACCTCTCGCTCACTCTCTCGCTCACTCTCTCGGTCACTCGTCTCTCCTCTCATCATCATCATCACCGCTGCCAATCTTGGGGGCCGTTCATAAATGACGTCACCCGATTTTGGACGATTTTTTACCCTCCTCCCCCTTCGTCACACGGCGTCACAAGAAATCAGACCCCCCCCCTCAAATATGACGTCACAAAGCTCTGTCCCCCCCCCCCCCCCCAAAAAAAAACATGCTTCAAATCGCTTTAAACTATTGTCATTGTAGTGCGTATTTAATGTGGCGCTGCACTCTGATGTTGTAGGAGAAAACATTTATTAAAAAGTCAATTTAATTGAGTAGAACGTGTTGTCTATATTTATTTAAAGTTGCGCATTTTGATTTGACGTCACATTTCTCAACCCACCCCCCCCCCCTCGTCACACATCGTCACATATGTCTGACCCCCCCCCCCCCCCATGTGCGTGACGTCATTTATGGACGGCTCCTTGGCCCGGCCATTCCTTCTCCTCCTCCTGTTCCTGCCCGTCGCTCCTTAATTCCCGCAGCGCGTCTCGTTGTCTTGGGGATTTCCGTCCCAGCAATTCCTTCCCTTCCCCGCTAATCTTGGCCCCCTCTCGCGATGTGCCACGGGGTTAAAACGTTTCGTGAAACAGTACTGTAATCACAATCGTATAACCGTGCAATAATTACACATCGCATCATGTATCCTTTCGACATGACGCTACTGTCTCTTGCGTAAAAGAAAGTACTTCTCGTGTGTAAATTGCTTACGCCTGTACGGTTTTCAAAATGACGTATTGTGGACAGCCACTGCATTCACGGCCACGATTCGGCAAGGTCTTTCGAGCGCCTCGTCCTCTAATATATTCGATTAAACATTGCCGCCTGTCGTTTGCGTGCTTTGAACCATACGCACATTTCCCCAACATTACTGCGGGTGTCCTTTCTGTCGTCAGCCATCGATTCAACGGTCGGTGGATCTTTGCAGACAAGCATCGGCGATCAGGCAAGACCTCTGCAGTCAAGGGCTTTGGCTCTGTACGAAAGTAAGTGCCAAACTGGTGCACGCCTGCATTGCGGGTGAGAAGGAGAGGAAGTTTTATCGCCCAAATGTGCCAGCAATTTAAGGGCTTCTCTGATGGCCTCGGCCCTCTGAACTATCTACGGCATGGATGTATTTCGGAATTCTCGGGAATGAGTTTCAGAAATTATTTTTTCAAACTCGGGCATGGTCCGTACGAACGGATAGTGCATTTGTTTAAAAGAATGTAATGGGATGTGAATAACTGCTCATTTTAAATTGAAAAAAAGTCATTCGGTATTACCTTTTCACGGCTCACCTGTCCACATTTTTAATTAATTGGCTGAACGTTGCACGCGCGTGACAGTAGTTGGTCACGAGGAGGGATATTCGTGCGTGTGCGCCGGTTCTGAAATGCTCCTTAACTTTGTAAATCGTCCTCACAAGTCCAGCATTTCATGAGCAACGATGTTACTTTCCGAGCCGCGAAATGGATTCGGGCAATGACACCACACCCTATGACGTCACGTCCCACGCGGTGGAACGCGACGTCATCAACGTGGCTCAAAATCATACCTCTATCGCTGGATTTTATAGTAACGTTTTGGTTGTAGCGCTTGAATCGATTCGTGCGGTTTTCTACGGGGGAAAATCCCTCATAGCATCGCGACTTCAACACTTACTTCACACTTATTGGTCAATGTTTACAGGAGTTACTCTGTGACCTCATGTTACAGAGAATAGACGGATGGACAGAGCTGAGTATTGGATTTTCAGGATGTTTTGGCTTATTGATCATCCACCACGCAATCAGTGTATTAAGTTTATTAAGCGTTAACGGCTATGTTCCAGCTGTTCATGTCTCTCCCCGTGGTCGGGTGGATTTCTCTCCGGGCCCTCTGGTTTTTCCCTCCACATTTAGAATCAACATCACGTGTTTAGAGTATTTGGCTGCTTTACATTCCCAAGTGATAAGCCACTTCGTTGAGCTGTCGTTTGTGGTGTCGGTCCCTTCTGCAAAAGGGTTACACAGCTCAGGGGGCCTTACCAGGTAAAACCAAAAATAATGTTTTATAGTTCAGTCACGCATTAGTTCAGCACATCGTTCGCGAGCGCCTGCCCATGCAGAAAATGGCCACGCAATTGTGCGCGCGTGTATACATGTGGCATGTGGGGAGCGGTGGTGTAGCAGTTCGCACACTACGAACCCGGCGACCCGAGTTCAGTTGCTGCTCATGTTCAACACCAGTGACGATTATCTGAACTGGTCGTGGGCCTCCCCCGAACTCTAATCAGCCTCAAATGATTAGCTGGTGCGGTGTGTAAAATAATCGCCACTGGGGAGACAAAGGCGGCCGGGCGTGGTGCCGGCTACCCACACCCCTCGCCCCTCGTGTCCCGTGCCGGCCTTCAGAGGTGCTCGCTAACATCATTTGCCCCGAAAGTCTGTTAAGGCTACACTTGGGGGATCTTCGTCTTTTACATACAACATGCTCACGTGTCCCACGTCTACCCTTTCCAGAGATGCAGAACATTTCGGCCACGTTACAAAACGTCGACAGCTCTCAGCGGAATCTACTGAGCGGCGTCGCCAAGCTCTCCGCGGCCCTTGAAGTAGAGCGGCAGAATCTGAGCGCGATCCTCGGCGCGTGTGGGCCCAACTGCGCCGCGACCTCTGCCAAGTTGACCGACCTCTCCATCGCCGGAAACTTCAGCAACGTAGGTGCCCGATACTCCCCGAAGCCGCACGACATCGCCCACAGCCCCGTTTTGCGTCGGCCCACCGCCGTACGTGGGCCCGAACGCTACCGAGGGTTTGGGGATTTGTGCCGAGTAGTGGTGACGCCTGAACTGGCAGTGACGCACACGATGGAAACGCGCGTCCTAGTTGGTTCCCGTTGAGCGGTAGCGTGTAATGCTTTGGTGAGCCATCCCGCCAACCCCTCCCCCCTGCCCGCCCGCCCCCAATGCCATATCGGTCATGGGGGTTGTTTGCCCATACTTCACCACGTGGAGGGGGGGGGAGGAGGGGGCTGCGGTGGTGCACAGGATCTGTGTGGATATCTCCACGTATGATAACCATGGTTGAGAATCACACTCAGGTCAGTGGGTTCGTAGCGCAGCGTGCTTACCACAGAGCCTCTGGATGTAAATGACTTGTTTTATAATTTACAGATGGCGAATCTGTCCGAACAAATTGCATCGGTGGACTCTGCTCTCAAGACCAACATCAGCGCGTTGGTGCTGGAGGTAGGAAAACCCTTGGCACTGGACTTTGCGCTAGTTCACAGCCAGTGGGCACATCCGTGTCCCCTCCAACTGATAATGCAGTATGCGTTAGCACATGTTCACATTGTTCGTGTAAATTTGGGGTTATTCCACGATTGTTGTTCTTTAACCACATCACTCCTCAACTTTTGTCAGCGCTATCAGCAACGTGTTTAACGGTTTACTCAACGTGCAACAACTTAAATCGATTATTATCATAGAGGAATCGATTGCTCTGTACATGATACACCCATCAAACCATGCCCGCAAGTATTGGTGTTTCGCGTGTGATCATTTTTGCAAAACGCAAAATAACGGCCAATTCTTGAACTGTATTGTGATCCTGAATCGCGACGACTCATCGAATCGTGATGGGGGGGAAATTGTGACATGCCGGGTGGAAAGCCTTGTTTTATAATCATAGTGTGGAGCGGTTGGGGGCTTAAAAAAATGTAATTTTTTGGAAATGATTGTGAAATTCACAATGCAAATGCGTGTTTTTCCCCGTGTTTTTTTGTTTGAGAATGCAAAAGACTTTGCACGCTTTGCCAGTTGTTTGATGTGAACCCGACTGGCTTGCCGCTTGTCTCCACCACAGGGGAACAAAACCATCGCCGACATCCCGTCGCGAGTGAAGAACGAGACGGGGGCTGCAGTGGCAGGTACGAGCAGAGGGGTGGCGCTCACAGCGCGGATGTGTAACGCTTGCTCTGTCGAGTTGTGTGTCACGTGTATGCGTGTGGAACTTCTTTCGCACCGCACGTAGCCAATGCATTTTTTTTTGTCGGGGGGACAAACGTCTTTGGTATTTCCATCGCTGCTTGTGCTGTGTTCGCATTTTGGCGTTCTCTAGTCTGAGACTGGTGAGACTAGGCCATAAAGGAGCCTGTCTCTGGTGTCGGCCAATCAGTTTCAAAGACGGAGCATACATTATCATCAAACGATATTTGTGTTGCATGTTTTGCCACAGATATTTGTGGATAATGCAGACTCAACGCAATGGGTAGCATCCAGAAGCATCCAGCAGCATCCCAATGCCTTGTGTGATGATGTTACGCCGAGGCAGCGGTACAACCACTAATTTCTACTCGCGCGACTTAGTTCTGTTCACTCGATCACGTTATATCCAATTCGCATCCGCGTTTTAAAAAAAGTGTTCCCTGTGATACATTCATCATCGCGTTCTATCCAATTCGCGTTATGAAAACAACACGCATGTTTCCATGGCCCAATATCCATATGCTGTGCATTATCCGTGTTTAACTCGTTTGATCCAGGAAACCCTTCGGTTACCAAATGCGCCATATGATCAGGTGTTGGCAGTCCTAGTTTTTTTTTTTAGAATCTAGAGACTGGAGGAATCTGATGAGCAACGAAGCTCTTCCTAACAGACGTCCATCGTCAACGCAATGACTTGTGATCTTTTTTTTTTAAGTCGTGAAAGAATATGAATTGCTCTGCCGTTTCTCTCCACCCCACAGACGCTCAGAAACAGTTGGATAACATCAACGTCACCGTATCCAACATCCGGACAGATATCTTCGACAAGTTTTTACAGTCCAACTTCAGCGTTCAAATCAATTCCATAAACACCAGCATCACTCCTGCGCTCAACCAGTTTCCAGATTATGAGCACTACCGGTGAGTCGCACACACTCACAACCCCTTGAGGAAATGAGTTTAGGTGTATTTTTTGGCGTGGAAAAAAAGACATCTGTAAATTTAATTGTAGCTACCGTTGTGTGAAGACATCTTTCCACGCTGCAGTGTTGATCATGGCGGTTGTTTGGCCATACTTCACCATGCTGAAAGGAGGGGGCCTCAAGACCGGTTCAGATGTCGCTCGCCACTGATGTTAGTGGGAATCCAACTCAGGCCTCTCGCTTTATAGCTTGGGCCGCTTAGGCCGCTTGGGCCCTGTCACTGCGAACATTGGGGCCACGTCACCACTGCTAAGACGCGTGAATACAAGTATGGTACCGTGTCCTCAAATTTAATCTCCGTGGCTCTGCTTGAATACAGATCCGCCTCAGCTATCGCCATTCATATGTTAATGTATTATTATGATCATTGCTATGCATTCATTCGGGGTGGCGATGGCGGTTACAAAAGCCACGGCATCGACCCCGTGCAAATGACGACTTTGGTGTTCACTCACTCACTCGAGGCACGTTGCCAGCTGTGTCTGCATGAGCGGCTTCGCGTCCTTCCTTGGCAAACGCTTCCTATAACCATGAAGTCACAGTCACCTGTGACCAATTGACCCCGGAATGTACCTGACCTCGTCAGATCTTCGAAGCTAAAGCAGGGTGGAGCCTGGACAGCGCTTGGCTTGGCTGGATGGCTACCTTCCGATATAGCCAGTGGAGGGTGGAGCAGCAACATCCACTGTTGGTCGAAACTGCGATGCTTCTGCGCCTATGCTCCCTGCCTTCACCAACCCCACTTTGAACTGATCAGTGTGGTGGAAAATGGTCAAAAAACCCTTGCGACCGATGCAGGCATGAGGAGGCCCTCGTTCAGCATCCATCATTGGGAAGATCACTGGGAACAAATAATGGGAACATGCAGGGTTTAGGAAAGGTTTTCTCTACCATTGACCACGTTAACGCTATCGATCGGATTCCGTAAAAGACCAATAAATATCAGATATCATTGGACTGACAAAAGCTGTACGTGCGCGTGTAGAAGCTCCTGCCAGATTAGCGGAGTGGCGCTGCAATTTTGACGTTTATTCTCCTCCGTCCGCTCACGCACACCCGCACACACACGCACACACACGCACACACACGTACACACGCACGCACACGCACGCACACCTGCGCACACACACGCACACACACGTACACACGCACGCACACCCGCGCACGCACATGCACACACGCGCACACACGCACACACACACACGCGCACACACGCGCACGCACACCCGCGCACACACACATGCACATGCGCACACAGATGGATCGCCGGCGTGGTACTCTGCTGCATGATACTCGCCATCTGCCTCATGAACATCCTGGGCCTGCTGTTCGGCACGTGTGGCTACGACACACATAAGGGTCCCGTCGACCGCGGCTGTGCCTCAAACTGCGGGGGATCCTTCCTGATGGCGTGAGTCCTCGCATTTGTAATAAAAACACTGCGATAATTTTCTATTGTCGTTGATTTATATGGACCCCTTAGAAACGCTGGCCACCCCCATATCCTGCCTCTTGAAGATCAGAACCCCCCCCCACCCCCCTGTAAGCCGCTGCTGAGCACGACACAGCTGACTGAGTTAACATTTCAGCACTTGGCTTTATTGGAGAAATATAAGTCCTTCTATTTTTTTCTCTCAACAATTTTTCTTCTTCCAGAAAGTGCACGTGGTGCCATAATAATTATTCATAATAATACTGATGTTTAGGTTTGTATCGCGTCGTTCACGCAAATTGCCCTTAGATTTTTTTGGCGAAACCAACCGAGTCACCATTTCTGCTGCCCCCCCCCCCCGTAGCTCCGTTGGCCTGAGCTTCATCTTCTCGTGGATCCTCATGATCTTGGTGACCATTCTCTTCTTTTCCTTCGGGAACGTCCACAAGCTGCTGTGCGAGCCCCTTGCCAGCAAGGACTTCCTGAAGGTGCTTTGTGCATTCACCTTTGTAATCAATCATGCTTTCATCACAATAATAATGATAATGGTGAGATTTAAAACCACCGAAGACCAAATCGCCCGGAATGCGCCCAATATCGTCAGATCTTGGAAGCTAAGCAGGCTTTTGCCTGGATATTTTTGGGATTGGCGACCACCACGCATGAAACAGGTGTCATATGTTGACAGTCTGTTTTGTAGAAAAAAATCTATTGTTGTGCTGTACTTATGTTCCCACTTACATGCTCCCAACTTTCACCGACCGGCACTGACCAACATGGTGAAGTACGGTCCAATATCCCTCCACACAGATCTGCACATTGTGGGAATAAGCGGGACCCAGGGCCAGATCAAGGCGTGGGGGCTTTAGGAGCTGCAGCCCAGGGGCCTTCGCCAGCTGGAGGGCCTCCAGAGATGAAGTGAAAAGTTATTTCGTTTGTGAATACCGAATTTTATTTGTTTGTTAGCCTTGTAAAAAAGAAAAATGTTTTTCTTTAACTTTGTTTTCCTTTTTAAACTATTACTGTGGGCCTCACGGGACCTGTAGCCCAGGGGCCTACAGAATATTAATCCGACCCTGGTGGGACCCTAAAATAAAGTAAAATAATTCGATAAAATGCATGGAAAAATAGAGCCTTTGGCACTTTTGGACGAGCCACCCTCTAGATAGAAACATTTTTGTTGTGTTTAGTTTGTTGTCCTTCCCTTGCACCTTCAATTAGCACGGTCAACTGCATACGGTGCGAAAGAAGGTCATCATACATACATTACCGTTGAGAGAAGTTCATCATACATACATTACCGTTGAATTAATCGAATTTTTGTCACTGGTCTGCTCAGCACTGTTTCCAAGTAGCAATGTCATTCCATGTAGCAAGGAAGATCACGAGCAAAGGGAGCATTTAGCAATGTATGTGTTGATTTATTCTCTTTGGAAACATGGCATAAAAATGTGAAGGCATATATGTGGTGATTGTGACAATCAAAAAAGACACAGCAAGCCACAGGCGTTTCATTGCCAAGAAAAATAAGTGTCTGAGAACCATTTGGCAGATGTTTTGAAGATATTTTGCTGATGTTTTTTATTATTATTTACGTAAACTTTTTTTTTTTTATTCCCGCAGCATCCATAGTCAATCGGCACGGCGCTTTGTAGTGGAGTGAAGTGTGGGTGATCCTACCTCTCCAGAGGGGGTCTCTAAAACACCTTCTTGACGCCGCTGTTTCTCCAGCAGTGGCATTGAGCAAGGAATTGCAGGGCTGAACTATGGTATTGTAGGTGTTTCCTTATATTAGCCGATGCTGCTGCTATTTTTTCTGTTACTCGAGAACAAATCTGAAAGGCAAGATATGTCTTTGGACTATGTTTTTCTTTCTTTCTCTTGCCTAAACATAGTCAGCAAATAAATAAAGTTGTACGTGGTACGTATATAGCCTCGCAACTCCTCTTTTGCTGTGTTTGTTTTTTGTGTTTTAGTTCGCGGACTCGATGGCATTTCCAGGAATCCCTACGGGAAACAACTCTATCATTCTACGGCTGCTCAACATGAATGGCAGCGTGAGCACGCTGGACATATACAAGTGAGCGTGTGCGCGAGTGCGTGAGCGCGAGTGCGTGAGCGCGCCCGTCCCGCGCCCACGGCCACCGCCACTCGCCGCGTCGCCGACCATTTGCCCGCCCGCACGCGGAAAAAAGGTCACATCGGTCGCGTCGGGGGCATTTACTTTTTAAACGTCGGACGCGCGTCTTCCTTTTGGGGTCGCGCAGCGGCGTAGTTCGGCTACCACGTGTCTCCCCACGTGTCACTCCGCGCGCGCGAGCAACGCGCGGAGGAGCCCTCTGTCGGGAACCGAGTCGAGCCGCTCGCTTTCTCCCTCGATTTGTACGGCGACGTTGGCCGCTGCCCGGTACCGATGACGAGCCGGGCACGGCGACGGCGGCAGCGTCGGAGAGCCGAGCCGATCGGCAACGTCCGGCGGTAACAGCGGCCGCCGCCGATGTTTCGTGACCGAGGGAGAAAGTTGAGTCGGTGAGTTCAGTTATTGACGAGGCTGTGCGGGTGCGTGGATCAAAACGTCGGACATCATGTCGAGCATGTCGGAGTTCGCTGCCGTTCACTTGCCCGTGTCGCGGAGAAATTGACAGCTGTTGTCTCCTTCTCTAGTGGCTGCGCTAAGAACGGTGGCACTTACAGCGTGCTTAATTTGGAGACGCAGTACAACCTCGACAACTACCTGAACATCACGAAGGTAGTGATGAATGTTTTTGTGCCGTGTGCATTCGAACAGTGAGTGGGTGGTTGAGATTGGAACGTCCGTGGATCACAATTTTGCTAAAAAATGGAGTGACATTTTGTAAACGGGGGGAGGGGGGGGGTTGGGTAGGCCGATCGTCGTACTTGTGTCCGGTTCGTAATTTTATCGAGGGTTCTTTTTCATACTCGTGGTCGAAAAATGTTAGGGTACGATACAAGGTGGTCCCGCGAAATCATTAAGCTAACATTTATAAATACAATACAGTATTGAAACGGGTGATTGTTTATCATTTGCTTCACAAAGACCAGAGTTGTTTGGTAAAACTAAGTCAATATCGACGTTTAATGTTTTTCTACCATCGAGTCAGTGTGATGGACGGCTACGACGTCATTGTGAGTGTGTAATAAGTCTCGCTCTTGTTACCCCACAGTACGAGGGGGATCTTAATAAAGCACTAGAAAAGATGAACGTGTCATTCAGTGACATCAAGCTTCTGAATGCTGCAGGGCAGGAGAGCTTAAAAAACTTCTCTGACAATGGCTTGAACAACATCAACTTTTCCACATTTTTCACAGAGGTAAGTTATTGTTAATTTGCTTCATTAACCAGGTGAGAGTGTGTTCCACCATTGTGTATTGTCAGAGACGCACCGTATCGTCGCTCTACACGTGTGTGTCGTGTACGCACGGTCACAGTTGTCGCGATCTCTCTTTCCATTCGCAGATCGACAAGGGTGTGGTGAAACTGAACTTGTCTCAATTCGCGATGGAGTTGAGAAACATCTCCAGCAACGTAAGTGGAACAAGCGCGCGGTTGGAGCGTTACGGGTATTTCTCATCAAATTTTCGCCCCCCGCCTCACCCCCCCCCCTGCCCCTTGTAATCGCCGTAGTTATTGTAACAACGGGCATGCGCGTTGTGTGGTTTTCACGTTGGCGATGCGCTCGTTGCTAACGCAAATTCTTTTGATTTCGGCAGTCTGCCATTAACGACTCGGCAAATAATCTGGAACGGATGGACAGACAACAAGTGGTGCCCTTGCAAGAAAAACTGGTAATGAATCTGTGTTGTTGTTGTTGTTTTGCTGCCTTGTTCAAGCTCACATTTGGTGTTGACAAATCTGCAGGAATTGATCTACTCGTGCAATTTGTACTTTAACACGTAGCAGGCTCTCGTGACCAATATTATCCGTAATAGAGGTTATTTTGGGTGAGATCACATACTTCTCTCCCTTGTTTACATTAAAGTATTTATCCCGCGTGACTAGTTCTACTTGCTGTTATATCGTTTTCTGCATTGTTTTTATTGATATAACTCGTTGACCGCCCCGACTGGACAGCTGGAAAAAAAAAGATCTTCATAGCTCCTCGGATTCCTCCAGAACAAATAAAGATTCAGATTCTGTCAAAGGAGCAGGTTTTCCACCATACTGACCACGTGACGTGTTTATTGTCACTTTGAAATAATTGGCGCTTGCCAATTTTTGCAACAACCAAAAAACAACAAAATTGAAGAATGGCTTCTCGTCTCAATGGGCTCTACTGGGGAAATAAATCTCGGATTCTGATTGTTCCCTCCATGGGCATACGTTTCATTCTCTTAGTTCTTTCGGTAAAGTCACGTAGGTAAAAAATGAAATTAAAATTAATAAAAATAAAAATAATAAAATCACGACGTTTCGGAGGCAACACAAGTCTCCGTCATCAGGTGGGACCGTCACAGCAAATCTGACCGTCACAGCCAGATTTGCTGTGACGGTCCCACCTGATGACGGAGTCTTGTGTTGCCTCCGAAACGTCGTGATTTTATTGTTTGATTTTTATTAATTTCATTTTTTACCTACGTGACTTTACCGAAAAAACTAAGAGTATGAATTTTTGCAGTCACGAAAGCTTAAAATCTAGAAATACTTTTCATTGGCGGCTCGTGACGTGTCCACTAGGTGGGGCTGTTGTGAGTGACCTCTGAAAAAGACGGTGTTCTCATTAAGACAAACCTCGTCATGTTATTGGCCTTTCCGTGAAAGATGATGTCACTCTCTTATCTACCAACGGTAGGCATTCGTAAACAATATGAAACTAAACAACAAAGCGCTCAAATACTACTCTTAGGTTTATTTTCGGTAAAGTCACGTAGGTAAAAATAAAAATAAATAATGGAAATAATAGAAATAAAATAATAAATCACGACGTTTCGGAGGCAACACAAGCTTCCTTCATCAGGTGGTAAAAGGCACAGCAAAATAACTGTAGTGGGAGTTATTTGTGATGGGGCATTAATATATAGGGGGGAGGAGCCAAGGGGGATGGGTGCAGGATGGGGGGGTGGGGTTTGGGGTGTGGGTGGAGCCAGGTAGGTCAAGGTGGTACGAAAAGACAGGTGGTACTAAAAGACGGGTGGTGGAGGGTGGAGAGTGGCGGTTGAGGTTTAACATATCATTAACATGTCATTAACATGGTTAATCACATCTTTCCAATGATTGCTCAATTTGAATCCATCTTCTCGGTTGAAGTTATGTGTGTGTTTGTATATATGCATGCTCAAATACTGTCCCCATGATCCTTAAGTCCACACTCCGCAACGCCTTTGACACTGCCAAAAGCCGTGACACTACCACATTTGCACAGCGCAACCTCGAGTCGTGATATCGTGTCATCACAGCCACGGGCCCCTTCTCATCGTCCTGAATGTTCAAGTTCAAGTTCATTTATTAGGTATAGCCCTGTGAGCCATCCGGCTCTTGAATCGGGTGCAACCGCAACAAACAAAAAACAAAAACATGAACAAAAAACATCTTAAAGTGAATATGTAACTGAGTGCAAACAGAAAATCCAAGAAAAGACAGTAAAATATTGCATAAAAAGCACCGTACACAAAAATGTGCAAAAAATCCCAGTGGGATGCAAGTCTCAAACGGCGTGGCTACAATGCTAGGAGCTGATAATCGCAATGACTGAAGGGGGAAATATCTCACTCGGACGCCTTCACAGCCGCCCCGAGGCACAAATCAGACTGTAGTGTTGCAGCAGCGGTTTCTAACTACTTAAAATGTTATCTTCGTTAGGCAATTCACGTTGAAATAATCAACTAATATATTTAAACACAACAAAACAATTTCTAGAAAAGTATTTTTTTTTATTAGAAATAAGATTTCTCGCCTCTAGCGGCTTGGTAGGGCGGCAACCCAACGCCCCCAGT
This sequence comes from Lampetra fluviatilis, assembly GCF_964198595.1. Lineage (NCBI taxonomy): Eukaryota > Metazoa > Chordata > Hyperoartia > Petromyzontiformes > Petromyzontidae > Lampetra > Lampetra fluviatilis. Next base: position 2,556,288 of record NC_136278.1, on the reverse strand, counting down.
GGACGAACCGCGCCTGATACTTTCATAAACATTTTATAACTTCTCAATTTGTTCTATACCATTTTGCGTGAAATGAATGCGTTACTTTATCCTGCTATATTTACTAGAATATTCACATTTGGTAATTTTTATGTTTAGTTTTTCTTAAACGAGGTGTTGTTGTCTAGTGTATCGTTCATTGGTGGTATCTGCCGATTTGTTTATGTGACTTAAATACTGCCCTCTTGCCAACTCCCCGTTGCAAATGAGATGTTGATCCCACAGATCTATTACATAACTATACACATACAACTACTAAACGGGATTTTTGTCCCCTTTTAACAGGATGAATTGAAAAGAAACATCGAGTATCTAAGGGACGAGGCTAATAAAACAAAGGTAAGTTGTTGCGTGTCTTTTGCAGCTTCCAGTTTAACAGAGTTGTCAACAACTGTAACATTATGGGTGGCTGGATGGGAATGTAATAAAAAAGGTGTTAAGCGCCATGAGAACGATTGTTTGAGGGCGCTTTATGCATTTAAATTATTCTGTTCAAACACCAAATTAATAAATTTTTAAAGGAATAACCACACATACTTCAACATGCTAACAGACATGCTTTGCTGACAATTGCATGATCTTTGAAACGAATTGGCCTGCACCAGAGACAGCCTGCCAGAAAGGGTAAAACCGATTCTTATTTTTCATACTTTGATATTTGCGAAAAGGTTTCCATGATATGGGTGGGGGTTGTTGAAATTCAGTAGCGTGGTTAGCGGTGCAATCTATGCAATGAGAGAGACCTCCCTTTCAAATTCCTTTCCCTCTTTGTAGCCTCGCTTCTGTGCCACTGCAGCCCATGGGGTTCGGTACAGATGTTACGGCCTGCACATTAGATAGCTACGCCACCGGTTGAATTCCATGCCCCAAGGGTAATGAATGGCAATGGTCAATCGATTGGCATTGGCGGCTTGTGGCTTTTAAGCGTGAGTCTCCTGTGTTAGGAGGGGGGTGAGGTTCAGCGGCCACAGCAGGTTCACTAGTCCATCAGGTATTCCTTAATTAAAATAATGTAACAGTTATCAAAATAAAATAATAAAAAACTGCTTAAAGTACAGCAGGGAGCTGTCCAGCTGCACCCACGGCACCAGCTCACCCAGCACCTCTGGTCCTCTGGCCCAACGCCCATTATATAAGCGGAGAGCTCTCCCTGAATTAATTAGTAAATCTAGCTGTTCCCAAATTACCCCACTCCCTGCGGAGTGGGCCACACCGCCCCAGCAAATCATCCCGGGTGTGATGTCCACATACCCAACGAAACCAGCTCGCGCCCTCCAACCCACACAAAGTGACCAACCTCTAGCCGTCTTCACAGGCGTGGCCACGGATGAGAACACCTGTATAAGGTGAGGCTCATTGCAGTCGCCGAGCTTAGTGATGAGTCGCTAATATGATTGTGTCTAGATTTGAAGCTTTCGTGACTGCAAGGAATCATATTCTTAGGTTTTTTCTGTAAAGTCACGTAGGTAATTAATTTTGATGTTTTACCTACGTGACTTTACCGAAAAAAACCCCCTAAGAATAAGAATATGATTGTGCCGGCTTGGACAAGGAACGCCGGTCTAAAACTGCATAGGATAAGCTTGCTTACAGAGCTGGGCTGGTACATACAGACATCCCACCAAAGACTCAGGATTGGAACAAATGAGCATCATTACCCCTATAATAATCTCATGATTTGTTCAGATTCAGCCTGGAAATAAGATTAAATAATGATGGGGGGAGGGAGATCCTTACGTCTCTGTGGAGGTGTCATCACTTAATGATAGTACCGTGTTAATGGGCTCTACTTAGATGGCAAATTAATACAAATTATAACAACATTGATAATTTTTCAATTTAAAGCTTTCGTGACTGCAGGGATTCATATTCTTGGTTCTTTCGGTAAAGTCACGTAGAAGGAAAATAAAAAAAAAATTATAAAACAATAAAAATTCTCACGACGTTTCGATTGCAACACAAGCAATCGTCATCGGGTGTGAAATCCACAGCAAATTTTCTTGCTGCATTTTTTCTTGCTGTGGATTTCACACCCGATGACGATTGCTTGTGTTGCAGTCGAAACGTCGTGAGAATGTAATTGTTTTTTTTTTATTTCCCTTCTACGTGACTTTACCGAAAGAACCAAGAATAACATTGATAATGTGAATGTATATATGCAACGAATGCAAACTGAAAAACCTCCATAACTTTTCACAAGTCGAACAAAATTACGATAAAATAATTTGCGCGAGCTGTGCAGATTAAGTACCAAGTCGCATCGAGCGCTCCGACGGTGATTGGCTGTCAACTTATCTGCCCGATTAACGCGGCTACATCCCAGAATTTAATTTCGAAGTCAGGAGCGTGACTTTACCGTACTAGGCGAGAAGGGGAGGGAGTGTGACGATTTAGATGGAGGTGGATACCACGTTGCATCATTGACGGGAGGTTCACCGGCGTTGACTTGAGAGCCCGAGGGGATGCTGACTGGTGAGCTGAAGTTACGCGTCGCAAATTCGTGTTGACGTGTGACACCCACAGTTGGATTAACTCGGGTTGATTCGTGCACGGAGGATCGCGCGCTCCCTCTACTTTGGTGCGAGAGAGGACAGGGAGAGGCAGTTTCTGGAGTCGCGATGAAACATGTCCGCACGGTATTGAGTTTGTGTGTGTGTGCGTGCGTGCGCGCGCGAGTTAACCACCTGTTATCTTTGCAGGTTGAAGTTGGCGACATCAATCGCGACTTTGGAAATTTTGAAAATAGTCTCAATAAAAACGGGTCCCTGCTGATTAATGCGGTAAGACAATCGTGCGTGACGCAGACCGTTCGTTATTTGAATCTTCCAATTAAACCAACTCTCTTTCCCTTGTGATTGGATGTGCCCTTTACAGTCGCAAGGATAATAACTTACGACAGTGGGGCCCATTCGCAGGTTTCCGGATGTTTCTTGTTCGTCCGGATTTTCGGACGAAACCGTGCCGATGTTCCCATAACCAACGCTGGGTAAACTCGCCAGGGCGATGTGATGAAAGCGTGTCTGGCTGTCGTCGCGCGTGTGGGAAAAGTGCCACATTGTAACCGGATGGTATTGGCTGAATCACTTTGATTTTGAAGAGCATCGTCGCTGTTCTTTTAATGGGTGGTCCAATCACAATTCCCACCGTGGGCCATAAGTAAACACCCTCAATTACAGCGCTCCCTTTAATGGATGCTGATTTAAGGCGACCTACTCTCCATCTGTATTGTCTACGGGTCGTACCACGCGTTGCCCGACGTTTTATTCCACGTGCCGGAAGCTTCTTCAGGAACTGGCGGCATGAAGAGGTTCACGTTACCACCTCGATTGCATAAAGTGGCCGGTCACCGCTGGTGGTTGATGTTGGCCAGCCTGATGTTCATTGGCTGCCACTTGTGCAGAGATGCTCAGCCCAGCACTTAAGCATAAGTGGTGAAAGCCACATATATCGGTACGTCATGTAATTTAGTCTCAAATTGACAACTGACTTCACGGCAGTCGTACTCTATGAACATTTTAAAAGTATGTGTTTAAACTAAAAAAAACATTATACAAACTGCAGTGATTCATATATCATTGTCATCGTTTTGTTTTTCACAAAGACGATTGAAAACCTCCTCGGCACTGTCAGAGGTCTACTAAAAGATTACATTAACTGGTCGAGGGACATGGTAAGTGTTTTTATTATTATTATTTAATTTATCTTAAAACGTTTAAAAACATTCCACATCTCCACGTGCATCGCATCAAATAGTGATCCATACACCCCAACAACAACAACAACAACAAACAACAACAACAGACGCCATTCACCAGCAAGTGGCGGTGATGTCCCCACGGCGCTTGCACCCGGCCACTTGGAGGTCACGTGAAGAGTTGAAGGTTCGCTGGCAGGAGGAGGTCGTTGAACAGACCCAGATGTTGTGGGTGAACTTTACCGTGTTCCCCACGTGAACAACAACGCCCTAAGCACCACAACACATGCAGGCGTTCGTCGTCTGGAACACATTTTCCTTCATGACTGGAGATGATTTCACACGTTGAATCTGTTCTCTCCACTAAATGCGATTGAATTGTAATAATTGTTTCATTACATGCATTTATCGAGCAAAGCCTCATGAGTCACTAGACTCTTTTTTCAAGAGGGAGTTATTCTGCTTCTCACCGACTTGTTTATTTTCCTTAGCTGTTTGGAGTTTTTCAGACTTACCAATGCATTCCCTGCACCGGCGTATCGCCTGTCACCTCCCTCCTGGTGTCTCGTGTTCACGAGCCGAGCGTTGTTTTTCACAGCGGAACTTTTGGACTTCGACGTGAATATTGACGCAGACCGTGATCCCGTGTCCCCTAGGTCATGAACAAGCTGGCGCCATGCAAGCCTCTGGCGAACTTGATCGACTCCATCGAGTTAATCGGATGCAAGTACCTTGTGAACTCGATGGTGAGCAAAGTGCGACGTGATAAGACCGTGTTCTTCACTCGTTTTCAGAGAAGGCGGGGGGGGGGGACATCTTCACCAGTGTGTGAGGGTCACCCCCCATCGTGACGTCACGATGGGGGTGTTGTCACGTGGTGTGTATTGTTGGGGGCCGCATGCCAGAGGCCGCCAGTGGCCCTCGGGCCTTGCAATGAAGGACACTTTATAAGAGATCAAGGTTTAGCCCAGAAATTACTCGCTTACACAACTCATGGTGGGAATCGCTTCGAGTAGAGGAACCCCCCCCAAAGGGTATTTGACCAACTCTTCCACACCGAATAAACAGAGTACCCCACGCTTCACCCCACCGCACATGACCCGCCAATCGATGCAACTGTGCCGCACCCATTTAAACTGCCGTGTGGATAGAGGCGAGGGGATTTTAGAAAGAGTCGAAACCGGGTGACCTCTGGATTGCAACTCCAGCGAGCCAGCCACGGTACCACGTGAGAGGGTTGCGGTCCAAATGTGTGACGGGAGACAAATCCATCCGCCGCGTTGCGGCACACAGTTGTGTTTGGTGCGTAGTGTCGACATTTCCCGATGCTTATGTGCTCATGTGCGTGTACGTGCTTTATACACTCTTACGCTGTCGTACAAATTTATCATCCAGTTACATGTGATCCTAAAACAGCTTGGAAGATCGTGCCTTCAAAGCGGCGAACACTACATATATCGCGCGTAGAGTTGCAACTGCAGTGGACTTGCACATAAATCAGTGGCTTCATAAAAACACTTTATTTTTACGAGTCCTCAACGTTTGCAGATTTTTGATGGCATTTCATAAGTGAACCTGCAGATCGTCTCACCTATGTCAGTGCCACCATGACAGTGAGTGTCTTCTTTTTTCCTGTGTGTTCTAGAATTCGTTCTGGTTTGGCCTGGGCTGGGCCACCATTTTCCTAATCCCCAGCGTGATATTTGCCGTGAAACTCGCCAAGTTCTATCGCCGTATGGACACAGAAGACAGCTATTCAGAGTGAGCACGGTCTTTAGTCTGGGGGTTCTGTGTGTGACACATTGCTGTAAAGGGATTTCACTTCAAAGCATTCAAGTCAAAGTGATTTTTACATCCCTGAGCCATTGGTGGAAGTTCCACATTCCTGTGACAGGGGCAAACATTTCCATAGGACAAGCACAATTGATTTCCCCACAAAGTGGCACCAATTTTATCAACCCCAGAAGGATGATGGGTTGAGATCTGTTTTAGACGATTCAAATAGTGAATTCACAAGCTAAAAGCTGGAGCAAAAAGAACCCCAATATAACGTTACATTAAAACGTCATATTTTATCACCATCAGATCCGTTAATTCTTCAGCTCACAAATTACCACGTGCAAAAAATGGCGACAAGGGTAATAAAATGGCTTAAAACTCTTCCCACGGCAAGGTAAGTGTTTGCATCTGACATGTCAAGTTCACCTCTCTTAGACACGGAGCACGAGGTTCCACGTGTCACCCGAGATAAAACACGGAGCGCCTCGAATTGAAACGCATTCCACGCTCGTGCACACGAATCTGCACAGATGCGGGGGAGGGGGGGGTCTGTACGTGCGTATTTTGAACTCGCTAACAGCACTTGCCCCCAACAGTCTGCGAAGGCTCTATGGGGGATCTTTGTCTTTGTTATCTTTAACTTTTTTCGCACCACCGTACGTAGCCAACCGTGCTAATCGGAGGGATAAAAAAAGCAGTTCTAATGAAAATTAGTTTTCAATCTAGAAATGGGTCAACGCATCTATGGGCGTTGCAGGGGTCACCGGTGTTCATTTTGTCAATTGCTCCGCGTGATACCGTGGCTGCTTCGCGATTGTCTTATCCACCTTGTCTAAGAAAGTTGTATTTTCTCTTGCTCAGCGTGCGTTCATCACTTGGTGAGCTTAACACGTGCTCATCTTCTTGGTTCTTTCGGTAAAGTCACGTAGAAGGGAAGTAATAAAGGAAAAGAATATTTTTATTATTTTATTATTATTTCCCTTCTACGTGACTTTACCGAAAGAACCAAGAAGATGAATCCCTGCAGTCACGAAAGCTTTAAATCGAAATTTAACACGTGCTCTTTCTTCTGTCCTCTTTTCCTGCACGCCTGGCTTTACCTGCTCATCAGTGACTTTGACTGGAACTAATGTCGCCGGCTCCAAAATGGGCCTTTTTGTTGTCGCTAATGAATAATTGGGGTGGGGGGGGAGCGGTGGCGGCAAATGTGGAACTCTGCCCAGCGCGTCTGAGCCGACTGGGTGGTTCCTGTGGATTGGTGCTACCCAAGCGTTGTATGATTGTCTCCGTGGATAATCAATGGACTGTTACTGTTGAGTGGAAGTCCTGAATTGAACTGCGTCGATGATTGGCCCCTGATTGCTAATCCACGATCTGTGAGGGTGAGTGGCGTAAATGGGGGCCCATCTTGATGGCAATGTGATTATTCGAGCGCATTGCTGTGTCAGGTGGTAATTTTCACACGCAGTTAAATGTAATTCCTGATGGTTCCTGTTTGTTCTTGATTCAAGCAGCTGATAACTCGCATGGACGAACCGAAGATCTAATGGGGAGACAAGATTCAGCACACGTTTTGAGTAGATTCAAATTTTACTTGACTTATTACGAAAGATCGTATGCCGATACCAATCATTAAATAATGTTGAATGTAATAAAATTGTATGACATCACGTGTGGATTTCCATGAATGGAGCTTGTGCAGTCTTTTCAGCTTGTACAATGTCCGTAAAGTGATGGCACACTTTGTTGTTCACGAGTAGAATACCATTATTATTATTTTGAATGCAAACGAATAGTATAATACAGGAACAATTACAGTACAACGTCGCATATCTGACTTGCTGGAGACTGAGCTGTAGGCAGTGAATGTGAAAAGCTCATATTTGTGAACTCGTGAAAATAACCCTTACACCATAATTTATGCATTGGGTGTTAATTGGTCAAGGCCGATATGTGACGTTTTACTCTATAGCAATTGAGTAAACTATTCAAACAGCCCTGGCATAGCATGACAAATCTTCGTGCTTTATTATTCCTGCTTCAGGTTAATGTTTTCCTGTCGTTGCGTCCGTCCTGTTGGATTTTTTTTCTGCGTTTGTGATACGTTCGTTCTTTGCGGCTGGGTTTAGCATTCGTAATAGAGAGACAATAAATGCCCCCTTATTTTTTTACAATGTTTGGAAAAGGCATTAACGCCCAGCTTTGTAACACGTAGGCTTTCGCGACAAATACTATCCACAATACAGGTTTTGGAGTGAGATCGCGTAAATATAAATGTGCCGTTAAGCCCGCCACCACCCGACAAAGCCATTTAGTAAGGTTTGTCACGTAAACAGAACATGCATGCAAATGTATCACTTACCTTTGTCAGCAGCAACATGTGATATCTCACTCGTAGTAATAACATCGTGGCATGTCGGGAAAGCGGCACAGCGTGGCCTGCCATCATCTAAAGTCACGGGAACTGTGTTTGCGCTGCAGGGAGCGGTCTCTTGTGCATCGTGAAATGTGCGCGCGCGTTAGAGATGATGTGGGCTCATGTTGTGGACAACAGCGGGCAGTGCAGCAGAATCCATTGTACTGTGCTCTTTCTGTTCCCACATCTACGGTATACCCCCCCCCACCCCACGTTAACAAACCTGCAATGACCAGAGATGTGAAGTATGGTCGATAACCCCCCACAACTGGCACGGTGTTAGGGAAAGCTCTCGCCCAAGCAGTAGATCGACACACTAACTGTTCGCGTGTACACACACGTACAGACACACACACACACACGCACACACACACACACACACGCACACACACACACGTACAGACACACACACACGCACGCACACACACACACACACGCACACACACGCACACACACACACGCACACACGCACACACACGCACACACACACACACGTACAGACACACACACACGCACGCACACACACACACACACGCACACACACGCACACACACGCACACACACGCACACACATACACACGCACACACACGCACACAGACACACACACGCACAGACACACACACGCACACGCACGCACACACACACGTACAGACTTCTAGTGGGGCAGGCGTAGAGCCATTGCTCATATTCAGCTCGCTTTTGTCAATCTACTGCTAGACGAGGGCTGTCCCATGCCTTGTAGGTTAAATCACTTCGTACTACTGTACGTGGGCTACAATGGGGAAAGGATTTGGGGGGGGGGTGTCTATGAACTGAGATACCGAATATTCTCCCTTTAATCAATATTTGCAGAGCACGCTTAAATGCAGTACATGATTAATGTCAGCGATAATGAAATTACCATTTGGTGTTGCGTGCAATCATGCGTTTCGTGTATTCGAAGCAACGAATTGCACGGTTCGATACCTGTCCTTTTGCAAAGCCGTCGGCTAAAAGGGGAATTGGGCCGCCTAGCGGTAGCGACTTCGCCACTCGTTCTCAGCCGTCCCAAGGTTCAAACTCTGTCGGCCGCCCCGATTAACACTGCGGGGTGTATTGACCAAACAAATGCCGTCTGCTTCACAGTGGACGTTGTAGAGAGCCCCTGGTGTCGTTCGCAAGTGCAGGCCATCGTTGTGCCCACTGCACGGTCCACATTTGCCAAAAGTTACCTGAAAATTCACCAGGTGTGGGATGACACATCGCAGGTACACTACCCTCGCCCCCGATTGGCAGTTGGAACGGGTTCTGGCTGATTGTCTGCGGTTTCTGGCGGCCTCTTGTTCGACAAACACTGCACGCGTAACAAATTGAACAGCATTGTGAGGTGAAGTTTCCATGACACCCACCACGATCAAAAATGACGCAATACCATTGTGAGAGAGAGGACTCAGAACCATTTCTACATTTGCTTGGTAGCCCAACTCATTATTATTTTTCCTTTTGATGGCAATATAACCGCAACTAATGTGTTTTACTGTCAGCACACCGAATGTGACATGGGTGCTCGTGAAAACGAGTCAAGCTTATGACTTGCTTTTAATATATTATTTTGAATGTAGGAAGCCCAATGTGAATGCACTTTGTGAATAAACACACTGCATTGGCCCTGGTTAGGTGTGCTGCTACTGCTGCTGGCCGGCCTGAAATGCACCGCGAAAGTTCCTCTTTTTAATTGCAGGAAGTGGCACTGTACAAAACGCAATGCGACGTTTAGCGGAACACTAAATGTAACGCAATGTGCACCATTGATTATATAATTATACAAGCAGAGTTTGGCGAAACTATTTCCTTAACCGATTGCCAAATAGCACTTACAAAAAAAACTTTTGGCAGAACTCTAACGTGCACCTTAGCTAATCTCTACATCTCGCCAGAGGTCCTTACAAATACTGACACAAGAGAGACATAAGAGAACTGAGCAAGCGAAAAGTAAAACGGTGCCACGGTCAAAAAATATTTCCTCGCCAATACCCGATTAGCGCGGCCATGTAGGGCACTCAAGTGGCCATGGGCTGCATGAAATGAAGTCGCGGTCCGTAGGTTACGTACCTCTCGTATGTTTATTACAAAGTCAAAGATCCCCCTTATAACCTCAGCAGAGTTTTGGGGCAAGTGCTGTGATGCGGGACCATTACACAGCAACATCCCCAGTCACGTGCTCGATGCAGTTCAGAGCTTGGACACACAGAAGATGCTTGTGATTTGCAGAGGTTAAGCAATGTTTATTGTACAAATATTTGTATTTTTATTATCATTTTTAACACACACACACAACGGTTACGCAATTTATGTTGAGTTACACAACTGAACTACAGAAGAAGAATTGTAATGTTTTATACCGGGTAATCTCGAAAATATGGTGATATGGGATTAGTCTGAAGGAACATTTTTCTCTGAATGATTGTTTGAAACTTAAAAAGGTGATTGTACTGTGATAGAATGCGGTGAATAAAACTTGATTTCTTGAATGTCAGCGTAAAGGTGAGTAAACATATATTAACCCGGATACAGTATGGCATACTTGGAATTAAATACAATTCTACACAAATGCTGCAGAATGTGTCCAGTTGCACAATTCAGGTATACTGTAACAGGCACATGCTTTTCAGATATACTTTAAAAAAAAAGCGTGCAATCGTAATGTATTGGAAAAAAAAAGTTTTGCTGGCTGGAGGGAAGGAGGGTCGCGTCTAAAAGACGTGTGAGCTGCTCGTATTATTTTAAAACCACTACTCTGTAATATCAATGTGCTCTGAACCCGCCAACCTAAGTTTAATTCCCAGCCACGGCTAAACATCATTGGTAAGTGGTGTCTGATCCATTCCAGCCCCTCTTACCTTCCTCGACTGACGTTGACCACCTTGACGAGGCGTGTTCAATTGAACTACCACAACAACATTGCACGGGGAGGGTGTAATCCAGCAGTGGATTTTCAAATGGATAAATTATGAGTACAGTGGTACCCCGGAGATCGAACTTAATTCGTTCCAGAAGGCCATTCGAACACCGATTTGTTCGAACACCGAATTTAGTTCGGTTTCCTGGGCAATAAATGTTCGAAAATATCGTTCGAACACCGATTTGTTCGAGTTCTGGTGCGTTCGATCTCCGAGGTTCTACTGTATTTACTGTGGTGGTCATATATTGCATGTCAGTAATAGGAGATTGAGGGAGGATCGAGACAAGCAACGGGGTGATTTTAGCAATAGATGCCCAGTTAAAGTTGAAATATATTCACAATTTACCGACTTTAGATATTGTGCTGTTGAGATGCACACGTGTGCAATCACAATGCAGGCAAGTCTGAGCTCTTCACGGGTTATTTGTTCTTGAGATCTACACTCCATAATGTTACACATTTGATCTCAAAAGTATCGTGTAATAAACAGATACACACATATCTATGCATATTGTACGAATAATGTATTTCAATGTTATTGAGAATAAATTACACTGCTGATTACACTGAACTGTCTTGATGCAGTGAAGCACTGGTAAGATCGAGAGCATCGTTTGGGATTGGAAGACGGGGGAAAACAATCATTCAAGTCGCATCAGACGTTAAGGGCTACGCCCAGGGCTTTCACAACGCTGCTAAGCTGGATTAGAGTAGGGGTTATCGGCGTAAGGCACTACCACAAGGTACGCCCATCCATAATAAATCCCCTCTGCATTATAATAGCGAACCCTGCATTCCTCAAATCGCGTGAATACGTTTGAGCCACCACTAAGAACGTCGTAATTAGTGCACACAACTGCGTCTGCCTTCCTGCCCCCGCTACACAAGTTCAACACTGCACGAACACCACTCAGTGACGGACTAAGCTAGTGCGGGGCCTCTAGCATATGTTATAAAGGGCCCTAAAAAAAAAAACCCATGAATATTAAACACATTTTTTACTTGAATAGTAAAGTAATTGTATTTTTTCATTTGCTATACAGCCAGATAATACGACAAATCGCTAACCCTAAACACCAAGTCGTTTATAAAAGTTTAAGGCAGTATAGTACTATAGTAAGAGAGCAAGTGCAGAATCACTGAACCGGAATTGATAGCTTGAAAGCATTTAGCGCGGGGCCTTTGAAAGTGCGGGGCCCGAAGCATATGTAGCTACTTTTGCTCCTGGAATAATCCGGCACTGACACCACTCCAAATCAGGACACAAACTCGGCGTTCCGTTTATTTCCCCTCGACGAAGGAGGCATCATCGCCGCCACCACCATCACCACCACCACCATCATCATCATCATCCTCTTTCTTCTCATCATTCTCATCGTCCACGTCGTCGCTGAGAAGGCGAACGAGCAGCGGCTTCAACATCCCCAGGGTGAGGCTCGGCGCGTCGAACAAAAACGGCTTCGCGTGAGCCGCGTCGCCGGCCTCTGCGGCGCCCCTGACGATCTCCAGGAGCGCCTCCTCGGCGCTTACTCTGCTCGGGCACAGCTCGAAGACTCTGCGGAGCTGCGAGTCCAGCAGGCGGGTGCGCCCCACCTCGGCCAGGAGCAATCGGACTGCCTCCCGTCTCAGCAGAGGGTTCCCCTTCGAGCGAACGGTCGCCTCGGTCACGGCCGTCTCGGCCTCGCGCAGCCGGAGCAGCAGCTGCAGGGCTCTGAGCACCGCTCGGGGTCGCCAGCTCGACAGTAGTAGGTCCACGTGGGCCCTGGCGGCCCCGATGGCCTCCTCTGCCCGGGGCAGGACCGAGGTCGCCCGCTTGTACAAAGGCGCGTCCGTGGCGGAGCACCCGGGAGCTCCGCCGGTCGTGATTGAGGCTCTCTGGAGATGGGCGAGGCGTACGAAGGGCGTCAGCTTGTCCGGCCACTCTCGGTAGAGGGCCCGGCAGGTGGCCTCGAACACCGGCAGGATCGTACCGCTGCCGCCGGTGGTGGCCGTGTCTGCTGGAGCGATGTGCGATGGGCACGGGTGCAGCATCGCACGCCAGAGCTGCGCTTCGGCGAGAGTGTGCAGTGTGCCGTTCCAGTCCTGGTGGATCTCCAAAGTCTCCCAAACGGTGGCGAGGACCTCCTTTGGGTAGTTGTGGGCGAGGATGTTGAAATGGGCGATTGCGTCAGCGCTGGTGGTGGTGCTGGTGCTGCTGCTGGTGCAACCAAAAAGGCGAATGATAGCCTCGCGTGTGTTGGGGGCATGATGAACGTCGTCGTCGTCTTCATGATGATGAACGTCATCATCATGATGAACTTCGTCTTCATGATGATGAACGTCATCATCATGATCATCATCATGGTGAACTTCTTCATGATGATGAACGTCATCATCATGATCATCATCATTATGAATTTCGTCTTCATGATGATGAATGTCATCATCATTATGAACTTCATCATGATGATGAACGTCATCATCATGATCATCATCATGGTGAATTTCGTCTTCATGATGATGAACGTCATCATCATGATCATCATCATTATGAATTTCGTCTTCATGATGATGAATGTCATCATCATTATGAACTTCATCATGATGATGAACGTCATCATCATCATGATCATCATCATTATGAACTTCGTCTTCATGATGATGAATGTCGTCATGATGATGAACGTCATCATCATGATGATGGCGATGTTCATCATGATGATGGCGATGTTCATCATGATGATGGTGATGGACATCATGATTGTCGTCCTCGTCACGCATCTGAAATTGCATTTGCTCGATTGGACGTTCTACAGGGGAGTTAACGAGAGAAGAATAAAAACATATTATTAAAATATGCCCGCGTAAATTGTGTTAGCCTCAATCGTAAAGCCCTCACCTTGTGGAACTGCAGTAAAACACAGTAAAAACATATACACGTTTCCCTTGTTCAACCAGGTGTATTGCACGATTTAAATAGATATTGGATTAAACAACCCCACGGCAAACGTGACCTTTAACACACGTAGGCTTTCGCCTACGTCAGCATATAAACAACAAAACACAACATCACGGCACTGAACTGTATTAAAGTTGCACTTGCCTGCGTTGTTCGTTGCGCCCTGGATGCTGGCCGTTGGCTGTGATGCTTGATATGTCATCTTTAAGCCAAGCTGGCGATAATAATAATAATAGCCAGCTGACGGTAGTTGTGAAAAATACAGGACCTGGCTTGTGATACCCTAAAGACGTTTAAGCAGTTCTGTGTCCATCACTGCCCTTGGGAGACAAAACGGGGGAAAACCACCTCGTGGTTTCAAATGCGCTGCTGTTTTTAGACGCGGTTGCTTCGTAAGTTTCCCCTTTTTGGATGACTCCCTCGGCTCAACAACTCATAAACACCAAAAATTAGCTGTCATTGTACATCAGCCGTGTGCTTTTGTAATATTTTTCGTACAGTAATATGAAGAAACTCTGTGTGGGGGAATACCAGAACAATAGTTGTGATTGTGCTAAATGAAATACATGCACAAACAGACATTTCATGCGTTAACTGTATTTCTCCAACTCTGCCATTGAGAATGATGTGTCGTATCTCTCGTCTCGTTTAAATACAGTACAGACAGTCATTGATTTTTGTCAGCCGCTAAGTCAGTCCACTGCTGGATGAAGGCTTGCCTGTACCATGCTGGTTCATAGGGGTTGTTTGACCATACTTTAATTCGCTGGTTAGTGCCTAGTGCCTATTGGGACGTAGATTTCACTATCCGTGGCCAGGAATTGAACTCTGCTCGCGCTCGGTTCAGAGGCGTGTGTCGACTACTTGTACAACTTGCTCCAAACACCTAACGTTGAGTTGTCCTTCCCCGCACCTCCAATGGCACGGTTGGCTACGTACGGTGCGAAAGAAGTTCAACATAGATAATACGCTTGCTTGTATAGATTCATTTTTTGTACATTCCTGGAACCCCTTTCATAACGATGCAATCAAAACAACACACGCCAAAAAAAAAATCAAGTTGTTATGTTTATTTGTTTTCAAATATATCTATCATGATAACCATTTGAACAGTGCAAATTACAGCCAGTGTATGCATGTATTCAGACAATTCGTAAAACGACAGCAAAGTAGAACAGCACTTCTGCCTTACTCGCGTCACGTTCGTGTCTACTGCTATGTGGGTTTATAAAAAAAAGAACATGTAGCCACCGGAGCGTGTTGCTGGCATACTTTTGGAAAGGAAAGACTCCGTTGATGTTTTGTTGTGCAGATATGGAATGTGAGAATAAAGTAGCCAGAGCCACTCAAAGGCCCATATCACAATGTGACCAACCAGCAATTGTCTCACTCTTAAATTAATTAAACATTGCACACCACGTTGAGACTTGCAAACAATGGCACAGTAAGTTCCACTGATTATGAGAATTACTAAAACTACCACACAGGAGCTGTGAAGGTGAAATGCCAGTACATTATTGTTAGGGCACATTTTTGTCATTTTCAACCCTGTTCCTGTTATTTTGACGAATATGGAACCCGTTGCTCTGCAATCGAAAGTAAGAGATGACTATCATTGTCATGCTCTTTCCATAATCCTCCTGTACTCGGAACACTGAAAATAATGTTTTTTTTACGCCGTTAAATGTCAAGATAATATGTGTTGTGAGGTTTAAAAAAATAGTTTCTAGGATTGACAGAATATCCCGGTAAAACAATTACAAATTTAAAAGTTACAGTAATTTTAAAGGAACCGTGTCAACATTTTGTATTCATGACTCCCACCTGTTCCGCGTTGCTATCTATTAAATATCTTCTATACTTTCGACATTCCAATGCATAATCAACGTTTTTGGGTTTAGATCGCGTTATTTATAAATGTGTCGTAACCCTCCACCACCCGACACGGCCAATCAGTAAAAAAGTGTCACGTTGACAAAAAACAAATAGTTCACTGCTTTAGCCCACCGGTGTGTTGAAGCGTGAAACCACAACATTTACAATTTGAGTACGACGTTTCGCTGGTAATTGCATCCAGCATCATCGGGCAATTCGCCAGAATGGTGAGGCTCTGCTGTGTCTCCCGTTCTTATATAGAGCAGCAGCAGGGTGACGTCATCATTAACTCATTGAATTGCATTCCAATGCAATTCAATGTGTATTTGTTAGACGGAAATCACGTGTAGCCAGTTACCCAGCTATCTTCCGTGGCAACGACCCACAGCCACTAACAATCGAATTATTGTTGGGGTGGAGAGGAGCTCAGCCAGCAGCCAGCCAGGAAGCTCGAGACGTAGATTGTTATAAATTAGATTGCGATGCATTGGCTGTAAGACTCGGAATATTGTGCGGTCTATCACGTGTGTTCATCTACAAATCAACATTTCACATCTTAAAGTTTAAAATACCATCTGAATCTATTAAAAAAGAAATAAAGCTACACGACGGCCGTCGTAATTGCAGGTCTACGTTATATATATTGGTGTAAGTCTAACGCTACTCGGCTTCATGTAAATGTGCTGAGTGAATGTGGACCTCTACGGCCTGTGACTGCTAACTGATCATTGCTCCACGAGCTGATTGCGCGGACTTAGTAATTGTACACCGAGTATTCTACGGTGTGTTCTTAATACTAACACGTTAAGCAATGCTGCAATTGTATGTGCCTTACGCTGTGCGTTAATACATGTACGACAACTTACAACACTTTGTGAATCTACTGTTGGATGAAGGTCACCCCCAACGCTGTGAATTGTTGGACCATATTTCACCGTGGCGGTTTGCTTGAGTTGAAGGAGAGAGGTGGCAAAGAATCGTTTCAGATCTCATTTGCCACGAATGTTCGCCGTGGCTAGGAATTAAACTCGTGGTTCGCTGTCACTACGATGGACCCGATAGCATTACTTTCATTCGTGGCCATGGCTAATATCAGTGCCCGAGTGATATCTGAACAGGTCTTGGTTCTGCTACCTTCATCAACCTATACTTACCAGCGTGGTGAAGTATGGTTGAACAACTGCCATGACAGACACGGTGTGAGCAGCCCTTCATCCAGCAGCGTATTGACAAAGCACTGTCAAATCTAACTTCACTGCAATGCGTATGCATTGGGCGACAGGGTTTTTGGTGGTGACCTCAAGTAAGGTGATACTTTTTCAGCTGCATTTCTGGTTTGATTTCACAATTGTACATTTTTATTTGAATAAAAAGCAATGTTTGCTGGACTTTACTTTACACTGCTCTAAGAATGGTGTTGATATGATGCTAACCCTACTTCATCCGTGCCATTTGTCAGTTACCAGGGGTAAGCAAACCAAGATAAGCCATAACGTCGGCATTACCCTTCTTGAGACAAAAAAAACAGCCGAGTAAATATTCAAGCTTATTTTAGGCCCCTCAAGTAATTTACAGGGTGATCCATTTTTAGATACCCAACTGAGATAATTGGTACATCTACGTTTCGAGAATATTTTTTTTTTTTCAAAGCCTCGAAACATCTCCAACCATTCTCAATAATCAACTTATGAAATACTTTAACAACTCTTCTCGGTAAGATACGGAGCCGTTGCTTTCACAATATGCATTCAGCTGTTGAGAAGAAAGGGAGTTATAAATGAGTAGGGTGTCTACAAATGGATCATCTACTTTTCAGGATGTCGTAAATGTATTTTAAACTTGTAATGTTGTTCAGTGCTGTGTTTTGCTTAGTACACGTTGTACCTGTTAATAACACAGTTTATATTTAATTGAAGTACTTTCTTGCACATGTATGTCATGTCTCTTAGTTGTTTTCTCTCTCAAAAAGTATAAATTTCAGTTTGTTACATGCCAATTATATCGATGTTCTAGCTTTGAATTTTTGGTAACCTAATTCAAATTCCATACACACATGTTAGACATTCTGAGGGGATAAATAATCCCGTATATGGAGGCTAGAACACAAATATAATCCAGTATAGTGTTTTTGGCACGTACAGAATGTATACTCGGTGATATTTTTGTTTTAGAGGTGGTTAACAAGTTTAGACTTCTAATATAAAACAGAAATGGTGTTTTGGCAGACTACCCACAAGTCCAATAAAAGCTCACTTATTTACTCATTTTTTTTACCAACAGACTGCTTTTAGACAAATGCCACTCGTTTCAGAAATATCCAAACTCCACAAACACAGCCGCTTATTCTCCACAACCGACATAGGCTCCAAAGAAAGAGCCCTCCACCCACCCACCCACCTCACACCAACTCATCGTCAGCCGCGACACGACGTCGCGGGCGCGAGACGGGCAGGGGGCAAGGTGGCTTTGCTCGCATTCTCGTGAAGGTCTCATTTGTCACTGAGCGTCTTCGCTCAAAGCGTCTCGATCCAAATGATGGGGCTGTGCGTGTGCGCCCGGCTGGTTGGCTGGCGAAAGCTCGCGATGAAGAGACGTTTTTTTGGCAGGAGCCCAGCTGCTGCCACAAAATATAATGTTTTGTTTTCATACTGACAGAGATAATGTCACGGTGTGGCATGGATAAGGCATAGCGACAGCTGGGGGCGGGGGGGGGTTGTGGGGGCACGACTCGTAATGTCGGCAGACCGCGTGTCGCGAGCATCCTCCGACTGACGCATAGACCCCGATCGCACTTGGGCAGGACCTACGTGACTTCCTTGCGAACATGTGAGCGAGTGTGATAAATCGCGCAAGCGGGTACCAGTGCTAAAAATGGCAATGTTACGTACGCGTGAACGTCACGATACAAACCGCCCGCTAATTCGAAATTTCAACCAGCGCACTTCCCTTTCTTTGCGTTTACGGCCGACCCAACGACCAGACGGTTTGGTCCCAGATGACCAACACCTCCGCCAAAAGCGGCGTCTCAAGGAAAGGCTCGATCCGCGCGCTTGCAGAAAAATGCCCCCCCCACCTCCTTTCCCTCGCCACCAAATTCTTCCGTCCGTTAGCAAAACACGGCATGCATGCACGTGTCACGCACCCGCCTGCCTTTTTTTTGCAAAGCGTAAGAAACCTGTTCAGGTTTTAAATAAAAAACGTGTGAATGTGCCGCCGCCGCCGCCGCCGTGAGGCTGCACGGGGGAGCCACGGCGTTCACTTCTCCGGCGACGCCTCATGAAATCTGCAGGTTCTGGAAGACGGCCATTGAGCGCATGATGTTTTCATCCTGAACACAAGAGTGCATGGGAGAGCAGAGGTCACAAAGTTGAATTAATTCGGGGGGGTGTCACATTTTGGGCCACCGTTTGATGCTTTTACTTGGGCCTCAGAACTCTCACGGGAAGTTAAAGTTCCAATCTAAGCCATCTGAAACCAGCAAACACGGTGTGTATTAAAGGGCACCGCTTTTTAATAATTGCTGTTGACTGTTCTTAAAAAATATTTGTAGTTTTTTCGATACGTTTATTCCAATTGAAGTAAAGTTGAAATATGAGAAAAAGTATCCGTATGGTGATCATGTAGAGCAGTACTCGACCACATTTCTTCTATAATGCCCTGTGGAAAGACGACTTCGTCGAACTAATTCTGAAATTGCTTCACGTCAAAGTATGTATTTTATCCACTAGGGGCCACACTATCCCCACGTCCTGTCACATGGCAGTCAAAACACCCAAAGTGAAGAACCAAATTGGGGATGTTTTGTGTGGTCTCTGCGGCCGGGCTAATGCTTCACTCGAGATCCCCGTTACTCATAGTCAGCTGATCCCGTGATTGAAACGCGCAATGCCAGCTTCGTACTCTAACTCCTAAGCCACGTGCTCACCTCTGACTGTTGTTGCCCTGCTCCAATGAGTGATATTAAATGAGTTTTGCTCCACCCTCTGAGAGGTAGCGGCCAAACGTTTTGCGAATGTGATGCAATATTTAAAATGTGCAGGCGTGCACTCATTACATTATAAGTAAATAATACATGAACTCCAGCCTTTCTTAAATCCACAAATGGACCAACGGATGAAGGCCTCCACATACCATGTGGGTCAATGTTTTTTTTAGCTACCATACTTCACGCTGGTGAAGATGGGGGAGGGCATGACTGTTTTTCTTTTAAAATGTCAATGATATACACCGGTATATAATGTCTTTTTGGATTTGTGCCTCACATTTTTGCAGGCCTGCATGAATTCTTCTATTGACACAACCCCATCCTTGTTTTGATCCATCTTCTGTTAAGGAAAGAAAAGTTCGTTTCACATAAACCACATTCGTTTTCAAGGCAAATAACGAAGATCTTCAACATTTCCCATCAAAACAATCGTGAGTTTCGTACCAGAAATGGAACATTCTGCGAAGAGCTGCCGTTGCGTTTACGCGAAACTAACAACGGCTTTGATTTTTGTTTTCGGGCAGACTTTTAATGAAGGAGTTTGGAACAGACGGTGGCAGAGAGTGAGAGAGGAGACGGCGTTAACGGCGTCGTTACCTGGAAGAATTTGTCAACGTGCTCCTCGGGAGCGCTCATTGGCACCGTGGAGTACGTGCCTCTGCCCATCATGTCGTAGATGGATTTTATGATGTCGTTCATTTCCTGCAGCAAAAGGACAAGTGTGCTGATTGTAAATCGCGCGGCAGGACAAGCGCACACTTTACACTATGAATGCGCGGCTTCGATATTGCACGTGCTAGGTAACACGTTTGACGCGTCTCAGCGGCGCTGTGTCTGAAGGCGTGGGAGGCATACAAAACAGCTGGCCTAATCACACCCATGTAGAGTAGGTAATGCAACTGTCATCGTGACCTGCAAAGTTGTAAACGGTACTATTTTTTGCTTCTTTTACAGACCATGAACATTTGGAGTTTGCATGTTCTCTCTCTCTCCCCCTGATCACGTGGATTTTTTTTCCGGGTCCTCAAAATTTCCCCTCCACATTTATAAATATGCGTTTGTAATATTTGGCTGCCATCAATTTCCACGTGTTGAAAAGCCACTTCGTTGAGCTATCATTTGTGGCCAGGTCGCTTGTGAAAAAAGAGCTATGTATCTCAGTGGGCCTTACCTGGTAAAATAAAAAAAAAACTAGTTTTAGTTTAGTATTCTTTAAAGTGGCGAGGTGATGTCAATACAGCGCTGGATTATTGAATCTCTGCGTTGAATTTTTTGTATTGTTACCCCCTCGTGTTATTTAGGTACGCCGTTTCCTCCCATACACCAAAAACTCGTTCCTGGAATTGGCCAAATATCCAAATGCCGGATCCTCTTTAAAAAGGGTTGAGGCTATGTGAGGCTTTTCTGCGTAAAAACGTGCATGAATGTATAATTTAATCATGGTGCGATTCAAATATTTATATATGATGTAACTTCGCATTCACTGCGCGTCCCAAAAAATAGATTTCATATTATTATTTTTTCAGTCAATCTGCATCGTTGGGCCACTGTTGGCATGTATTTGGACAAAAATCGTCCAAACGTCCCATGTTTACTGAGTTGTTCAGAACACAATAAAATGGGACGTAATAAAAAAACATATGATTGCCGTATGACAACCAAAAATGTAAGCCAGAAACTATGCCTGCCTTATCTCAATACAAGCGCCTTGACATCAACATATTTTTACCTTATATTTAAAACCGTAGATATTCTTGGACTACACAACTGCTGTTTCTCTGCACAAGTCGTATGGCATGCAGTGGCACACGTAGCCAACTGCCGCCCATCAAGACCGTTGACATGTGGCACCAAAGCAATTCGCCGGCTTTACAGCCAAGCACCGCTGAATGGCTCCACATCGTAGACATCAACGTTCAACGTCTGTTGCTCTTACAAATGTCAGTTGCTCATCTCTGCCACACGTAGCGTGGAGGAAGAAGAATGGAGGGCATGCGGTTTGCACTGTAGAGTTCGTTTCGTGCGTGAGCACGGACATCACCTCCTTGGTGATGTAGCCGTCCTTGTTGATGTCGTACAGGTTAAACGCCCAGGTGAGCTTGTCGTTCAGTGTGCCACGCAGCAATATCGACAGCCCGGTCACAAAGTCCTGCAATCGTCGGGGCACCAAAGATACAAAGATCCCCCCGCATAGCCTTGAATAGACCTGTTGGGCCAAGTTCTGTTAGCAAGTAGCACCTATGAAGGCCAGCACGGCACACGAGGTAAGTGGGTGGCCAGCACCACGCCCAGCTGCCTTTTTCTCCCTAGTAGTGATGTTTACACACCTCACCGTGTACTCATTTGAGGCTCAGTCGACCTAGGGCAGGCCCAGAACCGGTTCAGATAATTGTCATTGGTGTTGACCGTGAGCCGGAATCAACATTGGATCGCCGGGTTCGTAGCGCAGCGCACGAACCGCTGCTTGGGCCTGGAGATTCCTCGTTTTCATGACCAAATTGATTCCATTTGAGATCCATAACCAGGTCCTCGGGTTGCCACCCATCCGGCTTTTCCCAGGACAACATTATTTTTGGGACAGTTGCCCTTGGAAATCTGAACATTTTCCTGGGATTATTAAAAGTCCCTGTTTTTTTGTCAGCTTAGTAATACACCACTTATTGCATTTAGGTCTCTCCTCATTCGGTATTGCGAGATATTATTTTTTATAAAAAAAACTATCCTAGGATTTCCTAAGTTCGTTTTTGCACGTTTTGTACGTTCAAGGTGGCAACCCTACCGGGTGGCCTGGTCTTTGCTTTTCAAACCAAGCCACGCATTAAAGGTGATGATACACCAGGGTAATATTATGGAAATCGTAGCCAGCGATTGCTACCGGCAATAACGGCTGGAGAAACCATCTATTATAGGAAAAACATAGTTGCCAAAATGTGGACAAATCTGATTGCTGCTCCCCCTCGTGGGAAACTTGAATCGCGAGCGAGGTCACATTACTGCCCAAGGTTGTCATGTTCTGGAGACCGTTGGGCATTTTCAACAAACTAATTTTCATTATTGGCTAGACAGACCTCCATCACTCTATGGTATTGCTGTCCCAAGTTGGCAAATTATCTCAAAGTAGTACATCGCCAGTGACAATTGCTGGAACAAAATTTCCATCAGATTTCGCCGAGTGTGTCATAACCTTCGGAGCCGAGCTGACCACGGAACCAGCCGCGATTTCAACGGGGTCAACGTGGAAGCGGGATACGCACCACGAGATGAGGTTAACTTCTCGCCCGCATTGTTGTTTAAAAACACAAAGTGAAAATTACCAAAAAATGCAAGAGTTTAGCTTCAAATTGTCTAACTTAACACGTGCCTATGTTAAACGTGATCAACATATAATGTTGAATATCGCTTCCTAACAAGCAATCAATCCTTACTTTACGTGCCAATATCGCTCAATATTAAAGTAGGCATCAGTGTCCATCACAACCTCTGCCCCCTACCCTCACCCCTGGCCATTGAGAGAAGGGCCAGATGGGACGAAGGCTTTCAATGAGAGGGGCCAAGGTCATTGAGGGTGAGGCCTTCCCTCGGTACGAGTCCTGTTGCTGACTCTGGCCCATTTACTGGGCCAGCTGGGCCCTGTTCCCAGTGGACATGGAAAGGACGTATCAGCTCCACGCGGTCGTTTAAAATCATCCCGACTTATTGCGAGCGCGGGGAATTTTGCCGAGACTTGATTGCGTGCCCCACACAGCAATTACACTCTTCGTCTAATGAACTCGGTAGATAACTAATTTTGTTCGTCTTATCTCCCCGTTAAAATGCGCCACGCAGAAATTCTCATTTGGTGCGGTCACATCTTGATAACGCCCGCAGTGGGACACTGATGTAGTATGTGGAAAGCGCACAATGCGTTTTGCCTGATTATAGTGTTTATAGGCAGTGGCATATAATTGTAACAAAAAATATATATATACGTAACACATAATAGTATATCTTTCAATATCAGCTTCGCACATAGCGTTTATGTAATTTTCACGCAGAGAGGGTCTCCCCTGAATAGTGTTTGACCTCTGCTATTGCACGATACCCCACTAAAGACGATGAATCAACATCTCACATCCTGCAGCGCGTGCACATGCCGCTCTCGCGTCAATCCGCCGGTGGATGAGGGCATCCCCTCCACACCACGTGGGTGGTGGGGTTTTCATTTGAGAGTGCTTCTTCACACGCTGGTGAGTGGATGTTCGGGCGGGGGGGGGGGCAGCAGTGACTGTGGGACACCGCAGGGGCCCGACAAATGGGCTTCTGCTGCACTGCCCTCTGCTGACAACCCTCTGTGAAAAATAATAATAATAATAGAAATAAAATAATAATAAATGAAAATACATCAATTAAATCACGACGTTTCGGAGGCAACACAAGTCTCTGTACGAAACAGTAAATTTAGCTGTGACGGTCCCACCTGAAGACGGAGACTTGTGCTGCCTCCGAAACGTCGTGATTTAATTGATTTATTTTCATTTATTATTATTATTATTATTTTATTTGTATTTTTTATTTTTATTATTTACCTACGTGACTTTACCGAAAAAACCTAAGAGTATGAATCCTTGCAGTCACGAAAGTTTCAAATCTAGAATTAAACCCTCTGTGATCCTCTAATTCGGATGTAAAATATAATTATCGACTTTGCATTGTAAGGAGAAAAAAACCCCACGTGGCTACCGTTAACCATGACAGGACGGTAGAGCTTATGAAAAAAAAAACACTCTAACGTCAACCAATATTTCAGCTCGCTTTAAAAAAAACAAGAAACGAGGTGGGGGGCGGGCGGGGGGGGTGAGATGCCACGAACGCAGCGGAGTGAGAGACATCCGCTGCTTGCCCAAGCGGCGACCGTAATAACGTTGACGCACGGACGGGCCCTCCGTCACCGTAATCGCCTCCCCCACCCCGCCTCCTCCTCCCCACCAACCACGCGCCCGTTCGCACGGTCAACGGCGGCAGCCGCCGGAGCACCTCGAAGTTGAGCGATCCGCTGTGATCCTTGTCGAAGGCATTGAAGAGATAGTGCGCGTAGGTGCTGGCGTCTGGCAGACGACACGCGGGGAGGGCGCGCAGGCAGAGAGAGATAGAGAGAGAGTTGTACGCTCCCGTGGCTCGCAACGTTGCGTGGGTTGGCGACGGGTTAAGTGACGGTTATCAATCATTTGAGTGCTGCTGAGAATGTGTACACTCGCTCTTGCCTAGTGGGGAGCGGTGGCGCAGCGGTTAGCGTGCTCCGCTACAAACCCGGCGAGCCGAGTTTGATTTCCAGCTCACGGCCACCATTACCAGTGATGGTTGTTTGAACTGGTCCTAGGCCACCTCTAGATTTACTCAGGCTTAAATGAATACCTGGTGCGATGTGTAAACATCGACGGTTAATACCCCCCCCCCCCCCCCGTGACATTAAATTCTGAATTCGATGCCCTTTAAACAGTGGCAGTTTGTTCGGCCTCGGGTGTTGTTAGGACCTTGGTTAGGGCATTGCAAAGGGCCTTAGTGCTGGTCACCCACCACACCTTGTATGTATGTTGAACTTCAAGGCTATACGGGGGATCTTTGTCTTGTTTGTGTGTGCAGCCGTTCCTACCTCCTTGCGGGAAGAACTGTGCGTAGATTTGTTTGAACATCTCCTCGTCTACGAGGCCCGTGGGGCATTCCTGCGGGAGGCAAGAGCATTGGGGGACAGTTTTAATGTGAACTTGAAATATCTGTACGTTGAACTTCGGTGCCAACCGTGCTAATCGGAGGTGCATATACAAATGACTCGTAAAAATGTGTCGTTATAAAACATTTTTATTTGAAAATTTTGGTCGATAACGTCGGCCAACTGTATTTTTCGACGAAGTGAATATCACAAATCATTAGGCGTATAACATTTACTAAATTGACTTGGCTATTTGAAATGTATCCAAAATTAAATGGAAATTATACTTTGAGGTTCATGCACAGATTGAAAAAGAACGAACAGGGGAGAACAAAAGAGGCAAACAATACAAACGAGACAACAACAACAACAAAAGATCGAATCGCATCGCGACCTCGAATTGTGACAATGTATCATCTTGAAGAGGGGGGTGGGGGAGCGGAAGAAAAATCTTCACCACATCACGAAACAAGCGGTGCGCGCGTGGGAGAGCCGTACGTTCTTGAAGCCGCGGTAGAGGATCTGCAGCTCTTTGCGGTTGAACTTGGTCTGCTCCTGCAAGATCTCGAGCCCCTCCGGACGGTGGCACACGGGGGACAGCTCCAGGTCGTCCTCCGTGCTCTCTGTGGGAACAAAGTCCGAGCAGAACGTGAGAGCGCACAGGATGGCTTCAAGGGGAGCTGATCGGGATGCCCCTCTGATTGCTTTTTGTATTCATCCGATCAGTAGCGTAACTTGCGTGGAAGCAGGCAGGGGGTGCCTTGCCCCCTCCCCCCTCCTCTCCGTGGTGGCCAAAGCAATGAGTTGGGGCCCCCTTGACAACCACCATGAGAGCTGTCGTGGCTGCATTTTGCGAATACAGAGCGACCCTCTAGCGTTAAATGTTCGAGACCGTGAGCGTAATGATGTGACTAGGCGAGAGGAGCCGCGAAATATAATCGCCTGGGTGCGACTATGCGAGACAAATCAAATCTTGGGGCCCCACCGAACCGATTGCCACAGTTACGCCACTGCATCCGATCCGCTGGCAGCGAGTGCCTTGCCTACCCAGAGGCTTCCAGTGGTGTGGAGTAGCATCGGCTGCATAGGAGAAAGGATTCATATGCGAAAGTCTCTTGTCCAATCGACCGCCCTCTTAATAGTTAGGCAACTGGGCCACCCAGACCGTGGGCCCCGGTGTACGGCAGTTGCACTGCTTGGACGCGAAACAGCTGCACCACTGGAGGCTTCAGAACATGAGGCGGTAATTTGTGGTATGGAAGTGTTTCCAAATCGCACGCGGCTGCATGCCAAGTTGCATTGAGCGGCCTGGAAGATGGTGTTATTTGTTTACTTCATACGTTGTGTGGTGTTCGGTGGTCTTAAAGGAGGATGGGCAGGCAAGGAGTGCTCGCTTTTGAATTCAAGTGGAATCCAAAAAAAAACCATGGGGCACGTGCCGATCACACTCCAGCTTGTTTGATCGCAGAGCGAGAGTTTGCAATGTCTGGAAGCATGCACCGTTAGTTTCGTCTTATTTTAACGGATAAGCAAAGACTGTGGCCCAGAGACTTTAGCCGAACGGTTCATGTAGCTAGCCTCTGCCTGCCGCTGTCTGCGTGGGGTGAATGGTGTCAACCGAGACGACTGACCACTTAGTCAAGGCTATGCCCGCGCATGCAGAGTCGGAAGAAGCCACTTTGTGTCACTTTGCCGCGTGCGTGCGTGCGGTGTGGCGAATGGGCAGGGCGTGCAAGAGGAACAACGACATGCACGTGACCGTCGTGTTAAAAAGAAAATAAAAACCTGTTGTTGTTGTTGTTGTTTAACATTCGAGTGATGCGAGGTGCGACAGCGAGTGACGGGAGACAGTACAGACGGTGCACAGCAAGGACACGGAGTGCGGCACAAAACGACTGCTCCCAACTGCCCCTTCGCCAGGCGGGGGTCACTCGTCGATGACCTTTTACGTTTTGACAATGCAGCTGGAGGACCTATAGGGTACGTGCTGGGGTTGTTTGTTGTTTGTTTGTTTTATTTTAAAAACAAACGTTACTCGGCAAAACTTTACCGGATGCATCTTGCCGCTAGTTTTTCGTTCAGATTATATTCATGCCCGTTTCATATGTCCTGAATAATAATAATTACGTGCGTTAATGACCATGTAACAATTAATCAAAGAGTTGATAATTACCCCCTAAATAATAATAGTTTTATTATAATTAATTACGTAATGTTTTATTCGGATAGGTAGTCTGGAAGGCCCAAAAGGTAGATGGACCGGAAAACAGCCTAATTTTAAGAGGTGAAACTCACTGCCTAAAAATAATCATTTCCAAATAAAACAATACAGGTTTTACATACTGCATACGTAAAACAAGAAATTAATTGCGCAGGTTACTAGAAAACACTGCATAACTAGAAAGTGAACATCTTTACCCTGCGGAGGTTTGCAAACTCTCACTGACGCCGAGTTTATTGGCCTGGCACGCTGCTCTGCCCCCATCGTCCTTGATCCGTGACTCATGATCAAATTTTACAGCTCCCTATTCAACACTCCTCAACCCATCCCCCCACCTCTGCCAACCGCTCACTACCCCGAGCGCCTATAATTTACGTAACTCCCGACCAATAGTAATAATAATAAAAGAGACAAAGTGCAGTAACTAAAGAAATAAATGAACACAAACAAAATAGTAGCGAAGTAAACAATACAACGAGGAGATGCAGACGTTAGACGCGTGGACGCATGACACGTTTTTTGTTTTAAACCGGAAACCAAACTTGCTTTGACCATTCGACGAATTATTGGAGCGGGCGCAAGCAATACATTTCAGCAACCGCTGCTTAATGGTGCAGTGCCTGCCGTCAGAGCGCGTGCCCTTCCCTATGGACACAGGCAGCAAGAGAGAGAGAGGGGTTGGGGGGGGGTAGAGGGCATGGGGGACGTGGGGCACACAGTGGCATGGAAAAGCCACGCACAAATCCCATGACAACTCACAGCGGAGTCCAACTGGCATGCGACACAATATTTGTTGAGTGAACAAAGATCAGAGTATTTTAATTGTCATGTTAATATATATATATTTTTTTTACATGGGGCAAACACTTGCAGCTCGTCACACGTAAAGAGACGTCGTATGATAGTAACATTTTTTATTGAACATTTTTTATGGCAAGCTACGCACAAAGCCACGGGCCAACTGGTATATGCACACGAAGCTCTTGCCAACAAGAAATATTCAATTCGCGATTTCGTTTAAAATGATATACACCGTATGTTGTGCATGGAAACAAAGAATAATTGAAAATTGTCTTAACAAAGATGTCTTAGGCCAATTAAATGCACAGTTGTAGTTTGGTTGTTCAACATCTTTACAATGAAGTTGTATCGATATTTTTCTTGTTGCATGAACCGTGACATTAGTTCCAATATAAAGCAATGTGATGCACTCTTTTTCAATCGTACAATACGCCGACGTTTGCCGCTCCTCATAGATAAAGTATTAACAAAATCCTCCGTATAAAATACGATGAAAGCGTACTACCGTCCATTCGATGGACATCATAAAGCCACCGCATACGTCTGTTACAAACGTAAACATTTCATGGCTATTGAAGTGGCCGTTAAAAGGTGTTGACCTCTAAAACCACGGAACATTGTGGTGGGGGGGGACGGGACGTCCTGTCAATATCCGTGCGCTGTGGCAATCAGCTGCTGCTCATTCTGCTGAGCACAGCATTCTCCCTGTGATCAAAATCTGGCGACAGAGGCTGGGAAAGCTTTGTGCCGTTATCACACGGAGGGTGCGGGCGGGGGCACCGCTCCCCCCCCGACTTACATGCAGCACTTGGAGATGTGTCGGAAAACGCGCATCTTTATTTATTTTTGTATGTGGGTTTTGTGTTGTTAAAGGCCAACGCAATTAAACGTAACTTTGATCGCTTAATTCGCTTCCACGCCAGCGAGTAATCACGGCAATGCCAATGAGAGATCTTATTTTGAGCTGAGGTCACATCAACGTGATTTTGTGTTTGTTTGTCTTAAAACATTGACCCCAAGAGAGGCTACCGCACACGTTGCTACCGGATGCAAATACCGTTTTCGTGCGTTTATTCAGCAGCACTTTGCTGCTGCTGCTGAATAACTTTGCTGCTGCCGAATAACCTCAGACAAAGACCCCCCCTCGTTTAGCCTTTAACAGACTGTAGAGGCCGGAACGGCGCACGAGGCCGGCGCCACGCCCGACCGCCTTTGTCTCCCCAGTAGAGATGCTTACACACCACACCAGGTACTAATTCGAGGCTGAGTCGACCGAGGGGAGGCCCAAGACTTTAACATTCATCGACAGTCAGCCAAAATGAGCCAGTGTTGTGGGGACGCGGGGACCTTCGGCACCAAGCTATTGTGGAGCCTCTTCCCATGCCTCATGGTGTCATAGCTCCCATGTGAAAGCCCTAACGCAGAATATCCCTGGGATTGTTCTTCCACGAAGCTCATGGCCCACCATGAATTGCATCCACCGCACAAACCACGGCAGCAGATGCGCATAACCTGATGCGCAAGTGGAAAATTAAAAGCTTTCCGGTAGTGTGGCTACTGTGGTCATCCAGAACAGACGGTACCACGCATAACGATGCAATGCCCGATCCACAAATACGACGGAAACATCGCGGTGATGAACTACTCCTGATGCGGTTATCTGTGCTTGACCACCTGAATGTGAAGTTGTTGCTTTGCATCTACTACATCAGCGGCCATACGAAAGAAGAGGAAGAAGCTCCCAGTAAATCCTGAACCGCGAGGGTTTTTGGATTGACCGCCAACGGACAACTACATCAGTGGCTATCAGTTCCAATTTTGTGGACAACAATTAAAACACAAAGCCCCAGGGCGAGGCGTGCACCTGCCTGAATTATACAAGACACCTCCTCCCGTCAGGCCCAACAGCCAGTGGCTTGCCTGCCCTCTGGAATCCCTCGGAGGAGGCGTGGGGGTTAATGAGACTGTCGGTACCTCTGTGAATTACCGTTTGCAAAAAGGGCAATGACAAAAATAGACAATAACCCCCCCCCACCAACAAACACCCCCTCCCCAAAAAAGAATAAACACAAAGGGAGGTTAACTGCTGCCACATTGACTAAAAGAAACGATCAATAAATAATATGGTTCACCCATGTACTGGAACAAATGGCGAAGATTGAAAACGAGGAGCAAGGTTGCCGAGATATTTGGTGTCGGTATAGATCGTGGTCCAGCGTGACCATGCTTTGCTTCGCACGATTTTAACTTCTGAATTTCGTTGAAATTGGGCACAGCGCCAGTGTAATAGTCTGTGATCATTCTTACGTTAGATTTTTTGTGGAATAGTTTGGCGCAAGAGCTTCCAGTGCTTTACACCATGGGGCTTGGCGACAAATTTTATGTTTTCCAATTACCAGTTTTTAAATCGGCATTTGAATAGTTATCTAATACTAGCTATTGGGCAACAGAGAAACAACTTAAATAACAAAGAAGCATTGCCGAATAAACTTATTCAGATTAAAAAAGTGAAGGTAGAAAAATGTCGCTGACGCGTTGCATTGTGGGATGTTTAGTTTTGTGTGTGTGTGATGGCAAATGGCAATCCAGTTGGCAAGGCGTCGTGTCGTCATCACTGAATCGCCGGCAGGCTATGCGCGCGGAGGTTGCAGCACGGCAATGCCTCCGTGCGCGAAAATTAAAAGTGATGACATTTCCCTCAGCCGTGGCCCTTAATTAACCGAGGGCTTAATATAATTATAATTGTGATAAAGCAACGGCTGCATAAGTGCCCACGTTGTTGGTACTTTGAAGGAAAGCGCCCAAATGTTGAGCAATTAACCCCTAATTGTTCGGCAAATTGATGGTGAAAGATCAGGAAAGCGTGTTCATTTTGTACCCAATTAATTTCCCCCTTCACTTAAGAATGTTTTTCCAGATATCTGAGCGCCAACTCGTATACAACTCAGCGGGTGATTTCTTGATCAGCGTTATTCATTCTTGAAACCCAATTCAAAGTCACAGTGATATCTCCCGCTCAAGCGAACATTCAGACGTTGCTCGTCTCCAGTTTACAGCCCTGAGCCAGTGTGGAAATTCCACATTCCTATAGCGGGGCGAGTTTATTGGGAGGACAACCACAGTATTTGTTTTACACACCCGCGAGGGATGATGGGCCGAGTCAACCCCAAATCAGAGTGCGAACTCGCAAGATTCCGATTGTGAGCCGTTCGCTCGACCGCTTCACAACGCGTAATTGGGTAATTTAAAGTTTAACAACTTGTAAAATTAGCCGATATTAATGTTAAGGGTAAGTAAATGTACGTACATTTAGTAGTTTTTGTGAGCGTGGAAGTGCCCTCTAAAGGACGTTAAACCTTAGACCTTAGAGCCTTTACCTGGAACCGAGTCGGGCTGAAATCATTCTAAAAGAAACCTCCCGTTCCATTCCCTGCCATCCCACGTTGCTGCATTCTCCGGGTTACAAGATGCAACTTTTCCCACCTGTATTTTTTAAACGCAACGGTCAGGGGTGCGTCTTATGATCCGTTGTGTGTATGTGTGTAGGTGTAAACAGATTTGTATAACTTTCTTGACACTGGGCACGTACCTTACTCTCTGGGGAATCTTATATAAGAAAATACGGGAATTAAATGAACAATACCCTTTAACAGCCTTAGTCAATCCGCTGCTAGATGAAGGCCTCCCCATATTATTGCGGTCATTGTTTTTATTGTTATAATCAAGCACTCTAGTCAGTGCGTGACGAATTTTTCTACATCGACATCTATATTTAGCCTATTCGCACTTTGTTGAGTGAGGTGAACGGTTCATACTTTGAGTTAACATTCCGATCTGTTCCATCGTATTTCTTATTCATATCCATAAACGGGCATTAAAAATGCACACACACACACGCGCGCACATCCGCTGCACGACCTGGTTAAAAAATAAGTATTTGAAATTATCGTAAACATCCCTTGATGTGGGTAGTGAGCATCCTTGATTTTAATGCACACCGCACGATAATGTTATGCACGGTGGTCGTCGATAGGTAATTCCCACTCTGGAATAACGAGATGCATCGACTCGGTCACACGGGGAAGTAATTTTAAGAAAGAAAGGAATTTATGCAGAGGCTGTCCAGCAGGTCACGTCTGCGTGCCGTTTCTGCCATCAACCGCATCGACGGTTAATACCCCCCCCCCCCCCCGTGACATTAAATTCTGAATTCGAGGGCCTTTAAACAGTGGCAGTTTGTTCGGCCTCGGGTGTTGTTAGGACCCTGGTTAGGGCATTGCAAAGGGCAGCCAAGAGATTGCTGAGAGCTGCCAATGTTATGGGCTGCTAACTGTTGACCCCTTGATCTAAACCCTGGGTGTTAATCTGGGAAGTGTCTAGCGGATGTTTTATTTTTTTATTATCAGGCGTTCACTGGGCGCGTGTGCACACACGACTTGCATTCCGAAGGTTGCCAGTTTGATTCGATCTCCGGGCGCGGCAGTTCAAACAACAATACGGGCTTCTAACCCCCCCCCCCCGCCTATCATCGCCTGTGTCCACTCAGCAGTACAAATGGGTCCGCCAAAGTGAGTCTATCGTGCGGGTAGCGTGTTGCGGGAGTGAAGTGTGGAGACTCACACCTCCTTTAAGACGTCCGGGCAACGTGGAAAGAGTAGGCCAAAATATCCACGAGACATGCTCCAAAGAGCTCCCTCCTATCTAGCGGACGTTGTTTCCACCAGCAGTGGCGTAAGCATTCAATTACAGAGCTGCACCTCTAACTTTACGCCGAGTGTACGCTGTTTACTGGCGTTTTAACATTTTCAATAGTTGCGTTGCTTTTTTATTACTCTTATTTCTAATATTTAATGAAGCCGTTCACAGTTCAACGAAAATAATTTCACGCTGATTTTTTCCTTCTGTAAGGCGTCTGCTTTATTGTTGTTAGAATGGCAAGGATTGATTGTCGCGTAAGTTATAGTGCGCCGTGAATGCTCCATCAGAGTGAGCAATTTATTTCGCGGGAGGCAAAGCGCGCGATGCATTACGCCGCGCGGGTGGTTTTTTTTCCCGTAAAAATTAAAACGTCAACTTTCGGTGTTGTTGTAAATAAAACCGAGAAAATCCTTCTGCAAAGAAAGAAATAATGTAATTTAAAGTGACGAAACGATAAATTGTGATTAACAACGCGTGCACACCTTGACAGCCGTTGTAATTACTTAGCAGCGGGCCGATGTCCCTTCATCGCCGCACAGCGTAAATCTTCAGCTTTTCATATTGCATTTAGAATGCACTGAACGCGCATTTGTAAACAACAACAACACAACGGAATCGGGGAAGACATTCGGACGCACCAGCAAATGGCTCAGCGGTAATGTTCTCGCGCCCGAACATTAAACCTCGCAATGTCTGTACCCGCGCTCTCTGAAGTGTCAGCCTCATGGAGCTTTGCAAATTTGCACAATAACCACCTGGCGGCCTGGGATGTCCGCTCGGTCGTCTCCACCGTCATCACTCGCAGTCACATCCTCAGTCACGCTCGCAGCCACATCCACCGTCACAGCATGAGCGTGGATGTTTTTTTATTTATTGAAACAATTAACTTCATTTATCAATTTATTTCTTCTGCAGGCGATATGTGACAAGCGTCGTCGATCAATATGACGAGCGCTTTGTAAAAAAAAATCTACTAGTGCGAATAGATAAAAGATTCGTTTGTTTATTTATTTCGCGTTAAAGTCGAGCTGACATGAACTATCAAGCCACGAGACAATGCCAGTTTGTTTTGTATCTCTCCCCCCCCCATCACCCGAATTCATTTATTTATGAGCGTTTATACAGCCTGGCCAGCGAGCTGCGCTGTGGATTAGACGACCCGAGTTCAATTCCCGGTCCGCGACGAACAACAGCGATGAGTGACAAGGCCGCTCCCCCTCCTTCACCAGCACCGCACTGATCGGTGTTGTGAAGAATAGTGACCCCCCCTCCCTCCCATGGCTGACATGGCGTGGGGAAACCTTCAATCCATCGCTGGCTTGAGAATGGATGGAAATTTGTATTATTTTTCAAAACGGAATAACCACTTAATGATGAAAAATAAGAATAGGTTTTATTCTGGACTATTTTTCGGAGCAGGCAAAAATTGTTATTTTCCTGCAACCTCGGGCAATTTAATGTATTATTGTCTGTCATAAGAAAGTGGGCAACGATGAATGCGGTAAGTTTTTTTTTTATTGAAATAAGAAATATGTGTTTATGCACCACGGCCGATGGCAGTGGCACAAACATATTCTGCATTCTTCAAATGCCAAGAGACGTGTTCACCTTAACCCCAGTTGAAATGTGCCTCATTTATTCATGCACTGCAATAAAGATGTATTATTTTTATTTCTACTACTATTGTTGACGGGCGTGGCTTCTGTTGGTGAAGTATATGGCTGTTAGGAAGCCATCAGTGGCTCCCCTATGGTGAAATAGGTATTGCCATCGGAATGTGATATTTCCACCACAGGCTCTGGATAAAGACCGCCCAGGGCTCCAAAGAGTACGCAGATGGATGGAAGTGTGTTTATTTACTTGCTTAATAACGACCCATAACTCTCCGCAAAAAAATGGAATCGTGCGTTTCTACACAGTTTTGCTTTGTGCGCTGAACAGGATGCCGACGTGAGAATGGAGCGCTCTTATCAATAACATACGTCTTCTTGGTTCTTTCGGTAAAGTCACGTAGAAGGGAAATAATGCAATAATAAAAATAAAACATAATAAAATAATGTTCACGACGTTTCGGCCACAACGCAAGCAGCCGTCCTGTTCTTCACCTGAAGAACATCTGTTCTTCACCTGAGGACGGCTGCTTGTGTTTAGGCCGAAACGTCGTGAGAATTATTTTATTATGTTTTATTTTTATTATTTTATTATTTCCCTTCTACGTGACTTTACCGAAAGAACCAAGAAGATGAATCCCTGCAGTCACGAAAGCTTTAAATCGAAACAACAACATACGGTTGTATATGTTTAACGGGCCTGGCACCGCTGATGAGATCCTGAAAGTCAAAACCGGTCCAGAGTTTGCTTGCTTAAGCAAATGCTGGTCGATGACATTGGTCAGGAAGGTGTATCGGCTGATGGACAAAAATATGTGTATATTGTTGTGGCGATGTCAGTTTAACAGGGAGGTTTTCGCGACCAATATGATCCATAATAGAGTTTTTTTGGGTTCGATCGCGTAAATATAAATGTGTCGTTAAACCCGCCACCACCTGACACAGGCAATTAGTAAGATTTGTCACGTTAACAAACATACCCATTCGTTACTAGTACAGCACACCGGTGTGTTGTTGGTAAACCCACAACATTTATAGTTAGGAAGTATGTAAATGTATGTATCTAGTTATTTATTTATTTATTTATTTGTTCCCATTCATACTCTAGAAGAGCCCCGATCCCTCCCCAAAATTCTCAATTTTTTTATCTTGCATTCTTTATTAGACAATTCGGGTTTGTGATTTGATCCAACAATGACATTTCCTTTTGATTTGATTGTCTAGTTTATCGCTTTTATTTTTGTCTGTCTTTCGTGTGCGATTCAACTCGCTCCGTTCGCTTGCATAGAATAGTTAATCGAGAGTAAGCAATACACCCGATTAGGCGCGTGTATTGCGAGCGTAAGTATCGATATGATTGACGAATCGATGCACTGGCACACACACACACTGCAGTGCCTAGGTCGAACCTGGTTCTGCAGTGGGCATTACCTTTTGCTCGCTTGCTTGACATTTAACACAGCCGTGAAATTCGCTGTGCGCCGTCACACCCAGGTGCCGTCATTAATCTTTCACACAAATGACGCCAAAGCGTTGCGTTAATCCGCGCTCGGCCTTTATATTTATCATAAACTGCAAGGAGCACGATGTCGTGTCAACTGCTTGCGATAAAATCACGGCAATGCTTGCAAGAAGCGCACGGGGAAAACATTGCCCGCATCGCTGGAACACGTTTGGGCATTCTGCTGCTGAAACGGAGCCATCCTGAAGCGTCAAGAGATCAGGGCGGGGACGAGCAGCGGCTCCGGCGGCGTGACGACGATCCCTTGTGGGTCTCGGGAATCCGTCATGCCGAGGGCCACGCCATGCATCGCACGGTCATCGAGCGTTACTCCCTCGCGTACGCCGTGGGTCCCCCCCCCCACCCCACTCTGGCGTGGCATGTTAACAATTGCAATTCGAAATAATAATCTTGATTTCGACAGCGTCATTTTGTGCGTTTTCTTTGTTGCCCTATCCCGGCGCCTCCGATTAGCACGGCTGGTGAAGTACGGTGGAAAAGAAGTTCAACGTACATACACGCAAAACCGGTGCTAGTGGAACGGTTAGAACACTGCACTTGCAATGCAGAGGTGACCACGGTTCGGTCCGATCCACGAGCGCGGCCCGTCATTAAACAACGGTGCTAAGTTTATTGAACTCCCCTCCCCCAACCCCGCTTCTGGCGACCCCGCAGTATAGAGATGTGTGCGCTACCGTTAGTTAGTTAGTTAGTTTGTCGAATTGGCAAGTGGCGTGCGGTGGGGTCAAGTGTGGGTACTTCTGCCAGTGTGGAAGAGTCGGACGAACGCTTGCATCGAGGGACTCTCTTGGGCTCCCTTTGGCGGAGACCAAGCAGCGTCACGCGGGGCTGTGCCTCCACCCGACGTTTCGAAGGGAACACGAGAGGCACCCCGAGGCTTCGTTCAGTGAGCTCATCGGTAGCCGAGGAAGCTCTTGCGGCCCTGCAACCCTCTGGAGCACTGCACCTCTGAGCCATCGGGGGGTTGTTGTTTTTTTTGGGGGTCACCTGGCGTATCGGCTCACTCTGCCCGAGCAACGATACTTTCAGGTGACCACGTGGCGGGCAAACACGAAATAACAAAAATTGCCACACTGCTCAAAGGGAAGCCGCATCGACGCGTCTGTCCGTCTGCAGCTGCAGCTGACCGTCTGCGCTTGGCACCGCATGCCTCGTGACCCTTTTGTAATTGACGCGATGTCGAGGCGGAAGCGGTTAATTAAAAATGCAATTTTAGGCGTGGCGGATATCACCGGCTGTAATGGGCTTGCCTAACGCAATCTCTGTTGAGGTTGTTATGTCATTTTTTATATAAGCGCCGCGGCGGGCGTCGTTAACGGAGTGTTACCCGACACTGTAATCAGGGCCGCTGTCTGAGCGACCATCCTGCCTCCCTGCTGTTCATCTCTGACAAATCACTTTAAATCGCCGTGGAGATATAAATGGACAGATCGATTTCCTTCTTGACAACTGATACAAAGTGAACGTTGTGCTCACTCAGTTTTGGAGTACATGGAGATGGCAGTACGATGCACAGTACACGGCAAGCATTGGTCTAATAAAATAAACAATTAGGGGCATAGGGCTGCATCAAATCGTTGATTGATATTAAATATTAAGCTTACGATACGCGCATCGGAGTTCTGCGCAAAAATAGACGTTTGTCAATTCATATATATGTTGTATGTGGAATCGTGGTGCAGTTATTAGCGGTGACTTTGATTCCTGTCCACAGCCAACATCAATGACAAGTGATATCTGGGCACCCCACTTCACCAAGCCGCAGTGACCAGCGTGGAGAAGTATGGTCAAACAATCCCAATGCCGGACACGGCGTGGGGAAGCCATCGTCGAGCAGCGGAGTGACACATGGCAAACAGATATATTTTTTATTAACTTTTATTTGGTTTCTGTAATTGGTTTTATGTGACCCCATTCCGCCACTAGAGGCTGCTACATTCATCACAGCGTAAAAAAACAACAACAGTTTTTTAATCGAATCGTAACACTCGTAAATTGACTAATGGCAAACCATTACTGATTTAATACATATCCCAACCGTGGCCAAT
The DNA here is from genome assembly GCF_964198595.1 of Lampetra fluviatilis. Classification (NCBI taxonomy): domain Eukaryota; kingdom Metazoa; phylum Chordata; class Hyperoartia; order Petromyzontiformes; family Petromyzontidae; genus Lampetra; species Lampetra fluviatilis. Next base: position 2,518,034 of record NC_136278.1, on the reverse strand, counting down.
GCAGGGGCATGGACGTAACAGGGTGGAACGTGCATCAAGCTGATTGGGCCATAGTCTGTCTCATTATTAAGGCGGAGCAGCATTTATAACCCACTTAAGGCAAGGCTTCAGTGGCTCCAGGGGCTGGAGTGCCTCTCTCCAATGGGTGTTAAAACCTCGACAGATCTGTGATTGGGGAGTTAATTTCCTTGGGCGAGCACTAGAACTCGGATTTTTAAAGCATGGTCCATGGATCGTAATTGATTAACTGGAGCAAAGCGACCGAAATAGGTGAGGATGTAAAGATGGGGGAGAGTAGGGGGGGGGGGTAAGATTCGGGAAGGAATTCTGAACGCTGGGAGTGGGTGGCGCACGTCTGGAATCCAAGGGTTGGTGGATCACGTAGAGATTCACGAGACTCACAAACCTGCAGGCCAGGATGTGGCATTACAGCAAGGGGGAGTGAGGACCAATTTGCAGAGGTGGGACAAAGTCATTGTTATGCAAGTCCAAGTCGAGTCGCAAGTCATCAAATTCATGACTCGAGTCTGACTCGAGTCCAAGTCACATGACTCGAGTCCACATCTCATAGGTGGGACAAAGTCATTGTTATGCAAGTCCAAGTCGAGTCGCAAGTCATCAAATTCATGACTCGAGTCTGACTCGAGTCCAAGTCACATGACTCGAGTCCACACCTCTGCCAATTTGTATCGCCATTTGGATGTCGTCGCCTTGTTGGTGTGGGGTTTTTGTAAGCGCTGCTGCTTTCCGCGTGCAAAACACTCCTCTTAAATAAAAAAAGCGAATTGTTAAACATCACAATCCAGGACCCTCCAGAAGTATCCCGGAGATTTAGGGAGGCTTTCCTGGTAAAGTAATAAAATAACCTCGTGATATTACCATTATTACGTTTGAAAAATGTGCGGTGTCCTTTCACGGCTATGGGCGCTTTTTATAAATACGCGTCAAAGCCATTTATATAACATGAATTCCAGCTTCTATTCTCAGAGCCGGGAGAAACTGATATTCATGTTGTCAAGCGTGACGAGATTTATTTCAAATAATGATGCGGAGACTGGAGAATTATACACAGAGCGAGCAGCCGCGTGATGAATTCTCCCCGCTTAAGTGCATCGCTTCTACCCTCCCCATACCACCAAGGCGCCACGCGTTGCGGCTGATTGATTTCCCCGTTTCGTATTCGAACTATTTATAAGTGTCAGTATATTCTTGCCAAATCGTATACGGACAGAGATAGATGCAATATTCCAGTTTTTTTTTAAACAGGTGGGACATTGGAATCCAGGAGATTTTACTACCATTTACTCGAGTACTGTACCACATAGATGAATGCCAATAATTAATTCGATGATTTAATTGACGCACAGAAATATAAATCCGGCCGTACGGGTTACCTGGGTGTCTATAGTGGCTCTTGGAGCAGATGCTGCCATCGTATTAGCGCTCTCAGCGTGAAAGCACTCGTGAGAAAGTTGTGCCGCTGTTTACACAATTTTTACGTATTTGTAAAATGGTAATCTCTTCGTTTCACTTGTTAAAAATATATTTTTACTATTAGTATATTCTTGCCAAAGCGGTATGTGGACATGACATTGATGTAATGTTTACAAAGACTATTGAATTGAGTTAACAGGTGGAAACGGGATACTTCTGAATACTGCCGCACATCTTGCAAGGTTTGCTCGTTGTACTATTGTATTGTTTAATTCTATAATCGTGACCTTTACATTTAAACTTAGTGCCAGCCCACCCGAGGTATGGTTCGTGTTTTTTTTATTTTCAATGCAATCCTTGAATGTTTGTGTTTTTGATTTGTTTCGCCAGGCAGCTACGCTACATTGACATAACACTTTTTTAGGCGATGTTGCTGTGTCCGCATCGGTGCACAAAGCACAATTAACAAAACATTAATCACATCCGTTAATAATGCTGCCTTAAAAATTACATAATAGGCAATGTTTGCAAATGTTTCCAAATGTCGCCTATAATATGTTTGTTTTACTTTTATGGCAGTGTTATTGACGAACGCGTTCTGTTTAAAATATATATTTCCACGTGTCATTTTGTGTGGATATATTTCAGGAAATGGGAATTTTTGCCAGTGACTCTATCGGGCGTGTCGGAATTATTGTGTGGGTCATCTGAAATCGGCTTCTCAGCATCATGGTTTTCAATCTCGAGGGCTACACAAAGGGATTTATAGGAATACTAAAAATATCTGATCGAATCCAGATCCAAAGGGCCACCAGTAATCGTATTAATATTAATGTTTGCCTGCTTTTGCTTCACTACTCAAACAGCAACTGTAAACATCTGCTAGAGAAAAAGAAAATCCTCACTTCAAGATCCATCATCATCATCATCCTTGGTCAATCCACTGCTGGATGAGGGCTTCCACAAGCCGCCCGCCATCTCTTGCGATCTTGCGATGTGTAATAATCTGCCCGGCACCTGCACACCAGCTGATTTTCATCGCTTCATCTCCTGGGCGGATGTACTTTCAGACACGTTCCCCATTTCCTTGACTGCCACTCCATCATCATTATTCTTGGCCATCTGCCATCATTCTTGCTAGCGACATGTCCTGCCCAAGAACGATTTACCTTTCTAAAACGGTCAACGTTATGTCTTTAACCTGCACATGCTCTAAAATCCACGCATTCATTTTTCTATCTCTGTGTAATTTCAAGCATGCCGCTTTAGAGGCACGTATGGCAAATTTGGCGTTGAATCGGTGTCAGTGAGTTGTAACATTTAGACCTCGGAACATTTTTTACGCTTGCAGGGATTTCCGAATGAGCTCTCACAACATTTACCGAGGCATAAAAAAGCACCACGTGAGGTAAAAAAAAACCCCACAACGAATCCAGCAATAAAATTTCACGTCACCGACCCAACGTGAAATCGTTCCGATGCCGAATGAGGGGGGGGGGGGTGGGAAACTGCCACATTTAACGCGAGCCACAGATTTCTTCGTCTTCACGCAGCCGGCAATCGCAGGGATGCTTTCTCCGTTTGTGTCGCGAGACGCAGCCTCGGCAGCGAAGTTGCCTGGTTTCGGCGACGTGTGGATTGTCGATTGGTCTCGGCTGAGCGAGCCTTCGCTGTCGCGTTCCGCTCGCCAGCTGGCGAGCCACTGGAGCCTTCGTTCAATCTGAGCGGGGTGATTACAACGCTGGCAACTGTGTCGCGTGCGTTGAAGCGACGCGTACAAAGCTTTGTTTCGCATTGGATAGGGTGCTCCGGCTAATGCCTTTCTTCGTAAATGAATCGTACGCCAATTGTGAAGTGCTAATGTATTTATTTTATTATGTAAAAATAAGTTTCTACCCTCTGTCAATTCACAGCTGGGGGAAGGCCTCCTCATCCCAGCCAGTTATTAGGGGTTGCGTGAGCATGCCTCTCCACAGGGGTCGGTGCACATTGGTGAAGAGGGCAAGACGTCGCTCGCCGCTGGTGTCAACAGTGGTTGAGAATTAAACTCGGGTCGCCCTCGCCTGGCATGCAGGAGGTCGTGGGTTCAATCCCAACCCTGTCGCCTGCTGTATATTTGGAGTTTGCATGTTCTCCCCGTGGTCGCGTGGATTTTTCTACGGGTCCTCCGGGTTTTCTCCTCCAGATTTAGAAACGTGCGTTGAGAGTATTTGGCTGCGATACATTTCCACGCGTTGAAAAGCCACTTCGTTGAGCTCTCATTCGTGGCCAAGTCGCTTATGAAAAAGCTATATAGGTTAGTGGGCCTTACCTGCTAAAATTAAAACAGTTTAAATAGTGTGTGCTAATCACCAGGTCACCGCTCCACCCCGTTGTATCATGTAATACTATGCAAATATCGTGCATTAGTTCTGTAATGATTCGCCCTTCTGACCCTCCTCCCCCCTCGCAATTTTCCGAATTGTCCCGGTTTGCTATCACAATGATGCAAAACAAAATCGGGACATCGATGGCAGGTAACTGAACCACTGGGTCACCACAGAGAGTCAGCTTAACTAATATTCGCGAGACTGAGGGCATGGCGATGGCTTTAATGTAACAGTGGGTAGATCATGATGGATGAACAACACATCTAGGTTGTCGTGTCTGGGCTTCTGTTTTAAACTTAAACTAAACTATTTTACATTTTACCAGGTACGGCTCTCTGAGCTATAGAGCTCATTTTCAGAAGCGACCTGGTCACAAATGATAGCCCAATGAAGTGGCCTATCACTTGGAAATGTACAGGGCACTTCAGAAAGATGTTAACACTTACGAGAATTTGCAACAATACCACAAGAAATGTGCCTCCGAGCTCTGGAGACCATCTAGAGAAGGTTCATGGCATGTGTTGACAATAATGGTAGTGGGGGTGGTGGGGGGGGGGGGGGGAGTGATGGGGTGGTGGGGGGAGTGATGGGTGGGGGTAGGAGTCGGACTTCCGCGCGAGTGAACGTGACTCGTTTGGTTGTTCACGTGGCCTGCGAAAGGGGCTGAACAAGCGCCGCCACGAAGTGGCAGCGCGCAAGAAGCGAAGCCGCTGCTGCTGCGGCGCTGAAATTCGGTAAAATCTGGCGCCCGACGAAATTTCCGATCGGAGATTTGCCCACGCACGGAAGAAAGTTGTGGAAGAGCGAACGAAGGAATCTGAACACAGTGGTCCTTCCATTCGTGTAAAAACGGGCGTAAGAATCTATAATGAACAAACATTCAAAATATCGGGGCAATCGTTGTGGGTTCACATTTTTGCTGTGTCGGTTCATTGCCGAAAGATCCACGGATCGTAACGTCACGTGCACACGCCTCCGTTGTTTTTGATTGACTAATATCTGCATGATCGGTGATTCCATCGCAGTCAGTTTTTTTTTGTATTCTACCACAGCGCTCGGCGGCCAATGGTCGTCTGCAAGGGTCGTCGAGTGGGGTAAGCTGTCGGTCACCCAAGGTCGTCACCTCCCCCGGTGCTTGAAGAGATGACTTTCGACAGCTGAGATCAATTTTGAAATGCGGCAAAGGTGCAGCCCTGCAATTGCGTGCTTACATCACTGCTGGAAAAGGGGCTTCCGCAAAGAGGGGAAACCCTATTATTTTTAGACGGGTTTTGGTCTCCTCTTCCACGCTGTCCAGACATATTGGAAGAGGTGGAAATTGCCCACACTTCACCCCAGCACACGTGACTTGTCAATTGACTTTGCTGTTCCCCCCACCCCGCACCTCCGATTAGCACGGTTGGCTACGTACGGTGCGAAAGAAGTTTAACACGCCTGCATACTTACGTGGTTAACCCATTTATACTGCTGGTTAGATAGAGGGTGAGGGCGGGGGTGATTTAGGAAACTTTGACCTTCGGCTGCGGAAGATGCATTCAAGACTCACGTTTTGATCCACAGAGAAAATAACGCCGCACATGTCAAGAGTTATTTATTATTTCGCTTAACGAATATATTCCTTTATGTGCCATCTGCGTGTGCAGGACTGTTGATTATTTAAACAAAACAAATGCCCGTGGCAAAAGAGACTGAGTGACAGAGATACGCCGTTGTGGGCTGTTATGTTTTTTTAATCCTTTGCATGGGCAGAGATTAACGTCGACATTTAAAACATCGAAATACGTTATTGCGCAGAGGGGAAGGAGGAACAAGACACTACTTCTGTATCTAAGCATTACACTATTTTGGCAGCGTAATGCTTCTTGGTTATACCATCGGTTAACACACACACACAAAAGCATATTTGCTTAAAATGCTGAAATGCTGACGCAACAATGAATGGAGCAAAGTCGAGCACGTGTGACTTCTAAGGTTTTGCGTTTCACTTCCACGTGGGAACGCTGAAGCGTAAATTGTCTCTCCGGCGGGGTGGGGGGGGGCGTTTGTCTGCAGTGACCACCTAAATATAGCTGCATCTCCATCTCATTACATTTGCAAAGCGCGAGCCATGAAGGGCATTGTGTTGCCTTTTCTTTTTTAAAGACGAGCAGCCAGACAGCCAGTGCCATTCGGTGATGCACAAATTACGTACCCTGCCAAATCTCCGCCTCCTCGGGAGGGGTGGGGTCAGACGAAATGTGTTTCACTCCCGAGAGAGACGGGCGAGTGTGAAGGGTCATTCAAACGGTTTTACATTGGTCCCATCCTGAGAAAATACAACCAAATGCGAGTTATTCGTTCCAGCAAGGAACGACGAATCTCATGAGAGCTCTGCTTTGGGATGGGAGGTTTTTCTTTTTGGGTCCATTCAAGGAGTGTTTCTCCACATGTTCGGGGGAAGTCGGAGTACCCCCGGAAAACTCGCACGTACGAGGAAATCACACGCAAGGGTCCGTACAGACGGGCTTCACGAATCGGATTCTGCGGCTGAGTCCTACCAACTCCTGGTGGCAGTACCGCGCAGCGTGGCAGCTTTGGTAGAGTTCTATGGTGCAGTGCTGTGTCTATGGGTAGTATTTGTGTGTGCGAGTGCGTTTGAACTTCTTTCGCACCGTTCGTCACCAACCGTGCAAATCGGAGGTGCGTGGGGAACGGACAACAAACCAAACGCCGAAAGCAGTTTGAACGAGATGAGTTTTAAAATCCGAGTTGCGTGTGTGCGCTGTGTCGATTCTGAATCCAATGCGCCGCTCGATGTTAAATTGCAGACCTTGCAAGAGCATCGGGAGCTCTACATTAAGGATGTGGCAGAACGCCCTTTGGTGCATCTGCAATTTCGATTTTTGCGACCGTGCACCGCGTTGAGATCCCCAAAAACGTTTTTAGTTTTACCCAAACCCTCAACCACGTCCAAGATGGTTTTTAGCTCTTGTAGGTTCAGAAATATCTTTGACCTGCCTGTCACTGTGCAATCAACCCATTTTAATGATAATAATTACAGCGTGTCTATGTCGCTTTTCATCAAATATAAAGGTGCTTTTCATCGATTACAATTGCGGGCTGGGGGTTAAGCACTTTGTTCTTGTGTTCTTTTTTCGCCAGCTGTAATTTACATGGCTCCCTATACACCATTTTTCTTTTATTTTACTTTTATTAATTTTAATGTTTTACCTACGTGACTTTACCGAAAAAACCTAAGAATATGAATCCTTGCAGTCACGAAAGCTTCAAATCTAGAATCCCTATACACCGTTTAAATCATGCAGCGGGTGAGTAGTAGCGCAATGCTTGGCGCACGTGGTCTATGACCTCCCCCCACCCCCGCATCCTAAAAAAACAAACGACCATTACCAAGATGGGATGCCTTCATCCAACAGTGGATTGACAATATGGCTGGAAATTATTCTGATAAACATTAATCAATTTTCATGTATTTTGCATACATCTGTCCAAAATGGCGTTTATCTCGTGCGAACATTTCATAACGCAGTGGAGCGTGATGTAAATGATATATTTAAACAGTCGCGGCACATCGCTTAATGACGTGGGTGTTCCTCATAGTGCCATTAGTACAAAGCTGCCGAGCTCCGAGCTGAGGAACATTTGGTGGAACGGGGAACAGCTTCGATGCCCAGGCAAAAAAAAAATTATTTATAAAAAATTCCCATTAAATCTCATGCGAAAAAAAAAGTGACAGCACATTAAAACAAAGGTGACCTCTCCACCACAAACCAGGAGATAAAATCATAATTTTGAGCAAAATTGTCGCATTGTCTGCCTGAAGATGGGAACACACCCCTCCTTCCCTCGGACTCTTTTTAGGTCAAAACGAGGAGGTCTGTGCAGTTTTTTGTATTTTTTATTGAATTAGAGTCGTTGAATGGTAAGGGGGCGGGGCAGTAGAACCGAGTTAACGCCGCTTTAATTGTTCTGTGTCCCGTTTGGTACGACCCTTTTTGAAAAAAATAATTTTGACGCGACTTGCAATAAATGCCCACGCTAAGTCTCATTTAAGTTAAACTCTCATTGTTCCATTTCTCCATTATGCAATCATTGCGGACTGGCGTAATGCATACAAAAAACGCACCGGCGATCCAGAATTGACATTTCATAGTCAATTAAAGAATACTCCAAGGCCTTTAAGATACTAAGAACAACCTCATGGCTTTCCGGCTTTAGTTAAAATAAATGTTGTTCTCTTTTTTTTAGGGAGAAGAGAAGGATTTAAAAAGAGACGCCGAAGTCGTCCTGCATTTGGCATTCTTGTATAATTCTAGATTTGAAGCTTTCGTGACTGCAAGGATTCATATTCTTAGGTTTTTTCGGTAAAGTCACGTAGGTAAAAAATAAAAATTCATAAAAGTAAAATAAAAATAAAATAAAAATCCGACGTTTCGGAGGCAACATAAGCTTCCGTCTTCAGGTGGAACCGTCACAGCATGCTTGCTGTATCAAGTAAAAAAAGACGGAAGCTTGTGTTGCCTCCGAAACGTCGTGATTTTATTTATTTATTTAACTTTTATTAATTTAAATTTTTTACCTACGTGACTTTACCGAAAAAAACCTAAGAATATTCTTGTATAATACTATACTCAAACTCTTTGGTTCTTTCGGTAAAGTCATGTAGGTAGACTAAATAAAAAATGATCACGACGTTTCGATCGCAACACAAGAATCCAGCAGTCGAACTGCTGAACCAGCTGGATTATATTTTTACGCCTGAGGACGACCGCTTGTGTTGCGATTGAAACGTCGTAATATATTATTTTTGGTCTATTTTATTTTTCTACCTACGTGACTTTACCAAAGGAGTATGTATTCCTGCAGTCACGAAACTTCAAATCAAGAATACTCTCCTCGTAAAATAAAACGAACAACATCTTACAGCTGCCTATCGGAGTAATTGAGATGTAATGATGATAGCACTTTGAGGTGCTGGGCCATTTCAGCACCCAATAAACTCTTATCCTTATCTTTTTTTTTAAATGTATGCTTATTTACTCTGAAGCCTCGCCGAGTTCCAGAACTCATTTTCCAGAGGGGACCTGTCAAGTGTTCGTAGGAGAGGCGATGCTGTTGCTGTGTGTGATCTTAATTGAGTAATTTTTCGGGTAAAAATGTTCAGCATTGGTATGTTTGGCCAACACCAGTAATATATATTTCTTACACCGAGAGGAGGAAAACCAAGAACCCAGAGGAGACCCATGCGGGACGGGACAGAGAAACGCAGAAAGGTGCCCGAGTCGGGAATCGTACCCAGCCCCCCCCCCCGCCCGCACGTACTGGGGAACTCTTTCCTTCCGATATGAGGAAGTCAATGGAGCTAGGCACTTTTAAACCTAGATTCAATACTCATGTTTTTAGAACTGCTTTGCTTAGTTTTTTGTCCCCCACTCCGCATCGCCGATTAGCACAAGTTGGCTACGTACGGTGCAAAAGAAGTTCTACATACATATACTGCACGATACGAGTGTTACTACCATGCCACTCTGCCACCCGTATAACAACTATGAACAAAAATATACGGAAATCTATTAAAGAGCATGTCAAGGGTATAGCCTGGACAACCGAAAGGATGGCTACGCCACGTAAAACCACTTTTGCTTTCAATGCAATCGCCCTCAAACAGCAAGGTCATGCTGGAAGATCACTCAGAGATAGAGTTTATGGCTTCCCTGCCTGTTATTCCAAACACAGGCCGTGAGTTTTATTGCTGCCTGAGCTGCTGCTGCTGCTGCTACACACAACAGGCGACGCTGCTGATTTGTGTATTCACGATGGCAAGGGACGCGCCCAATTTGATAGTTTCAACTGTCGGAAGCACGCACGTGACACGGACAGATGCCAAACCAAAGCGACGAGACGCAGTGGCAAGTTTCAGCGCTCTTGTCAATACACTGCTGGATGAAAATCCTGTGCTGCTGTCGGGCAAAGGGGTTTGTTTGATCATGCTTCACCAAAGCGGTAGGAAGCCACTGGAGCTATGCACTTTTAAACCTCGATTGTGAAACTCGTTTCTTTAGAACAGCTGTTTGTGTTTTAAGTTTGTCCGCCCCCCGCCCCCCCGGTCGCCTCATCTCCGATTTAGCACGATCGGCTAGGCACGGCGGTGCGAAACAAGTTAAACAACAACACTCAACAACACACAACAACACACGCAATGCCCGCAGCTTGTTTCGCCACTTAGTCGGCGATTGCCAATTACAGACAAGCCCCCCCCCCCACCCCGATCCCCTCCACACGCCAAGCCGCAGTGAGGAACGTAGGGAAGGCAGTCGGTGGTCGTCTGTGCCGGTTACGCTTCTGGGTGTCGCGAGACGTGCCCCGTGCCTCACCCACCACGCGGTGTTGTGGTCGTTACTTTGCAGGTGCCACCGACGAAAGTTGACTCACCCACCCGCTGGCTCGTGCAGCCAGCTATGGCTGCAGGGTTTTAGTAGTACATGTTGTTTGTCGCTTATTGTGAAAATTCCGTCACAGTTCCTATGATCACCGTTGCATTGCTTTATTTTGGTGATTTCGAAAAGTTTACTGGTTTGGCCATGTTTGTTTGTTGTAGTACGGAGATAGACTGATAGCCTTAATCTAAGTTGTCTTGTGGTTGTTGTTGTTGTTGTTTGACTTGCATCCCACTGGGATTTTTGCACAGCGTTGGTGTACGGTGATTTTTTTCTGTAAGACTTTGCAGTTTTTCTCTGTATTTTTCTGTTTGCACATAGTCACATAGTCACTTTAAGATGTTTTCTTGTTCATGTTTTTTGTTTGTTTGTTGCGGTTGCACCCGATTCAAGAGCCGAATGGCTCACAGGGCTACACCTAATAAATGAACTTGAACTTGTCTCCCCTTGCCACAGGACACCTCAAAGGGTTTTAGTTATTTTTGTTTTGTTTTATTACGGCCGCGTAGCTCCCACAGCAGCTCACGCCTCATTATCTATCTTTACTACAAACTAATCGAAAGCTTCTCTCGCGGGGGGAGGGGTAGGTCGCAGTGGAGGTGAACTTATTACCTCCGGACATTTTGCGAGAGAGACGCAGACGTACAACGGCATTCCGCGACGGGTCGTTTCGTTGTCGATGTTTGACACCGTTTGGAGAAAATTCTGCGTTGGAATACGTCGCCAAAAAACACCAAAAAACCCCCCCCACTAAGTTCACCTCGCCCAGGGGTCGGCAACCAAAATAACAAAGTGTTTTTTTTCCAATTCGGTGAACAATCAAAAATCACTTTAAAGAGCCGTAATGCAACGTGAGTACGAGACGGTGGCCCGTAATAAATACCGTCACGAGGCCAGCCCTTAAAGAGTCACAGGGCTGCAGACCCCTGACCTCATCGAACGGCGCCGAGACGCTTGTTAGGTATTTGCGCGAGTTACGATTGCAAGCTGCTGTTGTTGTTGATTCAATAGCTCGAGTTGACGGAGCGAGAGGGGGGGGACAGAAAAAAAAGCAACATAAGCAAAGCTTAATCATTTCGGGGAATTTCCCGACGTTTTTTAAAATTCATGTCAAGGTCGGGCATGAAAATAAAACCGCGGGGTAAAAGAGAGTGGGAGGGCTTTGCTTCGATCAGCATGGAGAATGAAGATGAATGAAGGGGGGGACCTCACGGCACCTGTTATGCTGAACGCAGCAGATAACTGGTTTTTTTTTAAATACAGGGTGTTCGCTGGAGAGGACGCGCACGCGCGCGTGTGCAATCTCCCCCGTGTCAGAAGCGCGGACGCAGATAAACGTTGTAAGGCGACTGTGTAAGCTCGCCCCCCATCCATTCAGCCTTGTTTGTTGGTTCAATCGACGCATGATTCAACAACACATTTCATTACGCCGACGTGGCGCGCGGGTCTACCCCCCCCCCTCGCCCTCCTAACCACTACCGCCTGCCAGTGCGTTCGGCTTTGCCCTGCCAGCGATTGGGGTGGACAACCAAGGCGGTTTAGAGCGAGCGGGCCTCGCAGTCGGAACGTTTGCGAGTTGAAATCCTGGTCGGGGGTTGTTGACTCGGCCCAGTATCCCACCCGGGGTCGATAAAATCACTACTGCTCAACAATGATTTGTCCCCGTGGATATATACTCGTCCCTGCCATAGGAATGTCGAATTGGAAGCGCTGGCTCGGTGCTCTGGAAAGGAGATGCGGGCATCGCCTTGGTTATGCATTTCGAACTTCTTTCACACCGTACGTAGCCAGCCGTGCTAATCGGAGGTGCGGGGAAGGAAAATAAACTAAACATAGCAGGAAAGCACTTTTTGAATCGCTCTAGGCATGGCGTTCTACTCGTGTAGATAAGGTTGGGAGTAAGTTTCGATTTAAAGTTTTCGTGACTGCAGGGATTCATATTCTTGGTTTTTTCGGTAAAGTCACGTAGAAGGGAAATAATAAAATAATAAAAATAAAACATAATAACATTCTCACGACGTTGGGAGTAAGGTCACCAGATTTTTTTTTCAAATGTGTGCTCTGAGTTTTCCAGTTAAATCGTTGTTTTAAAAAAAACATTATTCTGGGTTCAGTTTGTGCGATTTTGCCTAGTTCTACCCAAACTTTGCAGAATGCGGGTTGATTTCACTCGGATGCGTCTATGCGGTCGGACGTGGGACAACACTTTGTACTGTGTGCTACTCGGCAGGCACCCATCTCCAGAGGTGGGACAAAGTCATTGTTATGCAAGTCCAAGTCGAGTCGCAAGTCATCAAATTCATGACTCGAGTCTGACTCGAGTCCAAGTCACATGACTCGAGTCCACACCTCTGCCCATCTCCTTGTGCGGTTTCGCTTTGTGCGCTCTTATTTTTGGGAACGCATCTACCGCATAGAGCGAGGGGAAACATCGTTTCTTTTCCAAATTTCCAATCGTATTTAATGAGGTATATTTATTTCTTTACATTTCACCTGGAAAGTTAATCGATAATTATCAATCCTCTCAATTTGCCAGGTTGCCCAGGGATGTCGATTGACGCATGCACATAGCAAACGCCGAATGATGCGTATTGCAATTTGATCACATTTCCATTCAGGACTCTTAGCAGTGAGCAGTTGGACCACTTGTCAGAGCATGGACCAGTAATGTGATGACATAAATGCTTCCGAAGTTAATGTCAAAAGGCTTATTTTAATGTCATTGGATAACTGGTATATTTTTGGTATATTTTATTTTACGATGACAGTTGGAATATAGCAAAAATAAGCGCACAGCAAAAGTTATTTGATGGTGTTTTTTGCGCATTCATTATTGATTAGGCTAAGACCATCAACTTGCTTCACTAAAGAACCAGATTTAATCACAGGTGGCTTACATCAAAACTTTGAGTCTTTAGCAAAGCCCGCCCAGTGCTCTGTCAAATGAGCCACCCGATCACGTAATGTTCTTAAATGCTCTATAGCTTGCAGCGCTTAAGAGTTGGAGGTGTATCAACACAGCAGGACACTGCGGCCACCTTGAGAAAAATCTGAGCCAAACGGTGAGAAAAACACACAACACCAAAATCCATACCGCAGTCGGTGGAAAAAGTATAGATTCCCACGTTCTTTGGCAAGCTTCATGTTCGCTCTGGGGGGAAGAAACGGGCACAAAAGGAAGGGGCATTTTGTGCTCAAGGAGTGTGCGGAGTTCACCTGCGCTGAGAGCAACATCAGGCGGGAGGCCACCAGAGGAACCTTCCCGAGCTGAATTAGCCCCGAGACGGCTGCTGTGTTGGGACTCGCGGTGCCTGCGACCTTCCGATAAGCGACGGTGACTTTCACGGCCCCTGCCGTTCTGCCATGGCAAAGAAGCCCAAAACCACTTTTGGTGCTTTCACCGGGAGAATATTTTTTTTGTTTCAGTTTTTTTTTAAACTGTGCATTAGCTGAATGTGATTGCAGTAAAAATAATACATCCCGCAATTGATAAAGGCCTCCCCACGTAAATGTCCATCATGGGGGATGGGGGGGGGGTCTGACTATACTTCACTACGCTGGTCATTGCGGATTGATGAAGGAGGGGTGGGTCTGGAACGGGAATTTTCTGATATCGCTTGCCACTGATATTAGCCGTGAATGACGTTTTTAAAAGTTATGCATTGTTGTGGTCATTTTTCGCACGTATGCAATTCATGTACGCTCTATGCAAATGTTAATGTTTGCCCTCGGCTCACCGAGCATTCTCTGTTCATCAGACTTTTCTGAAAGCGTTTAATGTCATGGAATAAAGTGAGCGAAATCAATGCACAGGTAATGTAATTATCATTGGCTACTCCTAAACCTTGTCAAATGGCAGGACACAGATAAAATCATTATTCTCTGGTCTTTTACACAGTCATCTAAAATGGGTGGTCGATAATTCTATGTTTAAACAATCACCTTCCCCCACGCGTTATTATTTCCAGCTGAAAATGACCGAACATTGCATTTTAATTGTGGCGCTCAAGTAAGAAGAGAAACCCGTCTGGAAAGTTTCAAATGTCAAGAAGACGAATACAACCACGATTGGAAAGAATAATCTCGTGGAGCAGTAAGGTTGAAGAGGCGTGAGAGATTGAACAATTCCCGAGATGATCTCCGCGTTCTAGCCTCTGTCGCCTAACCCAATAATTGTGTTGTCTTTCGTTGAACCGTGGTGCATACAAGGGTGTCTGCGATGGAATCGCCGATCTTGCAGATTGATTTAAATCGTATTACGGCGCTGCACAGGTTTACGGCAGTGCAGAGATAAATTCCAAACCATCAAAAGGTGTAATCATTAATCTAGCAGTAGACTGGACATGTATGCATGCTGCTGCTGCTAATGACGTTGAGGATGATTATTTTCAATGCTGGCAACCGGAGAATCGTTCATGGTCCTTTTGTGATGTACCCGCACGGGAGTGGCAGTGGTGGCACCGTGGTTACCGCACGGTACTTTATGAACTCGCCGACCTGAAGTTGATTTCTTGGCCATGGCTAACATTAGTGGCTAGTGACCTGGGTTCCTGCGACAATCCGCACCAATCATTTAAAGTGAAGCCATGGTCAAACAACAACCTCCGTGCCTAGCACGGAGTGGGGAGCCTTTAACCAGCAGTAGATTAACACATGGACTGTTAGAAAGTGTTAAACGTAACTTGATTATACCTAAACATGTCGGACACAAGACGGAATTTAACTGCCCACATAGCCCCGCCCCCCCACCGTAACTCAACGTGGAACATTCCTTGGTGGATACTCGACACCTGTGTGCATTTTGATTCGGAGCGTTCCATTTGTGCGGGTTAGGGGAGGTTCGGCACGTGGCGAACGGAGCCCGCGTGTGCGTGAGATGCGTGGGGCTACGGGTAACAAGTTAGCGAAGTGACACAGCGTTAGCTGCGATGAGACGCGACGCGTCCCCCCCCCCCCGCCGCGCGCATCCGACAGTAGAGCAGCTTAATTGTAAATAGCTTCATTATCCACAGAAGCCGTAAAGGGAAAACCTTCCGGTCGTATTTCTTCCTTTTGACTTAAAATGAGAAGCGACCGATCGCCGTCAAAGACCCCAAGGCGCTGATAACGGCCTCCTAATGCGCCGCGTACGGGAAGCCGCAGCGAGAGAGGCAATTACCAAAGTGCCCTCCGAACAGAAGCAGCTCGTCGTGTCTGGCACGGGTCCGACTCGGCGCCACGCCGGTGAACGTCTTCGTTGCCGCCGCTTTTATGTCGCCCAACGATCTCTTCCTGCCGCCTCCGCCGCCTCCTCCTCCTCCTCCCTCCCATCATCAAAGTATTGCATAATGCGCCGTAGCGGATTCTATTTGGAATGCCAAGGGCGTCCAAGGGTACCTTTTGTGGCACGATGCGGAATGCTTGCTCGTATTAGTCACCGCGTGGCGCGCGTGGAATGACAAAGTGTGGTGGACCCGCTACCCGTGGCGACGCGGCCGAGGGTGTTTTCATCAACGCGTCTCTGTAGCGGATTGACGGCCGGGCCCCTGAGTCCCCTTCCCCCCTAGGTCAACTCGGACTCAAAAGAGTAGCTGGTGCGGTGTGTATAGACTTCGCCACTTGGGAGACAAAGGCGGGACGGGTGTGGTGCTGTGCAGTGCCGGTCTGCATCGGGGGGAGCGATCGTTGTTTGTGTGCGCGCTTCTTTAATTTCCTTATCTTGTAGGAAAGAAGACACAAACAAACTGTAACAGTGGTCTCAAAATATGACGGCGGTTGACCCGGGTTTCCGAAATGCGGTGAATTCGTTTCGTTTTTGTTGTGTCGACTCATCTGTGTGAGATCATTTTGAACCAAAGAAATGTTGGAAGAGCCAATTTGAAATGTTGAGCATATTACCGGTGAGCACAAAATAATTCATGATTTACGAGTCAAACGCGTCACTTTGGTTGTCGTGTGTGGATGGATATCTTTTTAGAAGCTCGAATAATTCTAGAATAAATAAATATATATCAGATGAAGACCTTGATTTCAGGCTTCGGCTGAACTGTAGCATTGGCGATCGTTCACTTGGCATCATCCTACTAAACAGCTGCCAATTGTCCTCATGGGGGTCACCTCAGCCAAACCCTCACAGGACCTCAATCGATTAACACAATGTTAATGCAACTGTGCAGCAAACCAGGAGTGAACTACCCCCTTAACGGGCAAGCCTGTGGATGAAGAACACGAAACAAACGCTGGAAAGTGCACAGTTGCTTCGAATTTACTTGTATAGAAGAGGGCACGAGGCGAAACACGTGAATTGGGGGACAAATAGGAGGCACCCATGCCGAATTAAGGGCTGGAACGCCGTGGTGGGAGTGAAAATTTGAACTCCGTCACTGCATTCCGGAAGGCATCAAGAATTAATCTCTCTTCATTTATTTTACTCACAAATAGATCCCCCCTATACCCACAGACACGCAGAGACCCACACACGGGGTGAAGCTTATCCTCCTCATCCCGCTCCTCAGATCTAGTGTACGGTCCAAATCAAGTCAGAATCAGAATATTTCTACTGGAGGAATCCGATGAGCTGTAAAGCTCTTTTTCACAGACGTCCAAATAAGTTGGGGGTGGGTGCAATCATTGATGAGCTCCCCCAGTAATTTATTTTTTATAGGAGTGAGCTTGAGCAGGACGCATCACGAGCAGATTGCATCGCTTATGAACGAGGCTGTTGGTGAGATGGCAGACAAAGGAGATGACTTGCCCCAGATGACTATCACTGCACCACGAGGAATGGCTGTGGCATGCAGAGGCCTTCATCCAGCATTGGACAGATCATGGCTGACTGATGAGTATTGGTGTCTGTAGGCCTAGAAGGTCACCTGTCGTGAGCGTGGAGGGAAAAGTTCGAACCTTAACCTTGTTCCAACTCTGATGCCAAGCCAATAAGCCATGGGTCCAGTGACGATCCTATCAAGATTGCTCTTGCAGATCTGGACAAAGACCTTGGTTACAGGTGAGCGTTTGTACACGGCACACAATTTACACCTCGCTCTCTCTCTCTGTCTCTCTCTCTGAGGGGGGCAGTGAAAGCCACGGTAGGAGAGGCTGTTATTGTTTAAAAGGCAGCAGTAAGTGGACATGTCACTTGTGGTCACTGGGGGAAATCGTGGCCTTGGCACGCTGTCAGAGGAATGACTTGTGGCCGGGCTAAATGAAGAGATAGTAGCGTTCACTGTAGACGTGCGTGCCAGGGCTAGACCATCGCATTTTATTAACAGTGGCTTCTACTCCTCTTCCTTTTTTGGGTTTGTGCCGATGTATTTTTGGTTGACGAGAGCTTGGACATTTGTGAAAAAGCGCTGTATAGCTAATTGGATTCCTCCAGTATAAATAATGGCTCTGATTTTGGATAATATCAGTTGTTTCAACGGACGCCTCACTGCTTAAGCCACGTAAAACGATCAAACTGAAATATGTATGTGTACAATCTGTCGAGATAAATGGTGCTGTGGGGACGCGTGGCCACGTCTTCCGTGTGTGTGTGTGCGCCTTCCGCGTTTGATAATTGAAATATATGTTTAGTTTTTATTACATCGGTTTAAATGAGTGAGCGGCGCTCACTCGCAACACATCGCTTTGGGTGAAATACGCGAGGCTCCAATCGCGGCCTCAATTCACGCCGCGTACGGGGTTTTTATTTTAGGTCGTGACATGAGCACGCAACGAATTAGGGAATGTGTGGACATTACTGGTGGATCATAACTAAACATGCGCCGTCGTATTATCATAATGCTTTGAAGCGTGCGAAAAACTATTTACGGGAGTTCCCGGGGCGATTGCCAGCTGTGATTGACAAAGTGTCTCTCTGGTGTTGTGGAAGATGAGATTGGTGTCGAGGCTGTACTTGGCTGTCTGACACAAACGTCTCGCTCGGTCCGTGAGAAAGGCTCTGTATCCCAATCCTGTCTGGCACGAGTTTTATACTTTGTTAATAAGGAGAGGGCGGCGGCGGGGGGGCGGATGTTGGAGGTTAGTTCGACACTCTGTTGTGGTTCTAGATTTGAAGCTTTCGTGACTGCAAGGATTCATACTCTTAGTTCTTTCGGTAAAGTCACGTAGGTAAAAAATGCAATTAAAATTACGTGACTTTACCGAAAGAACTCAGAGTATGTACTCTGTTGTGTTGTTTTAGTTTTGCGCAAGAGCTCCTGCATCCCATCTCCGTGCATGGCGATCACTGGATTACCAAAATGGTGCGCTTGATAAACAATGTTTCTACATTGTTTATTTTCTCATTTATTGAAGTACAGAACCTTTTTGCGGGACGGGTTGACGGACAACCTTAGATATTTGTCTACAAGATAAGAAACACGTTTTATCGTTTACAATCAAGCTTTGTTTTCATATTTAATTGTTGCACGAGTTGAAATCATCGTTACATCTTACGCTTTGAATGCTCGAACAAAATCCTACAAAAAGCATTGTTCACCCTCCCGTGTTGCGCCTGATTCTGCACGGTTGGCTCCGTAAGGTGCGAAAAAGTTCAACATACAAGACACACACATCATATGCCATGCGGGCCAGATGAGTAAGAACGCGTTATTCACACTTTGCCTCGCCACAAACAATTTTAATCATTGCTGGGTATCATGCACTATACTGTGAACCTGGCTGGCGACCTGAGGTTGATGCCCAACCACCGCTACCGTCAGTGGCAAATCAAAAATAAATTATTTATACCGGAGAAATCCGATGAGCTGTAAAGCTCTCTTTCACAGACGTTCAAATAATATCTCAACCTGTCCTGGCCCTTCTTCAACCCTCACTGACCAGCATGGTGAAGTATGGTCAAACAACCCCCACAAATGACACCAGCGTGGAAAGGTCTTCCTGCAGCAGTGGCTGTAAAAGGTGATGGAATAACATTGTGTTTAAATTGTATAAACAAAAAAGAATACACGGACGGTTGCAAATAAAGTAAAATATTCCTCCGTTTAAATACCTTGAAGTATTTTACTGCCCGTTGTAAGTTCCCGAGTCTGCACCATGCCAGCTTCACGCAGAGCAAAGTGTACAAGTCGGCACAGGTAAGCACACGGGTCTAAACAAGATCTTAATGGGCTGTCATGCACTCGCCTTGTATGTGTCCCAGTATACCGCGGTGATGGCGACATGCTCGAAAAAATTCTGTCAATAAAATGCATGTACGTTAATAAAAAAAACCCCGAAGATTCCCCCATATAGCTTTAACAGACTGTTGGGGCAAGTGCTGTTACTGAGTGTCTTTTGAGAGGGTGGGTGGTCAACACTACGCCTGGCCGCCTTTGTCTTCCCTAGGGACGATGTTTAAATATCGCAGCAAGTACTCGTATGAGGCCGATTCGGCATCGGGGAGGCCCAGGACCGGTTCAGATAATCGTCACTGGTATTAGCCGTGAGCGGGAATCGAACTTGGGTCTCCGGGTTCATCATGCAGTGCGCTAACCACTGCACCACCGCTCCCCCCACACAAGCACAAAGACAAAGATCCCCCGTAATGGACTTAAGAGACTGTTGGGGCAAGTGCTGTTAGCGTGCACCTATGAAGGCCGGCACGACACACGAGGGGTGGATGGTCAAAACCACCACGCCCGGCCGCCTTTGTCCCCCCAGTGGCAATGTTTACACACCACACCAGGTACTCATTTGGGGCCGAGTCGACCTAGGGGAGGCGCAGGACCGATTCAGATAATTGTCGTCACTGGTGTTGGCCGTGAGCGGGATTCAAACTCGGGTCGCCGGATTCGTCGCACACACACGCACGCACGCTCGCGCGCGCACAACAAAGTCGTTTGCATGCCGATGAAGTCGGCACCGTGATGCAAAAACAACAACCGGATTAGATTTGACGCCGGAGGTGTGAAAGCCAGTGGGTGGTGGTGGTGGGGGCGGTGGGGGGGGGGAGCTGTCCACGCACATTCGCAGTCAGTGGCGCACGAAGTTCGCGTCTCGCGTCGGGAGACGGCGACTGTCGTCCTTGGAAGGGGTTGAATCTGATCAGTGCTGGCATCAAGGATTACATTACCAAATAAACAACAACAACAACAATGAATCATTGAAGAGCCGCACCAGATGAAATGCCCCGTGTCAAGCCTATTGCACCGACGGTCACCGCGCGGCGGGCTTTCAGGGTGCGCTTCTGCGGCCGTCTGGAACGCTCTTCCTCACCGACATTAGGACGTCACTCGAGCCAGGCACTTTTACATCATCTCGATTGAAAACTCATTTCTTTAGAACTTCTTATTTCGTTGAGTTTGTCCTACCCCCCCCTGCACATTACGTAGCCAACAAATTGGCACGGTAGGGCTACGTACGGTGCGACAGAAGTTCTACACACACACACGATCTTCACCATAATCAACTGCCATATTGACTTTGGCAGCGCGCATGATAAATGATTGTTTGCATTAGTAAACATTAGTAAACAATTATTATTAATAATAGTTTGCAACGACAACCATGCCCCCCCATCATCACCAGTGGGAATATTTGTATTAAAGACGGGGGAATGGTGTGGGTGCATGCCCTGGCTATTCGTTCAGTAAAGACATCATATCTTGCACCACTAAAGTCACTCGTTTACGTCTAATCGACGTTAAACTCACGCCGGTCGTAAAGCAGAGCAACGTAACGGGCAGAGAGGCTGTATTGAATTCAACTAAAAACTCCAACGCTGGGTTCAAAGATGATCGCTATCTCATGCAGTTAATGCTCAAAATTCCGCATTTATTTCCCGTCGGTAGCTCAAAGAGTGAACACGTTAAACCGCATTGCATTTGTCATACTCGATACGAGGCGGAAGAATATGAAGCTTTACTTCTATTACACCTTAACATCGCATCGAACTCGGGGGCGGAGCGGTCAACGGTGCTCTGTAGCATCTGCCCTCGGGAGAGAGCGAGAGAGAGAGAGAGAGCGAGAGAGAGAGAGCGAGAGAGCGCGAACGAGAGAGAGAGAGAGAGAAAAGTTGTAAGTCGCGGAGGGAGCAGAAGAGAGGGGCAGAGAAACAACAAAAAGAGACATCCGTTTACCTTCATCTTGCTCCCTCATCCCAAACTGCACGAGTGCTCGCAGCAGGAGCACCACCACCATGAACACGGCCATCATCTCCAGCCCTTCCAGGGGCATGGTGAATTGTTTTACATGCTTCCGTGCCCAGCACGTTCCGTTACACACACACGCACGCACGGTCCCGCTCTTTCTGCTTCGTAAGTACTTGGGTAGCGAGCAAGAAAGCAGGTAAGTAGGTAGGTAGGCTGGCTAACTAGCTGGCAATTTTGGTAGCTGACTGGCCAATGGAATGGCCGGCCTGCCGACTGACTGGCTTTGCTAGCTATCCGACTGGCTGAGCGACGGGGTCTATGGTTGGCTGGCTAGTCGGCGGCTAGCTGGCTCAAAGGCAGGCAGGCAGGCTGGCAGGCTGGCGGTCGGTACAATCACCCCGGCATGCAGAACAGACGATCTGGTCGATTGGCTGGCAGGATAAAAAGCCAGTTGATCGGCTTGTCTGAGTTGGATGGATTGTTGTCGCCGCCCACCCCCTCCACCTTTCCAAATGGCCAACCGACCGATTGGCGGCTCGGGTCGCTCTCTCCGTCTTCTCTCGCCGCCTTAGTTGAGCCAGCGAGCGAAAAGTTACCCGCGAGCGAGGCTGCGGTGATATTCGCGTCACACCACGCAGGTGCCAGCGCCCGTGCAGCCGTGGGCAGCACCGCGCGCGGCTGTGGCGTGCGCGCGCGCGTGCGTGCGTGCCGGGACGCGTCTCCCACACCCCCCCCCCTCCTCCTCCAACGCTGGCTCCCCATGTGCCTCCTCCCACCGCGACTCGGCGCAAGAACACAAAAAAAAGTGCCAAAGCCCGGAGCGGCACGAGTCGCTTTGCTGGTGTCGGCTCGCGCTCGTCGCCACCGTTCGCAAACGCGGCGCTTCGGTCGCTCGCGATCGGGGAAGCGTTTTTGTTTGAAACTTGAAATGACTTTAGACGCGTGGTGATTTACAAGCCATGTTTCCAATGTCAGTTGTCCAAGTAGGAGATTAGAGGAAATCGCAGGATGTATGTTATGTTGGGTGCAAAGTATTGTGCGTAGATCAAAGTCTACTAAACATTTTTGATTTAAAGCTTTCGTGACTGCAGGGATTAATATTCTTGGTTCTTTCGGTAAAGTCACGTAGAATAATCTTTTTTTTTTATCCCTTGTTTTATATTTCTACTAAACATGTTTTTATTTCATCAGTTAAGGCTTACTGAGCTATATAGCTATACTTCAGAAGCGACATGGCCATAAATGATAGCTCAACGAAGTGGCTTATCGCGTGGACATTTATAGCAGCAAATACTCTAAACGCGTGATGTTGATGCTAAATGTGGAGGGGGAAGAACCGGAGGGCCCGGAGAAAAATCCACGCGACCCACTGGGAGAAGAGACACGCAAACTCCAAAAATACAGGCGTCAGGGTCGGGATCGAACTAACAACCTCCTGTGTACCAGGGGAGGGAGTTAACATCTCGCCACCGTGGCACCCCAAAGATAATCGCTAAGAGGCTGCAAAGTTGCTGTATGAAATATTGCTACTAGATAACAAATTTGAGTTGACTGAATAAAAGATAATGTTTTATTGTTTAATGTTACCTTCCAATCACGTGTTATTTCTGTATGCGTGGCCATGGAAACCATTTCTGCGAAGTAAAAATGGGTAACTATCCACTTTTTATATTTCAGAGTCAATAAAATAAAAGCATGGTTGAAAACCCATGAATTGCGGTTTTAAATGTCCAATATCAAAACGGTTGTGCAACACTTTAGATTCTTGAGCAAAGCTTATCACTTAGCACGCTAATATCATAAATGAGCTGCAACATGAATATTACTAACGTATGAAAGAAAATACAATTACATATTTTTTCCATTATTTTGACAAACCTAATACAGCAGTATATGACGGATCGGCTTTCCGTTCGCAAAAAAAAAGATTCACAGGAAAAAAAACTATCGCCACGATCATTCACTAATTTAATTTAGCGACAAGAACGAGGGCGAAACGATGGCACCAGGGCATTAGCAAAATTACAGGGACATGTTTTTCTGGCGTTCCACCTGTTCCTTTCTCTTCTCAACACTGCATCTCCCCCCCCCCCACCACCTGATCTGAGTGGCACCGCACCAAGATGATGCATACCCTCGGCGCGGACGGCCAACAACAAGATACCTTCGCTTTCGACGGCGACGGGCTGAGGATACTCATCTCGACTTGCCATGCATGGTTAGGTTCCTAACAAAATCAAGGCACGCAGATTTGTGAATGGAATGGCGTGCATCAAATATCAGCTTAAATTCATATCCTAATGAAGCATCACGCGGTCATTGACATGTCGATAAATTAATCTCTCATTTCCGTCTCCCGTAACTCTCTTCTAACATCTCACTCCGTCTATCTCACCGCATCTATATCTCTCGCCAATACCTCTTCCGTCATCTCAATCGCATTTTACGAATTGAAATGTTTGCTCGGGGGCCCTCCAGTCGGGCTAACTCCACCCCCAACTGGAGGGGTTGGGGTCTGGGTTGGAGAGAGAAGGAAACAGAGAGAGAGAGAGGTCACTGCTATTCCCCGTGTGATCGGGCGGCGGTAAGCAGATTGCTCGCTCACTCACGATGCCCGGGGAACGTTCATCTGGCGACCAGGAGATGCCCGCTGGCGATCGGCACTCGCCGTGGAAACGGATGAACCCCCGGTTGATCCGCCGCGAGATGATTGATTCGTGAAGGGGCGCACTCAGCATTTTGAAACGACGATGGATTGGTTACCCTCGGGTTCGCAGTTTGCAGGGATTTTTTTATTTATTTATCGTGAGGCCATTTCGCTGATCCCGAGCCGGCCAGAAGCCACCTTGCAGGATTTGACTTCCTCGTGGAGTGAGCGATGCTACCACATGAGCCGTAGCCAGTGTGCCAAGTCCCCGGCCGGTGGTTCGCAAGCGACGGTGTTCGATGCCGGACTTAATAATAAACTTCCCATTCAACTGGGTATTATTTAACCAGGTTGTGGATCGTTGGAAAGTAATTGTCGCAAAGGACACCTGAACAACAACGCACGAATTGATCCCTTGTTGTCGTCAGTGTCTCTTTATTCGTTTCGGATAATTTTGGAGTGAGCCAATCTGCGAATTGTGTACATCCTTTCGTCCGCGTATCTATGTATGTTGAACTTCTTTCGCACCGTACATAGCCAACCATGCTAAATCGAAAAGTACAAAACCAGTAAAACATTTGGTAATGCAACTACAGTACCTAGATGGTTGTCTAATAACATCTCATCAACCAAATCTGTACAATTCTTGGGCAAGGTTGACAATGACATAAACTTTGGACGAAATCTTTTATGTAAAAATGACCGTGGGGTGATGACACATTGTTGGTTCTGTGCCCAGACTTTGATTCCTTTAGCGAGTGATAACTGTTCCCGCCCCCCCCACCTCGCCTCCTCCTCTTCCATCACCCACTCGCCAGCCTGCCGAAATGTGGGCAAGTTACATGGATTCTAGATTTGAAGCTTTCGTGACTGCAAGGATTCATATTCTTAGGTTTTTTTCGGTAAAGTCACGTAGGTAAAAAAAAGACAGAAGCTTGTGTTGCCTCCGAAACGTCGCGATTTTTGTTATTTTTAAAATTTTACTTTTATTAATTTTTATTTTTTACCTACGTGGCTTTACCGAAAAAACCTAAGAATAAGTTACATGGAGCTTGGGGGAGGGAAATCCTTCATCCAGCAGTGGATTGATGAAGGTCTGTGAACGATGAAGTATAAAAACAATCAGTTTGTGAACCAGCATCGTAAGCTCTCATGCGTTAGAACACTTCAGTGCGGGGTCATCTTGTGTAAACATGTATAGACATCCATTATGTGGCTAATGACGCCTTCATATATAGAAGACTGCAGAGCTTGGAGGAGGGGAATTTGACACCGTGCGTAGCCAGCCGTGCTAATCGGCCGTGCGGGGAAGGACAACAAACTAAACACACAAAGCAGTTCTCAAGAAAAGAGATTTCAATCTAGAATTAAAAGTGCACAGCTCCAGTGGCTTCCTAATATCGGAAGGAAGAGCGTTCCAGACGTCCGCAGTAGCGCATATGAAAGCGCGCAATGCGGTGTCCGTCTTTGTTCGATGGCTTAGCCAAAATCGTTGCTATTGCGAGGATGACCGGAGTTCTAGAGATAGTTTATGCTCCTTTATGAGTCTTAAAGTCTTTATCGATTAGGCAAGACCTCCTTCACCCACCCACCCATGCCCCCCCTCCTCCTCCCACCACAAGGATGTACTGTAACTCACATTTTGCAGCCGTGATATAAAAAAAAGATAAATGTCCGATTTGCAATGAAATACAAGCGGCGCTTTAGAATTCCGTATCGATGTGCGGCAGTTAAGGTTTAATGGCCGGTGTTGTTTAAAAAAAAATCTCAAAGCGCAGTCCTGAAAACCATCGCGCACCGTGCCGGAGCTGCAGCGTGCCACGCGAGATGCCACACGCATCGCCCCTTGCTCGGAGGCCGCACGGGAAGAGACAGGTGGAGGAATAGCAGCCTAAGCGGTGGGCGTCAGTCCGCCGTGGAGATGGAGCGATGAAATCCGTTAATGCAGGAGCGAAATGCACGGTAGCATCACTGGAGTCTGGGGTGGTGATCGCATAATGTGTGTGGGGGGGGGGGGGGAGACGCTTCATCCAGCAGTGGATAGACAGATGCCGATGATGATGATGATCTCATCGTGCAACAATAATTTCGAGATTGAAAACTCATTTCTTTAGAGCTGCTCTTTGTGTTTACGTTTGTTGGCAATGTACGGTGCGAAATAAATTTTACACAAAAAGCCCCCGTATAGCCTTAACAGACTGTTCGGGCAAGTGCTGTTAGCGAGCACCTATGAAGGCCAGAACGGCACACGAGGGGGTGGGTGGCCAACACCACGCCCTATCGCCTTTGTCTCCCTAGTGGCGATGTTTACTACACACCGCACCAGGTACTCATTTCAGGCTGAGTCAACCTAGGAGATGCCCAGGACCGGTTCAGATAATCGCCGCTGATGTTGGCCGCAAGCGGGAATCAAACTCGGCTCGCCAGGTTCGTAGCGCAGCGCGCTAACCGCTACACCACCGCTCCCCCACACACACACACACGTTACGCACGACATCATATCCAGCGAATGTACAAACACGCGTGAACGTCGACAGAATCACAAACAACCGCATTGAGCTGCCGTGACCAATCCACGGGACAAACGTGAGAGGAGCCTCACCCACCTGGGCTATTGCTGCAGGGTGGCCGTCAATGCGCACGTGTGCTGTGTCGGCATTTCACTCAACGCCGTGGTCTCTTGGCTTGCAATGGCAACGCCAAATCCGCCTACAGTGACAATGCACTTGCGGCATTTTCAGCACCGATGCAATTTTTTTTCCTTCTTCTTCTTGAAATATTGGCTCGCTATCTTACTCCGAACCTCGTAGATTATCAACTGCGTTTTGCACATTTTTTCGTAGCGTAGTGCCGGCGGTGCGCGTCATCGCAATCGTTCGTTGGAGGGAACACCCGCGCTGCTATCTACTCGATGCATGTCGAACTTCTTTCGCACCGTACGTAGCCGGCAGTGCTAATCGGGAGGTGTGCGACCTCGCCTGGTATACAGGAGGTCGTCGTGGGTTCGATCCCGAGCCTGGCGATGCCTGCTGTATTTTTGAAGTCTGCGTGTCTCTTTCTCTCCCCGTGCTCTGGGTTATCGGGGTTCCCCCCCCACCAAATTGAGAATCAACATCACGCGTTTGGAGTATCTGTCTGCCGCTATGTATGTCCACTTGCCAAGTAACTTCGTCGAGCTATCACTCGTGGCAGCAAGGCCGCTTCTGAACAAGAGCTAATATAGCTCAGTGTGGCTTTACCTGGTAAAAAAATTAAATAAAAAAATAGTTTCATAACTAGTAGCATTTTATATTTATATTATTTTATTATTTCCCTTCTGCGTGACTTTACCGAAAGAACCAAGAATATGAATCCCTGCAGTCACGAAAGCTTTAAGTCGAAACTAGTAGCATGTTGCTCTCGGGGTTAGTGGGAGCACAGAAACGCCTGAGCTGAGCAAGGCATCGTGGTGGGCGGCGATTGGATGAAGTGGAGCAAGGTGGGGTGTGTTGAAAATCGGCGGCTCGCGGTATTCGCGCTGATAATTGATGAAGATGGAAATGAACGCGAGATCAAAGTGCAATCGTACGACTGTAATGTTACGATTGTAATCGCACGATTTGCGTGGCCGCGTTTGCAGTGAAGCTGTCGCGAGTGGCTTAGCTGAAGGTCACGCAAACCTCCCGATCATCCACGTAAATTGCCTTTGGCTCCCCAATTTAACGACACACATTTTAAAGAGCAATAATTTAAATTAGAACCCCAACAGGCTAAACGATTCTTTAAATATCGATTTTTTTTGTTCGTAGCAATTACAGAGACTGCTGCGATGCAGTATTTACCTGCAATTCGTTACATGCGCCAATATAATAACCATCGCTGGATATCGTCGTGTTAAATCGCTGTGTTACATTGTTGTGCCAAATCGTCGTGTTAAATCGCTGTGTTACATTGTTGTGCCAAATCGTCGTGTTAAATCGCTGTGTTACATTGTTGTGCCAAATCGTCGTGTTAAATCGCTGTGTTACATTGTTGTGCCAAATCGTCGTGTTAAATCGCTGTGTTACATTGTTGTGCCAAATCGTCGTGTTAAATCGCTGTGTTACATTGTTGTGCCAAATCGTCGTGTTAAATCGCTGTGTTACATTGTTGTGCCAAATCGTCGTGTTAAATCGCTGTGTTACATTGTTGTGCCAAATCGTCGTGTTAAATCGCTGTGTTACATTGTTGTGCCAAATCGTCGTGTTAAATCGCTGTGTTAAATAGCTAAATTGGGAACACGGTAACACCGCACTTTTCAAACGTTGGCATGAGTCATAAATTCACTCCTGGTGCCGCATTTCAATGCTTACCAACCCCATTAAATCGGGTGTGATGTGTGATGTGGCGGGGGGGGGGTATGCGCACGGTTAATCTCACCTGCATTATTAAGGCTGTGCGAGTGAGCATGGACACCCGTGTATTGGGGGGGCGGGGAGGCTTAGGTTTGAATTGAATGTCAAATGTGGGTACGCTTTGCGCGTACGTGTGCATGCTTATGGAGAATTGGTGGCATCGTGGCCAGCATAATGCGCTACGAACCCAATGACGTGTGTGCACAGGTATGAGGGTGCTGCTGAGTTTCTCGCGTGACCGTGACAACCAGAATATTTAGTTATATTGGATGAATCCGATGAGCTGTAAAGTTCTTTCACAGGTGTCCACTTTTTTCACAGATGTCCAGTACAAATATTTGGTCACTTAGGCCTGAGGACTGAGGAGGATGTCGCATAACGCGGAGATGGAGCGATGAATTCGACTCGTGGGCAGGAACCAGGTGGAGTGTTACAACGCAAGGACCGCGATAGATTTGCGACGGCTTTGGGGTGGCCTTCATCCAGCAGTGGATTGGTCGTGGTTGATTGACAATAAGGCCAGATAAGAGAGCATTAGAGGTATTTGTTTGCCGTTATCTAGCACGTGGCATGGTGACGTCTGCCAAACGTGAAACACAAACGTGAACTTGCGTCAAACCTGGCGACGATGCACATGGCCTTGGCGCCTCATCGCCGGCAAAACGGAGCCAACTCGGCGACGTCGGCTGACTTTGTTTCCATCTCCGCCCTTCCATATAGGCACCTTAAGAAAAGCTCAAATTTTAAAAAGGAAACACCCGCTCCGGGTTTTTTCGGTAGGTCTCCTTTGCCTGGCTTGTTAATTTTAGCGCGACATTTTTTTTTCGTTACACGGTCAATGTGTCCTGGTCGAGCTTCACGTCCCGAGCAATGAGATTAAAAGAAAATTAACCTGAGACATTCGATTGTGACCACTCGCTGACCTCTATTTATAGAATGAGTTCACCCAGGCCTACGAGCCTGCGCGTAGCCGGGAGCTGCATCTAAATTGAATTCTCTCGCTAATTATTCAAATGAAAGATTACAATCACCTAATACAGTGGATGGGCCCTCCTTGCACCTAAAAAGAGACGCATCTCCTTGACCTCACTGCCTCCAGGCCACAGAAACATTTTAATACAAATGCACCTTGGGGAGAAATCGACTTGCGTTGTAGCAGAATCGTTAGGGATGGTGACGGTTTTTGCGGGAGGATGCCATCATCCAGCAGTGGATTGATAATGGCTGCTGATGATGACGCCACCTTTTCTTTTGGCTAGGCATCGAACAAAGACCGTCACTGCATCACGCGCTTTTAGCTGCGTTTCTGTGGCCGCCTGGAACGCTCTTCCTTCCGATATTAGGAAGCCACTGAAGCTATGCACTTCTGAATCTCGATTGAAAACTCATTTCTTTAGAACTGCTTTTTGTATTTTAGTTTGTTATCACTCCCCCCCCGGCACCTCCGATTAGCACGGTTGGCGACGTATGGTGCGAAAGAAGTTGAACACACGGATACATACATACCACTGCAGGCGTTGTTGAGATGTATGTGTCGCTCGAGTCTAAATGATGATTATTGAACCCATCACTACCCGTGGCGACATATCGATAGAGCGGGCAGTGCCACTGCACTGGTGGAGAATGTCAGCGTGGTTATGGTGGGGGGGGGGGATCAAATGGATGAGAGATGCTACAAATGATAGTGACGAGTCGCATTTGAAGGTGTGCGCACTTGATCGGAGTGAACTAAACAAGAGGAAGGAGAGCAAATGCACATTGTATGCTGCAGCAGCAGCAGTGGGAGTCAGGAATGTTGTCCAGCATTCACTTGCTCACTCATAAATGTATTTGTCGTCTTTGATTTAAAGAATTCCGGCACAAGACCGAGCCGAGCAATTGGTCGTCTGCAGCACCACAGAGGAGCGGAGAGTTTAACAATAATAATAATTATAATAATAAGAAAAGTGGAAAATATTTGAAATCACAATTCAAGTATAAATATAACGACGTCTCCAAATGATGTACGCGGCAACCAGGTTAACGAACAGAACTTGCAGAGAATATATATATTACGTGCAATAAAACAAAACAAGCATGAGTTGAGTAGCTTTAGCAGCAGTGAAACGCCACGCACACGCCATCGCAAATACCGCTGTGATTACACACGTATGAGTGCTGCGCTCGATATGTGTTTAGTATGCGTAAGTACTTTAATCGGTGTTTAGTGTGAATACGCAGAGCGTACTCTACGGCACCGTGCGGTAGAGTTGTGCAGTTGCTATTGAGAGCAGTGCCGGATGAGGCTAGTGCGGGGCCTGTAGCACATGATGTTATAAAGGGGCCCTAAATAAAAACATAAATATGAAAACACACATTTTTTACTTGCATAGTAAAGTAATTGTAATTTTTTCATTTGCTATACATCCAGATAATACGACATCGCTAATCTTAAACACCCAGTCATTCGTAAAAGTTGAAGTTGGTATAGTACTATAGTAATAGAGCAAGTGCAGAGTCACTGAACCGGAATTTATAGCTTGAACGCATTTAGTGCGGGGCCCTTTAAAGTGCGAGGCCAGTAGCATACTCGGATAATCCGGCACTGATTGAGAGTACCGTCTTTATCCATGGATTTCGAAAGTAATGTGTAATGTGAAAGCGTGGGCACGTAACGATCCGCCACCTGCCCCCCCCCCAACTATTCAATTATCGTCAGATTTAGGTCATGATTTGCTTCAAGAATCCATTCCTATTTGTCCCGTCGTGTTTGCGCCGCGTCCGTCTCTCGCCTGCGCCGCCACGAAAGTTTTTTCCCCTCTCCCTTTGCGGTGCGTAACCGCAAAGGGAGCTGTAGCCCTTCAAATGGACTTCCACGTAAAGTTAAGACGACCACGATCCCCGCTCGGTGCATCGTCGTTGTGTGTTTTTTTTTTTATGAACTGCAGAAAACTGGCGACCGGAACGACGCGCCTGTCCGTTCCAAGGGCGCGTTCCTTTGTACAAGAGCTTGCCCGCATTGCATTGTGGACAAGCATCGGGGAAATGTCAGTCACTCTCGATCTGCCAAATACGGCACGATGTGAGCCACAGACAGCGCTGTGTAGTGTAATAGCGCTGGCTGGTGGACAGCAGCGGCAACTGTGGCGGACAGACGGCACACACGCCGGTGAGGGTGAGCACGGTGTGGGCAGAGTGGAAGAACTGGGGCAAGGGTCGCAGAGGACCCCGTCTGGAGGCCCCTGGAACCTTCTAGCGGGTTCTCGAAGGGAGGCACGGTCAGGGCGGAGCCAGGCCACGCTGGGAGCATAAAAGGAGCTGAGAGCGGGGGGCCCCAGGCTGCCGGTTCTGGGAATTGACTCGTCTCGTCGTCGCTGTCGTCTCGTCGCTGTCATCGCTAAACGTCTCCGCTGGATGTCGCGCTACGAAGGAAAGAAGTTGGCTATCTCAGTCGGCACCGTCAGTGTTAGACGGCTGGTGTTGTGTACAGGCTGGGCTGAGCTACTGTGGAGAGTGTGCGGACGAGACCGTGGAACTTGTTTAATAAAGAAAGTGCCTCCTCTGAATCGTTGACACTACACATATATATAGAAAGTGCGAGCCAACAGCTAGCTGCACAGCAGCCGTCCTTAAAAAAAAAGAAATCGAACTTTCATCTTATCCCTGTTTACGCATCACAATGGATAATCATGACGCGTATACTTCGTTTTAGCATGTAGTCTTTTGAGATCAATATCATCCATAATACAGTTTTTTTGGGTTAGATCGCGTAAATATAAATGTGTCGTTAAACCCGCCACCACCCGACACAAACACGACTGTCCGCCTGATGCTAGTTGTAATTACTGGCAAAACGTCCTTATCGGATTGTAAATGTTGTGGATTTGCTCTCCAATACACCGGTGTGCTACACTAGTAACGAATTGGTATGTTCTGTTTACGGGACAAACCTTACTAGTTGGCCGTGTCGGGTGGTGGCGGGTTTAACTACGCATTAAATATTTACACGATCTAACACAAAACAACTTGTATTATGGATACTTGGTTTTGGCGGAGTAAAATGTGAGTATTTAGTTCGTTGTCAGATGTTTAAATGGGTGCCGGTGCTGCTGCTGAATTTAGCCGAGTCTCTGCACCAAGTCGGCACCCTCTCTCCGCTGGGTTGCGTTTGCCTGCGAGGCAAGCGGTAGCCTCGTTTCGCAATGGTTATTCTGGCGTGTCTCTGTGTGCGAGTTCTTTCTCTCTCCCTGGGAGAAGTGACATTCTGTCTCGATGGACTCTCTCAAGGTTATAAGTAAAGATTGCATGATTTCATTACGTCCGCGAGGTGCCACTTGGCGCGCGTTCTCACAGGGGTGATAATTCCCTTTGCTCCTGCATCGATTCCAGAAAGAATGTTCGGGTGCCTCTTGGCATCCCGCAAGAGCTGAGCGGCAGAGAGAGAGAGCCTCTTCTAGATGTGGACCGGCTCAGCCGCGGCTACCCCGTGCTTAGACTCCAGCCAGCCTCATTCAACGTAACCAAATACAATTATTAAATGTTTATGTAATTACAATATATTTGTTTTTGTTTCACACCTGACACTTGCGCAGAGCCAAGAGTTTCCCCCCCCGCTCACCCACCCATCCACCCATCCATCCACCCATCCATCCACCCACCCACCCATCCACCCACCCACCCATTTCACCCATCCACCCATCCCACCCATCCACCCACCCATCCATCCACCCACCCACCCATCCACCCATCCATCTACCCACCCACCCATCCACCCACCCACCCATCTCACCCATCCACCCATCCATCCACCCACCCACCCATCCACCCATCCATCCATCCACCCACCCACCCACCCACCACCAATCCACCCACCCACCCATCTCACCCATCCCACCCATCCATCCATCCCACCCATCCACCCATCCATCCACCCACCCACCCATCCACCCATCCACCCACTCATCCACCGATCCATATAAATACCAGCCCCTGACGCTGCTATGGAACTCAGAAACGGTGAAGTGAAAACGGGCAACGCGTTGTTTGCACGTCCGTGCATCGCTCGGCTTGCACGCTACACGGAAACGTGTTTGTTGATTGTCGCGGAGTGCGTGGAGATTTCTCGCGCGTTGCGGTAACTCGACATTTGACAACTTCCATAGTCGAGGTTTTTGGGTTCGATCGCGTAAATTTATAACGTGGCAAATGTGTCGTTAATACATTGTTTAAATGCATGCCTATACAGGCCACCATACTTCAATAGGGATTACCGTTGGTACGGCTATTTTAATACACACAATGGACAGGAAGGACAAGATCAATGGGCCCGCATAATGCGCATGCATAATGTAAAGTTGACTCAGTAATACCGCCCCCTCCACTTTGCGCAAGAGCGCAGAATTTGGTCACCACATCTACGCCTCTATATAAGGAACGAAACAGGTGGACATATCCATAAATCTGGCTGTCGCCTGATGAAGCTAGTTGTAATTACTGGCAAAACGTCGTACTCAGATTGCAAATGTTGTGGATTTGCTCTCCAACACACCGGTTAGTGCTGTACTAGTAACGAATTGGCACGTTCTGTTTACGTGACAACCCTTACTAGTTGGCTGTGTCGGGTGGTGTCGGGGTTTAACGACACATTTATTTACGTGATCTAACCCAAGAAAAACCTCTGCTATGGGATGATATTGGTCGCGAAAGCCCCCTGCTCCGTGTTAATTTGACAATTTCTTTCCCACCGTACGTAGTCAACCTTGCCAAACCGGAGTTGTGGTGGAGGAAGCTAAACAATGAAACACAGTGTAGCACGTAGGAGCCTCTCGCGATCAATATCATCCATAATGTAGGTTTTTTTAGGGTGAGATCGCGTAAATATAAATGTGGCAGGTTAAACGACGCATTTATATGTACGCAATCTAACCCCAAAAACCTATATTATGGATGAAACACACAAAGCCGTTATAAAGGAATGTGTAGAGGCTGGGGAGTTTTTATTTCCAGTCGCCATCTATCTACCGTGTTCGGCGCATCCATCTATTTCTTTACGCGATGAAACATTTTTAAAAGTAATTTCACGCTTGTGCTGCTGGGGTTTCCGAGTCTCTTATTTTTAATAATTCAACCACGCGCCCGTGAAGAGAAGTTTGGTACTCTACACTCAGACCTGTGGACGACAGACATTTGTATAAATTGCCTCAACAAGTGTCCTATTTGCACACCGCCTCTGTGTTAATCGATTCGTTGCAATGCTTGAATGATATTAGCTGGCTTCTGTCAGTCGATCACTAACTAGACTCCCAGTCTCATCAGTCAGGTGTTAACGGCGGAACTAATTTCGTCCTTAATTGAAACTCACTTCGAACAACCAATTCAACGTCTAAAACATCATCCTTCACGGCCGCTTCCCCCACCGCCCCGAGCTGCAAGGGTGTGTCAGTGATGAGTTGGCGTGACGTGAGTCCTCATCATCATCACGACCCACGGGCAGATAACCCGTAGGTGTCCACTGCACACTTCGTCATTCATTTCCACTTCCCCCTCCGTCTTCTGCCAATATGGTCGAGCAGTGGCCTCATCTTTCTGGCACGAGGTGAGTAATAACCGCAACACGACGTGTGCGTAAAGGGCAGGACTCTCTGTAGGGGAATGCCAGGCCTTGCGGGGGTTAATAGAGGGACGGCTCAGGTGCGCGCGGCGTGCGTACACCGCTGGTGACCTTCAGGGCCCACGCGCCCACCCGGGTCACCCCGCGGCATCTCTGGAGAGTGCCGCCCGGGGGGGGGGGCATCGCGTCGCGTCCCACCGCCCCCACTCCTCTAATCTTGTTTCAAATCGATGACGAAGAGGCGACGGGATCTCAATTGTGCAACGTGGGCCCATCCGCGCGCGATGTCACGCCGCGAACGCGATTTTAGAAGAGGCAATGGTGTTTTTTTTTGTTTTACAAAAAATTGTAACGCATCCCATTGATGTTGCTGTTCCTTGTCAGTCCACTGCTGGATGAAGGCCTCCACACGCCGAGTCAGCCGTGAGGGTTCTTTTTGACCGCATACCACGCGGTTCAGTGGGGGGTCCAGGTCGGGCTGGTTCCCATATCGTTCGCCGCTCGTCGATGTCCTCCGTGGCCACGAATCATCATCAAACGCAGGTGGGCAGGTTCGGAGCACAGCGCGCGCGAAGCGCAGCGCCACCGCTCCAACCGTCGCCACGCACCACACAATGACTGCGCTCTACAGGATCGCTCTGACACCACGGTTGCACCATATTGCCGTCGTTCAGGCTTTGGGTAGTTTATGAGCACAGGAGGCGGGGATGGGGGAGGGGGGGTTATTTTATCACTTGGAGCAGACGGTGATGCTCATCGTGTCCGATATTTTCTGCCACTGGGGCGTGCGGATAAACGCATCGCCGCATCATCCACTGAGCATGTGCACGCGCACAGATTCCCTGCCCCAGTAGAATTCGCGAGAGCGTCTATGGGCATTCGCCTTCACCCGTCTCTGAATAAAGTCAATATTTATACAATCGGAAGGAACAAGATTTGGCCATCCATGAGATGTCCCATTATTGCTCCTGCCCGTCCTTTCGACATATTACGGATCCTGATATGTCTGTGGATTGGTTGCGTGGGCATGACCCAACTACATCCCGAGCAGAGGTCACTGTGCAGGACAAATCCCTGATGCTGAAAATTAATTCTGTGGGGGTGTGGAGGCGGGGAGGGGGGGCTTAGCCATTTCGTGTACAAGGCACGGGTAAGAAAGGATTGTGGTGTGTGCGGACCAAGATGCCTGGATGCACCAGTTGAGGGCGCTTGCTTTGGCGAGAGGAGGTGACGGCAACACTGGTGGCAAGGTTGCTCGCGCGGTGATATTCATCGGAACATTCAAAGCCTATCGCCGCGTGCAATAAATAAGAGACAATGCTGACAGCGGTGCTTTACGAAATGAATCGTCCATCTCCAGTGTGGAAACTGGGGGGGGGGGGGGGGTATCGTAAGGGATCTTCTTGTGCCCTCTCTGTAATTGCGTCCTTTACTCGGTATACCTTTTACAACAACAACGACAATAATAACACGGCGTATTGTGACACACGGAACATTTCTAATGAAAATGCATTTGTTCGTGTTATTGGATTGTTACAGGAAGCTATCTGCAGCTAATCGAGAAACGCATTCGTTGTCGTGGACGGTTCTAGAATCGACTGCAGAATTTATGCAAAGCTGGTGCTGTCACTTTGATCGATGGTGTCGTCCCGACATGCAAAGCGTGAAGACTTCCCCTTTATACTTTTGCCGTCTCAACCCGATTTTTTTTTCTTCTTCAAAATGTTCTTATCGTTAACCTCTGAACCAGATCACCCAAGATTGTGCCCAAATGTTAGCGGTTTTTGAAAGCTAGGAAGGCAGAGTTGAGCCATTTCGTAGTGCGTCGTTAAGTGACCATCACATGTAATAAGGCCTGATATCGTCTGCGGGGCTACACAGTGGGCAGCAAAGGGCAGTCCAGCCAAACAACATTGTACTGCACTTCCGTGCTCCCTTGTCTATGCCCCTGCCTTCACCCACCGACAGCGAGCAGCGCAAACATTCGGTCCCATAACCCACGCGTACCGCACGGCGCGGCAGAGGAGGCCCTCATCCAGCAGTGGATTGAGACGAGGACTGAACGTGTCGTCATTAATCAGCTTAACAGACAACGCTGGACCCTGTTGGCATGCATCGGCAATCTATATGGGAGGTCGGAGAAAAACAAATGCCTTGCTGCCTGGAATCGACCCTGGATATTGAAAAGTCAGAAATTGGCATAATTAGGTCATGCACACCTTAAACCTCCTCTTCCAGGCGCGATCATTCGTAGCAGCATCGATATTGCACGCACACGGCAAGCTGCCACGGGCAGTGGCATCATGGTGAGCACACCGTTACTTGCAATCCAGAGGTCGCCGATTCATTCTCCCGGTGCGTTCGTTGTGACGACGGAGAAATTGTCAAAAATTATTCCCACCCCCCCCCCCCCCTTATCCCGTCTCTGGCCACCAAGCAACTGCACATGGGTGCATCACGGGTCAGTTGATCGGCAGGTCACGTGTGGTGGAGTAAGGCGTGGGTAGTTCTGCCTCTTCCCGGATGTCTGGCCAGTATATTGACGAATACGCTCTACAGGGGCCCTCGAGAGCTCTCTCTAGCGGAGGCCCTTCCGCCAGCAGCGTCGTGAGCAAGACATTGCATGGCTGCACCTTCATCTTTTACCTTTTTTCCCACCTAGTTTTTTGTTTTGTTTTACAATCCTCACAAACCTTCCTTCCTCCAGAGCCCCCCGACGGTGCGCGGAGAAATGTACTCGCCGACGGCAACAACACTTTGCACAATGTAGCAAAGGCGCCAAATGCACCACCCACCCCCACCGCTATTTCCCAGCGAATGTTTCCGCCACCCTTGAGTGGGCTGGCGATGCTCCCCTCCCTCCCACCCCGCACAGCGGACAAAATACGCCGTGTCCCTGGATCTGGCTGTCGCCTGATGAAGCTAGTTGTAATTACTGGCGAAACGTCGTACTCGGATTGTAAATGTTGTGGCTTTGCTCTCCAACACACCGGTTAGTGCTGTACTAGTGACGAATTGGCACGTTCTGTTTACGTGACAACCCTTACTAGTTGGCTGTGTCGGGTGGTGGCAAGTTTTAACGACGCATATACGCGATCATCCTTATGGATGATATTGGTCGCGAAAGCCTACATGTTAAATCCCTAGATGTATGTTGGTTAGTTACCCTCGCGATTAGCGAACGGGCCACAACGCAGCAGCAGCCAGCAACAGTCAGTTATTTTGAATTGAAAGCACAATAGATGAGGGCGATTGGGACGGCGCAGTAGATAACAGTGAGTGGGACGGTCGTTTAAAGTTTGGTGGCCTAAACACAACTGGAGCAGTGCTGCACAATGGACAGTTGAAGTTCTGAATTTTAACGTAAACAGTTGAACCAATCGTGAGATCTAAATATCATGGTGTTTTGTGTGTAATGATTAATGAAGCAGTACTTGAATTGTATTTTTTTGGTGCGTAGATGGTCTGGCTTAGTGATAAGAAGACAGACCAGAATACAATACATAAGGAAGATCTTTTGAGCCCCAATATGGAGTTAGGCCTTTCCGTTCGATGCAGCGGGTTTTTAATTATTTTGATTTCAAGTTAATATATATTGAAAATCATAATTTGGCAATGTAAATGTTACGAGATTTTTTGTTCTTCTAAAAGTGTAAAACGTGTGCACATCGTGTTAAATAATTCCAAACTCACCTTTAAGAGTAAGATAAATACTAATACAAATATAGAGCCCCTTTGTAAATCCACCGAAAATGAGGCTGTCCCCATGCTACATTCTAAATGGGGGTTGTTTGACCATACTTTACAACGCTAGTTCGTGCAGATTTGGCCTGTGTGAGGGTAGCGAGGCCCAGTTCATTTATCACTCACTACGGATATTAGCTGTGGTTGGGAATCGAACTCTGGTGGGCGTGTTTATTGCCACCCTTTCCCCCTTATTATCCTGGTCATATTGTGAATAATTCCGTACGGCCAATAAAAGCACAATAGTATTTTATTTTACGATTAAATCACGGATAAGGATATTCCTCCTTGTGCCGTGCTGCGTGTGAAACATTCTTATTAAAATATGAATTTTAACAAGCTCATTAGTAACGCTCAATAATTTATTTCCACGGTGTACTTCATTGATCAAGTCCAGCCCGCATTTATTTGTGGATTCCATTACTAATCACGGGAAATATGTCAACATGCATATTTTATGGTATAAAGTGAAGCGCCATTAATGAAAATTCTAACCGGACTGCTTTAAAGAACTCACGTGTCTCGCATCCCGCGTGTGTGCAGGTGCGTGTAAAAAAAAATCAAAGCAAAAGACTTTCTCGAGCTAATGAGGCAATGTATAAGTCAGAACAAACACGCGCGGCCCGGCGAGTATTAAAACGTAAGTGATAACGTGACCATAACATCTGCTTCGTCTTTGACCGAATCATCTGGGATCTCGTCAGATCTCACGCGGGGGTGCTGAGCCCTCAGCGGGACCCAGAGGGGGGCTCCCTGCTCCCGCGTTCACGCTCCACGCCTCCACCAAACCCACACGGCTGACCGTGAAGCAGAGTAAGGTAACCCCCCGCCACCCAAAGGGTGCTTGGAAGGCTCTCAATCCAGCACCGGATTGAGAGAAGAAATTTTTAAAAAAAACCCCAAGCCGTACATGTGCGTAGCCAAAATGTATAAATGAACGTCATTATATCGGACAATTTTCCAGCCTGGCATGGCTACCACGATGCGCTCAATTTTCAAAGCATTGTTCGTCTGATGTTAAGAGAGAAAAACAATGTTCACATCGTCCATACTAGCCTCACAAATGTCACATTGTTGTCCCCATTGTTAATGTTATATTATATCTCCGAAATTCGCCTCGTTGCTTCAATTCGACTCGCATAACATTTCGCTGCAATGCCACGCAGCACACAACGTGGCAAGACACAACACGCCTCAAATCACCAGCGAGGAAAGCGTCTATTGTAAGACAAAAATGTATTACACACGCGAGACACTTTTAACATTACACGCATTAGCCGGTTGGCGTGTGCTCTCGCATTCAATTGGAGAGGTACACGTGTTTTTAGTGAATGCTCTCCGAGTAAATTAGCTCAACGGTTTGCCCGGAGTGGCAGTAAAATGCGTCGTTGCGTCGCATTAAAGCACGGCGTTCCGTGTGGCTCCACCAAGCGAGCAAACACATGTACTACACCGCTCGCCAGAAGTCACCTGTTGACGAAACGAAGCTTGTGGGTGTGTGGGTGTGTGACCTGGACGGGAGCGGTCAATGTGTGTTTTTGGTACGTTCCAACATTGCAAACGCAGTCATGAAGGCGATCGATTCATAATATTCGCAACGCGACGAAATATGCGTGTGTCACGTTCTGTTTAGCATCTCTGTTAAAAAATAAACATTTTGCTGCTGCCATATATATTTGTTGCGATTAAACGTTTTAGTTGTTGATGGGTGTACACAGGGAAAGCTTTGGTTGCTTTTGAAAATTTTAAATAAAAACAAAACCGAACGATACATGCCAAGCAAGCACATACTACTGTATTAAAGCATGTTTCCATACACTCTCCCTTAAAATACCCACCCCCAAACCCCCATTTCAATCACTTTATTTAATTTAACGAGCCTATGCACATAACTAAAATAGCTTCACTGCAGTCTAGATCATAATTATAAACAAGTATTGCTTCGTACGTTTCCGTCCTCAATTTTTAAAAAAATATCTCAATCGCAACATCAACCCCAAAAAATCTGGAGAATCCTCCCCTCTTAATAATATCCACTCCTTTACAACAATCAACACGAACACTACAAAACTAGCAGAGTAGGTTTATCAAACTGATCGACGCGTATTACCGGATTCGGGGTTCCTGAAGCATCTCCTCACTGCCTTGTAGATAAAGAGTCCCACCAAGATTCCGAGTCCCGTGACGAGAAGCGCCTCGGTCTTGAAGAAGTTAAAATCCATCGTGACAATGCCGGTCCCGTCCTTCATATCGGCGAGCCTCTCCCCAGCCACCAAATTCAAATTGGGGACTCTCCACCTACATCATAGCCTCACACACCCCCCCCCCCTCATCCCCGACTACCTCCACCGTCAGGCATCCTCTCCCCAGAGCGCCCTCCCACTCGCCAGCCACCCAGCCATCCAGCCAGCGTCGTGTCCTTCAGAACATTTATACCTGCCAGGGCCAAGATGAACCCGAGCTCTCTCTCTCGCGCTCTCGCGCGCGCGCTCACTCGGGCCCCCTACCGCCCGTCCCTGCTTACAGCTGCGCGAGACACGTGGCTTGCGCACACGCGCGCGCGCATACAAAAGGCCCTTAATGTCAAATGAAACTCACGCCGCGCGCGCGTGCACTCACACGCGCGCGCGCGCGCGTGCACTCACACGCGCGCGCGCGCGCGCACACACAAAATAATAACCGTTGAAATAATTGTTGCCATTTTCCATGACCTTATACACAAGGCTTGTGTTTAAAATAGGCATCACAAGATTCCGTCATTTATTTATTTCGAATTTTATTTTGTCACGCTGCCTTTTCTGTTCCACCGTTTACGGATGATTGGGATCGAAGCCGCTCCCCCAACGAACGGTGTTGGTTTTAGCTTGGCAGTGTTGAAGGCATCCCACATTCCGCATGGAGCCGAGCGGCGCTTGCCTTCGCGTAACGTTACAACCCTGGTTTATTTTTACACATTAATTACATTTCCTCGTTGATGTAATCATTACCGTTAAGCGCACGGCTAATGGTGGGTTCATTCATCACCGCGAGAGTGTCTGTTTCAAGTGAAGCGGTGGAGGAGGGGGGAACTCCCCCAACCTCCTCATCATATAAAAACCTGCATTGTCAGAACATCGCGTGTGCACTGGAGATGAACGGGAAGAGGGCCACTTCGTGCTACTTCACACGATGCTCGGAATTGCATTCATTTTCGCAAAGGCAATTGATTGTTGGTAAAGGCTAAGCCATTCATCACGGGTTGCATTTCTTTAAGGGTAGCAAAAGGATTCCTCCTGCTCTGCCTCATGGCCTGCTTAAATATTTCAGTTGACTGCTAACCTGTTGCTACCAATGCCCGTATTGAAATGTGCATCATCATTGACCGTAATCAGTCCCTTGCTGGATGAAGGCCTTTATAAGCATTTCATGGTACCGCGATGCAGTTTAGCTCCTGCACACGAGCCGTTATCATTGCTCCATCTCTGCAGTGGTTGTCCTGTTGGACACGGGTTATCCTCCTTTGGCTGCGACTCCATCATTAGTCCCGACCAACCGGCCATCATCATCCCTTTAAATGAAGCGTCGCGTTCACAAGTCCACTTAATTTCTTCACGGTCAATCTGCCGTCTCTTAAACTGCGTATATGTTCACGAATCCACGGTAACACAATAATCACTATCGACGTTCATTTGTGAAATGTTCATGCTACGTCAATGTGGAGTTCTTTTTTTTTTAATGCCACGCATTGCCCAGAAACTCACCCGAGGTGAGTTTGCAAGCACCAAGGCTACAAACACTTTCTTTCGATAACCAACGACAGCTGTGAGTCCAAATGTCAAATGAGCCGAGTTGTTTTTGGGACGCCGGTTTTTGAACTGTATATATATTTAAGTCGTCTGCTTTGAAAACGCATCTCTTTAAAGTGGCCTTCACTCTATAGTGTGGTCGGGTTGGCCCCCTGCTTCTGTTTTTGTTCTCCTGCTTGTCGTGCATCGCCCATTGGGATCCTAGGATGGAATTCGCAATTATACATTTCAATTATTATTATTATTATAGGGTTATTCGAGATGTCATCTGAGATGAATTTCTTTCAAATGTGGAAAACGTAAACGCGTTGAGACGATGTGAGCCGACAAAGGCTAGAGTTTTAAATTCACTCGCGTCCGGGCATGTTACCAATTACAATATCCGGCTGGATTAATAAAATATATACTTGAAAAATTAGTGGGGCCTTTTTAGAATTACTTTACTGATTGCCAAATTAATCTCTGTTCGCCAAGTAATAGCTAGTTAGCGAGGCACATTGTGCGATAATTTTTAAAGCTGGGAAATGATCTTTCTTCAACAAGTTAGTGAAGTTAACTGTGTCAATCAAACTAATTCAAATTGTGATGGCAG
Source organism: Lampetra fluviatilis (assembly GCF_964198595.1). Lineage (NCBI taxonomy): Eukaryota > Metazoa > Chordata > Hyperoartia > Petromyzontiformes > Petromyzontidae > Lampetra > Lampetra fluviatilis. The sequence continues at coordinate 2,475,010 of NC_136278.1, read as the reverse complement.
ATTGTTCACATTCGTCCACACACACACACACGTCTTTTGTGAATTGCATTATCAACAATGATTCGTACTTTAAGAAAATATCGTTTTTTTTCTCAATAGTAATGATTTTAATTAATTTGTTAACGCCGTCACCAAGATCTGAGTTTATGGCTCTATTTGGTACACACTGATAAGTAGTGGCCTGTGCTAGACAAATGTGAAATACGCGTTACATAAGGTCATAAAATATTAATTTCTTACACACGGCAAGATAGTAATGGAAAACATTCTAAATGGGTCTGCGAACAGCGCGATGTTTATTTTCACGGAAGGCTACAGTGACATAAATGAGCGCGGTGTGTACAAAGAAACGAACCACAAACAGCGCGTCGCTACGAACAAGAGAAACACGTACGGTATAAAACACAACACAACCCATCCCTACCTTTTCTAGCGCGATACTTTCGCCTGGCCCCTAGAGTTATCGTTCCGATAACGCCACCCATCCCGGCTTGCTTGCAACGATCCGACACAGATTGCAGGTGAGCTCGACACACAAGCGACGCAGGCTCGCAACTCGCTCGCTCGCTCGCAAGCGCCGCAACAACGAGAGGGGTGGGAGGGGGGAGGATGGAGTACGCGCGCCGTGGAGAGGACGCGAGCGTGAGATGATTGCCACCCACCGGACGCGCCCCCCCCCAACACCTCACCGCCCCCCACCGCCTGCTATTTTGCAGTCGCTGCGGTGCTCCCAGTCTCCCGCACCACACGCCCGCGCGCGCTATCCCCTTTCCCGGTCTCACCCGCCGAACCCCACCCACAACAACAACCACCGCCACCACCCACCCCGCTCCCTTCCCTTCCAAGCCGAGCTGCGAGCTCTTCCATGAAGGGTGCTCCCTCCCTCTCTCCCTCTCCCTCCCTCTCTCTCTCTCAGCGAGAGTCACGCACAGCCAGCCACCTGATGCGCGCGCCCTTCGGCTCAAACGAATGTGCTCGTCAAAGCCAATTAAATCGGCGTTACCGGGAGAAGCGCTATAAAAATACCCCCAAAATCATCTCCTTTTCCGACCACCCACCCCGCGTTTTCATCACTACCACCAACACCATCATATCATCACCACCACCAAATCATCACCACCACCATCACCACCACCATCATATCATCATCACCACCACCACCATCAGATCATCACCACCACCATCATATCATCATCACCACCACCACTATCATCATCACCACCACCGCCACTATCATCACCACCACCACTATCATCATCACCACCACCACTACTATCATCATCACCACCACCACCACTATCATCATCACTACCACCACCACCACTATCATCATCACCACCACCACTATCATCATCACCACCACCACCACTATCATATAATCATCACCACCACCACTATCATCATCACCACCACCACTATCATCATCATCACCACCACCACCACCACTATCATCATCATCATCACCACCACCACTATCATCATCATCATCACCACCACCACTATCATCATCACCACCACCACTATCATCATCATCACCACCACCACCACCACTATCATCATCATCATCACCACCACTATCATCATCACCACCACCACCACCACTATCATCATCACCACCACCACTATCATCATCACCACCACCACCACCACTATCATATAATCATCACCACCACCACTATCATCATCACCACCACCACTATCATCATCATCACCACCACCACCACCACTATCATCATCATCACCACCACCACTATCATCATCATCATCACCACCACCACCACCACTATCATCATCATCACCACCACCACTATCATCATCATCATCACCACCAACCATCATATCATCATCATCTCATCACCGCCGCTGACTATAGGAGACGTGTCCTGCATCTTGATGACGTCAGTGGCTCGCACATCAAATGAACTGCACAGCAGCAAAGCGGTGCAGCGCAATGAGATGATGGTGGGGGTTGGGGGGTCCCACGATGAGTGTTTTTGTTTTTTGTTGTTGATAAATGGTAACCCGACTTGACCGCCCTCCTGGTAGTGGCACGAACACAGACGAGGTAGTTTAACACGTAGGCTTTCGCGACCAATATCATTCATACGTTGATTGATTAACCCCCCCACCACTTCGCGCAAGAAGAGCGCATAACAGTTGTGGACTTCTACACAAATCTGGCTGTCGCCTGATGAAGCTAGTTGTAATTACTGACGAAACGTCGTACTCAGATGGTAAATGTTGTGGCTTGGCTCTCCAACACACCAGTGTGCTGTACTAGTGATGAATTGGCCACGTTCTGTTTACGGGACAACCCTTACTAGTTGTCTGTGTCGGATGGTGGTGGGTTTTAACGACACATTTATATATTTACGCGATGTAACCCAACAAAACCTGTATTATGGACATACTATGTACTATACGTACAGCTATTGTCAATTGTTGTTGTGGGGCCCTCCTCCCCCCCTCCTCCCCCCCCTCCTCCCCCCTAAAAGATGACGAGGTAGAACGTGAGAAAAACTATGATAAGTAGAAGATTCCATGTAAACATTGCAACAATTCAATCCTGAAAAAAATGGAAAATGGAAAAGCTTGAGCTTACATTTAGAACTTGTTGGAGGGGCTTATCCTGCCTTAGTGACAACGACTTGCATTTGACCACACAAATCTGGTTACACTCTTATCGGTGCACATGAAAGTGTTGATGGTGATACTGTCCGTGTGTCGTTGTTTTAAAACGTTTTTTTACTTGATAATTATATATATATGATGACGTTCCGGCTTTTTTTATTCTGTGTTTACCATTAAAATCGTGTTAATGAAGTCGAGAAGCGTTACGTCCCAGCAGTGGCTCTGCACTGTAAAGGTGTTACCCAGTCAATTATCGGTTGCGTTCTTTTCTATGCATAAATTACTGCATCGCAAAGGTCGTGAATGATTAAATGGCTCTTATAATTGATTTTACTTATTTGCCGACGGCGGTTGTGCCATTTCCTCTTTAGAGTGCAAAAACAAGGAATTTCTTCTCTCCAACAAAACCAAAAATTTCCATGAAAATTTAGAATACGGAGGATTTTGGATGTAAATTAGCAGACTTGATGCCATTATTGGAAGTAGTAAATATGGTAACGATGGCGTTACAATGGGTTCGAGGTCATAAGCTAGCTAGAGACATTGCATACTGACTGGTAATAAAATTACGTGGCCGTGGGCAGGACACAACGCTGGAAGATATAATCAGAATCTTTCTACTGGAGAAATCCGATGAGCTATGAAGCTCTTTTCCACATTTGTCCAGATAATTAAATGGTCATTGGTAGAGATTGATGATGGAGTGAGTGGCAGACAGCAAGGGAAGAGACATGGATAGGACGTCTATCGTAGAGATAGAGCAAGTGTCTTTTTCCCATTCCTCGCTTTATGATGCCAATGTGTTCATGAGCTAAATGCCAATATCGAAGTCTGCTGGCCACGAGAGGGCTTCAGGAGAGAAGAGCTGGTGTTCGTTTTGCTATTTCTCCATCGATAGATCAATGAAATGAACTCATGGGCAGATGCGAGATGGATTTTTCCATCACCAAAGCCGTGAGAGATGGCGACTGCCCGGGCAAGCCTCAATTTAGCAGTGGGTAGATCTTGGCCGATGATGATGATTACGATCATCGATGGTGATGTGAGCATAGGGAGAGCGTGGCAAAAGCTGGATGGCGCTGGCTGAGTTGCACGAGCGAGTGTTGGTGTGTGGCCGAGCGCTCGTGATTTGTATGCTTACAGGATGCTCGCTTTGCGATACGAGACCCAGCGGAATGAGTGACTGACCCCTGACTTGCCCCGAATGGGTTCGGGGCCACGTCGCGTCCACACACCCCTCTCACCCCCCACGGTTATCTTCTGGTCAGGTAAATTGTTTTTCTTCATTTCGCTCCCCAGGGCGATATAAATGCAGGGCATGGCTCCTTTCTCATTCGCTGTTGTAATGGCGAAGCGTAATCGTCTCTCCTATTAGGATTGTTATTACTCAAGACGATTTCCCAACAAAGGCGTGACTTGCTTGATGTCGAGTGGAGGAAGTGGAAATCAATGCCCCCCCCCCCCCCGCTTAATGCAGCTGGGATGCTTCGTCTCGTAATTACAGTTATCATTACGCCGTGAAACAACGGTTCGCATATTATTGGATTTCACTTTTCGCAGCACATTTAGATATTTCGCGCACGTGTACACACACACGCGCGCACGCCTACGGAAACGCGCACGTGCAGAGGTTTTTAGATGGACAACCTGGTTAGGGCGGTGGGGTAGGCGATACCAACAAACACAAGAGCTCTACTGTTGAATTGCCATGCTCACTCATCTCAGCCCGTGCCTTATTTTCGATTGAAGTGTAACGCATTGTGCACGAGATGATACAAGTACTGTACAGAACAATACATTCTGCTGCAGTGCCCTCTGCTGTCTGATCATGCAGCGACCCAGCCTCTGGAGTGGCAGTCACCCCCCCCCCCCCCCCCCGTTTACCTTCTGAGATCTTGATGAGATCAATGCAACATTCTGGTTTTGTTCGATCCTAGCCGCATTTTTGTTTATAATTGTTAAATTGTTGTCAAACTCCCACCCACTCCCCACCTTTGTCAATCCTCTTGATAAATGAAGCCATTCCCTGGCCATCCCAGTTGTAAGGCTCGACAAAAGGGGGTTTCGCGTGGAACTTATTGCGAGCGAGCTGTTTTCATTTCACGTCCCAAAATACTTCCGACAAATTGTCCACAAAAAAACAACAGCGTTCCAGGAGCGGTGCACGTTGTAAGGGGGAGGAGAGGTATATACGGGGACATGATGCATGTGTGTGTGTACACTTCTGTGTACACGTGTGTGTGTGTGTACACGTGTGTGTGTGTACACGTGTGTGTACACGTGTGTGTGTGTACACGTGCGTGTGTGTGTGTGGGGAGCGTTAGTGTAGCGGTAAGCGCGCTGCGCCATGAACCCGGCGGTCCGGGTTCGTTTCACGGCCAACACCAGTGACGGTTATCTGAAGCGGTCTTGGGCCTCCCCTAGGTCAACTCAGACTCAAATGAGTACCCGGTGCGGTGTGTAAACATCGCCACTGGGGAGACAAAGGCGGTCGGGCGTGGTGCTGGCCACCCACCTCCTCGTGTACCGTTCCGGTCTTCATAGGTGCTCGCTAACAGCACTTGCCCAAACAGTCTGTTCAATAATAATCGGGGAAATCTTTGTCTTTGCTTTGGCGGGAGGCGGTAGCATCCCAATAAACACGCGACACGCTTAAACCATCGACCTCCAACCAACGTGCTCGTGTTTACTGGGATCTTCCAGCGAGACTCCACGTGTTTACTGGGATCTTTCAACGAGACCGATCGCTCCAGTCGCGAGTGCTGTCAAGGGGACCCCGCCGGCCCGTTAGGGGCCCACTGAGACGCACGGCTCCCCACGGTGGCGCGGCTCCTCCGCCTTGTTACCTTCCACCGCTCCGTCGTTAAAATTCCCATTATTTCCCGGCGTCTCCGTGGCAACGCCGCTGAACCAAAAAAAATATATTCCGTGATTCTCTAAGGGCACTCCCTCGCGCTCGCTACACCCGCGTTGCCCCCGGGGGGTTTTGTCCGCGAAATGGAAATAAGCCAAGACGCGTTTAGCCCTTCGTGACGTTGTTTGAATTTGTTTAAAGGGCCTCACGCAACGCATGATAAGAATGTGTTCACGGTTGGGTAGGAGGGCAACGATTGTATTGTTTTTTTTTCAATGAAATTGTGTTAAAACTGTCAGCGAGTGTCGCTTGCTTGTCTGCTGCATTCGTCCATGCTGGGTGGGCAAGAAATTCCAAACGGCCGTTAATTCTGCGTGTAATGTGGCGTCTCATTTTGTACGAGAGATGTTCAGACGAGAAGGATTCCACTCAAGAGCGGACGTGCAGCGATGAGATGAATTCTCGTGCGGGCGATCGATGGATTGTTGGCAGCGTTGGACCCGTGATGAGTGATGGTGACGGGATTAGGGGAGGCCTTCATCCAGCAGTGGATGGATCATGGCCGTTGCGGCTTCTGAGGATGATGACAGCAAAGTAATTTTATTATAAAACTAAATGTGTTGAATGGTCTTTAGCGCAGAGATCAAAGACAAGACAACTGCCGTGACTTTGAAGCGAGTACTTCACTAGCAAGGTGATACATATTTCATGGGAGGAAATTGCTGTTGCCAACCAATAACAAAATCATGGCTCTTCCACAAGGGGGCAAGATTAACCAACATCCTGGGCATTGTCGAGACGTAAGATGTTACAGTAGTAGTTGTAGTAATCTACGTAGTTACGTGCACAGTAATACCACGTATTATACTTTATATAAGCGAACATTATTCAGGCGCAATTAATATTATTCTGATCCAACATATGAAACATTATGCATTTAACATCAAAATAAAATTCCCCACACGTACACTATCCCTCATCACGACGTTATAATGGATGATGCACTGGGCTCCATCAACACACGCGCATTTGATTATGCAGATACAATGGGCATTAATTTTAATAATGCTTTCCATAATAGAGGCATTACGTCTACAGCACTGGCGAGACAAAGCCATAAAATAGGCCATCTTTGATGAAGACCAAACAGTTGCAAAGGACAATGCATACATCATCAAAGCCGTTTTGTTCGCATGTTTTACCACAAGTGTGTGCAGTGAATGCAGACTTGATGCCTTGCAATAGGTGTCTAATTTGGTGTTTAAACACATCAACGCATGCATTTATTGCCAGAAAGGGTAAATACTTTTATTTATTTATATAATTTTGATACTGGCAAAAAAAGGCTGCCGTAGATACAAGATGTTCGCTGCTTATTTTGTTTTCCCGCTGAATGCACGCCCGACTCAAACGACGGAGCAGCGTCTGTTTTCACAGTGGGTGGGGAGAGGGGAGGGCTCTGGAGTGGGGGTGGCCACACCAGAGTCACGTGATTCATGGGAGGCTTGAGCTGATTTTTGATATGTAGACATGTCGGATAATGATTACATTTGATTGTCAGGGAATATATCGAGTTCAGATTGAGGAGCTGTTAATCCAGCAATGGATTGATCATGGCTGCTGCAAGTCATTATTATATGTTCCCGCAGAAAGGAATATTTTTTTTATCCCACTACAGTATTTGTTTCCTGTAGCATTTGAACCAAATCACCCAGAATGCGCTCGATTGCATTTAGGTCTTTTAAAGCTAAGCAGGTTTGAGCCTGAAAATTTTGCTTGGAAGGGCGGTCACTATGACTAAAACAGGTGGAAATATTCTAGATTAGAAGTTTTCGTGACTGCAAGGGTGATTGGAAAGAAGTGTTATTGCGGTTTATTCCTGGCGATAGGGAGTGCTGTGTTGTTGCACTCATTGCGAATGCATAGCGTGCATACATATCATGCATTCATTCATAGAATTAATTCATTAATTCATCCGATTTATTTATTTATTTGACCCAACCTGTGGTGCACGGTAGCGTGATTCTGCGCTCCGCAGGCCGATATGTTGTCGGCAGAGGGCGTCATTCGCTCACAGCGAAAAGGAAACCGATTGTCCCCGCCAGATGCGGATTTTTAAGACGCAGTTTTGAAAACGGCCTACGACAAAACCCATCGATTGCAAACGCGACACATGCTCCATGGTCACACAGGTTTTCATTTCACGCCCTCATTGAAGCGGCAATGAGTTTGAACTTTTGGTTTCTCTGATCGAGGGTGCAGGAACGCGTGGAACATCTGCGATGGCGATGTACCGTACAGGCCATTGGTCTTCATGGTGGGAAAAAAGTTTAGACTTTACCCTTTCCGGCAATAGTAGAGGTGTTAAGATGTTCAAAAGGGTCCCAAAGACACATTGCCTGAATGTTTGCTACTGCTCATCATCATTATCAGCCGTGCAAAATCCACTGCCGGATGAAGGCCTACCCAAGTATGTCCTCCCTGCCCTTCACTGTCTCACGATGCAGCAATCCAAGTCGCTCTTGCACGTGAGCTGATCTCATTGTTGCCATTGATCTCATTGTTTCCATTGATCTCATTGTTCCCATTGTTCCAATTGATCTCATTGCTCCATAGTTACTGTGGTTGACTACTAGGGGTCACGTTCTCTCCGTTGGCTGCCACAAATAAATGAATATTCTATTATTATGTTTCACTGAGTCTCAAGACTATTTTCAGGAGCCTCCTGAAATCGGATTTTTGTCCAAATCCACTTCTGTTGTTCGGAGAGCCTGGAGACACGCCAGCGTGCATAAAGTAGGAAGAATCTCCTCGACAATAACACCTGGCAAGCCGTGATGGCCTACGAATACTGATCGCGCTCAAAGCCTGCTTACAGTTTGATATGGGGCACACTCAGGAAGGAGTTATTTTGGTCATTCCATGACAATGCAAATCAAAAACCTCTCTCGCTATATATATATAAAAAGAACGAAATTCAGGCTAACGGACCATCAGTAATGCACGCTGAGATCTATTTTGCAAAATTCGGTTTAAAAAAGAGCACTTGTTTTTGTTATCCGTATTTTATTAAACAGCGCTGGTTAAAATATGTAAAAGCACTGGCCACATGAGAACAGCACGGGAAAGAAATGCAATATTGAACACTAAAAGTGCACACAATGTTGGGACACGAAGCCATTACGCAGCGTCTCCGTTTGAAAAATGGATGGTGCAAAATGGTTGGCATGAATCAAGTTCTTACAGGCCAGGGCATCTATGCAAACGCGTTTGTCAACATGAAGCAGCGAGGGCAGGTTATTGTTAGTGTGGGCTGTCGCTTTCCAGTGTGGCGCCAGCCGCAGTACGGCTCCAAAGAACCGTCGTAAACATGCTACGTGTGGACCTGGTTATGAATACTCTAACGTATAGGGAAAAGGGGTCTGCGTTTATAGGGCGCTTAGATGGCACTGCGACTCCAAGCACCTTGCATCACACGTCATCTGAGGTCGAGCCCAGGACCCCGAGTGGCAGCTTGTCCCTGTACAGCACGAAGTGTACCCAGCATCTGCCTGAACATTGGTCATGCGTCTGTCGGTTGGAGGAAATGTCGCCCTGCGGTTTAACCAACTCAAGTATCGTGACCGATGAAGTGAAGAGGGCGGGGGGGGGGGTGTCTAAATTGGTGATTCGCTATTGCTTGGCAGGAACGGGTGGGTTAATGGGAAGGCCTGGGTGTCTGTGGAGGGTGAATTGGGTGGTGATGTGGGGAAGGGGGGGGGCACGAGTTTGTAATAAGGGAGTGAGGGGAAGATGATTGGAGGGGTCATACATTGTGGGGGGGGGGGGGGCTCTACCAGGATGCGGAGGGGTTTGGATTTGGGGGGGGGGGGGGGTGAAGAGGATGAGCAGCTGTTTTAGGTAGTTAAGCAGTTAAATCGTAGAAAATAAAAATATATATAGCTGCCGCGATTAATCTTCGTGTTTTTAAAGGATATGTTGGGTTAAGCGTTCACACACACTACTCTGACTTAGGTAGTCAGCCGGTTGTCGTTGTATTGTTGTACAACGTTGTGTTTATACGGCATCATTTGAATGTCTCAGTGTTTCTCAACTCAACCTTGTCATCTTCTACAAACATATAGAATTGTTCCATGCACTTGCCATAGTTCAAAATTGCATATGAGTGTTCAATAATGTGGATTCTGTACTGATACCAATGATACATTTGTGAGAAACATCCCTTAGTCTAATAAGGTATATTATTAGTTATTTCGGTAAAGTCACGTGGAAGGGAAATAATAAAAAAATATATTTGTATTATTTTATTATTTCCCTTCTACGTGACTTCAAAATAAATATATTTGTATTATTTTAGTATTTCCCTTCTACGTGACTTTACCGAAAGAACCAAGAATATTAATCCCTGCAGTCACGAAAGCTTTAAATAAAATTTAAGGTATATTATTGTTTTACTAACGCAAACAGAATCTGCGAAAGTCCTGGACACCTGCTGCAAAATGCCCTTGAATAGCTCCAGAGCACTCGACCGAGGACACGCAAAGGGCATCTTCTCGCACGCCAGCAAGCTCTCTGAATATTCATTGAGGCGTGTCCCTCCGAAGGTGAGCGTGCGTGCGTGTCGCGTCGCGGTAAACGGAGAGGTGAGAGTGCACGGGAGGGTCGTTCGGGACTGGAAGGAAGCGGGCAGAGTCGAGAGATGGGGGTGGGGGGTCAGGGTTGGGTTGGGGGGGGGAGGCACAAATCAATTGTACCGAGATGCGACATCAAGCGGCGCTTTGCAATAAGTGCGTGGGAGTGCAAGGGGACAACGCGGCGTGCCAGTGCACTGCGGAGGAGCGGGCACGGCGAGGCGTGGCTCGGGAGTGTCTGGGTCACGGGGATAACATTTCTGTTAAGCAGTGGTGCGACGATTCACTCGCCGCGTTCGTCTCTTGACACTGCCCCGTTGTCTCTGCGCCGAAGTAAATGCCATTTACCAAAACATCAGGCTCCTGCGGCGGAACCCAAAGGTGGTGAAACCCATATGTTGTAAAGACCGCAACAATAGACCAGGTGGCTGACGGAGGACACACGCAGACGGACAGAAAGTACGCTAGAGGCCTCTGATTGGTGCAGGGAGGCCTCAAAGGGGATTAGGTTAAGGCCTAGAGAATTGCAATAATTGGGAGAGAAATTCCAACGTAAAATGCGGGGAAAACGAGGGTGGACTGTCAGGATGGACTGTCAGGGTGAAGGGGGGGGATGGTGGACAGCCCTGAGAGCAGGAGGAGGACGAGGATTGGCTGAGAGAAATTGGGTGAGAGAGCCTTCGAGAAAAGGGGGCTCGAGGGATGTAAAAGGGGAGAGAGCAACGAGGGGAAGGGACGCTTGGAGACAAGACGAAGTTCGTGTGTCAAGAATCGAAGCGCGGGCCTAAAGAATAATGTTGTGTCCAGATTAAAGGCTCTTGTCGGCGTCACATCCCATATATGGCGAAACCCATATATAACACTGGTCAGGGGAGCAAGGCAATGAAATTGTAGATGTGAAAACAATCGATCGGTGAACGCGGAAATTAGTTTTTAGGACTTTTGAAACAGGATGTTAGATATCATAGAGTACACAAAGTGGCAGTTTCAAAACGAGGTTTCGCCGGGTTTGCTCATGAATGTGAGAGCTAAAAAGGCACTTTAAAGAATGTGTGGCCAGGTGCAATGTCCTGGAATGGCATTTGAGAGACCGAAAGAGGGACACGTGGATTGGCGAACATAGGCAAGTTAGAGATTGTCCTGTTAACTGTTGAGAAGAGTGTAAGCGTGCTTCGAGGGTTGGGCACGTGGCCACAAGAGAGACGATGTCCGTGAGTGGGGACTATAACGAGAGCGGCTGCCAAAGCGGGGGACGCAGATGAGCGAAAATGGAACCACCGTGGAGATGGAGCGGCGAGTTCACTGCACGCACGGGCGATGGATCGATCACGAGACTGTGACGGAAAGCTATGGGCTGGGTAATGCCTGCACCCAGCAGTGGATGGATCGTGGTGAATGATGATTGATAAACCAGATTTTGTTGTGGTCAACGCAGTCCCGTCATTTGACCATCTGCAAACAGTGCCATACAAAATCAGCTCCTTGGTCTTTTTGTTCAAGCGCTAAGGTTGCAGGAATAAGACTCGTGCTCCATTAAGGAATGGATATTTAACATCAGCTTTCGAAATGTGAAGATTTAAATTAAGTTTAAGTAAATTGAGATGCATATTTGTTGTGCGTTTTCCCAAAATAAATACATAACAAATCAAATCGTCGATATACGTAGGGAAGATTTTGAAAAAAAAGCAATAGCTTCAAGCACACAAACCATCTGCTTGGTTTAGATATGTGGATGACACATTTGTGGTCTGGCCACACGGCAAAGATACACTGAACGCATTTCTAAATCATCTCAACTCGCAAAACCCATCCATCCAGTTCACCACGGAAGTGGAAGCTGACAGAACCATTTCTGGATATTCTGCTCGGACGGGGTCGAAATGGTAACATAACACACAGCGTTTACCGAAAGAAAACGCATACTGACGCCTATCTGAATGCAGATTCACACCATCACCCCGCACAGAAATCTGCTCTTATCAAGACGCTCATTCATCGAGCTAAGAAAGTGTCAGATGGTGACAGTCTGAGAAGTGAAATTCAACATGTTAAAGAAGCACTGCAAATGAACGGTTACAATTATGCAATAATTAACAGGGCATTGAATACCAAAACTAAGTCAAATAACAAGAGCATTGAAACTGCCCAATTAATTGAAACGATCAAAATACTGTACATTGCGAGAGTAACTGATAAACTAGCCAGATGTTTGGAAAAACGAAACATCCTAGTCAGATTTGGCACGGTACATAAAATACAGAATTTAATATCTGGTACAAAAGATGTATTACCGAAGCTATCAACAGAAGGTGTGTATAGGATTAACTGCACGTGTGATAAATGTTATGTTGAGCAAACAGGACGAATGATCAGCACGAGACTAAAAGAACATCAGAGAAATATTAAATTCTCCCAAATGCAACTGTCAGCAGTAGCAGAACACGCGTGCCAACAAGGACACTCAATTGATTTGGATAGTGTTGAAGTTTTGTGCAATACTAGCTACTACTGGCCTAGACTATTTAGATAATCTATCGAAATAAAAAAAAAATCTAAATAACTTTAACCGTTCGGATAGCTACCGTCTTAGTGCTGCGTGGAAGCGAATCAACAAATAATCATTATTTAAATGCATGCCTACAAAGGGCAGCGTACTTCAATAGGGATAGACAGCAAGGACAAGTTCAAAGGGCTCGCATAATGCACATGCATCATGTACGTTGTCTCAGTAATCTCCCCCCATCATTGCGCAAGAGCGCAGAAGGGTGGTCACCACATCTACGCCTCTATATAAGGAACGAAGCAGGTGGACGTCTCCACATATCTGGCTGTCGCCTGATGAAGCTAGTTGTAATTACTGGCGAAACGTCGTACTCAGATTGTAAATGTTGTGGCTTGGCTCTCCAACACGCCGGTGTTGCTGTACTAGTGACGAATTGGCCACGTTCTGTTCACGTGACAACCCTTACTAGTTGGCTGTGTCGGGTGGTGGCGGGTTTTAACGACACATTTATATATTTACGCGATCTAACCCAAAAAAAACCTCTTATGGATACATTTATATATTATTGCTATTAAGCAACATATCTGAGTGTGAACTGGTCATGGCGCTTCCTTTCACCAATCCACACTGGCCATCCTGAATTAAGTTTGGTGAAACAAACCCCCCCATGCCTGACACGACACGAGGAAGCCTTCATCCAACGGTGGATAGACAATGGCGCATGATGGCGGTGAGATGTTGTTATGGGTTCCAGTGATCCTGGAAGCCACGTGTAGCCACTCCATTTAACAGCGTTGACATATATACCATCTATTCTTGAATGGATTCGCGACCCTGAATAATCACGATCCGTTCACTCATTGGGAGTCTGTGTGCGAGGAATCATTACGGTGGGGAGCGGTGGTGTGGCGGTTAGCGCGCTGCGCTACGAACCAGTGACGATTATCTGAACCCGTCGTGGGCCTCCCCTAGGTCGAATCAGCCTCAAATAAGTACCTGGTGCGGTGCGTAAACATAGCCACTAGGGAGACAAAGGCGGCCGGGCGTGGTGTTGGCCGCCCACCCCCATGTGTGCCGTGCCGGCCTTCATAGGTGCTCACTAACAGCACTTATTTTACTGAGTTACATATCTCTTTTTCAGAAGTGACCTTGCCAAAAATGATAGCTCAATAGAGTAGCTTATCACGTAGACATTTATAGCGGTCAAATACTTCAAACGAACGTTGATTCTAAATGTGGAGCGAAAAACCGGAGGACCCGGAGAGAAATCCACGCGACCACGGGGAGAGAGAAACACGCAAACTCCAAATGCGCAGGCGTCAGGGTCGGGATTGAACCCACGGCCTCCTGTATACCGGGCGAGGTAGTTAACATCTCCGAGCCACCGTGATGATGATGATGATGAGAGAGAAACACAACCTCCAAATATTCAGGCGTCGTAAGGAACCCACGACTCCTGTATACTAGGCGTGGTAGTTAACATCTCCGAGCCACCGTGATGATGATGAGAGAGAGACACAACCTCCAAATATTCAGGCGTCGTAAAGAATCCACGACCTCCTGTATACCAGGCGTGGTAGTTAACATATCTGAGCCACCGTGATGATGATGATGATGATGATAGAGAGACACAACCTCCAAATATTCAGGCGTCGTCAGGAACCCACGACCTCCTGTATACCAGGCGAGGTAGTTAACATCTCCGAGCCACCGTGATGATGATGATGATGAGAGACACAACCTCCAAATATTCAGGCGTCGTCAGAAACCCACGACCTCCTGTATACCAGGCGTGGTAGTTAACATCTCCGAGCCACCGTGATGATGATGATGATGAGAGAGAGACACAACCTCCAAATATTCAGGCGTCGTAAGGAACCCACGACCTCCTGTATACCGGGCGAGGTAGTTAACATCTCCGAGCCACTGTGATGATGATGATGATGAGAGAGAGACACAACCTCCAAATATTCAGGCGTCGTAAGGAACCCACGACCTCCTGTATACCGGGCGAGGTAGTTAACATCTGGCCACCGCGGCGCCCTCTAAAATCAGCTGCCCGCTGCCTTTTAGCGCGATTGTCAAAGACGCAGAAGGGGGGAAAGGAAGCAGCGGCGGGGGGGGGGGAGACCTTGCGTCACGAGGCCAATGGCTGTCGTGTGTCGCAGCGCAGGCGTGAAATCGAATGGCGCATCCCTGAGCTGTGAATGCTCCGTCCACAGCGAGAGCTTATCTCGCCTGCACTTTCTCAAAAAGGCTGCCCGCGCAGCTTATCGGGAAAGCTTGCCAGCGTTTCAACAGCCCATTGCTTTGGGTCCATTTACCAAGAAAATAAATGGTAGAGAGAAAATAAAATAACTCGAGGCGTAAAAAAATCAGTCCTCTTTAGTTCTAGATTTGAAGCTTTCGTGACTGCAAGGATTCATACTCTTAGGTTTTTTCGGTAAAGTCACGTAGGTAAAACAATTATAAATTACTAAAAGTAATAATATAAATAAAATAAGGCGCTCTTCTTCCCCCCTCCAACCCAGCTTAAATATACGCTCCAAGCTTGGTGGTGTTTCATTCTTCAGCTGAGGACGGCTGCTTGCGTTGTGGCCGAAACGTCGTGAGAATTATTTTATTATGTTTTATTTGTTATTATTTTATTACTTCCCTTCTACGTGACTTTACCGAAAGAACCAAGAAGATGAATCGCTGCAGTCACGAAAGCTTTAAATCGAGAAATAAAATAATTTATTATCAATAAAATAATTTATTATTTTATTGATTTATTATTTTATTTTATTGCTGTTAATACTTTTAGTAATTTTATTTTTTTACCTACGTGACTTTACCGAAAAAACCTAAGAGTATATAGTCCTCTTTAGCATGAATCTGCTGGTTGAAGGTCTCCGTGTGTCACGTTGGCCACGGAGCTTGTTTGAAGGGATAAGGCCCAGGTTGAGAAATGACTCGCCACTGTCAGTCGTGGCCGGGAATCGAACTCGGCCAACATCCCATCTCGTGATGCACCCCCCTCCTCCTCCTCCTCCTCCATCGGCAGTGCGACGTCTCTCATTTCCGCACCTCCGATTAGCGCGGTTACTACTAAGTAGGGTGCGAAAGAAGTTCAACATACACACATACGGTGGTACATTGTGCCGCTTACCGGATCAGATCCGTGGATTTTTACCCTCGGTACGTTTTGGGGATTCGCGGCACGCGCGCATGTCGGCTTCCGAAGAAAGTTTTACGATCCAAACAAATGGACCGTGCGTCTAAGTGAGCGTGTTTACATTCTGGCTCTGCTTTGTGGGTGGGAGCTGAGCGGGTGGCCAGGGACTCCAGTGGGCATGCGGAGCCGCTGTTTGCTCTGCCACAGCAGCGAAATGTCGCTTCTACTCTTGCTAAAGCCTGCAATTTAGCCCGCACGCTGCAGCCCGTCTGTCAAGTTGTGCACGGCTCCACAACTCCGTGGAGAGGGCCTAATTAGAGTGTGCCACGGTGAGGATCAGACCGCTCTTGTGCAAAGCAACGGCGGAAAACAGAGGATGTGATGTCCATTTTAATGAAATTTTAAAAAAGTTACCGTTAAATGCTCTATGGTTCTTTAGCTTGTGTTGCGGTCGACACGCCGTGATGTTTTTATAATTTATAATTCACTTTATTTTCATTTGAATTTTTATTATTTTATTGCAATTTTTTCTATCTACGTGACTTTACCGAAAGAACCATAGAATATGAATTCCCGCAGTCACGAAAGTTTTAAGTCAAAATTTACCGTTAAATGTGATATAGGACGCATGTTTCAAATGCTTACATTTGGTGGAGACGTTTTTTGTTTGTTAATGTGTACGCAAATAAGAGCTTAGATGAATTTACAGGGCCTCTGTCATTCCACTGCTGGATGAAGGCTTGCCCATGCAGTTTCGGTCATGGGGACCGTTAGGCCATAGTAATAGGTTTTTACCCTTTAAACTGGTACAAAACTGGCACCTTTATACAAGGCATCATGTTTGCAATAACCACAACACAAGCAGTCAAAATGCAAACAAAAAGAAACAACTCTAATGATGATGATAATGATATGCACTGTCCTTGAAGTTGATTGGTCCACACCCAAGACAGCTTTTCTTAGAGCCTAGTGTCCACTGGTGTTGGACCAGATGACGCCAATAGGCGTACCAGTTTAAAGGGTAAAGGGTAAAAACCTATTACCTATTACTATATTTTGCCACTGGTAAAGGAGGTCTCATAGTGTAAACGTTAGGCCATACTTCACTACTCTGGTCAGTCAGTTCATGTTGATACGCTTTGGTCCTTTCGGTAAAGTCACGTAGGTAGAAAATAATAGATGACGACGTTTCGATCGCAACACAAGCAACCGTCATCAGGTGAGACAATCACAGCATGGGAACTGCTGAAGCAGGGTCTTTTTATTTCCATTATTTTATTGTACCCTGGACTGGTTTAGATATCACTCGTTAGCGATATTACCCATGGCTCGCAATCGAACTTGGGTTCATAGTGCAGGGTGATGACCCCTGTCATTTTCCACGAGCACTCTCAGAGGTGGGACAAAGTCATTGTTATGCAAGTCCAAGTCGAGTCGCAAGTCATCAAATTCATGACTCGAGTCTGACTCGAGTCCAAGTCACATGACTCGAGTCCACACCTCTGAGCACTCTCTATCGAGCTTATGTCCACCTCTTAATTTCTTCATTTTAATCTCAGTCTGCCTGCCATAATTACCCTCGGTACGCACACTAATTCTACTCTTTTCCATTTGTGTCCCTCCTAACAATTATAGAAAATGTGTACTTGACTTTCACTTTGCCCATATGTATTGTTAACCCCACTTTGTCGGCTCATTTGTTGAATAATTATAATTACAATGACATCTTGACACGTCCAAATACGCGCCAATGTAGTCTGCAGCCTGTATTCTTTTTGGAAATGTTGCAAACATAATTAAAATTGTCGTACTTTCTCGAACAATAACAAGCTCACCGCTTTGCATTGTGTGCATCTTTTGATGAGTTTCGTTGTGCCGATCTAATTCCCAGTGAGAGCTTTCAGGTTTTTAATCGGACGATCATAATTGCGTTTCAGTACGCTTGGAGTCTATGCAGGCCTAACTTTTTTTTCCGTTGGCGGTTCTTACGTAATTAACTTCGCACACCTGGGAATCATCTCAATAATAGCGGTAATTACCAATTCCCCAGAGAGCTGTCAGCAATAATCACTGCAAACAATGAGGCTTTGGGTCCACGTCGGCTATCCCCTTCATAACAATGCCCAGGCTCCCGCAAAAAAACAAAGGTGCCCCTTATAGCCTTAACAGAATGTTGGTGCAAGTGCTGTTGGCGAGCATCTGTAGTGGCTGGCACGGCACATAAGCAAGAGGGTGGCGAGACCAGAACCATGCCTGGCCACCTTTGTCTCTCTAGTAGCGACAATCACAAATCACAACACAAAGAAAAAGATCCCCCATATAGCCTTAACAGACTGTAGGGGCAAGTGCTGTTAGCGAGCCCCTAAAAAGGCTGGTACGGCACACGCGTGGTGGGTGGTCAACACCACGCCCGGCCGCCTTTGTCTCCCCAGTGGCGATGTTTACACATCGCACCAAGTACTTATTTGAGGCTGAGTCGACCTAGGGGAGGCCCAGGACCGGTTCAGATAATCGCCACTGGTGTTGGCCGTGAGCGGGAATCAAACCCGGGTCGCCAGGTTCGTAGCACAGCGCGCTAACCGCTACACTACCGCTCCCCACTCCACCACCGCTCCCCACTCCACCACCGCTCTCCACTCCACCACCGCTCCCCACTCCACCACCGCTCCCGACTCCACCACCGCTCCCCACTCCACCACACACACATGCAGCCAGCCACATACAGAAGAGAAATAACTTTGCTTAATGGAATAGCAATGTGTAAGTCTAGCAACTTACCGTTTTCCCACACTGTGATTTGTGTTATTTTTTTATGATAGTGCCCTGATTACGTCTGTCTGGTGAATGCGTAGTATCTGTTCCTGTTGTTGCTTGTTTCCACACAAATTGCATTCACTGCACCCTGAATGTATTTGTTGAACAAAATATAATATACAAATACATATTTACACGAGACGCAATTTTTTTTGTAAAGATACACACATTTTTGACCATCTGACTGATTTCTCAAACATTTTTTGTGTTTAATATCTGCCGCATATTTAAAAAAATCCATTGAATTAAGATCCACTTTGTGACTTTGCACCGCACGGTCAAGACGTCAAGCTGGCCTGTGCCAGTGATGCGTCCGAACCTCGTTCAACCCTTTCTACTGCTAGATTCCTCATCTATTTTACAGTACCACCTTGCCTGTATGCACTTATGTATGTATGTTGAAATTATTTCGCACCGCGCGTAGCCAACCGTGCGTATAAGAGGTGCGGGGGAAGAACAACACACTAAACGCAAAAAAATAAGTTCTAAAGAAATTACTTTTCAATCCAGATTTAGAAGTGCATCGCTGCAGTGGCTTCCGAATATTGGAAGGGAAGAGCGTTCCAGACGGCTGACGAAGCGCATTTGCGATGCAATGATCGTTTTTATTCGCTGGCGAGCCAAGAGCCGTTGCATGATAATGAATAAAAGTCCTCCAAGTGTGGCGCTCCCCCACACGTCGTTACAGTGTCTGTGGAATGATGGCTGGATTCACAGGCGGCGTGGCACCGCGCATGGACTAACACTGTGAATTGAACACATCGGTCCATCAGTGTGGAATGTCCCTGTCCACTCCGTATGCCAATTACAAGTTCACGTATAGTAATGCCCGGTCACTGGCTTGGCACGTGACCACTCCCAACAATAATGTCGATCTAAGTTACCCAGGTAAAATTTCTCACTGAGTCGCAAGACTCAGTTTTCGGGAGGGGCCTGCACTGAGATGTTTGGACGATTCCATTTTAAGTGTTGGGTATTTGTAAGGAAACCAGACTACATGGAGAAAGACAAACAAATATGAGTGGGACGGCACAGATAATGTACCTGTCTTGTGAAATCGAATGTATCAATTATGGACTGAACCAATTGCTACCCTGCCATATTCTGGCCACCTCATAGCCCCATGCTTTACAACACCTGGTATTGCACACTGGTGGCCCGTCACCCCAATACATACTTTAACACATTCCTGCGGAGGGAGCTGATAGGAACGTTGGGTTGCTCGGGTCAACAGCGGCGTAGTGTATTCCGCAAATATGGCCGACTGTGCGGGCGGGCACAAGTCGGCGTGAGTAGGTTAAACGTTGAGTTTTATAAGGGCACCACTGGGTGACCAGCCCCTCCCCTCCCACCCCCCACGCAGCCCCACCCTCCCCACCCAGCCCCTCCCCACCCTCCCCACCCTCCCCTCCCCACCCAGCCCCACCCCGCCCATTTTTGGATGGACGACGGACGGACACAATAATCCCCTGTGGGCTGGTGTAACCAGGAGGTTCCTACCAGTATTAGCCTTTTGACATTGATGGCAAGTTGGTCGGAGACCAAATTAAATTGAATACCTCCCCAGTTGTTGAGCACATGAGGGGCAAGGCTCAGTTGGAATAACTTTGTGTGGATTTTATGGATAGGATTTCATTCACAGCTTAATTCAGTGTGGTGGAGGACTATGGCCCAGTGGCCTCGCCATACAGAAATGTGAGCCCCGGGCATCTACAAATACATCTCTCAAATGATGAGAAAGGAAGAAACCTCAGCACCATGCCCCTAACTCCACAGTGCTCGCCCATCAATCCAGATCATGGGGTGCGGTGATTATTTGTGCAATATGATTGTTCAATCGCACCGATGCATGTTGATGCATTATGCATGAGCGTGACCGTGGTATTATAATCAGAAGCCAAGTTTGAACATTTTAATGAAATAAACGCTTTTTGTCGTGAAGCTTAAAAAAAACTGTCTTGCTTAAACATTGAAACAGACGCAAGGAACCGCTGCAAAGCAATCGCGTTTAATTACTCTTGTCACGAGGTAAGCCGCTGGAAAATACGTGAGTCATGCTGGGTGGTGTTTTTTTTTTAACGAGAAAAGTCTTTATATATATTGCAAAAAAATTGCATCATTACAGTCAAAGCACAGATTTGTTTTTTTAACGTGGCCCGAATAGTGGGGGCATAACGATTCAGTGTGTGGCTGACAGGTGCACGCAGGGCTCGGCATGCAACATCTCTTTGGGGATGCAATAATTAAAACGAAATTGTTTAAATTATTAAGCGCAGCAGAATCGCAACGGGAACTCATTTGTACCAGGGACACATCCTCAATGCAAAAAAAAAAGATCCTGTCTTCAGTTTGCTACCTTATTAGTTATGACAAGCCAATATACATAAACCTTAGCGCGTGGAGATGG
The DNA here is from genome assembly GCF_964198595.1 of Lampetra fluviatilis. NCBI lineage: Eukaryota > Metazoa > Chordata > Hyperoartia > Petromyzontiformes > Petromyzontidae > Lampetra > Lampetra fluviatilis. The sequence continues at coordinate 2,454,013 of NC_136278.1, read as the reverse complement.
TTTGAAAGGATTTTTTTGTCAACATGCTGGGAATTTTTTTTTTTATCTCAAAAGAGACTTTACATTTAGGACCAATTTATTAATTGCGTGTGCGTGTATACATAGCTGCCGTTATATGAAAGTTTTTTTTTTAAATCTGCTCTTTTGAAAGTGTACGAAACTCAGATGTGATTATAAATCATCGATGCGTGGTTCACGAGTCTGTATCAATCTGCGTGTTCTCTGTGAAAGCCACCACCTGTTCTCGCTGCCAATGTGTTCTGGGAAACTCGATTCGCAGTGCGGATAATTCTTGCACACTTCCTTTTGAGCTTCGTTTCTACGTCATGTGCTTGTTTTGGCCTCTAGTTTTTGTTACATATAATCTTAAGAGTTTAAATTCACACTTTATATACGTGTATATATAAAAATACAATAATGTAATTGCATATTACTCTTCTATTGCCGCATAATAATAGTATCTAATTTGTGGTATTCACGCCTTTTCGTATAGCATAGGGACTATCACTAAAGCACTGCTCATGGTTGATAGATTCACGGGATATTGTCATCATGTGACAAACCGCAGAACCGACTGACAGCAGTCTTTGCAAAAGGATCTGCAGTCGCACTGGGGATGTGTCGCCTGGTTGAATAAGTCAGAGATTGAAATGCAGGAGACGACCCCGATGGGTTGACCGAGCGATGGGGGGGGGGGGGTCTTACGCTCGTGACTGACTTGTGGGTGGCTCGCCATTCCAACCCCCGCCCCCCACCCCCATCGCTGTGGTCAGAGAGGCAAAGGTGGTGGAGTCGTCGTGGGTCCTGAGTGACCTGTTTAGATGGCCCTGGGGAGTCCCCACGTGAAGTGTGTTCACACTGACGAGCTGAGAGCCCAGCTCACCTAGAAGGCAACTCTCCTCTCAATAACAGAATTTGTGTGGCGTGCCTGGCAGCCCGGTCGGCCTTGATTCACTCTCAGTCTGCCGGCGTTTTTGGGGCAAACGAGAGTGAAATAGAGTGAGCTGACATTTTCCTTGAAGGGAACTAACTATTCATAGCAAAACCCCCCCAAATGGTGTTTATTAATATTTTTTTGGCCTTCAATGTACATTTTATTGACATTTTGAGCCCGTACATTTTGGGCCTTTGGGCCTGTGCTCAGCGCAGGTGTGATATCGGGTTTGCGTGTCAGTGATTGACAACTGAGTAACACAAATTAAGATCTTTTGGAATATAAAATATATTTTCCTCCAGAGACATAGGGATATTTAGTTTAAACAACTGGCCTTTAGCCTATGAAGATACTCTATCATATCAAATACGAAGGTGTTGCTTTCGTGAACTTACACGTGAAATAACAGGTCAAATACATTTTTTTTAATAACTGAGAAGAAACTTACATTTGTAAATATATTTGCAACCTGTTCGGACTGTCAGGGAATTGGCGTCTGTGGCATCTTAATTCGGACTGTACCGACTGATTGGTACCCAGATCTAGACACAGGCATTTTGTTGAACTTCTATTGAACAATCAACCGCACAATTTTGATAGACCAAGGGTGACTAAATGTCCCGGTTTTGTCTGCGGAAAAAGTGGCATTTTAAAAGTAAATAAATTGCAGATTATAGAGGCAGCGGCAGAGAAAAAGTTACCCCCCTCCCGTATCGAGTGAAGAGTTTTACCGCCGAGATGTGTGACAGAAGGCCTCGGTTGCTCAAGCAAAGCGAGCACACAAAGGGCAGCAGAGCGAGAGAAAGTGGAGGGTCGGGGGGGGGGGGTGATTTCGGCAGTGACGATTCCATGGAAGATTTTGAACGTGGCGAGGGCAGCCTTGTACTCTGGTTGATATGGGGTTGAATTGAGAGCCGGTGGAGCGATTCGAGTAGCGATGCCACGTGGTTATCGGTTATACGATTCGCACGGTGTGCACGGTACGGATAACACGTGTCACCTTGTGGAATTTGTTACCGTGTGTGGCCCTGCCACTTCCGATTACTGCAATCGTCTAGCTCCCTGCAAAGATGTGTGTGACAAGAGCTCGGGGTGATTTAGAGTCACCGTAGTTAAAAGCCATTGAGTGGATGTGAAATGAGATCTGTTAAAGGGATTTAACCTGTGCCCTTTATTCTGAGTGTGTGTGTGCGACAAAGTCATTCGTTCAACCGTATTGTAAATAAGACGCCGTTACATTGTGATTGTATCAGCAATCACCAAACCATATTGACCAGCCCTAGCAAAGTATGGTAAAAAAACAATCCTCATGACCAACACACCTAAACCACAGCTCCCAGACCCCAGTTCAGCGCTGCTTTCACCGGCTATGGCATCGTCTGCCAAGGTGAAGATGCAGGGAGTGATAATTTTTTTTTACCCTTTTATCTGGCAACAAAACTGACACTTTTTTTTTACAAGGAGTCATGTTTGCATAGACCACAATACCTGCAGTTATAATGCGAACAAAAAACATAACTCTGATAATGTATGCACTGTCCTTGAAGTTGATTGGTCCACACCCGAGACAGCTTTCCTTAGAGCCTAGTCTCACATGGTGTTGGACCAGATGACGCCAAAAGGCGCACAACTCAAAGACAATGCACCATCAGAGTATGAGAGCTCGGGGTAAGCATTTACACCATTGGTAAAAAATTTTTATCATATTTTTACTGGCAAATGAGGTTCCAATGGTGTAAATGCTTGCCCCGAGCTCTCATACTCTGATGGTGCATTGTCTTTGAGTTGTGCACCTTTTGGCGTCATCTGGTCCAACACCAGGTGAGACTAGGCTCTAAGGAAAGCTGTCTCGGGTGTGGACCAATCAACTTCAAGGACAGTGCATACATTATCAGAGTTATGTTTTTTGTTTGCATTATGACTGCAGTTATTGTGGTCTATGCAAACATGACTCCTTGTAAAAAAGGTGTCAGTTTTGTTGCCAGATAAAGGGGTAAAAAAACAATTCTCATATTTTTACTGGCAAATGAGGTTCCAATGGTGATGCAGGGAGTGTTAATAATGAACGCGGGGGTGGGTACCCTTCTGGACTTGACCATTGCTCCATACGATACACAAACTTGGTCTGACTACTCACGCCTCGTCAAAACCGGAGACAGAAACTGAGAGAAAGACATATATTGGGAAAAAGTCGGAGATCAGGAGAAAAAGGAAACAACTTTAGGCATTTAAAGAGTGGAAACTCCCTTTACTCCCTTTACCCATTGAGGGAGCACTGACGGTAATTAGAGAAAAGGAGAAAAGTAAAGTGAATTTGGCTTGGGAAGGTCACGTTGCTCGAAGGGATGATGGCATGGTCTTTGAGTCAAAGTGTGGAGCGCCAGTCCAAATGAGAGGACATTTCACGGCATTCGATGGAGCAATTATAACCGACTCATGTGCACGAGTGAGACGGATTGTCGCACCGCGCAAAAAAGAAAAAAACCACGCGGCACGGTGGCGGACAAGGGGGAGGCCTCTTCGTGCGTGGCTGGCGATGACGTGATGACAGTGACAATGGGCGAGTTTGATAATAAAAAAAACAATTGTTCATCTCGAACTTTTCTGTCAGACACTTTTTCGAGTTTTAAATAATCAGCGGTTGGGCTTGCGCGAGTGGCGGCTCGGTTGATTCAAACGTGGACATTGATGCCAGACCCCCAGGATATGCAGCTGCATAACGCACTGCAGTTTCTCGACTGATGCTTTCTATTTTTAGCCCAAAATCAGATGCCTGCTGCTGCTGCCCTGGTCTGGTTCCTCCGGCTGGAGACGACCGGGCTGATGCCACTCCATCCTATTTAAACCCCAGTCGCTTGCACCACCAGTTCTTACTTCCACCCCTATCACACGGGAAGGTGGGGAGGGGAATGCCGCTGGCGTAATAATCCTTTACAGCAGTTGAAATTGTTTGTTGTCATTTGACCCCGCACATCCGATTAGCACGGTTGGCTACGTACGGTGCGAAAGAAGTTCAACATACACGCACACATATATATGACTCAAGTCTTCATCTCTTGTGCTTTGAAATCTTGAATGGCCTCAAGAGGTCACAGAACAGAAGCGGCTCCGCGTCAGAGGTTGCTTGGACAATCCTGCCCACATTGGCCAAGTGACGACGCAAAGTGAAAGTATTGACTGCTTATGTGCAGCATTACCACGATGCGGTTGCGCTCAATTAAAGCACATCAATTAATTTAAATTCCATTTACCCTTGCAGCCTGAAGCATTGGTGAATATATTCCGTCTCTCAGGACTGGCTGAGAGTAACATCAAGGACCCCACGGAGGCCCCGGGGGGGTTTTCAAATCACTGCGGCCCCTGTGGCCTCGCCTTGTGGCTCCGCTCGTCGGTGAACTTGAAAGGAGGGTGGCGGTGGCCGTGTGGCTGCAGCCGTCGTCTCTGTGCTCCTGACGGTTTCCATGGAGACCCATCCCAGCTGGTGATGTAAAGAGGGGGCGGGGACCGGGGGAGGGGGGCTCCGATAGACACCTGATGCCTCGCTAGACGCGGGATACGGGGCGGCGCTAATTTCTGTTGCGGCAACAGAATGATTCGGCTTCTTGGTTCTTTCGGTAAAGTCACGTAGAAGGGAAATAATAAAATTATAAAAATAAAACATAATAAAATAATATAATATACAATAATATAATAATATAATATAATTCTCATTTTTTTTTATTATTTCCCTTCTACGTGACTTTACCGAAAGAACCAAGAAGAAGAATCCCTGCAGTCACGAAAGCTTTAAATCGAAAATTATTCGGCTCTTTTATCACTGCCTCTCCTATTTTATCGTAATGTGCCGGCTTTTCGTCCGTCCGTCCGTCCATAACCAGGGGGTCACGATAACTCCCGTGAGGATGATCCAAAAGGCGTGAATAGGGCAGCCGAAAACTTGGGAGACAATAATCAGAGAAAGAAAAGAGGACTTTGAAAATACGGTGAGGCGGTTTTACCTGGCAGTTGCCCGTCGGGCATTCGTACCGCAAATTATATACTTCCAAAGACACACGCATATCTTCATACACTGTTTGAACAATAAAATTAAGCTCACTCTGAGTACTTTTACAAATATTGTAACAACTACACGTCGCGATACGCTTGTTGAGGCTTTAATGTCACGGTTTGACCATTCATTACTTTGCTACCTATTTTATTGCAAGTTCGCCTTACATATAACGCACTGAATCACATATGCAGAAGCACACGCCTGTGTCCTCTTGGATGGACATCTTGACTCGGCGCAAGACGTCAACACAATGCACCACCCTGAACTGCACAAGTGAAACATGTTTTTGTTTGTGTTCAATCAGCAACGACAGTAAAGAGACACTGCAGCGATGGGTTAAACACACGAGGCAAGACATGACCTTCGGACGTTCTTTAGTCTGAAATGGGCGCTCGCCATACCTTCCTTTGCCCCGGTGATGATCTTTAGGCACTGTCTCATGATTACTCCGATCTGCTTCTTGCACTTGGTTGGACAGCTCATCGTTGCAAGGACGCAGCTGGGCGCGCGGTGAGTGACCGGCAAATGACCTCCTGGATCCAGCCGCAGTTGTGCTCGAATTTCAGATGAATTTTTTTTCTTTTACAGATGAGTGATGCTCTCTGATTTAGATGCTAAAACGTCAAGCCCTGGGCCATTGAGATGGAGTGAAGTGAACTCTCTGACAGATTATTTCTTCTGCGTCTTGGCTGCGGCGCTTTGAGTCATCAGACGGCGTTACTCTGGCATTTTCTGAGATTCCCAAATCGGATTTTTTTTTTTAAATCTCGCACTCCCCCTCTGACCTCTTCCCCTCTGCGCACGATTTTTACAGTCCCAGGGACTTTGCACCGGCAGAAAAAAAAGTTTCCAATTTCGGGTTTCGAAATTACATTATATATTCGCTCGGCGATAAGAAGCTTAGACGGACGAGTCGTGAATGTGCCTGCTAGAACAAGACACGAGCACGCACCGGCATGGACAAGCCGGCCCAGAAGATGCAGACGCACGCACACACACACGGTACTCACACGCCCAGGCTACGCGCGTTGACAAAACGGTGCCATCGCTCGGAGTGCCAGAGTCACACGAGCTCATCCAGTAGCACGTGTGGAGAGTACCTCCTCCTCCCGGTAAATCCCCCCACACACCACACACCACCACCACCAACCACCACCACCACCACACACCACACACCACCACCACCACCAACCACCCACGTCGCTCCTCCAATCTCCCTCGTCTTTCTTTCTCTCTCTCTCCCCCTCTCCACCTTCCCGCCCACACAGCCACCCGCGCTGCGGAGTCTGGACTCTGTAGCGTCTCAGCCTGGCCCGTGAATATTAATGCGCACGTGCCAAAGATGATGCTCCCCCCCCACCACCACCCCCCGGTTAACGGGACCGCGTGACATCGCCTTACGCTCTCGACTCTTGTCCTCCCATTCACTCTTTACCCAATTAGACTCATCGTTGTTACTGGACGACATACTTGCTGTCAATTAAACTGGCAATTTTATGCATTTGTAAAATATGATCATTTTTTATAATCCTGGGACGCAGAAGTCGTGTGTTTTTTTAAATTGTAATTATAAACGTTTAATTAAAAACTGTCCCCCTTAGCTGCTCGAGACTATCGCCGAGTTTTTGTAAATATCCACTTTGGAATTCCTCCAAGGCAGCAGCCATTCTGGAGGTGGTTGTCTTTTATTTAAGTAATTTGTCCGCTTTGAAATTCTCCACGTGTCGCGTGGCACACAGGCGGATACTCGCAAAACAAAAGGAAACGAAGCGAAATTCTCCCGACGATTTTAACATTTTCGTTGCATATGACCACCGTTGTGGTTCCAACAGATTACGTAACATTGTGATTTTTCGCCATTGCTTTGGTGGGCATGTACCGGCATGCTTAATAACGCGTGGTTTTCTCAGCCACGCAATCGATCGGATGAGGAATGTCTCAAGGATATGTAGCCTAATGAATGATGTGGCATAACCCCAACAAATCAACTATGAATTACCAGTACTGTACATGGTATACACCGTCATCGACGTTCATGATCAGTCCACTGCTGGATGAAGGCCTCCCCGTGTAGCCCCCATCTCTCACGGACCTGCGATACCAACAGCTATCTCGCTCCTGCACACGAGCTGACCTCATCGCACCCCCCTCCTCCCTCCCTCCTCCCTCTCTCATCCCCCCTCCTCCTCCCTCCTCCCCCCTCCTCCTACCCCCTCCTCCTCTCCCTCCCCCCTCCTACTCCCTCCTCCTCCCTCCTCCTCCCTCTCCTCCTCCTCCCTCCTTCTCCCTCCTCTTCCCCCCTCCTCCCTCCTCCTCCCCCCTCCTCCCCCCTCCTCCTCCCTCTTCCCCCTTCTCCTCCCTCCTTCTCCCTCCTCCTCCCCCCTCCTCCCCCTCCTCCCCCCTCCTCCTCCGTCTCTTGGGTGGTCGTCCTCCCAGGGCACGCCCCCCTTTTGTCTGCACTCGTCTACAGCCCATCGTCTACTTGGCGATGTGTCCTGCCAAAGTTCAATAACTTTTCAATGTTGTCTTGAATTTTCAGTTTTTCTGTCAGCCATATGATTGGCTCTCCATCTCCTCTGTGCAATTTATGGCATGCATATCTCAATTTTTTCATGGCAATGTAAGTTTTTGTTCTCCTTTCTTTGTCAGTGTATTTCTGATCAACACGTCATAACAGGCAACATGCGCTGATTGAATCGTGTTCTCCTTAAGGCACTTTGATGTTTTGCTTTTCATTATACCAATTACATTGACAAAACGTAATGTAAATTTGCCTTATGTGTGGTGCTGGCCTTCCTAGTAGCTGGCATTTGCCTGTAACCTGGTTCTAGTCCTAACGCTGTTTACATACAAATGTGTAGCTAAAAGGTGCTGCAGCGACACTTTCTCATTTCTATTCTGTGCTCATTTTGTATCGCTGGCTGGCTGGATGGTGCAGCAGCAGTCGGAAATGTTGCGAGCTCAAATTCTCATCCCCGTCGTCCCCTCCGGGAGTTGCCAATAAAATAAGTATCGCTTTGTTGGGGGAAGTCGTCAGTGGTTGTAGTTGTGGAAAGATTCACCATTAGGGAATGTGGAATGTCCACCGCTGACTCAGGGCTGTGAGAGCACGTGGGCGCTGACCCCACGCTCAGTTGAGCAGCAAAGCACGTTGACTTTTAATTATAAAAATGTCTCCGCTGCTCTGATAGGAATTATCAATTAGAAGGGCAAGCGGCTACGCTAACCCTCGTCATGCAGCGAGGTGGAAGGGGATTTAATAAGGCGATTTAGCCCCCCATATCCAAAAATTGAGGGGCATCCATTTCCCCTTTCTCTCTGTGTGCCTATGTCCATGTAAACCCCGACGGCTTTGGCTGTGGTGATATCCTCACTGTCGCGTGATAGCAACGGGTGCTTAATGAGTTGCATGTATGTATGGATGTTGGACTTCTTTTGCAACCGCATGCAGCCATCGGTGTTCCTCGGAGGTGTCTGTAACCTGAAGCTACTTGCTACGAGGGTGACTGTGGGAGGTCATGGAGACCCAACTGCGAGCTTCTCGTAGCAACAGTAGTGTAGGAACAGGTGAATGTATTTTGTGCACGTGTGCACTACATGCAAGATGTATGAGTGGTAACAACAAAAATTTTGGAATCTCTTTAGCTACTGGAAACTGCACGATGCCTCCTGAATTGCATCTGTAATTAGATATGGGTTTACGTAACTTATTGTAGTAAATCTTATGATTGTATTACTTATTTAGTCTTCAGTGTTTGATCGTATCATCTGTTGTTCTTTGTTCTGCTGCAACAATAACTGTACCTTTAAAATCACGACATATATTTGTATAATTTTACATTCTCATCAACAGCTGACCAGTTATACTGAGGCCATACGTCATCCCAACATGTGACGGTAATATCAGGACAGATGTCATGTACGACGTTTATAAACTTGGAGGCATATAACAAAAACAAATGATTCATAATAAATATAAAATGAAACATCTCTCCACAAAAAAAGGTTGCATTTTGGTTGATCTCAGTAACAGTACGGAGTGTTCAGACCACAGGGTGTTTTGCAATCACAGGATAAAACGAGATGAATGGCCGCAGAGTGCAGTATTGGGATTTGCTTAAAAATTATTCCACTCCACGATCTCACACTTTTATAAATTATCTGTCGGCTGGCACATTTTCGGGAGAATGAATGAACTCAAACCTTTGTTGTTATTCTAAAGTACAATGCATTGTTCTATTATTCATCATTTCACCCTTTATGTCTCCGTCGTTACTGTCCCTCGCAAGTTGCGATCCTCCGCAATCGAGCTGTGGGTTGCTACTAAATAATTAATGAAAGTGGATTATCTTCTTGGTTCTTTCGGTAAAGTCACGTAGAAGGGAAATAATAAAAAATAAAATAATAAAAATAAAACATAATAAAAGTATTTTATAAAAATAAAATAATAAAAATAAAACGTAATAAAAGTATTTTATTATGTTTTATTTTTATTATTTTATTTAAAGTGGATTCTTTCCCTTGATAAATCATCCTATATCACAGTGAGATTGTTGTGTACTTTCGCAATCAACTTGGGCAATCGGCACAATATATTCATTCATTACAGGACAATGTATCGATGCAGAGTTGAGAGTGTGCCTGCTCACGCTACTGGCGGCGGAAGGGCCTCCGCTAGAGGGAGCTCTGGAGAGCCTGTCTAGAATGTATTTGGCCTACTCTTCCAGACTGGCTAGACGTCTTGGAGAAGGTGAGAGCCATCCACACCTTACCACACCGCACGCGACTTGCCGACAGACTAACTGCGGGCTATTATCGTGTACTTTCCATAAACGAAAAGTATAGACTTAATTCGGAATAAGTTAGCCATTAGCAATAAATTTGCGCCGGTGTCGAGTTACATTTTCCGTGGGGCAGAGGAATGAACACACCAACTCTGAGGAGCCTAGAAAAATGCGCCCATGTATTTTTCCAGATACGTGAGTCTCATGATGACTCAAGTCAAAGTTAGCCTGAATTGAATGAATTTCGTAAAACCAATTTTCATGCAACATGATTAATCATTCTCTAGATTAAAAGTTCCGTTGCATTTCTTTTTTTTGATCGATCAAACATGACGCTTGACAAACACTCAATAGCGCTGTTATCTTTTCTCGTCAATAATATGTATACAAAAACATGTATAATCTACGTAACTTGTAATAAAAGTAGGTAACTAACCTCTTTTGCATTCATTGGGAAGCGGCATATCAATGGTTAACGTTTGTGATGTATAATTTAGTACACTTAAGGCATATATTCATATTAAACACTGTGTAGAGGGTCATAAAATTATAATAGATGTGTTTCTTCACATTAACCAATAAGAGCAAAGGGAATGTTCTTGTATATATGTATCATACCTTAAACAAAATAACAGTACTGCATTTGCTACATGTATTTTTTTCGCATTTGGACATTTCACAACCTACAAGTGTTTCCTTCGGAGCATTTACATACACACTGTATTTCTGAACTTCTGAAACATCTCATGGCACCGACTGGCAAAGTGAAAACCCTATTCCCTAAACCATGTGAGTGACCCAAATTGTAAAACATTCAACTGAATTTTAAACAGGTGAATCCTCTGTGGCCTTTTGTGGGCCATTGGTAATTTATCACAGACAAGCAGACCAGTGACACGTGGGAAAACGACCCTCTCACGCGTCTTACTCTCCTCATGAAACGATCGGTGTGTTCCGAAGGAGCCTGTTAGGGTGACATCTACGAGCCGAGAGCGACGACAAACACTGGAACGCCCGTCTGTTTATAGCCAATCGTCGTTCGCTCTGATCAGCCATTTGGCAGACTCGTGTCTCGTGACATTCAGCACGAAGGACAGCTCCATCATTTGGGACAGCAGAGCATCTGAGGAGCACTCTCCATCCCCCACCCCCCCGAGACACGGTCCATTTGTACCAACACGGTCCCCTATCCCTCACTCCCTCCCTCCCTCCTCACCCACCTGCAGCTGTGCCACTTACTTTGAGGCTCTGCAGAATAAAGTGGGGTTATCGCTTGACCCACGGCAACACAGATACGGCTATTGAGTCCAGTTAAATACACGTGTGAGCAAGTGACATAACGAGTCTTATTTAGCTCGCCATATTAATATACTGCACAGGAAACCATTGATGGGTCACATTTAAGTGATTGTTTTATTCTGTGGCATAATGCACGCTAAAGAGGCTGTTGTTAATGTATTTGTAACTACTGTAAGTGATTCCCCTCCATAACTCGCCCTCTGCCAAAGTGAATTTTATTATTTGGCAGTCATTAAAAGCAATTATCATGTGATTTAATCTCCATCCTGATTACATAGCACTAACAATCATTTTCAGATTACCTTCAAACCGTTATCGCTATATATTATTTGTTGTTCATAATTGTTTTTTTTAAGCAAAATTGTTTCAAACGTAAGTTCATTGAACTCTTCAAATAAATGAACACATGTACACCTGTTTGGTTCTTTCGGTAAAGTCACGTATAAAGAGAAAATAATAAATTAAATACCAGCATACGACGTTTGGATTGTAACACAAGCAATCATCATCAGGTATAAATGAAAAAGAAACACAAATCTAGTATACTTAGAAATGTAATGTAATACAACAGAGAGTCGGATAACATAACAGTCAACACCCTACCTGGTTGATTAAGTTCTTCCTGAGAATGCTAAATTTGAGAGAGAGATAAAACACAGAACCAGAGACATATAGACAGACATATAAGTAGAGACAGATTTCACAGAGATACATAGAGACTTTACGTGACTTTACCGAAAGAACCAAAGAGTAATTCCTGCAGTCACGAAAGCTCCAAATTAAGTATGAAATATGTACACCATTTCATACCCTGGCTCGCCGAGAGAAGGCGGAACAGCAACACGTGACCTGATGACGTCTGGGCACTTCTGGATGGGATCGACTGTTGCATCCCCTCACCCCCATGCCTGAGTTTTCTTCCCACACGTCTCAACACTCAGTCATTTGCTGAAACCATCCGAGTATACAGAGGACGGCATAGGGCAAATGTTGGCTCCAGCTCACCGCGTTTGCTGCCTTCCGGCCTGCCTTATGCCTCCGATTCGATCTCTCTCGCCGAGGAGAGCGAGTGAATTCTGTGCGCTTTGCAGGTCGAAATTATTGTTGTAGTCCAAAAGTTCAAATGCAGCACAGCTGAAAATGAGGCTGCAGTTGAACGCTTGTGCAATCTGTATGGTGTAAAGTCACTGCTAAGAAAGCTTTTCTAAGTGATTCTCAGAGACAGAAGAGGTACAGAGAGTGCAAGGTCGTGACCGGCTGCTTTGCTTACAGCGCAGTGATGGAAAGTGGTTGCAGATGCCACTTCGTACCAGGCGTGTTGAATCGTTCTTTTAATGCCGTGGCTAATCGGCCAGGATTGGTCAACGGACGTTCAGAACCAAGGACAGCTCCTTCGGCCCGGATCGGACGTACAGGAAACTCGCCCGTAGGCACAGCGTGTTTGCTACCTGTAGCGATAGCAATACTCACTGAAGAGGGAGAGCTGAGCAGGTAGGTTTCTCACCACCTACATGTTTCAACAATTTGAAATAAACCGCTCGCCTCATTCGTCATTTGAACGCCCTTGTAATGGGAGCATACGCGCGGGCTGTGACGTAGAAGAATATTAACCCGTCCACATAATGGGCATTCAGGTGGCCTTTGCTCGGAGGTCATGGAAAGAGCCATTTCTCTGTTGTAAAGCACTTTAGATGATGCATGTGTTGAGTGTTTTTGAGTGATACTTCCGCACCACTGCCAATGCAGTCCTCTATGTTCTTCAGCTGTTTATAGTTTGAGTGCTCCAGTCTCACGAGTGAGGACATTCAAAGGTCGAACCAACTTCCAAAGTTATTCACCAAACATTCCAAAAAGGACCGGTCTTACAATGTCTTGACTCGGCGAGGCTTTCCTAATTAAATACGCAACTTGATGGGAATAACACGGGTGCGTATAACCCGTGGAGATTTACGTATCTTGTGTTCAATCTTAAAACAGTATGAGTCATCTACACTTATCCGAATCACACGGTCAAATGCTCAGTCGTCCGATAGAAGTGCATTCAAGTGGTAAAAACAAATGGTGTTCATTTCAACATATTTACACACACGTATATGCACTCTATCTGGCTTTGTAACGCAAACCGACATGGACACATGGATCCTTGCATATTTCATGAGCATGCAATACAATTTGGATGTATTTATGATCTAGATGTGACGGCATGTCAAGGCGCCGCAGTTGAACAGTGGGCATGTTTATTTCATGGAGAGAAAGAGACGGCCATGGACAAAAAATAAGAGGGGGTGGGAGGGCGGGGGGCTTGAGAAGAGACTTGAACAGTGGGAGTGTGGAGTCGACAACACAAGGGGGGTGGGGGGCGGGGAGTTCCAGACTTGATAGACTGCGGGGTTTTTTTTCCGTTCAGGCACTTGCAGGGCGCCGTGAGCAGCCTGACTTAGACGGTCTGTCGTGTCGTTTGGATCGCCCTCTGGCAGATAGCCTACGAGCTCGGTGTGCATCTGGCTTTACGTCAACCCAAGTTGGACAACCAGTCATCTTGTTATAGTTTTAAATAAAAAATTATAATCTCAAAGTAACCGCGTCAAACATTATTTGCGTCTTTTCAAAGCATCTTTCTGCTTCATTGGTTATTGCGATGGGGTGAGTCAAGGTATGTTAACATGATATATATTTTTTTATAGAATGAAAAAGACCGATTTTCATTTAGATTTTTCCCACGGCTGGGTGAACATTGCAGATTTAATAAAATTATACATTTATCCGCTTTCAATTTAGCGCTTCGGATGCTCGGCTCACGCATGAGCGTAACAATTCTCACTCGGCAAAATGAACATCAAAATTAAACGGCGATATGAACACTGCATCAAAATTAAACGGCGATATGAACACTGCATGTTTCACACAGCGCGTTAATTGGTACGGTGTTTGTGATACGGAGAGCGCAGCTCTGTTGCTGTGCTAGTTATTACGCAGCAACATTTATGCACATGCACGACGGTTCACTGCAGCGCATGCGGCAGCTGCCGATGTTGAGATCTTTCCTGGGGAGTTGGCGATACGCGACCGTACCAAAAGCTGTCATGCACAATGGACGTTTCTAGCGGAAACATGCATTTAGCCATCTGCCTCCGCATTTCGTTTGGTCGAACTCCGGCTCTGATTATAATTAATATTTCGGCTTCGATAACAAACCACGCACACACACACACGCAGCGAGTGGGTAAGTGCTGCCCTCTACTGTGTGTGAACCGGAAGTCACTTTAAGGAATAGATTTCAGAAGTAGCTCTGTGACATCCGCTTCATCTCTAGCAAGGAAAAGGGGGTTGCCCTCTGCGACAGATCCGATTGGATGATCTGTCTCGTGACGCCGATGGCGAAATTGGGTTACAATGGGGAGAAGAGTACATAATATAATATTACATAATATAATATTATGTAATATAATTAATCGGTCTCTTATAGTCTTAGGTTTTTTCGGTAAAGTCACTTAGGTAAAAAATAAAAATGTAATTAATAAAACTAATAAAAGTCAAATAAAAATAAAAGTATATTATTTTCTTTTTATTTTACTTTTATTAATTTTAATTTTTTACCTACGTGACTTTACCGAAAAAACCTAAGAATATGAATCCTTGTAGTCACGAAAGCTTCAAATCTAGAATTAATCGTCCCTGCCAGCGATATCAGCACGGGCGACTGTGCTAAACAGAGACCTCTGCAACACCAGGGCCAAGAAGGACGTTTCCTATTGAACTTGAATAAGATCATCACATTATTTGAATGTATTCAAGTGATATGCCACTGGAATATCGTGGCTTTTGATTTTTTTTTTTATCATATAAACTATGGTTATTTTCTTTTGTAGCTAGAAGTGAGTTGCATGCGTTGCTAGATTATTATTTATTCGACCAAATTTAGTTTTTTGTTGTTGATATTTTAGGCATATTTGTGATTTTAATATTTGTACACAAATCATATTATATATTTTTTTTATTTTGACCATCGCCGAGCGACTACTACATAGAAAATAAATATGGAGAGAAAAATACATATGCGACATTCAAATGCGTCCGCTCCATTTCCCTTAACACGACCGCCCTTGTGCAGGCTACGGGCTCTGTTCCCTCTAGAAAGCACCCAACAAAAGCAATGCATTAACAACATATAGTGTCACCGTCTCTTTATCGTTTGGTGCTATTCTTGGCTTTAGTTAGGGTCTTTGATCTATGGGCGAATCCCATCAGGTTAGTGTGTTCTATTCCGTCATTGTTCCCTTGAAAAACGACAAAAAGAGAATCTAAACAATAACACGAGGGACGGGAGGGTTGGGGAGGGAAATGTCACCAAAACTATGTGATGACATTTTATCTGAAAAGGAAAAAAAACGTGTGCTTCATGAAGCATTTGCAAGTGCCACGGACGACGCACGCTGCTCGGTAACCGAGATTGATAGCTGATGTGTCTTTTGAAAGGCATTGGTGGAATGTATGAGTGCTCACGTGCCATTGCTTCTGCAGTGTTAAATGCCTGAGTATAATTCCAGTGCGGAAAACATGGCATGAATATTTGTGTTGCAGTTAACGGCAAATGTGCCCTTATTATCTGTTGACAGGGCATCGCTGCTTAAGGCAAATACTGGTTTGTCAATGGGATTTAATGTTTGTATTCGTTCTATTCTATTCCTCGCACGTGGAAATATGATCATGAGCTAAATGCCGATGTCGAGGTCTGCTCGCCACGAGAGGGCATCAGGGGAGAGTTTGTGTAGTTTTGTTCTTCCTCCAATGAAGGAGAGCAGACTTCAGTGCTTGGTCCATGGTTTGAGTTTCAAGGCCACAGTCGCATCGTGGCGTGTCTTTCATTTTACATTCATGAAGGAGATGTGCACAGCGGCCTGTTGATGTTCTGATGCGATTGATGGCCACAACAGTTGCCTGGAGTTGCGGTAGTGGGAAATGTCAAAGTCAGGGGGTGTGATGTTGGGTTGTTCCACTTTGTTCACCGGCGATCTCCCGGATCTGGGTGAGATTCTATGATGGTGACAGCGCGATTCCAGAAGGGGGATCGGGACTTTGAGTCGGTGGCGAGGTTGGTCCACTCAGAGACCCTGTCCGATTCGTTTCTGGCCCTCAACTAAAGGGGCCTTTAAGCTCTACTGATTTTTTCCAAATTCAAATTACCGACATCCATTTCGCCCGGCCTTGTGAGTCAAATAATTGTGTAAATTTCAGTCACTGCATGAAATTATACCCACATTTGTATTATTATTATTATTTCAAGAACAAAAAATAATGAGTTTCTAATCGGATGCCTAATTACACTCCTCCCTCCTTAAACGCTTCAAACACTGACATGGCTGCCTTTTGTGTTAGAAAAGTGCGGCCCATTATTCTCGGCAAAATAACCATCTCAGACACGACCTGTGCTCACGTACGCTTTGCTCTGTACCAATATTCGCCACGAAACACCTCCGCATATTTTGCAAAGTGGGCCACGATGTCTTGACACGCGGCGGCAATTAACCACCCACCGGGTTTCGCGGCTCGCTGCTCTTATAATCGTACCGTGAAGCAAAACAATGAATGCTGCACTGGTTTTTTTTTCTTCTCAGGCGATAATTAATTATAGCAGCGCACCTTTTTTGGCACCGTTAAGGCATTTATCATTGTTCTGCGCTATTATGGCCACATCTGGGCTTCCCCCCCCCAAACCCACCTTTGCCCACCCCCCAGTTAAAACAACGCTATACTTGTGTAAACAAATGGGCAGCTAATTAGGCTCCCTGCGTGCAAATTATGCCCCCCCCCCGTCGCCCGCATATGAACGAGGATGTCTTTGGCGTTGCGCCATCGCCTATTGGACGCTCTCCTGCGCGCGTCACAAGGGGCGATTTGCATGACGCACGCGTCACGAGTGAAGGCTGGCCCGGGGCACGAGGCAGTAGCACCGTCACTGATTCCCGACCTCACGTTTTGTCTCCCCCAGTTCCAATTTTGACATCAGGTGTCAGGTTAAGGTTGAGTCGAGCTATGGGGAAGTCCGGAACAGGTTCGGATATTAGCCACAGATGTTAGCCGTCTGCGGGAATGGAACTCGTAGCGCGGTGTACGAACCACTATATGACCGCGCCTCGCTCTTTTTTTACACGCTTTTATTTAACTCACTTCGTCTGTTGTATCCTCAAAAAAGAAATCTTGTAACTCAATTTTTACACACTTCCCAATGTGCCATCGACTGCAAACTTCGTATAGGCATGTCATACTGATGACAACACGATATTCTATCATAAAAAATCAAAACATATATTTTAAAACTTTTTACACGCTTTTATTTAACTTACTATATGTGTTGAATCCAAAAAACTTGTAACTCAATTTCAACCGTATTCCCAATGTCGTATCGACTGCAAACTTGGTATAGGTATGTCATACTGATGACAACACGATATTCTATCATTAAAAATTTAAATAAAATATTTTTAAACAATCTTTTAAACGGCTCTAATTGTCCACGCTCAACTGACGTTGCCTGTAAATCACCACGTGGTCCCTGACGTCACGGCAAGCCTCGGGGAGCCACGCCCCAGGGGCGGGGGATGTGGAAGGAGGGGAGGGGCGATGGGGGAAGGGGGCAGGGGGAGGGGCAGCTCGGACAGTACATTTCATTAAAGCGTGTTTAAAAAAAAAGTATTTTTAAATATTCTATTCTCATTTGTGTTCAAGCGCACACACACACACATAGGGGTATGTGTACGTATGATATGGCACATCAATTGGGAGCCACTCGAAGGCCCCGTGTCTTTCGTAAGAACGTTACTCTGCAAGGTTGTAGAGATAACAAAGCCTCGTCCTCCGAGGAGAAACTGTGTCCTGGCCTCATTTGAACAGATCCTCTCTCCAATCTTCCCCATCGGCCATTTCACTCTCATACGGAGAAGCTGCGCGGCGTGGTTGCCTACGGCGGTGAAAGTTACTTTTAGGAGGGGTTGGGATTATTCGTGAGCACTTTTGGTTTGACGGGATCGAGTTGTCCACAAACGTTAGCGTTCGCGTGGTTTTTTTTCCTGAAACAGGTCATGTTATTATTTCATTGCCGGAATGATGTATTCTTTTTTTTATACTTTCTTTGTTCTATTTATAGAACTCCCACCGCCCTCCCCCTCCAGCTCCGATGAATATTTAATATCAGAGCGATGCCACGATGCAGTGAAGATGCCTTACTTACAGCGTAACTGCCATCTGGAATGTTCGTGCTTTTAAATAATTAAAGGTTTGTTTCTAATTTTGAACTTAACTTGAGTGTGGCCTACAGGCTACATATTTATGATATTGTACATTTCTAAATATGCATTTGACTGTGTTGAGCGTGCAATGTTACAATCATCCCACCAGGTGTCGCACCTTGAGCATTAACCAGTGCTGCAGCAGCTGCACCTTCAACCAGGACCCCCAACCCCTGCACCCCACGGGACCCCCACCCTCCTGCACCCCACGGGACCCCCCCCCCACTCTCCTGCACCCCACGGGACCCCCACCCTCCTGCACTCAACGGGACCCCCACCCTTCTGCACCCCACGAGAGACCGGTCACCCCCGTCATGAAAATCCAATTCGTCGTGATATTGTCAAAATCATCTAATTGCTGAAAACGGAACATTTATAAATCCTTACGCAAGAATAGAACTACCTTTCAAAGAAAACATATATAAAAGGCGATGTTTACACATTTACACGTTAATGCATGATTTAAATATTGTATAGGCGACGTTTCGGACAATGACTCTTTTTCATAGCGCGTTATTTGCTAATGTTTATGTAAAGTCCCCACTCGACTGATGACTCGGACAGTTGAAACTGGTGCAGAGTATAAATACACCGTCAGCAATTATGTTCGTAATCAACTGCTGGAAGAAGGCCTTCTCGTGCCACTGTCATTTGTCACCGTGCCGTGATGCCACAATTCATCTCGCTGCTACACATGGACCGACTCTGTCACTCAATCTCTGGCCGTGGTGATCGTCGTCCTGGGCACCCCTCACGCTTTTGCCTGCCATTCTGTCACCAGTCTCGTCCCTTGTCCATCAACCCGTCCTGCCAGAGGCCACTGTTTACAACAGCCAATGCGATGCCTCTCATCGGCATATCCACGTGGCTCCTGTCACTGTGTCTCATTGTAATTCTGAGCACGCGCCTCACTCGGCTTCTTTGAGCACTTTTCAGCTGTTTGTTTTGTTTTCGCTGTCGGTGTGTTTTATATTTCTGATCCATACGTATTCATTGATCGTAATGCGCGGCTCATGGATTATCCACTCCTCAACTCGGAGACGACACGTTGGGCAGGCGTTTGTCATTTAAATTTTCACGAATGTCCTCTCAGACTCTCGTGCCCGAGAGACCAGGACACACAGTTCCGCGAACAATGGACGGGTTTTAACACCTGAACGAATCAAAGAGAAGGCGACATCTCTCCCCCCGCCCGCCCGCAGCCAGACCGAGATGAGCACAAATCCAGAGTCCGCGCATTGTCAAACTTGGTGGGATGTTGACGCGCGGTGCCCGAGGAAGCGAACGGTCACATCCACAATGACCTTGGCGGACACGGCGGAACGAACAATGACGACACGCCGCCCTCGGGGCTCGCGAGGCTGCCTGCAATTCCAGCGCTCGTTTTGCTTTTCGAAGGTTTGCATTTTAATCCTCCGGACAGAACCCCCCCCCAATGGCAGAATGGGCGACTTGAAGGAGGAGGCGCGCGACGAGACTCCTCGTGTCGCTCTCGCTTGCGACTCGTCGGCATACAACGCAGGGCACAGTCGCCTCTCCTTGGCGACGCTCCGGGCACACACGTAACAAAAACACACAAAGACAAAGATCCCCCGTATAGCCTTCACAGAATGTCGGGACAAGTGCTGTTAGCGAGCACCTCGCTAACACACGCATAGAAATACAAAGAGAGAAAGAGCCCCCATATAGCCTTAACGGGCTGCTGGGGCAGGTGCTGTTAGCGAGCACATCGCTAACACACACACATCAATACAAATATAAAGATACCCATATAGTCTTAACGGACTGTCGGGGCGAGTGCTGTTAGCGAGCACCTATGGAGGCCAGCACAGCACACGAGGGGGTGGGTGGCCAACACCACTCCCGGCCGCCATTGTCTCCCTAGTGGCGACGTGTACACACCGCAACGGGTACTAATTTGAGGCTGAGTCGACTTAGTCGAGGCCCAGGACCGGTTAAAAGAATCGTCGCCTGTGTTGACAAGCGAGCGGGAATCGAACCCGGGCCGCCGGGTTCGTTACGCAGCGCAGCTTAGCGCTAACCGCTACACCGCCGCTCACACGCGCACACACGCGCACACGCACACACGTACACACGTGCACACGCGCACACGCACATACGTACACACGCGCACACGCGCACACACGTACACACGCGCACACGCACACACGCACATACGTACACACGCACACACGTACACACGCGCACACGCACATACGCACACACGCACATACGTACACACGCGCACACGCACACACGCACATACGTACACACGCACACGCACACACGCACACACGTACACACGCGCACACGCGCACACGCACATACGTACACGCGCGCACACGCACACACGCACATACGTACACACGCACACACGCACACACGTGCACACGCACATACGTACACACGCACACACGTGCACACACGCAGGACCTGCACAGCACCCGAGGCGTTGCCGCCAGAGCCCCCCCCCGCCTTCTCCCCCTCCGAAAAGCGTCTAATCTCATATACAACGAGATATATATACACGCGCGCGCTCCGCACAATGGAACGGAGAGTGCTGATCATCCTCTTTGAAATCTCTTTTTATTTTTTACCGTCGTGCCATGTCCCCTAATTTGAGTGATATAATGTCACGAGGTGAAGGGAGCACTGTCATCGCTGGCAGTGCGTCACCTTGTCATCAAGGATGCACCCACCCGGATGTTAACGTCACAGAACTACGTTTGAAGTCCCTTGAACCGCCTCTTTATTCACGTTCGGGGCACTCTACCAACATGACGTGCAAAAGTGTTCCTTCCATGTCAATCGAACTAGAATTTACAGAGCAGGAATAAAACAAATTCTTTCTGTGCTGCGTTGAGACCGCTAACTCACCACACTTGAGTCGAATCCATGCTGCAGGCGGCTGCAGCATGGATTCGAACTCAGGATCTTAGCGGGGCCAGCTCGCTGTTGGTAGTATTGTTCGCAGTGCCCTGAACCACCTGGCCATCTGGCCACCTGGCCACCTTTTGCGTTGGTCAATCTGAATGTGGTCAGGGCAGACGCACCAGGTAAGGCCAACTGAGCTACGTCGCTCTTTTTCAGAAGCGACTTGCCCACAAATGATAGCTCAACGAAGTGGCTTATTACTTGTGGATTTTTTGTTTTTATAGCAGCCGAATACTCTAAACGCGTGTTTCTAAATGCGGAGGGAAAAACCGGAGGACCTAGGAGAAAAATCCACGCGACCACGGGAAGAGAAACGCGCAAACTCCAAATATACAGCAGGCAGTCATGGTCGGGATCGAACCTACGGCCTCCTGTATACCAGGCGAGGTAATTAACATCTCGCCACCGTGGTGCCTCTAATAAGAATTGCCATGCGCCAGAGTAAAGTGGATTCTCGGAATCTGCGCTCACCGCCAGACTCGCCAACTGCAAGGCTGCAGCTCGCAGCACTTTGAGACGTCAATCTCAGACTGCACAGCTTGCCAGCTGCTCTCATGAGCCCTGTCTCCCAGAAACTGCCTCGTGTCTTTCCAATTGTCTGGCTTTTTTTAGTGATCGGAGCTTTATTGGCTGTCATCAGCCGTTGTGCCGCAACACATTGTGTCCTGTTTTTATAATGGCGTTGTTCATTTTGGACGCCTGCTTAACTAAGGGCGAGGGTTAATATGGTCGTTTCGCAACGACCAAGGTTAGGAAAATACACATTTCATCATCACCATCGCCAACGGCCACAATCCATCCAACTTTTGGATAAAGGTCCTGCACCAAACCGTCGGACAACTCTACCGAACGATTCCAGAGATTCCATCGCTCAATCTTTGCGGTGGATGTCCTCCCAGGCGCCCGCAACTCCCCATTGCCGGTCACAGATAAAGCTGCAAATGCGGCAGGTCACCTGCCGAAAAAAATACCGCTTCTTTTTCCATGGTTTTTAATGAGATTGCCTCCTCCGTTTGTGGCTAGTTTAAATGCGTGGCATCTCATTGAATGAAGACACATTCGGGGCGTCACCCAGGCAGCTTATATCACTGGTCAACAAAAAAAAAATTTTTCAGGCCTGGACTTTTGCTGCTGTTTCAGGGTGCTAATTCCAAATCTGGTCTCAGATTTGCTCTATCACATCATTTGTTTGCTATCGGCATACCCTATTTTCATTGATTTTACCCGAAATTAACTCTGCCACTTATGATTGCAAGTTGTTGCGAGTCAGTGACTGCTTTCGTGTTAAAATATGGTGCTGTATTTTTAGGATAGTGTGTTTATAACATCATTTTATGTAGATATCCACATTTATTTAATATTTTTCTTCTGCAGTTTTGATTGAAAATGCAATATTTAATATCTCAAAAACCTGATGAGATAGACAAAAACTGATGCCAGATTTGGAATCAACACCCCAGAATTACCTTAAAACCGTTGGAATACCTTATGCCAGAAAAAGTGTGTTGACCAGTGTATATTTAACGTCTTTGAATGGGAGCGCAGCACGCCATGAGTAATGCACCGGCGTTATCGATCGTCCCTGCCCACGCGAGCCCTCACGGGTCTGCACCTGGATTGATCGCAGAGCCTCTTAATTGATCAGTGCTTGCTCAGAACGGCATTGGCCTTCATTGTGTAGCGCTTCTTGCCAAGGAAACTTGGATAACACTGATCAACACACTTTTTCTGGCATAAGGTATTCCAACGGTTTTAAGGTAATTTTGGGGTGCTGATTCCAAATCTGGCATCAGTTCTTGTCTATCACATCAGGTTTTTGAGATATCAAATATTGCATTTTCAATAAAAACTGCAGAAGAAAAATATTAAATAAATGTGGCTATCTACATAAAATGATATTATAAACACACTAAAATACGGCACCATATTTTAACACTAAAGCAGTCACTGACTCGCAACAACTTGCAATCATAAGTGACAGAGTTCATTTCGGGTAAAATCAATGAAAATGAGGTATGCCGATAGCATACAAATGATGTGATAGAGCAAATCTGAGATCAGATTTGGAATCAGCACCCTGAAATTAGTCTAAAACAGCTGCAAAAGTCCAGGCCAGAAAAAAAATGTTTTTTTTTGTTGACCAGTGTAATCGTGTTGGGAGTGGGGGCAGTGTTCTCGTTGCTGCTGCTGCTGTTGCATCCAATACCAAGACAAAGTTTGCTACAAACAAGCTCTGACTTTGGAGATCTATGGACAAGTGTCGATGTGTGTTGAACTTCTTTTGCGCCGTACGTAGCCAACCGCGCTAACTGAAGACAAAGAGCATTACTGCATCGTGACTTGTTTTATTTCATTTTGCCCTCCGCGAGAGGACACTTTGCAAAGAATCTGTATTTGAGAATGTAACTGTTAATTTCAATTTGATTTAGAGCTGGGGTTTTTGTAGGAGTGCTCGTGACCGAGTGTGTACTTATCGAGACGTTCTCGTGTCAGTCCTAACTTTTGTCAATTTGTTAACTGAGTTAACATTTTATGAATCGCTCCGAGCACCAAGATGCAAAGTGTGATCACCAAACAATACAATGAATCTCTCTCTCTCTCGGCTCTGAATAAAGAAAGGGTCATTGTCCACTCCATTATATATTCTTCTCTGACAAGACAGCATTAATGATGAATGTGGTCATTTGTGTACTTGTGAAAAAGGATTCTATTTTACTAATATAAAGCATAAATAATGGTGACACCATGTGTCACTCAGAGGTGGAAGGGAATTAGTAGAATCCGTTGTTTTTTACATTCATATTTATGTCTTTGATTAGATTTTGCTCTCCCGTAAGTGTGACCTCCCAGTTACATAAATAGACTTCCTTCACGTCAATGCGGCCCTCGCTCTTAACGAGAGCTGTCATTAAAAACATTACCAATTATAAACAGCGGAGAGGCGATGGGTCCTGATGGATGTGACTGGGAACTGGGGAACACAGGCGGGAGTGCGTGGGAGGCTCATTTAAGTGGCATTTCTGCGTCTGTGCAGGGGCTTTTATATTGTCGAGGCTGCTAACGCCACCCTCGACTGACCACAGAGGTAGCTATCTTCATCACGCGAACCGAGGCCAACGCCATGCCACATCGAATCATCGTCAGCCATGATCAATTCGTTTATTCTTCTCGATTGAAAACCCATTTCTTTCGAGCTGCTTTGTGTGTGTAGTTTTGTTGTCTCCCTACCCGTACCTCCGATTAGCACGGTTGGTTACGTACGGTGCGAAAGAAGGTGAACATACATACAACATACAATACACTGGAGACGACCACTGCAGAGGTGGAGCAATGAGATGAGGTTTTCCGTCCGAGAGGATATCGAATGGAATCGCCGACCCGCACTGAAGGAATTAAAGAGCCACTTTACACTTTCTAGGAGAATGCGTTTCAGCCCCTGTCATGGAAAGAGCGGATTGAACGCGTGGCTGCCAGCCAACCTCGAAGCCAGGCGTCTACAATTTCAGTGTCCCAGCCAGAGCGCATCTAAATGATTGAATCAGCATTTGCTACAATGTGCTCATGACAAATTTTACTTATTAGTGAACCACGGGGGTGGGGGGTTGATACGTGGCACAGTGGTCGGCACTATAAAGACAAAGATCCCCCGTATAGCCTTAACAGACTTTAGGGGCAAGTGCTGTTAGCGAGCACCTATGAAGTCCGGAACAGCACACGGGTGGCCAGCACCACGCCCGACCGCCTTTCTCTCCCCAGTGGCGATGTTTACACACCGCACCAGGTACTCATTTGAGGCAGAGTCGACCTAGGGGAGGCCCGGGACCGGTTCAGATAATCAGTCACTAGTGTTGGCCGTGAGCGGGAATGAAACCCGTGCCGCCGGGTTCATAGCGCAGCGCGCTAACCGCTGCACCACCGCTCCCCACTGTTAACCCTTTACCACAGCCAACATCTGTGGCGAATTACATCTGGACCGCTACTGGACCCGATCTTCGCCACCTGAATTGGCCAGCCGGTCTTCACTCTACCAAGGATGAAAGGCTGTTCATGATTATTATTGTTGTTATTATTATAAGTTAAGCATATACATACTATTTGGTGCATTGGTGATGGCCATGCGCCAGCAACACTAAGATTCTGGGTTTGATTCCGTGGTTTCAGCTACTTGTAATGAAACTGGGTTTTCAGATGTTGTGAGCTTATCGTCCCAGTCCGGTTATCGATGACTGCGCAAATGAATATCCTGTTAAAATTAGTTACTTACTTAATGTGTTTGTGTGTTCAACTTGTTTCCCACGTGCACGTTTGGATAAATACCAGCTCTGGGGAATTTTTTGTTTGTTACATTTATACGCGCCAAATACTCTATGCAGAGCGTATGTTCTTAGGTTTTTTCGGTATGTGAAGTGTTTCACGAGCATGAGTAAAACGGCCTATTAAAGTCACTTAAAAAGTGACACGATAAATAAGCGAGCAATATCTTCTTCACAGATTCATATCCACGTAAGAAAATGTGAACATGAAACATTCCTTACGTGACCTGTCAGCCGCAAGGGATTCTGCGTGTGTATGTAATTTGCACAGCATTGTTTCAAGAAAAAGCAACACTTAACCGGTTCAGAACGTAGTTCTGTCACACGGCATATTCGGGAATGTTCTCTGACACAGGCTGGCACAACTGCTGGATACATTCCAAATTGATAGTTATTTACATTATGTCATGATTATATCACAATTGAACATTTTAACGAGAAAAAAAAATGTATTCTTACCTTCCTATCCGTTTACATTTTCAGCAAACTTCTATAAAACTGTATTTGTCTGCATGTTAATTTAGGCATTGTTGTTGTTCCACCAACTTAACGGGAAGGGACGCATGATTAAATGATGCGCAGTCACCGGCCAAGCGATTTGATCCTCCCTGATCAGTGGCTTCACCACGGAGTTTAAAGCCACCGATCCTGAAAAGCGGGTCTCGTGCTCCGGGTTTTTACGTAGATCGCCGCGTGTGGCACGCGGACCCTCCGATACCCACCCAGCCCACTCGTCCACTCATTGTAAATGCCACAAGATGGCTATAAAAACAACAAAATATACAACAACAACTACAACGACGACGACGACACCGCGCGCTGCTATTCAGACGCAACGCGCACGCAATAACCCAGCCGGTGCGGTTATAACATACACTCGAGTTGAGTGTAGCTGTCATTTTAACATTATCTATACTGATTTAAAGCTTTCGTGACTGCAAGGATTCATATTCTTGGTTCTTTCGGTAAAATCACGTAGAAGGGAAACAATGAAATAATACAAATATAAAACAATACAATTCTCACGACTTTTCGATTGCAACACAAGCAATCATCATCAGGTGTGGTTTTCATCATCAGGAATGATTTTCACACCTGATGATGATTGCTTGTGTTGCAATCGAAACGTCGTGAGAATTATTGTTTTATATATTTTTTTATTTGATTGTTTCCCTTCTACGTGGCTTTACCGAAAGCACCAAGAATATATTACCTATACTGTCAATTTAGTTTTGTTTTTTTATATTTCCGCAGCCGCGCATTGTGAGATAATCACATTGTGGTCGTTTTAATTAAATGCGCGGCTCTGTTTTATGCGCTCGCAGCAGGCCACGCTCGGCTTGTCGACGGCCTCGGCATCGTCGTTGGCGGAGGCTTGAGGTGTGCGGCGCTCACTCGTCACTCCTCGACATTTCAGAATCAGAATATTTATTAAAAACTAAATATCAACAAACACTTCCCCACCCCACCCCGATAAACTTAGTTTGTTTTGCCAGGTAAGGCCAAACTCAGCTGTACAGCTCTTTCTCAGAAGCCACCCGGCCACAAATGACTGCTCCACGAAGTGGCTTATCGCGTGCGATTGTACAGCAGGCAAATATTCCATTCATTATACTGGAGGAATCCGATGAGCTGTAAAGCTCTTTGTCACATATGCCCATCGAGGGGGCGAAGCGCGTGCTCGAAGGAGCGCGATTCTGGGTCCGTGAATTACACTGGTCAACAACAAAAAAAAATTCTGGCCTGGACTTTTGCAGCTGTTTTAGACTAATTTCAGGGTGCTGATTCCAAATCTGATCTCAGATTTGCTCTATCACATCTCATTTTTATGCTATCGGCATACCCACCTTTTTCATAGATTTTACCCGAAATTAACTCTGTCACTCATGCTTTAGTGTTAAACTGTGGTGCTGTATTTTTAGGATAGTGTGTTTATAATATCACTTTATGTAGAAATCCACATTTATTTAATATTTTTCTTCTGCAGTTTTGATTGAAAATGCAATATTTGATATCTCAAAAAACCTGATGTGATAGACAAAAACTGATGCCAGATTTGGAATCAGCATCCCAAAATTACGTTCAAACCGTTGTAATACCTAATGCCAGAAAAAGTGTGTTGACCAGTGTAATTGCACTCCTTAACCCCTTCGCGCGCAGCCTCGCAGGCGACTGCAAACAGCCCGTGGCTTCGGAAGCGGCTGACGGATTTCGACTGACGGGCGGGGGGGTGGCCGTCTCGCTGCGCGTGAAAGCCGTGTAAACGGAGATGGCGCGCAACGCCCTGGTAACAGCAGCCCGCCACGCTCTTGTTGTGCTTGCACACCGCCCGCTCTCCCTTGACAGTGCCGGATTATCCTGGTAGCAAAAGTAGCTACATGTGTTGTAGCTACGGGCCCCGCACTTTCAAGGGCCCCGCGCTCTAAATGCTTTCAAGCTATCAATTCCGGTTCAACGATTCTGCACTTACTCTATTACTATAGTACTATACCGCCTTCAACTTTTATGAACGACTGGGTGTTTTAGGTTAGCGATTTGTCGTATTATCCGGCTGTATAGAAAAGAAAAAAAATACAATTACTTTACAATGCAAATAGAAAATGTACGTGTTTTAATACTTAAGTGTTTTTTACGTAGTGTCCCTTTATAACATATGCTACATGCCCCGTATGAGCTTGATTCGGCACTGCTCCTTGAGAGACAGAGTCCCCCCTTTGTCTCGTTGAACCGCCACCACTGCGAGCCGTGGCTGCGGTGGAAAGTGTTGATTGACAGATTTACCGGTGGCACGGTAGCTCACGTGGCAGCGTTGTGAATTATACACACGGCTGTCAACGGGGTCCCATCGTTTTTCTTCTTTCTGTTTACGATTTATCTTAGCGTTTACCTTCCGTCACCACGGTGGTGGCGACGAGCTTTCGGGCACTCGGTGTGTGGGAGCGGGCGATGGTGCAATATCGGGGGCTGGCTCATGGCACCAGCGCGGCGAACATGAACGAAGAGGGCTTTGAGGAAAAGCGCGTCATCAGTTTCAATTGCACGCTCGTGCAAATGCCTCATCCCGCAAATTCGGTGGGAATTTATCGTCGTGTACGAGAGAAAACCACTGACGACGGCCCCAAAATCAATCTGCTCTCGCGCATTTGCCGAGTCGTTTTTCCAGCGGTCGGCGGCTTTGCGATAATCTACTGCCAACGCCGCTGCTCATCGGAGCACCATATTGCTGGCTCAGGACTTCCGCTCTCGAAACGATGCAAACTCCGCCTCGAGTTTTCCTGTCTCAGTTGACGCGAACTTCTACCACTTCTAATATTGCGCTTGACCGGCACAGGGTCATAGCGACCTCCAGTCCTCGCCTGCGGAGCTGAGAGGCCCAAATCCATCTGCGTGTGACGCTGCCGAGTGTCATGCTGCTGCCCGGGTGTGATGCTGCTGCCCGGGTGTGAGGCTGCTGCCCGGGTGTCCTTTCAGTTTCAGTTTCATGTATTAGGTATAGCCTTGTGAGCCATTTGGCTCTTGAATCGGGTGCAACCGCAACAAACAAAAAACAAAAACATGAACAAGAAAACATCTTAAAGTGACTATGCGCAAACAGAAAAATCCAAGAAAAAACTGCATAAGACTTCCAGAAAAAAAGCACCGTACACCAACGCTGTGCAAAAATCCCAGTGGGATGCAAGTCAAACAACAACAACCACAAGACAACTTAGATTAAAGCCATCAGTGTAACTCCGTACTACAACAAACAAACATGGCCAAAACAAAAAACTTTTCGAAATCACCAAAATAAAGCCATAAGCAATGTAACAGTGATCATAGGAACTGTGACGGAATTTCACAATAAACGACAAACAACATGTACTACCAGACCCTGTAGCCATAGCTTGCCGCATGAGTCACTCCACAACAGCAGGAGCATCAGTAGGAGTATCACATTTTTTCAAATGCACCTTTAAAGATCAGCACACTAAATCAAAACACAAGATCATACTTTGTAGCGGTCATCCGGAACGAAAACATTTGATTTTAGGCCACTGAATCGCAGTGGCAGCTATGGGTGTACAACTCCTCTAGAGCAGTTTGGAGTGAAGATCTCAAGCTGCTGGTGACCGGGAGTGATGCTGCCGGCCAGGTCTGATACTGGTGACCGGGAGTGATGCTGCTGGTAGCTGTCAGCCGGTGAAGGTCGCGGTACTCACTGGTACCCGTCTGACGTGGCCGACCAGCGGCGGTTGATGCTCCTGAAAGCGACGCGCGCTGGGGTGGGTGAGGGGTTAATTAAAATCTGCGTGGGCGGCCACGTGACTGTCTGGTGGACGGCGGAGCGCTAATGAAGACGCACACAGTCGTTGCCTTGCGGTGAAGTCGGTCAATTCCTCCTGCGCGTTTCATGCGGGATGAGCAAAAACCCGAGGTGGAGTTTGTAGCGTCCTCAAAAACTGGAGCCGTGAGCCGGCCCTTAATTAGAGTTTTACATTCCTGCAGCGAAATAATCTCAGTGTTCACTGAGGATGGCTACTCATGGTTGGTTGATCCAATCTCCTGTCGGATTTCTTTAAAAACAAATCCCCATCAAAGGTAAAGGTGCAACGCTGAAATTCATTTTTCATACCACTGCTGGCAGAAGAATCTCCACTACAATGAGCTATAGAGAGCCCCTCCAGGAGGTATGTTACCCCTGTATTTATCATGAATAAATAAACATAACTCGGCTCATCTTTCCCGATTATATATTTATTTATATGCTCTATCTGCCCGTGGGCTTTTTAGACCAATTACATCCAGCAACATTTGTTTAAACAAGCAAACCGTGGTGCAGTGTTGACGTTGACCGTCTCACCGGCAGAGAGTCGGGCTTGTTAAACCAAACACTGCGATTGGTAGGAGCACTCCATCGACAAGATGGGGCCCAGCGCAGCACAGAATGTGCAAAAATGATCGTGCATTGTTTGTGGAGCGTTGTGAGTCGCGCAATTAACGAATGAACAAATCCCCATTTATAGGATCGGTATATTGTAATCCGACGGTCCGTTGGTTTTCGTGTAGCGTGATGATTCAGTTCTTTTTTAAATACCTGATGCGGTTATCGTAGGGATGAGATGCACGCCGCTGTTGTGCATTTGAAAACGGCACGCGCCCGAGCGAAGCGCGCTGCTACCCGCTCGTGTCGGGCGAGTCGTGGCCACGGAAGGTGCAGGCGACGACGACGATAATAAGCTGACATGTTTCTGAAAAGGTGGGGGAGGAAAAAAGAAAACCTACCCGCCGCAATATCTCTTCCAATTTGCCGTGACAAAATAATTGCATGCAACAAGAGCCCCACGTTTTTTTCTCTCCCGATGCAAACGAGCTGTCTAATCCCTCCGACTGAACAAACAAACCACCCCCCCCTATCCCCCACTTACAGCTCCAATGCCACTGCACTGCTGCGCTTGTCAGCATTG
The DNA here is from genome assembly GCF_964198595.1 of Lampetra fluviatilis. Classification (NCBI taxonomy): domain Eukaryota; kingdom Metazoa; phylum Chordata; class Hyperoartia; order Petromyzontiformes; family Petromyzontidae; genus Lampetra; species Lampetra fluviatilis. The sequence goes on along the minus strand of NC_136278.1, from coordinate 2,422,968 downwards.
CATGGTATCCTTGCCTCGTGAAGTAGTACACGATTTGTGGCCGCATCACTTTGCCAGCTCGCCGCTAAACGGAAATCTGCCGCGCTTTCGACTGAATCCGAAGAGCTGTGATCTTGCCACGCGCGCCACACTCCCGAAGCTTTCATTGACGATGATCGGATACATTTGCAGACCCTTTCGCAATCCACTGCTGGATAAGGGCCTCCCCCCTCCCACCCCATCCCCCCCATATCATGTCGGTCATGGGGGGGGGGGGGAGTGTCTGACCATACTTCACCACACTGGTCGGTGCGGCTGGAGGGGGCTTCACGGCCAGGTGAGATGTCACGTGCCACTAATGCGAGCCGAGTTCGCAGGTGGCCACGGGTCCGTACTCGGGTCGCCAGGTTCTTAGCGCAGCGCGCGAACCACTTGCGCGCCACTGCTCCACCCAACGAGGCTATATTTACCTTGTAAAATTCGCGTTTGTAATTTTCGCGCAATTCATCAGTTCGCATCATCGAATAAAAACCGATATAAATGCCACAACTCCCGCGCTAATTTGCCCCGATCGCGAAATCGACGCGTCCGGAGCGACGGTGGCCTTTCGCTGCGCGATCGTATTTTTTTTTTGTTCCATGACGGGAGTCAATCATCCTTTGACCTCACCTCCGTTGCACCCTCGTTGCACGAGGCCCACTACGCCGCTGTTAGCAGCGCGTTCTCGCGTACAACGGCCGAGGGTTTTGCGTCTAAAGAACACCGCGATCAGAGCCGGCGACGGCGGCGGCGCACAGCGGATAATGACCGCAAGCCCCGGAGATGGGAAACGGAAGCAGCTGAAGTCCCTGCGGCCCGCGGCGCAACAGGCAGACGTCGAGCTCATTAAACAGTGGGCCGATGGAGGCCCGTTCTTCTTCTTCTTCTTCCCCATATTGGCTAAAGCCCTATTGATTTAACTTTCATTCATGAGATTTCTAACGAGCATCGTGAGGAATGGGATCGTGTTCGCGGTGCAAATTGTAGATTCGAGACGGAGCAGCAATGGAGTAAAACACCGAAACAAGAAGAATAAAAAAAAACCCCGCTACGACGGCACGGCTATATTTAACTGCCACGTGCTACACCTTGCCATGAACTCTGCCGCTGCCCTCAGCATTCCTTCACGCCCTCTGCCCTGCGCTTCTGAAGACGACAGAGGGGAGGAAGGTGTGGTGGGTGTGACATGAACGGCGTAATAATTGATCCACATGCAATCAGCCCCTTTCCTACAGTATCTACCAGCTTTGTGATGAATTCTCACAATTTTCTGCGTCAGGATCAGATTCAGGAATCTGTTCTTTTTGTTGTTGTTGTTGTTGTGTTTCATTTTTGCCGTCTCATTTTTTTTAGTGAAAATTACGATTCTCGATTTTTCCCCTCCCTCCTCCTTCTCCTCTTTTAGTAGTTTTGTCCACTACATTTGGCCTCATTGTAACAAAATATTTGCATGCGAGTTGAACACGAAGCAGGCTTCCGCGACAAATATTATTCATAATAAAGGTTTTTGGGTTAGATCGCGTAAGTATAAATGTGTCGAAACCCACCACCACCAGACACAGCTAATCATTACGAGATTTGTCGCGTAAACAAAACGCCAAATAGTTACTACTTCAGCCCACCGGTGTGTTGAAGAGTGAATCCACAACATTTACAATCTAAGCAATTACCATCGAAACGTCGTACTCAGATTGTTAATGTTGTGTATTCACTCTTCAACACACCGGTGGACTGAAGTAGTAAACTATTTGGCGTTTTGTTTACGTGACAAATCCCTTGGTGATTGGCTTGCACCCAGCGTCAGCCAGTAATGGTCACGTGCACAACTCGATGTATGAACTGTGAGCAACAGGAACCAGGTTTAATGGCCGAATTAAATCATCGTTACCTTGCCAACTTGCCTCATTTGCATTTCCTTGTTGTGTCCTGACGGCACAGCTTCCTCCACTCGCATCAATGCAACAATAATGCGTTTTGATTTACCCGGGAAAGGATCCCGAACATGAGGATGTTGAGCAAATTCTCTCGAGGAGTGCTTGGCTTCGTGTGGGCAGAGACGCGAGCATACAACGGGGTGAACACTCACACTCAAAGCCCCGCGACAGACAGATTCAAGAGCCCAACGTTGTACCATCACCTCTTACCCACCTCTTGCCCAATCGCACAAACATCTGGGTGTACATCACTGCTTTATCGCTCATCTACAAGTTTGTTGTCCTTCCCCCCCCCACACACACGCCCTCCGAATAGCACAGCTGGCTACGTACGGTGCGAAAGAAGTTCAACGTACGTGCATGCGTCTGGTTGAGATCGGGCGCGTTCCGCCACTGGTTTGGTCGGTGGGGCAGAGTTTCGGTGCGCATGCTTTCGCTCGTCTGCGTCAGGTGAAAGCTGGGCAGGCGTTCTGATTGACTTCATCTTTGCAGCCTTGGACACGTGCAATGCTGATAATTGTTTTTTTAACCCTTTTATCCGGCAACAAAACTGACACCTTTTTTTTACAAGGAGTCATATTTGCATTGACCACAATACCTGCGGTCGGAATGCAAACAAAAAACACAACTCTGATAATGTGTGCAACCGCATTTATTGTGGTCAATGCAAACATGACTCCTTGTTAAAAAAAAGGTGTCAGAGGTTCCAACGTGCAATGCTCTCAGCCCGGAAAAGCAAATGTCTCAACAAGAGTTAAAACAGCAACAACGCACGTCGAGTTTTTTGCTTTCGCAATTCCGTCGGCAATGTGCGCGCCCTACCAGCGAGAGGACAGTCAGGCGGGGCGCCCTTCCAGCGGGTCTGTTACCTGCCGTCGACTGTGAACAAAACGTCGTCAATCAAACGCCAATCGCGCACGAGCGGGCGACAGGAGAAGCGCCGACGTGGAGATTGACAGTTGCTGCTTAAAGTGATTTCGAAAATATCCAAAAATTATCTCGACTATAAACTAAACTTTTTTTTTATTTTACCAGGTAAGGCCCACTGAGGTATATATATATACATTTTTCGGAAGCGATCTAAACACAAATGATAGCCCAACTAAGTGGTTTATCATTGTGTGGAAATGTATAGCAGCCACATACTCTGAACGCGTGTTTCTGAACGTGGAGGGAAAAAACCGGAGGACCCGGACAAAAATTCACTCAACCACGGGGAGAACACGCAAACTCCAAATATACAGGCACCAGAGTTGGGATCGAACCCACGGCCACCTACATACCAGGCGAGGTAGTTAACATCTCGCCATTACAGTGTCGTATAAATTCACAACCGCCCACTTCACTGTGTCATATGAATTAACAACCTATGAATTCGCAACTTGCGTTGTGTGACTTAAGAACCTGAGAAGGGAATTAAAAATACAAATTAATCGGTGCCCGGTGGAGAACATTTCCCCATGTCAAACGTCGCCCAGTTGGGATGATTTCGCAAGAAAACCACTTAGCGTGTCATCCCCATCAATGCATCCTTGAAATACAGAATACATGCACATGTTATTTATGCGTATTAATTGTTAAAGCGATGCGTTATTCTGGTGCACAGGTGACAGTTATTGCAGTTAGCCGTGTTTTAAAAACGGCTGATCGATCTGATTTGTGTTGAATAATTGGGCTGGTTATCAATCTGTCCATGATCATTCAAGTTTGGCCAGATCTGACGCGCTTTGAGCGGATTGGCGTTGTGCGTGATTATAATGTCACTCGCGAGGGTGAGTTCACCTGGCCTGGCTGCGAACGGAGGAGAGTATAAAATATCTGGCCTCTCCCTATCATACCATGCTGCTCCACACTCCCTTAACTCTGTCTCCAATGGTAACCCCCCCCCCATTATTAGGTCAAAAGGTCAAGAGCAAAATAGTCTCAAGCACCATTTATGAGAGAGTCTATCGCACTGGATGTTAAATCTGCGGCTTGATGGTGCAACATTGCCAGGCGCGGGATTCAATTGGATAGGAAGCCACCGAAGCAATGCACTTTAAAAAATCTAGATTGAAAACTAATTTCTTGAGAACTACTTTTTGTGTTTAGTTTGTTGTCGCCCCCCCCCACACCTCCGACTAGCACGGTGCGAAAGGAGTTCAACACACGTGCATCCAACCGTGGCTTAAAAATGATCATCCGCTGATCTCGAGCAGAAATTACGGAGCAAGACAGAGCATGTTGGCAGAGAGAAGCGTAGCTGCTGCTGCTGCTGCTGCCGGTAAACGCGACAGTACATTCACAACCAGGTTCTTGATACCAGACTTCAAGGTCGAAGAGAGTGGAGATGAACTCTGAACTGCCGTCTCGATGCGATGCGAGCGTTGTTCATTCGAACGCATCGGCACAACTCGATGGGAAGTGCAACATTGGGCAAAGGATTCCCCACCGTGGCGTCGGATAAATTAAATGTTCTCAGCCTCGCAAAGCAATCTTCAGGGGGAGCACAGCGACATGAATGCGCTTGCAGGAGTGCACGCACATGTGTCTGTGTGCGTATGTGTGTGTGTGTGCATCGTCTCGTGTACATTAATGATTGTGCACGGTGTTAGTGCCACCACAAAATATATCTCATTTCAGTGACACAACAGCAATTGGAGCTTTTTCTCACAATGCAAATTTTGTTGTTTAAATAGCCCGATGTTTTAATATCTTTCCTCTAGCGCCTCACTGCATTAGCGATGGGAAATGAACCGCCGTGCCACAACGTAACGCCTCTCTTGCTTTCCTCCTGATTTATTTGCAGACGGATGTTTTTCTTTCTGTCGTGCCCGCACAGCCAAGTTTGTTGAACCACACGCAATGCGCACCACCTCGAAGTACGTACGAGTGTTTGATTTTTTCTTTCTCTCCTCTCTCTCTCGTCTCAAGACATCGTACACTTCACGAGACGTCTCCACGAGCTGTGGGCAATGGGCGCGCTGCGAAGGCGGGCAAGCAAATCACGCCGCTTTATTTATGACGGAGGGCAAAGGTCACCGCGTGTCCGGCGAAACGCGCCACGCGCTGTCCTCGAAGCGCCAAAACCTTCAGTCGCGCACGCGGGCGGGGAGAGGGGGGAGTGGGGTGAGGACCCAGCGCCATCGTCTTGCTAATCGCAGCGCCGCGGCTCTCCGCGGCACGCCGAAGCGAATCAAAGAGAGCGGTGACAAAACGACGACAGATTGTGTGGTGTGTGGGCCACGTCCCGACAGGGCTGCATACCCAGTGGCTCCGCGCTTGCCGCTTCGCCGCGCCTGCACGCCGCCTTCACCTGGTTCCTCCGCATCGCCTCCCACCTGGCGACCTGCGGAGTTTAAAGAGAGGCGCTTGCTGCTCGCGGCGGCGGCGGTGGTGGTGGTGAGACGGGGAGTGGATGGAAGGAGGAGGCGTACGGTGGGTGATGGTGATGGTGGGGGGGGGGGATGATTGGTGATGGAGAGGTTGTGGTCGACGAGGAATGAGGATTTGGAGACTGTCAGAAATTTGCGAACAAAGTAAAAGCGTTGTTGCTTCTTTTTTTTGAGACAACTCTCGAGCGAAACTAAACGAGGGAAATTAACGTCTTACAGGAAAGTAGCAACGAAATGAATGTTTAGGTAGACAGATAAAAACGTGGGAACGTGACGACTAGCAAATGAATTCCCCGAATCGAACGTGGCGAATTGTGTGGAGGATGGTGTTGGCGGAGGAGTGGTGGAGATCGCCGTCGTGTGGACGCGAAGTTGTTGTTGCTGCTGCTGTTGTTGTTGCATCGGCGCTGAGCATCTTCAAACAGGGTCCGCCTGCAGACGGCTCGGCCGGGCTCGGCTTAGATGCGATTGGCTGAGACGGCGGCGGCGGCGGCGCTCTCTGCGCGTTGCAGGGTCTGCGGGGAGGACCCCTCCCCCGCCCCCACCCCCCCCGTCACGGGCGCGCGTCTCCAAAAATAAATAAATCCGAACGGTGAAGGAAATAAATAATTAAATACAAATCCTCTCTCGCGCGCGATTTTTTCTCTCTTCTTCAAAACGGACGGCGCGCGCTTTCGCTCGCGGAACCCGGCAGCCCAGAGGCCGTCCCCAGGGTAACGGCGAATCGGGGGGCGGCCGCCCCGGGCCCCACGTTTTGGAGGGGGGGGTGGTGTAGCGGCGCTTCGACATCACGAGGGGGGGGGGGACACAGTGAGATTTGTTCCGGCCCCCGCAACGCCATGTAGTCGGCCCTACACGCAGCGAAGTGGAAATCGTGCGTCAATGCTGAATCAGAATCGTTATTTATCCTGCAAGAATTTGATTAGCTACGAAGCGCTCTTTCACATATCCCGCATGTGGCCATTGGGGCGTAACCACTGTGGGTTAGTCCGGACCCCTATTCTTTAGATATGGCTAAGAAATACGCCAAAAGATTGTCGGACAAAAATCATGGCATTTGTGAATATTCAGCAGAGATTTACAAAACTGAATTGTTCACAGAAGGCCCACAGATAAAGAGAGGCTAACACTCAAAGCCCCGCAAACAATACAAATCCATTGCCGTACTGCTGCTATTTCCTGGCCGCCACAACCTTGTGGCCCCAGTTCTGTAACACCTCGGAATCCCTGTCAGTCTACCATCCAAGCACCCAAGAAGCCCCTCAATCCTGCACAGACCTTGAGGTCTCACGAGATGCAGGGTGATCTGGCCAGTGGAAAGTTCTATGTAACTTTCAACACAGTAAGCGTCGTATTCCGATTAGCATGCACAGGAGGCAGCAATATCATATACAACAGATTACATTGGCCAATTGCGTGATAGTGCATTGAAATAAGATATCGCTTATGTGAGGGGGACCTTAACATTTGGGACATAAATGGAACCTGTATGCATAGACACGTTTTAATAGTTGATTTTCTCCTAATTTTAGAAAATAAAAATTGGCACCGTCACTGCTACGTGAATGATGTTGAGTCGAGGTTTTGTTGTTGTTAAATTCTCCGGTAAAGTAATTCGTTTATTGCAGAGCACCCACGACATTGTGTGGACATGGCCTCGGGCAGTGGCTCAATCAATGATTTAATTGGCCAAGGCAAATCAACGAGTTAATGGATCAAGTCCAATCAATGAGTTCATTGGTCAAGGCACCCACCTGCTTTGTTGAAAAAGCACAAAGATTTCCATGCAAATCCAACAACCTCCCCCCCCCCGACCACGCTTCCCTGTCTCTCATCTTCTCAGTCACCTTATGGGCGCAACAGTGATTGATTGAAAAACATTTGTTTCTGGCATCAGTTGGCCCGGGGGGCTGACCGTACGCACGTACGCCTTCGGAATGACTCCGGGAAAAGAACACGCGGCGAAACGAAATAAAATAATGTATAAACACAAAAAAAAACACCAAAGCACACAGCGTACCGCGGCGGAGTGCTTTCTTTAACAACGCTTTTGTCAGTCGTCATACAAACGCCTTCACGGAACCTGCCGCAGATGAAATGAAATATATACGACGGCTCGACTCGTGGCGCTGCCTGCGAACGCTGGATCCAACCTGAGGGTTGCCGAACAGCCGTGGCGCATTTACGTCATCCTGAGCAGCCTGCCCTGCCCGCGTTGTCTCATTAGCCTCGTAACGTGGCCAGCACCTTTAAGAGTCTTGCCTGTGTGTGTGTGTCGAAACTCTCAAATTGGGCCGTTCTGACCAGCGCTTAATTATCTGTTTGGGTGGGAGATCGAGAACATTTTTTCACACCCGGAACACCACATCAGGTATACCCCCTCTGTCTCTCCATGGATGTGGTTATCGCCACGTGCCTACTGCAGCCCTACCAAAGAGCCGGGAAATACTCATTGAGAGATTGAGCCCTCCCTGTGACACATTTCGGAGCACGAGGAGCCATCCAGAGCGTGGCCGGCATGGCAGTGGAGCGATAGCGACCGTGAGATGAGAGGGGGGGGGGGGTTGGGGGGCCTCCACACCAACCATACGGTCTTCGTCAGACGTGTCTCTCAGGGCCGTGTTCTCTCCATGGGCCCGGGCATGCCTCTCAAGGGGTCTCGCCGAATGTAACGCCGTCGTCGCCACGAGCTTCTGGCTCCCAGTGTGCACCGCGCCCCTTCTCGTCACCACCCCCTGGCGCCGCACGGCACGTCTCGTAGATTGTTGCTTTGCAGCTGCTAAGCGCCACGGTGGCTAGGAGATGTTAACTACCTCGCCTGGTGTACAGAAGGTCGTGGGTTCGAACCCGACCCTGACGCCTGTTGTATATTTGGAGTTTGCGTGTCTCTCCCTCTCATCATCATCACGGTGGCTAGGAGATGTTAACTACCTCGCCTGGTGTACAGAAGGTCGTGGGTTCGAACCCGACCCTGACGCCTGTTGTATATTTGGAGTTTGCGTGTCTCTCTCTCTCATCATCATCACGGTGGCTAGGAGATGTTAACTACCTCGCCTGGTATACAGGAGGTCGTGGGTTCGAACCCAACTCTGACGCCTGCTGCTGTATATTTGGAGTTTGCGTGTGTCTCTCTCTCTCCGTGGTCGTGTCGATTTTTTTCCGGGTCCTCTGGGTTTCCCCTCCCCATTTAGAACCAACATCACGCGTTTAGAGTACAGAGTGTTTCAAAGCGATGGACCCACATTTCAAAGATATATCGATGTCAAATCGGGTCCATCTTTTTGAAACACCCTGTATGTGGCTGCCATGCATTTCCACGTGATAATTATCCACTTCGCTGATACTATAATTTGTGGCCAAAGTAGCTTCTGAAGACGAGCTACTGTATGCAGCTCAGTGGGCCTGGTGTAATATGACGAGTAGTTTTGTTGTAGTTTAGCGAAGGAGAGCTGTTTGGAATGTCACGTTGCGTGGACGCACCGTGATGCTTTAGGTTGGCTCAGTGTTGTGGTAGGTGAGCGATGCTCTGCTGTTTATAAAGACGGCGTTAGGACATGCGTTAACGAGATATATTTATTTATTTAGTTATATATCAGCCTATTTAAGTATCTATTTATTTGTTTGGCTATTTATTTATATCAAGCATCAGCAGAGACGGACAGCCATGCAGGATTCTTTTACCGACTGCACAGATGCAGCGTTTCTTATAAGTTGTATAACATATTAAATACATTATAATTCGTAACTGAAGTACATCCTTACGCTTTTCTGCAAAATTCCAAAATAATATTCGGCAAGGCATTTCAGATGTTTTTTTTGTATATCTTGCTATTCATTGGTCCTCCGCCCAATGGCACGTATTTGCTTTATTCAGTATGACTGCATTTGTTCAAGTTGCATGTTTTCAATACAGTTCTTATTTGTGCGGCGTGTGCGCTAAATGGAAACACATGGATCTGTTTAAAAATTTACGCGGCATCGTTGACGGTAGCCCTTGTTCTGACAGCCGCGCGATGCCGCGATGCCACATTAAGGGCGTCAAAAAGAATAGCGGCGGCAGTGACTTCCAGGGTTCATGTGGAACTCTTCCGAGTTCGTCTGCCGACGCGAGAGAGAGAGAGACGCTGCGTGAGCGGCGGCGCTTCGTGCCGTCGGCGAAAGCTGTCCACTCGGATTCACATACGGGCGCTGGGGTGGCCGCGCGCGTGATACTCGTTGGAGTGCACTCTCTCGACCTGCCAAGGTCACCGTGAGAGTAGCGGTGGTGGCACTGATAACGTGAGCGTGGCTGTGGTCGCACTGACAACGCAGCCAGCCTCCCCCCCCCCCATTGCCGATGGCACGACGGGCGAACGTAGACGAGATGGTATCGGTGGATTGATCATGGCTGGTGGTGATCACGATGATAGTATTTGTATATAGATACCTTTAAGCAATATCATTGAAATGCCTGCCCAAAGTGCACCGTTGTATGTAAGTGGTAGACAGGGATATATGAATGAAGTATTATAAACGATCATATGATTCCAGACATTCATCTTGCTGGTCGCTATCGAAAAAGCGTTACAGAAAATAAAGTGAAACAGCATTTGCAGCGGAGACCACTTCAAATTCATATAATTGCAATATATTTTCTCATATGCAGTATACACATTTTCGCTAAATTGTAGAGTATCATTTTTTTTATGAGTAGAACTTTCGTCCAGAGCAGTAGTAATTGCAATGGCTCGGTTTGTTGGCGTGAAATGGACTGTCACGTTTAATCAGTGTAACGTTTATCAAACGACTAAATTACTCAGAATGCCCCCGATATCAGAAGCTAAGCAGGGGCGAACCTCATTCGTATTCGTATCAGTTGGGTGATACACTCCATGGGAATGGCAGATGTTGCATGCGTATGGTGTGAGATGGCCGGGAGATGGCTGTACAACGATGCATTCCTTAATATATCTGTGCAGAGATTTGGGTATCACCCACTCTCATGTTTGGGTTTTCACCCAACACCTCATCAAAAAGTATTCCAGAGTAATTCAATGCAATTATCATAATTCTGTGAGGTTCCATGTAATTTCCACAACTCCATGGAATTGCAATGACATTTTAATGAAAGGCCATTGCATTTCCCTACGTTTTTCAGAGCCCATTTATTTTCAGTTTTCTCCCAGTACCAAATCCTCGTTAATGGAATTGGTCAAACATCATTTTCCATAGCCCTTCTGCAAAATAGCCTTGCTTTGGTGAGGCTTTCCTCGGTAAATACAGGGCATAATAATTATTATATTGTGTGGCTGGTTGCATCGATCACCCTGATATGGAATCGTCCCTGGGAGTTTCACTTAAACTCGAACAAAACAACACACTGCTTGGAATGGAATTGGCCAAAGATCCTTATCTAAGATCCGCTTAAATGAATTGGCGAGATTTTGCTGGAAAAATGTAAGCTTAGAGAAAATAACCTCGCCACTCAACACACCGTTGTGCTCAAGTATTAACTAATTGACACGTTTTGTTCACGTAAAAAAAACCTTTCTAGTTGGCTGTGTCGGCTGGTGGTTGGTTATATGTACACGATCTAACCCAATAAATGCCTGTATTATGAACACACTCGCCTTGCTTCTGCTCACAGTCACCTTTCGCAGCAAACGCCACAAACACCGTGGCATGGACGGGAAGGAGACATTGCACGTCACTTTGAAAAATGTGCCCGTTTTAAAAATAACTTTTTTTTGGTCGTCCTTATTGTTATCTCCCCGGGGGCTCCATTGAGACCTCAACCCCTATAGCACCGTGGCACAATTTAGGTTCCAAAAAGAACAGGGATAGGATATTGAGACCAAGGCATCTGTCGTGACAATGCCTTTGTCGAGATAATGCAGAATTTGAGTATTTTTTCGATTGAGTAATGGTTTATGTACACATTGTAGGGGTCTAACAATTCCCCGCTTATCCCCCTGATATTCAATCAATTGTCATGATTTAGGGTCAAGATATTTTTTTTATTTGTCTTCATGATACTTGTGGCGAATGTAGCGGCTTCTAGTGGCTGTAGGAAGCATAAATACATCTAAATAAAATATATACAACATAAAAAAACGTAGATTCCTAACCGTGCAAATGGATGAATGTACCACTACCTAAATCATCGATATTGATCGATGAGATCTGTGCTTCGTTCCGCCAGGAATACATCTCCAGAATTAACCCATTTAATTCCCATCGAACGCTCGCAAAACCGCATTTCTCACATCGCGTGTAGTAGTCTCATGATCTAAGTTTAAAGCCACGTGGACACTCCCCCCGTTCCTCGCGTGTACGGCTCAACCACTCCGCCAAATCTCAGTGGTACCGACCATCGGCGCGGCGTTAATCCGCCATCGAAATATACAGACATTTCTATTTTTTTTTTTATCAATTACGTCGAACGTTATACGCATTTTGTTCTTGAAAATGCATTGGGCCGGGACGCCATTCCTGTCGCGTTCGTGCTAAATGCGTTATGACGCTCGTGACGATATTTGTCATTTCCTCTTCATGACCGTTGACATTGTGCGCCGGCGTAATGGCGAAATTGCCACGTGTCATTGACTCGGGTGCAGCCTCCTCCTGCTCCTCCTCCTCCTCATTCTCCTCCTCCTCCTCTCCTCCTTCTCATCCTTCTCCTCCTCCTCCTCTCCTCCTCCTCCTTCTCATCCTTCTCCTCATTCTCATCCTCCTCCTCCTCCTTCTCATCCTTCTCCTCATTCTCATCCTCCTCCTCTTCATTCTCCTCCTCCTCCTCTTCATTCTCCTCCTCCTCCTCCTCCTCCTCCTCATTCTCCTCCTTCTCATCCTCCTTCTCTTCCTCCTCCTCCTCCTCCTCCTTCTCTTCCTCCTCCTCCTCCTCCTCCTCCTCCTCCTCCTCCTCCTCCTCCTCCTCTCCTCCTCCTCCTTCTCTTCCTCCTCCTCCTACTCCTCCTCCTACTCTCCTCCTCCTCCTCATTCTCCTCCTTCTCATCCTCCTCCTTCTCCTCCTCCTCCTCTCCTCCTCCTCCTTCTCTTCCTCCTCCTCCTCTCGCCAGAGGAGCGGTGGCTCGGGCAGCATTTCGTCGATGTTTGTGATGGATTTGATTGCCACGCTGCGTGCCACGAGAGGCGGCCCGACAGCGATCGCGTGCACAACCGAGAGAGAGAGAGAAGGAGACGGCCGAGAGGGCGACAGAGAGAGAGGGGGGGGGACCTGGAGAAGATTCACCACTTGCCTCCCCTCCTCTCCCCTGCACGGCCCCGCACCACCGTCGTAATTTTTTTTATCTTTTGCATTTCTAAAAATAGAACGGCAGCGGTAGGAGCTTTGGTATTTAGCATAAAAACAACATGTTCCGAATCCTTGCACCGCCGTGGAGCTCTCTAGATGCATGGGCAATAAACAATAAAAAACATACACAATGATTTAAATAAAACCATCCAGCTTCGTTTGTACACCATAAACGGAGAGATTATACGAACGAATGCGTAAACAAAAGGAATAGCGCACCCAGTTCTGCTGATCGACGCTTTAAATATACACACAGGGCTTGTTGCGCAATGCCGTTATTAATGCAATGATCTCAAAGCACCGTCTCTTTGCGATGGCTATCGATAGTTGTGCACACACGCGGGCAACATTTTATATTGAGAAAAAATAAACCTCCAACAAAAAAGCATCGTTATCGATGCGAAATCGCGGTGCTAACGCTGAAATATTCACGGCACCGTTTGAGAAGAATCTTAACTCGCCTCTGTACCCGAAACGACGTCTTCTTTTATTTTTTTCTGCAAGAGAGATTGGGTGCCGTGCTCCGCGGGTGGTCGGGGTGTCTGGAGCGCTCTAAAAATAGCAGCACCGTGCACGATTAGCGATGCAGGAAGTGCACTCAGAGTACATTACTCATGCTCCAGCTGGTGCACGGAACACCAACGCCCGCACGCCTTCCCCATATCAGCCTCGTCCGAGCCGCAGCTGTATAATGCATCGTTGCTCCGAATGATCCCACAGCCGATAAACGACTTCTTAACCCCCGCGCAATGCTCGATGGCACGAGTAGCGCGCGATTAATTAAAACTGAACGATAAACATTTTGGTAATGTCACGTAGAAGGGAAATAATAAAATTAAAAAAACATCATAAAATAATTTTCACGACGTTTCGGCCACAACGCAAGCAGCCCTCCTCAGGTGAAGAACAGGTCTGTCATTCAGACGCTGTCTTTCCGACAGACCTGTTCTTCACCCGAAGACGGCTGCTTGCGTTGTGGCCGAAACGTCGTGAGAATAATTTTATTATGTTTTATTTTTATTATTTTATTATTTCCCTTCTACGTGACTTTACCAAAAGAACCAAGAAGATGAATCCCTGCAGTCACGAAAGCTTTAAATCGAAAGATAAACATTTTATTCATATTTTACTGGCAAAGGCCGACTGAGATTTAGGGCTATTTTTTCAGAAACGACCTGGCCGCAGACGATAGCTGAACGACGTGGCTTATCACGTGGAAATTTATAGCAGACAAATACTCTAAACGCGTGATGTTCATTCATAACTGTGGAGGGAAAAGCCGGATGACCCTGAGAAATATCCACGCGACCACGGGGAGAGAGACACCGCAAACTCAAAATAGACGGGCGTCAGTGTCGGGATGGAACTCACAACCTCCTGTATACGAGGCGAGGTAGTTAACATCTCGCCACCGTGAATTGCAAGCCTGGATGCATCATTGTTTGTTAAAATGTGAAAATATTTCAATCGTTAAACAACGGCTGGCTGGAGTCTTTTGGACGGCGGTTGTGTATCACGAATGCCGTATAAACTCACACGTTGTCAAAACGAGCGGTGATCGACTTAAATAGTTGGTCGAAATGTCAAATAATGACTCCCTTACCCGGGAGAGCGGCACTGAGTCTCAACTCGTGTTCAGCACGATCCTCGATGCATCGGGTATTGTTTGGCCAATTCCTTTGCCGAGCGTTTGATTCTGAGAGCGGCGACGAGAATTATCAAACGGAATCCCATGCACGACAAGGAGGCAACTATCCAGAGCTCCGCACAGATACAGAATTATCGGGGATCGATATCGCGGATCCTATTATCCGTGGGAGGTTATCCGCGATTTTACTCCTTCTTCTCCGTGGGGTAAACAAAACATGAAGACCGCTTGTGTTGCGATCGAAACGTTTTTTGTTTATTTTAGCTGTTATTATTTTCAATTTATTTTTTAATTGTTATTATTTTAATGTCTATTTGTATTTAATATATATTTTTTAAAATTTGTTTTTTTTATATTTACGTGACTTTATCGAAAGAACCAAGAATATAAAAACAAAAAAAACCCGACTGATTACCCTGCGAGGATTAGGAATAATTTGCCATGCAACGCCTGCAGTTATCCACAGATAATTGCGAGTATTAGGAAGACGCTCCGCTATGCGTCATGGTTAATATCGCTGATAACTGTGGATAATAGGAGAAAGCGCACTGTAGACAACACGTGCTCATGGACCGTACAACTGCCGTGGGTAACTGGACTCGCGCATAACAGAGCTGCGGATAAAAGGCGTTTTATGATTCCATCCAAGCTTTGCTCCAGCCTCCTGGCCACCTCACCACTAGAGATTCTCACCATTTTATTATTATCATTATCATCAACGTAAGTTTTTTCTTTAAAGTGTCATCAAATTATCACCCCCCCCCCCCCCACAATTTACAAAAGCACCGCCGAACACAGAAAGGAAACGGGAAGCGGGCACACTCTTCGCTTTGCTTTCCTCGGTGCTGATTCGTTGTTTCTACTTCTTACACACGAAAGACGGCTTCGCAAACACACGCCTGCAAAAAGGGAGAAGGGCACCAGACGATGCAAGGCGCGTCCCCGTCGTCTCGCAGCAATATGGCTACAAGGCCGGCGCCGGGGGTCCTCGGGTTCCATCAGATCGCCGTCTGCTCGCTCCTTGGCGGTGCGCGCAAAGCCAATTTACCACCTGACAGGCGGCCTAATGAAGTGTCAGCCGCATCCGCGCGCGGTGGCCAGCGCCCCGCGCACCAGAGGCCATGGGATAGCATTCCGCCGGAAGCTACCCCCTTTCCCCGGTTTAGATTTTTGTTGTTGTTGTTTTGTAGCCCTCTCGCTTTTGTGCGGGTAATTTCATGAAGCGGACGGTCGCAGGCACTGGGGAGCATGTGCCGGAATAGCCAGCCTTATTTTTGTTCCGTTTCCCATCGTGCTGTTGCAATTAGAGTTCATTACCTTTGTTACGAATTGACCTTCGTTCATTTCCTTCGCATGCCCACCTTGCTTCTGGCCCAACAGTGTATTTCAGTGCAAGAATGCCCGGCGTTATAAGTGACATGTGGGATAAGTTGCATGTAACCGGGTTATATCATTTTGAACGATTCAACCCCTCCTAAAGCAATGGTACACCTTTTCGCGAATCAATGGCTGTAATTTTCAATTCAAAAGTGGATTATGTTTTGAATGGTAGCAATAACCTCTTGCGGCTGTAAGGGTAACATTGACTGAGCGCAACAATACAGTATGTACGTGATACCTACACAATGCTTTACGAATTGATTTTAACGATGCATCGATGCACCGCTCCCCTCCTGCTTCGGGAGTGTGCATCACTTGCTTCGCAGTGGCAGTCGGAGAGACAGCTGTGATCTCCTGACGCGCGTCCAGCCTTGCTTTGTTGCGTCTGTGCTGCAGCTATGAATAAAGTGTCCAGGTTCTGTTATTTAATTCTGCGTATGTCACCATTATTTAGGAGTTTGATAGCAACACTATTAAAACCTTTTGTAAAATATATATCTATATTAACACATCATGTTCTCATCACGTTGATATAGTCATATCCCTGTTTAGCATATATGATCTTTGGAATAGGGATGTCCAGCAGCCTTTTTACCCAATTGTTTGACTTTGCTTTTAGATGTTTAGACAGGACAGCAACACTGCTGAGCAACGCAAACGCCCATCGGCTCAACTCTCCGGCTAACAGACCTCTGCGCCTACCACCCTTCACCTACCCTCATCCATGCCCATTTCACCACTTCACGCATGCGCCCCATACCCCACTGCCTCTCATCCACGCTGCACCGCCCATCAGACACCCTCACTCACCGTCACACTCCACCTTATTCTGTCCCACCTACCTTTGCAACATCAGCTCCAGTCCCAGCCCCTGTTCCTCCATCCATTCCGTCACCTCCCTCACTGAACGCCGTCGGCTTGCATCTTAAAGCGCCCTGGAAAGGACACTACATAAATGCGAAATTAAATATATTATCTGCGGGACAATCATCATGGGCAGATAGCCCGTAGCTGTCCACTCCGAATTTCGTCATTTGTTTCCACTTTCCTCTCTCTGCCTTGTGCCAATGTGCTCAAGTGGTGCCACGTCTCTCTGGCACCAATCTGTGATGTGTGCGTCAAGCCATTCTCTGTCAGGTCTTCCTCTCTTTCCGGTTTCTTACATTTTTCCTAACGGCCCTGTAGAAAATCTCCTGTTGTTGTCCATCCTACACGTGCGTCAAATCCGCGCATGTGCGACAACAAATGCACTCATTTCGAGTCGCCACGCGTCGCACGGCGCTCTCCAAGCGAGGGGACGAATCGGGGGTGCGAGGAACCACAGGCAAGGCGAGCAGAGCGCGAGCAGGCGACAGCAATTCCCCAAGCTCTACGGTCCTCTCCATATAAAGATGGCATCGGTCACTTCGCGAGTGTTCACACGTGGGCGGAAGCTGGAGCACCCGGCGAACACAGGTGGCAACATTCTATCCCGCACGGATGGAACGGGTGGAGTCCACATTTTATTCCGTGCCATCTTCTCACCACCATAAGACAACTATATTTTGTAAATAAAAATGCATTAACCCCAGTTTAAGTGATAATCCAGATTTGTGTGCTTAAAAGGGACTTATTTTTTAGAAGGATTAGTTGAGAAGTTCCAAGATTAATATGAGGATAAAACAGCTCGGAGTTATTCCAGCAGGGTAAGAGGCTTTGCCGCTGCTTGCCACGGGGGGGGGGGGGGGGGGGGGGGTGAATGATGTGGGGAGAAGGGAGCGAATGCGTTGTGGAATGCCAGCCCGAGCGCGCTTGGACATTGAATACAACCACTGTCCGTCTCGAAATAAAGTCGCACTGCAAAAGACGTTTGCACACGCTGGCTCTGTGCGATGTCGGACGTTTCGCTCCATGTGCCGGGAGGTTCTTTCGGAATTGAACGCAGCTGCAAAACGTTCTCCCTCCATTATCTCAAGTTGCCGGCTGCTGGTGGTGTTTGTGGTAGGCCAGCCGACGTTGTGTGGACGTTCTGTAGTCGAGGGAGAATGCGAGCTGCTGCTGTTGTTGAAACTCCCAGCACGTTGAGAGACAAGCCGGACATCCTGCTGACCAACAGTCGCAGCCTGACTCATAATCTCCTCTCCACACCAAGGAATTGGATCGTCTCTGCCCATCATTGCCCATCATCACCTCCCTCGCCTGGCTTTCGAGCGACACTCTGCTTGGCTCCACACCTCAGGGTCACGGTCATTAATGTCCGTGAAATATTACGCACGTTACATAATCGCATTCATATTTTGTTTATTGACACGCGGTACGACCCGAAAATACGTTGGGGTGCCCAGGTGACGAGATGTTATCCCCCTCGCCTGGTTACGCAGGAGGCCGTGGGTTCGATCCCCGACCCCGACGCCTGCTGTATATTTGGAGTTTGCGTGTCTCTCTCCCCGTGGTCGAGTGGGTTTTTCTCCAGGTCCTCCGTGTTTTCCCTCCACATTTAGAAACACGCGTTCAGAGTATTTGCCTGCGATACATTTCTACACGTAATAAGCCACTTCGTTGAGCTACCATTCGTGGCTAGGTCGCTTTTGAAAAAGAGCGAAATAGCTCAGTGGGCCTTACCTGCTCAAGACAATATATATTATATTTGAGAGTTATAGAGCACAGCCGTGTAAGGCTACGTAGTGGCAGTAGCATGTTTCTCCACTTGCTCTCCTCTGACATGAATGAGTGTGGAATGCCTACGTGCACCGTAAGTTGTTGTCCGGTGAGGAATAAAACTGCGGTGTGGAATGAATGCATATTCGTGTTAATGCTACACTCCGCTTCAAACTGCACCGGTTGAGCAGGGTTTGTGTTAAATGTAAACATCGCTCAATGGAGTGACACTTTGGTGCGAGCTTGGTTGAAATGTTTTTTCTCTCAAACTTGTTCCGTGTGTGTGTTTTTTTCATAATCATTATCGTTTCCGTGCCCATTGTAAGAACTATGTTGCTCGATGCAACGTTGTGTTCACAAAGCAGTTTTCAACAACTCGGAGGTGACACGCGATGACCTTGTGACCTTGATATGTCAGACCGACTCTCAGCTTTGAAGTCACCTGTCGGATTATTATTTGGCCATGGCACATGATCTAAAGGTACAGAATACAGATTATTCTTTTTTTTTAAATCATCAACAACACGAATAAGTCAACCTCTGGGCATAAACACCAATACAACAACAGCAAAATAAGCGAGGTTCAATACTGAGTCCGTTAGACGCGCGTTGTGACTTGAAGTGTGCGGTGGAGGGTTGGTCACACACCTTTACAGGTGTCGCCACGATCGCCACGTGGTGTCAACCTGACCCCGTATCGTGAACAATTCAATCGCAGCAAGCCGTGGTGAAAGTGTCATGTACAACGCATTGAGAGCTGTCAATTCGTCTCCTTGCTGCCATGCGAACGTCGTGGGGGGAGGGGGGGGGTGGAAGGACATACGTCTCCGCGGGCACCGGGCCAAGGCACTTGGCGTTTGTGCGCGTGCCCGTGTTTTCTTTTTTTAGTGAACGGAATGAGAATAACGAGGCAGAGGAGCGGCACTTGGCGTTACCGTTGAAGCTTCGCGCGCGGCCACAAACCGCTCGGCACTCGCGCGTTTCACGACGTCGCCGCCACTCCACGCGCCCGCACGCAGCACGGCAGTTGAAGCGGTGGGGAAGAAAGTTTGTTAAAGCCCCACCCCGCCCCCCTACCCTCCCCATCGTTGTGTAAATGTGTGACCAACAGTGTGGTGGGGTCAAGCGTGGGTTGATACCCCCGCCTCTTCTAAGATGTGTGACCAGCGTGGCAGAGGAGGCCATATACCTTCTAGATTTGAAGCTTTCGTGACTGCAAGGATTAATATTCTGAGGTTTTTTCGGTAAAGTCACGTAGGTAAAAAGTTTAAATTAATAAAAGTAAAATAATGCAGCTATCGCGCTGTGACGGTTACACCTGAAGACGGAAGCCTGTGTTGCCTCCGAAACGTCATGATTTTTTAATTATTTTTTTTACTTTTATTAATTTAAATTTTTTTACCTACGTGACTTTACCGAAAAAACCTAAGAATAGGCCATATACCCTCTAAAGAGGCTCGTTTTGGTGGAGGCCCTTCCACCAGCGGTGGCATCAGAAAAAAATTGCAGGGCTGCGAATTTACCTTATTTTACTTGCTTAGTTGCTTAGGCCAAGGTCCGTGCATTGACTATTCACACGCAATGCTTCCAAGACTCTAAATCGTATGAAACACGCGACGACACAATGCCATGGCCACTTCTCGCTGTGTGGCTGCGGTGTTGGGTTACAGTAGGAGTGTCGTTAGGTGAACGCAAGTGGTCATGCGAATTGCCCGTGGAACTGTGGCATTGATTAATTAATATTTTACACGGGCCTTGTGTAGAGACAGCCAATATCACGATTCTAGTCAAACACATTGTCTGATTGGCAGGTCACGTGTGATGGAGCAAAGTGTCGGTGCCACAGTGGCGAGATGTTAACTGCCTCGCCTCGTGTACAGGAGATCGTGGGTTCAGTTCCAACCCTGACGCCTGTATATTTGGAGTTTGCATGTTCTCCCCGCGGTCTCATAGATTTTTCTTCAGGTCCTCCGGGTTTTCCCTCGACATTTATGAACATGCGTTTCGAGTATTTGGCTGCTATACATTTCTACGTGAAAAGCCACTTCGTTGAGCTATCATTTGTGGCTAGGTCGCTTCTGAAAAAAATCTACATGGTTCAGTGGGCTTTACCTGGTAAAATAAAAAATATATAATAGGGTTTTTACCCTTTTTTCTGGCAACAAAACTGAAACCTTTTTACATTAACCACAATACTTGTGGTCAAAATGCAAACAAAAAACACACTTTGATAATATATGCATTGTCCTGGACACTTTGATAATACTGTATATGCATTGTCCTGCCAGAAAAAAGGAGAAAACCCCTATTATTATATTTTGGTACTGGCAAAGGAGGTCTCATGATGATGAAAAAATATATAGAGTTTAGATTAATTCAAGTGGAATTAGCGAGCAATTGTCGGGTTGCATCTTTACCGTGATTGTGAGCCTCAACAAGCATGGGTGAACCCATGACTAATATTGGTCCGGACAACAATTATTTGATAACTTTAGTGAAAATGCCACCGTGTAGGGCTAGGGGTTTAGTATTCCTCAAATGTGCCGATGATGTAAGCCTGTGGGCATCAGCATCGGTACGGGACAACACCGTTGAGGACAGATCGATACCCTCGGGATACAGATGCACACACTTGCCGTTCTGCCTATGAAGAGGACCTCGTCAATATTGTCCATGCATAGATAAATAAAGGGTTACGCACTGAAACGCGACTCAATGCTTTTACTTCTGGCTTGGATCTTTCCCAGTAACAGTTTTGAACAACCGTTGGAAATACCACCCGCGTGATTTTAATTCGTGTGACGTTGAAGGCAGCTGAATGCTTCCTTAACATTCTGTTGGGAATCATGAATCTGTGAGACTCAAAGGTTGATGGCTTAAATTGTATTTCCTTTTAGCAAAAAAAACCCTGATACATCTTTCTACCATTCTATTTACCATACGTTTCCACATCTGTACGCGCAAAAACAAAAACATCAATACTCAGATATTGCACTGCAGTTGTCAAAATTATGTAACACAAACACGTGTCTTCCTTTTACTTCTGACTCTGCAACGAAGCCGCCAGTAAACAACCGCCATCCGTCTACTTTGCGTCGCCAACGTGCACGATCCCGCGACTTTCATTGCATGTAACGAGTTTGCACACTTCAGCCGTTTCTTAGTTCGATTTGCCGTCACGGAAAATTGGCCGGTGGCGTCCACGCATGGTGCTCTGCTTGTAGGTGGCAGCGGTGGTGGTGGTGGCTGCAGTGGTGGTGGTGGCAGCGGTGGCGGTGGTGGTGGCTGCGGTGGCAGCGGTGGTGGCAGCGGTGGTGGTGGTGGGAGCGGTGGTGGTGGTGGGAGCGGTGGTGGTGGTGGCAGCGGTGGTGGTGGTGGCAGCGGTGGTGGTGGTGGGAGCGGTGGTGGTGGTGGGAGCGGTGGTGGTGGTGGCAGCGGTGGTGGTGGTGGGAGCGGTGGTGGTGGTGGGAGCGGTGGTGGTGGTGGCAGCGGTGGTGGTGGTGGGAGCGGTGGTGGTGGTGGGAGCGGTGGTGGTGGTGGCAGCGGTGGTGGTGGTGGGAGCGGTGGTGGTGGTGGGAGCGGTGGTGGTGGTGGGAGCGGTGGTGGTGGTGGGAGCGGTGGTGGTGGTGGGAGCGGTGGTGGTGGTGGGAGCGGTGGTGGTGGTGGGAGCGGTGGTGGTAGTGGGAGCGGTGGTGGTGGTGGGAGCGGTGGTGGGAGCGGTGGTGGTGGTGGGAGCGGTGGTGGTGGTGGCTGCGGTGGCAGCGGTGGTGGTGGTGGGAGCGGTGGCAGCAGTGGCAGCGATGGCGGTGGTGGTAGTGGTGGCGGTGATGACGGCGGTGGTGGTAGTGGTGGCACCGGTGGTAGTGCTGTTGCAGCAGCGGTGGTGTTCGCAGCGGCGGCGGCATTATCCTGCATTCAGTCCCCCCGCCTCGCTCCCTCCCACTCACGCTCGGCTCGGGGCAGAGCAGCCACGCGCGTGTTATCGGAGAGACATATTTTGGACGGATTGCCAGCTCATTACCGCGTCTCATTACAGCCCCACAGGCAACGGGTTGACTCCTTAGAAATTAAATAGAATGGGCATCACACTCGTGCGTAATGAAATGTAATGGCTGGGTTTTCTGGATCAATACACCGTCCGTCCACGAGATGCATATGTCCCTGGCAATGTCTTTATTTGCCTTTGGTATCATCGTCCAGTGGAGATGTTGCTGCCACACTTAAATCCGTTGAAAGACGTCGCAATGTGCAACCTCAACGAAAGTTAGAATTGCGCGTCGGCGTGCAGGTTATGCGAGCACGAGAAGAGTAACGCAGAGTAACGCACATCACACCAGACTAGATTCCTGGTGATCTGAAAACATACCCAGATGCCAAGCAGATGGGAGTCTTCAGCTTTAATTAAGGCATTTGCGGGGACGTTGAGACATCAACGTGACGCGTGGGAGATTCCCAAGGGGTCGCGCGGCTTCTAGAAGAGCTTCCGTTGAGCCGCGAGATTGTTTGGCCGCTGTGAATGTCCAAATGATGGGCCACATTGTTGAGCTATCAATTGTGGCCAGGTCTCTTCTGAAAAACAAATGAATACCTCAGTGGCCTTTGCCTGGTAGACTGGGATGGTTTCGTTTTATTTGTATCTGTTTGTCTTTCTTGTACTTTGCACAACTATCGTGTTCATGCATTTTTGTTGTTGTTGTAACGTTCTTACCCGCCCCTACTGGATCCCTCCAATATAATTTAATATTCTTATTCTGAGCGAAGATGCTGGGCTCGCGTGCCCACACCACCGCTCGACCTTCCCAGCCCTCATCTTCCGTTCACTGCTGCTCGCCCTGCGTGCCTTGCGTGCCTTGCGTGCACCCACAAAAACAAAGATTCTCCCGTATAGCTTGTAACAGACTGTTGGGGCAAGTGCTGTTCGCTAGCGCCTATGAAGCCCGACACGGCACACGAAGGCGTGCATGGCCAGCAACCACGCCCGGCCGCCTTCGCCTCCCAAGTGGCGATGTTGACACACTACACCAGGTACTCATTTAAGGCTGAGCCGACCTAGGGGAGGCTCAGGACCGGTTCAGATAATCGTCACCGGTGCTGGCCTGAGCGGGAGTCGAACCCGGGTGGCCGGGTTCGTAGCGCGTCGCGCTAACCGCTACGCTACCGTTCCCCACGCACACGCGACCTGCAGCTACCACTCGTCACTGAGTGGTGGTGGTGGCATCATCGTGATCGGTGCTATTCTCGGTGCACTCCTACGTGCAGTGGTGAGGGCTTGCCGACAGGAGGTGCGCAGCACAGATCCAGATTGTCTTTCCGCCGTGGCCAGTGGTGGCACCAACTGAGCTCACCTTAATTTTAGAACTTTCGTGACTGCAGGAATTATTATTTGGTTCTTTCGGTTAAGTCACGTCTAAAGATAAAATAAAAAATTAAATTAAATAATAGAATACGTTCTATTATTTAATTATTTAATTCTATTATTTGATTTAATTTATTATTTTATCTTTAGACGTGACTTAACCGAAAGAACCAAATAATAATGAGCTCACCTTTTTGTGGTCGCTTGCTTGACTTGAGCGTCATTATTGTGGACATTTGGACACTCTGCTTCCGTCCCACACACGGGGCGAAGACCCCGGGGCCGGCCCAGGACACGCCGGCGGGACGATGTCGCTCGGCTGGCCATGGAAAGCCTGGGAATTCCCCAGGAAGAGCTAGAGTCTGTGTGTAGTAGTGTGTAGTGTAGTGTATATTGTATAGTAGTGTAGTACTAGAGTCAGGGAAAGGGAGGTCTGGACCGCCACTACTCAACACGCTGCCGCCGCGATCCTCACCAATACAAGCGGACTGAGAAACGAACGAAACGGGAGCATCGTAGGCATCTTTTATTAAAACCTATCGAAAACCCATTGAGATGATCACCGCTTTTCAAAGGGCCGACTCTTGTGCCCAATATTTGAATGAGCGAGTAATTGCAGAGCCTGCATATAACGGGACATCTAACTGCCTTTTAAAAATAAGACATTTTGCGTGTAACAATAGCTCGTGTACAGCTTAACTGACTCTATAGAGAGCAATGCAATTGGAAAGGGGAATTATTTTTGGCGAAAAAAAATATACTGCCTTTTGTTTTGACTCAAAAGCCCCTCTCAAAATATAACGAACAGAGTCCGCAGTGCCGAATCTTGCCTCGAGCTTCTGCAGTGATTTGCTACGTACGTAACGACGCATCAATTCGGGAATTAACAGCGATTCCCAAGCTCCCAGTGCGCGCACCAAATTGTTTGTGCCAAGGCCCAGACACACGATGCATCGGTAGCTGCACCGTGAGGCTCATGCAGCAGCAGCAGTAGCAGCAGTAGTGGTAGCTGCACATCACTTCGTCCTTTTTCGGAAATCACAAGCGAGAAATGAACGAACATTTACGTTACAGGTTATAGGATTGGGCATTTGTAGCCAGCCCTTCATCAATACAGTGCCGGGTGAATGCATCCCCACGCCGCCACGTTGTTCGTAGGGACCATACTTCACCACGCTGGTCATCGCGGGTTGATGCAGGGTGGGGGGACACCCACAACCGGTTCAAATATTACTCACCACGGATGTTAACTGTGGTGGGGAATCAAACTCGGGTGGCTGGGTTCGTAGCGCAGTGCGCTGACACCCAGTTTGAATGCCAAGTGGCCTCTCCTTCATGAACCGTGTCCCGCATATATGTTTCCCGATGTGTTCGTCACGGGATGCAAATGGAAAAAATGATGATGAATGTCAAACTAAATATTCGACCGTTTTCTTCAAGAGGTGTATCCATGCACATCTTCGCCTGGAACTATCATTGTCAGGAGGCATTACGTTCTCTCAACTGCCAGGTCATACTTCACCACATACGCACAGCTCACGGGATATATAACAAAAAAACATTACACATCGTGAGCATTCACTTGAGCGTGTGCCACCGATTTAGAGTTGTGACACGCGACGAATATCTGCCGCAGTAAGTCTTGACCATTCGCGATCTCGCGCGCGTGCGCTGTTACGAGTCTGGCCCATCACGAATTCCACGCGTTTCTCACACACGGAGTCAGCTCTCATGTAATGACACTGTTGGTGAAGGCTGTTGTGAAACTGGCTCGGACTCTAGGATGGATCCCGGAGTATCTCCCGCCCCGTGTTCTGGCTCTCTGGGTTTTTTTTGGGGGGTGGGGGGCAGTAGGGGCCCCGGTGGGAAGTGCCCTGTGGCCGTGTCGCCACGAACTGGGGGTGTGTCGCACCGCGAGGTTGCATATCGGAGATGGTGTCGAACACTCCCCTTGCTCGGCAAGAGGAGTGCTGGAGCGGAGTTCATGCTCTTGTCGATGACTGGCCATAGGACAGACGTTTCGATTTAGTCGGCGTAACCTTGAGCAAATAATATGCATTTTTAACCACGATTAGCACGCTTGGCTGCGTACGGTGCGAAAGAAGTTCGGCATACGTACACACAAGCAGGCGCATGCGATTGAATGCCCTTTATTGCATAGTGCACTAAAAAAACAAGTACATTTTTAAATTACTTATTGTGAAACAACTCGTCAAAAAACTCTACTCTGCAGGTAATTGATAATCAATACTGCATGAAGGTGAATGCGATGTTGAAATGTAATGACATCTGCCAAACTGGCAGCAGGAAGAGTATGTATGAGAAGGAAAGTGTAAGCAGTAAGGTGTGCATGGTTTGCCAGCTCCTAAATTGCTGAAACTCAACACTTTTTCCTCGTCACAGGCTATGTCCCAATTTCAAATTTCTGCCAACTCTGTTAATCTGTATCTTGGCTCGATCGAAATAAATCACGCACCATTTTTGAAATTAAAAACGTGCCATCCAAATTGTTAATGATGGGAAATGAATGAAGGAATAAATTATTAAATAGGTCTGTGGGCTTTTGAAGATGGTACCTCGAATGTACGTGCGTATTTTGAACTTCTTTCGCACCGTACGTAGCCAACCGTGCTCATCGGAGGTGCGTAAACATTTAACATTATAGAATTACAAGCGTTTAAACCCTGCGTGTTTTTTTCACCCTATTTTATCAACGAATTTAATACTTTTCTGGTTCAATATATTCTAAGATTTTAATCTACATTTTTCCTCCAGACAATGATTTATAGATTTTTTTTTAGTGAAATAAGTAAATAAATACATGTATACGTGCGCTCGTAAATAAACAAGTTACCCACGTGTTGCATCGTGCCAAATATGTCAGACAGCTTGCCCCTGTGCTGCGTAAACTACAAAGCGCTGATAATGTATTTAGTTCAACAGTTCATCGATAAGCCTGGCACTGACCGAACCAGATAGCTCAGGTCACGTCACTACACAAATGCGTCATGTCTGTTGTTGCAACGCTCGCATTGATCTCTTCCGGTTGCCACATTCGTTATCGATTGATTATTCCGTACGGCACGGGACTGACAAGCTCTAGCATTGAAGATTAACACAAACACACACAGACACACACTCACTCTCGAATGATGTTCATGTCTGCAAGTGGCGAGGATGGAAATCATTTGACTCAAACCATCATCCCTCCACGGTCGACAAAATAGGTACCACTCTGGTGGTGAAGTTCACAGTGATTGCCCTCTGGAAAGACTCTCCCCCACCATAGGAATTTGGGAATTCCCATCACTGGCTCGACAGAGCTGTGGCCAGGAGATGAGCAGCAATGTCCCCATGCTGATTTGGGCAGGAAGTCACTGACTTTTGGCGGCGATGCGAGGGCATGCTTACAGGATTTGCAGAATGTCACTTTTAAAAGTCACCGCTCACACAAAAAGCACCCCCCCCCCCAGTGGCATGGCAGAATTGTGGTTTGTTTGGTTTTCACAGCGACCGCTCGTACCCAAAGGGACAGCGCCTGTAGGCAGCTTGTGTCTGTGTGTGCAGACGTGTACACACGGACGAAGATCCACCGTTCAGCTTTGACAGCGGGGAGCGGTGGTGTAGCGGTTGGCACGCTGCTATACGAACCCGTCAAACAGAGTTCGATTACCGCTCACGGCCAACACCAGTGACGGTTATTTGAAGCGTTCCCGGGCCTCCCCTAGGTCGACTCAGACTTCAAATAAGCACCTGGTGCGATGTGTAAACATCGCCACTCGGCAGACGAGGGCTACCGGACGTGGTGATGGCCACCCACCCCACAGGTGAGCCGTGCCGGCTTTCATAGCTGCTACTCGCTAACACAACTTGCCCCAACAGTCTGTTAGGGGCTATACGGGGGGAGGGGGGGGTCTTTGTCACAGTGACACGCGGTATGCCCGATGGCTTTAGGAATTGCATTTATGATGATCATACAGAACAGAGGTGCAGTGAAAATTTCGATTTAAAGCTTTCGTGACTGCAGGGATTCATCTTCTTGGTTCTTTCGGTAAAGTCACGTAGACGCTATCGCCTCGACAGACCTGGTTTTCACCTGAGGACGGCTGCTTGCGTTGTGGCCGAAACGTCGTGAGAATGATTTTATGATGGTTTATTTTTATTATTTTATTACTTCCCTTCTACGTGACTTTACCGAAAGAACCAAGAAGAAGAGGTGCAATGGTTTAGTCCGGCTCTCTATTCAGTGCACTCTCAAGTATTCATGTTTTTGGGGGGAAGGTGGTGGGTCGCGATTTGAATACCGTCCTCTCTTTTTTAATGCGTTACAAAATAGCGGCCACTAGTGGCTGAAGTGGTCAGGTAAGCCCCGTTTTGTACGTATGTTGAACGTCTTTCGCACCGTACGTAAGCCGAGTGGGACGCCAGAACAACCTCAACCGGCTCCTCTCGATCCGGAGGAGCAGCGGTTCGACTCTGAGGCTCTCCCTGGATTACCGAGCTCCTCACCCAATCACGGAGAGTGAGGCCCGGCAACCCCGCGGACAAGCCTCATTTCGGCCCCTTGTACCCACGCTCTCATCCGTTCGGTCATTATACGATGCTACTACAGTGGCGCGATGGTCGATGCACATAGATGGACTCGCAATCCAGGGGTCGTCGGTTAAAATTCGATCTCTCGCACGGCAGTTGGAACGGCGCCTCTGGCACTATCCACCGCGAGCGGTATGAATGGGTGCATGGCAGTCCAGCGAGTGGCAGGTCGCGTTTGCTGGGGGTAAAGTGTTGGGCATATTCAACACCCACCTCTTCCGAGATGTCTGACCAGCATCGAAAGAGGAGGTCAACTATCATCTAATGGGACTCCTTTTCGTGGCGGTCCTTCCACCAGCAGTGGCATCAGCAAGAAATTGCAGGGCTGCGTCTTTGCCCGATGTTACTTGCTTTGTTGCTTAGGCCGAGGTCCATGCATTGACTGTTCACATGCACTGCTTCCAAGACTCTAAATCGTATGAAACACGCGACAACACAAAGTGATTGCCACTTCTCGCTGTGTGGCTGCGGTGTTGGGTTACAGCAGGAGTGTCGTTAGGTGAACGCAAGGGGTCATACGAATTGCTCATGGAATTGTGACATTTGTGAATTAATATTTCAGATGGGCCCTTTGTAGAGACGCTCAATATCACGATTCTAGTCAAACACATTTTCTAATTCCTCTTTTATTAAGAAAGGAAGGCTTAGAATTGGCATACGAGAGGAAATTTTCAACAAGAGTGAGAAAATCGCGCTGAAATTAATTATTATAAATGAATATTATATCCTAAGGGTTTATTCGCTTTCTTACATGATTGTATGCTCACCGCATATCGCTTAAATTTTTTTAAATTGGATGTTCTTTAACCTTCTCAATTAACAAGTACGTCATTTTAATTTGCTCGCACTCAAATGAACGCCAGCCGGGTTTTGCACGAATTCACGGTTCGGCACTTTTAAAAGAGCCACAATCAAACACGTCCCTCCGCTCCGCTCATTTCATTTCGGGGAAAAAAAGTTACCTTGCGTGCGCTGTGGGCTTCCGCGCGCAGATGAACAACCTTCAGAGATCACGAACAAGGAGCAGGCAGACTTAAAAAAAAAACATCTGTGGCATTGTTCGCTCGGGGCAGTTACAGCCGCGCAAAACAACAGGACGATTCTTCTAAGTTGTTCTCTGAATTGCCTTCGATGAAACTCCGTTGGGTTTTTTTCTTCTTAAATATTTTTGCAAAAACTAAATGTGTGCGCGGTTTATGGTTACGTTCGATGCAAGGTACGTAGGGAGCGAGACATTCATAACAACTGCCATTGTCTGTAATTATCGCAATCGTCAGCGATGGTCAATGCACAGCTGGACAAAGGCCTCGCCAGGCTGCTGTCGCCATCACCTCTCGTGGTCACGCGAAGCGCAACAACCCGTGGAGAGGTCTGCACGCGAGCGAATTTCATGGCTCCATCTCTACGGTAGGCGTAGTCCTCCCTCTCGACCACTTGCTATTGTCCTGCCCAAGCCCACTTCCGATGATGTCTCTGACTTGCATGCGCTTCTCTATCCTCACGTCCACGATATGCTTACTTGTCCAGTTTTTTTGCCTTTTGTGTGCAACCGCAAAGACACTTTAACTCGGAAACATCATCACAGCAGAATATGTTTTGGGCTGTTTCTAAACAGCTGTACAGTAATTCAACGTTTCGCGATATGATTTGGGTTTGTGATGTCAATTGGAATTTGTCAGTGACCAAACCGCGTGACATCTATCCAGACGACGAGGACTTGCCGAGTGTTGTCGATGGGACTGCGAGGTGCTCACGGCAGATGGCATCACTGAGGGCACTCCTCGTATTTGTGGGTTTTCTCCGGTCACTCGCGCGTGACGCCGGACACTCGTTAGTGGCATTGATTAAACATCCCAGTGCCGGCAGGACCCTCTTAACGCACACAGTCTCGAGACTCATTGAGGCTTCCTCTGTCAACAACAAATAGCAAATATTACACAGTGACGGCATGTTTAGTGGTTTATGAAATTTAAAAGAAAACATTATTCCTTGACACACTGAGCAGGGAATTAAAGCTTACGTTAATAATCTATTTAACAAAAAGGCACAACACTCGATTTGTGGCGAATGAGGGACAGAACTTTTTTTTTTCTCCCGAAGCAAATTTAAGAAGACCACCGTCGA
Source organism: Lampetra fluviatilis (assembly GCF_964198595.1). NCBI lineage: Eukaryota > Metazoa > Chordata > Hyperoartia > Petromyzontiformes > Petromyzontidae > Lampetra > Lampetra fluviatilis. The sequence goes on along the minus strand of NC_136278.1, from coordinate 2,392,610 downwards.
ATCTTCAAGAGTCAAGAGCGCACCAATTAAATTGCAATTCTTTTGGACTTTACGGTTCAATGGAAAGTGCCGAGGCCCAAATGAGGCAACCAACATACGCCGCAATGAAACTTAAATGTGGGGTGGGGGCGAGGGGGGGACTGCGTTGTGCAATTCACAAGAACCCACGCAGAGCCTCAAGAGCACACTTGCTCCTGTCATTGTCTCGGACACAATGGACTGCTAAACCGAATTTTCCAATAGAAATTTGACAGAACCCGCTTTGTAGTCGGAAGAAAGAAAATGTTGTAAAAAAACACAACAACAACGCAGCTAGCCACCTGGAAACCAACCGTTTGATCTGACCCACCGCCTGTTAACGTGAGAAAACGCGTGAGTGCACCCCAAAGCCACGTGACATGTTGTTATTTTCACGGTTATGACACAAATTTAAATACAATTGTATACCGTAATCTCTTCCAGGATGGCTGGCCAGCTTGGACACGTGGGCCGGAGGCTCTTTCTCCAGCAGGGCCGTGAGGAAGCAATTGCAGGGCTGTACCTTTACCGCGTAATGTGGGAATCAATATGTAAGTCGTATGTTGGCTGGTTTCAGGTAGACCCTGCAAGGTCCATATGTACATTGTGTAATCATAATATATTCTACAGCAAGCATAATAATAATAATGATGATGATGATAAATAATTTCAGCAAATTCACCGCTACTTGAGTGCGGTCGCACTCAAGAGGCCCCTCCCTCCCCTACCCACCCAGCCCCTCCCCACCCAGCCCTACCCTCCCCATCAGCCCCTTCCCACCCAGCCCTACCCTCCCCATCAGCCCCTTCCCACCCAGCCCCTCCCTCCACACCCAGCCCCTCCCTGCACGACGGACGGACACAATAATCCCCTGTGGGCTGGTGTAACCAATATAAAAATTGTACATGTACGACTAAGCTCAGAGGGAGCTATCAAGCGTTCAACCCATGCTCTGGTAAAAAAAAAGAAAACATCTTCAAAATGTGTGCAGAGCATTAATAATGCAGGCAAATACACAGAGGGATTGTTAAGGCGTCGTGTTTTGAAAGGACGTCTTGATCCTCATATCTATTCATCTGATATACTTGCCACGGTCCGAGATTAGCTCGTGTGCGGACAATCTTTGCGCTAACTGCTATTTGGCCTCCAGAATGACAATTATTCAAGTATTTGTTTATCTATTATATTCACAATGTGAACAGTTGATGTACGAGGTGAAGAGAGGCGAATGGCTCAGGTTAGTCTCCGTGTTTAAATAGAAGAACGATTGAGGCGTTATTCCACGAAGGAGGAATTACATTTCAATCTGTAACATTTGCTAAGCAGGTGCCTTCGTTTGCCTGGTGATAGCATGGCAGCCAAAGGAGGAAAACGTCCGATGCAGTACAACCCCCGGGGAGATGGAGCAATGGGATTAGCTCGTGTACAGCGGTGGCATGGATTGTGGAATCGGTTGACCATGACGGATGGCAACAGATCGGAGAAGTTATCGCGTGCGGCACTCAATAATTAACAGCCGGTGAAAGCGGCATTTTAATCACAATCAGTGCAGGAAAGTCGTATATATAAATACGTCCACGGAAATTAGAGGGATCGTTTGTGTAAACATATATATCTCTTTCATAATTACGTTATACATTTTCCTCTTGATATGCAAATTATTTTGTCAAGGCGCTCTTCTTCCCCCCCCTCCAATCCAGCTTAAATATACGCTCCAAGCTTGGTGGTGTTTCATTCTTCACCTGAGGACGGCTGCTTGCGTTGTGGCCGAAACGTCGTGAGAATTATTTTATTATGTTTTATTTTTATTATTTTATTACTTCCCTTCTACGTGACTTTACCGAAAGAACCAAGAAGATACGTTATACATATTTATTATACATAAATTGTTCATTATCAGTTGACGACATAACAATGTTTTCAAACTAAATCACCATATCAAAACGCACGTTTCATATGTAATGCGCGTCCGTCGACACGCGCATTTTTCTTGCCTCCCAGCGACACAAAAGTGCATTCTTGTCACCGAATGTCAACTTTGCGCGAGAACACCGCGTCCCCCTGCCCATGATTGATCGCGCCGAACGCGGGCTGCGGCGGAAAAACACTTTTTTTTTTAAATAAACGACGACCAAAATACTCCGCGGCGTTGAATCGTCATCATCGTCATCATTAGTCGTATTATATTATTTCTGTTTTGCTTCCTCCTGTGATCGTCGACTCACACGCAATCGCACTCTCGTGAGCGAGGTCTCATTATAGCCTCGGCCACCGCTTTGGAATCGTCGACTGTAAATGTCGCCATGGGCAGAGCAGCTCATCCTTGCAGCCAATTCATGGTCGGACGAGTGGATTTAGAAGGGACGATGCCGAGGGTGGACCTTGGGACCAACACCACACCTGCTGTCATGGGAACAAAAAATAGAGAAGTCGTTCTTATTAAAACAAAAGATGAACTCCCTCTTAAAATTAATGTAGCTGCCACATTCCTGGCACCCCTGCCGGGTTTGAATCATGAAAGTGTGTGCCATCTATCTAATTTATATTCTTCGCCGGCGTACGATGGGTGGAGAATGCATGCAACAAAATAATACCCTCCCCTTCCACACGAGTGCAAGCTGTTGTGCTTTTGAACCGAAGGTAACGATATTGCATGCGACGTGGAAACTTGCAACGTGACCAGGCGACATACTTTTCTTTTATTAATGGCGAATTCCAAAACACAAATTTACAGCCCGTTGTCAGGCCACCGCTGGGTGAGGGCCTCTCCTCGACGTGTCGGTCATGAGGAGGGAGGGGCGGGGGGTTGCCATACTTCATTACATCGGTCAGCACCGGTTTGTTGAAGGTGAATGGCCCGCCAGCTGTTAAGATGCTGTCCGTGGCTGGGAATCACACATAGGGAGCCCTGGTGGCGAGATGCTAATTACCTCGCCCGGTATAAAGCAGATCGTAGGTTCGATCCCGATCCCGACGCCTGTATATTTGGAGTTTGCATGTTCTCCCCGTGGTCGCGTGGATATTTCTCCAGGTCCTCCAGTTTTCCCTCCACATTTTGAATCAACACGCGTTTGGAGTATTCGGTTGCTATACATTTCCGCATGATAAGTCGTTTCGTTGAGCCGTCATATGTGGCTTCTGATAAATAGCTATAGAGCTCAGTGGGCCTTACCTGGTACAAAATAATGTTTTAGGGTCACCTGGTTCATAGCGTAGTGCGCTGACCACTGACCCTCCGCTCCAAACTTCCATGACAAAATCCTGCATGGGAATTCACTCCGTGTCACTTGGGGAGTCTTGCGGCAACGGCGTTTCCTGGTGAGGCTCTGTTTTCCCAAGAGCCTCTCGCATCAACACGAAAGCCCCACTTAAGGAGGAGCGTGAATGCAAGGCAGCTGGCAATGGCGAGGTTCCCCAGGTGTGTGCTGTCACGTCCTGTTCATCAATTGATGTTCGTGTGCAACAAGCTCCTCCTTTAAACCTCCACCCCGACTTTAAAATAATCCAGTGCAATTTTGTTTTTATACTGTTGTAGTGATACACACCATAGGTGACTCAGGAAACATAATCACATTAGAGATAATACGATGACTTTAATGGGTACAAATGATACGTCTCAGAATAATCTTAAATGAAGTATAGACTTACGTGCGGATTGCATCTTTTACCAATATGAACGTCATGCCATATTTATTATATGCACACATATTGTCCACGTTCATCATCAGCAACAGCCATCGGCTAACCACTGCTGAACGAAGCCCTCATGTGGACTCCATCGTTCACAGTCCTGGGATGCGACGGTATATTTATGCCGGTGCTTGAACGTATCCCATTGCTCCATCTCTGCCGTGGTAATCGTCTCGCGCGTATGCCTTCCTTTGACTGCCATTCCATGACCAGTCTGGCGAGAGGGCGCCACCGTGGCGAGATGTTAACTACCTTGCCTGGTCTACAGGAGGTCGCGGGTTCGATTTCGACCGTGACGCCTGCTGCTGTATATTTGGAGTTTGCATGTTCACTCCCAGTTGTCACGTGCATTTTTCTCCGGGTCCTCCGGGTTTTCCCTCCACCGTGAGGATCAACATCACGCGCTTAGAGTATTTGGCTGCTATAAGTTCCCACGTGATGATAATCCACTTTGCCGGGCTATCATTTGTGGCCAGGTCGCTTATGAAAAAGAGATATATAGCTCAGTGGGCCTTACCTGGTAAAATAAATATAAGCCATGCTGTATATTTCCCAAGCCCATCTACTTTCCTTTTATGTATAGCAACCGAGAAAGACACCACCCTGCTGTCATTATAAATGTAGCGGTGACCGTACAATGACATTTTGTGCGTAATTATTTACCGCTTTTCAAATGTTTTAAAGTTTTCCACAGCGATCTAAAAAAAAAACACCACCACGTCTCATTTTGCCCTCTCAGTGAACTACAGCTGAAGTCTCCCGCGCCTCCAATTAGCACAGTTGGCTACGTGCATACAACTGTCCTCTTTGTAATCCGCATTTGCCTTTCAAAACGTCCGAGATTATCACTGCATTGCTCATCCTCACACTGATGTTGAGCACTGTTTGGCGTGAACATTGCTCGCTACCGTGCCCACTTACACAGGTGTTTCATCGATGACGCAAAAATAAAAAACTTGTCAGGCACAAGCCGAGTGATGATGCAAGCGGATCTTCTGCTGCAGCACGCAATCATTGTTTGCCACGAGCCAGAAGCCCTTCCAATTGTGTGGCTGGTGAGGAAAGGGTAAGTATATTTCAGGATGTGCATCGGTAAAGCAATCACGTTAGGAAAGTCCCTGCTCTCAGCAGCATCAATCAGAGCGGCAGATACGCTTCGTGCTATAAATCGATTAGCATTACAAATGTATAAAAATGTTTGCTCGGAAACTTTTGAATTATGTGTATCGTCTCGATGATGGCAGATTAATGAAACCAATGATCACGTTAAACTTTTTCTTTTTACATTTTAATTGAAGGACCAGTTTCTTCCTCTTACGTTAATGCCCTAATTGAAATTGTCTTCTCTATCCAGCCGTATTAATCAGCTAGCATTACTTCTGTAGTGAGTGCTGTACGGAAACAAATTCCCTCCGTTCTTGCGACGATTTACTGTTTTCAAAAGTAATCAGTGTGCGTGTTTCATGTTGCCGTTCTTTTCTCAAAACTAGATGAGCCCCGTCTTGTCAGAGAGATGTGTGTGTGTGTGTTTTTAAATCCTTTATATTAAGTTCACTTGCTTGCTTGCTTGCGCGCTTACGACCGTGCAAATCTTTCGGTCGTTTTTTAACTCACTTCCCGTTATCCAATCGAGCTGACATTTTGCACACAGACTCGTTGTGCGTGACAATTTATTTTCGTGAATTTTTTTTCCAAAATGTTACACTTTTTAGGAAAAAAAAATTATATTTAATTACCAATTGCTTAATGGTGGCAGGCAATCATCTGACCCATAGGTGGCAGCCATCTCAAGCCAGAGGACGAGAGGACTCTAGCCGCCACGCATATAAAGGATTTATAGTGAAAAACTTTGTTTTTACGGGTTAATTTTTTACACCCCTAGTATCTGAGCACAGGACAGTAGAAGGTCCATAATGCAGAGCGTCAGCACCAGAGAGAGCCGACCAAAGTGTGGCACGGATGAGGACCAAGACGTGCAATGGATTGGAAAAGTTACGGGATCGTGAGAAAAAGAGAGGATGGGAGAGAGTTCCAGAAAACAGAAAGGGAGCGCTACTAATTACCGCACAGCTGGTATGAATTAGCACAAGACGGAAATATGTGGAGAAAGTCGATTGCCAAGCATCAGCGACGCCCCCCCCCCCCATAACCCTTATTGTTTCAGAATGATGGTGATGATGATGGATGGGATAGCAAGTTGGGGAACGAGACAGTGGGAGTCGTTCCACGGCCGAGGAGTGCAATGAAAGATAAGGGAGATAAATGTTGTGTCCTGCAACATTGCAGTGGAGCACTGTGAGGATGAGAGAAAGAAGGAGGTGAGTGCCAAATGTAAAAACAATAAAACTGTAAATATGAAATAGCACGATGTAACACAATTTTTGTTCCTGGGTACTAAGTGTTATTTCCTAATTGTTTATGCCTAAAAAGTACAGAAAGTGGCTATTATTCCCCACGAACTTTGCTTTTGTGTACCAGCACAGTGATATTTTGAAATTGACCAATTTTCTATGAGAAAACGGTGCGAATTTGTGTCTTTTCGTTCACATAAGGTAAAAAAAAACATCATTATGAATCTAAATTAGCAGGTATTTATACTAAAGTAATACAAAAATTATGCTGGATGCAATTACCAGCGAAACGTCGTACTACTCAAATCGTAAATGTTGTGGATTTACTCTCCAACACACCGGTGGGCTGAAGTAGTAAACCAATTGGCGCGTTCTGTTCACGTGACAAATCTCACTGGCTGTGTCGGGTGGTGGAGCGTTACGACACATTTACACTTTCGCGATCTAACCCAAAAACCTTTATTATGAATATTATTGGTCGCGAAAGCCTGCTTCGTGTTAAAAAAACGAGTGTTTTTGTCGCCACTTCAATTAAACGTAAATATTTTACTCTTGAGTCAAATTGAGTGCGCAACCGATTGAACGCCATCGATTAATTTAATTTACTTATTTGTGCAGCATGCACGTGACCGGCCCCGAGAGACCATCGTCTCGCCGCACTTGAGAATCCCGACATTAACGAGGCGCGAGCGTGCGCGCCTCTTCCCGAATGCAGATCTGCACTTTGACACATGGGAGTCATCGAGCCACATTTGGCAAGCCGCTCGATTGCTACGTTGGCAGAAGTTTTGGCACCGGTGCGACCACCGTGACCTCTGCCATCACCCGCCCCCCCCGCCAACCCCCCCCCCCATGTGTGTGTTCAACGCGGTGCGAAGATGGCTGCTGACAACCACCTTTGGGCGAAACGTGACACCCACGCGTCTGCTACTTGTGGTCTAACAAAGTGTAAATTGTCGATGTTCCTGCATCGTTTCTCTTATGCGTTCGTCGTATCGCAGTATCGTGCGCTTGTTTGGTTTATATAAGACGGCAGGACAATGGAGAGAAAAATGTCATCGTAATTCTTGTTCTGAATGTTTTTTTGTTCCTTCTGCGTTTATTAAGTATGTGTAATTGTTTGCTGTTTATTGAATGTTGAAACGGGCGAACGGGTTTAACATTCAATAAATAATGATTATAGTTATATTATTACATCGCAAGAACTTTAATAATGGGCGGCAGCTTGGGTGACCTTCATTCAGCAGTGGATTGACCATTGCTGATGATGACGATGATGATGAGATTACAGGCTATAGAAATAACTCGGTATTCTATTCTTGTCAGCAGTTATCATCAATGGCGACGTTAACCTGCACGGACCAGAGCAGTGAAGTATGGTCAAACTACCCCGATGACTGGCAGTGTGGGGAGGCCTTCACTAAACTAGAGCTAGATTGGCAAGTTCTCAATATTATTATGATCATCATAATGGCATACACTCAAATATAAAATCACTCCTTTGGCAATTTTCACTGATTCCAAATAAGTTTGTGTCGGCTGTTGTTGTTGTTGGAAAATCCAAATTAAAAATTCCCAAGTGCTGTGTGAAAGCCCAACACAGGAGTAACATGGTTATAAAAGTACTCTATATTGCAACACATGAGCTTGGATTAACAAATGGGCAGCATATGGCGTGTGACCAAATTACAAGGTAATTCAATTCATGATGCAGAAGAAAACTACACTGCACAATGAGCCAAATGATCAATCAACTTTATCTCTCTCTCTATATATATCACACGCAAAGGAAACGTGCAAGCTTAATAAATGTGGTGTTGTAAAAATGTGTATGAGTGTTCCTTACTTCTTTGCCAGTTATAATTTACAGCGATTCTGTACTCGCACGGAGTCTCAAGACGCATTTATATTCAGGGCTTTGCTACATCGGGATGCTCGATCAATTTACACCAATGGGCGTTTGGCATCACGCGGTAGGAAATTCGAGTGCCCGGAGAAAACTCACACTTGCGAAGAGGTGTACCGCTCAAAGCTCCGCACAGATAGGTTCAAGAATCCATGACTGTAATATCATCTCGTGAGATAAAAAAAAGTACAATGCGAAACTTCACACGCGGTAACATCTCAGCATTAAGCAGATGTTGACTATTTTAAAAAAAATGGATGTAAACTCTTGCGTTCGCGACCTTTTAACTACGCCTTGCCGCGAAGTTGTTACATGCCAGGTGAATTGTTTCCCTTCCTGTTGCCCTCTGGTGACACGTCAGAGCAGCTCACAGGAGGAGGGACGCAGGGCCCGTGAATGCCAGATCACCGTCTTCCTAATTGGTGATGAAAAAAAACAGTCAGCGTTGTCGAACCTTGGCTTTCCACGAAGGCATCGGCGGTGTGGGATCGTCAGGTGTGGGATCGTCAGGAGTGGAGACGTCAGTTGTGGGATCGTCAGTTATGGGATCGTCAGCTGTGGGATTGTCAGGTGTGGAGTCGTCAGGAGTGGGAACGTCACGTGCCTCGCGTTCAGACGCATGCTTACTTTAAAAACAGTCGACGATTTCTGCCACTTATTCGGTTGATTAACTAATGAACTCACTCACTGATCCACGTTCTACCTCTCTATCTCGCACACAATGGGGGTCCATTCAATTTCCCACAATTTTCGAAACTTTCTCATTGAAGATGCCCAACGTGACCAATTAGCTTCCAGAATATGATTGAGCCATTTCCCAAAAAGTTGTTATTTTCCTTCTGTAGGCTATAGAGAGATGTAAATACCATCAAACTTAAAAAAATACACTTTTCTTTCTCATGTGTAAAATTAATTCGCTTTTTCTCATTTACAAAAACAAAATACAAATTTCCCCCGTGTAGCCTTAACATCCTTTTGGGGCAAGTGCTGTTAGCGAGCACCTATGAAAGCCGGCACGTCACACGAGGGGGTGGGTGGCCAGCACCACGCCCGGCTGCCTTTCTCTTCCGAGGTACTCATTTTGAGGTTGAGTCGACCTAGGGGAGGCCCAGGACCGGTTCAGATAATCGTCACTGGTGTTGGCCGTGAGCGGCAATCGAACTCGGATCGCTGTGTTCGTAGCGCAGCGCGCTAACCGCTAACTGCTCATATATATACACACACACATAGATACGTGTGTGTGTATATATACACACACACATAGATACGTGCTGGAGTTCCGCCAGATTTCCCGTCAGCGCCTGCAGGATCTACAACTCTGAGTGAGCATTTTCCAGAAAGAGAATCCAAGGAATTGGCCACAGTTGGTCATCGAATAAATGGGCTAGGTTATTAGGCCAAACGTCCTATAAGCAAAGCCACTCCGTGGATTATAGCGGCGAATTTATTGTATTCAGCGGGAATGTCCGACCCTGCATGCTTTAGGTGGTGGGGGTGGGGGGGGGGTTATTTATTTTTAGCGCAGAGGCAGAGGGAAGAGGCATCCCCATGTTTCATCCCGTGCTCAGAAAACACCGCCTGACGCCATCTGACTCAAACGAAAACGTCTGGAACGGCGATGACCGCAGAGGGAGGCTTCTTGAGAGAGGAGCAGGCAGTGACTTGAGCGGTTTAATTGGCACCGTTTGTTTTTCAAGTCGCCCGCGTGAATTTCCATGAAATATTTGCGCAGCGCAACGATTAGTGAGGCGTCTTGGTGGTGGAATTGCGTGGCGACCTTCAGTCTTAGCGTGTTGTCATTGTCTCTAATGGGTGTCGCGGGCGTCGTCTGTTCATCACTCCCAAGTATGACTGTCTTCATAGGCCACGCATGTATTGGTCACGAAGCGAATGAAAGGCGCCTCGAGTGCGGGAATTGTGACAGCGCTTTTGGAGACATTGTGAAGTGGATTTGTGACAAATGCAGCGATGCTGATCGATAACTCAAATCTATAATTGGCGGGATAACCCAACGCAACAAAACAATTAGTGCAGGCCGGGGGAAAAAAAAACCCCGAATAGATTTAACAACGCACACGTGTGTGCATTGTGTGCAAAACATGTCCACGCGTTCAGTTACTCGTGACGATTCCATTGCCACCGGCAAGCGGGTGTCTGCAAGATAACGATGGTTTCACACTCAACGCGTCGTCTAAAAACACGGATTCACAACAAAACCGAAACCGCCGGTTGAACGAGCAGCGACACCACCCCCCGAGAGAGACACCAACCGTCACGCAGAGCGCGCGCAGGGAAGTTGAGTGGCTGCGGGGCAGAGACGCGAACTGCGATGACGGACGGGGAGGCGAGTGGCTCAGTCACACGCACCACCCCCAACTTCGCGGCCAAGTCGACAAACTGAGCCGAGTTCCCCCCCCCCCCCAGGCCGCGAACGGCGGGCTGACCAACGTGGCTATTGCAGTTCGGTCGTGCCGGTCACTGCCGTGGAGGTTATTGCCCCCTTGCGTCCCCATCCGCCCCGTGTTTACTGCGCACAGATGCGCTCGTGTGATGCCTTCCAATTATCAGCAGCATCATCAGCAGCAGCAGCAGCATCATCAGCCACTGTTGGGACGGAGGGGAAGCTTGGGCTTGTGCGTGAAAATGCAGCAAAGACTGTGGGCGCGACGCACATTTGCTCAGCCTGGTGCGGGCAAATGTGTGTGTGTGTGGGTAAGTGTGTGTGTGTGTGCAAGTGTGTGTGTGGGTAAGTGTGTGTGTGTGTGGGCAAGTGTGTGTGTGAGGGTAAGTGTGTGTGTGAGTAAGTGTATGTGTGTGGGCGGGTAAGTGTGTGTGTGTGTGTGCTGGTCTGTCGGTATATGCAGGTTTGGGGTGGTTGGTATATATGTGTGTGTACCTTGATGGGGTGGTATGTGTGTGCGTGTGCTATGATAGGGTGGTCTGTGTTTGCGTGTGTGCAATGTGTCGGGGTGGTCTGCCTGTGTGTGCGTGTGTGCCAGGGTGGGGTGATTTGTGTGTGTGTGATCCCTAATCGATGTGTGTTACCCAAGTGTTGCATGCAGAGTGGAATGGTGGGGGTAGTGTGTGTGCCATGCCTGGTGGTAATAGGTCTTGTTTGTTAAGTGCATCGTGTGTGTGTGGCATGTGCCAGTTGACGATGTGTGCGTTTGTGTGTACACCACGCCTGGTGGGAAAGCGTCAGCGTATGTGTGCAATGCCTCGCGGTTATGTGTCGATCATTAAGCACCTTCGTGATGGTGAACAGGCCGAGCTGAAGCTTGCGTGGCCGGGAGTCAGAATTATTACCTGTTCACCTTGGGGTGCGACAGGAATGTCCTCCAGTTCTTAAGCTGTTTAAATTTTTTTTTTTATCATACAGTTCCAAAATCCTTCCATGGCCGTACCAGAGGAATTTACATTCGTACAGATACATGGGGAAGAAGATCGATATCCGTGTGCAGTCAAGAGACGGAACTGCTTTTTGTGTTAAGTTTGTTGTCCTTTCCCCGCACCTCCGATTAGCACGGTTGCATACGAACGGTGCAAAATAACCTGGTAAAAATAACCTGCTCATTATGAAAAATATTTGGAGGCGGCTTGAAAACCTGAAGGTTATCACGAAGAGAGGGAGTACCTTAAACATTAAACCCACCAAATCGATGATCCACACCTGCTTCTCTCTGTGAGTAATTGGAAAGTTGTGGAGAGGAGTTGCAGACTTCCCATATCTGGGGCAGTGTGTTCATGGCCAGCTCTGGTTTGGCAGTGGAGGTCTTTGCAACAGTCTTGCAGAATTACTTTTTTATCGGCTAATTAACCCTATGTGGAATCTGTCTGGCCTGCCACTACGCACGAAGCTCTGCATATTCTTGGCCATAATCATGCCATCTATGCTTGTAAAACATCGACCCCCTGTACATGAACACCTCTGCCGTCTTGAAACATTGAGGCTGAGCCATTTAGCTCACGTGCTCAGCCACTGCCTGTCTAAGCAGCTTCTGATTGACCATATAGAAGGGACTGAATAGGCATGGAATGGGCTTGAAAATAGATGTGCGAGTGTGGTACAGGAGGATTTGGAGTTTCCGATGACAGGTACAGCTGTGTTAATGATCACCTTTGTGGAGGATGCTTGTGAAAAACGGGGCTGGAAATTGGAGGCAGCAACAATAGGATGCGGTGGATTGATGCTCACGATGACAGCGACGGGCGGCTTCAACAGAGCAAGGTGTCATGTTGGGAAGTGCAGGTGATTTACAGTACTTACCTGTCATTTGAATAAATGAACCTATAACACCTGGGCCTTCTTTATACTTGGGCAGTGTGCTTATGACCAGCTCTGGTGTGGCAGTGGAGGTCTTTCTTCCAATCAGTCAAGCGGCATTATATTTTTATCAGCTGTGTAACGCTGCATGGAAGCAACCTGGCCTATCACTTCATACGAATCTGTGGGTCTTCTCGACCACAATCATGCACTCCCTTATATATGCTTGCGAAACTTGGAGCCCTTTAAAGGAATTCTTGCGCCCGTTTGAAACATTCTGGCTATCCTGCATACGATCCATCTTTGGTTTAATCAGGCTGGATTGTGTGATCCTTGACAGATCTGGCCACGGTCCCATCAGTGAGCTCCTCCGGCAGGCAAGGCTGCGTTGGATGGATCATATAGCCGGCATACCCAGCCACCGCATGCTTCCGCTCGGCCAGGTAGAGGGGGCTAAACGGGCACGGCACAGGCTAGAGAAGAGGTGGTTTGATGCAGTGCAGAATAATGTGGAGCTGATTGGACTTGCGGCGTCAAAGTCGGTCTCTCTGTAGGAGGCTCCTGAAGGACGCTACTGAGCAGTCGGAGGCAGTTGCCCTCCAACAGCAACGGAGGGCAGAGCAGAGACGCTCACAACAACGAGCAGGAAGTTGGCACAGTGAGGAGCACAGGTGGGGTGTCTGCCAGTCATCCGAGTAATCTCAATCAGTTAACTCAAAACATCTCGGTCTTTCCCTTGCCCTCCTGCCAGCGAGCCTGCGACACTTTCCCATGGCCTCAAGGTGCACCTAGCCTGGCACAAGCGCCTTGGTGACGTCATCGGCGGCTGTTGTGTGTCTCACGTTCATGGGGAGCGGTGGCACAGTGGTTAGCGCACTGTGCGACAAACTGTGCTACGAACTCGACGACCAGAATTAAATCCCCACTCACGACCAAAAACACAGAGGGGTGTAATCTAAAAATGGGTACCTGGGGCGGTGTGTATTGAAACATCAACACTGGGGATACAAAGGCGGCCGGTGCGTGGTCTTTGTGCTCGCCAACAGCACTTCAGCACTTGCACAGTCCGTTAGAGACTATACGGAGATCTTTGTCTTTGTGTCGCACGCGCGTGTGTGCACGTGCGACGACAATTATCTGAACCGGCCATCCCTTAAGTCGACTCAGCCTTAAATGTCTCCCTAGCGGCGATGTTTAGGGAGACAATGGCGGCCGGGTATGGTGCTGGCTCCCCCACGCCCTCGTGTGCCGTGCCAGGCTTCATAGGCGCACGCTAGCAGCACTTGCCCCAAAAGTCCATGAAGTCTATACGGGGGGTCTTTGTCTTGTGTGTGTGTGTGCCCGTGGTGGGTGTACCATTGCGGGTCGCGCGCGCTGCGCGCGCGTGCGCCGCTAAAATCCACGAGAGGAGCGGAGCAGCCGCTCAGACCGCGCGAGAGCGCACGAGCGGGTCGTGCTCTGCGCGCGCATCGCCACCGCACACACAGACGGACACACAGACGGACACACAAACGAGACAACGAGAGGCTAACACACACACAGCTGACACGCGGCGACGATACGAACGTAGCCTCTCTCTCTTTCTCTCGAGCAAGTGGCTTCCAAGTTTCTGGGATCGCTGCGCTTTTACATTGCGCGATCCTCCAGGAATTAATGTGCTGCAAGATTGGTCGTCGTTCGATTGATTTGTGTTCATTTTTCTTGAGTTAAATTTGTTTGTTCCTTTTTGTTGTTGTTGTTGTTGTTGTACACTTTTGCTGCTGCTGCTGCTGCTGCATCTACTGCTGCTACGGCTGCGTCGGAGTTAACCATGCGGGACGTGGAGAAGCGAGGCGGCGTGGGAACAGGAGGAGGACAACAGCAGCGCTCGGTGCAGGCCGGTAGGAGCGCACGGGACCATCCCCGGCGCGCGTCTCTACACACGGGCTGCTGATGATGATAATAATGATGCTGCTGCTGATGATGATGATAATGATGCTGCTGCTGCTGCTGATGATGATGATGATGATGCTGCTGATGATGATGCTGCTGATGATGATGCTACTGCTGATGATGATGCTGCTGCTCATGATGCTGCTGATGATTATGCTGCTGATGATGCTGCTGCTACTGATGATGATGCTGCTGCTGCTGATGATGGTGATGATGCTGCTGCTGATGATGATGATGCTGCTGCTGATGATGCTACTGCTGATGATGATGCTGCTGCTCATGATGCTGCTGATGATAATGCTGCTGCTGCTGCTGATGATGATGCTGCTGCTGATGATGATGATGCTACTGCTGACAATGATCATGACAATGATGCCTATGATAATGGTGTCGTATAATGATCGTGCTGCTTCTGTTGATGGTTGTTGTTCTGCTGCTATTGCTGATGATGATGGTTGTGATGTTCTAGTCGCGCTGCTGATGATGGTAGTGGTGGTTCTGCTGTTTTTGTTGCTGCCCATGATGTTGCTGTTCCCGTTCCTGTGCGTGCTAATTGTGATGCTACCGTTACTCTTGATGATGATGGCTTTGGTGCTGCTGTTGTTACTACTGCTGATGATGATTGTGATTCTTTTACTGTTGTTCCTACTTTTGCTGTTGTTGAAGATGATATTGATGATGACTGCTGTTACTGCTGCTGCTGCTATTAATGAGTTTGATGTTGCTGCGTCGGGTGATGATGTTGACGTGAAGATTAACTGCTGCTGTGATGAAATGATGTGTTAAAGCACTCAACAAAAAAACGTTTGACTTCCCTTTAACAAAACGTTGACGTAAAAAAGTAGTCCATCAATAGATGTGATCAGAGCGTTAAGTGCCGTATTGCCTATAAACCACGCGCGCGACCAGTGGAATGCCCGTAAATGCGCATTTTTGGAATATTACGGTCAGTTCGCGTGCTGCTGTGCACAGAAGTCGGGAAATTCCACCAAGTGATGTACACCTCCAGTGCAGCTGATCGTGTCTGCCATCAACGCGGGGGGGGGGGCTTATCCGGTTTGCTGACTATCCGTCTCGCTCCCTCATCAGTTTTAGCAGCGGCTCCTCACTCGTCCGAGGGTCATTGACTCAGCAACGATGCGGCCGCAGACGAGGTCGGCAAGTTCCGTTAAATCGATTACCTTTACTTTCTGTGTGTTCGTCTCTACCTAGGTAGGTGGCGAATCCAAAACATAGATACACGTAGCTATAACAAATCTAGTTGTATGGCCTCGTGTTATTTTTTTTATCCGGACCACCCCTCCATCCTCCGTGGACCCAGATAATCGAGATTTGACTCTGTGTGTGTGCGTCTTTATACTGTGGGGAGTGGTGGCGCAGTGGTTAGCGCGCTGTGCTACGGAACCCGTGGTGCTGGCCACACATCACCTCGTGTGCCGTGCCGGCCAACACAGATACTTGCTAACTTGCCCCAACAAGTCTGCCGAGGCTATACGGGGGACCTTAGTCTTTGTATTGCGCCGTGCTGAACCCAGCGGTTACGTAAGCGGCACGGGACGTTGACGTGGGCCTGGCACCATAACAGGGACTTGTATTATTTTATGTTATACCTACGTGACTTTACCGAAAGAACCAAAGAGTAGGGACTTGTCTGTTTCATCATAGAGGTGTTTGGGGCTAGATAGCGTACATTTAAATGTACCCTTAACCCCCCCCCCGCCCCAGCAGCAGCAGACACAGCAAACTAGTAAGCTTTGTTATGTAAACAAAACGTGGCAATTCGTTACAACTAGGAGAGTAAACCCACGACATTCACAACTTGACTGCGACTTTTCGTTGACGGTGATTGCAGCCGGCTTCATCGGGAGATCTTTTTTTTTACACCCGAATTGTGAAGAGACCCCTTCGCGCTCCCCACCCCCTTCCTTTGGCACATCGGCAGAGCTGCGAGCAAATTGTGGCGCATGGGTTTGGAGCGGTAACCTCTGCGCGTGCCTCACGGCCACGCTGATACTTGCGCCGACGTGAAATGAACCCGGTTCGGTGTGAAGCGTACGGCAAGGGGAAGGCGAGACCTCGCTGATGTAGAGTCCTGTAGATGCCGCAAGCTTAGGAAGGGTCGGTGAAAGTCGCGGGCGACCAAACAAACGGTAAGAAAAATCACGTGGCTCCTTTATCCGATTCGTATGCACCGCGATTCCTTCGACGGGTTGAGATCGAATGATCTCCAATGTTGCATCACGACCCACACTGATCCTGCACATGGTGTGCGTCATTGGCACAAGGCGAGTGCCCAGTGCATTGTCACATTTGTACAATATTTAAAACCCACATATTTATTGCAAAACAGACGTTTGCTCTAAATTGCTACTTTTGCTGATTATATATAATGAAAGAACAAGAAATATAAGCACAACTTGCGTTCCGTGTCTTCACGTAAAGAAAACAATTCTAGCCCATCAGCGTATGGGCTTCCCAGACCAATATTACCCAGCAGCATTTGTTTAAGGAAAACAACGCGTGGAATGGTATCGACCTTATGGGTATTAAATTTTGATAGAAAGCTTTCGTGACTGCAGGGATTCATGTCCTTGGTTCTTTCGGTAAAGTCACGTAGAAGGGAAATAATACAATTATAAAATAATATAAATATAATACAATATTGTTTATTATTTTTATTATTTTATGATTTCCCTTCTACGTGACTTATGGGTATTGTTAACAGTAAGGTTTGTTAATCCAGCGCTGCTGGGGTACCAGATGTTATTGGCAAGGACACTCCATATAAGCGAGTCATCTCTCGCAAACGCAAAAAGGCAGCGCGGCACACAGACTTGTGATGCGCTATTATCGTGGAGCGTTCGGGCAAAATGAAATGTAAACAGCCCTATGTTCTGTGCCTCCACATGAATTAGACTTGTGTTTTAGTCGACCGGCTTATTGGATAAGGGTAATTAATCTCACCGTTGTTATTAAAGTGACATTAATTACGATCCACCGTTTGTTTGCATTGCAGTCCAATAATGAGTGCTTGCTAAAGAGTACTTTTTCCAGCAGTCTATAAACCCAAATACTGCATACAAAATGCGTGTGTTAATGTGTGTATTAATGTTCTCCTGCCAGCGGGCGTTCGACACTTCACGTGGCCTCAGGGTGCACTTGGCCTGGCACAAGCGTCGTGGTGACGTCACCGCCACTTAGTGGCGAATGGTGGTTGTTGTTGTATTAATGTTTGTATTAATGTCTGTATTCATCAAAACTCGGGCTTGCAACAAGCAACGTGATGCAACCCACCCAACTTTTGTGCTTTATCCTCGGAGCGATCGTCCGTAGATTACGATCGGTTCCTCGTGCTCAGACATTCTTGTAGCCAACTTTCCCCAACACTTGGCACTCATCTCCCGTTCACAACAAGAGTTGCTCTTTACGAGATTAAGAGTCAGAGCCGCCGTGGGTAGAGGAGACATTGAAATGAAAGGGCACATATTGCAGACTCGTTAATAAAAATGTGTTTGCAAGACCTGTATGTAAATGCGACTTGCTTTGAAACAGTTAAGCTATTAACTGTTAAACCATTTTTTTAATAGAAAATAACTCCAAAATTCAATCTCCATGATAAAATATGAACTATAAAAAAATATATATATACGTAGCTAAAGAACCGGGTTGCATAACATCAGTATGCGAGATCTCTTCGTATCCCATGAATGATACTAAACGATTCCTGTTTTACTCACTGCAATCTTTCTCCATATCATTGCTGAACCAGCAACATGAGCATTGCATGGCTTGTGTTATATGTGATAGGCACATGCATTACATTGTCCAACATTCACAGCATATGCCGACCCTGCAATCAATATTAATAGCATTAAATTAATAATGTGATGTTGAAAAAAATAATGTATCCTAATGGATAACAGCTCAACACTGGATGCATTTGCACACATGCTGCATGTCTTTTGTCAACTTTCTAACGATCTGGAGCGTCACACTTAATGGGGGGAGGGGGAGGGGAATCATTTTATATATTTTTGTAAGTGTTTAGCAAGAGGCTTCATGATATTTAGAACCTTGGGTGAGAGCCTGCGCTATGAGACAAACAAATTAACTACTGAGTTGCAATCGTTGGAGGCCCAAAGTTGAAAATTGCACTTTCGGATTTTTCACATTTTCAAGCGTAGACTTGACTTTCTAACCCGTCTAGACCATCAACATAATTGACAAAAGTCGTGCAGTCAAAGTCTATACTTTTATAAAATAATGGTATGGTGAAGGTGCATTTGGCAGTGGTGTACAAACACAATCATTGATGAATGTGTTGAGATTGTGTTATATCTTTATGTTAGCCGGAATAAAAAAAGATGCTCCCTTTCGTTTGATGAAATTCCACTTACAGCTAAGTTTTAGAACGACGTGTTCTTGCCTGAAAAGTGATCAAGAGCGAGCATTGGCTTTAAATTGATCAACTGCAAAGGACTTTCCAACCCCATTGTCATAATATTTGCGGTATTGTTTTAAGCGTCAGAAATTCCAGTAGAGCCTCGCGTTGTTCCCTGCCTGTTTACCTTTCTCGTCTCTGATGGGCTGGCGTTTAAAATAGATGACAATAGCTGGCGGGTTGGGGTTGGATGGGGGAGATCTTCTTACCTGTGCGCATTTGCTCGCTGTAGTTAAACACACGCCAATTCGTTTTACTCTAATCCATTGTG
Organism: Lampetra fluviatilis; assembly: GCF_964198595.1. NCBI lineage: Eukaryota > Metazoa > Chordata > Hyperoartia > Petromyzontiformes > Petromyzontidae > Lampetra > Lampetra fluviatilis. Next base: position 2,373,737 of record NC_136278.1, on the reverse strand, counting down.
ACCGCGGTGTTGGGCCGGCCTGTTTTCAAAATCCATACTGAGAGTTGCACAACCCCGGAGACTCCCCCTTGTTGGTTTTGGTTACCAATCCTCTGCCTCGGGCCGTCACTTACCGGCTATCGGTAAAGGTTACCGCTGCGTCCATGGCTCAGTTTACTAGCGCCTGCTAAATTGACTTGATCTCCGACGAGAGCATGACCACGGGTTAAATGCGACTGTGTCCGAGAAGCGATCCACCACAGAGATGGAGCGATGGAATCAGGCTCGTGTGTAGGTGCATGGTGGTCCCGTTACATTGCGGGACTGTGACAGATGGCAGTGGCTTTCGGAGGGCCCTTCATCCAGGAGTGGATCAAATAACTTATTTAGCATTTTATGCGTTTGAGACCGGGATTTGCAGAGATAGATCCTCTGGATGGATCATTAACTTCCTGTGGAGACCCCAGTATCGACGAGGAACGCCACTTGAACACTGAATTAATTGCACCCCCGAGAGCGGATTGATATTTGCAGCGAATGTGAAGACGGGATTAGATCGGACTTTCGTTAAAGGGCTATCGAGAGATATATCCTGGGTGTTTTGATGGCGAGGACCTCGTATAAGTTGTGTCCGAGCAGGGCTCGTAGAATTATGTGTAGAAAAGTGGAGGAATTGGATGTGAAGTGTGTGAATGCCTTATTACGTAAGGCTAACAAGAGATTAATTTGCAGTGTCTAAAGAAATCTAGAGCAACACTGGCAGTTTTTTTTTATCAAACGTGCAGTTATATTTGAACAGACTAAAACTTTATTTTTTTAAACACATGACATCTTTTACAATTGAATTGAACAATATGCTGACTTTTGAATTTGAAATACGTGTGTCAAAAAAACCCGGAGGCAATTTGGAGGCATGATGTCGAGCAAAATATTCATTGCCTATGACCACATCACCAGGAATGTGTCAGATCTCGCCGGATCTCGGAAGCTTAGCGGACGTGATCCACGACGGTGCTTTGATGGGTGGCCGCCAATGGATAAAACAAGTTGCGTAAACCACAGGGCTACGTTTTCAGCAAACGGCAATGCAGGATAATCCATTGTTGCGTTGCACGGTATTGTACTATGTTGCTGCGCCTTTCATTTGCCAAGCCTCACTGACCAACGGAGAGAAGTATGATCAAAAACCCGTACGTGTGAGGAGGCCATCATCCAGCAGTGGATTGACAGGACGTGGACATTCCGATGTCTCGTCAAAGGTTGTTTTTTTGCCTTTTTTTCCCTTCCCTGCACGCACCACTCACTGCCACTGCCACATTAGACGTGGACAGAGGCCCACCTCAAAGGTCATTAGCATCGCCACGTGGAGGCGGGTTGCCTCGTCAGGTGAGCGCCGTGACACCCTCGCGGTCGCGCTAAATGACGGCGTGTACGTGTGTGTAGTGTGTGCACACGTGTGTGTACGTGTGTGTACATGTGTGTGTACGTGTGTGTATGTGTGTGTACACGTGTGTGTACACGTGTGTGTATACGCGCCCCATATTCGCCGGCACTCACGTGCGTGATAATGTTAATTATGGACACGGAGTGTCTAGGGGGGGGGGGGGGTGTCGCGTTCCATCCTCGGGGCCAAGAGGTTCGATGTGTAGCAGCGGTGGGGAGGGGCGGGGCGATGACGCATCGTGTCGTCTCCCCAGGCTCGCCATCCTATCTCCACAAGACCCAATTTAACGTCACTTACATACAGGGGGGCTTCAAAAAAATTAACCCGTAAAAACAAAGTTTTTCACTATAAATCCTTTATATGCGTGGCGGCTAGAGTCCTCTCGTCCTCTGGCTTGAGATGGCTGCCACCTATGGGTCAGATGATTGCCTGCCACCATTAAGCAATTGGTAATTAAAATTAAAAAAATTTTTCCTAAAAAGTGTAAAGTTATGGAAACATTTTTTCACGAAAATAAATTGTCACGCACAACGAGTATGTGTGCAAAATGTCAGCTCGATTGGATGACGGGAAGTGAGTTAAAAAACGACCGAAAAAGATTTGTACGGTCGTAAGCGCGCAAGCAAGTGAACTTAATATAAAGGATTTAAAAAATGTGAACACTTCCGAGAAATTGCAACGATACCACAGGGAATGTTGTGCCTCTGGGATCTGGAGACCACCTGGAGAAGATTCCAGGCAATGTGTTGACAATGATGGCGGGCAAATGGGAGACTCTTTGACTTTTTGAAGCTATTAACATAAATTTGTTATCATGTTACAGTGTATTATCCGTTATAGTGCAATTAAAAAACGATAGTCCCATATAAGTGTACAAAAAATTATACACACAGTACACACGACATCCGCCCGTGTCCGTTTCACGAAATGTGTCCCTTTTTAAAAACATGTTCATATTTAATCTACCAGTAAGGTCTAGTTTGCGCGAGAAAAAATAGATTGACGTAGGCGGGGTAATGAATTACACAATTATATCAACTTAATAAGGAGTGCACGTGTATTTACTATGTAATTAAATACATAGTTTATCTAGGTTGAAGATAAACAACTTGTTTTTCTAATATGCAAGGTACAACCCAGCGCAGTGATGGAGTGATGGTGTCCGGTAATTTATGTGCAGGAGAAATATGGATGGTGGCATATTGAGATTGTGAGGGCTGGCGATTGCATGGAGAGAGGCCTCCATTCAGCAGTGGATAGAAGATAGCTTATAATGATGTTGATGAATGGCACACACATTTGTTTGCACAAATGTATCGAGAAAATCCTAAGATACCGTTTGCAATCTTAATATACCGTTCAGTATTTGCAAAATCTGCGTTGCAATTCTAAGTTGCAACATGGCAATTTATTTTCTCACGCACAATATCTCGGCCTGTGGCATCTTATCGCACTCTCTATACGAGTTGCAAGGGTGGCGTTAAAGCCAGCACGGCACGAGAACCCCTAAGGATGCTTCCTAATTAATCCATGGTGTTATTTTAGCTTTCCCAAGTATAAACAGTGGGCCTTACCTGGTAAAATAGAAAAGAAATCGTTTAGTAGAAACACAAATTTAATTCAATCTCAATTTTGGAGCTTTCGTGAGTTTTCTGGTTAGATTTTTGTTGCTATTTCTTTTATACCTGATGACGATTGCTTGTGTTGCAATCGAAACGTCGTAGTATGCTATTATTTAATTTATTATTTTATCTTTATACTGTACGTGACTTTACCGAAAGAACCAAAGAACAAATTTAATTCCTCCACCCCCCCCCCTCTCTCTCGTGATGGACGAGACTGCAGTGAACATCACAAGCAAAGTTTTTTTGTTGTAATTCCCAGCCTGATTGCTTTTCCTTTTCTATTCTCTTTACAAAAGTCCTGCCGCTGACAATGACGAATCGCGGATTCGTTTGCACACCTACAAGCCATTATTGGTGGGATATTTCACAAGTCGCTTCTCGCAAGCAATGGCTAATTGTGTTGCTCGTATGTTGGTGTTTTGTCTCCGGCCTGAATAGATGTTATTGTTTGTGCGACGGGCGTGCTTCGGAGATGTATCAAAGTCATTCACAATCTTGCACAGAATTTTCGTCAGAACAGCCCCCATTGATTTAGGTAAATGAGCATGAACTGCCCATGTCTAACTCACATATGCAGGCTCAATGCTGTACTAATCAATATTTTTAGCAGATGGCAGTGGAAGTAGCAGACATCAATTGTTGTACAGTACGATACTCTAGCTTTTTACTCGATTAAAAAAGGTAGTGCATCATAATAATCATAATAATAAACTGCTTCACGTAGGAGTTTTGTAAACGCGTGTTAGTCATGATACCACTTCCTCGACAGGGAAGCGACCCAACAGTTCGTGATCAATCCGTGTTCGGTCGAGAACCCCGTTCCGCAACGATGTCGCCTCTTGATCCGCCGGAGAATGGCACGCAAATGCGACGACCTAAACTAAACTAAAATTAAACTTGTTTTTTGTTTAAATTGTATTTCGCAAAGTAAGGTCCACTGAACTATATATCCATTTTGGCTGGGACCTATGGCGGTGTGCACCTGAAAGTATTCACAGACCCCAACTCAATCCCATTCCTCTTGACAACGCCTGGGCCCCCGTTCTGCACAAACAGCGGAAAACTCAGCCAAAAAACACACACAAACATATAAGAGTTGTACGCAGCAGTGGCTGGGAATTCGATCAATATGATTTGATTTGATTTAAGCAACAACAATGTAATCAACGATGTGCTAAAAAACGAAAACCCTTTCCGTTTAATTGAAAACGCCGTGACCTCGGTTCAATCCTGGAATTGCGTCCATGTTCAGATACCTTATTGTCTCGTTCTAATGCAACGCAGTAGCGTGGTTGGCACATTGGATATAGCGTTCTGCGCTCTGTACCTCGGCGAACTGAGTTCGATTCCTGGCCATGGCTAATATCAGTGGCGAGTGACATCCGCGCCAGTTCTCAGCCCCGTATTCACCAACCTGTACTGATTAGATAAGGGGAATAGCGTTTTGTAGGCCTTCATCCAGCAGTCGATTGTCTACGGGCTGATCATTTTGAATTAAACCATCGTAATGGTAATGTTCCTTGTGTTTCACAAATCCAATGTCTCGTGATGGTTAATGCAAAAATAGGCCTGTGCCTTCAAAGCCGTCTCGCTGTAAGCTCAGTGAATGTCCAGGCATGGTGCAATTTACAACCGCGACTGGTATTGTGTATGGTTAAAATTCACAAGACGCTATGTCACCACTCTCCATGCACACTATGCATATACACAAAAGTCTGCCTCTCTTGAAAGCCCTTATATTGAGTTGGGTGTTGTAGTAATAGGTTTTTACCCTTTCAACTGGTACAAAAAATTTACCCCTTTATACAAGGCATCATGTTTGCAATAACCACAACACAAGCAGTCAAAATGCAAACAAAAAGAAACAACTCTGATGATGATAATGTTATGCACTGTCCTTGAAGTTGATTGATCCACACCCGAGACAGCTTTTCTAAGAGCCTAGTCTCCATTGGTGTTGGAAAAGATGACACCAAAAGGCGTACAACTCAAAGACAGCGCACTATCAGAGTATTGAGAGCTCGGGGTAAGCATTTACACTATGAGACCTCCTTTACCAGTGTCAAAATATAGTAATAGTTTTTTTTGTACTAGTTGAAAAGGTAAAAACCTATTACTCTATTTTGCCACTGGTAAAGGAGGCCTCATAGTGAGTTGGGTGTTGTTAGCGAGGACCTGCGAAGTCCGGAATAGCACTCTGGCACGTGATGTCACTGTCGAGCAGAAGGTGCACATTGAACACTGAAGCGACCTAGGGGAGGTCGAGGACTAGTTCCGACATCACTCGCCATTCATTGTTAGACGTTTGCTGGGACTCAAACTCGAGTATTGCAGTTGAAATAACGAGCGACTTGACAATACAAATGCATAAGGGAGGCTGAGCACTCAGCAAAGTAGGGTGGTGCTTAGCTCGCTCCAATGTCCCCGACGCTAGGAGGCTGGTCACCTGACCAGCTGGCCACCTCCATTACGCATTCTAAATGACACCACCCTGAAACAAAGTCTCGGAAGGAAACAGACAGTCGAGGTTGCGTCTCCCTGTCCAACCCAACCGACACTTGGCCGCTTTTGAAGGTGGGCGATTGTTTTATAGGTACCCAGCCAGACAGAACAGGTGCACACCCCAACCCACACAATGCACGTGCATGCATAATTTAACCACGTTGCAGGGCACGTGTCATTTTTCATCGCAGTAAATCTCCCTGAGCCCTCGGGGAGATGGAGGAGGGGGGGGGGAATTCTCGAGTTGAATAAGATAACGCGTTGTTTGTTTACCAGAAGTTAATACATCAGCGGGTAATTGAATGCAGCCGTGCCTTTCTTAACCTTGCACCCTAACGATTACGCATCAGTCCCGTCAAGGGAATTAAGAGAGGTGCTTGAGCTGTAAGGAGTGGACGGAGGATAAAAAGAGACTCCGCTGACCCAGAGGTCTTGTCAATGTGCTCCTCGTCCACGTGCACAGCCGGGTGCAGCTTGTTCGGCGTTACCTGGTGACAGAGACGAGCGCTCTGTGTCACTGCGTGGCGACGTCGTGCCTCTCGTGTGGAGCGGTAGAGTGGCGGTTAGCACCGCTGCTCAACCAACGCGGGTTTTTTCTTCTCTCGAGTTCGATTCCCATTCACGGCCAACACCCAGTGACGATTGTCTGAACCGGTCCTGGGCCTCCCCCTAAGTCGAATCAGCTTCAAATGAGTACCTGGTGCGATGTGTAAACATCGCCACTGGGGAGACAAAGGCGGTCGGGCGTGGTGCTCGCCACACACACCCTCGCGTGCTGTGCCGGCCTTCATAGGTGCTCGCTAACAGCACTTGCCCCTACAGTCTGTTAAGGCTACATGGGAGATCTTTGTCTTGTACTCCCCTGCAATTGTGGCCGCAAATACAAATTAAATGTCTGCCCAGTGTCCCTATCGCTAATTGTCTCTTGCTACAACCAGTGGTTTGCATGAACATGTACGACTTTCTTTGTTAATCCACTGCTGGATGAGGGCCTTTTCATGCCATGTGGTTCGTGGCTTGACAATGCTTCACGCTGGTCAGTGCAGGTTGGTAAAGGCAGCACAGTATTCTACAGAAATGCATTTTGCTGCAAGAGAAAGACAGCCCTCTACTGCCCACCACGTAACCCCAGCTCTGACATCGTGTCCGTGCGTGATCCAGTAATCACCCATACAAGTGCTGCTATCTAGGGGTCAGCTATAATTAGCTTCTGAGATCTGACGGGATCAGGCATATTCTCGCTTATTTGGCTTCCACTGACAATGCCCAACAATTGAACTGCTGTCACGAGGATGGTACGGGTGTGATGGTGTAATGCTAACATATCGCCACCATGGGCGCCAGGGTGGCCAGGTGTCAACTACCTCGCCTGGTATACAGGAGGTCGTGGGTTCGACCCTGACGCCTGTATATTTGGAGTTTGCATGTTCTCCCCGTGGTCGCGTGGATTTTTCCCCGGTCCTCTGGTTTCCCCTCCACATTTAGAAACATGCGTTTCGAGTATTGCCTGCTATACATTTCCACGTGATAAGCCACTTCGTTGAGCTATCGTTTGTGGCCAGGTCTTTCTGAAAAAAGGCTTTATTGCTCCGTGGGCCTTAGCTGGTCAAAAAAAAAATGTGTTTAGTTTTCGTAATGGGTTTGGACACTCTCGCACACGCCTGTCCGGTGATCCAAACTTCCTTGGCAAGTGTCCATGCGGTACCCGAGTGGTAATTGGTGGAGTGTCAGCGACGAGCGAACGTAATTTAAGTTAATATTGGATGTTGGCACGTTGAAAGAAGGGAATTCCTTTGACAGCAATTAACTCGAACGGCCTGGTGTTTCTTGCACACGTGGCAAGTCCGTTCATTTTTGTTTTTGCCAAAGAATGTTTCAGTCTCAGAGGCAATCACGAGGCCGCTAATGGCCTCGAAGCAATAAGGAGGGGTAGTTAAACTTTTATTGAATCCGATTGCCCCCAAGAGTGAGTTAGTACAGACGTTAATGGTATTTTTTCTTTCAGATTAGAGCACACGTGGTTAAGTTAGTGCGCTACCTTAAAACTTCTGGCAGGCGGAGCAACGAAACCGAGGCAATGTTGGCCCAACACTGCCATCTGGAGACCAGACAGATGGAATACGCATTTAATGATGCGCAGCAATGCGGTGCCATGGTCAGGATTAAAATAGGGAGCATGGGGTAGATCGAGGTTTGTGTGTCCGGTTAGTCCAAATTGCAGGGAACTGTTTTCGACAAAAGATATTCCTCAATCTCCAGATTGTTTGACGCTCCGGCAAGCAAAACGCACCCCCAAAGCGTGTGCCTGGTTTCAGTAAAGTTATAAAAATCTGGTCACAAACAAACCCATCGGATTATAAGACACCCTACCGCCTTTTGCTTCAATGTGCGTGGCAAAAAAAATTGCATCTTATAACCCAAATGATAAATATTGTCCATAATACAGGTTTTTTGGGGTCGATCGCGTAAATATCTAAATGTGTCGTTAAACCCGCCACCACCTGAAACAGCCAACTAGTAAGGGTTGTCACGTAAACAGAACGTGCCAATTCGTCACTAGTACAGCACTAACCGGTGTGTTGGAGAGCCAAGCCACAACATTTACAATCTGAGTACGACGTTTTGTCAGTAATTACAACTAGCTTCATCAGGCCACAGACAGATTTGTGGAGAAGTCCACCTGTTTCGTTCCTTAAATAGACAAAATAAAATATTGTGTCTTGCCACATGAACATCAAGTAACAGCTCGTGCTTGTATTACCCGTTCTCTTTAAGTTGGGCGTGACCTACACTTGTGAATGGTTTGTGAAGGAGACCACATACGTTCTGTCAAGTGAAATGTTTTATTTTGTCCTAAGGAATGTAGCCTCATGCTGTACGTGCTCACGAACTCTTTTCTATTACTGGAAACCACTACTATGCTTATGCAGGCGCGTCATGTGTGGTGTTGATGATGATGTTGTCGGCTGCCGCTTTATTGAATGCTACATCAAGAGATTCCGTCTCATGTCATGGAACAGAAAGTCACACTTTATTTGCACGCTGCTGCTTAAAATCAGGCCCTTTGGAGTTTATTGTTTTCATTTGATGTCACAAAATCCATTGAGAATGCCGTTCAGATGTCTGACTTAAAAGTGTTTTTGTTATTAAAATCAGTTCAGCCGGGCGTGATAATCCAGCATTAGTAGGCACGGGCCATTGGATCGGAGAGTTTTTGTAAAACTGCCAAACTTGCTGGCCTCCAATGCGCCCAGAGGGTGGCAGTACAGCAAATGTGCAGACTCAACGAAAATGTAACTTTTTGTTTTGTTTACCACGTAAGGCCCACTGAGCTATACTGCTCTTTTCAGAAGCGACCTGGCCACAAATGATCGCTCAATGAAGTGGCTTATCGTGTGGACAATTATAACAGCCAAATACTCTAAACGCATGTTTCTAAATGTGGAGGGAAAAACCGGAGGACCCGGAAAAAAATACACGCGACCACGGGGAGAACATGCAAACTCCAAATATAAAGCAGGCGTCAGGGTCGGGATGGAACCCACGATTTCCTGTATAACAGGCGAGCTAGTTAACATCTCACTACCGTGGCGTCCGACTTTTGAGTGTTGCTTGTTATGTGTGGTGGGTGTTCTCCATGCCCTCCTATTTCCTCCCGTATGGAAAACAGTCACTAAGACGTTCAAAGCAGAAGCCTCCTGAAATCAGCTGGAAAACTCAGGATTACCTATAGATGGATTGATGGCTACAGTATATTACTACTACTACGTATGTTAGTAACGGTACAACCAAAATAATACATTTACAGTAAAATAACGTTTTTTTTCCTTCCAGATTGTCTTCATGGTAGATCATTATTCAATGCAAATGTATCCTTGCTATAAAACTGCGCATACTATCAGTCAACACACGTTATCATCAGCCATGATGGATGAAGGCCTCTTCATGGGACCTGCATCCGATACAAAGATCCCCCGTAAAGCCTTAACAGACTGTAGGGGCAAGTGCTGTTAGCGAGCACCTATGAAGGCCAGCACGGAGCACGACGAGGGGCTGGGTGGCCAACACCACGCCCGACCGTCTTTGTCTCCCCAGTGGCAATGTTTACACATCGCACCAGGTACTCATGTGAGGCTGAGTCGACCTAGGGGAGGCCCAGGCCCGGTGCAGATAATTGTCACTGGTGTTGGCCGTGAGCGGGAATTGAACCCGGGTCGCCAGGTTCGTAGCGCACTGCGCTAACCGCGACACTACCACTTCCCACACACACACACACCTGTGATGCAACGATCCATCTCGCTCCTCTACATCGGGTGATCTCGTCACTCCATCTCCATTGTGGTTATACCTCTCGAGTGCGCCACGTGTCCTTCGTCCGCCACACCATCATCAGCATCGCTGTCAACCCACACGGTTTACCCCGTATTCTTGTGCAGGGAAATTGAGTTTTCAGGTCCACACGGCGTACAGCCGTTTCAATACGGGCTTTGTAGGATGAACGTTGAGATTCGTAAGGGACACGGGGTGAGCAATATGGTCTGAATTGGTCTGTAATCAGGTATGGCACTGACGATAAGGGGTTGACAGGTGTGCGTCGGTCGCCTCCATCTTCCGTCCTATCTTCCCACGAGACCTACTCCCCCAAGCTCACTCGCGAGACGGTCAAAGCGATGACTCGAATTTACATTTGTCCCCCGATCTGTGTGGTACTCCCCTGTGCGTCTCGGTGGAATTTCCAGCACGCATCATCACTCCACGGTTCTTTGTCAGACTTTGTTGTATCTTTTGTTCTGTTCCCTCCGCCAATGTTCATGTTTCAATCGATACGACATCGCGAGTTGTACGATGCAGAGATGGAAAAATTGTCTTCTTCAAGCACAACGATGGGTCGCTTTGCATGATCAAATCTAAATGTTACAAACACGCTCCAGACTACGCTCCCGTTCCTCTCTGAGTCATCGATACAATCATTGTTCCGCCATCAGTAATTGCCCCGCGTGTGTCGGTATTCGGCTGTTTTCTATTTGTGGCGTCCCTCCAACAATTATTTTATTTTGTTCATCAATCTTGTTGTGCGTGACGTTTGCTTTGCTCATTGCATGTATCTTGAGCTCAACGTTGGAAGCCTGCCCTGCTGATGTCTGTGCTTCGGTCATTTCCTGTACTCCTATTCCGTGAGTGATCATTACGTTAATTTAATGTTTATACATTTTATGTCTCCGTACATTGTTTAAAAAAATATATATACTAAAACGCTGCTGTGGATAATAGCAATGTTCGGTAGACATGCAATGATTACCCCGCGGTGATTACATTGCAACAATTCAGCCACGATTCAATTTGAAGGATCAACAATTTGCCGTCTTATTTATGCCCACTTGTTTATTTCATGATCCTAAATGCGTCATTATCTATCACAGATTAAGTCCCGACGCCTCTGGGGTGAGCATAAGAATCGAGAAAACACCTTTAGTCTGTTAGGTTTTTTCGGTAAAGTCACGTAAGTAAAAAATAAATAATAAAATAAATAATAAAAATAATAGAAGAAATAATATAAATGAAATAAAAATCACGACGTTTCGGAGGCAACACAAGCTTCCGTCTTCAGGTGGAACCGTCACAGCACAATTGCTGTATCAAGTACTTGATCAAGAGTATGAATCATTGCAGTCACGAAAGCGTCAAATCTAGAATCTTTCGTCTGGATAAAACCTTGCAACGCAACCAATTCCAGCTGAGTCACGTGTCACCCAGGGCACCGACTCGCTCATCATCTCCACGTCAGCTCAAGCCTACCGTAAATCAGCTGACGTGGGTTGCCAGCCCTCTCTCCCCGCTGCCTGAGAATGCACGATGATCATCGTGCAGCATCGAGGCCCAGGGGTGTGTCTGTGTTCTGGGCCTCCCCTAGGTCGACTCAGCCTGAAATGAGTACCTGGTGCGGTGTGTAAACATCGCCACTGGGGAGACAAATGCGGCCGGGCGTGGTGCTGGCTACCCACCCCCACGTGTGCTGTGCCAGCCTTCATAGGTGCTTGCTAACAGCACTTGCCCTAACAGTCTGTGAAGGCTATACGGGGGGATCTTTTTTTGTGTGTCTGTGTGTGTGTGGGGAGCGGTAGTGTAGCGGTTAGCGCGCTGCGCTATGAACCCGGCTCACGGCCAACACCCAGTGAAGATTATTTGAACCGGTCCTGGGCCTCCCCTAGGTCGACTCAGCCTCAAATGAGTACCTAGTGTGGTGCGTTAACATCGCCAGTGGTGAGACAAAGGCTGCTGGGGCGGTGCTGGCCACCCACCCCCTCGTGTACCGTTCCGGCCTTTGTAGGTGCTCGCTAACAGCACTTGCCCCTACAGTCTGTTAAGGCTATACGGGGGGTCTTTGTATGTCCGTGTCTTGTGGCACTTGAAATACTGAGCTTTGTACCGAATTTGGAAAAAAATGCCTCTTATTGTTATATTGGTTGCCAACTCCTGGCATGAACTCTGAACTCCTTATCCTAATATTTCCTGATCATTAGGCAGCATTTCCTTATCCTTTGTTATTTTTTTCCCCATTATATCTTCCCTTTCTCATTCCTCGTTATTCATCCATACATGACATCATAGACTCGACTCACCTTTCCCGTGGTTTGCCATGGGTAAAGAAAAAAAGTTTATCGTACAATGTTAAAAACAACAGCAACAACAAACAAACAACAAACAATGGCACTGGAAACGAAGGAGAAAGGAAACTAAAATATGAAGAGACGTTCCCAGAGCGAGATCCGTGTCCGTAGTCTACAACTCACAGGTACGCGAAGCTGTGCGAATTAATGTAGCGAGGAGCCAGATGAGTATTAACGGGGAACAGAGCGCAGTTGCGGTGTAATTAAAAAGCAATTACAGAGGTGGTCGAGTGGCAAAAAAATGTCAGGGAGCCGAGCTGACACAGATGGGATCTTGGGAAATGACTGTGCTCCTTTTGTTCCACGCGGGAGGGATCTCAGAGGTCGCCCTGCGATGTCCGTCCTAGCAGCTCGACGCTTTGACCTCTGTGCCACTCGGCCACGTCTCTTGGGTTGCCCTCTAAACACGAGGGGGTCGCACCTCTCCCCGCGAGAGAGAGAGAGAGAGATAGATTCGGACGAGTTCCTCCGTCTCGTCGTATGAGTTGGACGGGACTGATGTTCATTTTTTGTGACGTTTAGTTTCCTTGTCCTTCCCCGCACTTCCGATTTGCACGGTCGGCTACGTGCGGCGCGACACGAGTTGGTGCACACATCACGTCTGTCTGTACATACGACGCTCGGGATAACATTGAGAAAGGCACAACAACCCGTAAAACTACCGTATGTATACACACACACACACATAAAAAGAAAGAATTGATGTTAATAAATTGTTAATGCCCAGTGCTCGGACAATGATCCGACTCGTGCCAACGCCACCGCTGCCACCGCTGCCACCGCTGCTGCTGCTGCTGCTGCTGCGGGGAAAGTGGCGAGGATGTCGCGGGGTCAGGTCAGCCACATGCGACGGTGTAGGTGGCGAGACCCCGGGCGTGCGGGTCGCCGCTTGGCAGCCCGCCGTAATGAGATGTTCAGGGGAAACTGAACACCCCGACGGCACTGAATGTGACGACACTGGAAAAGAAGACGAAGAAGAGAGAGGGAGAGAGAGAGAGGAATAAGGGGAAACAAAACATCCCCACCCCCCCCAAACTGACCTGCAGGACATTGATGAATTAGTGAAAGGGAACGAACGACGCGCTGTGGGGGAGTAACCGAGCTGGGGCGAGTCACAAACGACACCGCTGTTTCAGGGCCGCCTGCCACTGACAGCGAGGCACGCGTCTGACACGACGCCCCATTCGGCTGTGACGATGACGGCACTTTTCCATTCCGCAAAACCGAAAATACTCGCGCGGAGTTTGCGAAGCCGCGCGAAGAGACACGCGTTGGGGTGGAGGGGGGTGGAGGGAGCGCGCTCGTGCATCAGGAGGAGAAAGGATGAATGCCTTTACGCAGCGGTCTTCATTGCAAGGCCCCTCGTGGTCTTTCGTGCGGCCCCTGACAATACACCGATGGTGAACCCCATTCCCATCATCATCAGCATCGTGCTGCTGTCAAACCCGAGTCCTTTGAAATGTGTGACGGTCCTCGCACACGCTGACAATTGGTGAAGAACACACTGCGTTAACGAGTGACTCGGTGGACAGATTGATATGTGGATCGCGTTACGTGAAAAATGAAGTGAAATGAAGTAGATCATCTATCAGCATCATCATCTGTCCCTTCCGTCGACTCGTTGGCAACGATGGGACCACGAATACATTTATTTCGTTCTCTTTATTTAGTCAGCATTAGTGTCTTGTTCAATCCCAATCCTCATTATATACAAGTGGATTATAGGATGAATTAAACCTTCAAGGGGGATATGATTAAACATATCAGTTAATGCACAAGCGGTAAACCCTGGAGCCCTGCTTCATGGCGAGTGCTCGACGTCGACGCGGCATCAGGGGCACGGGAGCCTCGTTTGATGTTTGCAAAAATAAATCGCAGAGAAGGTGCAGTGCGCATCCTTGTGGGTCCTTCGCTGTGGCTACGTTCACTTTAAAAGAGCTCAATGTATCAGACCAACAACATTGTACAAGTTATACAAAACCCTAGCCTGTCACAAAGAGACCTGCGACCGAATCACCTGAATGCGCCCAGACTTCATAATTAAACGTTTTTTGGGTTCGGTCGCGTAAGTATAAACGTGTTGTTAACCCACCCCCACCCGGCACAGCCAATTAGTGAGGTTTGTCACGTCAACAAAACCGTGCCACGTAGTTACTACTTCAGCACATCGGTGCGTTGGAGAGTAAACCCACGACGTGTACAACTGGAGTACCGTCACGTTTCACCGGTGATTACAGCAACCGGCTTCATCAGGCGATGTGCCAGAACCGTGGAGAAGTGTTCTCATATCTCGCATGCCGTCGATGTGAGTTTGCAGGGTGGCCGTGAGATGGCGATGCTGAGTGATAGGGCTTCCTCCGGATGCTCCAAATTTTCTCCCACGTGAAGCAAAAACTACTCACCATTGGTACCTCGCCTTTTGGCGTCATCTGGTCCAACACCATGTGAGACTAGGCTCTAAGGAAAGCTGCCTCGGGTGTGGACCAATCAACTTCAAGGACAGTGCATACATTATCAGAGTTATGTTTTTTTTTGCATTACGACTGCAGGTATTGTGGTCTATGCAAACATGACTCCTCGTAAAAAAGGTGTCAGTTTTGTTGCCAGATAAAAGGGTAAAAAACCAATTATCACTACAACTACTCATCAATGAAAGCGACCAAGACATGCCAGCGCAGGACCCTGATCCTGCTGCAAAACGAGTCTTGAGATTCGGTGAGAATTTTCTGGGTAAATAGTTTGTGTTATCGCTGCTGGTATACTGTCATGGTCAATCGCTCACTTGACGTGTATTATACTCGCTGAAAAGCAAGCTACCATCATTTCGCTTGATAAATAAAACATCTTTTTGGATGACACTTTAGCAATACATTAACATGCACTCTGCTTTCCCGTGCCTCGTAAAACGCTGCTAATGCTATGCAGCCATTGGCTTGTTCAAAGTTAAGTTTCTGCAGCATTACTCTCCAGAGGTGGGACAAAGTCATTGTTATGCAAGTCCAAGTCGAGTCGCAAGTCATCAAATTCATGACTCGAGTCTGACTCGAGTCCAAGTCACATGACTCGAGTCCACATCTCATAGGTGGGACAAAGTCATTGTTATGCAAGTCCAAGTCGAGTCGCAAATCATCAAATTCATGACTCGAGTCTGACTCGAGTCCAAGTCACATGACTCGAGTCCACACCTCTGTTACTCTCTACCCTCTGTTTCCATTGAATTATTGGCAAAAGGCCAGCAACGTAAAAGTGCCGTGGCTCTCATCCGCAATGATTACTCTTGGCATCACGGCAAGGGGGGGGGGGCGCACTTATCCATTCAGCTTTGCTGCAGCAGTGAAAATGGGGGGAATTTATTTTATTTTTAAACTCAGTTTTGGCTCCATCCCAGGAGTCTGCCTCTCGCACGCACGCACGCCCTAGCTCTGGCACAGGATTCAGAGAGTATCTCCTCATGCCGTCAGCATTGACGCAAAGCTGCTGAATTTCATTGCGGATAGCAAGGGGCGCCGTCGAATAATTCACGAGTGGTATCTGAAGCGAGTAGCAAAGCATCGATTCATCGATGAAAAATCTATTGTACGCCTCGAGTCTTGCGCGCGGGAATTTGTGTTTTTTTTTTGCGATGTATGCAAAATTATAGACATTGAAGCTACTGGAGCGCGAACGAAACTGCGCAAACGAGACCACGCAAAGTCGAGAGAGCGTACAAACGAGACGCAAAAACAAGACGACACGGAAAAGAGGGAAATCGATTCGTTCATCGAATCGTGACCATGAATGGTGAAAATGTATTGAATGTGCTGCGGGGTGAGTGGTGACACAGCTGGTGTTATGTGTGTCCATTAGCCAGGTGAGATTCTAGTGTGGCAACATTGGGACGATGAGCCCCTTTTGCGAAGGGAGATGCGAGGAAATGCCGAGGGAAAGAAATGGGTGAGGAAGCAGAGTACGATTTTGAGTGCAAAACAAAGCAATTCTTCGAGCTAATAAAATGACCTGACGTTCAATTTACGTTCATGGAATAGGATAGGTGAGGGGTTGAAGCGACGGAGGGTGAAAAATAGAAAATATTAAAGAACGGAAGAGAATTATATAAAAAAAAAAATAAAGTTTTAGAATGTCATAGAAAATATATAGCTGTATTCCATGCTTCTTTCGCACAATTCTTGTACACAGAAACCTGGTGTTTTTATCATCACCTTCAAAATATTCACATATTTTCGTTTGTGTGCTCACAACTATTATTTGATTATTCACTTGCTCTGCATTCATTTATTTTTGGTGTCAATTCACCTTCATAGAAACCAATTTTTTCAATAATCACCTTGTTAATATTACAAACATAATGTTTGTGTGCGGACAAATTCTTGTTCTGTTCCTTGCTTCTTCCACTAAACTCATGTACATAGAAAGTGTGTGTAAGTCCATGTGTGTGTCTGTCTTTTTCGCCCGTGCAACGCCGGGTACTTACCGCTAGTATGCAATACAACAATGTAAAACTTCTGCTGAAATTATTGGACAGTAGTGGAAGAAATGCCGTGTTCGTGCATGAAAAGTGAGTGATTTTCTTGCACAAATGAGCACTGAAGCGTTGGTCATCTCCCGTTAACAGGCCTGATCCAGTGGTGTGAATTCCACATTCCCCCACAAAGCGGTACTCACTTTATCGACCCGGGGAGAATGATGGGCCGTGTGAACCTCTCCCCCCAGCAGCACTCCCCAACCAGGATTTAAAATCGCAACCTGAACGGTTGCGAGCCACTCGCTCTAACTCTGAGCCACCCAAGTTGGGCATCAATAAATAATTGGAAACGGAATTTTTTTTATTTTGAAGTCGTCCGATAATGGCTTCGCGTGCATCGTCGATCGTTCTGCAGCGGCAGCGGCAGTGTTCGTGACACACAGTGGGGAGTTGCGTTCGTGCCCGCAAATGTTGTACAAGTGCGACTGCCTCGAGCGGGTGAACTGTTAAAGCAAAAAGATTTTTCGCGTGCACCTTTATATTTTTTTGTTACGGTTGTGATGATTATCAGTATAATTATTATTCTTATCATAGGCGAGAGGAGAGAGATGTTCGCTATCGGAGAGAGCGAGTTAGTAGCGATGAATGGCGTGGAGGAGATTGGCTGCCCGTCGGCCTGCGGGACTGCGAAGGTGCTCGCTGAAGATCGTATGCCCTGGCAAAGTGTGAGATGCCCGTAAAAAGCTGGCATGGCATTCTCAAGGCTGGCAACCCGTCACTTGCATCGCTCAGCAAGCGAGGTCGCGTGTGCGTCACAGGGCAATGGGAAATTACTATCAGCTGGGTTCCTGCCCCCCCCCCCCCGCCAACATATTTCCCATACGATAGCAACTGGGTTCCATGAAAAGAAAAGCAAAGAGTCAAAGTAATTCCCGGCTCAAATGAGCATCACATGGATGGGATGTTCCAGCTCCCGCTTACAGCCCTGAGCCGATGGTGGACATTCTGCGTTGCTATGGCGTGGGAAAGACTTTCCATGGGACAACCGTCGTTGTTGACTTCTCCACAAAGTGTTTCTCATTTTATCGAGCCTGGAGGGAGAGCGATGATGGGCTGATTCAACCCCAAATCAGGACTTGAACTTGCAAGCTGATTGCGAGCGGCTCGCTCTGCCCTCTGAGCTGCCTCTCCCCTGCCCACCCCATCTCCCCCAGCTCACTGCATCGCGAGCAACTTCGTTCCGTGAAAAAAAAACAGTGAACTCGTGAATTATTGAGCAGTAACCAAATATGACCCAGCACCATTTGCCTGGCTAGCTGCCCACGCTAATGAGCACTTTAGAATAACAATAAAGCGTACAGGCCACGTGCTTATTCCTCCCCCCCTTTATGAAAGTGACTGTATGGTGTGATTATTTTTTAATTAACGTGCGCTTTGTCTGTCTTCATGTTTTGTAATCCAGACCCGTATATTGCAAGCGGACGCTACTGAATGGCATTACGAGTTGTCACCCATGTGGAAATACTTGCTACCATTTGCTAGCGTCTGGCTACCTGATGGTTGTGAAGCTCTCAGAACACCTGGCAAATACAGGCTCCATATAAATTTTGTCTTCATGCCACGTGCTAGTTTGTTTTATGGCGAAAACACATTTATTAACTCTCAACTACCCAACGAAATTGTTACATTTACGAAAATATTCTAATTTATTCGTGATTGCAATGGTTATCCAAGCCTACATTTAGAGATAGGATCTCCCATCATTAACAAATTCATCCATGGGTCGTATTCAAGTGAATCGCGGTGCTACGCGATGGGAGAAGTCAGTGATGCTGTTCGCCTATCGAGAGCCCTCACTTAAACAGTTCTGGTGAGATGACGGCAATTTTGCACACAATGAAACATATAACGGTATGGCAGAAGATATGTCGACAACAGAGAACGTGAGATCACAGGGATGTGAGATGGCGATGGAGCGATAGAAAGCAGTAGGAACGTAGATATTTGGTCCAGGAAGATTTCAACCCAATAATCCAGAGCCCTAATGCTGCTTGGGGTCCGAAGGCATTGCTTATTCTGTGTTCCTCATGCCACCGTTGTAGAAAGTCACTTTTGCTCCTCCGTCTTACCTTAAAGGCACACCTTAAAGTGTTGTTACGCGGTAGTGTGTGTGTGTGTTGCGTATGCACACGCGTCTTTTTAAAATTTCCAATTTAACAAAAGTGAATTAAGAAAAACCTCATCCGTAATTTTCAGTTTACAGCTCATCGCGTGCACTTGTGAGTCGGGAATGTAGTTGCAATGTATGCACGCACAAAATATTGCGCATTCAATAGTGCAACTGCGGCGTTGAGTAACATCAGGCTGCCGAAGCTGTCACTGCAGCACCTTGGAGAGCAACTTGTTTTGGAGAATCGTACGCAAGAGCGGGTTGGCGGCTCGGGGTCGAATTTCTGCTCGGAGCGCGCGGGCTAAATGGTGAGCGAGGCAGCGGCGGTGTTTTAAAAGCCATTTGGCGACTGGAGGGAGGGTAGGAGGAGCATTGCGTATTGACGGAACAGCGTCGACGCGTCTGTTAAAATGGCAATGCTTTTATGTCTCCTGGAGGTGCCCGGGCACGCTTGCGACGGCCGGCGCCGCTCGGCAAGCGGTGACCGCCACACATCCAGACGCTTCGGCCGTCGCTTGGCCGGGGGCGCACGCAACAAAACCCCCTCGCCTCGCCTCGCTCTCTCGCACGGACCCCGCGAATTTGCGAGTCGCTCGACAGTTGCGGCGGTGGCGTCGGCATTACTTGCAATGTCCGTGTCGAGCGGCGGTCGAGGCTCAGCGAGGGGAAGGACAGGGACGGCGGGAAAGACGTGAAGGGAGGGAGGAGGAAGAGGGGGAGTACTGGGAGTGATGCAGGGAGAATCGTGAGCGAGGAGTGGGGAGGACGGCGAGTGGAGTAGAGAGAGAGAGAGAGGGGGGTGGGGGAGCTTACATCGCTGGCTCGTGGAGGGGGGGGGGGGTCTCGTGGTGTGGGTGGGGGTGCGTGGGTGGGTGGGTGGGCAGCGTTACCTGGCTCCCAGCCCCTCTCGCAGGAGGAGCCAGCAGAGAGCGTCGTGTCGAGGACGCCGCTGCTAAGGCTTTTCGCAGCGTCCGCCGGCCGGGTCAATTCGTGAGAAACTTAGACCAAAGAATTTACGTCGCCGGCTCCTTGCTGCTGAAATAAGGTGAGAGGCTCTTCTTTATTTATTTATTCACGATGTGTTGTTTTGTTGTTTGGCCTTAGTGGGGAACTGAACTTAAATTTGTCGCTAGAATTGATAAAAGTGTGTTGGAAAGCGAGGGATGTTTTCTTTGGTGATTACGCTATCAAAGCCCCTTGAGAGTTTATGCAATGCGCTATATACGCTATAATCGTTATCCTTAGATATTAATGTAAAGGTACAACCAAGATATTGTATCAGGAGTGCATGTCAACAGCGCTCATTATGGTATTCTTCACTCACGCTAGATGCAATGTAACGCGTTTTGTGAAAATCGTCTACGTCAACCGCTATTGGGTTGGAACAAACGTGATATATTGGTCCTCCGTGATCATTCACAAAGACTTGAACACGACACGGTATGTATTTAAGAAACTCGTGGCTGTGCTTCCAACCTTCCAGCACGAATGTCCAACGATATGATAAACAAGTATCCCATCAATACCCACAGTCAATCTGACTACATTATCAAATGACAGTGCCTGTCTATCACTGTGTTGGTGGCATTGTGCTTTAAAATAAATATGCATTTATCTATATGAATTTTAAGGAGGAGTGATTTTGTAGTTGTCGGTGCGCTGCTGCAAACCTCATCGGCGAGTGATAGGCTTCCACCAATCCGTACTGACTAGCATGGTGAAGTATGGTCAAACAGCCACAACAACGAACGCAGTGTGGGAGGCCTTCATCCAGCAGTCGGCTGGTAAAGTGCTATACATTTTATTTTTTTATATACATTTAGAAAGAATGTATTCACAGTTACTCCCAGATGACGAAATAATCTCGCACATTGTTGGCTTGTGTTACAATTTGCATCCACCAGCACTCTCAAATTGTGAATACCACATGTAATTTTTCGTATGCATTATGTGTACCCAGACAATATCCTGATTAGGTTATAAACTGACAATTCACTGTCTTTGTGTTGTGGTGAGCGATGGCACTGCGATTTGTGCGCTATGAACCCGGAGACCAAAGTTATATTTTTTTCTCATGGCTAACGCCAGTGATGAATATCTGAACGGGTCCTGGGCCTCCCTTAGGTCTACTCAGCCTCAAATGAGTACCCGGTGCGGTGTATAAACATCGTCACTGGGGATACAAAATCGACCGGGCGTGGTGCTCGCCACCCACCCCCTCGTGTGCCTTGCCGGCCTTCATAGGTGCTACTCGCTAACAGAACTTGCCCCAACAGTCTATTTAGGTTATATGGGGAATCTGTGTCTTTATTTGTTTACCGCTAGTTTCTTAAATTACACTTTTTTACCACGATTGATCCTTGAGCTCTGACAATCTCGCCAGAAATGGAATAGAGCGTCGTGCATAATGCGAGTTTTCACTTATCTAATGGGCTGCCCTTGGCATCGCGTTAGCATGATATGCACTCCGTAATTAGACACACTACCGGTAGGATATCATAGATAGTTGTCTGTAGCAGTTGGTTTATCTCGACACAAAACCCGAGTCGGGCTGCAAGAGTGAAGATTTTAGGACGGCATGAAAACCACACAGGGTGATGGTGCCTTGACCATCATATGTAGTCAAACATTTAATACAAAAAAATAACAAATTCCTTTCCTGTATCCATCAAGCATGGTAAAGACATGTCTCTTCATATAGAACGTTAATTGTTGTGATGAACTGATGATTTATAAGTGTTATTTTATTGCGTTCAGTTTTGTAAAACGCCTTGAGATGCGATTGCATGTTGACACTGTATACATTGGAATTTTGATTGGGAATATGGCCACACAACCGCCATGAATGGCTAAGCATGGAGAGGCCTTGAACCTGCAATAGCTTGACAAAGAGTTGAATATTGTCATGATTATATCACGGATATTTTTGTTTCTCCATGAAAGACTCGCGCAAGAGTCTCAAGACTCTTTTTAAGTGTTTAAAGGAGCGTCCTGCTCGAAGATGCTTGAGCGATTCCATTAACCATTGCCCATCATGCGGTATTTAAAACTGGGCTACCGAGCGAAAAAAAACCATGCCTGTGATGGGATAACATTTAGAGCTCTGCACTGATGCATTTACTCCACAACTAAAGTGCGTTCCCTTCGCCACCTCGCAGTGCCCACTGTTTTTGTTAAAATAGTGCAGGCACGGGTAGATGGCAAATTCCAGTCCGGATTTGGAAGGGCTTCATTTGGATAGATGTGCAGGCCGTAAAGTGGCTGCCTGGCTACTGACGAGATTCGGCATCGCCACACGCACACACGCAACAATTCAACCTGTGGGCATTCCCAAGGTGTCCTCCAGTCAGGGGAGGGGTGGAGGGGTGGGGGGCGGCGACGGCACCGCGATGGAGAACTCCACGATCTCTGGGGGGGCCCGCAAGCCGTGGGAGGGCGCCACGCGGGACCCCGTCTGGACGCGCCGCTTCGGCAAGAGGGCCCTGCTCAACTGCTGCCTCGTCAGGTGGACGGTCGCGCTGCTGAACCCCAAGAAAGCAGGTACGGGGAGCGCCGGTGCGGTGCCACGTGCTGCTGTGCTCCGTCAGAGTGCTGGAGAGCACTTGCCCCTGCAGCTTGCTTGGGCTAAACGTGGTGGGGGGGGGGGGGTCTCTTTGCCTTTACGCGCGCGCGTGTGTGTGTTCCGTCCCGTTCTCAGGATCAAATATTTCGGTTGCTTAAAGCATACGCCGTACCTACAGGGGCGCTGCGGTGGCGAGATGTTAACTGCCTCGCTTGGTATACAGGAAATCATGGGTTCGATCCCGAACCTGACGCCGATGTTTGGAGTTTGCATGTTCTCCCCGCGGATTTTTCTCCGGGTTCTCCGTTTTTCCCCCCTCCACTATTAGAATCGGCGTGCGTTCAGAGTATTTGGCTGCTACAAATGTCCACGTGACGAGCCACTTCGTTGAGCCATCATTTGTGAGAGCCAGGTCGCCTCTGACAAAAGAGAGCTCAGTGGGCCTTCAAAAGATAGTTTCTTATCATCTTCTTTCGTGTGGCTGGGATAGTTGATCAGCAATCGTACGTATTCGTTCATTCGGAGGTTGGTGAGTCAGCCAGTGAATGGCTTCGGCAGTAGCCTTGGTGAATGTCTCAAACGCTGCCAGGGAATGATTGAAAGTGCGCAGATGTCGCGTTGCGATTTGGACCATGGTTTGAGATCGGCGATTGCTGTCACACAATGAGGTGAGGCTTTTTTTTACTTTGTTTATGAGCCGCAAGATTATAGAATTTTAAATTGGCCATGCGGTTCCCTGTGGAAAAGTTATGCTTCACAAGTTTCTTTGTTGGATTTTCTAGCAAATAAATACATGCGCTTTTAGGATGTTGGATTCTGCTGTTGGCCTTGCGGTAATCAAGTTGCACCTTTCTGCTGGTAAACTGTAATTGTGTGTTGCCGATGATTTATGCCGTGACAGAAGTGTCATATGAATAATGAACAGATGGGTAGTGTTGTAAAACAGCGCGGGCACCAATTATATATTTTTTTGATCGTGTGCTCGTGAATAACATATCTACCCACCAATGCCGAACGTTGAATATTTTGCGCGCGTCAGCTCTATCATTGAATGAATGCTCCGGGCTCTGCGCGCGTGCAGTGTATAGTCGAGTAATTTCCACGGAGTCTGTCCAAACAAACACAGCTTTTATGCATCCGCCGAGATATTTCAATGACTGGGAATGGTCCCTGCTGTACTTTTGGGGCTCTCCCGCCATCCGAATAGGGAGCGGTGGTGTAGTGGTTCGCACTCTGCGCTACGAATCCGGCGATTAAAGTTCGATTCCCCCTCATGGCCAACAGCGGCCAACACCAGTGACGAATATCTGCACCGATCCTGGGCCTCCCCTAGGTCGAATCAGCCTCAAATGGGTACCTGGTGCTGTGTGTAAACATCGCCACTGGGGAGATGAAGGCGGCCGGGCGTGGTGCTGGCCACCCACCCCATCGTTTGCCGTGCTGGCCTTCATAGGTGCTCGCTAACAGCATTTGCTCCAACAGTATGTTCATGCTATAGGGGGGGTCTTTGTCTGTTGATGGTGGGGAGCGGTAGTGTAGGGGTTAGCGCACTGCGCTACAAACCCTACAGGACTCGAGTTCAATTCCCGCTCACGGCCAACACCTGTGAAATCATGGGGCTTGTTTGACCATACTTCGCCGCGTTGCTCAGTGCGGGTTGTTGTAGGTTTACATACCACGTGGCCTCGTATCGAACTCAGGTTGTCTGGGTTCATTTTGCAGGACGCTAACCACTGCGTCACTGCCTCGTCCCCGGCTCACGCGACTAATGCCCCAATCCCGTGTAAGCGTTTGCCTCCGATTGCCGTCGAAATTCTAAACAAACAAACATTTCGGATTTGTTACAATTATTGTAACGTCACGCTGTGCATCACTGCGATTAACGCGCATGTGTTAGAGGGTGTCAGAGCGCGTGAGCTGCGGCGTGTGCCTTCATTCGTAGTAGCAGCTGCGTTCTCCAAAAAAACATAACGGAAGCTCCCTTTGATAGGCTGGGTTTGCCAATTGGCTTAAAAGTGTCCTTTCAAGTGCTGGACTGGTAAGCATTTATAAACAACGGTGCCCCATTCCATGGGGTACACCCTATAACACAATCTGTAGGGTGTACACCCTATAAAACAATCTGCATGGGGTACTTCCTATAAAACAGTCTGCATGGGGTACACCCTATAAAAAAAAGTCTGCATTCAGCAGCTTTTCCCCTCCTGCCGATTGCTAATTTCTCAAACTCCCACCCATTCCTCTGTGCCGTGAGAGATGTGAGTGTGGTGTGATTCCTGCTCACGGTATAGTAAGCCGGAGTCAGTTATTGTAATTGTTGAGTGGTTTATTTGCACAAATAGTAAAACCAAATACATGCGAATGTCAGACTTTGTTAAACATGTTTCGGTTCATTCGGTGACAGAGATTATATATTTTTTATTTCCGCTGAATATATGTTTTCCTTCCCTGGTAGACTGGACTAGACACGTGACTAAGTAGCCACAGCATTAGTGAAATGTGTGCCAGGTGTGGAATTGTGCATTTTGAGTCGCTGATTCAAAAAGCCCCGGCCGAAAACAAGCGCCGGCCGGCGACGTATCCCACCCTTGTAATTTGAGTCTCACTGTTTCCGCTCTTTTGACCGCTAATGCACTTTTTTTCCCCACTCTTATTTTTTGTGAGAACACCGTCCTACTTTGCGGGAAATTAACACACTTCCACAGCGTTACTCATAACAGCACCGTGAGCTAGAAATGTGACACGTTGAAGAACGGCCGCTGTAAGCCGTAATGCTCAAATCAGCGGCGATGCGGGCTGCGTAATCAATGGATCAATGGCCGGTGGACGGGACGATGGATGTTCTACTCGTTGTCGTGCTGTGCGGACGAAAAGCAAGTGCATAATTTTTTGTCGAAACCGGCAAATGAACTTAAATCAAAATGTAAAAAAAAAATATTGCACGCCATTCTCTCTCTCTCTCTACGCTAAATTGATGCTCGAAGGATGTTTTGTTTTTTAATGGCCTCTGGTCAAGACTAGAGACGGAGATGCGGCTGAAGGAATGAGAAGGAGTGACGAAAGCAGCTCATGCACAGGAGCGAGACGGATTGTTGCATGGGAAATGCCAAACGCTTTGGGCATCCGACAATGCAGAGGTCACGACACAAACGAATTACAACTGCGGTTAATATTATACTACACTGCTGCCATTGATCTATTGGCAATAATCCAAATCAATTTGACATATTTGTCTGCGACGTGACAACTTGATTTGATTGGCTGTGTTGGGTGGTGCGGGGTGATAGTAAAATGATGTTATACCTACACGACCGACGATCTAACCCGAAATAAATTAATGATCAGACTTAGTTATTGGTCGTGATAAGCCTACACGTGTAACATGAACAGTCAGCTTTTCAGATGTTGTGATTCGTAATTGATTTCTGGGTGAAGTCGCGTGAGAAGGAAGCCAGTGTTGTGTCGTACACCCTCTTCCACACGACGCAGTCAATTAACTAAAGTTGTCAAATTTCGATTTAAAGCTTTCGTGACTGCAGGGATTCATCTTCTTGGTTTTTTCGGTAAAGTCACGTAGAATGGAAATAATAAAATAATAAAAATAAAACATAATAAAATCATGTTTAAAATAATACCAAGAAGATAAAGTTGCCAAGTGAAGAACCGTTGCAATTTTTTTTAAAATCGCTGCAGCACACTGGCGTGCTGAAGAGACGAACCACAACAATAAACGAACAGGGAACGACTCACGCGTTAGGGGAATGCAAATACCTTCCAGGTATCATTTCCTGCCATTTCCACTTCACACGTGCGGTGGATGGGCTCGTGATGTCACGCCATCAAATCAATGCCCTGGATCAGAGGGGGAGGGACATCTTCGCAATTCATATTCTTGGTTCTTTCGGGAAAGTAACGTAGAAGGGAAATAATAAAATAATAGCAATAAAATATTATAAAATACAATTCTCACGACGTTTCGGCCACAACACAAGCAGCCGTCCTCAGGTGAAGACAGAGCTGTCTGAAAGACAGCGCTCCAATGAACACTGCTAAACTTGACAGCGTATTTTATTATTTCCCTGCTACGTGACTTTACCGAAAGAACCAAGAAGATGAATCCCTGCAGTCACGAAAGCTTTAAATCGAAAAATAAAATCTTCGCAATTGTTGGCAATCGCCTGAGGACGCCGGTTGCAGCTAGGAGCGGAAACGTCGAGCCTGATCGTGAAACGTTGTCGATGGCTCTTTAACGCAGCAGTGTGCTGAAGCAGCAACAGGCGGCGTCCGTTCTCGCGACAGCTTTGTTGAGCTGCGGCGGGTGGCGGAGGGCCCCGTCGTGGCGAGATGTTATCTCCCTTGCCTGGTATGCAGGAGGTCGTCGGTTCGATCCAGACCCTGACGCCCGCTGTATATTTGGAGTTTGCGTGTCCCTCTCCCCGTGATCAAGTAGATTTTTGTTCTCCGTGTCCAGCGGTTTTCGCCTCCACATTTATGATCAACACGCATTTAGAGCGTTTGGATGCTCTCAATTTCCCAGCGATAAGCCACTTCCTTGAGCTATCAATTGTGGCCAGGTCGCTCTTGAAAAATAGCCGTATAGCTCAGTGAGCCTTACCTGGTAAAATAAAAAAAAAAGAGTTTAGCTCTATGGTTTTTAGTTTTGCACTCCCGTTGTACTTTTACGCGACCTGACCCAAATATCAATGAAGAGTTATTGCTGACGAAGAGGCGTGGTTCTGGCCGACAAAGCTGATGCGAGCGAGCGAGCGGCGTTACCCATCATCGAGCGCGAACGCCGACGGGCAGTGGGGCGTGCGAAAACTCGTCGAAAGTTTTCGTGTCTAAACCGTGAAAATTATCGACCTCCCCCCTCCCACCCCCACCTCCCACACCGGTGCCTATTTATGGTGATGTGAAATATCACACGCTCGAAATATCGCAAAGCCGCTCGCAAAGTTTGCGGGAGAGTAGGCCGCGCGAGACAGACCGCGTGCGAGATTAGCGCCGCGGAGTTGATCGAGCAACGGCCACGAAACTTGGCTGCCGAGCGGCGGACACGGCCAACGGATCTGCGTATAGATAAATGTGGTGGGGCGGGGGGGAGGTAATGATTTGATACAGGGAGATGCTGCAGTGTTTTGGCCGGTGAGCAGGCTGGACTTGCAATGCAGAGGTCACAGGTTCGATCTCCCGGCGTGGAAGTTGATACAATGGGGCAAGTTTCTTAAGTCACTCACGCCACGATCCATCCGGCAGTGTGTGTGTGCCTTCATCACAATGAGGCGATCGTCAGAGCGCGCGTGGCGAGGTAAAGCCTTGGGTCTCGCACCGCTTTCGTGCGTGGAACTTCTTTCGCAACCGTACGTAGCCAACCCGTGCAGGCCAGTTTGGACAACATTCGCCCTCTCGTTGGGCTACCTCGATAAGAGGCCCTTCCGCCAGCAATGGCTTGAGCAAATGGATGTTTTTCTCCACGTCCATCGGGGTTTCCCTCCATATTTAGAATCAAAACGCGTTTATGGTAATTTGGCTGTTATACACTTCAATGTGATAAGCCACTTCGTTGAGATATAATGTGTGGACAGGTCGCTCCTAAAAAGAGCTGTATAACTCAGTGGGCCTTACCTGGTTTTGAGCAAGCAATTAGCAGGGCTGTGCCTTTAAAACATTTGTTTATATATATACACATTATGTGCTGTGCACAAGGCAGCTAAAACGCTGAGCGAGTTTTGCTGTCCGATTTTTGGCGGCCTGCCCGGTGGGTGACTTAGCGTCAACAAGCACCTGCTGGGATGGGCAGCAGAGAGGGCCTCTCTCTCTCTCTCCCTTCCACACCGCCGTTGACCTCTTGACCTTGGCGTTCGATGGCCGTGCGTAATTGAAAGGCGTCGGTGGGGGTGGGGGGGAGTGTGAGAGCTCCGTTTTTCACGCGCGGCCAGCGTTCATAAAGAAGCCCGGCAGAGTAGTTCGTTTTCTGCTTCAAAGCTGCAGTCCGTCCCAGTGCTGCTCAATTGTAATTTAACTGATTTACGACGCCATAATGGGAATATATCTGGCTGGGTTTGTGCGGACATGGGTGTGGGGGGAGGGAGTGGGGGGGGTGAGCAGCGAGCGGATTTGCATTACTGCAGCGAAATGCGTCATCTACTCACAGGTTTGTTCAAGGGACGTCACGATGTGTAGGTACAACAAATAAAAACCTTCTTAAGAGTTTTTTTTTTATTTTCCTTCCCCATGTTTTGGCGGCTGATGGGCCTCCTCCCCAGTGAGATATTAAAAGGAAAACAACTCATTGCAGATCGTAACCGGCAGTCAGGAGAGCACATAGATGCTACCAACATATTTATGATGAGGAATCGTTTTTCTTTAATGTATTGTTTTGTTTGCTTTGGGGGGCGCGCACGCGCGAACACGCACACAGACGGGTATGTCAAGGCTTAGTACTCTGAAATGTTTTCACTTACAGAGAAATGTTAACATTTGTACGTGTCCCTGTAGGTAAGCCGAGTGTGAGACCGACCGCTGTCAGTAGTTTGTGAATACCTACTTCACACGACAGTATGACTTTTTGCATATTTTTCTATCTTTAAAATACAATATTGAGGATAGACAACTTTTTTTCCACTTGCACAAGTGACACCTCCAGAGAACACATCATCCTCAGCCATGGTCTATCCACTGACGGATGAATGCCTCCCCATGCTGTTACCATCTCCACGCGGTTCAAGGGTGTCACAAATCCGCAGGAGGTGATCTCGTCGTTCAATCTCTGGCAGTGGTCGTACTTTTTCTTTCAGCTGACCTTCGGTCACCAGCCTACATCAATCGGTCATCCTTCGATGTACCGATATTTTTTGCCCATCGGAGCAGCTGAAGGCGTTGATGATGAATGAATAAAGCGTTAACCGTGTCAGATTCGCTGGCTACAAATTCATTATAACAACCAATGGAAATGAAAGACAGATTGTGACTGACGGGAAAATGGGGCTGAAGATCAAAACTAAAGAAAGTTCACGGACTGCAAGTTCGCTCGATAAAATAAAATAAAACTCTCCCGCGGAGTGAATTGTAAAACGCTGCCGGGTATTTATATCGAGAGCAGTTTGACCAGGTTCACAATGATGACAAAGCAGCAATAAAGAGCATGAATGCCGTGATTTTGGAAATATGTATTTTTTATCTTCTTGGTTCTTTCGGTAAAGTCACGTAGAATGGAAACAATGAAATAATAAAAATAAAACATAATAAAATAATTCTCACAACGTTTCGGCCACAACGCAAGCAGCCGTCTTCAGGTGGAGAGCAGGTCTGTCGAGGAGACAGAGTCTATTGTTTCCATTCTACGTGACTTTACCGAAAGAACCAAGAAGATGAATCCCTGCAGTCACGAAAGCTTTAAATCGAAATGTATTTTTTAATCAAAGTTGAAACATAATGAGATGTGCTGAATTGGTCGCGTTTATGAGCATTTATGAGTTCGGAAACATAACGAGTTGAGGCGCACCCACACTACTGGCTTGCCCAGCCTGTCTCCTCGAAGTTTGAATCTCGACATGACAAACTTGACAGTGTTCATCCATCGATTGAACTTTGTGCAACAGCAGACGCATTCAACTTTTCTGACAAGGCGAAAATTGGAAGATAACTTTCAAACTTGATTTGGAGCTTTCGTGACTTCAGGAATTACTCTTTGGTTCTTTCGGTAAAGTGACGTAGAAAGAAAAATGTAATTAAATAATATCACACGACGTTTCCATTGCAACACAAGCAATCATCATCGGGTACAAATGAAAGCAAAAACAAACCTAGTAAACTTATAACTTTCGCCTATTACTTTGTTGCAAACTGTTTTGTAAAAAATGTTACAAAGCACAGCGCCTGATGGGGCATTAGCCCAGAGGTTTTACAAAATGACACAAACATTGTCCGTGGTGCTCCAGCTCCCAGTGGATTGCGATTTCAATGGTCTCAGTCGAGCTCAGGCGTTGTCAACCTGCGGCTCTGTAGTCGCATGCGGCTCTTGATGGATCGCTTCGTGACGTTATCTATTAAGCACCACCACCGTCTCGTATTCACATTGCATTGGGGCTCTTGAAATATTTAAGGAGTGGGGGGGGGGGATTTCCCCGAATTCGAAAAAATGTCTCTTCTCGTTATTTTGGTTGCAGGCTCCTGGTCTGTGCGATGCCTTCGTGTCCACGAGCAGTGGGGAGAACAGGGAGGGCTTTGCTGACTCAGGAACGGCCCAGATCTGGAAGCAGAACCCCGGGCAGCAGTGGCCATCCTCCGTAAGCCACGACGAGGGCTCTGCCGTGGCACTTGATGACCCCAATACGCACCCCACTCCACCTCTGCCGCCTCCTCCCTCTGCCTGCCCGGGGTGGGACAATTCACGACTCGAGGTCCACGATTCGATGCAAGTGACAACTTATTTTGAACGTTGCGGTGAATGGCAAGCGGTGTGCCACCTACTGACTTTTGAATCAGTAGGGGGCACACTTCTCCGTAAACTCTGCTATGATATCGTAAAACCAATTTGGGTCGACGCAGAAGGTTTGATCTTCCACGATGGGCAACTGATGCACAAATGGAAAAATAAAAACTCTCCAGTCGTGTGTGCGACTGTGGTCATCCAGAACAGACCGTACAACGGATAATCACTCAATGCCCGATCCACAAATATGGTCCGTGGCCAACAGTTCCATCGCTTCGGAAGGACCTATAAACAATGTTTATCTCAGCTACAACTTATCAGTTCCTAGAAGGGAATATCTTTGACCTAGCAGCACTGTGTTTATAAATGCATTGCGCTCCGTCACGTCTGTCACTGCAAGGGCCTCTCGCATCGGCAGAGGCGACAGGCACGCACGTGTTCATGTGGTGCTTGTGCGGAACGGTGGCACAGCGATCAGCGCACAGCCATCAGCGCGCCGCGCTGCGAACCCAGCGACCCGAGTTCATTTCCCGTTCACCGCTACCAACACCAGTGACGATTATCTGAACCGGTCATGGGCCTCTCTCGAGGTCGACTCAGCCTCAAATGAGTACCTGGTGCCAAGTGTAAACATCGTCACTGGGGAGACAAATCGATCGGGCGTGGTGCTGGACCCCTGCCTCCTCGTGTGACGTGCCGGCCTTCATGGGAGCTCGCTCAGAGCACTTGCCCCAACAGTCTGTTAATGCTATACGGGGGATCTTTGTCATGCTTGCCAATGGTATTTGAAAGTCGTATTCCACCCCGTGTCAGGGCAAGGTTCACTTACCCCTGCTTTATATTCTCATCGTAGGCGACCGGCAGTGTCACAAACGCCTTTAACGCATCCATAAAACAACAAACTCTCAAACTCCCAAACGTGTGCTGCATTTCTGTAACTGCAGATGCGTGGCTATTGTGCACACTTGCAACGATGAACACATTACTTTGGGGAGAAGACGGTTAAAGTCAACGGATTTTTATGTATCCGTGCACATAAATCCTGCTGCTGCTGCTGCTGATGTTCATTGGCCTGAGTGGGGCATTCATTTCACGCAAAAATGCCACGCACCCTCCTGGGTTCAACGAATGCGCTGGTATTGCCATCTTGTGGACACGCGCGTGTCTGCACGTTGTCTGCGTTGTGTACGTGCGTATCGGGTTGTTTTCCCTTCCCCGCTTAATTTGTACAAACGAAGTTCATTTACTTCTGGCATTACGCTGGTCAGGTGGCGCTTGAACTGCCAGCGTGATTTAAACCCGCGGTGGCTCGCTTAATTAAGAACGCGTTCACGCTGTCAGCGGCAGCAGCGGATTCAATGTCTGGCACAAACACATCTCAAACCTCCGTGGCCTTTACACATTGTGCGTGGGTTGCAAACTTCAACAAGCCTGGCACTTTGTAGAAGTAGTGTTCTCTACATGATAATATTTTAAATAAGTTGCAACCCCTTGTCAACCCCCCCATGCAGTGTCATTATTAAAGTTTACTTGACCATACTGGTCAACGTAGAGTGGAGATGTGGGGGGGGGGGGGCCTTAGATCAGGCACAGATATCACTCGCCACTGATGTTAGTCGTGGGCAGAGATCGAACTCATGTTGCCAGCTTGATGGCGGAGTGCACTATACAACGTGACACCCACTCCATTACCCACAAGGGAGTGTATTGTGAATAAGCTTTGTGTATTTGGTACCCAATATTGCCCATGAATCGTGATAGTGTTTGATTATATAAATCGTGATTGCGTTTGATTATATATGAATCTGCGCGGTACCAGGCAAATGGTGCAAACTACCTCGGTCGATAACGCTGGGAGGACGGACACGTGGACTCTTATAGAACAGACAATGACAATTGCGACTTGTTCGGATATTTACTAATCAAGTAATAATAATACTTTCATTTTGCACAGCGGCGTCATTCATGCCAAGAGCATCTCACAACTCTGCACATTAATCACATGCGGACCAAATCCCTTAGACGCGATTGGCTACGTATGGCGCGAAAGAAGCCCAACAAAGACAAATATCTCCTATGTAGCCTTCACAGACTGTTGGGGCAAGTGCTGTTAGTGAGCACCTATGAAGGCCGGCACGGCGCACGAGGGGCTGGGTGGACAATACCACGCCCGGCCGCCTTTGTCTCCCTATTGGTGAAATTTTACACATCACACCAGGTAATAATTTTAGGCTGAGTTAACCTACGGGATGCCCAGGAATGGTTGATTGGTGTTGGCCGTGAGCGGAAATTCAACTCAAGTCGTTGGATTCGTAGCGCAGTGTGCTACCCGCTCCACTACCGCTCCTCACAAGACAAAGATCCCCCGTATAGCCTTGACAGACTGTAGGGGCAAGTGCTGTTAGCGAGCACCTATAAAGGCTGGCACGGCACACGAGGGGGTGGGTGGCCAGCACCACGCCCGGCCGCCTTTGTCTCATTTGAGGCTGAGTCGACCTAGGGGAGGCCCAGGACCGGTTCGGATAATCGTCACTGGTGTTGGCCGTGAGCGGGAATCGAACCCGGGTCGCCAGGTTCGTAGCGGAGCGTGCTACCCGCTCAACTACCGCTCCTCACACACACAAACACACCTACATACCCATGAAGAAAATATCAGGCAAGGGGTTGGTACGAATGCAGCCGTGGACGCAATACGTGAAATGACGTGCAGGCCAGCTGTCCGATAGAGGGTGCCTACGCTCGACAGTTCTCTCGCCAGGTCACACAACTTCCCGTCACCCAGAACCACGAGCTGTCTGTCTCCATCAGGAAGCCTGGCAGGTGTCCGTGCTGTCTCGGGCCACCACTCCGACGTGTACGATGAGCATCGGCGCGCAGTGTAACAAAAAAGAAAGTGGGACGGGACTGCATGTCTGTATGCGGTGGCATTTAATCAAAGTCAAACCAATGTCAAAGAGTGTTGGGTGATATCCTTAGGTTTTTTCGGTAAAGTCACGTAGGTAAAAACATTAAAAAGTAAAATAAAATAAAAAATAAAAAATCACGACGTTTCGGAGGCAACACAAGCTTCCGTCTTCAGGTGGTACCGTCACAGCCACGACAGCTGTATCAAGAAACGTCGTGATTTTTTATTTTTATTTTATTTTACTTTTTAATGTTTTTACCTATGTGACTTTACCGACAAAACCTAAGGATATGAATCATTGCAGTCACGAAAGCTTCAAATCTAGAAAAAAAAAGTGTCGGGTGAGACGAATAATGGCCACGCGGCTTTTAAGACGTCATCGAGCGATGGAATGTGTTTAGAAATATTTTTTTAAAAATACATTTGTGGTGGCAGTGATAATTGTTGGGGAGCGATCACTGCAATTTGTGACCATGAGTTATTACAGAAATGCTGCATTCATATGGCAGACATCAGTCTCTAATTGAGTTATATATAGCACTCATAAATACCCTTGATATCTTATGGAGATAAATAAAAAAAATAACAATTCATTTAAAAAAACGTGGATGTAAAAATTGTGTTAAGAAAACGTTTATTGCTTTAAAATACAAGGGAATCCGTGACAATTTCACTCGGGGCGGGTGCAAAGACGTTGCATGTACGTATGTATGTTGAACTTCTTTCGCATCGTACGTAGCTTCGTAGCTTCCATGCAGCGATGCAGAGTGAGTGATCATGCGCGCGCGCTCTCTGTCGGGAGGGAAGTGGCACGCGGCCGAGGCGCGCCACTGCCTCGCTCATCGCCACGGCGCAGAGCCCCGGGGCGATGCGAGCAGGAGCCGTGGCACGCGGCGCACGAGGATCGAATCCCTCCTCTCGCGTGCGGGCGGCGGCAGCGACGACGACCTAACGCTAAGTGGCCATCAGCTGTTATGTAAACGCCCGCCGGCGACCACGCTCCCACCGACTACTGCAGCAGTGTACCGCAATGCAGACTTCTCCTCGGCTACCCCCCCCCTACCCCCCCAATAGCCTCCCGGCATTGACGGATCGTCCACAAATGCCATGCGGACAGCACTGCTCGCTCGCTCGCTCGCTGCTCCTGCACATTTGGGAAAGGGGCTGGCGGGGGTGTGGGAGTTACTTCTGAAAACGGTACGACGTCTGGTTCATTGTAATTGTTTATTTCCACTGCCCCGTGCAGTTTAATGCGGGGAGGAGCGGCGAGGGGCCACAATGGTTCGGCGGAATACAAAGAGAACTCATCGCAGTCTTTAGATTATCGCTATGTTCATTGACAGAGTGCAGTTAAAGATGAGCTTTTTACGCGATGTTTAGTGCTGAACGTACGAAGGCTGGGAGTGGGGTTTGCCATGCCGGCTTGTGGCTTTGGTCACTGCTGGAGGCTGGTCACGTTTGTAAGGTTCAGTGTTAGCCGTTGTCTGAACAGTTGCCATAATTCTGATTTAATGTTCACAAGAATAGAGCCGTGCCTGTGCGGATGAACCGCCCGTCTGTTGCAAAATTCAGTTTAAATGAGAGAAAGTGGAATGCCCGGTGGACGTGCAGGTCTTGATTAAAATGAAGCCGTTGCTCGAAGGGAAAAGATGCCTGCGTCATTATGTGTAAGATGCCAAGAGAACATCTCGAGAGCGTTATTTATGTTAAAGATTTAAGAGTT
This sequence comes from Lampetra fluviatilis, assembly GCF_964198595.1. Classification (NCBI taxonomy): domain Eukaryota; kingdom Metazoa; phylum Chordata; class Hyperoartia; order Petromyzontiformes; family Petromyzontidae; genus Lampetra; species Lampetra fluviatilis. Next base: position 2,338,263 of record NC_136278.1, on the reverse strand, counting down.
TATCAATGCAATGCAGAAAATGTGTCTGCTTTGGCTTAACAAAACCCAGCACAGCCGTATATAACAACAGGGCACGGCTTAAGAGATGTGTTCATTGACTAAAAAATTGACATTAATTATTTTTTTTTTTAAATCTGGCTTGAGCGATGGCACAGTAATTTGCGTGCTGCACGATGACTCAAATGTCGACTAACATCAGCTGCGAGTGATACCTGAACCAGTCGTGGACTCCTCCCTTCACGAAGCCCGCACCCGTCAAACAACCTCACAGTGTGGCGAGGCCTTCATCCAGCAGTGGATTGACAGAGGGCTTTAAATGATGAGTAGTTTTTTTTCTTCCATTAAATTATTAATTACAAATACTGACAGTTACTAAAGCTTGCCATTCACCAGAATCCTTGTACGCTGCTGCTTGAGAGTGGATTGACACGAAGAGACGAAGGCCGAGGGATGCCTGTCAACTCTGATGGGACACAGACCACCGTTTAATTATAGAAGAGGGGAGCGCTCTGGTCTGAGACATTGCAGATCCAGTGCTAAACACCAGCTTAGCTTAACAATAGCTGATGCTGAAGTGGCCAGTCTCAAGCCTTTGTCAGTTCTGAGCTAGCACTGATGGGATCTGGGGTTCAAATCCCAGTTTCAGCCACCCACGAGTGAGTCATGTTTTAAAGTGAATTGAGTTAATAGTGAGCAGCGATTGCGCAAAATTAAAACGACGGTAAGTTTGTTTATTCATATTCCAGCACTGAGACCGCAACAATGAACGCCTCTTGGGCGGATGCACACCTCTGTGACCGGCCTTGAAAGTCGAATCACCCAACTCTTGCGAGCTGTCACGTCGCACGTGTCGTGGGCTTTACCAGCGCGGGCTGCTGCATTCGAGCAGCAAACTTCTGTGGCAAGCGGCGAACGCACTACAGTACTGCCAGGCCACGTCAAATGTTGCATTAAATAAGCGTATTGGATACACACGAACAAAACTGATTGTTTAAAATAAAACTGCATTTGAAAGACATGGAAAACATACCATCGCCTCGACAGACCTGGGTTTCACCTGAGGACGGCTGCTTGCGTTGTGGCCGAAACGTCGTGAGAATTATTTTATTATGTTTTATTGTATTATTTTATTACTTCCCTTCTACGTGACTTTACCGAAAGAACCAAGAAGAAACATGCTATCGTTTAAAGAATTACACGTTACATAATGTGGTTTAAAATGTGGCCTTCAAAATGAAAACTCGCTAAATTGTGAAGAGAGCACATACGCGTTGGGGATTAACAGGAAACAAGTCTCTCTGACTGGGGATGTTTCACGCTTTTTTTTTTAAAAAAAGGCCTTGTAAGAGCCTTGGAAATTAATTTCCGATTGAACTTTAATTGGAATACAAATTTGTTCTAGGCGTAATATAATTAACATTATAAGCAACAACGGAAATTAGTACAGCACCGCGAACAATGTGGTCAACAATCAGGGTGTAAACAATCACCCGCGATGCGTTCCGCGATTAAATCCAGAAATCCGTTAATTGAATCCCATCTTTGTCGCGTCCCTCGATTCTCTCAACTTTGATTTCCCTGCCTCGTTTGTCCGTTTCATTGTCACGCTCTTGGCCCCAATCCAACACTAATGTAACACGTTACATAATACAGTACTTTTCACGAATTGACAAAAAATATTGCGAGCCCTATATAGTAATCGATGAATAGGTGCATTGTAACTCCCCCCCACCCCAACTAAGAGGTATGAATGTCATAATTCAATATTTGTCGCAATCCTCACTGTTACAATAATTGCGCTCACCCTAAAGACAGCACGCCCATTCCATTGTGCATCGAATGACAAATGTGTAGTGGTGGTGGCGTTCAGCCACATCAAAGTATAACATGCGCCGTGTTGCTTTCTTGCACTTGAGTACATATTAATATTTTAAAAAGGCAACTGTCATCCAAAACTGTCTTATTTTCAGTAATGGTTATTAATATTTAAAAGCCGAGGGTTACTTTGGCGGGTTGGGCTATAGCCACCTCAATTTGTTTTCCTGTCCGTGCGCGTTTATGGGTGTCAGCGTTCTGCCCCAAACTACATAAGTATACCGTTATAGAAGAAAATGACAATCGCCTTGTTGTTGTTGTTGTTGTTATTATTATCGTGGCATGGCATTTTTATTTACTCCACAAACTGCAACCGCACGCGCGCCTTCAGGCGGGCGTGTAACCACCCCACTCTGCTTCCGGCGAAAGTATTTCAACTCAGCTGTCCCCCAGCATTACGCTTCTAGTTGAGTGTCTTTGACACGTGTTTAAGGGCAACGCGATTTAACTTATGAGTAAATAAAATCGACGCGCTGACATTTTAATCTCGTTTCGTATTTTGTTGATTTTTGTTTATTATTTTGTTTAAAGTTAACGTTCAAAAGCTTCCGTAAATAACCTCTAGGATGCTGAGATGCATCTTTGCAGGTGGGTTATGCAACATTAACGCCGTGTGTTATTCACAAGGTGCGGGAGATAATGTAGGCAAGTACACATTGCGACTGAGTTTGCGGGTGAATCTGTTTAACAAACGAAAGCCAGTGAAATAACTCCTCGTCCGGGGCTGTCGGGCGCTCGCAGGAGAAGAGCCAGCGACAATCGTAAACATCAGAAGAGCGAAGCGGTTGTCACTGTTGCCGTTCAGCAACCGTGAGTCGCTGCTGCTCTTAAATCCACCTCCGCCACCTCTGAGCACAGAGCAGCATGAAAAGGGTTCAACCACAGGTCGCGCGCGGTGGGGTAAAGCGTGGGTACTCTCACATCTTTCAAGACGTCCGGCCAGCGTGGAAGAGTAGGCCAAGGTATCCTTAAGGTAGGGATCTCTAGAGCTGCCTCTCGTGGAGGCCCCTCCGCCAGCAGGGGCGTGAGCAGGGGGTTGCAGGGCTGCACCTTTACCGCTTTCCTATCAGTCAACTACCAAAGCAATGTCATAGACCAGTAGAGTTCCATTGATACTGTAATATGATTGATATAATTAGTTTAACGTCACTTGTGTTAAACTATAACCCTCCACCACCCGACAGAGACAAATATTCCAATTGATTTGGATTTGGTGTTTCGGCCGTCTGCTGGAATGTTGCAAATCAAGAAAAATTGTCACCGTTCAAAAGGAACGAATCATGTACGACGAAACCAGCTCATCACGTCATTCGGCTCCGATTTAGACTCATCTTAAAGTTCAGTGGCAGTACAGGACATGACTAAGGTACGATTAGGCGTTTGTGACATTACATAATTTATTTCCAAGAGTTTTAAGCAAACATTTAAACCAAGATAAAAGTTTGAATGAACTTGACGGCCAAATTTCCATCTTCTAAATGTGATATGAAATGGCATCAAGAAAACGCGATGGCTGATATCGATCCGTCTTCGTTTGTTCGTTCGTTTCTCCGCTTGTCCTGGTGAGGGTCGCGGCGGCTAAAAGTTGAGTAGCGGCGGTCCAGACCTCCCTTTCCCTGGTGACATACTCTAGCACTACACTGCTATACACTATACACTACACTATACACGACACTACTATATCTTCCCTATAGAGTCGATGTATGTGTTTGAGTCCATATGTGTGTGCGTGTATGTCGATGTGTGTGTCTATGTCTAAGTCGATGTATGTGTGTGTGTGTTTGTCGCCCAGGCAACGCCGGGTACGACACTTTACACTACTACATTATGCACTACTATACACTACACACTACTATACACTACACTATACACTACTATACACTACTACACTTTACACTACTACACTATGCACTACTATACACTACACACTACACTACTATACACTACACACTACTATACACTAAACTATACACTACTATACACTACTACACTTTACACTACTACACTATGCACTACTATACACTACACACTACACTACTATACACTACTACACTTTACACTACTACACTATGCACTACTATACACTACGCACTACTATACACTACACACTACACTACTATACACTACTACACTTTACACTACTACACTATGCACTACTATACACTACACACTACTATACACTACACTATACACTACTATACACTACTACACTTTACACTACAACACTATGCACTACTATACACTACGCACTACTATACACTACGCTATACACTACTATACACTACTACACTTTACACTACTACACACTACACACTACTATACACTACTACACTATACACTACTACACTATGCACTACTATACACTACACACTACTATACACTAAACTATACACTACTACACAAGTTAGGCAACTCAGCCCCGATGCCAATCTCGCACCTCCGATTAGCACGGTTGGCTACATACGGTGCGAAAGAAGTTCCACGTACGTCTTCCTTGCTGCGGCGAATTCAGCGGGGGGGGGGGGGGGGCTCGTAATGCTCACCGTGGCGGTCACTCCCCGTAAGCGGTTGGTCATTGCAACAGCATGGCAAAACACTCGGTCCCCGCCTTACTCGGTTTAAAAATAATAATTAATTTAAACTCGCAACTCACTCTCGTAGAGAGAGAAATCGACTCACTGGTGCGAGGAGCCACAGACAAGCAGCAAAGCAGCAGCCACGTGGTGAGACAGCGCCAACAATAACCCAAGCTCTGCGGTCCTCTATTTACGAAGGTGGCATCGCCCAATTAATGAGTGCTTACACGTGGAAGGAAACCGGTGGGTTACCCGTGTGAGGGGGGAAACACTCTATCCCGTACGTACGGAACAAGTGGAGTCCACATTTTTAAATCCTTTATATTAAGTTCACTTGCTTGTGCGCTTACGACCGTGCATATCTTTCGGTCGTTTTTTAACCCACTTCCCGTGATCCAATCGAGCTGACATTTTGCACACAGACTCGTTGTGCGTGACAATTTATTATTCGTGAAAATGTTTTTCCAAAATTTTCCACTTTTTAGGAAACAAAAAATTTCATATTTAATTTAAAATACCAATGTGATAAAAATGAAACTCTTACTCAAGAAAAAACTGAAATGAATAATAAAATAAAACCGATGCCACGCATATAAAGGATTTATAGTGAAAAACTTTCTTTTTATGGGTTCAATTTTTTACTGGACTGCCCTCTCCTGGCGAGCCACCAGACGTGCGACGCTCAGGGGAAGGGAGTTTCACGACATCTGTGCGGCGACCCACCAACTCTCGCTGCTGCGTCCACAGTGTTGGGTTACGGGCGTGCGCCGTCACCGCCCGAGCTCACTAAATGTTGGCCGCTGAAAATGTGGACAAAGAGCCTCGGCCAAGTTTTCCTCCCAGTGTCATTTTCGTTTTGCTATTCCGTCCTCCCGTCATTCTCATCCAAAATCGTGTGACGTCGTCTGGCCGATGTGTCCCCTGTATTTGGCTACCCAGGCACACCCGCTAGCACAAGGGAGTGTGCGTGGGTTTGTTATTTTTGCATCAGCGTTACATTATCGCGCCCCGTTATATAAATGTATTGGTAGGACAATAATTTTAAAGGGCCGTTCTTGGAAAGCCAAAACGAGGGCAATTGTAATATATATACACCGCGTCTGTATTCAGTTCGATTAATATCCTGGAATCACTACACTGATTCGAGCGCTTGAATATTGCCATTTTGCAGAACTTAATTAAGCGCGGACACCCTGCGTGCATTATGCATGGCACTCATAATGTTTAACGCCATCGCATTCAAACGTGAGCGGCACGCCGGGATTTATAGTTTAATAATAACGCGCAGTTTCCCTCCTGAGGAGGGGGCCACGTTTCGCTGTCCGGCGGCTTGGCTTGAGGCCTTCTGCGTAGCGCAAACAGCTGTCAACAATAAAAATAAAACATAATATTCAGACGCTGTCTTCTCGACAGACCTGCTCTCCACCTGATGCTTGCGTTGTGGCCGAAACGTCGTGAGAACAATTTATTATGTTTTATTTTTATTATTTTATTATTTCCATTCTACGTGACTTTACCGAAAGAACCAAGATGATGAATCCCTGCAGTCACGAAAGCTTTAAATCGAAATTCAGCTGTCAACAACGTCAACCCCCGCTACCCGCACCACCACCAGCGTGTCTGTCCGTCCACTCACTTTCCTTCGCCGATTTGAACGCCGCGACGACGAACGCACGCTGTTACGTTCAATATGCACGCCGCTCCGCCGTTCAATGGGCGAGCGGTGATCCGCAGCTGATCGACTCGTCACTCTCTCTCTGGCTGCTCAAGCGAGCCCGGTGGGGCTCGATTCGAGTCGCTCTCTCGCTGCACACGGACACACGTGCAGCTGATGAGGGCACGAAGCTCGCACGGCCGACTTACCACAGCCCCGGTTACCCTTAACCTTGTTACCCTTAACCTTGTTACCCTTAACCTTGTTACCATAAACCTTGTTACCTTAACACGTGTTAACTCAACCCTCGGTAAAGTCACGTAGGTAAAAATAAATCATAAAAATAAATAATAAAATAATATTAATACAATTATAAATCGCGACGTTTCGGGCGCAACACAAGCGTCCGTCATCAGGTGGGACAACCACGGCAAGAAACACAAGCTAAAGTGGGATACTTCTTGTATCCACGACTGTCACCGCCCTCCTCAGAGGTGACGATTCAGGGGCAGGATTGCGACGGTTGCGAGGGTTGCGAGGGTTGGTGGTGCACGTGCCTCCGTCTTGAGCGTGCGTCTGACTTGCGCCTCACTGGGGAGCGGTGGCGCAGTGGTCGGCGCACTGCGCTACGAAACCCGCCGAGCAAGAGCAGTTGGCGACTATTTGAAGCGGCTCTCGGCACCCCCGAGGTCGCGAATCAGCCGTGTCTGATTACGCGGTGTGGCAACGTGGGTTTTGGAGAGACAAAGGCGGCCGGGGGTGGTTCTGGCCACACACCTCGTGTGCTATGGTGTGTAACTGCCTCTGCGAGTTTGTGACTTTGTGTGTCTGTGTGGTGCCGGACACGGCAATCCCATGTGCGCCGCTCGGACCTTTACGGGTGCCCTGTAACAGCACTTGTCTGTGAAGGCTACACAGGGTGCATGGTGGCTACATTCACGTCGCAGCGTTTGTCGCACGCGCGTGGCCATTCGCAAAGACATCGGCGTGCGACTGCGTGAATGCGGTGGGGGGGTGGGGGCTGTGGGGGAGTGGGGCGGTGGGGGGGAGTGGGGGAGTGGGGCGGTGGGGGGGGTGGAGGGAGTGGGGGGTGGAGGGGGGGGTGGAGGGGGGGTGGAGGGAGTGGGGGGGGGTGAGGGGAGGGGGAGTGGGGGGGGGAGTGGGGGGTGGAGGGAGTGGGGGGGAGTGGTGGCAAAGCTGCATTTCCAGTAACACGAGGAGGCAGTGCAGGGAGGAGGAGGCCGAGCAGGCTGAGCAAGCCGGGGCCACGTCGCGTGGAGCAGGCACCACCTCCACCACCTCCACCACCACCTCCACCGCACTCCATGTTGCGCACAGCCTGTTGCTCGCATCCGCGATGCGCTTGATCGCAGGCTGCGCCACGCGCGTCCTCAACATCGCGGACTTTGTCTGTCCCGCGGCCAGCACGCCAAGGGAAGGAAGCGAATCGCTGCGGCGTTACCGGCGACTCTAACTTCACCATCAAAAAACCACAGCCGCCGTCCGCCACGAAGTGTCGGTGACGTCGCCACAGAGATTGTGCCAGGCTGGGTGCACTTTGAGGTCACGTGTGGAGCTGTCGAAGAAGTTCTCGCTGCGCCGGCCGGAGTTCCACGGGACAGACGCAGGTGCCATGGGTTAACCGATGTGGCCGGCCGCTGCTCCTCTCATCCCAGCAGCTGCATCAGCAGCAGGAGCCAGGGCCGAGGAGACTGCGGATCTCAGCAGCGGCAACATCAGCAGCATCAGCATAGGGCGCACAGCGGGGGGCCAAAGTGGCAGGGGTGTAAAAAGCCTTCGCGCAGCATATTAACGAGGACCTACATAACGGCGAAGTTCGTAAATTAAAGAATCAGTTGCGTCCAAGTTTGAGGCCCCGGGAGGAGCGTTATTTATTTACGCTTTAATATCGCACGGGCAGCAGCAGCAGCAGCCGTGCCCGCGAAGCAGCCCCCCCCCCCCATCACGCCTACCCAGGGCCAAGTTTACTTCGACAAATATCCCTCCTCCGGTGGTTACTCGCGGCGTCGCAGCCGTGGGATCATCTCGTGGCCAAATCGCGATGCGCGCCGTTCGATCGCTTGCGCCGGGGAGGTGAGGGACGACCCTTCCCGGCAGGGAGGCGCCCTTCTCTTCGGCAGATGGAACCGAGCCGCTGAAAAGAAATCTGGCCGCTCTGCCGGTATTTCAAGGTCATTGGCCTCTGCTCCTCCACCACCACCACCACCCTCCACGTGTCGCCCCCGATTGTTGAGTCCTCTGAACGCCCCCCCCCCCCTCCTCCACCTCCCTCCACCTCCTCCACGTCGTCGTGGTCATCGCTGAGAAGCTCTGCCGCATCATGAGCGAGAGCAGGAGACCCGGACGCGCTCGGCTCGTCTTGAAATGCATCCAGCGCTGCATGAAGATCATAAGGGGCACCCTGAGTCCAGGTGGGAGCGTTGAGTTGCTTGTGCCATGTGCGGCGTGTTTGTTTAAAGCGGCATGAGAAATGCAACGAGCATTCGATCAATGAGGCGTGTTTGAGCTAAAAGTTTAACTGATTTTTTAAATCTCATTTTGCCTGTAAAAGTGGTTGTATAATGCGATAATGTCACATGCAGAGCTTTAATGTGCGTATACTGATGGCCGGTATTACTTTAGTATAAATACATGTTCATTTATATTAATATGTTATTTTTTCTGACTTTGTGAACGAAAAGACAAATTCGCCCGTTTTCTCAATGAAAATAGGTCTATTTCTCAATATCATTCTTCTGGTCACAAAAGCAAGGTTTGTCGGGAATAATATTCATTTTCTGTACTTTTGATGCATAAGCAATTAGGAAATAACATTTACTACCCAGGAACAAAAAAAATATTACACAGTGTAATGAATGTTTTTAATCATGTTTGTGGCACTCGGATTTGACCCTTGATGTGCTCCCATCACGAGTGAGGGCTTCTTGCTTTTATGGGCAAGCGTTGCTCTTGTTTGTACAGTCGTTGTAAAGTCACTTGGCGCGGCTGATAACGAGTTAAAGTAATATACGATGCCTTGAATAGGCATGCAATTAAAAGTTGTATTACTTACAAATTAGACTCACTAAGCCTGTAGCTGTCAGAACGGTTAAAATTTGAGACATTTTAATAATTGTAACACGACACAGACACAGCCTTACACTACACATTCACGGACACATACGATCTTAACCCACACGTACACACACAGGGAAGAGTTGCCCAAGAAGCGGGCCAGGATAGCTTCAAACAAATCTCCCTTATAGCCACAGAGAGTGTTTAGGAAAAGTTCTCTTTGCGAGCACCTATCAATCTTGACACGGCACACAGAGAGTGGTGGTGTGGTCAGATGACTCAGATCCACGCCAATTTTGCTCTCATGAGTGCTGCTGTCACACACAGATCCCGGTACTCATTTCATGCTCATCTGACCGAGGTGGAGGCCCAGGGCCGGTTCTGATATCACTCGCCACTGATGTTAACCGGAGCCTCGAATCGAACTCATGTCGCCGGGTTCAAAGCACAGTGCGCTAGCCATTACATCAGAGCCACAACTTCCCTACTCTCACACCCACACACATATATATAACAAATTATACATATGGATAATGCCGTGATTTTAATAAATTAGGCGGAGTACCCACATTCACCGCAGCTCTGCAGGTTCAAGGATTGCTTCCCGTCTTATTATGGTGGTGGAGGGCGTTATGCCACCAGCGCGCGGTGGCGAGCTGTTATCTCCCTCGCCTGGTATACAGGAGGTCGTGGGTTCGATCCCGACCCTGAAGCGTGTATATATTTGTAGTTTTCATGTCTCTCTCTCTCTCCCTCGCCGTGGTCGTGTGGATTTTTCTCCGGGTTTTTGCCCTCCACGTTTAGAATCACGCTTTTAGAATATTTGGCTGCTTTAAATTTCCACGCCATAAGCCACTTCGTTGAGCTTTCATTTGTGGGAGCCAGGTCGCTTCTGAAAAAGAGCTGTACAGCTCTCAGTGGGCCTTATCTGGTAAATTTAATATTGTTTAGTTTCCCCATGCCCCGTGAGGTCTAAAGAGATCAATTCATTGATGGTGCATCAAATATTTATCCCTCTTTTGGTTTTCGCCCTCTCCCCGTAATGATGCTGGTTTAGAGTCTGACAGCAAGTTTCTTGCCAGCCTCAAGCCAAAATTCCCCTCACAAATTGTTGACTAGTCGGTGTAAATGTGGGTTCAGTGCGGCTCATGCATGCATAACAACATCGTTGCCTGTCTAATCTCGAAATTGCAATATTCTCAAAATAAATCGCTCAGAACATTCCAGATTGGATCTGTTTATAATCAAATGTTTTGCCTTTTTTATGCACCGAACACATGTTATTGACCTCATTATGGTTGGTAACATTGCTTCAAATTCTCTTGAAGCCTCGGGCATTTCCACCGAATCCTCAAAACACAGTCACGCACGAAGCACGCAAACGTGCAGATCTGCAGAAAGACTTAATTGCATTTTTTTTACATCAGCCGTTGTGCTATAGCAGCAGTACCGTAACTCAGCTGTTGTTATTGCAAATGAGCTTGCCATGCAGACTTTGTTTTTCCTTCACACTGACAGCAAGAAAGAACTACATCGGGGGCTAATACGAGGCTATATCGGTCGAATTCATTTTTTTGTCCATTATAAGGTGAAGAAAAAACCGACGGGGTCGAGCAGTATGCAAATTTCGTCGTGCAACGCAATGGGAATCTGATAACTCGAGCTCGATTATCAACCATGTGCTCATGACCATGGCGACTGATAATTATCTGAACCATTCCTGGGTCTCACCTTGAACCAGCATGCTGATCAGCCCCCACGACCGACATGGTGTGGTCATAATTCAGCAGTGGATCGATCAACTGATACCAATTACAGATATATTTTTCATTAATGTAAAATGTAAGAATAAAATATGTATAATCGCTCACACGATAAGCGTGGAATGCCATTATGGAGCGGAGGCATGAACAAAAGTACATGTGCAACTTTTGTCAACGTAGATGTTTAGTTCACATTTGTATAATGTAATGCAGTGGTGCAAAGGGGCCGCAATGACGTGGCGGCAGTGGAAATGTGAACTTGACTGCATTGCAGAAGACGCGAACGCCAAGAATAGTGGCTGGGCGGTGTTAATAGATAAATATCGTCTCCAAGTGTCCACCGGTCATGCCAAGTGTTTATTGAGAGGGGGGACTGGGTGGGTGGGTGGGGGTATGTTCCAGATCTAACAATTGGGGGGGGTGGTCCAGATTTAGCAGAGGGGAGGGGTCTTAATCTAGCGGGGGTGGCATTTATGAATATCGCCTTCCGTTTTCTGTTTGTTAAAGTATAGTTTGATTAAATGCTTTATGCAGAATGTAAATGCTCATATATGCCTAAGGACAAAGGAAATGCCCTTTGTCCGGTGATGGTATTCGAGGCAGTTCAATTTATCGATTGGAACCCCATAGGTATCAACCCATAGCTCTGCCTGCTTTTATGTTTGGCACGGAGTAGAAATCAATAGACCCTCCGGGCCAGATAATGTTTCCTTCCACAAGGAGCTCTGTCCGGACATAAACGCCGCCTATTACGAGACGGCGGCGTCTCGCCCCATGCTATTTATGGCACCGTGAAGCTGTCCTCACTTTAAACTCAGAATAAAGTTCGGATGTATGGACATTGGGCAAAAAAATCGCAGGTAAATGCACTTCCAGTTGGCCCGCATCATCAGATGCAACACGGTCAACTTCGTGCAGCGAGCAGAGAATTAAATGGGGAAATGGAATGATCCGCTGGTCGTTTGATGATGAAGAAGAGGTGTCTTGTTAATTTGAGAGGTGATCGGATTTGAGGAGATGGGTCTGGGTCGCGTTGTTGTTACCCTCACCTTCTCCAAATGGGCCTGAATAATTCGATTTTAAAGCGACCTTTGCACCCGAGTACAGAATTCGCTGCAAATAAAGGCGCATCAGCTAATTCTGTTTTGTGCCACGGAGTGGAGCTTAATTGGTAAATTGCTTCTGGTTAGTGTGTTAGCTCCTTTATTCGATTACCCACAACACCTAAGGAAGTGTTTGAATGGGCTACTTTGTAGAAATGTGTTTTAATTACGCATCCCTTTACCCAAGAGAGAGCCTCAGTGAGTCTGAAGACTCTTGTTCAGGAGGAGCCTGCAACCGGGGATATTTGGCCAATTCCATTCACGTCTCTGTTTGGCTTCGTGTAAGGACACTGAAATGCCTCGAGAAAACTCACCCCACATACGAAAGTTTAACACTCAAGTCTCCACACAGATGGACTCGGTAATCTATTACTGTGTTGCCATCTTCTGGGCAACTCGCAGGTCAAGCCTATAACACCTGGTATACCCAGGCTGTCTTCCATCCAATTGCAGCAATAACCAGGCTCTGAGATACAACACGACCGAGTGAATTCAGGATGATCTGGGAGGTTTGATAACTTATTGCAAACGTTGCCAGATTTTGAAATCAAGAAAACTTGAAAGTGCTTGATAAATGATGCAAGGGGCAATTCCGTAGCCTGGTAGCGTAATGGCTTTTGTAATTAGAATGTTTTTAAAACACTGCTGTTTGGGATATTTGTCCATTTTGCAAGTTTGCCGCATACGGTTTCATCTGCATCAAGTAATGGATTCTTCAAACGTGACCCTGAGCCTCAATTAACGTGGAGGTACAGGATTTTTTTACAGCATTTAACAGTAGGTTTTTAGTTTTAGTTAAATAGCGAAATAATTTTTTCACACTTTTCATACATTCCTTTTCCTGAAGACGACCGCTTGTGTTGCGATCGAAACGTCGTAGTTTCTTGTTATTTTATTTGAACCTATCTACGTGACTTTACCGAAAGAACCATATCACATGAAGTCCTGCAATCACTAAAGTTTGAAGTCAAAACAAAATACACATGTTTATGTAAAATCATTGTTCATTTCAAACACTTTCATGTGGTTATACACTATTAAAACAATTGAACAATTAATTGGATCACGCCCCTTTTGTTTACTTAAATTATATTGTGTGTTGCCGCTGCTAAGTATGTGCAACGTCATTCATGTTTAATCGTGCAATCTCTATTGCTGATCTGCAAAGAGTGCACTCTGGAGTCGCGCGCTGTTGCGGTGCTAACAGCAGGCGGTGACCCCATTCACACACAGGTCTCACAACGTTCTAAATAACATATAAAATAACCCAACCCTTAACACGTTAAAATGAATTAAACCCTCAACAGATACATACAAACAAAACCCTAACAAATAAAACTGAGCAAACAAATACAAACACTATAATAGGCACGTAATGCAAAATGTGGCCTAACCCCTAACCCTTATTTAGAATCGTTAAATACAAAACCTCGAGCAATGAATCAAGGTCCCGTGTGTAGGGCGACGTTTTATTGTCAGCCGGAGCTGTCCGTGGCTGAGCTCTAGAAAAAAAATGTCCCTCGGGGTCCCCTCCACCGCTGTTGAGGGGCGGGGGCGGCCTGGGGGGGAGGGGGTGATTGAGGGCCATGAATACAAACATATTTCCATGATAAATGAAGCCCTGGGTATTGAGAGTGCATTGCATGGGCGTGTTTTAAAGAATGGGTGTGACAATGATACTGTGGAGTAATCGTGCTGTGATTATGTGCTTGCAAATCATCACGTGCACGTTGGTTATAACAATTAATTGCTGGTCACGTGTCCATAAAGGGGTGGTAAAGTGGCGTCCGGTATTGCGTAACAACAAAACTCAATTTACTATAATATGGTAGTTTCTTTAAAAATAATACATAACTACTTTAAAATACCATACAAAAACACAAGGCGCATTTTCATCATCATTATTATTCTTTTTTCTTCTTGGTTCTTTCGGTAAAAGTCACGTAGAAGGGAAATAATAAAATAATAAAAATAAAACATAATAAAATACAATTCTCACGACGTTTCGGCCACAACGCCGCAAGCAGCCGTCCTCAGGTGAAGAACAGGTCTGTCGGAAAGACAGCGTCTGAATGACGCTGTCTGCTTGCGTTGTGGCCGAAACGTGAGAATTGTATTTTATTATGTTTTCTTTTTATTGTTTTATTATTTCCCTTCTACGTGACTTTACCGAAAGAACAAAGAAGATGAATCCCTGCAGTCACGAAAGCTTTAAATCGAAAAATCATTATTATTGTTTATATGAAAGCACTTTCCAACTATTGTAATGATTTCCTTTAATTTTATGCAGATGTAGTGATGGTTCATTAACCCTCACTTCTTCTCCCTCCTCTTGCCCGGGCAGCCCCCAACAAGCTTCGGTGTCTGCGCAGCACTCGGCACGAATCCAATATGTATGCATTTTTTGTAATTAAGCTAAAACACACACATACACACACACACACAGGAGCCATTCGCAAGTTTTGTCGTGTTGTCGTGATAAGTGGCGCAGACCGCTCCTAAGTACCGTTTTTGTTTATTTTGCTTATTTATTACTAACTACGCGAGCGATGGATGGATGTTAGTGGGACAACACGTTTATGGATTTCGTACTCTCGTTTTCTGCTCATGGAAAACTTCCACGCTTCAATTAACAGCCCCTCGTGTGCTGTGAACTTAATTAAACTGTCTCAGTGCCATGCACTGCAGAGTGATATATTTCAAACTCCAAGTCGTTCAATTTATTTGCCCTCACTCTCTTACATTGTCCAAACATTAGCATATAATATATTTGTTTATTATTAAGGAAGTGCTCACGATGAACGTGGTGTTTCTTTGTTTGTATATTTCAAATAAATGCAGTTCAAAATGCCATTAACATTGCCCAGAATCTCTTGAGCACACACATTTAGTTTTTAACAGCGAAATATCTATGATGTATTTTAGTAATTTGAGAAGGGCAGCCAACTTTTACACCGTATTGGCTTTCAATAATGCGCTTGTTGTATTTTAGCTTCCAGTCAATTTCCGTGACAAATGAAAACAATAAATCGTTGCCGGGCAATATGGTTGCCAGAGGACCGCTCTCCAACGGGAGGGGAACGCTCTCGACACGAAATTAAAACCGCGTGTTGTCCTTGATTGCTCTGTACCACGTGTCCTGTGTGCATGGGGTCACGTGGTTTCGCACCTGTGCCTCGTTCTGTCGTCAGTGGAATGACCCCTCCCACCATAGATTCCTTCACCTCGCACCGCATCACACGTAAAGTCTTGCTATTTCTTGGCCGAATAAGGACGGAGCCGTGGTGCCCATCTTCCGTTTGTAGCCCTGAGCCACTGGTGGAAATTCCGCATTCCTATGGCAAGGATGAGTACCGCTGTCGACTTCCCCTCTCGAAACTACCAGATAAATATACTTCTGAACTTGGTATGCGCTGTCGTGAAGCATTGTGGGTAGATGCGTTCAAGGTATTGCTTTGTTTCATTGAATAAGTCTCCATCGTTTAGATCAAGGGCCGCGAACCTTTTTTCTGCCCAGGGCCATTTGGATATTTATAACATCATTCGCGGGCCATACAAAATTATCAACTTAAAAATTAGCCCGTTATATTTGGTCAAACATTTAATTGACTCACCCCTAATGTGATGGCTGGAACTGCTTCTATTTGGCGAGGCGTGTGATGTTAGCTGGTATTGATGATGTTGCTACTCGCAACTGTTTTTCCAGGTTTGCTCCTAAATTTATTGAATTTCGAGTCCCGCCTGCGGTTGCCTTGGCAGGGCCACACCAAATGATTTCGTGGGCCTTATACTGCCCGCGGGCCGGACGTTCCCCACCCTTTGTTTAGATGGAAATGTTTTGGCCACTAACATTTGGCAACCCAGCAGCACGTATGTTGAACCTCTTTCGCACCGAACGTAGCCAACCGTACGCATCGGAGGTGCCGGCTTGAGTGGTGAAAGCCAGCAAAACCGGTGTTGTTGTTTTCGTACAAATTCTGCCGCGTAATATTTGTCCGGAAAGCCAATGGGATCATGGACTAAATATATGTGCACATATATGTGAAGACAGAATGGCGATGTTGCTATTGTTCTGCAGAGTCAGTTCGGACACAAGGCTGCGTCGGAGCTCTGATGATACAATAATCCCACGGAGAGTCATGTCCACCATAGTTTCTGCTCCGATCCCACCCCATCTTGGCCACGGTGGTCTGCAATGACCCGGCAAGCCATGCATGCGTGTACATTACTTCTGCTGATGTGCTTCATAAAGTTACATTTGCAATTAAGAGGATTTTTTATTTTATTTATATATGTCTTTGCTTCTTTAGGTAAAGTCACGTAGGTAAAATGTGGGATTCCTGCAGTCACGAAAGCTTCAAATCAAGATATGTCAATACTGCTTAAAATTGAAACAGACCTTGGCATTGGTATCGGTAAGCTGCGTGGTAAATTTATTTGAGATTCGTTTAGGGGTTTTATGGCCCATAAATAAACCACTCTGTAGCATGCACTCCTTCAATGGAGGAGGGATGGCAAAACTTACACGAAATCTCTCTCTCTCCTGAAGCCCTCTCCTGGCGTGCAGACGTCAACATTTAGCCGCTGATCATAATACCATGATACGGAATAAGATAAATCGGGGTATTGTAGTGTTTATGAGAAAATAAAAATGTGAATCCTGGATGTGAGGCATAAACAGACCGACGTATTCGTAACTCGTGGGGCTCGTCAATTTAGTGTCAGTTGCCTCTTGGCTGCCATGGTAACTAAAGTGATGTGAGCCTGGTCACTCCCAACGCCACTCGGCTATTGATATCCTTTATGACTCAGAAGTTGATGTAGTCACATAAATATATTTTTACAGCCTGTGTTTGCCTTTTTGGATGAAGGACACCTTTTCAAATAATGTGGCGTTATATTTACCCTGTACTGTGTGTATATGCATAGGAAATAAACTGCTTCGAAAAGGCCATGCCGTCGATAATCTTCTGAGTTGTTCACCGTTAAACACAACGGTTGATTCAAGTTTATCTGAAGAGTCCAAAGAGCGTCATTAATGCCCGTGTAAATGTTACAGAGGAGGAGACACACTTGCTGATGAGACGAACAAACAGAAAATTATATGGAACCTCAAGATGTAAAATGTAGTAATATAATTTGCAGTGCGGTAATTATACACAGGTTATAATGTGTGTATATTTAAATGTGTATATATGACGGTGTGACTACCTCATGTATTATTTAGATATGTCATATTATTTATAGAGGCGCGTATATTAAAAAAACCCCATCTTATTTCGACGTGAATCGTCTAATAACATCAATTATGTAATGCCTGCCGCTATGTGCTGAATAACAACGTAAACTTCGCCTCACACAATGAACCTACTCGAGAAAAACTTAAGTCAGTGACTTTCTAAATGCCAGTTGTAGCAGCCCACCAACGAGTACTTGGCCTTTCCACCAATGATTTACCTCCACCAATGGAGAGGGCTTTTGTGGCTGTTACATCGCGTAAATAAAAATGCGTCGTTGAACCCGCCATCAGCCGGCACAGCCAGTGAGTAAAGGTTTGCCACGTAAACAAAACGTGCCAATTAGTTACGAGTTCAGCACACCGGTGGGTCGGAGAGTAAACCCACATCATTTACAATTCGAGTACGACGCATGGCCTGTAATTACAACCAGCCTCATCAGGCGACAGCCAGAGTTGACTTAGACTCAGAACTACCGCCCACCACCCCCACGTTCCATTCCCTGGTTACCACATTCAGAAAAGCCCCTCCCCACTTAACTCGTATTTAAGGGCTGGTCTCTTGGAATTTTGCCTCACTTGATGCAGTACATTTAGCTGTGACGATCCCACCTGATGACGGAGACTTGTGTTGTCTCCGAAACGTCGTGATTTATTTTATTTCTATTATTACTTCTATTTTATTATTATTTATTTCTATTTTTTGCCTACGTGACTTTACCGAAAAAACCTAAGAGTATGAATCCTTGCGCAGTCATGAAAAGTTGAAATCTAGATTCAGAACTACTCTACTCATGAGGGGCGGCTCGGTTACACGCCAGTTTCTATAACAACAACAATAACAACAACCGCCATTCGCCGCTTAGTGGCGGTGACCTCACCACGTAGCTTGTGCCAGGCCATGTGCACTTCGAGGCCACGTGAAGTGTCTCGGGACAGACCCCCCAGGTGCCGTGGGTTGACTTGACAGACCGTAACGATGCACCCACACAAATGTCATCTGAGTTCTCGAGCTTAAATTGAATCGGCACTCTGCATCACGCGGAATGTTTATCAATCATCCGGCGCGTGCAGCGTGCGTGCGATGAGGCGATGTGTTATTTGTGCGGAGAAGCTCGATACACGTTGAAACGGCGCGCCGTGATCGATAGCGACTGTTGAAGCTTTTTTTTGTAAGCGCTGAAGAAAGTGCAGAGCCTCCTGTTGTGCTGCTACGACTCGCAGGGCCGGCAGAGGGCTCCCTGGCTCGGCAGGAACTATCATGGTCCACGAGCCCCCAAGGTCAGATATTGAATTCGTCACTTCTCACCGAGGTGTGTCGTGACTGAACTGGTTCCAGTTGAATTTCGATTTAAAGCTTTCGTGACTGCAGGGATTCATCTTCTTGGTTCTTTCTGTAAAGTCACGTAGAAGGGAAATAATAAAACAATAAAATAAAACAGTCACGTAGAAGGGAAATAATAAAACAATACAATTAAACATATTCACGTAGAAGGGAAATAATAAAGTAATAAAAAAATAAACCACATAATAAAAAGAAAACATGTTTCATTTATTTTATTTTATTTTATTATTTTCCTTCTACGTGACTTTACCGAAAGAATCAAGAAGATGGTTCCAGTTGGTTTATGTGGCCAACAACGGCGAAGGGCAAGATTGTGATAAGCACTTTTATTTGCCACGTAGATAGATCTGTACTGGCAAAGCTTCGCGACCTTTTTTGCTATTCATGCTTGCTCTGGCCCGTGGCTTGTTAGAAGTTGGGCGCACACGTGCTTACATCAATGGATGTGCAAAGGCCTGCGGACACATTGAATATAATATTCGTTGCAGGTGTGGTCGATAACACCTTAATATATGGAGAACCGCAAAGCTTGTACAATTATCCCCGGCACGTTGTCTGGCGATGGTTCCTCGCACATCTGAATTAAACTTTCTCTTTGTGCGTGAACGAACACTGTGCGCATATTACGTTTAACATTTTTAAATCATTATTATTATGAACATGAGCAGGCGTGGTTGTTGACCAACATCGAGCCCTTTGGCGTCGTGCTGGCTTTCACAGCTGCTCACTAACAGCACTTGCCCCAAACAATCTCAACCTTTGTTTGTATTTGTAGTGGTCAACATACCCATGGGTAGTGTGGTGCTCGTAATATTGCGAAAATGAAACACAACAAGCGCAAACGTGGCGACATAAAGAAGGACGAAACATTTCGATAACTTTTGACACCAATAAATAACGGAGGGAGTAGTGGTGCAGCGGTTAGCACATTGAACTTTGTACACAGCAACCTGCATTTGATTCCCCGTACACCGTTAAAGTCAGTGGCGAGTAATCTTCTAATCGCTCCTGGCCCCTCTGCATTCAGGAACCCACACTGCCCAGTATGATGAAGTATAGTCAAACAAACCCCGTGACTGACGTGGTAAGAAGAGGCCTTCATCCACGCGAGAGTCAACAAAGGCTGAATGTTCGCACTCAAACATGCGGCTCTCCGAGTTGTTCCATCGCATCTCCAGGGGCGCTATTTATTCTTGCCGACCCACCTATTTTTTCGTGTCACACGCACACCACGAATGAACAGGGAATTGAAAATGTTAATGACCCGTTCAAATAGAGTGCTTCACTGCATTGTTATGAAAGTACTCGTTGTGCTTCCCCTGTTTGTACGCGTGTATTCGTACGGATTGCAAATAGGCGCTTGCAAGCCTTGCAATTTGGGTTCAATTCCGGGCCATGGCTAACAAAAGTGTAAAGTAATTCTCCGAAGTGGTCTTGTCCCCGCTCCTCTCGGTTGTTGTAGCCTGAAATGAGTACAGTACATTGGTAGGCATGGTGTCGCATCCCCGTGAAACGCTCATCAATATAAAGCACTTTAATCAAGAAGGGTTTGTGTAAAACGGCAAACACCATTTTATGAAAACATTTTTATCACTCTTGTTGAAGGTGCTTAGGGGCATCAAAGTGACTCCTTCATGCTACGGGGAAAATGAAGAAGACAACAAAACATTTGCTCTGTCTCATTTTTGAGTCTGCCATAAATATTTGAGCAGCAAAGCCATCAACGTTGTTTATGGCGCGGTGGTGCCGGTGTTGCCACTGCGAAAGTGTGGCGCAGTGCTCGCACGCGGACTTCTGCCTCGCTGCGAGGAGGATTGCGATTCCTGACTCGGACGCATTTCCGTACTCTAGTTGGTAAGTCCTCTTTTCTCTGTTCCGCATGGGTTTCCTCCCGGTTCTCTGGGTTTCTTCCATTGCTAAAACAACATGCGTGTGGGTTTTATATTCATATTATTTTATTATTTCTCTTCTACGTGACTTTACCGAAAGAACCAAGAATATGAATCCCTGCAGTCACGAAAGCTTTAAATCAAAAGGTTCTAACCTGCTTAGCTTCAAAGAGTTGAAGAGACCGGCCACGTATAAGATGGTTTGGTCATAGAAAATACCTCATCGTATGACTGAGTCTTGAATTGAACATGCTCTAGATGTTTAGAAACGGCTGTACTGTAAATCCAAATACGGTACCGTTTTTCAACACCACCAATTACATCGTATGTTGTATTAGCAATGGAAGAACCCCAGAGAACCGGGAGGAAACCCATGCAGAACAGAGAAAGATAACTTACCAACGATGTAAAAGCATTATCTTCCAACTTTCCTTGCCACAAGGTGGTGGTGTTGTGCAGGAAATGTAATTCCCACCCCCCCCCCCCCCGTAGAATCTGGATGCATGTTGAAGTGTTGATTAGGGGCTGGCAACACACGAGTGTGCATCTATCCGTGACAACGCATGGACGATGTTTAGAGATTTGGGAGCGGGGGGGGGGGTACAAAGTGGAAAGCGTTGCCGCATAAATCAAGCCAATGTTTCATTCGCATGAATAAAGCCAATGCCTAACGGCATATTTCGACACACGCACATCCTGCAACAAGCAAGCCAGGATGACCAAGTCGCCCACAATGTGGCACAATGTCATCGGGTCTCGAAAGCAAAACAATTTTAGCCTGGGTAGTATGGAAAAATACGAATATTTTTTACCCTTTCTGGCAATAAAACAAGGGGGTGTTAAGATGCTCAAACACCAAATAGAAACCTTTTGCAAGGAATCACGTACTGTATTAGCCACACGCAATATATGGCATTGTCTTTGAAACTGATTGGCCTACACCAGAGACATCCTTCCTCAGGGCTTGTGGCATTCTCTGGTCTGACACTGGTGAGACTTGGCCCTCTAGAAGGCCAATCAGCTTAAAATAAAATGCCACATATTAATTGTCAGAGCATGTTTTGTTTGCATGTTCACCACAAGAACGTGTGGTTAATGCAGGATTGATTCCTTGCAAAAGGTTTATATTTGGTATTTGAGCATTTTAACACCCCCCCCCCTTTTATTGACAAAAATGGTAAAAACGTATTCTTATTTTTTCATACTTTGATACTGGCAAAAAGAAAAAGTGCCATGTTGTAGCGTGGGTAGTGCCGGGCATGAGTGACTACCACGCACACCCCCAGGTTATTATCGACCGCGGCTCTAGGGTTATTCGCGAGCAGCAGAGGGCAGTGCGAAATAATTCGTTCTGGTACTGGACTTACGTGTTGTGCATTGTCGGAGGCTGCACTAAAGGCCACCAGGGGCCGCCAGAGGCTCGAGGGCCTTGCAATGAAGAACAGTGCAGTCGAGGGAATCACGTGCAACCGATGGTTTCCTGGGTTGTCGTCATCATCATCATCGGGTAGCATTTGTGCTATCAACACGATCCTCCTGACAAAGAGTCATGAGACTCGGTGAGGCGTTTCTGGGTCCAAGAAGTGCAATACATACAACACTGAGGGCTGTCCAAAGGTTCCTGGAGGACCAGGGCTGGTGGTCAGAGGAAGAATGCCACGTGGAGCATCCCATTTTTTTTTATGAACGCATATCTGTCAACCCATACGGTTCACCCCGTATTCTTGTCCAGGGAAGTTGAGTTTTCAGGTGTCATACGGCGTACAGCCGTTTCAATGCGGGGAACATTTTTGTCTTTTTGTTTCTCCTTGTGATGGAACTTTGTAGGATGCACGTTGAGCTTGATAAGGGCACGGGATGACCAAATAAGGTCCGAATTGGTCTGTAATAAGGCAGGGCACTGATAACAGATTGACAGGTATGTGAACAACAAAAACAAATCAGGCCTCTTGTATGACCCTCTTTTGTTTAAGGTCCTGGACGAATGGCGCCTGTGGGTGGGCCTGACAACACGTCTCTCACGAGACGGATTCTTTTTTGTTGTTGTTGTTTAGTTTTTTGGGAGGGTGATTGTCGCACGGCGCAGGGTTGGCATTGGAATTTTTTTCCCCCCGCAGATTGAGCTTCGCCTCCGATACGTCGAACATCTTTCGCGCACCGCACGCGGCCAACCGTGCCCATCGGAGATGCGAGATGTGAAGAGATCTTGGGGGGGAGTTGTGCTCGGTTTTATTTCTGTCACGAGCTGAAAAAATATCCCGTCGAGGAGGCCGAATGGACATTTCGTGGAGAGTAAACACACACACACACACATCCCGTGCATGAGGAAATCTGTTGTGTTGCTTCCTACGGCTTAAGAAAATGAATACGTTACGAGAATATATTGTACTTTACCATTATGCACGGTAGGCTTAACACATGGATTTGGCCCGGTTTCTTAAATGAGCTCTTCCATCAAACAACCTTTATTAATGTATACGCATTGGTTAATATTCGGATTCCATATTTCATCAGTGGAGAGGCTGGCTTCGCCGTAAGTTGAATAGATATTCTAATGCATTTCAAAGCCTCATCAAGTATTCTGATAAATGGGCGCAATCCAGAAAATCCACACGTAAATATTTTTTGAGTGAAGGATTAATTTTAAATGAACGGAGCATCTCTAACCAAATTTCATTTGTCTTGTAATGATAGAAGCAATTATTTTCATAATAACAATTATAATTAGTTCATAGAATGAGTACGGTGATATTGTAGAAACACATATATAAGGTAATGTGATTAATTTGAATCTGTGCTCACAATTTAATATTCCATTAGCGCACATTTTTGACTGTCTCTGTCATATGTTTAAAAATAAATCAAAGTATGATCAATTGGTAATTTTACTTTACCGGAATGATAATTAACCTTGAGCAAAATAATCTGAGCTTATTTTGTAAAAGAGAGAAAAAAATGACTTTATTCTAACGGGTAATTAATTTAACGTTTGGAAAATCGGTAAAACGCGTTTGTGTTATTCAGCCGTCTCATCACTGTCCCATAAGGGCACTAAATGCCCTCTGTGCTGTTCCTCATTTGGGCTCAAGTGAAGACGAGTGGCAGCAGAGTTTGTGGTGGCGCCAGGGTAAAACTGGATGGCTCAGGTGTCGGAGTGTTGGGATGGGACCACTGTTCGTGTTTAAACCAGGGTTCTCAAATGGAGCGAGTTGCATGTACTGTTAAACTTCTTTCGCACCGTACGTAGCTAACCGTGCTCATCAGAGGTGCGGAGTTCATGGTCGCAGCCTGGTCACCAATGACCACGTGCACATTGAATTACTTGATGTGAAAATATTCCAGTTATGACAATTTAAATGTTGGACTGTCATGTGATGAACATTTCTCTGTGCAGCACCTCGAATGTGGTTAAGATATCACTTGAAGAGATCCCATTGTACTTGTGGGATATTCTCTTTCCCCATGGCAATGGTGCACTGCTCTGCAAAAGTTCTGAATGGATTAACCAGGTTGGAACCACCAGCTAGGAGTGATTTGTGAAGCAGTGTTTTGGAAAACCACCTTGCAAACACGACATGTGTGGCAGGCTGAGTGGACATTGTTCGATTAACAATGTTGGATTAATTAATTAATGATACGTCGTATACCCACTGTGCATTCAGCCTGATGGTGCAGTGGTTCGAGTCCAGAACTTGCAATCGTGAGCTTATGAGTTCAATTCCCAGTCGGTGGTTAGCTCAGCACTTCGCCATTCTGAAATCTGTGTAATGAACAGCACATTCGGTCTCATTTTCATCGTTTCTCATTTGCCCCGTCTCATCGGTGCAGTTTCATTTGCTCCGTCAGCGAAAAATGTCATGTAACTATATCGTTTGCATGTTCAGTAATCTGCAGGCATTTTGACCAATCGTTTCTCGCGTAACTTGACGTGTGCACATTGCGAGCGCGAGGACGGATTTTACACACGACGAATCGTCGCGCGATTTTAGGTGCCTGCCATATCACTTGTAAAATACGAGACCCTGTCGACTGCGCTGGCAAGAAGCTACGGACAGAGAATTAATAATTCACATCGAGTTCATTGGCATTGCAATTCACCGATAGTCTCCTAACGTGCCTTGGCACCACGGTCCCCGGAAAAGTATTCTACAGTCACGAATCCTATCAGAGGTCTCGTTTGATATGAACAAATCACTCACACAATGATAATAGCTCATCGTTGCTGCGTAGTTATAATTGTTAATTGATTTTTTTTTTGTCTCTCGCAAATATAACGTGGAGAAGGCGCTTCATACATCTCACCACCGTACAACAGGTTAACTGCGGCGCATTACGCAGGAGTTTATATCCATTTAAAACTGCATTGGCACAGGATTGTTGTTTTACACCGTTTATTGGTATTATTACTGATATTTGTTATTTTTTTTTAGGATAATCCGTGCTTAAAATACCGGCGTGGATGATGCCCCCGGAATGGCTTGCTGTGTGAAGGAAATCAATATAGCCCTGGTTTAAGGTCATCCCATGGGCTCCCCTGTGGATCTCGCCCTCCCCCCCACTTCCCGTTACGACCTGTGGCGGATCTATGCGCTGCAGGGGCTGCTCTGGCTGCTGATGGGCAGTCGTGGTCATTGGCTACGCACAGTGCCGATGATGTTCAGCGTGCATACAATGGGCAGCGGAGATTCGTTGCGAGTTCCTGCTGCCCTGTACAGCAATAGAACCTCGTGTGAACAGTGACGATTTGTATATCGGTTCATCCGGGGCTTAATTTCCCACTGAAATTTTTTTTTCTCTCTTCCGGTCGCTGGAAGACCGGGGTATGATGAGTCGCCACAGTCACCACGCCTCGAGGTGTATACTGGATGTGGTGTGCCAAGTGTCGCAATACTATCCGGATTGTCAACCCGGACAGGCCCGCCTGTAAATAAGTCCTGGATTCGTCAGTCAAAGTTGATTTTTCAGGATCAGGATATTTATTTATACTGGAGGAATCGGATGAGCTATGAAGCCTCTTTTTCACAAATGCTCATGATACACACGTCACATCGTTTGCGGGAATCTGTTTTGTGTGTAAATTAGAGCAAATGTCAATTTAGGCTAATCGAGCGAACATAACTGTACAAATTAGACAAAAACAACATGCGAATCAATATAAATGAGATGACAAAAATTAGATGGGGAATAAAACAACTCATTCTTAAATCGCATCCTTGCTGTGAATCATGACAATTCATCAAATTTTTTGCAGGTGAATCTTTACTTGTATATGAATTAGTGAAGTTATTCGCTCTCGTATATTATGAGAACATCTTTGCGAGGCGACCTAATCTCAGCCTCTCATCCGTTTGACAACATATCTCAATGTGCTGGCTATTGGGATGTTCACAACAGAGACACGCAGAAATATAAATTTAGAAAAGTTTGCAACGGACGTCTCCTGTATACGATGTTTTAATGTCTTTATTTCTCGGATGTGTTTTCGGGTTGTGCCGCGTGTTATTTGGCAAGATGCTCCCGGCACGTGCACGGAATATCGATGTTATCTCCTGGACATCAATGACAAAGAGATGGATATCTATTCGGATTCCTCCAGTATCAATACATATTCTGATTTTGAGTACGTTTCACGTCTTTGATTGCACTTAGTACGATTTTAACATTTTATTCCGGTTTTTTTCTTCCCAATTCCATTACAATAAATCGCAGAACCCGACCCGTAAGCGGCGTGGGCCCTGCCGCGACGTGGAGAAACGATCGCGGCACACGTCGTCCGTTCGTCCGTTCGTTCGCACGTCGACAAAGCTGCCGCTGAATGATGGGAGCCCTCCCAGACGGATTTCCCTGTCGCGTGCGTCGCGTGCGCCCTTACCACCCCCCCAACCCCCCCCACAGCATTGCGGGACGAACGCGTCGCCTCCGCGGGTAAAAATACCGCCGTTCGATTTATTAGCGGGCGACTCGATCCATTCGGCCTGACGGATCTCTCGGCGACTTTGAGCGATCAGTGATGCTAATCCGAGTGGCAGCGACTCGGTCCGCGGGTAACGACGGCCTCCTTGCGTCGCCGCAGACATCTGGGGCGAGCGCTTCCCACGAGGTGGTGGCCCAGATCGTTCTCTGTCTGTGGAGGGGCCACCTCGCCATCGTCTCACTGCCAGCAGCAGATGTCCACTGAAGCAGATGATGGGTCTGGTTCGAGCGCACGGTGCGCCGTCGAAGAATTCTCCGAGTAAAAAAAAAAAATTCCCGTGTTGGGGGGGGGGGGGTGAACCTATCACCCGTATAGGGGTCGATAAATGAAGTTCCACTTTGTGGGAAGTCAATGTCCAACGTCGTCATCGGCCATGGTCTATCCACTGCTGTGAAGGCTTCCCCATGCCATTGCTATTCCTCAGGGTTAGGTGCTGCTATCACCCATCTCGCTTGTGCATATGAACCGATCTTAACCTTCCGTCTCCATGGTGTCCTGACTCTTGGATGCGTTCCCTCCTTTGACTGCCATTCCATCACCAGTCTCGTTCATAAGCCATTATCCAATCTAACAATTTCTCCTGCCCAAGCCCAATGTGTTCATCCCTCAATCCATGTGTTTGTACCTTTTTCTGTTTGTGAGTGTAGTTCCAAGCGTGCATGCATGTCTCCAAATATGCATTCTAAGTTCCACAGTAGTGCAATGGGAATGTGGAATTTCCATAAAAAAATTGTATGCCACCAAATTGCTAATAACTACATCTTTTGCTTATTTCTGAAAAGGACACATTGACTTTGCTTTTGAGCTATCGATTCGGCAAAGACAAGTGTAAAATGTCAGTGGATGTAAGATGATATTGGTGTTTTGTGTACATATATATTTAAAGGCAGTGACGCCTGTTTGGAGTTTGTTATATTGTACACAAAATAATCCGGTGCATCTGCCAATCTACCGAGGTGAGTTGACGTGACCCAACACTCTTGCCTCCTTACATTTGAAAATGTCAGGTCAAATGCGGTGCGATATGGAAGCAAGTCTGGAATCTTCTTTATTACATTGGAGCCAGCGAGGTCACCTAAGGCAAGCCTACGGGATTTACGTGCTTCGAAAAAAAAAGCACAACAATGAGATTGTTTTTTTATTTAGCAGAGGAGATTAAATTGCGAGTCGAGGCATCATCTGAGTTATAGAATCGGGTGGAATTGGGTGAAGTGTTTTTTTCCTAAAACTCTGAAGCGAAATTAAAGTGTGACCACAGGACATGTTTTAGAAACAGACTTTTGCGATAACATCGCGAGCCCTGAGCAGTCTGATTGGCGTAATGAACTCATTGCGTGATCGATCGGTGGACCGGTTGATCGACAATGCGAGTCATTTATTAGTTAATGTTAAATTACTTTTCGAGCAGAATCCCAATTCCTTTCAGGTTTATTATTTGAAGCACAACAACAACAACAGCGACGATCGAAATTCACATGCAATTTCACTTTTGTGTGCAGAATTTTAAATGCAAAATCAGAAATTCTACGATTTCTGGTCTCACTGCTGTCGAACCGTCCCGCTGGGTATGGGTGTACCTCCTCCTTCAGCCCGGCACTTGACGCTCACAGTACGATCACTATAAGGTGAACCTTCGTTAAGGAGGTCCACACCCCCTCCTCTGCTCCTTGAGGGGTCCTTCATTGACCAACAAAGCCCTTGACGCCACGCGTGCTCTCTCTGCTTCCACTACTCCGTTCCGCCCTTACGTGTTCCTCTCCGCAACAGCATGCGGCTCTTTAAGGACGGCTTCGTGACTTTAGTTGTTCAGGACCGCCGTCTCGTATTCACCACGGTTGCATTGCGGCTATTGAAATATTGAGCTTTTTTTTTACCAAATAAAAACGTGTCTCTTGCTATGTTGCTTACTGACCTCTGTTCCAGACTCTCTCCTAACCTCTGCCCACGTTCCCTCTGTCACCAGTTCACCCGTCACCTCTCTCTCTCTGCCTCGAGCCGTCTCCATTTCCTGTTATTCCTTTCCCGCTCTCTCTCCTTTTGAATTCCTCTCGGTCTTGCGTGCTGCTAATGCTGCACCTCGTGGTTTCTAGTGTCGGAAATTCCTCCCTCGGCCCTCGGGCCTTCCACACCTTTGTTAATTCCACCACGCTGTACATCCCATAGAGTTTGAGTTTGTTTATCTGCAAAGAGTTTACGTCACCTGTATTTTTACTTGTATATCAGTATGATCTCTTTTTTTTTAATCAGTCACCGAGTTTTCAATGTTCAATTATTCATTTGGTTTTATTATTGTGGACATTACATTATTTTCCACCATTTTGTAGAGGTCTCTACTTAATGTTGTCATCCATCGACCTTGGTTATTCAGTACATTTCCACTGCCATATTTTGACTCCTTCGGCGATGCAAAAGGAAAGCGTCCGATGAGGCTCGAGGGTTTGTGGCGTCACGTTTGCGGTGTTTTTCTCGTGATACGTTCGACAACCAGGTGGGGACTCAGGGGGACACCAGCCCCCCCCCGTGTGAATGTAGTCAGCACTACTTCAGGCGTTCGTGATTTAGATTTTGTCTGCTTCCACTCTAGAACTACTTCACTTCCTCGTCGGTGCCTGTCAGTGAAGATGTTTCAATCTGCACTCAAGAGCCATCGTTTTACCCTTGCTTGGCCTCAACGTATTTTGTTATCGAACGAGCGCTTTTCATTTGGTGCTGCCAAATCTACAGGAATGTACGTACTTGTGTGCAATTTGTATTTACATACTTAATCTTTTGTGAATTTACCTTGTCTCTATTTTGCACTCCCTACCGTCTTTTGTATTGTTGCTGTTGTTGCTGTTGTAACTTGTTGACGTGCCCCTACCGGACGTCTGTGAAAAACAGCTTCACAGCTAAGCTCATCGGATTCCTGCCGTCTAAGTAAAAAAAAAGCATTATTTGCCACTGTAGCGACCGACCTGCCTGTCCATCGATCCTTTGGTCCTGAAGTCCAGATGGCTAATCGAGGTTTTTAATATTAATTAATCTATTCGTTGTATTCATTAAATCTGCCGACTCCCAGGAGAGCTCACCCTTCCCCCCACTCCATCCCTGAAGTTCCAGATATCGGGGCCATAGGATCCAGGAGGCCGGCAGGACGCAACGGGATACACTTAGTGAGTTGCGCTGCTGCGAGATGCCGTTCACCATCGTCGCTCACTCTTCAGCTACGTCGTCTCTGAACGCCCCTCCGCGTATCCAAAGAAACCCTTGACTGGGCACATGAAGAAGCAAAAATCCGTAACGCTCTGTAAGGCTCTGGCCATTCCTCCGTTCCGACGTCCTACATTGGGCGATCACTGACGAACTTTCCTGCACTTAAATGCTCGCGGGCATAAAGACACGCGCGGGCTTAATGACACGCGCACGCGCGCGCGCGCTCTCAAGAGAACAAACAGTGTTGGCGTTCGTCTTAAATTAGGCATGCGTGACGCGTACCAGCTCTCTTTCTGACTCCCAAGTGGAAACAATCCCCGACTGTCTGTCTGCATGTGAAGAGCGCGGCGGTCTGGCCAGATGTCCGCAGCAATAAAAAATCGGTGCAATATTTGTGTGCGATTTGACTGGGCTCAAATTGGCTCATAACTCCACGTACGAGTCCCCGCCACCTTTGAAAGGGACACGCTGGCTGGGCGATACTTAATATCCACTTTGTGTGTTTTTTTTTATTCTTCCACCTGCTTTGGTGAGATTAATATTGTCGCGCGATATAATGAAATTTCCATGGAGCTGAGTGCGTATCCCCACATTTACATATTTATCTGTAATTATAATCTGTCTCCTGCTTCTTGGCCACAAAAACAAAACATCCCTGTAGCTGATAATTGTTTTTTTTTACCCTTTTATCTGGCAACAAAACTGACACCTTTTTTACGGGGAGTCATGTTTGCATAGACCACAATACCTGCAGTCATAATGCAAAGACTAGGCTCTGAGGAAAGCTGTCTCGGGTGTGGACCAATCAACTTCAAGGACAGTGCATACATTATCAGAGTTATGCTTTTTGTTTGCATTATGACTGCAGGCATTGTGGTCTATGCAAACATGACTCCTCGTAAAAAAGGTGTCAGTTTTGTTGCCAGATAAAAGGGTAAAAAAACAATTATCATATTTTTTACTGGCAAATGAGGTACCAATGGTGTCAATTCCTGTAACTGTTTGGGAATTCAGTGAGTTGCCGGTAAGATTATTTGCCCTACTGAACTGTTTCTTGCGTCGTTTTTACCACGGGTGTAACGATTTACGGGTTAATGGATTACAATTGATTATCAAGGCTTATGATAGATACACGCTTACAATCACGTGTGTGAGTACCTCATGTTTATTTTTTTATTACGCAAGTCATACACAAATTATCAACAAATGTTACATTTGGGCAAAACGGGAGGACCAAAATTTCCATATGGTACCGAAAAATGAATGAGAAAAAAAAACTAATTCAATGGTTTAAATTAGCCAAAAAAAGCAACTTGGTTAATTAATCAAATTGCACCACCTAATCACGACTGTCCATCTATTCGATGTGGGGATACAACATCCCACCTTTGTGGCTACGCATACCTTTGGGTTTATTTTCAACATTTCAAAGCTGAAATGAAAAATTGTAATCTCTCAAAGATATTTGTAGCATCGCAATGTGAGTTTAAACCGGAATACACGCAGCATGTTGACCCATTCTCTCCTTATACTGGTAGGAACCTCCTGGTTCCACCAGCCCACAGGGGATTATTGTGTCCGTCCGTCCGTCGTGCATCGAAAAATGGGAGGGGTGGGGCTGGATGGAGACGGGAGGGTGGGGAGGGGTTGGGTGGGGAGGGAGGGGCTGGGTGGGGAGGGGAGGGTGGGGAGGGGCTGGGTGGTGAGGGTGGGGCTGGGTGGGGGGTGGGAGGGGTGGGACTGGGTGGGGAGGGGATGGTCACCCCGTGGTGACCTTATAAAACTCAACGTGTAATCTACTCACGCCGGCTTGTGCCCGCCCTCACAGTCGGGCATATTTGCAGAATACACCACGCCGCCGTTGACCGTTGCCATTGAACGAGCAATCCAACGTTCCTACCAGCTCCCTCCGCAGGAATGTGTTTTTAATCATCTCTCGCACGCATAGCAGAATTGTCTTGGCGTCCGATTGCCTCCTTTAAAATAAAGGCACGTGCTGCTGCTGCTGCGACTACTACCAGCTTTACAAGATCGTATCTGCTCATTTAATTTGACTGCATTATAATTCCCCCCCCACCCCCCCAGCAGGTCCAGCGTAGTTAGCCGTGGTTGTTCGACAAATCGATCAGCGATTTTTGCGATTCTATTACTTGCCAAGGTCGAGCACAATGCCCAATTGTCGCCAAATCAATGGGACGGTCTCGCTGGACATTGCTTTGGCGAAATGTTGTCTTGACGCAACGACTCTGCAGCTCCGCGCGCGTCATTCCGTCCCGTTCCTTTTCCACCGCAGCTTTGGCGGACAAATGTCGAGATACATCACGCCGGGGGGGGGGAGCTACTCCGCTCCGCAGAGGTGGGTGCAATTTGCGCAAATGCAGGAAAAGGTGGGGGGGGGGGTAGCAGGTTCAAAGGTTTGCTCTGCCTGCAGCTCTAAGAGCCGCCGTTACATTTGATGATGCACGTATCTCAACTTGACTGCTCTTTAAAGCCCGACTCATTGGGTAATGCGTAACGCACACGCACACACGCACACTTGTGCGTGTGTGCGTGTGTGCTCGTGTGTGCTCGTGTGTGTTCGTGTGTGTGCACACAGTCATGCGGGTAAACAGCTCGCGTCATTAACGCGCGTGCAGAATTAAGGGCACTTTCATATATTGCATTCGCATGTGTATTCCTCGGAGTAAAGTGGATTATAGTAGCAACGTGCATTGCATCATACGCCTCTACAACCCCCGGAGTCTTGCGATGCCACAATCCACGCCGCTCCCGCGCCTGAGATGATTCCCTGGCTCCGTCTCCGACGTGGTCATTTGCTCGGGCGCGTTCCCTCTGATGGTGCCTGTAAGAATCAATTGTTTTCAATGTATGCTTGTGTGATAATATTGCATTGCGGCTGATACAGTAAACCGGGTATAGGACATGAGACCGTGACACAAATTAGATGATAAAGAGGAGACGAAAAAAACGAGCGATTCTGGAATCGAATTGTGACGATCAATGGTGACGAAGCGGGAGAGCACGTGGGATGAATCATTCCTCGGATGTTTCAGGAGGCTCTCATCCAGCAGCGGATAGGTCATGGCTGCTGCTGCTGCTGCTGATGTACTATTTGGATATTGAATGCACATTGCAAGCACTGCAGGAAGGGCGGCTTCATTTGAATTCTTCCTGTACCCTGCTGCCTACTCCTCCACGGGAGAGGGGTAGACGCAGTGTGGATATGTACAAAGAGACAAAGACAAAGATCCCCCGTATAGCCTTTAAGGGACCCATGGGGCAAGTGTTGTTAGCGAGCAGACACTAAATGCGGCAATGACACGCGAGGGGGTGGAGGGCCAGCACCACGTCCGCCGATTTTGTCTCCGCAATGCCGCACCGGGTACTCATTTCAGGCTGAGGCAACCAACAGTGAGGCCCAGGAGCGCTTCAGATATTCATCACCGATGCTTCCTGTGAATGGGAATCGGGCTCGGTTCAGCGGTTTTGCAGCACAGTGCGCTAACCCACCGCACCACCGCTCCCATATACATCCTCCCCCGCGGATGTGTGTGTATATATAAATACACACAAGCTTTGAACCGTTGCATTTAAATGCTGTTTGTTAAAATTGGACCTCCAGCAGAGTGAGTTGGCGGAGGTCGGGATGATCCCCTGCTGTCCGCTTACAGGGCACGGGCCAAACGCCTTTTGCTTTTGCCCCGCGGCTTGCGATAGCCAGGAAATTCTCGCTTTGTCCCCGACTTCACAGTCTCGCCTTCTCCCATCGTGTAAAATGTCACCGGCTGGCAACGGCCGTGATCGACGCGCAGATGGCCAGCGCTGGCACGGATTGCCCCCTCTGAAGCAGCGCGTGGCGACGATGGGAGATGCCGTTACCAATTCCAAAGTCCGTCGGGAGATTTGAAAAAGCATTATCGTCTATAATCAGAATGTCACGTGGATCAATACACGGCCATGCAAGTTATGGTTTATAATTAAAAAGAACATAAAGTGTATATATTGTTGATTGATTATTTTTTTCTACTCATAAGGCAAGCGTTTTCCGAGCAATTTTAACGATGTAAATGTTTGCCCAGTAAAATGTCACAGAGGCCGAAGACTTTTGCTCAACATCGAAGGCGAATGATTTTAGAATGTCTTTGACCTGCTCGCACCCCTGACCCTTTCACCACCCTAAATCGAAATATGTTGGGGGGAGGGGCTTAGAGGGGGCTGAGACCCCCCCCCCATTCCAAATTCTTAGAGTCGAGTCAAAATCTATTGACAACATATTGATACAGCCTTTCCTCATATATATAGGCGTGACAGCTGGTGCAGACTGCCTTATAGATCAAAGCAGATCGTGTCATTGTATCGTTACTGCAGGGTTGTCCCCCATGATCAACACGGCATGGGGAGGGCTTCATCCAGCAGTGGATTGACGAAGAGCTGCACATTGTGAATGTATTCGTATTTTGCAAGAGTGTACCGCTAACATGAAACAAGGCCATCTGCGTGTTCCATAGAGACGTCCTTTGCCTCAATAGCCGAGATGCTGCTATAATGAGTGGCGCGTAATATGTTTAGTCGTTGCTATTAAACCATCATGTGTTGTAAATGGGGTGGTGGTGGTAGAGGGAATCTCATTAAATGTAACAAGCGATAAGAACAAAGATATAAATTATATAACCTTGTCGTGGCCACACGAGGAGACTCACAACAACATTTCCTCTGGAGGAGGAATACAAACAAAAACACTTTTTCGTGGCTTTTAATTTTCGTGGTTGTTTTTGAGCGTTATCAATCCGCTCACTTTACTTGTCGGGTAAGATTGGTTGAGGAATCATATTTGAAAATGGCCGAGATGTCGTGCGTTTGGCTTGGAGCGTTCCTCCCAGATGCGCGTGCACTGGGGTCAGGACGGGTTTTAGAACCCGGGCAGATTTGCTCGCCAGCCGGTTTTGTCAGCCCGACAAATCAAATGCAGCAGCAGCAGCAGCAGGGGCAGCAGCTGAGATTGTGGTCTTAAAAAAAAAAGCATTGCACTCATTCTTGATTTGAAGCTTTCGCGACTGTAGGAATTCATACTCTTTGGTTCTTTCGGTAAAGTCACGTAGATAGAAAAATAAGTTATTATTTATTCATAATATATATATGTGACTTTACCGAAAGTAGCAAAGAGCATTGCACTCAAGATGCTGAAACTGATGCTGTCTTTCATAAAAATCGATTTTCCCCGGAAAAGTTTCGGTCTCTCAGGATGTTCGTATGTTGGACGTGTATTTCGCACCGTACGTAACCGACCGTGCTAATCAGAGGTGCCACACTTTCACCAGGAGAGAGGACGTCTTTCTACGTACATTTTTTTTCTTTTTTTTGCCTCATTCGTTGCCCTTAAATCTTGACCCCTTTTCGACACCCCCGCGTGCCCGCGTGCGTGGATTAAAAAAGTGCGATCACGCTGAAAGCAAGAATAAAGCGAAACCCACCAAACGCTTTCGCGAGCATCTCTTGGCGGGCTTGCGGGGGGGGGGGGGCAGGTCTGAGCGCGACGCCGAGATCTGCATGCATTAAGCGCCTATTTATCATTCCAGGGATTGAGCCTCTAACTTTGCCCGTGAATCGTTATGAAACGCGCGCGCGCTCCTCCGCCACAGTGTTTTGATGGGCAGAGATCGAAGCGTGATTAACCCGGTTTTACAGCTGCCCTGGGCCTCGTATTAACATGCTGCTGCTGCTGCTACCACCACCACCCCACAGTAACGGAGCGCAGCGATACAGTGCTGCATCAAGCAGGAATCTTGATTTTGCGTCCGTTCAATAACACCATCGCCGCCACGTGCACTGTACGGAGAATGTGTCGTTGCAATTTCTTTGTTTTGTTACCCAGCGAGTATTCATTTCCAGGCCACCGCAGATATTTTTTGTCGTTCACTCAGTACATTTTATTCGGGGTCTCCTCGTGTGTTTTACTTTTCAATTCGGCAGTACGTCAAAACCTGTTGATGTTTAATGTAAAGTTAAAATGCCCTCTTTGTGTGTGTGGTGGAAGCCTCGCTGAGGCCCAAACATTTTATATTTTCAGAAGAGTCCTGCTACATTGGGGATGGTTCGTCAATTACATTAATGAGTGTCTGGGAGGAAACTGGAGTACATGGAGAAAACACCCACGTGGCAGTAGGTGATGCTTAAGACGATGCATAGATTACCAGAGCGTGTTTTCGTTTGCATGTTCACCACAAGTGTGGTGAATGCAGACATGATTCGTTGCAAAAGGCTTCTGTTTGTGTTTTAACATCTTAACACCTGTTTCATTGCCAGAAAGGGAAAAAGCAATCCTTATATTTTTGATACTGGAAAGGAAGGTCCCATGATGATGACGCTTAAAGCTTCGCACAGATGGATGTAAGAATCCGTTGCTCTCGTGCTATCTCCTGGTTATACCTGTTGTGCCAAAGCAGTCACCTGTCCAGGTAGTGGGCAAACGCGACAGTTCTTAGTTTCAGACATCTGACAAAATTGTACACATCCCGGGTGATATGGTTGTACTATTTAGCTTAGGTGTGTCCCAGGTGTTGATTGATGTTTATTCGTGTAACTGTTGTTTGCGCGATAATAGCTCTGTTGGCTCAGACAAACAATTATTGTCGAACAGCAATGAAAGGAATATTGAAGCTACGTCATGACCGTGCTGTGAGATTTCATGTATCGTGTGATTCATTCATTCGTAATTTTTCCAAAGATCTGCGTGTGCTGCCAGTGCTGTCACGGTGTTCTTGTTAGCCTTGTGCTCATTGTGTGGTTGCGTACAAACAGGCTTCGTGAAATACAGAGAGCCGTTTATCAAATTTATCTGAGCCATGAATCCATGAAAATTGCACGTAAATCAATGTAAAAAATAACATAAACAGTACAAACATTGAAATAAGTGACAATAAGTTATGAGTAAATTATACATTAGGAATTAAAAAGCAATGCACTATACGTTTCAGAAAATGTATATATAACCTAATATCCAGTATGATAATTATCAGCTGTAGAATAGGATATTGTCCATAAACAATGATGTTTATAATGGTGGTGCAAGGAATCACATGTTTACGTAATGAAGATGTTGAGGAAGGAGAGAGTTTAAATGGAAGAGAGATGCAATGTTATTCCACCTGCAAGGAACATCGTGGTTAAAAATAATAATTTCCAAATTAAATATTTTCTCTTGAGACGTACCATACATTTTTTTAAGACTCCCATATCAGTGAGGAATTACCAGGAAGAAGAATACGTAGCATAGAGTATTTAAATTGCTCGGTAATTGGTGGTGGTCGGTTGGCAGGAGCTGTGTTGTCTCTGACACCACACCAGGTCCCATGCAATACCGCACCTGTACGAGCTGCACAAGACACCCAACACGCCTTGCCATCGGTATGTCAGAATCAGAATATTATGTTTATCCTGGAGGGATCCGATGAGCCATCAAGCTCCTTGTCACAGATGTCCGGTAAGGGGCAGGTCAGAACGTTACAACAACAAACAACACAAAAGCATGTACGTCGATCTTCTTTCGCACCGTACGTAGCCAACCGTGCTAACTGGAGTTGCGGCGAAGGGACAGTAAACAACCTAAAACACTCAAAGGTGTCCAGTATGAACCTAAACCGCCGCGCCACACCACGACGACAAATAGTCACGGCAAATAGCCACCGGCAAATCGGGGCGCGCACTCGGCGCTTGGGAACAAATTCACGTCGAAATTGTCCGGCAGGGTGACTAAAGGTGCGTGCCTTCGGCAGTGTCCCCAAATGTGTCACGACCCCACTCCGGCTGAGCGATGGGATGAGCCGCAACGGCCGTGCGCGAGCCGCCGAGCACGCCAATAGATCCTCGCGTGGCGATGCTCCACCTGCTCACCACCCCCCCCGACCCCCCCCCCCACCGCCCGTTCCCCCGTGTGCTCCCCGGAGCTCGCAGCCCCGCGGCCCATCGGTCCCATGCCCTGGCAATCAATGCCCCTTCCTCCTTCCTCCGCGTCGTTCACGGTCGAACTTCGACCTCGTCGCTGAGAGCAGCGGCCCGTGGTGTTCGCGATTGACCCGCCACGTGTGTCAAGTCCCAGAGCCGGCAGGGAGCCACGTCGCGCAGATCGTAATGTGATCTCGAGTGGACGCGTATTGGTCATGTCAAATCAACTTTCCCCCTCCCTTCAAAAAAATATGTTGTGTTCTCTCCCCCAAAAAATATATATTCGGTGTTTGCCCCCCCAAGGCGAATAGTTATTGTTTCGCGAGTAGAGGTTTAGGGTTAAGGTTCAGGGTCATGGTTTAGGGGTAAATTAAGGTGCTGCATTGGGTTTTAAAACGGGCCAAACATGATAGTTACAAAACAAATAACTGAATGCAAACAACGCAACTGTTTCACAAATAACTTTGTCATGTGGTTGTAAAATGAAGTGTTAATATTCTTGGTTCTTTCGGTAAAGGTACAGCAAGAGAAATAATAATAATAAAAATATAAAACAAATTCTCACGACGTTTCGATTGCAACACAAGCAATCTTCATCTACGTGACTTTACCGAAATAACCAAGAATATGAATCCCTGCAGTCACGAAAGCTTTAAATCAAATGAAGTGTTAAGTTGAAAATGTATGGATATAGACTCACGTGTCACGAAAGAAAAAAATGCAGGAGCGAACGATAAAGGGAAAACAATTTGGCCTTTCTTTGTTTGTTTACACATCTTCAGGTGCGTCGTGGTGGAGCAGTGGCACAGCGGTTCACACGTGGTCAGAGGAATCCAGCAGCCTGACTTTGATTCCCGGCGTCGAGTGATATAGCAATGCCCAAGTCTGATCAAACAAAACCTCCACGACTGACAAGGTTTTGGGGGAGGCCTTCATCCAGCAGTGGATTAACAAAGGGTTGTAAATTATATTTGTAGTAATGAAAATACGTATTATTTTGCTATGCAGGTGTGTATACAGGTGTGTATACAGGTGTGCTGCGCAGATGGTAGCACGGATCGTGGTTTTGCAGTGAGCCTTGAGCATGTGCCCATGAATTAGATGCGGGGATCATCGGTGCCCTCGGGCTACTGTACGTCTTGGCAGCCAGGATGCTCTGATCGTGAGTGAAATTAGTTGTAAATAAGCCAGAATATTAAATTTTCAGTACTCTTTTTAAATTAGCAGATGCTGCACACCAGTTAGAGTGATCATTTTGGCTTTTTATTTTTTATTTTACTTCTTACACTTGTAAGAATTCATTTTGCGAGACAATCGCGCCGCATCGATGCCCTCGAGCAGAGCATTAGTTTAAAAGTGAAAGCCTTTGCTGTAGGCCGGATGTGATGGTTTGTTTAAAATTACTAAAAAGTTAAAGGTGCAGCCCTGCAATTGCTTGCTCAGTCACTGCTGGAGGAAGGATCCCCAGTGAGGTGGGCTCTAGAGTGCTCCCCTATGGTGGGTGTTTGGCCTACTCTGCCACGCTGGCCAGACCTCTTGCAACAGGTGGCAGTACCCAATCTTAAACTCCATCCTACGGGACCTGCCGATTTATACTGCTGCCATAATAGCAGATGTATACTCCTGGTGCAAAGCTGAAACTCTCCACCACCAATTATTATTACTATGTATTTTTTTTTTAATCCGCAATGCCCTCTCCAGCCGATCCTTGAAAACCCATTCCAAAATAATTCCATGACATGCGATTTGGACATGTAGAGTCGTTTTGTAAATCCACGATTGGATGAATGCCCCCCCTCCCCCAACCATGCGCTGGTCATGGTGGTTATTTATTGCAGGAATCGTGGTTTTGCTGGTCAGTGAAGGCTGTTGAAGGTGGGGGGTGGAGCATAGACGTCGGCACAGTGCAGTACAACAATGGATGTTGCTGCACTGCTCTGTTAGCCGCTCAGCAGCAGCAGCAAGCAGCAGCAACAGATAAGAACCCTGTTTGTGTGCACGAGAATGTCGGCGGCTTTCTCTGGCTGCTGCGTAGGGCTTCCCGGCGCTTAGCACCTCGCCCGTCGCCCCCACTGATGTCCTCTTCCCCCCCCCCCCCCCCAATGTGTGCAAATACTACTGTTGCCTGTAGGGTGTGTAGGTATATATATCCCTACACAAGCATTTTTTTTTTTGGGGGGTGGGGTCAACAATTTTTGTTAACCTGTTGGATCAACATTTGACACCCTTATCTTGGCGGGGGGAGGGGGGGTTGATGGGGTGGTCCACTTTTTATAACTTTTTGATTCAGGTCTTCTGAAAGGCTGCAAATGGAACGCCGGGCTTTTATAATAGAGATGGATAGGGTCTGGGTGAGCGGCCACAACGATGCAATGGGGCTTTGGAATGGACACTCTTGTCGAACGAAAATTCACTGCAGGCAGCGTTGCATTGCAGGAATGTGCTGTGTTCAAGCCATAATAAGTGACGGTGCAATACGCATGCTATTTACACATTGTAATTTGCAAGCGGATTCGTTCGAATTCAACGATTTTTCACACTGGTTTTCCTCAATTTCACGCTGAAAAATGGTTTGATTTATGGGAATGACACATTTTGAGATTGAGATCTGTAACAAACAAAAAACGTTAACTAATTTTACGATTCCTCTTTTATCACGCACGATAGTTCTCTTTCTCCCCCCAATGGGTTGACCATTTGTGAATTTGCAATCATCAACCTCTTTTTTATTGCCACATTTATGTGTCCGTTGCTTGTTCCGTAGTCTTCGATCATGTTTGTGTTGTGCTCTCTCTGATTTCCTCTCGCATTCGTTTTCCCCTAAATCGTTTCTGTGGAGTTCCGTGTGTGCGATCTATTCTGCGGGAAAGCTTGTGTCTCGCTCAAGTCTCTCCTCTTCCCCAAGGCATGCCTTTTATTTTCATCCAAAAGTATATATTTTTTTATATAAACAAAACAATTCAGGTACACAACACAGAGGATATGGAAGGGGCTTGACACCAGCACAACTCACACATTGCTGATTACAGTGCAATGAAGAGTTGTCTAAACCGCATGTTTCAATACATTGTTTCAATAAACTCTACAAGCCCCTGGCGATGTCTTCCGAAGCTCTGATACCCCTGTCGGGAAAACAGGAGGGAGTGGGAAGGGGGAAGGGGAATGCCTAAATGCCCTCATGAATGCTCTTAAGATTCAATGCCCACTGGAGGAGAGGTAGTGGGTTCACATAGTTTATCTTTATTTTTACATTTACCTGCACTTTTATCCGCTGCTACGCTAATTTTTGCATTAAGTCGTGTCGTGCACAAGTCGCTTTCAACAAGTTTACTCAAAGGATAGCGCATATATTATGTATGCTGTGAGAGACACAAATGTAAAAAGACACCCGGATTTATTATGCCTAGGGAATTTGGTAAAGATGGGCGACGATCAGAATGTTGAAATGAAGAAGCAGACGAGAGTGCATTGAAGTGCTGTTGGGAACTGAACTTAAAAATTAGCATAATCTCCGAAACGTTTGGAATCGGGGCACATTATCCATGGTCTGTTGAGAAAAACATGGCCATTGACCAGGAAAATGTAACAAAAAAAGATGAAAATGGTACAAAGCAGCATGGAGCGATGGATGCTCAGAATGACACAGAAATAGATAAATAAATAGAGACAAATGCATGCATCAGAGAACATGCTCGCTAGGGACATCGTGGTGACTGTGAAGTAAAGTAAGTGGGCTCGAGTGCTACGCGTCAAACGGTCGTCGGGGTGATGGTCGGAAGAAGAGGCTCCTGATGGCGCGTCGGGCAGTGGACGTCTACGGTAGAGACGGAGCGCTTAAGTCAGCGCATGTGCAGGAGCTAAATAGATTGTTGCGCTATGAGCCCCAAGGCTTAGGGTTGCCTTCGTCCAACGGTGGGTTACGGCTCGCGATGATCACCACACTGTGTCTGCATTGTTGATTTTAACAGTCTGTAGTATGTGCCGCGATTCACCCGCACGCGGCTCGCAATCGTCAGAAAAAAATCTGGCTTCAAGATGAAATGCAAAATTCACGTTCTCGACAATTTTCAGGACAGAGTTTGCACAAAAGTAACCTGTTGACATTAAGATTGTTGACATAAGCTTAAGGTCAAACAATGTTACCTTTCCATCATGTCCCTAATGGAACAATGTCTGGCAATCCGTTTCTCAAATCGAGTGGTAAGCACGTGTCATTTCCTACGTGTCACAGCTCTGCGCGCCTTCTGCATA
Source organism: Lampetra fluviatilis (assembly GCF_964198595.1). Taxonomy (NCBI): domain Eukaryota; kingdom Metazoa; phylum Chordata; class Hyperoartia; order Petromyzontiformes; family Petromyzontidae; genus Lampetra; species Lampetra fluviatilis. The sequence goes on along the minus strand of NC_136278.1, from coordinate 2,296,389 downwards.
TAAATCGCGTCTGAGAAATGACATCGTCTGCACAGCAGCTAACCGGGGGCCCAGTTGTTGCATCGCAAGCGCGCGGGCAAAGTGTGAAGATGCAGGGAGCCGTGCTCTCGTTACTGTGCGTGCGCGCGCGCGCGTCTTTGCGTCTCCGCGTGCACGTGCGCGCTCCAGAGAGCGCCCGAGCCGGCGACGTGCACGGGAAGGCGAAGAGGGCGCGTGACGAGGGAGCGGAGGAGAGGGGAGGAGGGTAGAGGCAGCGCGGGGTGGGGATGGGATGGAGAGGCAGCGCGCTGGGAGGCGCTCCGCGGAAGATTAAAAAAAAGCCCACGCGATCGAAATAAATAAATAACGCCCGCGAGCGGCGGCGGTAGCGGTCGTGGAGGAGGGGGGGGTTGCCACCGCGCCGAACGCCGCTCCTCCGTCGCACAGCGCGCGAGGGCTCTCCTGAAGCCGAGCGCTCCTCGGCTCGTACGCGGCAGCGAACAGGGAGCGCGCAGAGCGAGCGAGCGAGCGAGGCGCCAGCATGGGAGGGGTGATCGGCATCCTCACCCTCGAGACCAAGCGCAAGCCTCGCAGCCTCAAAGGTACACAGGGCGCGCGGCAACCACTCGCGGTTGCGCCCGTCGATCGGAGCCGACGGCCCGCGGCTGGCGGTACGGCGGTGGTCGGCAGTGGCTCGGAGTTGCCGGCAACGGAGTGGGGGGTGGAGGGGAGCGCAAAAAGTGCGCGTGTGCTACACGCGTTATAAAAAAATAACAGAGAGATCCGTAGCCATGGCGACTCGCGATCTACACCGACTGGTTGTGGTTGATCCGTCGCTTCGCTTTGACGGGGCGCGCTTTGTGTCGTGGCGGTGGTTGTCACGGCGTGAAGGGTTGGAAGGGGGTCAACGAGGTGCCGGGGATGGAAGGGCGCTCAGATGGTGGTGTCGGCGAGAGGCAAAAACGAGTCTGTCGTGCCGAGATCGTTTCGATGATGAGTCGCCGTTGCAATGTCAGACCGGCCAAAGGCGGTTTGTTTTTGCTTGAATTGTGTTTTGTGATTTTGCGTTTTTGGTCTGCGATGGAATATCTGACCATTGGAATTGGGTCCACGGAAACTGTGCCTTGGTTTGTTTGGGCACGTGTGCGTCATACCACTATCGATGGGATATTCTTTTTATTGTTGAATATGAATGATTTCCGCTGGCATAGGCTATTTCTTGACGTTCGCTTTGATTAGAAGTTAGATCGGTGCTGCTAAGTGATTGAAAAAAAAAACATTCAGATTTAATATGCAGGCGTTTTTCTTATATTTTTGTAAACCCGGTATTCATAAAGGATACGGAAAAATATCTATTTATCTTCTTGGTTCTATGTTTTATTTTTATTATTTTATTATTTCCATTCTACGTGACTTTACCGAAAGAACCAAGAAGATGAATCCCTGCAGTCACGAAAGCTTTAAATCGAAAAAAACTATTTAGACGCACGCGCCCGCTCCATTGACATTTCTGGAGAATTGCCTCGTTGCATGTCTGGCGCCAAATGTTGAGCGTCACAATCGCGTGTTTTGGTGATATCACGTCTTGGGAAATTTCAACAACAACATCAACTAAATATATTCGCAAACATTTCGCGCGGGAAATCAAATCAAATCAGGAGCTCTAAATCTCAACGTCCCTTTGAGTGTAATAATAACAACACACGTTCGATTTGTTTAAACTCTATTACGAACTGTTATGCATATTTTTTTTTATTTTTGTAATGCAATTCCCTCACGAAAAAAAACACATTTTTTGTTAGCAATGACGCGAGTACATTTCGGTACCGACTGTTACCGCCACGGCAAGCTGCCTGCGCAGCAAAGCGTGCCCGATAAACACCCTTTCAATGCGTCGCGTATGGAGACAGCATATGAATTAACGATGACGTAGGGTGCCCAACAAAACGATCACTGGACTGGTGTCGTTTCATCGCGTATCGGTGGGTTGTTTTTCTTCTTCCTCCTCCTCTCTCTCTCTGTGTTCAGGCGGAATCGTTTATCGAACCGTTTCCCCGCGATAATTTACCAGCACCCGAATAATTTCACTGGCGAAACAAACCTTCAGTGGACGATCAACGACGGTGATTTTTTTTTAAGACCGCCTTTTTTTTCAACGACGGTGATTTTTTTTTAAGACCGCCTTTTTTTTCAACAACGGTGATTTTTTTTTAAGACCGCCTTTTTTTTCAACAACGGTGATTTTTTTTTAAGACCGCCTTTTTTTTCAACAACGGTGATTTTTTTTAAGACCGCCTTTTTTTTCAACGACGGTGATTTTTTTTTAAGACCGCCTTTTTTTTCAACAACGGTGATTTTTTTTTAAGACCGCCTTTTTTTTCAACAACGGTGATTTTTTTTTAAGACCGCCTTTTTTTTCAACAACGGTGATTTTTTTTTAAGACCGCCTTTTTTTTCAACGACGGTGATTTTTTTTAAGACCGCCTTTTTTTTCAACGACGGTGATTTTTTTTTAAGACCGCCTTTTTTTTCAACAACGGTGATTTTTTTTTAAGACCGCCTTTTTTTTCATATCGCTCGTCGTGATAATAGGGGGGGGGGAGGGGGGGACACACCCGGAATGGGCCGGCGACGAGACGATTTCAAACAGCGCTTCTGCCCACGCGTCCCCCCCCTCCCTCCCCGCGCCCCGCCATATCAGAGTGCCACCGTTCTAACGACGGCAAAAACCAGCAGCCGAATCCCGGCGTGTCGTATCGCGATGGCAAAGTGGCTCGTTTGTCTTCCGGGCGTCTTTACCGGCAGCAGGCTTCCCCCGGGTTGGGCTGCTTAGATGCGCCCTGCCGGATCCCTTGACGGCGGGGAGGGCGGTGCGGAGCAGGGGGACGTGGGCTGAGCGATGGTTCAACACGAAAGTTTGGGAGTTGGGGAGTTGGGCGGGTGCGGTGGGGTTGGTGGTGGGGTTGGTCGCGGGGTTGATCAGCAGGAGTCCTCGGACGCCGCCAATTCCGCTGTCCAAATGACCGCGGCCGCCTTTCCCTCCGCGGCCCGGCGCGGATGACCTGCCCGCCGCCGGGTCGTGGCGCGTGACCCTGGGAGGAATCCTCGCCGAGCACCGGCGGGGGTAGGGGGGGGACCTTTAATTGGGGGTGGGGGGGGGACCTTTAATTGGGGGTGGGGGGGACCTTTATTTGGGGGTGGGGGGGACCTTTAATTGGGGGTGGGGGGGTACCTTTAATTGGGGGGGGGACCTTTAATTGGGGGGGGGGGGGGCGAGGTGGAGGCTCGCCTCCTCGCGCGCTCCGCTGTTCGCAAATGTTCCCGATGCGTCGAACCTGCCGGAGTTGCCAGTTGTTAGTGGGGGTTTATTTCCCGATGCGTTTGACATGAACGGCAATTTATTGACGGGTGAGTTTGAAACTTTCTCTCGCTTTCACGCGTATCAATTTTTAACGGAATAAAGTGTGAATAAGAGTGAGTGTTTACCCCGCTGTGCGATAGTTTACGCGCGATTTGTTTAGGGTGGCCCTCATTTTTGCAAAAGACTTTTCATTGTTGGCGTTGTTTGCTGCTGTTGAATTGTGGATAACTGAGACATTTTAGCCGAATCTAAGGATGCTTAGGGCCACTAGAATACACATGCACCTATGTCACGTGCTAATGTGTGTTGTTTTATAGTTGGCATGATGTGTGTGTGGGGAGAGCCGTGGAGTCGAGGTTATATCACGGTGCAGGGCCTCCTCTAGGTCGACTCAGCCTTAAATTAATACTGTATCTGATGCAGTGTGTCACCATCAGCAGTGGTAAGGCAGAGAGGTAACCAGGCACAATGCACTGCCTTTTGCACCATGCCAGATGATCTAATAGGTGCTTGCCCCAAAAATCAGTTCAAGGCTATATAGGGCACCTTTGTGTTTACCTTGTGTGGATGTCTAATACATTGTGATACAAACCTGGCAATGACCTGGGTACAAATCCAGCCGCAGATAATAGCAGTGGTGAGTGGCATCCGCATTTTGTTCTGAGATATTTTCCTAGGTCAACTATGCTCTAAATGTGCATGTGCAGTGTGTGAACAGACGTAGCACGGTGCTGGCCACACACCTGCTTTGTGGGCCATGCATGGCTTTAATCGGTGTTCACCAACAGCATCTTGCACAATCATCTACATGGCTGTACAAGGAATATGTCTTTGCCTGTGTGTGTATGTGCAAATTAGCAGTGGGGAGCGGTGGCGCAGTGGTTAGCGGACGCATAGCCAACACCAGTGACGATTATCTGAACCGACTCTGGGCCTCCCCTAGGTCGACTCAGCCTTAAATGAGTGCCTTTTGCGATGTTTTAACATCGCTACTAGGGCGACAAAGGTGATCGGGCTTGGTGCTGGCCACCCACCGCCTCTTGTGCCGTGCCAGCCTTAATAGTTGCTCGCTAACAGCACTTGTCCAGTCTGGTAAAGGCTGTATGGAGGATCGTTGTGTTTGCCTTTTGTGCGTGTGGGTGAGAAATATGTTCGCAAAGCTCCAAAGGCATACTGTGTTACGTACCAGAGCGTGAAACAGAACCCTTTGTTCATCATGGATCGCTATTAAAACCCATCACCCATGTGAATCCCTGAGCAACCGACCTGGATCCCGATGGAAATCAAATCTTCGCGGCAGTAATGTGAGCTGTGCAGCTTCTGTTGGGCCGGATGGTTTCGACAGAAGAGATATGGGCACGGGCCAGAGCAGAGATGGGTTCACGTGGCACAGGAGAACTTGGAGCCGAGCCGACCTGCTGACGACTGGCATCAGCGGCCGTTGGAGCTGGTTGACCTCCAGAAACGATGGGAGGTAAATGAGCAATGCTCGTAACAATGAACCAGGTGGCTACGACAAGGTGAGTGGACATAGTGGCCAGTGCAGTTCCCTCATTGACACCCAGTTCTGTCCCATGACCTGCCTGCCCATGACCCTTCGACACCTCTTGTGGCCTCAAAGCGCACCTAGCCTGGAACAAGCATCACGGTGATGTCACTGACGCCTAGTGCAACGGTTCCTGTGCAACACGTGCCAAGGCCAAGCGGGTGTAATAGATATAACAGGTACTAGAGTTAGGACACTTCTTGGACGGAGCAAGGCCACAGGCACGCGGCAAGCCCGGCTGTGGTCCGTCTCTCAAACTTCACCGGGGGAAGCGCCGGCTGTGGTTGTGGACGCCGTAGCGACGACAACGCAAGAGAGCACTCAACGTGACACGACGCGTGCCTTGCCAGCACCGCAGTGACCAGAGACGTGGACGCGATCGATCTCTCTCTCTGTGTGTGCTGCCGCAGGGACTGGAGTTCAAGTTCAAGTTCATTTATTAGGTATAGCCATGTGAGCCATTCGGCTCTTGAATCGGGTGCAACCGCAATAAACAAAAAACAAAAACACGAACAAAAACATCTTAAAGTGAATATGTGACTGAGTGCAAACAGAAAATCCAAGAAAAGACAGCAAAATATTGCAGAGTTATTAGGTGGGTGGCCCCGGGGACTCATGGACTTGATCGGGGGGGGGGGGGGAGTAGGGGGGTGAGGAGTTGGGGGTGGCAGTCAATCCAAGAAGGTCCGAGCGTCACCTCAATGGGTGCAGGAGCCACCGGGGATGAGTCGGATTGAGGAGTTGAAACTGCGGCGCGAACGCCACGGGGTCAACGCCACGGGTTCAACGCCACGGGTTCAACGCCACGGGTTCAATGCCACGGGTTCAACGCCACGGGTTCAACGCCACGGGTTCAACGCCACGGGTTCAACGCCACGGGTTCGTTGGTTGATTCCCAATGGGAAGCACGCGTCGCTGGAGGCTGGGCGCGTTGTTCGAGGTGCTTTGCGGATCGTCGTCACGCGTGTGCGTCGTGGAAACGGAATTAACTAATTGCTGTTTGCCAGCTCTTCATAATTACGATGGTACGATGCGAAGGGCTCTGTTCAATGCCCCACTGTTTTTTGAGTCACGCCTGACTGCGTATACCACGAGCGTTTTTTCCTACGCAGTTTATAGATAATTCATTCTCAAATTATCCCCTTCGGTTGTTTTACTGTGTTAATTGCCTTGAGAAAAAGGCGCGCTATGAATATAAAATATCAATAAGATGTCCACAATGCATGGCTATATTAATACGATTATGATGCAATGCACGTGGAGTCTTGATGTCGTGGTTAGAACAATGCGCTCGTTAACCTGGTGAACCATTCCCAGTCATGGTTATTATCGGTCCTTGCACCTCCACCCCCAGAGATTTCACCAGCCCGTACCACAGCGGTGAAGTATTGTAACAAACAAAAACCGCTAAAATGATGGAGAATGCGGTGAACCTCATCCAGCCGCGGATTGACAAAGGCCTGTAAATTGTCATCGTACCATTCATACATTTGCGTAAGCATTGCAGACACATTTATGCTTTACCTTAAATTACAATATCTGTCACGCTTGAACGGCAGAATAAGCATATTGATGTCAGATGCCAATATGTGGTCTCTGGGTTTGCACACTAATTTATGGACAAATTTCCCCTGCAGGCATGTCTCCCTGTGTTACAGGGGGCTGCTCGTGGCTTGCAATGTGTGAACTCCAAACCCTTCACGGTCCCAATTGCCGGTCATTGTCTATCCACTGCTGGATGAAAGCTTTCCGACGCTCTCCACTATTTCTCCAGGGTTCCGCGATTGCCACGATCCATTCCCAATTGTTCGCGCGAACCCCGATCTCACGGCTCCGTCTCCGCAGTGGCCGTGCTTCACGGACACGCTCACTCTCTTTGGCTGCTGTTGTGGCACTCGTCTCGCTCGCCCGTCATCTTTAATCTCTTCTTATACCCTTGCCCAAGCATGCTCCACGTAACTACTCGTTCTGTCTCGGTGTTATTTCCAGCTTGTGTGCGGGCACGCTTCGGTGAGCACTTTTCATCGCGTGCTCCATTTTCTCTGCCGGCATTCGTGTGTCTGGTTCGTGGCTGCATTTCCCGCACCTTCCGATGGGCACGGTTGGCTACGTACGGTGCGAAAGAGGTTCAACAGACATACACTGATGGAAAAAATAATAGTTTCTGTACGCCTACTGCTTTTCGTATATACGGGTATACTGTATAGGTATTTACGTGTACATGTGCACCCTTAACAGAAGGATTTTTTGTTTGTTAAATCCATCAATTATACATACGTCTCATGCTGCCTAAATTCTTAGTAGTGCGCGCATGTGCGGTGCATGTTGAGCGCCTGGTGTTCTATCCAGGCTTTATTGGCATAAAACCGTGCGTGAGCGCATCCCGTAGAAACGCATCATTAGCCTCGCTCTCATCCAGCTTGTTGTGGCGCATGCTTTTAATTGGAAATGTTGAGAGCAATGCACCCCCCACCCCCCGTCATCTGCAACTCCCTTCTCCCTGCCATCCGTGCTGTCGGCTCTCTGCTCCCTGTTTAAACCCCTCTGTCTTCGTCTGCCTACGGCTGTCTCGCCCACCATTTCCCGACATCAATCCTGGGATGCGGTCACATGTTGGTGCTGTGCCGAGTCAACGCCCACGACTCGGGGATGTGGATGAACCGTGCTTTGATCGCTCCCTTCTCTCTGCGCGGCGCTTCCATCGTTATCTGCTCCCCACTCGTCCAGGGGGCAGCCTCTCGGTGCCCACGTGACCGCCGACTCGTCAGCAAGTCGACGAATTACTTTCACAGACGAGCAAACCAGACCACGCGTTCTACGCTTTTGTAGGTAAACGAGCAACGGGCTCGCGTGCGGCTCACGTTCAGAAGGTTCGAAGCTCAAGTCCTGGTTGGGATTAGACTCAGCCCCCACCCATCATCCCTCCAGGGGTCGATAAAATAGATACTATACTATCCCACTATGTGGGTAAGTAAAAACAAAAGTGGACGTCCTAGGGATAAACCTGCCACCCGCCATATGAAAGAGAAATGCCGACCACTGACTCGGGGCTGTAAACGGAAGATGAGCACCGCCTCAATCAACGCCCATTTGAGAAAGGAAATCACTTTGACTGCAGCCCAATCTAAACACATTTAGAGTTCTCCGTGTATTTTTTAGTTCTTTGTGTTTAAATATGGGCCATCCCATCGCCCGCTGCCCCTGCCCCCAGACAATGGAGCGTTGACTGCAAATCCAAGTTCGGTTGCACCGCTTCGTCGCAGCGAAGCGACCTAGCGATCGGGGCGATTGGAGTGGCGGCGGCAGCGTCTGCAGTCACCGTCGGCGCAGCGGTGACGAAGCGTGCGGCTGACGGGCAGCAGTGTCGATCACGAAGAAGCCCCCCTCCCCCCGCCGAGATGACCCCCCCCCCCACTTCGACTCTGGACAGCGCGCGCGGCTCCCATCGATGGGCGCGCTCCGGGGTGCAGCGTGGGAGGAGGCCGCGTGGGAGCCGCGAGCCCCTCCCCCGTCCACCGCAGAGCGAGGCCCGTGGGGTCCATACGGCGGCGGTTTTTTTTTGTTGTTAATGTTTTTTGTTGTTAATGTTTTTTTTAATTCTGGTGAGCACGCAACCCACCCACCCCCCCCCGGTACAACGCGCCGGTTGTTTTAGGGTGAGTGCGGCAGAAAACCAGCGGCGAGACTTTTGTTGAATCGAATGACACACGTTGTGTGTGTATGTGTCTGTGTGTGTATGTGTGTAGATGGGGAGCGGTAGTGTAGCGGTTAGCGCGCTGCGCTATGAACCCGGCAACCCCGCTCACGGCCAACAAACAGTGACGATTATCTGAACAGGTCCTGAGCCTCCCCTAGGTCGACTCAGCCTCAAATGAGTACCTGGTGAGGTGTGTAAACATCGCCACTCGGGAGACAAAAGCGGTCGGGCGTGGTTCTAGCCACCCACCCCCTCGTGTGCCGTGCCGGCCTTCATAGGTGCTCGCTAACAGCACTTGCCCCAACAGTGCTGTTAATGCTATACTGGGTGATCTTTGTCTTTGTGTACATGAACATATCTCCATCACAGCACTTGTCAGCTGTTTGTTTTTTCGTGAGCATCACCCCCCGTGTCGCTCAGCGAAAGGTGGCGCGGAGCGTCGTGCTCTGCACGCACGCTCGTTGAACCTCTTTCGCACCGTACGTAGCCAAACCGCGTTCACGGGCGGCGCTGGGTGCTTTTTGCGCCGACCTCGAGCTGTGTGGAGCACGGTCGGCGCACATTTGCATCGTTCTCCTTGCGAGGCTCTCCAGACACGCAGGGCCGTGAGGTGGCAGCGAATGTGGCGATCCAGAAAGGGCGTCTGCTAACCCACGTATCCCAGCGGCGTGATTCTTTACTGCACCCTCGCGCGCATGTGATCGCCTCTGGGCGCGTCAGTTTTCTCCGGCGTCAGCGTTTAATGAACTGGGCAGCGAACGTCGATCTGTGGTTGCCGCTCGATATTCTGAATTGTTAAACTACTTATATTTAAAAACTGCCGTGGGCGCCTCAGCCTGCTTCATTAGTCCACGTTTTACGTAACTCAATTTTGGAGTCCGCATCCCCGTTGGTGAAATCCATGAGAAATTGGATGCTAAGAGGACAAGCTGTTGATGAATAGTAATAATTATGAATTAGAACCCCCGAGGCAAGATTAATCATTCGCTCATGATGACGACCCACCTACATTACATAATTCCCTTATACACAGCCCACTACATACACCACACGCATGGTCAAATGTTCCCATCGCAGGACCCTTCTGGAAGAAAAAAAAAGACTCGAGACCCAGTGAGACTTTTCTGGGATGCAGAGACGAAACGTCTGTCCCCCAAACGCCCCGGTAGCAAGAAGAAATCGCGCAAACTTCACTCGACTCATGATTGGTGTCCCAAAAGAATGTGAAGGCAACGTACCCACAGTCACGTGAGGCCTCAGATAGAGACCCACGGCAAGATGATGTATGGGCGCTATACGTGGATTTGTTGAATGATCCCATGAAAACGGGAGGCACGCGTGTCCATGTGTGCTATGTAAGTAAGTAAGAGCATTTGAAACTCTTAGGTTTTTTCGGCAAAGTCACGTAGGTCAAAAATAAATAATAAAAATAATAATAGAAATAATAATAGAAATAAAATTATAAATCACGACGTCACAGCTAGATTTACTGTATCAAGTGAGGCAAAATTATTTTTACTATTTATGTTTTACCTACGTGACTTTACCGAAAAAACCTAAGAGTAAGAATCCTTGCAGTCACGAAAGCTTCAAATCTAGAAAGAGCATTTGATATTGTACACTCTTAAGAGTCCAGTCCGTCACGAATGCGCACTGATCACCCCTTGAAGTAGGCTCTCTGAAACAACACCACAGTTTTCAGTTCGAGTTGTGCGCCTTTTGGCGTCATCTGGCCAACACCATGTGAGAATAGGCTCTAAGGAAAGCTGTCTCGGGTGTGGATCAATCAACTTCAAGGACAGTGCACATACATTATCAGAGTTATGTGTTTTGTTTACATTACGACTGCAGGTATTGTGGTCTATGCAAACATGACCCCTTGTAAAAAAGGTGTCAGTTTTGTTGCCAGATAAAAGGGTAGAAAACAAATTATCATAGTTTTCAGTCTGTTGCGGAACTGGCTCAGACTACGAAGAGCATTAAGCCTCGCGACTCTGGGTTGTAATCACAGCAGCCGCGTTCCACACTCGACGCACTCACACTCGCAAATGTACAAAGGCAAAGACAAAGCTACTCCGCGTAAACAAATTGACATTCGAGGCAAGTGCTGTTGGCAAGCAGTTGCGAAGGCTGACCATGCACGTGAGGATGGTGGTGTGGCGAGCACCATGCCTGACCACCCAACCACCTTTGTCCCCCCGCCCAGTAATTTGATGTTTCCACGGCAATCCAGATACAGTACTCACTTAAATCCGAGTTGAACGAGCGGTAGAACCCGATACTGGTTCAGATATCGCTTGCCACTGATGGTTCGCTGTGGCATGGAATCGAGCTCAGGTGGCGAAGGTTCGTAGTGCAGTGCGCTAATCACTGCTCCACCAATCGCCACACTCGCGCATACTCACAAACACACACGCCTTCGTCCCGACATCAACGGTAGTACCCCAACACAACATCGTTCCATTAATGGTGCACATACAAACGCACTCGTAAACTCAACAATGTATGCACAATTGTCTGCAAACACGTAAGCCAAGGACATGTTTTGATTTTGTAGAGCAGAGCAAAAAAATAAGTGTGGTGCAGCTTCCTACGCGACTTTGTGTTAGTGAGAGAGCGAGCGGTGGTGAAGTGGGTAGCACGCCGCGCTACGAACTCGGCGACCCGAGTTCGATTCCCGCTCACGGCCAACGCCAGTGATGATTTATCTGAGCCGGTCCTGGGGAGACAAAGGCGTCCGGGGGTGGTGCTGGCCACCCACTCCCTCGTGTGCCCTACCGCCCTGCGGTGCTCACTAACAGCACTTGCCCCAACAGTTCGTGAAGGTTACACGGCAGGTCTTTGGCTTTGAGAGCCTTTGAGAGCCTTTGAGAGCCTGTGAGTGCCGAAGCAAATCATTGCACTGGCGTTGAGCTGGTTGCGCAAACAGTGTTTGTAATATGACCCGATTAATACTTGCATATTAACGTGGTGTTTTCTACCCATATATTTCAAAATATGATGGATAATTTACCTTTTTAATTGACGCAACATCGCGATGTTCATTTGAGACACACGTTTAAATATTAGATTTTTTTTTAAAACCTTTCAGCACATACGGGCAATGCGGGGGCGAAATGTGATTAACTTAAAAGTAAACCTCTAAAGCAAAATGAAAGCACTTTGAGATATTGAAACTAATTTGTTAAAGGGGTGCATCGAGTTGAAATATTTATGGCGGTGATAAAATATGTATATGCCTGGCGGAGGGCAAAACGGGCGCCGCAGTTTACTTTTAATTTCCGTGCATTTGTAAACAGAATTAATATTTACGTCAATAAAAAAAATCAACCGTATTCTGGCGGGAATCGCCGAGTCTACAATTAATCGCGGCCGCGTCTCTCTTCTGCGCGTGCCACTGAATCCAGTCACATTGGATGCGTCGTTAGCATTCCCTGTGATGTACGCTGTGATATGTGTGTGTGTTACACGAGGGATACAAAGGCTGCCGGGCGTGGTGCTGGCTACCCACCCCATCGTGTGCCGTGCCGGCCTTCATAGGTGCTCGCAAAAAACAGCGCTTGCTTCACGGGGAAATCTTTGTCTTTTGATGTGTGACAGCCATGTGTTGCCTTTCAATATTGCTGCGGGATTCTTTGTCGCTTTTCTCTGTCCACCCCGCAAATGGAGCCAGCCCCATTACAGCCAATACGCCGGTATGTGTTATGTATATGGCCATTATAAGGTGTCGAATACGACGATTGAGGCGCAGGCAGGATAGCCGCGTTTATTGCTTACATTTTTCATCGATAAAACGTCCCTCGAACATCAATGCACGAATTATGATGTTGTTATCATCATCATCGGCCATGGTCTATTCACTGCAGGATCCTTGTGATGTACAAATCGACCGGGCTTTCACGTAAGACGCGATCCGATGATACACGCAGGCTTATTATAATTAAGGGGAACGATTTCAAAAGAGGCTTCAAATGAAGTATCTGCATATGTTCTACGCGGTCTTTCTCTCTCAAGGTGCCGCGGTGGCGAGATGTTGATTACCTCGCCTGGCATATAGGAGGTAGTGGGTTCAATCCTGACCCTTGACACCTGTTGTATATTTTGAGTTTGCATGTTCCCTCCGTGGTCGCGGTGATTTTTCTTCGGCTTCTGGGTTTTTTTCCCCCCTGCACATTTAGAAACACGCGTTTAAGAATATTTGGCTGCTACGAATTCCCACGTGATAAGCCAACTTCGTTGAGCTATTATTTGTAATAGCCAGGTCGATTCTGAAAAAAAGCTGTATCGTTCAGTGGGCATTACCTGGTCAAATACAAAATGGTTTAGTTATCGTTAAATACACACAGGCGTGTGATGTTTACACACTCAGTTTGTTAGTCTCCTGCGGACTAAATCAAGCGCTGCTCCGTGTTACGCGGCGTCCCATGCGCCGTCCGTATTTGAGCACAAATGGCTTTTAAGGAAATTACGTTTATAAATAACTGGCGTATCATTGTCACAAGTTGCAGCTTTTAAAACGTTAGAAGGGGGGCGGGGGTAGAATATTAGTGGGGGTACAGGGGGGGGGGTACAGGAATGGGGGAGGGGGCGTATGAACCTTGGCTGCTCAAGGCGACGGAGCTGTGCGTGCATACAATGCCTGGCCTCGTTCTCTTTTCTCTCTGTAGGTTTAGTATTTTAAATGTCCGGCCCAATGAACCTCAGGTGAGTGGAATTTGTGACTCGCAATGTAGTTGATTTCGACGTCCGTCCGCCACACGTGCTCATTCACTTCCTTTGTTATCACGAACCGCCCTGTTGTTGATTTTTATTTAAACTTGAGACGCGTAGCGACGCAGCCAGACTGTCACGTGTGTGTATCGCGATAGGATATTATTCCTGCACAATGTAATTGTAATAAGGGTGAGTGTTTTGCCCGAGATTAATTAAAACTAACCGTATTCGTGTTTTTCTACGTTCATAAACAATTGCTCGCATTTCATCGAAACCTTGAACTGTTTATATTTTTGTTATTTTAAAAAAAATGCAATTAGCATCCGCCGCCTTGAGCAATTAGCATCCGCCGCCTTGAGCACAAATATTAAAATGCAAAACATTTTAATATTTGTGCTCAAGAAACCAGATGTGCATGGATATACAGTGCAACTTGTCATAGTTGAATCCACACACACACACATACATTTCCTTCATTATAACCAGGTGAGCTCGCATTGAGAAGAATGTGTAAGAGAGAGAGAGAGACGTGATTACAGGGAGAATACGAGACTAACATGCAATGGTTACATTATTGAAACATAAGCGTGAAGTGTCATCAACAAACATCGTATACGGTTTCAAAGCAAAATCAAATCCGTTAACGTAGGCGGCACTTGCAATCGGTGTTGCGTTTACATGCAAATTCACGGTGGTTTAAAGAAACCTCTGCTTGCCGCGGCTACACATTGGAGGCTTCAGGAGCCCTAAGCTCCTAGGCTACCAGCACTCGTCAAAGGAGGAGGAGGGGAGAGAGAGAGAAAAAAAACTGATCTGGAATTCCAGGCAGGTCTTCTGTGCGTTGAACGTCCAAGGAATGGTGCAGTCAATGGCCGGGAATTTAAACGGGGAGTGTAATATACTCATTCCGTCGCATCGGATTTCTTTAAACTACATACAGTATATGACAAGAAAAACAAGATTTCAGATGTAACGATTCCTAGCTTAAACAAGCAAAAAAAACATTCCCAAGTGATGATAAGTTAGTAAAATGAAATATTACAAATGTATGTGAACATAGCATCGCCAGTTGAAACAATGGTGCACGGGTCTTTAATGCCACGGCGTCTGCCCACCTTGGCAGCAGAAATGGGTGCGCCACGGTTGGTCGATCGGTGGGGTAAAGTGTGGGCACCCCCCCCCCCCCCCAGCTCCTTCATGATGTGTGGCCAGCCTCGAACAGTCGGCCAAAATATCCCGTCGAGGAGCTGCCCAGGAGGACCTCCTGGACCACGGAGGGTCGGCAGCCAAAATAACGATGAGAAATCGATAAAGAAACCTCAATATCTTCTTGGTTCTTTCGGTAAAGTCACGTAGAAGGGAAATAATAAAATAATAAAAATAAAACATAATAAAATAATTTTCACGACGTTTCGGCTACAACACAAGCAGCCGTCCTCAGGTGAAGACCAGGTCTGTCGGGGAGACAGCGTCTGAATGACCTGGTCTTCACCTGAGGACGGCTGCTTGTGTTGTGGCCGAAACGTCGTGAGAATTATTGTATTATGTTTTATTTTTATTTTATCATTTCCCTTCTACGTGACTTTACCGAAAGAACCAAGAAGATGAATCCCTGCAGTCACGAAAGCTTTAAATCGAAATTTAAACCTCAATATTTCAAGAGCCGCAATGCACTGTGGGTGAATACGAAACGGCTGTCCTGAATAAGTAACGTCACGAGGCAGCCCTCTCAAGAGCCGCCATCTGACTCTGGAGCCGCAAGTTTGCCGACCCATGTCCTCGAGAGCACGTCGAGACAATTCTGGCAGCAGCGGAATGAGCAAGTCATTTGCAGGGCTGCTCCTTTAGCCTGGCACGGGCGGTGTGAGGGACCACGGGCACAGCTTTGGTCACCGTGGGGTTCCTGGCGGTTGAGCGTTGACGCCCTCCAGTCGATCGTGAGTTATTGAAGTTCGCCGACCAGTCCCTGCTTGGCTCTGGGTATGGGACCTCGCTGGGAGGAAAATGAGGGTGTCATCGGCGCGGAACAGATCGTTTAATTCGCGTGGCATTGGCTCGAGAACACAATAAGCTGTCTTGAAACAAGCAATGTAATAGTTAACATGTGGTGTATGCACGTTGAACTTCTTTCGCAGCGTGATAATCATAGATACGGGGTAAGGACAACAAATTAAACACAAATCCGTTCTAAAGAAATGAGGTGATATTAAGAAGTATTTGTTTAAAGGGCATCGCCTTTAATATTTCCACTGGCAGTGTGCACACTTGAATTAGAATGGAGGCTCGAGAGGAGTTATTACTTTCTGACCCACACCGACTGGACACCTGTAAAGAAGAGCTTTGTAGCTCATCGGATTCCTCCAGTATGAATCAATATACTGATTTTGAAGTGGAGAGGACGGAGTTGTGGATGAGGGAATTAATCGGTGTTTAGAAGGAATTCATCTCGGACAGTGTATGGGAGTAATACGTCACAGCGATTCCAGAATCCTGGCAGTGGTCTCTCGATTCGGGGTGTCCTTCAGGGTAGCCACATGCTCACACATGCACTGCATCACTGATCTGTCTTTAGCGGCGGTGAACAGCGCTGTAATTCAGTATGGAGCAATGTAATCAGGTACGCACGGATGTAATGCAGTTTACTCGGCCGTAATACAATATGGGGCACGCTTATTTATTTATTTTTACCTCCTACGAAATGCATTCCCTCGCGAATGCTTTCATGCCTGCAACATAATGACGCGAGGAGTCCACCAGATGGGGGTTGTTGTTGTTGTTGTTGTTGTTTTCGAGCGAAGTGTCACCGTGACGCACGAGACGTTGGGTGGGCAACGGTGGAATCGTCGTTGGGCTCACTCTGTGCTTGTCTGAAAGATTGTGTGTTTTTGAAATATCGTATTACATTTCGAGGTAAATTTGGCACGTTTAACCGTTGTTTTTTTAAATATATTATTACATTTCGAGGTAAATTTGGCACGTTTAACCGTTGTTGTTGTTTTTTCGAGTAGGGATACTCCCTTTTGCTTCCACGATTGTATTGCAGTTAGTTGCGCTATTGGCAACGTGTGGTGAGATGAAGCGGTTTGCAGGAGGCATTATGAGAGTGAGCAGTGAACCACCCTGTACCAGAGAATGACGAGGACTTTGCAGAACTACGTCTGAAGGCAAATTGCCTCACATCCACACCATGGCCATGCCTTTAACATTTTATGCCAAGAGTAAAATAAATAAATAAAAAATTAGATATTTATTTCGCCTGGAGGAATCCAATGAGCTATAAAAAAAATATTTTTTATTTCGCGACCTGGTTTGCCGAAATGACAAAAGAAAAAACCAAATACATGTCAGAATAAACACCAAAAACAGTTTCATGTGACGAATTGAAAATATTGCAAACACAATTCCGCGCGCAGCGCTAATCTGCTCGGGCAGATTACCAGCAGGTTGAACGCGGCACATATCACGCAACGAAGCTACATCAACATTGAACATTAAACAGATCTTGGGGTGACGGTCATGCGAATATATCCATTAAAAATGGTTGCATGTGAAATGCAACTGCAAATGAAGTTATCGTGAAGAGCTGTGACAGTTGAGCAACCAAAATGTGATTTCGATGGGAGAATAATCGAGGACACCTTTGAAGTGATGGAAGCAACCCGAGCGCATTTGTCACGTCAAATTTCGCTGAGATTTCTCATTCTCAGCGTTGGAATGAGATGAATAAAGCGAACCCCACGTCTTCTTGGTTCTTTCGGTAAAGTCACGTAGAAGGGAAGTAATAAAATAATAAAAATAAAACATAATAAAATAATTCTAGATTTGAAGCTTTCGTGACTGCAATGATTCATATTCTCAGGTTTTTTCGGTAAAGTCACGTAGGTAAAAACATTAAAATTAATGAAAGTAAAATAAAACAAAACAAAAATAAAATTCACGACGTTTCGGAGGAAACACAAGTCTCCGTCATCAGGTGGGACCGTCACAGCCGAATCTTGATGCAGCTAATTCGGCTGTGACGGTCCCACCTGATGACGGAGACTTGTGTTGCCTCCGAAACGTCGTGAATTTTATTTTTGTTTTGTTTTATTTTACTTTCATTAATTTTAATGTTTTTACCTACGTGACTTTACCGAAAAAACCTGAGAATATAATAAAATAATTCTCACGACGTTTCGGCCACAACGCAAGCAGCCGTCCTCAGGTGAAAACCAGGTCTGTCGAGGCGACAGCGTCTGAATGAAACAGCACGCGTGCTTGGAGCATATATATAAGCTGGGTTGGAAGGGGGGGAAAGGGCGCCTTGACAAAAGAAATTGCACATCAAGAGGAATTTAGCATATTTATGGGAAATGCAGGTATGTGATTAGTACTACTTATGCCCGTGCATTATGCAGGATTAGCAGCATCAAAGGGAGGGGATGCTGCCATTGAAGTCATCTGGATTCAAACCCGAGTCTCGTCGGTTCCGGCTCAGCACCGTGACTCTCACATTTAGCCGCCTAATTCACGCAGCCACCTTACACGCTCGACGGGGGAATTGTTGCAAGTAAATACATCTCTTGACTGATGTCCATAATGGACGGTGGTGTTCATTGCCCTGGGCGGTGTGCGCGTTAATGAGAACGCGGCTTCTCTCTCTCTCTCCCGGCTGGGAGATGCTGCAGATCTGCTGGCGAGGCACTCCGATTCGGGTCATTGCCATCGTTATCACCGTTAAATGCCATGAGGACACAACAATGTACTCGCCATGCGCGGCAGATTGCCTTACCTCCCGTTGTGGCGTCGGAGTGCTGAATCGTGCTCGTTTATAGGACCGTGACAATTACTCACCGCACATCGATCAAAATCGAGTCTTTCGCTAGCGGAATGGTCGTCGAATCAGGTGTGTGTATGTGTGTGTGTGAGCAGCTATCATTCCTCAGTGTGCGCGCGCGTGCGTTATACGCGATTGTTCCGTGCAAACCCTGCAGCGACGGAAGACGTTGCCTTCGCCACAATGGCCAAACAAAATGTACGCGTTTTTTTTGGGGTTCGATCGCGTAAATATAAATGTGTCGTTAAACCCGCCACCACCCTACACAGCCAATTAGCGAAGTTTGTCACGTAAATAGAACGTGCCGATTCGTTACTAGCACAGCACACCGGCGTGCTGGAGAGTAAACCCACCACAACATTTACAATCGATACGGACATTGATTGTTTTTGTCGAATCGTGGCCACGATTTGCAACGATTGATCAAAGTGCACGGAGAGGGTGAGAGCGCTGCGTGCCTGCTCGGTCACGATACATTCTGCTGTGCCGAGCATCTCATTTCATTTGCGTGTGGATTGACACGTCGTTCATAAATGTGAATATATACACAGTACATAAAACGCTTTAGCAATGAGCTATTTTACTTTATTTTTCATTATCTTTGGGGGGGAGGGGGGCGCCCGTGTCTGCTTCACACATAAAAGGCAACGACGAATCGATGTCACTCTCTGAGAAATCCATCCTTCATCAAATCCAAAAGCGCCCAATGCAGAACGACGCGACGCTACATGCGATAGGCGTTGGCTTCGGAGAATCGATAACGCCTCCGGCTGTAGAATCAATCTTCGACGGGAATGCTCAGACAGGTACACGATTTCTCTCCGTTAGTGCAACCCCACGCGCGCATTGGGGGAATTGCAAAATGAATAATCTACAGCCACGGAGGCCGGATGATGTCAGGTAGCTCTCCGGCGCATCTTATAAATGTTAACCAGCCAAGCAAGCATGCCCCGCATGCTTCAAGATTCCTTTCTGCGCCCCTCATTTCCATTGCATTTATTTTGTTCTGTTGTAAAGCATAACTTGCATGGAGAGCACTCAAGCATCGGGATGACCCACATCAATATTTAATTGTGTATTCTTTGCCAGCTATGGGGGGGGGGGGGGGTGTATAGCCTAGCCAAGTAGGCAGGCACGGGCCACGCGGAGTGGATTCGCTGTTTAACACGGAGGCTTTCGCGACAAATATTATCCATAATAGAGGTTTTTTGGTTAGATCGCGTAAATATAAATGTGTCGTGAAACCCGCCACCACGTGATGCAGCCAATCAGGAAGGTTTGTCACGTGAACAAAACGTGCCAATTCGTTACTCGTGTAGCACGCCGGGTTGTGTGTTGGAGAGTAAACCCACCACAAATCTGATGACAATTCTGGCTGCCGCCTGATGATACTCGTTGTAATTACTGACGAAACGTCGTGGCCAAATTGTAAATGTTCCGGGTTTACTCTCCAACACACCGCTCTGCCGTACAAGCAACGAATCGGCTCGTTTTGTTAACGAGACAAACCTTGAACAATTGACCGTGGCGGCCGGTGGCGGGTCTTAACAACGCATTTATATTTACGCGATCTAACCAAACAACAACAACAACAAAACACCTCCATTATGGATTCCCCTGTCTCTGACGTCCCGGGCGTCCTCGCCTCCTCTCGGCGGGCACGCGCCGCGCGTTCGTCGCAAGAGGTTTTTCCGCCTCCACCGCTCCAAACGCAGAGGGCCTCGCGCGCTCGCCCTGCAAGCGACAGACGAGGTAAGAGATGGGCCGCCGTTGAATTTTTTAAAAATATAAAATCGGCGTCGTACACAGCGCGGTGGTGGCGTTCATGAGAAGCAGAAGGGGGGGGGGGGGTGTGGATTCGGCAGACAACGTTATTATTATTTTTTTAACGAAGAAAGTCCATTAGATTGATGTAATTTAAGCATAAAAACATATACATAGACAGAATAAAATACCGTGTGAGATTGGACCCAAAAATATTCAAAGCAAAGGGATGGTACGGGAGCATTCAAATCGCTTCCTCTTTGTGTCACGCTGTGCCACTCAGCGGCTGTCACCCAGGAGACTCTCAAATCTCATTTCGTGAACGCTGTCTACTGCGTCGCTTCCTTTAGTGGCTGTGGGTATTCGTAGCAAAAAAAACGTGTAAAGCTTTTGCATCGTCAATAACAGTGGCATTGTAATGGGTCGCAACTGCAGGTGGCAGGATATCCCCTTAGTGAGAAAGCTGTTCTGGGAAATGTGTACGTCTTCTCATTAAAAGTCCAATTTTTTTTTTGTCAGTTGATTAATTATACACCACCCGCTGTAACGCATTACACGTGGTTCTACTATATTCTGGCATTGTGAGACATTCTTCTTTCAATGATGTGTCCCGGTTTGTCGTGCTTCTGAGGTGGCAACCTTCATCGTAATGTTGCAGATTAACCCCCCCCCCACCCGCTCGACTTATGGATCCACTGACTTGCAATGCAATGTGGAACCCGACGGTGTGTTCTCGATTGCAGTTGGGCTGAGTTAGTGAACAAAACATAGTTATTTTTGCATTAAGTCGTTGGTTGCGCAACCAAAATCACCGTGCCACTCACCCACCCACCCTCTCACCCACTGACCCACCCACCCTCTCACCCACTCACCCACTCACCCACTCACCCACCCTCTCACCCACCCACCCGCCCACTCACCCACCCACTCACCCGCTCGCCCTACGAGCATTCTCCACCTAAAAAGCAGCTGCTCATTTCTCACCGCTCGTCTCGGATGGGCGATTATATTTTGTGTCACATCGTTCACGTTCCGGATCGTGTGCCCCAAGGAAAACAGAAGAAGAAAAAAAAATATTCGCCAACGTCCCGGTATCTCTGCACAGAGGCATTAATGCCACTGCCGCCACCACCACCGCTATTTAGATTATTTAGCTGCTATACATTTCCACGTGATAAGCCACTTTATTGAGCTATCATTTGTGGGCAGTCCCTTCTGAAATAAAAGGTAATGGCTCGGTGCGCTTTACCTGGTAAGATACAATTGTTTTAGTTGTATATATTGTAAGGTCATTGGTTTACCTTTCCTGTACTTTGTACTCCTATCGTGTTTTTTTGTTTTGTTTGGTGTTGTAAAGTTCTCATCCGCCCCGACTGGACATCTCTGAAAAAGGAGATTTACAGCTCACCGGATTGCTCCAGTGTCAGCTGGTGGCTCGTTCCGGCACGCCGCGGATTTCCCCGCCGCTTCTAATTGCTGATCAGCACCTGCGCGCGCGTCACCCGTCCCAACAAGAGCGGCGAGCACGCGTGAACATCGAGTCCCTTGAGGACTCTCTCGAAACTCCGTCGGGCTGATTTCAGCAATTAGCCACACATCCACCGGCGCGCTTGCAAAGCCGTGCGCGTGCGCTGTAACCCTCCTCTGTCGTACGCCTGCTGATGCAGTGGATGCAGAGTAACAAAGACAAAGATCCCCCGTATAGCCTACACAGACTGTAGGGACAAGTGCTGTTAGCGAGCACCGATGAAGGCCGGAACGGTACACGAGGGGGTGGGTGGCCAGCACCACGCCCGACCGCATTTGTCTACCCAGTGGCGATGTTTACACACCGTAGCAGGTACTCATTTGAGGCTGAGTCGACCTAGGAGAGGCCCAGGACCGGTTCAGATAATCGTCACTGGTGTTGACCGTGAGCGGGAATCGAACTCGGGTCGCCGGGTTTGCAGCGCAGCGCGCTAGCCACTACACTACCGCTCCCCAAAAGCTACAATTTCACATTCAGGTGGCTCATTGCGTCTTTATACGTGGTATGGTTTGAGAATGCAGCGTCAATACTTTTCTCCAAAGCATATATTTTTGGCACGCGTAGGTTATACTCTTTGCTTAGAGCTCGTGGCTATTTTATTTCTTTATATTGTTAGTTTTAACGTGAAACATGTATTATTTTTTTGTCGATTGCAATCTTTCTTGCTTGCTCACAAAATCAGCTCGTGTGCGAGCTGGATGGGTTGTTGCTTTGCGACAATGTGGGATATCGCCACGGCGAGGATAGGTGGTCATCCAGCAGTGGATAGATGATGACAAATTATGGTAATGGTGAACAATCTGTATTATTTTACGTGATCACATCAGTTGCGTGGACTGTAATTTTCACAAGACCCACATTATTAATCTCAATGCAAAGATCCCCTGTGTATCCTTACAAACCTTTAGGGGCAAATGGGTGTTAATGAGCGTCTATTTATAACGCGAGCACGGCGCATTATGGAGGTGTTGTGGCCAGAACCACGCTCAGGTGCCTCCGTCTCCCCCGAACTGATATCGGAAGAACCCTTCATTATCCCACTAATGGATAAAAGCCTCCTCATTTCACGGCGGTTTGTTTGACCATACTTCACGAAGCTGCTCTGCATTGCCACTCACATAGCCTCGCATGAGTACTGTGCCAGTGTGAACCGTTACACAACAACAATCGCTATTCGCCACTAAGTGGTGATGATATCACAATAGCGCCTGTGCCAGGCTGGGTGCACTTTGAGGCCACGTGAAGTGTCGAAGGCTCGCGGGTGGCAGGAGGTGCACAGGACAGACCAAGGTGCCATGGGTTGACTTTACTTTACACGACTGACAGACGCACCGTCTTTGCTCTGCTCACCTGTGCTCCCTACACACACACACAATTAAACACACACACACCCCATAAATAATGCATGCACAGTACATATAGACGCGAGGCGCGTGTAGATAAACAAATAGATAAATCAATGCACGGACACACGAGATTTCCCTTTGCGATGGACCAGCGGTTTGGCGTGGGTTCGCGTCTCGTGCGTCGCGCACGCTCGGCTCTCTCGTGCCAGGCGAGGGGGCAAGTGTAGCTCTTCAAAGAGAGAGACCCCAACCCCCCACCACCCCCCACGGTTCCCATCGTGCGAGTGAGAGCTTCGAGTGATATCCACCTCGAGCGCGCGTGCCTTGTTTGTAGTGTGGCACGGGAGCGAGCGAGCGAGCGACGTTGAGGTCAATGTCTCCCCTCTCCTCGCCCGCCCTCATTGTTTCTTTTCCGGCAAAACAACAAAACCGCTCTCGAGTGAGCCGCGGCTCTCCTGTCAGTGCCGAGCAGTGGTTGACAAATGTCTGCGCTTGGCAGACGGGGAGGAAGTTTGGTGGAGGTGGTGGTGGTGGTGGGGGGGGGGTGTTAATGCGGTGGAATACTCAACATTGTTGTGGAACTTCCGTTCTGAGCAATTGCGATGATTGCAACAGCAGCGACACAAGGTTTGTGTAACTATGCTCAGTTTGACAAGTTTACAAGAAAGCACGTTTGACATTTTGAAGGAGGATAAAGGTGCAGCCCTGCAATCGCTTAGCCACGCCACTGCTGGCGGAAGGACCTTAACGAGAGGGAGCTTAGAGAGCCTCTCGAGGGTACCTTGGCCTACTGCTCCACGCTGGCCAAACTTCATCGCACAGCGGTGCGAGAACTTAAATTTTACATTTTTTTTGTATAATTTTTAGCGCATCTAAGTTCAACCGCATCTGAAGATGATTTACAAAACAGTGAAATCTGCCACAAGGGGGAAAATAAGTACGCGTGTGTGTGTATATATATAGGAGTTACACATCCTGAATATATATTTTTAAAGATAATACAGTCATTCATAGGCCGAGGGAGGTGTTAGACCAGGCCTTGAACAGGGGTATGCAGTGAGTCACCCTACTTCACAGTGACTTCTTTCCCTTGTGAGTACTACTGCGTTGAGTGTGTGTTGAACTTCTTTCGCGCGCCGTACGGAGCCAACAGCGCTCATCACAGGTGTCCCTCTAATTAGCACGCTTTGCAGAAATGTTTCATTGAGGGGAGAGAGTGGCGGGGGAGGTGGGGGGGGCTACCGGAAAATAGTCTGGGGAGAGATCAGTGCCGAGGTTGATGGAGGAGCGTGGAGGAGCGCCGTGTGCGAGGCTTGCGGAGACGCTTGCCATCCAGTGAAGGATGACACGGCCCCACAGCTATTTACCTCCACTCGTAACTGAACGTCCCTGTAACGTCCGAAATGTTAAACCGGTGTCAGCCGTGGCCGCGTCAAATGTTCTGCTGCGTCACAGGGAAGAGGGAGTTGGAGATCACTGGCTGCAGAGTGTGGCTGTTGTCTTTGTGCGTGTGACTGAATACAAATAATGTACTCGTTATAATGTATTCATTATAATGTATTCATTATTTCTGTTCATTATTTATACGATGTATTCATTCTTTTCTTTTTTGCTCGCGAATTATCCAAAACAACACGCGGCATGGGGAGGCCCTCATCCAGCAGTGAATTGACAAAAGGGCTGTACACGTGCACATCATCATCCCGCGTCTCCCTCGTCAAAGGGACCCGTTCTCGTCCCCTTCCTTGTGACATCAATTCGGCCCCCTATTTAACGTCGCTCGACTTTTGGCCGGAATCGCAGTTAATTAAAATTTCTGATTCCCCGATCCAACAGGTTTGGGCTGTGTTGTTGTTATTTGTTAATATTGATTATCTCACAGCTTCCACCGCTGCCACGGCCGTCCCCCCCCTCCACCCGCCCGGGTCTACGGAGACCGCTCCATCTCCTTGCGCGAAGTGATTGTTGTGGAGCCGAACACGGATGGCCTCGGCTGACCTCTCCCGCGGGGGGGGGGGGGCAGCGAGAGAGAGCTCAGGCGCCGCGGCTACCGCTACGCATTGCGGCACGGAGCGTGGCGTGTATGTCGCACCGTGGACAGATCGCGTGGCGAGTCGATGGACCGGAGGGGGGGGGGGGCCACGTCAAAGGCTTCGCCACGTGCCTTGTCGCGATGGTCGTCTCGCGTGCAGGGAGAAAGGGCGCTTTGCTGTGGGGGTTTTCTTTCTTTCCCGAAGAGTGAAACTCGAAATCGTGTATGCGTGTACGCGCGTTCATTGCTCGTGCCGTCGGACGAATGTGGACTTGACATTGCCGTCCACTCGTGAATGTTTATGAAATAATTATAATAATCTACAACCCTTTTGCCAATCCACTGCTGATTGAAAGCCTTCCGATGTAATGTTAGTCATGGGCTTTGTTTGACCATACTTCACCACACCGGTCATCAGTACGAGTTCGTGAAGGACGGGGGGAGGGGGAGGGGGGTCTAGAACCCCTTCATTTGCCACTTGACACTGCAATTATTTTATCCATGGCCAGGAATCAAACTCAGGTCGCCGGCTTCACGGCACAGTGCGATATAACCAATGCGCCTCCCGTTCGACTCCAAACTGAATCGGAATGCATTGTTTTTAAATCACCGCATTAGCTGCTCGTGTTCTCACCGGGGTGAGCACGCGAGCACCAACTACGAACATCCCTTTGCGGATGGCTGGATGCTCAGTACTCTGTCAAGTGCTTTTCACGCTCATTTTAATAACGATCTAATCAGTCACGTATTCACATTTGGTACAGAGTGGTCCAGCTGTATTGTGACCCCCCCCCACCCCCCAATTTATAAACCCCTAAAATGTTTCCTCCTTTGCGTATTCATTTCTGATTTAAATAAATCTCACTTTAAAAAAAAAAACATTTTTTTTCGATTTAAAGCTTTCGTGACTGCAATTTTAATAAAATTATAATAAACATTTTATTATTTAGTTATTTCCCTTCTACGTGACTTTACCGAAAGAACCAAGAAGATGAATCCCTGCAGTCACGAAAGCTTTAAATCGAAATTTAACCACCTATACGGGGAGGAATTCCACATAACTTTGAGATCCTTCAACAAACGCCGGGATATGAAGGCTCAGCTAATCGAGTCTTTTACTTTTCTGAAGAGATGGTATTTTTATTATTTTATTATTTCCCTTCTACGTGACTTTACGGAAAGAACCAATAAAACAACAACATGTTTTTAGAGAATTAAACGTGGGAGTCACCAGACATTTGGACCACGCTGTCCAATGATGCGTGCCTGTTTTCCCCTCCTGAGAGATGTGTGCGCGTGCCTGTGTGTGTCTTTGGGGAGCGGTGGTGAAGCGGTTAGCGTCCTCCACTACGAACCTGGCGACCCGAGTTCAATTCCCGCTTTGCGGCCAACATCAGTGACGATTATTTAGGACCGGTCCTGGGCCTCCCCTAGGTCGACTCAGCCTCAATTGAGTACCTGACACGATGTGTAAACATCACCACTAGGCAGACAAAGGCGCACGGGCGTGGTGCTGGCAACCCACCCCCTCGTGTGCCCTGCCGGCCCTCATCGGTGCTCGCTAGCAGCACTTGCCCCAACAGTCTGTTAATGCTATACTGGCGGATCTTTGTCTTTGTGTACATGACCAGTCTGTTCCAGGCCATGCGGGGGCTCTTCGTCGTTGTGCGCGCGCGTGAGTGTTTGTGTTTTACGTCCAAAGCAAGAGGCGGCAACAAAAAACAACGTCCCGCAGATGCGTGGCCTGAGAGGTCGCGCTCCGCAAGCTGCCGTCGTGGCTCTCTAATGGTGAATGACGATGTCGGGGAACTGGGCACAAGGCGCGTTCATATCGCTCACGCGGTGTGCACGAGAGGTGTCCCCCCCCACCCACCCCTCCACCCTTCCCCACCCTTCCCCACCCTTCCCCCCACCCTTCCCCCCACCCTTCCCCCCACCCTTCCCCCCACCCTTCCCCCACCCTTCCCCCACCCTTTCCCACCCTTTCCCACCCTTCCCCACCCTTTCCCACCCTTTGAATTAATTTGTCGAATGAAGGAAGCTGGGTGAAATGTCTTTTCGCTCTGCCTCTCCAACGCTATTTCTCGAAACGTTCCTTTCCGGCGGGTTATTTATTTATTTGTTTACAAAAAAAATCTAATTGAACCCCCCCCCCATCCCGGGGTCACGCTCAAAGTCGCAAGTCAACCTTTGCGGACAAACTCCACGGCAGCGCATGGTTCCAACGATTTATGCGAAAAAACTAAACAAAAACCACTTTGTGCCTATGGGTAGGTCCTTTTTGCCGGTATCTAGATGACGAACAAATGAAAAGGCGTTAAACCCTCGCCGGCAATAATGAAGGAGGTGTTAAGATGGGAGGGGGGAGGGATTGTGATACAAAAAAAAACTTTTGGGTGTTTTTTGTTGCAACACCTCTCGCTACCTCACCCACAGTGCTCACCTCTCGCTACCTCACCCGCAGTGCTCACCTTTTGCCCCCCCCCCCCACTCCCCGTGATCTCGGCTACGGGACTCGCGTTTACCCTGCGGAGTGAATCTGCACAGTGGTCACGCGCGCGGTGATGGTGGCACGGGCTTTGGCCGGCGAAGTGGAACGGCTCGGAGGAAAGTAGCCACTGATGTTCACGGCGTCTAATTAATCTGATAGCGTACAATCATTTTATATTCTTGTTTCACGCGCCGCGCAATGAGACTTGAATATAAATGACATCATCCCCCTACCCCTCCCCCCACTCCTCCCCACACTCCTCCCCACACACCGCCCCGGCTCGCCCGCTTCCCATGTACCCCCCTCCCTACCCAAGATAGTAATTTTGGTTCCAGCCAGGCGCCAGACGCAGCCATGCATGAGATTATTGTAATATAACTGTCCCAAGTGGAGGACATCACAGCCTCAGATAATTCCGCTATGAATATTAATGTTGTCACTTGATGGGTAAGGGCTCCTATCCCCCCCCCCCCACCTCTGTGCAAAGCTCTATTCGCTTCTGGTTTCCCGTAGACGCGAGCACGTGGTGTGGTGCGGCCCGCTGAGTCAGCACGGCAGGGCCTCTCTGTCGTAATCGATGCCCTCCAGTGCGCAGAGTTAACAAAGCGACGACTTGAAACGGCCGAATAATGATGAGGAGCCTCGAAAGTTTGGAGGGTGAGAGAGAGCGAGAGAGTTGGGAGAGAGAGAGCGAGAGAGTTGGGAGAGAGAGAGCGAGTTGGGAGAGAGAGAGAGAGTTGGGAGGAGACTTTGACTTTTAAACAACTTTTACTGCCGCCAGCAGCAACAGCACTGGAGGCGATTCCGATATGAAACACACAAAGTCACCAGCAAACAAACAAACGCTATAAATCCACGCGCTGTGGCGCTAAATGCACCGCGCATAACACGAAAGAAAAGTCACGTGGTGGTGGTGGTCATCGCGCACGCCACGATGAGGAGCGAGCGCCTCAGAAGGTGAACACGAGGGTGCCGTCCACGCTGGTACCGAGGAAGTTGGGAGAGGTGGCGAGGCGCGCCACGGGCGCGTTGCGCTCCGAGACCACGGGCAGGGCCGCGTGGCGAGGGGGGCCTTGCCACCAAGCGTGATTCGACTGGCTCGGTGGACCGGCTGTCGTTTCCGAGTCGCCACGCGAGGGCAATCGAGAGAGGTTGGTGTTCTCCTCGCTCGATCGCCCCCCCCCCCCCTCCGTTTGAGAGCAGCCGGGTCCTCCTGAAAAATTTGGCGATTTCTTGGGGGCATTTTAATAATAGAAAAGAGCAAAAATGTTCTTGTCTTTCCCGGGGCGCAAAGTAGCGCTCGTGCTGTCAGCGTCGAGTCGTGAGATCCAGTGGCGGAACTCGAGAGCCGGCGGAGCTCTGACCCTGCGCTAAACAACAGTCCGTGGAAAGATACATGTAGAACTACTTCTGAAATAACTTCAAGTGACCTTTCTAATTCACTTTTCCTCCTGTCCTGCTGCAGAGACATCAGAAGTTGTATTTCCCACTGAGTAAAGCCCATCGAGACACAACATCAAAGCATTCCACAAATGTTTGTCAAATGCAGACAACCACATTTTTGTTTCTCAATTATCACAGCTGACATGTTGCTTGATGGCTCTTTTTTTTCGTGTAGTCATTGGTGAATAGACTGAAATAATGTTCCTAGTCACCTGTGACAACCTGGTTTTAATCACGGATGCCTCAAACCACAATGGGATCCCAGAATCCCCAGCATTTCCATCTCACATCCTGTGACCCGAGTCACTGCAAACAGCGAGGCGCCGTCCTCAGATATTTCAATCCCCCCCCCCTCTCCCTGGACATATCGTTCGGGTCTCTGTTGTTTGTGGGGCTGAGCATGAGGTGAGGGGAGTCGGCGAAGGAGGAGGGATGGAGGCAGGCAGGTGCACGCACTGCCACTCAACGTCTCCCACCACGTGACTTTATCTGTAATGTCACGAAGCAATGAACGCAACCCCCACTCTCTTTTGAATTTTAAAATGGTAGCAAGTACAGTACAGTGCGCAAAATTACTCTATTAGGGCGTCCTGTCTGCGGTGATGCATTGGCTATCTCGAAATTCAGTGGAAATGCCTGAGGCTCGGAGAGCCAAATTAAAGCTCTCAATTGAGACGAAGGGAAGACCCGTGGTCGCAACGCAATGCAGAGGAATGAATTACAGCACACACATTTAGGGGCGCAGTTATTTTGGAGGAGATTTTGAAGCCTCATGATGGAACCTCATGATGAGGTTTCAAAATATACAGAAGATGATGCTGCGGATCCCCAGCTCCCCTCCTCGCATTTTGGAATTGCCCAATTTAAATGCCACTCGCTCCGTAATACATTAAAAAAACGTTCCCTAGTTAAATTTCCTACCACTGTTAATTTGACTAAATTGGCTATACGATTAACAGTTATAAATAAATAAAATTGCTAATAAAACATGCAATATAAATGGCATAGCTAGACATCCCAAACTACTCGATTGGGATTACAAACATCAGCATCGCCCCCCCCTTCCACCACCGCCTCCCCATAGTGTCTTGAGACTCAGTAATGCTTTTCTTGGTAAACAAGATTAATGATAATAATGATTTCCCCGTTAGTGGGCACGTGAGAAAGTGTTCTCTGGGGTGTGCGTGTTTAAAAAAAAATCACACGAAGGAATCTCAGAATTAGTTCTGTGAAATCCGCTTCCACGGACGACATTGGTTCAACATGAGGCGATGCACGGCTCCGGGAGGCTTCCAAGTGAACACTCCGTCTCATCGCACGATGCGGCTGGCACATTTGGGATTTTAAAAGTGAGAAAAGGGAAGAGAAACAGCTTTAAAAGAAAAATCTAGGTCCTCTTTGCTGCAGGCATCGGTGCACGAGGCTGAAACAAGGGCATCAGACGTAGCAATGGGGATTGAAATGAGGCTATAGCAAGAGGTTAAAATGAGAATCTGCCAACGGATATTTCCCAATTCAATTTAACCCCCATGATAAGATCAGCACGCGTGATTATCGTGGCTGTGTATATGTCCTCAATTCTCATTACAACACAATTAGGATTTACATAACATCTAAATGCAATCGGCCATGGGTATCCCGGGGGATGAGAGGTGTGCGTTTATTTATTAGCTCATAGAGAGATAAATAAAGCCAGTACATTGGCAGAGGAGAATAGTAAGATCTGGTGTCGAGGCTCGACCGGAAGCAGGCAACGTGCAAACACAAAGGGCTGTTTCGAATTGTGGGGGAGCAGTAGAGGAGAAAGGCGACTTCCAACGGAGTGAAGGTTGACTTGGAGGCTTCGATAGAAGGCCTTGGTTGCTGGAGTGTAGAGTGTGCCGCGTATGTGTGTGCGTGTGTGTAGAGGGCAGTAGAGAGGGCACAAGGTTAACACGACGTGGGAACGTGGGGTATCCATACTCGTCCTCGATGGACAACAACAACAACAACAAAACCGCTTATGTTGGACAACTCCGAAAGAACAAACCCGTTGGAGACCGATCGCATGTGGACACTTGCATCCGTTGCGGGATCTGGTAGAAGGGAAGGGAGGAGCGGCGAAGTTAGTGCGCAGGAAATCAGCAGCTTTGGCCACGATCACCTGAGTTGTTGAACCCGAGTGCCTCTCCAGCCATCCACAAGTAGGGCTGAACGATGAATCGATTTCAAATCGAAATCACAATTTGAAACAATGCGATTAGCAAATAGCAAAGGCTGCGATTTTTTTACGATTTGAAATGTCCTATTAATTTTATTATTGGAATTGTTTCATTTTATTATTATTATAACTTGAATTTATTTAACTTAACAATTGTTCTATCTTTGATTGTTCTATTTCAATTAAAACATTTTAATAAATACATGTTGGAAGCAATTCTTATCTTTTAAGTTCTCATCCTTGCATTAGAATATTTCGAGCAATTCATATTTTGATGGTATCATGTGGTAATGCTCCATCACACGTTTTAAATCTATTACACAGTGCATATTGAACTGAAGCTTGACTTTTAAAAATGTAATCGTAAATCAAATCGCAATCCAAATATCTGCCAGAAAAATCGCACTTAGATATTTTCCCAAAATCCTATTCTTAGGTTTTTTCGGTAAAGTCACGTAGGTAAAAAAATAAAATTAATAAAAGTTAAATAAAAATAAAATAAATATCACGACGTTTCGGAGGCAACACAAGCTTCCGAAGCTTCCGAAGCTTGTGTTGCCTCCGAACCGTAAAATAAAAGTAAAATAAAAATCACGACGTTTCGGAGGCACCACAAGTAAAATAAAAATCACGACGTTTCGGAGGCAACACAAGCTTCGAAGCTTGTGTTGCCTCCGAAACGTCGTGATTTTTATTTTATTTTTATTTTACTTTTATTAATTTACATTTTTTACCTACGTGACTTTACCGAAAAAACCTAAGAAAATGAATCCTTGCAGTCACGAAAGCTTCAAATCTAGAATTTCCAAAATCGTTCAGCCCTATCCACAAGTAGCTACTTCTGAATGAGGCGGGAGACACTGCCGTTCATTAGGCGCGGGGGGAGGGGGTCCTAGACCCCCTTTGGGGGGGGGGGGCGGGGCTCCTAGGCCCCCTGTGGAATCGCACCAACTTGGGCAGCGGCGCTCGCCTCAACATCCACGAGCCCCCCCCCCACCGCGTCCGCCCGCCCCCCACAGTTCGTCCGCGATGCTCGATTATAATCAAACCCCATCAGTATTCAGCCAGGGTGGGTTATAAACGAGTGAGGAGTGAGTGCGTCCGTGTGTGCGTCCCTCGGGCAACGACTGGTGGGGTTTTTGTTTCCAGCAGCTGTTGTGTTTGATTAAAGCTGTGATTGGCTGTGACCAGTGGCCCCCCACCTCACTCCCCCCCACCCCCACCCATCACCCATCATCATCTTTGCCCCCCCCCCAATCCTCCGCCGCTGTTTGTTCCCTCTTTGCCGTCTCTCTCTCTCTCCCTCTCCGTGTTTGTATCCCGACGAGTTACCTCCGCCCATTTGCTGGGCTCCCTTTGTTCGGGCCCTGACAGTCGTTTAACTTAATTGCGGAATTATTCACAATGGACGGAATTGCCGAGGGAGCTGGTGTGTGTGTGCACGTGTGCATGGTCTCTCTCTCTCTCTATTCCGTGGGAATTACTCGGCCGATAGGAATATACATTTTCAAATATATAGATGTTGTCATCTCATCCCGAGGGGGCAAACTGTTCTGTCATTTCTATTCGTAAAAATCACTTTCTAATACCTATTTTTTTTAAATATCAAATGAATAAATTGCCGGGGATATAATCAATCGTCATCACGCGTCGTCGGCAAAAGGACGTTTGCGTCAGTCGTGTGACCTCTTGCGACGAAAACTTTGAATCCTTACACAGCCTAATAGGTTCGAGATCATCGCCACTGCGTATCCAGGACAGCCTTGAGTCGCAAGGTCTTCAAGAGGGCTCTGATTGCAGTGACCTTTGTCCAATTCCCTCATGAGTGATTTGCATATTGGAGGAAAGCAGAGTCGTGTGAGAAAACCCCTCACGAAATCTGAACGAAGACGTTAAACGCCTTCTTGCTCTACTGCCAGCACTGAAGCCCATGACAATGAAGACGATTTTACACAATGTACAAGTTCTGCATATGCGTGCATCTTGTACACACCCCGTGAGTTTACATACACACAACAAAAACAAAGATCCCCCGTATAGCCTTAACAGACCATTGGGGCAAGAGCTGAATGCCGGCAACGCACACGAGGGGGTGGGTGGTCAGCACCACGCCGGGCCGCCTTTGTCTCCCCGGTGGTGATGTTTACACACCGCAGCAGGCGCTCACCTGAGGTTGAGTCGACCTAGGGGAGGCGGTTTTCTCGTTAACATGCGTGCCCGAACGTATGTCGTCTGTCTTAAAGACATCCAGTGTGCAAGGGGCCCCTTTGCGGGCAGAATAACGGCGGGCGCCGCCAAACGCAGACGCGTGGCCGAATCGCGGCTGCCCATTTATTCCACGTTTCTCAGGGCCCACGGCCGTGATGCATTTGAAGGGTGCCAGGAAACAAATGTCGTTCTTGACGGAGCCCCGAGCTGCGATGACGACGACGATGCTGTGCGTTTCATCAAAATCTTGGCGCCACGCTAAAAAGAGCCCCTTGCGCGTGCATGATATGTAAATCGATCGTCGAAATCGCAGCACGGCAAGAGATTTATTTCGTGTTAATGTTTGAGTTGTGTTACAGCATCGTTGGTGCAAATTACATCTCGCAATCGCCGAGGATCCGCCGACAAGCTGGAAGGCGCCAACAGTTGTCCAAGCTCTGCGGTCCTCGATATATTATATTAAGGAAACCGGCGCACCCGGAGAAGAGATACGTCTGTATCTCTCATAAAGATGATACCAGTCCACACTTTGCTGTGCCGCCTTCTCATACCAAGCCCATAGCTCAGTGTTCTTCACTAATTTTCAGAGGGGGGCACCTTCGCCGATAAGACACCGTCAATGTGAGGGCCGCCACACATTTGAAACCATTAGGTTTGACAGCAGCACGATGGTGTTTTCACATTTGTGTTTTATCGGGGGCTGCACTAAAGACCAACATTGGCCCGCGGGCCTTGCAATGAAGAACACTTTCATTAGGTTATAGCACATCAGTGCCCATGGGAGGGAGCTTCTCAAAACGTGTGCTGTGATCAACCAATCCTCGCTGCCCTCCATAGCGCTGGATCACATGCCACGTGCACATCCACCAGCAACCGAGAGATGGCGACGTCTAGGGAAGGCCTTCATTCAGCAGTGGATAGATCATAGCTGCTGCTGCTGGCGATGGCAGTAGAGTATGCACATTGAGGCTTTGAACCTCTCGCGATTCAAAGGATCATCATCGTCAATGGTTTTTGCGATTCGTGCCAAGAATCATCATTACTTATTTATTGTCACATTTATAATAATGTAAGCCGCCTCTGGTGGCTGGGAGTCACGTGAGCTCTTTGTATTTATATTCTTGGTTCTAAAAATATAAAACAATAACATTTCTCACGACGTTTCGACTGCAACACAAGCAATCATTATCAGGTGTGAACTCCACAGCAAGAAATTTGAGTTGTGTATAATATCGTTGTGTACAGCATTTGTTTTTTTCTTATTTTTTGCAAGGAATGGTAAAATCAGATTTTTTTTTTTGCACATGCAATTCAATTAATGAATGTACGGGGGGCTTTAATGATAAGGATGCGTTCATCACGTGCGTATTATGCCCCTGCTCGACCTGGTTTGCGTAAATATGCATTCAGCCAGCCGCTGTCCGCGAGCGCGAACACATTCGGAATATTGCGTGGGACGGTCCCGGAAACAAAACAAAAATGTCATCAGCCCGTTCATTTGCCATCGGCGTTTAATTTTGATATTTAAATCGAATTAACCTGTAGTTGATCAGTGGAGCATCAACAATTTGTGTGCGGTGTAATATTCTCCCCGCTAGTGACGCGTGGCAAGAACTGAGACGCGAGAAATCAGAAGCCGCCGGAGAAAATTATTCAAATTAATGATGCCTCGTTTGCAAAAAAAACCAGACCGCGTTTCAGAAAGTGTTTTTTTGAATGCAATTACTTGTGGCGTGATTTCGCGTGGCGTGATTAAGCATTAAAGAACGAGACATTCGTGCTCCGGAGTTAGCGCATTTACACGCGGAGTGTGCTTTGATTTCCGTGTTTCTTTCGCTCAAACCACGTGCAGAGCCCTGTGATTTACCCCCCCACAGCCCCCCTCCGCAGCCCCCCCGCACCTCCCACGCCCCCTCCCCCCCGCACTGTGGACGGCCCCGCCTCCCACGCGCGTTCCATTTGCACGCTGCTTTTCACGTGTAAAGTGCAAGAATTAGAAAAAAGAAACAAGATTGAAAAAGCTATTGCACATGATTGGCACATGCAGCAATGAGATTTTTTGTGTGTGTACGTACGTGTGTGTGTGTATACGTGTACGTGTGTGTGTGCATTTTTTTGTTGCCGGTCCAATATCTCACCATGAAGAGCAGTCGCTGCATGGTGGCTCGGATTGTATCTCGGATTTCTGGGCCATGTCCCAATTCCCACGCGCTGCTGACTATTAAAGCCACCAGTGATGCAGAGTGTTGTTTATTTTCTGGGCATAATTCAGCACCAGTACAGTGTCACGGTGGCGAGATGTTAACTACCTCGCCTGGTATACAGGAGGTCGTGAGTTCGATCCCGACCTTGACGAATGTATATTTGGAGTTTGCGTGTCTCTCTCTCTCCCCGTGGTCGCGTGGATCATTCTCCGGTTCCTCCCTGTTTTCCCTCCACATTCAAAAACCTGCGTCTCGAGTATTTGACTGCTATACATTTCCACATGATGATAAGCCTCTTTGTTGATCTATAATTTGTGGCCGGTTCGCTTCTGAAAAATAGCTATATTGTTCTAGATTTGAAGCTTTCGTGACTGCAAGGATTCATACTCTTAGGTTTTTTCGATAAAGTCACGTAGGAAAAAAATAAAAAAATAATAGAATTACATCATAGAAATAAATAATACAAATATTATAACTAATAATAGAAATAAAATAATAAATCACGACGTTTCGGAGGCAACACAAGTCTCCGTCATCAGGTGGGACCGTCACAGCTAGATTTGCTGTATCACTGATGACGGAGACTTGTGTTGCCTCCGAAACGTCGTGATTTATTATTTTATTTCTATTATTATGCCTATTATTTTTGTTATTTAATTGTATTATTTATTTTTACCTACGTGACTTTTACCGAAAAAACCTAACAGTATAGCTATATAGCTCAGCGGGCCTTACCTGGTAAAAAAAAACATCGTTTTAGTTAACTTTTTTAGTTTAGTATTTCGTGAGGTTGATATATCGTACGTGAAAAGGTAAAGGTGCAGCCCTGCATGTGCTAGCTCACGCCGCCGCTGGCGGGAAGACTTCCACGATAGGGAGCTCTGTAGATAACCCCTCCAGACGTTTTTGAAGAGGTGGTAGTACCCACAGTTTACCCCACTACACCGCGACCTACTGATCCACTAACTGGTAGGACTATCGGGATATTACTTTGAAGCCACCTGCTAATAATCAGCAACATCAATCAAGCCTCCCCAAGGGGAGTTCTATTTTACATGGGTATGTTTATATTTTAACTACTTCACTGATATCTTCTTGGTTCTTTCGGTAAAGTCACGTAGAATGGAAATAATAAAATAATAAAAATAAAACATAACAGAGTCGGACTCTGTCTCCTCGACAGACCTGTTCTCCACCTGAGGACGGCTGCTTGCGTTGTGGCCGAAACGTCGTGAGAATTATTTTATTATGTTTTATTTTTATTATTTTATTATTTCCATTCTACGTGACTTTACCGAAAGAACCAAGAAGATGAATCCCTGCAGTCACGAAAGCTTTAAATCGAAATTTATACTTCACTGATACTGGCACAATTAGCCCAAGAAAAATAGAGAACCGAGGAACTTTGTTTGCGCTTTGTTAAATTGGCAACGAGCAGCGGTCCACCTTTGGGCATTTCCTTCTGAAAATGATTACGGACCTGAGCCCCGTCCCCCGTGGGTGGATTTATGTTGTGGTGAAGTAACTATTTGGTCTAAATTAGCCAGCGGGGCTCGCCCGCCGAGAGGACAAACGAGCCGAAGGTTTTTGTCATCAGGACAGCTCATCGGGGTTCTGCGAAGTTTCCCACAGGTGGCAGAGTGGACGTGGAATTTGAATGTTTTTTTTTTCATTCTACCAGCAGGATTGCGTTTGCTGCAGGGTGCCACAGTGTTAAAATATTTTCCTCTTAGCAAGAAGCACCTGGGTTCGAATCCTGAATCGGCTGCCTTTATTCCTGGCATTCGTATTTTCACCACCTGCATATTGTACTTGTTTTTTCTGGGATTTGTAGGTTTCCTCTCACGGCTAAAATCACACTGTAGTTGGTGCTTGCCAAACATCCCGATGCAGGATCCTCGTGGGAAATAAAACGTTATTATATTTGCGTGAATTTTCAGGAGTTGCTTTCGTTTCTTGTTGTTGATCTTAGTGTTTGGGTTTCGTGACGTTAAATATATGTTTTTTCATACCATATTCTTATTTATTTATAAACAATAACATTTATCTTGCTTCCCGCAAGAGGCTGGATAAAGGTCAGCATTAAATATTCAGCAATGTAATTTGGAAGGCCAAAAAATTAATCATTCACGGCAAGGTGACTGATTTTCTGTTGCCGCGGCGCCGCTCGTTCTCCTGATTACCTCTCATCGTGCGATTTGAAAGGCTACGGTCACATCCTGAACGGTGGACACGCTTCATCTCGGTCTCACCAATCCACCGCAAGATGCCAAGGTTCTTTTATGTGCCAGCTGTCCGGCATTTCACGGGCCAAACTCAAGATTTGACGCCACAATCCCCCCCCCCCCCTGCGTGCTTGCTTCGCGTCCACCCCGCGTGTGATGTGTGCGTCACTCTGTCCTACCTTTCCCTCCGCATTTAGGAAACATGCATTGAGATTATTTAAACTATTTTGCTGCTAAAAATTTACACGCGATAAGGCTACTTTGTGGACCTAAAATTTGTGGCAAGGTCGCCTCCGATAAATAAGTTAATACCTCAGTGGGCTTTACCTGGTAGGATACAAAAAAATAATTTAGTTGTATTTGTATATGTTTAAGTTATTTGTACGGGTAGGAACCTCCTGGTTACACCAGCCCACAGGGGATTATGGTGTCCGTCCGTCCGTCGTGCAGGGAGGGGCTGGGTGGGGAGGGAGGGGCTGGGTGGGGAGGGGAGGGTGGGGAGGGGCTGGGTGGGGTGGGTGGGGAGGGGCTGGGTGGGGATGGTGGGGAGGGCCTGGGTGGGGAGGGTGGGGGTGGGTGGTTGGTGGGAAGGGTGGGGCTGGGTGTGGAGGGGCTGGGTGGGGAAGGTGGGGAATGGCAGGGGGAGAGTGGGGCTGGGTGGGGGGTGGGAGGGGTGGGACTGGGTGGGGAGGGGCTGGTCACCCCGTGGTGCCCTTATAAAACTCAACGTTTAACCTACTCACGCCGACTTGTGTTCCCGCCCTCACAGTCGGCCATATTTGCGGAATACACCACGCCGCCATTGACCCTGGCCATTGACCGAGCAACTCAACGTTCCTACCAGCTCCTTCCGCAGGAATGTGTTTTAACTTTCCTATATGTTACACTCCTATCGTGTTCTTATATTGTTTGTTGTAACGGTCAGACCCGCCCTACTTGACATCTGTGAAAGAGCTTCATAGCTCATCAGATTCCTCCTCCAGTATAAATACAGATTCTGATTCTGATAGGACTGACTGCACACGTATTACCCAGAGTTCTCAAGGCATCGGTGGAAGCAGTGCCAGAAGCAGGGTTTAGAAATTAAAAGAGAGAGTGGACCGGCAGAGTGGGTGACATGCACAAGGCACACACCGGCACGAGGCAGAGAGAGAGAGGAAAAGAGAGTTCGAAAAGGAATGACGGAGAGAATAAGGTAGGATAATTGTCGTTTGCAAGCACTGTTATCATTGATTGCATTATCACGCGCTGTCCCACACATAGCGTGCAGAGGTGCACCAGACGCTCAACACTCCAACAGGTGAATGTAGATTGTAATTAGCACAGACATCGCCCTCTATTGTGTTTGTGCGCAAGTTGGCAACTGCCTCGCATACATTGCGTTAATTTAATTTATTATTATTATGTTATCTTTAGACGTGACTTAACCGAAAGAACCAAATAATAATTCCTGCAGTCACGAAAGTTCTAAAATTAAGATTGAACCACTTCTACGGGGAAGTTTTAAGCTTATCTTTTTTCCCTCTCTCTGGCGACTTGTTTTCTCTGCCTGTGTCCTCTTTAGAATGTTCACACTTAAATTCTAACTTAGCAATATTTGAAATACGTAATCAACCAGGCTATGCGTTAATTGTGTGTTGACCGACCCTCTGTGTTGTATTACATTACATTTCGATATTTTACTAGGTTATTTAATTTTAGTGTGTCCTTCTCCTGATTTTCAGGCTTACTTGCCGTGTCATCGTACTTGCAGCACCACGTCTGTTGACCACTCATTGATATGCTAATTTTTTCTCTAACCCCCCTCCCTCTCTCTGCCTCCGCCCCCCTCTGTCTATTTAAGGCCACCCCACAGAGACGATCACCCCTCTCTGTTACCTGTGTTGCTCTCGCTATGTATCTTGGTGATATCTGTCTGCTAATATGTCTGTCTATAGTTTTCTGGTTAGATTTTATGTCGCTATTTCATTATACCTGATGATGATTGCTTGTGTTGCAATCGAAACGTCGTATTCTATTATTTAATTTAATTTATTATTTTATCTTTAGACGTGACTTAACCGAAAGAACCAAATAATAATTCCTGCAGTCACGAAAGTTCTAAAATTAAGATTCATGACGACCGTTTGTGTTACACGTGGGGAGTGCTCGCTGCGCTACGAACCCGGCGACCCGAGTTCAATTCAAGCTCACGGCAAACAACAGTGACGATTATCTGAACCGGTTCTGTCACCCCCCCTCCCCCCCCAGGTCAATTTTGCCTTAAAATGAGTACCTGGTGCGGTGTGTAAACATCGCCACTCGGGATACAAAGGCGGTCGGGGATGGTGCTGGCCACCCACTCCCTCGTGTGCCGTGCTAGCCTTCATAGATGGTCGCTAACAGCAGAAACAAGCTAAGAGTATAACAGCACTTGCCCCAAACCGTCCGTTCAGACTGCACGGGGTGATCTTGGTCTTGTTTATATTTCTTGGTCACTGATTTTATCCGTGTCATTCGTCTAGACAGAACAAATGTTCGCGGTTACTATGGTCGCGGATCGTGTTCATGTTAGTAATTGGCAGTGATTTATTCAAATATTATCGTGTCCAGGTGGCTCTTGAAAACCAATCGACAGAAGCGTGGAGGTCGCAAATGAGGTTAGCGAGAAGGTGTTACGTGGAGGTGCCGGTTAGTTTGATCTCAGGTTAATTGTTATCTCAGGTTAGTTTTAATCTCAGGTTAGTTTTATCGCCGGTTAGTTTAATCGCCGGTTAGTTTAATCGCCGGTTAGTTTAATCGCCGGTTAGTTTAATCTCAGGTTAGTTTAATCGCCGGTTAGTTTAATCGCCGGTTAGTTTAATCGCCGGTTAGTTTAATCTCAGGTTAGTTTAATCGCCGGTTAGTTTAATCGCCGGTTAGTTTAATCTCAGGTTAGTTTAATCTCAGGTTAGTTTAATCTCAGGTTAGTTTAATCGCCGGTTAGTTTAATCTCAGGTTAGTTTAATCGACTGCCCCACCGAGTACCGCGTGCGCTCCACGTTGCGGCCACAAACCTCACGTTGGGGCAGAAGTGAGAACAGGGAGAGCAGCAGCTGTTCAAGGCCATTGGGTCCTGCTCTGATTGGTTTGAACCTGGAGCATTAAACCACCCGCCACCACGCCCACCCCCAAGCGAGCGAAATGGTGAAGGATTGGAAGCTGGAACGGGAGAGATATAAAAGGGGGGGGGGGGGGGTGATGGATTGCGGGTGCTTCACGGTGTGCTGGTTTATGAATTTCTGGTGCCCATCCGAAACGAGGTGGCGCCTGGCTTGGAACTACGAGGGCCACGCTGAGAGATACCACGAACCCGCAGGGGTTGGAAATTATTGTGGTGCTTTTCCTGCTGGTCACCTTTGACAAAAGTGATCAATCACTTTGGGGAGGGGGGTGTGGGGGGAAGATTCGTCGATACTTCTCTGTAAGGTTGAGTGAATCGGTGAGAAACCGTCACTTCCGGTGTGTCGGCTCTTCTGACAGGTAGCTGAGCGATAGGTCGCAGTCAGAAGCTTCCGAGTTCAAATCCTGGCTGGGGAATTGGGCTCAGCCCCCCATCATCATCATCCCTCCTGGGTCAATAAAAAATGAGTACCGCTTTTGCGAGGAAGTCAGCAGTGGTCGCCATATGGACAGGCTCGACCCCCGCCATAGGAATGTGGAATTTCCTACGCTAGTTCAGCAGAAGGCAATATAAGTGTGCATTGAAATGTGTCGTGAAAGAATTGCGTGCCGTGAATGTGACCTGTGAGTAAGATGCATTGAGAATAATTTTAGGGCTCGTAAATCTGGTGGTATTTTTTTATGTTGTCTTTTGAAAACGCGTCCGTTTTCTAGTCGGTTGCAGTGAGTGAACGTTATGGATTTTTTCCGAGCAAGTCGGTTGATAAAGTGCCAGCATTATCATTCTGCCTCGGTGCCGTGCTTCCAAATATCGTTTTATAATTCATGTGAATATATTTTACGAAATGTAAACAGCATATGGCTCATTATGAGAAGGCCTTGTTTTTCTTGCTTGGGACGTTGAGCATCACGTGTTTATCGAGGCTGATTTTAATGAATCGTGACTCATGGCATGTAAAACCGATAGGCCACATGTTCTCTGTGCATTCTCAAGCAGATGCGATGGTAATTGTCATCCCATACCACTACACATGATAATTACTACTCAAACGTCGTCAGACATTGTCAAATCAATGCTGGATGCGGACCTTCCCAGTAAAATAACCGGCCAAGTACGTGCGCACGGAATTATTTCATCCCTACATTTCCTTGGTGGAC
Organism: Lampetra fluviatilis; assembly: GCF_964198595.1. Taxonomy (NCBI): domain Eukaryota; kingdom Metazoa; phylum Chordata; class Hyperoartia; order Petromyzontiformes; family Petromyzontidae; genus Lampetra; species Lampetra fluviatilis. Next base: position 2,254,537 of record NC_136278.1, on the reverse strand, counting down.
CGTGCTCCATCAGACTTAGACGGGGGGACTCATAGCGGGAATTCTGAAGGGGTCACATGAAATGTGATTTTTTTAATATTTCAAAAAATATATATTTTTCCAGTGTTATGACAAGGTTACCCGGAGAGGGGAGGTTCCTGGAGAACTATAAATAATTCGGAGATTGTTTTAAAAAAGATTAACGGAGAAATTGGTGAAAAACCAATTGGCAGAGGTTGACATATATAAATAAATAACCAAAACTCGCATTGAAGTGCCCACACGTTCGGGACACGGCAGCGATGGTTCACTCAGCGCATCGCTCACCCGCACCCCCGTGTCTCGTGGGGTGCACGGTGCCGAGTTTTATTTATTCTGGCAGCTTCAGTTCGGGACTGAGGATGAATCCGTAATTCACGGTCAGAAAAACATTTTTAGTACTAACGCTTCCACGTGTTTTAAAGGAGTGAATCCCCACTCCGAACGTTGACAATCCTGGAATGTGACCTTTATTAAAGGGGGGTGCGGGGAGGGGGGCATACAGAAAGGACATTACACAATGTTATCAAACTTTAAACAAATGTAAGCAGCCAAATCCCTGAACTTTGAAGAAAAGCCACCACTCGTAGTATTCAATATTTGAACTATAATCATTTGAAACTATGAATCTAAAATATTTCAATTTTTGCCAGGTAAGATCCCACTGAGGTATGACAGCTCTTTTTCAGAAGCGACCTGGCCACAATCGATAGCTCGACGAAGTGGCTCATCATGAGGACATTTATAGCAGCCCAAATACTCTAAATGCACGTTAATTCTAAATGTGGAGAAAAAAACCGAGGACCCGGAGAAAAATCGACGCGACCACGGGGAGATAGAGACACCGCAAACTCCAAATGTACAGCAGGCGTCAGGGTCGGGATCGAACCCACGACCTCCTGTATACCAGGCGAGGTAGTTAACATCTCGCCAACATGATGATGAGAGAGAGAGACACCGCAAAATCCAAATATACAGCAGGTATCAGGGTCGGAATTGAACCCACGACCTCCTGTATACCGGACGAAAAACGGAGCTAGCCCTTAATCGGTGGGGGGGGGGGGCTTATACCCCTCTAGCCCCCACCCCACCTCCCGGGGGAGCTATGGGGGCAAAATGTTGTTACACTCCAGTGATAGTTGTGCATAATTCGCAGTGCCTCTCGGTGAGTATTCTAAACGACGCTGATGTTACAATCGTCACGAGCTGCCCATGTGGTCATTACTTACGGACGTCGCTGCAAACACATTAGTTGAGTGGTTACGACATTGAGGAATGTCTGAATAAGCGTTTGCCTTTCCGTTGATGCGAAAAATGCAACTATGGTTCCGCCTAGTTTTCCTTTTGCAATGAATAAGTTGGCAAATCGATTTCAAAGTAAAATACGCACTATTCAGCTGTTTTCGGTGTTGTGCCTACCGCGCGGTGCTCGGTGTGACGTCCGACGTTTCGCTCCACGTTTTGGGAGCTTAATTTAGCGACTGGATTTAGTCGCTCGCATTCTCCCTCGACGATGTCGGCGGCGTTGCCCGGACGGCCCCTCGCCGCTGCCTTTTATTTGGACCCTGAGCTCAGCTCTATCACGTCGGGTCCGCCAGCCAAAATGTCGTCCCTGCTTCGTCTGGAAGGAAACCAGAGTAGCCGCAGAAAAGTGACCACCATGCCTATGGGGGGGGAGGGGATAGCACTCTGTCTAAAGGTCCGCAAACAGTCCCACTTGCTGCACTCCCATATCCTGAACTGTATTGTTTATTTTTCTCACGTGAGAGAGGGGAGGTCTGCCGATTATGCCAAAACAATTGTTTCTCAAAATAATTTGTCGTCTGTTTTCCGGTCACGAATGCTTGACTCTGGCTTCTTGGCCTGGTTGACTTTCAATTTTAAGGACCTTTCAAAATAATAGGGAACAACAAACAAAAATCCATCTCCATATTGCATGCTTTACGACTTTTTCATTAAGGCGAACATTGCACGCGGCCCTCCGCTTCGCCCAGATCGTTTGCAAGGGGCTGGCTCGTTCTCCGCTCCTCTGTTTTTCTGTTTTCCACGGCCCGGGGGCCTCTGGTGGCGGCCTCATTCCTCTGTTACAGTCCCACCCAATCAAACATTCCATTCACATCATGACCTTTGCTGACAGATGGAAAAACATTTTTGGGAAGTGTTTACTTTTCTTCACGTGAAATATTAATGGCGCATAGCCTGCGTGTGTGTGTTTCAGAGGGAGGGGAGCGGTAGTGTAGCGTTTCGCGCACTGCGCTACGAACCCGGTGACCCAAGTTCGATTCACGCTCACGGCCAACACTAGTGATGATTATTTGAACCGGTCCTGGACCCCCCCCCTAGGTAAACTCAGCCTCAAATGAGTACCTGGTGCGATGTGTAAACATCGCCACTGGGGAGACAAAGGCGACCGGGCGTGGTGCTTGCCACCCACCCCCTCCTGTGACGTGCTGGCCTTCATAGGTGCTCGCTAACAGCGTTTACCCCAACAATCTGTTCAGGCTATACGGGGGATCTTGGTCTTTTGTCAGAGGGAGGGAAGGAGGGAGGGAAGGAGGGAGGGAGGGAGGGAAGGTAGGGAGGGAAGGAGGGAGGGAAGGAGGGAGGGAAGGAGGGAGGAGAGACAGCCAAAGGAGTAGCGGTGGCTGTGAAACCAGAATCTGTGCCGGCCACTTGAAATGTTTTCATGCCGAGCAGCTGTCAGTGCCTTGCAATATTTTCACGAGTGTTTTGTGTGTCGGAGTATCTGGAGAAATCCCATGCAAGCGAGGGGGGAACACACTATCCCCTACAGATGGAACAGGGTCGAGTCAATATTATATGTACCGCATTCTCCCGGCGAGCCAGGAGAGTACGGCACCTCCTCAACGCCAACGGGAAAGGAGTTTCACAACTTCTGTTGCGTTGATCCACCAACCGTCACGCTCCCTCCACAGTGCTGGGTTACAGCAGTGCAGTGCTGGGTTACAGCAGTGCATCGCCACGAGTTTGGGAATTTCACGCATGTCTCTACGTGATCCATCAATCCTTTCCATCAGGGCGCTGGATCACAGGTGTGCAACATCCGTGCTTAATAATGCATTTTGGCAGCGCTTTGGTTTTCCCCCCTTATTCTTCTTCATGGAACAGAGGACAGCGGAATTAGTTTTGGCCCTCTACATTCTGGGTCACCGAGTGGCATCATAACAAGGCCGTCCCTGGGCCCCTCCAGGCTGCCACTGCAGTAAATGCCATCTGTCTCCGTGTGCACGTCAGCAGTTCAGGTGTCTCCAGGGAGGGCGCGGTTTGGGAAAGCAGAGAGCCGTTGTCACATCACAGCGTCGTAATAAACACACACACACCCCTGGATCTCCGCCACGGTTTGAAATGCTGTACCATCGAATGCACGTTATGTCATCCTTGCAACTCAATGGCGGTCTTTGCCGACTTTCTATCGGCTTTAACCTCGCACGGACAAAAAAAAGTATCGGAAAAGACGATTTCGCGAAAACACTGTTATATTTGCATTTGGCACCTTTAAACACCTCTCAGGATAAAAAACAACAACTTTTATCCCTAAAGTTAAAAAAGTAAAGATGTTCAAAGGTATAGCACACCGATGTTGGGTGGCTGTTAAACATGTTCGAGCTGAATTTTGATTTAAAGCTTTCGTGACTGCAGGGATTCATATTCTTGATTATTTCGGTAAAGTCACGTAGAAGGGAAATAATAAAATAATACAAATATAAAACAATAAAAATTCTCACGACGTTTCGACTGCAATACAAGCAATCATCATCACAACCTGATCACACCTGATGATGATGATTGCTTGTGTTGCAGTCGAAACGTCGTGAGAAATTTTATTGTTTTATGTTTGTATTATTTTATTATTTCCCTTCTACTTGACTTTACCGAAAGAACCAAGAACATGTTCGAGCTGCTCGTGTCAAATGTCCGCATTTCTATCTCCTTCTCGGACATGGTTAGAAATCACATTGGTCTCAGTTTCTCACTCAGTTGTTCGCTCATGACCAGCCTGACGGTGTACAGGGCGATACACTCCGCTGCTGGCCTGTCCAGCCCAATTTGACATTGTCGTAGTAGTCGCTGTGCATCGGCAGCAGCCATACAAAAAGAAGAAAAAGGCTCATCTTCTTGGTTCTTTCGGTAAAGTCACGTAGAAGGGAAATAATACAAATAATATAAATAAAACATAATCAAATACAATTCTCACGACGTTTCAGCCACAACGCAAGCAGCCGTCCTCAGGTGAAGAACAGGTCTGTCGGAAAGACAGCGTCTGAATGGCTGCAGTCACGAAAGCTTTAAATCGAAATTCAAGAAAAAGGCTGTCTACAGATTTACATGCATGCAATGTGTGTACTTGCGTGTGGTTTCGAGCTTAATACTCAGTTTTTATTACGTGACAATTCCCGTAGCCACTCTTGAATTCATGTCTTCGTTTTCGTATTTGTAAACAATCTCATCGTTGTTTTTTTTTTGTTCAAGTGAGAGGTGGGAAAGAGATGGCAGATGGCAGCACCACTGCAGTGGATCGTTGAATGTGTCTCCGTGGAGCTGTTAATTTCACTCCCTTATACGCACCGTGGATTTTCTCGGTCGACTCAACTTTCCTTCCACACGGAGGCGAACACTGATTCATGGAATTGGCAAAAACATCCCGCGATGACTCAAACGATCATTTTGAGCCGCGTTCTTTATTCCGCGTCACGTGCTTACCGTATGACTTCGCATCAAATCAGGGCCCCGTGTTGCAAAGGAGGATGGTTACTTGCCCGTCAAATCGGCGGCTTTTGTTCACGCCGCAAGCTTGAATCTGCGTGTCAAAACCGGTTTAGGGCGTTGCTTGTCTTGAATCAATGCTGCTGAAATGACGCACTCCCAGAAAGGCCGTGCAGCTGATGGGTTGCGTCGTGGGCACTTTTGTATTTGTTTACTGGAGAGACGGATACATGAATGCGAGACACAGTGTGTGCTTATTTATTTTATTATGTAGATTCTCCACAACGACACTAATTATTATTTTGAGTCCCAAAAATATCAACGGAAGCGGTGACACAGTGCTTTTTGTTATGCGTGTTGAGCTTGTTTTGCACCGTACGTGGCCAACCGTGATAATTAATTAGATGTGCGGGGGAAGGACGAATCGTAGGTGCGGGGTAAATGTTGCCCTAGCACACCACGTTTTGAACATACGGGCCAGAGTTTGATTCTCACACATGGCTTCTACCCCCCCCCCCTACTTCCCACCAAATTTACCAAAAATAAACTGACGACCGACATGGTGAAGTATGGTCAAAACAATGCCTACGACAAACATAGAAGTGAATTGGCACAGGTCTGTGATTCCGTGTTATTGTCAATTTAAAAAATATATGTATCTAAATAAATCTTAAACAATAACCTACTGATCCATATATGAAATCATAGCAATCTCGTTAAATCAATATGTACAAAGGCAAAATATCAGGACTGAAATTGCAGAAGGGCCGATAGAGAGTTCTAGAGAGCATTTCGAGATAGTATTTGGCCTACTCTTCCATTCTGACCAGACCCCTGGGAAGTGAGCACCGACATGTATTCTCCTTTGCTTTGTGATAAACCTGTTTGGCGTTTTTACGTGTCGATTCTTTTTACGTGTCCTTTTTCTATCGTGTTTTATTGTTGTTCACACTTGTGAACCCCACAGCCCCAATTGTTTTAACCCACAGAGGGCTTCCGACTGCGAAGCCCTCTGGTGGACAAAGCGTGGGGGAGAGCGAGCGAGGAGAGCGAGAGAGAGAGCCAGAACGCACACAACACGGCAACACAGAGGAAAATCAACGAAATGGGACAGGGCCCAAGTGGTGGGGATTTAAAGCCCTCTTATTGACTGACCGTGTACGGAAGCCCTTTCTCCAAATTAAAACGCTGCACCTGTCGCCGTAAGTTTAGAAGGCAGCAGCCCGCCTCGTTTTGACGGGGTGGGTAAAAAAAACGCTTTGAATGCCAGCAGTTGTTCGCTGTCCTTGAACTTTGTTGATTCCTTCTGAGAGCCGATAGAGGGGGGGTGGGGCACGTGCCACAGTAGCGAGATGTTAACTACCACACCTGGTCAGGATCGTGTGTTCGATCTCGACCCTGACCCCTGTATGTTAGGAGTTTGTGTGTGTCTCTCCGTGGTCGCGTGGATTTTTATTCCGGGTCCTCCGGTTTTCCCCCTCCACATTTAGAATGGACGTGCGTTCAGCGCATTTGGCTGCTATAGATTTCCACGTGATGAGCCACTTCGTTGAGCTGTCATTTGCGGCCAGGTCACTTCTGAAAAAGAGCTAAATAGCTCAAGCGGGCCCTACCTGGTAAAACTAAAATAATGTTTAATACGAGGGAGTAGATCTGTAAATATTCATCCCCACACCAGCCGGTGATGCTATGAGTTGTCATGATTCGGGGTCACGAGCAGACACAACAAAATATGTTTCTTCGTCTCACGTTTACCGTAAAATTTCTATTATTTTTCCTGTATATTCTTTTGTTCTACCTAATTTGTGCAGTTTGGTCCAAGCCATGTTCAACACAGCAAAATACAAAGCAGTAGATCTGTAACAACACCCCACCGCTGCCTGTGATTCAGTGGATTGTCATGATTTCGGGACACATTTATAGTCAATAGTTATTTTTGTCGCGGGTTTTCAATCCCGCTCGTGTTGTGTCTCATGTTTTTTAAATCTCCCCTTTCTAATTTTGTTTCCCCCATTAACCCAAATGTAACACGAGCCTATCATTATCATATTTTTGTGCATAAATAGCCAATCGTCCGAGCCTGCATGCGCGATTTTATACCGTGTGTTGTCAGCGTAAGAATCAATTAAAACCGACGAATCGACGCGCCGTTGCATGCCGACGAGACATAATGTCAGACTCCGCGCTACTCTGCATTCGGCAGAGCCACCACTTTGCGGGTCACATTTTGTATTTGAAGGCAGTGTCAGCAACCCTCAAGGCCTTTTTTAAGGATGTGGATTCTGCCGCTCATTGATTTTGGCGCATTAGTGATTTAACGTGGTGCACGTTTGAAGCTATTACCTGCACGCTCATTAAATGTCGGATTTCCGCCGCTCGCGGACGAGGTTCATGCCGGCGTGAGCGATGATCTTTAAATCTTCAATTAGGGCTCGAGACAAGTTCTCCGCACGAACGTGGACGGAGAAGAGCGATCTACGTGCCAACGGTTTTGGGGGGGCAAAGGAGGTGGGGGGGGGTCGATGCGCGTGGTGAAGGGTGGGGCTGGGGGTGGGGTATGGGCGGTCTCCGTTTTAGCTTCTCCGTGTTGCTCTTGGCTCTGCTTGCGGCAGAGGAGCGAGCGAGGGAGCGAGTGCCCAGAAGCGGCGCTGCCTTGAGATGCGAGGGCGCCTGCCGTGCGCTTGTATCGAAGACCCGTCACGGGGGGGAGGGGGGGGGGAGGTCACCGGGTCGTCCGCCTACGCTCTCGCCAGAGAACGCGTGGGCCCCGTGACGACGCCGGGAACCAAATGAGTGGTGAATGAACCCCACGGCAACTCTAACTCCCCGGGTCAGACAAGTGGGGTGTGATCGGCTCTCATCCGCGAGTCCTATCATCTGCGTTTAACACGTATGCTTTCGCGACCAACATCATCCATAATAGTTGTTTTTGTTAGGTTAGAGCGCTTTCCGTGCGCATCCCGTGTTGCCGCTTGTTACTCTACCGCGCTGGTCCGTACGACGGTACTCTACCGCGCTGGTCCGTACGAGTCGGTGAGGGATGAAGGGTCCAAATGGGATAGCTTCATTATACCTCTACATGCTGAAACGTATCTTTCGTCAGACGCTCCACTTGCAATTAAAAAAAACTAAAATAAAAAAAAGTACAAAGAAAAAAGTAATCATCTGACTGCAATTGTCTGACAGCGGGTGCACTGCTCGCTGGCAGAGGGTTCTGAATGTAAAGTCTTTCATGTTGTGATGACAGCAAGACAGCGGGTGCACTGCTCGCTGGCAGAGGGTTCTGAATGTAAAGTCTTTCATGTTGTGATGACAGCAAGAACACAATTGTAAAATACTATTTGTGGAAAAAGAAAAATAATTGTGAATAAAGAATGAGAAGGACATTGCACTTGCTGTTGGGTCTCTGCTGTGCTCAGCTGGAGTTTTGTAGAAACCCTGGGGTGGAGGAGGATGAGAAGTCCTAGTGATCGGTTTTGGGGTCAGGCTGAGCGTGGGGAATGTGTTGACTTTTGTGTCAGGGCGACTGTCACGTGGTGAAACGCGACCCGACCTGACCTGACCTGGCAGCGCCTTCACGATGCGTCCCGCGTACTTGCAGCGAACAATTCCGGAGCAATGCTGTTGTACGGAGAACAACAAAAAGAGCGAATAAAACTCAACTCACTCGTCAACAATCCTGCTTGAACCCTTTCTCGTTCCGAGACGAGTACAGGTTGCAGGGTGGGTCCCCCGTTCACCACCGAATCACGTAACACGCGAGCTGTTCAGCTTTAATCTTATTTAGAGAGGCGTAGCACGGTTTTTTCTAAAAGACATTGTGCTCACCGCAGAGAACTGTAGCGACATGACTCGCAAGGCCTTGTGGGAACCTTGGTGCCGATAAAGTTATATTTTAGCTTTTCTTCTGGTTCCCTTCCAATGACGCACGTGTAAGATGATGTACGTGTCCGATGACGTAGGTGTACGTCATCGGACGTGTAGATCATCGGAACGGCAAAGGGTGAGGGATAAGGTTACATATAATAGGCGACGTTTCGGGCAATGGCCCCTTCTTCACAGCGTTGCGTAAAAATTTTAATTTTAGCAGAACAATAGAGGTGCTGCAAAATTCGAAGCGAGTGTTTTCAAAAGGGAAGTCAAACGTTTAAATATGTGTGCCTCTGCGTGTGTGATTTTTCATCTTTTTCCCATAATAAGATACGCAATTCACTTTAATATTTGAATGTCTGTTTAGTATTTTAGAGAATAATGGCAATTACACTGCAGTTATGTTATATATATATAAAATGTCGAGGGCATCATTACCAAAAGCTCCAGATTGCCCCTCGTGAAGATGAGCAAAACCGCACTGCTTTTAAGAACAAATAAATCGGGGAGAAAATGCAATCTTTGAATGCAAAATGTGTCTACGGGAATGGCATCATCTACAGATGGAGACTGCCGTGCTCTTACCACAGCCAATATTATCATCACAGCACACACTGTAATACGAGCCTGTAAAATTGGCAAAAACTGCAGCTTAACTGCCACTATTTCTCAGACGAGTGCGCGTGTGTGCAAATCGGCGCTCATCATTGCACGCTGAGCTCAGGGCTTGTTTTCTCCCAACGCATTTGGCTGTCCTCCTCCGACCGCGGCAAAGGCCGTCATATTCGGCTGCAATGCCATCTGGGGATGGATGAATAAATACATTTCCGCCCGTCATGACGCCACCGTGATGTGACAGAACGCGTGTGGTGCCACGGCCGCCGTTGCCCGTCAAGAGGTTGGCAACACGGCGGCGCGCGGACCGTCACCGAGTGCGACGTGCCAGAACTGCCACCGGTTGGAACTTGGTCCGCGTACAGCCTTGCCCGTGAGCGTCACCGCTCAGGGCCCTGCCAGCGATTGATAACGCGCCACGCGGACCGCCGTTGAGCGTCACGTGGCGAAAGCGTCGAGTCGTACCCACGCGACGGAGGCGCATGGGGCGAGTTCGGTCTGACTGCAGCCTTCCCCTGTGGCTTTACGGTGGCAGCCGACGCTGCAGTGAGCAGAGTCGAGCGCCCACCCGCGCTACGCCACTGGCTGTGGTCGCTTGGTTTGACGCGGCGGTCGCTGCGAAGTCGCCTGCGTTTGGTGCGGTGATGGGAAGGGTTGCGGTTCCGCCCGTGTGCTTCCCTAGGTTCTGAGCGCAGCCAAGAGGGCAGGCCTGGGGGCCTTAGGCGCTGTCTGCTGGGCATCTTTGCTTGCGCTGCAGCTAAAGGATCACCCGCCGCCAAGCCAAGCAAGTCATCCTCCAACCCTCGCAGTCGCTCTCTCTCTCTCTCTCTCGTCTGTTACTGCGTGCCCTCTCATACACGTCATCGGTCATGATCTACAGCTGGATGAAGACCTCCACGAGTTATCACGGTCACTCACGGTCATGCGGGGCAGCAATCAGTCGAGCTCCCGCACACGAGCTGATTTCCTCACTCCATCCCAGAAGAATTCTCTTCTCACCCTCCTTTGGCTTCCAGTCCATCAGTTGACTCACCAACCCTTCTCGTGGCGCGTCCCACCCAAGCCCACTTTACCTCGCCTGGTATTCAGGAGGTCGTGGGTTCGATCTCAACCCTGATGCCTTCTGTATATTTGGAGTTTGCATGTTCTCTCTCTCCACGTGATCAGCTACTCCGTTGAGTTATATAGCTCAGTGGGCCTTACCTGGTAAAATAAAAAAGTTTAGTTTTACTTTTCTTAACAGTCAATACAATGTCTGTAACTTGCGTGCGTTCTCAACCTTTTGTATTTCTTATGTTGTCTCTGTTTCTCACAATCAGTGTCTCACGTTGTCTCTCGTACCCACGCGATGTGTGCTTTTTCGGTTTTGAAATGTTCTCTCCCGCCGGAGATACTGATTACACACTTTTTCTGGCATAAGGTATTCCAACGGTTTTAAGGTAATTTTGGGGTCTGATTCCAAATCTGGCATCAGTTTTGTCTATCACATCAGGTTTTTGAGATATCAAATATTGCATTTTCAAGAAAAACTGCAGAAGAAAAATATTAAATAAATATGGATATCTACATATAAACACACTATCCTAAAAATACAGCACCATATTTTAACACTAAAGCAGTCACTGACTCGCAACAACTTGCAATAATAAGTGACAGAGTTAATTTCGGGTAAAATCAATTAAAATGGGATATAAAAATTTGATGTGATAGAGCAAATCTGAGACCAGATTTGGAATCAGCACCCTGAAATTAGTCTAAAACAGCTGCAAAAGTCCAGGCCAGATTTTTTTTTGGTTGACCAGTGTTATCGAAGGGCAGCGGAACGGTCGGATCGTGCTCTTAGCAGCTGACATTTGTTACAACTATTCACAACACAAGACGATATCTGTAAATAATAATAATAATGCATATTTGGATGCATAAAGTGTCTTAAGATCGGAGAATATCAATATGTTGTACAGGGCCACTGCACAAATATCAACGGCACACACATAGATCAAATCTGTAAATGAGGAGGAAAACCCATTAGAACAGAAAAGTCAGTGTAAGCCAGAAGGAAACCATTCTTTTAAAATAATACAGCTTGCCTAACGCCAACAAATTTGTTGACATTAGCCAAGCCAATGGGCCCCATGGAGTGGAAGTGAGGACTGAAAACCAAGGTCTCGTTACAGCCTCACATCACTATACACTACACTATACACTACACTACCATACACTACTATAGACTACACTATACACTACACTACCATACACTACTATAGACTACACTATACACTTCACTACCATACACTACTATAGACTACACTATACACTACACTATGCACTACACTATACACTACACTACTATAGACTACACTATACACTACACTACTATAGACTACGCTATACACTACACTACCATACACTACTATAGACTACACTATACACTACACTACTATAGACTACGCTATACACTACACTATACACTACACTACCATACACTACTATAGACTACACTATACACTACAATACTATAGACTACACTATACACTACACTACTATAGACTACACTACCATACACTACTATAGACTACACTATACACTACGCTATACACTACACTATACACTACACTACTATAGACTACACTATACATTACACTATACACTACACTACCATACACTACTATACACTACACTATACACTACACTATGCACTACTATAGACTACACTATACACTACACTACTATAGACTACACTATACACTACATTACTATAGACTACACTATACACTACACTACTATAGACTACACTATACACTACACTACTATAGACTACACTATAAACTACACTATACACTACACTATACACTACACTACTACAGCCTCACGTCGGTTCTCTGCAGCCGCCCCCTCGGTGTGAGACTCTCTGATCTCTTTGCGCATCTGCAACATCAAATGCACTCTGACTTTAAAGAAACATCTAAAGGCCTCTGTTTGCTCAGATTTTCGAGCAGCCCTGAGCTTGCCTCCGCACCTCTGAGTGGTTGACTTGCCTGCAAAATCTAGCGCTTTATAAATGTCGCTATTATTACTATTATCATGAGTCCCAATAAGGACGAAACCGGACTGCAGTTGACTCTGTCTCACTACTTACCGCCAGTCAGTCACATTTATTTAAGTTTATTTAAGTTAATTTGATGGTCGGGGGGCGGCCCGTCCATATAGGCGAACTAGGCGGTCTCCTAAGGGTGCCAAGTTAAGTGGGGCGCCAATTTCGAGGGGAGAAAAATACAAATGAAAAAAATACAAATAAAATAACGATGTCATTATTTCAATTACTGTGCGCTTGCAGAGGAAATATAAATTCGAATTAATTTCTCAACATTTCAGGGAATTTATTCATTGGACGGACGGATGGACAAACCGAATAATTACACCTCTGTTTAAGACGACAATACGCTTAGAAATTTTCTATGGAAAATAGGGGCAAAATATTTCACAGTTTACCAGCAACCTCGGCCTAGATCTGCCCTTCGAGTTCGCGTGGGGTGCCAGTTGCTGGTAGCTTGTCTCGGTCCGCCCCTGTTGATGGTGACCTCAGTCAAGAGGACCACCACGCAATTGTTCAAGAACTGCTGATGGCTTTTGCATAATGCACGGGACCGAGTGCTCTTTGTACACGTTTCCGCACGCTTATTGGACAACAAAAATGAAAACCATTTAATTCAGATTTTTCAAAAAACATGATAAAAGCAAAACAACACGAGTTGGGCAGATCGTGCAACTGCAGGACAATGTGTGCACAGGACGCCTCTCTCACCGCAGCCCCACGCTGTTCACGGAAGTGCTGTGGCAGGAGATGATAGCTAGAAGCGGCAACTGGTGGCACAATGGAGAGGGTGACACATTGGAGGAAAGTGGAGAGGTGGGACATTCTGAGAGAGTGGGCTCAAGAGATGAGCGACTTTGTCAACGACGGAGCAGGGAAGGTAGCATTCAAGTCTGCACCAAGCGTTGGCGAGAGGCAATCGGCAGTGCGGATGACCAGGAGATGAGACGATTCCTGGGACAACGACAACGCAAAGATAAAACGGCGGCCCTGACACTTGTCGGTCAACGTGCCCAGCCTGAACGTGCACAGAACGCCTCTTGGAATCGAAGTCAGCTGGCCAATACTCATTCCTCCCCACCCTCTCGTCTGGAACTATACAACTACGTGTGTATATGGGGTTGTTGTGTTTTTTTCTGGTGACAGCATTCAACGCAAAGTTTATATGGATAACAATTAAGCTCGTGGCATCTGTAGTACAGCTAACAGACGAATATATAAACATATACAAAGAGGACTGCAACTGAACGTTTTGCATGTTCAGGTCTTCTCGCATTAGTCAATGCGTGAATTCAGATCTAATAGCAACATTTGTAAAAAAATAGAATTAACCATAGTGTGATATAGATTACATATTATTGTGTAATCTATATCACACATTATTGTGTAATCTATATCACACTACCCATTACTCCATGCCTTACCCGTCCAAATCTCAGGTTTGAATCTACCCAGCAGCCCAGCTGCTGCCTGGGTAATTCCATCCTGCTGCCTGCGTGCTTTGAATGTGCCACTAGACCGAGGTGCCGTCTGCCCTGTGGACATTATGGCCCCTGATGATGCTCTGGGATAAGAGCCACCGGGTAACGTGGCGAGTGTTCCAGCCGAAATCTATGAGATGCACAAGATACCTGGGCTGGCCAAACTCCTCTGTACACAAGGGAAGGTCACAGATGCACTGATTGCCAAAATGTTCAATGTTCTAACCCTTGACACGAGAACTCGTGCATTTTGCTAAAGGTTATTTATTACGCCAAGATTGCGCTTCAGTGCCGTTCAAGCAATGTGTGTGCGCGTGTGCATATCACCCTGAATAGTATCTGCATTTACTTTAATACCGTCTAATTAAACAAACATTATTTTTTACAATCCCACAAGTCAGCATTCAAGATAAATGACATCTCCACGGGGTTGTACATTAATGTAAATAAAGTTGTTGTATCTCTAGCTCAGTCCAACAATGAGAGCTTTCAAATAGCTATCCAGGAGTTTCAAAATGTCCGGTGTGGTTTTTGTCAAATTACACCGCGTGTTATCTGCTCCATGCCCTGGCGGCGTCTTCAGTTCCACAATCCCTGAAAGAGGCTCTCGGCACGTGCAGTGAAACGTCAGACATCGGGCCGAACGGCACACGAGAGCGCGTACAACACATCCGCGAAATACCGCAGAATTAGAATGTTTATTTATACCGGAGGAATCCGATGGGGCTACATGAAGCTATTTTCCCAGATGTCCAGGAGGCAGCCGTGTAGATTGCTAAGCCCGACGACGGCGCTGCTGCTCGTGACAGAGCTGCAACGCACTCCGGCTCATTTAGATTCAGCAGCAACGCCACAACAACAACAACCACAGCTGTGAAGCCCGCAAGGCAGCGGAGATTCACAGCCGTGTTACGAAAATCGGGATCGCGCGGGGGGGGGGCATCGTGCTTAAGGTGGTGCCCCGAGGGGGGGAGTGGAGGGGAGGGTGCCATTCGGCAGGTTAATTCTGCAAATCTCCACAATCTGAGAGGGCCACGTGCCCTGCCCCCCCCCCGGGGGCTCTCCGGCACCGGGGGCCCTTGCAAGGTCACGCGCCGCGGCGCAAATTGAACTTCGCTCATCGATTCCTCCTCCCACGCGCGGTGCACCGAGTCTACCTGAGACATTGCCTGCTCAGTCTTGCGCGCGCGTGCACGCGCGGTGCACCGAGTCTACCTGAGACATTGCCTGCTCAGTCTCGCGCGCGCACGCACGTGCGGTGCACCGAGTTGAAGCACCACGACCGATATACCAACGTCCGCCCTTCGCCGCGAAGTGACGGTGGCGTCACCACGGCGCCTGTGCCAGGCCAGGTGCACTTTGTTGGCCACGTGACTGAGATGGCTGGCAGATGCACCAGCTAACACCGCCACCACTACGACTACCACACTGCACGGCATATATATTTCTGCTTCTTCCTTCGCTGCGGTTCTTCCGTTTAGAATCTAAACCTCCTATCATCTCAGAGTTATGTTTTTTTGCTTGATTCAAGAAATCAATTAGCTCTCAACTAAGACGCCTTCAATAGTGCCGATTGTTGCTGGCCACCTTGGCCTTTTCGGCCTCTGGGGTTGTGTTCAGCAACCGTGAGGATATAACAACAGAAACGGAAAACGAAATTCGGTCGAGCACCGGGGGATGCGGTGCAAAAAAACCAACGTGGACCTAACGTTGCTCCACATTTGAATTTTTTCTATATATTTTTTGCGTAAATAATAAATCGTTCCGTCACTTTGCCGGCCAATTATGGCGACGCCTCTGGTGGTAGGTTTGGCGGCGTACGCTGACGGCCCCGAAGTGGTGATTACTGGTGAGCACGCGGGGGTTCACCCTCTCACTCCGTACGGCGCCACACTCTACGCCGAGCGCGGTGCGAGACGTGGCGCACGCTCGCGAACAGCGGCGGCTCCCTCTCCCCTTCGGGGGGGGGGGGGGAGTTTGGGTGGGTTGGGGTTGTTGGGGTTGGGGGTTTTACCCTCCTGCCGAAACCACTCTGCACGGCGCGCCAATTTACCAGCCCCCGCCCGCCGCCGGGGCCACGAGTGGCCCCTCACCACGATGGCTGCAGATGCGAGAAACGTGAATTCACGTTCGTCGGACAACACAAGCAACGCGCCCACGGAGGAGTCAGGGAACGTCGCGGGCTCAGATTTACACTTGAAATGTCGAAGCCTGCACGTCACATTAGTCTGCTGCCCGGTAAAGGCACGCCTACGTGTACCGTACCGTGAGCATGTCTTGCACGTTCCTCGTACAGACGTCACTTGCCATCTGCGGGCCGTTGTATCCAGATGTCTTCTCGAGTAGCGTGTTCCTTCTCATTCTGCTTGCGGAGGGAAAGCCGGCTAATTAATTACGCCGCTCCGCTGAAAGGAATGTCGGACGTTAAGGCGACATGTAATTTACGCTTTTGATGCTCACATGAATGAACACATGGGGGGCTAACTAGGGATACTTAATGCAATGATCTACAGCGTTCTTTGCCAGATTAAATCCGGCCAATTCTCTATTTATAATCAGTAGCATTTATTCACACGCTATGACTCATTCCCGCTGCACATTTCTAGAAAAGTCTGTTTTTCTAATCACCGCATGGATCTGCCTTTTATTTTTAGTCGGCGATCTGTCAGTGTCTGCAATCGTCGGCAGTATTTCGATTTTACGGAGAAAATAAGAAAAAAACCCAGAGCGTTGGTCGTTTTTCTACCACAATACAAATAGTCGTACGCACGCACGCACGCGTGCATGCACGGCGACATTCACATTTAATTTTTAATCTGACACTTGTTCCCAGGGACTTTCCGTTATTCCCCTTTAGGGATATCGATTTACCTTTAAAAAAGCATTCGAGCAGATAGCGGGGAAAATATCGACGGGGCGCGAGCGGAAGGTGAAGGGGTAGGAGGAGAGGCGTTGACGCGCGTTCAGCACGGTTCATCAACTGCTCATGTGCGTGCGTGTGCGCCCCTCGCCACAGATGACCTGGAGGACGACCTGGAGCTCTCCCCCGTGTGCCACCGTCCGGAGGGGCTCGAGATCTTGCAGGAGCAGACCAAGTTCAACCGCAAGGAGCTGCAGATCCTCTACCGCGGCTTCAAGAACGTACGGCTCTCCCCTTCGTTAATAGCAAATTCGTTCTTCACCAATTTTCAGAGAGCGGGGGGCACAGGGGGGCACGGGGGGCACCTTCGCCGATAAGACATCATCGGTGTGTATGGGCCCGCCACACATTTAAAACCACTGGGGTTTGACAGCGTGATGATGATGGGGGGGGGGGGGTGTTCTCACTTGTTGTGTATTGTCGTGGGTCGCATGCCAGGGCCCCCACTAAAGGCCACCAGGGGGCCGCCAGTGGCTCGCGGGCCTTGCAATGAAGACCGCCGCTCCGTGGAGTTGTTTTTGTTTGGCTCGCCACTGCCAACAGCGGTCTGGCACAGTGGGCCCTATCTGGCCAGGTCGCACAATCGAAATGCTGGCGCATTCTCATTCTTATTGAGGGTAAGCTCAGCACAGCATGCCTCGGGATCAGTAGCAAGGCCTCTGAGGCCAGTACGAGATGCTATAGCACACGTACTGCTCTCAGGAGGTTGCGTGAACCCGCTGCGTACAGCAGACGTACAGGTGCAGCACTTTGCCATGACGCTGCTGAGCAGAGGGGCCTCGCCGCGCCGTGCGGGTCGTGGTGGTCATTCGACCATACTTCACCACGTCGGTCAGTGGGGAGCATAGATGCGGGAACATCGAAGTACAGTAGAACAATGGATTTCGCTGCACTGCCCTTTGCTGCCAAACGGATGCTGCAGGCTATGGCATCGCAGCAGCCTATAGCACCTGTTATGCACGAATGTGGTGGTCACCTATGCGACCACTATCCAGGCTGAAACCTGATGAGACGGCGTGCATTTCAGGTGATTCGGCCGTAGGTCAAAGTCAACTTATAACAACAACAACAACAACAACGTTTCTTACGCACACGACTGAACGTAAACCGTTTGCTGCTCGTCAGCGAATCAACGTAAGTGCCGCACATGCAGCACAAGTGCAGCGTGCGCTTCGTGAAGCCGTTCTCTGCTCGTTGTCTATCCCCCACCCCCACCCCCCACTAGGAATGTCCCAATGGCATCGTGAACGAAGACTCCTTCAAGGACATTTATTCTCAATTCTTCCCGCAGGGCGGTGAGTGTCGCACCGCGTGCTAATAACGCCATTTAAAGTTCGTCGTCATCAACGCAGCATTCCAAAACAAACACGTCAGAGACTCAGGGGAGGAGTCAATCTGGACTGGAGCACTGAGCTTGGCACAGCTGAGATATACTGCTGGAGTTTGAAATCCAGGTTTGCAAGTCGAGTGAAGTGTTGGTTCGAGCCCGGTGTGCCTAAGATTGCCTAAGTCACGCCACATTCGATATGGGATATCACTTAGTTTGGCTTATTCCACCAATCAGAGTAAAACATACATTAATACAATTTGTTGCATTTGACGATGGGACAAACAAGGATACAACTGGTTTAAAAGTTGTCACATGGTCCTTCTGCTGCCATAATATCGCCACAATTTTTATTAGATTTTTTTGGTCGCAAAGAAGGCTGCGTGCACTGTGCACCCAGTATGGTGAGTCGCCACACTGCGTGATCATTTGCAGAAAGTGTCCTCATTGGTTCCTCTGAACATGTTTATACAGGGCATACAAAAGGTGTGTCCCCTCCCCCCCCAAATGTGGATAGATATGGTCTCATAAAATGCCTTCAGAAGTAGTTCTGTGACATCATGTTCCACGCCAGTTCTTCAACACGCTGTGGTGCACCGCTTACTGCGGGAGTTCGGGATGAAAACGGTGCGCGTCTCATGGCAGGATGCTGGAGGCACACAATCGTAAAATAACACATTCCTGCGGCGGGAGCTGGTAGGAACGTTGGGTTGCTCGGTCAATGGCCAGGGTCAACGGCGGCGTGGTGTATTCCGCAAATATGCCCGACTGTGAGGGCGCGCACAAGTCGGCGTGAGTAGGTTAAACATTGAGTTTTATAAGGGCACCACGGGGTGAGCAGCCCCTCCCCACCCAGCCCCACCCTCCCCACCCAGCCACTCCCCACCCTCCCCTCTCCACCCAGCCCCACCCCTCCCATTTTTTGATGCACGACGGACGGACGGACAGACACAATAATCCCCTGTGGGCTGGTGGAACCAGGTGGTTCCTACCAGTATAATCGTGCGGGCAAAGGCAATTGTAGAGGTGCAGCCCGTCAACTGCCTTCTCGTGCCACGGCTCTCAGAAGGCGCCTGTGCTCGAACGGGTAGCTTCATTAGAGAACTCCTCTCGAGAGAACTTAGCCTACTGCTCCACGCTGGCCAGACGCTTCCGTATAATTGAGAGAGCGCCACCACTCACTTCATATTCACCCTACCGCACAGCGACCTGCCGATCGCTTTTAAATAAATATTTATTTATTGTCTTGTGGTCCCCCCCACCACTTGGGCGGGGGGCGGTGAGCCCGGATTTCCCTCTTCGCTCAGCCCTGGCGCACGAGTCTCGGGCTCTCTTTGCTCACAGAGTGAAAGTCTTCCCCGCCCACCCCCCCCCCCCTGTACCGCGTTCGGTGCTTTGTACTGCGCCACCGTAGAGTCGCAGTAAAAGCAATTATAAAAATATCGTTATGAAAAATAAATAAAACATCTCCCCCCCCCCAACCACCACCACCGCCGCACCCCCTCGTTCACGCTCCGCAGGCGGCGTGGGTCGTGCGTGAGCGAGGTCGCGGTCGCCCTGATGATGCTGTGCGCGTGTTTTTGTGTCGCACGCATTGCCCCCCCCTCTCCCGCCACCGCCACCACCGCCGCCGCAGATGCCAGCACGTACGCGCACCATCTGTTCAACGCCTTCGACGTGGACCAGGACGGCTGCGTGAGCTTCGAGGTGGGCGAGACGCGAGGGGCGAGAAGAGATGAATTAACGGGCGCCGAGACCAGTGCGTGGCGAATGGTGAAGCAAGCGGAAGTGTGAATGTGAAATTGACGGCAATGGAGCGCGCCTGGCACGGCGTACTATAGCACAATTACTATCAATTTTAAATCCTTTATATTAAGTTCACTTGCTTGCTTGCTTGCGCGCTTACGACCGTGCAAATCTTTCGGTCGTTTTTTAACCCACTTCCCGTGATCCAATCGAGCTGACATTTTGCACACAGACTCGTTGTGCGTGACAATTTATTTTTGTGAAAAAAAATTTCCATTACTTTACACTTTTTAGGAATTTTTTTCTTATATTTAATTACCAATTGCTTAATGGTGGCAGGCAATCATCTGACCCATAGATGGCAGCCATCTCAAGCCAGAGGACGAGAGGACTCTAGCCGCCACGCATATAAAGGATTTATAGTGAAAAACTTTGTTTTTACGGGTTATTCTTTTTATTATTTTAACAGACGTAAGGGTCACCGAGCTACACAGTATAGATTTTTTTCAGGCGACCTATCACAAATGATAGCTCAATGAAGTGCCTTACCATTAAAACTGTATAGCAGTCGAATACTATAAAGGCACGTTGATTCTAAATTATTCTAAATGCAGCGCCCACGTGACATCCGCTCAACGCTTCGAGGTAACCGCATCGTTTTTACAGGCAGAAGTGCACTCTGGGGAATTCTATTAATGAATCATCTACGTTCTAATTAATTTGCCTTACGATAGTTTGGGGAGGGCTGCAGTGGCAGAGCAGTGGTTAGCGCTACTTGTGCTGCGCCTGAACTAGAAATCCCTGCCCATATTTAACTAGTCCTGGGCAAACCCCCACCTTCACCAACCTTGCATTGACCGGGGGTAGTGAAGTATGGTCAAGCAGTAAATAACATCCATGACTGTGACAGCGTGGGGAGGGGGGCTTCAGCAGATGATGAAGGGCGACCCCTGTGGAGATGGAGCGATGAGATCAGTTGGTGTGAAAGATTGAGATGGATTTTTGGACCGCAGGACCATGATAAATGTGGTGGCATAGGAGCGATGGATAGACAATGTCTGATGATGTTGCTGCTGAAGATGATGATGCCGCTGATAAAATGATGATGGTTGCGTCTGGTGATGATATTTCTGAAGTCGATTGTAAATGACAGTTGTTTTTCTGGGATAGAGCGCTTGACTATAAATGTGTCGTAAAACCCGCCACCACCCGACACAGCCAATTAGTAAGGTTTTGGCACGTTAACAGAACTTTTCCATTCGTTACTAGTACAGCACTAGTGTGTAGTGTATAGTATAGTGTATAGTGTAGTGTATAGTGTACCCGTACAGCACACCGGTGTGTTGGAGAGCAAATCCACAACATTTACCATCTGAGTACTGAGATTTACAATCTGCTAAGCCCTGCCGCACCAGTCTGAGTTTTTTCTCATATTTTACGCGATCTAATACACAAAAAACATGTATTGTAAATGATATTGGTCGCGAAAGCCAACGTGTTAAACTAATGGTAAATTTCGATTTAAAGCTTTCGTGACTGCAGGGATTCATCTTCTTGGTTCTTTCGGTAAAGTCACGTAGAAGGGAAGTAATAAAATAATAAAAATAAAACATAATAAAACAATTCTCACGACGTTTCGGCCACAACGCAAGCAGCCATCCTCAGGCGAAGAATGAAACACCCCAAGCTTGGAGCGTATATTTAAGCTGGGTTAGAGGGGGGGGAGGTGGGAAGAAGAGCGCCTAAACAAAATAATTTGCATATCAAGAGGAATTCAGCATATGGAAAATGAGTAGGAGGTGGGCGGGGGGGGTTCCAAATCAATACTATGCCCGTGCATTATGCAGGATTAGCAGCATCAAAGGGGGGGGGGGAAGGGGGGGAGCATTAACAAAGGAAAGGAATGTTAATAGTATGTAGCTGTAGTTACTAAACAACCACGTAAAAAACTACAGTATAAACTGCATGACAAACTAAAGTATAAACTACATAGCATCATCAGTAAACTTACTATACTCTACAATAAGCTGAGTTACTAACAGTAAGTAATACATGAAAAATTCTACGTTGTAAAAAATTATATAATATGCTTCCATCTAAACTTTATTCTCTTACATCACACGCGTCTATACCGTACTATATACTTCCATAGGCAAAACCAACATTAAATTACATACTGTATTGCTATAAACCACCCTATACCTTATACATTTTTAATATAACACTATGTATTATTCTACCCACCCTAATGTGTATCAAAATGGTTTATTACGTCCTTCCAGTGATTGCTAAGCCAGAATCCATCTTCTCGGTTAAAATTGTCTCTGTGTTTGTAAATGTGGATCGCCTCATGTACGAATCTCTCATGATAGCCAGATGGCTTGCAGAGAACCTCTGTCTTGGAGAAGTCAATGTCATGTGAGCCCACTGAGTTGTAACAGTGATCTGCCACGGCTGAGGTGTTTGTCCTACAGTGTTTCAGGTCAGCTTTATGTTCACGGATGCGGTCCGAGACATGTCGTTTGGTTTCCCCAATGTAACTGCTACCACAGAGGCAACTTAGTTTGTAGACACCAGGGTACTGTATGTCTGGAACCACATCTTTTACAGACGGTACCAGATCACGGATTTTATGTACTGTGTTGAATCGGACCTGGATCTTGTGTTTAATCAGGATTTTGGAGATCTTTTTTGTGACCCCAGCAATGTAGGGTAAGGTGATGGTCTTGAAAGGCTCCTCAACAGGATCCTTCTTGGTGGTTGGAGTGATGGCTTTGCGGATTGTGTAGTCGGAGTAACCATTAGCCTTAAGAGCTTGGCGTACGTGTTTGAGTTCACTGGAAATGTGTTCATGGTCGGAGATGCATTGGGCTCTATGATATAGAGTCTTGATGAGGGAATTCTTCTGGGATGGATGGTGGTGGGAATCCGGTTTTAGATAAGCATCCGTGTGGGTGGCTTTCCTGTAGACAGAGTGGCTCATTGAACCATCAGGTCTCCTTTTGATTAGGACATCCAAAAAGGGGTAGCTTGCCATCATTTTCGACTTCCATGGTGAATCTGATGGCTGGGTGTATGGAATTGATATGGTCGAGAAATTGGTCTAGAGCAGGCCGGCCATGTGGCCAGATGACAAAAGTGTCGTCTACGTACCTCTTCCATAAGGTCGGGCGTAGAGTGGCAGTCTGGATGGCGTCCGTCTCAAATTTCTCCATGAAGATGTTGGCTACAACCGGAGATAAGGGGGAGCCCATTGGGGTGCCCTCAATTTGCTTGTAGAAGGTTCCATTCCAGGTGAAGTATGTATTGGTTAAGCAGTGTCTCACCAGGGGGGGTACCCCAGCATTCAGTCCTTGATGAACCAAGTCTTCAATGATTGCGATGGTGTCAGGCACAGGCACCTTGGTGAACAAGGAAACCACATCAAAACTGACAAGCAGGTCGTCTGGGGACAGGGCAATCCCCTTGATTGTTGATACCAGGTCAGTAGAGTTTAGTACTGCAGAGGTGGTTTTTCCAGTGAAAGGCCGTAGGATTTCGGACAAAAAACGAGCCAGTTTGTAAGTCGGGGAGTTGATAGTAGAGACAATGGGACGAAGAGGTGTATCTTCTTTATGTATCTTTGGCAAGCCGTACAATCTTGGTGGCCTGGCTGCAGAAGGTTTCAACGAGAACTGTTTGGTCTGATCAATTAATGCGGTTGAAGCAGAAATGATGTTGTTGGTTTTGGAGACGAGGCTGTTGGTGGGGTCTCTTTTTATTTTTGTATAGCTGCCATCGGTGAGTAGTTCTTGAATTTTGTTGTTGTATTCTATTTTGTCCATGATGACAGTGGCATTGCCTTTGTCGGCTGAGAGGATGACAATGTCATCCCTCTTTTTTAATTGAGCTAATTCAAAACGCTCATCTTTGCTGATGTTGCTAGCTGGCATCTTAGCGTTTTTGAGGGTTACAGAGATTTCCGATCTTGCTACGTCTGCAGCGATGTGACTCAAGCCCTTGAGAGCTACATCTACTCGAGCAATTATATCATTAACTGGTATGTGTCTAGGTGTGACTGCAAAGTTTAGTCCTTTAGCTAAAACGGATTTCAAACCTTCAGAAATAGGACTGTTACTGCGATTAATTACGACTTTGTTAACATCTAGCTTTTCAATGTGTGGGTCCGGTTTCTTGTTTGAGAGGCGGTTGAATTTGGAAATCAAGTTGTCCTTACATTTAGTCGACATAGCGGCAGCTGAAGAGGCAGTCATTTTTTTTTTTCCACATGTTCCCAATCCGATGTGGACATTGTTGCACTCAAGGATAAGTGTGATTTGTAGAGTGTCTTGTCTAACTGATCTAGTTCGGTGCGCGTAAGTCTGATTTTCTCTGAGATAAGAGCTAAGCTAGTTCTAGACAGAATTCGTTTCGCATTAGAAGAAGTTACAGCAGCAGATGTTAGTGTAAATGCGTTCGGTATTACCTTAGAGTCGCGGCATCTCTTCAGAAAGGTGAGAGACTCGATTAGCTGAGCCTTCTTGTCCCGGAGCTTGTTGAAGGATCTCAAAGTTATGTGGAAACCCTCCCCGTAGAGGCGGTTAAATTTCGATTTAAAGCTTTCGTGACTGCAGGGATTCATCTTCTTGGTTCTTTCGGTAAAGTCACGTAGAAGGGAAGTAATAAAATAATAAAAATAAAACATAATAAAACAATTCTCACGACGTTTCGGCCACAACGCAAGCAGCCATCCTCAGGCGAAGAATGAAACACCCCAAGCTTGGAGCGTATATTTAAGCTGGGTTAGAGGGGGGGGAGGTGGGAAGAAGAGCGCCTAAACAAAATAATTTGCATATCAAGAGGAATTCAGCATATGGAAAATGAGTAGGAGGTGGGCGGGGGGGGTTCCAAATCAATACTATGCCCGTGCATTATGCAGGATTAGCAGCATCAAAGGGGGGGGGGGAAGGGGGGGAGCATTAACAAAGGAAAGGAATGTTAATAGTATGTAGCTGTAGTTACTAAACAACCACGTACAAAACTACAGTATAAACTGCATGACAAACTAAAGTATAAACTACATAGCATCATCAGTAAACTTACTATACTCTACAATAAGCTGAGTTACTAACAGTAAGTAATACATGAAAAATTCTACGTTGTAAAAAATTATATAATATGCTTCCATCTAAACTTTATTCTCTTACATCACACGCGTCTATACCGTACTATATACTTCCATAGGCAAAACCAACATTAAATTACATACTGTATTGCTATAAACCACCCTATACCTTATACATTTTTAATATAACACTATGTATTATTCTACCCACCCTAATGTGTATCAAAATGGTTTATTACGTCCTTCCAGTGATTGCTAAGCCAGAATCCATCTTCTCGGTTAAAATTGTCTCTGTGTTTGTAAATGTGGATCGCCTCATGTACGAATCTCTCATGATAGCCAGATGGCTTGCAGAGAACCTCTGTCTTGGAGAAGTCAATGTCATGTGAGCCCACTGAGTTGTAACAGTGATCTGCCACGGCTGAGGTGTTTGTCCTACAGTGTTTCAGGTCAGCTTTATGTTCACGGATGCGGTCCGAGACATGTCGTTTGGTTTCCCCAATGTAACTGCTACCACAGAGGCAACTTAGTTTGTAGACACCAGGGTACTGTATGTCTGGAACCACATCTTTTACAGACGGTACCAGATCACGGATTTTATGTACTGTGTTGAATCGGACCTGGATCTTGTGTTTAATCAGGATTTTGGAGATCTTTTTTGTGACCCCAGCAATGTAGGGTAAGGTGATGGTCTTGAAAGGCTCCTCAACAGGATCCTTCTTGGTGGTTGGAGTGATGGCTTTGCGGATTGTGTAGTCGGAGTAACCATTAGCCTTAAGAGCTTGGCGTACGTGTTTGAGTTCACTGGAAATGTGTTCATGGTCGGAGATGCATTGGGCTCTATGATATAGAGTCTTGATGAGGGAATTCTTCTGGGATGGATGGTGGTGGGAATCCGGTTTTAGATAAGCATCCGTGTGGGTGGCTTTCCTGTAGACAGAGTGGCTCATTGAACCATCAGGTCTCCTTTTGATTAGGACATCCAAAAAGGGGTAGCTTGCCATCATTTTCGACTTCCATGGTGAATCTGATGGCTGGGTGTATGGAATTGATATGGTCGAGAAATTGGTCTAGAGCAGGCCGGCCATGTGGCCAGATGACAAAAGTGTCGTCTACGTACCTCTTCCATAAGGTCGGGCGTAGAGTGGCAGTCTGGATGGCGTCCGTCTCAAATTTCTCCATGAAGATGTTGGCTACAACCGGAGATAAGGGGGAGCCCATTGGGGTGCCCTCAATTTGCTTGTAGAAGGTTCCATTCCAGGTGAAGTATGTATTGGTTAAGCAGTGTCTCACCAGGGGGGGTACCCCAGCATTCAGTCCTTGATGAACCAAGTCTTCAATGATTGCGATGGTGTCAGGCACAGGCACCTTGGTGAACAAGGAAACCACATCAAAACTGACAAGCAGGTCGTCTGGGGACAGGGCAATCCCCTTGATTGTTGATACCAGGTCAGTAGAGTTTAGTACTGCAGAGGTGGTTTTTCCAGTGAAAGGCCGTAGGATTTCGGACAAAAAACGAGCCAGTTTGTAAGTCGGGGAGTTGATAGTAGAGACAATGGGACGAAGAGGTGTATCTTCTTTATGTATCTTTGGCAAGCCGTACAATCTTGGTGGCCTGGCTGCAGAAGGTTTCAACGAGAACTGTTTGGTCTGATCAATTAATGCGGTTGAAGCAGAAATGATGTTGTTGGTTTTGGAGACGAGGCTGTTGGTGGGGTCTCTTTTTATTTTTGTATAGCTGCCATCGGTGAGTAGTTCTTGAATTTTGTTGTTGTATTCTATTTTGTCCATGATGACAGTGGCATTGCCTTTGTCGGCTGAGAGGATGACAATGTCATCCCTCTTTTTTAATTGAGCTAATTCAAAACGCTCATCTTTGCTGATGTTGCTAGCTGGCATCTTAGCGTTTTTGAGGGTTACAGAGATTTCCGATCTTGCTACGTCTGCAGCGATGTGACTCAAGCCCTTGAGAGCTACATCTACTCGAGCAATTATATCATTAACTGGTATGTGTCTAGGTGTGACTGCAAAGTTTAGTCCTTTAGCTAAAACGGATTTCAAACCTTCAGAAATAGGACTGTTACTGCGATTAATTACGACTTTGTTAACATCTAGCTTTTCAATGTGTGGGTCCGGTTTCTTGTTTGAGAGGCGGTTGAATTTGGAAATCAAGTTGTCCTTACATTTAGTCGACATAGCGGCAGCTGAAGAGGCAGTCATTTTTTTTTTTTCCACATGTTCCCAATCCGATGTGGACATTGTTGCACTCAAGGATAAGTGTGATTTGTAGAGTGTCTTGTCTAACTGATCTAGTTCGGTGCGCGTAAGTCTGATTTTCTCTGAGATAAGAGCTAAGCTAGTTCTAGACAGAATTCGTTTCGCATTAGAAGAAGTTACAGCAGCAGATGTTAGTGTAAATGCGTTCGGTATTACCTTAGAGTCGCGGCATCTCTTCAGAAAGGTGAGAGACTCGATTAGCTGAGCCTTCTTGTCCCGGAGCTTGTTGAAGGATCTCAAAGTTATGTGGAAACCCTCCCCGTAGAGGCGGTTAAATTTCGATTTAAAGCTTTCGTGACTGCAGGGATTCATCTTCTTGGTTCTTTCGGTAAAGTCACGTAGAAGGGAAGTAATAAAATAATAAAAATAAAACATAATAAAACAATTCTCACGACGTTTCGGCCACAACGCAAGCAGCCATCCTCAGGCGAAGAATGAAACACCCCAAGCTTGGAGCGTATATTTAAGCTGGGTTAGAGGGGGGGGAGGTGGGAAGAAGAGCGCCTAAACAAAATAATTTGCATATCAAGAGGAATTCAGCATATGGAAAATGAGTAGGAGGTGGGCGGGGGGGGTTCCAAATCAATACTATGCCCGTGCATTATGCAGGATTAGCAGCATCAAAGGGGGGGGGGGAAGGGGGGGAGCATTAACAAAGGAAAGGAATGTTAATAGTATGTAGCTGTAGTTACTAAACAACCACGTACAAAACTACAGTATAAACTGCATGACAAACTAAAGTATAAACTACATAGCATCATCAGTAAACTTACTATACTCTACAATAAGCTGAGTTACTAACAGTAAGTAATACATGAAAAATTCTACGTTGTAAAAAATTATATAATATGCTTCCATCTAAACTTTATTCTCTTACATCACACGCGTCTATACCGTACTATATACTTCCATAGGCAAAACCAACATTAAATTACATACTGTATTGCTATAAACCACCCTATACCTGACCTGAAACACTGTAGGACAAACACCTCAGCCGTGGCAGATCACTGTTACAACTCAGTGGGCTCACATGACATTGACTTCTCCAAGACAGAGGTTCTCTGCAAGCCATCTGGCTATCATGAGAGATTCGTACATGAGGCGATCCACATTTACAAACACAGAGACAATTTTAACCGAGAAGATGGATTCTGGCTTAGCAATCACTGGAAGGACGTAATAAACCATTTTGATACACATTAGGGTGGGTAGAATAATACATAGTGTTATATTAAAAATGTATAAGGTATAGGGTGGTTTATAGCAATACAGTATGTAATTTAATGTTGGTTTTGCCTATGGAAGTATATAGTACGGTATAGACGCGTGTGATGTAAGAGAATAAAGTTTAGATGGAAGCATATTATATAATTTTTTACAACGTAGAATTTTTCATGTATTACTTACTGTTAGTAACTCAGCTTATTGTAGAGTATAGTAAGTTTACTGATGATGCTATGTAGTTTATACTTTAGTTTGTCATGCAGTTTATACTGTAGTTTTTTACGTGGTTGTTTAGTAACTACAGCTACATACTATTAACATTCCTTTCCTTTGTTAATGCTCCCCCCCTTCCCCCCCCCCCCTTTGATGCTGCTAATCCTGCATAATGCACGGGCATAGTATTGATTTGGAACCCCCCCCGCCCACCTCCTACTCATTTTCCATATGCTGAATTCCTCTTGATATGCAAATTATTTTGTTTAGGCGCTCTTCTTCCCACCTCCCCCCCCTCTAACCCAGCTTAAATATACGCTCCAAGCTTGGGGTGTTTCATTCTTCGCCTGAGGATGGCTGCTTGCGTTGTGGCCGAAACGTCGTGAGAATTGTTTTATTATGTTTTATTTTTATTATTTTATTACTTCCCTTCTACGTGACTTTACCGAAAGAACCAAGAAGATGAATCCCTGCAGTCACGAAAGCTTTAAATCGAAATTTAACCGCCTCTACGGGGAGGGTTTCCACATAACTTTGAGATCCTTCAACAAGCTCCGGGACAAGAAGGCTCAGCTAATCGAGTCTCTCACCTTTCTGAAGAGATGCCGCGACTCTAAGGTAATACCGAACGCATTTACACTAACATCTGCTGCTGTAACTTCTTCTAATGCGAAACGAATTCTGTCTAGAACTAGCTTAGCTCTTATCTCAGAGAAAATCAGACTTACGCGCACCGAACTAGATCAGTTAGACAAGACACTCTACAAATCACACTTATCCTTGAGTGCAACAATGTCCACATCGGATTGGGAACATGTGGAAAAAATGACTGCCTCTTCAGCTGCCGCTATGTCGACTAAATGTAAGGACAACTTGATTTCCAAATTCAACCGCCTCTCAAACAAGAAACCGGACCCACACATTGAAAAGCTAGATGTTAACAAAGTCGTAATTAATCGCAGTAACAGTCCTATTTCTGAAGGTTTGAAATCCGTTTTAGCTAAAGGACTAAACTTTGCAGTCACACCTAGACACATACCAGTTAATGATATAATTGCTCGAGTAGATGTAGCTCTCAAGGGCTTGAGTCACATCGCTGCAGACGTAGCAAGATCGGAAATCTCTGTAACCCTCAAAAACGCTAAGATGCCAGCTAGCAACATCAGCAAAGATGAGCGTTTTGAATTAGCTCAATTAAAAAAGAGGGATGACATTGTCATCCTCTCAGCCGACAAAGGCAATGCCACTGTCATCATGGACAAAATAGAATACAACAACAAAATTCAAGAACTACTCACCGATGGCAGCTATACAAAAATAAAAAGAGACCCCACCAACAGCCTCGTCTCCAAAACCAACAACATCATTTCTGCTTCAACCGCATTAATTGATCAGACCAAACAGTTCTCGTTGAAACCTTCTGCAGCCAGGCCACCAAGATTGTACGGCTTGCCAAAGATACATAAAGAAGATACACCTCTTCGTCCCATTGTCTCTACTATCAACTCCCCGACTTACAAACTGGCTCGTTTTTTTGTCCGAAATCCTACGGCCTTTCACTGGAAAAACCACCTCTGCAGTACTAAACTCTACTGACCTGGTATCGACAATCAAGGGGATTGCCCTGTCCCCAGACGACCTGCTTGTCAGTTTTGATGTGGTTTCCTTGTTCACCAAGGTGCCTGTGCCTGACACCATCGCAATCATTGAAGACTTGGTTCATCAAGGACTGAATGCTGGGGTACCCCCCCTGGTGAGACACTGCTTAACCAATACATACTTCACCTGGAATGGAACCTTCTACAAGCAAATTGAGGGCACCCCAATGGGCTCCCCCTTATCTCCGGTTGTAGCCAACATCTTCATGGAGAAATTTGAGACGGACGCCATCCAGACTGCCACTCTACGCCCGACCTTATGGAAGAGGTACGTAGACGACACTTTTGTCATCTGGCCACATGGCCGGCCTGCTCTAGACCAATTTCTCGACCATATCAATTCCATACACCCAGCCATCAGATTCACCATGGAAGTCGAAAATGATGGCAAGCTACCCTTTTTGGATGTCCTAATCAAAAGGAGACATGATGGTTCAATGAGCCACTCTGTCTACAGGAAAGCCACCCACACGGATGCTTATCTAAAACCGGATTCCCACCACCATCCATCCCAGAAGAATTCCCTCATCAAGACTCTATATCATAGAGCCCAATGCATCTCCGACCATGAACACATTTCCAGTGAACTCAAACACGTACGCCAAGCTCTTAAGGCTAATGGTTACTCCGACTACACAATCCGCAAAGCCATCACTCCAACCACCAAGAAGGATCCTGTTGAGGAGCCTTTCAAGACCATCACCTTACCCTACATTGCTGGGGTCACAAAAAAGATCTCCAAAATCCTGATTAAACACAAGATCCAGGTCCGATTCAACACAGTACATAAAATCCGTGATCTGGTACCGTCTGTAAAAGATGTGGTTCCAGACATACAGTACCCTGGTGTCTACAAACTAAGTTGCCTCTGTGGTAGCAGTTACATTGGGGAAACCAAACGACATGTCTCGGACCGCATCCGTGAACATAAAGCTGACCTGAAACACTGTAGGACAAACACCTCAGCCGTGGCAGATCACTGTTACAACTCAGTGGGCTCACATGACATTGACTTCTCCAAGACAGAGGTTCTCTGCAAGCCATCTGGCTATCATGAGAGATTCGTACATGAGGCGATCCACATTTACAAACACAGAGACAATTTTAACCGAGAAGATGGATTCTGGCTTAGCAATCACTGGAAGGACGTAATAAACCATTTTGATACACATTAGGGTGGGTAGAATAATACATAGTGTTATATTAAAAATGTATAAGGTATAGGGTGGTTTATAGCAATACAGTATGTAATTTAATGTTGGTTTTGCCTATGGAAGTATATAGTACGGTATAGACGCGTGTGATGTAAGAGAATAAAGTTTAGATGGAAGCATATTATATAATTTTTTACAACGTAGAATTTTTCATGTATCACTTACTGTTAGTAACTCAGCTTATTGTAGAGTATAGTAAGTTTACTGATGATGCTATGTAGTTTATACTTTAGTTTGTCATGCAGTTTATACTGTAGTTTTTTACGTGGTTGTTTAGTAACTACAGCTACATACTATTAACATTCCTTTCCTTTGTTAATGCTCCCCCCCTTCCCCCCCCCCCTTTGATGCTGCTAATCCTGCATAATGCACGGGCATAGTATTGATTTGGAACCCCCCCCGCCCACCTCCTACTCATTTTCCATATGCTGAATTCCTCTTGATATGCAAATTATTTTGTTTAGGCGCTCTTCTTCCCACCTCCCCCCCCTCTAACCCAGCTTAAATATACGCTCCAAGCTTGGGGTGTTTCATTCTTCGCCTGAGGATGGCTGCTTGCGTTGTGGCCGAAACGTCGTGAGAATTGTTTTATTATGTTTTATTTTTATTATTTTATTACTTCCCTTCTACGTGACTTTACCGAAAGAACCAAGAAGATAATGGTAAATTGATTGATGATTGTAAACTAATCATAATGAATACGGTGATTTTAATTGTAAACCAATGATGATTATCTTAATTGTAAACTGATAATTACAAAGATGATGATCATAACATGACGATCATTTTAAAGTGACGATGATGATGATGATGAATTCAAACCGATGATTTTAATTGTAAATTGATTATTGTAAACCGTCTTCTTGGTTCTTTCGGAAAAGTCACGTTGAAGGGAAATAATACAATAATAAAAATAAAACATAATAAAAAACAATTTTCACGACGTTTCGGCCACAACGCAAGCAGCCGTCCTCAGGTGAAGAACAGGGCTGTCGACAGCCCTTTTCAACAGCCCAGTTCTTCACCTGAGGACGGCTGCTTGCGTTGTGGCCGAAACGTCGTGAGAATTGCATTTTATAATGTTTTATTTTTATCATTTTATTTTTCCCTTCAACGTGACTTTACCGAAAGAACCAAGAAGATGAATCCCTGCAGTCACGAAAGCTTTAAATCGATATTGTAAACCGATGGTGATTTTGATGATGATGATGATGATGATGAATTCATGATCATGAACTACATGCATGTGCGTGCTTGCGTGTTGGGACCAGGACTTTGTGACTGGCCTGTCCGTGCTTCTGCGCGGCTCCGTGACGGACAAGCTGAGGTGGGCCTTCAACTTGTACGACATCAACAAAGATGGCTATGTCACCAAGGAGGTGAGGCCCTGCGGCCGACGCATCCATAATCTTCTCGTCGTATGGCTGCTGATGTAGATGCAGTGCATCAGCTACAATTTCACATTCAGGTTGTTCAAGCCCAGGTAACCTCGTCAGGAGCAGCGGGAGTAGTTTATCCGCGCGGTGTCTCTTCCGTATGTTTTGATCGGGCGTTGCGTCGTTATACGTTGTTACTGTCCTGTTCCGGATGACCACAGTCGCACGCTCCCGGAGAGTTTTTAATTTTCCATTGGTGCATCAGGTATCCACATCTACTGCCACAATAATAACTTTCAAAGCATCGCACAATGTTCGCTGTGCGGAGTATTGCAACCACAGGCGTGCGGGAAGGCGGCAGTCACTTGGCCAGCCCGAACCTAATCCCACCGCTGCAAGTTTTGCAGTGCACTTTATCGTACTAGGATAAAAAAATAAATAACAATTTACGACTCCAGTTTGCTGGCTGGCTGCTGGCTGGGCTCCTCTCCACCCATAATAATAACTCTGTCGTTAGTGGCTGCTGCGGGGCCGTTGCCACCGCAACTAACTGGGCAACTGGCGACACGGGATTTTCCAGACTTCGTGCGTTTTACATATGAACTGCTGTAAAACAAGTGTGGATATTAACGAGAGCGAGGCAACGGCAACAGCAGTCAAGGTGTTCGTGCGCATCACGTGGACGCTTTGTTTACTGCTCGTGCAGGAAATGTTGGACATCATGAAGTCAATTTACGACATGATGGGCAAGTACACGTACCCGGCAGTGAACCACGACGCGCCAAGGGACCACGTGGACAAGTTTTTCGAGGTGTGATGTCCCGCCCCCCTTTCCCGTAATCCTGTAATCACAGTCGTCATCACAACATTAACACTGTATGGTCTGTAAACAACGTGGCCAAGGTATACACCGCGTCTTAGATGTAAAATTTGTAAGGCAAGAACAAATTATGGGAATTTATTAATTTCGCCAAATATTTCGATCCCCACCCCCACCTAGCACAGCAAGGCTGGTGCTGAGTCTCCTTGTGCCCACAGGCACAGCTGCTTACTGGCAGTGCCCTCTAAAATGTGTTGAGATGTGAGGTATAGCGCTCGGAGACGCCACAGCGAAAAGGAGGGCGCTATTTCAAAATCTAATCCATTATAACGCCTTCATGCTTGTGATGACAAATACAGTAGTTCCTCGTTTAACGAAGTAAATGCGTTCCTTAACAAGTTAGAGCAGCGCACGTTAGAACGGCGCACGTTCTGCGTTCTGCGAAAAGCGTTCCCGAATGGAAGAACCGCGTTGTAGCGAAAACACGCTGTGATATGAACACGGCCACGCGTTCCGCGAGGACTCGCCGTACCGATGCTTTGAACTTGTTCCGTGCTTATTGCTCCAAAGATTTTCTGGAGTTTTTGACTGCACGATGCGTTTTCTCTTTTGGTCACGACGACTGTGTGTGTGTGCTTATTGCCTTTGATGATTCTCGACTGCCCAGCTGTTTCACCTGTAACTTTTCGACAGCATCCGATAAATACGTTTTTGTGTCTTTTTCTGAAATTGAAGATCAGAAACTGAGGCGTGCAAGGAAATGCCGGCTGACTGCTCGCAGCATCTTCACGCTGCTGTAGAGCTAACATTTAAAAGTAGTAGAGAATGTGAAGAACAATATGTACATTTTGTGACAGGTGATAAATTAGCAATAGCAAAGGAATACATTAAAAGGGCCAAAGAGGCATAATTACTCGGAAATCCATTACTTTAATTTGAGAAGATTAAAGAGGTGTTGTATTATTAAATTGCACCTCCGACTGGAATGAGATCCAAACCACCTTAACGACTGTAACATGTCAAATTGTCACGTGGGCAGTATTACCCGGTGTTTCCGGTTTCGCAATGAGACAGAGAAATTTCAATTAACAGCTTTTGCACGTGCAAAACATTGCCAGTTTAAGT
Organism: Lampetra fluviatilis; assembly: GCF_964198595.1. NCBI lineage: Eukaryota > Metazoa > Chordata > Hyperoartia > Petromyzontiformes > Petromyzontidae > Lampetra > Lampetra fluviatilis. Next base: position 2,219,730 of record NC_136278.1, on the reverse strand, counting down.
TGAAACACATTCTTAACGACTCCCGCATGAAACCAATACACCCAAAATGGCGCAGCTGGATAGTAAACTATATTTTCAATATATGAAAAATGTCAAAGGTGGCATTATTATCTGACAAATCATCGTAAGCGCTGAGACGCAAGAATAGGAAAAAAACATCTATTAGCCAGGGGTGAATAATGCATTGAGTCGTTCATTAATACCGATCGTCTATCTCACAATACACGCATTGAATTGTGTGTGTGTGCCTGTGAGAAAATCACCTACACTACACCTGATCCTGTCATCGTAGAAGCCAATCTATACTTTTGTCTTTGTCTAGAAAATGGACAAAAACAAGGATGGCGTTGTAACAATAGACGAGTTTATTGATGCCTGCAAAGAGGTGAGCAGGTGTTTGACTCTTACCACATTTTGATAGTTTAAATATCTCCGCACCAGCTTCTAAACACTTATTATTCTTGACCTTCACCAACACCTGTCCTAACCTCTCCTCTCCTCTTACTTCCCCGCCTGCGATCCCTTTCGCCGTCTCTTCTAGGACCAGAGCATCCTGAGGTCCATGCAGCTATTCGAGGGCCTCTAGAGCAGGGCGGTCGCACGTGGCTTCGCTCGCGAGGGACGGATCCAGCGGAGGAACAGCCGACGGGAGAGGGGGGACGGGGGCGTCCGATGGACCCCCCCCCACTAAACCAATTCCTTGCAAAGTTTCTGCTTCTATTCCTTTGAATTCCCACGTCAAACTAAAACATGAATAAAAACAAAATGGACCCAAGCCGAAAGATGCAGGTGATCTGGATGTTTAGTGTCTCCCCAGGGCCGAGCGTGCCTTTGCGGTCGTGGGGATGCGAGCTCGAGAAATTAGCCTAAGCTGCGGTTGTGGTTTTTTTTGTGGCAGTCAGCGGTCCCGGTAGTCTGGGCACAGCCCGCGAGTGTGCCTCGACCGGTAACCGGTTCGTCGCTCTCTTCGCACGCCACGCCGTGCAACCATGAGCGCGGCCCGCAGGCTGGGATTAAGGTGCCGACAGTGGCGGTGAACTCATGCCCGTGGACCTAAGCCGAGCCCTCGGCCTCCTCTGTCCACTGGCAACATAAATCCCTGTCATTCTCTGGCTTAAGGGTTAATGGCAGCCGGTGGGACAAGGTTCATTTGGGGTCTTCGTCTGGCCTTCGGCCATCTAAAGGAGAGGCATGATTCCCAACCTGCATGAACCCAATTGGAGAACTGTGGCGGAGAGCTGTTAATCCAGGCCTGATGTCTCCGTAAGTTATGGAGGACGCTTATGTATTGAAAGTGGAAGGGACTTTGTTTGATAGCCTCCCCCAGTCGATGTATGGCGGTGTGTGAGGAAGCCAAGGGCACATTTCAGAACTCTCAAGGATTTAACGGCAGGCTCTAAGTGGCGCCATGCACAGTGCTCATCTCTAAACCGTGGCAACAAATTGACCAGGGGGCTCCATTTTGGTGCCAGATCGATGCCAGCGCTGTCAACTTGGCCGTCACGAAAAGAAACGACGTGGGGAATGATGAGACCGGCCAAGGCCATTAGACCTGTCTGAAAACGCATCTCGATCGACGTGTACGCAGATTCAAAACCTCGGCGCACAGACACCAGTGCACGTGTGATTAGAAATCTGAACGTGCCAACGGGGCTGCCCTGAATTACCGGAGGCTTCAACTCTGCCATGAAAAGTCTGCAGCTCTGCCGCTCATTCGACCGCTCGCTCGCCAGGATAAAGTCACCGCAGAGTATTTGTTTGCGCTCCTAAAATCACAAAATCAAGCATCGCGTCTCGCGCTCCGTGCACTTTGGGTCAAGCGGAGGGAGCGCGGCACGAATTCTGAGCCGCATTTGTCAAAGCGTTTCCGCTGTAAATCAGCGGGACATAAACTCGTAATGGGGTTGGCGCAATCGGCAGCAAACACGCGGCTCAACTTTGCAAGGAAATGGGAGTTAATTTCGATGATAAATGGGCATACTTTTTATTATGCATTGACGGATTGTAATGTTTTTACTATGCGATTTTTAAATAAAGTTGTAACAATTATTTATTACTATTAAACTTACAAATATATATATATACACACAGAGTTGAGCAGGCTTGTTGCAAGTGCATTGCATGCAGACTGGTACGGAGAGCAGGCAGCCTCTGCTTCTTGTAGGGTATGTTGTAACGCAGGAGCTGTTCTCCGAATGCTCATGAATTTAACAATTTACTTTCTCCCCTTACAAAAATATTCGCCACAAATTATGCCTTTTATACCGATTCCCACGATGCACAATCATTGTCAAGACTCAATGTCGGTATGTTTATATAAAAATTACGTGGTCCTGGTCATACTTCACTGTAATTGCTCTGGATGCAAAAATATATATCGTGTGCAATCATTTAAACGTTTTTATTTTATAATCATGAACACATCTGTTTAAAAAAGAAACGCTCGTTATAAAGTCACAGCAAAATATCTTCTTACAATTCAAAAATGTGCATGTACATTACCGATAGTGCATGCGTTGTGCGTGTGTGGTGTATATATACATTTCTGTGTGTTAGTTTGTTGTCCTTCGCCCCCGCATCTCCGATTAGCCCGGTTGGCTACGTACGGTGCGAAAGAAGTTCAACGTGCACACGTAAATGCTTGCGACGCATGGGTAAAACATACTCGTAATGAGCCCTTCCCATAGTAGGCCAGTCAGCTCGATCTCTTCATGGTTTGACTTGTGTGCAAAAAAAAAAACATTTATTTTGGACAATAAAACCATAGCTGCTCATGGGAAATATGTCTACGGATTCTCCGTTCCGTTTCGTACAATCGAGGCGTTCGGACTCAAAGGGGAGGGGTGCTCCACGCGCGAAGATGAAGAGGTGAAAAGTCGGCGTTGTAAGTGTCACACGTAGCTGAGCGGGGTGTGAGAACATCCCGCACGCGAGGCCGTTCGTCAGCCACCCGTTCGGAAAAGTGACGTCTTAGAAGAACCGTTTCGTCTTAGAATAATCGTTGCAACGCCCCGTGCCGTCATCGCCCTCTCTTGTTGTTTCATCATCTACAACAACAACAACAACAAAAACCACCCAGGTGTGTATTTGTTTTAAAATAGCAGCAAAGGGTTCACAAAAAAGCACACACACACACACTTCATAATCTATTCAAATTGTGCGTGCCAGATGCTCTCCAGGGAGTAAGAGTTTGTAAGGCACGCCCTTGATTGGCGAATGGTGGTGATGCGTTCGGCATGCCAAGTGGTCGTGGTTTTAGCATGCCCCATTCGAACCTTGCGCCATCAACTTTCATTCCTGGCCACGGCGAACAAGCAGTGGTGGGTGAGTGATCGCTGAACCGGTATTGCCCTCCTCCCCACCCACCCCACCGCACTCACCAACCTGTACTAACAAGAGTGGTGAAGTATGGTCAAACGATCTCCACGATTGACACAACCTGTGGAGGCTATCATCCAGAAGTGGATTTACAAAGGACAGGCCATTATTCGTAGTACTATAGTATTACGTTTTTTTTAGTATCTATCCACATATGTAGACTTTTCATCGGGAGTGTTTATACATATGTTGCATTGATTGCGAACTCACCTGATGAAAGAAGACATTTAAGTAAGCTGAGCACATTTTACGAAGGTAACAATATGTCAAGAAAACTAAAAAGATTACTTTTTTTAAGTCACACGAATGCACAAACATCACGTGGATGCAGCCCAGAGCTCGGCAAACCAAAACAAGAAGAAGAGCTACATGTTGACTTAAAGCTTTCGTGACTGCAGGAATTTAAATTGTTTGGGTCTTTCGGTAAAGTCTCGTAGATAAGTTCAAATAAAATAACAAAAAACTATGACGTTTCGATCACAACGCAAGCGGTCGTCATCAGGTTACGATCGAAACGTCGTAGTTTTTTTTGTTATTTTCTTTGAACCTATCTACGTGACTTTGCCGAAAGACCCAAAGAATAACAAGAGCTGTCGTTTTTTTCGAATTGGGTAAAAAAAAATATCTACATTTCAAGAGCTACAATGCGCTGTGGTGAATACGAGACTGTGGGTCCTTAACAATTAACGTCACGAGACAGTCGTTGAAGATTCGCATGCGGTGCCTGAGCCCCAGGTTGCCGAGCCCTGATTTAGCCCAATCCCCTTGTCTCAGAAGCTAAGCAGGATAAGGGCCTGGCCAGAGAGCTTGGATCGGTCACAACCGTACACATTACCGGTTGCCTGGGGCTTGCGGTTGCGAGACGGTGAGCAGTGAGTGAAGAGCAGGGCAGCAAAGTCCACTGCTGTTCTCACACATCGATGACACCATATCTACATCACCGCTTACAGCACTAATAAGTGGTTCATTTGGGACGCACCTTATTCTTATTGCAGGAGTGCATGGCCCATCGTGCCGCACTGTGGTCCATGCTCTGCAAAAGCTTTACAGACCACGTCCAGTTTGAGTCGGCTGCCTTTGCCCAAGCACACGGACCATCGTGGTGAAGTATGGTCAAATGATCATCCACGACCCGCGACGGCTTGCGGAGGCACCACAGCCCGGCAGTGGGTCCACAAAAAGGGGGGGGGCGACTGCCGTGCCTGTTGCAGGCGCCGGGAACGAATTGAACGCGGGATGGAAAATTCCCTCGGCCTCTTCCAGGACCTTTTTCTGTTGGTGGGGGAAGTTGCCAGCATCGAGGCGTGGGCCGCGTGAGATAGGGTACAGAATTGCGGCCTTGTGAGATAGGGGACAGAATTGCGCAGTGATGATGGAGACAGGCGTAGGATGGTTTAGATAAGAAGCCACACACCAAACCAGCCGGTTCCCCTGACTATGAAAAACGATAGTGACAACGATGGTAAAGTGATGATGATTTAATTTGTGTGAAGTGTCTAAATATATATAAGCACCTCAAGATGCCATACAAGAGTACACACTATCTGAAGTGGACTTTTTCATGTTGTAGAAAATGTCAGGAATGTAAATATCAGTGACGAGGTGGATTGGGGGGGGTCAGTGCCGGATTATCCTCGCGGCAAGAGGAGCTACATATGTAGAAGCTACAACATTTGTAACATCATATGCAATGTAGCAGCTACATGTGTAGTAGCTACAACATTTGTAACATCATATGCAATGTAGCAGCTACATGTGTAGTAGCTACAACATTTGTAACATCATATGCAATGTAGCAGCTACATGTGTAGTAGCTCCCGGCCCCGCACTATCAAGGGCCCTGCGCTAAATGCTTTCAAGCTCTCACTTCTGGTTCAATGATTCTGCACTTGCTCTATTACTATAGTACTATACTGCCTTCAATTTTTATGAACGACCGGGTGTATAAGGTTAGCGATTTGTCGTATTATCTGGCTGTATAGCGAATGAAAAACTCAAATTACTTCACTGTGCACGTTACAAATTTGTTTTTTAATATTTATGGGGTTTTTTTTTATTTAGGGCCCCTGTATAACATAATAAGCTACAGGCCCCGCACTCGCTTAATCCGGCACTGGGGGTGTTAGTGGGGGGCTGATAGGGGGTCAGTTGGAGAGCCCCTGAGATGTCCCACAAATCCGTCTCCTCACGACGACAACAACAACACCCACAGTCTTCCTCGCACGGCGACGCTCACCTCGTAATCCCATCACACAATTAATACATTTAATGATGTGCGTTTAAACGTTTAAGTTTTGGCAGGTGGTAAATGGTGGTCCAACGTCCGAGAAAGCCTTGAGGTGTGGAATTTTGTCGAGAGAGGAGGGGATTTCAGGAGCAATAGCCCAAACCAAAAAAACAATTATCATATGTTTTACTGGCAAATGAGGTTCCAATGGTGTAAATACTTACCCCGAGCTCTGATACTCTGATGGTGCATTGTCTTTGAGTTGTGCGCCTTTTGGCGTCATCTGGTCCAACACCAGGTGAGACTAGGCTCTAAGGAAAGCTGTCTCGGGTGTGGACCAATCAACTTCAAGGACAATGCAATACATTATCAGAGTTGTGTTTTTTGTTTGCATTATGACTGCAGGTATTGTGGTCTATGCAAACATGACTCCTTGTAAAAAAAGATGTCAGTTTTGTTGCCAGATTGAAGGGTAACAAAAACAATTATCAAGTTCAACATACTAGAGGTGCTGCAGCATTCACCAAATCGTGACGATTAATCGACTTTAATTTGTGAGGCGGGCGATTCGCTCTGCGCTTATTAGCCACGCACACACGAGTAGAGATCTACTCGACATCGACTGGTCCTCGGTCAGTTAAGTAAGAGGCATTGCGTTGTTACCATGGCAGTTATCGCCAATGGGTGATGGGTTGCCCTGGCAACACCCGAAGGCCATTGGTTCTCAAATGTTGTTGCTGACGTTTTGAGCTCGTGCTGAGCAACTGTATCGAACACAAAATGTGAACAATAACATCGTCCATAAGAGAGGTTTTATTTTTTATTTTGGGCTAGAACGCGTAGATATAAATGTGCCGTTAAACCCGCCACCACCCGACACAGCCAATCAGTATAGGTTTGTCACGTTAACAAAACGTGCCAATTCGTTACTAGTTCAGCACACCGGTGTCTGTGAGAGTGAACCCACAACAACATTTACAATTCGAGTACGACGTTTTGCCGGTAATTACAACCAGCATCGTCAGGCGACAGCCAGAATTGTGACACCGTGATGATTTTAATTCTTTCACTCGTAAAGCTCTGGTTCATTCTGGACACAGATTCAAAATCTTTATTTATCCTGCAGAAATCCGATGAGCTATGAAGCTCTTTTTCACAGATGTCCAGTGGGGACGAGTGATAAAGTTACAAACAATACAACAATGTGATAAGAGTGCAAAGTAGAGGAAAGGTAAGAAAATCACGACAAATAAATAACAAATATGAAGCAATAAAAATATAAAACTATACAATTCTCACGACGTTTCGACTGCAACACAAGCAATCATCACACCTGATGATGATTGCTTGTGTTGCAGTCGAAACGTCGTGAGATTTTTTTTTTATTGTTTCCCTTCTACGTTACATTACCGAAAGAACCAAGAAAATAAATATAAAGCATTGAAGTAATTGACATCATTGACATCAATTCCTCTATTCATCTCGTCCAGCCCCTTTACGAAGACTCCTGGATCCACGAACATCGAGCAGCAACCCTCCACTGACATCAACTACGAAGGCCAAGTGACTACCAGGAGAGATTGTCTACATGCAATATAGTTATTGAGCCATTGGCCAAAACAAAGCTTATCAGTGCCAACCAGGGTGACAATGCTGCAACATGTTTTTTGGAGCGTTTTAATCTCTAGGCCACAATTATTTATGATAGCAAGGTCACTGTGGTAGACGTTTTATTTTTTTGTGGGAACATGTCACGAAACGCCACCGTGTTATATTTGACGCAGTATATCATTCCGCCTTACAGATTGTGAAAATAAACAGGAAGCGTGTCGATAAAGTACACGGTATGTACGTTAAGCTCTGTGTGTGTACACTGCCCATGGTGGGTGTTAGTCGCATTTGTCACCCCGGCTACCAACCCACCCCCTTGGCACGCGAGATATATTTGAGCGTTTCCCAAGGAGTCTGAAATGTCACAGGATGTAGCTGTCAGCATCCTCGACTCGTAAGAAAATGATCGTATTGAGTCGACGGTTCACTGGCACTCTTTTACATATCTGTGCTGTTCGATTTAGTGTCGTGAGAGTCTGGTGAAGGAGAAGACAATTAAATTCACATCAGCCCTCACCTGTATTGGTAGCAGGAAAAATAAACATTCTATCGTGTAAACACAGCTATATATCGATTGAAATTGTTCAAGTAATCAAATTTGAATGCTCAATCGACTCGCCGTAATAATGAAGTCATGAATGCGGGATGCATTACATTTCCAATGTGCTGCTTGCGGGGTTATGCCACGCCTGGCTCTAGATCAATATCTCTTCTCTCCCGGATGTAACTTTACAGTCAGACTCGACCATTCCACCACAGAGCAGATGGTACCTGGGCCGAGACGAGCGGTGGATCGGCAGCCAAAGAACCCTCATTGAGAGGAGATGGAGCAACGAAATCAACGCGCGTACACGAGCTCGATGCATTTCTTTCTTTGTTTGCACTACAAGACAGTGAGAGATGGTGACGGCTTTTTGGAAGGCCTTCATCCAGCAGGGGATAGATCACGGCTGACGGTGAAGTTTTTAGGGTTTTTTATTATTATTTGCAAGCGCATGTTTGATGGTCATTATCTGCGAGTGGAAACAATTCGCGTGTCATCTTTGAGAATGTTAGTTCGTCGGCTTTCTTCAATTTTTTTTTATAAACCCCCAAAGCGTCGAGTGCTGCTGCTAGTCAGTCAATCTCTCTGCCCTCTCTGTATACTCTGAAGAAGGGCAATAGCCAAACACATCCGTCTTGTATATCTTTATATTCTGCTATAAAACAGTGATAATTAATGTCCTAACTATTTTACAAGTTGTGCCCCACTGCCAACACAATCGCTGTTTATTTTTGGTTTTGCAAGGATACTGTTTTGTATCTCATTGGTGGCAATGCGTCTAGCTTGTCGCAAGCCAGCCTGCGATGATGGAACACCAATGTCTACCACGATGGTTTGGACGCGTTCAGCTCCAGCCGCACAACGACTGCCTGCACCACTTCATCAACGTAATGGGTAACAAAAGTTTAAAAAAAAACACGTGTCATCCGCTGCACAAGCAAAGTGTTTTGTCCAATAAATGATTGGTGCTGCCTTGGCAGTGGTTGCACAAGCACGATAAACACGATGCGAAAACATTTGCTGGATAATAAAAAAAAATGTGTCAGAAGCGACGTTTCGGGCAATGGTCCTTCTTTATAGCAGAGGGCGCTATTGAAGATGGGCCATTATTACAAAATGTCGCTGTTTGTATGCAGTATTTACCCTTCTGGTAATAAAACAGGTGTTAAGATGTTCAAACACAAAACTTTCAGCAAGGAATCATGTCTGCGTTAACCACACGTACTTGTGGTGAGCATGCAAACAAATATGCTCTGATAACACTGTGTAACAATATTTGTGTTCCTGGGTAGTAAGTGTTATTTTCTAATGGCTTATGCCTCAAAAGTACAGAAAAGGGCTATTATTCCCCACAAACTTTGCTTTTGTGACCAGGACAGTGATTTTTTATTTTATTTACCTATTTTCCAGAACATTCCAGATAGATTCAGTGCTGAGTAAACTTGGCGTAACTTCTCAAACATTATAGAACTTTCCAGTAATATAAATAGTAGTAGAAATACAGGGGCCTTAAGCCCACCAATTCAGTTTAGTTCAAGCTGCCTAAGTGGATACATATTTGCATTTTTCTGAGATGGAATCAAGAGGCTGCAAGCATCCGGCAGACGCATTTTGCTATGTCTGCGGCCAATTTATCAAGACAAGAGCGAAAAAGTACTCTGTGGAAGCATCTGCTAAGATGTGTGAGGCCTACAAGGCATATTTCGCCATGCCTGTCGGGGATCAAGACAACCCCTGGGCAACTCATTTCACCTGCGAGCAATGCAAAAAAACTCTGGAAGGTAAGATAGACAATTGTTGCTCGGAATTTGAAGTTATAAAATTTGTTAACATTTTTAAAATTGAAAAAGTTTTCAATTTTAAATAGTTTAACAATTTTCAATGTTATTGAAAAAATATATCATATATGAAAAATGTTGCGAGAATCTCTTACACATTTGTCATGGGCGAAATAAATGTATTTTTGTAGGATGGTACAGAGGTGAAAAGAGAGCTGTGAAGTTCGCTATCCCAATAATTTGGTGGGAACCCACTGACAACTCAAGCAACTGCTACTTCTGCATGGTGGACCCTTCCAAACGTCGGCCTGGCAATAATGCACCTGCTATCACGTATCCGGACCTTCCTTTATCCATCGCCTCGGTGCCACACTGCCATGAGCTCCCATTACCCACTCCTCCGGAGAGAGAGCAGCCGTCTTTAGAAGAGAGCAGCAAGTCAGAGAGCGAGGAAGACGCTGTAGATCCAGATGACAATTTCAGAGGTGGCGCTGAGGAGTGAAACCCATACTACCCCAACCAAAAAGACCTCAACGACTTGATCAGAGATCTTGGTCTCACCAAGTCCAATGCCGAGTTTTTGACGTCTCGGCTCAAGCAGTGGAACTTGTTGGCTGAAAGCGTGCAAGTCGCAGATCAGAGTAAGCATCAACACCCTTTTGCAGCTTCTTCATCCGTCAAGATGGGCTCTGCTTCTGCCACAATGTGACCAGTCTGTTCGAGGCAATTAGAATCGTCTGTAACCAGAATGAGTGGCGCCTCTTCATTGACAGGCTCATCCAGGAGCCTCAAAGTCGTGCTGCTCCATAATGGTAACAAGTACCCGTCTCTTCCCCTGGCCTCACTCGGTGCACCTCAAAGAGGATTACAACAGCATCAAGACCTTGCTGGACGCCTTGAAGTATGATGAGTACGGCTGGGAGGTCATCGGAGACTTCTAAATGGTGGCATTCCTGATGGGTCTCCAAGGCGGTTTTACCAAGTTTCCCTGCTATTTTTGCCTTTGGGATAGCAGCGACACCAAGGCGCACTACCACAGGCGGGACTGGCCACAGCAGACCGAGTTCTCTGTGGGGAGCAACAACGTCAAGTGGGAGCCACTGGTGGACCCCTGGTGCTGATGCCACGACTGCACATCAAATTGGGCCTTGTGAAACAATTTGTCAGAGCTATAGATAAGAAGTCGGCAGCCTTCAAGTACCTTCAAGACTTCTTCCCTAAGCTGTCTGATGCAAAGGTCAAAGCCGGTGTCTTCATCGGACCACAGATGAAGAAGATCCTGGAGTGCAATGAATTCCCCAAGAAGCTCACTAGTAAGGAGAAAGTGGCTTGGGACAGCTTTGTCACAATGGATCGTGGCTTTCTGGGCAATCACAAGGTCGAAAACTATGTGTAGCTGGTTGAGACTGGTGAAGAACTACGGCACAATGGGCTGTAGGATGTCCCTCAACGTCCATATCCTTGATGCTCATCTTGATAAATTAAAGGAGAACATGGGAGCGTACTCGGAGGAGCAAGGCGAGCACTTCCACCAGGATATACTGCACTTTGAACGTCGCTACCAAGGACAGTATAACGATAACATGATGGGAGACTACATTTGGGGGCTGATTCATGAAAGTGATTTACAGTATAATCGTAAATCTCGAAAAACTACTCACTTCTAAATCTTTTGTAGTATTTTTTGTATTACTTTAGTATAAATACATGTACATTTTGATTCATATGTTTTTTTTTTCTATGTGAACGAAAATACACAAATTCGCCCGTTTTCTCATTTAAAATAGGCAAATTTCAAACTATCACTGTCCTTGTCACAAAAGAAAAGTTTGTGGAGAATAATAGCCATTTTCTATACTTTTTAGGCATAAGCAATTACGAAATAACAATTACTACCCAGAAACAAAAATTGTGTTACATAGTGTAATATATGGCATTGTCTATGAAACTTATTGGCCTACACCAGAGCCAGCCTTATTGTTTTTCATACTTTAATACTGGCGAAGAATTTCCCATGATATAATATTATATATATATATTCCCATTAGGGTTGTTATTGACGAATGTATTGCGTGTATGTTTTGTAATTTTTGTATGAGTATAATGGGGGGGGGGGGGGGTGAGTCTGGATCTGCTGACAGTCATATTAGCCAGTGCCTGTCGCCGGATCACAGCTGCGAGCGACAGTCCCTGCCCTGCTTATCAGCCATTGAAGCCGCAGCAGCTGCTCACAGCGCGAGACGCGCTGTCATTAAAACGCGAAGCTTCGGCCTTCCGTTTGACCGCACAATGCACATTGCCAAGTTTCCAACTTACGCGTTTAGTTCCCCCCTCGCCCGCCCCCTGCGAGGTTTTACTTCAACTAAAGTGGCGCTTGGCGAAAAAGGCGGAACGCGACCTTGACTTTGTGGTAAATCTAGTGGAGAGATAGCAATGAACGCAAAAGCAGTAATTTTCCCCACGATGGGAAAAATATGATACGGTCGGCATGTTTTGGAAAAAGTTGGGCAGATTTTTGTTCATGCTGTGCAAAGATAATGAGCACTAAAAACTAAATCAATCGTATAAATAATATACAACTGCCTGTCCATCCAATGCTAGATGAAGGCCTCCTGATGCCGTGTCCATGGAGCAGGTCCGGTCAAGTCACCACTCACGTTAGCCGTGGTCAGGAATCCAACTTAGGTTGCCGAGGTCAAAGCAGAGAGCGCTAACCACTGCGCCACCGCTCCATCTCAAACAAACGGTACTCTTTTGTCAGTATTTTGCTGCGTACGTCCCGTGAAGATGGATTAAAACTGCCTAAATTAACAAAGTGTTGAAAATCACATTGCGGATAATTGCATAAAAACTAAATGCCTGGATCACTGGAAGATTCATGTGAGAGATGCATGTGGCTCAAGGTCAAGTGTGAGTGGTAGCTCCCTCTGCTGCCGATGAACCCTTTCATTGGACTCACAAGTATTATACTCATATTTTTTACACAATGATGATGATGATGATAATAATGTACAGCTAGTTGTGCATGATCGCCTCCCCATGCCGTGTTTTTATCATGGGAGTTTGCTTAATCATACTTCACCATACTGGTCACGTGCAGGTTGGCGAAGGTAAGGAACGGGTCCAAGACTGGTTTTGACATCACCCGTCACTGATGTTTACTCTGGGCAAAAATAAAATCTATCTAGGGGTGCCACGGTGACGAGGTGTTAATTACCTCGCCTGGTATATAGGAAGTCGTGGGTTCAATCCCGACCCTGACGATGCCTGCTGCTGTATAATTGGTCGCGTGGATTTTTTTTATGGGGCTACCGGTTTTTCCCTCCACACGTAGAACGATGCGTTTCGAGTATTTGGCTGCGATACACTTCCACACGATGGGCCACTTCGTTGAGCAATCATTTATGGCCAGCTCGCTTCTGACAAAGAGCTACTTCCCAATATGCCCCACGTTCATCAATCATCTTCATCATCAGTCATGATCGATCCACTGCTGGATAAAGGTTTTCTCCCATGCATCGCCAAATCAACATACCCCATAGCAATAACGACGTTATTGGCAGAAAAATAATAATTCAAAATATAATAAAAACACACGAAATAAAAAGAACTGAAATGAGCTGACAAGGCGCTCATGTCAGTTGCATCACGTAACACCAAAACTTTAGTTTGCTGACCCTAACAATTATGTAGCCAGACCCATGACATGTTTTCCTCTTGGATGCAACCGGGTGACTTCAGGGCATCTCGAAGCGTGACATCTTGTCACAGCGGCTCCGAGTTGCTCCACAGTGAGATATATAAACCCCACTTTCTCAACGCATCGGCCACATTCAGAGGACTCCCACAAGTGCTCGGCTGTACTGCAAGGGGCCTGTGAATCTACAACTTTGCCCAACAAGGTACATTTGTTTTCGATGGTGGAAAGTATACAAAAGATCCCTTGGTCATCATCGTCATCATCAGCCATGATCGATCGCAACATCGGAAGGTTGCGAGTTCGAATTGTGGTTGGAGGTTGACTCAGCCCATCAACCCTCTGGGGGGGGGGGGGATGGGGTCAATGCAATAAGTGTCACTTTGTGAGGACGCCAACAGCGGTTGTCCTGTGGATAAGACTTGCGCCCCCGCCCATAGGAATGTGGAGTTTCCACCGCTGGCTCAGGCCTGCGAACGGGTGACGACTGACGCTTCGACGCTCGCTTCGGAATGTAAATGACAGCGCCGTCGTTGCGCATTCACCCGAGTGAGCTGTCCCTCGTTCCGTCGGTGCGTTTAGCCGGGGCCTCCCGAGGCAACATGTGGTCCCGACCGGAGCTCGTGACCCTGTTGGCGACGGCGGCGGCGCTGCTCGTGCTGGAGGGGACGGGCGCGAACGAGGAGGCCAAGTCCAAATGCCAGCTGCTCGCCGGCGTCCCCGGCGTTGACGGCTTCCCCGGGCGCGATGGCCGGCCAGGTGAGCGAGGCGTTTTGCGACGAAAAAATAAATAAAAACGACGCCCGTGGCCACGTGCGTGACGATGGCCGCTGAGCACGCGCGACGCACGGGCGGCTCATCCTGCATTGTGGAGGCAGCGGCGAGGGTTGTCGGATCGCGCGCAGGTGTTGCGAAACTCCCTTCCCGTGGTCGGGCGAGATGCCGGACGCTGGCTTGCCGGGAGAACGAGATACAGCAGATGTGGACTCCACCTGTTCCATCTGTAAGGGAGCGAGTGTTTTCCCTGGACGCTCCCGTTTCCTCCCATATGTAAACACTCATTCATTGGTTGAAAACATCTCGATATATGAAGGACTGCAGAGCTTGGGCAATTGTTGGCGGTGGTTCGCCACCTGCCCGCCTGTCCGTGTTGCCTCGCACCTCATGAGTCATTGTCTTCCACAGTGAGCGAATAACTGTGCAGCACCGCGTTACAAGATGATCGTATCGTCATTTGTGTCAAGGGTCTATGATACGATGCGGTCATGAAGGAACAGGTCGACAGATAATCTCGTGATGGCCTTGGAAGATAGGACTCGCACAGTGATGGAGACAGATGGGAAAAGAGCAAGCCACAGACCAGGCCAGCCGTTGGCTGTACATTTGAAACAATGATGATAACGATGGCGAGCTGATGATTATTGAATTCAAGTGTCATGTAAAAAAATATATATATACATAAAGCACCTCAAGTCGCCGTACAAAAGTGCACTAGAAGTGAAGTGGACTTTTTCATGTTGTAGGAAATGTCAGGGATGGAATGATCAGTGTCTCGATGGGGGGGATGGTGGGGTGAGGGCACATCAGACATAGCGTGTTCCACCACAAGAGGAAATAGAAATAGCGGCCAAGAGGCTGGCATCATCTCTCCTGGTTCTCGCAAACTTTTCGGAGAAATGACCGCTTAGGTTCCTCACACCACGCAGCGGCAGAAGGAGAAGCACCCACGCAAGTAGCGTTTTTTTTTTTTGGGGGGGGGGGCGCGGAGGAGATCATGTCAGGTTTGAGAGCGCGAACGCTATTAGATATCATAAAAAGGGTAGATATCGGGGTGGTGTTTTTTGTTGCTTTAAAATTCGACAAGAACTCGGTCCAGAAAGCGAGCAGTAAAAAATGTACCCGTAAAAACAAAGTTTTCACTATAAATCCTTTATATACGTGGCGGCTAGAGTCCTCTCGTCCTCTGGCTTGAGATGGCTGCCACCTATGGGTCAGATGATTGCCTGCCACCATTAAGCAATTGGTAATTAAATATTTAAAAAAAATTCCTAAAAAGTGTAAAGTTATGGGAAAAAAATTTCACGAAAATAAATTGTCACGCACAACGAGTCTGTGTGCAAAATGTGAGCTCGATTGGATCACGGGAAGTGGGTTAAAAAACGACCGAAAGATTTGCACGGTCGTAAGCGCGCAAGCAAGCAAGTGAACGTAATATAAAGGATTTAAAAAGGGTAGATATCGGGGTGGTGTTTTTTGTTGCTTTATAATTCGACAAGAACTCGGTCCAGAGAGCGAGCAGTAAAAAGAGAAGGAGGCACAGACATTCGGCGGGCTGTAGATATTCGTTTTTAGCTCGTGCATTACGACCACGACGACAGTGATGGTCGATGTCGACGATGATGGAGGACAGCTGCTCAGACTTGACAACGCAGAGTCGCCTTGAATACAGAATCGAGCAGCTTGTGTTCTCCGGACGCGCAGGAGGAGGATGTACGGTTACATTGCCCGTGCACGGTCCCATCTCTCTCGTGTGGAAGTAAACTCGCGCGCTTCCTTCGGCGATTCTCATTCTCTTCACGCACTGAATTCATCGGTTGCGTAAGGGTGTGCGCGTGATCTCGCGACAACAGCTCGAATCGAATCATCCTTTGCTGCATTTAGTGTTCGTGCCATGGTCGGGGCGCGATGCTAAGTCTCGCAGGCGAGCACAGTCTGCAGTGGCTTTACAGCAGGGCCGTCATGATTACCATTGATGTGCTCCCAATCGGGGAATCGGGTTATTTGTTGGGTTATTTTATTCAAAATTGGTCAAATTTGGACCATGACCTCAGCGCACACGACATGTCCATTTTCAAATAGCGTCACGGGACGATGAACGTCTGCTGTTTAGGCGGTGAGCGTGTAATATTTTTTGGTTCATACGCCCGCAGTGTTTACCAGGGCGGCCGTGGGGTTCGAAGCGTGAGTGTCCGCAACAATCGGCGAAACGCGCGACCGCTCGGCCGTGTCACCGCCCCGCGTCCTTGTTGCTGAGCAAAGTGTTGTGTTATTAGTATCATCATCATCGTCATCATTGTTATTGTGATGCAGGAATGCCGGGGCCCAAAGGAGATCGTGGAATGCCTGGGCAAGGAGAGAAGGGAGACGCTGGTACACGCCACACCAACGGCCACCGCACCTGTGACCTCATTCCTTTGTTGTGATCACTTTGGTTGTTGTTGTTGTTTGTGCTCTTTGTTTTGGTGCCATTTCTTTTTTCTATTTTGCTTGGTAGTTGGGTTTTCATTTGCTTGGTATGTGTGTGTGTGTTGGGCTTCTTTAGCGCTGTACGTAGCCAATCGCGTATAGGGGATTTGGGCTATATATATAATTAATATACAGCGTTGTGGGATGCTGTTGGCATGAATGATGCTGCTATTCAAAAGTAATGTATTATAATTAGCTGTCACGATTCGCCCTCGTCGCGTTGCAGTGCGTCGCAAAGATTCAGGGATTCCAGTTGAACGGTTAATGCAAGACATGGCTCCTGGCAAAAGGTTTCTATTTGGTGTTTGATAATCTTAACACCTCCTGTTTTATTGCCAGAAAGGGTCAAACTTATTCTTATTTTGCATACTTTGATTCTGGAAAAACGGTCCCCACGACATGTCTGACGTGAGCTTGAATCTCCATGAATGAGGAATAAGCATGGAAAGTCACAGTCAAGTACATCCATGTTGAGCTCTGGTGACAGCAGTGTAACAAATTACTAAAATAAAAATACACCTTCTTGGTTCTTTCGGTAAAGTCACGTAGAAGGGAAATAATAAAATAATAAAAATAAAACATAATAAAATACAATTCTCACGACGTTTCATGAGAATTGTATTTTATTATTATTATTTCCCTTCTACGTGACTTTACCGAAAGAACCAAGAAGACTAATCCCTGCAGTCACGAAAGCTTTAAATCGAAATATAAATATACACGTTTCGACTTTCCGGTTGCATCTTCAAGGATGTGAATTGGCTCAATGGTTGGCTATGAAACCCCGACAACCTTTCATGCAGGGACCCCGGGACCGTCAGGGCCCAGAGGCGAGGATGGAATTCCTGGGACAAAGGGATTAAGAGGGGACGACGGAGAAAAGGGCGAAAAAGGAGCAACGGGTAAGTCGCTCCGACCTTGGCACGAGGACACTGGTGAGTGTGGTGACCACTGCTGTGATCTGGACCAGGGCCGGATTAAGGCGTGGGGGCTTTAGGGGCTGCAAGCCCAGGGGCCTCCACCAGCTGGAGGGCATCCACATATTAAGTGAAAAGTTATGTCAATTGTGAATGCTGAATTTTATTTGTTGTTAGCCTTGTGAGAATAAATTAAATGTTTCTTAACTTTGTTTTCCTTTTTGAAAATGTTACTGGGGGCCTCACAGTACCTGTAGCCCAGGGGCCTAGACAATCTTAATCCGGCCCTGCTCCGGACACTTCGGCAATCGCGGCCAGTGGCGTTTCCTCGTCCCCAACTGCGTTTACAAGCCTCGTCGAAACATTGAGAAGTGTCCACATGATAAGCCGCCGCTTCGTTGAGTTATCATTTGTGGCCAGGTCACTTCTAGAAAAAGAGAACAGAGAGCCTTTAGTGTATTGGAATACAGAGATACATCAAACAAACAAAAATAATGAGTGTGCTCCATGATACGCACGCGTTAATATCCAGCATTCCAACTCGGTGGGGGTGGGGAGGGTTAAGGAGAGGGGGGGGGAACCTGATGACTCCAATCCAATTCGCGAGGCAACCTCAACCCGCTCCGGTCAGTATCCAGAGCAAGCGACTGGCCCCCTCCAAGTCTGACTCAAAGCGCAGTTTGTGGACGGTGGGGTCCCAACCAGATCCAATTGCGCTGGGAAAATGCGACGAGCGATGCTTTGCGCGTCCCTAACCGCAGTCACTTTAATTGAACAGGAGCCAACGGGAAGGTTGGACCCAAGGGCACGATGGGTCTTCAAGGGGCTCCCGGCAACCCTGGCGTGAACGGGGGGAAGGGCGACGCCCCCGTGGTGAAGAAGTCCGCGTTCAGCGCGAGGGCGAGCGTCGGAAAGAGCGTCCCCAAAGCCCCCGGGGCGATCGTCTTCGACGTGGTCGTGACGAACGACTTCGGTCACTACGACGAGGGCAGCGGCAGGTTCAGGTGCGCGATCGCCGGCCACTACTTCTTCTCGTTCCACGCCGCCCTCGCCGCAAAGTCGCTGCAGGTCGTCGTCATGCTCGGCGACAAGCCGCAGGTGACTTTCTACGACCACTTCTCGGGCGCCGGCGGCGCGGACAGCATGAGCGGCGGCGTCGTGCTACGCTTGAAGGTCGGCGACGAGGTCTGGCTGCAGATGATGACGATCAACTTCGGTTTGTACATCGACGACAAACGGGACGCCGTGTTCAGCGGCTTCTTGCTGTTTGCCGATTGAGAGCGAGCCGCCGGCGCAGGGTCGGGCGACGCTTAACCAATTAACCTGTTCGCATTTTTAACACTGTACGCAAAGTTGGTCATCGACGAAAGTGCACGCGGGTCACCGATGCCCAAGAGGGTTGACGTGGACTTTGCAAGAACGTGGGCGCCATGACAAATGACGCTGCAAGCCAACGCAATTGAATTGTCTTTGCGCACTCTGTAGCATTTGGTGGCGCGACGGTGCGATGGGTTCGTGAAACGATCCATGAACCCCAGGCACTCGAGTTCAATTCCCCGCCACGGCTAACGTCATTGGCGAGCGATATCCGAACTATCCCTGGGATCCTGTCCACTTCACTCACCTGCACTGGCAGGCGCGGTGAAGTTTGGCCAAATAACCCCCATGACTGGCTCGGCACACGGGGGGAAAGCCTTCGAACAGCAATGGATTGACAGAGGGCTGTGACGACATTACATCTACCGGCTCGATTTGAGACCGAAACAGGAGGAGGGTTTCTCCACAATTCTGGCTGTCGCCTGACGAGGCTGGTTGTAATTACCGGCGAAACGTCACGTGACTAGAATTGTAAATGTTGTTGTGGGTTTACTCTCCAACACACCGGTGTGCTGGACTAGTAACGATTTGGCACGTTTTGTTTACGTGACAAACCTTACTAATTGGCTGTGTGGGGTGGTGGCGGGTTTAACGACACATTTACATATTTAGGCGATCTCACCCAAAAAAAAACTCCATTATGAAAAAACATTTTTATATTTATAAATGCGACCCCATATCTTGATGATGTACAAATGAGTACGTGTGGAGTCAGAAGGGGTGGATAGTAAAACCACGTCGACAACCAGAGCGAGGATGGTGACATCACAGCAAGATGCAGCGCTGGCAATTAATGCGGAGATAGTCGTGCGCGTGCGTGAATACAATTTTCATTCTACGCGCGGGCAGTGTCCGATCTGAGCTGTTGTGACGCAAACAGAAGCTTTAAAGTAATTTCACTGTGAGATTTTCTGTCGCATTGTAATGGTCTCTTCAGCACTTTTCCTAACTGATAACCCCATTGCCTTGTGTTCTGTTGAAATAAAAAATTAAACGAACTCAGCAACTGGTTATCTCTTTTTTAGGCTTGAACACAAAGCGAATATACGTTCATGTGTACATCTGACAAAAGCACTGTTTAGTGTTCCATAAGCAGAGCAGATGTCGTCGTCAATGCCATTTAAATCCACCGTCGCTGTGCGTTATCCGCGCCTGCGTTTTTACATCGGTGACCTTCAGGCGTTTGGAAGAAACATCTGACAACAGCCACAAGCCTGTTTGGACCAGGCCTCTCACATCTCGGCGTTGAAGGCAGTCTCTCAACCTTTTTTTTGGTCCGGTGTGAATCAGACGAAGCATGCATATATTTATAGATATTACCGGTTAATACACTTCGCAGTATTAAACGGGGCGGCCGCTGTAAATCGAACCGTGAACCTCTGGCAACAGGCGGGCGACCGCCCTCCCACCAGGCCGAGTCACCGCCCCTTGACCCCTCCCACCCCAGTCCCAAGACACCACCGAGGCTGCTGAGGTCACAACACAGAGTGAGCGACCACACGTCCACGCGTCAAGGAAGGCAATTGTTTTACGTTGTTGTAATCAATGCCCCCCCTCCCCCACGCACATTGAAAATGTATCCCGCGCGATATGCATGCCCGCAGCCTGCGTCCGCCCTGAAAGGCTTTCCCTCTGGGTTTATACAACTGATAGCATCGAGTTTATTTTCCTCAATGGCAAGACCGTCACGTTCATCTGCAAGCACGGAATGGAGTTGTTGTTTTGGTGCCATTTTTTCTATTTTGCTTGGTAGTTGGGTTTTCATTTGCTTGGTATGTGTGTGTGTGTGTTGGGCTTCTTTTGCGCTGTACGTAGCCAATCGCGTATAGGGGATTTGGGCTATATATATAATTAATACACAGCGCTGTGGGATGCTGTATGTATGCTTGCAGCTGCACAGCAGTGATCGTACGACTTGGAACTGCTTAACGTCGCTTCAAAGCCACGGCAGCGCCTGCGCGGGTTTGTCAGCACACTCATTAAAAGCCGAAGTTCCAGCTGTCGGTTCGGCCACCTGGTGAGTGTTGGCAACTTTCAGAATGATGCGGCCAGTTCCCTTGCTGATGTGGTTTCACTTCTCCGTTTCTGTTTTGTTCGCCACTGACAGGGGGCTGCTGAGCCAGACGATGCAGGTCTCTGATTCACCGTCCAACATTTTCGTGGTTACGGTATTTCCCCAGGGCTTGCAATAATAAATAAATACAATTAATTAAGGGAATGTCGCCGTTTAAAACAATTGCCACACCAAAGTCATCTTTCGTGCAAGTGATGGTTTGTGAGTTAATCCTCTTGGGACATTGCCACGACGAGTTCCCTCCATTCCTTCCTGTCTGTGGCAACTTGTTGATCGTCCTGCACCGTGTTGCGCCACGTGGTCTGGGGTGTCCCAAAGAAAATAACAAAATAACACAAAGCTACGACGTTTCGATCGCAACACAAGCGGTCGTCATCAGGATGACGACCTGTCTGTGGCAACTTGTTGATCGTCCTGCACCGTGTTGCGCCACGTGGTCTGGGGTGTCCCAGGTTTCCTGTTGCCCGGTGGTGCCCATCTTAGGGTCACGTGACACTGATAGATCTCTATTCTTTGGGACTTTCGGTAAAGTCACACGTAGATAGGTTGAAAGAAAATAACAAAAAGCTACGACGTTTCGATCGCAACACAAGCGGTCGTCATCAGGATGACGACCTGTCTTTGGCAACTTGTTGATCGTCCGACCGCTTGTGTTGCGATCGAAACGTCGTAGTTCTTTGTTATTTTGTTATTTTCTTTGAAGCTATCTACGTGACTTTACCGAAAGACCCAGAGAATATGAATTCCTGCAGTCACGAAAGTTTTAAGTCAAGTGATAGATATATTATTCCTCCTGATGACGATCGCTTGTGTTGCGATCGAAACGTCGTAGTTTTTTGTTATTTTCTTTGAACCCATCTACCTATCTACGTGACTTTACCGAAAGACCCAGATAATATGAATTCCTGCAGTCACGAAAGCTTTCAGTCAAGACCATTGTTTAATTCATCATTCGCGAAATAAAGAAGGCAGATGAGTGAGCAGATCAGGGTGCGTTTAACACGCTGAACGTCACAATGTACGGCAAAATACGAACGTGCCTAGAAAAGACTCAACGTTATACAGACATATCGACTCAATATTATTGGACGGTAAATAGTAAATTATATTTGTGTACTGAGTGTCGAGAATCAACCTGTGGATAATATTGACATATGTCATGAGCAAATAACACAAATATAAACAACAACTGTACACATTGATCAATAACAAAATAAAAAATATTGCATTGGCGACGTTTTAGGCAATGACCCGTCTTCATAGCATGTGACATATATAGTTTGCCTTTTAAGGTCTAGTGTTATTGATAAATGTGTTGAGTTGTTTTTGTGAATAATGCTTGTGCACCACTGCCAAGCCAACATCGCCAAATCATTAACTTCTATAAACAGGCCAGGTCACTCGAAGCGTGGATTACTTTGACTGCTCATAGATTGTGAATCTCCAAAAATGCTCCTCTCATGCTCTAAAGTTGTCCAAGGAAATTCTCTAAAACTTTGCTGTTTACTCCTTTATACCCCTGAAGGTAAAAAAATGTATATACATTCCACACCTTCTACATATATATACTTCTACAAAACTAAAATGAATAAAACACAGACATAAAAAAGGAACTATTGGCTGTTGCACACGTAACGCCCAAATCGCAATTTGTCAGATTACTTCCGCTCTCTAGAACAATGGGATTTTCCTCTTCAACAGTACAGGGTCAACAACCTGAAGCATGACATTATGACTGCAGCTCTGAATTAGTCCACAAGGGGGGCGGGGGTGCGGGGGGGATGTGGCGAGGGAGATATAAACCCTGATTCTGCACGCATCGGCCACATTCGGAGGACTTCGCAAGGGCTCACAGACTCTCCTGCAAGACCTGTCAGAGTTCACTCGAGAAGGTAACGTTCTGGGCGGTGGTGGAAAAAAAAACAAAATCAACAGGTGCCCCGTGGCCACGGCGGGGTTTTTTTCCAACCGGTGTCCTGACGTTTACGAGGGCATTCTAGATTTGAAGCTTTCGTGACTGCAAGGATTCATATTCTTAGGTTTTTTCGGTAAAGTCATGTAGGTAAAACATAAAAAATAATAAAAGTAAAATAAAATAAAAAATTAAATAAAAATCACGACGTTTAGGTTCCACCTGAAGACGGAAGCTTGTGTTGCCTCCGAAACGTCGTGATTTTTATTTTATTTTTATTTTATTTTACTTTTATTAATTTGTATTTTTTACCTACGTGACTTTACCGAAAAACCCCAAAAATATGTTTACGAGGGCATTCTTAGTGGCTGGATTGAAATGCGTGGGCATTTTTGCAAGTCTGTTAATTGCGATACAATTGTATTGTTCGTTTAAACGGGAGACAGACCGTAACTTTAGGAGACTCGCAACATACGTACCACACGAATGTATAAAATGCATGGAAAGTACGTAATAAACATTGCAGTTTATATTATTCCAAGTTTACGTTCATTGATGCTCTTAAAATATTTCATTCAGAAATCGAAATCATTTACACAGGTGTGGAATTTTGATTTAAAGTGGCAAATGTAAAGGAAAATGTATGTGCCCAGATTTGATTGTAAATGTATAAATGGGTACATCCCAGCTGGTGGGGTGTTTCCACCTCTTCCAAGACATGTGGCCAGCATGTCAGAGGAGAGCAGTAAACCATCCAAGACTCTAAAGCCGTGGTTCTTATTCTTCTTGGTCACCTGGGGGTGCACGCTGTACGCCCTGGGGGTGCGAGATGCCCTTTCTGGGCGTGCGAGACGTGCCCAGATATTTTTAGAAGGTAAATCATCGAAACACAAATTAGGCATGCGCACGTACGTACAACTACTTTGTTTCATCAAACCCTCTGTGTAGTTATTAGCATTGCACATGTTTTACGATTGAGAACCAACGGTGGTGCAAGGCTGCAGTGAAGGTTAAGTAACGCGAGAAGGCACTTGCAGGGCCGCACCTTTGAACCTTCTTATACCATCACGGTAGCTTCACGTGGCGGATTTTAAAATCCTCTATATTAAGTTCACTTGCTTGCTTGCGCGCTTACGACCGTGCAAATATTTCGATCGTTTTTTAACCCACTTCCCGTGATCCAATCGAGCTGACATTTTGCACACAGACTCGTTGTGCGTGACAATTTATTTTCGTGAAAATTTTTTTCAAAAATTTTACACTTTTTAGGAAAAAATAAATTATATTTAATTACCAATTGCTTAATGGTGGCAGGCAATCATCTGACCCATAGGTGGCAGCCATCTCAAGCCAGAGGACGAGAGGACTCTAGCCGCCACGCATATAAAGGATTTATAGTGAAACACTTTGTTTTTACCGGTTAATTTTTTGTTTGTTCTCCTGGATGCCGTGGCGGGCGCGGCGTCTGCGTGCTCCAGGCGACATGCGGGGCCGCCTGCGACTCGTGGCCGTGTTGGTGACGCTGCAGCTCGTCGTGTTGAGGGGGGCACAGGCGAACGAGACGGCGACGAGCGAAAAGTGCGGCGGAATGCCGGGAATCCCCGGCACCCACGGGCAGAACGGGCAGGCCGGGCGGGACGGCAGGGACGGTGAGTGAGAGGATGCGACTCGTGAATTAAAAAAAACTAAAATTTTTTTTATTTGGCCAGGTAAGGCCCACTGAGCTACTTAGCTCTCGTTTTCAGAAGCGACCTGGCTCTCACAAATGATGACTCAACGAAGTGGCTCATCACGTGGACATTTATAGCAGCCAAATACTCTAAACGCGTAATGTTGATTCTAAATATGGAGGGGAAAACCGTCGGACCCGGAGAAAAATCCACCTGACCATGGAGAGAGAGACACACAAACTCCAAATATACAGCAGGCGTCAGGGTCGGGATCTAACCGACGACCTCCCGTATACTAGGCGAGGTAGTTAACATCTCGCCACCGTGGCGCAGATGTTAATCTACAAAAGCACGTGGAGGCGGCGGTGGCACACCTTGACTGCGTTGACACAGTGTTGTGGCACACATTGATTGGCCGGGTTGCTGTTCAATGGGACAGGGAGTCAATTAGGTTGACGCCCGATTTAATTATTTTAAAAAGGCATAAATACGAGAGGCGTTAAGATATCCAGACACCAAATAGACACCAATTACGAGGCATCGCGTCTGCGCAACCCCACATTGTTTTGGTAAAAGAAAACGCAAATATGCTTTGAGAATGCGTGCATTTGGCCACATAGAAGCCACGTGATTTACGCGAGGATTGAACTTATTTAGATATACAGGTTGGCCCAAAAGTCAGTCATTTATTTTAACTATGGCATTTAAACATTGTAGCTATTTAGTCTTTATTAAATATGTTTATTTATTTTTTATTAATCTCTATTATTTATTCATCCTGTGGGGAATCCCCAAATACACCGTTAACAAAACTCGACCATGAACCCCGAAGGAACTGAGCCAAAACATCGTCGATGAATGTTCCAAGATTTCACTTGCAGTCTTTTGTATTTTCAAATTCTGAATTAATTCAAAAGATAATTCACGTGTGCGTGAATGTTGATGGTCATGAACATTTTGTTCGTGTAAATGAAAAAACCCTACGTGGTTTGTTAATGTAAATATAATAACCCTGTGTGTCCTCACCTTTCGGCCCCTGTATTTCGATGCTGACGTCAACTGGTTCCCCTTGCGAGAAGCTGCTTCTGTGAATCTCGCACACCACTCGACGAACTTGTCACCACTGGTAGTGTGAAAATTGCTCAAGTTGTAGATGCACCCCGAAAATTGTACGCCAAAATTATACTCAAATAGTAAATGTTGTGGTGTTTACTCTCCAACACACCGGTGTGCTAAAGTAGTAACTAATTGCCACGTTTTGTTCACGTACACAAATCTCACTAATTGGTTGTGTCGGGTGGTGGCGGGTTAACGACGCATTTATATTTCCGCGATCTAACCCAAATAAAACCTTTCTTAATGAAAATCGCTGAACGCTCTCAGCGAGTGGTCAGTATAGGAGGGAGGGGAAGAGGGGGAGGGGGGTGTGACTGGGGAAGAGGGGCACTCATCGTCAAATCCACGTGGCAGCCCCCTCCGATTCCAAACCCCCGCGAGATGCTACTACGGCGCAATCCCACACCGCACAAAAATAACAACAACAAATCCACAACCGTAGAACGAGCCGCTCGGCTTTCACGACGACGACGACGAGGAACAGCAGCAGGCGGCCCTCGCGAGCCCACCTTGCCACCCTCGGTGGGTTGAGACAGGAAAATAAATATTGCACGATTACATTTGTATTGATGTAACCCAGGTGGTCGGCGTCGCAACAGCGACAATGGTGTTTCGTGCGTCCCAAAGGGTTTATTTAATCTCCTGGTTAAAATCGAAGATGTAGAGGATACAGCAACGAGAGGACAACATCCCATCATGTTCCAGGCAAAGTTCGCGATGTCGTCTCCCGTGTGCCATTCTCTGCGTGTCAACTCGTTGACCATTTAACAGACACGCACCCTCCTGCACACTCAATTATGCTAATTGCTCAACCATCTATTTTGTGTCACTGCGGCTTAATTAACTGCGGTGCAATTGCATCACGTGGCCTAATCGTTTTGATAATAATTTTTTGCAACAGTGTTGAGACAAAAGTAAAAAAAAATGATATTCTTGTAGAAGACAATATGTTCATGAGCTAAATGCAATTGTCGAGGTGTGCTGGTCACAACAAGAGGGCTTCAGGAGAGAGCTCGTGTTCTTTGACTATTCCTGCGTTGAAAGAGCGCAAACTTAAGTAGTTACCACTTCAGTTGCATGTCCACAGTCACACTGACTCTGGCTTGTCTTCAATGTTCCACTGATGAAGCAGATGTGCGCATCGTCCTGTGATGTTCCGATACTGTTGAAGGTTCCACCACCGGTGTCTTCGAGGAGGAATGTCAAAGCCAGGAGATGTGCGATGTGCGATGTGCGATGTTTGGGCCTTGAATGAAATTGGCGTCATTAATTTGACTCTTTTCTGTGAAACCCCCAGGACAACCCGGACAGAAAGGAGAACGTGGGGATGCTGGGAAAGGAGATCCAGGCATTCCTGGTACAGCACAACGCACAGTGTTTTAATGCTTTTTTTTAAACAATGTTTTCATGTTGGAAACATTATAAGATACCACTCTTGTTTTATTACAGTATATGTCTCTACTACGCAGATAACCCTCGAAAATTATCCGCGGGTGGATTTACCCGCTTTTTTATATTAACCTTGCTTGTGAAAAAAACATAAATATATTGCAAGATGTTTTACATTGCGCGCTGGTTTAATTACCATTCACTCCTTACTTGTGGAGGGCCAGTGACTCGTTGCCCACGTGACGGCAAACATCCACGAGTAAACTAACCTCAATAAACTTTTTTTTTTAAACACCCACAGATGACACATTCTAATGTTTCTCGCCGATTCTACATAGATAAACAATCATTACATATGTATAGCCTAATTCTTACAAATTATTTGCATCGCATTTGTGTTGTTCCATCCGGGATTCCCCTTCCCATCCCATTACCCCGCGGATAATCGAGCGTTGACTGCACAGTAACGCAATTTGTCGCCCGACGGAGATGCTCACTGGCTGTGAAACCCAACGCCTGTCATGGCAGGCTCCCCGGGACAGTCAGGGCCCAACGGCGAGCCGGGACCTGCGGGGCCACCAGGTCTATCCGGATTGAACGGGGAAAAGGGTGAACGGGGAGAGCAAGGTGAGTGACTGCACCTTTCTCACGAGGGCAAATCGATGGCACGTGGGGACCACCACCTGCGCTCCAAACACTTTGAGCAAGCGCGGCCAGCGACCTTTGCGTGACCCTAACCCAATCTAATTGGACAGGACCCAACGGGAAGATTGGACCCGTGGGCACAATTGGGCCGCGAGGAAACCCCGGAGAGGCCGGTGCGAAGGGCGACAAGGGCGATACGCCCGCGATCAAGAAGTCAGCGTTCAGCGCCAAGGCGACCATCTCCAAGACGAAACCGCAGGGCGCGGGGGTGATCGTGTTCGACATCATCATATCGAACGACTTCGGCCACTACAACAAGGAGTCCGGCAAGTTCACGTGCGCGCACGCGGGCCATTACTACTTCTCGTTCCAAGCTCCCTCTTCGGGCACGCCGCTGCAAATCGTCATGAAGGTCAGCGGCAGACAGGTGCTAACCCTCTACGACCACTACACGGCCGCCGGGGGCTCGGACACCATGAGCGGAGGCACCGTGCTGCACCTGAACGCCGGGCAAGAGGTCTGGCTGGAGATGGCGGCGGCAAACGTCGGCTTGTTCATTGACTTTGCGCGCGACGCGGTGTTCACCGGTTTCCTTATATACACCGATTGACCCCGAGGCACGCCACCGGTCAGACGGTCGTTTGGCGTCCTCTTGACGAGCTTGTTGCACGGCAAAGCCCTACCAACCCCCTCCCCGATGTGTGCGTGTGTCGGAAACAGCTGGACATGATGCCGTCCACGGCTGGCACAGTGGACGATGTGTGCCCAAGCGCTCGGCTGTGCGATGCTCACGTTACACAGTGTGCGCGCTGTTCCCCCTCTGCTTGTATTGCCAAGTTACGCTGACACCCCCCCCACCCACCACCGCCTTCGTCTTCCACTCCGAATCTGTCCCCGCTTCCATTCCCTGCACTCCGGGATACACAACGCCAGGAGTCGGCAACCAATGTCACGAGGAGGGCCATTTTTGTTCGAATTCCGTAAAACAAAACAGAAATATTTTAAGAGCCGCAACGCATGTGAATGATGTCACGAAGCAGTCCTTAAAGAGGACACGGGGTCACCGACCCCTGCAATATACCATACCCACAATCCCCATTCACTGATACCAACGCATGGGGCGGATCACACAGAAGGGTAACGATGTATTATTATATGGCGAGGTGTTTACTGTGTTTGTTTCCAAAATGAAATCAGCGATTTGGTGGACCAGCTCAAGCAAAGCGGACAACAAGGAGGAAAATGGAATATCTCTGACAGCCCCAAATCCTTCCACCGAGGACACAACGCTCACGCGTGGATGCGTCGTGCATAGTGCGGCACCACGTCAACGTGAGCCGGGAAGCATTCCGCTAAACCTTGGCAATTATTCCATAAGAATATTATTTGGCACCAAGGTGGCGAGATGTTAACTGGTAAACACGAGGTCGTGGGTTCAATCGTGACCCTGGCGCCGGTATATTTAGAGTCTATATTTGTTCTCCCCGTGATTGAGTGGATTTTTCTCCGGGTCCTCTCCACATTTAGAAACAACATTTGTTTAGAGTATTTGGCTGCTATAAATGTCCACATGATACGCTTCTTCGTTGGGCTATCATTTGTTGGCCAGGTCGTTCTGAAAAAAAAGCTACATAGCTCAGTGGGTCTCACCTGGTAAAATAAATAAATAAAAATAATAGCAAAACAATCCAGGAGCATTCCGTTAAAAGGTAAAGGTACAGCCCTGCAACTGCCTGCGCACGCAACTGTTGGCGGAAGGCGCCAATAGAGAGATCTCTCGAGAGGCCCTACGCGAGCGTATTTTTGGCCTACTCTTCCACGCTGGCCAGAGTCCCCACGCTTTAGCCCATCACACGTGACCTGCCCGTCATAGACTACGGCGCACCCGTGTATATCGCGGGGGGTTGGGAGAATCTAATAAACTCGCACAATTTCAACGCCGCAACGGGAGATAGAACAGCCGGACTTACGCATTGCGGCGATAACCAGTGCACAATGGCAACATCGAAACGTGCATAGCTAATTAGGTCTGATTTAAACAAATATATATGTTATTCCAAAGCCATATTACAGTACAGTATTAAGTATGCGGCAATGCTATGTGTGCACGTGTTTACTTACCTTCGACTAGTTTGCACTATCCTAACGGAATACGTTTGCCGAAAGGAAACAGATGTCAAATAGATCCTCTGATACTTCAATGCCGGTCTAATGGTGCACCCTGTAGCTTTGCTAATTGCCACGTTGCTTGTGTTCACTCAATACAATGCCATAGAAATGCCTTTGCAAGCTCTTGCTTTTTTTACACGTGTCAAAAAAAAAAGAATAAAATATATTCTCCCCCCACCCTCCAAAAAAAAAG
Source organism: Lampetra fluviatilis (assembly GCF_964198595.1). Classification (NCBI taxonomy): domain Eukaryota; kingdom Metazoa; phylum Chordata; class Hyperoartia; order Petromyzontiformes; family Petromyzontidae; genus Lampetra; species Lampetra fluviatilis. The sequence goes on along the minus strand of NC_136278.1, from coordinate 2,189,787 downwards.
TTCCGCAGAATGAATCCCCCTTTGGGGCTTTGCATTGCACACGAAGGATTGTGGGAATCAAATAAATGTGCTTCAATAATCACCGGGAGACGTCGCTGTGGTCACTGATTTGCATGCCAGTGTGCCGTGACTCATTCCTTCACGCGGGCACTGCATCGTATGTGTTGCACACTCGGAATGAAGGACGTGGGCAGAAGCTCCAAATCGAGGGCAAGCACATTTATTTATTGTGGTTAATAGCAATCTTGTGAAGAACAGCACCGTCACTCTGTAAAATGCAACAGCGCTTGTTACACGCAGCAAATCTTCCGAGACGCCATTAACCACGTGGCTGGTTTACACGTGCGGTTATTCATTAACCCTGCCAGCCACCTACAGGCCCGACTCAGTCATCACATGCTGCTGTACACACATGCATTGATGCACTGCACAGCACATCATGACTTTCACAGAACCACACTTTACTCCCTAGCTGCACAAGGACATAATTAAAAGAGTGATCTATTCCTAATGTGCCACATATGTTCTATGTTGAACGTCTTTCGCACCCGTACGTAGCCAACCGTGCTGACCAGCATTGAATCTCGTGGGCGCTGTAGACCTGAGTATCCGCACGAGATATCGGCACTCGTAGTCGTCAGGTACACGGCGAGAGGCGAGGCAAAACGTGATTGCTTCAACTCACACTGGCCAGAATGGTGAAGTATGGTCAAAACAGCGCAAAGAGCACGCTGTGATGTCACAGTGCACAGAGGACGGAGTGATGTCACAGTCTCAACGTTGGGGGGGGGGGCCTCCAGCCCCCCCCCCTCTCGCCCCCCTCCCCTTCCCCTCCGACACAATGGGGCTGGATTTGCAGGTGGAGCCCACCCGATATGTAGTTTAAATGCATGCACGTTAGCCTCATGGTATGTGCCCACGCTAACAATTACACATGCACGGCCTACAATGGAACAATTGTACAATGCAGTGCGAGTGGGGCAATTAACTCCCACCGAGACGATTTTTGTGAGTCACGATTCAATCCTGTGGTGTCAAGATTCAATTTAGCAATCTGTTATTTTTACATTTTTGGTAAACGGTTAGCATCGCTCCTGGCTGAAGGGATGGTTGTGAACCTCCTTAATGCCATCAGACCAGTCACATGACTGTACGGTGTGCAGGCGGTGTAACTGCACAGGGGCCCACGTGATGCAGAAGCCCAGGTCCCGGGCTACGAAGAGGTCCCAATGCATTCCTTGCCACAAATTAGGCGCTTGAGAATCCATATGGATCGATTCGTAATAACAATCATTGCTGTGTTGTATAGTTACAATGCAGACAATGTGGACGTGATGGAAGCGCGTGCAGTATCAACCACGAAACATCTCTGAGTGGCAAAGTCGTGTCTCTTTCAGGCGCATATTGCTGAATAATGATTGCAGCTTGCGCACTTGCAGATTCTTTTGATCTGCTAAAGTGTTGCACTCGTTTTTCGTCCCCCGGGATAACACCCGTCCCCGACTCTCGGCTAAAAATTATTGGATTTGATGTTTTTCTTTTCTTTCTACACGAGCGTTTTGCGAAAGAGATTATGTCGGCACGCACAATGCATTCCAATGTTCCATTCTAAGTCGTGTCATCTCATATTTTTGTTAAATTCCATGTGATATTCCCAAAGCACACGTAGAGTGTTGTCGCTTTTCTGGTGAAGCGGAAGAGCTGCCATTCGAGACGGTACAAATGCCACACCAGGGTCTATGTAGTCTTATCAATGACATTCCTTTGGGAACCAGTGATGTCTGTACTCACGTGCAAAACGGGCCTGTGTACATGGCGGTCCAGATGTATTTTGACCCCCCAATTAATTGACCCTTAATAGTTTCCTTTGCATATTCATTTATGAGAATAGGTTTTCCCCTTTTTTCTGGCAACAAAACAGGTGTTAAGATGTTAAAACACCAAACTGAAACCTTTTACAAGGAATCATGTCTGCATTAACCACAATACTTGCGGTCAAAATGCAAACAAAACACATACCCTGATAATATATGCATTGTCTTTGAAACTGATTGGTCCACACCAGATACATCTTAACACCTGTTTTGTTGCCAGAAAAAAAGGGGAAAACCTATTCTCATATTTTGGTACTGGCAAAGGAGTTCCCATGATATTAATTTATGTTTAAAATAAACCTTACTTGAAAAAAATAAGTTTTAGAGAATTAAATGTGGGTTACAAGACATCTGGACCACCCTGTACAAGTCCCTTGATTTTTCCATCATCATCATCATCACTGCCAGATGAGGGCTTCCGCAAACTGTCGCCTTCCAATCTCCTTCAGCTGCCACTCCGTTACTCGTCTCAACCACGGCGCGGACTGCCCCAGCCCAGTGGATGTTATCATTTGTCTACGGACACCGAAATGTCCGGTCTCTCTCAATCGGTGTTGCTTCTCAGATCTCTGTCTGTCTCTTTACGCGTCTCTCTCTCTGTCTGTCTGTCTCTGCGTCTGCGTATTTGTGCGCGTGTCTCTATCTCCCAAATGTCTGTCTCGACGACCGCTCTTCCACGCCGTCTTTAACAGGTTTGCCGGTTATTGTTGAGACAGCTTTGCCAGAAGTGAAAGAATAAGCAGCACGAGGTGAGGCACGTCAGCAGTTAGTTCGTTAGTGACCTTTCTTTCACCAGGTGGGAACCCATCTAGATAACAAGTCTCTCTCAAAGAGTGATCTGGCCCAACAAGTGACGACATCTCTACACTAAAGTCAAATAAAGGGTGTTGAATACCAGCCAAGCGTGAGAATGGACAAAAAAGCCAAAAGCTATCACAGGCGGTTGTCCGGATGAACATGTAAATGGCATCATGGGCTAAGGGTCACTGAGTTTTTTCACCTATTGAACCATAATCCAAAGCTTACAGTGACTCATCGTCTCACCACTGTTCCGTGCATTAGACCAGACCACAGGTAATAAAGCACGTGTCGTCAAAAAAACGTATTCACACTATCCGGGTGAAATTCATCAACAGACACAATTAACAAATTTCGATGTAAAGCTTTCGTGACTGCAGGGATTTGTCTTCTTGGTTTTTTCGGTAAAGTCACGTAGAAGGGAAATAATAAAATAATAAAAAATAATAAAATACAATTCTCACGACGTTTCGGCCACAACGCAAGCAGCCGTCCTCAGGTGAAGAACAGGTCTGTCGGAAAGACATTCAGACGCTGTCTTTCCGACAGACCTGTTCTTCACCTGAGGACGGCTGCTTGCGTTGTGGCCGAAACGTCGTGAGAATTGTATTTTATTATGTTTTATTTTTTATTATTTTATTATTTCCCTTCTACGTGACTTTACCGAAAAAACCAAGAAGACAATTAACAAAATCAAATCATCCCTCCACCCTGGACCAATCCAGCGATCACATTTCAAGTCTTTCATGGGCAATCCAATTTCCAAACAAAAAGCTGATGTGATTCAGGTGCATTCACTGCTTACGGTCGTTATTATTATAATTGCTCTTCTCGCGTCAACTAACAGTTCTAAATACTAATTGGAGTCGTGGAGCAAGGGCGTATGATTAGCAAGGCATGCAAGCGACGTGAATGATTATAATTCACTCGCCCTGGTTCTCATTAGTGAGCACGAGGAGCAGCAGGGCGACAGGCTGGTTGGAAACTGAACGCGTGGGCAGAGGCCCCTAGCGGCCACTCTCGCGAGAAATTAAACATTATTTGGCAGTGGTGGCAAGGGCACAAATAACAACAAAACCGAACACGATATATAAAATACGTAATGTTTATTTTTTATTTTTAGGCAGTATTATTGACAGACGTATTGAGTTGTTTTCTTGCCAAAGGCGCCTTTTTCAAGACCTCAATTCCGGCTTTCGCAGTCAACGAAATATCTGCGACGAGTCATTGCAGCAGCAGCTGCTGATGATCAACATTGTCGTAAGATGGTGATGATGACGTTGGAAGTGGTACACTGATTATTACGACGTATTTAATGATGATTATTGGCAATCTGGCAGTGGCATGATGATCGGGGCTTAATTTCTCATAGAATATTTTCCACGTCCCCCCCCCACCACCCTTGCACCACCCTTGGACTCTGGGGAGTGGAGGTATTCTTACACACTTTTATTATGACAAATTACACATTTATATTGAACTTACTGTGTTGTCTGTTTATATTATTTGAAATATTTGACGCGAAATATCGAATCTACCAAGCCGAACGAGCTGAAATTTTCAACACAGACTCGCCTACGGGCGTGACAATTCAAGATGTCATAATAATCAAAAGAACCGGCCCAGGTGCCCCCCATCTTCTCCTGCTGAAATTAAGCCATGTGGAGAAGATATTGATGTTGATGGTAAACTGATGGGTTCGCTTACGATCCCGTGATGACAAACTGATTTTCATAGTCATCATCATCATCAGCAGCCATGATCGATCCACAGCTGCTGATGCCGAAACTCTCTTTAATAATTCACTATGTAACACGATTTTTGTTCCTGGGTAGTAAGCGTTACTTTCTAATTGATTATGCCTCAAAAGTATAGAAACTGGCAATTATTCCGTACAAACTTTGCTTTTGTGACCAGGACTTTAAGTGAAGGAATGACACAATTGCACACACCACGTTTTCTCATTGAAAATAGGTAAATTTCAAAACATCACTGTCCTGGTCACAAAAGCAAAGTTTGTGGTGAATAATAGCCATTTAATGTATTTTTGAGACACACGCAATCAGGAAATAACACTTACTATCCAGGAACAACATTTTTTTTGTTACACACTGTTATCATCCACGCCGGAACTGACGTGCCGTGAACGTTTGTGAGTCGGCAAGCAGCAACCCGCAGGGCCACGCGAGCCTCTCGCCTCTCAATGACTGCAGTCACCACCATCGCTGCCATACCCAGCCTGCCCCGAACTCTCCACTCATCCCAGCAACCGGAGTGACCACTTTAACAAACCAAACAGCAGAGACATCGTTAACGGCACAGCAATCAATCCTCGTTAACGAAAAGGAACCACCGCCACTGCGTTCGCCGACGTATCATCCACGTGGAGACAAGCAGCGCAATCGCCGTCGCAGCCCTCCCGTCCTGGAGAGGGGCGATCCTGCGGTCGAGGAATCTATCGATGTCACCCGGGTAAGAGACTCGAACCGGCCAAGGGACGTCAACATCCATGATGAGGTCTCGTGTCTCCGTATGCGCTCATCACGACCCACGACCTAAGAAGGATAGCATTGAGTGTTGTGTGTCTAAGGAGCCCGCAGTGACGGGACTGTATGTGTGTGGATGTCAGTCCAATGTCCCTTCCCGCGGGGGCTCTGTGACGATGCCTTTAATAGCCGAGTGCTTCGTTTGCCGCCAGAGGGCGCTGCAGCAGAGAGGGAGGGGACGCCCTATCCCAGTGTTGCTTCATTCGTTTTCACAGAGAGAGAGAGAGGCGGAGTGGGTGGCAAGCCACTTTGGCCGATAAGACATCATCGGTGTGAGAGGGCCGTGACACATTTGAAGCCATTGCGGGTTTGACAGCAGCACGATGATGATGATGGTGTTGTCACGTGGTGTGTATTGTGGGGGAGACCGCACGCCAGGGGCCTCACTAAAGGCCACCAGGGGTCGCCAGTGGGCCACGTGGCCTCGTAATGAAGAACACTGCCCTCTGGCGTACATCCCCTCCCACACCCTACACCCTACCAGCGTTATCTGACCATACTTCACCACGCAGATCGGTGCGGGTTGGTGAAGGAGGCGTGGGAGCACGTGCAAGACAAAGTGTGTGGCACACTGGCCGTAACGTAGCCCCCCACGGCACGTGCAAGGCAACCCGTAACGCAGCACGTGCGCCGTGCACGTCCCTTGCTCGCCCGGGACCCAAGACGGCCACCACCACCACCACCGCCACCACTAGCCAGGCTCGGACCTGCTGAGCTTCCGATAACGTGTTGAGATCGGGCACGATGCGGCGAGTGGTTTAGCCATCTGGGGGGGGCTTTGGTCAATGTTAAAACGATGGGGAAATGTCCAGGAAGCGAGCTTTGGTGGCGTTCTGGTCGGCTTCATCGTTCCGTTCCTCGGAGAGGCGAGCTACTTGGGTTCACTGAGGATGGAGGAGGAGGGGGGGGCTTTGTGTAAGAGTCAAAAGTGGCCAGGAAATTGCAGGAGAGGCGACACTGAAGCCGCGTGGAGATTTGAGAACGCTGCACTAAACTGAAAATGGTGGTCCAGATTTCTTGCGACCCCCCAAAATTAATTGACCCATAATTTTTTTTATATTTCTGGTATTGCATTACACACCCATTGGTGTACATTTTTTTTTGTTTAAGTTTTAGAGAATTAAATGGGGGTCACAAGACATTTTGACCACACGCGCGGTGGGGTTGTTTTTCTCCGGAAATTCCAGGTTCCTACCACAAGCTCAACACACGTGGATGGGTTTGGTAAAACACATCAATGTAGAAACTCGTGAAATTAAAGGATTCTTGAGACGAGAAGAGTTGTTTACCTGGGTGAAGAGCATTTGGCATACCACATACATGTAATTAATAGCTTGAGGTTGACCTTGCCCTACGAGTGAAGGAACAACCTCATGTCTGTAATTATCTGGTTTTCAATTATAATTTATCAAATTAAGTGCTGTTCATTGGATTGGAAGTTGTGAGTCAACTTTATAAAATAGACAATTGTACGCTGGTCTTTTGTCAAAAAACATATCCTACTTGCCATCAGCGTACAAATGTACACACCCTGTGGAATAAATTAATTTATAATGCAGCTAAGAAGTTTTAAGTTCAAGTAAGCTGCGTGCGAATTCGATTAAATTGCAGATAGTCATGCAGGTACTCGGGACACGACTAAACGAAAAGTTCCAATGGAGGCTTATTTGTCTTTGCTGGTAAGTTTGAATAAGACGGGATATTTTTTTATTTTAAGTTGAGTCAATTCGCTTAATGTTGTAAGGAACACCATGTACAATGTGAAGGTACATACATTGCATAGGCCAGAGAATGCATGGGTGCAACCTGTGGTACCAAAACTTTAGCAGTACATAGAGTACCAATTTCTTCCTATGCCAAATCAAAAATGAGGACAATGTGTGTGACCTAGCATCATTCACTTGTGTTATTATAATGTTTACAACAAAATATTACCACTAAAGTTGTCCACATGTGGTACTGACAAGCCAAATGTTTGGACTTCACCTATCACAAGCACAGATGTGAGGAAGAGACGCTAATGCTTCCCATTGGTGTGTGCATAAGTGCTGTGGCCTTTTAACATTGACATTGATTTATGGTGAAAAATGTTCCGTTTTTTGGAGTTTGTAGAATGTTTTATTGAGGAAACGAACACGGGACTTGTGCAAGATGGACGTTTTTCTGTCGCTCTGTGGACGTTGAGTGTTCTCCAGTGTGTGTAGACTCTCTGGCAACTGTTTTGCAGTTTACATCTCTGCATTATCTCAAAACATAAAGTATCTACAAACATTGATGCTTCCTCGATTAATAAACAATGTATATGCCAGTGTGTCTTCTGCTCACTCTGAGAACGAGGGGGGGACTGCTGCTGAGCCTGGAGCCCGCCACTAAATACCTGAGGGGTATTGTCACTGAACACTCAATTCCTGCAACTCTGTATGAGTAATCGAGTGGCGGTGAAGAGGGTGGAGGAATCGAGATTTGAAGTTTTCGTGACTGCAGGGATCCATACTCTTTGGTTCTTTCGGTAACGTCACGTAGGTATAAAATAAAATCAATCAAATCACGACGTTTCGATTGCAACACAAGCAATCGTCATCAGGTGGGACAACCCACAGCAAGAAGAATTTTAATTTTGATATATATCCCTACGTGACTTTACCGAAAGACCTAAAGAGTGAGGGTGGAGGAGTTTTCCATTGTGCCACGTGTGCGTGTCTCCAGCAGGTTGACTAATCGCTGTGTGCTACACGTTGCTTCCCCAGTGGCTGCGGTTGCCGCGACCAGAAGTCCCGCCGGTCACAAAAGCTCAGCACCCACAGTCCAATCTCCCGATGATCGCTGCCTCGGCATTGGACGACGCGACCCCACAGACCTTCCACAATGCCTCTGCTCGAGCAGATGACGACCGCGTGGACGGGGAGCACGGCGACATTCCGCTCGATGATCTTTCGGCGACATCCTCCAAACAGGAGTTGGAGGCGTACGATGATGAGCAGCTGTTCGCGGGAAGACCCAATGAGCTTTTCATCGCTCTGCTTACAGGTGAGGTGTAGCCACCGTGACTCTCTCAGTGACGAAGGCCTGTGCCATGTGGTTATGCGACCAGCGGTATCATCATTAATAGAAGCCACGATCAATCTGCTGCCGCATGAAAGCCTCTCCAAGCCGTCACCATTTCCCACGCGGAAGTTTTTATTCAATTGAAACGAGCAGGCCGCACGTCCTATGGACGTTTCTGTCCTTACATCCGTCCCTCCAGACAGCCAAACTTTTCATCTTATATAGTGTATGACAGTATGATATGATGGCGTATCCCCCAAAGTCGCAGTAGAGGGTGAATGGGGGGGTCGGGGGGAGGTGTGACGTCAGCACGACGCACTAATCCGACTCAACGCGTTGGGATGCGGGTGACATCACTACCGAGCACCCACAGTTGCACGCCAGCCCGCCAGGCAGGCAGACAGGAATCCAGGCAGGAAGCCAGCCAGCCAGCAAAACTTTACGTATAACACTGTATAGTATTAGTACGATATCGGCGTGCAGTTGATTACTTTACCCAGTTCTAAAGAGTCCGTACAGATCTGGATTTATTGAGCTCGGCTGCTATGCCCTACCACGGTAGAACCGGGTAAAACAATCAAGTTTAAAAGTTAAGATCAGAGCACCAATCGTCCAGGCTAATGAGGGGAGGGATGGCCCAAATAAGCGAACATGTATTCATTGTTTATCTTCGTGAAATGTGTGTGAAGACTTAGGAGGGAATTATGTATGCACGTCCGACTTCTTTCACACCATACGCTGCCAACCTTGCTACATGGCAACGTAGAAATAATTAAACACGGGGGGTAAAATACTGAAACATTCAACATGCTGCACACACTGTAGGATATACATCAATAAAGGTGTTGCATGTTTTCGCTAATTTCTTCAAGTAAGCGCAGTTACACTCCTTTTATTTAATTTATTGGCTTTCCTTTTCCAGTTTTTCAACAATTTCAGGTTTTACTTGAACAGTTAATTGAATTTGCCACTGTGTGTGCGGTAACGTGGGTACTGGGATCGACTAATAATAGAACCAGCATGAACGCAAAAGGTATGCATTAGCGTGGAATGCCCATTTTTTTCTATAGATCTCTTATTTTTCTCGCAAGCACGGTTACTCCACAACCCAGATACCTTTTGATTATCCGTGGTAAGGTTAACAATATACACAAGTGGGTTGAGTGCGATCACGAACACTGTCTTATGCGCTACGCTGATTAAACACGCTTCTTTATGAGTGTGGTTAGCCAGCACTGCTCAAGATTTCTCGGGCAGGTGATACATTATTATTGTTATTATTAGCCGAGTAGTTTAAATCGCCCGGGGACAAAATGTATCACCTACACAGCACCGTAGGTCCACGGCACCTACGTATAGTGTATGTCATTGAGAACTTGTAACACGTTGTCCTGCGGAGGGAGCTGGTAGGAACGTTGGGTTGCTCGGTCAATGGCCAGGGTCAACGGCGGCGTGGTGTATTCCGCAAATATGCCCGACTGTGAGGGCGGGCACAAGCCGGCGTGAGTAGGTTAAACGTTGAGTTTTATAAGGGCACCACGGGGTGACCAGCCCCTCCCAGGAGGTTCCTACCAGTATAACTGAAAATCAGCTGTGTGTCACATTAGTTCCATACGACACAAGTGGCAGAGTCTCCGAGCAGTGCTGTCGACTGCCCATGAGATCGGGACCCCTTCCTCTCCCGAGTAGGTGTTGAATAATAATTTAGCAACTTAAGGCAGAGCAGCCGAGCTCAATAAATCCAGACTCTGCACTGTTTCACTGCACTACTTAATATCATTGTTATAGCGGAATGTTTTCACTTGATACAACTTTATATTCCAAACTCTTAGTAAATAAAACGTGAATTTGTCCAATTGTACGTTTTTTATTTGAAAGCAAAGGTTTTTTTTTATACTGCGAGCACAATGTATAATTGCAAAGTTCTAGAAAATAAACTTACACGGTGCAGCGGAAATGCCTCTTATCCGCCCTGATGTTGGTGGAGGGGGGGGACTGTGTGTGGATTCTGTTAACGGTCTCAAATTATTTCCTTTTATTCACAAACAGCTGCTAAATAGAGATGATAGGATAAATATAGATCTGAGGATGAATTGTTCTCCACTTTCAGTTCACTCTTCTTACGTGCATAAAGGATGAATTTAACACTGCACAGTGGACCACTTCTTTGGATAAGTACAGATAATAGGTACAGTTAAAGAGCGGGCAATCGGGATGTTTGCATATTTATTTGGGGGGCACAGATAATTATCGAGTGGCTTCGATGCACGTGCCTCCTTGACAAATCAATCCGGCACCTCCGATTAGCACGGTTGGCCTACGTACAGCGGCGCGAAATAATAAGTTAAACATACGTCCGTGTACAGTGTTTGTAATGACAGCGATCCGCTTTGGAAGAGTATAGCGGTCAATGTTAGCGTCACAAGGTGAGTGAGCCTCGTGCAGTGCCCACGTTACTGCGTGGACCAAAGAGGTGAACGCTCAAGACAAGATGGAAAACAACCTGCTTGAACGTATGCGAATGCAGAAGGTGCTCGGAATTTCATGAAAGTAAAGGGCAAAGGAAACTATGGGAGTTTGGAATAGCGTGTGGCACAGTGTTTTGGATGTAAACAGGAAGAAGGGCTTTGTGGTTAGTGCGATGCGCGTCCGTGCGGGATTGGAGGACGGAATGTCACCGATGAGGGGGCCGCTGGAGTGGCATTCACAGGTCGGCGACCATCGGGGAAAAAGAGACACACCACAAGCCACTTGGTTGAGGTACAATGAGAGCAGAGGTCAAGTTATGTTGTCGACCATTGCAAAAGCTATCGAGGTAGCGTTGGCGAGGTGTGGTCGTCGCGGATGGCCTCTTGACCTTGATATAATAGTGGTCCATTAAAAATGTCCACGTTTAAGTAAGGGGTCCAGTGAGTGCGCTCATGCCCACAATGGTTGATTTGTGGCGTGTTGCATTTTTATTTTAAATGAGTCGTGTGGAAAGGTGCCAACCGAAAAGGTAAACGAATATAAAAATGTAAGAGTCGGTTGAAATAAAAAAAATAACGCACAAGTTTCCTGCACAAACTGCTTGTTTACATTTTTTTACAGCAAATTCTACGTTGAAACTCTATAACAATGGTGATAACAGCATGTGGTAAATGATCAATTTTGTCGTTCGGCAACGCCAAGCTGGTCACAAAAGCATTTCGATACTGAAAGCCGTAGAACGCTTGTGGGTCCAATGAAACATTTGCCAGCGTAAAACCCACGGGGAGTGTAATCGGGGATAAACAATCTCTGTTATTGTTTGACATTGGTAAGCCCCCCAATCACTCCAACATCGTCATTTTCACTTGGCTCTTTACTTTACTTTTAAAGTATGCATAGTTTAAAAGCTTTTTGTTTTTCTAAGGCCCTTCATTATTGCTCCAGGAAAACTCGTAAAATAAACACCGTATTATGTAATCTAGATTTGAAGTTTTCACGACTGCAGGAATCCATACTCTTTGGTTATTTCGGTAAAGTCACGTGGGTAGAAAATATTTTATGTAGTTATTGTAAATTTCACTTTTCCAACTGATTGAATACAGTTGTAATGCAGTACAGGACCTTGATGTGTCCCTTTTAAAGTTTAATTCCTGCAATTTACTGGCACTCTAATGCTATAAGTGCAAGCCTACATACTTGTTTTTCCTTTTTACAAATACACTTTTTTTACCGCGTTCTGCTTGTATACACATAACACGTAATTACTGTGTTAAGATTTGTTTTTTTTGGGGTGGGACAGGTACAGCATTCGTAATGACAGGTGGCCGATTTAAATTTCAAAGCAGCTGGCAAAAAACTGAATTGAAAGCAACCTTTGTGGAGCGAAACTGGAAAATCGGTTCCACCCCGGGCTGACGTCAGTCGGTCTTTCTTGCTTGCAAGGCGATGATGGTTCCTCTCGCCGGATGACACGTGTCATCCTGGGGGAGCGATCGCCACCGAGAACCACAGAGTGATGGGGGAAATGTGTAGCTTGCTCTGGGGAATGGAAGCCTTCTCTGCTTGTCGGGACTTGACTGCCAGAGCTGCCCTGCATTAGACGTTCGTATGATATATGATATATCGCTTAACTGAATTCGAACACTGTGTTCATAGGCTAACAGCAGGGAGTGGGTGAGTCTCTTCATTTATTTCTACCATAGTCCCAAACGTTTAACTAGCTGGGATGACAAAATCACTCGGCGTTTAAGAGTTCGTGGCTTTACCGTTCGTGTCGTTGATGCGGCTGGAGCTGAAGTCGAGGCTGAGAGTTTGTCTCGTACCGTACTTGTGAATGAAACGGCGAGAGTCATGAGTTTTGAAAAGGAACATGAAAGTGCTGAGCGACGCAAGACGGAGCCGTTCATGTTGACAAATGGGACTCCCTCTCATTGCACCCATAAAAGTAAGTGCACCCGTTTTGACAGTCACTCTGGTATTTGGAGTGACGTGTGAGCTGTACATGTCGTATGCTTCCTTATATTCGGGGTTCGCTCAATAACCCAAGATCTGTTACATTATCACCAATCGACTTGGTTAAACGTCGTGCAAGATGTCACACGACAGTGGCGTGTTATTCTCTAAGAATGTTTGTTTCCATGGTGGGTGGTGAAGCTCTGATTTAAATCAAACGTGCGAATGTATCAAATGTAACAGTGATGTACTTTTTTTTTGTAACCCGAGACTTGGGTGGTATAAGGGTTCTCTATGGTACTGTCCGTGCCTTTGTGTGTGTGTGCGCATGATGAGGTTAACGTTACTCGGTTCGTTTGCACCCTTCTCAGTTGGCTTCATGTTTTGTTTAGGTGTACATGTCTCTGCCAGAGCTATAGTGCACACAGTTGCTAATACAGTATTCGTGTTTGTTTTTTAAAAGGTGATCCATGCCAAAGGTCTTCTGCCATAAAAAAAATCATTGAAAGTGGCTCGGCTTTAACAAACTATGCTTTTCAGACCATCAAAAGCAGAAGCTGCTCTCTTACGGATATATATTATACCTAATCTGTACAATGATAAATTCCATGTGTATACTCTTAAAGATTGTATCTTAAATAATACCCGGTGGTATTCAGATTTTTTGTTTAATTCTCCCAAATTTTACTCAAACCGTGCTATCGATTATCCACACTTTAGAGGACTCACACATTCAGTCATGTCCGGGAATGTATGATAGACAAAATGGTTATATTTCATTCTCACAATCTGAAATTTTATTTAATGAAGTAAAACCCCAAATATAATACGATGGAGGTGGGGGGGTCTGTGCAGTTACTCAGAATGGAGACCATCACATTAGTAGACTGTGAATCCGATTTACTGCTTTTAATTCGTGGTGCCTCGGAGAATATTTGCAGGCAGGATTGTAAATCCTATTTCCCACTAAGTGGTCACCAATGCAATAAATGTGTTGGCGTCACGGCTACTAAAAGCATTGATCTTGTAGTCTTGATTATTTTTGGCGCGGGAAATTGTGGAGAGCGGCGCTGCTAAGTGCATATACACTAGGTCTCCAATGACCCTAGATTGACTTGGGTGAAACGAAGTTGCATGCCACTAATGGCTTCAACAGTTTCCTGAACATCCATATAATGAGTTCTATTCAGACCCAGCATACTTCAACCGGACGTAGATGCGTGCTTACATGCACAGATGCACACATGGTGTCATCTGGCCCTACACCAATGGGGACTAGGCTCTAAAGAAAGCCGTCTCGGGTGTGGGCCAATCAACTTCAAGGACAGTGCATATTATCATCCTTATCAGAGTTGCTTCTTTTTGTTTGCTTTTTTTGACTACTTGTGTTGTGGTCATTGCAAACATGATGCCTTGAATAAAGGTGTCAGTTTTGTACCAGTTTAAAGGGTAAAAACCTACTATCATGCGCACATGCGTTATCTTGGGGGGAAATAAAACCGCTTAGAGATGCTGCAAGTGATGCAGCAATCGTTTCAACTCGGAGGTCGTCGCTGCAGCCTCCTGCTACAGCAGCTCCACTAACGGGGCAAGGTGTCGTCATCCCACTCGCCTCTTGTCCACCCAGCATCATCATCAGTGGATTCTCCGGAGTTAGTCGATCGGCGGGTTGCATGTGGAGTGTGGGGGTGGAGTGTGCGTACTTTTACTTCATGCAAGACATCAAGCCAGTTGTGGATGAGTAGGCCAAATGCCTTCTAGAGGAGCTGCCTAAAGTGGGTTTGTGAACGGGAAACTGCAGGGCCATACCTTTAACTTTTAAAACAGCCTGCGGGTATTTTTGTCTTGCGTGCTCCAATTCAACTTTTATATATCCTGGGGTGACAGTGCACTGGAATGTGACTCGCAACCTAACGATACCGCTTTTTAAAAAAAAATTATTTATAAAATAAGTGTATTATCTGTAATAGGAGAGTGCACGAACTGGAGGATGTGAAAGATGACTCTATTAAAGTTTAATTTAAATGTTTTATTGTCGGCCAAAAGCTAAATTTGCGTCAAATATGACGTGCAAGTGCAGACGTGTTTCCTTGGGAGAGAGAAAGCAGAACCCTGAATAAAACCTTCCAAGAAAAGATACGAAGCTAAAACAACAGAGCCAGGCAATACGGCTTTGGGCTCTTTCTCCCATCCACTACTCTTCGTATCTTTTGATAAGCTGCTTAAATTTCGCTGTTTGGAGACTTTAGAATTTACACTTAACCCTTAGCTTCCTAAACATGGTCTGGCGTGAGTGGGGCTACTTGAAATCGGCACCTGGTTCTTAATTATACTGCTTGCGAATGTATGTTTCTATGTTTTCTCAAACTGGGTTTAATGTGGTCAGTATTCGTATGATCCATGCATTTGCGTGTTCTTGCGTTGTCCACGCCGGCTTTCTGCTTCGATGTGTCTCGCGCCAGTCGCTCCCCACAAGGGGCCATCCACTGAGTCCGTACGCATGCAGGGGAGAGGGGGGGTTAACCCAAATATGTTCGCTTGCGTATGGGGGGTCTAATGACAATGTACGCATAGGAAACGGGGGGGGGGTGAAGCCTCGATAATAATTTGTCGACATTGGCCTTCAAATGAGTTCAATAGTCCGGCGGTGGACTATCTGTTTGCTTAAACACGGTAATATTATTAATCCTTGATCGTTTCTGCGTGGATTAAATAGCGGCCGTTCTATAGGATTCGTGTGGGGGGGGGGGGTGTCAAGCGTACGTACGCAGGTGGGGGGGGGGGTGTAAAAAGTCAGCTGCGTACAGGGAGGGGGGGTCAAGTTTTGACAGATTTTTGCGTATCTACTCAATGGATGGCCCCCAACGGCACGACCCACGTGTGTTCTGGTCACAAAAGCAAAGTTTGTGGGGAATAATAGCCATTTTCTGTACCTCTGAGGCATAAGCAATTAGAAAAGAACACTTACTACCCGGGAACAAAAATCGTGTTACATAGTGTAATGTTTAGCCAAGATAAAGATACATGTTCGACATTCATGACTGATCGAGTTATCTTCTTTCAAAAGAAGCAAAAAACTAAGAACTCGTATGGAAATTATTATTAAACCAAGTTGCTGCCTTCTCCTCCTCGTGTCTTACCACCACAGTCGCATCTTTATCCTGCCACGGGCAGATGTGTTTCTCTGACACCCTGTCTTGAAGTGAACGCCACGTTAGGACATCCGGTAAGCTTACACACCCACCCGAGGTGTTTCCTGCGTTTCTGTGGATTGCAGCAAAGCCATCCAGTGGACACGGGATATCAGTCGGGTCTTGCCGCATCGAGCGTTTATCCACTTATTGCCACGATCCTGTCTGCTGCTCGGTTATGAAAGCCCCGCAGCAACATGCAGGCACGCCTCCACACACGCGTGGCAATCGTACAGTACGCCACGGTGCATCACACGTTGATATACTTGACTATTGACGAAATGCAAATATGTTTTTTTTTCATTTTAAGCGTCCCCCCCGCGACACCCCCCCCCAATCTATGAAGCAGATTCGTGGGATGGCGACACGGCTTTGGCCGTAGCGTGTTTGCTGCTTGTTGGAGATGTTGGAGGTGCCCCGGTGGCTAGGAGATGTTGACTACCTCGCCTGGTATGAAGGAGGTCGTGGGTTCGAGCCCGACCCTGACGCCTGCTGCTGTATATTTCGGTGTCTCTCTCCCTGTGGATTTTTCTCCGGGTCTTCCGGTTTTCCCCTCCACATTTAGGAGCACGCATTTAGAGTCGTATTTGGTTACTCTGAACTTCCACGTGACAAGCCACTTCGTTGAGCTTATCATTTGTGGTCAGGTCGCTTCTGAAAAAGAGCTCTACGTGGGCTTTACCTGGTAAAATAAAAAATATATGTAATAAGGTTCACGGTTAGATTCCAGAGGTCGCCCTGGTTAATACTGCAGGGTGAATGAAACCATAATACGTGTAGATGCTCTGTGCTTCAGAGACAACTTTAACGATTCTTAAGAGGTAGGCCATTGTGTATCGAGATCATGGTCTCAAGTTTGCCAAACTTGAAAAAATGGGCCGCAAATTACTCAATTGGAATATACAACGCAATATACAACTGCAAGGACTTAGCAGGAAATCACGAAACTCGGTGAGCCTTCCCTGAGTAAACAAACGTACTGCTAATACAAATAGTTTAACGTTAAATATCTTAATAATGTGTCCTGTTTAATTTCATTCTCATGGTATTAGTGCGTTTTTTTACAGCAGGCTCTCTATTAGAACTACGGTCTTGTACCTGTAATTGGATACACTCTGTCACATGTGACACTCTCTTGAACGAAAGACTCGCTTTCTGAATCCTAAATGCAGTTACTTGATGACGTATATGGGGGGTTTGTCCATACTTTATTCGGATTTTTTTGTTGATAGGCCACGTGGTGGTAGTTTTATACCAAAATTCTGGTATTGATAATATACATTGATATTCTTACCAATGAAGATGAATACATTGGCGCATATAAATAACTAGCTGTACTACCCGGCTTCGCCCGGGACTTGGATTCACCACACCCAGCAGCCTTTGTCTCCCCATTGGCGATGTCCACACACCACACCAATTACTCGTTTGAGGCTGAGTCGACCTAGGGGAAGGCCCAGGACCGGTTTAAATAATCGTCACCGGTGGTGGCCGTGAGCGGGAATCGAACTCGGGTCGCCGGGTTCGTAGCACAGCGCTCACCACTACACTACAATGCGTTACGCTTCCACGTGCGCGGGTCACATGACATGTGACGTCACAGCTCACTTGCCGTGCAAAAAATAAATGCGTTAATGAGCTCCCCCCCCCCCCAAAAAAGTGTATTTTTATAATTTTTGCATGGTGTACAGTCTGGAAAGTACCCACATGGCAAATTTCAAGTTTGTTGCATGTCGGGAAGTACGCTAAACATTTTGAACAGACACACATAATCACAACTTTGCCTTTTATATATATGTAGATATCTTTGTAAGCGTGGAGGGTGAAAGACCGTGCAGCATCTCGTGATCGAACTGGCCCAGTCGGATCATTCAACGGCGATCTGAAACAAACCCAACGCGGCTTCTCCTGCAGCAGTCGAACGGATATCAAATCTCGACATCAATTTACTGTTGCAATCCCCAAAAATTCCATGAGAAAGAATAAGAGCAGACTGATAAGAATCTTGGCGTAAAATTACCGTGGCCTAACCAGAAAACAAAATATAGACCATCATTGCATTGGCTACAAAAACCGTCGTAAGTTAAATGTATCTTAAAATTCGATGTAAAGCTTTCGTGACTATAGGGATTCATCATCTTGGTTCTTTCGGTAAAGTCACGTAGAAGGGAAATAATAAAATAATAAAACAATACAAATAAAGCATAATAAAATAAAATAATAATATAATATACAATAATATCATATATTTTATTCAGCTTTATTTGTATTACTTTATTATTCTCCTTCTACGTGACTTTACCGAAAGAACCAAGAAGTTAAATGTATCTTCTGTCCGCAAGCAGGACATGTATTTCATAAAGATGTATATACATAGTACTCATTCTATCAAACTTCCAAACAACTCGCACTTGAACAAATGGACAAGTTTTTAGATAAAAAAAAGTTTATTGGAAAAATGCTAAATCACACATTGACAATTGCACTCGGATGCTGGAGCCTGTGTGCTGGTGTGCGCAGGGCAGCATAGGGCCGCGTAATGTATCATAAAGCTTCGGTTTGGTGCTGAGGCAGACTGTTTTAAAAGGTTTGAAATGGGTGTAGCCCAAGGGTCATAAAGAAGTGGCCGGGGCTAGTGATGACGGACGCTTGTGTTGCGCCTGAAACGTCGTGATTTATTTTATTTTATACCCACGTGACTTTCCTGAAAGAACCAAAGAGGATGGTTTCCTGCAGTCACGAAAGCTTCAAATCAAGATTGCTTCCGTTTGGCTCTGTGTGCGCATCCAAAGTGAGTGGTTGCATTTTTTTCTGGTTGACGCCGTACATCTGTGGGTATTGTAGATCTTCGGGGATTTTAATTTGGGTGGGAGTGGGCAGGAAATCTGCTGCAGGTGCCTCACACACAACTCTTCCCGGGAACATGGAACATTCAGAGTTGTCCTTGGAAAATAAAAATTGTTTAAAATGATTTAATGGTTTAAAAAAAACATTTATCATAAATAAACGCGTTATCTGTTGTTGTTCCGGAGACGATTGGAAGCTTTAAATTTTGGCCGACGTTCATGGATTGTAACATCCGATTCATTGCCTGCTCTCCGTGTAATATGCGGCCTCGAAAGGAGATAACACACGCTTAATGGCTGAGTGCTAGCTTTGCAGGATATGGGCGCTGGGAAATTGACCAATAAATATGTTATCTGTCACCGTGAAGCTTTAGCAATGCTGAACTAACTGAACTGTGTTTTTTTTGTTACCAGTTAAAGCCCACTGAGCTACATAGCCCTTTTTCAGAATGGGCCTGGCCACAAATGATAGCCCAACGAAGTGGCTTATCACGTGGACATTTATCGCAGCCAAATACCCTAAACGCATGTTTCTAAATGTGGGGGTAAAAACCGGAGGACCCAGAGAAAAACTCACGCACCCACTGGCAGAGCGACCTACGCAAACTCCAAATATACAGGCGTGTCAAGTTCGGGACCGAACCCACGACCTCATGTATACTAGGCGAGGTAGTTAACATCTCACCACCGCGGCACAGTGGGTGCTCCTACGGTGGCGTTAGAGTCTGGAACGTCCAATGCTGTTCGACAACTCCTTTAAGAGGTTGTTTTTTATTGGGTTTGTATTTGTCTTGGCTAAACGAAGCCGGCGGATACTCGTGTTTGCACGTTGAGCTCTTTCTGCATCACGGTTCTGATTTTTATTGCGCAGCTGAGACCTAGAGCAATTTCCTGCGTTTAATTTGAACGTACGAGCAGAGACTTTCTGCAATCTTTTCCAACTACCTACTCATTAATGGTCACGCATTTGTATTATACATTATTTAATGTGCAACGTTTTACCCTGAATAGATCAAATAAGGCGTTATATTACTCTAATCCTAACCAACTAGTTGCTAATTATAGCTCCCTCACTCCGTTTGTCCTAAGCTCTAACTAGTCAACTTACCATGATCACTAGTCTTCCCACAGATCCTAACCGTTACCTACACGAGCAATAGCCCCATCCCAGCTGACCCTAACCTGACCCTTAACCCCACCACTAGCACTGCACCAGGTTCCCCTTTAACACATTGACATCTCGTTTTGGTTGTGTTCACATCGGTTGCTAGATCCCTATAGCAGTGGCTCTTAACCTTTACTGCAGCCTTTCACCCCTTTGGCTCCCAATCGTTGAAAAATGTTATACCACCGAGGGTTTGATGAACAGAGTAGTTGCACGTACGTGCCCATGCTGAATGTGTGTTCGATGATTTACCTTCGAAAAAAACCCGGCCATGCTTCGCACCCCCAGAAAGGACATCTCGCACCCCCAGTGGGTGCGTGCACTCCCAGGTGAAGAAGAACCACTGCCCGACAGGAACTGTCTGGCAGTATGGGGAATTGTACCAAAATATTTTCCACGCGAGCTGACTCCGTGACCAGCACTGTTCCAATTCTCACGTCTTCATTTTCATGCCAACCCAAGTGCGAGGGACTTGAGTCAACATTAAACAATGTTCGTTCGTTTATTTCACGATTCTACAGCTGTGGAACAGTGGGGGTGGGGCGGTTTGTTGAGTTGTCACTTAGTCATATCATTGACAGGGTTGCAAAACTAAATAGAAAACAACACCAGTCGCCTGCGTGCCTATCAGATTAGTGGTCCGATTGTATTCTCAGCCCTCTCATCGCATCGGATAACTTCACAACGGTGAAAAGCTTTAAATCGAAATTTAAATCGAAATTTAACGGTGAAAATGTTCACTTTGTCTAAATGTAATTAATGTTTCATGTTAATCATTGAGAGGGAAATTGTGGATTTTTTTCGTCATTTACTATACAATGCTGTAAAATTCGCCGTTTGAACAATTGTGTGGGTGTATATTTAATGTATGCAGTAATGGGCGAAAAGTAGTTGAGCTTTTAAACAAAGTCACATTTGATATGATAAAATTAATAGTATCAATGGAAATTACTGGTTTCCTATGAGGCATATTTATTACATGCGTAACGAGATACGTTGTAAATGGAGTTTCACGCGGGATTTTTTTTTGTCTTCTTCCAATAATTATCAACGGGGAAATCTCCCGGTGGATGCGGCATTGCTATCCATATCAGGCGTGAAATAGATCACGTGTGCACCTCGCCTCTGAGGAGCCACGTGAGAGATAATGCCCCCCCCTCCCTGACCCCCAAACGCCTGACGACCAACAGGCAGCACGCAACGGTAATCCGGGATGCCGCGAGATGTGATCGCAACCCGTTTGTCTCAATTCGTGTTTCCCCTCTGCGTCTGTCACCATCTCTACCACCACCACCAAATTGTAAATGTTGTCGATTTAATCTCCAACGCACCGGTGGGCTGAAGCAGTAAACTAATTGACGTTTTGTTTACGGGACAACCCACTTACTAATTGTCTGTGTCGTGTGCTGGAGGGTTACGACACATTTACACTTACGCGATCTAACCCCAAAAAAAACCTTGATTGTGAATCATACTTGTCGCGAAAGCCGACGTTAAAACCCACAGCCAAACGTCCCACCCACTCCCAATCTCCTCCTCCTCCAACCCTTCCCTTCGTGGAGCAGCAGCGAATGGCGTTGCCGCGTACACGGCATGACCTCCCCGTCGTGCGTGGGCGTGGTGGTGGTGCTGGTGGTGGTGGCTGGGAAGGGACCCCGTCCGAATGGACGTTCCCGTCGCGTCTCGAGCCGAGTCGGAGCGCGCGTGAGATGCTGGGTGCGGGGGGAAGGGTCACAGTTCACGTAGGGAGAGGAGAGTAAACCACTCGGGCTGGCCATCACCCCCACCACCGCCACCACGGCGCAGCTGAGTTACGGGAGATCACCCATCGCCACCCCCCCCACCACCTCATCCTCCTCCACCCCTCCGCGTCATTCCTCCCATAAATTGTCCGCTGCTCTTTCTTTAAAAGCCGCAGCTCGCTCGCTCTGCTCCGAGGGAGGTGTCAACGGACCTCGTCAAACAGCGCTCTGTGGAGCTTTTTATTTTTTTCACAAGTTGCCGTGCTCGTCACTTTTGAGTCGACAAAAGTCGAGGTTGCCGTTCTTTACTGTGCGCGCGTCGGCGCGGGCGACCAGCCCACTTGAATGGTGCCGCATCCCACCACCCCCACCCGCAGCACCGGCCACACGAGAGACAGGCAACTTTGAATGGGTCGCCGGTCACCACTCGTGGTCTCCCCTCGCCACTCGCGCGGCGGTGGTTAGCAGCGCGAGTGGAGGGAGTGCAGCTCACCCGTCGCTCTGCGTGACAACACAGCACAGAGAGAGCGAGAGAGGAGAGAGATTCCAGCGGTGGGGCAAAACTTGCACGGTGCCGTGAACCACGTTTTGCCCGTGTGCGAGAGGCGGAGATGAGCGAAACGGAACTGAAGACGGCCGTCCAGACGGAGGGCTTGCTTGGGGAGGGGCCCGAGAGGGCTGGGCTGCCACCAGTCTACCTGCCCACAACCACCACGGCAGCAGGTAACGTTGAGTGGAGATGTCGTGGGGCTCCTGTACTTGCCGAGGCGGGGTGCCAGTGGTAGTGCTGTACGGTCTTCCTTGAGCAAGGTTAGGGTGGAGGAGCAGTTCATAATATAGGTTTTTGGGTCAGATCGCGTTATTTATAAATGTGTCACCCTGATGCTGCTCTATTTAAGACCGGAAGCAACAGGAGAGCTTCACCATTCTTGCCCGATGAAGCTGATTGTAATTATCAGCGAAACGTCGTACTCAAATTTTAAAATGCTGTTGATTCTCTCTTCAGCACACCGATAGGCTAAAGAAGTCAATTAATTTGTCCTTTGAAAACGTGACACATTTTTTACTGTTTGGCCGTGTCGGGTGGTGGAGTGTTACGACACATTTAAAAATAACGCGAACTGACCCAAAAACCTATATTATGAATAATATTGGTCGCGAAAGCCTCACACGTGTTAAGTGGAGGAGCAGTGTTTGGGCCAGATGCTTGTTGAATATTTCATACGACGATGCTTCTGAAAGATGATGAGTACGTTAAGGGTTCGTGTCTGCGACGCTGACAGCGACGTCTGTGCAATATTATTTGAGGATGGGGGTTTGTTTTACAATCGCTCACAACAACTGTATTTGTATTAATTTCCACGTGGCTAAATATATACGCAAAACAAGTGGCTTTAGAATAAGTATAGTGCTTGTATTACATTCGGATAGATTTGGGAATGTTATGGCTTTCGTGTAATTTTGAGAGACATTTTTGAGAGAGAAAAAACCTGTGATTTTTACACAGCCATATTTCTAGATATATTTTTTATACTCTGAGGTTAAACATTGAGGCGGCTCTCTTGAGAGAGAGATAGGGCAGTGCATTCATCATTGGCCGTTTGAGAAATCACTCCGTGTGCAACACATCTCTCGGATTCCAAATGAGCAGGGAAACCGAGACTGCTCTCAAATTTTGGCACCGACTTTTACCTGCAACAAGCCCCCCCCCCCCCCAAATACTGCCTTGTGAAATACGAAGGCATGGGGCCAGTCATGGCTTAAAGGCACCGCTGCTTGGTTGGTAGTCGGAGCCTGGCTCCCATCCGCGTGCCGTGCGTGTCTGATCGGAATGCCCGCGCGGCTGCGCCACCCATTGTTATGCCAAACGTGAATCTCATTGGCAAGCGGAATCATCGCAGCTGCCTGCGTGGCCGTGGCAAATGTAACGGTGTCCGTCCCCGCGTCTTAATGCCCCACAAAAGACAAATAGTTCACTACTTTAGCCCACCCGTGTGTTGAAGAGTGAATCCACAACATAAAAAAAAATAGTTGAGTGAATCCACAACATTTACAATTTTTTTGTTGAAGAGTGAATCCACAACATTTACAATTGTTTTGTAAATGTGGATTCACTCTTCAACAATATTTTTTGTAAATGTTGTGGATTCACTCTTCAACACACCGGTGGGCTAAAGTAGTGAACTATTTGTCTTTTGTCAACGTGACACCTTTTAACGGGTGCTCGTAAACTGCCCCTTTCAGAATGGCACACCGAGTTGTCTTGATATCGGACGTCCCCGATACGTCTCCGCATTGACATCTACGTTTGCGCCGCGCCTCGTGTGAAAGCCGCCGTCGCGAGTCACGAACATGCAGAGTTGACGGCTTGCCAGGAAGTCGGCGGCGTGAGTTTAAAGTCTGTCTTTTTTTTACTGCGGTAAAAATGCTGCGAATTCACGGCATGGCAAATGTATACTCGCAAACTGCGGTACGCACTTGAAGTTCACTTTTTTTTACTCATTTAATAAATATGATGTGCTACTTCATATTGCTTCGTCTACTGACTGCAGAAGACTACTGCATTGTTTCAAAATGGTATGAAAGTAAAGTTGGTTATCATAGACAACAGTAAATAAATAAAATGCCTGTAAATCTTGACTTGTGTTCGACTGAATGCCCAATAATATTTGGATTTCTCCAGGCACCGGTTGAATATTTGGAGGCAAAAAATTGTTTCTGAAACCACATTTTGGATGGAAGAGCAGCCACGCATGTTTAAATTAAATGTTAATTGAGAGAATATTTAAAAAAATGAATAGGTTGTGGATACGTTAAATTTGCTTGTGCAACCATTGGGTGGGTGGGCGGGCAGGGGTTTGTGGCGCAGTGGTTAGCGCGCTGAGCTACACACCTGGCAGTCCGAGTTCGATTCCCCGAGGTCGATTCCCCGAGGTCGATTCCCCGAGGTCGACTCATCTTCAAATGAGTAGTACCTGGTGGGGTCCAAAAACAACGCCACCTTGGGGAGACACAGACAGCCCGGACGTGGCGCTGGCCACCCACGCCCTCGTGTGTCGTGCCGGCCTTCATAGGTGCATGCCAACAGCACTTGCCCAAACAGTGAGCTAAGGCTACAAAGGGAGCGGGGGGGGGACCGTTGTCTTCATCTTTATTATTCTAATCGGGGAAGATACTCATAATAAACGTTTTTGGGTTAAATCGCGTTATTTATAAATGTGTCGTAACCCTCCACGACCCGACACGGCCAATCAGTAAAAAAAGTGTCACGTTGACAAAAGACAAATCGTTCACTACTTTAGCCCACCAGTGTGTTAAAAGTGAATCCACAACATTTACAATTTTTTTTTGTAAGTGGATTCACTCTCAAACACACCGGTGGGCTAAAGTAGTGAACTATTTGCCTTTTGTCAACGTGACAGTTTTTTTTACTGCTTGGCCGTGTCGGGTGGTGGAGGCTTACGACACATTTATAAATAACGCGATCTAACCCAAAAACGTTTATTATGAATAATATTGGTCGCGAAAGCCTACGTGTTAAACTGGGGGGAAACACATTGCGTTGTTTTGCAGCTGTCAATACATACGGCATAGACCGCTCTTCTTGTTTAGGATCGTCCGTTCACACACGATTTATCAATTCGCCCGGAGGAGTCTCCGGATGAAAATCATCATCTGTCACCACCCATTGCAAGCGTCTCGTGTTTTTGTTGCATGGGACAACGCCAACGGGGGGGGGGGGTTCGTGTCAATGTAGAAGGGACGTGCACGGCAAGGTGGTGAACGCAGCGGTGAACCCTTCTAACGGGACGGATCGATTACATTTCATTGTGGTCTGTCGAACTTCTGGGAATGAAACTGCGGTGGGCGATAAATAGGTTGTTCGCACCCCTCGATTGCGAGTGACCTGGCGGTAACCCCTCTGTGGCAACGCGATAAACGAATGTGAAACCGACTCGCGGAGGCCAGTGGGGAAAATAGGGAAGTGTATTCACGCTGCTTCGAGAGAGGCAATTGTGGAATGCAGGCATTCGCGGGGTGTCTAGAGTTACGTTCCTTTTCACTTAGTGCCATTTTCAATCGATACGCTGGAACCAGTTTAGTGCAGTTTCGTTTACATGGAAACATTAGCCGCGCTCGATCTGCGGTCTGTGCTGCCATTGATCTGCCATGCATTTGTGGACACGTGGCTTCCAGAAATGGGAGTCTAATTAAAATTAAGTGCAGTCCGGAGGTAATTGCTCTAAGGTACAGCAACGAAGGAATGCACACACACATGCCAGCGAGAGCTGCGTGTTTGGCATTGAAGGCATACATGTTTGTGCCACGGTGGCGAGATGTTAACTACCTCGCCCGATATACAGGAGGAGGGTTCGATCTCGAAACTGACGCTGACTATATGTTTGGAGTTTGCGTGCCTCTTTCTCCGTGGCCGCCTGGATTTTTCTCTGAGTCCTCTGTTTTTTTCCGTCCACGTTCAGTATCGACGTCACCCGTTTTCATAGTATTTGGGTTGATGCTGTATATTTTCACGTGATAAGCCACTTCGTTGTGCTATCATTTGTGATAGTCAGGTCGCTTCTAAAAACAGAGCTATATAGCTCAGTGGGCCTTAAATGATACAATAAATAAAATGTATAGTTTAGTTTAGATATGCCGTGGCCCAGTGTGACCTCTGTTTGGCCTGGTTCTTGCAGTCTACATGGTACCTCCGTGGGAGTTGCAAGAACCGTGGAGAAGCATCATCACCATCGCCTCCTCGATAGGCGTCATGCAAATCACTCAGCAGAGATTAAGGACAAATGCCCTCTCGCTGGACACCACAGTCAGGGCAGACATATGAGAAGGTCTATCTAACGTGTAAACATCGGTATAAAGTTACAGTTACGCCGTTGACAAATGGGTGACTGGATACAAATACAACGACAAACTGGTTTATCTTGAGAAAAAGCCTCGCCGTGCTTTGGAATTAAGCGAATGATACGCGAGATTAAGAACCCGTTATTGTACAGTGCCGTACGCGAAAAGGTCACATTTGTGAACGGCTGTCGAGAATGACAGCTCCACCGAGCACAAAGCTTCTCTGGGTCTAGATGGAACTGGTCAGGACATGTATATGACGGTCGGATATGCGAGGTTGTACTGTACTTCATGTACGTGCCATAAAAAATACATAAAATCTGTGAAATGCTGCGCATGATTGTAATGTGGAACAAAATCCAAATGTACATTACTTTATGACAGCAAGTAATCTACCGATAGAGCTGATAATCCTTTAAGATGTACGTCTTCATTTGGAAATTGCGTAATCATCGTTTAGTGGTTTTCATGTTTTTTGGAGTTGTCAGCATGTCACAGCTGCAGGCAGTGTCGAAGAAAGTTTGAATCCGCAAACAGGCCAGCTTTAAATATCATAGCCAAGTTTGGTGTGCTCATGTCATAATGGAATACGATTTGGGATATCGAGCAACAATTCAAGCGGTGCTTCAATGCGGCCACTTGTCCGTGTTTATGACCCAGTTTGTGTCTTTCTAGTAAACGCGTTTTTTGCTCCATAAAATACTCCGAAGCTGCCGCGCACCACGCCGTGAATATTGCCGTCTCCTGAGTTCACCTCGCCTGCGCACGAGTACGCTTTAGGCTGATTAAGATCGGGGACTTGCGGCTACGTGACATAAACAAAAAACAAACAAGGATCAGAGCGCGGCAATAAATCCAAGTTGCAGCGGCATCGATGGGGAGGCTCTTGAAGGCACCGTGCATCTCGAGTAGCCGAGCGACTTCTTGTTTACACACCAGATGATGACAGACCACAGCTGGTGGAACAAGGAAGTGGCTCGATGTGTATTGAGTTGTAATGCCGATCATAATAATTAAAATTTATAATGCGCATTCCATCCTAGGATCACAATGGGCACTGGCAGAGCCAGTGGGGGGTGTGGTGGCACGTGCCTCCCCCCCCAATGATCCAATCGAAATCCCTAATTTTGATCGGATCATTGGGGTTTATTAGTAATAAATCGGCATTTTGCGACCACCACTGCCACTGTGTAGCATAGTATTACGTGCCAGGGACTCTATGAGATGATAGGACAATAGTCTGAGTCCATCATTGGCAATAAGTAACGGCAAAGCGGTTAAAAGCGACTCACAGAATTGTGCGCAGTTGTGTATACAGCACACGACTTCCCTGAAGACTTTCACCTTCAGCGAGCGCCATGCCGACCACACACGGTTCGAATTCGACCCTCGATCGATGGCTGCGCCATCGCCGCACACGCGTCGAATAAAAGGCAAGGGACAAGTCCTTACTTACTAACAACTCCTGCATCAGTTTTCATTGCTGGAGGGGTTGCCCCTCTACCTGAAAATCCTGGCTCCGCCATTGCCAACGGGCAATGCATGAAAGCAGGAAACAAAAACAGAACCAGGGCAACCAGACCAATACTCTTAGGCTTATTCGGTAAAGTCACGTATGTAAAAAATAAAAATTATAGAAGTAATAATAGAAATAAAATAATAAATCACGACGTTTCGGAGGCAACACAAACTTCCGTCTTCACAGCACAATTGCTGTATCAAGTAAAGATACTTTAGATATGATAATTGTTTTTTTACCCTTCTATCTGGCAACAAAACTGACACCTTTTTTACAAGGAGTCATGTTTACATAGACCACAATACCTGCAGTCATAATGCAAACAAAAAACATAACTCTGATAATGTATGCACTGTCCTTGAAGTTGATTGGTCCACACCCGAGACAGCTTTCCTTAGAGCCTAGTCTCACATGGGTTGGACCAGATGACGCCAAAAGGCGCACAACTCAAAGAGAGTCCATCACAACTCAAGAGAGTCCATTATATTGATGTAATTTAAGCAAAAAAATATATACATAGACAGAATAAAATACCGCGTGAGATTGGACCCAAAAAAATTCAAAGCAAAGGGATGGTACGGGAACATTCAAATCGCTTCCTCTTTGTGTCACGCTGTGCCACTCAGCGGCTGTCACCCAGGAGACTCTCAAATCTCATTTCATGAACGCTCACGTAGGTAAAACATTAAAATTAATAAAAGTAAAACAAGGTGCTCTGCAAACCTCCTGGCTACCATCAAAGGTTTGTACACGAAGCCATACAAATATACAAACACAGACATAATTTCAATCGTGATGATGGTTACAAACTGAGTAATCATTGGAAAGATGTGATTAACCATGCAAAAAAGATTTAACTACACTTATTTGGACCATCTTATTTGACAGACAACTATTACAGGTTATTGATAGACAGACAGGCTTGTTTTACCATGTTTAGTTGTTTCTTTTTTCACACTATTGTTATGTAGGCCAGGCTTAGTCACAAACCGTACCTCTCCATAACAAAGGCTCAGCCTCTTAAGCCTCACCTTACCATATTAATAAAAAGTGTGCCGTACTTGGCCCTTCCCTCTCTCCAACCATTATATATACGGAGTGGTAGCTCTTGTAATCTCTCATTTACTTGATACAGCTGTCGTGGCTGTGACGGTTCCACCTGAAGACGGAAGCTTGTGTTGCCTCCGAAACGTCGTGATTTTTATTTTATTTTACTTTTATTAATGTTTATCTTTTACCTCCGTGACTTTACCGAAAAAACCTAAGAATATGAATCCTTGCAGTCACGAAAGCTTCAAATCTAGAATTCATGAACGCTGTCTACTGCGTCGCTTCCTTTAGTGGCTGTGGGTATTCGTAGCAAAAAAACGTTTGCATCGTCAATAACAGTGGCATTGTAATGGGTCGCAACTGCAGGTGGCAGGATATCCCCTTAGTGAGATAGCTGTTCTGGGAAATGTGTAAGTCTTCTCATTAAAAGTACCTTTTTTGTCAGTTGATTAATTATACACCACCCGCTGTAACGCATTACACGTGGTTCTACTAGATGCTGGAGATGATAAATCCACACGTCGTGGCAACGCTAATGGTGTTACTTTCACTTGACTGTAGGCGAGATATATCCGCCTTGTTCTCGCGGCCACGTGCTGCTGACGGTCCGTCAAGATGCAATGCGGGTCTCCTTTGTAAGGGACGTCGAACGGAGGTCGGACGCAGCAACCACTTTACCTCTCTTGGCATCTCCGTATCTCCGCATGCTTATTTGCTTCTGCGTGTTTCGCAAACAGCAGCCGCGTTGTGTTGCAATGCATTGGAAAGGCAAAAGTCGCGGGCGGGCGGGTGGGTCTGCTTGCCAGAGCATGGTTGGTTGTTATGTTGTCGTATTTTCCTTCTCGATTTGCCCGTGTTTCGATAGTGCGCCATCTCTCCATACTCGAGTTTGTTCGAAGGTGCCCGTGTTTCTAATCAATTTGTCATGGTGGGCAGTATGCACTGATTGAAAGCATTCATTTTCAAGCACATCGGTTTGCTGCTTCTCAGTAAGTTCATTTTTACTATTAAAAAAAGCATCCATCCCCGTGTCGTAATTTTACATGTCCAGAATTTTCAAATGCAGTCGCTTTAAAACAATTTTCAAATCCAGGACCCGAAGACCTTCCCTTTCTGCTCTGTCAATGACTGCCTGTTTCCATCTTTCCGAGTAGATTGACTGTCAGTGACATAATCCTCCCCATCACTCTGCTCTCCCACTTAACCTCAGTAAAAAAAATGTGCATCTCTCTACATTGTAGCATCATCGGTCGGTTTCAGTCAGTTTATTCCGTGTAAGGCCCATTGAGCTAAGCAGCTCTTATTCATTGGGGACCAGGCCAAAACGGCAGGCAGGTTACACGGGAAGCGAGGGTTTACAGGGGCTGTATTGAGTGGCTGGTACGATAAGAGCCAGCAACTCACACGGGAAGGGAGGGTTTACAGGAGTTTGCATAGAACAGATGCAATTAATGAAAATTAGAATAATGACATGCATGTCTTCATTTCATTTTCGAACAGCATCTTGAGACGGGGTCACATTTGAAAAGCTTTCTGAGGTTAAATGCTTTTGTACTTGTTTTTTTAACGAGTACGGTGTAATGGGAGAAATGAAAAAAAAGCTGATATGTTCAAAAGAAGCAAAGAGGGATGCACACACGGAATTGTTCCGAACGACAGAAAAAGGGACAGTTGTATTGAAGAACGTACGCAAGAGAGCGATATAATGTAAATTTGACACGTAGGCTTTCGCGACCAATATCATCCATAATAGAGGTTTTTGGGTTAGATCACGTAAATATATAAATGTGTCGTTAAAACCCGCCACCACCCGACACAGCCAACTAGTAAGGGTTGTCACGTAACCAGAAAATACCAATTCGTCACTAGTACAGCACTAGTGTATTGTGTAGTGTATAGTGTAGCGTATAGTGTAGTATACTATATTCTTAGGTTTTACTAGTACAGCACTAACCGGTGTGTTGGAGAGCCAAGCCACGACATCTACAATCTGAGTACGACGTTTCGCCAGTAATTACAACTACCTTCATCAGGCGACAGCCAGATTTGTGGAGAAGTCCACCTGTTTCGTTCTTTACATAGAGGCGTAGATGTGGTGACCACGCTTCTGCACGCTTGAGCCACGTGGGGAGGGGGATTACTGAGGCAACGTACATGATGCATGTGCCTTGTGCGAGCCCTTTGAACTTGTCCTTCCTGTCTATTGTGTTTATTAAAATAGCCCTGCCAACGGTAATCCTTATTGAAGTACGCTGCCCTTTGTAGGCATGCATTTAAATAATGTATTATTTCATTATTCGCTTCCATGCAGCACTAAGACGGTAGCTATCCGAACGGTTAAAGTTGTTTTGATTGCTTTCAATGTCGAAAGATTCTCTAATTAGTCTTGGCTAGTAGAAGCTAGTTTTGAACAAAACTTCAACATTATCAAAATCAATTGAGTGTCCTTGTTGGCACGCGTGTTTTGCTACTGCTGACAGTTGCATTTGGGAGAATTTAATATTTCTCTGATGCTCTTTTAGTCTCGTGCTGATCATTCGTCCTGTTTGCCCAACATAACATTTACCACACGTGCAGTTAATCCTGTACACACCTTCTGTTGATAGATTCGGTAATACATCTTTTGTACCAGATATTAAATTCTGTATTTTTTATGTACCGTGCCAAATCTGACTCGAATGTTTCGTTTTTCCAAACATCTGGCTAGTTTATCAGTTACTCCCGCAATGTACGGTATTTTTATCGTTTTAATTACTTGGGCAGTTTCACTGCTCTTGTTATTTGATTTGGTTTTGGTAGTCAATGCCCTGTTGATTTGTGCACCATTAAAGAAGCGCTGCAAATGAACGGTTACAATGACAGAGCAACGAAATGACAAGAGCAACGGATTAATCGTTGCCGAGGCATGATTATTATGATGATGATGCACGTAATCTTGAATGCAACCACGAGAATTGGCGCACCGGCTTTAAAGCTAACACCTGGTTCTGTGTGTGTGTGCGTGTGCACGCGTGTGTGTCCCATTGGGGGAGCGGTAGTGTAGCGGTTAGCGCGCTGCGCTATGAACCTGGTGACCCGGGTTCGATTCCCGCTCATGGCCAACACCAGTGACGATTATCTGAACCGGTCCTGGGCATCCCCTAGGTCGACTCAGCCTGAAATGAGTACCTGGTGCGGTGTGTAAACATCGCCACTGGGGAGACAAAGGCGGTCGGGCGTGGTGCTCGCCACCCACCCCCTCGTGTACCGTTACGGCCTTCATAGGTGCTCGCTAACAGCACTTGCCCCTACAGTCTGTTAAGGCTATACGGGGGATCTTTGTCTTTGTCCCATTGGAGAGCGGTGGCACAATGGTCAGCGCACTACACTTCGAACCCGGCGACCCAAGACGATGATCTGAAACCGGTCCTGGGCCTCCCCTAGGTCGACTCGGCCTCAAATGAGTATCTGGTGCGCTGTATAAACATCGCCACTAGGGAGACAAAGGCGGGCCGGGTGTGGTGTTGGCCACCCACCCTCTTGTGTGCCGTGCCGGCCTTCATGGGTGCTACTCGCTAATAGAACTTTCCTCCCCAACAGTCTGTTAAGGCTCCACGGGGGATCTTTGTCCCATTGTGTCCGCACGTTCAGGCAAGCAGCGGGCCAGGACGACGCCGAGGCAGCGATGTCTGCTCAAGGCCCTGGGGCTCGCGCTCTTCGTCGTGCTGGTGACCGCGATTGTTTCCATCGCTGTGGCGCAGAGCAAGAAGCTCCCCCCTCCGCTCAAGGTACCCTGCACCACCGCACATGCAGCCCCCCCCCCCCCTCCTCCCCTACTCCCCGTCACCTTGAGCCCACGAGGGTGGAACTCTTGCTCTGGTGGTCTTCCCTTGTGGCTGTGCCTCCCCGCCCACAGCCAGCGCTCTGTCCACTTTCACAGCGCGGTGCAATCTGTTCTTCCCATCCTCATGGATCGTTGTCCCCACCCCCCCAACTACCATATTTCAAGTATTGGACATTCACTGTCGCCATCCCAACTTGACCTTTGTGCTTGGATAGTAATGAAGTAATAATACAAATATTAATAATAGTTGATAGCACTTTTGATTTAAAGCTTTCGTGACTGCATGGATTCATATTCTTGGTTCTTTCGGTAAAGTCACGTAGAAGGGAAATAAGAAAATAATATAAA
This sequence comes from Lampetra fluviatilis, assembly GCF_964198595.1. Lineage (NCBI taxonomy): Eukaryota > Metazoa > Chordata > Hyperoartia > Petromyzontiformes > Petromyzontidae > Lampetra > Lampetra fluviatilis. The sequence continues at coordinate 2,156,558 of NC_136278.1, read as the reverse complement.
TATAAAACAATAAAAAATTTCACGACGTTTTGACTGCAACACAAGCAATCATCATTAGGTGTGAAATCCACAGCAAGAAATAATTTTTTTCAAATTTTGTGTTCCAGTCGAAACGTCGTGAGAATTTTAATTGTTTTATATTTCTATTATTTTATTATTTCCCTTCTACGTGACTTTACCGAAAGAACCAAGAATATTATAGCACTTTTTCAAGCCATTTCTGGATGAAGTTCTTCCCATATCGTGGTGGTCCTGGGGGTTGTTGACTGATCTTCACTACTCTGGTTGGTGTATTTATGTTTGTATGTTGAACTTTTTTCGCACCGTACGTAGCCAATCGTGCTAATTGGAGGTGTGGGGGAATGACAACACACTGAACACAAAAAAACGGTTTTAAAGTGCATTGCTCCAGTGGCTTCCTAATATCGGAAGGAAGAGCTTTCCAGACGCCCGCAGAAGCGCATCTGAAAGCACGATGGCTCGGTGTGGGTTTGGTGAGCGAGAGGGGACGGGAGCGGTTCAGGTACCACTCCCCACTGATGTTAGCCACGGCCAAGAATCGGGCTCAGGTGGCCAGGTTCGTGGTGCAGTGCACTACCCACCGCGCCAAACACTCCTTCTACTCGAAGGGGTCACTAGTGAAATCAACGTTATTTCGAGATATTTTATAAGATGTGTGCAAATGTACATGTGTCCTCATAAAATAACATCCTACTTGATTAAAGCAATTGTCTAGATCCTGTACAGTTTTTTTCGATTAAATGCATTTGGGAGCTGGTGAGAACGTTTTAAGTTGAAGGCAGCTTAATGTGATGCATTCTATCCCTCCAGCAGCTATCATCAGGATGCTGCTATTAGAGGTAAATGATTAAATCGCTGCACGTGACGTCAGCAGTGGCTGTTAAAGAGAAACAGATCCTCTTTGAAGTGCAGTGATTTGCCTTGTTTGACCAAAACAACATGGCAATTTTGATTCAAACAAGTTGAGAAAAGCAGTGTGTGTCACTTGACCCTGGTGGTCAGATGTTGTGGGAGACTTGCACTGAAACGATGTGGATGTAAATGAGAGGGAGGTTGCTGGCTAATGAGCCACTAGTCTTTGCTCAGCCCCACTGGAAATCTTTCCTCCGACCTGCCCTAATTCCTATTTTGGAGGCATTCTCTGGCATGTCACTGAATCTCTGGCACTTCCTCACACGGCCACCCCAATACCCGCAATTCACCACGAAGTGGCGGTGACATCACCACGGCGCCTGTGCCAGGCCAGGTGCACTTTGAGGCCACGTGAAGTGCTGAAGGCTCGCTGACAAGGAGGTCTCGGGACTGACCCAGCTGCCATGGGTCGGCTTACTGAGATGATTGGTAGATGCACCAGCTGTACCCCCCACTGTTGCCACCTTGCTGGATTTAACCGCCTGGCGCTCCGCTCGTTGTTGTGAGCTTCGCTCCTCTGGCCTCCGTTGTTGCTGGACGGCGACTGCCCCCACAGCTAAGAGGAGAGCCATAAGAAGAATTGACAGCAGAGCCTACAAGCTGTGGATGGCTGCACTCTGTAATTTGGAAATTAAAATTCACTCGCAAGACAAATAAGCAACGGTCGAAAACTGTTTCCTTCCCTGTCGTCTGCACTGCTGGAGGTTTTATTTCCATTTTCGCGAGTTTCTAATGATTTCATTCAACGTACTCCTTGTAAAACACATTTAGCCTTTCCGCACTCCCCCAGTGCCATTGTGCGAGGTTGGTAATCTTGCGGCTGGAATCTGCGCCTCGCCCACGTCCACACGGAGGAGGAGGAGGAATGTTTTTTTGCTGTCGTGGTGATTTCTTGTTCCCGTTTTTTGTGTTCACATTGTTGCTGGGCTCTCGTGCTGCAGCCTCAAGAAGCATTCTGGCTGAACTGTTGCATTAAAGTGCAATAAGTTAAAGTTCCCAGAGGACTGTCAGCCAAAAAATGTGTATGTTTATATTTTTGTTATTAAGTCCATAATTTTAAACAAAACCCTCTGCGTACGCGCCGGCCCTTGCCCGACAAGTAGATCCGCTGTTTAGAGGAGTCTTGTGGCATGTTTGTTTTTGTAATTCCACAACTGTAGTACACAAATGTTAATCTGTAATTGGAAAAAAATGTAAATGTTTTTGATTGATTGGCCACATGTAGTTTCGCCGTAACCTGAATCCTGCGGGACCGATTTGGATTCCCAGTCGAAGTCCGTTCCTTGGTGTGACCTGGGCTGACCCGAGGTTAACTCTGCACCTCCGAATCCCCGCACCTCCGATTAGCGCGGTTGGCGACGTACGGTGCGGAAGAAGTTCAGCATACATACGAAGATACAACTCGGCATATATAAAGTTTACCCGTATGAACATTACACGCGTCACAATTCACCCCCCACCCCCTCCCACCCTAGCAGTTAGATGTATTGCCACGTTTCTGGATCGCGATTCGATTGAAGAATCGATTGCTCATTTTTTTCATTTGTACATATTGACTGTCTGCCGCGCGTAATCTCTTGTATTTTTTCGATTTAAAGCTTTCGTGACTGCAGGGATTCATCTTCTTGGTTCTTTCGGTAAAGTCACGTAGAAGGGAAAAAAATAAAACATAATAAAATACAATACAATTGTGAGAATTATTATTTTATTATTTCCCTTCTACGTGACTTTACCGAAAGAACCAAGAAGATGACTGTTGTATCTCATTTGTACACTGCCTCATTTATATTATCTCATAGAAATGTACGTTCGCGTTTTAAAATTTGGTGACTGGTAAACACTCGATCCTCTCACGCTCTGTTCCATGCGTACAACGGGAGCGTACGAATAGAATTGAATCGACGAGTGGATGCGTCTTTGCATCCCTAACGATCGTCAAGAGAGGTGACAAAGTGACCGCCGTGCCTGTATGCCACTTGCCGCACCGCTCGCTCGCGTGATGCTCGGCTGCCAGGAGAGGCAGATATTCTTAGGTTTTTTCGGTAAAGTCACGTAGGAAAAAAATTTAAAATTAATAAAAGTAAAATGAAAATAACTTTTTTATTAATGATTTTAATGATTTTTATTCTATTTTTATTTAATTTTTTTTACCTACGTGACTTTACCGAAAAAACCTAAGAATATGAATCCTTGCAGTCACGAAAGCTTCAAATCTAGAAGGAGAGGCAGACTCAACAAATCAAACGGAATCGTCGTTGCATGTGGTGTTCGCGATGTTTCACAGACGAGTATCACCTGCAGTAGTTTCATAGTTACTACCGGCGAAACGTCACGGTACTCGAATTGTAAATGTTGTTGTGGATTTGCTCTCCAACACACCGGTGTGCTGTGCTAGTAACGAATCGGCACGTTCTGTTTACGTGACAAATCTTACTAATTGGCTGTGTCGGGTGGTGGCGGGTTCAACGACACATATTTACGCGATTTAACCCAAAATAAACTCTTAATTACAGAGTTTCATCGTAGCGGGCGATGTTGCCGTGTGGTTTTACCCAATCAGGTACAGTTTGGACCGTGACGCTGGCAGACGTGGCCTACTTTTTTTTTAAAATAGCGTCCTGGGATATTTGACCTCTCCTGTGCAGCAGATGCCGCGCATTTTATTTTGGAAATGCACCCACGGTGTTCAACAGGGCCGACCGCTGGGCTTGGAACCGTGAAGCTCTGCAACAAGCGGCCAACGCTCCACCGCTCGGCCGTGCGGGGCCCGACGCATGTGTCGTTCGTGTGCCTGGTGCCGCCGGTGTGTTAACGTCTCCATCGGGGAGACAAAGGCGGGCGGGCGGGCGTGGCGCTGGCCACCCACCCCCCTCGTGTGCAATGCCGGCCTTCATTAGGCACTCGCTAACAGCACCTGCCCCGAAAGTCTGTTAAGGCTATGGGGGGGGGGGATATCTTTGTCATTGTGTGCAGTACGGAGTGGTGCTGGATGCGGGTTCTTCCCACACATCGCTGTTCGTGTACCAGTGGCCAGCGGACAAGGAGAACGACACCGGGGTGGTGACACAGGTCGCGCACATCGACGTTGAGGGTGAGTGCACTTTTAAGAGTGTTTTGATTTCCAAAATTTGGTTCCAATTGTGCCATTGAGGTCATGTCACGAGATAAGATTGTACTTTCGGAACTCTGCAGCTAGCAGGAAATCATCCTGTGCCAGAGAACAGCTTTATAATATGTTACGCAACTATTTCTGAGGCTACAGAGAAGACAGACCTTGAAAGCTGCGGTGTATGGGAGGATTGCTATGGTATAAAACTCATGCATTTTATTTTAGTGCGGTAAAAATATACCAGCCATTAAAAATATCCTTCTTTAGCATTCTCTCTGTCACACACATGGTCTTTCGAGAATGGGAAAAGGGTATTTTTTATTTGGGGAATTTCATTTTCCTTTTGGCGACTGAAGAGTATTTGTTTTGTAAGGTTCGCAGGAAACCGTTGGATAGTTCAAAGATAAATACAAATTGAGATGTGTCCCAAACCCACTCCCGGCCTCCTTAAAAATTATTAAGCTTTCATTCCTGCCATGTTTTTTTGCTTGTCCAGCATTTTAAAAAAATATTTAGATTAAGATCCATTGAAAGATTTTTTTTACAGCCTAATTTTGCGGTCAACTCAACTTTGCATACATGGGACGTCGGAAACGGCATGCGGTGAGCTGTGGAGGTCATTCGGGGTTCGCACGAGCGAGCGGGGCCCCTCTTAAAGATGCCAACCGAAGGATCGTGAACCGTTGTGTTCGTTCGCGTTGTAACATCCGGTTGGCCCTGCCACTTGCATGGGCATCCAAATACGGAACGACCGATTTTGAAGTTGACGTACATTCAGCGTTTCTGCGAGGTCACCCAAGAGTTGAGTACCCTGTTCGACAGGGTCGATGAACCGTGGCACAATCAAAGGCCACTGTCGTTGCAGATGGCACGGCGCTCCGGGACTCGCAATGCAGCGGGGTTCATATCACAGTCCCTCCCTTCTTTTCAATGTTTTCACAAAAAGAAAGGAACTTGGTAGAACAGTGAGGTCGCCTGTGCATTTTTTTGGCATGACGCAAAAGAAAAGTCTCCAAAAAGAATTCTTCACTTTGACTCTTTGACCCACTGGGACTAGATGTTCCTTATTCAGTTTTTTTTTTGGGGGGGAGGGGGGGGATGTGTGACACGAGTTTAACAGACCGTGATAAAACTATTGGGATGGGGAAAATACTTTTGAGCACCAGGCAGCGCTCCGTTTCCATTACACATGGGCCCTGGATTTCGGCTGAACAGGATTGTGTTAAAAAATATATTCTGAATGTAAAATTATCAAGGAGGAGCGGCGTTGTGATTTGGTGCACAATGGTATGAACCCGGCAACCTGGTTTTGATTCCCATGTCATGGTTCAGAGCAGTCGCAAGGGATGTCTGGTACTGTCCCAGGTCTCAAACTTGATTTGAAGCTTCCGTGACTGCAGGAATTACTCTTTGGTTCTTTCGGTAAAGTCACGTAGAAAGAAAATAAATTAAATAATAGAATACGACGTTTCGATTGCAACACAAGCAACCATCATCAGGTAAGAATGAATGAGAAAACAAACCGAGTAAACTTATAAATATAATGCAATACAACACAGAGAGTCGGCTAACACAACAGCCAACACCCTTCCTGGTTGATTACGTTCTTCCAAAGATTGCTACATTTGAGAGAGAGAGAGACAAAACACAGACACGAAGACACAAAGACAGACACACAAGCAGAGAGAGACACACACACACACAGAGACACACAGAGAGACACACACATAGACACAAAGGTCAACTCAACTCAACCAAGCGATGTCTCAACCAGTCCTGATACTCATTCGCTAGCCCGTGAGGACAGGGTGAATCTGTGCGTGCCTGTGAAGCGTATTGTGATGGCTAAACGCAAAACCCTAGCCCCAGGCTTGACAAAGTGAACGTGATATATTAACACGGTGTCCTGCTCGTAAAATGTGCCTAGTTCAGGTTTGGCAACGTGCTGTCAAGGGGGACGCGGGTAAGGGGGAGAGGGGGGTGCGGGTGCGGTAGGGATGTCGGGTCGTGTCCATGTGTCCCCATGCACTTTTGGACAAAACGGTCCATCTGGCTCAGCGGTCAGCAACCAAAGCGACAAGGAGAAGAGCCACGTTTTTGTTTTGTCTTAATTCGGTCAATAGTTCAGTGTTTCAATGCACGTGAAATACGAGACCCGGTGGCCGTTGACGAATAACGTCGCAGAGCGGCCCCCTGGTCTGGCTCCATCTGTACCACACCGTGGTGCTCGCTGAGAATCTGGCGTGGTTCCCTGAGCACCTGTTTGTTTGACACCACTTCTACAAGCCTCAGCCAGGGGTGCGTCTACTAAATTAACCTCCACCCACCATCCTCCGTTCCCCTCTACCCCCCCCCCCCCTGGTTGTTATCTGACCACATTTTGACATTTCTCAGCACTTTCTCGCTCTGCTTGTTGCGTCACTCCTCGGCGTTCTTTGCTCTCGCGTGGCTTTTATTCCTCCCCCCCCCGCTCCAGAAATCTTGTGACCAATGTCTTAGTCACTGCTGTTGACGTGATGCTATAAAAAGGCAATAAGGTGCACAGTGTGACCACATTCATGAAGCCATAATACACAGGCATCAGGCAGGAAGAAGTCCCTTTTTAAAGCGATGACCAGGCACTGACAGCATGTTTGCACAGTTGTACTGCAAATGTACCACGTATTGTGTGCTTTCCAGCTCATGCAGTTAACTGCTGTACCTATGTTGGTCTGTCAATAGCCCTATTCCTCCCTGTTCCGTTGGGTGTGACGTGACGCGTGATTAGATCCCATGCCTGCCGTCGCGATCTACGCAGCCTTCAAACAGCGCGTAACCCAAGTTGACATTCATGGGTGTACGTTTAAACCACGCAGCGGCATTAGACGTTTGTTTTTTATTTCGACCTTCGTCAATGCCGTCCCCTGTGGGCGATGTCCTTTCAACAAAAGCCAAACTCCCCCGACGTCGCTGCCTTGGAAGGTGAGAAAAGCGGAGGCCACGCAAAATTTTATAAATTAAGAAAAAAAATAAGTCTTGGCATCCGTACGTGAAGAAATGCACATGCAAATGAATGACCAAATGTGGACCGTGAACTTTCCGAAATTTAAACACGCAGGCAAGGTTTTCTGCTCGGATAAGCACAGAGCTGTTGCTCCACATTTTTCGCTCGTAAAAAAAAAAATGGCAAGTAGGTGGTGTGATGATCCCGCCCGGACCCCCCCCCGCCTCGCTCCCCTGTCCTCCCTTCGTTCAATTAATCATCAATCAACGTTTGAGATTCTGCTGCACATTACAGTGGCCTCTCATGGATGGAGGGGGCCGTATTATGTCATTGAATAATGAGTTTAGGCAAAAGATTTTAATGTCAATTCTTAAGCGCACGACACAAACGAGGAAATGTGTTTCGAGAATGTTTTTTTATACAACTCTCCGATGTGCGCTTGCTTTGTTGGGCTAAATTATTTTAGTTGACTAAACTATTTTACGTGACCTAAACTATTTTATTTTACCAGCTAAAGCCCACTGTGTGAGGTATTAGCTCTTTTTCAGCGGCGACGTGACCACACATGATAGTTCAACGAAGCGGCTTATCATCATCATCATCATCACACGTGGGAATTTACAGTCGCAGTCAAATAATCTAAAGGCATGTTGTTTCTAAATGTGGAGGGAAAAACTGGAGGAACCCAGAGAAAAATCCACGCGACCACAGGGAGACAGAGAACACGCAAACTACAAATATTCAGGCATCAGGATAGATGCCACGACCTGCATATCAGGCAACATCTCACCACCGCAGTATGCATGATGGGAGCTTTTTCAGAAACTGAATTAACCGGCGAAAACCAACGCAGTAAAATTAAAAGATGTTTGTAGACCAAATGTCTCCTTGTGCGTGCTTTGTGCTTCCGGTGTTTACAGAAACAAGGAGACGTTCTTTTTGGAATAGACCTGCAGCCATTCAGGAGACACTGTGAGCACGAGTCTTTAATCGTGATACTTCGCACGTGTCGTTTGCTAAATATTCCCAACAACGTTTCCTGATAACGATTCTTGGCAATTTGTGAAGAAACGTGTTATCAAAACCACACTTCCTCCTGTATGCTGATTTTTAGCATACATTGCTTGTGTTGTAAGAATCGATGTTGATCGAATAATTAGTGCATCATCAGGAGACAGATCTGGAACTCACTTTTAGCCAAATATTATTTTGGTAGCCAATTTTTTTCCCCATTCGTGGTGTTGGCTTTGTGTCTCACTGTGCGCGTGAGTTTTGCGCTGTGGACTTCTGAAAATCGGCTCTGAGCTTCCGAGTAGCGGTGTCAGTTGAAAATGCAGCTTGGAAATTCACGCTTCACTCCAAAAAGTGAGGTATGCATTCCAACATTTTACAAGGAGACATTTCCAATCAGAGATTTTTTTTATTAATGTCCTACACATTGCAGAGCCAGGAAATTCACAAACCACAAGTCTTTTGCGGTGGTAAGTTCGTGGCACACGTAATATTCAGAACACAGTGCTCCGCTCTGCAAATGTGTAGGACATTAATAAAAAAAAAATAGATGATTGTAAATGTCCCCTTGCAAAATGTTGGAATGCATACCTCACTTTATTTGTAGTGGAGCGTCTCGTGTCCTGGGCTTCTCTTTCTCCTTTTAAGAACATAACCTTCACAAATGGATTTTTTTGTCAAATTCTGCCAAGAAAACCCCCACACATGGCTCAAGAATCTGAGGCATTACTTTTCCACTAAATACCAACCGTTGCATGGCAATGGAAAGTTCACATTGGGCGCCGGATGGTGCCCCCTTGACCATCAATCATTTGCCACGACTCCACAAAGAAAGGCCACTTATTCATGCAGTTATTTCTTTAAATATCCGCGCTCGCGGCACCGCCTGTAACACGGCAGGCAATCCCCGCGTCGTACTTTTGCCCTTTTTGAGAGAAACCTCAGACGCTGCGTGACGGACCCCACAACCACCTGAGTTCGATTCCCAGCAGCCACGGCTCACATCGGTGGCGAGCGACGTGGACATCGGTCCCGAGCACCCACCTTCTCCGACCCACACTGACCAGCGACACCCTCTGCCATGATGGACATGGCATAGGGTGTCCATCATCCGGCAGTGGATTGACGAAGGGCCTTAAAAAAGAATGATACAATGTCTTCTTGGTTCTTTCGGTAAAGTCACCTAGAAGGGAAATAATAAAATAATAAAAATAAAACATAATAAAATAATTCTCACGACGTTTCGGCCACAATGCAAGCAGCCGTCCTCAGGTGAAGACCAGGTCTGTCGGGGAGACGGACGCTGTCTCCCCCCTTCTACGTGACTTTACCGAAAGAACCAAGAAGATGAATCCCTGCAGACACGAAAGCTTTAAATCGAAATGATACAATGTTTACGAACTGCACGACTAGTAACTGGAAGGTTGCGAGTTTCACTTCCGGGTTTAGGATCGACTCGCCACGGTGACACTTTGCGGGGAATTCAAAATTGGTTGTCCCATAAAAAAAATTAATGTCCACCGCCATACTCATGCGGAATTTCCACCGCTGGCTCTGTGCTGAAAAGAGTATATGTGCGCCCGTCACATGCTCAGTCGAGCGACACGCCACTGACGAAACAGCATTGGCTTGCTGTGCCAAAACACTTTGCACGACTAGATGAATGTAATGGTTAAAAATACAAAAATATTCAAAAGCAGGAATATTTATACTTGTTTTGTGGCCAAGCTTTGTGCACATTGTGAAATGGTTGGTTTCCTAAGAGCTCTGTTCAAATTTGAATAAGCAATATATTATCCCTGATGTGTAATAGACTGTTAACGAAAAATTACATTTATTTATTTGTTTATTTCCACATCTGCTGTTGCAATAACACGTAGTCAAGACATGAGCAAGGCAGGGCCTCGCATTTCAAGATATGTTTGATCCGAAAAAAATCAATGACAGCCCATTTAAGCAGTTTGCTGCTTTTAATAATATCTTAAGAGACTTTGACGGATGGCAACGCTTTTAACTGTTATACCAAACAACTTGAAGCAACACCGCCATGACATATTCATGTGATTTTGTTGAATGTAACATTTAACCTGTGGACATTCGTGCATGAATATCTGTAATTGTTTGTTTAATGTGTTTATTTAATACCGCAGCCAACCGTTTTCTGTGCATTTCTCTGAGTGGAGAAAAAATATCCCCCCACATGCTTTTCAAAGTCGTTACAGCGGCGTTTAAGTGTACGAGTTATGTTTTAACCCCATCATTAACACCGTTCAAGTCGTTTGAGTATCTCTTTGCGTGTTTAAAGCTATTTTAAGGTGATGAGCAGTGTGCATCGATCAGATAAATGTATTCTTAATTTTGGACTCGCTTACAATTCAAGGTAATGATGTCTTTCGCACTGAGTTGTATTCCATTGACAATAAACGCTCACGCTTAACATGACCATGTCATAAGTAATATTGTGGGCTTGAGTCAATTGCTTTTATGCGGGCGTAGTGATAAAACACTTTGTTAATAATAATATGGTTGCTGTAAGCAAGATGCATTTACTTAGCTCTCATTATATTACCTAGATTCGCTGGTTGGCCTTAATGCTGCTGGAATAGCCAATGCAGTTATATGGGGTGGCCAACAAATGCAGTTCCAATACTCCCCCTCAACTCCTGACTATTTGATTGTCACGATTCAGGGTTACTGTTCCTTTCCAGAATCAGTTGTATTGTTATGATAGTGAATAGGAGTGCCTCTCGTGACCTGAAGCCATTTCATTCATCATCACCAGCCACGCTTTGTCCACTGCTGCATTCAGACCTTCCTAACTCTTCACCGTCCTGTAATGCAACAATCCATCGAGCCTCCCCCAACATGAGCCGATTCTTATCGCTCAACCTCCGCAGTGGTCGTACACTCTCCGGCGTGTCTCTAATCATCGGCATCATCCATCGGCCATCATCTGTTGGCCATCATCCGTTGCCCAACATATCTTTACAACGACGTTTGACCGCCGAAGCCCTACCAGCCGTTTAAGTCAAAGTGATGTCTCTGCTTTGTGTTTGTTCTATTATCAGTGTGTCTCTCATTTCCATTTCGAGCGTGCCCCAGCATTCTTTGCACAGCGTTCGGCTTTTGTTCCATGTTCCCTGCCGGTGTGCGTGTTTCAGATCCGTATTTTGGCAGATGATGTGCAGTGTTTGAAAACGTTATTTTTTGTCTTTTTTCACGGCCGAGTTCGCTTTTGCAAAAGCGCTCTAACCTGCTCTCACTCGCCCCGATAGATATCAAAATAGTCCATCACAGATCCGCCTTCAACAATTGCCTTATATATACACACAGCCAAAGAGAGGGCAACGCTTATTAAAGGTGAAAACAAGATCGTGAACTGGAAGCAGCTAGATCAGGACGTAGCAGAGTTAAACTAAGCAACAGATTAAAATTAATAGAGAAGCAACGTGTGGAAATGGATGTTGCCACGTTAAATGATCACATCACTGGCAAAGTAATGGACTGTGCACTTAGATTGAAACTAAAAACAACAGGTTTTATGTCAAGCCACAAATACACACGATGAACACGAGAGAAATAAAAACACGGATAAAATCGCGAAAGAAAATATAGAATACACATAACGCTGTAAAGCCGTGCTGAAAAATAATGAGAAAAGAGATTCCAGAGAACAACACAAATCACCGAAGGCTTCATAGCAAGCAATGGGAGCATGAGCGCGATAGAAGGGAGATTGATGATCGGTAGTTCACATGTGGTACCATAGCCCCTTAGGCAGAACGTTTGATCCATGACACGTGTTCGTTCTTAGAAAACGTCTCCATCACTGTGCAAAAGCACACACTTATCAGTTGAAGTATCGTCAGTGCTTCATTGTCGAGCATTGTTTGATGCTGAAATGTATAATCGACCTGTTTGCTGGATTGCAGGCGGCCTCCTGATATTCAGTATCAGCGCTGGGAAATTATATACTTGGCATCCGATGGTTTGATTAAGTCAGAAATGTCACCGTTGCATCTGCGACCGGTCTCCTAGCGATCGAGAGCTTTAGTTCGAGGGAGACGGCTGTGACCCTTTGTGGACACGTCGCCCCGTCTTGATGCGCAAACTCCGGCAAATTGCGCTCACTTCAGTTGGGGATCGACGTTCGAAGTGGTGGACGCTCAAAAGAATGGTGCCGCCCTCATGATCGCCGCCCCCGCCTCGTGATCCGATGATCAAATACATCGCTCGAGATGCCGGTGTACGGCAGCAAGAGCAAGTTTATGCGAACGCCGTCGCAAAGAGGTCACTCGTTTGGCACCGACGGCGATCTCTTCGCTGACGATGCGCGACGGACGAATGAAATTGTTTGAATTGGTGGATAACCTCGGCTCTGCGGTGAAAGGGCTCGGGCAAAGGAATGCGACCGTGCACCGTGAAGGTGAGAAGCAGGTGGGCTACAAACGTGACCTGCAGTGTTGCTTGTGCCTGGCCGACATTAAGCAGGTATCTGAACCTGGCTACCGAATGAGAAAAAGAAAGAAACAACCAAAACGTTTTCAGCAAAAGTAACCCACCTAACCTTTCACCTCTCTCTCTCCAGGCCTCCACCTGCTTTCGTGTTTATGTTTGGCAGAGTGTTTCCAAGGTTTTATTGAAGCCTTGCTGGTGCCTCGCCGTGGGGTGGGAACGGACCACTGGGGAAATTGGGGCTTTAGTTCGCCGAGTCGATTCTGGACGCGAGCCATCCAGGGGCTGGAGTCGGCGTAAATCTTTCGCTGGCCGATTGAAGTGAATGTTTAATTTGGACCCACGTGTGTACTGACTGCAATGGCCCAACTCCACAACTAGAATTAGGGGGCAAATTCCTCGTTCCCAGATGGCCCAGTCCAAGACTGCCCGGGGGACGTACAGCGGAACGAGTCCAACAGTGCGATGAATCAGAAAGGAAAAATGTATATTGCCGTAGCAACGATGCACGCGTAACATTTCACGTTTGAGAATTGTTTACGCATAATGCACGTTTTATACAAATGGCGAGGGGGGTGGGGGGCTTATGTTTAGAGTATTTGGTTGCTGTAAACGTCCACGTGATAAGCCACTTCGTTGCGCAATCATTTGTGGCGATGTCCCTTCTGAAAACAAAGACTACTAGCTCAGGGGTCCTTACCTGGTAAAATAAAGAGTCTAGTTTTATAACATGAATCTCTTTTCAGTGATTTGCTTACTTTTCTTATACTTGGCACTCCTATCGATTGTTTTGTATTGTTTGTTGTTGTACGTTTGTAACCCCCCTCCCCTCCCCCCACTGGACATCTGTGAAAAAAAGCTTCGCAGCTCACCGGATTTCTCCAGGAGATATAAATATCACGATTCTAACTGCGACGCTAGATGCAGGCTCCTACGGCGAAAGAGAAGGCTGCAGAGCGAGGAAAGAGAAATGCAAATGAGATGGTGAACTTGGCACGGACGCAGACTGGGCCAACCCTTTACAACGGGGGACAGGGGGGGGGATGGAAGACACGAGGGGAGGAAGGTCCTCCCCGTGACTCGCTTTGCCAGCAGCATTGCAACACGCGCACACAACGCAGCAGCAGCAACGGCGCGTGACACGCTCTCCTGTGTACGTGCAGGCATACAGTGCACGCGCGACCGTCGGCAACGTGACCTCCGTGTGAACCACAAGTCACGGTGGCGTTATGGTGCAATTGGTGCGGGAAGGGAACGGCGAGAAAAAACAAATGGCGCGGATTGTCTGAAACGCCCAAAAAGATTTGTTGGGGCGAGGGGGGAGGAGATATAGAAGGAGCCGGAGATGTTAAGCCGAAGATTGATGGTACCGTTCCTCTGTCAGACAATATTTGAAACGAAAAAAACACGCAATTATTGAATGCCTCACTCAGGGCAAGCAATGGGAGTGTGAACGCAGCAAAAATGAAATGGAATACCAGTCATTTACACGTGGTCGTCCTTCAGGGGAGAAATATGGAGCGGTAAGAACGTCACAGAGAGACGATTTCTGTCGCGTGTCGCGGCAAATGGGACGCTCATTTTAGTTATACGGCTCTGCTGTGATGGTGAACAAGCCTGCACCACGAGACGAAACGGGGAAACAATGCAAACGAGATGGTTTAAAAGCAACAACACCCAACGTCATCGACACTTCAAATTAAGTGTGGCTTTCTGCAAGCACTTGCATGCACCCGCCCTCCTCCTCCTATAGCGTGCTGTCTCGATGCATCGCAACGCCGATAATGCAGCATGTGAAACGTAGATAATATATGTAGATGCGTTGCCTTTCCGCTGACCTTCAGCAACACGCGACCATGAGACCAAGGTCTACACGCCCACGATCAAGAGATATTTGATGACAGAATGTAAACCACACGGATTTTGCTGCCGAATCGCCGCGGGGCTACGCTTGGGCAGTGCGACAAAATCAATTGTTGCGCTGTACTATGCTCCAACATCTGTGCTCCCTGCCTTCGGTTAAGCCGCACTGACCAGCTGAGTGAAGCACACTCACAATATCTCCCACGACCCGCCATGCGGACAAAATGGGCTGTGCGCGTGTAAGACACGGGTTCGTAACGATGCATTGAGCCGTCGATTACGATCCATCGATATGAGTGGAGTTCTCCGCGCTGCAGCACCTGATGCTGTGCGTGCGTGCTCGTGCGGTTCTTTGCTCGCTGCAGGAGGCGGCATATCGAGCTACAAGGATAACCCGGAGATGGCCGGGCAGTCCCTGGTGCCGAGTCTCTTCAACGCCACGAAACTCGTCCCGCCGGAGAGGCACCACGAGACGCCCATCTCCTTGGGCGCCACGGCCGGCATGCGACTTCTCCGGTTAGTTCGGCGGATGCCGTTGCGGCTTCACGCTCGCAGCCTTCTCTTTCCCCCGCTCCGCCGTCGGTTCGGCCCTCCGATTTGTCCGAGCGTCCCGTTCAAACCGGCCACGAGGCTTTGCAGGGTAGAGCGAGCGGCGTGCGATCGAACAGGCCGCTGGTTCAAACTCACCACGCGTGCGAGGGGGAAACGCTCCGTCCCAGTGGCGCTTCGCTAGTTTTCAGAGAGGGGGGGCAGCCACTTTGGCCGATAAGACATCATCGGTGTGTGAGGGCCGTCACACATTTGAAACCAGTGCGGGTTTGACAGCAGCACGATGATGATGATGGGGGTGTTGTCGTCACGTGTTGTGTATTATGGGGGGCCGCACTAAAGGCCACCAGGGGCTTCCAGTGGCCCGCGGGGCCTCGCAATGAGAACACTGCTCTATTCCATACAGGCAGGGAGTTTTGCAACATATGTGTGATCCATCAGCCCTCGCCTGCACAGTGCTAGATTACAGCCATGCTCCGCCAACCGCTGCTGCTCCCACGTATGTCTCAATGCTGTGACGGAGTCCATCGATAAGCCATATTTCCCCATTTTTCCCCATTGGAACAAGGTTTCTGCATTCGCGAGCGTTTTCAAGCACGTAACCCTCGCGGGTAGAGAGGGTTTTCGATGCTATAAAAGATTACCCTCAAAACTACACCCCAAACGTATGATTGTTATATGTTGACTGTGACGTTGGCATACTTTTGACGAGTCCACCCACCTCTCATCTACGCAGTCAGTCGCGGATTTGTAACAACAATGAAATGCATTTTCCGCACGCTTTCTCCTTCTCTCCAAGACACTGCGGGCAATGGGATGAAATTGCCGTGCGATTCCTGTTGCCCACTAAAAAAAACCCACACAGATATCGGGATGAATGTTGTGCCTGCAGCAACAAATTCCCGCTAACTGCTCTTTATACAAACACTGCTATGCTATTGCTATGAGGCCTGTGTGTCTGGGGAGACACTTATTTTGCGCCTTGCGAGGTCAACTGTGTGGTTTGCAGCGCCCAGAATGACTTGGGACAATTCTTGAGTGGCGTTCCTTGCCACAGCCATTGCAAGTGAATGTGGTAGCAGCTCCAAGAGGCGTTTGTTGCTTTTTTTGTACGTGGCCCCCTCGTGGTCTACCACAGGGTGTGGCTGTCTTTTCTCCTCGCCTTTCCCGAAGCCTGTTTTCACAGCAGCCTGCTGCCAGCTGAGTCGGTCGCACACACAAACACAC
Source organism: Lampetra fluviatilis (assembly GCF_964198595.1). Classification (NCBI taxonomy): domain Eukaryota; kingdom Metazoa; phylum Chordata; class Hyperoartia; order Petromyzontiformes; family Petromyzontidae; genus Lampetra; species Lampetra fluviatilis. The sequence continues at coordinate 2,140,428 of NC_136278.1, read as the reverse complement.
ATCGGTGAATGTTTCAGTTTCAGTTTCATTTATTTGGTATAGCCCTGTGAGCCATTCGGCTCTTGAATCGGGTGCAACCGCAACAAGCAAAACATGAACAAGAAACATCTCAGTGACTCCAGGAAAAAACAGCAAAGTCTTCCAGAAAAAGAACCGTATATCAATGCTGTGTGCAAAAATCCCAGTGGGATGCAAGTCAAACAATAACAACCATAAGACAATTTAGATTAAAGTTATCAGTCTAACTCTGTACTACAACAAACAAATATGGCTCAACCAAAACGTTTTTGAAATAAAAAAAAAATAAAGCTATAAAAGTAATGTAACAGTGATCATAGGAGCTATGATTGAATGTGAATGTTTTATATATTTTTAATGTTTTTATTAACACAAGAACAAAGGCCTGGTGCAGAAACGTTGGGAGACAACAACAACAACAAAACAACCGCACGCGAATATCCGACAGGCTCCCGAGATGTACCCAACATGGCCTGGTTGATAGGGGGGGGGGGTCGCAGGCAATCCCGGGGAAGGGAATGTGAATGCTCCCTAAAGATAAATCGCATTACACGTGCGACTGTGGAGAAGAACATGGCATACCACCTAGTGTGCAAGTCGGGTAATGCAATCGAATTGCAAGGCCGTTGAGAGATGTGGGGCGACAGCTTGGAAGGGGGACGCCTTCGTCCAGCAGTGGATAGACCATGGCTGATGCTGAAATAGCAACAAGCAGCGACCTGCCCCGACAGTTTGTATTATTATTAATCCGAAATAATTGATCACTCAAAATTTCACATCTTGGCCTGGTGTTTGCATCTTTTCGGATTAATAAAAAAACTGTCAACCCACATCTAACGTGGGGTATCTCTGAGCTTTGTGCGTGTGTGTGTGTACGCGCGTACGTGCTGAACTGGTCCTGGGCCTCCTCTAGGTCGACTCAGCCTCAAATGAGTACCTGGAGCGATGTGTAAACATTTCCAATAGGGAGACAAAGGTGGTCGGACGTGGTGCTGGCCACCCACTCCCGTTGTGTGCCGTGCCGGCCTTCATAGGTGCTACTCGCTAACAGCACTTGCCCCAACAATCTGTTGAGGCTACAAGGGGGCATCTTTGTCTCTGTTGTCTGCGTCTGCACGACACGTGGCTCCAGCAAGCAGAACCCCGAGGCCGCGGAGCGGGTGATGGAGTCAGTGAAGACCGCCCTGCGGGCAACGCCGTTCCTCTTCTGCAGCGCTCGCATCCTCACCGGACAGGAGGAGGGTGCCTTTGGCTGGGTCACCATCAACTACCTGCAGGGCAACTTCCTCCAGGTGACCAGCGCTGGCCTCTTCCTCCACCCCCAGCCCTCACCGCTGCGTGGCGGTGCAGTGGTTGGCGCGCCGCACTGTGAACCCGCTGACCCAAATTTGATTTCCTCCTCCCGCAGCCAATGATTTACTTTTATTGAGCGAAGTAAAAAAAACAGTCCCGGTGGCCTTCCCTCCACCAAGGTGCGCTGGCTGACCGGCGTGGTGAAGTACAGCCACACAATCCCCGGTGACCCCAACATGGTGTGGGGGACACATTAATCTAACAAAGTGTATAAACGAAGGGCCGTTATCTTCTTTAAGCGGTGAGTCTATTAACATGAGCAGTAAATGCGTGGAACGTAATCGGCACGTGAAGTGGTGATGCCGACGACGGTACAGTGTTGAACTAAGCGTTTTCCTCCAAGAGGTGGCCGATTGCTTTCGGTGTTGATTTAGCTACGTCAACACGAGTCGAGTTGGCACAGAGGTGCACGTGAAAGGGCCACACGACTGCCTCCATAGTAATAGCCTTCCGATGCATTTGCAGGTCGTGCCGCTATCGGAGAGCTACACAGCACAAAACCGCGAGCACCCACGCCAATAGTTGCTTCCAGAAATGTTTCCCCGATTGTAGGGCGCTACGTTGGCGAGATGTTAACTACCTCGCCCAGTATACAGAAGGTCGTGGGTTCAATCCCGACGCTGACGCCTGTACATTCGGAGGTTGAATGTTCTCCCCGTGGTCTCGTGGATTTTTCTCCGGGTCCTCCGGTTTTTCCCTCCACATTGAGAAACTTCCACATGATGATAAGCCGCTTCGTTGGGCTATCATTTGTGATAGCCAGGTCGCTTCTGAAAAATAGCTACATAGCTCAGTGGGCCTTACCTGGTAAAATAATAAAGTTTAGTTTATTAAATGCGTTTGAAATGCGCTAAGTGGCGAGTGAGCGATTGTAAATATTGACCGACGGTACGTCGCTTTGGGTGCCCCCCTCCCAACCCAAACAGAGAGACTGGCTGTCCTGGGTGCGTCCGAGGGGAGCCAAGACGGTGGGGGCCCTCGACCTGGGCGGGGCGTCCACGCAGATCGCGTTCGTGCCCGCGGGCGGGGCGCTGAGCGGCACGCAGCGCTTCCGCCTGTACGGCTACGACCACGCGGTGTTCACGCACAGCTACCTCTGCTACGGCAAAGACGAGGCGCTGATGCGCGTCGCCGCCACGCTGGCGCGCGGCGCGCTGGCGGAGGCTTGGAAGGCACGTCACTCGCCCACCACGTCATTGCCCCCACGCCACCATCGCCTCTGACCAGCACCGTGTACCCGAATGTGTCCCTGACCCTATGCTCCCTCGAGTTAAAGACTTGACCTTAACACTAATGCTGACCCCAGCCCTGACCTTAGCCTAAGCTCTAGCTCTTAGCTGTCGAGCGCTTTCAGACGCGCTTTTGCGGCCGTCTGGAACGCTCTTCCTTCCGATATGAGCAAGTTACTGGAGCTATGTACTTTGAAATCTACATTGAAAGCTAATTTCTTCATAACTGCTTTTTGTGTTTAGTTTTTTGTCCTTCTTCCCCTCGCATCTCCGATGAGCACGGTCGGATACGTACGGTGCTAAAGAAGTTCAATGTAGGCCGACTATCGCCCTCACCTCGCGTGCTCACTCGGCCCGAGCCAGATCCGAACTGTGACCCGGATACAGCGTCCCTGACCTCCTGTGCTCCCTCGAGCTAAGAACTTGACCGTAACTTTAATGATCCTAAAACCTGCCTACTGGTTATCCTCACAACACTTGTATCGTATCGTGTAGGTACGGTTATTTAGTATTTGTGTACAGTGAAACCTTGATAGATAATGTTTATCAGGTGACCGGAGAAATTGAATGTGAGATCCAGCACAACTTTCGTTCAGGCAACGTCGCCTGCATTTTAGTCGGTGGCGTTCTTGTTTAAAACTCTACGTGAGGGGCATTAGATTGGGGAAAACTCGCAAAGTGGGAACATTGCAATTACAATGACGTCATCATGACGTTTCACTGCACGCCCGTGTCACGCAGAACTCGTCCTCGGACGTGGAGGTGACGTTCCCGTGCTACCACAGCGGCTTCGAGGAGCGGCTGGAAGTGGCGTACATGTTCGGGAAGCCGTGCACGGCCGCGCTGAAGCCACCGGTCGGGCCGCGCGGCGGCGGCGCGGGCCCCCTCCAGGGCCGCGTGCTGCTGCGAGGTTCCGGCCAGGCTGACAAGTGCGCCGAGGCGGTGGCGCAAATCTTCAACTACTCGTCGTGCGCGGGACGCAAGGACTGCACGTTCGACGGCGTCTACCAGCCGCCCGTGTCCGGGTCCTTCATGGTCAGTGCGCGCGCGCGCGCGCACTTGGGTCCACCTCCGTTTCGGTCGGGAAATGTAAAAACAAAAATGTGGAATGTGCACGCGGTAGGAATTGCGTACGGATGTACGTACACCTCGTGGGGTGTTCCCATGGTGGAATGTGTAGCGCGGTGGACTTGCAATCCAGGGGTCACTGGTTCGACCCGATCTCGTAGAAATAAACCGCGTGGATGGTTTTTTGTTGCAGCAACAGCCGCTTGCATCCGAGTGTGGTTTTCTGTGTTTCCACATTGAGCGTTCTTTCTCTCGCGATTACCAGCAACGTGTAACCCCCTGCCTGCCTCTTCAGCTCCTAGAGGTGCCCAAGTAGCGCTGCTTGGTAAACGCTCGAGAGAAGGAACCACACTCGGAACCACACTCGGGGAACCACACTCGGGAACCACACACGGGAATCACACTTGGAAGCGAAAGGATTCTTGAATCGAACCGCGATGCTCAATAACCACAGTTCATCGAACTGACGACGTGTGGGGGGGGGGGGCTGGTGTGGTTGATTGTTATACCCCTGGCGTGCGCGATGGCTGACCCTGGCTGACGCCCTTTCACTTCGTAACCAGGCCTTCTCCGCGTTCTACTACGTGATGGATTTCCTAAAGCTGAGAGGAGAGGGAAACGTGTACTATATCCGCGAAGTCGTGGAAAGATTCTGCAACAAACCCTGGAACGAGGCAAGCTCCTGGTGTTTTATTCAGCATTCTTTTCGCGTGACACTATATTACGTGAATACATACTTCGATTATTGGGGGGGGGGGGGGGGTTCCGCCTACGTGAAAAAAGCCAAACACTTTCATTTAGCCTCACTGTCGGGGCAAGGTCTGTGACTGTACACCAGAGGGTGGTGAGGCCAGAAACATGCCCAGCAACATATTCTTAGGTTTTTTCGGTAAAGTCACGTAGGTAAAACATCAAAATTAATGAAAATAAAATATAAAAAAAACAAAAATCACGACGTTTTTATTTTATTTTCATTAATTTTGATGTTTTACCTACGTGACTTTACCGAAAAAACCTAAGAATATGATGCCTTGCAGTCACGAAAGCTTCAAATCTAGAATTAATGCCCAGCAACCTTATTGTTTCCCCACCACAGCTGATGTTTTCACATACCACACCAAGTACTCAGGTTAAGGCTGAGTCGACCTGGGGGCGGGAGGGGCAGCGGACGGTCCAGAACTGTTTCAGACAGTCGCCACTGATGGTAGCCGTAGCTGTGTCTCAAACTCGGGTTAGGCAGGTTCGTAGCGCTGTGCACAACCACTAAATCACAAAAGTACATACACTTATACATATGGACATGAAAGCTAATCCTTTTTTAAAAAGCAATTGGCCAAACAATGAACCTCCTATTAGCACGGTTGGCTATGTACGGTGCGAAGGAAGTTCAACATACATACAGGATCCTCCTGTAAAAAAAGAGCCGTGAAATTCAGTGAGGATTTTCTGGACACATTAATACAACACGCTGCGATTTGGATTTGCACAGCAGATGAAAGCGATTGCATTCCGAGACTCTGTGTACAAACACCGTGGGCATATTTGTTTTAAAGGGAAAGGCATCCAGAGGCAGAGTCAGAAAGGTATTCAGCCTGCACTTGAACAGGGGGGAGTCAACAGTCGAGATAGTTGTGGATAAGGGAGTTCCCAGGTATGAGAGCAACAGTGTAAAATGAGCGACCTCCCACTGAGTAATCCACTGAGTAATGGCCATCTGGGAGCTTCGACAGAAAGCATCGGTTGTTCGAGCAGAGTTATCATTTTATACGCACGGTATTCATGAATCGGGCACTCCGCAAGTTTTATGTCACAACATGACCTTCTGGGGAATGGTACTTTTCGGGTGGGGCAGTGCCCTCTCTGCCCCTTATTCACGACGACAAGGAACTGCAAACGAGAAAGGCGTCCCACCGCACCGTCTTGCTGATCTCGGCCCCTTCCGTCCGTGAACAGGTGCGGGCCTCGTCACAAATCGAACAAAAGCACCTCAAGTCCTATTGCTTCTCCGCCAACTACCTGCTGCAGCTGCTCATCGACGGCTACAAGTTCAACTTCTCGACGTGGATCAAGATCAAGTTTGTCAAAAAGGTGAGCCGTCGAGGCCCGGCCGACGCGAAATTTAAACTCGTCACCTCCCCCACCTCCTGCCGCGGTTTGCTTTGTTCTGCGCAGCCTCGCAGAGTGAAGGGAGAAGGGGACAGGGCAGTCGAACACGCCGAGGATGAGAGGAATTGATGGTGGTCGATATCGGATGCGTGGGTGTGCCCGCACGCACGCATGCAGAGAGCAGAGATGCCCCGCTGCAAAAAGGTGGACCCCCGCGCCCGTGCTCACGCTTTGCATTTGCGCTTCGCGTCTCCGTCCTGCCGAGCAGGTGGAGGGCATCCAAGCAATCGGGGAGGCGGGCTGGGCTCTGGGCTACATGCTCAACGAGACCAACCTCATCCCCGTGGAGTTGGCTCCGCGAGCCATCCCCGAGGCCGCCTTTGGTTCCACGCTGGCCCTCCTCTCCCTCCTCCTGGCCGCGCTGCTACTGGCCGCGCTGGCGTACACGTGCGTGTCGTGCGCCCGCTGGGCCCCGGTGAGCCGGGCGGGCCCGCCGAACGGTCAGCTGAGCGCGGACGCGGCCTCCGCGTGAGCCGGCCGCTCGACCGGCGCGGCGGCGGGGACGGGACGCGTGGCGGTACGGCGTCGTTTCTTCTCGACGTCCGCCACGCTCGCAGTTTTGTCCTCCCGGGAGGAATGGAGCGGTGGGCAGCAAGAGGAACGAACCCCGGCTGTGCGTTGGAGAGCGAGGACGCGGGTCGAGATGGTTTTTCAGACGAGGAGCCAAGGGCATTCCTTGCTTCGTCAAGGAACACTCGTTGCCGTTCTGGAAACAGGAATGCTCTTGTCAACGCATTTCAACGGCGGCGGGGCGCAGTAGACGCTGAGCTACGTCCGAGACGCAAAGCAGCCAAGTCGGGTGCCGTGTCACGCGTTGCCTTGCAGAGGTCACGGAGAAGAGACGTTGGGGGTAGGTGTGCTTCTGTTTACCAAAGAACGGCGATTAATGTCGAGTTTGATGACGGCGTTGGTGAACGCGGTGCATTTTGATTGCAGTGGGTGCGGTCCGCATGTGACGAATTTACCACCGAGCATGTGAGCAGCGCGGTCAAGACGAAGGAGGGAATTCTTCACCTCGTGATGTGGCTGCCTACCCAGTGTGCACGTCAATTTTCAAATCGCAGCAAGACAGAAATACGCACCAATCAAGATTCCCTCCGAAATGCGTGCATGATATCAAAGAATCGAAGCTGCTTGGGCACGGCTGTACATGCAAGGAAGCACGTAATGAGCCGTACGTAAAATATAAAGGTCAATTAGCTATACATGTTACCATTACTTATTAGCATGAAGAATATGTCCTTGTTAGGTGTGTTGTACATTTACATTGAACATAGTATGCATTTGTTACGCGACATATTTTTGTTCCAAAGCCATGTACGTTGCCGTTTGTGTTATTTTGAGAGTTGATAGTATTTGCTTTTTTCTTTTGTAAATATGTAATGTCAACCATGAGTTGCTTGTGGTCTCAGTTAAACATTTTTAAATCTCTCTGCCATTTCTTTCCAGTTGAATGATCGGATTTTTTTGTCATATAAGTTAATGTCATGTCCTCTTAATTTTGACAAACAGTTAATCCACTCATTTATGCAAATAAAGTCAAATTAAACTATTGCCATGTGGACCTCAACACCTGATTGTTATCATTTTATATTGATAATTGTATTGCAAAGGTGTTTACACTCGAGATGAACCATCCTTATTCACAATAATTTTAAAAACTACGCAATTAGCCTCGACATGAAAGTATAGAATTACAAAGTGTGGTGATGCCTGTGTACTTTTATTCTTTGAAGACCTACGTTATGTAATATTTCACCAAGAACCTGCACACTGATTTTTTTTTTATCGCACAAGGAATGATTACGTCGCCCCTGCCATGGGAATGTGGAGTTGCCACCAGTGTAAAGGTCGCCAACAGTAATCAGTGCCCCCCCATTTCTCGTTTGAACAGACACCATGTTACTTGACTCAGATTCGTGTGCTGACGTCACTGGACTGTGATACTGATCAAGTGATAAACAATACAAACTTAATGGTAAAAAGAGACCAAGAGAATCAATTATTGAATCTACTGGCTAGCTCAAATCATGACAAATCATGCTGAATGACCAATCAGTGAGCACTCGGGTGTTTGAAAAAAAATCCTCAAAGCAAATCTGTACATCCAGGGTTATCTGGCTCACCCTTAGAAACTAAACTATTTTATATTCTTGGGTCTTTCGGTAAAGTCACGTAGATAGGTTCAAAGAAAATAAAAATAACAGAAAACTACGACGTTTCGATCGATCGAGACGGATTTTGCAGAACAACTTCTGAGACCCCCACCTGCCCAACTACAGAGATAAATCTTAGTTGCGAACACATTTGAAATTACATATTTAAAGAAAAAAACGACGGATGAGCGCCTGTGGAGCTATTCTTCGGCGCCACTGGACCCCCTGCGGGCACTCCCTGGCGACCACGTGGGAGACTGCGCGATCGGCAGGGAGTGCGAGGAATCATCCGCCACCGTGACCATCGGCAGCACACGTGACCCCGCCGGAGGTGGCGACGTGACCCCCCGCCTGAATGACAGCAGCCGCGGCGTCCCGGCCGAAGCGGGCCCGCCGGCGGTCTCGCCCTCGTGTGGGCTCCACGAGGACGAGCGCAGCACCGCCAGCGTCACCCTCCGCTTGGGAAGGGCCAGCCGCAGGGCGAGGACGGCGCGGTCGAGCAGCGATGTCAGCGTGTGCCGGCACGCCGAGCGGAAGCAGCGCGAGGCGATGCAGAAGAGGAGCGGGTCGACGGCGCTGTTGGCGTACCACGCGGGCAGCGAGAGGTAGAACTTGAGCCACGTGTACGTGGCGTGCGTCTCCTGGCTCCACTGGCCCGTGTGGATGTGGACCAGGGAGAGCGCCGTCTCGGGGAAGTTGCAGAGGAAGAAAGCAGCCACCACGGCACCTGGGAGGAGGAGATGGGCGCGCACACGCGGTGAGGATTGTTCGAGGGGCACGGTTTCGATGGACTCGTTCGTTCGTTTAGCCAGGAAAGAGGCGGTCGACAGTCCTGCATTCGGGATGTCTGACCAGTTCCGAGTTCACGTTGTGTGTTGTTATGTATGTGACGAAACCACAAACAAACCCAATGGCATAAACTCAAGAGATTCACATGGGCGGGTTCACAAACCAACATGCTCTCACTGCCATCTCCCAGGGTGCGGACAACTACGGCCAATGATGAGTTCTGTAGTGCGGTGGAAGGATCGGGCCCTCAAGTAGCACTTCCATCTGTCCTGAGCCATAAATGACGTCACGCGATTTTGGACGATTTTTGACCCCCCCCCCCCTCGTCACATGGCGTCACAAAAAGTCAGACCCCCCCCTAAAATATGACGTCACAATGCTCTACCCCCCCCCCCCCCCCCAAAATAAAACATGCTTCAAATCGCTTTAAACTATTGTCATTGTAGTGCTTATTTAATGTGTAGCTGCACTCTAATGTTGTAGGAGAAAACATTTATTAAAAAGTATATTTAATTAAGTAGAACGTGTTGTCTATATTGATTTAAAGTTGCGCATTTTGATGTGACGTCATATTTCCCCCCCCCTCCTCTCGTCACACATCGTCACAAATGTCTGCCCCCCCCCCCAGATGCGTGACGTCATTTATGGACGGCCCCTTGCCGCGTGATCCCATCGCGCGGTTTTCACCGCCGGCCATTCAGTTACCGCGAACTCGCCACGAGGTGGCGCGATTCTACGCGCGATTTTTCGCGAACAAAAAATTAACCCGTAAAAACTAAGTTTTTCACTATAAATCCTTTATATGCGTGGCGGCTAGAGTCCTCTCGTCCTCTGACTTGAGATGGCTGCCACCTATGGGTCAGATGATTGCCTGCCACCATTAAGCAATTGGTAATTAAATATTAAAAAAAAAAAATCCTAAAAAGTGTAAAATTTAGGAAAAAATTTTCACGAAAATAAATTGTCACGCACAACGAGTCTGTGTGCAAAATGTCAGCTCGATTGGATCACGGGAAGTGGGTTAAAAAACGACCGAAAGATTTGCACGGTCGTAAGCGCGCAAGCAAGCAAGCAAGTGAACTTAATATAATGGATTTAATAAACCATTCGCCTTGTCGAAAGTTGCCAAACGTTTTATGATTTATTAAATGTTCGAATGCTTAACCGGGGATTTCTGTTTGCCAATAGCCTCAATGGGAATTGTTTTTACGTTTCGAGTTATGATTTGCTCTGAGATCGCAACATTATTTTTTTGCACTCCACGTATTGGTGGTCACCGTGGGGGAGGCGAGGGTGTGGTTCACGTCAAATCGTGTCCGGATGATACGCGCAAATCATGCTTTCATGGACGGTCGAAATATTTAAGTCTGCTTTGAAAACCCATCTCTTTCAACTGGCCTCCCCTCTTCAGTTTGGTCGGTTGCCCTGTTGTTGTTTCTTCCTTCCCATGCATTGCGTATTGGGATCCGAGGATGTAATGCGCATTATACATTTGAATTATCACGTTTTTGTTCAGCTTGGTTCAGCTTTCGACGTAACACACCGCGCCACTGGTTGACTGGTCTGCTACGGCTATGACTCGCTTATGTACCTATGTATGCACGTTGAACTTCTTTCGCACCGTACCTAGCCAACCGCGCTCATCGGAGGTGCGGGGACGAACACCAAAAAGCGGCTCTAAAATAATCGAGTCTTCAACTGAGTAACTCACGCGCTGCGTCCCCTTTAACACATCCACACCCCAACTCTCCCCCAAACCCCGCACCCATCCTCCCCACGTTTCGTTTAGTCTCTGGTCACTTGGAGCAGTCGGGGCGTGCGCACCGAGCAACTTGAGCGCCTTGCGCTCGTCCTGCTGCCGTGCCGCCGCACACGGCACCGCGCCTCTGCCCGCGTCCAGCCCTCGCCCCCCTCCTCCTCCTCCTCGCCCCGCTCCTCCCGCTCCTCCTCCTCCGTCACCACCAGCGCTGCTCAGCTGCCCGCACCGCCTCCTGATCCTGCGGTAGATGAGCGCGTGGAGCGTGGCGATGGCGCACAGCGGCAGCGCGAAGCAGAGGGCTGCGCGCGCGGCGATGGCACCGCCGTAGGCGCGGAAGGGCTCCCGCTCGACGAGCTCGCACACCGCCGAGGCTCGCAGCACGCCGCGCGCGTCCCGGCTGCCCGGCTGCACCGTGTAGTCGAGGATGCACGCCGGCGCGACGCCGTAGGTGAGCGCGAACGGCGCCGAGCTGAGCAGCGCAAGGAGCCAGACGAGGGCCAGCAGAGCGAGCGGCGCGCGCGGCTTGATGCGCTGATGCCGGGCCCGCACGGAGTGGAGTGGGCGGCAGATTGCGACGTAGCGCTCCACCGTGAATGCCGTGATGGTCCAGCTCGTAGCAGAGCAGTACACCTGGCCCGGGACACGTTCATCCACCCCCCGCCCCCCACCCTGGTCAACTCATTCAGACTCTCACTCACTCACTCAGCCACCACACTACAGGTCACAATATTATGTATCTTTCTGCTTCTACTCTCTCGAGCTCCTTCTGCCGGCAGTGATGTGAGCAAGCAGTTGCAGGGCTGCACCTGGCGGATGAGCTCAAGCCACAGGACTGCCCAGTTTCATGTACAGCCATTTCCCCAATAAACATGCAACGTTGGGTCAACGTTCTTTGACGAACACACTTCACCACACTGGTCAATGCAGGTTGGTAAAAATTAACCCGTTAAAACAAAGTTTTTCACTATAAATCCTTTATATGCGTGGCGGCTAGAGTCCACTCGTCCTCTGGCTTGAGATGGCCAGGACCAGTTCAGATATCAACGCCCCCCACTGATGTGAGCTGTGGCTGAGAATCGAACTCATGTCCCCAGGGTTGATGGCGCCCTCCCAAATGCTCACATCTCCACTCCTTCGAACTACATTATTCGTTCGAATAGTTTTTGTTGTCATGTTTTCAATTATTTTACGTGCATCTTAATTGTGACATCATTCGCAATTGTCTTAGCGAGTGTTGCAACCACCTTGCGTAGAGAATGGCCCCAGAAGATTGCCATTACTTCATTAGCCCTCTGCTATATGCTTGCTGTGTGTGCCGCGTGTTAGTCAGACCGAAGTGTCTGATCACATGAAACACCCGAATGTGAGATTGTAGTTGTTGTTCTATATCCACATCAGCAGCCGGACAAAAGAAAACAAAGGTTGGTGACCAGGCGATCAACTCGCTGCAGCTGGGAACCCGGAATAATCACGATTCTGATGGAAATTCCGATTTGACACCCATTGCCCCACCGGTAACGATGTAGTTCTCTGACACGGTCATTACGAACCTCCTCCTGTGCTACGCAGCCACCTCCACAGCTTCACATTCGACGAGGAAGCTCAGCTACGTCACCACTCGTAAGTGCAGTCTAAAGGATTTGAAAGCTCCCCCCCTCCCATCAATGGCTTTTAGGTGGCCACCACTCGGAACCAATGGGGTCCACTTGGCAACCTAAAAATTGTGTTCATGTGGCTCTCAGCGTAAAGTGCCCCCCCCCCCCCATGGCTCTCGGTAATGAGAAGAAAGCGTCCCCTGAGTATTCCATTGAGGGCGATGGCCAAGTTAACAGCGCTGCCGTGAACACATTCAGCACTTTGTGCGGCGGAAGAGAAAATACCACCAGGTCGGGAACTAATGGCATTTACAGAGAAGTGTTTTAGACGGCAAAAAGCACAACAAGAATTCCCAGCATGACACGGATGTCCAGATGAACCCAATGTTGTTGCGTATATTGTGCAAAAGTTGACATCCAATTGTCGGGTGATAAGTGTACTATTAATCACGCAGAGATGCATTAACATAAACACACAGGAACACACGAATAAGAGAACGTACAACGGTTAGACATGGTGTTGAGTGTCAAGAAAACTAAATGGGCTTGGGCGGAACGTTTTGCCTGGTGGTGCAGGTCAAGGTGGAGGGAAACTCGGCAGACGGGTACGTGCGCCATGGAAATGGAGCAATGAAATTCGCTTGCGTGCAGGTGCTAGGATGACTACGTTGCAGGACTCTGAGAGATGGCGACATCAATCCACTCCACTCAACAGTGGATTGATGTTGCTTGGTAACGATTCTGCAAACAACCTACGGCAGCCACTGGAGCGATGCACTTTAAAATCGAGATTGAAAACCCATTTCTTTAGAACCGCTTTTTGTGTCGTCCTTCCCCCGCACCTCCTATTAGCACACGTGGCTACGTACGGCGTGAAAGAAAGTCAGCATACATACCTGCAAGAGACATCCACCAGCTAAAAGAAACTTCAAGCGTCACGGTACATGCTTAAACTAACTGACCGAAAAACCATCAATAAACCAACGGGTTTTGTACAGCGGAAACGCGTGGCTGCTTGATACCGTTCATCGACATCGGACTTGGAGGGGTCGTTGCGTGTGTTATGTTTTCTTGACGGTGGGTTCTCGGCGTGTGGGCCAACTCGAGGCTCACCTGGCGCAGCATGAAGTAGAGCTTGCAGGTGACGTTGCCAAGCTGCCAGGTGTGGTAGTGCCAGTAGGAGCGGTAGAGCGTGATGGGCACCGTGAGGAGTAACAGGATGTCAGCCACGGAGAGACTCAGCAGGTAGCTCCGCACCACATTGCCTGCCGTCGACAATCGGTGCGGACGTGTGTGTACGTTCAACTTCTTTCGCACCGTACGTAGCCAGCCGTGTTAATCGGAGGTGCGAGGGGGGTCGGGGGTGGGATAACAAACTTAACACACAAAAAAGCGGTTTTAAATAAATGAGTTTTCAGTATAAATTTTAAAGTGCATAGCTCCAGCGGCTTCCTAATATCGGAAAGGAAGAGCGTTCCAGACGGCCGCAGAAGCGCATCTGAAAGCGCCGCGCGATGACCACCTTTGTTCGATGGCTTCGCCGAAAGTCGCTGCGAGGATGACGGGAGTTCGTGTGCTGGTTTATACTTCTTGACGAGATCAGCGAGGTGTATAGTACTCGTGGTGTATAGTACTCGTGGTGTGTAGTACTCGTGGTGTATAGTACTCGTGGTGTGTAGTACTCGTGGTGTATAGTACTCGTGGTGTGTAGTACTCGTGGTGTGTAGTACTCGTGGTGTGTAGTACTCGTGGTGTGTAGTACTCGTGGTGTGTAGTACTCGTGGTGTGTAGTACTCGTGGTGTGTAGTACTCGTGGTGTATAGTACTCGTGGTGTATAGTACTCGTGGTGTATAGTACTCGTGGTGTGTAGTACTCGTGGTGTGTAGTACTCGTGGTGTATAGTACTCGTGGTGTATAGTACTCGTGGTGTGTAGTACTCGTGGTGTATAGTACTCGTGGTGTATAGTACTCGTGGTGTGTAGTACTCGTGGTGTGTAGTACTCGTGGTGTGTAGTACTCGTGGTGTGTAGTACTCGTGGTGTGTAGTACTCGTGGTGTATAGTACTCGTGGTGTGTAGTACTCGTGGTGTATAGTACTCGTGGTGTGTAGTACTCGTGGTGTATAGTACTCGTGGTGTGTAGTACTCGTGGTGTATAGTACTCGTGGTGTATAGTACTCGTGGTGTGTAGTACTCGTGGTGTATAGTACTCGTGGTGTGTAGTACTCGTGGTGTATAGTACTCGTGGTGTGTAGTACTCGTGGTGTGTAGTACTCGTGGTGTGTAGTACTCGTGGTGTGTAGTACTCGTGGTGTGTAGTACTCGTGGTGTATAGTACTCGCGGTGATATTTTACTTCTCAGAGCACGAATTTAGCCACATTAAGTGGGGAACAAAATGTAATATTGGTGGTTTTTTGTGTGTGTGTGTGTGCAATCCTTGATGATTGGGCTGGGACCATCAACAACCACAACGCCACTTGGGAAGCCGCTTTAACCACAAGGAACTGAAACGTGCATCCCAGCGGTGGCAGCTCAGCGCTGCGACGTCTCGGGAAATTAAATTTGCAAAAGCGGCAGCGAACTCTCGCTGCCGCTCTCTCTCTCTCTCTCCCTCTCACCTTTGAGGTGTGAATTCAAGAGAAGCGTGAGAATGCTTGCCCCGTTGAACAGCATGCCCAAGGTGAAGACGGCCGAATAGAAGAGTGTCATCGGGACTCGCGCATACGCGGGTTCCTGCTGCTGCGCTCCGATCAGCAACTTGGGCACAGAGTCGGCGTCTTGCGCGTCCCTCCAGGAGTCGTTGGACGAGCTCCCCGCTCCGCCGCCGAGGATGTAGTGCAGGCAGCCGGTCGTGGCCTCCTCGCCGATGAAGCCGGAGAACACCGACAGGTTCATGGTAGCCTGCTCTGGCACGCAGTCGTAACGACAACATCGCACGATGTCCGACGTTTTTTGCTGCATGCGCTGCGAGCTTCCTCAGGATCTAAGAGATAGGTGTTTTTTACGTTTCGGATAAAATCGGTTTGGCTGAGGAACAATTTTTCTGTAACATTTGGTTACTAGCTAAAACATTTTTAGCCGACTGGGCTTCAAAAGTCAAATTTTTACTTTTTAAATAATGCTGTGTTTCTGAACTAGACTGACATCATGCATTTAGCATTCATCAACAAGTCATGTTCATTGGTTGTGAACACAAATTGTCACATTGTATGCTTGGATGTGACATAAATGACCAAATATTAATGGTAGGATCCACTAAAATTGTTATTTTTTTCTCATTTCAATTCCACAATATTCAGGGACTACTAATGTGACTAATTAAATGAGCACGTATGCAGAATGTTAAACAATAATCACGTTCGAAATCGAATCGCCTGGGGACTACCAACACCTGTATTAACATTTTAAAAGCAATTTAAATTGGTATATACATACTATCATCACTACACGGCTGTCTTTTGGAAATATTAACAAAAAAACTTACCGATGTAGTTGATGTTGAGTTCGTTTGATGAATATGGCTCGCAGAATGTTATTCGGATGTTCTCAGCTCTGGTTAATGACCCAACGCAACATTTAAAATTTTTACCCCCTATCCCCGCTGGAGAGACCATGCAAACGTCACCTCTTTCTGTTATGCAGAATTTAAGGGAGACAGCAGAGAGAAACTGGACAGCACAGCGAGGATGCACGGGCACATTCTCTCAAGTGAGTCGACGGGCAAGTGAGAACACCTATTTAACGTTTGGAAAAAAAACCCATTGCTCCTGGCCAGGGGGTGGTCTTAGATGAAAGGATGTCTTTCACAAATGCGGTTTTAGCTATGATTACATTTTTTTTCTCCGGAGTGCCTCATTGATTCTCAAGATCCCTTTTCAGGAGGGGTCCTTGTTGGGTTTCTTTATAGACAGGGGACGATTGCTATGCATTTCCCAATGAAGTGATTTGTCAAATTTGGACCATGATGCCGAACACATGTGTCCTCATACTCTTTGTCAAATAACATTATGGAATATGTATAGCTCCCTTTGAAGCAGTGTATATATGTTCTGGTTAATAAGCCGGCCGTGGTCCAGAACACAAACCTCTGTAACAAACGGCAAACGCGTGACCCGCTCGGTCTGACACACCACCTGTTATACTCACGAAGGCACTGACGATGTCTTTGTCATTATACGAAAGGGGATTCGTATTTGTGTTTATTAGTACTGACAATATCATGCCCAGAGTATATTTTAGGACAAACATTCGTACGCCACACACAATTCGTGACTTCATCCATGAAATTGCAAGTTTAATGGCATGTAAAATTGTCATATATTTGCGACATTATATCAGATAACAATTTAACGGAGATAAATAGAAGCCGGTGTTAAAATAAAGAATAAAGTGGGTGTTACCGCGGCGTAAATGAATGGTAAGCACACCGGACGTGTAATCCAAAAGCCACCACCAGTTGTATCTCCCTGCGTGGCAGTTTAAACAATAAGTGTCTTGAATCCTCCACCTCTGTCTACACAGCAGTATAAATTGGTAACAACACAGTTGGTCGATTGGCAGGTTGCATGTGCCGGTGTAAAGTGTCGGTACTCCCACCTCTGACTAGCGTGGAAGAGTAGGCCAAATACCCTGAGTGGTAGTAGCTCGTAAGCGCTCTCCTTCGGCTAGTGGATGCCCTACCGCCAGCAGTGTCATATTCAATATAATTTTCCTTATTCTTTGGGTCTTTCGGTAAAGTCACGTAGATAGGTTCAAATAAATTAACAAAAAATAACAAAAAACTACGACGTTTCCATCACAACTCTAGCGATTGTCATCAGGAGGAAAAAAAGAGAGAGCTGCTGAGGCAGACTGTTTTAAAGGTTTGAAATGGGTGTAGCCCAAGGACCATAAACGAAGTGGGCGGGGCTAGTGATGTTAATGTCAGAAATTGGCATGTTCATGTAAGATCGGAGAGCAGCCTCAACGTTGAGCGCGCAGAGGTGGCTATGTTAATGTGAAAACACATTCCTGCGGAGGGAGCTGGTAGGAACGTTGGGTTGCTCAGTCAATGGCCAGGGTCAACGGCGGCGTGGCGTATTCCGCAAATATGCCCGACTGTGAGGGCGGGCACAAGCCGGCGTGAGTAGGTTAAATGTTGAGTTTTATAAGGGCACCACGGGGTGACCAGCCCCTCTCCACCCAGCCCCACCCCTCCCACCCCCCACCCTCCCCACCCAGCCCCTCCCCGCCCCTCCCCACCCAGCCCCTCCCCACCCTCCCCTCTCCACCCAGCCCGACCCCTCCCATTTTTGGATGCACGACGGACGGACACAATAATCCCCTGTGGGCTGGTGGAACCAGGTGGTTCCTACCAGTATAAATTAGCATGTAATGTAAGGTGGCTGTGTTAATGTAAAATCAGAGAGGCACAAATAACAACTAACATCGGAAGGTAGGATGGAAACATCACAGCCAGTTATGACTTAAACTGGTTAATAACGTCCTTCCAATGATTGCTCAGTTTGTATCCATCTTCTCGGTTGAAATTGTGTCTCTACATATGGATGGACGTTATTAACCAGTTTAAGTCAGAACTGGCTGTGATGTTTCCATCCTACCTTCCGATGTTAGTTGTTATTTGCGGCTCTCTCATTTTACATTAACAGGTTAAATGTATCACACTAACACGGCCACCTCGTGTGCCGACGTTGCTACGGCTCTGCGATCTTACATTACATGCTAATTTATCTCACATTAACATCACTAGACCCATCTACTTCGTTTATGACCCTCGGGCTACACCCTTTTCAAACCTTTAAAACAGTCTGCCTCAACAGCTCTCCTCTTTTTGTTTTTGTTCCTCCTGATGACGATCGCTTGAGTTGTGATCGAAACGTCGTAATTTTTGTAATTTTTTGTTATTTTATTTGAGCCTATCTACGTGACTTTACCGAAAGACCCAAAGAATATTAACTCCTGCAGTCACAAAAGCTTAAAGTTTGGTAATTTACATAGGCAATATATAAATCCCTGCTCAGCATGCATTAAACATGAACCAAACATTGTTTAAAAGCAAACTGTATGTAGAATACAGTACTTAAGATGTTTTAAAAAATTGTTTTGATCCTTTGTAAATTGATTTAATTTACCCCGGGACATGAACCTCTTTTTATTGTAATTACTAATGCACCTTATTCAACAACCATATGCAGATAACCTCATGTATAATTAACTGGGAGTGCGACATCAAGTGAAAAACCCTAAGAGTATGATTCATACGAGTGTTGAATACCAATACATTTTCCACGGCACAGCACACGAGGGTGTGGGTGGCCAACACCCACGCCCGGCCGCCTTTGTCTCCCCCGTGGCGATGTTTACACATCGCGCCAGGCACTCATTCGAGGCCGAATCGCCATAAATAAACCACCGCTCTGAACGCCGATGAACTAATTGCGCAATGGTCGTATTGCATCGTGCAATCACAATGATACTGCATCATCGCGGTGTCACGGCGAGGATGGGCACGAGGTATCGATTCCCCACGAGCCCCGTGGGTGAATGCCAATACTGGAGCGCGCCACGTGCTCCGCACTGTACCACGCGTGGGGGCGGCCACGTGGCCCCGGATCCGCACTGTATGCAGAGGGGAGGGACCCAAGGAGGAATGGGGGGGTGGGAGGAATGGGTGGTGAGGGTGGGGGGTGCAGTGGGGGAATGGGGGGGGGTGGGAGGAATGGGTGGCAGGGGTGGGGGTGCAGTGGGGGAATGAGGGGCGGGGGTGGAGGGAGCAGTGGAGGAATGGGGGTGGGGGGAGCAGTGGGAGAATGGGGGTGGGGTGGGGGTGCAGTGGGGGAATGGGGGGGGGAATGGGGGGTGAGGGTGGGGGTGGGGGGTGCAGTGGGGGAATGAGGGGCAGGGGTGGGGGGAGTAGTGGGGGAATGGGGGCGGGGGGAGCAGTGGGGGAATGGGGGTGGGGGTGCAGTGGGGGAATGGGGGGGGGAATGGGGGGTGAGGGTGGGGGTGGGGGGTGCAGTGGGGGAATGAGGGGCGGGGGTGGGGGGTGCAGTGGGGGAATGAGGGGCGGGGGTGGGGGGTGTAGTGGGGGAATGGGGTGGGGGGAGTAGTGGGGGAATGGGGGCGGGGGGAGCAGTGGGGGAATGGGGGTGGGGTGGGGGTGCAGTGGGGGAATGGGGGGGGGAATGGTTGGCAGGGGTGGGGGTGCAGTGGGGGAATGAGGGGCGGGGGTGGGGGGAGCAGTGGGGGAATGGGGGTGGGGGTGCAGTGGGGGAATGAGGGGCGGGGGTGGGGGGTCAGTGGGGGAATGGAGGGTGAGGGTGGGGGGAGCAGTGGGGGAATGGGGGTGGGGTGGGGGAGCAGTGGGGGATGGGGGCAGTGGGGGATGGGGGGCGGGGGGTGGGAGGGACATTGCTCACTACCCCCACCGCCTCGCCCCTCAATTTGGGTGAGGTTGAAGGGGGGTTGATGGGCTGACCCATATAGGCTCGTGGGGTTGTTTGTTAAAGGGCTGCTGTACTGTCTTGGGGTTTCTAGCAAGTGGGGGCGTGGCTCTAAGGTGTTGAAGGGCGGGGCTATGGGGATCGATGGGGGTTGATGAGCGGAGGGGTTTTAGGGTTATTGGGGTCCTGAGGGGTGGACGTCTGGAACGCTCTTGCTTTCGACGTGAGGACGTACACTTTTAAATAATCTGGATTGAAGTCGATTGAAAACGCATTTTTTTAGCACTGCTTTTTGCGTGTTCAGTTTGTTGTCCAGCCCCTTGTTTTGTTTAGCAACGAACGAGTGAATCGTGCGTTGTGGAGGCGGCCGGATGAAGATTGGTCTCTGGTGGATTCATTAAACATTGGCCACGTCTCAAGCGGTGTGGCTGATGGGACGCACAAATGATATATTATTTTATTTGGCACGCTTTTATTCAACTCATTCTGTCTGTCGTTCTTGTTGTTGTATCCTCACATCTTGTAACTCAATACTGTTTTTTTTTCGGTAAAGTCACGTAGGTAAAAAAATTAAATAAAATCACGACGTTTCGGAGGCAACACAAGCTTCCGTCTGCAGGTGGCACCGTCACAGCAAAATTACTCACTTCCCAATGTGGTATCGACTGCAAACTTGGTGTGCTTATGTCATACTGATGGCAATTCCATATTCTATCAAAAAAATAAACATTTTAATTACTATCTTTTTACACGCTTTCTATTAACTCAATGTCTGTTGTTGTCGTATCCTCAAATTTTGTAACTCAATTTCAACGCACTTCCCAATGTGGTATCGACTGCAAACTTCGCATACTTATGTCACACTGATGACAATACTATATTCTATATAAAAAAGTATTTTTAAACATTCATTTTTATGTTTCGGTTTGGGTCTAATTGTCCACGCTCAACTCACGTTGGCTGTAAATCACCACGGCCCCCTTATGTTGTGGCAAGCCTCGGAGCCACTTCCTGGAGTCGTGGAGTTCTGCAATTAATTACCAGTAGGGCACATTTCATTAAAGCGTGTTTTTAAAAAAAGTTCTTAAAATATATTACTTATTTACGTGGAGTACGGTACATTTCATTAAAGCATGTTTTTTAAAAGTATTTTTAAATCATTTATATTAAGTTCGCTTGCTTGCTTAGGACCGTGCAAATCTTTCGGTCGTTTTTTTACCCATTTCCCGTGATCCAATCGAGCTGACATTTTGCACACAGACTCGTTGTGCGTGACAATGCATTTTCGTGAAAAAATGTTTCCAAAATTTTACACTGTTTAGGGAAAAAAATTTAAGTATTTAATTACCAATTGTTTAATGCTGTCAGACAATCATCTGACCCATAGGTGGCAGCCATCTCAAGCCAGAGGACGAGAGGACTCTAGCCGCCCCGATGCCACGCATTTAAAGGATTTATAGTGAAAAACTTTGTTTTTACGGGTTTACTTGTTAAATATTACTTATTTACGTGTAGGGACATGGGAAGGGTGGCTGAAGGGAATCCAACCAACTTATTAATCGTGTTAATTACTCCACAACAATGCGAATGATGAGTTTGTTTATCTTTGTCCGCCGCAATGTTAAACTGTATCTACATGAGCCTCAAATAAGAATCGGTTTTTACCCTCTCTGACAAATGAAACAGGCGATGTTAAAAAACACCAAACAAAAGCCCCTTTTGCAAAGGGATCACGGACTGCATTCTAACCCACACACGCAGCTCGTAGTGTCCACGCAAAACAAGCGTGAGCCCTCATCTCTTTAGGGCTTAATTGATGGGGGGGCAGGGCGCTTGGCAGGAAGGAGGGTGAGTGGTGGGTGAGGGGCGGGGCTATTATATAGTGGTGGGTGAGGGGCGGGGCTACTATATAGTGGTGGGTGAGGGGCGGGGCTGTGTGGGGGGGTTAGAAAGTGGTCACGTGGCGCGGCGCGGTGCGGCGGCGGCGGCGGCTAAGATGGAGGTCGGGGCGCTGCCGGGGTTAGCGTCTCCACTCTCCGCCTTCTCCTCCTGCGGCAGGGAAGGCGTCGCGGCCGAGGTAAAACTCCGAGACCATCGTCCGTCTCCGCCTCGTCGCTCTCCTCGTCGCTGAAACCTCTTCGCGCGTCTTCTCGTTCCGTCTCGCCGCGGCGTCGGTGGCCATGTGGCATGAGGCGCACTGTACGCGCGTACTGTACGGCGTGGTCTCGCCGTGGTGTTACTGCTGCGGTCTCTGTTTGAACGTTTTTTTGTGTTTTGCGTGTGTTTGTGACTGAGTACGGAGGCCTGTGCGTGTTGTCGTCAATGAGGTTTAGCCGCGATGCTGTTGTGTGTGTGGATGCCGTGGGCGTGAGTGCAGAGGTGGTGTTGGGTTTCTTGGGCTTCATGCACATGGCGGCGCCACGTGGGCTCGGGTCCACGTGTTGCCAAGTCGTCACATTTGGTTATATCATGCACACGATGATCTCGCGTACAACGAAACGTAACTGGAGGGTCATGGCAATGATTGCTTATTCACTTGACTAGCATTGACCAGCGTGGTGAAGTATGGTCCCCCCCCCCATACACACGCGCCCGCTGGCACGGTCTTGGAAATGTCCTCATCCAGCAGTGGATTTGTGAAGGGTTTAAACTCGTGCATGTTGCATTACTCTCGCTGGATAGCCCCATTGTTATCTCTTGAAAAGCATACGGCGTGGTTTCCATGTACGTTACTCCAACTGCGCGAATAAAGCCTTGTACAGTATCTTGTTCTCTAGAGAAGTTGCTGCTATCAACTTTTGCACAATGAAACCTCGGTGTGATTAAAAGTAATACCGGATTATAAGACGCACCTTTTTCCCCTCTGTAAACAATGAAACTTCGGAATGCGTCTTATAATCCGATAGCTGAGATCGTGTTACAGTACCAGATTTGTAAAACTTTTGTCCATAAATTTGGAGTGCGTATTTCGTGATGTCTTGTAGGTCTGAATACTGAGTGGTGGTATTAATGTTATGGAGGTGAGAGGAGTCTCGACGTTTCGGCCGACTGGCCGAAAGATAAACACTTGAGGCGCGTCTTGAACTGGAGATGGGCGGTTGTTTGATGGGTGTGCGGGTTGATCTACTGTATTAAAAAGTGCTGATAATGGATCCGTGTTTAGGTGATGGAGTCCTCGTTTTATTGAAATCCTTTTGTATCGGCTCTAAAGTGCGCTCTTGTGTCAATTGGTACAATGAGCTGGCGTTAATGACGTGGAGTTTGAATGTGGGATATTTTAAATGTGGACTGATAAGCTGCTAGACCCGCACCGCCACCCGTATAGATAGACGCGATTTGTTTGTGCGAGGTGGCCACGCGTGTTTCTACTATACATCCCTTTCTGTCGCTCCACGTCCCGTCGGGCATGGATACATTTTGTAAACAATACTTCACAATGTTGAGTGCGGGTTGGTGAAAGAGGCGACATGTTCAAATATTACTCGCGACTGCTGTTGACTGTAGCCGGGAGTGGGAACCAACTCTGATCGAGAGCCCTGTCAGCTTTCACATTTGTTACGTCCGCTGCTGGACAAGGTGAATGACCCTGTCAGTGATGTTGTTATCATTGCATTACACCGAGGTCGGCCGGGTTTATCATGCAGTGCGCTCGCCATTGCGCCGCCTTTTGTATTCAGCGATGCGCTATGAACCCGGTGATTTGAGTTAAATTCTCGAGTGATATCCAGTATATCTATACCGTTCCTCGGCTCTCCCTCGGTCGACTACGACTTGGCACGATTTACCTGGTGCTCCGTAACAACATCGGAACTGGGGAGAGACGTCGGCAGCAGCCGTTCGGGGTTCTGGCCACACCCAAACTCGCGCGCCATCACGCGTTCTTCACAGCCACATTCCCAAACACCACTTGTCCCAGCAGCCTGCGTACAGCTACACGGTGGGAAGGGGTCTTTGTATACGCATAATATATCGAGCTGCCGGGCCCCATTATGGTAAAAAAGAAACACCGTTGCCTTTTGGCCCGGAGCGTGTGGCGTTCGCGTTCATTATGATCCACGTGGTGCTACTGTAATAAAAACACGTGTTAAGATTGCGGGGCGTGGCGTCACGTTCGCGCCATATTTACGTCATCACGCCGCGTGCTTCCGCCACGGTGGGGCTGGTGGGAGGGAGGGGGGAGACGCTGCAGTGCGCGTACGTGGTGTCGCTTCCGCGTGGTGCTTTAAAACAACGTAGCATCATCAGCCTTGATCTGTCCACTGCTGAATGAGTGACCCTCAAAGGTGTGGCCGCCCCTTTGACAGAGACAGACAGGTTTGGTCCTATAACGTCTTTAAATTCCGTGCATTAATTTGATCGCCTGGTACGCAGGAGGCCGTGGGTTCGATCCCGACCCTCAACGCCTGCACATTTGGAGTTTGCATGTTCTCCCCGTGGTCGCGTGTGTTTTTTTTTCCCCCTCGAGTCCTCGGGTTTCCTCCTCCACATCTAGAAGCGTGCATTGAGATGATTTGGATGATTTGTGTGCTATCAATGTCCAATTGATGGGCCACTTAGAGCTATCATTTGTGGCCAGGTCTCTTGAAAAATAAGTTGATACCTCAGGGCTTTGCCTGGTAGGATGGATGGTTTAGTTTTATTTATATTGGATTTGTTTACTTGCATTGTACTTTGCACTCCAATAATTTTGGAATATTGTAACGTTCTTATCCGCCCCTGCTGGACATGGAAAAAAGCTTTATAGCTCATCGGATTCCTCCATTTATAAATGAATTTTCTGATTCTCATCAACAGCTGCGCATGTTTAATAATTGGCTTTGTAACTGATAAACACAGTCCAACCTTTTAATCTTTAACGCGAGGGTACACTTCTTGCAAAATAAACCCATGGTTAACTTTGCTTAGCAGATAGACAAAAGTTGGACCAGAGAACATGAGCAGGTTGGAGACGGCATATTTATAGTTCAGAAAATTAGGCTTGGCCAGGACCGCCTCCTTGCTAGACGGGATCATGTCAGGCAGTCGAGGCAACACGCCTGGGAGGTACATCTCCTTGTGGAGACGGAGCGATGAAAATAAGCTCGTGTGTACGTGCAAGGTGGATTGTTATTACATGGCAGGACCGTGAGACACGCCAATGACTTGAGGATGCCTTTTATCAAGCAGTGGAACAACCGTGGTTGATTGAGGATGAGCAATCAAGCTGCGTGTAATTCCATGGCGGAAGTGATTTGACCACAGGTTTGAATGGACAGTCATGTTTTCTTGGATTACTGCACTCTTGGCTCTGTAAGAGGAGTAGAGGTTGGGAATCCCTCCCTGCCGAGTGTGGCTTGTGATTCACAGCTCCGTTTTGAACACGAGGTTGGCTGCCAATGATTGATATTCGCCTGGTCCTGTTGTGACATTCCACCGGAGTGATGCACTGGCACAGCTGAGCTCCAATAAATCCACACAAAACCTGGCACCAACTATTCCTCTCGAGTGTTCATTAACACATTGTTTGTAATTCTATTTAAATAGTCCACGTGGCTATTGGTGGGTTTTTTCTCTAGCGAATCTCTGTGCTATTGTCTTTAGAATCGTGGAGGGTGTATACTGGTAAACAGTTATAAACTCTGGCACATAAGTTCGATTCGTGGATAACTTAAGTGGTGAGTGGTGTTTACACTGGTCGTGGGCCATCCCTAGGTCTACTCATTCTTAAATAAGTACCTGGTGTGTAAACATCGGACAGTTGGTCATGGTCCTGGCCACACCACTGCCATGTGCGAGATGGCCGATTTAAACAGGCGCTCGCAAACAAAACTCTCCTCGTCAGCCTGCAAAAAGCTATATAGGGGCTCTTAATTTATCACCCAGTGTGAGAGCCCATTGAGACTAACTTTTATATTCACAGGACACCGGTGGAATATTAAATACCACGTGACACTTGTAATTTCTTTACATTTTAGGGTTGGCGGTTGAGCAGTGTATCTGGGATTTGAAATATGAAATGTATTGGTGGTTAACAGAATATAAATGATCCCGTGCATGCGCAGTGCGGCACGATGCTGGCGAGCGAGAGTCTGCTGTCGCCGGAACTGGACTCGCTGAGCCCTCTGGATGGACTCTTGTGCAGCGCCACCAGCGACACGTCCGATGCCCCATGGCTACAGGTGAGGCGGCTTCCTCCTCTTCCACATCCACCAACCCTCCACTGCCCTCCCAGTCCCACATCCGTAATCGCGGATATCCTTACAAGAGCCAGGCTGCCACCGGCAAACTGGAAGTTGGAACGATTTATCCTCTGCCTGCTCTTTCATTCAAGGATTTGATGAATTGTCGGCAGTTCAGAGCCATGGTTTGATTAAGTGCGATTTGGTTTTTCTCTTTTATAATCCTTCGTTTGGATTGGTTTTTAGGTCTCGTTTTCACAGCTTTGTTTGCTCCATTAGCCTACTAAATGTAAATGCTAAAGATGCAGCTCTGCAATTGCTTGGCTCGCACCACTGTTGGCTCTAAAGAGCCCCTGTAAGAGGAAATTTTGTCTGACTCGTCCACCCGAGACTAAATGTAACATTTAACAACTAGTTTGCGTGTAATTTACTTAGAATGTAAATAATCAGTTTACCGTGCACGATCGTAAGAATCTGTTTTAATTCCATGGATGTTTTGTTGCATTTCGGTATGCGCACAAAATTGTGAAGAGTTATTCGGTAATGCACGCTTGAGGTTTGGTTTAAATGTTGCCGAAATGTGTCTGCGCCTTGATTGTGGAATTCCTTTACCGTTGGAAATTCTTTATCCGATAATGTGGCTACTTGTAAGTCTCGTCTAAAAACACATCTTCTTAAGTCCGTTTAATCTATGTAGCTCTCCTCTTGGCCTTGAACCTTATTCTTCCAAGGTGCCTTGAGGCATGAGTGGAAGGCGCTGTACAAATGAATGTAAATAAATATTGTTGGAACATCATAACCTGCTGTGGCACATCCTCCAGGGCAGTGACTTTTACTTGCACGTGCCCAAACAAACGATTATTTAGAAAAGTCTTTCCAATGTGACGTATTGTTTATAGATGACATTTACTCAAGTGTTTTCTCTGGAAAATGAATAAAATGGGGAAAAAATGTATACGGTCTTATGAAATTTTTTTTTTTATCCTCGCAAACAGGATACAACGTGTGCATAAGTTGCGTACATTTCAGTTAAATAATGGGGCGCTTTGCTCAAAGGATTTTGTACGAGTTTATGAACGCTACAATAAAGAAATGCATAAATCGGCGCACAAGGCTGCAGGGGATGTTAAAGATACATTCTGAACTGTGTGGGGGGGAAGTTATTGGAATTATGATGCATACATAAAAAATATAATGGGAACCCAGTGTGGGTCTTTAAATCGAATAACAAATCCACACGACGACATGCATTAGATTGTTGTTCCACTGAAAAAAATTCCTCGCAGAGATGGAGGATAAAGCACTGACGAATGATTTGGTTCCTGGTAGATTTTTTTTGCTCTTTCAAACAATTTCCACTTGAAGCCCATTTAAATTTCCTGACAAAGCTATTGCAGCACATGTGGTGTGGGTTTTTCAGGTAGAAAAAGTCATTACAAAAAATGACATCGCGAAAGTAATGTATTTTGTGTTTTTGAAGATATTGGGTAGGGTTGATTTGTGCAGCTGTTCACTGTAGGGCACTTAGAACCCAAACCTATTTCTGTGACCTACTATAGTTGATAGCTATTGGAAAATGAGAATCTTAAATTGGTTTTGTGCCTAGACCCTCGTGAAACAAATACTGTATACTCTTCCTCGGGTCTCTCTCTCTCGTATATGACCTTGCGCTTTGGAATAATTTAGA
The DNA here is from genome assembly GCF_964198595.1 of Lampetra fluviatilis. Taxonomy (NCBI): domain Eukaryota; kingdom Metazoa; phylum Chordata; class Hyperoartia; order Petromyzontiformes; family Petromyzontidae; genus Lampetra; species Lampetra fluviatilis. The sequence continues at coordinate 2,113,007 of NC_136278.1, read as the reverse complement.
TATAACCCAAAAACCTCTATTATGAATATAGGTTTTTGTAGGCGCTGTTCGACCACGGACAATTGCCTGGCAGCGTTTGGAATGGGCTGCTCTTATCGAAGCGTGCCATGTCGTCATCGGCGGCAGAGAAGTTTTCTGCAGTTGCCGATTTCTTAGCTGCCGCCCGGTCACTGGAAGTCGTCTGAACATTGCCTTGTCATCGTAGTGTGTGCGGGAATACCTTGCACTTTCGTTTGGTTAGGGACCAGAGCATGGACGAATGTCAAAGCAGAGCCTTTATTTAGCTTGCAAATTTATTTTGGCCGACAAAAAATGTCTGCAAATAACGGTAATCGCAAAAATAAGCACAGTATGAATACTGTACACGTTTTATGATCACGAAAATAACTAGACACTGTAGTATTATACTATTACAAAAATAACTGAATTCTAGATTTGAGGTTTTCGTGACTGCAAGGATCCATACTCTTTTGGTTCTTTTGGTGACTTTACTGAAAGAACCAAGGAGTAATAACTGAATTGTTTACAGTATAATCACAGACATCAGTACAGTATTAATAATATATGAATGAACACAAATATAAGAGATGCTCGGTGAACGACTTCGATTCTAAGACTGAACTAAAAAGACGGCGCATGGCGCGAACGTCGTGGAAGGTTTGGGATGAAATGGGTCGAAAGAGAAAGCCGCGTGGACGAAATTTGAAATGTGGTTAGAATTGAAAACGGCCGAAAGTCGAGGTATCGCTGTACATTGAACTTCTTTTGTACCGTATGTAGCCAAGCGTGCTAATCGGAGGTGCAGAGAGCAGTGTTAATCAAATCGTCAGGATTTGCCTTAGTCCGGTCGATTTGAAGCTGTAAAACATTTGGACCCCTCTTGGTTTATGATGTCGTGAGGGAGGAGGGGGGTAGGCAATTTCCCCCACCTGCAAACCCCCCACGATATTTAGTTCACGCAATCGGTGAACTCTGTAACATTTTCTCACTGCTGTGGCAAAGACACTGTTGGTATGCAGAAGGTCGTGGGTTCTATCCTGACCCTGAGGATGCCTGTTGTATATTTGGAGCTAGCGTAATCTTTTCTCCCCATGGTCGTGTGGATTTTTCTCCTGGGTTCCTCCGGCTTTGCCCTTCACATTTAAAAGCATAAATTAAATTTATTAGGCTGCTATAACTTTCCACATGATGGGCCACTCTGAGCTCTGTGTGGCCAGGATGCCTCCTGAAAAAGAGCTAATAGCTCAATGGTAATAAAAGTGTGGAATATATTTATAAATTTCGATTTAAAGCTTTCGTGACTGCACGGATTCATCTTCTTGGTTCTTTCGGTAAAGTCACGTAGAAGAGAAATAATAAAATACAAATAAAACATAATAAAATAATTCTCACGACGTTTCGGCCACAACGCAAGCAGCCGTCCTCAGGTGAAAACAGGTCTGTCGAAGACAGTCTGAATGACAGTCTGAATGACACACCCCAGACTGACCTGTTCTCCACCTGAGGACGGCTGCTTGCGTTGTGGCCGAAACGTCGTGAGAATTATTTTATTATGTTTTATTTGTATTTTATTATTTCCCTTCTACGTGACTTTACCGAAAGAACCAAGAAGATGAATATATTTATAATTAACATGTTTGTTCTCGTGGCACATTACTAAAGTACCTTTTTAAGCTGCGCCTTATTTCACATTACTTAATTTCATCCTGTCGGAGTCGTGTTCAGACCTTTGTTGGTTAGTTGTAGTCGTCATCCGCGGCTCAACTGCGCTCTGCCGTTGACATCGAACGTTGGCATCGTGCTGCCGGTTCGCGGCATCGTAACGCGGGTGAAAACCGTCAAGGCGACTCGTGTGGACGCGGTTGGCACCTCCCGATTCGCACGGTTGGCTACGTACGGTGTGAAAAGAAGTTCCACATACGTACGACTGCCGCACGTTCACAGCGCTCTGCATCGCCACGGGTAACCTTGGGCAAGTGGCATCCGTGCACGACCCTCGAACGATTTGAGATTACCGCCACGGGGAGAAACGTTCGATGCCGTTGTTTCTGTGAATTGCGCTCCTGTGATGCTTGCAGAATTTCAAGTAGCTGAGAATTGTCCTGAACTCCATTGTTCGCTGCTCGCCATGTATGTAACTGGTGTCAAGTCGCAGAACAGACGTGCAGCGTACTTTTCTGTGCGAGCTGGTCTCTTGTCTCTTTCCCTGAAGCTCGTATTGCACGCAAAGAAATGGCTCGACCACATCGTCGAACCGGGCGCGGCGGCGGCCATGACGAAACGCCGTTCGTCTTGTTAAGCTCGGTTGCATTGCAGCCCCTAGTACGGTGTGTACGCACGAGTGTCTGCGGAGAGCGGTAGCGTCGTTGTCGGCACCGCTATAGTCCAGCTCTCTATGGAAACTTATTAGCTGTGAATTGACTTTCCCAGGGAAAACTGATGGCTCTGCACGAATAATAATTCCGCAGAGCCAGCGACCAAAGCGTTAGGACGCTGTTTGTCTGCGTACCCCAAGCTCCGTGCCTTCCTCACTGCCCGTCCGCTTGCTGCGGCCACGACTATCGTGCTGATGAGCCCTGGCAGCTGGCCCACTGCCACCTCATCGTTTGTAACCGGAGCTCTGCCACCGAGCCGTGAGCGGCACCGAATCCTGTTGGAAGGGGTCATGCTAGTTCTGGTGATGGATCGTGGTGTGTGTGTTTTGGGGGGTGGGGCGGTTGAGTTGAGAGGCGACGTGTTGTGCGGTCGTCCTCGTTCCAGCGTCTGAGTCTGTGGGGAGCGCCAGCGTTGGCTCGTGTCGTCGGCAAGCTCTGTTATTGAACGGGTCAACACGCCCTCTAACTGGGCACCGCCTGGTGCAGTTGGTAAATGGGAACAATGGTGACGCGAATGCGACCGGGTGTGTGGTGCATTCCACCCCACCCCCTCGTGCACAGTGGTGAACGTAACAGGTCTCGTGGCCCTCTCTCCACTCGTCGGTGTCTGGCCAATTGGGGGATTGGTTTTCTTTGCTGTCGTGGTTGCTGTACAATGGTAAAAATCAGTTCGTTATTTTACCCAAATTTTTTTTAGGTTTGAATGTCTTTAAATTGGGTTATTTGGCCAATTTAATAAATGTGGGAGCAGATTTAAGTAAGATTCCAGGAGAATCAAGACTTCAGACTGAAACACAATTTAAGAAAATGGTTTGGCGTAGAAGCCGCCTTGTTTAGAACTGTTACAGAAAGAAGACCGCACTGGTTGGGATCGGTATGAGCCTGGGCAGGATCCCGCGCTTCGCAATGCTGCACACGATGAATGTGGAATGGGGTAAGATGGTAAACCAAGTGGCTATACGCAGGGATAAATTATTGAGAAGAATAACGATTAAGATTGAAGTGAAGCGGTGATGGTTGTGAAGAAAAAAGAACCAAGGCAGAAATGATTTTGGCCCACGATTGTTAATGACGGAGAACGCAGAGAAAACGTAACCGCACGTAGGAGGACATAACGTTTATAGCTCCACACAGATGTATTAATCCACAGATAGATCCAGCCCAGCGTATGGTCGTGTCGAAGTGCTCATTGAGTGATCATTCGTGGCGTGTCACTGCAGGGTGGTGGCAGCGGTGGCGGCGGCGACGGCAGCATTGGTGACGCCACGCTGCTCATGGCGCTCGCAGAGACTCTGGACAGCCTGGACGACAACACGGCTTCGCCCTTCGATGGACTCCTCGACTCGGAGCCTCGGCTGCTTGCGTGCGACGTCGATGAGAGCTCGACGGTAGGGAATGATTTCTTCGCAATCTTAGCAAGAATGGCGAGTCCTAGGTCGCCCGGGTGGCACAGTGTTGACACTCGTTCCTCGCAGCAGTAATTTCCTGAGTTCGATTCCCAGCTCGGGCACCTTCCCGCGTCGAGTTTCTCCCTGTTCTGCATGGATTTCTTCCTGTTTCTCTGGTTTTGTTTCATAGCTCAAGAAACATGCGATTTGTAACTGGAATTATTAAAAGATCTAAATTGCAGGACTTAAGTCTTAGCCCATCAAAAAAACCAGCCATCCTTACTCAAGGAAACTATATGCAATGGGTACGTTGTGGCTTTGATTAACCAATGTAGGCTTTATTCAGCCTGCGAATGTGCCGATGTACTTCTTTGTGTCTCTCAACTGCCATGGAAATCTGCGCGGTGTCGGTGGAGTAACAGGGGTGGCCGTGTGGTGACGCCGTGACAGTTGAGTGACGCTCACCCCGTTGTTGTCGTTGTCGTCTTGCCGCAGCTGAAGAGGCTGCTGCTGTCGCCCGTGAGCGGCGCGGAGTCGCGCGTCGCCTCCACGCGGAACCCGTACTCCTCCGTGACCACCCGCCTTCCCACCTCCCCTGGCCGGGTGAGATTTTTTTCGCCGTGATAAAAAGCGCATGGTCGGAGACCTCCCTCCCGGGTGTGCTTTTTCGGTTTGTGCCGCGGGGTCGCTCGGTGTGACGTCTCAAAATCTTTCTCCGCCCGTTCGGAGCTTCTTCGGGGAACCGGAGAGAAACTGTCGGACGGCGCGCTGAACGGCACACGGTGACGACCCAAAAACACGTCGCAGCACTATACACGGCATGGGCAAGAAAGCCTTGCGCGGTCGTAAAGAAACGCTGTTGTCCTTTCCAGCACGCGAACCGGCCCCGTCAGCGTCACCCGACGCCCACTTACCTGGAGCTGCTGCGTCACCTGTGCACCCTTGAGTCGGCCGCCTACTCCCCCGTCGGCAGCGGCGGGAGCGCTGTTTGCGACTGGGAGGGTAGCGGCAGCAGCGGGGAGGACATGCCGGAGAAGCGGGACGGAAGCGCCGAGGGTTTCTGCGTGTCCGGTGAGAGCGGTGCGAGCAGCAGCAGCAGCAACGACGAAGACGACATCGGCATGCTGCTGCCGGAGGGCGATGTGGAGGAGCTGCAGAAGCTCATGGCCATGGATGGCTCGTTCGAGTTCGATGTTATCGACCTGAAGGAAGGCTCTGTCGTGGAGCTTGTGAGCTACATGCACACCTATTGCGTGCGCGATTCCGTGGCGTCGCTCTCCCTGCTGTCCCCCGTGAAGGCGCCGTGCGGGCCGGCCGTCCTCGCGGGCGGCACGAGTCCGGACGGCGGCTCCTCCTCCGCGAGCTTCATGGGGTCCTCGGCCAACGTCGGTGGCTCTGAGGGGGGGGAGGAGCAAGCGAGAGGGACTGATGATGGTGGCGACGGTGGCACCGCCGTCAACGGGACTGGCTTCCTGGGCCCTCTCGACGGGCTTTGCGAGTCGAGTTCTCTCGATTGCGGCTCGGAGAAAGCGTCGCTCGGGCGCGACGCCAAAGAGCAAGCGGAACGGTCGGCGGGCGCCGTTGCCGCCACCGGGACTGCGGCGCCAGCAGCGGTGACTCCCGGCCCGGAAGAAATCTCGGCGGCAACGTTCCCCGCCGCAAAGGCGGAACGAGAAGACAAAGCGGGCGCAGAAGCTGAAAACGGAAACGCCGTCCCCTTCGCGGTGCCGCAGAAGAGGCCCAGGGGCAGGCCCCGAACGCGAAACGTCAACGGGCAGCAAGAACCGGGGGCGGCGGCGGCAGCGGCGGCGGCGGCCATGACGAAAAAAGCTGTGCGCTCGATCTTGTTTGAGGAGCCACCCCGGCGCTCCGTGAGGATCAGCAAAGCGAAGAAGGAGACGAGGCAGAGCGACGCGGCGCAGCGGGGCCAGGCGAGACCTCCGCCCGAGCGCGTCGCCCACCCAGCGTTCGCGCGGGTTGACTTTAACCGCACGACCGCGGAGGTGGAAACCAAACCAATTGTGGTGGTGCAACAGCAGCAGTTGAAACTGTCGAAAGTCATCGGTGGGCTTGCCGTGTCATCTTCTTCCACGTCGCTGATGACGAGGCCGGCACCCTCCTCCCTGTCGGCACCTTCTGCGTTGGTGTCGGTGTCAGCACCCTTTCCTTTGCCGGCATCTGCTTCATCGGTGTCAATCTCCTCGCCAGCACCTTCCTCTGCAATTGCGAAACCGACACCCTCTGCGTTGGTAACGCCACCCACTGTTATGACACTTTCTTCGCCGGTGCCACCACCTCTATTGACAACTTTGTCGTCGATGCCGCCGCCATCATCATCGCCTTCATCATCATTGGCGACACCGTCTTCATCGACACTCCCTTCATCCGTGTTACCCTCTTCAACTGCACCCTCTTCACGGACGCCACCGTTGTCCACTCTGTCGGTGGCTCCCTCCCCTTCCGTGCCGTCCGTTGCGTTATCGACGGTGCCGCCCTCTCTATCGGCGCCACCGTCTACGTCGATGACTCCCCCGTTGTCGCCGGCGTCATCGGCACCGCCACCCGACGGGGAGGCCCCCCCGGCGGTGCCCCTTGACGCCGTGCCACCGGATGCGAACGCAGAAGAGGAGTCTGGAGCCAAGCGGCGCAGGATCAGCCTGCTGCAGTACCGGCGCCGCATGGAGGAGCGCGGCCTCGAGCTGGGCCCCCACGCCGCTGGCGGTGCCGGCGTGCAGCCGGGACTCGTAGAGCAGAGTGGCGCAGATGATGCGGCGAGTGCCGAACAGCTGGGGCGAGATGAAAGCAAGGCTGCTGCTGTAGGAGCGCAGGCTGTTTTGCCCGCCGATGCTCCTGCAGAGGCTGCAGCGGAATCTACGGAGGACGATAACTACCTGGAGACGGATCCCACGATACGGGCGTTTTTCGAAGAGATCGGTAAGTTTTAGCCGGCTTTGCGCGTGTGCAAAGCAAGCTGCAACGCTCATTTGAGGCCGAAACAATCTGGGGGAGAGGCCCATAATATTTTGCAGATATCACTTGCATTTGATATTAACCATGATTGGAAATCAAACTCTTGACAGTTTTGCAGTGCGCCACTGAACAGTCGCCACTATCGACAAGAATATGCCCATAATAGTCGTTACTAAGTGACAGACGGCCAATAAATCATTATTTCTGCAATTACCAGTAAGCCGTCAAGCTGTGCGTCACCCACGCAAGGGTTTGTTTGTGGTGGATTGCAGAGATTTGACACCGAACACATGCCAAGGTGACCTGGGGGATGGCAGTGCAGCCAGTGGGTTAATCTCCATTGTGCTGTGCCCTCGTATGACTAGTGGGTTTTCTTTGGGTACGCTTAACTTAATTACGCGTACAAAACACGTCAGGTTTAGAAATTGGCCAGACAAATCCAATGCACCCACCCGCCCCCCTGAACTGTGAATGAATTTTTTTTAACGGTGTTTGCCCATTTGAATGGATTGACCCCCACCATAGGAATGGAATTTCCATAGCAGGCTATAAGGGCTGTATACAGGACAAGACCCGCCACCCCCTCGTGCTCGTCCAAGCACAATCGGGCTGATTGATTTTTATTAATTGGAACAATTTGCCAGTGCAGTGACCCATAGATATCGGGATCGCAATGTTCCTGTAAATGAAATCTTATTTCAGTTGATCTTCTTGTATTGAATGGCATCTGTTTTTGGCTTGCTGTTAATTGCTAAATAATGATTTTTTTTGGCTCTTGGCTGTCACTCGCTAACGACGATTATGGGCATTCTTCTTGTCGATAGCGGTGGCTGTTCAGTGGCGCACTTCACAACTCTGTCAAGAGTTCGATTTCTGGTGACGGTTTATACTGGTAGGAACCTCCTGGTTACACCAGCCCACAGGGGATTATTGCGTCTGTCGTGCAGGAAGGGGCTGGGTGGGGAGGGAGGGGGTGGGTGGGAGGGGAGGGTGGGGAGGGGCTGGGTGGGGGGGGAGGGTGGGGCTGGGTGGGGGGGAGGGTGGGACTGGGTGGGGGAGGGGCTGATCACCCCGTGGTGCCCTTATAAAGCTCAACGTTTAACCTACTCACGCCGGATGGTGCCCGCCCTCAGTCGGCCATATTTGCGGAATACACCACGCCGCCGTTGACCCTGGCCATTGGCCCAGCAACCCAACGTTACTACCAGCTCTCTCCACAGGAATGTGTTTTTAAAATGTGGGTGATATCTGGACATTATATGGGCCTCTCCCCAGGTTGTTTCAGCCATAAATGAGTGTTGCAGCCTTGCATATATCAGCCACTGGGAACGCAGGCTGCTCTGGGTTTAGTGCTGACCACACCACGACTCGCTAGTGTGCATCGCTCTCCATAGGTCAAGGTGCAGTCCTGCTATTATTTGTTCCAGAGTATTTGGCTTTCTCTTCCAAAATGGCCAGATGTCTTTGAAGAGGTGGGGAGTATACCTCCCACCCACTTTCTACACTGCAAACTTTTTATTGCTTTGAATGTTATGTATATTTAACGTTCGTGTATTCGTATATTGTCTTCAACCATGCACACATTTTGTTTTGCATACATGACCCAGAGCTCGTCTGGATTTAGAAACATGGATTGATATTGATTCCCCCCCCCACCATCAAACATGTCCATACATACACGTGACCTTTCGTAGAGTGGCGTCACATTTTGGTCTCATTTTGCTGCTGCTGAGATTCAATTTTTTTTACTTCCTCCGTTGGGTTTGAACGCCGGTGCTGCTGTGCGTGTCGTGTAACTCGTCCTCGTCACTGCTCTGTGCCTTTTTGTGAGTAACGTGGCTCCCCCGCCCCACACCCCTGCCTCCCTCTGCTCGCTCGCTCCGCCAGGCATCGAAGCCAGCGACCTGGGCAGTCTGCTGCAGCAGTTCGAGGAGTCTGAAGGTAACGTCATCTCGTGCGGACTTGTTGGCGCACATGCATGACAAATTTGGGGGCAACGTTACAGGAAAATGTATTTCTCATTTGAACACGTTGCAGCTTTCTGACGGCAGATGACAGGTTGTCAGCAGTCCTGAATTTCCCCACTCGCGAGAAGTTTACATGATACAACCTTATTGGGGGCTGGGGCGAGGGTGCGGTATAAAGGTGGATAGTTGTGTACATTGTGGATCAAGTTTAAGATTTGGCGGTTGGCCAGAATTTACACTGATTAGCACGATCACTTTGCTACAGGAACAACATGTTTCATTTTATGTTTTTTTGCCGAGTCTGTTGTGAGCGATAAAGAATTCCACTTTGGCAGTTTCAACCGAGTGAGCGAACGGCGTTCGGGTTGGGTGAAAGATGAAAAGTTTGCGCCAAAAATCGGAAAGGCATGAGTGATCTTCAATGGCACACGGCACGGAGGCACTTGTGAAACAACAGCTCCCGGGGGGTTTTTAGCCAAGACCTGAGAGAGAGACTCTCTGAAATCTATACTACCCTACCGCTCTCGTCGCAGATGCTAGGGAGAATTGGAGGAATGAGACCAGTACGATGGAATATTCAAACCCACCAATGGGTGCGTGTGTGGTTTAATCGACAGCTTGAGCTGCTGTCCAATTATAATTTTTTAACTGAAAAGGAAGATGATTAGGTAATCGCCCTGTGTAAGTCGGTCAATTGAGTGTAAAACATGTCACACTTTTCGAAAATGCAAACTGCATAATGTTTCCAGCGCTGCAGTGTCAAAATTAAATTTTCGGGTCCGACTTGCCATTATTGATTTAGGGCTCTTGGATTTGTGTTTTTGTTCAGGAAAGAGACGAGAAGTACCCGAGTCGACCGCAACGCGCACAGTGGGGTGAGTGGCTGTTATTTTTACGAGGCCAGGCTTTCCCCGTCGTTATTGACCTCGGGGAAAACATTGATGGCTTGCTGATCATAATCGTCAACGTTCTACACGTGACCACGGTTCATGAACCCTGCAAAATATCGCTATGGCCAAGAGGCACAAGATATCACGTTGCAGGTGAATTTGGGAGGGTGGGAGTGGCGGTTGGCATGCTGCGCTACAAACCCAGCGAGATCCGGGTCTGACGATTATCTGAATCGGTCCTGTGTCTCCCCAAGGTCGACTTGGCCTCAAATAAGTATGTGGTGTGATGTATAAACATGGCCACTAGGGAGACAAAGGTGGCCAGACACGGTGCTGGCCAACCAACTCCCTTGTGTACCGTGCTGGACTACTTAGGCGCTCCCTAACAGCACTTTCCCCAACAGTCTGAAGGCTTTATGGGGGATCCTTTGTCTTTGGAGTTGTCACAGCCAGCTTGCTTGTGTAGTGAGCGACGTATGAGACGAGGCAGAGTCGCTGAGTGACGTATACACTTGGCTACGTATAGCTGACCCGCTCATACAGCCACATCTATGTAGCTGGCTGACTAATGACGATGGGGACCGTACAGCGGATCGGCCATAGGGCTGGACGATGATGAAGAAATGACGGCAAAGACGGTGACTGCAGCCAGGACCCGAACCCCCTCGAACCTCCGGTTACCTCTCAGCGTGGCCAAGACCCGCCTCTGGCCACGCCCTCCTCCTACAACTCCTCATGCAGGTTCCGGGAGCTTCCCGACTGATCCCCGCCTCTGACCCTTGGCCCAGTTACGCCCCCCTCATGGTTGGCTGTTATAGAGCGCACCCATACCCGTGGTTATCCTTCATGGTCAACAGATGGCACCCTGTCACTGCACTTGCACTGGCTGGAGTCTTTTCATTTGTAAATCTGCAGAAGCACCCCGGGGAGTAACAATGTCCCACCTTCGTTGCTGGGAGGCGGGTGTCCCCTTGTCCCATCCGCTTCCACAGATTATTTTTATTTTGTAAAAAAAAAAGTTTGTGCTGAAAAGTTTAAATCTATTAGGTGGCGTCTCTTAACGAGCTGTGCTTGAACTGCCGGCCTGGGAGCCACAGTTGGGCCAGCCCTGGTCTCTCTGATGTCGATCCCTAGCGGAGTCTCGTTCGCTCGTGGTAATTTTCCACTCCTGCGTGAAATGGACTCGGCCGCCTGGTAAGATTAAGCAAAGCGTTAAGCTGTTAAAAAGATGATGGTCGCAAAAAAGCATGATGGCACTTGCAGTTGGTGTTACCAGTCGCCTAATTGCATCCTGAGGTGTCGTAGTTTTAAACTGTTCTGAAACTGAAAGGGATGTTTGCTTACATGGCCATTCAATAATTTTTATTTTAAGTCTGTGCATGCATTTAAGGTTTTTTGTAAGGGCGTCAAGATGACTTCAAATGGATATAATTCCAAAGAGCATAGTTTGCTAGCAGAATAAATAATTAAATATATGTTTACACCTTTGCCGCGTTTTGGGACTCTGCGAATGAGCTTTAAGTAGATAAGTATCCTACGCGTGATGGATTGTACCCAATTACAGACCATACTTCTAATTGGGACGCTTGCATAAAAACTACACGCAAAGCGCATCCCGTGACCATGGCGGTCTGTTTGAAACGTAAACGTTTACATTTAGCAAAACGCTAACTTTGTCTTTTTGTATTGAACAAGATGCATTATGTTTACCTTCTACTTTATTGAAATATATTGACAAAACGCCACACTCTCAGTCCTTGAACGACCCTTCTAATGTTCTTGTGGTGAAATATGGTCCAAAACAAATCGCCCGCTCTCTTGGGGAGGGGGGGGCGGGTCAGCCTGTTGGCGCATGTGGGAGGGCGAAGTCCGGTGCTATCTTGAACGGGGCCCACCCGCGCGGGGACACGGTCCCCAGCGCAAAGTTCAAAACAAAGGTCGCTGCCAACGTTGCGTAGTGGCCCATGAATCATTCCACAAGGATGACATCGTCGCTATTTCTAATCCAGGCTATCCCCGGGGCAGAACCATTTTTTTACTTTTGGATGTCGTCAGTTTGGCCGTCGGCCGTGTCGGTGGGGTAACGTTGGCACTGGCAACGCTCCAAAGGGGGCCCGAGTTGATTGCCAAGGCAGGCACGCCACCGCTATCATTTGTAACCTCTTAGACTGGGCCACGTAAAACCCACGGCGTCCGCCGGTTTGAGAAAAAGATGCTGCACTTGTGGTGCGTTCGGTTGCGCACGTCATGACCGTTGTGGGGGATGTCCTTGTTTGTAATTAACGTGTTGGAACTCCATGATGCATGTGTGTATCCCTTCATTTGATGACACGCTGTCGCACATTTCACATTCCTGTAGGTATCATGGGACCCTCCATTGCCAGTACCATAATATGAGAATAGGTTTTTCCCCTTTAATCTGAAAACGGTTTGATTTTGGTGTTTTAACAACTTAAAACCTGTTTTGTTTCCAGATGAAAGGGGAAAACCTATTCTCATTCCTGTAGGTAATAAAGGTTGCTTTTGTGAACGTGCTCAGCTTTCCAAAACGTGTTTGGAACGTGGAGCTTACTTTGAGCTTGGACATGGGTTTCTCGACAAGTTCAGCATTGAGCAATGACGATAATTATTAATTTCGCTGGCTAACTCTGCGTGCTTTTCCAGGACACTTGGCCAGGCTCATGTCCAGGACGTTGGAATGGAGCTCGAGTTGTCTGCTTCCGAAGTTCGAGAAACTCCTGGTGAGTTCAGCGCTCGTGTGTTTTTTGTTGAGTCGCCGATATTTTGATGGGGGGGAAATGTGTGCACCATTTTATATTTCATTTTGTGACGACCCCTTCTGTAAGAGGTAACGCTGCAGCCCACAACTGTGCTCTCTCCACTGCTGGCTAGAAGGAGCTCTACTAGAGGCCTCGAGAGCCTCTGTCGCAGTCGGTCTTTTGGCCAACTTTGCCACTCTGGCCCACACATGTCTCGAAAGTGGTGGGAGTATCCAAACAATGACCTGCCACGCACGACCTGCCGATAGAATAACTGTGGGTGTATTTCCCATCCAGGTGTAATTGCGCCGAGCACGTCTCTTCACCCGAAGCCGGACGCAAAAGTCAATTTGGCGTCGAGGGGAACCTCGGCAAAGAGGAAAGCCCCCCGTAGCCCTCGGAAGCGAGGAATCCCTTTGGCTGGCAAAATGCCGCGGCTGGAAGCGGCAACGAAGCAGCCGTGCTCCGGCCAGCTCGCCCCATCGACGCCCGCAGCAGCGCAAGCTGCGTCCGGCCGCTTCGCTCCGGCTGCTGGTACCGTTCCCACGGCTGGCGCGAGGATGATTCCGACTCTGCCCGCCGGCGTGGGTGCCGCCGCACAGGACCCCCCGTGTGTCAGCGCTCCGAACGCCGTGGGGCCCGTCACGCCGTCGGAAGTTGATCAGCAGCCGCCGCCGGCCCGGGCCAGCCTGGGTGTCGCGTCGCCGAGCGTCGTGGCCGACAAAACGCTCTCTCTGCCTGCGTCTCAGCCGGTGGTCAATCGCACGCCGCCTTGCCAATCGGACGCCTTGCCAAATCCCGTACGCGTGGCCATCCCTGCCGCAGCAACCGCTAAGATGCTCTCTTCGACGAAGTTTTCGCTTGTGCCAGCAGTGGCCGGAAAGGCACCGGCTGCTGCAAACCCACGTTGCGCTGCAGTTGCTGCTGTTCTTACTGCTGCTGTTCAACTGGACATTGTTTCCCGCGTCTCTGCGGCCAACCTTCCGTCGACTTCACAGGCGTCGCCGCTCGTCACACCTCAAGTCGTGAACGGTTGCTCGGCCAGCAAGTCGGAAATCGGCGTCACTCCGGCGAACGGTGCCGTCGTTGAACGCGTGGCCGAGATTCAAATCCCCAACGTGCGCGATCACGACTATTGCCAGCGAAGCACCGTGGACAGCGCCGCGGCGACCGTCTCGGAGAGCGCCGGCGCTCCGGCTAACGCCGACCCGCGGCGGGACGAAGCGCACAAACTCAAGCGGCAGTACCGCACGCGAGCACCAGGAGGAGGGGAAGCGGGTCGGGGGAGCTCGCCGCCCGCGCACGAAAGCAGCTGCTGCAGTACCAGCGGCGGCGGCAGCAGTAGCAGCGGCGGAGACTCAGAGGACGACGAGCCCGGCTACTACGACAAGCTGCCCGGCTACTACAGAAGCGGCAAGTCTCTGCCCGAGCCCAAGTACCAGCCGCTGAGAGCAGACCGTGCAGCGGCGGGGCTGGCGGAGGGCAGGGAGAGGGGCAGCCGCAGGAGCACTTGCACGACGGACGAGTACAGCTCGGCCAGCGACGAGGAGCGGTCGCCCGGCAAGGCGGCCCGCCGCCGGCGCTACTACTCCAAGTTGCCCGTGTACCTGAGCGCCGCCAGCAAGGTCTCCAACCTTCCTTATGCCGACTGCGGCCAGGAGACGGCCAACAGCGACACGGACACGAGCGGCGGCGACGCCGAAGGCAGGAGCAGGAGCCGGCGCCGCAGAACCAGGAACAGGAGCCGGGGCTCGCAGGACCGCCGGTGCGGCGAGGGGAGGCACAGGGCCCCGACAATCGCCGCCGGCGGGGGGTCCCTTTCGAGCTCGCCGGGCCGACGCGACTCTGTGTCCCCGCCGTCGGCAGCCGCCGCCTCCCCCCACCAGCGCGGCCGCCAGCGTAGCCGCTCGCGGTCCGGGTACGGCCGGCGATACCGCTCCAGCGGAGGGGGCCGCTCGTCGTCATCGACGACGACGTCCTCGCACCGGCGATCGGTGTCCCCCGTGCCGTCGTTCTCCTCGGACGTGCCGCGGTCGCGCCGACCGTCGCCCAGGTTCGTGCGGAGGTCGTGGCTCTTAATTGTTTCTCTCCTCGGATTCATTCACGTTGTGCCTTCGTCGTGTCTGAGCCGCACACGGTGTCCGTGCGGATCTCTCGCAGAGCAAGAGGTTTACCACCGCCGCCCCCACACTGTGTTTAGATAATGGGCTGCAGAAGTTTACATGACAGCGCTACTTACGCCTTGAGATTTGTGAAAATGATATCTGAGCAACACCACAGTATGGGGGCAGCACTTCGTCGTGTGAGGAGTAATGTTCATCGCTTAAGTTACAGATATATATTCCCCTCGGAGCTGGAATTTATGTGCAGAACCAATTCTAACGTGTTATGGTTTATGCGCAGTCATTGGTGGCTGGGTTGAGGCCAATGACGAGCTTTTACACTCATGAGCCCAGTTCAATTCCAGACGGCTTCAGCCTGGCTTCAAGTCTACCTGCGACCAACTTCATCGCTCGTCAATTGGGCTGTGTTTTGAACTACAAGAGGGACGGCGCATGCCTCGTCGTGACGTCAAGCTTGCGTTGAACTGCCCCCCGCGGTGCGCAGGTACGATGCATACGAGAGACGGAGCGAGCGGCCGTGGCTCGAACGACGCGAGAGCAACGTCCTGGATCAACGGCGGCGGCTGCACCAGAAAGCCATTGTAAGCCCACACGGCACTTTAACCCCCAACTTCTGTGCTGGGTTGGGGGGGGGGGTGCGTGTTTAGTTTTTTTCTTCTCTCGAGCCTTGGCCACGCGCCGCTGCGGACGTCTTCCTATCCCTGAAGATGCCCCTCGAACGTATTTACTTGGTTATTAGTCTTGCAAACTTTGCATAAAGCTGTCTTTGCCATAGCCCTGTCTTATCCACATTCTAGAATTGTAGCTGTCACCGTGATTCGTGTGCGCCGGTATCTCAGAATCATTGACGGTTGATTTTTGCGTGGTTTTGTCCTCGTTACAATTTTTGGTTGCGTTCGTCGCTGTCCCCCTCCCCACGCCCCACCCGCAGGAGGAGCGTCGCGTCATCTACGTGGGGAAAATTAACAGCGCGATGACGACGCTGGAGCTTCGGCGACGCTTCCAGTCCTTTGGGGAGATTGAGAACTGCAGCGTGCATTTCCGCGAGCGCGGGTACTGCTCTCACCATGGCAACCAGTCTCCCCCCCCCCCCGCTCTCTCTAATGCCTGTGTACAAGGCGGCCGCATCGGCGAGACTGCCAAATGCGCCGGCGATGCGAGCGCGATGCGGAAACCTGTCTGTTATGTGTGAGTCGTGAAAACTCTTTATAGAGGCGATCAAATTATGAATGGCATTTGAGTTAAAAACCTGCGGTATTGTCGTTTCTTTTAATTTCCCGACCCAAATAGAGTTTTAAAGGGTTACGTAAAACGTGGCGCTTTAATGAATAAGCCTTTTCGGCCGAGGGTAATGTCACACGTCCACGCGTCTCTGCTCTCCTCCCTGTGACGTCGCTGCGTGTGGTCGCATTGTCGTCGTCTCTCGGAACGTGGCTCTTTTTCAATTTTTTTCCATTCGCATTTTTCCAATGTTATTTCCGCAGGGACAACTACGGTTTTGTGACTTACCGCTTCACTTGCGACGCGTTCGCCGCGCTGGAGAAAGGCCACATGGTGCACCTGCCCAACGAGATTCCCTTCGACCTGTGCTTTGGTGGCCGTCGCCAGTTCTGCAAGGCGTCTTACGCCGACCTGGGTAAGCCGTCCGAGTACTCGACTTACCGCTGCCCCCTTGACCCACACGTCCTGTGCCCCCCCGCCCCATCCCGGATACCCCCATCTCGATCACGTGAATCTTTGCCAGTTGCGATAGTCATCGGAATCCCGAGCCGTGTTCTGGCCACTGCTGCCTGTTTTACCTTCCCCCCCGTGACGTTTTCATTCGTCAGTCTTGCAATGCCGCAATTAATCTCGCTTGTACGCGTTGAGCTGATCTCATTGCCCCATCTACGCGGCAGTCATCTAATCGGACGCGTTCTCCCCCTTTGCCTGCCCATCGTTTCAGTCTTGCAATGCATCCTGCAACAAGACCTCTCCATTTTTCCCCCCATCAACACGATGTTCACGGAGCTGCTGCTCTTCTCTGTCTGCTATTCTGAGCATGCATTTACTCGTGCTCCGTTGTGCAGGTGTTTTTGTTTTCAGCGTTTGTTGTTGTCCCCGTGTTTCTTTGGTCGTGCAATTGCCTGAGACAACTCGTTGATAAAGAAACTCGATCTGAAGTGGCGGCTGAAAGGATTGATGCTTAACTAAACCTTTTTAAAGCTTGCCGTCCTTTATCATTTATATTATGCCAGGACATGTGAAGCACTTGCAGCTTTGTGAAAAACCTCTGAAGCCCACATCAGAGGGACGCATGTTGTGTGTTATAAAAAGTCTAAACTCAAAGTAGGAGAAAAGAGACCGATTGGCGACAGGTCGTCATTAAGACCCTTATGGAAGGCTGAGATAAAGGTGAAGGTGCAGCCCTGCAGGGAAAAGCCTCTACTGGAGGGAGCTCTAGAGAGATTATTTGGCCAGAGTAGAATAGGCCAAATCCCATCATGCGCAAACGGCCGTTATCTATTTAAACTGCTGGGTTGACATTGCTGGGCGTGCACCATCGTTTTCAACTGCTGTGCCGGGAGATGAGGTCAAACCCCGGTGACCTATGCATTGCAAGTTCAGTGTGACCATTTCCCGCACGGCAGCAACCCTCGGGACCCGAATGTAAGCGAGTGAAGTTGTATTTTAGTTGACTTGCGGAAGTAAAATTTGGACCATATTCTCCAGGTTATAAAAAAAGTTTTTTTTTTTTCCCCACTCCCCTTTTATTTAAGATAAAATATTAAGGGCGAGTCGTTGAAATCTGCTAGTGGTATCTGTGTGCGTGTGACCAGATTTACTTCATTTACTCGGCACCGCGATTATGGCGGTGTCGTTGACTCGTGGATTCTGCGCTTCTGTTCCACGCCCCCCCCCCTTCCTCCACTGCCTTCCATGACCCCCTGGTGCAGACTCGAACCGAGGCTTGGAGAGGAGTACTGACCGAAGAACGGCGATGGCCCCCTTGGACTTTGACAGCCTCCTCAAGGCTGCCAAGCAGCACGGCATGTAGAGGTGACCAGTGGGACGGCGGGCACCCAGGCTGTTCGCTGAAAGAGGCGGCAGTTGAAGTTAGACTTTTTAAAGAGAATCGCCTGGCGACCCCCCCCCCCCACCACCCGACGCTGCCTTGCCGGTTCGGTGTGCGGCCGCTGATGAAATTCCCACTACACTTCGCTGCACATCACCACGGAACTCCGTGAAAAAGTAACGCCCATCTCGCGCCCCGGCATCCGGCGCGTTTACACCAACGCTGCTGCTCCTCATCGCAAGTCCTGCGGAGTGATCCCGTGGAACGACTCCGCAGAACGACCCTGTGGGACTTCTTTAAAGGAGAGCGGCACGCGGAAGATCTGCTGAGCAAAGTCATTTTCTGCGTTGGCACTGTGCTGCGCCCACGTGCCCTGTGGTGTGCTTTGTTCGCCAAACCCTCTCCAGTGTGTAGTGCTTTTCATGGCCGATTTTATTTATTTTCTTTTTACATTTTAAGCGAAGGGGCCCGAGGTTGGTGGTGTTATTTATACTGTACCTGATGAACCTGTACATTATTCGCTTGTGCGAGGGGGGAGGTCTCCCACACAGTTTGTGGGGGTATGGTGGACCGGATGCCGTGGCAAAGCTTTGATCATTTGCATAATGGTGAAATGATGAGCCGTTTTAAAAAAAAATAGTTCGAGTGTGCATCTGTGGTGTGCCTGTGTGTATATATATGCATATAAAAAAAGCAGATTATAGTCGACCAAAACCACAATACAAAGCTACCTTGAACATGCATTTGTGATGAGTGTACATGGCCAGGATATGCGATATTAGGATTTTGTACCTTGGTAAAAAAATTATATAGTTTTTCCAGTCAATGCTGCCCTCCCCAACAAAAGGGGGGGGGAACCTTGTTCATCAACACGTAGCGAGTGTACGGAAGCCGAGACGATGGCGTCCCCCAAATGAATGGGGTCGACTTCCACATGGCTGGTACATTGGTATCCCACCGGGGTACGGGTGTAGGCCCTTTCCCCAAGTGGTTTGCCGTCACCCCGGTGGAATGTGCACAAATATTTTGTGGGGTAAATTTGTGTTGCCCCCCCCCCCCCCCACATTAGTAAGTGCTATTGCACATGTAGAAAAAGTCTCCTGTGGACGGCAGCATCGATGAAGACAAATAATTCGCACGACCGAACTTAAAACGACGTGAGATTGAAAAAAAAAGTTTGCTTTCAAGCTTAATGTCAGCGCCTTCCCTTCTGCCGGCAGTCCCATCAAAGCTTTGCACTGGCACCAGCGGCGTCGGCTGTGCGAGGGCGCCGGCGAGTCGCTGCTGCACCCTGCGTCGTACTCTCGGGTTGATCAAGAAATGTGTCGATTGGCTCCTGGCGCGCACAATCAAAAGCGTGAGTTGACTTTTATTTGCGTTTGGGAGAACGCATCCGTTGGAGAGGCTTTGTCGATCGCCAGGGAGTGCGTATCGCTGCTTTTTCCGGCGGCTGGTTAAATCTCGGTTGACTCTCTTTAACGGGCTGCTGTGCGGTGAATTTGAATGCACGTGGTGAACAGTGCCGATTTACGGGGTTCGTCTGATTTGGCTGGTTTAAAGAGAATTCCTCGTATTTTTATTGTTTATTTTGGCACTGCACAAGGGTGTGGAATCGGCTGCAATTGCCTAAGCGCAGGGACAAGTATCAGCCTTGAAATCCTTCAGCTCCTCATCACGTGCACTGCCAGTGGTCTGGGAAGTTGACAACACATCCATAAGATGAGCATTCCCCCCCACCCCACATGCTTCGAACAAAACCGCACACTACTACGCCTTTCCATTGTTCTGGTGGTGTGAAAATTCACATTTTCCAAGCCAGGATCCAGACAGTTTTTTGTTTATTTTGTTGTCCTTCCCATGCAACGCTGATTAGCACGTACGGTGCAAAACAAGCTTCGACATGCATAACAGACCTGTCCACGTGACGCCCGTTTATGGTGGTGCAGTCTCACCTCGCCAGCTCTGGTGCGGTCTCGACTTACTCCAGGGGGACGATTCAAGCTTTATCTTGGATTTGAACTCGACACTTTGCAATCGTGAGACCTTGCCGTTGATGTTAACCTGTAACCGTCATAATTATAATGCAGAGTGTTAAATAGCCAAATGAGTTATAGAGGCACTAAGAATTTTGCTCGACTGCATAGGTGGGTGAAAGGGGCCCTATAGTGTATGGTGAGAAAGCGTACTAATAAAACTGGTGCGATTCTGCGGTGGCAGAAGGCATGGATGTCTCTTCGCCGCTGATATGACGTGTGATATAGGTGTGGGTTTTATTTTGCGTTTATATAAAATTGATTCATTTTGAAAGGTTGTTGCACATTTTGTTTTTCTTAATCAACTTTTGTTTTAATAACTTTCGCTGGTACAAGACACTGCTTACGATGTCGCACAAGCATAGCTTGCCGTGCCAACTTGGGTACCCGTGGCGTTTGTTGCAATGAGTTTCGCTAAAATTTCAGAAAATAAAAGTCTTATTCACTCTGCAAATGAACAAGTATCGTTTGGAGGACGATGCTCGTAACAAACGGATGCGCCCCGTGTACCGTTGGTACCGTTTCCCGCCCCCATGTGTCCGATTCTCATTCTCGCCACGGTGACGGCAGAACCACTTGGACAATGTTTCTTGCAAAACGATTTATTCCCCCAAAACCCAACTGTAGTCACAACCTGGCTCCATCCAACCTTGCCAAGCCGTCTACTTGAGAAGGTCGACGGTGAACCCAGAAGAACCTCGATGTCGCCATAGCCACGCCGCTGCCGACAGATTGCGGCGGTCCTGACTATACGCTTGCAGGCGCAGTGTAAAACGCGACTTGGTGCCTGTTATGGAATGGGGAGGGGGTGTGTGGGGGGATAGGCCTGGCAAAACTTGAGCAACCAAGAGGTTGCAAAACCCAACATCTGCTTTCTCTGGACTTTGTTTCAGCGCATGTTAATTTGCAGATGGATGCATCCATATGCATTTGCTGAATTTGCACCTGAGCAGGGGTTTGGTTGGATAACTGAATCGTGTGTGTTAGCGGGATGGGAGTTGGTGAATTTTTAAAGGGAGGCTCGAGCCAAAACACACCCTTGTTATTTTGCAGATTCGTAGCCGACTTTTAATGAGGATTCATGCTCTTGTCGGACAGTTCCGTACTACACAACTAATTACATGAACAGGCTTCACATCCACAGAATTGTATGAGACTGTTTTGTCTCGTACGATGTTTTGAACTGGTTTGGTTTTTAACATCTCTTCAAACGTGTTGGCTGGAATAGGGTACCACTACGTATGTAGGTCTACGGCCCTTTATCGATCCACTGCTGGATGGTTGCAAGTTTTGCAGGAGTTTGACCACAATTCAAAATGCAGGTAACTTGATGGGTTGAAGGCGTGGGGCGTAAACAGACGTTCGCCATGTAGCCCTGCCGCCAACAATACCTCTGCATGGTGGTAGGCCATCCAAGCATTATCCAGGCGTCAACCTGCTTAAGCTTGCGAGCTCTGACGGGGATCGGCTTCATACCAGACGATTTGGTCATAAGCCAGACTGCATCTATGGAACGAGCTGTGTTTTGGTTTGCGCCTTCACTTACCTGCTGCTGCTGCTGTATTGACACAATGCTTATCAAACATCCTCCTGTGCCCCTCCATTCGTCTCTTGATTTAATTGGCATCTCACAATGAAGCACTCCCTTAAATTTTTAATAATCGTGGTCGCAATTTGTTGCAACAGCAAATATATATTTTAAAAATCTCGTTATTTCCGCTTGTGATCGTTGGCCCGAATGCGACATTGGCACGCTTGTGTAAACAAAAGGCCACACATTCGATGCCGTGCATTATAAGCATTAATTGATTTCAGTTTCTATATTGACGTTTTGCCTTCTTGTTTTACCGGTTGTTGGTGTGCAATTTACATGTCCAAAGGAGGTGACGTGAAACATCAAACAAGGTGGATTATCGGATGTGTTTTAGAGAATTCGTTTAAATTCATTGTGCCTGCAGGCACAGCAGCAGAGTAACTGAATGTTGATTTGTCATTTTGCCTGCCGTTATTTTTTAATAAACTTGACAAGTGAAAAGGAAAATAAAATATTAAATGCAGTTTAGCTCATCGTGCTGCTGAAATCGGAAAATGAATTAAAATAAAAGCGAAAAAACACGGCAAAATGTTGTAACCCAAATGATTCCTAGAAATGTGTTTTACAAGTACCCAAAAATGTTGTTTTGATAATAAAATAATCAACTTGAGATGGCGACTGCTGTTTTTTTGTGATGTGCATGAAGGTGGATGGGCCGGCAGGCGCGGTGTTGCCATTGTGCCTCCGTTCCCTGCCTGTGCGTGTACCTGTCTGATTGCTGGTGGCCTTGAATGTTTACCAAAACGAGATGATGTTTAAGCAAGGCCTTGGAGATCAGAGATGCTGGACTTGGCTCCACTGCGATCATGGCTTTGAATCCATGCAGTTGCCTGTTATTTTGGCCAAGTGTAGCGAGTTGGTGGTTTTGGCCCGATCACAAATTTTTTGCGTCTGTTTAATTTAGTTACATTTATAGCACAGTGTTGTATAAACCGGTCCCCTGGGCCTCCACTTTGCCGCACCACACTGATCGGCATGGTAAAGTATGTTCAAACAGTCCCATCTCGTGACACGGCAAACTGATTTTATAGGGGAAACCCCACTTTTTATTTTACAAATGTGGCACAGTCTTATCCGGATTTTTATCGCAAGTGGATTTTAAACCGAGCTTCCATTTCAAAATGCCATTTGTGCCAGTGAGGTGCTGTGACACGGCCATTTTATTATACCAACCCAGCCACTTCCATTGTCAGGTGTATCCCGAGGAGAGCATATTGCTAAAAATAAGATGAATTGCTGGCTGTCTGCAGCAGTGTTGATGTTTATTGGCTCAACAAACACCCCGCTTCCTCTCCACGCGGTGCTATAAGTGAATTACAGTGTATGCAAATTGTCTTGTGATTGGTTCCATCTGCCAAAGGTGGCTTTTGTGAAGAAAGGCTCCAAATATAACCTGCAGGGATATGATGCAAAAGGAATGGGATTCTATTCAATAAAAACTAGTTCAGAATATATCAGGGTTTTAAGGGTTCAGATGAAATAAAAATTAAGTTGGATGAGAAATTCCTTTCTAAATATGTTTACATTTTAAATAATTTTTCTGAATGTTGCGGGAAGCTACATCAAACGCAGTGCTGCATCTATTACCTGTTCATATGTAGGCAGTGAATTCTGGAATGGAGGAAGAGGTCAAGAATGGAGTGTTGTCCTCTCACTGCATGGAGAAGTGCAATGGGTGGTGGAATGTTAATTTTCCAAAGCTGCTGAGCAAAGGCCCCGAAGGCTTTTACCTACCTGTACTGTAAATCAACAGCAACATTAAGAGTAAGTATTTTTCGACCACATAGGTCTTGAACTGACCAAGGTTATCAGAACCAGGAGGAGTGACAGTGCGAAGTAGACTTCGGAAGCCAGAAATGGAGTGGATGGCCAATTCTAGACCGTTTCTTCGAGTAAGCAAGGTCTCCGCACCTTGATAATGGCAAGGAGTTCCAAAGTTATATTGGTTTCAGTTGTACGCATGACCGGGGATGCAAGTGGTTCATTTTATACGTGTAGGGGTATAGCGCTGGCTGCTGGTGGGGGGTAACTGCGGCGTACGGCAGGACTGGCGTCAGCAGGCCACAGTATATACGGGAGGGGGACGTCTAGGGGAAAGTTCATAGAAGGGGCCCATCGGTAAGTCCGGGAACCCGCTAGCAGGTTCCAGAAGCGGGGCGTGGTCGGGGCGGAGCGAGGTCACGCTGGGAGCATAAGAGGGGGCCCTGAGCGTGAGCTCGGCTGTTGCTGGAAGAGGAATCGCCGTCGTCGTCTCAGTCTTCACCCCGGGGTGCTGTTAAGACAGCCTACCAACTGTTCTTACTAAGTAGTACCGCCGACAACAGACTGTCTTAATTATAATAGTGTGCACCCACGTAAGGTGTGTATATATCCAGATGGTGCTCGTTATATAAAGAAGTGCCTCCAGTATTTCTGATTCTACACATACACGGTCTGTTCAAATTATCTCATACGGATCGGAACGCAATGGACAAGTTGGAATGACAGGTGAAATTGTGTAACAATGCACGAAAGCAACGTACACGTGGGTTAAGAAAAGTATAAACAAGGCTGGGTAGAGACGGATGTGAATAAGAGTGGCAATCAGACGTGGGGACCCACGTTTGCCGTGAACACGCTGCAATCTACTCTTGCAGAAACTTGACTCGCATCACAAGGCTGAGAGACGGTGATGGTTGAGGCGATGTCTTCATCCAGCAGTTGACAGATCATGGCCGATTTGGAAGATCCAAAATTAAACGGCGTTGTGTTCTCAACGTTGCATTGCGATGCCTAATCTCTGCACCACGGCTATGCGCGATGTGACTGGGTGAAGTTAACAGCGCAGGTGAGAGAAGCACATTTCCAAGTACAACTTGTCCCCAAGGTGCACGCTATTTACAGACATGCTGTAAAAAGACCTCGCTTGTATCGTGTTAAGAGATGCACTCGCTCAATAACATGTAGATCGCCAAGTGCTGTTTTAATAAAAGCAATAAAAACACATTTGGCACGACAAAGTATGCAATAATTTTTTTTATTGTATTGTGTTCGCAGAACACGATCTGTGCCTACAGAATACGATGTGCCTACGGAATAAATGCAGTGGGTGGGTGTTCCCAACTTTATTGGTTCAACTCTTCTGCACTGTTTCCATTGCGGAATCGTGTAAAGGCGCTACTACCCTCGTTTGTGTGGGAGATGCATGGGTTAGTCCCTAACCTTGGCAATCTCAGTCAATGGGGGCTCTTCAACAGCACTTCGAATCGGATCATTGGCACATTTGGTACTCGCGGAATTCTTTGAGCACAAGGTGACCATCAAGGCGCCATGTTTCACAGACGAGTCTCGTCTGCAGTTGTCTCGGTATAAAACTCATCCACGGCCCTATTACCCATGACTCCTATTATCACGGTTGGCTACGTACGGTGGGAAAGAAATTCGACAGATTCCTATTGTAGCTATATGGTCCACGGTAAGTAATCCACGGCCCTATTTCTTTTTATTATCCGCTGTTTTACTAAACTCATAGCAAAGCAGCTTCTGAATGCCGGCGATTTCCCCCCCCCCCACCCCATCCGGCACAGCAAATTCGTGATATTACCCGCAGAGTTATCCACGATTTTTTTTGATTTTTTACCCCACGGTTAAAGGGAATAAAATTGTGGATAACCACACGGATAATATATACGATATTGGTCCCCCCCCCCCCATATAACCGCAGATAAAGAGTTCTCCTGTAGATGACCATGACAAATTATTTCACCCAAAACAGCTGGGGGGGGGGGGGCATTTTCATGATTAGCCCGTGAAGCCGGCTGTACATGGCCACTGTCAAGCGAACCGCCCGTTTCGTTCGTCCACTCGGCAGTGTTTACCGGGGTGGTCGCTGGCCTCGAACCGAAAGCTTATGCAACAAGCGATAAACACCGGACTACTCGGCCATGTCACCGCCGAAAGTAGTCGCTCAAATGTCTTGACCAATAATACATGGGCAACGCTCGGTGGAGTCCGTGTGTGTGCGCGCGGTTACCTGCGTAGATAATACCTGGTGCATGACAATTCCAAAAGCTACAAGAAGTTGTCTTCTCAGATGTGCGTGCGCACTTTTGTCCCACGGGTGGTGTCAATAATCAAAATCTGCATGAAAAAGATCGGCTTGTGTACAATTTAAGTGGTCGAAACAAGCAACTGCAATGCAACGAATGGGCGATGATCTTCGCTACACCACTTTGTTTGCGATGGTTCCAATCTGATCAATTTCGCACTCCACCGTGTCTCCTCTCTAGAAATACGAAAAGAAAAAAAACATCCAGTAATGTTCAGGTAAAAAAAAATCCATTATGACATAACCAAAAATAAAAACGAATACTTCTGGTTTCATCATCCCTTGCATAATACCCTTTGCCCCCATAGTTTAAAAAAAGCCACAACCAATTTAAAACGGGACTCGTGATATTGATTATACTTCTTTGTTCGCGTAATGAGCAGCAGATGCTACACGCACAGAGTTGAAGTGTCCTACATAAAATGAAAGCAAAATGCGGCACAAAACAACATCTCCAAACATTCTGTGGATCTCGGCATTGCATTGTTGCCTAAATAAATAAATTCAACTTGTAAAGCGCACAGTTATAACTCGCCCTCGCGGAGAGAAGGGAGCACGACTCGGAGTCGCGAGGAACCACAGGCGAGCGGGGAGGCAGCCACACGGTGACCCCGCACCAAGCTCTGCAGTTCTCTATATATGACGGTGTTCTTCACCAATTAATGAGCGTTTAGACGTGGGGAAAACTCACGTGTGGAAGGGGGGGCGGGGGCAACACTATGCTGTGCCGCTTTCTGCTGGCGAACTAGGGTATAGCACCTCGATGCGAACATGTGCCATGATCCACCCAACCCTCGCTGCCACCACGCCGCTGGATTACAGGCCACGTGCATAGCCAACAACCGCCTGGCAGCTCATGTGCAACTCTGCCCACCGCAGTTTACTTTCTTTCTCATCGATTACCCCCCCCCCCGAATATTTTCGATGTTGCTCCGTAGGCCAACGCCAGCACCCCAGGGTGGGGGGGGGGCTGGAATGTTACCTTAAGGAAGACGGGCGGCTTGCGGAAAACGCCCACTCCGGGCGGAGTGCCCGTCAGGAAGACGTCGCCCGGGTACAAGGTCACGAACCTGCACACACGCGCAGCGAGGGGGGGGCAATGCGATAGAGGCAAGCTATCCAAACCCACCTAATGGGGGATCTTCACTGCCAGCTGTGTACACATGCAATGCTGTACTGAAGGTAAGATGGAACCTCGAACAAAAACTAACGGTCCCATCCTGCAGATGTGTATCCAGAAGGCAGGTAACAACGCATCGATTCGTCATTTATTCTTAACGCTCCGTGTACATGCATCAAATTATGTGTGTAAGCGTTTTAATTTATGGACGTTCGATAAAAATGATCTGCTCTTTAATTTAGGCAAATGGCGTAAACAATAAATTACACGAATGACAAATGAGACACGAACAGGACGCAAATTAATCGATTCGTTTCTTAAATGGAATTGACTGAATCATGACACTTCACTTAATTGCAGGTGAATCAATGAACTAGGTTTTATTTAACTAAATTGATTAGTAATTTCTCTTTCATAAATTTCTCTCCACGCAAATCCAAGTATTCTTTACTCAACAAATCGGCCCCACGGGCCTTCTGGCAGTTAATTATTTCAGCAGCATTAATCCAGTACAAGCAAACTCTGGACTGGTTTCAACATACAACCTCATCAGCAGTCGGACTTTCTTCAATCAATGTTGGTGAACTCCCAAACTTTTAAGGCAAATGCCCTTTGCCATCATGCGGTATTGGATTTTAACCATTGTATTTGTGCAGATCGTTGTGGCAACTCGCCTACAGGTGCTCACCAACAGCACTTGCCCCAACAGTATGTTAATGCTCTCAGGGGGGATCATTGCCTTTGGTGGAAACTCACCGAGACACCCAGGCAATCAGCGCCTCCGTCTTGAAGATCAACTGCTCGGTGCTGCTGTCCTGCACGAGCTGTCCGTTGACCCGGCAACGGATGCCGAGCTTGTGCGGGTCTGGGCACGACAAGACCGCAGCGTTCGGTGCAGTCAGACTGCCACGTTAATGTTCACGCAACATAATCACTGGCTTCCTTGTGGAGAATATTAGCAACAAAATAGGTAAGTGGGCAATATGTCTGGAGAAACAGATATATATTTGCGCCAAACTAAGACTCATATCTTAGATGGTCCTTACCTGTCATATTCTGGCAGACCATGCTTTCCCACCTGATGATGGACGCTTGTGTTGCGCCCGAAACGTCGTGATTTATTTTATTTTATACCTACGTGACTTTACCAAGAGAACCAAAGAGTATATTTTGGCAGTTAACCTTTTCCCCTTCCGATGACATACGTATGTACACGTCATCAGTTTTTCTTCCGATTCCGAACGGATTCGAATTGATTCCGAACGGAATCTGAAGTAAAAGGCCGTGCGGGAGGGCACGTGGCACAGTTTGGCGTCAGTTATAGTAGAGTGCCGTCGTGTCGCTAAAGTTCTCTGTGGCGAGTACAGCACAATATCTTTAAAAACAACAGCGCTACTACGCCTCTCTAAAAAAAATCAACGCTAACCGCTTGCGCGTTCCGAGATTCAGTGGTGAACGGGACCCACCCTGCAACTTGCGGACATCTCGGAGCGGGAAACGGTTTAACCAGCATTAATTCAAACCATTTTTTGTTTGTTAATAATCAACAACACAAAACTGCACGTTGTTGTCGACGACGTGTCTTAACGGTACCAGAGAGCTCGTCGGGCGTGACGAGAGCGGGGCCGAGTGGGCAGAACGAGTCGAACGTCTTTCCCAGCAGCCACTGCCGCCCGTTGCGTCGCATCTGCCAGTCCCGCGCGCTCACGTCGTGCGCCACCGTGAACCCCGCCACGTGGCTCATCGCCGCCGCCTCCTGCCAACAACAACGACCAACGTACTAATAATGATAATGGTGCACCATGGACAGTGACGGATTGGGACTAATACATCGGTCTAGGAATTTGTAAACACACCGGCCCAAATTTCCGTGCCATCTCATTGGCCCATTTGGACTGGTGCAAAAAACAAATGGGCCAGTGTAGGAATAATATTTGAGGCTGCTGAATATGGGCCTTAATGCCAACTGAGAGCGTAAATAACCAATGAAGCATACACATTAGAGGTAATAAAATAGACCGGCCTTCGGAATGGACCAGCCCACCGAGCATTTGCTCGGACTGCTGCCCTGAGGCCAGTCCGGGCCTAACCATGGAAACCACACCAGTAATTAAACTGGGTCCTCAAAGTGCAGGGAGTTGATCGTCTCGGCCAGTCACCAACGACTGCACAAAAACGCGTTAAGTTTCCATATGCACTTCATTTGCTTAAAATTCAAGCTCTGAAATTATTTTTTGATCCGTCGGACTATCAAACAATGAACATTATTGCTATCGGTGGCAGAATAGGTGGGAAAGTGCTGCCCCCTTCTTTGAGGAACAGACTCACTGGAAGAGATCTCAGATGTAGCCGTGGTGTCTACTTATGTGGGTCGTTCTCTCGCACAAAGGGTCGTTTGCGCTCTTCTGAGACAGATCCGAATGGATGCCTCATCCCGTGACATAACGCGGATAGCACAATCGTGGCGAAATTGGGATAATATGAGGAACGTTTTAAATCACAGATTCAAACGCGGCATCTCCGCAGCTATCGGCTTACTCGACTTTCCCTGACCGCTGAGCCACGCGGCTAAGTTGGCTCACGCAGATTTGCTTGTGCAAGGGCAGCGAGCGTGTGTCAATAGCGCCCTCTCATGCATGCTACATTACAGTGATCTTAGTATGTTGACAAGGGAATCCAACATATGCATGTACGTGTGCTGAACTTCTTTCGCACCGCACGTAGCCAACCGCGCTAATCGGAGGTGCGGGGGAAGGACAACAAACCAAACATAAAAAGCACTCGCCTCGATCCGCTTCCCCTGCTTCCCGATGACAAATGCAAGCTCCACCTCCCAGTCCAGCTCCTGGGAGTACAAAGCGGGCAGGCGTCAATAGGTTTCTACAGCACCCTCCCTTCACATTACATGCGCGTTCCTTTAAAGACATTCCCCCCCTCTCCCTCCCAATACCTCGTTGATCTCGTCAAGGAGCATCAACCATCACGCGAACTCCGGTCATCCTCGCAGCAGCAGCAGCGGCTTTTAGGCTAACCATCGAAAAAGACGGTCACTGCATCGCGCGCTTTCAAGATGCGCTTCTGCGGCCGATTAGCACGGTTGGCTACGTACGGTGCGAAAGAAGTTCAACATACACCCCCTCCTCCTCCCTCGCCCTGTATTTTAAAACAAAAGTTGGGAGGTGTGGCTTATAATTCGCTAGGTGTGCTGTGCCGTGCGTGTGTAGATTTGCACAACTCGGTTGACACGGGACACAAG
The DNA here is from genome assembly GCF_964198595.1 of Lampetra fluviatilis. Taxonomy (NCBI): domain Eukaryota; kingdom Metazoa; phylum Chordata; class Hyperoartia; order Petromyzontiformes; family Petromyzontidae; genus Lampetra; species Lampetra fluviatilis. The sequence goes on along the minus strand of NC_136278.1, from coordinate 2,083,390 downwards.
TTTGAAGAGTGTCTTACTTTCCGGAGCCTCTCATTAATAAAGAACATGCAATTACTTCAGCCAGGTTCGACTGGGTCAGTGACCGCGCAACAGAGATGCGGCGCGCGAGTAACAGTCGCGTGCGCGGCGCCCGTCTCAAACGGAGAGTTTCCGAACGTCCGCCTGACGTTGGTCTCGGCCGAGTGGACGATGTCGTCGTAGGGCCCCGTGATGGCGCTCGCGAACTTGCTGAAGATGATCGGCTCCTTGGGCACGGCCACGTTCTGCTCGGTGCAGTGGTCGCGGTAGTTCATGCCCACGCACACCACCTTGTCGGGCCGGTGCACGGGCGCGTGGAGCCGCAGCCGGCTTCGGGGCACCACCACCTCCCGCAGGTCCAGCGACCTGGCGTGCGGGGACAGGGAACACGCGCGGGTTACTGCTAAGACCGCAAGTCCTCGTTTAACGCGTGATATGCGTTCCCGAAATAGCGCCGCGTCTTGCGAAAACTATTTAGCCATTAATAATGGCATTACGATAAGGTTTGGAGAGATACGATGCACAACTACGCACACACGCAGCGAGATGGCGGGGCTAATAACGGAGGATACGCCGCCGCGTTACTATATCATTCTGCGTACTGTATCACTCAGCTGCGCAGGCTCAAGAAAGTAGTAGTTTGTCAAAAGGTGTTAGACCAGAGGACGCCAAAAGGCGTACAGCACAAAGACAAGCACTATCAGAGTAATGAGAGCTGGTGTGGACCAATCAGTTTCAAAGACAATGCATATATTATCAGAGTATGTTTTTTGTTTGCATTCTAACCACAAGTATTGTGGTTAATGCAGACATGATTCCTTGTAAAAGGTTTCAGTTTGGTGTTTTAACATCAAAACACCTGTTTTGTTGCCAGAAAAAAGGAGAAAACCTATTTTCATATTTTGGTACTGGCAAAGGAGGTCCCATGATGTAGTAGTTTGTCATCGACCGCTCAGAGACCGCGTTATGACGACTGCGTTCTGCGTTACGACGGTGCACGTTCCACATTATGCCAAGTGTTCCCGAATGAAAGAGCCGCGTTATCGCCAAAACGGGTTGTGTGAACACCACGCGTTAAGCGAGGACTTACTATACGATATACCGTCGTACGCGCGAGGCGTGTTGTTGGGGGCGAGATAGATGTATCTCTCCCTTGCCTGCTATGCAGGAGGCCCTGGGTTCGACCCCAGACTCTGACGATGCCTCCTTTGTATTTGGAGTTGGCGTTATCTCTCTCTCTCCACGTGGTTGCGTGGATTTTCAGTTTTCCCCCCTCCACATTTATAAACTATTTTTGGCTGTTACTCTAAATTCCCAAATGTGCTAAGCCAATTCAATGAGCTATCGTGTGTGGCCAGGTGGCCTCTGAAAAAGAGCCAATAGTTCAGTGGGCTGGTAGATAACAGTTATGTAACAAAAAAAGTGACACGTCTTACACAATCGTCTTGGACAAAGGCCCATCCATTTACCGCTGGTTTTGTATCGCCACGTTTTCATAGCTGTCAACCCATACGGTTTATTCCCCGTATTCTTGTACAGGGAAATGTATTATTCAGGTCCATATGGCGTACAGCCGTTTAAATACGGGCAAAAAAACTGTTTTGTCCTTTGTGTTTCTCCCTTGTGATGGGACTTTGTAGGATGAGATTTATAAGGGCACGGGGTGACCAATACGGTCTGAATTCGTCTGTAATAAGGTAGGCATTGATAAGGGTTTGATATGTATGCGTTTCGGGCAAGGTTATAACTTGGGAGAGACAATGGGGAGTGAATTCCTGAGTGTAGCTGTACAAGGGAAACGACCTGGACAATCAGCAAGTGTGTCGACCTGCGGTTATGACGGTGGTGGTTTTAACCACGGTGTGGACGAGAAGACCAAATTTGACCTCTTGAGAAGAACACGTTACAAGAATAGGCGAGAGGAGAGAAGCTCGCAAACACCGCTTCGCCTCTCCCCGTGGCTGGCGGTGTTTGCCCATCGCCCACCACCCATCCGCGCACCTGCGGGCCGCTTGCATCGCCTCCTCTCCGCCTTCCAAGAAGGCGACCATGTCCCCACCCTGGGAGTGGCTTCCTCCCAGCGCCACCACGTCTCCCCCTGCCTCCAGCTCCAAGCCCAGGCGGGGCGAAGCATCACCGCCCGTCTCGCTGAAGCGCACGAGCCTCATGCCTCTGCGCTGTGCGTACTGCTCACGAAGGCGCTGCTGCTGCTGCTTCTGCGGATGTTGCAAGCCGCGGTGGTGAGAGGGGGAGAAGAGACCGGCACAGCTGCTCAGGAGGCGTGCGCAGAGCAGCCTCGAGCTCGCCGCGTGATGAGCCAGCGTGCAAAGTGCAGCCACCCGACTCAGATGCATCACACGCACACTGAAGACGTGTCCTTATAGAGACGCACGTGCTGTTAGCGAGCACCTATTAAGGTACGGACAGCACCACCAATGCACAAGCACACCCGGCCGTCCAGTGCTGGATGCTCACAGCGGGGCTAATTTTGTTTTGTATTTAAGGCCGAGTCGACCTAAGGGATGCACGCGCACACACTCTTGCTAAGCCTTTCAGGCTTCTGGCACAAATGCCGTCAGCGAGCACGCACGCACGCCCGGCCGCCTTTGTCTCCTAAGTGTGTACAGTACATTTAGCAACGGGCAGCTCATTTAAGGCCGAGTCGACCTAGGGCGGCGACGCAGCGAGGTCGTGACCCGCCCGTCACAGGAAGCGTCACCTTCTGGCGTCCCGACGTGGAGCGGAGCCGCGCTTCCGGTCACGCGCGAGACTCCTATTCCGTAATATCAGCCAATCACGAGCCTCCTTTCATATAACCACGCCTCCCCATACCTTAGCGAATCACAAAGCACCTTTCATTCACTGCGCACGTGACTCTTCCCCTTCTCCCTCAGCGCTAGCCAATCACAAGTCTGTCACGTGAGCACATTGGTCTCGAGCGCTTTCTTATTGGCTGAGCGGGGTTAAGTCACGCCCCTCCACTCGCCCTCTCCCCGCCCCCCACCCCTCGGGCCTATTGCGTATCCGCTGTACGAAGTGCAAAAGGCTCATCGCGTATGCGCAGTAGGGATTCGCAACTCGCCACGGCGCATGTGCAAGTGGGCGTTATAAAAAATAGCGGGACGCCTTATCGGTTGTAGGGATTGTTAAACAGGGGGGGGGTTGCGCTTATCTGATGTATGGAATTAGATGGGCGTGGCCCATTGGGGACTATAAAAGGAGGAGCCGTGCAGTGAACTCGACTTGCACACTCGCTCGCGTGTTGCTGCAATGGAGGCTTTGTGGTGAGTGGTTTCACTTAGGCAAACATTAAACTGGTTCGGCTGCAAACAGTACGCGTTTCATTCGTCTTGGCTATGTATATATTTTAAACAAAGTAACCTGTTCGTGCGTATGCGTCGTGGTTGTCGGTAAGCGCTGTTTAATGTATTTATAGGTGTTACGAATCTTACGATTTTAATTGGCCTTAATATATTCGATTATTATCCGCGGAAAGTTGATTCGTTTCGGTCTGGTCACGCACTCAATTGAGTTGCATACATATGGTTACACACAGCTACGGGGTTATAAGAGAGACTGACTCCAACTTTCCATATACTTTATACATCGTGTGAAATGTGGAGAATACTGTATAATAGAATAGACTGCATCGCCTTCATGTGTATCTTCATCATCCACATTAGTTTGTTACACTTGGTGTAATGCTACATATATTTAACATACTCGGTGTAATTTGCAGTGAACGTCACGTGTGTGTCTAAATTAATGTAATCCAATTATTTATTTTCCAACTTGCTTCTGAGCACATTACAAGCCACGATCAGACTTGCGTAGACCGCGCGAAATATGAAATTTTAATAAGAAGCGGAAGGAATAGTGATGTAGCAAGTGGATTTATGACAACTGGCTCGACTAAGATTGCTCTGACGAACAAGACACTAAGTTGCATAATGAATGAAGCTCGTCCCGAATAAAACAAAAGTCAAAATCGTAATTAATGAAAGAGAAAACCAAACTTAGCGTAATTAATAAATCTATTTTTGACGACTACGACCCACCTGCAACGGATCACTGTCGTAATGTCGAATGTGCAGAAGAAACAAAACTTTTAAACTTTGATTAGTGCATCGTGTAGAGCTCGTCGAGATGAATCGATCGCCATATCGCTCGCCTTCAACAGACATACAATGACGTCTCATCGCAGATTACAGCGAGAGCCGGGGGCTAATGGGACCTCCGGGGTCTCTCCATAAGGTTAAAATGTCTATTGCAGCTAAGCTCGCACATGAATGCAGATTTAACATGATCCTTAATCATAAGTGAAGGGTGGGCGCAAAGTCCATGTACCCCTATCTTACGAGCTTCACTCGAATCCGAATGGTAAAGGGGTATAGGGACTTTGCGCCCACATTTTATACTGATGCATTTTGTCATTGGACACAGCAATGCTGTACTGTATAGCTTAGGGGAAAGGCCCTATGCTCATATTTATTGCATACAAGTACTTTATAAGATCCGTAGTAGAGTAGGGAAATGTGTCGTTGCAAATGCAGAATCGCTTGTGTAACGTCGGCAACTGATGACCATATTCCCCGGATATTTAGTTGTGAAATTATGACTTTCCAGAGGAAGCAGCAGACTTTTTCGAAGAGAACGTGTTTCCCACTTCTCTATGGCTCTTTAAAACAGTACTGGACTTGTTTCCGCCTTTGTGTGGGAGGTGGGTGGAGGGAGGTGTGTGAATTGGAAGTATTATTTTGGTTTAAAATGTGTCGCCTGAAGGAAATGGGTTAGATGAGTTATTGCCAATGTGTAATTGATACGATTATATGAAAAGGGGAAATAAAACCCAACATAACGCCTCTTATTTCCACTCGGGATATAATTATCTAACATCATCATAAGCAGCAACAGCAAACGTGTTCTGATGCAACAACATTTAAATACAGAGTTAAACTTAAGTTCACAAACGTGTCCAATGTTGACTTTGCAACTCGCAAAAAATTCCCTTGCAGTGAGATACAGCTTTGCATGTTGTCTGGCTTGCAGTATAATTTATACAGCTGAAGCTTGTCGCAAAGGTTTTCCAAATGCCTGCAAGGTGGTAGTGGAGGGGGCCTTACTGCTGTGGTTTTGAAGTTTTTTTTCTTTCTGGCAGGGCACTTAACATCGTCCATGTGACTACCATCAAAGATGACCGGTAAGAGTACGAATATTTATGCATGCCTCATTGAGAAAGGGTTTTTTTATGGTCGACTCGTAAAAAAAATTACGTTTGTGACAGTTGTTGCAATTGCTGGCGTCCATTTTAGCAAACTGGAATGTCACCTGAGTTTGAGTCCCAGCCGTGGATATTATAGGTGTGGTACGGGCGTATATCTGATCATCTCATGGATTTTGGCTACATTACCTCTGTGGTGTGCTAACATCAGCACCAGCAAGATAAAGGCTGTACAACCACCAACATTGAAGACTTTGCCTTAATGGATGCTCGCTGACGGAACTTCCCCTAAAAGTCCGCATGGCTATACGAGGATCATTGGCTGTGGGTGTGCATTTTAGGTGGCTGCATTAATAGCTGAAGTGTCTTGTGTGTAATGAGATGGCCTCATGTCTGTTCATCTCACATTCCTATCCATGTGCAGATTTGACGGGGTGGTGGTGGTGACGGATAATGTCACAAATCTGTCCGGTGATCTGCAGTGCATACAGGAAAAGCTGGCCGCCTATGTCAAGGTGTGGAGTCGTGTGCGAGTGTGCACCGGAGACACACGATGTCTAAAGCTACGAATTAATTGAAATGATTTAAGGAAAATTACCGATTTAAGGAAAATTACCAATTTTTCCACGAGATTTGTGTGTTTGGTATAATGACAGAACATCGCATAAACAATGGTGAAGTGAAACGCAAAGCGAATAGATTTCCTTCGTAAGAATTGTGGTGTCTACGCAGAAAAAAACACGTCTGTCCAAAGGTCCTTTTGAGTTTAGAATTTTGGCAAGAAGGCAGGATAAATATTTTGTAGTCTGAATTTTTTTGTGAACTCTGCCTCCTTGTACAATCGCAAAAAATTATCAAGTTGGCCAGAATTTTCTCACATCTTGCACAAATGAACGTAAGCACTTTCAGAGTTCTGGCACAAAGTCCGAGGACACGCTTGTTAAATTGTCCTAAATCACGAGTTGACTATTTAGGTTTCCTTTACTTTGTGGACCCTCTTTTTTTTATTGCCAAAGGTGTTATCGGGTGACTGAAGCTGTAAATCTGTGGGACCCCTTCAGCTGGTTTGTCAAGACGACTTTTTCTAGCAAAACGCTGGCTTTTTGTGGAAGCTCATTTGTGTTTGAAGAATTTTAAAACAAACTTCTTCTGCCCGCTGTACAAATTCAAAATGCACAACAAAACAACCAGTTTACTGGCTTCTGAGACTCTGGCCTGCAGCAGTCACGAGTTGTGTAAGGTGTAGTTTAAGGAAACTGTCATAGCTGATAAAGTACTTCAGCACCAGTTGTTAGTTTACACATAATAATGATAAAATCCTTTATTTAAAACAAGTTGAGAGTCCATCGAGACCAAAAGTCTATTTATCAAGAGAGACCTTGGTAAACAGGAAAATGCATACAATGGTTATAAAATGGAATGTATTTGTGATGAATGCCGTATGAGCTAATACTTTAAAGTGTAGTGGGTGGCACCCTAATTTAGACTCGGACTTTATTTCAGTTGGCAAGGCCCATTGAGCTAAGTAGTTCATTTTTACAAGGATGACCACAGCCCAACCCCATCGGCATTGCCGGCAGTTATCGGACACTGCAGGGTGGAAATGTGCAAAGTAACGAGCAACAGCAAATTTTATTTCCACAACGTGCCAGAGCTTACTGCAAACAGGAAAAACAAATTTCAATAAAAAGCTGTGTAAAAGTTAATCCTATCGCAGACCTATGTACATAAACCATATAAACCGACTGACATTGGAGCTTGGTTATAGCGTTGGCAATTTATTAATATTTTTGCTTCTTTATCAGCCGCCACGTGGTGTGCGCATTTTCCTCTTCGAGTATGGAACGTTTAATGTAGTTAAGAATTTTTCAGTCTGGGTCGTGTCCTGTGGTCATTGCAGAGGGAGTTGCAACTTTGTCCAAAAGATTAAAAGTGAAGGCATATGTTGAGTTATGTCATTAAAATAACGTTTAAGTTTATCGATCTTTATTTAAGTGTTCTCCGACAATCCATCCTCACAACTCCTACCTGGTCAAGGCCAGAACGTGAACGGCACGATATTGCGATGCATGCGTTTAATGGTGGGGGTGGGGGCAGAGTCCCAAGTTGAAAACTTTGGGAACCCCTGGTGTAACACTTCTGTTGAGCATCCACGCCTCCTGCTGAAACGCTTCTTTTCCTCAACGTACCTTTTGTGGTTCCAGACTCGGTGTTTTGTCTGCTTTCTAACCTCTCCCCGTACTTACAAATGAGCTCTGCGACTATGCTCATTTTATAGTGGGAAAACTCCACAGGTTTGTCCATAGAAATGCCTTAAAGGGAAACATAAAATTGACAGTTTTGGGCAATCTAATAATCTGTGCAATAATGCATGGTTGATAGTGATATCCTGATAATGTGACATTTGTCATACATGATTCATCTTGCATTGCCACAGGCGGATGCAGCCTTCTACAAGGAGGTGTCTGTGGTGCCCTGCCAGTGCTCCACGGAAAAGAGGCTGGTAATGATGTCACTGGGTTCACTTGCTCCCACGGTCACATTTTTGTTGCGGTTGAACCGAGCGCTCGCACTGACCATGAGACATTTACACTGTGTGCATTTTCCTCCTTTTCTGCCAGATCTTCTCACCCACGGGACCCCTCAATCGGGACTACGACGACGTCCGTCGTTTTTCCGATGCTGCCTATTCCGGCATTGTGAGGTAATGCGTGGTGTGAAATTACGGGAAAAATAGTTTCGACATAAAACTACGTACACCCGTTTTAGCATACAGATTTTCACAAGTTAATATACCTCCACATGTCCTACATAGCTTTGACGCACATTGTATGATTGTTTAAAATGCTTCTGTAATGTGCGTTTAGTGTTTTGTGGTGTAATTTTGATCCCAACATTCAACATGCGGATCAAACTGCTGTCTATAATTATAATTCTTTAATTATACATTGCATTGTGCTGTGGTTTCACCGACTGCTTTTTTTTGCTTTTGCTTCTCACGCCTATCGTCTCTCAACAGGGCCCTCAAAGCCGGCAGCAAGAAGCCCCTGCTGGTGCTGGTGCCCGACTCTAGATTTAATGATGCCCTGCTCGTGGGTGCCCTCGGGGCACTGCATGCACTCTACGTGGTGCGTTGCAACGCTCAATACCCCGCCCACCCTCCTGCTTCATCGCAACGACCTAATAGACACACGCTGCCCTTCCCGCCCGTCATTTAATATCGTCGGGGAAGAGGGCCATTTGACCCGACCGGCACGTAGCCCTTCTCTTGTTACTTTGCTGCCTCAAATGTATCCCTGTTGTATTTTACACTCATTGTTAAATTTGCCTGGTGTGGTCTGATCCACACCACCTTATTTTTTGTGCCACAATATGCTTGCTATAACAACCACTTGTGGTGTGCACGCCTAAACACGGGACCCCCTATGTGTGCATGGCTGTGGATCGTGACAGCCTATCGAGGTCCGAGAAGCCTTGCCAGAGAAGAAGAGCAAGGCAGAGCTGCTGGGTCTGTGGGTGCCAAGCGACGCGGAGGGACAACATCTTGTCAAGGTGGTCACGGCGCTGGAGAGTGGCAGGTGTGCATGTTAAGCGTGGCCATTGTGGACCAAGCCTTGCAATCCATTACCAATGTCAAAAAATGTAACACATCCATCAATAACACTTTCTGTATAAATAAAGTATAAATAACTAGGGGTTGTTCGGGGGCACAGCCATTGATGTGGCGCCCCTCAACCATTTACTGCCTTCGGCCAGGAAAGTCACAAAAAAAATTGCACACGAATGACGCATTCGCGCAAGCACCCGATGCTCCGTTTTGAAGTTTAAAAATGAAGCCTCTTTGAATTATATTATGTTTTGAATTAGATAAAAGATTCTTCTGGAAGACTTAATTGAAAAGGACATTCCATGTGAATTCTCTCATCGTTAAGTTGATGGCCTTGCTGGGGGTTCGGTTCGATGCAGACTTTCACCTGTTTGGTATTGCGGGATCGAGATAAGGCGACATAGAGCTGGCTGTGCGAGAAGACCGCCGTATGCAGATCGATTCCAACACAATCGAACGTCTGTCCCTGTGCCGCCGTCGTTCCTGCAGGGAGTGCGTAGGTTTACAGCGCCCCCTGTATGAAAACGACGGAAAGTGCAGCGTTCATCACAGATAAAGTTGTGCGCTTATATAAGAGTATAGGAAATTACCCGAAACAGACATTTGCCCAAAATGTAAGTGATATATAATTGATGTTTGGGGCAATGGCTCTTCATAGCACCTGTGCTTAAATTCTTGGGCGAGTGAAAATGCCTTGGAGGTATCGTTGCTTGCCAACACGTGTCTGGTCGTCCTGCTGCTGCGGTTTGCCGCGCTGCCAATTGGTACTGGTGTTTGTGTGTCGTGCAGGGTGGTGTACCGCGATATCGGCGGCTCGGACCCCGAGCGCATGGCAGCGCCAAAGGTGGCCGAGTACTTGGAAGCCATCTTCAAGGGCACGGCCGTCTTGGTGAGCCCTTGGCCCGAGCCCCCATGCCCCGCAGCCCTGCGCGTTGCGTGACTACTTGCTCCGCCACCATTGACTGACATGTTTTTAAAGATCATGCCAGCGATGCACTGTCGTGTTTGGAAAAAAAACTAAACTTAATGGAAGTGAGAAAATAGTTTCTGCCTTGCAGGAAGTCAACAGTTCCTGTTTTTGTCTTTCGGAAATGTATCTATTTTTTTTTACTTAAAATGTGATGTAGAAAGTTTCGTTTTGCCATTTAAATGTTTTCTTGATTTTTGAATTTCAGATGAAAGTCATTTCTGACCCTGATGTCTTCAAGAAAGAATTTCCATGCTTGGCTGCAGTCAACCGTTGTGCAAATGGTTAGTAACAAAAAAACTAAAATAAATCGACAGTCTCCAAACCATACTGGAGAATATGTGAATTCACTTTGAGTTGGGTGTTTGTTGTGAATTATTATTACACTTGTTTACCCAGGAACGGTTAGTCTCAAGGCAGCTTGCAGTGTGGGTTGATGTTGCTCTGCGTAATCCCAAAGTAATAATTTGCAGGTGATTTTTCAGCATTTGGGATGTTTGGCCAATACCAGTTACACTTGTTTTTTTTAATCTGTGTGAGGAAACCGGAGTCGGGAATCGAACCCAGAACCTCTTACTGCCCTTTACAGAAATTATGGAAAATTGCTTAAACAAGCAATGATTGATATATTTAATCACCGTTTACTAAATAATGCAGCCCTGGATGCTCGCGGCAGAATTGTAGATTAAATGAAATCGTAGTGTAGAATAACTAATGGCGCTCGGAATGCAATCATCACATTGCGAAAGTAAAATTTTGCCGCAGGATAAGTAAAGTTGAACAAATAATGTTTAATGAGAAACCAGCAGCCAATGATGTGATTTAGAGTGAATTTGAGGTCAGGAATGTGTGGGTGTTGTTAATATTCGGTGTAGTAATGGTGCAGGAGTTGGCACATTGCTACGAACCCAGTGACTTCCATGGGAACGGGTGTGATATCTACATCTCTCCTAGTGCTGCTCTAGGTCGGCTAAGTCTGGTGTGGGGTGTAAGCATCCCGACCTTAGTGGGATGCTTGTCCCAAACAGGATAACATCTAAGATCGTTGTCCAGGTTGGATTTGTATTATCTTCTAAATGCGACAATGTCTCCAAGATTCTTTACAGACAGTGGGCCTATTTATTTTCTAGGGAGCTGCAGTCAGTCATTGGCCGAGGAGGTGGGCGGAGGGGGACGAATGTTTTGGATAGGGAGTTGATGGCACCCATGGTAGGGGGATGGGAGTTCCAGATTATTGGCGACGCAGAGGAGAATGAGTAACCTCCGATACTTGAGCGAAGGCTCAATGCATTTTTTTTTGTTTCTGTGCCTGTGTCCGCTGCGTGTGTCGTCTTGGTATCCGCCAGCCGTTGAGCGCCACCGCGGGCGTGTGATCGAGCTGGAGTACACGGGCGAGGGAGACGTGGACAAGACCGTCTTCCTGGTCGGCAAGGTCTGCTTAAGCCCTCGTGTGAACAAACAGTCCGCAAAACGTGATTTCAACTCGACGTGTGCAATTGAACGCCCATCACAGTCGCGGGTGGGGACTGAGAGGAGGCACTTGCGAAGCACAGCAAGGTGGCATTTGTGCGATGGTCTCTTTTTTTTCCCCACTCGCGCAGGGCATCACCTACGACACCGGTGGGGCTGACATCAAGGCCGGCGGCCACATGGCCGGCATGCACCGCGACAAGTGTGGTGCGGCCGCCGTTGCTGGATTCTTTGAGGTGACCCGCACCTCCCCACGTGCACCCTTAACTCGGCGGTTCTCGCCCCGTGCGTCGCACTCCCCAAGGGGATGTGTGAAGAAAGCCTTTCGATAGGTGGGGGGGGGGGGGTGGAGGGCGCAGACAGTCGCATCCCATGAACACTCATACAAGACATTTTTAACGTGCGCGGGGAACGTCAGCACCATGTTGCGGCAACAAGACACATTTAATACGCAACAGGAACCAAATGCCTTATTAACATTGCGTCGACTAGTGGCGTGGACACGTGTGATCTGTGCGTGTTTGTAGCCTTAACCTTGGGGGCAATTTTGGGAGGGGGGGCTGGGGGGGATTGGCAGGGACCCCCCAGGGGTCTTTGGTAAGGGCCACAATACCACAAAGGTACGGTGGCCCCCCAACTTCCCTCACAATTATATTGGTGTTATTTACATATTAGGACGCTTCATCCAGCAGTGGATTAACAAACGGCTGCAAAATTGTTTTACAGGAGTAATATTTAATCGGTTCAGCATGTGACCCCGATATACTTTTTTGTTGTCCTTCTGCCACACCTCCGATTTTACATGGTTGGCTATGGTATGGTGCGAAAGAAGTTCACAATATATATTCATATTTTTCCCTTGTCGCCATCATTAACAAAGACAAAATGAACGGAAGTCTGTCGTCTTTTTGGCCACTGTCAATTGCTGAAGCCATGCCCTGCCCCCCCCCCTTGCCTATCTCCCTCCCGTGCAGATTCTGGCCAAGCTGAAACCCAAGAACATTCGTGTGGAGGGCGTCCTGGCAATGGTGAGGAACAGCGTTGGTTCAGGTGCGTATGCTGCCCCGCTGCCAATGCTCCTCTTCAATTGTTTGTCTAATTGGGAGTAATTTCATCAAACAGGATCGTGCTATATTACGCGTGTCGTTTAATGCATGCGAGTTGTCTAGAGGTTAATTAAAGTGGCAGAATTTGCACTCAAATCTGACATCCTGAAGCATGCGTCTTGAGTGTGTGTGCCGATAGCTTTCCTTTAAAAAATCTCTTCAAAGCTCTTCGCAAGGTTTTATTCGTAGCGGTTAAGCTCTGGATCAGGTGGTAGATGAATGGGCCTACTGTTGTGGCCTTGCAAAATCAGATGCTAACCATGACCGATGGTGGGCATCTGATTTTATAGATCAAGGCTGTCGATCTTTTCAGGTTGATACATTTAGCTGTACATTATAATTTTGAATTAATTGAGTGTAAGGGCAACCGATCTTCTTTCCTGGTGAGATTCGTTTCTGCCATAGTAACATGGAATTTGTCGTCATTGGCTCAGGACTCATGACGATGACCACATGTTTAGCAGTGATAATTTCTGGATGCGCTATTTTATTTATCTAGGAAATATTCTTGAGTCTCAAGATAATTTTCCATGAGTCCTGCATTGATATATTGCCGTTGGCAAGAATAGAATACAATTTATATATTTGGCCAATTGATATTTAGGAAGTGTTTTGGATGCAGGGGGGGGAGGAACTGAAGTACCTGGAGAGAACCTACTCGCATGACAGGATAACTCTCAAAAGTCTTCACAGACATGGTCGGACGTGGTCATCTATCCACTTATTCTGCTGCCATCTGGAGGCCCACCTCAATTTGTTTAGTTTGTCCCCCCTCCCTGCACCTCCAATTAGCACGGTCGGCTACATATGGCGCAAAAGAAGTTCAACGTACATGCATACAACCCGGGCGGGTTTGGGAATTTCACAAATGTACCGGTTGCCAACGTTCGGCCCCCAAGGATCCGGATTACAAGGTGTGCACCACTGGGTTTATCATCGAGGCGACTGTTTGGTTGCGTGCAGACTGCTACGTGGCGGACGAGATCGTGACGTCGCGCGCGGGGAAGCGCGTGCGCGTGGGCAACACGGACGCGGAGGGGCGCATGGTGATGGCCGACCTTCTGTGCCTGCTCAAGGAGAAGGTGTGGATTTGACTCCACGTCTTGACCCAAGCATACAGTCATTGCAGCTTTAAAATGTCACTAATGCAAAGGTTGTTTCTGTTTGGTATTTTTGATCTGCTGTAATGAGTCGTTTTAGAAACTTTTTTTTTTGGTGAGGGTAGCCAAGAGATTCAGGTCAGCTGGCTTTTGTGTTAGACTTTATTTTCAAGTGTCGCGGTTATAGTCTCAGCCCATTTAACCAATCATAACAATACATAATACATTTGTTTGTGCACTTCACTTGGCTAAATCCCATCTCTGGGAATTAAACATTTTAGTTTGACATTCATATGCAGACCATTTTTCTGTCGTAGAGGTGGGTGGGAAAGCTCTGCCTGGCTCCCACTACGTGTATCAGAGGCCACATGAAGGGATTTCGGCAGTAATTCACTGACAGTGTGATATGTCAAGAGTTTACCTGCCAGCAATTGAGTGAATTATCACAAATTGGGGTTTGCCATTCAATTCAAGAATTGATTCATTTTTATTTTGTTTGTACCTTCATCATTTGAAGGGTTTTTTAAACCTGCCTTCATAGTCCAAGTATAACATTTAAACAGGACGAAAATTAGATATATTTATTTGGCATCTGAAGATGCTGTACAGAAAACATGAACATGTTTTATTTTATAGAGTGGCAGTCGGTCATAGGCAGAGGGGAAAAAATCAATCTTTTAACCTGGGCTTAAATAGAGCAGGGAGTCTGTAGCACGAATTGTATATCGACACATTATTTGTACATTTGTTAATTGGCATGTTATGCGCGTCTTTGAAGCTGTGCGTGATGGCCATCGTTGGCACGCACTTTTACTGGACATCTGTGAAAAAGAGCTTTACAGCTCCGTCGGATTCCTCCAGTATAAACATTCTGCTTTCTCTCCAGGCGGTCAGCGCAGTGAACCCCGAGCTGTACACCATCGCCACCCTGACGGGGCACGCCATCCGTGCCGTGGGGCCCGAATACACCGTGAGTGCTGGTCGCCTGCCCCCACCAACCGCACCACTGGCTCAACTGCCTGCTACCTCCACCCCCTCCTCGCTACCGAGCCCGCTTGTGCGGGTTTATAAGAATGAATTTTAAAAATCCCCGCATTCTGTGCAACAGATTGCTTTAATATGCGCGTGTGTGTGTATATACACACAGCCCTTTGTCGATCCACTGCTGGATGAAATGCCTCCCCACGCTGTCGGTTGATGAGTTAATTGGTCATACTTTACCCCGCCGGTGAGTGCCGTTGGTGAAAGCAGGACAGCGGGTGTACATTTGTGGAGAGTGTAGAGCTGCTGCTGCTGCACTGCCCTCTGCTGCCCAAAATGTAGAGCCGCAGCTTGTATCAATTCCCATATACCACATTCGCACATCCTGGCACTATCCACACTCGACCCTGCTTTGCTTCCGAGATCTGATGTGTCCTCTTGCCTTGCACTTTTATTTATTCCAATCATGTGTCCTGCTCGTAGGTTTTCGTGTGTTTTGGTGCATGTCTAATATTTTTCTTAATGTAGGGCTGTGATGCTGACCCCTAAACCTTAACCTGTTTATGACAGCTGATCATGGACAATGGACCGGCACGGGAGGCTGGGAATAGTCAGGAGTGGTTCAAAGGTAGGTCTCAAGTCCCCCTCTACTTGAAACCATTAATGATGAGAACACCTGATTTAACCCTTGAAACAGCGATATTGCCACGTATACACTAATAATAGACACTACAAACACAATGAGAAAATTATGATGACGCAGTCCGAAATAAAAAATAAATTGTCCGGCAAGTAAAATAACGGCGACCCTCCGTGACCCCCGCCGTGTGTGACCAGTGGGCGAGCGTGTAGGCGATCCGTTCGAATTGTCCACCATCCGGCGCGAAGACTACGTCTTCCACGCTGGGAAGTCCGAGTACGAGGACGTCTTGCAGTGCAACAACCTTCCGTCGAGCGCCACCCCGCGTGGACACCAGTCGCCCGCCGCCTTCCTCGTGCTCACGTCCGGGATGGATGCCGTGAGTATTGCTCGCGGCATCTCCTCCGTTCCATGGCTGGTTTGGCACAAGCTGTGTTTCCTTGGCAGCCTGGCGCAGCTGAACAGATCCCAGAGCCAGACACCTGGCTTCTCATATTTATTTTCACAACCCATGCTGCACACAGCTGCGCTAAAAGCCACGGTGCTTGTGTGGTGACATCGCTCGACTGACTTCCCACCTGTTTTTTTTTTTCTTCGTACACTTGGCAGAGAGTTGCAAAAATAATAGGTTTTCAGCTTCACTTTGTTAGACATTAAATATGAATTGAATGATATGAGGATGAACCTACATGGTCTGTCATCGATATTTTAATCATGATCTATGTCATGTTGTGAGTTTTTACACTATGAGATCTCTTTTACCAGTGGCAAAATATGATAGTAGGTTTTTACCCTTTTAACTGGTACAAAACAGTTTTGTACCAGTTAAAAGGGTAAAAACCTACTATCATGTTGTGAGTTGTGGTAGATGTCCTTTTAAAACATGACAGACATTCTACTGTCACTCACAGCATTCCAACACGTTACCTCTGATATTATCGAGTGTGAAAGAAGAACTGCACAAAGTATGTGTTGCATTATTCTATCGTCTCAACATGTTCAAACCCTTACGTGGTATGAGACCTTTGTGATAACATCAATTCTAATCTCCTTCATCGCAGTCCAGTGGGCCACTGCTTGCGTATGCTCACTTTCAGTTCTGCAGTGCTGCACTAAAATAAACCGATTGCATGGTGACTCATTTTAAAGAAATTAAAACATTCTGAGCTTTGTGAGAAAGGGCACGATGACCACCATGTAGGAAATACTTCACCGATGCTTCGTCATTTTCACTGCTTTCCAGTGGAAATGGACGGAACGATTTCCCCCTTTTGTCCCAGCTGCTCGGCGTACGTGCTCGTAATCTCAAAAGCGTGGGATTTTTGTGAAAAGCCTTTGACACGGGCGGTGTGATGCAGACGCTCTTCTCATGATGGAATTTTAAAGCACAGCATTTTATGTCGCCTTGGGTCTGTTATGGTAGTTTTTCTGCTTCCTGTGTTGCCTAAATGCCATGTTATTCTCTCATTTTTGAAAGGGCATTTGTTTTGCTGTCTGCCAATTGTTTTTTTTCTAACCACTTTGCCAATGTGCTACATTCAAGGGATGAATGGTAAAGGGCAGTGGTGCCTGACCCATGCCTCCTTAAAGTTCAGGTAGCCTAAATTGAGTACCTGATGCAGTACATCAATAAAATAGAGACGCAGGCAGTTAGCGTTGGGTGCTGGCCTCACCGGTTTTCCGTTGGATGCCATTGTAAGTGATCACCAGTGACACATCGCCCGACATAACAGACAAAATAGGGGGTTTGTGTGGTGGGGCAGTGGTGTTAAGAGCTGTTCACACAACTGCTTTGGGATGCTGGCCACCTGGATCGATTTCCTAGCGATGCTGCACATTGGGGGGCCAAGGGGTTAACTGAACCTACCGTGGGGCCTTCCCTTGGTCAACTTGGCATTTAATTGTACATTAGTGTGGCTGTATAACGAGCAGGACTCAGGGGGTGGGGGGCTACCTGGAAATGGTACTGGGCTCACGTCTTCATGTATGAGGCTGACCTTCATAGGTGCTTGCCTAATAGCACTTGCCCATGCAGTCTAATGCAGGTAGGCTACATGGCGATCTGTGTGTGTGTTCCATCAGCATGGGCTGGACTCTGAGAAGCCGCTGCGCTACTCCCACGTGGACATCGCGGGTTCATCTGGACCCTTTCCTGGCACTCCTACGGGTGCACCTATAGTGGCCATGGCGGCGCACTTCCTGTTTAAACGACTGTGAAAAGCGGCAGTTTCAACCCAAAAGCCACCGCTGCTGCTGCACACCTCATCCTCACAACCACAATCTCTCCACTCCAGTCATCGCCCTCCCACCCCTGCCCCTCCACACGACCACCAAGCAAAACCACCCCTTCTCTGTGTCAGGTGTTCACCGCTCGGTGGCTAGCGGTAAAACCTCTTTTCATATAACCAACGAGGTTGTCATTTAATCGGTTTGTGGAATTTTGGGTGTATTGAATTCTCGGTGGCATGTTTGCAATTTGTGGGACTTTTTTTACCTGTTACCGTGTTGGGATGCAGCCATATGTTTTGATTCCTTGACATGTGTGCGTGCCTTCTGCTGAGCACTTGATTTAATGCAATCCTACCTTGTTTAACCTCTATCATGTCATCCTTGAGGGTGTTTTGTAACCGATGTGACATTTTGAGTACAAATCGTTGACTAAAGCAGGTTTAAAAATGGAATTCAGTCACGGCTCCTTGTCTTTTTTTTATTTAGAAGGTTTTTTTGAAGTTTTTGTAAAAAAAAAAATACCATGGGCTAAAATTTGTTAAGTCCCTATAATATTTACCAAAATCATTTTTGGGTGCCTGGTTCGTTAAATGAGGGTACCAATTGTGCATCTGTTTGATTGATAGCTTTTTAGTTTGAAGACATCTTTCATTGTAGACATACAGATGGCCCTAAAATGTATAAATTGTAAATTTTACATTCAAACGAGAAATCGTACCAAATATTCTGTAAAGGTAATTGGCTAAATATCCGAATACGCACTGCACACAAAATAGTACTTGAGACTCCAATCAAGCTGTTGTGGATTATTGGAAGTGCAAACAAACATATCCCGGAGTCTTTATGGATTTTTGTTAATATGTTATGGATCTGTTGCATAATTTATCATTTTAAATACGATTTTAACATTTACAATGTATAAAGGGGAGTGGTGGCTCAGCGGTTAGTGCACTTATCTACGAACTTGGCAATTTAAGTTGAATTCCCAGCCACCACTCTGGGCAGTGGTGAGTGTCTGAACGAGAGTCCTACGTTGGGTACCCGCAAAGTGAGTGAACGAAGTCGTGTTTGCCGAACGGGTTCCGGTCACATCACATGATGTTCACGCCACAACTGGACCACGCACCCAAGTACTTGATTCTGACCTCTTTGTGGATACCGGTGGCTGCTGAACCGATCTCCCCCCCCCCCAAACCCCATGACTGATAAGATATGGGGGAGGTTTTCATCCAGCAGTGGCTTGCCAAAACCTGAAAATTCTTGTTTGTAATGGAGCAATGCTGCCGCCTGGTGGACAAATGACCTTGCTGCGTGGCCAGGCAAGTCGTGAGCGAGTCTCTTTGAAAGCTACCGACCACTGGATGTGTGTCGCAGTTGTTGCTCTGCATCTACACCTGCATCTACACAAGCCATACGAAAGACGAAGAAGGCTGGAATGGGGTATTCACGCTGGCTCCCAGTGCCCCCGCAATTTTGTTCGCACAAAAAATACCGGTTGCGCGTTAAATGTGTCCTGGAAGTCTGGCTTCCTTCATCCCAGCGAGCCTATTTATGAAGCCTATTAGCACATTGTTGGGGGCGCAGTTGTGGTTAGTGGATTGTGCCGCTGTAACTACAGCGACCCGAGTTCGATTCCCGGCGAAAGCTGCATCAGTGGATGAGTTGTAACCTGTCCTGGGCCCCCCCCCCCTTTCATCAACTCCTACTGACCAGTGCCATGGAGTATGGTCGTATACTGCCCATGACTGATGGTGCGGGGAGGGCTGTAATCCATCAGTGGATTGATATGAAGGGCTGACAATTATTAAATTGTTATCGGATGATGGAGGAATGCACAAGGAGCCCCGGGTGAGCGATTCTGTTGCTGCCTGAGGAATAAAGCGGCAGCCGAGTTGCGTGTTCAAGTGTCCCGCACACGAGTATCCCTCCGCTGTCTGAGTGTGGCAGCTTTGTCGGTCTCGTATATATCTAAATCAGCTCAAACTACCTGTAAATCACGTCGCTTCTGTGTGGCCACCCCCACTGAATCCGTCCCTTCCCCTCGGTGAGAACAGGCGCTGCTCCATGCAGCTCTCTTCTGCTTGCTTGTTCTCTCATTCCCCGACATCTTCACTTGAAGCATTCCTTCCTGCCCGACGCTCCTTTCTTCTCCCCGCTGCTCGTCTCGAGCCGTGCCCTCTTTGTCCTGGGGACTTTCATACCAGAATTCCTTTTATCTTTCTTACGTGACCCGTCCCTTTATAATTAGAGGGCCTTTTTTTATAGCAACGAAATAATACGTTTTGACCCTTTCTGGCAATAAAACAGGTGTTACCATTTTTCAGACACCAATTAAAGAACCTTTTGCAAGGCATCAAGTCTGCATTAACCACACACACTTGTGACAAAACATGCAAACACGCGTGGTGTTTGAACATCTTAACGCCTGTTTTATTGCTGGAAAGGACAAAACCTATTTCGTGCCTTTATCTTTAAATCTACGACTACTCCCCTTCCCGTGGGGCGCCACGACTAAAAACGTTAATTGCACAGTTTACATAAAAATGTGAAACTTATGGCGGGACCCCGGGGTCCCATAAGCCCCCGGCTCTCGCATAAACTGCATTGCGAGGTCATTGTATGTCTGTTGAAGGCGAACGATACGGGAATCTATTCCTCTCGACGAGTTCTACACGATGCGCTAATCAAAGTTTAAAAGTTTTCTGCGCATTCGTCCTTGCTGCTGCAGTATGATCCGTGCCAGGTGGGTCGCGGCGTTTGTGCGCGGTGGGACGGAGTCGCCAAAAATGCAATAATTACGATTTTAACTTCCGTTTATTCGGGACCCCGGGGTCCCGCCATAAGGTTCATATATCCATTTCGCTCCCCTGCGAAATTCACAGCATCTACCTCTTTCCGAGACTCGATGAAATTCTGTTGCAGTTCAGATCTCAATGGAAGATACTCGGTGACACCCCTCCCAAAATCCGCTCGATGTCTCTGAAGATTGGTGACAATCATCATGCTTCCGATGCTTGAGATGGTGAAATCGATAACACTAACAAACACATTGTCCCTGGGCAGTTAGTGTTATTTTCCTAATTGCTGATGCCTCAAAAGTGCAGAAAATGTCTATTATTCCCCACAAACTTTGCTCTCGTCACTAGGACAGTGATATTTTGAAATGTACCTATTTTCAATGAGAAAACGTGTGCATTTGTACCATTCCTTCACATAGTCCTGGTCACAAAAGCAAGTTTGTGGTGAATAGTGGCCATTTTAACAATTATTTTTAGGCATGAGCAATTAAAAAATAACACTTAATACCCAGGGACAAAAATCGTGTTACATAGTGTAATTGGTGATGAAGCAGCTGCTGTTGATTGCTCGGTGCTGCTGATGGTTCTTGGCAGTGGTGATATGTGATCGAATTTAATGCTGATGGTATCGATGACTGGTATTGGTAATTGGGGAATGTTATGAATTCGTGGAAATGCTGCTGCTAATTGTTGCTGATTATGGCGGCTGTGATTCGTGATTGATGAAGGCTGCTGATGATTAGTTATGATAATTGTTGCATCTGACGGGTTTAATGATATTTGGTTAATATGACTATTCAGGATTATGGAGTTGCCGATGGTAGCGACCCTGCTAAATGGTAAAGATTAGTTAAAATTGTTGATGGTTTTTGATTATACACAATTGGTGCATCTCATGACAATCCTCAATGTAGCGGCTGATGATGCTGACCATTCCAAATAAGGTGATAACTGATAAATCAGGTGATGATTCACGTCACGGTGATTAGTTTTTTTGGTGGTGGTTATTATGTTGCTGGAGCTGCTACCGATGATGCTGCTATTGGTGATGCTGCTGTTACTGCTGCTACACCGAAGACCACACGCGTTTCGTGTCCTTGGCAGTAGCAGAAGCACGCTGGCTCCACCACTCCATTCGTTCTCTCTTCCTCCACCCACCCACCCCTCCTCCTCCTCCTCGCACCCCCACGCTGTGTAATTGGGGTAATTCAGTCCGCGTGAGTAATTGCATTGACGCGGTATAAGTACAACGCAGAGATCAGCAATGCTCGCCCAGTGATCCTTGTCGTTTCATTGTCACGACAGGGTGATTGGCAGAGTGCATCTTACCGGAATAGCACGTAGACCCTGAGTCAGCTTATTAAAAATCATAATCCGATTGTTAGCTGGCTTTAATAATAATAAAAACCTGATCCCCTTCAACAAGATTATTATTTTTGCAATCAACCAAAGCACACAAAGTGTCAACTAATAACCGATGTGGTAGCCTTTGATATTTTATTTATCCAAGAAAGGCTTTTCCGAGTCTCAAGGTAATGTTTTTTGTGGGTTTTCAGGAGGATCCTACTGCAGTGGGACGCTTGTCCAATTCACATCACGTGGGAGGTGAATTGGACAAAGCGAAAGTCCACCACGCAAACGAGAGGGGGGGAGGGCATAACACTCAGAACTCCACGGACGAATCCAACCTGCAAACGAACTCACTCCTGAGTGGACCAAATACATCCTCGCCCTGAATCCATTGTCCTGTGCTGGCGCCTCGTAACCATCACGGGAGTTGAAATAAATACGACGGAACTGTCGAGGAATAACATCGCACGCCATCCACGCGTGCCGTTAATTACATACCCAATAGAGTTTATATATATTTTAATGTATGTCTCTTGTGGTGCGTGGTGATATATTGCAACAACAATTGTCATTTAAATGCAATCACATCCCAAGATGCCTCACAAGTCACAACAATGATCAATAACTACATCGGGATAAAAAAAAACTCTACAATTCAATTCTGTCTCTACACGTAAATAAACACGTTTTAGTTCATCGTTGTATTGGGCCTTGCACACCGACAGCATGATGCAGCAACAGCTGTTGGAGCCAAGCAAGAACCCTGGACCGGTTTTGAATTATTTTGAATCTCGTCGGGAAGAGTTAGGGCTGGCTTAGCGAGAAACAGACGAGGAAATCTGGGCCCACACACCACCACCAACACCACCACCAACACTACCAACACCACCAACAACACTACCACCACCACCACCAACAACACTCACCACCACCAACAACACTGTCACCACCACCAACAACACTGTCACCACCACCAACAACACTGTCACCACCACCAACAACACTGTCACCACCACCAACACTACCACCACCAACACTACCACCACCAACAGCACCACCACCACCAACAACATCAACAACACTACCACCAACGACCCCCGATGCACAGCCGGGATGAGAGGGGGGAGGAGAGGGTCAGAGGGCATCTACGAGGAGCAAGGGGCCCATGGCGAACACAGGAGCCTGGGAGTCTGCCTCGTCGACTGCGGGAAGGGGAAAGGGCGCGGCCCTGCAGTTGCTTGCCAAACACCCCCATCTATGCTCAAGGTATTTTGGTCTACTCTTCCACGAGTGCCAGACGCCCTTGAAGAGGTGGGATATTAGCCACACACTATCCCCCACCGCACGAGCACTGTGGTGTGCCCTCATACTGCTGGGTGGTCACAGGCGGAGGAGGGATTTAAGAAACGACCAAGACCATTGTTTCAGTACAACGGGCAGGTGCGTTCAGTTCCGCCGCGTGCTTCTCTTCGCCTGTGTAGTTGGGAGCACAGAGTTACGCAGCTGGGAATTGCGAGCTCATACTTGTAGGAACCCACTAGTTCCACCAGCCCACAGGGGATTGTACTGGTAGGAACCTCCTGGTTACACCAGCCCACAGGGGATTATTGTGTCCGTCGTGCATGGAAGGGCTGGGTGGGGAGGGGCTGGGTGGTGAGGGTAGGGCTGGGTGTGGAGGGGGCTGGTCACCCCGTGGTGCCCTTATAAAACTCAACGTTTAACCTACTCACGCCGGCTTGTGCCCGCCGTCACAGTCGGGCATATTTGCGGAATACACCACGCCGCCGTTGACTCTGGCCATTGACCGAGCAACCCAACGTTCCTACCAGCTCCCTCCGCAGGAATGTGTTTTTAATCAGCCAGTAGATGCGTTTTAATCTATCCAGCAGAAGCCTCGCTGAGTCGAGAGACTTTGCTCTTCACCGGGATGTTTGCCCGACTAGTTTTCCCAGTAACGAGCGTTTAAGTGTGTGGGCGGATACCACAGTAAGGACCACGGCAGATTCCCCTGGCTTGTGAGCGTGGGATCATCATCAACCATGGTCAATCCACTGCTGGATGAATGCCCCACCATCCCACCAAGCCGCTTGCAGCAAACAATCCATCGATACACACTGTGTGTATCTACAAAGACACCAGGACCCTGAATGATCCCAGTACAAGCCGAGCGGCTGGGTGTGTGCGCCCATTACAGAGCGTCTGGTGTGTGTGTGTGTGCGCGAGCTCGCCAGTGGCCTGGGAATACCAGACGCTCTGAGCAGGTACGGTGAACCCTTTTGCAGAAGCCGCACACATCTGTGCCTTGCCCTTGCCTCTCCCAACCCTCCCTTGGGCCTGAAGAGCCCAACAATAGGAAGCGACGCTTTTGGCAGACGCACGCGCGCGCGCCTCAAGTGACATTCCGGTGCAATTCAAATGGGTCGCAAATCCCCGAAATCCTACTTATCATACGTGGCCACAAATCTTGAGTATTGAATTTGATATTGGTGGATCGCAGAAACTAAGCAGTATTTCGAGGCTTCTTAGTGCTTGTGTAATGATTGAAAAATGACCCCAAGCCATATGCAGCCTTAATGGATATTTGTGTAATCCATAGTAGGGTTCATTATGGTGTAACTAATAAATAGTGGCTCTTCTTATAGTATTGTCGTCGGAGTCATTACACTTGGAAGGGACTCCCTGAGAATACTATGTAGGCTTCGGCTGCGACGTGGCAGTACAACAATGGATTCTTGAATCCGTGTGTGCGGAGTTATTGAGTGCGACCACTTCGCATTTGTGGTTCGTTTTCTCCCCGTTCTATGGCCTCCTTCCACATGAGGGCACTTAGACATTGATCTGGATTCATTGTCACCCGGTGTGTTTTGCAGGTTGTTATCGCATGCTTTGCGGCACGATGTCCGACGTTTCGCTCCACCTCTTGGTCGGAGATTCTTTAGGCACTGAGGCTATTCAGCACATCCACACAACCCAGGCTGTAGTGCTACCCGTACCTTGAATTCGGCCAAACAATGCGACATGCAGCAGGGCCCTCCTGAAAAAAGTGTCTACAAGTTGAGACTTTTCCAGGGTCTACACGTGGCATCAGTGTTAGATTCTTACTGCATCTATATGGGGGGAGGGGGGAGGCCTTATTATCACACATCATGGCGAGGTGAGCGGAGCACATTATGTCGTGGCAATTGTGGGGTGATAATAAATAAATATGTATTTCACATTGTGTTAATGATCAACTCGCTCTCAGCCAGCCTGCTAAAGGTCATGGACTGGTCGCTATCGAGCTCAATTGCCGTGGCTGCATTTGGGCACTGTGTGTGTGTGTACGTGTGTACGTGTGTAAGTGTGTGTGTACGTGTGTGTGCGAGAAGGTGGGGAGCGGTAGTGTAGCGGTTATCGCGCTGCGCTACGATTCCTGCTCACGGCCAACACCGGTGACGATTATCTGAACCGGTCCCGGGCCTCCCCTAGGCCAAGTCAGCCTCAAATCAGTACCTGGTGCGATGTGTAAACATCTCCACGAGGGAGACAAAGGCGGTTGGCCGTGGTGTTGGCCACCCATCCCCTCGTGTGCCGTGCTGGCCTTCATAGGTGCTCGCTAGCAGCACTTGCCACAACAGTCTGTTTAGGCTATACGGGGGATCTTTGTCTTTGAAGGGCGGGTGGGCGGGCTGCCCGCGTCTGTTTGTAACCTTGTGTCCCGAACCCCAGCTGGACATGTATGGGGAAACAAAGAGCTTCGTAGCTCATCGGATTCCATCCCAGTCATAAATATTCTGATTCTTGGGGTCCGCCGCTCCCCCACGGTGCTCTTCCCTCCACGTGGTGTGCGGCCGGGGGTGCCACGAGTCCACCCCTACAGCAGTGCCCATCACTCGTGTTCAGAGAGAGGGGGGGGGGGCAGGCACTTTCGCCGATAAGACATCATCGGTGGGTGAGGACCGCCACACATTTTAAACCCATGGGGGGGGGGGGGGGGTTGACAGCAGCACGATGATGATGATTATGGGGGTTTGGTGTTTTTGCATTTTGTGTATTGTCGGGGGCCCGCACTAAAGGTCACCGGGGCCCCCAGTGGCCAGCGGGCCATGCCTATGATGATTGCCACGGTCGAGTTTGGCGGCTCTCTGTCTGTGCCACCAACGGATTGTCCCGGTGGATTCTGCATGGGTTCGTACAGAAGACGGGGATCGCGACGTGCTCCAACCCCCCAGAAACCCCATACCCCCCGCCCCGACTTTGAGCGATAATTGATGACTTACATGGAGACCGCTATACTTACACATAGCATGATTGGCATGGACCCTGGTGCAAGGACTGTCAGAATAAGAGTATTTATAATATACGAGCCTTTTGCCCGTCCAAGGACGGGTGTATTTCAGTAAATGTGAAACTTGCAAGCGAAAAGCAGACCGCCACTAAATGTGCATTGCATCAATTTGTGTACAATTTGTAAGGCCGCGGTGACACAGACCTATTTAATTTAAAGGTTATAATCCCTTGTTCATCATGACGTCCTTTTTACTTCAATGTCTCAACAGCGTTACGGAGTTCGCGTGACGTGAGGGTTCTGCCTTTGTAGTGAGGGTTGTGAGTTGACGCCAAGAAGGGGGGAGGAGGCGCCTCTCCCCCCCATGTGGAGTGACGTCACCCGCTAATTATTATTAATGAGGTGGGGGTGTCCATTTGGAAGACGTCAATTTATAATGATTATTAATAAGGGGGGCTGTTCGATGTGGAGTGACGTCACCCGCTCATGATTATTGAGGAAGGGGGCTCCGTGTGGAGGACGTCACCTGGTCATGAAAATTAATGAGGGGGGCTGGCCGACGTGGAGTGAAGTCACGCGCGGGACACACAGACATTCTTGGCTCATTATAGTAGTAAATTATAATATATTATTATACTGGAGGAATCACAGATGTGCAGTCGGGGCGTGTCAGAACGTTATTGCAATTAAACAGTCCAAAAACACCATCGGAGTGCAAGTATAGGAAAGGTAAACAAATCACGTTCAAAATATACAAATAAAACGAAACTATGTTTTATCTTACCCGGTAAAGCCCACTGAGCAATTAACTTTTTTTCTTCCCAGAAGCGACCTGGCCGCAAATGATAACTTAACAAAGTGGCTATTTCATGCGGAAATGTATGGCGACTAAATAATCTAAATGCATGTTTCTAAATATGGGGGGGACAAAAACGGAGATCCCCTTCAGCCCCGTAGGCCTCTGTGCAAGACTCCACCGCATGCACAATCGGTCGCAGCGCCGTGATGGCGAGATGTTAACTACTTCGCCTGGTACACAGGAGGTCGTGGGTGACATCGCCGTGGTCGCGTTGATTTTTCTCCCGCGTCCTTCGCGGAATTCCCTCCACATTTTAGAAACGTGCGTTTCGTGTATTTGGCTGCGATCAATGTCCATACGATGAGCCACTTCGTTGAGCTATCATTTGTGGCCAGGGCGCTTCTGAAAAGGAACTACATAGATCAGTGGGAAAAAAAAAATAGTTGATAGTTTTTAATAGTAGCAGCCACGCCGGTGGCCTCCACCCAAGGAACAGCGCCCGGCGAGCAGTGGCGTGCCGACCCTGGCGCCCTCCCCTCTCCTCCCTCCCTTCCCTCCCCTCTCCTCCATCCCTCCCTCCCCTCCCCTATCCTCCCTCCCCTCTCCTCCATCCCTCCCCTCCCCTCCCTCCCCTCTCCTCCCTCCCCTCTCCTCCCTCCCTCCCCTCCCCTCTCCTCCCTCCCCTCTCCTCCCTCCCCTCCCCTCCCATCTACTCCCTCCCCTCTCCTCCATCCCTCCGTCCCCTCCCCTCTCCTCCCTCCTCTCCTTCCTCCCTCCCCTCCCCTCTCCTCCCTCCTCTCTCCTCCCTCCCCTCCTTCCTCCCTCCCCTCTCCTCCCTCCCCTCTCCTCCCTCCCTCCCCTCTCCTCCATCTCTCCGTCCCCTCCCCTCTCCTCCCTCCTCTCCCTCCCCTCCCCTCTCCTCCCTCCTCTCTCCTCCCTCCCCTCTCCTCCCGCGGAACTTTGATCACGCGGCCGAGGGGCGCATTAGGAAAAAAAAGCTGTCAGCTCGACTTGGCCGCTCATTAAGCAGCATCGAGGGCAAGTTTGCAACGGGCCCATGAAAATAATCACCTGTCAAGCCGCTCACCCCTCCCACCCCTTCCTCTTATTTGATTTCGGCAAAAGCCCTGGTGTTTTGTGCTGTGATTGAGGGAGAGGGTGGGTGGGGTGGGGTGGGGTAATGAGCGGAGCTTTTTGGTATAAGGAGAATGAACAAGAGGAGGAAGAGAAGGAGTGGAGGAGTGGGATCATGATGGAGTCTTTCCTTTATCAGCTCAATACTTAGGCGGCGGCAGCTGAGAGGCGGCCTCTGATTTACCGTGACAATGATGAGAGATTGCTGCCTGGGATTTAGCCACGGCGATAACCAACGCGGCTGCGCAGCAACGTCTGGCTCGCCTAACCCATCGCGTGAACAGGGCTCGCTCAGTCATTCATCCCGTGGCATAGGGCCTATAGCCATCGGCCGTGGTTTAGTCCACTGCTGGATGAAGCTCTTCCAAAATCCGCAGCGATATCCTTGCGATCCTACGACTGAGATGGTCCGTGTAGCCTTGAACTGTTGGGACAAGTGCTGTTAGCGAGCACCTCTGAAGGCTGTCTCGGCGCACGAGGGGGTGGGTGGGCAGCACCACGCCCGGCCGCCTTTGTCTCCCCAGTGGCGATGTTTGCACATCGCACCAGGTACTCGTTTGAGGCTGAGTCGACCTAGGGGAAGCCCAGGACGGGCGGAGATAATCGTCCCTGTTGTTGGCCGTGAGCGGGGATCAATCCTGAGCGACCGGGTTCGTAGCACAGCGCGCTAACCACTGCGCCACCGTTCCCCCCACGCTTTTAATTATCCACCGAGCACCTGTGCCCAAGCTGTATATTCACAATTAGGTATGTTGTTGTTTTGCGTTGTCTTAAAAAAAAATTTGTGGCTCAAGTAATGAACCTAATGTGTGCGTGAGTAGGCAATGCCATGTATCCATTGTGCACGCGAAATAATTAGCATATATATAATCTAATTACTCCGTAATTGTTTGCCTACATGTTAAACAAGCTCTAGCTTTGAATTTAAATTTTGTTTTCGCAAAAATAATGTTGTTTATGTTTAACAAAATATATATTTTGGAGTTGAATTATCTCATGGATACAACGCATGTTGAACTTCTTTCGCACCGTACGTAGCCAACCGTGCTAATCGGAGGTACGAGGAATGATATACCCGACACATATACACTACACATGTACATATTATACATAAGTACATCTTCATGAACCATGGTCTATCCACTGCTAGATGAATGCCTTCGCACACCGCCACAATCCATCTTCCTTCTTCCTGCACGTGGGCTGGCCGATCTAATCGCTCCATTAACAAAACAAACTCAGCACACTCGTCAGCGACGTTTCGCGCAATGGCCCTTCTCCATAGCTCCATCTCTGCATCGGTCGTCCTCTCGGGCACGCTCCCTCCTTGGGCTGCTGTTCCGTCACTTGGACTGTCGCTTCTTCTCGTCGGTTACTTAACCCCTCCACCCCCCAATTGTATTAAATGTGAAAACCGCGTCTCTCTGATCAGCGTTCGTTCCCTGATCCGTGAGCTACTCCCGCTCCATCTCCCTCGGTGTAAACGCCTCATCGTGCTTGCTCGATGCGCTTCGCTGCGATCTCTTTCACCTTTCGTTCCAAATTATTTTACCGCGGTGGGGCGTCCGCGTTTTTTGACCCATTTGAAGTCGAATTGAAAAAAAATCCTTCCTGTGTGGGAACATCGCGACGCCTCTCGCCACGGTCACATTCAGTTTCACGCGCGCACACACACGCACACAAAAGCGCTTGCATCCTCTGCCTTCATTTCGTTCACCTTTATTCGTGTCATCATTTTTTGATCTCCATTTGTCCGTCAATAATTGCCTTGGGTTTATGGACACACGGCGCGCACGCATGCGACACGTTGCATATCGCACGCCTCTTCTCGCGGAGACGAACCCTCGCCCACAGTTTCTCGCGTATCGGGAGCAATTGCATTCGAATGCTTCAACGTACGTGGAGGAAAATAATCCAGGCCGCGCGCTGCATGGAAATCACTCGTGGACGGCGCGGCCCTTTTGTGCGCGCCTTCAATCAGAAGTAGCAGAAGGAGGCATTCATTGTAAGCTGGGTTCGTGGGGATGGATGGCCGGAGGGGAGGGGTGGTGGGGGGGGCAGTAGAGTCAAGATGAGAACGGCAATTTGCTCGGGAATTGAAACCCTCGGGTTATCTCCATGCTAAACGCGCGTGTAAAAGTCGCACGCGCGCGACTCGATCTTGCGCGCACGTCCACAGCGACGGAGCGAGTCTAGAGGCGGCTGCTGGCGAGACGCCGAGGTAGCACACCGAGCCCGCACCGCCGAGGGCATGGGTTCAAGCCCTGGGCTTTGGTGTCTCGAGATGAGTGGTTCATAATGGCTCTGTCAGAGCAACCAAAAGTGCACACCGCTGAGATTGCCAACCACAGACACGGCATTAGGAGCGGCCGAAATATCTAAAAATGCCCTTCGCCTCGCCTAAGTTGACTCGGCCTTGAATGAGTTACTGCCGCGATGTTTAAACATCAGTGCTAGGTTGAAGCTTTCGTGACTGCAAGGATTCATATTCTTAGGTTTTTTCGGTACACACACACGCACCTTTACATCATCCGCACCTAGTTTACACAACAAAGGCTCATTCCTAACAGCGTGCTTCAGCCGCACCGAACCTCACAAAAATAATATTCAGGGCCTACCTTGGCTCCTCCCACCCTCAACCAGTATATATACAAATACTGTGTTCTTGGAATTTCTCTCACTTTATACAGCTATCGTGCTGTGACGGTCCCACCTGAAGACGGAAGCTCGTGTTGCCTCCGAAACGTCGTGATTTTTTATTTTATTTTGTATTTAACTTTTATTAATTTTTATTTTTTACCTACGTGACTTTACCGAAAAAAACCCTAAGAACATCAGTGCTAGGGGCGGGAGGGGGGGGGGTGAGGGAGGGAGGGAGATACAAAGGCTGCCTGGAACGTTCCTTATCCACACCCCATATGCCCCTCGTGCGCCGTGCGGTGCCGGGCGTAATAGGCGCTCGCTGACAGCATTAGCCGCGACCGTCGACGTGGCGATCGTGTTCGCGCGCGCGTGCCGACCTCGTGAGTGGCAGCATCGATGATGGGGGGGGGGGGGGGTGCGGATGGACTCGACGTGATGGGTTGGTGGAGGGGTCTGGAGCAAGAATTTCCATCGATCCGTGGGAAATTGACACCCTCTTCTATCACGCCACCTGCAGCGTGAACCCAGAACATTCCACCAGGGGAGCTGGGGGTGAAGTCGATGCTACATGTCGAGTTCTCTCTCTCTCTCTCTGTCCGTCTCCATGGATGCTCCCTTAGAAACGCGAGCGGCAGGAAAGATGTTCAGTAAAGAAAAAAAAAATCGCTTTCGCACACGCAACCCTGGATCCATTTCACATTTGCCTGCCGCTAATTGAAGCCTTCGTTGGACAATGGCACGCGCACGGAGAAGCATTCTGGAAGGTGTAGCCGTGTGTGCTGGGTAGAGTATCATTTGGAGTTGTTGAGATGGGCAGCGAGGAGTGGGATCGCTGTGTTGGGTGAGGATGCCAGGTGTGGCGTGTGTGTAGTGGGAGCGGTAGTGTAGCGTTTAGGGCGCTGCGCTACGAACCTGACAACCCGGGTTCGATTCCCGCTCACGGCCAACACCACTGACAGCGATTATATTATCTGAACCGGTCCTGGGCCTCCCTTAGGTCGACTCAGCCTCAAATAAGTACCTGGTGTGGTGTGGAAAATCATCGCCACCGCGGAAGCAAAGGCGGCGGGTGTGGTGTTGGCCACCCACCCTTTTTGTTTTAATATTTATGTTTTTTTTATTTAGAGCCCCTTTATAACATCACATGCTACAGGCCCCGCACTAACTTCATCCGACCCTGGCCTCACGAACCCAACCAGGGGACACGGCTCCCTGGTCAATTTCCCGCTACCGCACTCGGCGCGTCCAGCAAAAACACTACCAGCTGGCGGGGTTCCTCTAAAAATAAATAAAATAAACAACCCCGGGGTGGGGGGGGGCTCTGCGAGCAACTCGAAACATCGCCGCGCTTTAAATGCGCGCTCATCGCCCCTCCTGACAACGGCCGCAGCTCCGCTGGCTCGGATGCGACTCGAACTTAACGGCACGCGCAGAGGAGGCACGCTCCCAGCAGCGTTGGCAGCAGCATGAGCGGCAGCTGCATGAGCAGCAGCAACATCGTTAGCAGCATGAGCAGCAGCAACATCGTTAGCAGCATGAGCAGCAGCATCGTTAGCAGCAGGATCAGCAGCATCGTTAGCAGCAGGATCAGCAGCATCGTTAGCAGCAGGATCAGCAGCATCGTTAGCAGCATGAGCAGCAGCAGCGTTAGCAGCATGAGCAGCAGCAGCGTTAGCAGCATGAGCAGCAGCATCGTTAGCAGCAGGATCAGCAGCATCGTTAGCAGCAGGATCAGCAGCAGCGTTAGCAGCAGGATCAGCAGCATCGTTAGCAGCATGAGCAGCAGCATCGTTAGCAGCATGAGCAGCAGCAGCGTTAGCAGCATGAGCAGCAGCATCGTTAGCAGCATGAGCAGCAGCATCGTTAGCAGCATGAGCAGCAGCAGCGTTAGCAGCATGAGCAGCAGCAGCGTTAGCAGCAGGATCAGCAGCAGCGTTAGCAGCAGGATCAGCAGCATCGTTAGCAGCAGGATCAGCAGCATCGTTAGCAGCAGGATCAGCAGCATCGTTAGCAGCATGAGCAGCAGCATCGTTAGCAGCATGAGCAGCAGCATCGTTAGCAGCAGGATCAGCAGCATCGTTAGCAGCAGGATCAGCAGCCTTGGCAGCAGGATCAGCAGCAGCAACATCAGCGTTAGCAGCAGCAGCAGCGTTAGCAGCATGAGCAGCCAGCTGCGTTAGCAGCAGCAACAACAACAGCAGCAGCGGCGGCGGCGACTGTGATCGATGATCAATATTCGATTGGCAGTTGCGGTGGTAGCGTCCGTTTCTAACGGCGAGAAGGACCCCTGGGTTCGATTCCCGATTGGGGCGCCTTTCTCTGCGGCGTTTGTATATTCTCTCCCTGTATGTATGTACTGTATGTATGTACTGTATGTTGAACTTCTTTCGCACCGTACGTAGCCATTCGTGCTAATCGGAGGTGCCGGGTATTGGGGCGAGTTTGTATAGCGGGGAGCAGTGGCGTAGTGGTCAGGGCACTGCGGCTATGAACGCGATGGTGGGCCTCCCCTAGGTCGACTCGGCCTTACATGAGTGCCTGGTTTCAGTGTGTAGACATCGGCATTGCGGAGACGAAGGCGGCCAGCCGTGGTTCTGGCCACACCGCCCTGCCATGCGCCGTTCCGGCCTTAATAGGTGCTCGCTAACCCCACTTGACCCACCAGTCTGTTAAAAGCTATGTGGGGGATGTTTGTCTTGGAGTTTGTATGCTCTCCCCCTTGTTCTGCACGGATTCCGTCCAGGCTCTGCGGGTTTCGCAAATAGCTAAATCAAACCACCAAATACAATGTAACAAGTATTGGCTAAACATCGCAATGCTGAAAATTTACCTGTAAAAAATTAATCGGTTGGGATTTGCACGGAGCAGCAACATTGGGCAAACTTTAGCAGGACCCTCCTGAAAGAGCCTCGGTGAGGCTGTTCTGGGTAATCCCGCGTGAGAAGAAGAAGAATAATAACAACAATAACAAAAAGCAACAATAATACATTGCTCGTGGCTTTAATTACGCCTCGTTCGGTCGTAAAGAAGAAGCAGAGTCCGGAATTTTTTCATGAAATCCCACGCCGACCCAGCTGCCCGACAAACAGCCACACGCATCATCCTGTGCCCTCTCTTACGACGGCGAGGAGGTGGAGTGAGGAGGTGCCGGATGAACGAGAGGAAAGGACGAGGAGGTGCAGTGAAGAGGTGGTTGGGGATGGCTGGGAGTGAATGGTAGACCTCTGCTAGCAAGCGCGAAGCCACCACGCACGCCAGCCCACCGTAGCGTGACCTTGGTTATTTTTTTGAGCGTTTTTTTCTCTCTCCAAAAAGCAATATTTTCTAAAGCATCCAAATGTACAGCACATTCCCAACGGCACAATTGGAGAAAGCTGCACACAAACAAAGCCCCGTAACATTAATTTAATTAAAAACGGAATGGAACCTCGCTGCCTCATGCAATGTTCGCGTTCTCTGCCATACCCTCGTTATTGCTGTCCAGTGCCGCGTTATCGCCTCCGCGGCTTATTCCTGCGTCTCTGTTGTGTGCCTCGATTTGCCTCGTCTGATCCTTGGTTTTGTCCAAAGACTCTAAACAAGAACGAGAGAATGTGGCTTTTATTTCATCTTGTCAACGAGAATTGTTTTTAAACACACAACACACGTTCATTATTTCGGTTTTACGAATCGGTGGTTTACAACGCCCTCCCTCCCCAACTGACGGTGGTGACAATAGTAACCACAGAGTAATGTAATTGTGCAGCTGGTGCCTCATGGGATTCATGGCCATGTGGCAGAGCGACCAAGTAGTGATTATAATAGCTCACAACGAAGCGTGAGATCTCGCGTTGTCCTTTCAACATCCTTCTGCTCGTGTCCTGCCGCCAACAGCCAAATGTTGATCCAGTATCGGGCGCGTGATGATGATGATGATGACGACGATGTGGGCTGGTCTGTAGTCACCGCGAGATCCTTTGGTGGCAGTCCATGTGGGACAGAGATTATCATCGACGGCGACGATGCCAATGAAAAAAAAATGCATATAATTATAATTAATGATTCATTCATCGATAAATGTAATTCTTATCGTGATAACTTTTTTTTACTATACTTTAATTGAATATGTATACCTGAAGGGTGCAATGGTGAGCGCACTGCACCTAAACCCGGCGACCCGAGTTGAATTGCTGACCCAACAGCCAATATCAGCGGTGAGTAGTATTCAAACTAGTTGTGCCTGACTAGCGTTGTGAAGTATGGTTCGTAAAATAATAAAAGGTTGTGAACCTTGGCATGAAATTGAACTTTTCAAGCAGACTCG
Source organism: Lampetra fluviatilis (assembly GCF_964198595.1). NCBI lineage: Eukaryota > Metazoa > Chordata > Hyperoartia > Petromyzontiformes > Petromyzontidae > Lampetra > Lampetra fluviatilis. The sequence continues at coordinate 2,048,757 of NC_136278.1, read as the reverse complement.
CAGCACTGAGTAAATGTTTTAAAGGTGCAGACACGTCTGTTACGATGATGATCCTCTTCCACTTTTGTAGAGCTGGTGTCGATGCAGAGCATCAACTACAATATCACATTCAGGCGGCCAAGCCAGACGACGGCGTCAGTCGTAGCGGAGGAGTGTATCATCGCTGCGATGTCTCCTTCGTGTTTGTGGATCATGATGATGATGATTAAACAAGGCCGCGCTATTTCCTGAGAGAGTCAAGGAAAGTAATCAAGTAAATTAGGGTCATTCGAGGTTAACAGATTCACTCACGAAGTCCGGTGCCACGTGCAGGTGAGAAATCCTAGAGCTCCTGAGGTTTCACAAAGGATCACCTGCCCTTCAAAACCAGCAAAGGCATTGACAACTCTGATCGATCACAACAATTAGACACGGGGAAAACACATCTTCATCATTGTTTCAAGCAGCTGTGCTTCACGCACCGCTCTGGTGACTTTAGCATTTTTTCTAAATATATGTCGGGACCGGCAGAACTCCACCGATCGGACTTGTGTTCCCCGTGTGGATTATGCTCTACGGCAGCGAAAATCCGATCGAATACAGCACAGAGCCGTCCTTTCGCCCTTCTCCCCATCCCATCGCGAGGATTTGCCAAGCCGTTTGAATGCGTTTCTCATTCTGTGCTCGTAGCCATGGCTCACTCGCACTGACCAGCGTGGTGAAGTATGGACGAATATTGATTTGAAGCTTTCGTGACTGCAGGAATCCATACTCTTTAGTTCTTTCGGTAAAGTCACGTGGGTGTAAAATAAAACACACACGTCCGTCATCATCAGGACGGACGCTTGTGTTGCGCCCGAAACGTCGTGATTTATTTTATTTTATACCTACGTGACTTTACCGAAAGAACCAAAGAGTATGGACAAACAATAACCCCGACGGTGGCGAGATGTTATCTACCTCGCCTGGTATACAGGAGATTGCGGGTTCGAGCCTGACCCTGACGTCTGTACATTTGGAGTTTGCATGTTCTCCCCATGGTCGCGTGGATTTTTCTCTGGGTCCTCCTGTTTTTTTCTCCTCCACATTTAGGAACATGCGCTTTGAGAGTATCTGGCTCCTGCTATACATTTCCACGTGATAAGCCACTTCGTTGAACTCTCCATTCGTGGGCAGGTCGCTTCTGAAAAAGAGCTACATAGCTGGTAAAATAAATAGTTTAATAGATTTAATTCCATTATCCAGCAGTGGATTGGTCAAAGGGCTGCACTGTCCCTGCCCGTAAATCTACAGATGTACCCGTGTTGGTTTACGGGCAGCATGATTTTAAACAGCCTCTGTTTAATATTTCTTCTGTGTGCGCTGCATTCAATCCTCTCTCTCTCTCTCTGGCTCTGTCGCTGCTGCTGTCACCCGCACGGGCAAAGCGCGCGCGCGTTGTTGTTTGTGAGTAAAGGAGCTCGACACCAGAGTTTTTTGTTTGTTTACAATTGGAGAGGTGATGGTGAAAACGGTTGTGGAGAAATATCTCGCTCACGACATTATCGCAGCGATAAGGTCAGTGGCCATGAAGGGAGCCTTTAAAAGGCGTTATAAACAGAGAAAGAAAAAACATTTTTCAATAAAATGCACGATTTCTGTCAATGGGGAAGAGCCATGGGAAATGCACAAACGGATGAAATTATGTTTACAAATGAAATCTGAAAGTATTGTGCGATCCGTCAATTTAAAACGAAGTGGTGTTTTTTCCCCACGCCATTTTAAAAGTCACACAACAACAATAATACACCCACCACCACCACCACCTCGGTTACCACCTATGTCCCAAAGCAGCAACGTCAAACAAAGAAAATGTAAATAGCATCAAGGTTTACCTAGTCCAGGGTCACCCTTAACATTCACGGGGCCTTGAGCACACGGCATCTTCAGCACCCTCACGCGTCTCAGTTGGGGTGGAGGGGGTGGTACAAGGGGTTATTCTGTCTCTCTCTCTACATGTGCCTCGCTACGTCCCTCTGTTTCTCTATTTCGTCTCTGTGTCTGTGTGCGTCGACGTTTCTCCGTGTCTCTCTCTGTACATCGTTGTGTCTCTCTCGCGTTCCTGCGTTTCTCTGGGTCAATCTCGATGACGGTGCGTCACTCTCCATCTCTCTTTGTGTTTCCTATTTTATTTTCCGAGCTGTGTCTACGTTTCTCTATACTGTGTCTCTCTCTAGCGGTGTGTATGTTTCTCTCTGTCTCTCACTCTGTCCATCCGGGCTCCACATTTTCATCACCTCTCGTGCATAGTCAGTGCCCATTACAGCTGTGTAACCTCAGCAGTCTCCCTGCTCACCCACCCCTAACCCAGACCTGGGTATTGCGTCAATCTGCCCTCTAAGCAGATAGCAAGGACACTGACCTCCTGGTGCTTAGGTCATGTGTTTAATTCATTGTTTATACAGGTTGCAGTTATGATTTGAAGCTTTCGTGACTGCAGGAATCCATACTCTTTGGTTCTTTCGGTAAAGTCACGTAGGTATAAAATAAAATAAATCACGACGTTTCGGGCGCAACACAAGCGTCCGTGCTTTCCCACCTGATGTCGGACGCTTGTGTTGCGCCCGAAACGTCGTGATTTATTTTATTTTAATTTTACGTGACTTTACCGAAAGAACCAAAGAGTCAGGTTTTCGTTAATCAACTTCAATTTTGCCTAGAACAATATGACCCGTGAATTACGTGTTTTCTTTGCTTGAGGATAAACAGACTCGGATCAATAATCACTGCTTGTTAACCTGAGTCTCGGTCAGAGTGCAAGGATTATTTGTCCCGGAGCATTCGTTATGGCTAAATGATTGAGTGCAGGGTCACGGGCATCGTTATTAATCATCCTATTGGCCTATTACCCTGCAGCCTGTGCCTGATTTCGACGGTCTGCCGACGAGGTTGTATTTTAATTATTTGTATGCTCACCCCAATTACGTATTGCAATTTGCCCATCGGCAGATAGAGAGAGACAAATTGTGATCCCGTACACCGCTTGCTGTAAGAATATTCTCTTGGGAATTCTCGCAGCGAGCAGTCCGAACAGCTGGCGTAAGACACTGCTTCTACGTCACCGGGTCACACGCAGCAGGTCGTTGACGACGTGGCACAGAGCGGCTGGCGGGAGGAATGGAGGGCAAACTCAGTGTGGATCCGACGGCCAGTCTGTCCACGTGGCTTCTTCACCACGCCACGCCGTCACTGGGCCTGGATGGACAGGGTCCGCACGCAGGACGAGGCCTCTGGGTGCGGGCCAAAGCTTCACCATCGCGGTCTTCGTGACAACCCACACTGCAACTCAGGCTCTCTATGTATGTTGTACTGGTGAACTTCTTTTGCACCGTACGTAGCCAAGCGTGCTAATCGGAGGTGCGGGGGAAGGACAGCAAACCAACACAAAAGTTGTCTGACAAAGCAGTTAAAGAAAAGCAGTTAAAAAGCAATGAGTTGTCAATCTAGACTTAAACGTGCATAGCTGCAGCGGCTTCCTAAGATCGGGAGGAAGAGCGTTCCAGACGGCCGCAGAAGCCCATCTGAAAGCGCCGCGTGATGCGGTGCCCGCCGCCTTTGTTCGATGGCTCAGCAGCCAAAATCCGCTCCTGCTGCGAGGATGAGCGGAGTTCGCGCGATGCTGACACACAGTGTCGCGCGTTGTGGATGATTGTCCACGGGACTTAGTCCCGGCAGATCGCTGCGAGAACTGCGCACACGGCGGCACTGCACGGCTCGTTCGGTTTACGACCTCGACGAATGAATGTGGACCTCAACCATGCAATGGTGCAACTGCCTCGCGTGTCCTGCGCACAGCGTCTGCCGTCAACAACAACAACAAAAAAACACACGCGAAATGTTTAATTCTGGAACTTAACAAATTAAGAGAACGCTCCCATGGAAAGGCAATATCAGAGAACTACTTTTGAGGCCCCTTCAAGTGAACTTTGCTTCACCCACATCACTCGGAAGCACACCCTCTCACACTGCTTGCTGCAGAGAAATGTTCATGGCATGGCAGGCAAAACATTTGCTTTTGTTTATTCTCAGAAGTGGGATTGATACAAATTTAAGCAAAACCCCAATTGTATTATGAAGGCGTTCTGCAGCAGTCATTGGTGACGGAGGGACGCGTCATCAACGGGGTTCACTCGAGACCCCTGGTGTAAATGTACTTGCTGAAACAATTCGCAATAAATGAAACGTGTATCAGTTAACCCTGGGCCACTTGGAACCTCCGTAATCCATATTTACGATCAAATATTTTTTTAAAATAAACCCATTGCTGTATTTGGGATGAGGCAAACTTGCCAATGAAGCTACACCCCCTTGCATTTCCCGATCCCCAGCTCCCAAGCAGAGTAAAAGCACTCGGAGATGATTCTCACATTGGTCACTTCAACTGAAGCTGCCGCAAGCTGCTCAGGAATTGATATTTACAATGCATATTGTGTGTGTGTGTGACCCTTGCTTAGGGCTGCATTCATTTTCATCAATCGTCATTAATCATCGGCGTCATCATCATCATCAACATGGATGACTATGTACGGTGCGAAAGAAGTTCAACATACGTGCATACACCAGCTATTGTCATCACTGATCACCCACTGTGTTTTTTTTATATACAGCCGGTTGCGTTCACAAAGACAAGTCTCAAATTAGCACGTTATTGTAGTTGTATCATCCTAAATATCCGCGTGGCAGCGTGCAATTGTGACCACGGCGACGCCTTAATGGCGAGCATCACCGCGAGGGAGAGAGGGAGGCGCTCTCCCTCCCTCTCTCTTTCCCTCCCTCTCTCTTTCCCTCGCTCTCTCACATTGAACGCGGCGTGACTCACGAACGACTGGGCCCGCGGTTCACTCAAATCGCTCCGCACCACCCCAACCTCCCACACAGATCACGCCTCTCGCGCGCGATCTAGCGAGGAAGTTCTACTTTGAGCATCGATTGGAACACATTCGAGCGCTCGCTCGCTCGCGCGCAAAGACCACGAATCCCCCAGCATGGCTTTCCACCAGACCTTGAAGAGACTGTTTTGGGGAGCGGTCGTGTAGCGACAATGAGCAAGTTGCGTTGCGCTACAAACCCGGCGGACCCGAGTATCAGGCTCAGAGCAGCCAAAATCGGTGGACGATTATCTGAACCGGGACCCTGGGCCTCATCAAGGTCGAATCGTGCTTAAATGAGTAGCTGGTGGGGTCTGTGAAGTTTGGGGAGACAACGGTGACTGGGCGTGGTGCTGGCCTTAATAGGTGCTCGCTAACAGCACTTGCCCAATCAGTCCGTTAAGGCTATACTGATTGTGTCCTAGTGTTCAATGTCCTCTCGTGTACTGTCAGCCTGAATGGGTGCTCTCTCACAGCATTCGCCCCAATAGTCTCATCAAAGATCCCCCGTGTAGCCTTCACAGACTGTAGGGGCAAGTGCTGTTAGCGAGCACCTATGAAGGCCGCCACGGCACACGAGGGGGTGGGTGGCCAACACCACGGCCGGCCGCCTTTGTCTCCCCAGTGGCGATGTTTTTTTTTTACACACCGCACCAGGTACTCAATTGAGACTGAGTCGACTTAGGGGAGGCCCAGGACCGGTTCAGATAATCGTCACTGGGTGTTGGTGGCCGCGAGCGGGCCATCGAACGCGGGTCGCCTGGTTCGTAGCGCAGCGTAGCGCTAACCACTGCGCCACCGCTCCCCACAATAGTCTCAACACACAAGCACGTGGTGGTGGTGGTTTATGAAGCGGAGCGCGCCAGGCCGCTGTGTCTTTGCTAAACCCGCCCCGTGCGCTCTTCATCCATCAGGGCGCATTAGTGCCGCGGTGTGTGCCACCTCCTGCCCCCACCACCGCCCCCCCTCCACACCCACCACCCGCCCCAGTACTTGCCACGTGTTGCTGGCCTGGGTCTGCGAGGGGGTCACAAGATGGCAGTGGTGAGTGCTGTCACCACCCTCGTGGTAGGTTTTTTCCCCAGGGTGCTCCAGAATTATCGCAAAAAGCCAAACACTTTTCAACACATGGGTGTTCGCAAGCCAATGTTACAATCGCAGATTGTTCTTCAACTTACCGGTTAGCTGAAACAAGAATTATTTTTGCGCTAAACACTTTTAAACATGTGACAATTTAATATTGTTTGTCTGTGTTGGGTGGCGAAGAGTCTTGCGACACAGATTTTGCCAGATCATTACGTGGCCGATACCCAAATAAAAAAAAACAATTATAACTCGTTAGTGGAATTGCCCGAACATCGCAATGTGGCAGGACTTTCCCGAAAAATAATTCCTGAGACACAGTGCGGATTTCCTCGGTAGATACTGATAAGCATCAATCTCATGGTTGTTGTTTTTTGTGCTACACATAAACGCCACCTTACTCTCCTCATCCCGAGTTAAAAAAACGCACACGCGTGTGTAAAACACGTGAGCAACATCCCGCTTGTGAAGGCAGATGGAGGATGAGGAAAATTAGGAAAATTAGGATGTTTCGACGGGAGCAGGTGGTGCCGGATTTGCACCTCGAGGAGGATTACGGCGCCTTCCCAGATCGATGCTGCAAATGAGCGCACGGCAATTACAGCGCCGGGAAAAAAATGCCCACGGAGCAGAATATAACCACGAGATTAATCACCCCCCCCCCCTCTGTTTTCTCTCTCTCTCTCTTTCCTATCAATCAATCGCCAGGCAACCCTCTCGTCCCCCTGTCCTGCACGCAACGTCGTGCCGAGGAGCGCAGGCCACCGATATTCCGATGCCAGAGTTCGGGGCCTCGAATGTGCGCAGGGACCCGGCGCAGGATCGGGCCGCTCACTCGCCCCTGGGCGGCGTGGGGGGGGGGGGGCGCCTCCAATGCCGAGGGGGGGGGGTGTTGACGGTGATGTGTGTGACAATCGATTATTTAGAATGTATACAATGTACATGCAAACGAGGTGCTATTAATTACGTTAAGGCTACTTGAGCGAACAGAACCGTATAAATGAGACTTTAAAAAAAACTCTAATATAAACTAGATATTTAAAAAAACAATAATTCTTAAATTTGATTCGCGACGCCCGATTCGTGACTGCTTCAAATCGCTGGGCAGAAGTAAATCGTTGGATGCTCAGTTGGTGAGAGGCTACAAATCTCCTGCATGACCACAGCCAGCCCTGAGCCAATCCACCGTTGTTTGACCATACTTCATCAGCGGAGCCCTCGGTGCGATCCGCCAGCGCGTGGCGATGAGCGGCGGGGGATTATTTGCTAAGCATGGCCCCCCAAACTGAATAGAATTAATATTTGGTTGAGCTGCAGAACAGAGAAGGGAGAAAACAATTACGCGCATCACGACTTAAATGCTACGTCCTCTAGCTTGAAGAGCATGGCCAATTGGGTCGTAACCTTTACTCACCAAATATATGCATAGCCCCCCCCCCCTCCGTCTACCCACCACCCCAGTCCCCCCCCCCGACCCCCCACCCCTCTGATTTAATTGCAAGCGTTGTTATTCCGTGCTCCTCTTCAGCTTATCACGTGCATGAGGATGACTGTGCTGCCAGATGTTAACCAAACAACATCCCAAACCGCCCGCCCCATCGAATTCCTTCGCCCCGGGCAGAGAGCTGAACGAGATGCAAATCCGTTCTTTGCGAAGTGGAGATGGAGAAGCTGCTGGCTCAGAGGTGGGTTGCGGAATTGAGAGATGGAGCCAGTGCACCACTCCGCACGCCCCTGTGTCCAAGGGGCCAGGGATGGACACGTAACGTGGACGCTGTGTGCCTTGTTAAATGCCGCCATGGGAGTCATTTCAGCCTGGGAGAAGGAACAGACTGCTTCTCTTGGTGATGATGATGATGGTGGTTGCAAGGAAATAGCCCCCCTGCTGTAATATCTCCCTCCTCCTCCTCCTCCACCGCAAATGTATCAAAATTGACCCCTCGGTGGAGTTTGGTGAAAAGGCATCGAATGAAAACCCAATCGGCGTTACAAAACAGCCGATGGAAAGCGGATCTCGCAAAGCTACCGTCCCCTTCAATAGCCTTGTGTCCTTCACTTCCCCACCTGCCCTGCCACTGAGAGTCGTTGGTGACCGGGCTGAGACCGTCAACTCCGGAGCACGTGGTTTAATCACAGGCAGCCGCCTGGATTCGAACCCAGGCTCTCGGCGGTGGCAGCTTGGCACCCTGACCTCCCGGCAACCACCTGTCACACAGCGCGACTTTTTAAACAGATCGTTCTGTAAACGACGAGGTCACCGTTTGTCGGTCCTTTAAATTGTGACATTGCGATTTGTGCATTGGCTGTGATGGGCAACATTGGGCAAAAGCTAGAGGTAGCACATTTAACGATAGTATCAGCATCCGTTTACGGCTAACAAAATAAACGGAACATGTGACAATACGTGTGTTCATTAAAGTTATTGCTTAATTAGTTCTTAACGGTGATTTAAGGGTGTGAGCACAACTTAAGTTTTGCCATTTTGTACCAACAAGTTAAACATTTGGCCCGAGCCCGCAGACTTACCGGGCATCGACACAATTGGCAACGCAAGTGATGTTGTGGTCGCAGTAAAAACACGTGCGCGGAGACCCGGGTTGGGAGGGCAACTCATCAACCATCAACGCGACGACTCCACAATTCGGGCAGCTTCCACGACGCATCAGCAGCGGATCCGCGCCTCTCTCCTTTGCGCAATGTAAATGGAAATCAATTGAAAAAAAACACACGCACACACTAGCAAATCCTTTTTCTCGGATAAATGGGTTTGCTTCCCGCGTTGAAACCCTGCGTTTGATCGTGTCGCGGCCTTTGAAGGGTGTCGGCGCGTATCTAATTCCGCCGGCCTTATCGCCGTCGCGATAGAATCCGGTTACTTGACGCTTGGGCCCTCCCCGGCCATGGGTGGCTTTCAGAGAGACGAGCCTTGGGATGGATCACGCGAGGCACATCACCTCAACTTCCCACGGTGACTGCTTGCTTCTGAGGTGAAGGTAAAAGAGGTCATCGTGGACAATGCTGCTCGGTGTCTGTACGTATCGCCATCTATTATTTCCTTTATTCTGTCTGCCAGGTTCCTTTAATTGATTAATAGTTGATACCCGACTTTCAGGGGACCACTCTTAGAGGCTCCTCACCACTAAAATCTGGCTTTAGGTTTTTGCTGAGTCTTAAGACTATTTTCAAGATAATTCTTCTATGTTGAGATGGTTTACTAATTTCCTTCATGCAGTGTTTTGCATGAGTCAACACTCTAAATTAAACATTTTATTTTTTATTTTACCAGGTGAGGCCCACTGAGCTGTTCAGATCTTTTTCAGAAGCTACCTGGCCACAAATGATAGCCCAAAGAAGTGGCTCATCATCACGTGGGAATTTATAGCAGCCAAATATTCCCAGCGTGTTTTTCTAAATGCAGAGGGAAAAACCGAAGGACCTGGAAAAAAATCCACGGGACCACGAGGAGAACATGCAAACTCCAAATATACAGGTGTCAGGATAGGAATCTAACCCACGACGAGGCGAGGTAATTCATATCCCCCCACAGCACTGCACAAATGGATTCAGGAATCCGTTGCTATACTGCTTATCTCCTGGCCACCTTGAAAACCGTTTGGCTCCGTGGAAAAAAACGAGCTCGGTTGCAAATACATCAGTCGGAATAATTGATGAAACCAATACTTGTGCTCGAGATACAAGCGTTGCATCATGTGTGTGTGTGTGTGACAATCGATTATTTAGAATGTATACAATGTACATGCAAATGAGATGCTATTCATGACGTTTAGGCTACTTGAGCGAACAGAATCGTACAAATGAGACTTTAAAAAAATCTACTATAAACTAGATATATTAAAAATACTAACATTCTCGAAATTGAATTCGCGACGCACGATTCGTGACTGCTTCAAATCGCTGGGCAGAAGTAAATCGTTGGAGGCTCAGTTGGGGAGTGGCTACAAATCTCCTGCATGACCACAGCCAGCCCTGAGCCAATCCACCGTTGTTTGACCATACTTCACCACGCTGGCCACTACCGTCCACAGTTAACGAGGGCTCCCGCCCAGGAACGTTTCAGACATCGCCCACCACTGATGGGAAACCCGTTGCCGGGGATTGAACTCAGGCCGCTGGCTTTGGAGCATAGTGCGCTAACCGTTGCGCCACCTCTCCACCCAAGTGCATACACACACACAAACACGTATTTACTTTGTCTAGTTGCCAGTAAACGAAATGAATGACAGAGACAAAGCGACGCTTCATCAAACCCACCACCAGACATTTCTCGCCAGTAGCATAATGTCATCCAGAACGTTCTCTTAAAATTGGATTTTTTTTTCTGAAATACCAATTAATTATTTTTGCAACACCAAAATAAATGACGCCGTTTATTTTGGCTTTCATAAATAAATGACAACCCCTACCGCCCCCCCCGCCCCACACAATGCTTTCAAAATCAATACGGACGTTTTCAGTCGAGTCCATTATGACTGAATAAATGTTTCGCACGGAGTTTATTTTTATTGCTGCTACAAAATTTCCCGTCTGGCGTTATGCTCCCTGGATACAATGAGTGCTCGCAAAGCAGCACTCACCCGCTACATCCTAACCATGGCCACGAGAAAGTATAGATTAATGGTAAAGCACTGCTGTCAATCCACTGCTGGATGAGGAACTCCACGAACCTCGTTCCCGCCCACGCTGCACGGAACCTGGGGGTTATTTCACCCGAAGTTACCACGTCGGTCCGTGCAGGTTGGTGGGAGCAGGGAGCGTAGCGGTTGAGTACGACGATGATGACTTTTGCTGCACTGCCCTCTCTGCTCTTCACAATTTTGCTAGGCCACAACCTATAGAACCTACTCTTAGGTTTTTTCGGTAAAGTCACGTAGGTGAAAGTAATTAATACAAATAATAGAAATAATAATAGAAATAAAACGATAAATCACGACGTTTCGGAGGCAACACAGGTCTCGTCGTGATTTATAATTTTATTTCTATTATTATTTCTATTAATTTTATTTTTATTATTTATTTTTACCTACGTAACTTTACCGAAAAAACCTAAGAGTATGAATCCTTGTAGTCACGAAAGCTTCAAATCTAGAACCTACAGAATTTGTTTATGATTGGTGGTGGTAGCCCATGCAAGCATTATCCAGGCTAAAACCCCAGATTAGCTTCCCAGGTCAGGCCATCGGATCGGGTGCATGGTTTGCGACTTGGTCAAGGCAGTATAACTTGGGGAAAATTTACGTTGCCCGAAATGGCTGAAACACACCGCTTCGGGCAACTTGCTTAATCGATACATTTTGACACGAAAAAAATAAAAATCAGACGGGAAATAGAAAGACATTCGCCAACAAGAAAAAAATATAATTAGGCTGACCCTACTCACTTGTATCTGTGTGTAACACACTCCCCTTTTTAAATCCTTTATATTAAGTTCACTTGCTTGCTTGCTTACGACCGTGCAAATCTTTCGGTCGTTTTTTAACCCACTTCCCGTGATCCAATCGAGCTGACATTTTGCACACAGACTCGTTGTGCGTGACAATTTATATTCGTGAAAATTTTTTCCAAAATTTTCCACTTTTTAGGAAAAAAAACCGTCATATTTAATTTAAAATACCAATGTGATAAAAATGAAACTCTTACTCAAGAAAAACAGAAATGAATAATAAAATAAAACCGATGCCACGCATATAAAGGATTTATAGTGAAAAACTTTGTTTTTACGGGTTAATTTTCCCCGCCCTGCTTCTGTTTCTCATCACAACCGTCAGACTCCTAGTGGCCTCGTTGAGAGGGGGGAGGGGGGGGCGCATTGGCGCCGCCGTGCGAAACGAGCGGCGAGCGGCGCGGTTTGCGTCCAAGTCGCGGTGCTAATTGCCGGCTTTGGGTGCCGGGCCCCGGTGGGTGGGTGGGTGGCGATGTGGACGAGCCGCCGATTGATTGGGTTAATAAAAACGCCTTCCGAGGACGCCCGTAAGCCGACACGGCTACACAAGTGCTTCGATAATTGGATTTGAAATGTTATCGTGCGACAATCCATTTCCGCTCGTTAAGACCGTCTCTCTCTCTCCCTCCCTCCCTCTTCTCCTTATCCACCTCCTCCTCCCTTTGCTCCCCCAATTCTGTACTCACGCTACTGATTACCCGAGGCTCTCTCTCACTAATCACGTCTCCAGCTCCAATCCACCACAAGTCCCTTTCTCTCCCTCTCCCCCCAATGCCGCCCATGATTTCCTGGTAATTTCACCCAATTCGGTTGTTCCCCTTGGAATTGGCTGGAAAAAAAAATGCCTCTGCCCACGCTCACACTCCCCGCCACTTAAGTCGCCATTAAATCGCCCTAACAATCGGGAGTCTTGACACTTCCTCTCAATTTGGCAGCTGCTGCCTGGAGCGTACCGGATGGGAGGCTGAGCAAAAGATTGACTGGCTGACGGGTCATTGTGGAAGCAAACTGCCTTTAAATATGTTTCGGCTTTATTGAAGTGGCCAAGAAGAGCTGTGTGTGTGTGTGTGTCTCGTTTCTATTTTCCATCTTTGCCCAAGTTGCATCGGAGGACCACCTGGCACACCTTGACCTGCTCTGGTCAATCGTTGCACAGGGTCCCGTACCATCCACTGTGCAGCAACCGTACAGCATTCACAGTATTCGTGGCCTTATATTTAATAAATATGTATTAATAACAAATTGCACAGTCGGTGTAATACCTCGGTCACATCATCTTTGGGTGTGCAATGCAGTTAAAAAAAAAGAAAAATCTTAAAAACGATTTAATATAAAGGTAATGTATTAGATATGGCAGTGAATGGGTCGCTGTGAAATATCTTGGAGACAACAAAATGTACAGCAGTCAAACTGTAGCGTTAAATAATAACTAGGGGGGGGGGGGCAAAAAGAAATAGACGCAGTTTATTCCATCACCTGTGTTGTTTATTTCAGCCAGAATGTGTTGTTGCTGTTGTAATCATCTGCCGTATACCCGCTGCTGTGTGTGTGTACAAGCGGCTCTGCGTGAGATGGGCCTCTTCAACTATTTGGGTCAAAAACAAAGCAAAAAAAATGCCTCTGCGCCTTCTTGTTCTTTGAGAGGTTTCCGACCCCTGGCCTAGTTCCATCATTTTTGTAAAGCGTCTTGAGATAAGATTCCATTTCAGATGCTGCAACACATTGCAGTTGTTGTTGTTGTTACTTTGTCTCTGACCTGTAACGCAAAGCAACCCGACAGGATTTAGTGAGCACGAAACTCAGAGAAGTGTAAATTGTTTAATATTTTGCTATTTTATACAAATGTTGATGTTCAGAAAGCCCGTAGGCTGAAGGACTAATGTCACATTTTATTTTTTGGCGGTGGCATAGACGTTTGCGTAAGTTCAGTAGTTTATTATCTATTATCCACAATTCATCACGACAGTTCTTATACAGTTTTCACGTTGCTTGATGAAGTCGTAAATATATTAGACATTGTTATGTTCCTGTAAATGTTACATGTTATTGGCATTTCAAACAAAAAAACAAATACCCGATCTTTGGTTACAATTCACAGTCGAAATATCGATGATACCTAAAAAACCACAGTTGTTGTTTTAGTAAACTCTACGAGCTGAAGCAATTATCATTACACTTCAGATAAGTTGAGCACACTTTGAAGGCAGAACAACTCAATCTGTGTATGGACAACTCTCAGCCGTGGTTGTGAGTGCAGGTTGTGTTGCCTCGCTTTGCATTCAGGAAACAGCAAATGCAGCAACTCGTTTATTGAGTCGGTGTCGCACTCAAAGGGACACTCCACTCGTTCGACGCAATGACATCGATACTGCAAAACGACAAGGGGATCCGGTATTTGTTTCCATCCTTGTGTTGTTTGCTTCTCGAAATATGAGCCCGATGACAGACCTCTTTACGTGAATCAATACTATTGTAATGAAGTAATTAAACCGACGAAGAACGTTTTTACTGGGCTCACGATGCGATGCTATTGGAGAGGAGTTCTCCTCTGAGGTTTACTTGTCGCGAAAATAATAATTTCCCTCCCGTCTTCTCCGCTTTCCTTCAACATGAAGCCAAACGCTCAGGAATGGAATTCGCCAATTATTTGATTTTGCGGGACCTCCTTAAAACGTCTTGAGACCCAATGGTTTCTTACCTCCTCGATATTTAAAGTACATTATCATTACTACAGTACAGTCTGTGCTCCTATAATGCTGCGTGTTGTTTTCATAACGCGAATTGGACATAACGCGATGAATGTAACATAGGGAACACTTTTTGTAGAACGCGGATGCTAATTGGATATAACGTGATCTAAAGACCACAGAATACCGACGCGCGACTAGGAAGAAGCCGTTGTACGGTTGCCTCGGCGTAGCATCGCACAAGGCGGGATGCTGCTGGATGCTTCTAGATGCTACCCACGTGCCAACGAAGCGGCTACAATGTTAGACCGATCGAGGCACAAAGCTTCAACGACTAAAACGGAGGCGCAGAAAGAATACCGCTGCTCAGGCCTCGACTGGTCACGAGTTTAAATGCACCGCCTGCCACAACATCTGCAAGTCAACGATTGGCCTCCACAGCCATCATCAGCACGCCTGCCTACAACTACACGGACCTCATATTTGTCCCTGATCTTCGCAAGCGAAAAACCAGCTGACGATAAAATTTATTTCACGACATTTTTCCATAACACGGTGTTATTCAGGAACGCAACAACCGCGTTATAGGAGGACAGCCTGTATTTGTAATATGGGGTGGAGTGGTGGTGCGGTGGTTAGCGCACTTACACGATGAACCGGGCAACCTCAGTGTGACAGGAACCCATTGACGAATTCCCCCCTCATCACGAACTCCCCGAGCGTTCCGCTCACGCTCCTCATCCAGACCCAAGGCACCAAGTTCCTCTCGATCCACCAATTTGAATATTACTGGCAGGGCGAAGCCACGACTCACTCACCTCGCCCATCTCCCCCCCACCTCCCCCGGATTACCTCTCAAACGATCCATCCTCTAAACATAAAGGCAGACTCACTCCCATTGGCCGAATTACGATCCTAAAGACTGGTAAACAATTACGGCCCTCGCCTCTCTCGTCCGGGTCACGGAACAGACCGCCGTGTCATGGAATAGGGAGCGCCCTTATTACGATAATATCAAGGTGTGCCATAGCCGTATAAGGTTATCCTGGACATGTGCTTGCCCATATAAGGGGTTGCGCCCATATAAGCGTACGTGATATTACCGAAAGAACCAAAGAGTATGAATCGACAGTCATGATAGTGACTCCGAATCTATCCTCGACTCCATGCTCGATCCCATGCTCGACCCCATGCTTGATCCTGTGCTTTTGCGCCTCAGTAACGAGATGCTAAAGCCTCTCCGTTCCACAAGAGCTGAATGGAAATCGTGGCACACTCCATGTGCGTGAATTTGTATGTATCTGAGTCTCTGTATTTGTTTACATCTGAAGGGAAAGTGTGTGTGTGTGTGTGCTTACCTCTGTAGGAATGAATGTATCTGCATTTGTGGTTAACGCGCTGGGCTAAGAACCCGGCGACGCGGGTTCAACTCCCACACACGGTCAACAGCAGTGACAATTATCTGAACCGGTCCTGGGCTTCCTCGAGGTCGACTCAGCCTCAAATGAGTATGTGGTGCGATGTGTAAAATCATCGCCACTGGGGAGACAAAGGCGGCCGGGCGTGGTGCTGGCCACCCACCCCCTCGTGTACCGTGCCAGCCTTCATAGGTGCTCGATAACAGCACTTGACTCTACAGTCTGTCTAGGCTATACGGGGAATCTTTGTCTTTGTGTGCGTGTGTGTGCATGTCTGTATAGACGTGTGGGCAGTGTGCCTTTGTGCAACATTAAAAAAAAAGAAGAACCTGGTCACATGCCCAACTCTGAAATCATTGCCACGTCCCTGGTCGCATTGCCACATAATTGGGGAATTTTCTCTGCGAGTTCGCGCAGCGACGTTTCTCTGCCCGCGGTGAGACTCCGTGTGCGATGGAGAGCCCTCCGGCTCGCCACGGTGGAAGGGTGGAGGTGGTGGGGGAGTTGGCGGGATGGGCTGTGATGAACTCCTCTAAATCACACGGCACTCGGGTGCCTCATCAATAGAAAACAGTGGTGTCGTTATGGAATCGAGTGTGGGCGTAGTGTAGCTGCATCATTCCCGCCCCCCGGGACCCCCCCACTCCTCCTTATTTAATTCCTAGCACCAGGGCCTATGCTAACCAACCAGGCTACGCCACTGACGGGAAAATACGACAGCCAAAAATAATCTAATGATGTAACAAAAGAAAAAAAGACAAATCTTAGGCTAAAATCTACAACAAGGACCTGGTTATATAAATCACATTAGTGGCGTCTCAATGGTGAAGCCGCACAGAGACATTTCTCATGCTCAAATAAACCTCCGATTAGCACGGTTGGTTACGTACGGGGCGAAGGAAGATAAATATACACATATATATATACACACATACAAACGCGGAAGTCGCAAAGCGAACGTGTCTTTATTCTCAAACGAGCATTGATGGGCCTGAGCCAGTGGTGGAAATTCCACGTGTCTATGGTGGGACAACTGCTGCGTGTGAGTGATGGAGACACACTGAGGGCACCGCGTAGGTGACACCCTGCACAGTTCGGCAATGACCGCTAACCAAGGGCGTGGGTCAGGTAAATTATTCAGAATTTGGGTTACGAGTTGGTTCACTTCAGATGACATGGTGATTGGATAGTGTTAGGCATCGAGTTAAGGACATGACCGCATACGATGGTGGACATGAATAATTCACTCCCAAACGATGTGATAAATGATTGAAATTCGGGGACACGAAGGTAAATGTTCCTACAAACATTTGTTCAAGTTTATGAGGAGGTGGTGTACATGGGCAGCCCTTCTTCCTGCTTGCGTAGTGCCTCGGTGGGGGATACTTGGCCATTCCAGTTGGTGCAGGTTGGTCAAGACTGGACATCTGTAAAGAAAAGAGCATCATAACTCATCGGATTCCTCCAGCATAAATATTGGGGATGTCATTACCAGCGAAACGTCACGGTAACTCACATTGTAAATGTTGTGGATTTACTCTCCAACACACCGGTGGGCTGAAGTATGTAAACTAATTGGCACGTTTTGTTTACGTTACAAACCTTACTGGCTGGCTGTGTCGGGTGGTGGTGGGTTCACGACACATTTACACTTAGGCGATCTAGCCCCAACAACCTTTGTTATGGATACTATTGGTCGCGAAAGCCTACGTGTAAAACTATTCTGATTCTGAAGGCGGGCAGCGCAGATGTTGAGCATCTTTAGGAAGTATAGTACAACATTTGATGATTCGTGGTTACTCAACAAGGGCTCAACCCATGCTGAGCTTCCAACATCTGTTTATTTCAAGCGCATTCTGGGTAAATTTGGTGATAGGCTCGCTCAAGTTTATTAATCGCTCGCATACCACAGAAAAAAAACTTACCTTTGTTACATGTGTTGTGATATAAAAATGTTTTACAATATATCTCATCAAGATCTCTAGGCCAAAATGTTACGAACCTTCATAGGTTCTCTACTGGTTAAATAAAGAACCTCAATCGATCGATCGATGCATAGTGTACCCAACATCCATAATAACAGAAGTTAATTGTACACCATTAGTAGAAGGCATATTTTTTAATCAATACCCAACATGCATTAGAAAATCCTGGTGAGTGTTGCATTGACATCGTTTCCGTTGCGTAGCAGGGTTGCACAATGGCACATCTCCGCATTAGCACGGTTGGCTACGTACGGTGCGAAAGAGGTTCTGCAGAGACACATATATACATATACATTAGGTCCCATGGCAACCTGCGTGGAGGCTGACAGAAGTTATCGTCTCTGTGGCCTCTTAGGAATGTGCCTCGCGGATTCGCCACGCAGGACAATGCGAGCGAGCGCGTGCGTGCGTGGCGTAAATCGTCTCATCTCGTCGGTGCTTTAATCAAGCCTTGCGGGAATTCCTCGTTTGTCGGAGAGGGGACGAAGGAAAGTATTTCGTATCGTAAGAGTGATGGCCGCATCAATTACTGTCACAGAAAAAATGCGGTGAAATTATTGACGTTCTTTTATTGCGGCAGATGAGAACCCGTTTAAAGGCCCATTGTCCCATTGGCAACGACGCCGGCAGTGGTGGCGAGGTGTTAACTACCTCGCCTGGAATGCAGGAGGTCGTGGGTTCAGGAGGTCGTGGGTTCAAACCCATACACCCTATTTAGAGTTTGCATGTCTCTTTCCCTGTGGTCGTGTTGATTTTTCTCCGGGTCCCTCCGGTTTTTCCCTCCACATTTAGAAACATGCGTTAAGAGTTTTTGGCAGCTACACATTTCCACGTGAGGATAAGCCACTTCGTTTAGCTATCATTTGTGGCCAGGTCGCTCCTGAAAAATATGTATATAGCTCAGTGGGTCTTCCCTAGTTACATATATTTTTTATAGTTATAATTATATACTCTTAGTTCTTTCGGTAAAGTTACGTAGGTTTAAAATGAAATTAAAATTAATAAAAAATAAAATAATAAAATCACGACGTTTCGGAGGCAACACAAGTCTCCGTCATTAGGTGGGACCGTCACAGCCAGATTTGCTGCATCATTATTTTATTTTTTAATAAGAGTATGAATCCTTGCAGTCACGAAAGCTTCAAATCTAGAATAGTTATAATTAGTTACCACGGGTGAGGCTGGTAGCACGGAGGCTAACATCGTGGGCCACGGTCATTCCACTGCTGGATGAGGGCATCCCTACGGCCGCTGCCATCTCTCGCGATCCTGCGATGATTTAATAACAGTCCACGGCATCGCCCACTCCGCACGATGCTGATCTCCGTGGCTCCGCCTTTCAATCCGAGATTGTAGACGCGCTGTTGCGGCAATCGACTGACTTTCTGCGGAATAATTCCACTCAAATGCAGACTCTCGCCACTCCAGGAGGCACAGCACGGTCTCGCCCCTGTGAGAGACGATGTCAGGGGGTCTTTAACGTCAACCGCACAGAGGGGGCGAGTAGTGGCGCTGCGGTTCGCACGACGGTGCGAACAGAAGGTGGCTGAGTGTGTCTTGAACCACGCTGGGCCAGCCAACCTGTTCGCCAAGTAGCGTCAAAAAAGTGTCGCGATTGACAGGGCGAGATGAAGCCATTAGCGCGCGGTGGTTTGACAAGTGGTTGAAAATTATTGTTATTATTATTGTACAGCAAAGACTTTCACCTTTTCGCATACATTCATTTTCCAGGAAAATCTCATTGTGGTTTATTTGAAACTTTTTTACCGTATACATATTCATTTTAAGGTAGTGTTCTTGACGAATGGTAGCTTCTTGGTTTGATCGCCAATGTGATGAACACACTCTCAAGATTGCACTTTGCACCACATACACAATACGTGTATGCCGAGAGCCCGGCTCAATAGGCCCATGGGAGTGACTTCGGAAGTAGTTCTGTAATGTCATCTTCCAGTGCCATTCTCCAACACAAGGTGGTGCACTGCGAGCATGTACGTCCCTTGACACGATGCCAACGGCAAGAGTGGAGTACAATATACGAGAAGGTAGTAAACACAAATTGTAAAAAATGCTTTTTAAAACAAATTTACGAGAGAAATAAAAATGGAATCATTGATGGGACCTGGCATGAATGAAAATAAACGCAGCGCCGTTCATCACGCGTGGAAATGAGGTCCCCTGTGCAGCAAAATTCAATCGTGCGTAGCAAATGTGGCTTTGGTATGTCCGAGCGCTCTGTGATTCATACGAGCCAAGAGTGGCAGTGTGCCGTCTCCTTACTTAACCTAGCATGGGAGAGATATTCATCATCATCATCGTGAGATGCCTTGTGCTGTTGTATGCTCACGTTCCTACGGCCCGCGCCAGTGCCTTCACTTGACAGCCACTGTTGACTTGGCCACAAGGCGGTACCTATTTTATTTACCGTTGTGAGAATGATGAGAAGGGTTCAAACCTTCATCGCTAAAAAAAGAAACAACACGTTTGTCAATAACACCGCGGTCTTAAAATATCAATAGGTGACGTTTCGTGCAATGGCCCTTTGATTATGGTACGTTTATTACGATGAAAGACAATCGGCCATAAATTATTTATGTGCCCAACAACGTGCTATCAAGGAGGGGCATTGCGCAGAAACATCGCTTGTCATATATTTTTCAGCTAATAGAGTAATTGATGTGTGGGGTCAGTTCGCGCGATAAGAATGCCAATGCGTGTGTCGTAAGCCCCCCTCCACCGGACAGAGCCGAGCGATAGAAGCTGTCACGTGACCCAACGCACCAATTAATCACCGCTTCGGCAGCACCGTTGGCGTAGGAGATGATAAACGTCACGGCATTTCACTATTTGATGCTGGGGGTTTCACCGGTAGCTGGAACCAGCAGCAGCATCATCATCATCAGGCGATTGTGTCAGAATTGTGAAAGTCTCCTCCAGTCTTGGACCTTGAATATATATTTTAAAGGCCACAGCGTTGTGATTGACGCGGGACGTGTTGGGTTTTTTAATAATTATTATTTGTCCTTGTGCATCAATGCCAACGCAGCAACCGTCACGAAATAGTTTGTAAATAAAATATATATTCAGGGACTCATCTACTTACGAACACTCGACTTACGAACTTTCAGAGATACGAAGAAACCTGTCTGTATGCCAAGCTGCCTGTTCGGACCGAAAGTCGTAAGTTCAACCGCCGCGCAATAGATGGCGGTGGTGGCATCTACATCTACAGAACATGAAGAACCAGTGGCATCTCCATGAGATTATACAACTTTTAAAGCCATTCCCCGTGTTAAGTTTACACGCCGTACAACATTTTGGAATCGACATGAGTAAAGTTGGGACTTAATCGACTTACGAACACACCTCGGGAACCTAACTCGTTCGTAAGTAGAGGAGTCCCTGTACATCGCTTTGTCCACGTGACGCGTACTGCTGAGCAAACGTGTTCTTGTACCCACTCGGCCACTGCCTGCTCTTCACATGATACCACAACCCGTAGATTGGTCCTGCGTGAAATGGTAATTTTCTGTGCAGTTTTGTTGCCAGGAGGAGTTACCCATACGTCAATTGTTCCTGTGCGTCACTCAGAAGCAGCTTCCCGAAGCACTCGCTTCATCCGATCATCCGTGACTTTTCACGGATATGAGAATGACAGCAAATGTTTACTCTTCCAGTATAAGCTGCAGATGTGCTTAAATCCGAATTTACTTGTCGCACCCTCCCTCCCCGCCTACCAGTGTAATGTGAGGATGCGTTGCTTATATCAGAACCCTGGACCCCCCCCCCCCCCCCCCTTGCAAACATTACGACGGTAACTGTGTCTATACAATACAAGGTGATTTCATTACCCCGGCGTCCACTGTCGCTGCACTGATGCACAGATGAGAAGTCACTGGGCACGGTCTCGCAAAAGTGGCAAATCCATCCCGATACTATCGGAGTGGATTTGATTTGAGTCGCGCCAACGGCTCGGGGAAGCATACATCCAGCAGTGGATTGACCACGGCTGCTGCTGCTGCTGCTGCTGATGATGATGATGATGATGATCAGCAGATCGCCGTGTAGATAATGGGAAGTCATTTCTGATTGACAAACGCAAGTAACAGGTTCAGCCAATAACGACTAAAAATAAGTGCTCTCTCTCTTTTTTTTGTCGGCACGGTCAGATTATCAGGAGCGGTGTCCCGCCTATAATGGCCATGGGAGTCCCCTGGGTGGCTGTGTCAGACCAGGTTACCTGTGATTCTTGCTGAACACTCTCGCAGCGCAATCAGAACATCTGACTGTAGAACCCCCCCCTCCCTCGTCAGCGCCCCCCCCTCCCCCCTCCCTGCCCCCCCCGAAGCATTTCAATGTCCAATCCTAACGAAGTTTTGGCGAAACGAAAAAAATAAATGAAAACAAATGCCGACCCGTTTGTTCCTGCGGGCAGGTGTTCGCGAAGCCATTGGTGCCGGACACGTGGAGACTGGGCAGCTCTTTTGAAATAAAGAATTAGATAGATACATTTTACTTTACTACTATAATGAGCCAAGAATGTCTGTGTCCCATGGGTGACGTCACTCCACGTCGGCCAGCCCCCCTCATTAATAATCATGAACAGGTGACGTCCTCCACATGGACCCCCCCCCTCCATTCATAATAATTAGCGGCTGACGTCACTCCACATGGGGGGGCGAGGCGCCTCCTCCCCCCTCCTCACTACAAAGGCAAACCCCTCACGTCACGCGATCTCCGTAACGCTGTTGAGACATCGAAGTAAAAAGGACGTCATGATGAACAAGGGATTATCACCTTTACATGAATTAAGTCTGTGTCACCGCGCCCTTACAAATAGCACACGAATTGATGCAATGAACATCACGTCGCACTCTGCTTTGCACTTGCAAGTTTCACACTTACTGCAATACACCCGTCCTGGGACGGGAAAAAGGCGAGTACATAAAAGGACCCCCAACATGAAACATTATTGCCCTCAGTGTGCGTGCTCTCTCTCTCTCTGCACGCCTAGTCACCACTTTATTTGCGTCTCTCGATGTCGTTCTCTGTCCTCTTGTGTCTTTTGTCTGTCCGTGTAGCCTTTTAGCTCCTGTCACTTTCTTACTTGGACCATTCCTGTCACTCTCCGTGTCTTCGTGTCTCTCTTGTGCCTGCATCTTGCTGTGCCTCTCTCTCTCTGTCTCTGCGTGCGTCTCTGTGTCTCTCCTCGTCTCTGCGTCTGCTATTCTCCGCGACCGTGTCTCTCTCTCTCCGCATCGTCATCTCTTTATCTCTCTGCCTCTCATGCTCTCGCCTTGCCCGGCTTCGTGCCCCCGACCGCCGAGCGAGCGAGCGAGCGTTTGAACGGCCGTGGAAGCGAGGAATTCTGTCCGCGGAGACACGGAGCTCGGGATGATAGTTGCATTCAGTCCCAGCCCGCAACGATCCAAAAACATCGAGGCCATGGGGAGCAGCTCAGCAGCCTTGGGAAATAGCCTTCAATTATTGGCCACGGAAATCCACGGTATATTGCACGGTCAATATACGCGGTGCGGGCTGGCTGGCCTGACTGACCGCATCTCCTCCTCCACCTCCGAATGTCTTCTGTGCTCAAATATTAAAGGGCCCCGGCACGCGTGTTGGCGACGCTGCAATCGTCGGCGTATTACGAACGAGGCTTCCAATACATTCTTCATTTTCTCCACTGCCACGCATATAACCGAAATAAAATAAAATGGGGCGGTAGCTGCATACATTGCAATAACTCTGCATGGAGGCAATAATGTAGCGCGTGTGTCGTTCTGCAGACGGTCGTGTAGCGGTTAGTGGGTTGCGCTACGAACCGGGCGACCCGAGTTCAATTCCCGCTCATCGCCACCAACACCAGTGACGATTGTGTGAATCGGTCCTGGACCCCCCCTAGGTCGGCTCAGCCTCAGACGAGTGCCTGGTGTGCTGTGTAACCATCGCCACCGAGGAGACAAATGCGGCCGGGCGTGGTGCTAGCCGTGTGCCGTGTCGGACTTCATAGGTGCTTGCTAACAGCACTTGCCCCCAAAAGTATGTTCAGGCTACACGGAAAAGCTTTATCTTTGGCTTTGTCTCGTTCTACAGGCGTCGCACTGAACATTGCAAACAGCCCTCTGCTTTAACACTGCGACCTGCAGCCGATTTCACCGCAGCGGTTTCTTCCAGATTTGCGATAATTTGAGATTAATCGTATACAGTATATCTATGTTGACAAGGAGGGGTGGGGGAGGATGCGAAAAACTCTGGGTGGGAAGGAGGGCGGGGGTCGGGAAGGACAACACCACTCAATGTTAAACAAAGTTTCAAACAAATGTTAGACGTTATAGAGTAGAGTTCTTCACTGGAGCGGGAGAGCCACTTTCGCCGATAAGACATCATCGGTGTGTGAGGGCCCGCCACACATTTGAAACCATTGTGGGTTTGACAGCAGCGCGATGATGATGATGATGGGGGGTGTTGTCACGTGGTGTGTATTGTGGCCTCACTAAAGGCCACCAGGGGCAGCCAGTGGCCCGCGAGGCCTCGCAATGAAGACCGCTGCGTTGTCCGTGAATTCAGCTCCAGTTCCATCGCCTCCAGTCGACGCGAGTGAAGGCGCCGCAGTGGCGAAATGTCATCTCCCTCGCGCTCGGTCCCGACCCTGACGCCTGCTGTAGATTTGGAGTTCGCGTGTCTCTCTCTCTATGTCTCTCTCCCGTGGTCGCCTGCCTTTTGTTTTGTTTCTCCGGGTCCTCCGGTTTTTTAAAATATACATTTTAGAATCAACATCACGCGTTTCGAGTATTTTGGCTGCGATGAATTTCCACACGATAAGCAAGCCACTTGGTTTAACTACGATTTGTGGCCAGGTCGCTTCTGAAAAAGAGCAACATAGCTCTGTGGGCTTTACCTGGTAAAATACCAAAACATAATTTAAATAGTTTGAGTTTAAGGCTGTGCTTTATTTTACTCATTTCCTCCAGCCAAGCCCACAATTACCGTATTGCATCCAGGCCCCTACATCGATCGCAGACGGGTCTGTACATCACGCGAAGCGTTCAACGTCTAGAGACAGCGCAGCAGATCATCAGCGTGTGAGCGGTCATTGCTACAACTGCAGAACTGCAGAGCTCGAGGCCGTACGAATTTAGCGGTGGGGGGGGGGGGGGGCTGTATCTCAGCCGCCTCCAGCCCCCACCCCCCATCCCCAATGCTATGGGACTGACCCAGTGAGCTGAATAGGGTTGCGTAGTGCCACGTTGAAAGCCTGTAAGAAAAAAAAAAACCACACCAACCCACCAAGCCCAGGCGAACAATTCATCAGTAATACATTCCCGTCAATAGCAGCAACTCATGGGGTGTCAATTCTGGCACGGGGAGTCTGTGGGAATCTGTCCCCTGGAGCTTGGGGCGAGCGGACGGAGAGATTGCCTGATGCTCCTCCCTTTCCTCTCTCCACTCTGTCTCTCTCTCTCGCGCGCGTGGATCGTCGCGCGGCCAGGATGGCGCGTGCTTATTGGACTCCACGTCAGCCAAAGCAGGCGCGATAATAAAAGGTAAACACGCTGCGTGCGAAGCGCCGTAGGAGCGGCCGCGCTCCATAAATCCCGGGAAGCCCTTACCAAGCAGATCCGTAAGCTTCAGGGGGCGTGCGGGCTTCCGCAGCTGTGCAAATCGACTGCGCCTTGGCAGTTCTTGGTCCGAGTGAGTTCCACGTGGAACCACCCCCGCCTTGTCGGAAATCTCGTCTCTCTCTGGCACAACGTGGGAGCGATTTGGTGGAGGGCGCACCGCGGCCTGCTGGGGATGAGAGCGCATCACGTGACGGTGTCACCAACGCGCACCTGCCGGATGATCTGGCAGAAGGACGGAAGCAGCGGCGCGATGCGATGATGTCAGTCCCGTTGGTGGCCTCTTTAACTTGATTTTAACTTGATTTGTCAGGAGACGCGAACCGTGGACCATCTCTTGAGATGGCCCCGCAGCACCGCAACGCACTCCACAAGATTTAGCAATGCCAACACATCAGAAGCGGTGGCCTGTGCAGAATATTGGGAAAATACTTTATAGGTTGGACAGGAGACATGCCAAAGAAGAAGGCTTAATTTTATGTACGATGAAGAAGGGGCCAAATTGCCTACACCGTTGTTTATTGCATTGGAAATGTTTTCCTTTTACGGCAGCGTTAACGCCGAACGCGTTGAGTCTTGCTGTTTGTCGCTGTGCACCACTGCCAACGCAGCAGCATCAACGCATATAATCTGTTGCATCGTTCACTTGAGCTCAAGTGTTACTCGTGAGACAATAGATCCATTCGCAACACTCGCATAGAAGTGCACCCCATTCACGTTAGAGAATGGACCACGAAAGCCGAGATTACAGAGCTACTCTTTGAGGTCATTTCAAGCAACCTCTAGTCGACACAGCAGAGGGCTGTACCTTCCCACCCACTCTGCGGCATGAGAGTAATGTCCATCGCATGACGGTCAAAACCGATCTTTTCATTCTCAAGTTGAAACTTATCCGAACGAACTTAAGGCGCCGGATGTTATTTTTTTCTCTTTGTCCAGTCAGCAGTGACCGGGTTGAAGGCAATCATCGACTCGTTACACACGAGGACCTTGTTTAATCAAAGGCGGCTGCAACCTGGATTCGAGCCCAGGTTGTCAGCGATGTTGGCTCGGCGCTCCGTTCTTTGAGCCGCCGCCCCGGTCACCGCTGCGTCGCATCGCCTCGTGGCGCGGGGTGGATGGTGGTGGTGGTGGGTGGTGGTGGTGGTGGTGGGTGGTGGTGGTGGTGGGTGGTGGTGGGTGGTGGTGGTGGGGGGTGTCCAGACGCGGGTGATAAACGCCACTCGCCCTGGTGTCTGTACACGACGTACATTCAATGATTGACCACTCTGGCCATGAAGGCCCATTGTGCCCCACTGCCTACCACCGTGCAGTGTGGAGCCCGGCACCTATCGGCTTGCACGACCAACGCTATGCATCTCAATTGGCTTCCTTTGGGTGAGGTGCAGTGCTGGGATTGTGTTAACACCTCATGATGCTGGACGTAAATCTGCAGCGAAATGTCGTACAAACTACCAATCGTTGTCACAACTTTGCTGGCTTTTTTCCACATTGCTCCACATTTGCTGATGAGACTAATTGGCATCTTCTTTCTTTCGTATGGCTGCTGATGTGGATGCAGAGCAACAATTGCGATTTTACATTCAGGTGGTCAAGCCAAATAAACGCGTCAACGGTAGCGAAGTCGTGTATCGCTCCGATGTCTCCCTCATATTTGTGGATGGGGCATTGCTTCGTTATGCGTTGTACAGTCTGTTTTGGATGATCGCAGTCGCACACGGTGAAGTTTTCCATTTTTCATTTGTGCCATGGTTTGTGCAGTGGATGCGATTTAAGGTGGACCATGAGGTGGAAGATCAAACCCCCAGGGATCTTCTGCGTAGGGTCTTTCACAGGCAGTGTTTGTTTATGAGTTCGTTTGAACTCCATTAATCTCTCCCAGCTTCATCGGAAGTTGAATCAAATGGCACATTTGCCCATGACGTGGCAACTTTATTTGATTGGACCTGTCGGCTGATGGAGGGTTATCGTTCGGTAGATTGACGTCACACCTACACACGATCTTCAACTCAAAAAAAGACTCATTATGAATCGGCACACAACCCATTTGTTTGCAATCCCCTGCTGGATTGAGGCCTCCCCGTGCCATACGGGTCGTGCGGGTTATTCGACCATACTTCACCGCGCTGGTCAATGCAGGTTGGTAGAGCCAGGTGAGCAGAGTGCAGTACAACAAAGAGGGTCGGGCAGCGCCTCCTTCTTGCCGCCTCATACTGTAGCCACAACGCATCCGATAGCACCTGGGCGAGAGCACAGCGGTGACACGCAGCGGTGACACGCAGCGGTGACACGCAGCGGTGACACGCAGCGGTGACACGCAGCGGTGACACGCAGCGGTGACACGCAGCGGTGACACGCAGCGGTGACACGCAGCGGTGACACGCGCTTGCTCCTAAACGCCCTTCGCTGTCTCCGCTCCTTCGACGGAGCAGTGGACGAGATCGACACTCTGCTTGAGAAGAGACAATTTCGTGGAGAAGAAATCTAAAATTGC
This sequence comes from Lampetra fluviatilis, assembly GCF_964198595.1. NCBI lineage: Eukaryota > Metazoa > Chordata > Hyperoartia > Petromyzontiformes > Petromyzontidae > Lampetra > Lampetra fluviatilis. The sequence goes on along the minus strand of NC_136278.1, from coordinate 2,021,121 downwards.
GCATCTTTAATTTGCTGCTATTGATCCATACGAGAGAAGAATAGATGATTCGCGGTGTCCAGGTTCAAGTCTGCTGAGCTCTGAGGAGACCGGGCACATTTTTCTGGGTGAGTTGATCACAGACATCAACTTTGTTCGAAACGATGAAGTCACAACACGGGGGGGGGTCTCTCTTTGCACAAAGCCTACGTAAAGAAAAAAAAACCCACACCATTTACGCAGCAACATGTCACACTCGCCTAAGTAGCTAATGATTCTGAGAATCCCGTGTGATGCACACACCTCGCCCGAGACGTCACCTTCGCCGCGCGCACGCGACCTCGCTCCTTCACGCTTCACCACCCACCCACCCCAGCACCTGCAAGCTCCCTCACCACCTTCTCTCCTGCACGTCGAGCCCAGCCTCGCACCATCACCACCACCACCACCAACAACAACCACAGCGGTGTTTGCCCACCAACGCGAGTTCCTTCTCCCCGGCGTGCACTATTGCGTTACCGCAAACCGCATTTCCCCTGATCCCCCCCCCCACCGTCCATCCTATGCACATGCATAACGCGAAACAGGCCGCTCCGTAATCCGGTTACAGCTCTGCCTGATGTTGTTAGCGAGCATCGTAGCGGAATTGCTGCCTAATCACATCAAGCGGGGGGGGGGGGGGGATTTATCCCGCGCCCCCTCCCCGCGAGGTCGAGGGGGCCGCTACCAACTCGCAGCGGTGTGTGCGGAGACCCCGAAGCTCTGCGCTCACAGGTGCGTTGTTGTCTCTGTCACGTGCTCACAGGTGCATTGTTGTCCCTGTCACGTGCTCACAGGTGCATTGTTGTCCCTGTCACGTGCACACAGGTGCATTGTTGTCCCTGTCACGTGCTCACAGGTGCATTGTTGTCTCTGTCACGTGCACACAGGTGCATTGTTGTCCCTGTCACGTGCTCACAGGTGCGTCGTTGTCTCTGTCACGTGCACACAGGTGCATTGTTGTCCCTGTCACGTGCACACAAGTGCATTGTTGTCCCTGTCACGTGCACACAGGTGCATTGTTGTCCCTGTCACGTGCACACAGGTGCATTGTTGTCTCTGTCACGTGCACACAGGTGCATTGTTGTCCCTGTCACGTGCTCACAGGTGCATTGTTGTCCCTGTCACGTGCTCACAGGTGCATTGTTGTCCCTGTTACGCGCTCACAGGTGCGTTGTTGTCTCTGTCACGTGCACACAGGTGCATTGTTGTCTCTGTCACGTGCTCACAGGTGCATTGTTGTCCCTGTTACGTGCTCACAGGTGCATTGTTGTCCCTGTTACGCGCTCACAGGTGCGTTGTTGTCTCTGTCACGTGCTCACAGGTGCATTGTTGTCCCTGTCACGTGCTCACAGGTGCATTGTTGTCCCTGTTACGTGCTCACAGGTGCATTGTTGTCCCTGTCACGTGCTCACAGGTGCATTGTTGTCCCTGTCACGTGCACACAGGTGCATTGTTGTCCCTGTCACGTGCTCACAGGTGCATTGTTGTCCCTGTCACGTGCTCACAGGTGCATTGTTGTCCCTGTCACGTGCTCACAGGTGCATTGTTGTCCCTGTCACGTGCTCACAGGTGCATTGTTGTCCCTGTCACGTGCTCACAGATGCATTGTTGTCCCTGTCACGTGCTCACAGGTGCATTGTTGTCCCTGTCACGTGCTCACAGGTGCATTGTTGTCCCTGTCACGTGCTCATAGGTGCGTTGTTGTCTCTGTCACGTGCTCACAGGTGCATTGTTGTCCCTGTCACGTGCACACAGGTGCATTGTTGTCCCTGTCACGTGCTCACAGGTGCATTGTTGTCCCTGTCACGTGCTCACAGGTGCATTGTTGTCCCTGTCACGTGCTCACAGGTGCTGTCACGTACCGGTTACTGAGTCTGCGGCACTACAGAGGCGTGTATTGAGTCGTTGACACTGCACAGGGGTAATGAGTTGTCCACCATCGATGATGACTTTCTGGACCAGCCGTCCAGCCTCCAAACTGAGTGTCTGGTGCGGTGTGCACGCATCGGCACTGCGGAGATGGAGGTGACAAGGACACGGGGTTCGCCACATCACAACGTACAAGCCTCAATAGGTGCTCGCTAACAGCATTTGCTTCAGAGGCTGTGCCGCTCTGTGCAAGTGTGCAGACTGTGACACTCAATTTTGATGATGCAATGTGCCAGAAACATTTCATAAATTGACTTTGAAAATAAATTAGTTTATCTCACTGTAGTAATTTTTGATGTTTTTTTTTTTGCAGGGGTTTGTCTGTTACTCAATATCCATTGTTAGTTAACTGTTCATGTTTACATTTTTAAACTGATCTTCAGAATTTAGTTTTTTAAATGTAAAATTAATCAGGACCCATGTTGTGAAGTGCAGTCTTCAACTCTAGGTGCGTCAGTCTCTCTGGTATTTGTGTGCTGTGAAGAAGGACTATCGCCCGACAAGTCACCTATTTTTCTATTTTGAGCCTGCGGTGTTATTGACAATTGTGGTGTTTTTTTATTTTTAGAGATGTAGGTTTTGGATTGACTCGTCTCATAATTCTGTCCATACAATAAGTATCACTTTGTGGAAAAGTCAACATGAGCTGTATACTGGCCCAAGCCATGGGAATGTGGAATTTCCACTGCTCGCACGAGGCAACCGATGACGATAAGTGCCTCTCCCATGGTAGGTTCAGTAGGAAGACAACGATATTCACTCTTGATGATGATTATAGGGCAATATCATACACGGTGATGATTATTATTAAAACAAAATAATGACAATCCTGCTGATGAGTGATTACAATAATCCGTGTTAATGACGATTGAACATAATTGATGACGATGGCAATAATGAGGGCTAACAATAGATAGTGGCGATGACTCATCCCTGCATATACATTTTATGTTTTCATTATTCTCTACCGGCTGACGAGCCTGCACCACACACGTTTATTTCGCACTGCACGCAAAGCGCACACGTGGGGAGATTGCCCACAGCGGGCTGTTAGCGTGACATGCGGTGCTGTAATATCTCTGAGTCTCCACGTGTACCTACAACACAACGGGTGTGTACTTGAATGCAGTCGGGGAGCGGTAGTGTAGCGGTTAGCGCGCTGCGCTACGAACTCTGCGACCCGAGTTCGATTCCAGCTCACGGCCAAAATCAGTGACAATTATTTGAACCGTTCCTGGGCCTCTCCTGGGTCGACTCAGCCTCAAATGAGTACCTGGGGCGGTGTGTATACATAGCCGCTAGGGAGACAAAGGCGGCCGGGCATGGTGCTGGCACACCCCACCACCTCGTGTGCCGTTCCAGCCGTCATAGGTGATCGCTAACAGCCCTTTCCCCAACAGTCTGTTAAGGCTATACGGGGGATTTTTATCTTCATGTTTGCATGCAGTCGTCGTAACTGGCTTCCACTGACTTTATGGTAAATACATAATACAGGTTTTCTTCGGTTAGATCGCGTAAATATATAAATGTGTCGTTAAACCCGCCACCACCCGACACAGCCGACTAGTAAGGTTTGTCACGTAAACAGAACGTGGCCAATTCGTCCCTAGTACAGCCCACCGGTGTGTTGGAGAACCAAGCCGCAACATTTACAATCTGTGTACGACGTTTCGCCAGTAATTACAACTAGCTTCATCAGACGACAGCCAGATTTGGTAGTGGCCGGTTTAACGACATATTTATATATTTACGCGATCTAACCAAAAAAAAACCTGTATTATGGATAATATTGGTTGTAAAAGCCTACTACGTGTTTAAGTATGGTAAAGCTAAATATTTTCACATTCAGATTCGGAATCCTTGGAATTTAAACATTTTAAACTTTAAATTTGGGATGCCAAAACATCAATATATTTTTTCTGATCAAATAAAATAAATAAAAAACCTGATGTCAGATTTGGATTTGTCGGTACCTTCTCAAATCCTCAAGCTCACCCCCTCCCCTGCCTCTCAAATTAATGATAATATGATAAACGCTAGACTCAAATCTACTATTTTTCATCTTTATAGCCCTTCTACATGATCGCTACAATCTTCACCAGTCACTCACTCATCTCACGACCCCTCTCCGTGTGTGCTCATGACACACACGGCATGTTTGGGGTGGCTGCTGTTCGTGAGAGGCCATGAGGGTGTCGTGGTGGCCTGCAGCACCACGACACCCAGCAGCGTTTGTCCCCCCCCCCGGTGTTGATGTTTACACACCCACGTCCTGTACTCGTTCAAGGCGAAGTCGACCGATGGGGAGGTTACCCAAAAAACAACTGAATTCAGATATTCCTCCACTTGATCTTAGTCGTGGCCGAGAAACAAACTCACGGTCTCTGGGTCTGAAACGCGGCGCGCTAACCACTGCGCCAACGCTCACACGCACACAAACAAAGATCCCCCGTATAGCCTTAATAGACTGATGGGGCAAGTGCTGTTAGCGAGCACCTACGAAGGCCGGCACGGCACACGAGGGGATGGGTTGCCAGCATCACGCTCGGCCGCCTTTATTTCCCCAGTGGCGATGATTTTACACATCGCACCAGGTACTCATTTGAGGCTCAGTCGACCTAGGAGAGGCCCAGGACCGGTTCAGATGATCGTCACCGGTGTTGGCCGTGAGCGGGAATCGAACTCGGCACGCCTGGTCCATGGCGCAGCGTAGCGCTAACCGCTACACAAGTTGGAGGAAACCTCCGATTAACACGGTTGGCTACGTACGGTGCGAAAGAAGTTCAGCATATATCCACACAACAACCCTCGTGTAAAAAGTCCCACGACCCAGTGTGGAGCTGTGGTGGCGCACGCCTCCTTTAGGAGGCAAGGGTTGGTGGCTCACTTACAGATGGGTGAAGCACACACTCACACCTCGCTCTGGGCTATGAGCGTTATCGTGTTATCGGCTTGCTGAGGATTCTCCGGGTGTTGCTCCGCTTTCCTTCGCGTGCGAAATTAAAGAAAAGAGGAGCCACTCGTCGTTAATGAATTCGGCCAATTACCCCACTGTCACATCACCCTCCCGGTGAAGAGTCGAGAGCCTCTCTGAGCCATTTGCTGGGCGAGGAAAGGGAAACCCCGTGGCGCTTAGAGGGCTGGAGGGACCTGGGTCCCCCCCCTCACCTGCTGCTAAATCCCACCACCCCCCCCCTCCCCCCCGCTTTTATAAATTCCTATCGTCAAGCGTCAAAAAAATCAGTCGTCGTAATTGTACAATTTAGTGACGAGCCTAACAGCCGTATAGACTGGGGGGGGGGGGGGGGTAGCATGCACCACACAGACCGGGGGCAGATCGCATCGTTACTCATTCAGTTTGGCGTTTAGCATTCGTTTGAAGTTTCTTCAACATTGGCTGCGTCGACCCCCCCCCACCCTCCTACTGAGTCGTTGTATCCCAGCCACCACTTGAAAGTCAAAGTCGCGCTGCAGGGCTAATAAAGAAGTACAATTGTTGATATCATCATCATCAGCATCACCATCACATCGTGGCGGTGTTAGATTTCCAGCAGATAAATTAACGAAGCCTTCCCCCCATCCCCGCCCCCCCCACTCGCCGCTGTAAGACGAGCGCAAATAATGAGCGTTGTTTGTCTGCCAGCCACGAATGCCCTCGCGCGAGCCCACGGGGGCCTCTCTACCCTGACGAGACGCGAGCCATCAATCGTCCGCAATCTGCGATGGCTCCTCTCTCATCCGACGGCACCGTCCGATGAGAGAGCAGCTCCACCGGCCACGCCGTTTCACGTGGCGGTAGGAGGGGGGGGGGCGGTGTGTGGAAACGTAACGCGCGTTTGTTTATTTCGCATGGAGCCAGCGGCGACAAACGCAAATCAATACCTTCAAAGGATAGACGACACAGGTACACACGGACATAACGAGAGAGTGACTGTCAATTGATATACAATTGAACATTTTCAAGGAAACGACGTGTGATTCACCCCCCCCCCCCCACCTTCTAATTTCTGACAACGTTTATTTGGGAGCGGGTAGGGTACCGGTTGTGGGGGAGACGCAGGGGAGGGAGGGGGAAGGGGGGAGGAGGACGAGGGGGGAGAGAGGGGTGGTGGGATATGAATTGGGGGTGCAGCAGCATCAGCAGCAGCAGCATCAGCATCAGCAGCAAGGTTGGTAACGCGAGTCGAGGTGGGGGCGGGCGTTTCGCGCGCCTGCCCGTCAATATTTTGTAATTTCTCTTCTCTGCCATTCCCCACCGCGCGCATCTCGCTCGCGGACGTACAGCCGGCTACGCGCTCCTGTCGCCTCCAGTCGCCACTCTCCGAGCCGGTCCAACCACGAACGCCAATCTCCAGCCATACGTTACCCCCCCCCCCCCCGTCCATCACCATCACCCGCCTGCTCTCTGAGTCCTACACCGGGGCTTAAGGACGATGATTCGGCGGTCGAGGGTTGATCTGAGTGTGGGGGTCACGTCGTGAACGAGTTGGAGGCGGACGAGGAGGAGCAGGAGGAGGTGTCTTTATTGCGGGGCTGAGCGAGGTTTGGAAACGGGTGCAAAGAAGAGGGGTGAGTGGAGAGCACGTCACTCCGGCAATTGGGTGAGTGAGTGTGTTGATGAGTGGTTGGTCGTGTGATTGAGTGGGCGAGTGGGTGAGTGAGTGGGTGGTTGAGTAAGTGAGAGGATGAGTGAGTGGTTGGTCATGTGATTGAGTGGGCGAGTGAGTGAGTGGGTGGTTGAGTTAGTGAGTGGGTGAGTGAAGTTAGTGGATGTATGAGCGGTTTGTCAAGTCAGTGAGTGGGCAAGTTAGTGGGCGAGTGAGCGAGCGAGCGAGCGGGGGAGTGAGTGGGGTGGATATTACGAGTGGTTGTTGAGGTGAATGAGGAGCGAGTGGTTGGATGGGTGAGTGGATGAATGAGTTCGTTGTTGACCGTGTGTTTGAATAATGTGGTGAATAAGGGGCCGACGATGAAGAGTCGCCCTGTCCGTAATACGAGCCTAACTCTCGTAATAGTGTCATGAAAACAATGACCTTAATCGAGAACGGCGTTTTCCGAGTCTCAATTGACGTTTTCACGAGGGTCACATCTGTCTTGTTTGGGCACGCGGTACATCCGTGACAAATTGGCTTCACGTGAGATGAAACCGGCCCAACCGGAAAAAAAACAACCCAAACGCATTCAAGGGGTAACACTCCACACAGATAGATGCAATGATCCATTGCTGTTCTTTCCGGCTACCCAACCGCCTAGTAGCCCAAGCGGGCTCAGAGCGTGCGTGGGCTTCCATAAGCAGACGAGATCGGAGCACATTCGGCGTGACTTGGTCTTGCGCAGCGAGCGAGCGTGATCGAGTGGAGGGACGCGCGCGCGTGAGTGGGTGAGTGAGTGGTTTGTCAAGTGAGTGAGTGGGTGGATGAGTGAGTGAGTGGATGAGTGAGTGAGTGGTTGAGTAAGTGAGAGGGTGAGCGATATTACGAGAAGCTGCCCGAGTGAACGAGCCAGTGGGAGTGAGTGGGTGGTTGAGTAAGTGAGAGGACGAGTGAGTGGGTTGTCGAGTGAGTGAGTGGGTGAGTGAGTGGTTGAGCAAGTGAGAGGGTGAGCGAGATTACGAAAAGCTGCCCGAGTGAACGAGCCAGTGGGAGTGAGTGGGTGGTTGAGTAAGTGAGAGGACGAGTGAGTTGGTTGTCAAGTGAGTGAGTAAGGTGAGTGAGTGAGTGGTTGAGTAAGTGAGAGGACGAGTGAGTGGGTTGTCAAGTTAGTGAGTGGGTGAGTGAGTGAGTGGTTGAGCAAGTGAGAGGACGAGTGAGTTGGTTGTCAAGTGAGTGAGTGGGTGAGTGAGTGGTTGAGTAAGTGAGAGGGTGAGCGAGATTACGAGAACGTGCCCGAGTGAACGAGCCAGTGAGAGTGAGTGAGTGAGCAGGCGATCGAGTGATATGACGGGTGAGCGACTCACCGAGCGATCTGTGGATGGAGCGGGTGAGCGAGTGACAAGCTGTAGAGACGACGCGGGCGAGCGAACGAATGAGAGTGAGTGAATGAGGTAGCGAGCGGTGGATGATCGAGTGAGTCAGCTGGCGGAGTGTTGGACAGAGCGAGTGCACGAGTCGACGAACGAGTGAGTCAAGGGGATACTCGAATGGCCGAATGAAACGAGCTTCGTGTGCTAAGCAAAGCGGACGGCATTCTCGTGAACGAACGAATGAATGAACGGGCCAGGCGCGGCTGTTGCGGAGGGAGTGTGGGGGTGAATGAGTTGACGAAGGTCGAACGTCCTGGCGAGTGACAGAGGCGATGTCCAGCAGGTGGGTGGCAGAGGCGATTTCTACTTTCTGTCGCGACTGCACGGTCATTGCACATCACAGGAACAATGACTCTCCTCGTCTCTCCACTGCTAGATGAAGGGCCTTCTCTCATGATGCCATGCCGCTCATTCGGGTTGTTTAACCGTACTTCATCTGCCTGCGGCTATTGTTGCCGTTGCATGGACTGCCTCGTCTCTAGGATGAACACTCGGGTTTGGAAAAGATTAATCGATTATCATCGGTGACTTTTTTTCGGCTCACGAGTCTATAGGCACGTCGAGAGAGAGAGAGTCTCACCTGCGGTTTATTGAGATTTGCATATGGCATGCACAACTGCCTCCTTGGCTATCCAATGCTGGATGATGGAGACCTTCCCCACGCCGTGCGGGTCGCGGTGGACGTTGTTTGACCATACTTCACCGCGCTGGTCACTGCGGTTTGGTGAAGGAGTGGGGGGTGGATAGACGTGCAGCGTCACAATGGATGATGCTGCTCTGCCCTCTGCTGCTCACACCGTTCTTGATTCATGAAAGTGGTTGTTAGCAACATCATATTCTGATAGGGTACCGTATTTAGCACGTAAGCTTTCGCGACCAATATCATCCAAAATACAGGTTTTTGTTTTAGATCGCGTAAATATATAAATGTGTCGTTGAACCCGCCACCACCCGACGCAGCCAATCAGTAAGGGTTGTCACGTGAACAGGACGTGCCCATTCGTCACGAGTACAGCACGCCAGTGTGTTGGAGAGTAAATCTACAACATTTACAATCCGAGTACGACGTTTCGCCGATAATTACATACTAACACCAAAAATAAACTGTATTCATCTTCTTGGTTTTTTCGGTAAAGTCACGTAGAATGGAAATAAAAAAGTAATAAAAATAAAACATAATAGAAATTTTTGTTATTTTATTATTTCCATTCTACGTGACTTTACCGAAAGAACCAAGAAGATGAATCCCTGCAGTCACGAAAGCTTTAAATCGAAAAATAAACTGTATTATATTCTACTATTTGAACTTAACGGAGACAACACGAACGAGACGGAGATACAACAGTACCCCCTCCCCCCCGTCCATGCAAACTAAATTATCATCGATGTCTTTTTTGTGCTGTGTAAATAGAATGGAGGCCCTTAAATTGTTACACTCCATCCAATGGCTAATGCACACACACACACACATCCTCACGTATAACCCCAACAATAGACTTGCTAACAACACTGCCCGAGAGAAAACGTCTACGTGGCGACGTTTCGAGCAATGACCCCTTTCTTTGTAAGCAGAGAGATGAATAAGGGCAATTAGCCGAAACGTCGCCTTGAATCAACGTTTCCTCTTAGGGCAATTGTTATTGACGGATTGATAACCCGGCTCAGCGCTTCCCAATGTTCTGATCCGCGGATCTCTGGTGGGCCGCGAGACTCAGAATCCTTCTTTAGACTGGAAGAATCCGATGAGCAATGAAGCTCTTTATCAGATGAGTCCAGTAGAGACTTCTCCGGTTGGGAGTCCACGGAAAACGAAAATAAACAACGTCCTCGCCAAGGAAATGTACAATCTCAAACAACCGTTCGTTGCAGCGTGTGTGAGTGATCCGCAAGATATCTGGAGGCTGAAACGTGGTCAGCACACTCGACATGCTTGGGAACCGCTGACCCAGGTTGCATGAGTTGCGCGTTTATAATTGTACTTAGTCGTAGTGAAATTGCAAATGTTGTGGGTTCTACTCTCTTAGCTGAAGTAGTAACTCATTGACATGTGTTGTTTACCGGTTGGCCCTGGTGGTGGGTTAACGGCATTCAAATTGACGCGATCTCACCCAACCCCGCCCCCGTTCGTTATGAAATGCACTTAGCAGTGCAAACCACCTGCCAACGCAGAGTCGCGTGCTTTTGCTGAGACTGTTGTTGTTGCTGCTGCTTAGGTGCCTCGCTGTAGACGGAGCTCCTCACTCGGAGAGGCGTGCAGAGGACGAGACAGCGAGAGAGACGGAGGGGGAGGAGTGGCTTCAGTCAGAAGGCGGCAGTGCTACATGCGAAGCGTGTTTCCAATGCTCAAGGCGAGATAAATAACTTGCCCTGCTTCAACTCTTTACCCCCACGTTGTCGGGAGCATGATGAGCCTGGGCACCATAGGATAGAGAAGATGACGAGAGTGCAGCAGCAGCAGCAGAAGCAATCACACTGAGCCACGGATGCCTCCTTCTCCTCCTCATCCTCCTCTCTCAACGATGACCTCTGGTCCATACGAACGGCCGAGTGGAGCGGCTGAGGGCTCAAACTCACCGCCGGAGTCTCCCAAAGGTCTAACGCGATGATCCGTGACTGGATCTTCTTAATTTCACATTCGCCTTCGCCTCCTCCTCTCGTTCACCAAAACCGAGACGACGTGGACGACGACGACGCGGGCAAAGAGGAGGAGGAGGAAGAGGAGGAGCGTTGAAGGCCACCAATGATGTCCGAGCTGCATGGACACGAGATCAATGGGTCAGACTCCTCGTGGCCGGGGTTGGAGGCTCGTGGTGAGATCGGCAGCAGCGGCATCATCATCAACAGCAGCAACAGCAGCAGCAATGACACCGCCACTAACGACTGGCAGCTGCCACACTCCACCACCACCATGGTGACCCTCACCCTGGTCGTGAGCTTCATCATCCTGGTCACCATCTTCGGCAACAGCCTGGTCGCCATCGCCGTGTTCACCAGCAAGTCCCTCAAAGCCGCCCAGAATCTCTTCCTGGTGTCGCTGGCGGCCGCCGACATCCTGGTCGCCACGCTGGTGATGCCCTTCTCGCTCGCCAACGAGCTCATGGGCTACTGGGTGTTCGGCAGCTTCTGGTGCGAGATGTACCTGGCCCTCGACGTGCTCTTTTGCACCTCGTCCATCGTGCATCTGTGCGCCATCAGTCTGGACCGCTACTGGAGCGTGACGCAGGCGGTGCGCTACAACATGAAGCGCACGCCGCGTCGCGTCAAGCGCGCCATCGTCATCGTCTGGGTCATCGCCGCCTTCATCTCGTTCCCTCCTCTCGTGGGCACGGGCCGTCCCCCGGCGGATGTCCACCGCCACCAGGGTGCCGGCCGCAACACGAGCGGCTCGCCCTCCTCCTCCTCCGTGCTGCCCATGTGCAAGCTGAACGAGGAGACCTGGTACGTGCTGTCCTCCTGCACCGCCTCCTTCTTCGCCCCGTGCCTCATCATGCTGCTCGTGTACGCGCGCATCTACCAGGTGGCCAAGGGGCGCGCGAGACGCAGGAGTCGCGGGGGCAGCGAGAGGGAAGCGCCCTTGGCCGAGCTGCAGCAGCAGCAAGAACAGCAGCTGCAGCAGCAGCAGCTGCAGCAGCAGCAGCAGCAGACGCAGCAGCTGCAGCAGACGCAGCAGCTGCAGCAGCAGCAGACACAGCAGTTGCAACCACAGCAACAGCAGCTGCAACAAAATCCGAGTGCGTTCGAATCGCAAGCGGATGAATTGCGCCCTCTTTTTCCTCCTCCTCCTCAACACTCTCCTCCTCCACCTCCTCAAGCCCCTCCACCTCCTTCACTCTCGACGACCCTCGCCCCGTGCGCACCACGGCAGAACGGGCAGTGTGTGCGCGACGCTGCTGGAGGAGATGGCAGCTCGGCTCTGGATGAGGACGTGTTGGTGGAAACCGCGGAGAAAACGACGCATGACCTGCAGGAGCAGCAGCAGCAGCAGCAGCAGGAGGAGGAGGATGAGACTGGAACCCTTCGCGCAACGCGCGCCTCCGTGATGGACGTCGTCAGTAGCAATGGCAGGCAGTCGCACATTTTCGCCGCCGCGAGGCAAGGAGGGTTTACTGGCCACGAGACGACCATGTCAAACGGCAAGCACCTCGTCGAGGGTGGTGGTGGTGGCGGCGGAGAGGTGGTCATGATGCAGGAGGAGCAGGCGGCAGCGGTGGTGATGATGGAGGAGAAGAGGGAAGAGAAGAGGGATGAGAAGAGGGAGATGACGGAGCGAGGGGAGCGCAGCGGCCCCTCCCGGCCGTGGTCTTCCCGAACCGTGGTGGCGGCGGCGGCGGTGGAGGTGGAGGATGAGGAGAGAGACGCCGAGACGGAGGCGGGAGACGACTACGACGACGATGATCCCAGGCCGCGGGGAAGCCTCTCGCTCAGGTGTGACGAGGAGGGACGACGAGGAGGAGGAGGCTCCAGCAAGCTGGGCCTCTGCAGCACCAAGATGGCCAGACGCAAGCTCACGGCGGCTCGCGAGAAGCGCTTCACGTTCGTGCTGGCCGTGGTGATGGGAGTGTTCGTGGCCTGCTGGTTCCCGTTCTTCTTCTCCTACAGCCTCACCAAGATCTGCGAGGCGTCGTGCAAACCTCCCGAGTACCTCTTCAAGTTCTTCTTCTGGTGCGGCTACTGCAACAGCTCGTTGAACCCGCTCATATACACGGTCTTCAACCAGGACTTTCGACGAGCCTTTAAGAACATCCTCTGTCGAAGGCGCCCACGGATGCGCTGATCCGTCTAACAATGACAATGGCCACGATTGTGATGATGATGATGATGATTTGCATCGCCCTTGTTGATGCATTGCTCGATGAAAGTCCCACCACGTCATGCTGTTCATGGGGTGGGTGGAGTTGGTGATGGGGGGGGGGTCCTTGACCATATTTCACCAAGCTGGTCAGTGAAAGGTTGCGAGTGCGAGCCGAGTTGTGCTCAAGACAGCTTTTCAAAGATGTCTCACTCGCCACTGATGTTATCCCGTGGCCAGGGAATTCGACCGCACTTCAGGAGGCCGGGGCTCATGGCGCAGTGGCACAAACCGCTGCGCAACCGCTCCCCGTTTTGATAGACCGCGTTGGTAATGTTACTGTAACGAAACAACAACACCATGAACGCGAACGAAAAAATGCGAAACTCCATAAACACAGCGAGGTACGGAGGTCTTTGTGATTTTCACGCGACAATTCTGTACCTCACGGAAGGAGGGGAGTGGGAGATGATCAAGCCAAGGTTACTCTCACACGGACGATGCCATTGTTGGGCAGTTTTTACAACAACAACAAAAAAAAATTGACCCAACAACAACATCTATGACGGGGAGAAAAAAAAGGAATGCCCCTCCAGTATATATTTTTGTTGGTACGATTGTCAGCTGACAGTGGTTATGTGCGGTGGTATCGTGCTCTCGGTGCTAGTGGCATCCGCGTCTTCGTGTGAGAAGGCAATTGTGTTTGCCCTGTTCACTGACAAGCCACAACTAGCGGTGCGACTGTGACCTTGCAACCCAAACTGTGGACCGTGGAGTTGTTGTTTGTGCTCCTTCGACGGGGAGGAGGAACGGCGACACCACACGAACTCTCGGCTGAAGCCCTCTCGTCATGGCTAGCAGACCTCCACGTTGATATTTACCTCCCGAACACATCGCTGCCCTAAGCGAGAGGAGAGAAGATCATTGGTTCGTGGGTGTAAGGGGTTTATCACCCCCTCCCTCTCTATCCCAGATTCGCAAACCTCAGAATCATAATTGAGACTGGAGGAATCCGATGAGCTATGAAGCTCTTTTCCACAGATGTCCAGTATGGACGGGCGAGTCAGCCTCAAGAGAACTAAATCTGACTCGGGGTCAAGCAGAGCCAAGGGTGGAGCTATTTCAACACCTCGAGACAGAAGGGTATTAACAAGCCATTTGATTTAACTGTGAAAGTATGTATTGATATTAACGCAGAGGTATTATGTTAAAACGTACATCTACAGCACAATAGCACGTGCATTTAGCCAAGGTGGTACTGAAAAAAAACCCAAGTGTGAGTGAGACATTCAAAGTCGCATCTCATGCGTGCTTGGTTCAAGCCAAACCACCTCATTGTCCTGTCCCCTCAGCTACAGCTCCTCCACCACCACGTCGTTGTCCAGCTATTATGAACCCCCGCCACCCTGAGCCACCCGGCCACTCTCCACCCTCTCGTATTTAAGAGAGATGCAGTAGGCCGCATCCACCCATGCGGAGAGTTTTTCGTTCACATTTGAGGCAAGTTGAAAATGTAGGGGGCAGATTTCACAACGTCACGCAGTGGCCTCCTCTTTGCCAACAATGTCGTGGGCTCTTTGATAATTCTGCTTTTGCTTTCTTGACCCTCACATAGCCAGAAGCCACCGAGAGCTGTTTGGGGGGTTGTTGTTCCTGTTCTTCTGGTGTTAACGGATTTATTTTCTCCAAACACCGCACGTCCCCTGTGGTTATAGGGGCAGCATTGTTATCGTGACTGTGGGCCTCCTCCCTGCCGCGTGCTCCTCCCTCCTTGCAATGTGGTTCAAAGCACTGTGGGCATAGACGCCCTCTGTATATTATCGCATCGCTCGCGTAATCACCGCATGGTCTATTGGTTCATAAGTGCACAATAAAAACCACACACACAGCTTGAAGTGTGTTTACGTTCCGAATGTTGCGTCACGTGTGCGGCTTCACCACTTTCAGCAGCCAAACCTGCCTTCAGGCAAAGCTGTGTTTGAATTACAAAGGCTGCACATGCGTATAGGCCTGCCTGGTTGCGGTCAATATTTGTATGAGATAATATATGAGGGTGCCACTCCAAGTTGATAGTTTTATTTGCATGGACTTTTATCGTTCACATTTCCCCAATATTCAACCACTGAGTTCAATCTGCAATCAAATTATATGTGTGTTTTTAAATCAAATTTATTATACTTTTAAAGGTACCTCCTTATTTCAGTGTAGTGTAATTTATCCAGCAGTGTCAGAGTCTAAGGTCTCTCTTATTTTCGGAGAGTGTTGATTTTTTATGATGTTTGGCCAATTTCTATTCACGGAGATACTTTGTCATTCTACAGCATTCCCAATACACTGTGTGTAATCTTCGTATTTCATACATTGTGTGATTTGCAAAGCAAAGTGTGGATTTAAGCTTAGGTGGCCAGGGGGGCTTAACAGCCGTGTGAGAGCAATGAGTTTGACATTACTGTGACCCTTGGTTTGAGCCGCCCTGGTTTAAATACATTTATATATACTATGGGCATAATATAGTGTAATGTATGCATTCATGGTCTCAGCTCAGTCACCAATTGATGCCCAAAAAAAATTACCATCACCCACTTAATATGGATCATTCAAGATTTGATTGACAGGCGACGAACACTGTTTGCACGGCATATAGCGCACGTGTCCGTGACAATGCAAATTGATGTGACGTCAGAAGTGGTTCTGTGATGCCATCTTCCAGGGCCGTTCTCGTGGCACAAGGATGTGCACTGCTCGCTGAATAGAGCCCCGAATAGAAACGTCTCTTTATCTCATGACAGTGACATGCTCATAGCACACAATCAATATCATTAAATACCGTCCTGACTGGAATTGTGTTCCAAACGCCCTGCAACCTCACGGTGTCTTTCGTGAACTACAACGCAAGCAGACATTTGATGAACAGGCTACACTCTGCTGATGACCAAAAAAAGCCGGTCTAGAGTTTGCCCGCTTGAACAAATGCTGCTGGAAAAGAAAAAAACCACCCACAGACCACTGGTCCAGAAGGCCCACAGGCCGACGGAACGAAATGTCATTTCATTTTATTGTCATGTGACAAAACAGACCCTCGTCTGTTTTGTTGTTATTGTTGTTGTTTTATTGCCCTGTGGGGCTTGCACCGGGGCGGCTCTGACTCGAGTCATCAAACGCGCTGCACGCTTTGCGTGGCCACCGCGGTGACGGACTAAGGGGTTTTGCGGAAACCAGCGGGACTTTGCGGCCGCCTCAAAGGGCTCTCTCCACACCTCCTCCCGCTCCTCTCCTCCACCGCCGTTCGATTTCGATGTCACTTCCCTGTGCCCGTGCTGGCTGTGTTCTGGGGTTTTTTTTGTGGCCGAGCGAGAATAATTGTTTTTGCCTAAATGTCATCATTGTGTACCTGCGCGTGCCGGCTGTCGGCATCTGCGTCAAACTGCCCCCCCACCCCCCACCGACAAATATCGATTCCAAGATGCGCCCACGTACTTCATTTCGTAGGCGAACAAAAATAATGGGCCAAGAAATTGTGCTTTGAATCTGAACGAAGAAATCACGCGTTAATTAATCAGGCGAGCAATTAGACTTGCTGACATATATAGGTCAATGGTGTTTTGTTGTTGTTGTTGTTGCTGCTGCACAAGCCAACCACGAACAGGTCTCGACGTTACCGGGGCTCATCAGCAGGGCGGGGTCTATCACGCCAATGCCAGATGACAGACCAATGTAGTGGGTGGAAACTGTCCATGAATATTGTGGCGACCTTACAATTGGGTTGAAGTCGAGCAAGGATGATGCCACATATTTATGTAATTGCCTCCTTGCCCCCAACCACCCCCTTGTGCTGCGAAGGCAAGGATTGGTGGATCACGTAGAGATGGAGTGAACTCCCAAACCCGGGGGGCTGTGAGGTTGGCCAGGATATTGCAGTACAGAAAGTGGGTTCCTCAACCCATTTATGCAGACCTGACACTGTTTGCCTGTCCTTCCCCCGCACCTCTGATGACCACGGTTGACTACGTAGGGTGCGAAATAAGTTCAACAAACATACAACATACACACCCATGTGTTTTCCTCCGGGAACTCTGACTTCCTCCGAAATGAAAAATAAATATTTCAAGGCAGGAGCCTCCTGCAAGAGACCCTTAATGCTTAAGTGATACTCTCCTGGGTACATAAATTCAATTATTTGATTGTAACAACGATTTCTATTGTGTAAAACAATCTCTCGCGTGACTGAGCCGTCTTATTACATATTTTTTTTTCGCAAAAGAGGCTTAGAAACGTCGATCGTAGAGCGACTCTGCCACCACCCCCCACCACCACCTCCACAATATTGTCTCCAGCTTCCCACTTCACCCATCTCTGCCAACCGCGACGTGTCCAATCGGCGGGGCTTACCTGCCCCTAAATTGGACATTTGCAAACATCACGCACCACCGTGGCATTTCACAATTCGCATGTTTGTAATAAAAGAAAAACGGGAAATGTTACTGCCTATTCCGCGAAGGAGCTTTGTTTGTGTCATGGCAGGAGTGGGGAGGGGAGGAGGGGGGCTATAGCAGAGGCCAGGGTTGCAGGCTGAGTACGTGAACGCCATCTGTGAGATAACAAACAGCTCTCTGCTGTCGATGTGGGTGGAAGCTGGCCCAGCGAGTGTTGGGGCAAGGCGCTGGGTGCTGCTTGCTACAGCAGATAATATCTCCACACAGTCGAGCAGGACGGATGGGCTGTGTCTCTCGCTCACTCTCTCTCCCCTACCCCATGGTGCCTTTGGCGCCGAGTCGATGGTGGCTGTGCCCTGGAGGAGGATAAGTCAGTTGGGTGAAGTTTGTAACCGCGGTACGGCTGATGAGACCGGTGCGGGCGGTGCGGTGCAGACACGCCGGGCAACGGGAGCGAGTGGGAGCCCGAAGCTAACTGTTTGCTCTATGAGACCTCCTTTACCAATAGCAAAATATAGTAATAGGTTTTTACCCTTTTATCTGGTACAAAAACTGACACCTTTATACAAGGGATCGTGTTTGCAATAACCACAACACAAGCAGTTAAAATGCAAACAAAAAGAAACAGCTCTGATAATGATATGCACTGTCCTTGAAGTTGAGTGGTCCACACCCGAGACAGCTTTTCTTAGAGCCTAGACTTCATTGGTGTTAGATCAGATGATGCCTACTAACTGTTGCTGTTTGCTGACAGCCAGCACTCTCTCTCTGTCTTCCTGGTCTCCGTAGCCACAGCCTCGCGCTGATTTTCAGCATTTGGCGGAATTCCTGTTATGCTGTCCCAGCACAATTGTCTTAGAGCATTGTTTAAAAAAATATATATTATTTGGTGATGCTGTGTCGGCAGTGGTGCACAAGCACAATTGACAATATTTACATATTCTTTCATAGCGTGTAATATGTGCTATAAAACAGGGACATTGCTTGAAGTGTTACCCATTATATGCTTCTCTTTTTAGGCCGCAGTGTTCTTTCCGTGAACGTCTGGCAGTTCACCAGCGTTGACGAAAGCAAGGCTGACTGCTGATGAAACACTGTGTCGATGCTGCTGAAAGGATTCACTCCCAAAAGGCCGTGGGGCTGATGGGTTGTTTAAAGAATACTTGTATTCCTTTGACGCAGAGAGATGGGTAAATGAAGAAGACATTGTCTGATAATTTTTTTTTATTGTGGGTGAGCTTTGTCTTCCGTGAAACCTGTGCGCGCCCAAACACACACACACCTGCCCCTTTATACCGCTCACCTGCTCACGCTATTCATAGCCGTGGTGGGATGTGGTAGCCTGTAGGGGCAGACTGTGTGTACATGCGTGTTGTATTTGTTATCGCGCTGCGCTACGAACCCGCGACCCGAGTTCGATTCCCGCTCACGGCCAACACCAGTTGGTCATCGGCCTCCCCTAGGTCGACACAGCCTCAAATGAGTACCTGTTGCGGTGTGTAAACATCGCCACTAGGGAGACAAAGGCGGCTGGGCGTGGTGTTGGCCACCAACCCCCTCGTGTGCCTTGCCGGCCTTCATAGGTGCTCACTAACAGCACTTGCCCCAAAAGTGCGTCAAAGGCTACACGGGGGATATTTGTATTTGTATGGATAGGGCAGTGGTGTAGTGGTTGGCTTACAGCAATACGAACCCGGTGACCTGAGTTCATTATCCGCTCACGACCAATAACAGTGGCTAATAGATCAACTGTCCTGGGCCTTCCTGAGGTCTACTCGGCCCTAAATGAGTACTCGGTGCGGATCAGCACTAGGGGGGGGGCAAAGGTGGCCCGGCTGTGGTGTAGGACCCAGCCACCCCCTCGTGGGCCTTTATAAGTGCTCGCTTTACAACACTTTCCTATTCCACGGGCGACGATGACACGGGGTGATAATCGCCGTGCATTTTGGACGAACCCCCGTTGGTCAACGCGACGAGGTGGCCTGTTCAAGGCAGTGCAGCAAGTAGGTTGCGAACGTGACCTTGCTCATGAATTTTGATCACTTTTCTTGAATGGGCGAATATTCCCAAAACAATCTTGGACAATGCCGTTGGGCTGTCCTCCCCGCCCCCCTCCCGCACCTCCGATTAGCACGGTTGGCTACGTACGGTGCGGAAGAAGTTCAACATACATACACGTACACACGTTATGGGAAACGTTTGTCTTAACGACTCCTGTGTTGAATTGAGTTTGACCTTTCGAAAAGTTAAAACACGCACGCATATGTATTATCTAACATTATAATGCAAATTAATGATTTAAACAAATGCTAAATAGCCCTGTTATAGGAAGCAAAACTGCTGGGTGTGGTTTTCAAAATAGGCCCTTGTGAATTGTATAAGCGCCATATTTGTGTCAGTTGAGAATAATGAGTCACTTAATTAAAATAAATCAGAGCAGAAGCCCTCCGCAAGTGTATGAATAATTGAATTCTAGTTGCCTGAGCCCTGGGTCCCGCCACTGTCGCCTCTCGCTCTGCGCTCCTCTTCGCTGATCCACGTGGAGTCACCGTGTAGGCGAAATGCATTGTTGTAATCATCGTCGTCAGCCATGGTCAATCCACAGCTAGATGAAGGCCTCCCATCACTGAGACGTCTCAACACTTGTTCTTCAGGAGGGTCCTGCATTGGGATGTTTGGCCAGATAGACCGAGCGTTTGGTAAATTAACGGATGAGACGGAAAGATTCTTTGCAGGTTTGCAGAGCGCTTGATATGCCAGGGCATGCCACGATGCATCGCTTCATTGATTAACATCGATTCTTACACTCACGACGTTAGACATTTGGCACAAATATAATTGAGACTGAGATTATAAAAGAGGGTTCAAATTTATACTTTTTGTTTTTTTCGGTAAAGTCACGCAGGTAAAATTTTTAAATAAATTAAATCACAACGTTTCGGGCGCAACACAAGCGTCCTTCTTCAGGTGGGGACAACTCTAATTAGGGTTAAAATTTGTAACGCGAAAAAAAATCACTGCCTTGAGGTCGATTGTCAGCGTAAACATATTGCTGTAGGTCTCCGGTCAAGAGCTGACAAACATAGAATTCCCATCATCAGTGGACCAAGTAATTTGCCTCATGTGGAGTGTGACGCTAGGGCTGAGATGAATCTGGCAATACCTGCTACTGGTCACCAATATTCTACGATACTCAGGTGGCAAAACCATGAAATAAAGGTACGGCCCTGCAATTCCTTAGTCATGGCAATGCTGGAGACAGGGACTCCATGTATCGTTTCATATTCCTCCATCAACCGCGTCACAATATCAACGGGCCGATGTGGCACATTTCCTTCATGATTGGCAAATGAAAGACACGCCACTGTACGGTCGTGCAAATTGTCACCACCCAAGCCAAACTACGGACCATATCGTGAAACCACTGTGGCTCTGGGCTCCGCAAACGGAGGAGGAACAGCAAAAAACGACACGAACTCTCTCCCGGATAGACTTCGACATTGCCATGAAGCTTCCCGAATACATTTGACGCCGTCACGCGCACGAACTTGGACAGGATGTGGAAATGTCCACTGTTGGATCAAGGACAATCAAAGAGAGAAGAGAGTGCATTTTCGCTAACCCTCTCCGCGCACGTGGTGGGAACGCACTTTGGCATTCTGACTCTGTACTTTCCCCCTCGCTGCAGTCTTTCATGTTGAGTTGAAGGCTTCCGTCAGACTTCACCTGATGTTGTTGTTGTTATCGGTGTGAGATGTCAGAAGCGTGTTGTTTTCCCACCGCGTGCCCCCGTGCCCATTATTCACGCGGTCTGCCCCGCGCTCCGCCGCGTTTGTGTTTGCTTTGTACACTCATTTGTCCTCTTGAGGATCTCGCACGGGGGCTGCCTGTCTATGGGGCCCGAGATGAATGCAGCCAGATTAGAGGTCTCGCGCGCTGTGGAGCGTGCCGTGCCGTGTGAGTAGAACATCCACCTTCAAATCCTCTTGTGAATTTGTAATTCGCGAGCAGCTTGCGTGGAGTTTCTTTGCACGAGCAAGCGGCAATGCACCTGGTGACCTGCACGAAAACGCAGGGCGTGTTATGTGTGTGCGCGCGCGTGTGTGGATGCGTAGTGGCTATTGGGGAGCGGTGGCGCAGTGGTTAGCGCACCGCGCTACGAACCCGGTGAGCCGAGTTCTATTAATTCCCGCTCACGGTCCAGGGCCTCGCCTAGGTTGACTCAGCCTGAAACGAGCAACCGGGTGCAGTGTGTCAACATCAGCACTAAGGAGAAAAAGGTTGCCGAGCATGGTGTAGGCCACTCACCCCCTCGTGTGCCGTGCGGCCTTTATAGGTGCTCACTAACAACACTTGACCCAACAGTCTGTTAAAGCTATACGGGGGATCTTTGTTTGTGGTTGTGTAGCGGTTAGTGCACTGCTCTACGAACCCGTTGACCCGAGTTCGATTCCGTCTCACGGCCAAGAACAAATATTTAAACTCGTCTTGGGTTACCCCTAGGTCGAATCAGCCTTAAATTATCACCTGGTATGATATATGAACATCATCATTTGGGGAGATAAAGGTGGCCGGGCATGGTTTTGGCCACACCACCACCTGCTGTGTATCACTGGCCGTAATAGGTGCTGGTTAACAGCCTGTGTTGGCTATATATAGGGAGTCTTTCCGTGTGTACATGCACGTAATTGGAATAGATCCCAAAATGTGTTATAAATATTTATGTTTAAAAACATGCAAACCCATGACAATAGATCAACTGATATAGCAGTAGGAGGGCAGAATTCGTTAAAGTAAAGGTGACAAGTTAGAACAATACATTAAAACATTTTAGGCAATTGAAAGCATACAAAAGTTAAATAACAATCACTATATTTCTGAAATACAACTTAAAATTGAACTTCTATAATCAGACGACATTCAATCTGTGAGGCTGTGCCGCTTGTTTGAGAGTCAACAGTGGCTGTGTAAAGATCTGTCTGATCCCTGCGACGAATGTCATCAACTCACGCTCCTGCCACTCAGGCCCATGAACAGAGACGAACACGGGGCCACTTTGACGCCGAAGACAACAGATTTCAGGGCGTACACCACCACCATTGTCGTAATGCCACGAGGTAAACAACAGTTCCACGGAAACACTTTTCACGTTGAACTTGTGCCTCTCACTGCCACGGTGACATGAATGTATACTCCCCAAACCAATTCTCTCAACCCATTCTTCTCACTGCCCTTCCATCTGTCCATCTTGTCCATCCGTCCATCTATCCATCTCTCTATCTGTCAATCCGTCCGTCTCTCTGTCCATCCGTCCGTCTGTCAATCTTTCCATCCGCTCGTTTGATCGTCAATCCACCCACCATACCCAGCACACACTGCCCCACTGCCATTCTAGATCCTTCTTTATGCTTCCAGCGCCTTGCAGGCCTCTCCGCGGGGAGGATTACATTATTGCTGCGGGCTGCATCACAAAGGTAAGCCCCCCGCTGACCCTCCCACGCAGAGCAAGTTCACGTGTATAGCTACAGCTTGTGTCCATAGGGACCAGGGAGAGTGCAACAGTTGTTACTGCACAGAATAATTGAATAAAGCCAGCTTATCTGTAGGATGGCCCATAGGTCCCTACGTCCCTTTACCTATACGATCCCAGTGCAGCTTTTAATAAAGGTGCAGGTATTGTAATCGTAAGTGGAATTGAGCCTTGCTAACGCCTAAGCACCTGGATGAAATGACCACAGCTCTGGCGGGGTTGTCATCGGCACCTGTTGGGGATGTGCTTTAACGTGGACGATGCAGTTACATTCATTGTTGTACTGTACTTTTCCACGCTCTCGCAAATGGTGCGCTCTCTAGCTTCATCAGCTCGCACTGAACGGTGTGGTGAAGTATGGACACATTTTTCCCACGACCCACACGACACGGGGAGGCTCTCATCCAGCAGTGGATTTACTACGACAGCTGTACATGTACACAGTGTGTATCTTTGCTCGAATAATGATTAAGGTCACAGCACAGTGTATATTGTGTGTTCACACTTGTTTACTGTTTGAAAGTGCAATATATACGGGGGTGTGTATCAAATTTCACGTGGAAATTAAATACTATACTAGCGACGCACCTCAATAGCATTTGATGAGATTTTGAAAAATGACCCTTGTGTATTTTGACAGGCAATGCTACGATGGTTGAATTCGTTTCTAATTCCCGTTGCGACGTGAATATTTGCATGTGCACGCAGAAAAAAAGTGGCTTATTTGTGTGTCCCTGAGACACACACATCTAACCGTGCGAATAAATGCAACAGATATCACACACACGTAACAAAACAGCTAACACACGCATACACACACGTGTCTACTTGTCTCTCAAATTCTTCGTTTTTTCGGTAAAGTCACGTAGGTAAAAAAAATGAAATTTAAATTAATTTTATTTTCATTAATTTTAATTCCATTTTTTTACCTACGTGACTTTACCGAAAAAAACTAACAGTATGAATCCTTGCAGTCACGAAAGCTTCAAATCTAGAATTTGTCTCTCATACCCAGCGCGTTTTGTTTTTAAACACACCCGCGAAACCTAAAACAACACAATTATCAGAGATATCTGTCGCCGCTGTCATCTTTTCAGAGGTCGCTAATCTCGCTCATCCCGCCGATGGAAATATGAGCCCTCCTCGGGAGGATAGGGTTGAGAAAGCCCTGCTTGAGATGTGCGCCGCTCATGTTCATGCATGAGGTGGGAACAGAGAAGAACTCTTGTCTCTCGCTCTCTCTCCGTGCGCAGAGACCGCACGGGTCCTTCACAAAGTGGCGAGGGATCGCCGTTTGATGTGCAAGGCGACGATGGGCGCTGTGATGTTTGCATCCGAGGCAAACACACGAAAAAAGAAAGAGGCAAGCCCGGCCGAGCGTCTTAACACAACCCCTGTCGCCGCCACCGCCGCCTCGCTTGCCAAAACCCGTACTCGCAGCAACCTTTGTTCATCCGCCCGCTGCGTGAAAGCGCCGGTCACCGCGGCGATTGTTTTGGCCGTGCGGTTGCTCGAATCGAACGGAGTAAACACGCTCGGTCACAAATGGCACGGACAGATGTGCCGGCGAGAATGGCCCCTGGCAATTGATGCTGCCCGGGCGAGATGGATCGTGGCATCACCGCACGCTCGCGAGGGATGGATGGAAATGGAGTGGGGAGGCGGTTCAGGACCGGTTCAGATATAAATTACATTTTGCGTTATCTGGGTGAGAACCCTGTTGAGATCGGACGAATGTCTGTGTCGGTTATATGAGCGATTTGATAAGACTTCACCACGCTGGTCAATGCCGGTTGGTGAATGGTAGAGCCCAGAACCAGCACAGATCGTAGCAGTGGCCGAGAATCGAACTCGGGCTACAGTGCAGCGTGCTACCCGCTGCGTCAGTGCTCCACCCCTGTTAACACATTCCATGTACAAATGAAAACGACTTCTCAAATTCACCATCCTCATGAGCCATTGTCTATCCACTGCTGGATGAACGCCTCGCCACACCATCTCGTGCTCTTCTGATGCCACAATCAATCTCACTCCTGTGCTCCTACACCGCGGTGGTCATTCTCTCAGGTACACATTGGCTGTGCCTGCGAGGATTGAACTGACTATTTCATTCCATTCGATGTTTATTTTTCGAGATGAAAACCCATAGAGATTGGATGAATGTCACGTGTAAAAAAAGACTCAATGACCTACACATCACCCAGCAATGGATAAACACACATTTATATATTTAGGAAAATACTTACAAGAGGTTTGTCCACCACTAAGGAGAAGTGATGCAATCAGCTCATCTGCATGGGCAAGGATGACAAATGGATTGTCACATTGCAAGACCATTAACATGGCAATAGCTTGGGGAGGCATGCATCCAGCTGTGGATAGATGATAGCTTCTGATGATTAACCGATGCTAGATTTATTGATGCACTTGACAATCCACTTTTGATCATTATCGTTTAATAATTTCGCTACAGATGTCAGCACAATGAACTTCACAGTTCACTCCCTTCACCCACTTACTCCACCTACTCTCAACAACATCCCCTACTTTGTGGACAGAGAGCTGTTGTGGGTGATCAAGTTTGTTTTACCCAGAACACCCCTCAATTAATTTTGCACGTTAGTTTGTGAAAATAATTATAGCCACTCTTATGGTAATTCAGACATGTAGATGACATAGTCGTGTTCTGCATGTCTTATGAATGTTTACGACTTTAAGTAATGCATGCTATTATAATTATACAAAATTAAAAATGCCTGTCGGTGAAGCAATTACGAAACTGTCTGGAATATTAAATCACAAACTAATTTAAATCCTTCTGGCTGTCCCTATAGAGCTTGTTGGTGATGCCCTGGCTGTCCCTGGGGCTCATTGGTACTGCCCTGGCTGCCCCGGATGTCCATGGGGCCAGTTGGTGCTGCCCTTGATCTGTTGTTGTTGGTTGCGGGCCCTGCTGATCGTTTCTTCTCTTCTCGAGCTGTGCTGCACTGTTGCTCTCTCCCTCCTCTCTCTCCCGTTTTCCCCTACCCTGACCCCACCCCTCCAATCACCCATCCCCCTTATTCCATAATCTAAGTGCTTTTTTATATTTATAAAGCATCTTGAAATGCGATTGCATTTAGAAGCTATATAAATTCAAATTGTTGTTATTGTTTGTTCAACAGTCAAGTCATGCCTTAGCTTTGTCAATGTTCTCCAGCCTGGAATTGGAAATGTCATAGTTTTTATAAAATCAAGGCGATGTATGCTATACTTTTCCCCATTTAAAAAAGACAAATAGAGCCGTGAAAACAGTTGTAATGTTTGTGCGAGAAGGCAGCCCAGATGGTCTTTGATGATTGTGGCTAAGTGTTTATGATTTAGAAACTCATAAAAAATGCAATCTTACAATACGCAGTGTGGTAATAATCACGCTTGACTTTTATTTTGAGTGGCAACCAGAGGTAGAGTAGTTAGCCAACGGTAGGGCATCCAACTGGGTGGCGGTGGTTGTGGTGACACTATAAGACTGGTACTTAAACTTCTTGAATTACTTGTTAAGATTGTAACAACGGGTAAATACTATTTTTAAATTGGATTATTATCCCCGTATGTTGCCAGTCATTACTGAAGTTTTCTAAAAGCCTCCCATCATAATCATTACTTTTCTTTTGCTCGTATTTATCTTGACACGCACTTTTCAATCTTCCTTTTAAGTTGTTCATTCATTTCTATTAGTTTATATATTGACTTTATTGTCCGCACATCTGTGTTGGTTAACACTTTACCTTTCATCGATGCGTTTCTATTTTTCCTACTTATGTTTCGTCGATTTTTTTCTCATGTCGCAGTTCAGAGTCTTCGCAGGAATAGCATCTCCTTGACCGACTCATCTTCTGATTAAAAATGCGTTATCGTGTGCACTTGGAACCGTTCTTATATTCAAACACGAAGCAAAATTGGCACTGGTGCAAACAAGCACAATTGTCAAAATCCCAACGCATTCATCAACACCACTAAAATAAACGTAATAGCAGTGTTCTAGGAGTCAACCGATAATGAAAGAAAAAATCTCGTTCAGGAAAGGTTTCTCTATCAATGGCCACATACATTTGCAGAATATTCCATACAGGTGAATGCTTAGTTTGTTATAGGGATGGGCAAAAAAGCATCAATTCGTTGGTAATATTGATGTTCTGGTTCCGATACAGCAACGTTTTGACACGGACTATTTTACGTCAATGTTGATGTTTTGACATTGATGTTGACACATGGTGATGATGTATCCAATAACATCGCTGGCAGGTGTATATGCTGTATAAATGTGTTTCTACTTATTATATATTGTGTAGATAGGTTTAAAGTTAATATTCTGGGAAAATTATGTAAGTTTGCTATTGGTTGAGTGCTGATCCAGCAACAACAGCATTGTGCCTTTGTATAGTTTTGCATAATATTACAAACGATTCCATTCTTCCAAATATTTTGGAAAGTAGACTTAAGATCGGGGTTGAGTGTTGACATTTCAGTAACAGCCTTAGGCCATTGTATTTATTTTTCGATACACTATTAACCTTTTTTGCTATATATCCTGGAAACTCAAGTAACCAATATTTGTGTTGAGCTTTGATTCTGCGACAATAGCCTTCTTTCCTTTTCGTAGTTTAAGTATGTTATTTTAGAATTCATCATTATATTTGATTATAATTTTTTTTATATGGCATTGGAAAAAAAGAGCAGGCTAAAATTGCGTGTTTTTAATGTTGTAAGCTCTTCCACGGCACCCGTGGTGGCAGCAGCTGAGTGGAGTATCGTCAACTTGTTCCACCAGAGCACTGTGTTGTTTTTGGGAAGTCATCCGTGATATATGCCCACATGGTTTGCACCTCACCGCCTTTCAATTTCGACAAACATGTTTTTATATTGACATTTCCCCTTCCTATGAATAAGTAAATTGAAAGTATCGAAAACGCTAAATCTCGAAAACACATGAATGTTTTTCGATATATCCGAGGTTTTTCTTGCAATGTCACATCCCTAGCTCGTTACAAGTCTCTCGAAAAGTACAGCTTCGGGCTGTCTTATTGGGGTCGTGGTCCATATCCACTCGAGGCTGTTCAAACTGAAAACAAAATCATCAGCGTCCTTACGGGGAACACAAGCACTGCATACCTCATGGGACCTCCTTTGCCAGTACCAAAATATGAGAATAGGTTTTCTCCTTTTTTATGGCAAAGGAGGTACCATTATGTAGATGCTCACCCCGAGCGCAGATTACTCTGATAGCGCATTGTCTTTGTGCTGTACGCCTTTTGGCGTCCTCTGGTCTAACACCGTTTTGAGAATAGGCTCAAAAGAAAGCTGTCTCTGGTGTGGACCAATCAGTTTCAAAGACAATGAATATATTATCAGAGTATGTTTTTTGTTTGCATTCTGACCACAAGTATTGTGGTTAATGCAGCAAATGATTCCCTGTAAAAGGTTTCAGTTTGGTGTTTTAATATCTTAACACCTGTTTTGTTGCCATAAAAAAAGGGGAAAACCTATTCTCATCATTCATACCTGTCAACCCCTTATCAAGGGGCCTAGCTTATTACAGACCAATTCAGACCTGATTGGTCACCCTGTGCCCTTATACATTTCAACGTTCATCCTACACAGTCCTATCACAAGGGAGAAACACAAGAAATAGACAAACACATAAACAAATAGACAAACGTTCAAGGGGCACACAAAATAAATAGACAAAACTTAGCTTTTTTGCCCGTATTGAAACGGCTGTACGCCGTATGGCACCTGAAAACTAAATTTCCCTGTACAAAAATACGGGGTAAACCGAAAGGTTGACAGGTATAGTAACACAATGGATAAGCAGACACTGCTCCGTCTAAATATATCTACACATATAAAACAATATAAGCAAAACATTCACAATCAGTGAATATTTTCAGAAGCGTTGATTCAAACCAACCAAAGCGTGAACTGGTTTCCACACGCAGTGTCTCATCAGCAGTCGGGCTATCATTAGCATATTTCCCTAACTTAATTTGTACTGTGATCAGTCTAAACACGACCGACTTGCGCTACCGGTAATCTATTATTTATTCTTGGTTCTTTCGGTAAAGGCAAGTAAAAGGGAAATAATAAAATAATAACATTTCTCACGACGTTTCGGCCGCAGCCGTCCTCAGGTTAGGAAGCTGTCTTTCCGACAGCTAATTAGGACGCTGTCTTTCCGACAGCTCTGTTCTTCACCTGAGGACGGCTGCTTGCGTTGTGGCCGAAACGTCGTGAGAATTTTTATTATGTTTTATTTTTATTATTTTCCTTCGACGTGACTTTACAGAAAGAACCAAGAATATGAATCCCTGCAGTCACGAAAGCTTTAAATCGAAATCTATTATTTAACAATGATGTATATTGTGCAACATGTTCCATTTCTCAAGTGACAGTTGCTTTTGCCATAATACAGTGGGTTCTTTTGGGTTACATCACGTAAATATATAAACGTGTCGTTAAACCCGCGACCACCCGACACAACCAATTAGTAAGATTTATCACGTAAGCAGAACGTGTCATTCGTTACTAGTACAGCAACACCGGTGTGTTGCAGAGCAAACCCACAACATTAACAATCTGAGTACGACGTTTCGCCAGTAATTACAACCAGCTTCATCAGGCGGACAGCCAGATTATGTGGAGAAATCCTCCTGCTTCGTTCACTTTGCCCCGAATTCCATTCGCTTCTCTCTTGCTGTACTTTCGAGAGAAAAAAAAGTTCAGCTTTTTGAATACATATTTATAAATGTTTTCGTGACCCACGTTTCCACGTGCAAATGCGAATCCATCGTGGGCGCTCCTCCCGAGTGAATGAACTGGGAGCCCGAGACACAAACTCCCGTCCCGCTGCTGCTGAAGTGCCACCACGTTGCCGCAAAAGCCACGGTCCATGACCACCCCCCTCCTCTAATCCATCACACACAGAGGGTGTGATCGCGCCTAGAAACCGCGCCTCTTGTCCGAGCCGAGCGCCGATTGGTTCGTTTGAATCTCGTGTCCCTTGACCCGGAAGCGCTTCGCGATCGCGCGGCCTCAGCATTCTGCAGCCGTTTCGCAGGCCTCATTCAATGTGACAACAAAAAAACATCAAATTTGTGTCCTCTGCATTAATTAGCAAGGCGACTGGTCACCGACGACTGGCTGTCCGAGTGCGTGCTGTGGGACCCGGGCGCTCTGTCTGATAACAAGGCAAGTCCCTTGCGGCGTGGCGGCGGCGGCGTGTGTGGCCGCGAGCGAGGTCGTTTTAGGCGAGCCGCAGGCTTCAGGACGAGAGGCGAGGAGGCCCGCACGTGTTAAAGATGTTTTTTTTGTATTCAGAGTTATCAAAGTGCTCATTGGTGTTTATGTACGGCTTTGATCAATTGTGTTGGGGTAGAGGAGCGTGTTAATGATGTGTGCGGTTCATAGTCGCATAGGTGACGAGCTCGTTTCTGAAAAATAAGTTACTACCTCAGTGGGCTTTGCCTGGTGGGGAGGGGGATGGTTTAGTTTAATTTGTACGTGTTTGAGTGGTTTGTTTACCTTTACTATGCACTACTATCATGTTTTGTATTGTTGTAACGTTCTTACCGGCTCCTACTGGACATGTGTGAAATATCGCTTTATAGCTCATCGTATTCCAGTATAAATAACATTCTGATTCTGAAGGAACGAGGGGTTTTTGAGACGGAAAGAGGGACAATCAAAAGGAGACGGACATGGACGGATACAGTCCGATGCTTCGCAACTTATGAGCGTTTCGTTCGCCACACTTAACACATTTCACCCTTGGTCCAAGTTAACCCGTGCGGTGCGTTCTGCAGCAGCAGCAAACACGCGGCTGTGAAACGATGACCAACTCGAGTGAGTTCAAGCTGAATCAAAGCCCCGAGGATGGCATCACGGCCGTCAAGTTTGGACCCAACTCGTCGCAGTTCTTGCTCGTGTCGTCGTGGGACTGCACGGTGCGGCTGCACGACGTCACGGGCAATACGCAGCGCGTCAAGTACACGCACGCGGGGCCCGTGCTGGACTGTGCCTTCCAGGTACCCGCAAATGTTGCCTTTGTTGCGTTTCTCTGCGTTTGAATGCGCACTACCGTTTAGGTACAGAGTCTTGTGTGTTGCACTGTTAATTGCACTCGCCAAAATGATACCGCTTGAACCCACATTGTATCACGTCCCACCAATTCTCAGATCCCTGCATTTGTTTCAGAATACAAATTAAAATGGGCTACATATTCAACCTCACTTTTTAAAATCCGAAATGGTCTTTGCTCCATCGCAACTCTCCCCCCACACATTACTCAATACTCTCCTGCTGACACCCTTCACTCCACCACTCAGGCCTCTTGCTGAAATTTACTCAACTCCAAATTGTGAGGTTGATTATTCTGTTGTTGCCTCCGAAATTGAAGTAAATTGGATACCAAACCATCCACATTTTATTCATTCGAAAGTGTCGAGCTAATGTGACTATAGCTTCAATACTGCCAACAGTAATTAGATGGGGAGGCAGATGGATAATGGCAAGCCGATTGATGTGAAAATGTTGATAGACAGGCGGAAAATCTACGAGTCAAAGAAGTGATGATGAGATTGGTTGAGAACTCAGGAGACCAGAATAGTCTCACTTTCAAGAATCACCTGGGGCATTAGTGTGCCAGTCGGGGGTGATGATTGCTATATAAATATAAAATCCGAATTCAGCAATTTGTGGGCAATTTGACATCATTTACATTTGGAGCAGATGGCGCGTAGTATTACGGTTATTACACCCGCAGTAATAACTCGAGCTGCTGCTGGATTTGAACCATGAACCTCTGCAACAATCTGCGAATGCGCTAGGCCATGTCACTGCTATGTATGGACCTAAGATGGATTCTGATTTTTGGCAGGACATGACACATGCGTGGAGCGGAGGCCTGGACAACACTGTTAAATTGTACGATCTCAACTCTGAACAAGGTATGTCGCATGCTGTGTGTTTTCTTTGTTGGCTTTTGCACACTTTTATTTTTGCACTGTATGGCGTATAGCATGCATGGATACCCATAGCACGTGTTTGAAAGTCCCATTTTGCTGCTTTTGCCCTATTAGAAATCATGGTTGGCACGCACGAGGCGGCAGTGCGGTGCGTCGAGTTCTGCCCGGAGGTGAACGTAATGGTGACGGGCAGCTGGGATCAGACGGTGAAACTTTGGGATCCCCGCACACCGTGCAACGCTGGCTCGTTCCCCCAGCCCGAGCGGGTAACAATGCACATCGACCTCCCTGCGAAGAAGGGCATCACTCAAAATGTTGTCCTGTTACAATTACATCTCATCCTTCTAGGACCAAATATAGAGTTACATTTAGATGTTTGCAATGAAAGATACATTCAATATGTAGTATTTTTTTTATCACGGTTGCTGAGCACAGCCCTAAAATGGCAAGTGAGTAGGACTTTTCTTTTTAAGGTGTAATAGTTCATGTTTCTTGAATTGATAAAGGTTTTAAGAACTTTAAAAAATTGACGATGGGAGTGAATTCAAAAGTCGAGCAATGTGAGGAAAGAAACATAAAGACAAGTGTTTTTAGCACAGTATGAGATGAAACAGCATTGTAGATTGAACCATCAGCATGGGTGGAGGAGTCCATTCTGTGTAAGAATAAGATTAATGCAAATTTTGTACAAAGCGAAATGTTATATTGAGGCTCACGGAGTAAAGAAAATTGTACACAATTCTGCTCGGCAGCATTAACTCGCTGTTGCCTCTGAACCCCGCCGTGATCGCTGCGCCCGGGAAGGTGTACACGATGGCAGTGTCGGGCGACCGCCTGATCGTGGGCACGGCCGGGCGGCGTGTCCTCGTGTGGGACCTGCGCAATATGGGCTACGTGCAGCAGCGTCGCGAGTCCAGCCTCAAGTACCAGACGCGCTGCATCCGCGCCTTCCCCAACAAGCAGGTGCGTGCACGGACTGTCCCACACGGTCCCAGTACAATTCTGATGTTTTTTTCGGGTTGTTCTGTGTCGTTCGAAACGACGTTTGATATTTCAGCTCATGTTGCTGAGAGCTTCTTCGGGAACTGAATAAAAGCATTGAATTTTCCCGTTCGTGATGCTCTTTTCCACCTCTCACCAACCGTGTTGCTCAAAATGTATGAGAATGACGGAATACACGTAGATATTCTCAAGCTGTAGTGGGACCGCTACAGTGTATTGGTCATTTCTGAATATTCTCCACGATGGGGGTGCTCTTGTCCACAAAATTCAGGCCAATCGACAGCATTTGATTCACATGCCACACACTGCTGTTGAGATTGGAGAAAACTACAGTTGCGTATAGATCAGTGACAGTGTTGGTTTTTTTGTTGCAGGCTTACGTGCTGAGCTCCATCGAGGGCCGAGTGGCCGTCGAGTACCTGGACCCGAACCCTGAGGTACAGAAGAAGAAGTACGCCTTCAAGTGCCACCGCCTCAAGGACAACGGCGTTGAACTCATCTACCCTGTCAACGCCATTGCCTTTCATAATGTGCACAACACCTTCGCCACCGGTCAGTAGCACTTCCAACATGCAGAGAGGCACACACTACTAGCTCTGCAAAGTGTGTGTGTCATTAAATCGGTGTTCTTCACAAATGATGGGTGGGGGGGGGGCTACACATTTGAAACCATTGGGGTTTGACAGCATGATGGGGGATGTTTTCAAATTTGTGTATTGTCGGGGGGCCGTAAGTCAGACTACACTAAGGGCCACCAGGGGCCGCCACTGGCCTGTGGGCCTTGAAATGAAGAACACTGGACTAAATATTTCATTCGCGGCTGCATTTGCTAGAACAAAATGTAACATGTTTTTCTTCAATTCACAGAGTTGAGTATACTCTTAATGTACCACTGGCTGATTGCTTTTGTGGCTTCCCAGGTGGCTCGGACGGCTTCGTGAACATCTGGGACCCGTTCAACAAGAAGAGGTTGTGCCAGTTCCACCGCTACCCGACGAGCATTGCGTCGCTCGCCTTCAGCATGGACGGCTCCATGATTGCCATCGCCTCCTCCTACATGTACGAGCAGGAGGACATCGCACACCCCGCCGATGAGATCTACATTCGCAACGTCACCGACGCCGAGACCAAGCCCAAGTGAGTGCCCGCTGCCTCTGTGCGCTGGTTGAGTGCACAGCACCGCTCATGAGTTTGAAAAGTAATTTAATAGAACGACTTTTTGTGTTTAGTTTGTTGTCCTTTCTCCGCACCTTCGATTAGCACGGATTTCTACATATGGTGCGAAAGTAATTCTACATACATACGCCATACCTTGTATATTGTGAGAGTTATTTGACCACAGCTTGGTGAAGGTGGGGAGCAGAGCCATGGAAATAAATCGTACGATTTATTTTGTTGTACTGCCCTCTAATGGTCATCACATAGCCTGTCACCAATAATTTCAGTAATTTTTTAATCCTTTATATTAAGTTCGCTTGCTTGCTTGCGTGCTTGCTTGCTTGCGTGCTTGCTTGCTTACGACCGTGCAAATCTTTCGGTCGTTTTTCACCCACTTCCCGTGATCCAATCGAGCTGACATTTTCCACACAGACTCGTTGTGACAGACAATTAATGTTCGTGAAAAAAAATTCCCAAAATTTTACACTTTTTAGGCAAAAAAAAATTATTTTACATATATTCAAATAGAACTCATTTTTGGCTTTGGCTGAACGTCACAGTATAAGAGCCCAGAGCGTAACCCCTCCACAGGCCGTGGCGGAGTAGCGCAGTTGGTAGCGCCCTCGCTTCCCATGCCAAAGGTCGCGGGATCGATCCCCGCGTCCTCCACAGGCGAATATATTTTTAAATCCTTTATATTAAGTTCGCTGCCACGCATATAAAGGATTTATAGTGAAAAACTTTGTTTTTACGGGTTATACTTATTAAAAAATATAATCTGTGAGAAATACAAATATTTTTCGAAGTGTCATGCAACAACATTTTTTTCCAATAGCAGGGTGTGTGGGAAAGTTAAACTTTAAAGTTTTTTTCTTTCTAACCAGGTGAAAACTCAAGAAACCAAGGGTAGTCTCATTTGTAAGAGTGACCTACATCACCTAATTTAAAAAAGCTAAATAAAAGATGGTAAAGCAGTGAAGTGAAGAAATTTGAGCAAAAACACAATGAGGAGTTAACATATTTTTAAACCTCTAGTGTGCATATAAAAAGGTCACTTCAAGGGATATCAAAATAAGTTGTGTGAAAACATGACTATTTTCTAGTATATGGGCTTGTATTGCTTTTGCAAGAGTTCTGAGTGGATTCTTTATCACATCGCATGTTGGCACATTGGACTAGCATTGTGGAAAAAAGAGCACAACGTCGCAATCATCTGGGTTTCATGTTCATAAAAGTCATTGGCATTGGTCAACTCCGCCGAGCGCGGGTGTTCACGAAGACTGAATCATCGTTAAACCGATACCCGATGCGGAGTGGTTAAAATCACCGCTGGGAATTTCAGAGGTTGCATGGCATGGTGTTAGTCCCACCACCGCTTCAAGCCACATGCTCGCCAAAGTCATCCAAAATTGTCTTTGCTTACACGTATGTGAGCACACTCTTGATTGTGCTCACTTGCAGTCATCTGTGTGTGATTAGCATTTTTGTGCGAGTATATTTGACGCTTGCATAATTCACACCATAGCGTAAAATGGAGATCTTTCGCACATTGCGTACCAAATGTTTTATTTTTCTTTCTACAAAGCTCAAATATGCTTTGAAATTTAAAGTAATAAAAATGTGTTGAGATAATTTATTCAGTCTACAATGAACCATTGTCTGGTGGCAAACAGCAGTTTACATAATACAATGTTTAGCATATAAAAAAGCAGAAAAATCACAGGTCAAGCGTTTAAATCACTGAACCAGTTACTAGCTATACAACACATACAGCAGTATCTTCCTGCGTCACAATCTACATGTTATTAAATGTTTTTTTCGTCATGGACCATTATATTATTTCAAATGGAAATATTTTCAGGAGCTAAATGGCAATGTCGAGATCTTGTTGCCATTAGAGTGCTTCAGGAGAGAGTTGGTGCAATTTTACTATTCCATTTAAGATACGCGGATTAAAGTGGTTTACTATATGGTCAATAGTTTGGGTTGCATGGCCAGTCGCATTGTGGCTTGTCTTTAACTTTACATTCTTGAAGGAGATGTGCGCAGCGGCCTGTTGATGATTCAGATGCGGTTGATAGTTACACCAGTGTCTTCAAGGGATGTCAAAGCCAGGAGGTGCAATGTTTGGGTCTCGAAAGAGGTGTTTGTTCTGGACGTCGGCGTTCGTCTGTCCGCCAGCCTTCTTTCTGCATATTGTCCATTCTACCAATGTAATAAGATGGCTTACCTATTACATTCAGACCAAGCTTTTTTTCTGGTGTAGATTGTATAGAGTCTGGTTGTCTTGAGCTTGCAAGACAGTTCTTCTCACATACGTTTATTCAGCATTATGCCAACACTAGATTTCCTTGAGAAATTTGCACTTGCCGCTAGTCCCTGCAGTTTATCCATTTATTTTATTAGCACTTTCCAATGAGTCCCAGGCTGCGGAACAGCACTGGAGCGGAGGACCTCACTAACATACTGTAAGCAATGTTATTCATTTGGGGTTTTCTTTACTTGCTTTTGAAAAAAATATTTAATTAGGTAATGTAAAAATGCTAGAGTTGTAAATAATAATTTGGTGCTTTGTTTTTTTCCAGGTCGTCTTAGGGGGAATAATCCAACGTAACACCAGAAGAGCACGACTCTACATCTCCACTATCTCTCCTGCTTTATGATCTCCTTTGTGACTTTTTCAAATTATTTTCTTCTAGTATGAAGCACTGTTGGGCTTGACAAATGGGATGTTGCAGATTGTTCATTTGGTCTTTTGTAAATGTCTTTCCAAGAGGCAATTCACAGTCCCTGCATCACTGTGCTTTGACCGTTTGCCAAGATTCTGCCGCACATTTTGTTTATATTTTCTTTCAAGTACTTGCAGTCCATATGTCGAGCTTCTTTCGCACCGTACGTAGTCAATCGTGTATTGGTAGTTGTCCCTATCAATGCATGGCGTGTTTTTGAATATAAGTGTTGTAAGTGTTTGAAGCAAGGGACGTTTGCTCATAAAAACAGCTGTCACAGAACATCTGTTGCTCAGCTGCACCATCGCTGTTATTCAGTAAAGTGTACTGGATAACAGCTGAGCACAGATTTTAGTTATAAGCAATGCAGACCTTTTTTAACAAAAGGAGCTGATAAAATGAAGGCAGCATTCTGATAAAGTTTCTTAGATGTGCACATAATGCGTATGATGTGCAATGGTGTCTTTTTGTCAATACTTAAGGTTTTCTTTTAAGAATCGGTCAATTGTGGCTTTTTAAAACTGGTTACACAGTAAAATGCAGGGGCCCAGTGAATTGTACTCCATAGGGAACATTTTCTTGCGTCCTTTGACCACAAAGCTGTCACTTTCAAAGTTACGTTCTTTACAATTTCCCTCTATCTAATGCAACACAATTTTCACACACTTTTGCGTAAACATGTTTAAAATGTACCCGTTTACATTTAATAAAGAAAAACAAATAAGTATAAACAGCTAATTCTTATGTGTGTTTATTCTAAATCCACATTCGTGAAATGTGATGGAGCAGACTCGGGTGAAGAGGGTGCATCACCTATAGACTGGTCTTAGAATTTAGAGAGCATAAAGTTTTAAGTGAATATAGCTGATATTTAATACAAAACTAAATAATTATCTGCCATTGTGCATGGAACAGTGAAGCTATGTACATGGCGCACTGGGTGTTGGTGTGACATTCAGATTTTCTTAATTTTACCGATTTGATTCGATGTGAGCTGCGATAATCTTGTGAATATAAGCAGATATGAGGACTAAACTGAAATGTCTGGACCTTTTGAACTACTGCTGCAACTTCTCAAGATACGTCGCGTGAAGATGTGTTTTTTCTTTGCACATTCTTCAACCCATGAATGAAATGTTTTGTATTGGTCAATAACATTTTTATGGTGGAGTACCGTAGCAAACAGGCCATAATAACGATGGCACTTTACTAGAGCAGTGAGCTATTCACTTTTTTTCTTTTCCGAGGCCATGAAAAAGATAGTTTATAATAGAATGCAGTGCATACGGTGACAATTACACTAATCATAACAGCTTCTTAATTCACGATAGTGTGCGATTAAGATGTGAATCGTAGCGCTCCTGATAGGGCAGTGTTCTTCATTGCAAGGTCCACAGGCCATTGGTGGCCCCTGGTGGCCTTTAGTGCAGCCCCCACGAATATGAAACACCACATCATGCTGTCAAACCCAATGGTTTCAAATGTGTGGTGGCCCTCACTGATGTCTTATCGGTAAAAGTGGCCCCTCTCTGAAAATTAGTGAAGAACACTGATGGGGGGGGGGGGGTGGCAGACGAGAGGATGGACCAAGCCCCGCTATTGGCTGAGTAGCACGCGGCTCACATGGGTGATGGGCACACGTGAGTCTGCAGCTTCCCCGCAGCCGCGGAAGGTCAGAACAGCGCTGGCGGGCAGCACAGTGATGCCAGCCGAGGGGCGCCACGCCCAGCCGTCTGTGCCTCGTTCATACATCTGCACGGACACCTGGTTACACACGGGACACAGAACGGTGCTTTACAGTACGTCGATATGCCTGCCCATCCCATTCAGTACGCGGAAGAAATGTAAATATGCGTCGGTTAAAATCAATGCTTTATGAGCATCAGTGACCACAAAAAAAGCAAATCAAATTTGGCTACATTTTCTATTCTGATAAAGATATCGTTTGATTGTTGTGCGACAAATATTGTCACCGGAGTGAAAGTGCTGTCCCCCTATTGCATAGTACAGGTCATGCCATAGTTTTGTTCTCTAACATGGGGTACAGGGACTCCTACTTACAAACATTTGACTTAAGAATTTCAGAGAGACGAACAAACCTGTCTATGTTCAGTTGCCTGTTCGGACCGAGAGTCGGAAGTTCAACTGCCGTGCAATAGATGGTGGTGGTGGTGGGATCTACATCTGCAGAACATGAATAACCAGTGGCATCTACGGGAGATTATACAACTTTTAAAGCCAAATCATGAAATCGCTGGGAGGGCTACATCTTCACACACCTTGCGAATTATCTGGAAGATAATCTGGCAGACTCACCGTGGGCATGTACCCGAGCAGCGCCCACAGATATCCCAGGATGGTGCTGTGCTGGTGCTTGAACTCCAGCGTCTCGATGTGAGCGCGATCCATGCCGAGGTGGGAGCAGCTGTGGAAGTCGCCCAGAAGGCGGCGTCCACCCTGCAGCTCCAGCACATCCCAGGTGCCCAGGGCGCGCAGCCCGGCCCGCGCTCGCCGCACAGCATCCGCCGACAGCCGCCCTGCGTACCAGTGGGTAAAATACATCCTACATTGCAGTGCTCTTCATTGCGAGACCCGCGGGCCACTGGCGGCCCCTGGTGGCCTTTATTGCAGCCCCCGACAATACACAAATGTGTGGCGGCCCTC
Organism: Lampetra fluviatilis; assembly: GCF_964198595.1. NCBI lineage: Eukaryota > Metazoa > Chordata > Hyperoartia > Petromyzontiformes > Petromyzontidae > Lampetra > Lampetra fluviatilis. The sequence goes on along the minus strand of NC_136278.1, from coordinate 1,981,842 downwards.
GCAATGATGTCTTGTCAAGCGAAAGTAGCCCGCCTCTGAAAATTAGTGAAGTACGCTGCTATATTGTATTGGAGCACGGAAGGCCCGTGGATGGGGGGTGAGCGGAGACGATCTTTATTTGTGTATTTATAATAACTGACAAGCAAGCGACTGCGGAGTAGAACAAGCAATGGGGCCTTTCTTCAAATGCTTCCCATCAACAGCATAGGAGCGGCAAGTCTGGTGGTGCTCCCTATGTACTCTGTGACCTAGCTCGCTAAGAGAGGGCGAGTTGTCAAAATGCTATCACAGGTGAACCATTCAACGGCAGCAACGAAGACGTTCATCAACTTACAGCCAATGCCGTTGAATGGCTAAAGAACTTGGGCACTAATTAATAGCGTTCGTTGCTGTTTCAAAAATCAGTTGCTTGTCTGTGCAACATTGCTGTACAGAAGAAGACTGACAAGGACATGCTCAGTAAGGCAAGAGGCCCGAGGCTGTTTGCCTCTCGGCAAAGATAAATCAGTACGGTAAGTCCTCGCTTCACATGTGTTCACACTGCGTGTTTTCACTATAATGCGGTTCATCCATTGGGGAACACTTTGCACAACGTGGAACGTGCCCGTTGTAACGCGGAACGTGCACCGTTATAACGGGGTTTCTGAGCGGTCAACGACAAACTACTTTTTTGAGTTGAGCAGCTTTGCGGATTAATACAGTTCGTGCAGTGGTACAGTAACGTGGCAGTGTACCTTCAGTTATTTCTCCCACCATCTCACTCTGCGTACATCGCATCTCGCCAAACTTTACCGTTGCATTATGGGGAAGTAGTTTTTTTTTAACATGGCACTTTTCAGGAACGTGTCTCCCGTGTTAAACGAGGACTACCTGTAATGCAAAAGGCGCGAGTGTCCCTCTCCGCGGTTGAAGCACCCTTGTGTGTTTGTGTGCGAGCGTTGTCTTGATGGTCACTGTGCTCCTTTACCGTTGAGCCAGTGCGGCGTGAGCGAGTCGGTAACCCGCGCCATCCACCCACGTTGCAGCGAGCGGACGAAAGCGGCCACCTCCGCGGCCGGGACCACCACCGGCTCAGGCTCCGTGCTGGGGATCAGCTCCGTGCTGGGGACCTGCAGTTCGCATGCCGGGTTGAGCAGCAGCAGGCGGGCGTGCACGGCCTCTTTGTGGAGCTCCACCCCGAGACCGCTTAGGTGCTTGCGCAGTTGCTCGCTCTTCAGCTGTAGGGAGGTCCCGGGTCGGCCATACGGATGAGTGGGAAAGTGTGGTCATCAGGCATTCAAAGGTGGGCAATGCAATGCGTTTCGAATTGACACTGCGTCTCCATGTGATCGCATCTCAAGACGCTGTGCAGAAACAGTGAGCATATTGAACTAACCGCCCTCGCTGAGATTCTATATATTGCCGTGATTGGAATGACACTTCTTTCAATGTTCCCTACTGCCAAGCTTGCAGGACAGGCGGTGAGACACCTAATGCCCTAAGGGACAGCTGCCACTGGGGAATGGCCCTTTTTAAATGTTTAAAGTGCTCTGAGATGTCCCGGGGTATAGGAGGGAGCTATAGCAAAGCAACATTATTATTATTAAGAACTGATTATACTGTATGCTTATATTGTTGTATGTATAATGAGAATAATAGTTTTAATATATACACATTGTTACGCGCATAGTAGTCATAAACAATTACAATATAGACAAGTAAATAACTTATTAAAGGAAAATTCTTGACAAAGTATAACCCCCTAAAAATGGTACTTTGATGTAATTTCTGAGTCTCAATACTTATTCTGGAGAGTCCTACTTTGGGATGTTTAACCAAATATTTTGCCTGTGGAGGGAAACCAGAGCACCCTGGCTAAAACCCACACGTAGCATGTAGTAACACTCGAAGTTTCACAGACGGCTTTTATGAATGCGCTTGCTGTAGCCCCATCTGACCACCTCGCACCCTGGCAGATTCGGGAGTCTCTTAAATTTGCGTGATCCACCTACACTTGCCTTCAGAGCGCTAGATTAGAGGTGTGTGCCACCGCACCCAGCGTTGATGGCAAGGCTTCGCTGGGGGGCATGGAGGTTTGTTTTTGGGGATGTCTACCAAGCGGCTGGTCTGAATTATCCACTAACCATGTTTTGCCAACATTCCGAATCCACTGGCTCTGCAGAGAACCATGTGGTTTATGTGACCGTAATCACGTGCGCAAATGGGGGGGGGGAAAAAATCGGTGCATGCAAGTGCAACTGTTTCGGTAAACACTTCAACAATTTTCTAGTATTACACCACAATTGCAGGGAATTATCCCACCATAAATAATCGTAACAAAACTTTGTAACGCGTACATATTAACAATACTAATGCTAATTTGTAATGCGCACAATTTTTGCTTTCCTGGAGGCAGCGACCCTGATGCGCAAACGGACAAGTCATTCGATCGCGAACTCGGAGGTGTGGAAGGCACTTGCATATAGCGGTGCACGAGGTGGCAGTTGCACAATTTAAAAAAAGCAACCTTCTGCTCCATAAGCCAGCCCGGCATGTCTACCGATCTCTAAAAAAGCAACCCTCTCCCTCATAACCCAGCCCGGCATGTCATCTAATCTCTAAAAAAGCAACCCTCTCCCTCATAACCCAGCCCGGCATGTCATCTAATCTCTAAAAAAGCAACACTCTGCCCCATGCCCCAGCCCGGCATGTCTACCGATCTTGGGTTCATTGCACACATCGCTCGCCGTGCAAAAATAAATACAGAAGTCTTTAAAGTTGCAGGCGGATAAGAGGTTGTAAATTCTATAGCATCCCTTCGAAATTCAATTTAAATTAAGCATGATTTTACCACGTATCAAGCAAGAGTGTGACGATGCACAAGTTAATCGATTGTCAATTCTCAAGCTGAAAATACGTGCATCGAATTGCATGTTCAAGAATCAATTACTTTAGTTTTGTATGGAGTTAATCTCAGCAATTTACTGACTGGGGTGAATTTTGCACCCCTAGTCCTGAGCAAGGAAGGAGCAGTTTGACAAGTGATACATGGCAGTGTACTGCAGTGGCATAAAATGAGCCTTAAGATGCGGCCACTTTTAAAATTACACAGTTGTGGTGGTGTGTCGGAGAAGCACATGGGCTTGTGCAACGTAGGTTTAACAGTGGTGACCGCAAGTTGGAATCCAGCGCCATAAATTCACAGCGCGGGACGAAAGGATGGCCATAGCGGAGTATGGAAAATGTAGATCGTTTACAGCTTCAAACTGCCCCATGCACTTGTACACCCTGCACACTACACATTGCAGTTCTCTTCTAATTAATTATTCTCAAAAACTTTCGAGAAGCTTAACGATCAGAGTGCAGATAAAAGCAACGGCTCTGTTACGACGCATCACTGATGCAAAAAAAAGTAGTTATGTTAGTCACGTAATTGTATGGATGCTCGTGGTTATATTAAAGAAATATATTCGGGGTTCCCCCCCACCCAGTCATATTCCAATGTTGTCATGTGTCATGTCATGAAATGAAGACATTTCCTTTCATAATACAGATTTTTTTGGGTTAGATCGCGTAAATGTATAAATGTGTCGTTAAACCCGCCACCACCCGACACAGCCAATTAGTAAGGTTTGTCAAGTAAACAGAACAAGCCAATTCGTCACTAGTACAGCACTAACCGGTGTGTTGGAGAGCAAAGCCACAACATTAACAATCTGAGTACGACGTTTCGCCAGTAATTACAACTAGCTTCATTAGGCGACAGCCAGATGTTTAGCTCGCAGTTAGAAAATGAAGCCACTTCAATATCCACACTAGGGACATCTTTTACATTCCCTGCAAGGAGTGTTTTAGGATGATGAATAAAAATATGTTAATTCTCGGCTCTGATAGAAGCCAAATTAAGTTGAAGGATAAATGTATTGTCATTGTTAACCGTGTACATGCAATCAACAATTCATATAATTCTGTTTAACCATGGAATCTTGATGAATATCAAAACCCAGAATCTCCACAGTGCTGGCTCAATGCCCTCACATGGAATAGCCACCCGATCACCTTAACTTACAGAAAATCAAATACTCTTTTAAATCACAATTGTTAAGCAAATAGCTTGTGCTCATTGGTTGTGATCATTGGTTGTGCATACCTTGATGAGTTTCACAGGATCGACACACGGCGTGTAGCCGCCGCCCAGCCAACTGCCACCCCTTGGATCATGGATGTCCCAGTGACCCTGGCGCGGGGTCACCAGACCCGACCACGTCTTCAGGTCAATGCAGTAGAGTCCAGATCCTGGGTCACGTGCATGAGAGTGTAAACATCGTGTTGCACCGTCAAGCCGTGAGATCTTTCATGTCTATTCCCAGAATACGGATCGAACACACGCAATTCCGTCCAAATATGGACTTGCAAACCACAGGTGGGGTCAATACTGGCGTGGGGGTTAACACACGGCGTTAAGCACCCAATGACCTGACTTCCATTTCCAGCCCCAGCTAACACACTTCATCAACTTGCATCGACCAGTGTGGTGAATTATCGGGCAAAAGTTTTCCCTGTCAATCTGGTAATGGAGTGTTCCTGAATTGGCAAGTGCTGAATGCAAAATTAATGAATGCTCCTTAAGTCTAGGCTCGATGGGGAATTCTGAAGTCTTCTGCAGCTGTCGATCTTAGCCTGCTCCGAGCGTTTCCGACGCGACTTACCCGTGAAGACGATCACGCTGACGTCACGCCGGGAGCTGTGCCGCTCGTCTGGAACCCGCACCCCGCACAGGATGTCCTCATGTGCCACCCCGGCCACCTCCCTGTCGGCAGGGATAATATCGGTCGCGAAAGCCTACGTGTTAAACTGGCACGCATGTGTTTGATATGAGTACACGACACGCTGCGTGTTGTGGTCCCAGTTGCATCCGTTGACAAACATTGGGAGTATCCCTGGGTTGACTAATAGCATGTGGGGAGATGGCCCAATTGCCTCCACTGCCTCATTTCTGCTCAGCATTTGACAAACATATGGCGAGATATTTGCGCACGTGCACCTCGTCTGAAACACAACTTGGTGGTGAACGGTGGCGGTTAGTGTGTCGCAGCGGTACAGGCACTGCACTGCACACATGGTGACCTGAGGTTCATTTCCGGCCATGTCTCATGAGTTGTAAGTGATATCTGAACTGGTCCTGGGTACCCCTCTTCACCAACCCGCACTGACCTGCGTGATGAAGTATGGTCAAACAACAACAATCTTGCCCGACACTGCGTGGGGAAGCCTTCGTCCAGCACTGAATTTGAATGTTAAATACATACCAAGTGTGTGTGTATATATATTATTTCATCAGGATCATAATATTTACACTGGAGGAATCCGATGAGCTATAAAGCTCTTTTTCACAGATGTCCACTTGCACAAAGTCTACTCCGTGCAACCTTACCACTGCTCTTACTCTGCATCTGAGGGGGGGATTGACTTGGAACCAACCTGAGCTGGGTGATGAAATCCCGCACGAGGGCTCGCTCGAAGTTGACCTCTTGGTGCTCGGGGCTGGCCGGCGGGCTACTGGCTTGCTTCGCCTCGCTCAGCCGGGCTTGGAACTGAGACACCATGTGTCTGCAGGGCAAGCGTGCGGTCATGAGCACGCGCCACAACCCTTTGAGTTCAGTCCGGTAATTGGTGTGTGGCTCAAGACGAAGTTTCCACAAATTATTCTTGACAAAGCACTGGGTGCTGACAGGGCCAGTGGTGGAAATTCCACGCTAAGCTACTATGGACTTTCGCACCAAGTGGCACAGCTTACCAGGTGGTACTCGTTTAACCGACCTTGGAAGCATGATGGTGGTGATGCGTTTGCTGGGCTAGATTTGTACATATGACATTAAATACCAAGCGTTAATGCATTCAATATTTAAATATGAATTAATATCGGTCTCCCCATAGCTTTACGGTTAAACCTTTTCCGACATGCACATCTGTGTATCATGAGTATACGTATGCACACACCTGTACAGCACACGTTAAAACATGACATTGTTACGTGTGAAAAATATGTACATGGTGAACATACTCTGGCACCCGATTTTAATAAACCATAGCCCTCCTTGCACATTAAACATTCAAGGTGATACTTTCAGAATTTTCTCCAGTTATCTATGTTTTGGTTCTTGCAAACTACACATCAAACAAAAGTGTTATCAACTGCAGCTCACGAATGATCTCACCCCTAAGGGTGACAACCACAGCCGCTGCTCAGGGTGCACTGCTCGAGTGTGGGAATAATGGACGAGTTAGTTTGAGGGGCTGCTACGCACCTCCGATGACCACGCTTGGCTACGTACGGCGCGAGAAAGTTCAACATGCGTCAGTGGTGGATCTAGAAACTTGCAAACGGATGTGTGGAGGGGGCGATCCAGAAATTATGTTTTTTTTTAATGTGGCTTTACATTCATGTAACAAAAAAATAATCTTTACTGTAATTCCCCTGCTTAATATATTGCAATTGTATGGGTCTCAAGGGGTCGGGGGAGTTTTGGTGCCCTAAAAACACAACTAATGCCCGCTAATTATTATTGAAAGCCTTAATGGGTCTGAAAAGTTTTCCTGAGTGGCTGGTAACTTATGTACCCAGAGAAAACCCATAAATCGCAGGATACAACTCAACGCTTCGTAAAGACTTCAGAATCAATGTATGTACTGTCATCTCACCACCTGAGCCTATCTCAGGCAGCCTCCCTCCAAATATTAACCAGGCTCAAGCCTGCTCAACCTCCGAGATCTACAGAGAAAGATCCAACAACACATTGCACCACCATCTCATGACCACCTTTGCAACCTCGGCCAACAATACCTGGCATTGCCAGCCAGTCTCCCATCCAATTAACAATCAGGATGACTTGGGTCACAGACCGAGGCCGGTGGCACACGCAACCCCACCACGTACCTCGCGATGTAGAAGGGAGGCGACAGGAATAACATTTTGAGGCTTTGGCTGCGTTCGTCCCCTCGCCAATTGAGAATGTCAGGATCCATGCGCCATGGAACTCTCCGGACCTCACTCCTTGGACTTCATGCGTCCTTCGTAGCCGCTCGTCAGCACGGGTGACCAGCGTTTATCCCTGCGCCGTCACGGAAACCTGCAGTCTGGGCCCTTCAATATATATAGTCCCTGCTGCGTGTAATAATCCCACATTATTAAAAGTAACCTTGGCTCCATTGCTATTGGGCAAACAGTTCAGAAAGTTCCAAAGTGGATTCTATTACAATCCAAACAGTCCAAATGGTATGGCGTTTCACGGTTGGGCAACATTTCGTCTGACCGGTCATGAATGAGAGCTTCCTAATGGGAAACAGGCCGAGGAAAGGGCTTTTGACATTCCTGCTCAGGAAATGCAACGTTTGACCCTAGATTTGAAGCTTTCGTGACTGCAAGTATTCATATTCTTAGGCTTGATACAGCAAGCGTGCTGTGACGGTTCCACCTGAAGACGGAAGCTTGTGTTGCCTCCGAAACGTCGTGATTTTTATTTTATTTTTTATTTTACTTTTATTAATTTAATTTTTTTACCTACGTGACTTTACCGGAAAAAACCTAAGAATAACGTTTGACCACAGACGAGAAGTCGGCACAGCTCGTAGGGAAGTGCTGCCCGCTCTTTTGACTTCCTTATAATGCCCTCCATGTCAGGTGTGGTCATCGTTGAGCGCTGGTGCTTATGATAGTTAATAGGCTTCCAGTTATCAACATTGTGCATCGGAATTGGCACAATTTCTTACATATTTTTTGTTATGTTTAATTATTTGCGTTTTTTCAAAAGTCGACAACACGTTTAATACACTTATTTAATATATCGTGCATATATAGGGAGTCAAACATAGCAACATGTACCATGACAATACAAGCCAGTGAAACTCTTCCATGTTTGGAGAGCAGCCCACGGAAGCATTTACCAGCGCCACCTCTTGGATTCCTTCAAATGGTGTCCACTGCATACACGAGAGGGCAACACTTTCCCACCCATCCTGCCACTGCAAGCAATTTCGTTGCATGCCATTGGGGCCGTACATAAATGACGTCACGCGATTTTGGACGAATTTTGACCCCCCCCCCCTCGTCACACGGCGTCACAAAAAGTCAGACCCCCCCCCAAATGACGTCACAAAGCTCTGCCCCTCCCCCAAAACCATATTGCCATTTTGAAAATAAAACATGCTTCAAATCGCTTTAAAATATTGTCATTGTAGTGCGTATTTAATGTGGCGCTGCACTCTGATGTTGTAGGAGTGTTGTTATAACAATTAGTGTTGTTATAACAATTCTATATTGATTTAAATTTGCGCATTTTGATGTGACGTCACATTTCTCACCCTCCCCCCTAGGTGCGTGACGTCATTTATGGACGGCCCCATTGCCACGAAATCACAAATGAACCACGATACCGTGCTGATCTCGTCAAGGACCAGCCGCTCTTGGCTGACCATCGAATAAAGACGGCGGCCACCGCATCGCACACTTTCAGATGTGCTTCTGCGGCCGTCTGGAACGCTCTTCCTTCCGCTATTACTAAGCCACTGGAGCTATGCACTTTTCAATCTAAAAATGAAAACGAATTTCTATAAAACTGCTTTTTGTGTTTAGTTTGCATACCCGTCAACCCCTGATCAGTGCCTACCTTTTTACAGACCAATTAAAATCTTATTGGTCACCACGTGCCTTTATAAATCCCAAAATTAATCCTACAAAGTCCCATCACAAGAGAGAAACACAATCAAATAGACAATTTTTTTTGCCCGTATTGAAATGGCTGTACGCCGTATGGACCTTAACTCAATTTCCCTGTACAAGAATACGGATAAACCGGATGGGTTGACAGGCATGAGATTGTTATCCTTTGCCCGCACCTCCGGTTAGTACGGTTGACTACATACGGTGCGAAAGAAGTTCAACACATTAAAACCGATACAGTATTTGTAATTCTCTGAACTGGAATTTAGCCATGGGCGATCGCCACCTCTCTGTACGTAATCTCGACGACTGGTCATCATCCCATATTGCGACCTCTACTTGCCAAGCCCACTTAGTTTTCAAAACAATGTATGTCTTTAACCTGTATATTCTCTAATCCATGCAGTTAATCTTAATGACATTAATTCTGACATAGAGCCAATCATAATTACTCCGTTATCCAGGAAAGTCGAACTGAGTGCAAGGACTTTTTCCCCACAGGGTCCATGCATGGGATTTTATTTTAAGATGTTTGCTCCAATGTATGAGTCCTTATATACTAAACTAACAAAAACTAAATGGTTTTCATTTTACCAGGTAAGGACTACTGAACTGCATAGCTCTTGTTCAGAAGCGACCTATCCACAAATGACAGCTCGAGGTGGCCTATCAAGTGGAAATGTACAGCAGCCAAAATACTCGAAAGGCGCGCTTCAGTCTAAATGTGGATGGGAAAAACCGGAGGACCCGGAGAAAAATCAGTTTCATTTATTAGGCAGAGGTGGGACAAAGTCATTGTTATGCAAGTCCAAGTCGAGTCGCAAGTCATCAAATTCATGACTCGAGTCTGACTCGAGTCCAAGTCACATGACTCGAGTCCACACCTCTGTTATTAGGTATAACCCTGTGAGCCATGCGGCACTTGACTCGGGTGCAACAAAACAAAAACATGAACCAGAAACATCTTAAAGTGACTACACGCAACAGAAACATCCTGGAAAAACCCCAGAAAGTCTTCCATTCCAACGGGACCACACATAAAGCCACCACTTAGCCTATCCCCCCCAAAAAAGCAAATGTGGATCAACGGGATTATTGGGCAGTTTGTACTCAGTCCCCGCCATATGACCGTGGTATTCTCAGTCGTTCAAATGCAGATTTTTATTTATAAATACAGCTTTTCTCCTTCGTTTTTAATACAGCTTTAAATACATGTTTTTACATGCCGTTTAAATAAGCCCATCACGTGACCGTGACGCCAGGAGGTTAAAGGTCACGTCGTGGTCTTGGCGGGAAAACTCGCGAGGTCACTCACGCCGCTGTCACTTAGCAACGCGGGCAGTGAAGTAACAAAAAGTTAAATAGCAGCGAGGTGCGTGCGTCGTTTCTTGAAGCATTTTAACCATCGGCCGCTCTAGCATAACATTTACGCGTAGATAAACAAAACCGATCAACGCGAGAGGAGGGGCGGGGGTAAGTCCACTTTCTTGAAACTTTCAGCAGAAGCCTTTTGGGCCGAAGAACTAGGCCGCCGCTGGGACGGGGGGGGGGGCAGCGCCGTGGCCGTGATTCGTGTTGGGTTTTAAGCGCGGCGACTCCAAGCGATGTTCTCAGAGCAGGCGAGCTCGCTGGGCGAGAGCAGCTGTCTTCTTTCGCGGCCAGAACCCGTGGGCCCTGCTGGGGATGACGGTGAGGAGCGGCTGCAAAGGCGGACGGGAGAGGAGTCGGGACAGGAGACATCGCGGGCCCTCCCGCCGTCCGACCGCTTCCTCCTGGTCGATCGCTCCTTCGGCCGCCAGTTCGCCCACCTCTACGCCAGCCGCCTGGTGTTCATGCGGAGAATGCTGGAGGCCAGGGCTCGGAGACATTGGGGTGAGCGAGGGAGATTGGCTCTAATTAATGGCCAACGTCTGAGGGCACCGAGGCGAAAGGAGGAGAGAGCCTGGCTCAGAAGCTCAGCAGACACCGTTATGACTGCTCCAGTTTACCAGTTAAATGAAAAATCTAGAATGTAAAATGATCACCAAGTCACAAGATCTTTTTTCAGGAGGGTCTTGCTAAGTACTGTATTCGCACGAGTGGGGTGACGATGTCATGCGTAATCCCAGTTTAGTGTGCTGATCTTAAAGGTGCATTGAAAAATGTTGATACTCCGACTGATGCTCATACTGTTGTGGAGCTATGGCTGCAGAGTTTGGTAGTACATGTTGTTTATGTCGTTTATTGTGAAAATTCGGTCACAGTTCCTATGACCATTGTTTCATTGCTTTTATGGCTTTATTTTGGTGATTTTCGAAAAGTTTTTTGGTTTGGCCATGTTTGTTTGTTGTAGTACAGAGTTAGACTGATGGCCTTAATCTAAGTTGTCTTGTGGTTGTTGTTGTTTGACTTGCATCCCACTGGGATTTTTGCACACAGTGTTGGTGTACGGTGCTTTTTCTGCAATATTTAGCTGTCTATTCTTGGATATTCTGTTTGCACATAGTCACTATAAGATGTTTTCTTGTTCATGTTTTAGTTTTTTGTTTGTTGCTGTTGCAAGAGCCGAATCACTCACAGGGCTATACCTAATAAATTAACTTGAACTTGAAGTAATTTACAGGAATCTTGCAGGATATGTGGATTTTTTTGTCCACTGACATTTTATGTATTTTAAAGATTTTAAATATTTTTTTTAGCAATAAAACACGCGTCTCAAGCCGAGACTAATGAATGTATTAACAATATGAATATAATCTTCAAGTGATTGTTTTTTTACTCTGATGAGTAAAGAAAATATTTGGGGTTGGGATATGCAAAATTGCGTCACATCGTGTGGGTAATAGGCCAGTGAAGTGACTCCAGCCGTTTGCTGACAAGATGTCATGTTGCAGCTTGTGGTGGGATTTCCATAAAATATTGTTTTATCTTGACAAGATGTTAATAGCACAATCGGAATGTAACTTGAGTGAAATGAGACAAAACTAAGCCATTGTCTACCCCTTCAAATATGCATTGGAACAGCATTCATCACCACTGACAGTCCTGAGCCATTCGTGGATTTGCCATATTCTAAGAGGCATGCAATGAATTATTTGATAACCCACTAATTTAAAATGCAAAACTCGCATTATTATCTACATTAATTGGAACGACGAAACTTATATGACCTCACGTGGTATGACATCTGAGAATTCTCGTCTGAGCTCTTGGACTGCATTATACAGCCTCCTATACGAGCCTGAATTGGGTTGTGGTTATTGATATCCCGAACTGCTGTTCATAACACTGACCTAGTTCAACTGCTTTGTTAACAAATGAAGATTTTGAATTCCCTGAACAATAGAAATCTGGGGCAGATGAGCAGCTTAAGCTGAGCTTCATTAAAGATTTACCTCCAGCTGTCCTCATTTTGGATTTTGTTAACCCTGACGTTATGCACTCAAAAGTAGAGCAATGTCATGTCCCAGCTTGCATGAGGTTTTCTCAGCAGACTTTTGTTCTCTAAAGGGTATTACTGTATAGATATTATTTTTTCAAATAATTATTTCAACTAGACTTGTGCTGGGGGTCTGTTCTAGGAATAACCATACTCTCACCTGACATGTGGTAGAGTAGGTGGGCTCAGGCTGGATATTTTACTTCTCATTACCACCTTCGGTGGCGCATCATTATTGGTACTATTTTCTCTGATTGGTAAATAAAAGTTATTTAGGTCATAACCATTTGGAATGATTATCTTATGACGTAATTAATTTGTTCATGTAGATAAGTGAGTGCCATGACAAACAAATGTGACATTAAGTGGCACTGATTTAAGATTTAGCCCTTGCCTAAGAGCAGTAGTGAGGTTACATTTTGAGTGTAATTATGAATTGATTTTTGGAATAAAATCAGGATTCACACTCGATACATGATACAATATGATTTATGCAAATATTGAATTTAGGCAAATGGACTGAGCAAGCTAGAATGTACAATCCACACTCTACAAACGAGACGATACAAATAAGATAAAGTCTTGACCCTGAATTGTGACACTCGCCATCAAATTGTGTGGGAGGGGCCATCAATCAATGCTGATTATTGTTCCACCAATTAAAGGGCTGAGCTAATGGACATCCTGCATCTACCCACACAGCTCACAGTCTCTTCTGTTGCATGTGTTGCAGGCAAGGACGTTGTCATTAAGAAGCTCTTTGAGCTTGTGGTTGGTGTCCCTTGCTATGTGGTGGGTACCCTTTACAAGCATATGGAGCTGCGGCCGTCTATTCTCAAGGAGATCAGTGAAGAGGTTGGTAAATGCTCTGTTAAGCCGGCCACTGGAAGATGTTTAGGAAAACCTTCTTGCTGGCTTGCCTCAAAACGCTTTGCCTTCATATCTTACACTGATAAACCCTTGAACATATTAAACCTGTCTCCCCACATGCAGTCTTCCTGAACGCAGTTTTGCAAATTTGCTGTCAATCCCTAACCGCTTCCAGTTTTGTGTTACTGACATTGATTTTGTTCACAATAGGTCTTGATATTTTGTCAACAATTTTTTATTTAAAAAATCAAGACAAAGCCCAACTTTTGGGAACGTTTCACAAAAATAAAATATTCTATAAACACAAGCGGGCATTATGCTATCGCCGCTCCAGTTATACCTTTGGGAAAACCAACTGGAAAGTGCCCAACCTTGTAAAATGTAAAAAAGCTAAGCAGGTTTGAGCCTTTGCAATGCTTGTTTTGGTGACTACCAGGTTACGACAGGGCCTTGGGTTACATGTACTTCTATTCTCTCACATCTCTGCACCTGCACTAACCAGCGTGGTTAAGGTACGGTCAAATAACCAATGCTACCTGTACGGCATGGTGATGTTATCATTCAGCATGAGAATGACAAACCGGCTGTAGAAGGTCATGTGGAATCCAGATATATGATGTGCAATAAGTGTGGCTGCGAATGCGTTGTTGATATTTTTGGTGATTAAAATTTTTGTTGGAAGACTGGTTGCACCAATGCCGTATGTGGTCGATGTTCGCAGCATAACCTGCTGCCCGTGCCTCCTCGCGAGCGTTACGTGGGATCCTTGGATGAGCTGATTCTGGAGGATGAGCTCCAGCGAGTGGGTCTTGTTGGGAATATCCAGCCCGACCTCTTCGTCACCGGTGATTCCTGCAGTACTTTGCACACTGTGCTATGAATGCAACCACCTGAGTTTGATTCCCAGCCACAGCTAAAGTCAGTGGAGAGCTATATTTGAACAGGTCCCTTCTCCAATCCGTATAGACTAACGTGGTGAAATATGGTCAAGCTACCTCCATGACTAACATGGTGTGTGGAGGCCTTCATTTAGGTGTGGATTGACAAAGGACTGTGATGGGTCGAAATAATAGTCTGTTATATTTCTCAGGTTGATAAAACTTTCACTTTGTGTACAGTCATCAAGAGTAATCTTGTCAGTAAACCGGCACCTGTCATGGGAATGTGGAATTTTTACCCCTGATCCCGAGCTACCAACATAGTTAAATGCTGCCGTCATTGTATGGTTGAGCATGAAGACGCGCTGACATAAGGGTGCAGTCATTCCGCAGTGTTTAATGCAATGTTTTTATCATAAAAAAAACTAATAGGGGTTTGTATAATTTTATTTCTTGCATTGATAGTTAATCAGGTGTGTTGCATTATAAACGAGGGCGTTACGAGTTGTGTGTGGTGAAAAACAGGACCGTTGGCTGTGGTTAGGTAGAGATTCAAATCAGTCCACAGATTGCCATTTTTCTCTTTCAATTTTCCTAACTCGTGTGCATGATGAATGGGATTGTTTAAATTATTAAGTGTCTTCTTTTGAATAGGTGTTATTGTGGCAGTGAAAGGAGTTGAAAAAGAGGACGGAAAGTTCCACGTGGAAGATTACTGCATGGCTGACTTGCCGCCACAGACATCAGCGACCTTGCCAACTCAAGACACGTACGGAACCAAATCAGCACAGAGCATCACCTTTTAACCCTTTCATTTCATTGCAATACTACACAGGATATACTGCAAAAGCAATGGCTTTTTATTGTTCGAAATAACTTTGTATGCATGGCTTCTTAAATTTTACTCGCATTTAGTTTTGAGAGGCTAAATACATATATAGTAAAAATTCAACAAATTCAGCCTTTGACCAAATAATCGGGATTGCATGTGATTTCATCTTGATCCCAGAATCTAAGCTTAGTTAAGCCTATATAGTGCTTGGATTGGTGACCACCAGGCATGAAACAGGTATTATAGGCTTCTGCAAGGATACTTTGTCAGCAGAGAGCATTGCAACTAAATAAATAGTTGTACTGTATTTCTATCTCCCAACATGTATGCCCGTCACCATCACCAATCCATATTGACAAGCATTAGTGAAGGATGGTCAAATAACTGCCGAAACCTGCTCGGCTTGGGGAGGTCCTCATCCAGCAGTGGATTGACAAAGGGGTGCACATATGGCAAATTTGTCCTGACATTCATGTCAGAGGCCCTCCTCCAGCACAACAAACAGAAGACCAAACACGCCGGAGAACATCAGAGGCCATTGAACAGTTTTTGTTGTTGTGGTGGACCATGCAGCCTTATCCACCCACTGCATAGCCCAGATATGGTATCCTTAGATTTTTATTTGGTCTTTGAAGTGTGGCCTACAAGGGCAACATTTTGAAAATGACACTGCTGTACAGGATGCTGTTCGCAAAAGGTTACGTGAAATGATGAGTCCCTTAACCGTGATGGAACCCTGGCTCTGCCTCCATGTTGGTTGGCAAAAAAGCATAGAAAAGGATGCATAATTATTTGAAAAACAGTCGGATCTTCTTGACATTCCTACAAATGAAAAACTAAACATTTATTTCACTTGAATTAAAACTTTTTGAGAAAAAAATAAGGTTGCTTAGCTTTTGGGGATTCTGTCATATTTATCCATGATCAATACACTACGACATGAAATCCTCCCCAATCCATCACCATCTCTTGCTTTCTTGCGATGTAACAGTCCACCTAGCATCTGCGCACGAGCTGATTTCATTACTCCATCTACGTGGGGTACATTATTTTGGGTGTGTTCTCGCTCTTGGCTGATACTTTTTCAATAGTTTCCACCCTCGGCCATCCCTTCTAGCGACATGCACGCTTACTTTTTTTTCAGCTGTTAACGTGTACGATTATGTTATGTTTATGCTCTGTACCCACGTCCCTGGCATGTGCAGGTATGTGTTGCTCACATCGGGCATCGGACTGGGCAGCCGTAACACAGACGCGACGCTGGGCCTGCAAATGCTCGTGGACGTGGCGACTGGGCAGCTGGGGGGACTCGGGGAGCAACGGGCGTCCGCTGGGATCGCCCGAGTGATTCTCGCCGGGAATCTGTTGAGCCAGGACACGCAGAGCAAGGATTCGCTGAGCAAGGTGCATTTCGTATTTTTCGTTTAGGTTGCTTGTTTTAAAGAACTGATTTGTGTGATGTGTGTGGCGGTGGTGTAGCGGTTAGCGGGTGGGTGGAGTAGTGGCATAGTGGTTAGCCTGCTGGGCTATGAACCTGGCCACCAGAATTCGATACCTGGCCAAGGCAAGAATACATGGAAATTATTTGGACCAATCTTGGTCATTACTTAGGTCGACTCAGCATTAAATTGGTACCTGATGCAATGTGTAAACATCAGCACTGTGGAGACAAAAAGTTGTGCTGGCCTTAATAGGTGCTTTCTAACAGCACTTGCCCAAGCATTATATACCTCTATATGGGGGATGTTTGTCTTTATAGCGGTTATTGCACTACTTATCATCTGAGCAATATGCATTACTTGCTCATGGGCAAGATTGACAATTTTTAGCTGAACTCACAATGACTTTCCCTGTTGATGTGGTTGAAAAAAATATTTAAGAGACGGGAAGCCAAGATGCATCAAGTTCCCTATGTAATAATGTTTTTTTCTAATTCGGATGTTTCATACATTGGATTTAAGTGACTCCTCCATCACATAGTGGCTGCTAAATTCACCACATGGTTTCCCTTTATTTATTTTTTTCACCAGTTAAGGCCCACTGAGCTATTTAGCTCTTTTTTTCAGAAGCGACCTGTCCACAAATGATAGCTCAACGAAGTGGCTTTTCACGTAGAAATTTAAAGCAGCCAGATTTTTTAAACAAAACTTCTTGAATTGAATTGTAGCTTTAATCGTAACAATTAAATCAATCTTGATTTAAAGCTTTCGTGACTGCAGGAATTCATGTTCTTTGGGTCTTTCGGTAAAGTCACGTAGATAAGTTCAATGAAAATAACAAAAAACTACGACGTTTCGATCGCAACACAAGCGGTCGTCCGCTTGTGTTGCGATCGAAACGTCGTAGTTTTTGGCTATTTTGTCATTTTCTTTGAACCTATCTATGTGACTTTACCGAAAGACCCAAAGAATATTAATTTAATAAATCACAAGGGAGACTAATGGTTATACCAAGAATTATCACAACCACCATTCACCCTTCATAAGTGCCTGCCAACAGCACTTTTCCAAAGGGACATTCAGAGTAGGTGGATTATTGTACGCTTGTCATGGCAAATACGGCTCTTTGCTCAGCTTTTAAACTATTCAACTATTTTTCATTTTACTTGGTAAGGCCCACTGGGATATATATCTCTTTTTCAGAAGCGACCTGGCCACAAATGATAGAAATAAAGTGGCTTATCATGTGGATATTTATATCAGCCAAATACAGTACTAGAAACGCATGTTTCTAAATGTGGAAGGAATAACTGGAAAACCCGGAGAAAATCCACGCGACCATTGTGAGAATTTGCAAACTCAAAATATACAGGGGTCAGGGTCGGGATCGAACCCACGCCCACTTGGAAACCAGGCGAGTTAACATCTCGCCACCGTGGCATGGGTGATTATTTAGCTGATAGTTTGGTGCCAACATGCGTTTCCAATGTACGTGCGCATTAATGTCACTCTGATGTCTGTGCATGTTTGTGCGGGTGCAGGCAAAGTACCTGACCAAAAAGACAAAGGCAGCGAGCGTGGAGGCCATGAAGGCACTCGATGAATTGTTGGTGCAGCTCTGCGTAAGTTGCAGCCGCGAATGGGCTTTTCTCACCTCAGCTCTGCACACTGCCCTCTTGCCCTGCTGGAAATGGAGCCTCTCTGGCTTTGGGAACAATCTGTAATGCTGGTTGTTTTACCTATACACACTGTATATATAAAGAAAAAGATCCTCCGTTTAGCCTTAAGAGACTGTTGGGGCAAGTGCAGTTAGCGAGCACGTATGAAGGCCGGAATGGTACACGAGTGGGTGTGTGGCAGCTCCAAGCTTCGTCTCCCCATAGGAGATGTTTACACACCGCACCAGGTACTGACTTGAGGCCGAGTTGCTGGTATTGGCCGTGAGCGGGAATCAACTCGGGTCACCGGGTTCGTAGCGCAGCACGCTAACCGCTACATTACCGCTCCCCACATATACACACACACACAATTTAATATATCCATACTCCTATTGTTTATGGTTTGAAGTGTTTAGATATTTTAACAATAATGCCTTTGTAAATCCAGCCAAGAGGATCAGTGGTAGAGCGAGCAGCTCTACGGCTGGTTGCGAGTTCAATTCCTGTTTCGAGGGTTAACTGAACGAATCATCCTTCTGGGATCGATAAAACCAGTACCACTTTTTTTGTTAATTCAACACTGTCTGAGGAATAAACTCACCACCACTGGCTCATGGCTGTAAACATGAGCTGAGCACCACCTCAATGCTCATTTGAGGAAGAAATCACTATACTTTAACTTGTATATCCACTGCTGGATGAAGGCCTCCCCACGCTGTGTTGGCAATGGAGGTTGTTTAACCAGGTTTATCGACATTTGTTAGTGATTATATATTTTTAAGTATAATAATATATATTAAATTGGCATAATGGGAAGTTTACCAATTACAGATGTATCTAATCGAGAAGCTGGTCATAAACAGAAAGACCACTCTAAACTGGAGAAGCAGCCAACAAGGAAGAATACGTTTCAGTCTTTGAGCGATTGACAGCGTTTTTGAAGCATAAATAGCAAAGGGGAGCAGTGAAAGATATTGGGAAGGGTGAGTCCTGTTGTTAAAAAATATAATTAAAAACTTCTAATTATGCAAATCAAACACCCAGCTGGGGAAGGGGCTTTCCTCAACTTAATGTCAGCGGTGCTGTAAAATCCCTCGTCGCTGCGGTGTAATTGCTGATTCTTCAGATGGCACAGCACCTAATTTTTGCACATTTGGCTCCCTGGTGCTGAGGTTATCAGGTTTCGTCTTGTTTAGTTCTTAACGTAATTAATAATTCATTTCCTGGAGTAAGATGGTTATGCCGTGCTTAGAGATGTATATCCTTAATGATTTCCGGTGGTGTGCAAGTAGAACTCTGCCAGTGTGAAGGTTACTGTGCACTAACATGCGGTGATAGCGAAGTGGTTTAACACTGTTATTCTGTCATGTATTGCGCTGTCATGTGCACCGTCACTCGATCATCTTTTATTTTTGTAATGTAGCACAATCTTATTTCAGTAATAGTGCTTGGGTGGAATGGTGATGCTGTGTTTAGCAGACTGCACTCTGAAACCTGGTGAATTGAGTTCGATTCGTGGCTATGGCTTGCGTCAGTGGTGAGTGATATCTGAAATTGTCTTCGGCCCCCAACCTGCACTAACCAGTTTCGTGAAGTATGGTGAAACAATCACCATGACCCACAGCACATGAGAGCTTTTTCTAGCAGTGTCGTTGAAAAGGGCTTTAAGTTATGATCGTTAGAATTAACAATTCAATGTATCCAGGATAGCCTTACTGAGTCAACCACACATTTTCAGGAGGGTCCTTTAATTGGGATATTTAGCCAATTATATTCACGGAATAAATTGAAATGAATCCCTGAAATGTATAACATTTCTAGCTGTATACATCGTTTCAATTATCTGTTTTAATTGCTGCACAGTGTGCGGTGTTGGAAAGTTGTGTTCATAGTTGTGCACAATTTTTGTTGATAGTTTATGGGTTTGTAGTTTTTGTTGGTGTGTGTTGTTGGGGATTTTTGTCTTTATGTTTGTTTAGGCTGTTTAAACCATCAGGAGATCAGAGAGTATGGCATACGTTTCTATTTAACGGCTTCTTCCCATCGCCCCCTCCCTCACTCCCATCTCTAGTTTCCCTCTGGCTTGCCTACCCCCCCCCCCCGCTTTGCCCCCAACTGTTGCCATTTGCGGATGTAAAAGGTCAAAATGACAGAAATATCCACACTGGTCCCGACTCACGCTCCACCCTGCTGATCGCGCCCACAGCAGCCCAACGTTTACTCCTACCGGCCACTTGTAGTGCGGCGTGGCCTTTACCTGTGCTCGTGCGTCAGCGCGTGTTGGCGTGACACAGCGCGCGTGTTTTGTTTGTGTGTGCGCGTGACGAACGAGAAACGTTTTTCCTTATTCAACGTTCTCGTGTGTGTGCACACGGACAACCGTTTCGTCAATCCAATGTTGCATGAGGGCCTTCCCATGCCTTGTCGGTCATTGTGGATGTTTGACCATACTTCACCACCTTGGTCAGTGCGGGTTGGTGAAGGTGGCGAGGCATAGATGTGCGAGCATAAAAATATATTTTTCTACGCTGTCCCTTATTCAGGGTTTTTTCTGTCCGAATTAAAAGGCTGCGAGGCTATGTTTTGGACAGCAGATGGCAGTGCAGAAAAACGTGTTGTACGGTACTACTATGCTTGCATGCCGATGCTGCCTGCTTTCACCAAGCTGAACTCACCAGCGTGGTGAATTATGGTCAAACAACCCCCACAACCAACACGGTGTGGTGAGTCCCTCATCCAAGCACTGGATGGAGAAAGGGCCGTGAATTATTCCGCATTAGTTTATTATATTTGTGAGCAACACCATACACCACCCGTGGGGGTCAAGAAGGGGCCATTTAAAGTTTAAACTCGCCACGCATTTGCTGTTTGAAGATTGTCGGTGCGGCGAGTAGGTGGCCTCTAATAAAAAGACTCCCTCCCTATTTGAACCGGCGCGCTTTTCCAGAGGGGATTGTGCACCTTCCGTTTGAACTTACCCCCTCCCCAGCACCCTACGCTGAGCCACGACCGCCAGAAAGATCAGAAGGGCTTGTCCGTGCAGAGGGACAGGCAGCTGAAGGACACTGCTTACCTGTCCTGTGAGTCAGCCTCGTTTGTTCTGCTCTCGAGAGGATGTTTTTTTTCCAGGCTGCTGCCTTCTGTAAGCCCTCAAGGCATGGGAGGCTCTTGTCTGCCGATGCAATGTGCATGCATCAACACGAATGGCGACGGGTCTAAAATAACCACCACGTTCTCTGTGCTCTTCTGTACCAAAAAGGTCTTTAAGCATTGAAGTGAATTAATGCACGGCAAATTCGGGTTTCAAATTACATTTTTACAGTGCTTCTAGATTTGAAGCTTTCGTGACTGCAAGGAATCATCTTCTTAGGTTTTTTTTTCTTCGGTAAAGTCACGTAGGTAAAACATCACGTCGTGATTTTTGATTTTATTTTATTTTCATTCATTTTGATGTTTTACCTACGTGACTTTACCAAAAAAAAACCTAAGAAGATTTTACAGTGCTGTTGACAGTGTTGTGAGGTTTTAATGTTTTGTGCCAGGCTGTACACTTACAGCCCTTTTATCAAGTCCACTGCTGGGTGAGGGCTTTCCCACGCCATGCAGGTAATAGGGGTTGTTTAACTACGCTTCGAAGCAGTTGTCCGTATGGGTTGGTGAAGCCTGGGAACATAGAATTACAGTATCATTGATTTTGATACGCTGCCCTCTACTTCCCACCACATAGCCTTTCGGGCAAATAACAATATGCACATGGTGGTTCACCCCACCCAAGGTCTATCCAGGCTCAACCCGACTTAATTGCTTAGCTCTGACAAGATCGAACATATTGCAAATCATAGGCAAGCAGAATTCATGGGTGTGGAATACAGGTTTTAAATTTTTGAGTAATACAATAGTGCTGTTGGCTACATCCCATATCTGCACATGACAAAACCTGTATTTGTTATTTTATAAGGTGAACTTTGAATGTTTTTCTTGGTTTTGACTGGTGCCAAATGTTCTCTAGTTGAAGTGACCTACCCTAGATAGAAAAATAATCAGGCAGTTGCTTATATCTTTGTAGTTCTATTCCTTATACTCCCTGTTGATTGCAGGAGTTAACAAACCGGTAGGATCATGGGAGCCTCCACTGTGTGAGGGGTTTTGATTGTACCAAGAAACTACACGCACAGAAACGTACAAACACGTACAGATGAAAACACACGTAAGGCGCTAATGCTCACACTCATTCCCTAATTATATTGCATGCAAATTAATTGTATTGGTAGACAGCATAATGTTTAATTTTGAAAAACATTTATTTTCCTATGTACTTAATTGCAAATCTTTTTTTGATGAAAGAAATAACTAACCCATCAGCTCTCGACAAGAGTTAACCATGGTCTTTTGAGCTTCATGAACACTGTCCGTATGAGAAACTTAAGCATCTAATAGTCAAGATAAGCAGATGAATGGGTAGAGAGGTTCACATTTCAGAAATGCACTTTGAGTATTATATTTTTTTCCCATATTCCTTGAACAATTCACGGCTGTTTTAATTTCAGAAGTGGCATGAATGGAAGTGTCCGGGCCTTTACTTGGCCCCATTTTAGCCAAACGATAGACAGACCTGCCAGTCCGTTGAGTTTTGTTTAGTTTAATTGTGCAGCAAATGCAACATGCTGGACATCCCATTTATCTGTTGAAGATAAAGACATGTTTCGGAAGCTTAGACATTTCCCATTGATATTTTTCCATTGTTTTGCTTTTTATTGCCAGGCTTATTGAAGAAGTCTAAAATGTAGGAAATTACTATTTTCTCTTTCTGTAGTAAACGTGTAGATTACGGACCATTACTCACGTCCGTGCTTTTGAAGTGGTTTGAAGCAGATAATTTGTGAAAGATTGTTTTGTCTAATAGTTCCAGAATAACAATATTTTCATAAATCCAGATGAACCGCTAATTGAATCAGTATATTTTTACAGCGTAGTGTTGCATTGGGATGTTTGTCCAATTCTATTCTCGCTTCATGTGTGAAGCTAACCGGAGTACCCTTGAGAAAACCCACCACTCATATGTGGGGATAACACTCAGAGTTCCGCACAAATGGTTTCACAAACTCACTGCACTCCTTTCTGTTGGTCACCTTGCACCTAAAGTAGATTGGGAGTTTTATAAATTTGTGATCCACAAACCCTTGCGTCCAAATTGCTGGATAACGCCATGCTGGGCATGCATGCAGCGCTTGTGTTTTGTAGGTGTGCAGAGGTCTGTGCAAGTATTGTCGGGCATTTAGAGGTTAGAAACAACAGGTGGCTTGGCATTTGCACAGCAGATTTGCACACCTGATTAACTCTGGGCTCAGGAGCATCCCAACTTGTTGCGCAAGCCTGGAGTGTTTCCTCCGTTTTAGATCGTCACCGATGCCCGCAATTCTTGTGGCTTTTGGTCATCTTTTGAGATAAAAAAAAAAGCTTTTATCCCCGAGGGGAAAATATTGATGTTAATTATATCCTTTTTGTTGCATAATTGATGGCGCCAGCACATCCAATGCTCCATCGATTCACTGAATGAAATCAATTCTTACATTTATGATGCATGCAATAGAACTGTGGGTGTGATTGTTTATGGTTTATACAAGGCATATTCAAACTCTATGCTAATGTGATATTTAGGTTGAATGTACAAAACAGAACAAGCTTAAAAACTAGAGAAGAATAGGCAGAAAAACAGACTAGATATATATGTTTTATCAAATCAGGACACTGAATTGTTCCAAGTCATAGGACACCTGACGTGTGAATCGTTACAGGCCAAATTTCCAGTTTGCAAGTGTGCAAATGTGCGTTGGGATGTTGTTGATAATGATATAATTATCGACATTCGCTCGAAATTCCCCAGAGGTGCTTCATACATGGGGGCCACCGGATAAATGTGAGCGGCAGCGACGTGTGAGATCCGGCACAAGCGAGACCCAACACGCGCACCCTGCGCCAGGGGTGCAGCTGTCACTTGTGCCGCAAGTGTATGTATGTATCTATGTTGAACTTATTTCGCACCTTACCTCGCCAACCGTGCTAATCGGAGGTACGGGAAAAGTGTAACTGCACAGGGGCCCACCGACTGGAGGATCCCAGGTGCTGAAGAAACTAAATAGGGAGGGAAATTGGACAGAGGGTCCCATTCGTCGGGGTCCCATTTCAGCTCACGAGCCCCGATTCTATGCGTGGGGGACCCTGCGTGTCGCTTAACTTGGCATTCAAAATTGGATTAGCAGAGTAGTTGGGTGTCTGCGTGGCGGGGATTGTAACTGCACCGGAACTGCTTAGCAACTACCGCTGCGCTGAAAAGTTAAGGTCGCATCACCCATGGTGAAGCAAGATAATGGATTATGCATGACGTTGCATTTGCATTATTTAAAATGCGGTGGGTTTAATATTGAAGCAGCGCAACGCGCACTTTGCTTTTGAGGCAGACACTGTGACCGAGTGCTTTTTCACAGTGTTCTGTCACTGTTAACATCAAAATAAAATGCATCAAATGCCACGAATCGAATGAGAAGTAAAGAACACCACGGCAATATTAGATGTGAGTGCATATGCATCTCAATTGTCAATACACTGCTGGATGAGGGGATTGCCACGCTGTATGGGTTGTGAGGGTGTTTTGACCATACTTCTTCTCCATGCTGGACAGTGAAGGATTTTGAAGGTGGGAAGCAGAAACATGGGAGCATAAACATTATGTTGCTGCAATGCCCACTGAAACTCATAATGTGTTCCCACAGCTTACAATAACACCTGTCTTATTCATGGTAGTCGCCTATCCAAGCACTATCCAGACTCGACACTGCTTAGCTTGCAAGATCTTATGAGATTATGTGCATTCCTAGTAATTTGGTCATCGGTAAGTTAGGGTTTTTGCATGTAGAAATCATATTCCAAAAGATGTCTTAGGTTTTTTTTGTTTCATGGATAATTAATAGCCCTTGAAATGCATTGCCTGCATATTATATGTATGAGGTGAGGTGGTTTTTGCAGTAGGGTTGTGCATTCTGACATCCTCTGTAACTTGCAGTGCTTTCCACTTTCGTTTGGTGTGAAATTAGGTCACCGTGGCTATGGACGAGTTTTGTTCGGATGGTCGCCCTTGTAGAAGAGGCAATGTTTCACATGTCTCATTGGGTTTATTTCAGCTCTTGGTTAAATAAAGGACACTGACTGACTGGCTGACTGCTTGCTGGAGAGCAAACTTCGCTCAAAATTACATGTGTTGTCGTGGCCGATGTTATATTGTAGCACTGAAACTATTCCAATGTGGAATGTATAGCTGGAGGATGGTTTTTGCATGTTGTTTTCAGTGTTTCATTTTGTACCCCAGGTCTTCCATGCAAAAGGGTATTTTGTCTCAATAAGCTCTCACTTGGTTATCAAGTTGATATATTTATATGCATCTCAAAATAATAATTAGACTTGTTCTGGAGAATATGAATAGCAAATATCTAATTAGTTGAATATTAATATTCTCCACAAAGACGCAAATTATTATTTTGAGTTAAGCATTATATAATTTTACATCAATCTGGTGTTACGTAACTTAAGGTGAGGGTGGGTCCTTGCGTGTAAGATCGGCAGGTTACAAGCATGATTCAGGCAAGCCTGACTGCTGATGAGACACTGTGTGTTGAAACCCGGCCAGATTTATCTTCGAACAATACTGCTGATATAACGCACTTCCAAATTGCTGTGCAACTGTTGGGTTGTGTGAGAAATACTTTAATTCTGTTGTGTAGAGAGGTGGATATGTGAAGTCGACATATTATTTATTTATTTGATTTATATATGTGGGAGAGCGGTGACACAGTAGTCAGCGCATAGCATTATAAATCTGGTGACCCGAATTGAATTCTCAGACATGGCTAACATCATTGTCGAGTGATCCATGGACACCGCACTGACTCATCTTGTGTCGCATGGTCAAACAAAACTTCATGACCACACAGCAGTGGATTTCCAAATTGTTGTCAGTTATTCCATATTTAAATACAGTATTGTATATCTATTCATATTATACTGGTAGGAACCACCTGGTTCCACCAGCCCACAGGAGATTATTGTGTCCGTCCGTCGTGCATCCAAAAATGGGAGGGGTGGGGCTGGGTGGGGAGGGTGGGGAGGGGCTGGGTGGGGAGGGGAGGGTGGGGGGTTAGAGGGGTGGGGCTGGGTGGGGAGGGGCTGGTCACCCCGTGGTGCCCTTATAAAACTCAACGTTTAACCTGCTCACGCCGGCTTGTGCCCACCCTCACAGTCGGCCATATTTGCGGAATACACCACGCCGCCGTTGACCCTGGCCATTGACCGAGCAACCCAACGTTCCTACCAGCTCCCTCCGCAGGAATGTGTTACAAGAAAGTTGACACAACTGGAAATGCCAGTATATCTGTATGAGTCGTCCAATGTAACTGGGATGTGACATTTTGGAAGTTGGCACCCTTCTTTTGCCCCTCGTGGTTTATTCTTAAAATGACATGGACGAGTGGCTAGGTGTGACCCCAGTCGCAACACAATTGGCTGCGTACCAACTGAGAAAACCTCACTCCTGCTCTGTAATCATTCCAGGAGGTTCGACTCAAGTCCTGCAAATAAACAGTTAACGTTCCCTCGGATTTGCTTTTTTTGCAACAGCTCCCAGTGAGCACATCGCACCCCTGCCACCAATCACCGTACCACCACCCCACCGAAATGCCACCCCCACCAATCCTCCACCTGGTCACCCTAGCCAGCATGCGGCAGGTCTTAATGAGTAAGTCTTCCCATGGCTAATTAGAGCTTATCACCACAGGAATACATTTCTGTGGAATTCAGCAGCATGTTGTTACTGATTTAATTATTAAAATCTAATCGGTTAATCAGTCAATCACTCCTGCCCAGGGCCTCTAATGCATTCACCTACTCTCTTGCTATTTTAGTAATTGTCTGTTTCAGACGTTATTTCAACAACAATGCTTTTATTACTTTTTGTAATAATGATGCAATATTTTTTTACGATTTCCAGCTAAGGTAGATTTTTTATTTTATTATCATTGAGAAGAGAAGTGGACAACATTAAGGATTTCTGAATGGGCATTTGGTGTTTTGGCACAAAAGTTGTGGAACAGCTTACTGAGATATTTGAGTGCACCCACAACTTTAAAGCAAAATGTAAAGACATTATTTTCAAATGGCACATGAATAATTCCAATATAGACAAAAGAGAGTACTATCAAGCATAATTTAGCTTTTCAATGTTGTTTATTCCCATTGTGTATACCGTATATACTGTACTGTTTTTAATATTGCATTAGTTCTGCAATCACTTTCTTTCTGAGTAATTATTTAAAATATCCCTTTGTTCCAGCACCTCCAGATTTATTGCGTGGGAGGCATGAAATAAACAATTAATTATGATTATAGGCAGCAGAGGGCAGTGCTGCAAATCCATTGTTGTACTGTATTATGTGTATCTCGATGCACTGCAACTTCACCAACCACATTGGCCAGCGTGGTGAAGTATGACAAAACAACCCCCACATTAAACACAGCATCAGGAGGTTTTCATCTGGCAATGACGTGACAGAAGGGCTTTATACCTGCATTTATGTTAGTAACTGTCATTGAGACAGATTCGTAACGTAGAAATTGCCCATAATAAAGGTTTTTTGGGTTAGATCGCGTAAATATAAATGTGTCGTTAAACCCGCAACCACCCGTTCGTGCTATATTATGAGTGCGCAGAGCGGTGATGTCACGCGCCTTTTGCCGTGTCGACTGTGTGAGGGCCCCCCCGCAGGCGTCCGTGGATGTGGACGTTATGCCCGGCGAGTTTGACCCCGCCAACTACATGATGCCGCAGCAGCCGCTGCACCGCTGCATGTTCCCGCGCGCCGCCTCCTACGTCACTTTGCGCCTGGAGACGAACCCATACGAAGCAAACATCGCCGGGGTCCGGTGAGTGGCACCACCACCCACTCTGGGGCAGGGGAGGTAGGGCTGGTGGTAGCCAAGCTGAAGGTGACATCCGGGTCATCATTCAATACGCTTGTTTTAAATTGTTTGTCCAGGAGTTGTTCGCGTGAGTTAATCAAAGTGGAGTATATATCGAGAGTTTTGGTCGTGCAACTGCCGGGGAGGGTGGGGGGGTGCAGCCTGAGTGTTGGGCTTTGAAGAGAGGGGGAAATTGGGACAGCGTGCATCCATTTCATTTGTTCTACCAAGGCCCATGCTTATGGTGCGATGACTACTGGTTGATCACCACCGGGTTTTAGTTTTAAACGAGCATCTTAATGGTGGTCAAGTGGTAGAACAATTTGCCCATCCATTTCTCTGCTCTCTCCAACCAACAGTTGCATTCCTCAAGCTAAACTACATCATTCACGTTACAGTAGGTCCTGTTAATTGTGTTGGTATCTTTTAAAGTTGGCACATGGCACAGTGTGGACCCACTTATTTTTGTGTAACGAAACAATGATTGCAATTGCAAACATTGACCTTGAACTCTGATATTCACTTCATACAAAAGAACAGTGACTGAACCAATGTGGCCTATGTTTAGACAAAGGTGGAAGATGATACACAGGGGAGAACAATGAGTGGTTTTCTCTACAGCTTTGTTTCCTTATCCGGCATTATGTATCTCATTTACATATGCAAAATAAATAACTAGCACTGCCCATGCATTTGGATAGGATATAACTTAAGTGATATGCAAGTGATGGAAGTCACGAACTTAGACAAATGTGTGTTCGCTGAATTATGCATTATCAAAATATCCCCCGTATAGCCTAAGCAGACTTTTGGGGCAAATGCTGTTAGCGAGCACCCATGAAGCCTGGCACTGTGGGTGGCCAGCACCATACCCGACCGCCTTTGTTTCCTTAGTGGCGATGTTTACACACCACACCAGGTAGTCATATGAGGCTGAGTTGTACATATAAACATTATCGCACACACACACACACACGTGTGTATGAACCAATGAATTCATACACGTGGACATTTATATTAATAACTACAAAAACTGAACACATTCATCAATAACACTGCTTTAAAATGTTTAAGTATATAATAGGTGACATTTCAGGCAATGGTGCTTCGTTACAGCACATAGAGGGGCCAGAGAGATTGAGTGAGTACATGTACATTAGTTACGCATACTGTATACACATGCATTCATATCAACATCAGTATACAAAGACAAATATCCCCCATATAGCTTGAACATACTGTTGGCGCACATGCTGTTAGCGAGTACCTATGAAGGCCGGCACGGTACACGAAGGGGTGGGTGGCCAGCACCACACCCAGCCGCTTTTGTCGCCCGAGTGGCGATGTTTACACACCGAACTAAATACTCGTTTGAGGCTGAGTCGACCTAGGGGAGGCCCAGGACCGGTTCAGATAATTGTCACTGGTGTTGACGGTGAGTGGTAATCGAACCCAGGTCGCCGGGTTCGTAGGGTATACATTCATATTAACATCAATATATGCACACACATAGACACACATCACATGCACAACACGGACAAAACACATTCGCACATGCTGAAAGCCGGACCTTGTTTTAATCCACCTAACACTTATCGCCAACTCCTGCATCCAGCTTGAGTGTTGAATTGCAGGAAGCGTTCCAATGACATCAAGAATTACAAATGGCCAGCCATTGGATGTCCCCAAGTCGTAGTGGAAATGTCAGGGAAAAAATGCTGGAAATTCAAACACCAGGAATGTCCTTGGCAAGTTTTGTTTAATACATGTTTACCTCCAGCATACCGTTTAGGAGATTCAGAGCGTGACGGACAGACGGACACTTCTGAAGTTTATATTTACGAGTAGAGAACCCGTTAGTCTGCAATGGAAAATAAGAGACAGCTGTCATTTTCATACTCTTCTCACAATCCTGCACTATACGTCATCTGCTTTGATGTCTAATACAACGCCAAGGTAATAAGTATTGTGATTGTTTTGTAACATTCTCTTGAGATTTCAAGAATATTCTGGTGAAAGACTTCCATTAATAGGAGCGCAAATTTAAAAGTTAGACCAATTTTAGTGACGCCCACCTCTTGGGCGTCGCTATCTAGTATGTCTTCCGCCGTTCAATTTCACGTTTATTTGTTACACGGAAAATCCTTGTCGCCAGTTACCCAGTTAGTTTCAGTGGCAACGGCCTGCAGCAGCCACTAACAACAGAATTATTGTTGGGGTGGAGATGAACGCAGCCAGCAGCCAGCCAGGAAACTCGAGGCATAGATTATTTTTTATCGTAGTACGATATATATATAGAGAAAATATGTAGCCATTTTTTTTATCCACTTCTGGATGAAGACCTCTCAATGCCGTGTTAGTCATGTTTTTTTACTTTTACTATACTTCGCATGGGTTGGTGAAGGGGATGGAGTGGGGTGCAAATCCCAGGAGTGGTTCTGATATCACTTGCCAGTGATGTTAGCCTTGGGCAGGAATCGAACTCAAGTAGCAGTGCAGTACACACTAACCACTCTGCCACCGCTCCACCCATGCAAACGCTATCGCTTGTTTTTACATTTGTCGTGGGTTCAACTGAGTTGCAGACGTAGACTTTGGAGGCAGCGCATTTATTTAGTTCCAACACACGGGGTAACTTCCCCTTAACAGAATTACAACCTCGGGTGTTGACCACCCAGCTAACTACACTAGTTGCCACGTAACTGTTACTACGGACCCAGGACCAACAGCATCTGCCCGGGTCCACGTGCTGGAAGATCGTAGAACAGAGATCGTAGACGAAGGGTTATTTTCCCAGGATGTATAACCCCGGTCCCAATATTCTCTGCGGCGTGGCCGGCTCCGCCCTTGACCACGTCCACCTTCCAGAACTATCGGGAACGACCTTTGTCCCTATCACGTGACCCCCCCTAGCCCCCTCTTGGGGGCCCCTCTGTCATCTTAGCCGGTCATGTGTCCTCCCGGGTCAACCAGAGTGCCATGGCCTCACACGACCTTCCCCTTTGGTCGGCACCCACACACCGTGTCCTGTAGGGCCGGCACTGCACTTACAGCATGGTGCCATCCAGCGCTGTTACTCAACGCACACCGTGCCCCTCTAGGGCCGGTACTACACGCACAAAATGGTGACATCCAGTGATGTCGCTACACATTCAATAAAGTAAAATCTTATATCTCAGTTAACAATACATGACATTTCTAAAGCGTCCTTCTACAAAGTGTTCAAAAGTGCTGTACATCACAAAATAAATAAATAAACACATTTCAGGAGCTAATTTAGAGAATTGAAAGCAAGAGAAAATGAATGCATCTTGAGGTGGGTTTGTTTTTTCTCCTGGGCATATGTGAAAAATAACTTTTTAGCTCATCGGATTACTCCAGTATGAATAAAGATTCTGATTCTGAAACACACCGTTTTCAGGTCTCACCTTGGTGTGCATACAAACACTGAACCAGAACCCCCACTTGTGTGTACACATGCGCAGATTGCTGGGCACGTCTGGCCAGAATGTGTTGGACATTTACAAGTACTCTGGCATGGAGGACCACCTGCAGATCCTCGAGTGGACCCTGCGAGCCAGCCACATGGCACCCACAGCGCCAGACACGCTAGGTGGGTGCCCATCTCCTCTCTCACCACCCCTCCGGATGACCCGGTCTCGCCACACAGGGTTTGATCTTCGACAAAGCTTATAGTCCAATTCTAGATTTGAAGTTTTCGTGACTGCAAGGATTCATACTCTTAGGTTTTTTTGGTAAAGTCACGTAGGGAAAAAATAATAATAATAAAATAAAAGAATAATAAATGAAAAATAACTTCATTAAATCACGACGTTTTGGAGGCAACACAAGTCTCCGTCTTCAGGTGGAACCGTCACAGCTAAATTTACTGTATCAAGTGACTTCAAACGTCGTGATTTTATTTAGTCATTTTTCATTTATTATTATTTTATTTTATTATAATAATTTTTTTACCTACGTGACTTTACTGGAAAAAACCTAAGAGTATACTCATAGTCCAACCTAAACTCCATTCGCATAAACCATGGCAGATGCGAATACCTGACACACAAAAGGAAAATTAAAAACTATCCTGTTTGCGACTGTGCTCATCCGTAACAGACCATACAGCATCTAAGGACGTAATGCCCGATCCACAAATACGAAGGAGACATCACAGCGATGATGCACCACTCCGCTACTCCTGACGCGCTTATCTCGCTTGACCACCTGAATGTGAAATTGTCGTTGTTGCTCTGCATCGACATCAACTGTATGAAACAAGAAGAAGCAGCACATTGAGCATTTTTCATGAAAGTCTCTCAATGTGGACTTGGGTCCCATTGATTGCAATGGATTCTATCAGGTTCTATCAACTTCTGAGGAGTTGGCAGTGTTTGATTGAATCTATTAGCTGTGGTGTATTTTTTTTACAAAAAATGGGCACTGAAGGATGTGTACTGAATGTCGCTATAATAATGATAATGGCACGTATTTGTCCAGGAAGCCTCACTGATTCTCAAAATGCCTTTTACAGGAGCGTTGTGTTTGGGAAGTTTGGCCAATTCCTTCTTGATGAGTGGTGTGTGCGGGGAAACTGGAGAGCCGTAGAGAACCCACACAAAGAGGGGGTAACACGCAAAGGTCAACGCAGCCCGATGTACAGAAATGTAAAATACCAACGGAGGCCTTTCATTCATGTTACGAGACTGCAAATGTATACATTTTACATTATTTCTGCCTGTCAGTTGCATCAGTTATTTATTAAGACATTCCTTCATATTTTATTCGGGTAATAAATAAACTGTCGTTCATTACATTACAGCCACCGTTTCGTACAAAACTTAACTTGTGTGTCTATGTAACGTCTATTACCCCAACACAATATTTTCTGTCTTTGGAGTCTGCAAAACTTTCAGAAACCGTAGGGGGGTACGTCTGCTCACTGTTACTGAATGTGCAGTTGCTGCAATTATAAAGGAATCGGAACCACTTTGCAAGGATGTGTGCTATCTCTTTTGTCTCGCAAAACGCACGAATCTCCCATTCCACAAGGGCTCGGGGATGATCTAAGCGTGCATTTAGATTTTTTTTTCAGTGTAAATTATAATGAGCTCATGTTTTATACAGGGCTCGCCCTGCTTATCGCTGGACACCCAACACGTTGGTTTAATGGATTGTGAATAATGCTTTTTGTAATTATTAAAGGGTTGTTTTTACACAAATACACGGATACAATTATAGACAGTTCACTTAATTATCCGTGGGTGGATTATCCGTTTTAATATGATATTTTCTTTGCACGATGGTACCATTATTGCTCACTGCTCACGTGATTGCAAACATGAGAGACAGATAAGCCGATGATCTTAATAAACAATTTAAATAGAATGCACGTTCTACATAGATGAGCATTATATATATTAGCTTAATCTGCAAATGTTTTGCATTACGTGTGTTTTGGTTTTGTCCAGCCCCCCACCCCCACCATTACCGCAGATAAAATCAAGAGTTGACTGTATA
The DNA here is from genome assembly GCF_964198595.1 of Lampetra fluviatilis. Classification (NCBI taxonomy): domain Eukaryota; kingdom Metazoa; phylum Chordata; class Hyperoartia; order Petromyzontiformes; family Petromyzontidae; genus Lampetra; species Lampetra fluviatilis. The sequence goes on along the minus strand of NC_136278.1, from coordinate 1,948,521 downwards.
TTCAGTTGTATCCTCTTGTTCAATGTTTACCCCCTTTTTTCTCCCCTTGTGCAGGCTGTTATCCTTTCATACACAAAGACCCATTCATTCTCAACTGCTGTCCAGATGTTTATTTCAGCGGCAATGCTCCCAAGTTCCAAACAAAAACCATCACAGGTGGGCAGGGTTTGTATGTGCCCGTGGGCTCAGTGTTGACAATGACTTTACAAGCACGAATGGTAACCCCCGCAAATGAGTAATGCAAGGCTTTTTTCTGTCTCTGGCTGTACATTACCGATCTTCTGCTGGCACAGGGGAGAGATTTGTTTGCATGCCTGCCTGCTTGCCTGTGTGCATGTGTACGTGATCAACCGCGTGTGTGCTCGTATGCGTTAGCATGGGGCCCGATGTCTTTTATAAATGCATTATGCATATCTGCTTCCGCGGGGTAGTAGAACGAGCTTGCGTGTGTTGCTCGCCTACAGCACATATTTACAAACACAGGCCTCTCGCTCGCTCACAGCGCAGCACGATGCCTTCTTGAAGGCCAGGTAAGAGCCTGTTAGTTGAGCCGTGGCATCCTGGTTAGTGCATTGCGCTACGAATCCGGCGACCCGAGTTCATTTCCTGGCCACGGCGCTTAACATCACTGCCTTCTGAACCAGACGTGGGCCATTCCCCTGTTCGCCAACCCGCACTGACAAGCGTGGGGAAGCATTTGAAAATAACCCCGGTGACGTGGCGTGGGGAGGCCATCCAGCAGTGGATGGACAGTGGCTGAAAATTATTGTTAAATTATTTTTAAGAGGCCATTGAGACCAGCAGCTGTATTTTTTTGAAAACAACAATCAACCGTTCTATCGTGCTAATAAATTAAAACTCACAATTAATCATGATAACCAGCAAACATCATAGCAGCAAACAGGGCCTAAAGTGCAACAAATAAAGACTTAAGCAAATGAAACCGCAAATGTAAAATTACAATACGAAAGCAGATCAAAATTACAAACACCAATGGGCAAGCTCAGGCTAAAACAATACATAATTAGGTCAAACCAAGCATATCTATATAAACCAAACTGATTAAACTCAAATTCAATCACGTGTACCGCATGATCCGTGTGAGCGCGCGTGCTCACGCGGTCTTCACGCGAACCTCCTCTCGCCCCCGTCACGCGGCTTTGCAGGACCCCTGGGCCAGAGGGTGCTGCTGGTGTGCGTGCCGGTGTTTTCGACCACCCAGACGGCCTGCCTGCTCAATCTGCGCACCCTCCAGTGCCAGCCGATCAGCTTCTCCGCCTTCACGGTGCCGCCCGACGACGACGACGATGGAGAGATGGACGTTGGCAATTGATAGGGAGCCCCACTGTAAAAAGGCAGAAGGAATGAATTGCCACCTGAAAAGCACTCCAAACAATAGTCGCGTAAGAATTCACCAGCAACCTCCTCCTCCTCCAGTCTCGTTTCGATTCAAGAATCAAGAATGTGTTTTTGTCTTGTTTGTGGTTCAATTGTTTCTAGAGTGTTTTTTTTTGTTGCATTGTTGTTTTTTTGTCCTGTACGGCCTTGTTAGTTCAGCTGTGTTGCATAATCCCTTCCTGTCCATAAACCGACATGTAGCAGAATACAGTTTGCAATACTTTACATCTCTCACAATACATTGTTACACGCACATTTCGACGAATGTATCTTAAGTGTAAGAGTTGGTTGTAAGCGACGAATCGTTAGTGGCAATTTAAACACAACATTTTTTTTTAACCTTCACCGAACATCAGAAGCTCAAGGTGGGTCCATTTAAATTCACAATGCATATCGGTGGTGTGTGGCAATGCCCGGACATTAGGATAACTGCTTGGCTTAAGGTTAATGAGTATAAAGACCCAGTATTCTTTTCCAGTTTTCAAGATTCACCTTTCTCAGTCTTAGAGCTAGCGGCGTATGCCGTAATTGAGATTACAACGCACATTTTGTCTTTGCTTCGGGAATTATATCACATTTTGCCAAGTAGACAGTTCCTTATGCTGTGCATGTGCCTATTAACTTACAGTTTTCCAGGGTGAATTGTCGACCACAGTGAAGTGTGGTAACTCAATAGCACGTTGCTTCCTTGTTTCATGGACGGAATAAGATAGGGCCGAGCGGTACCGATATCAAGTGCCTGGAGTGATAAATGTGCCCTGTTCCTTCGTGTCAGTTTTGTAGATTAGCATGCTAGCTTATCGCGTTAATTAATGCGGAAACAAATACATACTTTCGGAACACATTAAAATTGCAATCACTGCAGCCAACTCGGTGAATCACTGCAGGTAACCGAGTTCCTTAAATTGCGTTTGAGTTGATTACTTTTTATGATTTTGTTTTCAAGTGATACCTTTTACTTAGCTGTGCAAGGTGGCGTTGACATTTGTACACTTTGCTAGGGAGGTTTGAAATTCCTTATTGACATAGATGCATTCATTTACAATTCCGTTGCGGGCCATATTTTAATATTTGATATGAGCGATGCCACTCGTACACAATGATGAAATATTTCAAATAATACCACTGGATCTCTTACATTCACAATATGGATTTTTTTTCTATCAGGTCTTTGTAAACATTGCCTGCAAGAATCACCATTGGGCTCTGTAAATTGATCCAGTCGTGAGTTGGATAATATTTGAGCTGTTTAGCTACACGTGGATTCAGTTGCATCTTGTACTTGCCAGAGTTATTGGACTTGCGTGACAGCCCCCACTGCCTTTTGTGCCCTGAGAGTTTATTTCACACCGTGTGTCTATCCCTCTGTGTGTGTGTGGTTTTCTCATGTTTGAGTTTTGCCTCTTTGTGTCGTGCACGCAGCCTTTGTTTAGCCGAGTCATTTCCTCATGTTGTGCCGTTTACGGATGCGGTGAATGGCATTAGTTTGTTTTAAAAATGTAGTCATTTTTTTGTAATAAACCCTTTACAAGGACGTTGATGAATATATGTGTTTCTTGGATTTATAAAATAAAGTAATTGTAATGCTGCTCGCGCATGTCTGTAAATGACAGGCCGAGCCGTGGTGTTTGTCTGGAGTGATCTGCGTGCTTTGATGTCGCAACTCTGCCTCTTTAACCTCTGCACATTGACAAACCTCTCCAGCCAAGTGAAAACTCATCTTTCCTCAAGGTATGCTCAATGTTGTTTGCTAAATTGTTTTGTTTTTATTGATAAGACCACTTCATTATCACTTCCACCCTATTACCCCCCATAGACCCAGTCCCACTAAAGCTTAAAAGCCGTGAATTCTCGCCGATATCCCTTTGATAAACGTTGAAACAGCCTCGGGGTCATTCACGACTGCAGTATCGCGATTGGGGATTGATTTTCAGTTCAAAGGTGCAAAGTTCAAGGTCGCCACGACCTCTGCGCAACCATTTTTTTCTACCTGCTGTTTATAAAGGATTGACCATTCTTGGGGAGACATTGAACGTTTGCTTATTTTTTTACACCAAGTTATTACCTAAATCAATGTCACATTTGAGCTTTTTAGACGCCTTCATGGAAAATGTGTTCATTAGCTTCAAGTTCCTGCTGGCATGAAACTAATATTCCAGCGCTGTCATCAGTTACTCTGACGCTAAATATACCAGTCACCCTTTTATCGCTGCACCTTCATCTCTGCATTGAAGTCCTCCATTAATTATGTCTATTTTGGCCTCATAAGTTTAATTTATTAATTTGACCGACGTGACATTGGCATGTTCTGGTCAACTCGTGTAGGAGCATTGTGTGAGTAGCCCACTTCACTCTCGTTTGCGCACTCGGAACGGTTCAAGGGACAGTCTTCACAAGCGGTGCATGGTACAGACCCCGAGTGGAGGTTCTGTGAGTGCAACATAGTTTGGATAGGTCACAAGAAAGGTGAGTGGCTGAACTAGCACATTGCACCGATACAATACGACGTCTTATCTTAATCGCTGCCAAACGTATTTAATTAACACGTCCTTGGATTATTTACACGTCCTAGATTGTTCAGACTTGCAGTTGTTGGAGAGCCTTCATATGAAATGGATAATTATCTGTAAAATACTTTCTAATTCTAAAATGCTATGTTTGCTTCTGAGACTAAACGTCTCCATATTGACCTTAACACTGACCCATACAATTACTACACTATCCATTTTTTTACTTGGTTTCTATTCCTCACTCTGCTGAGTCCATGGAGTCCTAATTTAATTTCTCTAGAGTCTTAATTCCATGTGTTGTGCGTCGCGATTGAAAATATCTAGAATGCGTCCTGGTGATCCCCAGTGATCACTGCCACCCCCTGCTCCTTCATATTACCAGCCGACCTCATTGCTGGTCAAACCAGAACTGCTGAGTACTGTGGGCCGTAGTTTATGCACAACAAACACGATGGTGTTTTTGACCATAAACTCAAGTTTTATACTACCAGGTAAGACTCACTGAGCTATATAGCTCTTTTTCAAAAGCGACCTAGCTATCGCAAATGATGACTCAGCGAAGTGGCTTATCAGGTGGAAGTTTATTGCAGCCAAATACTCTATAAACGCGCGCTTCTAAATGTGGAGGGGATAACCGGGAGAAAAATCCACGCAAAATGCAAACTTTAAACATAGGTTCCAGGGTCGGGATCGAGCCCACGACCTCCTGTATACCAGGTGAGATAGTTAACATTTCCTAGCCATCGTGGCGCCCTATTTCAGCAGATTCGGCAGCGGAATACAAATATGACATCCATAGTTCAGTTTTCGCGGTAATTATTGGGTGAGTGTGGCATTAAAGGTTATACACCTTCATATGCACGCCTGTAATCTATCAATGCCGAGGCGACGGTTGGTGGATCAAACAAATGTTGTGAAGCTCCATTCACGTGGACATCGAGACGCCCTGCTGGCATGCCAAGAGAAAGTGGTACAGCAAAATGTGGAACCCCCCCCACCACCTGTTCCAGGTGCGTGGTTTCTCTCCAAGTGCTCTGGTTTTCTTCCACGTGTAGTACTCATGAATCGGTCCATAACACCTTAATATATATAGGGCCGCAGAGCGTGGGCAATTGTGGACACCTACTCGCCGTGTGGCTACCTTCCAGCTTGTCTGTTGTTCCAAGCGCCTTCGAGCGTGAGCGAATACTGTGTGCGGCTTCGTGTTACACGTTGAAGGTAGTGATATTAACTGATCTACATTGACATTCTGTAGATTAAAATAACGCTTTCATTTGCTTTCTTTGGTAGTTAGAAAGCATATCAGTATATTCATCAGATGCATAGAAAATAAAATAAATTATTCTGGCGTTTGAATAGAGGTGGATGCAGAGGATACTAGAGCCACTGTGGAGGTAACAGCGTAAGTAACTTGGACGTTTTGAATGAAATGCAGCACTGAAGTTGAGTGGCAAGAGAGACGAGGCGGTGTGACCGGCAGGACACGTGTGCAGGATGGAGAAGGGCAGGATAGCAAGACGGACATTGGAGTTGCAACCACAGATCGGCAGCCAGGGTGAAGCCCTGAAACCATCACTGTTAGTGGATGGGATGCCGTAGGAATAGACTTTGAAGGTTGTGCGTTCACAATGCTAGAGCTGCGGTACTGTACCTGGTAAAATAGAAATACACGATCGCGAGGTGCGGTAGCTTCTGCGGCATTGTCCGTGATTACCTCCGTGAACTTAATTCCCTTCCTAGCCAAATCGGAAGTTGCCCCTAATTAGGGGGGCGGCGGGCGGCGAGGACAGGTGGGGGGGGGGGCGGCGCTGCTGTTCGTTCGAGTCGCCACTACAGGAACCTCCTCCTCCCGTCTCACAATCCAAGTTAACCCTTTTGCAGTCCCGTGCGCCTCCCTGGTTCAAGTAATCACGCACGAGTGGTGGGGATCATCTCTTCACGCCTCCCCTCCTTGTTGCAGTAACCTGCTCCAAACGGTCGCGTCGCGTCGTTGTGTGTGTGTGTGTCCGTGTGTGTCTCTTGTGTCTCTCCCAAGACCACCCGGCGCGAATCCGTCCGTTCAAAGCGGCCGGGCGCTCTGGCCGGCACAGCACACGGATCTGTCAGCCGCACACCGACGCCTCGTCTGCGTTTCCAGCCTCTTGACATCACCGGCGGAGGCGCGTTCCTGATCTCGTCTTCCGTCAACTCTCGTCTCTCTGTCATTCACCGCAACAGCTGCTGCTCTCGTCGAGTTGGCATCGTGGCCGCGTGCGCTTACATTGATTGCCTTCTCTCTTTGATACGACAATTATAATAATAGCAGCAGCCAATTTATCATCTCGAGAGAGAGAGAGACAGAGAAAGCATCGAGGGGGAGACAGAGAGTAATGGATACCGTCGAGTTGTTATTGGCGCTGTCCACGGCGATGGTGCTGATTGTCTCACTCGTGTCAAACCTCACGGTCCTCTGCTGCTACGGCGCCAGCAGCGAGCTGCGTAAGCGAGCTCCCGGCGTCTTCATCCTCAACCTCACCTGCTCCAACCTGCTGCTCACCCTGCTCAACATGCCCCTCACCCTGGCCGGCGTCGTTCGCTCCGGCCACACCGGGACTCCCACCGTCCCGTTCACGGCGTCCAACTCCAACGACCCGCGCCAGCAGAATCAGCACCAGGTGTTCGCCAAGGACGAGCACGCGTCCTTATCGTCGTCGTCGTCGTCGTCATCTTCCTCCCTGTCGTCATCGTCGTCCTCGTCATCGTCGCGGCCGTGTGGAGAGAGCCTCTGCCAGGCTGCCGCTTTCGCCGAGACCTTCCTCACCACGAACGCCATGCTCAGCGTGGTTGCTCTGGGTCTCGATCGCTGGGTCGCAGTCCTCTTCCCGCTCAGCTACGCCGCCCACATGCGGCGTCGCGACGCGGCGCTGGTCCTCGCCTACGCGTGGCTTCACTCGCTCGCCTTCCCCGCCGCCGCCCTCGCTCACTCGCCCTCGTGGCTGGCCTACGGGCCCTCGTACGCCTCGTGCACCCTGGTGCAGGGCCCTCCGCTGTCGCCACCGCCGCCGCCTCCCCCGCCGCCGTCGGCACCCGGCGGCCCGCTGGGGTCGGCGGGCTCCGCGAGCGCGCACCGCGGGTCCTCGGCGTCGTTCGCCGCCTTTTCGTTCGCCTACCACGCGCTCACCTTCTTCCTGTCGCTGCTCGTGCTGTGCCTCACCTACCTGAAGGTGCTGCGCGTGGCGCGCTCGCACTGCCAGCGCATCGACGTGGTCACCATGCACGCGCTCATCCTGCTGGTGGACATCCACCCCAGGTGGGTTGCGATGCCCCGCGCGCGCGATCACAGCTGCAATCACGCGCGCGCGCGCGTGCGTGCGTGCGTACAAGGACGAACATTCCCCGTGTAGCCTACGGAAGATGTTGGTAACACGTGCGGTTCGTGAGCACTTCTGGAATGCCCGCACGGAGCGCGAGGGGCTGGTGTGATCGGAACCACGCCCGGTTGCATTTGTCTCCCCGAACTACTGACGGTTTGCACATCGCGTTGATACTTCATTGAATGTTGATTCGACCTCGGGGAGCCCCTGGACCGGTTCAGATAATCGCCACTGATGTTAACCGGGGGTCGGGAATCGAACTTAGTTTGCCGGGTTTTTAGTTCGGCAGTGCGTTAACGACAACACCAACGCTCCAGCGCTCTGTCAAGCAAACCCACCGAGTCGCGTGACTATCCAGTGTGCCCGTGTCGTGATTTCCGATGTCCCGTATGCACGCGCGGTTAGCGTGCACGTCGCATGGCACGAGGAATGGACTGGGGGCTCCGTCGCTATGCTCCACTATCCCCGCCACTCTTCATTAGCCTCACGCCTGGCTCACTCCGGCCCGCGGGCCCCGATGCAGTCGCACCACCACGCACACTCGACTGCCACGCCACAGCGTGCGTCCAAGAGTCCGCGCGCGTGCCTGGTGAACCCGTGCCCGCGTGAACCCGTGCCCGCGTGAACCCGTGCCCGCGTGAACCCGTGCCCGCGTGAACCCGTGCCCGCGTGAACCCGTGCCCGCGTGAACCCGTGCCTCGCGTGAACCCGTGCCTCGCGTGAACCCGTGCCCGCAGCGTGCGCGCGCGCTGCCTGGAGGAGCAGAAGGCGCGGAGGACGCGCGCGCCCCGGCGCGTGAGCACCTTCATCGGCACTTTCGTGCTTTGCTTCGCGCCCTACGTCATCACCAGGTGAGAGGCCACGCGGCAGGTTGTCCCCATTACCACCGTACACGATCATCGTAAATACTAATAATGGTAATCATCACAATCATCGCCACCATTATACAAATGACGATCATCAACAATCAGTTGGAATAATCAGTGATGATATTAAGCATTAGTACTGTGACGATCAGCATCGTGATATCATCATAATCATTAAACACCAGTGGCGTTTGATTGTCTGAAACTGTTCTGGTAGCTTCCACTCCCCCACCTCCCACCCACCACTTTTTACCAACCCGCAATGTCCGGCAAGGCGAAGTGTGGTGAAGTGAGGTGAAGTGTGGTGACGTGTGGGGAGTTGTGGTGAAGTGGGCTGAAGCAAGCTTCTTGACTGACATGGCGTGGCGGTTTTCTACATCCAGCAGTGGATTGAACGAGCGCTATAAATTAAGGTTATTGCTTAATAATAATATCGGGGAAGTGCTGCCTACTTGATATGCGGAACACAAAACGCTTGACTTCAATACATCTTTTCATTTGACATGCACGCCGTTAACTTACTGTTGTGTTGGACATTTTAAAACAACAATTACCATAACATTACCCAATTGAGATTATAGATACCGATCATTCCCGACTACAATACTGTGAAATCTTGGCAGGACTCTCTTAAAAAGGAGCCATGAGACTCGGCGAGAATTTCCCAGGGTTAAACAGGCGCAATAACAACAACAAAACTAAATGGATAACAATAATCTGGATATGGATATACACCACATCAACTTAATCTATAAACAGCTGCAAGGTCGCAGAGACAATTATATATTTGTTTACTTAAGAGACCTGGGTAGTGGGTGGGGGAGAGAATGCTAACAAATTGTACACACAGATTGACAGAAGTAACGACATTCAGTACTCTTAGTTTTTTCGGTAAAGTCACGTAGGTAAAAAATGAAATTAAATTAATAAAAAATAAAAAAATAAAAATAAAAAGCACGACGTTTCGGAGGCAACACAAGTCTCCGTCACCAGGTGGGACCGTCACAGCCAGATTTGCTGTATCAAGTGAGGCAGGGATTCCAAGATGCAAGTTCTTAGCGATGGGTATTACCTTGAAGTAACGACTTCAAAATTCGAGTGGAATGAGCTCCGACACGCTCTTCCTCCCACTGGGTTCAGTGCCAGGAATCTCAAATCAAATCCCCACCCACACCCATAACAAACAGACGACTGACTCTCTGAGCGTTCCGCGTGAGTGAGTCTGCGTGCAAAGTGTGGACCGTGCGTGTGCATTGGGGAAACGGTGGTGCGTCGACAGATCGTTATGCGGTCACGGTCAATGTTGTACGCAACATAGATTTACATTCTACAGGGGCTACTGACAGTCGAAACAAAACAGCGGCAGTCTTATATTGGGCAGTCGCAGTCTGACAGTCTTTATAGTCTACGCAATGCAGTTACAGTCTACACAAGTCTACACAAGGTAGTTGACAGTACATAGAGTACACAATACAAATACAGTACACATTGTTAAGACAGTTATCCACGAGGCAGAGGCAGTATATTCTCGCAGAGGCACTCTAATACATACTCTTAGTCTACTGGACATCTGTGAAAAATAGCTTTATAGCTGATCAGATTCCTGAAGTCGAAACCGTGGAGACGGTCTACACAGGCAACACATAGACTGTCGTGCACACAATACAGTCTATAAACACATTCCTGCAGAGGGAGCTGGTAGGAACGTTGGGTTGCTCGATCAATGGCCAGGGTCAACGGCGGCGTAGTTTATTCCGCAAATATGGCCGACTGTGAGGGCGGGCACAAGCCGGCGTGAGTAGGTTAAACGTTGAGTTTTATAAGGGCACCACGGGGTGACCAGCCCCTACCCACCCAGCCCCACCCTCCCCACCCAGCCCCTCCCCACCCTACCCACCCAGCCCCTCCCCACCCTCCCCTCCCCACCCAGCCCCTCCCTTCACGACGGTCGGACGGACACAATAATCCCCTGTGGGCTGGTCTAACCAGGAGGTTCCTACCAGTATGAAAGCGCGAAAGTGAGGATGTGTCTGCGCCCCCCCCCCCATCCGTGCCCCCACCCTTGCACCCCCCTCCCGTCACCCTCCCCCCACCCCGTGCAGGCTGGTGGAGCTGAGCCCCGCCGTGCCGTTCATTGACCGCCGCTGGGGGCTGTTCACGCGCTGCCTCGCCTACAGCAAAGCGGCCCTCGACCCCTTCGTGTACGCGCTGCTGCGCCGCCAGTGCCGCCGCGTCCTTGCCGAGATGTTCCACCTGCGACGCCACCACAGCCACCACCACAACCACCACCACCACCACAGCAGCCACCGCAACCGCCGCCACAGACACCACCGATTCTGCGGCTCGCGCTCCACGGGACCCCGTTCCACGCTCGCCCTCGCCTCTGACGCCAGCGACTCCGTGGTGTTCACGGAGAGGCACAGCCCCGTGGGACGGGAAGATCCCTGTGACATCTCGGGGCCCATGGAGGAGATGGAGTTGGAGGTGGAGGTCTCAGAGGTGATTGCGAGCTCGCGCGTCAGGATCGGAGATGAGAATGATTACGAGGACGACGACGACGATTACGACGGCGGTGGTGGTGGGCAGCAGAAGGAGAAGAAGGAGGTGAGAGGAGAAGCAGAACGCGGGGATGGAGGAGAAGTTGGAGGAGCCGCGTTGGGACCTCATCACGTTGGGGCGTCCCTGAGGGCAACGCACCCGGAACGCGCGTTGGTGGAGGAAGTCGGGCTTTTGAAACCTGCAGACAGGTTCAGCGGTGACTTTTCCTCCTCCTCTTCCTCCTCCTCGTCGTCGCCATCTTCATCGACGTCCTCATCGTCCTCGCCGCCTCAGAGGGCGGACCGCAAGATGCCCGGGCGGCGAGGCGTGAGTCTCCCTCTGAGCACCGTGATGGAGGAATGCCCCGGCTCGTGTCCCGGCTCGTGTCCCGTAGCGCCCTTCTCGACCCTGAACCCGTGCCCCTCGGGGGAGAACGCGACATCGCCTCTCGCGAGGGCGAATCCCTCTCGAACCACGGTGTAAGGGGGATGGACTGCGAAGGATGACGATGAGGAGGATGATGACGATGAGGGTGAGGAGTTCCCGGGTGGAATAATGAGAGACATCGGAAAACCGTCGTCGAAAGAACGAGTCGAGGAACATCGAGGCAAGAGGCGAGAGTTTCGGAGCCGGGGCTGGTGGTGGTGTGGTCGTCCATCACGCGGACAGCTCTTGATTCTGAAAGTTCGACGAGCGATGGAAGGTCTTGCTGCCCGAAACTCCGCGGAACAATCGCCCAGAGGAGGACGCGGAGGCTCGGGGTTTTAATTCACGCGCCCTTGTTGTCTCCTCTACGGGGAGTGGAAGGGGGGGGGAAGTGGGCGGACCAGCGGTAGGCTGCGGCTAAAGTTGGCTTCGCGTTCACGGGTTTCGCTAATAGAATTCCCTTATTTAAACCGAGTGAGAACCCCGCTGAGAGGCGTCTGTTGCGGAAGGCGCCGTGGGTGCGTCGCGGTTGTCCGCGCGCCTTTGTCCTGCCCGGGCGTGTGCCGCTGCACCGCGGAGCAATCGCGTGGCGGCGAGCGCGCTGGTGTCCCGAGTTCCATTTCCGCTCACGGTCAATACGAGTGGCTAACGAATTAACCGAACCGGTCCTGGGCCTCCCCATTTGAGCGACTCGGCGTTAAATGAGTACCCGCTGCGGTGTGTAAACATCAGCTCAGCACTGGGGAGACAATGGTCGTTCGGGCGTCATGTTGGTCAACCACCTCATCGCGTGCCGTGCCGGTCTCTATAGGTGCTCGCTAACAGCACTTGTCCCAACAGCCTGTTCAAGGCTACACGGGGGGGGGGACTGTGTGACCTGGACAAAGTCTCGTCAGCGAGCTCCTCCGGCATGCGAGGCTGCGTTGGGTGGGTTACGTAGCCCGCATGCCCAGCCGCCAAGCAGTTGGTTTGGCCGGATAGAAGTTGGCAAGCGGGCGCGACACGGGCTGGAGAAGAGATGGGCTGGTGTGGTACACGAGGACGTGAAGCTTATTGGACTTGCCGATGACCGGTACCAGCGGTGTCAAGATCGGTCTCTGTGGAGGAGGCTCGTGAAGGATGCTGCTGCTGCTGCTGGGCAGTTGGAGGCGGTCGCCCTCCAACAACAGCGGAGGGCAGAGGAGCGACGCTCACAACAACGAGCGGAGCGCCGGGTGGATTAAACGCAGCAAGTTGGCACAGTAGGGGGTACAGCTGGTGCATCTGCCAGTCATCTCAGTCAGTCAACCCCATTGACACCTGAGTCGGTCCCGTGACCTCCTGCCAACAGCGAGCCTTCGACACTTCACGTGGCCTCAAAGCGCACCTAGCCTGGCACAAAGCGATGCGGCGACATCAGTGCCACTTATTGGCGAATGGAGGTTGTTGCCGTGCCCGATGTATGCGTGTGTACGCTTGCGGGGGGCGGAGGGGGGGCGATAGAGTCTATGATGACCAGAATGTAAGTGCACGTTCGGGCGGTATCGTTGTCCTGCCGTGGTAATCAAATCTGTAAATTGACGAAACCGGGTGAGTGCGCTGGCCGCCAAATCGCACGCAGCGGGGAAAAGTGCAAAGCGCGCAGGCTGCTGCCGCGTGCGTGCTCTGAGCACGTTTTGTGTTCGTTGTTTGAAACTATCGTGGTGTGTATGTGTGTGTACATATATAATGTATACATAGTATTTTGTACGTGTGTGTGCGCGTATATTCAGCGCAGTACGCAACCAAGACATGTGCAGATCTAGCCCATCGCAGATGATCTGTTACTGCGTTATTATAGAGTTGTAATCGTGTGGCGGGCAGATCGTTATCGCCACGCAAAAGAGTTCACCATTGATACAGATGAACGTGCGGTAGATGTGCCTGGTTTCTGTGTCGAACCGCCAGTACTGGGGGATACACGAATGCGACCGCGGGTGGTGCTCGCTACACCATCATCATCGTTGTGCTCGCTACACCATCATCATCGTTGTGCTCGCTACACCGCCACCATCGTTCATCGTTGCGGCCTTCATAGGTGCTCACGAACAACATGTCCCCTGACAGTCGCCGATGACTGCACAGGAGAAAACCAATGCATTACATTCGGTTGATCACAAAGTGTCCAAAGGCCAGCTATACAATAATAATAATAAAACAAATATTTAAATGACCATGTGATGAATATTTTTTCTGCAGCAGCGCGTGACGGAAAGTTCAACGACCCCCCTACTGGATGGATACATGGCCTCTTGACGGTGTATCACATGAGATGTAGTTCTGCGATGTCTCCTTCCACGGGCCGTTAGCTATCCAGCACGTCGCGATGCCCTGCTCGCTGGGATTTTCGAACGGATGTATTCACCGCGTCACGTGACGCTCATTTGGAATAGAATTTCGAAAGACGACCAAATAAAATGCGGGCTGGGTGTCTCTGTAGTCGGAGCGATTCACTCAAAATAAGTCCTGAGTTCAATTCCTGGATGGAGTTCGTCCTGAGTCCCCTACCCCCCGGGGTTTTACTCAAACGAATACAGTGGACGTCTCCATATGGATGGATCGGTCTACCGTCATAGGAATGTGGAAACGCCACCACCGGAGACACAGATGGCCGGGCGTGGTGCCGGTCACGCCATCAGCAAGGCATGACGCTGGGACAGCCGTAATAGGTTCTCGCTGACAGCGCTGCCTTCTCCGGTCTATAGAGCTACACGGGGCACGGCTTGTCTCGGTGCATGTTTGCAACAACAACAGCAACACAAATAATCATTTTTAAGATAAATGACGCGAGTATATTTATAAGCGTTTAAATATACCCCCTAGGATTTCAATATATCCCATACTATTTAAATTATACCCCCTGAGTATAAAGCGATGGTGCATGTCTTCGGTACACCTACATCCAGAACGTTGTGATGTGTCTGTGTTTGCACTCCAGTTGTCTTGCGTGAATGTCCCCACGTCTGTTTTTCTTGTCTTTGTGTTTGTCTCTCTCCGTCTGTCTCCTCCCCCCCCATGTCTATGATTTCCTTACGTATCTCTCCTTGTCTCTGTGTCCGTATTTCGCTGTCTCTCCACGTGTCTCCACTTCTCCGTGTCTGTCTCTCTATCGGTCTGTCTCTCTATCGGTCTGTCTCTTTATCGGTCTGTCTCTCTATCGGTCTGTCTCTCTCTCGGTCTGTCTCTCTCTCGGTCTGTCTCTCTATGGGTCTGTCTCTCTATCGGTCTGTCTCTCTATCGGTCTGTCTCTCTCTCTCGGTCTGTCTCTCTCTCGGTCTGTCTCTCTCTCGGTCTGTCTCTCTATGGGTCTGTCTCTCTATCGGTCTGTCTCTCTATCGGTCTATCTCTCTATCGGTCTGTCTTTCTATGGGTCTGTCTCTCTATCGGTCTGTCTCTCTATCGATCTGTCTCTATCGATCTGTCGATCTATCGATCTGTCTCTCTATGGGTCTGTCTCTCTATCGATCTGTCTCTCTATCGGTATGTCTCTCTCTTGGTCTGTCTCTCTATGGGTCTGTCTCTCTATCGGTCTGTCTCTCTATATCGATCTGTCTCTATCGATATGTCTCTCTATCGGTCTGTCTCTCTCTCGGTCTGTCTCTCTATGGGTCTGTTTCTTTATCTGTCTGTCTCTCTCTCGGTCTGTCTCTCTATCGGTCTGTCTCTCTCATTGCCCATGGTGCGGCGAGGATGTCTGAAGACAAGACAAGATCTCGCATCGCCTGTCCGGTTGTGTTTCCTGCTCTGTCTCTGATGTCTGAGTTTCCCTTCGCGTGTCTCGCTCCACGTCGCCGCGGTTGTCCCCGTGCCTGCATTCCTCCTCGTCTCTCACCGCAGTGTGCACGTACGTTGAACTTCTTTCGCACCGCACGTCGCCCACAACGCTCGTGAGAGGTGCGTGTGGGGGGAAGGAAGTGGCTGGAAGGCTGGAATCTTCGTTCCTCTGCGCACCCTCTGCCGTGTCTCGCCGTGATCTTCTCACACCTTCCGACGCCTCCCCCGTCCCACGAGGCGTCCGTCTGGCGTGTTCTCTACCCGTCTGCGTTGAGGAGCTTAAAGGCCAAATACTTTCCCCTGCGTACTTAACCCACACAGCAATAAAACAACAAAGTTATACGACCAATGCCGCCTGCCAGACGGTTACCCCCCGCCTCCCCGCTTTAGCATACCCCCTCCCCCATCTGACAGGGTCGCTCCGTATCGCGGGGGGATGGGGGGCGGGTACCCCCACCGTGGCTTTTCACGACGTCTGCTGCTGGAGGAGGAGGAGACGAGGAGAGATGCGGGCGGCGAGTGTGGTGAGAGGAGCCAAACAGGAGCCGTGATTTGTTGCACGACCAAAGAAAAAAAGCCACCCTGACATGCGGCCGGTCTCGCCGCATCTCAGAAACCAAACGGCGTCCGGGTGTGGTTTTAATATTTGAATGGCAGACTGCCTGGGGAAATGATTACAGATGTTACGTGGCAGGCTTGGGCTGCGAGCTCGTCCAGGAGATCGCGGTGCAGCAATTGATTCTTGAATCTATCTGTGTGGAGCTTTGAGTATTGCCCCACGTTGTATGTAGTCTATATTCGGGCTGAACGATTTGGGGAAATATCTAATTGCGATTTTTCTGAGATATTGTGATTTGATTTGCGATTAAACTTTTTAAAGTCAAGCTTCAGTTCAATATTCACTGTGTAACAGATTTAAAACGTGTGATTGAGCATTACCACATAATACTATCAAAATATGAACTGCTCTATATATTATAATGCAAGGATGAGAACTTAAAAGATATGAATTGCTTCCCACATGTTTTTATTAAATGTTTTAATTGAAATAGAACAATCAAACATATAACAATTGTTAAGTTAAATAAATAGAGTTGTAATAATAATAATACAAAATAAAACTATTCCAATAAGAAAGTAATAGGGCTTTTCAAATCGCAAAAAATCGCAGCCTTTGCGATTTGCTAATCGCATTGTTTCAAATTGCGATTTCGATTTGAAATCGATTAATCCTTCAGCCCTAGTCCATGTGCATGGCTGGTTTCCTCCACCTACTCTGGTTCATCTCAACATCGGGAAACTGAATTCGGGCTCCTCCGTCCACCCTGCAGTATAAATGTTTGGTGGGCTAAAGTGTGGGCGCTCCCACCTCTGCCAAGACGTCTGGCCATCGCGGAAGAGTAGGCCTAACACCGCACAGAGCTCCTCTAACAGGAGCTCTGTGCAGCCCAGGGAAGTGGTTATCAACATCAACTCGGCAAGGCCGTGTGAAGCGTTCCCGCGACGCTGTTGCAGATGCGATTTTTTGGTTTTCACAAGTCATCACATTTTTTGTTAGTGCCCTTTGCGCAGCTATTTAGATTAGTCAATACAAAAGGAAGCTACTCGTTTTAATGGCTTTGTGGTGTCAAATTATAATAATTATTGTTAATAATAAAAAGCGCGTTTTTCACAGTTTTTAAATCTATGTCATATTTGGTGCAGCGTGGTCGTCCGTGAACATCTCCCGATGCTTGGGAGTGCTCAGTGAGTTGAGAGCCACGATCTCTAGAGGAGGGCCCTGGATGGGAGAGGTCGATGCCCTTCCCGCCAGCAGCAGCGTGAGCAATAACACCCCAGCAGAGCCGTCCATGCATAGGGCACGGCGACTCGGGGCGATCGCCCCGGGCCCCGCGCTTTGGGGGGGGGGGTGGCTGCGTTCGACGTCACGGTGTCAGATGTAATATTTCTGGTTTAGTTGGAAGGCGTCGGGGCAAACAAAGACAAAGATCCCCCGTATAGCCTTGACAGATTGTAGGGGCAAGTGCTGTTAGCGAGCACCTATGAAGTCCGGCACGGCAGACGAGGGGTGGGTGGACAACACCACGCCAGGCCGCCTTCGTCTCCCCAATGGCGATGTTTACACCGCACCAGGTACTTATTTGAGGCTAAGTCGACCTAGGGGAGGCCCAGGACCGGTTCAGATAAACGTCGCCGGTGATGGCCGTGAGCGGGAATCGAACCCGGGTCGCCAGGAGTGGTGGGGTTGGGGGGGGGCACACACACAGTGGGATTTTCCCCCGGGCTCCGCACCCCTCCTCTGGACTCCCCTGCATGCCAGGGCTTTACCTTTAGCGTAGAGACCACAGCGGGCTCGTGGGAGCCGAGCTCCTCGGCTTGTATAATTCGCCGCTCCTCTGTCAGTTGTTTTGGGCATGAGTCCAACCCCTCACAAGATCATATGCAGCGGAGAGAGAGGGATTGAATAGACTTTGCCGATCTGATTATTTTTTTAAATTTACAATGCAACTTAAAGGAATTCCGTTGTCTACATCGCACGAACGCGCTAAGATGCATAATGTATATACAGCCGTACTGTCATTGCTCTTCAACGTTCGCTCTGAACGTCAATCATACACCAGCACCGTGTGTCATTCACATGGCGTGCACCCTACGCGTTTTTTTGCAGCAGAAAACCCGGCTCCAAATCATTTGTGAAGTGGGATCCAGTCTCTGTTTTGCAACTGATGAAGCAGGACCTATCCATAGGGACTTTTATATTTGCCAAGGGAATCGGAGGATATGATTTTGAGAGACGAGTTATGCGGTGGATCTTTGTCTTTATTTTATATATGTATATACACACAGAAGATCATTACTGAGCAACTGGTGTCAAATACATTGCTCCAGATTTTTTTCCAGAATGGCTGTTGTACAGCTGGAATTTGGCAAGAAAAATATAGCTGAGTCTGCCTAAAACGAGAGAAAAATCCGAATGTTGGCCAGCAAAAACTGAATTCAAAGGCCAAGGTTCTCGAAAAATGCATTAAGTCTCGTAAGGCATATTGTAGACCTATACGATTGACATCGTTAGTTAACCGAGAAATACGCCTCTCATAGGGTGTGATGCTTAACCGGGAGAGAAAAAAATGATAGTCAAAGTCTTCTACCGATAACGAGTCAATAAATACTCCAGGGTTTAATTGTATCCGAATCTGAATGGAGGCCCTGCACACCACATCCAGTATTTCGCGGTATGGATGTGGATCATAACGACGGAGCCACCTACCTACATACAACTATTGAGAAAACGAAGACCCATGGCTATCCTGCGCACGTGGAAATGAGTTCGTGTGCCAGAACACGGATCGGTGTCATCGCAGGACCGCTAGGGATGGCGGCGGCACGGGCAAGAGAGGGTGGGGGCGGATGCCTTCATCCAGCAGTGGACAAACCACAGCTCCCGAACGTCTCGCGCGTTGAGCCCCGCGCAGCTCCATTCAACGCCACGGGCTAACGACCCACCTCCGATTAGCGCAAGGTCGGCTACGCGCGGTGCGAAAGAAGTTCAACATACATACAGACATTCAGACATACATGTCACATGCTCCACAGTCTCCTCATTGCGCGCACATGGCCGGGAATTTTTTTAAAAGTCCAAACCCCAAACACGCTCGATGGCTCCCTCCCCCTGCCGTCTCCTCCACCCTATCAACGCCCCCCACCCCTCTCTCTCTCCCCTTGTGCCCTCTCCCTCCTCATCCACGGTGCATTGCGTGCAAGGCTCAACCACCCCTGGGTGGCGTCGGGTATTGCCAGGGGCCGCATAGGGGGTTGGCTTGGTTGGATTTGAGGTCTGTGGATGGGTGCTGGGAAGGAGGAGGAGAGGGAAGAGGAGGTCGCGGGGAAGGGTGGGGTGGTAATGCGAAGGGGAAACAGACAGACACAGACAGAGAGAGAGAGGGCGGCAGAGGAGTGGAGGGGAATGGAATCGCTACAGGGCTAACGAGCGAGCGCCGGATCGCCGACGTGTCATCATTGTGAGTCCAATTGGACACGTGGTCACAAAAAACCTGCGTTCTTAACCCACATAGCGAGCCACGTGGTTTATGAGTGATTCTATTTGCGCTGCATTGTGCAGCGCACACACACACACAGAGCGTGCTGCTGATGCTGGTTACGATACTGCTGCTAACTTGTGGCGCTGATGTCCGCTGTGCAGGAAGCGAAGTCGAGTTCCCTTGCCGCTCATGTCTTGACGCTCATTCATTGATCGCATTTTTTCCCGCACCTCTCAGCCGTCGGTTCCGCGAGGATTGGCGAGCGAGGTTCCGGGTGAGTAGCAAACAGAGTTGAGGTGACCATGGAAATCCGGATGCTGCAGCGACTGATCCTGGCGGTGGTGCTGGTGGTGCCCAGGGCTACTCAGGGTCAGGATTGTGACCCCCGATCGCGCGACTCTTATGGTGAGGCGCGAGGATGATAATGAGAATGGTCATCATCGTTTTAATCTTCATCAGCATTGCCATCATGATCTGCACTGTGAATTTTACTTGCTACTTTCATCAATAATTCATTACATCACATGCATCACCGAAGACGCGCGCGGTGTGAGCACCGGTCGCATCAGAACATCACCAGGCAGATGCGCACACTTCCTTCATGAATGGAACATTAAAGACAAGCCACAGTTGTGCGATTGTGGCCATGAAACCCAAACTATGAACCACGTAGGAAACAAATGTCATCTGCGTTGCGTCAACGAAGGAGGCGCAATAATAAAACGACACGAACTTTCTCCCGAAGCCCTCTCGTCGTCGCCAGCTGACACCAACATTGGCATCTAGCTCCTGAGTACATTGCCATCGTTCGCAAGAATATAATCGAATGCGTCTCTAACTTTGCTGCTCATCTCAATACACCATCATCTTTCACGAGAAATTAACTTGCTGCTTGTGTCAAGACAAAAACAAGCTCATAATTGCCTCTTAGTAGTCTCAAGACATGATGATGCTCGCCTTCTTTAGTTTGTTGTCCTTCCCCCGCACCTCCAATTAGCACGGTTGGTTACGTACGGTGCGAAAGAAGTTCAACATAGTACGTCTGTAGGGTCGTTGCTTGTGTCAGGGCAAACTTCATCGTCGTCGTCGTCGTTGTAATCGTCTGTTTATCACTGCACGCGCGTGACCTCTCAACGCGTGCCCACTAATCGATTAATCGATAAAAATCGATTATGTTCGGTCAAGATACTGCGCATACATCTTGAAACTATACACGTCGGATACGCGTCGCGGATGAACGGCAATGATTTTATTCTTGTTAGTTTATAACTTTTTCTTTGCCACGAATAATCGGTCGCTACACGCTGAATGTTGCGCGTGTTAATTTAATGTAAACATATATGAGTAAAAAAAGGACTATATTGATGCAAGTAATAATTTGCAGATGATATGCGGATATTTGATTTAGTCTATCAAAACTATGCAAAGGAACAAAAACGATGAACGATACAAACGAGACGGCAAAAAAACAGTAAAATATCTATTTGTAATCGAATCGTAAAGTTTGTTACATGCCTCGGGAGAGGGCGTGTTGTGTATTGTATGATTTTGTGTCCAACTGGGACCCACATCTTAAACAGAGGGTCCATGCCGATAGCCAGTCGCGACTCGTGCAAGCTCGACTCTTCGGCTGATGAGACACTGTATGTTGAAACCGATAAAGAGGGTTGCTTGTCCCGAATCCAATGCTGCTAATCATGAATGCGTGGATCATAACTTAATATTTTTAATGCGCAGCGACAGATATATATTAAGATGTATATGGTTATCTGTTACATACTGTATATAAATCGGGCCGTGTTTTGGAGTTGAAAATCCATTCTTGACCCGCACCCTCCCCCCTCCCCCGCCTTCCCCAATCCGCACTGACAATCGTGGCGAAGTATGGTCAAATATCCCCCACGATGCGCAAGGCGTTTAGGGAGGTCCTCGTCCAGCAGCGGATTGACAAAGGGGCTGCTGTATCACGTGGGCCATGCGCTTCGAGCGCAGCGCCGCTGCCTGGCCAAGATCGCCCGAGGTTTTCTCCTCTTGCTGGTGCCATGTGGTTTAGATTTATGCACCCAGGCGTTGGCACGCCACAGCATTAGCCCTCGTTCCATAAATCAAGGGGTTTTACCGTTAAGCGGCCAAAAAAAAAACTTCGACAGAGACCAAAAGCTTCGATGGAGATTTTTCTTTTTAAATAACTGCAACATCGCAAAGACGTGGGGGGGGGGGGTCTCGAGAGTGCACGAAACACATTTGATGAAGATCAGTAGCCCCGTCGCAAGATGATGAAGTCAAGTTAGGCGGACTGCTTTTTGCTCTGAGTGGCTTAGACTATTACTAACAGGTTTTCGGGGCACATGAAGACAACGATCCCCCCAAATAGCCTTAACATACTGTTGGGGCAAGTGCTGTTAGCGAATAGCACCTATGAAGGCTGGAACGGTACATGAGGTGGATGGGTGGCCATGACCACACCCGAACGCCTTTGTCTCCCTAGTGTCGATATTTAGACACCACACCAGGTACTCATTTGAACCGAGTCGACTTAGGGGAGGCATCAGGACCGGTTCAGATAATCGTCACTGATTTGTTATCGGCAATGTGTGAAGAACTCATTGAGCTAATGGGTCAGAAACCTCGCGAAACAATAGCAGATGAGATTTGGCATGTCAGATATTTTTCACTAATTGTTGACTCCACCCCAGACCTGTCACATGTGGACCAATTGACGTTCATATTCCGGGTTGTTAACAGCAGCGGGAGAGTGGTGGAGCGATTCCTGCGCTTTGAGCCAATCGAGAGCCGCACTGGTAAACCTTTAGCAGACTGTGTGACTTTCTTTGATGGTGGAGGGCCTTGGGTTGGACCTCTCAAACTGTAGAGGCAGTCATATGACAATGCAAGCAACATGTCAGGAAAATGCAATGGGCTACAGGCTCACCTGAAACAAAAAAACCCCTCTGATCGAGTCTGTGCCTTGCGCAACACTTTTGTAGCACTAAACTTAGTTGGTGTTAACACCTTAGACAGGAGTAGCCCAGAGGCTGACGAGTTTAACATGTTACAGTCACTGTGCACATTTTGCTCTTCATCCACACACAGATGGGGGAAAGTCTTTCGGAAGACAGATGTCAGACTGACATTAAAATCGCTGTCCAGTACTCGGTGGAGTGCTCAGGCAGAGTCAACCAAGGCACCATGGAGAAATGACACCCATATTAGAGAGGCCTTCGGTGGTGTGTGCAATGATGATAATGAGAAAAGAGATACTCGAATTGAGGTCGCTGGACTATGTGCTAAATTGGACACCTAAGAGATGGTGTTCATGACACATTTCTGGGACGTCATACTTGACCGGTTCCACGCGACAAGCATGCACCTACAGACAAGTGACATTGACATCTCTGTAGCAGCACAGCTTTTGCCTTTGTTGAGGGATTTTGTGGCGGGACAGCGAGACCAGTTTGAGGCTTTTGAAAGGGCAGCCTAAAATGTGACAGGCGTATCTCAGTCATCTAAGCACGATCTTCAGCGAAAGAGGAAACACAAAACATTTACAGATGAGAGCTCAGAGCCAGGTGTGACACTTGAGGGGAGGGAGAAGTTCAAAATAAGAAACATTTTATGAGGTCATTGATAAGCTAGTGGCATGCCTTGAACATCGCTTGGATGCTTACAAGCGTTTGACCAGTCTCTTTTGGAGTTCTGTTTGTCACATCAGGTGTCTAACAGTGATGTCATAGTGGAAAAGGTAAATGCGCTCTCTGCTGCATATCCATCAGACCTGGAAATGAACTTTGCCAATTAACTCATCCAATTCAAGTCTGTCATGTCTGACTGTGAGGGTGAGAAGTGCCCAACTAAATTGCTTGAGACGTTGCAGGCACTTAATCTGCAGTCAGTGTTCCCCAATGTGTTCGTGGCAATTCGGATGTTTCTAACTTTGCCAGTGACAAACTGCCAGGGTGAGCGGACATTTTCCCTTTTAGGCAGAATAAAAACGAGCTGTGGAGAAGCATGTTGCCTAACACGTCTCAGCTCATTGTAACTCATGTCAATAGAGTCAGACTTTGTCAGACAGCGAGATGTTGACGATCTCGTGGATGATTTTGCGAGGAGGAAGGCAAGAAAGACACCAATATAGAAAAGCGGGGGGGGGGGGGGTCTCCAAAAGACATGTGCCTAGGGGCCTCACGGGACCATGATCCGGCCCTGGAAGATGAACAACCTTAACAGCTGCCTCGAAACAAATAAAAACCAGCTGTAATGAGGCATGCTTAATCCACTGCTGGATAAACGGCCTCTGAGCCGTCGCCACCCAGAACGTGCAGGGAAAGTGGTGGGAACGGTTAGAAGGCAAACAGGGAACGCATCATCTAAACGAAAACAGTCTGGCGATTTTTTTTGTGCCTGTTTAAATTGAGATATATAATGTTCACAAGACATCGTGGAATTCCAGAGCGAGCTCGCGATTAGTGAAAGCACATGTAACTCGAGACGACGCACATGTTTAGGGGGCTGGAGGAGGAGGAGGAGAGGTACGGTACGCGGGTTACCAGGACCGGCGTTTATTGGAGTGGCATCCACCAGAGATCGGCGACCCAGGGGAAGATTCTCCTAAACATCAGAGGATGCTGGTGGTGGCCAGGATGAGTCTTGATAATACCCAAGTCCGTCTGTGACGAGAAAACCCATCGTTTTCAGAAACATGAGTTTGCAGGTCAAGAAAGCAACGAGGTTCATCGAACACGTGCACTGCCGGTAGGGAAGCTCTTTGTCTCGCGCAATGTCCCCGCTGTCACGGGGTCTTCTCGTCATTCACACATTTCAATTGTTGCCATGTGGGCAAGTGCCGATGGGGTACCCGTGATGTTGAAGTGGCTAGAGGGGAGGAGAAGGGGGGCTCCTCTGGACAGGATCTCAGAGGCAGACTCGGCAGCCGTGGACATCGGTGACCATACCGCACTGATGAGTCTTAATTCTGGTGAAACCGGTCTACAGTTGTCTATGTCTCACCGCTGCCCTCCCGTTGTTCTGGTGACGTTTGCTCGATTTTTGGACGACCACAGTTCAATTGGTCGGGAACTAAGCAAGTTACTTTGCTGCTGCTGCTGCTGCTGCTATGTTGGCGGTGGTGCACAAGCACAAAAAAACAACAACTTGACACATTCGTCAATAACACTGTGACCTGACGAGGAAAACAGAAAATACCATAAATAATCAAGAAAAATGTTGAATTTCAATGAAGGACATCCGTCAACAAGTCTATGATATAACAACCGGGCAATGCAGATGGACAGAATTCGGTGTTCTGCCAGCAGTGATAGTTGAAATTCAATATGAAATTCAACACTTGAGTGTATGTATATTTTGTCCTTTGAAGGTCACTGTTTTTGACGAATATGCTGAGTTGTTATCTTGACTTAAATCTTTCGTGACTGCAGGAATTCATATTCTTTGGGTCTTTCGGTAAAGTCACGTAGATAGGTTCAAAGAAAATAACAAAATAACTACGACGTTTCGATCGCAACACAAGCGATCGAAACGTCGTAGTTTTTATTATTATTTTTTTCTCTGAACCTATTTATGTGACTTTGCCGAAAGACCCAAAGAATATGCTGAGTTTCTGTTGCGGTTATTTGTGCTTATGCATCACCGCCAACGTAGCAGCAGCAGCATCACCAAATAATTTGTTTATATTTTTATCGTACCACTAATTTAGCCACGTCGCCATCATCATCATCACTAGCCATGATCAATCTACTGCTGTGATGTGAACCCATTACATACAACACTTTCTACTGTAGCAGTGCTTTGGTGTGGCGTTAGTACGGCTCCCGTTTCATGTTGAATAACTGCGTTTTGTCGCCACAACGTACCTCCTGTAGTTCCCCGCGCAAATTCGAAATTTCCCCTGCACGGTATACATGCCGCAGCCTGAAAGGCGATTGCGTCTCCCCCAATAAAGAAACCCATTACAACACAAGCGATCGTATGATCGATATTAATCCGTGACCTGATGCTTCGTTCCTACCCCCAAATATCTGAGTGTTGCTGATGACGATGATGATACTGCTGCTGATAATGACGATGTTGTTAATGTTGTTGATGATGATGATGGACAGGCGATTGTCCACCTGAAAACTACTACCCGGATGTCGAGCGCAGCCGAGATCCATACGACCACGTGGACAGATATTACGAAGAGGGACCCGAGCCTGGTGAGGTTAAACCCGGCATGCACTCGCCACCCACACGCACCGTCGGAGCGCGTGTCGGCGAGCACCTATTAAGGTCGGCGCAGTACGCAATGGGACTAACCGCTGTGTTCAGCACTGTGGGTCATGCCCGGCCGCCTTTGTCTCCCCGGTGATACGAGCGTTACAGATAAATATATGCTTTACCCTTCACCTACATTTCAGTGTTCGTTTTTCACTGAATATTTTCCGGGCCGCTGGTAATTACGATTGGAGTAGACACGTTACAAGTAGCCAAGGCTACGACTGTATTAGATGTGGTGTGTCGCGTACCTAGCAGGACAGACACGGCTGAAGTAAAGCCCCGTGTATGGGTGGGGGAAACGGTGGCACAGTGGTCGGCTGTCCGCGCTATTAAACCTGGCGAGTTCGAGTTTGAGTCCCGGCCACAGCCGGCGATTGATATCGGAACCAGTCTTGGTCCCTCCTTCCACCGACCTGCACTGATTCGCGTGGTGAAGTATGGTCAAACAACTCCCATAACCGACACGGTATTATTATTGTTCTTCTTGGTTCTTTCGGTAAAGTCACTTCTACGTGACTTTACCGAAAGAACCAAGAAGATGAATCCCTGCAGTCACGAAAGCATTAAATCGAAAATTATTATTGTTGTCATGCACGCTCAAGAGTGCCATTGTGGCCACGCATGATGTTGTCCTCGTGACAATTATTTTTGTCCTCATCCAGCAACACAGGCCACAATAATGTAGGATTATTACGGGCAGGCGTATAGACCTTGAACTCAAGTGGTAGTGCCTTATGCCAATAACTTCTCCTCCAAGCCAGCCTAGCAGTAACAAATCAAGCTCTGTGCGCACTCACGGAAGGAGAGAGAAATGTTGACGTGGACAAAAAAAAAAGACATTACACGAAAAATGATGCATCATTAATGATGGCAACAGCTCAGAGGTGAGGGAAGTCAAAGGAAATCAATCACGAAAGACAAAACAGATTATGGTCATAATTATTACAATGATTATGACTACATTGATGAAAATACGCACTAATATGATGATGATTACGCTAATGAAAGATGTTCCTCATGGGAATGATTTCAACGATGACAGTAATCGCCCTGACAACGGCGATGACTATAATTATGATTACATTGATGGCGGTGATCATGACAATGCAATTGATCACCATGAGGGTTACTATTTTGATAATTACTATTTTGATAATTACTGATAGTGATGACATGAGAGTGAAGGTCATTGAGTGAAGGTCATTATTATAATATTGCTCACAATGATGACGATGATTTCAGATAGTCATAGATAAATGAAATAATAAAGCCAGCGGGTGTGAAAAACAAAAGAATAGGCTTCACCCTTTCTGGCAATGCCACAGGAGTTGTGTTCAGATGCTCAAACACAAAATAGGCACCTATTTCAATGCATCAAGTCCGCATCAACCACACATGCTGGTGGTAAAACATGCAACGCAAACGTGCGCTGATGTTGTACGTACGCATTGCCTTCGAAACTGATTGGCCCACACCAGAGACGGCAACCTTCGTCATGGCCTTGTCTCTGCACCGGTGTGAGACGAGAGAACAACGCCAAAAGGTGAATGGCACAAAGGCATTGCCAGTATCAGAGCAGCATTAATAGCAGGGGTTGAGCACCGATATCTACAGGACATGTTTTGTCAGTATCAAAAGAGGGGGGGATGAAATCGGCCGGGAGGGGGGGCGGGGGCATTTATTTCCATACACCAGGGTCTGCCCCTGCCTCTGACCCTCCATCCAGATTGTCCATCCAACCTCTGACCCTCCAACCAGATCCTCCGTCCAACCTATGCCTCTCAATCCAGATCCTCCAACCAACCTCTAACACTCCATACAAATCCTCAATCTAACCTTTGACCCTCCATCCACATCCTCCAACCAACCTCTGACCCTCCATCCAACCACTGACTCTCCTCTATCCAGATCTTCCATCCAACCTCTTACCCTCCATCCAAATCCTCCATCCAACCTGTGCCCCTCCATCCACATCCTTCATCCAACCTGTGCCCCTGCATCCAGATCGTCCAACCAACCTGTGCCCCTCCATCCAGATCGCAGAGGCTGGGAAGGAACAGGGCAGGAGACGGACTCGGCAGGAGTGGGCGACGACGGCGCCGGCAGCAGCAGCACGGGCGACTGCGTCCCGCTGAGGCTGGGCTACTGCGAGGACCTCCCGTACAGTGCGACGCGCTACCCCAACGCCCTGGGCCACACGTCGCCGCTGGACAGCGAGCGCAGCCCCGAGTACGTGCTCATGAGCGTGCTCCCGCAGCTGCTCGACGGCGAGTGCCAGCCCCAGCTGCGTCTCTTCGCGTGCGCTGTGCTGGCGCCCAAGTGCGTGCCACCGCCACCCGAGCCGCACCCGCTGGCGTGGGAAGGTGAGCGCTCGTCGCGGCTCCGGGTCCTCTGCCACCTGTTGTGGTCGTCGTTGTTGCGAGAGGTCCGAGGGTTTGCGAGCCCAGCGTGCGCCACCACCGGTCTATACGTCGTCGACATCCCAAGGTGTCAGTGGGTTTCGTGGAACCGCTGCCAGTGGTGACCAGGGTGTGTGTGTTGTGTGTGTTGTGTGTGTTGTGTGTGTTGTGTGTGTTGTGTGTGTTGTGTGTGTTGTGTGTGTTGTGTGTGTTGTGTGTGTTGTGTGTGTGGCTTCCGAAGGCCACTGATGGCGCCTCCGTGACAGCTGCCCGCTGTGTGAATGTGGGCAGCAGGAGACCAGGTGGCACGTTTCCCCCCTGCTGGCTGATTATGCCTCTCTGCAGGCCGGGTCCATTAGACTCACTGGAACGGTTGAGACGATGTTTGTGACGTAAGGTGTTTTCAGGTGCGTGACCATTATCAGCGCCTTGTAAAAGTCTTATTCTCATCATAGTATGTGTTAATGCGGTTTATAGTGGATCATGAGCTTCATGGAAAATCAAACCCAGGGATTTTCTACATTGGTTCTTTCACAGAATACCATTCATATTGATCACACCGACGATGACGACGACGATGATGACGTTGCTGATGATGACGACGACGACGTTGATGATGACGATGAAGCCCTTCTTGCACCGCAGGCGCTCCGCGCACCCGGTCGCGCGTGGTGAGGCCGTGCCGCGCCGTCTGCACCGACCTCCGGCGGAACTGCGAGCGCGCCTTCCGCCGCATCCAGATGCGCTGGCCCCACTACCTGGAGTGCGAGAACCACACGGCGAGCGAGCGCGAGGAGGAGTGCGTGGACCCCACGGGCCGAGGATTCTCCCTCGGTGAGAGCGCCGGCGAGAGGGGGCGGTGCCAGGCACGGTTACCATGAGGTACTTTCGGAGGGTTTTGTGGTGGATCACCGGGCTGCGAGGTGGTCCAGAGGTGGCGGTGGGGCAAGTGGAGGTTTGAGTCTTTTGCCCCCGCCCACCTAAGTACTCGTGGTGGGTTTTCTGCTTGGGGTTTCAGCTCCCACGTGCATTTATGCAAACGCACCCATTGGTGGAACGTAACCGGATATTCCTGCAAGAGTCTCGAGACTCTGGCTTTACTTGATGCATGTTACAATATGTTTAACTTCTTTCGCATCGTACATAGCCGACCGTGCGGGGGAAGGACAACAATGCTTCTTGTGTGCGGGTGCTTAGGCGGAACGTTGCTTCGCAAGATCGTGAGTGGTGACGGCTAGGGGAGGCTCTCATCCAGCAGCGGATTGTTCATAGCTGCTGATGACACAACAACAACAACAAAACCCAGTGTTTGAGCTGCAGTAGAGGGTGCAGGGTGGTGACACTGGGGTTGTCACCTCTGAGCTACAAACATCCGGGAAGAATAATGTCTCACACGACCAGATGCGGTTGGGGGGGAGGGGGAGCGGCATGCGAACACATTGTCCTGAGTGGTGCATTGTTACGCAACTGGCAAGAACCTGACTTTGATTGACCTTTATCATTATTATGATGCTTGTGTAATGCGGGCGTAAGCGACCTTCCGGAGGTGACGTCACGGGGGGTGGAGTCATGTGACGTGGGGGTAAGGTTCGGGGCTTTAAGCGGGTAAACCGGAAGGGGAAGGTAGTCGGGGTGTGAGCGGAAAAGAGTGAGGCCACGCGGGCAAGTGTGGAGAGGGGGGGCGCCGACGGCGATCGGGAGCCAACCCCGAAGATGCGGAGTGGTGTGCAGCTGGGGAGGAGACAGCCAGGAGGGCTGCGTGTTAGAGGCAGCGGTGTGGCTGCCAGGAGGAGCTGCGGAGAGAGAGAGAGAGAGAGCAAGAAGCTGTGAGAGCTGCGGAGGGAGAAGAGCAGCAGAGAGTACAGCCAAGGGAGGCTGTGTGAGAGAAACAGCAGCGGAGCTGCTGTTGTGGATCGGGCCGACATTGGAGTCAGCACCGTGGAGAAGCTACAGAGTAAAGACAGCCGTGTGGGTGTACAGCACGAACCGAATAATAAAGGACACTGAGCCAGACATCGTGGTCCAGTCGTTTATTACACTGGTGTCGGAAGTGCAACGGCATGTCGAAACAAGTGAGGAAGAAAGTTAATCCGGCGCCTGCATCGGCTTCTTCGTCCGACGACGACGAACTCCCTCCAACCGCGGATCCTGTTGGGGTGGTGGAGGAGAGCCCGGCTGAGGAGACCACGGGAACGGGAGTGGAGGATGTTGGCGCGGTGGCGGGTCCGTCGACATCATCAGACGCGGATCAACGATGGCAAGCGATGGCGGTACAACTGGAGGCACTCAAGGACGTCCTGGCGCATCTATGCCATCTCGTCGCGCCAGGGACGATGGATGATGCAAGTGGTGCTCCGCGGGCCGCCACGTTGCCTGTCCTGCCGCCGCCATTGCCCACGCGGCAAGAGGCCGCCATTTTGCGCGCTCCGTGGCGCCAAACCGCCATCTTGGCCACGCCGCGGGCCGACGCCATTTTGAATTTGCCATCACAACCACCACCATTGGAAGACGGCGGGAAGAGGAGTCGGAGTCGCCACCTTACAACAGTTAAAGAATTTTCCGTCGGTGGGGACTGGAGCGCGTTCGCCTGCCGCTTCTTGGCGGCGGTACGCACAGCAAGATGGACCGATGCGGAGGCTTTGGAGGTGTTGCCGACTCTCCTGGACGACGAATCTGTCCGATTCTTCCGTTCCATAGCGACCGATAAGAAGGCAACTTTACGTGGTGTTTTTCAAGAAATGGCCGATGCTTATGAGCCACCAGATGATGCGCATCGGCGATTCGCTCAACGACAACGAGCACCAGAGGAGTCGCCCGTGGCGTTCAGGGGTGCGGTGCTGGAGCTGGCCATGGCAGCTTATCCTGAGACGCCACAGGACCTGCTGGAGCCTCTCATATTAGGGAAAATGTTGGAGCTGTCTCGGGATCTAGGGATCCCCATGCCTGTGTGTGGGCATGAGAAGCTAACTTCCCGGATGGCTGCTAAGTGTCTCGATGCGCAATTCAACCTCCGTCGCTGGAAACAAGTGACGGCGTGGACGGGGGAGCCCGTCAAAGAAGAGGAGGCGCTGGGGTGGAACCCTGCGCAGGCCGTCTATGTTCCGGATGACCGGGGCCCTCAACAACTGACGGCCGCCTCCGCTCCATGGACGGGACGCGGCGGGCCGAGACCGCGCGCGGTGCTACCAGAACGGGGCCGTCAGGAGGCGAGGCCTGCGCTTCGGCGCAACGAGGCCGAATGTTTCCGCTGCGGGCGTAGGGGCCACTACGCCAGAGACTGCTGGGCCCGCTTCCCGGCTCCGCCGCAGCAGGAGGCCTCGGCACCGGTCAAGTCGGCTAAAGATCCTCCGAAACAGGCATGTCGGCACGCACCAGACACTCGGCAAGGCTTTCCACCTCACCCACCACCTGTGTTGCGCGATCCTATTGTTGTTGTTAAAGAAAGGCCATCGACGGGGCCTTGTCATTCAGTTACGCAGTGGCGCAAATTGGCACGGAGAGTTGTCGCGGCCGCTACGGGTTCGTCCACTGTACCGGGGTCCATACAAGGTGTGGACGTGCGCATTTTGGTCGACTCGGGCGCGTCTGCGACTATTATATCGGATGTCATTTTCCATCTGTTGGGCATTCCGTCGCGGGCTGTGCGTCCGGTTTATGGGTCGTGCGTCGCTGCGAACGGGGGTAGCATGGGTATCGTGGGTCAGGTGGATGCTAAGATATCTATTGGGGATGTGTCGGCCTCGGGTGTTGTGTTGATATCGAGATCTTTGGCGGTTCCTTGTTTGTTAGGCACCGATTTTTTGGCTAAGATGCCCATTTTGATCAAAATCAATGAGAATTGTATTGAACTGCCGGGGGGCCGTCAAATCTCGTTTCTGCCGTCGCCCTGGGGGCGACCTGCTTCGGCCGTACAAGTGCAGGCGCTGTCCGTCGCATCTGTGGACATCCCACCTGGTACACAGATGCTTATACCCTTGCGGTATCGGAAGCCCCTGCCTGATCGGCTAGGAGCAGTAGGGGTCTTGTTGTCACCGTCCGCCACGATAACAACCGGGTTGGCGTTAGTGAGGGCACAGACCATCGTCCGGCCGGATCAATTACCGTTTTTACAGGTGCTTAATGCGGGGGGAGAAAACGTCCGTGTCCCGGCCGGTACGGTTGTGGCACATGCCACTACGGCGTTTGCGACCCATGATTGTCCACATAGCCGGGGAGTTGTTGCTGGGGTTTCCGAGCCAAGGAGTTCGGATGATCGTTGGGTTGCTCAATTATGTGACGAAAATTCTTCCCTGTCCATGGAGCAACGTGGTGCGCTGCGTAAATTGTTGTTGACATATTCCGACGTGTTCAGCTCCGATGATTTGGATTTGGGCCGCACTTCCTTGCTTTACCATCACATTGAGACGGGCGATGCTGCCCCTATTCGATTAAATTCGCATCGGATGAGTCCTGCGGAGCGAGAACACGTACGGGGGGCAGTGGAAGACATGTTGGCTGCGGACATTATATCGCCATCTAACAGCCCATGGGGCGCTCCAGTCGTCTTGGTTAAGAAGAAGGATGGCAAATTGCGATTTTGTGTTGATTTCCGCAAATTGAATAAGATATCGGTGGCAGATGCGTACCCCCTGCCGCGTATGGATGACTCCCTCGACGCATTGTCGGGGGCTAAGTTCTTTTCCACACTGGACCTCTCTTCGGGATTTTGGCAGCTTCCCCTTGACGAGTCCTCACGGGAGAAAACCGCATTCCGTACGCCGCAGGGGTTATTTCAATTCAACTGTCTCCCGATGGGATTGAATGCGGCCCCTGCTACATTTCAAAGATTGATGGAGCTCGTTTTGACGGGGTTGCAGTGGGAGACATGTCTTATATATTTGGACGATATCATTGTCTTCAGCCGCACATTCGATGAACATTTGACGCGGCTGGAGACAGTGTTCACGAGGATGCGTTCTGCCAAATTGAAATTCAAACCAAAGAAATGTCACCTACTGCAACGGTCCGTCCGCTATTTGGGGCACATCGTGAGCGCTGAGGGAGTGTCCACGGATCCGGAAAAGACGGCGTGCGTCCGGGATTGGCCGACTCCGGCCACCGTGGGGGATGTTCGGCGGTTTTTGGGATTTGCCTCGTATTACCGAAGATTCGTGCCGGGTTTTGCGACGATTGCGAGGCCTTTGCATCTCCTTACGGGTAAAGGACGGAAGTTTGTTTGGGGACAGCCGGAGGAGGCGGCCTTTCGGAGTCTGCGTGATCTATTGGCCACGGCCCCAACATTGGATTATCCCGATTTCGATCACCCATTCATTCTTGATACGGACGCGAGTGACACAGGTATTGGGGCGGTGTTATCACAGTCTAAAGGGGGTGTAGAGCGTGTCGTGGCGTATGGTAGCCGAGTCTTGTCTCCTGCGGAAACCCGCTACTGTGTCACTCGCAGAGAACTATTGGCGGTTGTTTTTTTCCTACGGCAATTTCGACCATACCTCTACGGTCGTTCTTTTATTGTGCGTACGGATCATGCGGCCTTGCAATATGCCCTTAAAATTGACCAGCCATCCGGACAGTTGGCACGTTGGTTGGACACGCTACAGGAATTTTCCTTCCAAATTCAACATCGGAAGGGAGTGCGCCATGCGAACGCTGACGCACTTTCCAGATTACCGCGGCGCGCCCCTTGTAAATGTGAGTCGGGGACGCATAGGTGTTCGCCGATTCCAAACCCCCCTCAGCCGCTCACGTTGGCCGTCGAGAAGTCGGACACTCCGATGGAACCGGGACCGGCTGACGGGGTTTTGAATCTGCCGCGGTCTGTCTGGATCCGGGAACAGATGATGGATGAGTCATTGGTGTCCTTGCGGAAGCGGTCTGCTAAGGACAATGGGAGTCCGAGTACGGCTGTGGGGCCGCAAACCGCTCTCCGAGATGGTCTGCTTATGTGGCGGGAGGGGTTCCAGGAACGTTGGCGCCTGGTGGTACCAACGTCCTTGCGGTTCGAGTTGATTAGAACCCTCCATTGTGACACTCTCTTACATTTAGGGGTGCAGAAGACCTTGTTGACGTTGCAACGTCATTATTTTTGGCACGGCATGGCGACAGATGTCGTAGGGCACGTGCGCGCGTGCCCTGCGTGTGCACAACGTAAGCCGCCGAAACATCCTTACGTGCCGCCTCTCCAGTCGATTCAGGTGTCTCGAGTCAATGAATTGGTGGCGCTGGACATATTGGGACCTTTTCCACCATCGGCGAGGGGTAATAAATATTTGCTGGTAGGGGTTGAGTACCTCTCCCGTTGGCCGATGGCCTGGCCGTTGCCCGATCAGTCGGCCGCGGCCATTACCGACGCCTTTTTGTTTGGGTATATTATGGATAAGGGGGCGCCTGAGAGACTCCTCACGGACCAGGGCAGGAATTTCTCTTCTAAATTATTGGCGGAAGTGTGCGCGGGCCTTGGGACTAAGAAAGTACGGACATCCCCATACCATCCGCAGACGGATGGTATGGTTGAACGGCTGAACAGGACGTTGTCTGCCATGCTTTGCCATACCGTGAGTGAACAACAATCAGATTGGGATCTGCACATCCCCGGGGTGCTTTCGGCGTACAGGATGACGCCTCATGCGGCTACAGGATATTCGCCGTTTTACCTTATGTATGGTCGGGAAAACGTGCCGCCGGTGGATGTGCAATTGGGAACTGGGGTGAAGGGACCTCGTAAACCACTTCCTGAATACATTCAGGACACGGTTCGCCGAGTCACGGAGGCGCGGGAGAATGCCCGCGTGGCTACGGCCAAAGCCCAGGCCCGGAACGAGCGATATGCGCGACGGTCTGAGGGGGAGTGCCCTTGGAAGGTTGGGGACCTAGCCTGGCTTCATTGTCCACAGGTACGTCCGGGGACCTCGCCGAAATTGCACAAACCCTGGCATGGTCCCGTACGCCTCATTGCGGTTCCCAACCCACAGACAGCACGCGTCCAGATTGGGTCTCGTCGCTGGGTTGTGCATACGTCGCGCTTGAAACCATATGTTGCTCCCTTACATGATGCGTCATCCCCCAATGTTGCCTTGCCGGGGTCTGTTGCTGCTGACTCTCCCCTGCCTGCGTCCATTGATCTCGCTGGAGCGCCTGTCGTACCTGTTCCAGACAGGCCGGCCGTGACATTGCGGGGGACGAGGGGCCCTGCTCGGAGGACGCCTGCCAGGTCTGCGGGACCTTCGAGCCCTGCAGCCCTTCCGACCCAGCTGCGGGCACGGTCACAGGACAAGCCCAAGACTAACTCTTTAGGGACACGGGACGTCGGTGGACTTCCAGCTGCGACAGGGGGATTACCCCCTGTCATTCCTCGACTTTCATCGCGTTCTCGTTCTGCGAGTGGGCCGCCGACCGTCCGGGACGGGCCGGCGACCCGCACACGTTCCAAATCGCTTACGTTTCGTTGATTGTTGCTGTCTTGTTATTTTTTTCTTACAGTTGTATTTATTGCATGCTTTTGTACGATCGTTGATGTTCATTGCGTTGTTGTTGTTCTTGTTGTTACATTATATGCTTAGTGTCCTTTAGGGGGGGAAGCTCGGTTCGCCGCATTACGATTTGCTATTGGTCAGCCGAGGTCGGCTGGGATTTTTCTACGGGGGAGGGTGGTGTAATGCGGGCGTAAGCGACCTTCCGGAGGTGACGTCACGGGGGGTGGAGTCATGTGACGTGGGGGTAAGGTTCGGGGCTTTAAGCGGGTAAACCGGAAGGGGAAGGTAGTCGGGGTGTGAGCGGAAAAGAGTGAGGCCACGCGGGCAAGTGTGGAGAGGGGGGGCGCCGACGGCGATCGGGAGCCAACCCCGAAGATAAGAGGAAGCTGCGGAGTGGTGTGCAGCTGGGGAGGAGACAGCCAGGAGGGCTGCGTGTTAGAGGCAGCGGTGTGGCTGCCAGGAGGAGCTGCGGAGAGAGAGAGAGAGAGAGCAAGAAGCTGTGAGAGCTGCGGAGGGAGAAGAGCAGCAGAGAGTACAGCCAAGGGGGGCTGTGTGAGAGAAACAGCAGCGGAGCTGCTGTTGTGGATCGGGCCGACATTGGAGTCAGCACCGTGGAGAAGCTACAGAGTAAAGACAGCCGTGTGGGTGTACAGCACGAACCGAATAATAAAGGACACTGAGCCAGACATCGTGGTCCAGTCGTTTATTACACTTGTTTACCCAGGAGAGCCTCACGCAGTAGCACGACTTCTTTACAGGAAGTTCCTGCCAAGTGTTTGCAGTAGGCGGCGATGATTGCTGCGTACGGTATATAGTATTTTGCGGGTAATGTTTCAAACTTGGAGCGTGATGCTGGCACACGGTGGCTTGCTCTTGCTAGCGATGTCACACGGATCTTTAAAAACGTCCACTGTGAAGCAGGCGGCGTGCGCCGGTGCGGTTAGCACCGACACGCGCCGGGGCAATAACCAGGGCGGCCGCTACGGATTCGAAACCTCCGAAAAAGAAAGCGACGAACGGCGCCGGCGCTTCGGCCTGGGAAGACTTCGCGCTTCTCTCGATGACACGTCCACCTTTGTCCCCCCCGCCCCTCCCCCCCTGCGCCCGCGTGCCCTCACAGACGCTTGGCCGCACGGGGAGGATTGGCCCGGCGCCGACGCGGGGAATCGTGGCGCCGTGCTGAGGCACCGACGGCACGCCGAGATGGCGCGGGCGCTGCGCCGGGCGGAGAAGTCGTGCGGCGGCGCCGCGAGGCTCTACAGCATCGGCAAGAGCTTCGAGAACCGGGACCTCCTCGTCATCGAGCTGTCGGAAAACCCGGGCAAGCACGAGCTGCGTACGTCTGGCTCTCGGGGAGCTTTTGGCCGAACTGACGGCGAGCGTGTTGACGAGGCGGT
This sequence comes from Lampetra fluviatilis, assembly GCF_964198595.1. Classification (NCBI taxonomy): domain Eukaryota; kingdom Metazoa; phylum Chordata; class Hyperoartia; order Petromyzontiformes; family Petromyzontidae; genus Lampetra; species Lampetra fluviatilis. The sequence goes on along the minus strand of NC_136278.1, from coordinate 1,912,060 downwards.
CCTGTGTGGCGTGGCGTGTTTAATGACACAATTATATTCACGCGATCTAACCCAAAGAGTCGCTTATCTTTTTTTATTGACGTTAAACGTTAGCGCAGTTTAGGAAGGGGGAAAGAGGGAGGGAAATAAGTCACGCTGACCTGCAGTTCAATCTAGCGGGTAGAGAGAGGACAAGGAGCTCTGCTGATCCAAACATTTGGAGGCAAGGGGTCGGTGGACCACATATGTCTTTGTAACACATTGTCCTGCGGAGGGAGCTGGTAGGAACGTTGGGTTGCTTGGTCAATGGCCAGGGTCAACGGCGGCGTGGTGTATTCCGCAAATATGCCTGACTGTGAGGGTGGGTACAAGCCGGCGTGAGTAGGTTAAACGTTGAGTTTTATAAGGGCACCACGGGGTGACCAGCCCCTCCCCACCCAGCCCCACCCCTCCCACCCCCCACCCAGCCCCTCCCCACCCTCCCCTCCCCACCCAGCCCTACCCTCCCCACCCAGCCCCTCCCCACCCTCCCCTCCCCACCCAGCCCCTCCCTCCCCACTCAGCCCCTCCTTGCACGACGGACGGACACAATAATCCCCTGTGGGCTGGTGTAACTAGGAGGTTCATACCAGTAAAACTCCTTGTTGGGCTGTCTCTGGATGTCAAGAGATGGCGGCAGTGGGTTCATGAACCCATCTGTGGGGAGCTTTGTGTGTGTCACCTTCTCGTGTGGTAGCTTTTCTCCGGGTCCTCCAGTTTCCTCCCACATGCAAAACACTCTCTAAAATGTGAATGCCTCGATTGAATAGCAACAATAATAATTCTAATGAAAAATATTATTGAAGCTCAATGAGGCTCTCCTGGTTAAATGTACGAGACTGGTTTTAATGACACGTCAAGGCCGGACCAATAAGACACCTGCAGTGGGCTGAGAAGGAAATAGATTGATGATTTTTTCTTTGCTGGGGTTTGAACGTTGTCCCAAATGTATGTCTCTTTTGGACTCTCTAGTTTCCTCCTACAAGAAATACAATTCAAGTGACTCGTCAAATCATATTCAAGCAACACAGGTCTCAAAGCGTGTTTAGTTTTTTGGCCGTATTCAAGCTTAAAATAGAGCAAAATAAATGATTGCTTACAGAGAGGTGCGGTGGCGCAGTGGTTTCGCATCCTGCACTCTAAACGTGGCTGCCTGGGTTCGATTCCCGGCCACGGGTAACAACAACCGGTCCCGGGCACTACCCTTTGTGAAACTCCTTACTGACCGGCACGGTGAAATATGGTGAAACAACCCCCACCCCCATGGCTGACAGCACGGTGAGGCACGTCCGCCCGGCGGCGGTGGACCGACAAGGAGCCGTGAAAACCGGCGTGGCTTGTGTTTATCTGCAAGCTGTTCTTGTTGTGTGTGTAAAAGCCCAGCACCCAGGTGTACCGTGAATCGGGTCATGCTGTGACTTTGCAACAAAGGGGATTCGCGACGGAACCATAGAGGGGGGTCGACCTCTTTGTCTTCAAGCGCCGGCGAAGAAAATCGACTCGGTCGCGGGAGATTAAGTTCAGAGCGTCGCCCATTCCTCCCCCCTCCCCCCGTTTTCATCGGTGAGGGCGGCTGTAACAGGAGTGGGGAGCCGGGTTGTTGTTGTTGTTGTTTTTTTGTTTTTGTTGTTGTTGTTGTTCAGACTTCTTCTCTCATACTCTTAGTTCTTTCGGTAAAGTCACGTAGGTAAAAAATGAAATTAATATAAATAAAATAAAAATCACGACGTTTCGGAGGCAACACAAGTCTCCGTCATCAGGTGGGACCGTCACAGCCAGATTTGCTGCATCACCTACGTGACTTTACCGAAAGAACTAAGAGTATGCATCCTTGCAGTCACGAAAGCTTCAAATCTAGAACTTCTTCTCTCTCTGATTACGGCAACCGCTTTCACCGACAGTTCGGCCAGACAACACCTGGCTATTGGAACAACAATCAAACAAACAACACAGCAATCAACAATCAAACAACAACGGACAGCTCCAACTCCTCTTCCCTGCTCTCTCTCCCACTCAACTCACCGCTCTCCCACCCCACCCATCCCACACCACTTGAGCCTCACTTCACCTCATCCCCATCGCAAGCGTTCACAGCCGGGTAACTCTCGTCCTCGCCGCTGTGAGACCGTGTTCGCCGTCGTATGAGCGTCTCCTGCGCATGTTGTAGATGGAATCGTGGTCGCATACGTGGCGTCATTACGAGTTGGCAGAATATGCGTCACTCGCAAACCCAGGACAACCTCGCAAACGAGATGTTCCGTATCGAGTGAATTATTCGGGGTGACATATTTCAGTAAAATAAAATAGTGGACGACGGTCTAGAATAATAATTATGATAACGGAACGGCAGCCACGGAATGGAACGCGTTCAACAGCATGTCCAGCCCTCCGAATTCGAACCGCGAACGTCTGCAACGAGCGGTGGGGGGGCGAGGGGGGGGCTTGGGGGGGAACATTCGTGTCCCCGGCTACTAACAACAACAAAAACTAAAAATCATCTAATCGCAATATATCGATTTTGTTTTTACAAATCATTCACCTAAAAATCTCTTACTCTTTGGCTCTTTGGATTAAGCCAGCTAGATAGAAAACTATGAATAGATCACGACGTTTCGATCTCTTCCCCTTCTCCGTGCCCCATCCTCCTTGCAGTGGAGCCCGAGGTTCGCCTCGTGGGAAACATCCACGGGAACGAGGTGCTGGGCCGCGAGCTGCTCGTCGCGCTCGTGCAGCACCTGTGCGCTCGCCTCGAGGAGGGAGACGCGCGCGTCCGCCGCCTGCTCAACTCCACGCGGCTCCACATCCTCCCCGCCATGAACCCCGACGGATACGAGCTCGCCGCCGACTCCGTGAGCGGCTCCGTCGCAAACGCCGCGGATTCGTCCGCGCTGCAGGAGCAGCGGCGACAGCAGCAACAGCAGCTGCTGCAGCAGCAGTAGGAGCTGCAGCAGTAGGAGCAGCTGCAGCAGTAGGAGCTGCAGCAGCAGCAGGAGCTGCAGCAGCAGCAGTAGGAGCAGCTGCAGCAGTAGGAGCTGCTGCAGCAGCAGTAGGAGCTGCAGCAGCTGCAGCATTACTGGTGCCGCAGCCGCGCGGTGTTTTCTCGCCGTCGAAGAGAGAGAGGGGGGACGACTCAGAGGAGCCAAGGGGAACCACGCTACCAACAATTGCCCAAGCTCTACCGTCCTCTTTGTGTTATCAGCTAATTGATGAAGTTATTATTACTACTACTACTCAAATTGTTTACCCCAGGAAAGAGTGACCGAGTTTCAAGACCCAGTAGCGGGCGTTCATTGCTGCAACGTGTGCGCGTGTGTACTCCCATTTCAGTCGTTTGCGGGAATTATCTTTCAAATTCGGCCGACTGGGACCATGATGCCGATACGCAATGGCCTACTCTTGCGAACGGCGTCGGGGGGGGTGGGTCTTTAACGTCCGCTGTGGAGCGAGCGACGCCTGTGTGTTTTAAGGCCATGTCACCGCCACCCCTCCCGCCTCCACCGAGTGAACGGTGGTGGATCCAAGGCGGGGGCACGTGTCTGACAGAATGAATGACACGTCTGGCTAATGAATCAGAATCAGAATATTTATTTTTACTGGAGGAATCCGATGAGCTATGAAGCTCTTTTTCACAGATGTCCAGCAGGGGCGGGTAAGAACGATACAACAACAAACAGTACACAACCACGATCGTAGTGCAAAGTGCGATACAGGTAAACAAATCACCCAAACATACAAAACTAAACCATCCCAATCCTACCAGGAAAAGCCCACCGACCTGGCCACAAATGATAGCTCAACAAAGTGGCTTCACATGTGGAAATTAATAGCCGCAAAATAATATAAATCATCTCACAGCAAGTTTCTAAATGTGGAGAGAAAACCCAGAGGACCCATGCGACCACGCGGAGAGAGACACGCACACTCCAAATGAATGAATGTCTGTCTGCTGGGGCACTCTGCCTGCCCACACTGCCCCCACCACCCCGACGCTTGCAGATCGAGGAGGATCGGCAGGCCATCCAGGGCAGGAACAACATGCAGAACATCGACCTGAACCGCAACTTCCCGGACCTGACGAGCGGCGTTCTGCGCCGGCCTAAGCGCCGCACGCAGCCTCTGCCCGTGCCTGACCAATACTGGGATGGCAAGGTGAGGCTCGCAGACGCACACACACAGACACCCAACACGCCGCGAGACCTTTGTCCATTCACCGCGACGACAAAGGCGGTGTAATCTCTCGCTCAGAATCATGATCGTTGATCAGTAACGACGAATACAGGTCAAACGCCGATAAAATGCGTGCAGAGGCGCACACTGGCAATTACATTAAGAGACGGAAGGCGGCAGCACCCGGGATGAGAGAACGCCACGCAGAGATGTGAGACGGAGGTCGTTCAAATGGGGGTGGAACGCGTCGTGAGCAGGGACGGCGGCCCCATGGCGGCGGCGACGGAACTCGAACTCGTCCGAGAGACGCGTCCGCCGCGGAGACGGAGCGACGCGAAGAGTTGGCGTGCAGGTGCTGGGTGGAATCCGTCACGCCGCGGGATTTGTGTGCCGTTCCACGGGGGTTGACCGTGGCCGCCGCCGCCGATGACGATGATTGTCATGACTACTATTGTTGTACGTGCGCACGACGCAGGTTGCGCCAGAGACGCGCGCGGTGATCGACTGGATGGAGGAGTTCCCCTTCGTGCTGGCGGGGAACCTGCACGGCGGGGAGCTGCTCGTGCGCTATCCGTACGACGCGTCGCTCATGGGCGAGAAGTTCTACTCCGCTACGCCCGAAGACCAGGTCCGTCAGAATCAGGATATTTGTTTTTTGCTGAAGGAATCCTATTGAGCTGTAAAGCTCTTTTTTAAATCCTTTATATTAAGTTCACTTGCTTGCTTGCTTGTGCGCTTACGACCGTGCAAATCTTTCGGTCGTTTTTTAACCCACTTCCCGTGATCCAATCGAGCTGACATTTTGCACACAGACTCGTTGTGCGTGACAATTAATTTTCGTGAAAACAATTTTCCAAAATTTTACACTTTTTAGGAAAAAATAAATTATATTTAATTACCAATTGCTTAATGGTGGCAGGCAATCATCTGACCCATAGGTGGCAGCCATCTCAAGCCAGAGGACGAGAGGACTCTAGCCGCCACGCATATAAAGGATTTATAGTGAAACACTTTGTTTTTACGGGTTAATTTTTTCACAGATGTGCTTGGGTCACGACCGTGTATAAAACAACAAAAACAATCGCTGACGCCAACAACACTGTGGCCTTGAATAAAAATATATAGCAGGTGACATTTCGGGCAATGTCCCTTCTCCTTAGCACACCATTCATTGATGTGCTACGGAGAAGAGACATTGCCCAATACGTTAACTGTTACATATTTAATATGAAATGTATTTTAAATAGATTTTTTTGTATCTTTTAATGCCGCAGCGTTATTGACTGATTAGTTGTTTTGTTTCTCGTGCTTGTGCGCCACTGCCAACGCAGCAGCACCATCATCGCCAAACGATGTAACATGTACAAGGTGCTTCAAAGAAATGTTTACACTATCGGTATTGTTGCAAATTTTCAAAAGTGTTTAAAGAAAAAATTAAGCACCCTGATGCGGGCCTACGATCTCCGCAGAGGGCAGTGGCCACAAAACCCACCGTTGTACCGTACTATGCTCCAAGGGTCTGTGCTCCCCGCCCTGACCGGCCCACACTCGATCAGTGCGGTGACATGTGATCAAACACCCCCCTGCCCCCTCCCCCCACCCCGTGGAGAGGAACTCATCCAGCAGTGGATAACAACAGGAGTTATGTACGCGTGTGCCGCACGCACAGATGTTCCGGCTGCTGGCGCGGACGTACGCAGAGGCTCACCCGCTGATGTCCGACAAGCACAAGGCCCCGTGCCCCGGGGAGACCGGGGCACCCTCCGGCGGAATCGTGAACGGAGCCGAGTGGTACAGCTTCCGCGGAGGTGAGCGTCGCGGCGCGGTGAGCTGGTGAAGAGTTGGAGAGGGGCGGCGAAGGGTGGAGTGGTGGCGCGAGGTGGGAGAGGTGTGGTGAGGTGGGAGAGGTGAGGTGGGAGTAGTGAGGTGAGGTGAGGTGGGAGTGGTGTGGTGAGGTGGGAGTGGTGAGGTGGGAGTGGTGTGGTGGGAGAGGTTTGGTGTGGTGTGGTGAGGTGGGAGAGGTGAGGTGAGGTGGGAGTGGTGTGGTGAGGTGGGAGAGGTGTCGTGGGAGTGGTGTGGTGAGGTGGGAGTGGTTTGGTGAGGTGAGAGTGGTGAGGTGGGAGAGGTGAGGTGAGGTGGGAGTGGTGTGGTGAGGTGGGAGAGGTGAGGTGGGAGTAGTGAGGTGAGGTGGGAGTGGTGTGGTGAGGTGGGAGTGGTGAGGTGGGAGTGGTGTGGTGGGAGAGGTTTGGTGTGGTGTGGTCAGGTGGGAGAGGTGAGGTGAGGTGGGAGTGGTGTGGTGAGGTGGGAGAGGTGTCGTGGGAGTGGTGTGGTGAGGTGGGAGTGGTTTGGTGAGGTGAGAGTGGTGAGGTGGGAGAGGTGAGGTGAGGTGGGAGTGGTGTGGTGAGGTGAGGTGGGAGAGGTGTGGTGAGGTGGGAGTGGTGAGGTGGGAGTGGTGTGGTGAGGTGGGAGTGGTGAGGTGGGAGAGGTGTGGTGAAGTGGGAGTGGTGAGGTGGGAGTGGTGAGGTGGGAGAGGTGAGGTGAGGTGGGAGTGGTGTGGTGAGGTGGGAGAGGTGAGGTGGGAGTAGTGTGGTGAGGTGGGAGTGGTGAGGTGAGGTAGGAGAGGTGTGGTGAGGTGGGAGTGGTGAGGTGGGAGTGGTGTGGTGAGGTGGGAGTGGTGAGGTGGGAGTGGTGTGGTGAGGTGGGAGTGGTGTGGTGAGGTGGGAGTGGTGTGGTGAGGTGGGAGTGGTGTGGTGAGGTGGGAGTGGTGTGGTGAGGTGGAAGTGGTGAGGTGGGAGTGGTGTGATGAGGTGGGAGTGGTGTGGTGAGGTGGGAGTGGTGTGGTGAGGTGGGAGTGGTGAGGTGGGAGTGGTGTGGTGAAGTGGGAGTGGTGTGGTGAGGTGGGAGTGGTGTGGTGAGGTGGGAGTGGTGAGGTGGGAGTGGTGTGGTGAGGTGGGAGTGGTTAGGTGGGAGTGGTGTGATGAGGTGGGAGTGGTGTGGTGAGGTGGGAGTGGTGTGGTGAGGTGGGAGTGGTGAGGTGGGAGTGGTGTGATGAGGTGGGAGTGGTGTGGTGAGGTGGGAGTGGTGTGGTGAGGTGGGAGTGGTGAGGTGGGAGTGGTGTGGTGAAGTGGGAGTGGTGTGGTGAGGTGGGAGTGGTGTGGTGAGGTGGGAGTGGTGAGGTGGGAGTGGTGTGGTGAGGTGGGAGTGGTGTGGTGAGGTGGGAGTGGTGTGGTGAGGTGGGAGTGGTGTGGTGAGGTGGGAGTGGTGAGGTGGGAGTGTGGTGGTGAGGTGGGAGTGGTGTGGTGAGGTGGGAGTGGTGTGGTGAGGTGGGAGTGGTGAGGTGGGAGTGGTGTGGTGAGGTGGGAGTGGTGTGGTGAGGTGGGAGTGGTGTGGTGAGGTGGGAGTGGTGAGGTGGGAGTGGTGTGGTGAGGTGGGAGTGGTGTGGTGAGGTGGGAGTGGTGTGGTGAGGTGGGAGTGGTGAGGTGGGAGTGGTGTGGTGAGGTGGGAGTGGTGTGGTGAGGTGGGAGTGGTGTGGTGAGGTGGGAGTGGTGAGGTGGGAGTGGTGTGGTGAGGTGGGAGTGGTGTGGTGAGGTGGGAGTGGTGTGGTGAGGTGGGAGTGGTGAGGTGGGAGTGGTGTGGTGAGGTGGGAGTGGTGTGGTGAGGTGGGAGTGGTGTGGTGAGGTGGGAGTGGTGAGGTGGGAGTGGTGTGTTGAGGTGGGAGTGTAGTGGTGAGGTGGGAGTGGTGTGGTGAGGTGGGAGTGGTGTGGTGAGATGGGAGTGGTGTGGTGAGGTGGGAGTGGCGTGGTGAGGTGGGAGTGGTGAGGTGGGAGTGGTGTGGTGAGGTGGGAGTGGTGTGGTGAGGTGGGAGTGGTGTGGTGAGGTGAGGTGGGAGTGGTGTGGTGAGGTGTGAGTGTTGAGGTGAGGTGGGAGTGGTGTGGTGAGGTGTGAGTGGTGAGGTGGGAGTGGTGTGGTGAGGTGTGAGTGGTGAGGTGAGGTGGGAGTGGTGTGGTGAGGTGTGAGTGGTGAGGTGTGAGTGGTGTGGTGAGGTGGGAGTGGTGTGGTGGGAGTGGTGAGGTGGGAGTGGTGTGGTGAGGTGTGAGTGGTGAGGGGAGGTGGGAGTGGTGTGGTGAGGTGTGAGTGGTGAGGTGTGAGTGGTGTGGTGAGGTGGGAGTGGTGAGGTGGGAGTGGTGTGGTGAGGTGTGAGTGGTGAGGTGTGAGTGGTGTGGTGAGGTGTGAGTGGTGAGGTAAGGTGGGAGTGGTGTGGTGAGGTGTGAGTGGTGAGGTGTGAGTGGTGTGGTGAGGTGGGAGTGGTGAGGTGGGAGTGGTGTGGTGAGGTGTGAGTGGTGAGGTGTGAGTGGTGTGGTGAGGTGTGAGTGGTGAGGTGGGAGTGGTGTGGTGAGGTGTGAGTGGTGAGGTGTGAGTGGTGTGGTGAGGTGGGAGTGGTGAGGTGGGAGTGGTGTGGTGAGGTGTGAGTGGTGAGGTGTGAGTGGTGTGGTGAGGTGTGAGTGGTGAGGTGAGGTGGGAGTGGTGTGGTGAGGTGTGAGTGGTGAGGTGTGAGTGGTGTGGTGAGGTGGGAGTGGTGAGGTGGGAGTGGTGTGGTGAGGTGTGAGTGGTGAGGTGTGAGTGGTGTGGTGAGGTGTGAGTGGTGAGGTGAGGTGGGAGTGGTGTGGTGAGGTGAGAGATGGTGAGCGATGGTGAGCGACGCTGAGTGATGGTGAGCTTCTCTGCAGGGATGCCGGACTTCAGCTACCTGCACTCGGGATGCCTGGAGCTGACCCTCGAGCTGGGCTGCGTGAAGTTCCCGAGCGGGGAGGACCTTCCCATCGAGTGGGCGCACAACCGCGAAGCGCTGCTCACCTTCGTGGAGGCGGTGAGCACCGCACCGCACCGCTCGCTGGCGCGGCACCGGCGGCGCGTCACGTGCATCTCGCCGACAAAATGTCACGGTTCCCTTTTTTTGTCGATCGGATCGCGGTCGGGGTTATTCGACCATACTTCACCACGCTGGTCAGTGCGGGTTGGGGAAGGCGGGTGGGAGAGCAAGGGGGGGGGGGGGGCGTTACAGCGATGGATTTTAAATTCGTGGCATTCGAATTGGCGTACAATACCAAGGTCTGAAAAAATAAGAATAGGTTTTACCCTTTTATGTCAGATAAACACCTTACTGGATGGGCACTTCTCGCGTCGTGGGGGGGGGGCAGTGCACGAGCAGCCCCCCCCCCTCTTCCTTCCACGCCGTGCAGGCCACGTGTGGGGGTTTGTTCACCTCCACCGCCCGCTCGCGAATTCCCCCCACGGCAAGCGGGAGGAGTCGGCAGGGATCGTCTCCGTCGAGACCACGCCGCTTGGCCGTGTCGGCTGTGTCCCGAGCAGGTCCACCAGGGCATCAAGGGCGTCGTGCGGGACGAGCGCGGTGCCGGGATTGGAGGCGCCCGCATCTCCATCAAGGGGAACCTACGCGACACCGTCACAGGTGCGATGCCCTCACCTGTAGAGACAAAGACAAAGAGTCCCGGTGTAGCCTGTGATAGACTGTTGGGGGCGAGTGCTGTTAGCGAGAACCTATGGAGCCGTCCATAAATGAGGTCACGCACCTCGGGGGGGGGGGGGGGGTCAGACATTTGTGACGATGTGTGGCGAGGGGGGGAGGGGTTTGAGAAATGTGACGTCACATCAAAATGCGCAACTTTAAATAAATATAGACAACACGTTCTACTTAATTAAATAGACTTTTTGATGTTTTCTCCTACAACATCAGAGTGCAGCGCCACATTAAATACGCACAACAATGACAATAGTTTAAAGCTATTTGTCTTAGATGTTCGCTAAGAGCACTTGCCGCAACAGTCTGTTAAGGCTATACGGGGTATTTTTGCCTTTGTCTTAGATGTTCGCTAACAGCACTTGCCGCAACAGTCTGGTAAGGCTATACGGGGTATCTTTGCCTTTGTCTTAGATGTTCCCTAACAGCACTTGCCCCAACAGTCTGTTAAGGCTATACGGGGGATCTTTGCCTTCGTCTTAGGTGTTCATCTTCTTGGTTCTTTCGGTAAAATCACGTAGAAGGGAAATAATAAAATAATAAAAATAAAACAATAAAATACAATTCTCACGACGTTTCGGCCACAACGCAAGCAGCCGTCCCTCAGGTGAAGAACAGGGCTGTCGGAAAGACAATGTCCCTGCAGTCACGAAAGCTTTAAATCGAAAAAAACAATTCGTCTTAGGTGCTTGCTAAGAGCACTTGCCCGGATCTTTGTGTTTTTTTTGGGGCGCGCAGCTCCGAGCGGTGAATTCTGGCGGCTGCTGCCTCCGGGCAGCTACATCGTACGAGCGTCCCGGGCGGGCTACCGCGCCGTGGTGAAGCGCGTCCGCCTCCCCGCGCGCCTCCAGACGCCCGGCCGCGTCGACTTCAAGCTGCAGCGCCAACCCGGCACCACCGCCAGCCCCGCAGAGCCACACGGCGCGAGGAGGAGGGGCGGACTGAGCAGAGGTCGCGGCCGCGGCCAGGGCCGCTCCAGGAACAACGGCGAGGATGATGAGGAGGATGAGAAGCCGAGGTGGTGGGCGTACTTTCAGTCCATGGGTATCCAGCCACCGCCGTGGATGATGGTATCCCCAGACGACGATTACTGAGGTGGTCGTGAATCGGCGATTAGAAATATATTGGCACGCACGCGATTAAAGTGGGAAGATTGTGCTTTAAAAAAAGTTACGATCGGCTTGTGTTCAGGTACGAGGTGGGTTGTCATATCCTATTTTAAGATGGCAGGAAAATTTGGAACTTTTCATTAACCAGTGGATTGACTGATGATACACAGTAATGGGTTAGTGTCAATGTTGCAGCCCACGTGATGCTACATTCCACATTTCTTTTCAGTGAACCGCGACACAGATTTGTGATAATTCCGTCGAATCGTCACATCTCCTGCTGGACCGTTCTGCACCACGCACCCCACACGATTCACGACCACCTTAGTAATCGTGAGCCACCGCTCAGATTTTGAGCCAGACCAGTTTGTTTTGGTGTTTACCGGATTGAATTTGAAATGTTGAAAAACTTATTTTTTATTCGCATTTCAAGTTAACAAAAATGCACACGAGGCAAACATTTATACCTTTTTTTTCAAAACTAGTTTTAATAATTTGTAAAATGTCTGTAATAAAACGATACATGTAAATGTGGTATGGAAGGATTTTTTTTAAAGTTTCTTTTTTTCATACATTCAAGTTACTAGAAACATGCTCACAGCCAAATTGTTTAACCTAAATACAAAAAAAAATAACCTAGGAGCTGTCAAAGCAATGACACAAATTGAAATATCTTTCCATCTTTCCTTTTCACAAAACAATATCACACTCTTTTGTTAGACGTAAAAGATACCAAGTCTCATGAAAACAGTTTAACACAAAACTTAACAATAACAGATTAACCACCGTGTCAGTCTTCTTTCAAAGGGCAGCTGAACGCTTCAACGTCATTTGTGATTAAAGCCTCGACTAATAAAAATGTATCAAAAAAATATGATTCTTTGTTGATGTGGGGAGCACCATCACACGCGTTCGTTTTATGGGTCACATCTCCCTTCACGAAGACATTACGAGGCAATGGGACACGTGCCGTACCTATGATCAGCTCGGTTGGCTACGTACGGTGAGAAAAGAAGTTCGACACACACACACCCCTTTACCCAGTCCTCCCAACTGTGGTTCAATGAACTTTTGAATATTGGTGGCACAATTCAATTCAAAAATCTCCTTTGTTATATGTATACTAACCCATTGGTATTATTGGCATGACAAAGCATGTTGAGTGGAATAGCTGATTTTAATAAATTAATCTTTGACATAAACGTGTCTGGTTTGCATCCGGTGGCATGTAACGATGCATCAATTACATTACATCCTCGGACTCGTAATGCAATCGTCTAATCACAAATGTATCAATTATGAACATAGTGTGCCAATGTTACATTAAGCTAATAACGTCAAACAGTACAAAGTAGAAGAAACGGCACGAGACCAACAATGAATTGTGGAATCGGAGTCAAGACTTCGTTGAATCGTCCCTTGGAGTAACGAGCGCGAGTCGTCGTCTTCTTCACACAGGCAGTGGCAGGGCCTTCACGTCGGCGAAGCACTCGTCGTAGGCCTCCTGGTAATCCTCGTGCGCCTTCACCAGGATGACGCACGTGGCGCGCTTCGATCCCGCCGCTCCGCCCAGGTCCTGAACGCACAAAGTGACATCGACAACGTTCGGCAAAATGGGCAAACGCAAAAAAAATGAGGTGGCAAAAACACAGCTTGTTAGGTGAGCTTCAATTGTTTGGTCGTGGAGCCCGACTGTCTTACAGCAGTGGTGGCCAATACGTGGATTGCGATCTATGGGTGGCTCTCAAAAATTGTTTGTGGATCGCAGCACAAATTTGAAAACTAAAATGAGCGTACAATAATTTTCGTTGCGGTTGAAGACAAAAAAAGATTCACTCATAATTCATCCAATAAAACAAATATAACATTTACCAATAGATGGCGCTATACTACGTTCTCCTGTACAGGGTGAATTCCGGGTAGATTTTGTTCAAAGCTTTCTGGTTGAGATCTCCCAGATGAATTCGAGTGCTTGGTAGACTGGGCACCCGGGTATTCGACTGTGCCAAAATGCGCACTTCAACAGACACGTGCGTCAGATGCACGTGCGTCACGCGCAGTCTTTAACGTGATTATACACGTGGTTTTTTATTCATAAAACATTTTCCAATTTCACCACACAAAACTCTCTTCATACCTTGGCACTGGGTACAGGTCTGGGTGACAGGTCAGCTGGACGATAAGAGTGTCTACTCTTAGTTGTTGCTAACATGAGGTGTCCCCCGGCAATACATTAGCAAGACGTGTCATGTCTGTCCCCCCTTGGAGTTGAGCGTGGTTGTAGTGGGTGGGAAATGCGAGTCGTCTGCTCTGGCCGTTGAGCCAGGAGGCCGACGTGGCTGAGTTGCCTTACCGCCTTTGCCGGGACGTAGCAGTACGGCAAGTTCTGATCCTCGCACATGATGGGTATGTGGCAGATCACTTCCACCGGCTGCGTGTCACCGGCCAGCACGATGATTCTGCAAGCAGTCACGACACACGCAATGCAGGTCACATTTTTTTTAAACAATATATAAGAACGGGAGACAGAGGAGAGCCTCACCATTCTGGCGAATTGCCCGATGATGCTGGATGCAATTACCAGCGAAACGTCGTACTACTCAAATTGTAAATGTTGTGGTTTCACGCTTCAACACACCGGTGGGCTAAAGCAGTGAACTATTTGTCTTTCGTCAACGTGACACTTTTTTACTGATTGGCCGTGTCAGGTGGTGGAGGGTTACGACACATTTATAAACAACGCGATCTAAACCCAAAAACGTTGATTATGATTAATATTGGTCGCGAAAGCCTACGTGTTAAATTGATAGTTTAAACTGTGAATGGCGGGGGGGGGGGGCATAGAAGGCGCTGCGAAAAAAACGTCAATCGAAGCACGCCACTGAGTTGTTGCGTCTGACGACGAACGAGCGCTCACCCCTTCTCGCCCTTCTTCAGGAACTTCTGCACCTCCTTGACACCCCTCCTCAGCATCTTCTGCTTGGAGGCTGTTGAAGAATGCAGAGGACGCCGCAAGATGAGCGATAAGGCACAACATCCAAAATGGCATTCACCCATCATTGGTCTTACACGTCCCGCACTGCGCCGCAGTCCGAGTATCATGTACCGGCATAATAATATACCGCCCACTGCGGGATGAAGGCCTCTCCCCCCGCCGCGGGGGTTACTTGACCATTCTGCACCTCGCTCTTCTGCATGGGTTGTAAAGGGGGTAAGAGACCATTGGCTGGTTAAACTATAACTCGCCATTAATATTAGCCGTGGCCTGTTATTGAAAACCCCTAATATTCCGGAGTCAGGAGTCTAGAGAGAGGTGAAAGGCAAACCAGGGATGAAGGATCTAGGTATGAGGGACAGGGGATGGCCCACACGTGAGAAACACCACGGCGCACCTGATACATCCGAACATATTGATAGGATACGTACAAGAGAGAGGCGACACGCGATACCAGAGAAGCGTAAAAACAGACGAGGGCGCGCAACGTTACAGAGCAAACACAACGAGAAACACACGTGCTATAAACACAGGACAGTACTTCTAGATTTGAAGCTTTCGTGACTGCAAGGATTCATACTCTTAGGTTTTTTTCGGTAAAGTCACCTGAAGACGGAAGCTTGTGTCGCTTATCCACCACACAAGAGTGTGGTGGATAAGCGACACGATGAGAGGGAGAGCAACACGAGAGGGAGAGAAAGACACGATGAGAGGAAGAGAGAGACACGACGGGAGGGAGAGACACGATGAGGGACAGACGCGATGCGAGGGACACGATGGGAGTGACACGATGAGAGAGAGACACGAAGGGAGGGAGAGACACGAGAGAGAGCGCGGCGTTGGCCTCCCCGTACCCTTCTTGATGGTCTTGTAGAGCCTCTTTGTGAGTTTGCGCGAGGCGAGCGGGTTCGCGATCACGCTCACGTTCGCCACCAGCTCCTCGTACGACTTCTCCACTGGGCCCGCGGCGGGCTCCGCCTGCCCCTCCTCGGCCACCTTGTGCTTGCTCGACTTGGCCATGGCTGAAGCGTGCAGGGGTCGTGGTGGTGGTTGTGGTGGTTGTTGTTGTTAATTCACGACGCTGAAAATCCGCACGTCCCCGGCTCGATTCCCAACTTCGTGCACGTTGCTCACACGTGGTGGCGCCACTGCGCATGCGCGAAGGTAGGGTAGGACCCTCCGCTTGATGACGCCGCGGGCCACCTTTAGGCGTCCTGAGAGCGGCTGGGAGTGCCTGCAGGAATGTTTTACTGCAATTTATCGCCTTATTATTGAGTGCGAGACAAAAACTGATCCCTCGTCAGTTTTATCCGTATTAGTTTAAAATGTATACTTCATATTTAACTTCTTAGATGTATCTGCCTCGGGGAAGCGCAGTTTGTATTTTAAATGTTTTTTTTTAACATATGGTTGCGAGACTTAAACGTCTCTTATTTCGTAGCAAAAATTGAATTAGGTATTTTATTAATCTTTAGCATGCACGCATTTTTAGTATTGAGCTAAGTTTAGTCACGTTTTGTGGGTCTGACTACACATTACATAATTTCATGTAATATGCAAACATTACATAATTTTAATTCGTTGAACAACGTAACTTTTGAACAAGTTGTTAAAACAACGATTAACTATATTTTCAAAATGTTATTTTTTATTTAATGCGGTATTACTCGTTTTTATCTAAGGGGCCGTCCATAAATGACGTCACGCACCTAGGGGGGGGGTCAGACATGTGACGATGTGTGACGAGGGGGGAGGGGTTTGAGAAATGTGACGTCACATAAAAATGCGCAACTTTAAATAAATATAGACGACACGTTCTACTCAATTAAATAGACTTTTTATTAAATGTTCTCTCCTACATCAGTGCAGCGCCACAGTAAATACGCACTACAATGACAATAGTTTAAAACGATTTGAAGCATGTTGTATTTTGGGGGAGGGGCAGAGCTTTGTTACGTCATATTTGAGGGGGGGTTGACTTTTTGTGACGTCTGTGACGAAGGGGTGGGGGGGGTCAAAAATCGTCCAAAATCGCGTGATGTCATTTATGGACAGCCCCTAAAACGGTTTAAGACCAACTTTTGAGTAATGATTTTGAATGACATTGGTATGCATGCTAATTTAAATGGAATGTTGAAGAGTTCTTTATTTTGGAACAGAAACATTTGAACAGATGTAACGGTGTACAATCTCATCATAAATTAAGTTTTATTTTTGATTGATAAATTAATGGTGCACAGTAAGTCTTCAATTGTACATGCGAAAACAATACATTATGTACCATGTACAATATACTATCTGCAACTGTTAATTACCCGATTGCCAAGATATGCAGAAATTATTTTTGAAAAATAAATCTCCATTAAACACCCACTTAATCCCCTTCTTCGTTACGCATTTATTATATTTAAAGAAAAATAACCCTCCACAAACTTTTAAACCGTGTTGCACACAACTAAATGCGGTACACGATACGATAGTTTTTTTATCACGCTAATTAAATACTGTACATCAAACAACATAGACATCTGCAAGTAAACATGCAACAGTAGTAAATATGATCCCAAGACACAATGTCCCTGTCACCGTGGCTGGAGTTCAACAGGGCACATCATCACCCACGCTCAATTCACTGGTCAATGCAGGCCTCCCAAAGGCCATTGCCAGATTTCAAGGTTTTGCGACGGATAAATCCACCCGGGGATCTGCACAACGGGCCAGACGATACAGTCGAACGTGTTCCTTTGGCCCCATCACCCCGCTGTCAGCCTCGAGCACAGGGGCAGAGAACATGTTGGGTGTATTTCATAGAGCACTCGGGTTAGGGCTGGCAGGAGGAGACAGCAAGTCACACATAGCATCTTCGCAATCTTCTTGTTTATCCTGCAGGATGATATCTCCCTTCGCCTGGCTGCCATCCCCTTCGCCAAGCCCTTCACAAACCAGGTCTTCTGCCAAATCGACTTCTGCCATTGCTTCAGAAAGACGCACCACTTCTGCCCCACGTTGCTCAATGTCATCCACAACGAAGAGAGCTTTATCCAGGACGTCGGCGTCCTCTTCTAAATCCTGCTCGGCAGACAACATTTGTGCCACCGACAGCCCCGCCACTGCGTTATGAGCAGACGCCCCTTCTCCTAACATCGCCAGTTCGGCCAGAGTCTTGCACGTTTTGTGCATCGCTGCATGGCACGGCTGCTCCTCATGGCCGACATCCTGAAATGGGAGGTTCGATACCCCGTCGGTGTCTTTGCTCGCACGCTCGGATGCGCCGTTTCCGTCGTGAGGAAGTACTGGTTGAGCAGCAGCGCCAGCTTCTGTGGTCAAGCCGAGGAATTGTGACTGCGCCTCGCTGGTATCCGAGTGGCTGTACGTGCAAGCCGGTTCGTCTGGCCTCCTAGCCGAGGCCTCTCTCTCCTGCCCCTCTGCCTCCTGCCGACAGAGCCCCAGGCTGGTGGAGTCCTGGGGCGCAACGCCAACACCGGAAGCACCTGCTGAGAATGTAAGCAATTAGTGATACGGATGTTTTGCGTGGGTGATGCACTTTAATTAAAAATCAAACAATAAGGTGTTGTCTATACTCTTTGGGTCTTTCGGTAAAGTCACGTAGATAGAAAAATAATAGATCACGACGTTTCGATCGCAACACAGGTAATCGTCTTCACCTGAAGACAACACAGGCAATCGTCTTGTTTTTGTCCATTGTGCACACTTTACAATGGAGCGTTATCAACATGTGCAGTAGTATTATTAGTATCACCGATCTGGGTAGACTGCATCAGGGAAAAAGTGTACTTAGCCTCAAATGTATTCATCCGCCAATACGCATCATGTTATTTGCTATGAAATATACAACGATGTACCTGAGTTTAGACATGGAGACTGTTTAATTATGGCCATCTTTCTTACCAGTTGCACTGCTGAGCACCATGGGCTGCAGAGGAGGCTTGAGGTCTGAATTCAATTTTAAGCTTCCAGCCCCATTGAGCATGGGATCTTTGCTACCTGCAGTCCAAGTGACACAACAATCATTAATAATAATATTCTCATTCAGCTGAAATGAAATAGAAATGCGGATTAGGATACATCGATGCTGCTGAGACAAGCGCACATAGGTTAGTGGAGACATTTGTAAGCACCGATATTAAAAGCCAACATTTTCACTGAAAGAAAAATATTTCCAGAATGATTTCAGCGTGTTATTCCATTCACGTGTGAGATTTTAATATTTTTGAACGAATGACTGAATCTCGTCTCAATAAATCATACAAAGAGTGCCCACTAAAATAAACATATATATGAAGAAGAACATGTGAAAAAGAGACAGACCCATAGAGGCGTACAGAAGACATGCAATTAACACATGCACATGTGTGGCATGCTAAAGAGCAGAGAAGAGGGGACCAGTACCTATGCCCACAGACACACTGTAGGTCCGGCCTGGTGGCAGGTGAGGTGGTGTGGAAAAGTAGAGGGGGGGTGGGAAACAAGGACAAGAGCAAGTTAAACCAACAAACGCCTCACCAATTGCAGCAGTCGCAAAAATGATGCTGGCTCGTGCATTACCCTGGCAGCAAAGCAGCCTCGGCGCACAAATTCCCAGCAACCCAGAGCTCAATAATGCCACTCGCCTACACAGTGATGCACACTGCTACCCTACCTGGCTTAGACTCTAAAAGGACGACACCACCCAAAATACCCCGAGCTAGAAATGCTCCGATACGTGCATTGTCTTTGTGCTGTTCACCCTTTGGTGTTCTCTGGTCTGACACTGGTGAGACTAGGCCCGAAAGAAGGCTGTCTCTGGTGTAGACCAATCAGTCTCAAGGATAATGCCATATATTATCATAGCGTGCTTTGTTTGCATGTTCACCATAAGTACGTGTGGTTATTGCAGACTTGATCACTTGCAAAAGGTTTCTATTTGGTGTTGGAACGTCTCAACACCTGTTTCATTGCCGGAAAGGGTAAAACCTGTTCTTATTTTTCATACTTTGATACTGCCACAAAAGGTCCCATTTTGTAGCTATTGTCTTGTAGATTTATAACTAGGCTGTTTGTCCAGGGCTGCCCCATCCGAGTTTGAAGGTTTGTAATGAGAAACAATAGACTTTTGAATCTCTCACGTAGACATGCCCACCAAAGCACGTGATAGTGACATAAATGCGTGGAAGTTATGTCACATTGATGTTCTTCAATTATTTTTTGTCGTACTTAATTCGGCTAAATTCTAGACCTAAAATAAAAAAAAAGTATGAGAATCGGTTTTGCCCTTTTTTCTGGCAACAAAACAGGTGTTAAGATGTTAAAACACCAAACTGAAACCTTTTACAAGGAATCATGTCTGCATTAACCACAATACTTGTGGTCAGAATGCAAACAAAAAACATACATGCATTGTCTTTGAAACTGATTGGTCCACGTCAAAAGGCGTCCTCTGGTCTAACACACATCTACCAATAAAACAACACCGTGTAGTTTTATTGTTAGATGCGATAGTGCTGCCCCCTCTTGTTTGGTAATTGGAATCTCGGAAAAAGTTCCCTTAAAATCACTTCCGTGGTCCATTCTTTTACTCTCAGGGTGGGGGGTTTGAATTTGTTACCCGAGTGTGTGCATCACTGGCAACGCATCGCCACCAAATAATTAGTAAAACCAAGCTATGCGCTGCTATACGAGATATCTGATTTGGATTATTACAAATTAAATAAATACAAATAAAAATTAAAAGTCTTGCTTTTCATTACCTATGCTTCAAACTGAAATAATTTGAGACAGAATGGGATGCAGTCCGGCCATGAATCTACAAGGCTAAGAGTCGTTTGCTTTTTAGATTGCATCTTCCTTAAATATTTTTTTAAAAACCTGCCTTGGGACAGCACAGAACCTGAATGTCGATTTAAACCGCAAGGATTGCAGGAATTTGACTTGAAGTGCAACTATTGCCAAGGGGCGAGAGGTGTGGTGATGCTGCTGTTGTTGGTGGAGCTGACAAAGGACCCACCAGGAAGACACCACAGCCCCGACACTTCCAGAGTCTTTAACTTCCTCTCCAGCTCAGCGACTCGTGTGCCCAGGATCCTACACAGCAACAACGCTTCAGGGCAGGGCATTTCTAAAGCTCCCCGCTCCCGCCCTTTGTACCAAGAAGCAGACAGAAGATTTTGGATAATATCTGACTGCAATTATTTTCCCCAACAGTGAGCAAATTACACAAAAGAAGGCTATTCAGTTTAATGTGCATGAATGACAAACAGCTGACAAATTATAAATCACAATTTTAATTTATAAAGCATGGCATTTTTGTTGTTACTGGTCTTACTTATTTTATTGCGGTTGATATTTTTAATATGATCTTATTTTTTAGACTGTTGCGACATTAATTTAGTTTGAGACATGTCGCTGGTTCATGACAAACACTGTACTTATGCAAACCTGTTTTTGTACGTTTCATTCTGAGACCAACAATATTAATGTCTACATTGGAGATGATGAGGGTCATGATCATGATATTCAATCACTAAAAAATAACTTAACAAACAAACTCTTCGGTATCCTGACCTCCCAATTACATATGTCCTCCGTTCTTGTAAAACATTTTTAGACGAAAAGTGGTCACATTTATATTAAATTCTAGACATGATTGAAAATAGTTCAATCGTATAAGTGAGTGAGGGAGAAGGGTAGGAGGCTACAGGGCCGAGAAGGTGAGATAACAGTAAAGACAAAGTGAGAATGAAGAAGCTACAGCGATATTCATTAGACATTCATTGATGGGCGGATGGACTGCGTATTTGCGTGCTGTACTTGTTGGTCTTGCGCTGGTGCTGTAGGGCCATGTTCTTGTCGTGGATCGTCTCCAGCAGCGCGAGGGCGAGCGAGCGCAGGTCTGACAAGGACTGCTGGGTGAGCGGGAGGCACGGGGACCGTTCCTCCGCGAGCATCTCCTGCACTGTACCCCCCACAAACACGCCACATGAGCAATGTAGCACACCATACTACGGGGGTCACTCCCAAATGCACTTCATTATCCCATTATTGCTTTGCACATTGCGTTTGGATGACGTGACACAAAAGGGTTTATTGCAAGACCACGGGCTACGAAATCCGGACAAGATTAGCTTAATGAGCTACGCAGCTAACGCAGCTTCTCATTTACGATCCTCGAATGCACAAGGATGGCTGCCAACACGACACTGCTGCTTTTTAACGACTTCTAGGAGGCGCAATTAATGACCATAATTGTTAGATGTTAAGCCAAACATCTGTTTCTTTATTCTTGCCGAACTATGCAGATTTACATAATTCAGGACATGTGGTTTGGCACTCAGCAGCTTGTGTGATGCGTGTCTATTTTAGAGGCTGGGTGGGGAGAGATGTGGATGTCTGGGGTAGCTGTGTCTCAAGTACCTTGTTTGGCTGACAGGATGCCAGTTAGTCCACTGCTGCCCACTTTCACTGTGTTTTTGGGAGCCTTCCTTCGCTCGAGGGCCCCCTGAAGAAACATTAAAGATATGGATTTTGTTGTTGTTAAGAACACGCGTACTCTCATGAAAATCCGTGAATAAATCGTGAATGTTTCATATCTTATTAGAGTAAATTACGAGACTGCCATTTTTACTTTAAAACAATCTAATTTGTTTTGCATCAGCTTACTTCTCGCCTCTCATCTCTCTCTACTCCCCTGTCAGTAGACTCCAGAAACCAAGGTCTCCTGGTGAAACCCACAGTCAATCTTTGCTCATCAGGAGATCATCACTTAGCTCTAAAAACTCTGGCCTAGTCACCTACATAGCAGACTCTTCCCCCACTATAAATTCAATCTCAAGACCTTTCTACCTTTGACTATTTCCTACATCATGCACTCCCTCTCCGATCGTCCCCTAGAGTGTGTCCATTGTTTTGTACAGCATAAACGTAATTACATTTACACGTGACATCCATGCGACTGCTATAGAGTGCCACTCATCCAGGTGTCGTACACACCTTGTACTTGGAGATGGTGCTCTTCAGGATCATCTTCTCCTCCTGCATCTGTTTAAGCCTGTCTTGGAGATACCTGTCAAGTAGATTTCACAACTTTTAAGTGATTGTGCAAAAGTGATGAGAAATAATTATTTTTCCCAAGTGGCAAAGAACTGCGTTTAGTTTGTTGTCCTTCCCCCCACACCTCAGATTCGGATGGTTGGCTACATACCGTGTGAAAGAAGTTCAACATACATACCATATTTAAAGAAAACAAAACATGGAATGATTGACCAGTTTATCAATTATAATGTGTGCTCATACTCACGAAATGCAATTGAGTTACATATGCAATAATCGTTTATATTCGAAAAGTGGGAATTTCCCTACGAGCCAATAAGCAGAATGAATGGGACAGACAATATCGATAAAACAAACAGTACAAATGAAGTAGACAATACAAAGGCGTCAGTACCAATAGTACGAGAGGGAGTGGTAGTCGAGAAAAGACAGGCAGTAATACACGAGTGAAAAAAAAATCGATGAATTGACTCTTGACCCAATATCATAACAATTCATCACGTTGTTGAGAAAGTGAAATGTCATTCCTCCTAGAGACCCTGAAAACATGCTCTGTTGGCTTCTCCACCCGACAACTGAAAACTTTTCTCACCCCATCCAGCAATTAGGAATTATGCTACAAATGACATCGATGTCAATTTGAACAGCACCACATCCCTGACGAGCCAAACCTAACTCCAGTAGTCCCACAGCACACCCTTCTGTTACCACACGAGATGTTAACTACCTCGCCTGGTATGCAGGAGGACGTGGGTTCAATCCCAACCCTGACACCTGCTGTATATTTGGAGTTTGCATGTTCTCCCCATTGTCACGTGGATTTTTCTCCAGGTCCTCCGGTTTTACCCCCCACATTTAGAAGCATGCATTTTTAAGAATATTTGGTTGCTGTAAATTTCCACATAAGACACTTCGTTGAGCTATCAATTGTGGCCAGGTCGCTTCTGAGAAAAGAGATCAATAGCTCAGTTGGTCTTACCTGGTGAAATTAAAAGTTTAGTTTAGTTCTCAAGCCCAGCAAACCTGTTCTCCATGCAGAGGGCATCGACGTCCACAATCCGGTTCTCGTGGCCACCCAACACCTGGTTGAGTTCCAGGTTGAGGCGCTCAGCCTTGGCCTTGTGGAAGGCGTGCTCCGTCCGCATCTCCTCCAACTCGTCCAAGGCCGCCTGCAGCTCCCTTTCCTGCCTCTCGGTCTACACAGAGAGGGATTCGGAGGCCGTGTGGAGACTCAAGTGTTGTAAGGCAGTTGATCAAGCATTAGCAGTGTAACACTCGGCAAGTTGGAACGCCGTTGATTTCCAATGGTGCATTGTTAAGTAAATGTCAGAAAAGTTAACACGTAACACCTGGGCTCCTGCCAGCAAACATTTGATACTGCACGTGGCCTTCAAGTTAACCAAGCCTGGCACAAGCGCTGGGGTTACGAGACCTTCACTTTAGTGGCAATTTGTGGCCGTTGTTGTGTTCAAGCCTTGTGGGGAGTGGTGGCACAGTGGGTAGTGCACTGCGTTGTGAACCCAGCGAACCGAGTTTGATTTACATCAGAAAAGGTCCTCCTCTGTGTCAACTCAATCTTACATTAGGAACTGGTGCAGTGTATAAAAGTCTGCAAGATAGAGACAGTGGCAGCCAGGCGTGGTGCTAGCCACACCACCCCCTCGTGCGCTGTTCTGGCCTTCATAAGCGCTCGCTAAAGCACTTCCTCCAACGCTCTGTGTAGGCTACACGAAAGATCTCTGTGTGTGTGTTTTGATTGTATCAGGCCCTGCAGTTACCTGCTCTCGCGCTGTCTCCAGCTGCTGGACGAGATCTTCTCGTTCGTGTGCCGGGAAGTGCCGCGCTCCGACCTCCTCGTCTCCCAGGCGCTGTCGGGCTATCGTCATGCGCAGGAGCTGAAATGGAAACATGATTCACAACCACCATCTGCCATTGTCTTGAAGAAACAGTATTTATTCCCAAGATTTCTTGGGCTCCAACCATACTTTTAAAAGTATACCGTTGAAGCTGTTTGGAGCAATGACACTGATGCACAAGTGTGAACCAGGATTCACCTTAATGTCTCCCTGTGCCTCAGACAACCTCTGCTTCAGCTCCTTGCTTTCCTCCAGGAGGCGTTTGTTCTGCTCTCGTGAGTCACTCAGCAGCTGTGCAAGGTTTGCCTGCGAACCGGAAGGTGAAAACGAATGGTGTAAAGAACACATTAATGCCTTTATTATCAATATCAGTCACAATACACTGCTTGATGAAGGCCTCCCCCATATGACGTCCATCTTTTGTGGTCTTGCGATGAAAAAATTCATCGAGCTCTGACACATGAGTAGAGCTCATCGCCCTGGACGTTCTTTTGAGCGTGCTCGCTCCTGTAACTCTGTGGAACTCTGAGTGTTACCGTGTGCACAAGGGAGTAATACTCCATAATGTTCATATTTATTTGTTGTACTTAATTCGGCTAAATTCTAGACCTGAATTTTTTTTTTATGAAAATAGGTTTTCCCATTTTTTCTGGCAACAAAACAGGTGTTAAGATGTTAAAACACCAAACTGAAACCTTTTACAAGGAATCATGTCTGCATTAACCACAATACTTGTGGTCAGATTGCAAACAAAAATATATATGCATTAAATCGTGACTTAAAGCGATCGTGACTCGCTATGTTTTCACCTGATGACGATTGCTTGTGTTGCGATCGAAACGTCGCGATAATTTTTATTATCTTTCTATCTACGCGGCTTTATGGAAAGACCCAAAGAAAACATATATGCATTGTTTTTGAAACTGATTGATCCACACCAGAGACAGCTTTCTTTTGAGACCCACAGAATATAAATGTTCGTATTCTTACATTTCAAAATCCATTTCAGTAGGACCATCTCTTAGGATTTCCTGAAATCCAAGCCTACACGAATTGGTATTCCGAGTCATCCATCAAAGTAAAAACGCAAGTTCAACCCTGTTTAGCGTCCAAGATCAGAGGAAACGGAGTAATTTGGTCATGGGAAATATACATTTGAAAACTTTTCTGTTATGATCCTTAAGCAAAGGAAACGCACACATAAATTAACACCAATCGTCGTTAATATTTTAACAGGGAAGTTTATGGTACCTGGTTCCGTTTTTCTGGAGGAAGAGTAGGGTCGCCCTCCTGAAAAAAAGCAATAAAACCCATCAGAATGACAAGCACACAGGTAACAGTGTTTGATCAGCTGTGACGTGAGCGAGATGATGGCCCTTGGACAGTGCAGATGTCGTGCTGCGCATTGACGCGTGCATTTGTGTCGCGTACCACAAGCTCCCGGTACTTATGCCGCACTGCTTGGTGTTTCTCCCGCAGCTGGTTGGCCATGAGGCGGTACTGGTCGCGTTCTTGTTGACATGAGTCCAGCTCCTTGGACAGAATTAGCAGTGCCTCTTTCTTGCTCTCCAGCTTGCGCTTGCACACCACGTACTAGAGCGGTCAGAGCAGGGAAAATGGGTTGAAGTAACAGCTGGCGGATGTGATATTGATTCGATATTTACACTGGACGGATTAACCCCCCGGATAATGTGAAAAATTGGCTCGTGTGACTTTTAACCAGCCTATCAAACTACAATCCATTTTCACGTGGCACTGGCAAGCCACTTTACACAACTATAAGTACAACTTCTAGCTCTCGAAAATAGGTGAATTGAAAGGAAGTTAGAAATGTGCTTTAAAGCTAGGGTAACTTACTTCGAAGTTTCAAAAAGGACATGTGATAAATGTAATCAGGAGGAGGTTGCAAACGACTGGACAGACATTTGTGACACTCAAAAGGTTGGCAATCAAGGGGATGACATAAAATAACGACATGTCAGTGGTGGTGAGACTGTCAGAGCGGTCCTTGAAGGATATCGTTGACTGTAACAAGGGGGATACCTAAAGCCAGATGATGACGAGACTGACTTTAACAGAAGGAGCAATCGTGAAGTATGGTGACATCATCAGCACTGGCCATGTTGGCAAGCCACGCAGTCGAAATACTGTACTGTAATCCGATCTGCCTCTGACTGTAAAAAAAATCATCTTCAAGCACCCAGGTGGAAGCACCTGAGCATATCAGATTGTGCCACATGCAATTTAAAAGCGCAGTTGAAAAGCTAATTTATTAAGTAAACAAAAAAGAGGGCGTGTCTTGCTCGGTCGTTAAGTTGCATGTTACACGTGTTTTAGAGTTGTCTATTACAGCCAGAGGCCTTGTGGTCTAATTACTCCCTTTATACGTTTTCAGTCACAGCAACCAGCTCTTCCAGTCAATCTTGTCTCGGTGAGTTACGTTTCAGTCGTAGTGGTACATTCACCATTGCTGCATAGGGCGTGTTATGCAAATGGTTACGTGTGTAATGACAATTACTGTTTACATCAACAGCATACACATTTCACACATTCTCAGATCTGCCCTATTAATAGATACTGACATGATGCATAAACCATTAGCATAAATTGCATTACCATAAAACAGTGTTTGCATTTTTTACTGGAAACCACACACGCCGTCATTTAACAACCCGCAGGGCTTAAATATTCCAAGAACACAGGATGAGATGTTACTATAAATTATAAAGCGAAGTCATTTGTTAATCCACTGCTGTTTGGAGGCCTCTCCCCACACCGTGTCAATAATGAAGGTCGCTTGACCATACTTCACCACGCTGGTCAACGTGGTTTTGCAATCTACCTCTCCAAAACAGTAGCTCTGAACTTTTAACCACCCAAGCTTCCCCACACTAGGTACTTATCTAACTTAATATGCTTATGTATCGCGTCTTATTTTAAGAGTCACAATGTCGGAGTAAGGGGATGGAAACCCCAAGGCTCCCCAACCCGGATGGAGACTGCCCAACCCGGGCAGGCCGGACAGTAAAGCCGTAAAAGGCCTACTCGAGTAGGCCGCAGTCATGTTCCCAGTAGGCATATGCCAACTTATCACTGCGAGACTCACCTCGTTCACGAGCGCTTGCCATTCCGACTCCGTTCGCTGAATTGACACCATTATTTGCGTGTCTTTTAATCAACAGTTACGTTCCAACTAACAACGAGAAATTCGCAAGACGACAACGCAGCCAGCCTCGCGTTGTTGACATTTACACGTCAGCATTGGGGGGAGGGGCGGGAACCTCGCGCCAACAGCGGGGCCGCGCACGGTTCCTCCACTCACCGCTCACTTGCTGTTGCGGAGCAGGCAGTTTTTACTGCCATGCATTTGCATTGGGGTGCGTCGTGGGCGTTCAACAGAGGTGGAGTAAACGAACCGTCGTCGTTGTCACCTTGCCCCCCTCACTCCCCCGCTTCTCGGGCAGTGTTCTTCACCTGCAAGGTGCCCTCACCCTGGTGGCCTCACCCTGGTGGCATTTAGTGCGCCCCCCCCCCCTCTCACCGACAAAACACAAATGGTGAAACACCCCCCACCCCCCCCCCATCACCGTCGTCATGCTGTCAAACCTCAATGGTTTAAAATGCGTGGCGGCCCTCACACTCTGGCTGAACGATTAATCGATTTCAAATCGAAATAGCAATTTGAAACATGGCATGTTCTGTTTACGTGACAACCCTTACTAGTTGGCTGTCGGGTGGTGGCGAGTTTAACGACACATTTTTATATTTACGCGATCTAACCCAAAAAAACCCCCTGTATTATGGATGATATTGGTCGCGAAAGCCTCCTACATGTTCAATTGACCACCCTATCATGCCAAACATCTTGGCCCAGACATTCCTTCTCCTGTCGCTCCTTTATGGCGAGATCTTAACTCCCTCGCCTGATATACAGGAGGTCGCGCGTTCGATCCCAACCCTGACGATGCCTGCTGTATATTTGGGGTTTGCGTGTCTCTGTCTCCCCCTGGTCGCATGGATCTGTCTTCAGGTCCTCCGGTTTTCCCTGCAAGATGCGTTTAAGAGTATTTGGCTGCGATATAATTTCCACACGATAAGCCACTTCGTTGAGCAATCTTTTGTGGCCAGGTAGCTTTTTTAAAAGAGATCCATAGCTCAGTGGGATCTTAGCTGGTAAAATAAAATAAAAATTGTTTAGTGTATTGCTGCTGCTCATCTTGTCTTGGATACTCCCGTTCCAGCATTCATTCCCTTCCCCGGTCATTTGGCCCTGCCTGACCTTTTGCAAAACTGACTGGACTCCCGCTCTCGTGATGTGCCACGGGTAAAAGTTTTCTTGTTATCACGAACGGGATGATAATAACAATAATAGTTTTCGCGGTTCCGACCACTGAAGCGGATAATAGGAGATGCGGATAATAGGAGCCATGGGTAAGATGCGTTCAAATGCATGTATTACATATACAGGTTGCATGTTTGACTAATGTTGCAAACAGCAGTGTGCAAACATGACAGGAAAAAAAAGAAAATATTAACGAGACGTGAAACAAAAATTAACCAAAACATTTACAGCACTCATGGATCAGGTGAAAGCCCTAACCTAACACAACATTGCATCGTGTGCAGGGGAGACTGGGGCCGTGATGCTGGCCACCGACCAATCCCACGTGTACCCTTTTGTGGCACCAAATAGGTGCTCGCGAACAGCATTTGCCTCAACAGTTTGTTAGAGGCTACACAGTGGTTCTGTACCGTTGTGAGTTCGCACATGCATGTTAGTGTGTCTTCGTGTATGTGTGTGTATAACGGAGTGTAATCTGGAGTAGGGGCCCGTGTGTATCCCAGGAAACATTCAACGTTGACCCAACATCAACCAACGTTTGGTCCACGCTGCAAAATTTGTACTGGGCATCTCGTAACATCCACCAGATGTCACTCTTGTCACGGCTATGTTGGAATTCGTAGTTATACTAGACAATAATCCTATATGCGTATTGCAGTGTCTTCTTCGTTGACATACTGTGAATAAAACTGTAACGAGCATTGAGTTTTAATCTAATTAATGCGCAATGTGTAATGTAATTGCCTCCGACCAAGTCACCTGGAATGCGACCGATTTGGTCAGATCTTGGAAGAAAAGGAGACTTTGAGCCTGTAAAAGTATTCAGCTGTGTGGCCACCATTCACGACCTGGTTGCCATCGGGCTGCGGGGTCACCTCGTTGGTAGCAGAGGGCAGTATAGCAAAGTCTACTTCTATGCTCTGAAATTTATTCCCACCTCTTCATAAACTCGAAGTGACCAGCGTGGTGAAGCATGGACAAACGCGGTCTTCGTTTAGCAGGAGGGAAGGCATTTTGACAAAGGATATTTTCAGGAAAGGGCACATGCAGTCTGTTACTCGTGGGACTGAACTGTGAATTTTCACAGAATAACTGTTAATGTAACCAATCGTCTCGGGTGAAGGCAGTCCAAGATTTAATAACATACCTCCATGAGCAATAATGCAATAATTTCAGTACAGCTACACGGGCTGTACTTACTTTGAAACTGAGTTGAGTACAGTATTTGTGTAACGCAGAGCGCAGCGTGTTTTGCGGTTGAAATAAACACAGTAGCTGCATTCATAGAGGATTTAATTGAGGCCCTTTTGAAATAAAGGTAATTGCAGGTTAGGCCGCTTTCTGACCATACCAATGCATATTATGAAAGTTAGCCGATCATGTGGCCATTCCATGCGTGGTGCATGGCCTCTGCATGTGGTCACGGGGTTGTGCCAGGCACTGCTGTTGTCGAGTTGAGACCCTCCTCTACAGAGTTAGGAGAAACAGGTGCCTTGGTCAATTCACTGCTGGCTGAATGCCCCCTAAAAGCAATGTAACAGTTAATCTCGCTCCTTGTACACGTAACGAAATTGTTCTACTGCCACGGTGAACGTCCTCTTGGGCGTGTTTCGTCCTTTGATTATGAAATGATGATGATTTGGTGATGCAATGATCTCGCCAAATATAAATATGAATTTAAGTCCATCAACCCATGAGCTTTGCAGACCATTCCCAATTAAGCAAACTCTGGAGCAGTTTCAACCTTTTAGGTTTCGTCAGCAGAGATTCAACATTTTCGAAGTGTATGTACCATGGTAGAAATAAAAAAAATTGTATTCTTCTGGAAAAACAATACCAACCTAAACGAGTGTAAATGTTCAAACCATAGAGTCAGCTCTGCTAAGACGAGCAAAGTGGAGCAGTGCTAATCTGAGCTGGTGGCCCGGCCCTGAACCAGTGGTGAAAATTGCAATATAAATCTGTCTGCAAAAATCGTAAAAATAATTCATAATAGCTAAAGTATGTAGCTAACTACATTATGAGAAAAAACACCATCCCTGCAGGGCATCTGATCTTCTTCACAACGGTATTATTGTTGTGTCTCTACTCTCTAACGTGATCTCGCTGAATGTAAGACACAACGTGAGAAGGTGCACATTCTTTGATTTTTTTCCCCCAACGTAAACTACTTGAAGGGTAACCCTTCCATTTTGCAGTCTGCTTGTGCCCCTAATCCCAAACCGCGGACTGTCACGGGAGGTCTCGCGCCAGTTACTTTAACGACTTTGCCGCCACGCTGAGAAACGGACCCGTGGTCGCGTGCGGTAAAACACACACAAAAAATACATCAACCGTGTCATGTCCCTCTCGGCTAATTAATGATCACCACGATCACACGGATAACCAACCGCAAAGATAGTCACGAACAGAAATCTTCAAAGTACGAGCAGACCGTTAAAAATAAAAGAAACTCTCGTAATTTGTCACTCTTAAACAGGGGGATAAAGGCATCTGGTAATGTTGATTTAAGAAAAAAAAACACATGCCAAGTTTCACGGGTGAAGAGATTTTTGCAAAGAGATTTATTGGGCGGATTTCGTTAAACAATACAAGCGCACGGAAGGCACCGCTCAAGTGAGAACAATGTTTATGGCGCCTTAAATAAATAAATGTCACCTTCTGCCTGGACGATAACTTAAACAAACAGCACTTAATCTCCAGATAACAAACGGGTCTTTTGAAGTTCATGGTGAGGAAATAAAATTAGCATGGAAAAGAAAATTCGTAAATCCAATCGAGACGATTTTTTTTGTTTTGCAAAGTGACCCGTGGTAGCTTTGTTTTACGCGCAGGCGGGCGAGTACACCTCGTGTGGTCGCGCTCAGAATACCTAATCGGTCACGTGGTTCGGTTTACCTGAAATAGATCAAAATATATGAATGAAGGGTTCTAATCCACCTGCAGTCACGTTGATTAGAACAGTCGATATTTTAACCGCGTACGCAAAATAACAGCGGGGCAATGGTTAGAGCACTGCGTGATGAAACTTGAGACCAGAGTTAAATTCCTGGCTAGGGTCTGAACCGGTCTTGGGTAGCTCCTTAACCAACCCGCACCGACTCGCGTGGTGAAATACTGGAGAGTCAAACAACCTCCACGGTACTGAAACATCGTGGCTTAGGCCTTTGCACAGACAAGGGGGTTGTATTTTATTACTTTTAAATAATGCTGTGCTGGCATCGAGAATGTGGAGAATGTGGAAAATGCAGCTTGTTAACATTGGAACTCATATTACACTTTGGTACTCGTGATGCATGGAAATTAACTATATTTCACACAAATGTATTTATCAGCATAATTTTTGTTGTCAGACTTTGCCTTAACGCGATACTACATTCTTGCCCCGTGACAGGTTGGGTGGTGATGGCATTTGTTGTTTCTAAGCTAGAGACATTTTGACTAGCACGGGGTATCATAGTCGTCATTTAGAAATTAACATAGTTATAATAATAATAACATACAGCCGTTTGGATGGAGGACTCCTCATGCCGGTTTAATCGTGGGGTTTGTTCGACCATACTTTGCCACGCTGATAAGTGTGGGTTGGTGGGTGGAGGGTTCGGGAAACTATCCCAAGTTGTGAATTTTACTTGGTTTACCAGGTTGACCGTGCAGTGTGCGCAGTTATGTATCCAGCTCATGTTCCATTGCTTGGTTGTCCAATGAAATGAAGTGATTGTTTACGTGATTAGCCATGTAGATTTGAACAAAAATAATACATCATCAACACTCCGGCGTCTCAACCGACATTCAGGGCAGATCGGTCCGATAACCTCCCAAAGTGCCAGACACAAACCTCACATCTCAACCCCACGACTCATCTGGAGTGAATCACCCCCCCCCCGCCCTGTAATTATTATTATAAACAAGAAAAAAGGCTCAAGTTGTAGTCTTTAGATATATAATCTGTAATGCTCGTCTGCTTGTGTTGGAGTGCCTAACTTCCCATTTGATTGGGAGCTCTGGAGGCAGAAGGAAGGAGGACCATGTTTTTTTGGGATTCTGCCGGCGCGTGTGTTTGTTCGGGCGTTCCATCTCGGTCCGGGGAGGACCCGAAGCGGTGCGTCCTTGGCACCGATCGGCCGGCGCTGTTTTTTATTCAAACAACGTTCAGCTCGAGGGCCAGACAGGGCCACCGTACGTGCGCTCGCCGAGGGCACTGTTGGCACCGCTTCTGCAGTCTAAGTTTAGTCAGGTGGCTTAACAATATGTAAAACATAATAACGTCTTTATTTATCCAGCAAAGATTCACCGAGTCTTGAGTACTTTTTAAATATATATGAGGGTATTGGCATGTTCGGCAAGTGGGAGAGTTTCGAAAAAAAACCCACGCATACGAGGGCGTAGCACTTAGAGCACCGCAAAGGTAGATTTCAGAATCCACTCCTCTGTTGCCATCTCCTGGACACCTACAACGCCTGGTTTCCCAGGCAGTCACCTACCCGAGCACGAACTCGGCTTAACCCTGCTCAGCTTTTGAGATCTGATGAAATCCAGACCATATTCAGGCCGATTTGGTGATAAGGCAAAGCGGGTTGCCCAATGTACCAGGAGGAAAGCCACACAATGCTACCACAATACTGTATTCGCACAACCCTATCGGTCTCCTTCCCTGCACAGCAAATCACCTGCTAAGTGCGTCCTGTCACACCGCACAAAGGCCATGCCACCTCATCCGCAAAGGAATCCTAAACACGCAGGCTTCCTCCAGCGCGGCCTCCCTCTCCCCTCGCCTCCCCACGATGCCTTGAGCTGTGTGTCACCCCGGCGGCGTGTGAATGGACGACCACGTGCGTGCGTGGAACATCGCCGTGTCGTGTGCCAGGTGAGCGATGTGCATAGCGGGTCGACAAACCTCCCAACGAGAGGCGCAGTCGAGACATTTCAACCACTTAAAATATGGCCCTCCGTTAATAATAATAATAATAACGACATTCAATGTATTTTTAGATTTGAAGCTTTCGTGACTGCAAGGATTCATACTCTTAGGTTTTTCGGTAAAGACATTCAATGTATTTTCTCTGCTTTAGATATCCATAAAATACCAGTCTTTGGAGTCTCAAAGTGGGGGCGATTGCCCCCATTACCTCCATCCCTTGGATCCGCCGCTGGAAACGTGTGTATTCATTGCAGATGTGATTTTGGGGGAACATGTTGTGGATTCTTTAGGTTTACCTGCCGCAGGATGTGAGGTGGCCAGGAAATGGCAGTTCAGCGATGGAGCCTTACATCTAAGTGCGTGGAGTTTTTAGTGTCATCTTCGCGTATGTGTAGTATATTTCTTTGGATACTCTCGCATCCTACCATTTGCCAAACACGAACGAAACTGGCTGATATCCTAACGAAATAAAAGAATGTTGAAACTCAGCGAGGCTTTCCTGGGTGAATAAAGGACATTATTATTGTCATCATAATAGGATGTTTAAGACTTGTTAAAGTCTGCCGTTGAAGGACAAAGTCATCCTGCACTGCAGCGGGATGGAAAAAAACACTCCTTCATTTTGCTGACCTGTCACTCATCTCACTGATTGACACCAAAGTGGGGGGGGGGGGGGCATGCAGTGAGGAGGCTGACCGGTGGGTTGGGTGGGTTAACTGGGCGGCCAAAGAAATATCGTATCCCGTGCAGGAGCGAATAGGCACCCCATTCATGCACGCTCGCTGCTTTGATTGCCCATCTTGAAAATTACAAGGCTCGCTCCGAGGGCAACTCGGCGCGCCGCGACGAACGTCAACGGCATGGGAACCTTGATCGATGAGCAGCCTCCTCGCCGCTTTGATACATCCGGCACGCCGGTGGGCTACCTCCGACCCCGGCGGGGGGACCCTCAAGGGCCCTTTTGTTGGCGCGGAAAAGGAAAGCAAGTGGGGGGGCACCCCGGTCTCGTGACGGCTGCCCAGCCCGGTCACGTTCGGGACAACGGTGCGCACAGCCAGGATGAGATGACGGTAATAGCCGTGATGATTATAGCCTTGCAGGTGCCGAGACAACATTAAAAACGTGTGTACATGATCGGTGCGCCCATAGGTTTCATTTGGCGATAACAACAGCGGTCTAAATCTTTTAGATGGTGAACAAACAAGGCGGCCTCGTCCTTTGGAAGCGGAAGCCACGGGTGGGAAGATCCACAACTCAGGGGGGTCCGGAAATTTGACAAATTTAAAAAACAAAAAGTCTCATTCGGCGCATTTTTTGGAGGGAGGGAGGGGGTTATGGGAGCAGGTTTAGGAGGCAAGGGTCAGAGGCAGGTGTCACGCATGTGTCTTCTGCTGACGGTCCTTCCGAGTAACAGGTGACAGCCCACCACACATGCTGCAGACACTCGCTGCAGGTGAGCGGCTAATGCACGGGAGGGGTGACCGGGATAACACAAAGCGCCCTGCCTGTTTGTCAGTTGTTCAAGTCGACCATGCTTGGAGCGCTGGCAGGTGATTGGTAATGAAAGACAGACAGGCATGGCAGCTATTGTTAGCGTGGCTCCATTTCAAGTTGGGGGTAGGGGGAGGTGGGGGGGGGTGGAAGGGGGAGGGTGCACAGAGCCCACAATTTATACGGCCGTCAAAACACATGGTGGTAGGCACATACACACTCCTAATTGATATAGTATTTAAATTCCGCTCTAATAAGTGGTCTTTGCACGCTCACCAAATATCGGTGACGCAATCGAAACCAGCATTTCAACGTGAGCGAATACATTCTGAAAATCCCTCATATAAAAATTCGAATGCACTTTCTATATTTTCAGGGAAGCATCAACGAGCCTGAAAACTCGTTTTCAGGAGGGTTCTGCATTTGAGACGTTTGTCCAATCTCATTGCGGCACCCATACGTGTTAGGCGCGTGGGAGGAAACCGGCGTGCCTGGAGAAAACTCACAACATCCGAGGGTACGAAACTCAAATATTCCACACACATGGATTCAATAACCAGTTTCTCTACTCGGAGATGGCTTGGTTGCCATTGCAGTCCAAGTCTCCCACGCAACAATAAGTATTCTTAGGTTTTTTCGGTAAAGTCACGTAGGTAAAAAATGAAAATTAAAATTAATAAAAGTAAAATAAAAATAAAATAAAAATCACGACGTTTCGAAGGCAACACAAGCTTCCGTCTTCAGGTGGAACCGTCATAGCACGATAGCTGTATTTAATTTTACATTTTTACCTACGTGACTTTACCGAAAAAACCTAAGAATATGAATCCTTGCAGTCACGAAAGCTTCAAATCTAGAAACAACAATAAGTGGCGTCGTTCTAAGGGCAGTCTCCCATTCTAAGTATGAACGAGACTCAATGCTGCTCTTGGCTTGCCCGAGACCCGACCAGTACGCTCCGTACTCTCCGTGAATTGGCTGCAATGACCTCTCGACACGTGCACCGTCTTGGTCTTTACTCGCTCAAGTGTGTGGAGGAGATTCTAAGTCACGGGTGTCCGGAGCCATTGCTGCGTGGGCGTCCATATCTTACCATCAGTGGAGGAGACATCGTTCGATTAACACGAATGAAAGCACGCCTTTGTTCAGACGTAAAGGAAGAAGAAGAAAAGTCGTTTAAAGTATTAACAAAAAAAACTAGTAAACACGCACAATTTCACAACCTCCAGTCGGACAGTGCCATTCATCACGAGCGTGCAGTTTCGGATTTTTGTTTTGTTGCAATGTCGGTGACTCTGCAGCCCTGGAATGGAATTTGTCACGAAACTCATTTTTAGTGCGGGCATTTTTTTTGTGTCGCGTAGTGAACAGGCGCAGGGACGTGTTGCGGTGGTCGGTGGGCTCCGCGTGAACCCGCGTGGGCCCTCGTTGCAAGGAGGGCCATGTCATTGGTACCGCAATGGGATTTCACGCCACTCATGGGAGTAAGGGGCGGGCCGAAGGGGGGGGGGGGCTCACATTCCTGAACGCCCCGACTCACTCGAGCAGATACCATTTGCCGGGCAGTGGCATTTCTTCGTAGCGCATGAAGAAGGGACATTGCCCAAAACGTCGCTTGTTTATGTATATATATTTTATTTCAAGGCTACTGTGGTGTTATTGATGAATGTGTTGAGATTGTTGTGGTTCATTGTACTTGTGGTAACCACTGCCAACGCAGCAGCAGCAGCAACAGCGTCACCAAATAATTTGGTCACTTAAATAGATTAAAGTATTGGGGAATTTCCATTTAATGTTTACGCACAGCGTCAAAACTTGACATTTATTATTAGACGACTGGCGTGCATTCGTTGAGTAAACGTACGTGTGTTGAACTTTTCCCCCATCGTATGGAGCTAACCGTGCTAATCGGAGGTGTAAATGAAATAGTTAACCTTTTGTAAACTGACTAAGAAGCCGGTTGTTTTAAAAGTGTTTTTTTAAAGGGCGACGAAATGTCTTATCTATTTTTAATGGACTCAAGCGAAAAGTCAACATTTTTCCCTAACTCAAATGAGCATAGAAAGGTGGAGCTCAACTCCTGTTTACTGCCCTGAGCCATCGGCGGAAAATAATGCATTCCTATGGAGTGGTGAGGCCATCCGTAGGATGACCACAAGAATGTGTGACCTGAGCACAATTTTGTATTTGCCCATTGCATGCACTGTAAACAATGTTTGACTGAGTGACTAATGTGACTGCTAATGACGATGTTCCATAAGGAGGAGAAAGCTGACACGTGGTACAGACATAGTTGAGTATACTGTATGCTTAGAACGTTGAAAAAAAATTTTCACACTTTGGCCTCCCGGAAATTAGAGCCAAAGGGTTATTAGTTCAGCTCAGAGGACATGATCGGGCCTAATGCTATGCATTGCTTGAAATATCGTGAAACAAGCGTATAACCATACTATCCCCACATCACCATCGAGCCACTTGAATTGCTACACACATGTATAACTAACGCTCAAGCGCATAGAAAGCAGGCAATCCCTGCGAGTATATACAGTATTCGAATTACTCTTTGGTTTTTTCGGTAAAGTCACGTCGGTAAAAAATATAAAATAAAAAAAATAAAAACAAATAATACATGTATTTGTTGTCATTTTTAATTTAATAATACATTTATTTGTTTTCATTTTTTATTTATTTTATATTTTTTACCTACGTGATTTTACCGAAAAAAATAAAGAGTATGGATCCTTGCAGTCACGAAAGCTTTAAATCTAGAAGTATTCGAATTATTAATCTGTATTTCTTCGTAAATCAACTGCTGAACCAATGGCCTCCTCCCCAATATATGCGGCTCATTCGGCTTCATTTAACCATACTTCATCGCACTGGTTGGTAAAAACTAAAACCAAACAATTTGTTAAAATGTTACCAGCACTAAATTCCTAGCACTCCTAATTGTCAATTACTGGACAAAGACGGAAAGAGTTTGCTATGCTATTTTTATTTTACCAGGTAAGGCCCACTGAGCTATTCAGCTCGTTTTCAGAAGCAACCTGGCCATCACAAATGATAGCTCGACGAAGTGCCTTATCACGTGGAAATGTATAGCAGCCAAATACTCTCAACGCATGTTTATAAATGTGGAGGGAAAATTGGAGGACCCCGAGAAAAATCCACACGACCACGGGGAGAACATGACAACCCACGACCTCCTGTATAGCAGGCGAGGTAGTTAACATCTCACCACCGTGGCGCCCATGGTTAAATAAGTGGGGTGTTCAGGACTAGTTCAGATATCACTTGCCACCTATGCTAGCCGTGGCGCTAAATTGAACTCAGATTGCAAGGTTCATCATAGTACGTGACTTTACCGAAAGAACCAAGAAGATGAATCCCTGCAGTCACGAAAGCTTCAAATCGAAATTTAACCGCCTCTACGGGGAGGGATTCCAAGCACGCGTGCTGTTTCATTCAGACGCTGTCGCCTCGACAGACCTGGTTTTCACCTGAGGACGGCTGCTTGCGTTGTGGCCGAAACGTCGTGAGAATTGTTTTATTATGTTTTATTTTTATTATTTTATTACTTCCCTTCTACGTGACTTTACCGAAAGAACCAAGAAGATTCATCATAGTAGTGCGCTAAGCCACTGTCACCATTTTATTGCGACTACACGAGTTTGAGACACGTGGTATATGTTCTTGGTCATGATTATGTTGAGGTTAAATTTTCACACTCAGCCCTGCTGGTGGCGCTCACGTCTCACGCCGGGAGTCACCTGGAGATTTGGAGCCTGTGTGTGTTCAGTGTGTATTTGTCTGTTTTGTGTGTCTGTGTGTGGGGGGAGTGGTGGGGGGAGTGGTGAGGGGAGTGGTGGTCCAATGGTTCGCGCACTGCGCTACGAACTCGGTAACCCGAGTTCAATTCCCGATAACGACCAATAACATTGACAAACATTTTGACGGTTGCTGGGCCTCTCCTAGGTCGACTCAGCCTCACCCCCACCCATTGAGTGCCGTGGCAGCCTTCATAGGTGCTCGCTAACAGCACTTTCCCCAACAGTCTGTTAACATCATGGGTCCTCCCTTGCCAGTATCAAAATATAAGAATAAGTTTGACCCTTTCTGGCAATAAAACAGTTGTGTTAAGATGTGTTACGAGGTGCCATAATGTAGCTGCTCACCCCGAGCTCCCGATTTTCTGAGAGTGTATTGTTTTAGTGCTATTCTTTGGGTTTTTTTTTTAATTTAATTTTATACCTATGTGACTTTACCGAAGAAACAAAATATTATTCTTTGGGTCTTTCGGTAAAGGCACGTAGATAGGTAAAAAAAAAATTCGACGTTTTTGTGCTGTACGCCTTTTGGCGTCCTTTGGTTTAACACTGTTTGAGACTAGGCTCTAAAGAAATCTGTCTCTGGTGTGGACCAATCAGTTTCAAAGACAATGCATATACTGTCAGAGCATGTTTTTTTGGCATTTTCACCACAAGTATACGTGGTTAATGCAGACATGATTCCTTGCAAAAGGTTTCAGTTTGGTGTTTTGAAATGTTAACACCTGTTTTATTGCCAGAGAGGGTAAAACCTATTCTTATAGTCTGTTAACGTGGGGATGTTTGTCTTTGTGTGTCTGTGTCGTGTCCAGGACTAATATGTGAGCCCCAAAATATGTAAATAGCCAACCATTGGTAATCCTCTTCATATGTTACATTACCTCTTAAAATATTTGGAAATGTGTGTGGGCCTGGACAGGATATATCGCTTTATTCGATGGCCGG
The DNA here is from genome assembly GCF_964198595.1 of Lampetra fluviatilis. Lineage (NCBI taxonomy): Eukaryota > Metazoa > Chordata > Hyperoartia > Petromyzontiformes > Petromyzontidae > Lampetra > Lampetra fluviatilis. The sequence goes on along the minus strand of NC_136278.1, from coordinate 1,872,804 downwards.
TGGTCAAGAATAATTACGGAGTGGCAGCCAAGGAATGAAACTTGCCGGAGAGGATGAGGTCAGCTCACGTGCTCATGTGTTATGTGGTGGATCATTACTTCTCGTGCTCACGTGAGCTGGCAGCGGTTTGGGGAGGTCTACATTCAGCAATAGCTGCTGATGAGGTATTCCTCTATTAATGCTGCCTACTAATCTACTTTTGTATTATCCCATTGATTTTTTCAGTAAAGAGTGGGCCATTGTGTGCCAAAATCGCGATCAACGTTGGTGAATATTACAAACAAATTACTCACGCTGCTGAATTGTCCCAAAACTTTGAGCGCTTGCCAGGACCAGACTCACTGCTGTGTTGAGTGAAGCGGGCTCCCTTGTGGCCTTTCACTACCACACTGGATGGAATGGTGATTCTATTAATAATAATAAAAGTGCGTCCCTTTATTTACACCGGAAAGGCACGCCGAGTCTCAATGCAATGTTTTAACGAGGTACCTGCCGCATTGTTCACGATTGCCCAATTCCAACAAAATGAGTGTCTGGCTCTGTATGGTAGGAATCCAGGGAACTCGGAGAAAACCCAACTTTGCCGACAAATTCAGTAATGCATTAACAGTACAGTACTGCCATTTTCGGGCCACTTTGCAGTCCAAGCTAACACCATCTGCAAGTAACCAGGCAGTCTCGCATCTGACTACTAAACAGGCTCAGGCCTGTTGCCCCTTATTCCTCTTGTGCATGGCTAAATCAAGACGAATAGAAAATATAAATACTTCGGTCCAGGCTATTTAGCCAGATAACGGAATTTCCAGCGGCCGAATGTATTTCAGCATTTCCTCCGTTGAAATATCTCACAGGGCATCCGGTTAAGGATGTGATCCGTTGTTCGAAACAGGCATCTGCAGTCATAGTTTGAGGCTATTTTTTGTTGTTTTTAGTCGTCTGCGCATGGGATGGGTTGCATCTGCCGATCGATGCGCCGACGCGATCGATTGTCAACAACCACGGGTTTTCCTCGTCGTGTGGAAGCCCAGGGGTTATATCGTGCGGTCTGGCACGATGCGTTTGTTGCGGGCGTTTGTTGCCTGCTTAGCTTCATGGGCCCGGAGAGATTGCAGCGGGTAGGGTGGAGGTGGGGCGAATTCAGGGTGATTGGATCACAGACAGTGAGTGAGAAATGTAGGGAGAGCCGATTGAGCGAGCGAGCGAGTGAGCATGCGAGGGCTTGATTGAGTTAGACTGGAGATGTCAGCAAGCGGTTGAACGAGTGAGTGATCATGTGATCGAGCGGGACCACGGGTGGGTGGTATCCAACTCATTGACGAGCGATCGGCTGATGGAGTTTGGTGAGCTATGGCGAAGTGAACTTGCAGTGGAGAGGGATGCTAGGCATGGCCCCGTAGGACGCGGTCGACTTGGGAGATTCGTCACAGGACGCGGGCGAGAGGAGAGACATTTGTTCCACGGCGTCAGCTTGTCCGGGAGTAGCCCGACGTGGCCATGCCGAGCACATCACGGGTGCTTCCGCAGGGGCAAACGTCTCACGGTTGATTCCAGCCGCCTAATGATAATTGCAGTGTCACGTGACATGGGGGGAGGCGGCGCGGAGTTGATAAACAACGAAGAGAAACGATTTCTAATTGTCGCAGCCGGCGCTGGGGGCTACGGCGTACAATTATCTCCGTGTCCAGCGACTCTGCATCATTAACCTGCCCTCTCCACGCTGCCCGCCGCCTCCTTCCTCTCTCACCCAACTCACACTCCGATGATCCTTCTCGCTTTCCCACCCAACTCACACTCCGATGCCCCTTCTCGCTCTCCCACCCAACACTCAGTCTGCCGGCTCCCCATAGGCATCACGGCCGGCCACCTGCCCTGTTTGTGGCGACAGCCGTAATGCAGCGCCGTGGCGTTGCGCGCAAACAAAAATGGGAATAAAGGAAAAGAGATCCCCACTCCCTCCCACCACCACACACACACACTCCGTGATTTTAATCAAAACGAGCAACCGTTTAATCAGCCCGCCGAAGGGCCGCGTGCAGGATTGATTACGGGCGCGGGGTTTCAGGGGCGAAGCGGGGATTGACAGGGGCGGCGTTTTGTCACGCATCACCTCACATCCCTTCAAATAATCATCAGCGGTTTATTAGGGAAGGGGGATTTGCATTTTCGTCGATGCCCGTTTACAGTTGTAATTAGCGATTTGTATTTATATATTTATATATTTTTGTTTGAACGTGTAAAACTGCTTTACGTGTTGGGAATGTCTTCGTAAGAGCCCCCCGGTGTCTGAGGGGCGAAATACGACGAAAAAAAAGCATTGCGTTGTAAATTATCGAGGCGTTGTCGGTCGAAGTACACGAGCCACATCGATCAGCGTGCTCAGCGTGAAGGAATTCAGAATTCTCGCCCAATTCGGCGTGCGCACGAACCCGCTCTGGTGTTGAACATCCTCAGCACTTCATGAACCAGCGCGCGCTGATCTATAAAGCTAAAAATGAGGGTGATTAATTCGATAATAGGTGCTCGGATTAAACAAATCAAGCCAAAGCTTAGGGGCCCAAGTAGCTCAAGGGGCCTTTGATTTATAAACACATCGGCAAATACACGCTAATTATCATGAAAAAGGAAGCTAATCTCTTTAATCTATATTTTTGTTTGCATCTCTCTTCTCTCATCTCACGATATCTCTACTTTTTTTTGTTTCCTTGTCTCTTGCGTCCTTACCACAACTCTCTCGATCTCTCGTCTGTATCTTTTCTGTAATCTCACTAAGACTTGAACACATTAAAGAGAGACCTTCAAAAAATAATGGATGCTCGGGGCCTCCCTGTGGACCAGCACCCCAACTCAGTGGGTTTTACACATTTTTACAGCAGTGTCTTGATATATAGCTGTGTTTGATTGCGTAGAATCTGTCACTTATATCTCACTTCGACTTAAAACTCATTCACCACATCCTAATGGACGTATACATTGTTATTGTATTTACTTGCAGAACGTGCTGTTTGGAACGTAGTATACAGGGTACATTTTAAGCCAATACGAAACATTTTTCAAACAACTTTCCCTCAAATCCACATTTGTGTTATGGTTAAACCACGTAGTTTCATGCCAAAGTTCTAATCACCCCCCAACAACCAACACAATGGTCACGTTTACAAAGATATTATTATTTATCCGTGCAAATGTATTGATACAATTCTGACAAATCTCCTCTTCTATCAAGAAAAAGCTTTCGCTTTTTACGCTAGAATTTTAAATCAATATACACATGATACGCTCAAAGGAGTTTGAGCAAATGGTCGGAGGTTGTTGTTGATGTTAAATTCAATCATAAAAGATATTAAGCCACCGTGGAGGGGATTTATTGGTCAGAATTTGATCAACACAGTGGCACGGATAAATAATAACATCTTTGTAAACATGAGATTATTGCCGGGTGGTGGAGGGGATAATGGCAATACACCTTGCATAAAACTACCACGTCGCCTGTCCCGACAGCAAATACGGATAGTTGCATTGGCTACGAAAACATACGTTCTAAATTAACTTCGTAATAAAAGGCACATATTCTAATATAAAAAAAAACAATATATATGAATGGGAAACCCAGTAATTGTGGGCGTAGTAGGAATGTGTCTTGCGGTTGCGTATCAGGTTTGGGAGCAGAGCCATGCAAGCGCTGGCCTCGGAGGCGAGCATCGGTGGCTTGGCATCACCAAGTCCACCCACGCCCCTGCTCTGAGCAAGGCGTGGAGCAGCACAGTCAGGGCACTGTGTGGGCATGAGCTTGCGGGACGGCTCTTTCAGGTACCCACACACACCTTCGCTGTAAGAGACGTTAACGACCTCGACTGGTATACAGGACCCTGACGCCTGCTGCTGTAAAGTTGGAGTTTGCTTGTCTCTCTCTCCGCGTGGATTTTTCTCCGGGTCTTCTGGTTTAAGGCTGAGTCCACCTAGGGGTGGAGGCTTAGAACAGGCTCAGACACCACATGCCTCCCACGCCATGTGCTGCGTGTCTCGCCATTCTGCGTATCCCAAATATGCCGCAAAGCATCTCAATGTGCGGGCTGTACATGGACGCGTTCGCAACTCGCAATTGCGTCGCGCACAGAAACCTTCAAGATATCGAACTCAGGTCGCCGGGTTCCTGAGGCGCACTGCGCCACTGCCTCCGAACCACAAAGACTCACGCACGAACACACACACACGTTTAGATTCTCAACAACAACACAAATATTTCTCACACACATAACTATGTCCACGCACACACACACAGGCACATGTCGAAGCAAGTGGGCGGTTTGGCAGAGCCGAAGCGTTGTGTATTGTCAATTAAACAATTGCCACTTTTTTTGTGTTGCAACGGGGGCCATCACAGGGCCGGTGAGTGAAAGGCCTCCAGGGGAGGGAGGAGGCCACACAAGAGAAGTGGGGCCTTGGGAATTAAATGCCTCTCACGAGTTTCCCAAGTACTGGGGTCCCAGCCCCCCCACGTTTATGGTAACAAAAATATTCTGCGGCAGAGCTCATGCACTGTGTTACGCTTATTAATGGGGATGGGGGGGGGGGGGTACTACAGTGAAAGCAAACTGTCTAAACAAAACAGATACCATATTAATTGCTTTGGCAGTGGTGCATGAACACGCATTAAAACACTCATTTGTCATTCAATCGGTCTTAGAATAAAAACGATTAATATATAAAACAGGGCAATGTGTTGGGTAATGGCCCTTGATTAATACGCAGCTAAACAAGACTATCAATTAGCTCCTTTGTTCCTGCTCTGAGGAGGTACCCTGCATTTCAATTGTTATTCCGATTTCAGCGCTCTTTTATAAACACATTTGTTTTTACAACGGTGTTCTTCCCTTTGGGTTATTGGCGTCATGTCATGACGCAAAGTTTCCATTTGCAATCCTCGCAGAGCAGTGCACCACCCCTTGCGCTCGAGAATGGTCCGTGGGAAGGAGATACCACAGAACTACTTCTGAGAGCCCTTTCAAGCAACCGTTTTATTCACACGAGGGAACACGTTCGCATGACGGTCAAATATTAATTTTTTAAGCGTTTATTTCTCTGTTGGAATTTTGGCAGGTTAAGCAACAACACAAATATAAGAAAGCTGTTTTTTGTGCAGTCATTGATGACCACGCAGAGTCCACCAATGCAATACATCGCACTTGAGGAGCCAGGTTTTTTCACAGGAAGATGAGACCTGGATTCGAACCTAGGGTCTTCAGCCGTGCCGACTCTACGCATCTGACCGGTGAGCCACTCGGCCACCTCCTTGAAAACCATTTTCGACCAGTTCACGCCCAACTGGTTTGTGCGACGTGTGGACGAGGGAGCCAAGCGCGGGCAATGTGCTCTCTTGCGCCTTCCCTCGAGGGCCGATGATTTGTAAAGTCAAGTGGCCTCTTTCACATGTTCCATGGGCAGACTCGGGCAGGGGGGGCGGTGGGTGGGAGCCAGCGACGGGAAAGGCAGAGGGGGGGGGGGCATCTTCAGTTGCACGTGTGATGAGGACAAAGGCTGATGGGCTGATGGAATCTGGGGGCGAGGCATGTGTGGCGATGAGGTGGTGATTGGTAGTGGTCGTGGTGAGGAAGGGCGATCAAAGTGGTCTGTAGAGGAAGGATGGATGTGGTAACCAAAGTGGTTGCTTACTGTTCAGAATTGAAATGAAAAAAAAAATGACAACTCCCGGTGGGGGTGGTAGGGAGTTTGGTGCGAGTGGGGGTGAAGGATCGGGTGGGGGTTGTGGGGAAGGCGGTGATGTAGTCTAATGTAACTGTTGGAAATAAATAATGGAATCCTTGCACTGAACAATGATGTCATCTCTTGCCCGATGCTTAATGGTAGAGCTCAGGGAATTCATAATGTCAAGCTGAAAAAAAAATTGCGGCTATATTGTGAATAAAAAATAGCAATGCAGTATATATAGGAACCAGACTTGAAAACGCAACTTCGGCACTCAAACACAACCGGAACTTCCACCACCGTTTGGTCCAACCTCTACGAAATTGTCACTACTTATTTCCCTAAATTATAGGCCAGGTTTCTCCCCCCCACCCCCGCAAGCATTTTCTCATAAATCGCCAACAACAGCCCATCAGCTGTGGATTATTTGTGAAAAGCAATTTATAGGACGTAATATTAAATATTTATTAAGTGTCTTTTGTGAACTTTACAACCTACTTCAAGGTGCTTATAATGAGGCTTGTATTGAGGTTTTCCTGGGCCTCAAGCCAGCGCTATATTCTGGGCTCCCTTCCTCTCCTTCCTATGGGCCCTGCCATCAGCCACCCCCTCGTAGACCCCACGGAGAGCCCGCAGGTTGATTGAGCTTTTACATTAATACAAATTAAATTGATGTATTAGCTTTCTTCATTTTGCCGAAGACGAAATCACCACAATGCGCCCGATGCCATTCCACTCCCAAATCTCCGCCTGGCTTAGTAATTGGATCAGTGACCACTAGGGGCTTGCCAGGTGTTGTAGGCGTAGGGCTACAATATATTCAGGTGATGGCAGCGCTGATTATCCCCCCCCCCCTCTTTTTTATGGATGGCGAATTGTTTTCTTTTCAGGTACAACAAATCCATCCCGCACAAAGCACATGCAGTCAACCACTAATCGATGGTAATGGTCCAATATCCCAATTTAGCAGGATTTTTTTTCAGTAAGCCGTGACACTCAGTGAGGCCTCCCTAAGTATTCATAATCATTAGCCAATATCTACCCACTGCTGGATGAAGGCTTCCCCAAGCCTCACAAGCTTTCGCAGTCCTGTTTTTACTGTATTAAGCGATTCATTAATAGCCCGGTTATAGGATGCGTGGCAACTGCTGGACCGTGACGGAAGGGCCTCGCTAGGGTGTCTGTCCTCATTATTTGGCTCACCGTGGCAAGCAGAAGAGAAGCCTTGAAGTTGTGCTTCAGTGAGCCTCCTGGGCAGCTGGGTGTTGGCCAAGGTGAATCTGACAAAATGGCACCGATTCAAGCTCGCTCCTAAGCTGGCACCGAGGCAGTAAATCTGTCAGGTAATCAATCCAGCGCCTTGCCCTGCCCTAATCTCCGTGTGATAGCGCTTGGCAAGCACCCAGCTACTCACATAGAGACCCAAACAACCATGGAGAGTCAAAGACTTACAGAGAGACCCAAAAAACTCCCATACAGACCCAGACACTCATGTAGAAACCCAGAAACTTATACGTATAGTGACCCAAAAACTCCGATAGAAACTCACTTACATAGACACCCAGAGGCTTACATAGAGACCCGCAAACTCCCACATAGACTGAGACATGCATAGAGATCCAAAAGCTCCCATAGAGATCCCGACACTCACATAGACACCCAGAGGCTTACACAGACACCCAAACACTCCCGTAGAGACCCACTCACGTAAAAACCCAAAGGCTTACATAGAGACCTACAGGCTTACACAGAGATTCTTGGTCTCACATTGAGACTTTCAGGTTCAAAAGCCAGTCGTGGCAGCATTTTAACGGACGCGTGACCCTGCCGCTGAGCAATTTCCGCTTCGTGCATCTATATATAAAAACATAAAATGAAAAGCAAAGCTCGCCCTGCATTGCGTGGCTCTGGGGCTCCAGACCCCGAGGGTTGCGCTCGGCTCTGCTCGTACGCGCCCTCTCGTACACTTCCCCCCGGGGGTGCATTTCCGTCCACCGCGCCGTGGGAACTGCTGCCGATCGTCAGGGCGTGCCACGGCCGTCGGACGGGCGCGAGGTACACAACGCCCGCGTGCGCGCACCTGACGTGGCGCGGAGTCGCCCCGCAGCACCACCGGAGTGCCGGCCCCGGATGATGGATAGCCCTGTTAGCACGGGGGGGGGGGGGGGGGTTGCCGTTCCCGTGATAGAAGCCGAGCCCGCATGGCTGAGTCCGTAGGGGCGATGGATTATCCTTGTCGTGCTGCCACTGCTCACCGGGTGTCGCGCGCCGCGGAGAACGAGTTTGCGCTTTCTTTAAAAACCAGAAAAGAGTTTCAATCAAACATTTTGAGAGAGGGGAGGAAACAAGAAGAATGCTCAGCTGAGTGCAAGGCAGTGCGATGATGCAAACCTCTATTTTGTAGAAATGTGTGTCACAAACGCGTGCACACGCGTTAGGCGAGCGTTTCTTACACGCGCACACTAGGGCAATTATTTGACAGTTTCACAATCATTTGTTTAAACAAAGAAATGTACATCCTTTTGAAAAAGTACTTCTATACCAGTCTCTCCAACAAAGCATATAATCAGTGGTTTTGACAAACGTGTGGAGATTGTTTTGCTTGTTATTTGTGCTTGTGTACCACTGCCAATGCAGTCGCATCACCAAATCATTTGCATCATGGGAGATTAACAGATGACATCAACTTCGAACACATCGTTTTAACATGTGTTTGTCAATCAACTACCAATATACAGTGCCTTGTTGTTTTTGCTCGACAACAACATAACGGCACGCTGATTTAGGGGCAAGATGTAACACAACGGAAAATGGCCAAAAGTCTGAGCGGCATTGTTTGTAACGCGCATGAATAGTTCACTCGACGGGAGGCCACGGAGGTGAAGCGCCGAGTGTCCACCGCTCCTCATCGCACACGTGCTGGCTTCGTCATTAGCCGTGTGAGCGTTTTATGGGCGCCGGCAGGCAGCTGCAGGGGGGGGGGGGGTCAGGCGTGAGATTTCACGCAGTTCATCGAATCCGTCCACCTCCGGGTAACATACCGCGCCGACAGGTACCAACCCCCGCAGGGGGCAATCCCAGCCCCCCCCCCTGACGCACAGGACCCAGCCTTGCCGCAGCAACGGCAGCCACCACGGCCCCCAGCACGAGTTCACGGCGCGGATTGCTTCATGGCCGCAGATTGACGGGGGCGGGAGGGAGTTTTTTTAAAATATTTTCCGTCCTTGTTGTTTTGCGTGCAATGCAAACCTAGAAAGCTGCGAATTGTACTCGGGCACACGTGGTCTCTCTCGGTTTGGCGCTGGTGTTACATCGGACGGTGCTTAATATCCGTTAGCCATTGCATGTCTAAATGTACGGCCCTATTTGTCAGTGCACTGATGATTGAGGGCCTCCCTTTGCCGTACGGGTCCTCGGGTTTAATTCACCAAACCTCATGACACTTGTGAAGGCGGGGAGCATAGACGTGGGAGCATACAGTACAACATTGGACGTTGCTGCAGTGCCCTCTGCTGCCTGCCGCCTACCCCTGAAGCAGCCGCTTTAGCAATGCACTGGGCATGGTGGGCACCCTTCTAAGCACTTTCCAGGCTCCCACCCGCTTAGCTTCCACGATATGACGAGAATGGGTGCATTCTCGGTAAATTGGCCATTGGCTTATTAGCCACGCTCATCCATCAATTGAAGCTCATTGACGAATGAACAGTTATTAAAAGATTTTAGTTTTGGGAACAGATTGAGTATCAAACAAATCCTTAAGCAATAAAAAATGGTGATGTCGACCGATTTGAATAGAAGGGCGTTCATTTGTTCGTGCAGAAGTGCATCATGGGAGGCAGGTCACCCCGGTTCGCCGTTACCCGAGGGACGGCTCTGATGGGAGGTCAAAACTTTAACATGAACGTCACATAAAACAAGACGTGTTTGTAAAGCACCACCATGATGGTCGAGAATATTGGAGGGAACCTAACGTCCAACGCGGAGATGCAGCGATGAAATCACTTTGTGTGCAGGAACTACAGGTGGATCTTCACAGCGTAGGACTACGAGAGATGGCGACGGCTTGGGGGAAGCCTTCATCCAGCAGTGGATTCATCACCGCGGATAATGAGGATGGTAAAGCACATCACTGAAAACTGGGGTTTCTCTCTCCACGTTTTAAGCGAGATAGCCTTCAGTGGATTTAAAAAAAGTGTTTTGAAAACATTGTGCCGAAAAAAAACGTGTTCTCAAGAGCTGGTGACAACTGATTCAAAAAATAATTGAATGGGGAAAAAAGCACCCAATGCTTCAAGCAATGCCTCTGCTTCACATGTGCAGACATAAAGGGATAGTGTGATGTATAGTAAGAGCGATGGTATTGTCACATTCGCTTTGGTCTCCGCTGTTGAAGATACATACGGGAGGTCTCGGCACTAGACACCCCTGGCTGTTCCAGATTTTCCTGCACCCTCGCTGCGGAGATTGGGCTTTGTTAAGCGATGCACATTAGTTACCTCTTTCCTATGTTGCTCCCACTGGCTATTCTGTTGCCACTGCCCTCGTGGGAAGTGTCCCTGTGAAGAAAATATATCTATATTATTCTCTTTATATATTTTTTCATTTTTTACCAAGTTTATTCCAATTGTCATCACATGGGATAAAGTATAAATGATCAATTGTCACAATGAGAAGTGCATCATTCCTTGGTGGAGGATGGCCCACAGAAGAAGATTTCATAGAACTACTTCTGAATCCACACCCGTGAGTAAGCAATTGCTGAACCACCTTACTCTTGAGAATAGTTGTTTGCACAGTCGTAAAACTGATCGTTGTTTTCATTATGGCAGCTGGAATTTCGCCAAAATAATGTGATAAAGAAAAATTATAGGATGGTGGAGTTAATGGTGACAGAGAGGAGTCAATCAACACACAATTCAATATTGAGCAGCTGGAAGTGCCACCTTCGAATCCGGGCATCTAGTCAATACCAGATCGGCGTCCCTGAACCCTGAGTCACTTTGCGACCTCGAGGAAAGAGTGTGTTTTATTTTTTGAATATACACCAACCCGATTAAAACTATGAAACAAAATAATACCACGTAAATAGCTTCAAATAAGTACGCAGGATTTGTTTCTTAACAGGTAGGCTTTCGTGACAAATATTATTCAGAATACATATAAATGCATGTTGTGGATTTACTCTAAATGATAAATGCTGTGGATTTGCTCTCCAACACACCGGTGTGCTGTACTAGTAACGAATTGGCACGTTCTGTTTACGTGACAAACCTTACTAGTTGGCTGTGTCGGGTGGTGGCGGGTTTAACGACACATTTATATTTACGTGATCTAACCCAAAAAAAACCGATATTATGGATTAGTTCCTTAGCCATGCAGTTTCTTTTCCTGGACGTATTCACTGCCACTTTCTAAGGCAAATTGATAACGAGCAAAATTACCACATTTTATATGCGCTGTCATAATCCCGAACGTGTGTTATCTGTAAAGCATTCTAACTTTCTTCGTGGCTATTCTGGAGAGCGAAAACCTTCCCCCGGCGAAAGCAAGAAACGCAGACCTCCCCTGGGAGACCATCGCATTGTTTGTCTGTTTGAGGGTGGGGGGAGGAAGTGGGGGGGGGGTACCCTACAAAAGCAGCACCCCCCCCGACCCCCCTTTATTTCTGGCTGACGATATTTGTCGGGGGGGGGGGTTGGGGTTACTTCCTCAGCGCACGAATGATGTCATCTCCACAGAGAAACGACAGCGGGCAGAGCGATGCGGAGGCGGAGTGGCGGGGGGGGCGATGTGGGGCGGCCGTGGGTGGCGAGGGAGACGCCGCGCAACAAGGCCGCCTTTTGTGCGGACCGCGGGCGAGCAATGCGACACGAGCCGAGACTACTGCGAAGGTGGCAATTTTCAAGAATTTTTTTGTCCCGTTTAAATCGACGGGGGAATGATAGGGTCCATTCTGACGCGCGCGCGCGCACTCACGACTCGACACATAGAGAGAACCAGAGTCATTGTCGAGAGGGAGGGAGGGGAGTGGAAAGGGAAACGCATTCATGTGCGGTTATTTTCAGAAATTGTGAACTTTCGCTGTGCTCTTCACTGGAAATTCAAATCCTTTCTTTGGCTTTTTATTTGCTTGCACGGTGCTGCTTCTGAAATGGAATCACACCACGGTGCTTGCTATGCCGCGGTGGAGGCATGTTAATGCCGGTCACAGTTTAACATTTTAAAAATATAACTCACAAACAAACGCACGGGCCTAGTGCGGCGCCACACTGCGCTGCTATTAAATTGGCCATTATTATTATTTTTGTTCTTACCGTTTTAGTCTCTAATAATACTTTTCCATGCTTCATGACTCGACAAATGGCTGTGGGGGTTTGTTGTTGTTATTGATGTTGTTCGTGGTAGCACAAAAAAAACCCAGCCTCGATTGTTATTTTAAAAATATGTAGATGGGTGCATACAAAAAACATTAACAATAGGGCTTGAATTATGGCCTTGTTAATCATTCGATTCATACTTCTATGCACACGACTCTCTGACATTAATTTGAAGCCCCGTTATTGAGAGAGAGAAAAACATGCTTGAAAATTTGAATAATATATTCTCTTCGTCAACCCTTAATGTGGAGTGATGCATAAGTGAGGCGGGCGTATAGTCTGCTTATATATTCTCCACAAAGAAGCTCAAACACAGCTTATTCTGTGTTTGTGTTCCACATCATGCACAGTTTCGTGGCAAAATAGGGCCCATGTTTAACAGAAGAGGGTGCTTGCCTACGCTGTCCACATACAGCAGTTCACCAGCATTGATTCAAGCAAAGCTGACTGCTGATGCAACCCTTTGTAAGCTGTGCGTTGACATCGGTGCAGGGTTTTTCTTGCTGCTGAACCAATACTGCTCAAGTTGTGCACCCCCAGAAGGTCATGTGGCTGCTGGGTTGTGAAAACAAAACGTGTTGATCGATATGTGAGGGTAGGCATATTGTCTGCTTATTTATTTTGTCGCTTAAAACAAAAAGTAATTGACAAAACATCTCAACGCAGGAACCTGCTGAAAATGCGTATTCTTCTTCCGATGTAGCTGCAACAACGACAATTTCACATTCAGGTGGTCAGGCCAGACAACCGCGTCACGGGTAGTGGAGTAGTGCTATCGCTGTGAGGTCTCCATCGTATTTGTAGATCGGGCACTGCGTCGTTACGCGTTTAACTGTCTGTTCTGGATGACCATAAATGCATATAGAGACTCGCCGAGGCTTTTGCTGGACAACTAAACGTACTTTGACTCGAGCGCTACTCCCAGGTGGGCCTGCAACCCGGACCACCTCAGCTCACACAGGAGGAGCCTGCAGGGCAGGGCAGAGGTTTCGCCAACGTTGATCGCCGCGCTGATTTACGTCCTCCGGGGGAAGCACCGCGCTCCAAGGAGGTCCAAACAAGTAGCTCGGAGAAGGCCACTCGCAAATCACTAAATAAAAATAATAATTTACCTCCGTCGTAAGTCACACCGTCTCATAAATCACGAGCGTATCCGGGCGTCACGACACAGAGGAGCGTGGTGGGGGGGGGGGACATGGAGTTACAGAGTGGGGAGCGGTGGTGCAGCGGTTAGCGCGCTGCGCTCCGAACCTGGCGAGCCGAGTTCGATTACTGCTTAATGGGAAATACCAGTGACGATTATCTGAAGCGGTCCTGGGCCTCCTCTAGAACGACTCAGCCTCAAATTGACACCTAGTGCGGTGTGTAAACATCAACACTAGGGAGACAAAGGCGGCCGGGCGTGGTGTTAGCCTCCATAGGTGTTTGCGAGCACGACTTGCCCCGACAGTCTGTTAAGGCTATTCGGGGGATATTTTATGAGTCTGTTGGGGCAAATGCTGTTAGCGTGCTCCCATTAAGACTGACAGTATACGAGGGGACATTGAACACTAGGACACAATCAGACACAAAGATATTCAGATACAAAGGAGTTGACTACGTACGGTATGAAAGAAGTTCAACAAACTACCAATGTAAGTCTTAGGTATTTACATAAAATGCATTTCTATAAAACGCTCTGAGATGTATATGTATTTATGCAGTTCACAATGTAATGTAATAATACTTCATAATAATCATAATCACCAGAATTGGCTCGAGCAGACTGATGAGACACTGAATATATAAACCGCTCCAGAGCTGGCAGCATTCACACCAATGCTGCGGAAACTGTACTTTCCCAGAAAGCCGTGCGGCCAATGACATGTGGAACAAAATACTCTGTCATTTTACGTGAAAGACAAATGTGGGAAAAATAGAATCGTCTCATTAAATGATTTGTTACGTCAAATAAAGATGAATTTCATGATGGAGAAAGCCGCCGGGTTTTATTTCCCCCTCCTCATATTTAAGTTTCATGCACGTTTATATATTTTTTAAATCAATGTGTCCGGAAGCTGTACGGTATTTGTTTTATCTTGGGTTTATTTCCCCCGTTTTTCCATCTCCGCCTGGCAGTGGGATGTCAGCGCAGGACGGGTGACAGGAGGTGTCATCGCCGTGTGGACGGAGCGAGACATTTTTTTCTCTCCCAATGTTACAGGAAACGTCTCACTCCTCCCACCCCCAAAAATAAAATAAAATCACCCCCCCCCCCTGGGGGTGAAGCGGCGATGCCGCACAGGGCCCTGGGAAAGCGCTCCTTCAAAGAACTCCGGACGCCTCCGAGTGGAAACGAAGAACTCGACGGAATTAACGAAAGACGTCTTCCTCACTCTGCCCGCTTTGTTTCCGTCGTCTGTCCAACCACCTCGCCCTCCCCCTATCACCGCCTCTCGCTTGCAAGCAGTGGCGGTGCCAGGCAGCATAAGCAAACTAAGCACAGCTTTAGGGCCCCCAAAATGCTCAAGGCGCCTCAGATTCATACAAAAAAAAACCCAGGGCTTTGTGCCAAACATCAGCTCGAATTCAGAGCAATAAATGTAATGAAGCACATCCCTGTCATCTCTGCAGCTCGCTTCGCAATCTCACTACATCGCTGCCTCGTGTCGACATCGTTCTCTTTTCACGGCATCTCTGTCTCGTCAGTGTCTCTCTTCACTCATCCGATCGTCATTTCGGCTTTTGTCCAAATTTATTTCATCTCGCTACATCTCTGTCTCAGTAACTCTTCTGACGTCTTACGAGGAGTTTATAAATTGAGTAACAAAAAAAGCAATGTCTGGTTCGGGCCCCCCAATGGGCCAGAAGCACCGGCAACTCTTTCCATGCGTGCACAGAGTGGCGGTGCTGTGTGCCGATTGTGGAGAGCGGGCTACACGAGGAAGCCGTGAAGCCAACGCCACTCTCACTCGGCTCGCGTTGATCTTTGCAGCGCTTCGATCATGAGATAGTCGGGTGACTTAGAGGGCTAATCCCTGGGCACTCAGCGATGCATCCTACTGTCGCCACGGCTAATGTGCGTGACCAGCGGTGGGTCGTCGCGACCGCCACGGCGACCAATCACAAACGATGGCCGATCTGTCCTCAGGGCTCAAGGCCCGAGCCAGTCCTGAACTGCCACGACCAGGCGGTGCCCTCGGCGCTAGTTACCTGTTCCTCTGACGGTTTCATGCCGCCGCCTTCAAACCGTCGACAAGCCGAAGAGCGAGCCGAGGGGGCCGCGTGTGCCCGAGCCAGATCGTTCAGCGATGGGCAAGCCCGTGGAGCGAGTGACGTCCCGCCACCAAAGAAAATCTAATTTTATATCCACGTAGGGCATCGTCGCTCGAGCTTGCAAAAACGGTGGCACCGAATGGAACGATGTCGTGGACAGGTGCGTGCTACGAGGATTGTGGGATTCGTGACAGCGATAGAGGGGTGCTTCGGGATCACGAAAGGGGTTATAGGGGAGGGACGGGAGGAGTGGAAGGGCGAAAGGAGGGAAGAGGAAGAGAATGGGCGATAGAGAAGAGGTGGAGCTGAAGAGAGGAACGGAAGGAGGTTAAGCAGGGGGACTGTTTTATGCAGTTCCAGTGACGGCAAGCGACTATTTGTATAGAATATAAAACAGTTCACCACGGATAAGAATCATGCGGCTTCAACAGTCGTTCTGTCTTCATTTCATGAGATTATTCGGATAGTGGAATTGGATTTAATAATTTAGTGTATTTTAAACACGAAACGTCCAGTTATTTCAGGCTGAGTTGATCTAATTAAGGAGCTCTCCCATGCTAGACTGCACTGATGCGACCAATGGACAATTGGACTCTGTGATGGTGGGAGTTTTATCGCAGTACATTAACTGAAACAACACTGATTGTGAGAGATACACAGCATACATAACACAACACATACATTTTTTTCTAAATTGTAAAGATTGTGAGTGCATACTGACTTTACAAAGAACCTAATCACGTCAAAATACCAACTTCGCTTTCGTAATTTTTTTTTGTTATCATGCGGGCCACGTGGCTTAGCCTGTAGAGAGTAGAGGGAGCGGCTCGCAATCCGAGATGGCGAGTTCAATTCCTGGCTGGGGAGGCCTCAGCCTTTCCTCCCTCCCCGTGTCGAAACAATTAACAGAGGTTTGTCCCCCGGAATAAACGCTCCCCCCGCCATAGGAATGGGGAATTTTCACTGCAGACTCAAGGCTGTGAATAGGAGACGAGGACTGCGTGAATGCTCCTTTGAGCGAGAAATCACTTTGACTTCGGCATGGATCGTGCAAAGCCTCTAAATCCAGAGTGCATACCTGCAGTGCTCCACGAAACGCCACGCAGCCCAGCCGAAGCGTTTATTAAATCAACATCTTTCCGAATGCCAATCTCGCCCTGGGGAGTATATTTCCCACACCATGCACTTTACCCAATAGAGCCCCCCACTCCCGCCCTCCACCCATCCTATCAAGCCAGGGTAAAAAGCATCACTGGTTGGAAGATTTGAAAATGACAGAAGAATCCAATGGCAGTGTCATCCCCCCCCCCTTGTTGTTCGGTCTTCAATGGTCGGCTCAAACCCTCCCCTGGCTACCGGGGGAGTTGGCAGTAAAGGTTTTACAAGACACTTAAATGCAAAGAAACATGTCATCAGATGGTCTGTAAAGAGAGGGCTACACACACTTGCAAGCTCTGGTCCCTGTCATTACAGTCATTTCCTCTCATTGTTCAGTAAAACAGTTGGCTAATACACACGACTCTTGAATTCCCCCCTCCGTTTCTCATAGAATGATGAAGTTGACGAGACACTGGTTGTTAAGTGTCGATGCCACGCTGCAATTTACATTCCAGCAAGAATTGACCCAATGTGAACATGCAGTACTGTAGATAAATTGTTTATGTATTTATTTATTTCGCACCGTACGTAGCCAACCGTACTAATGGCACGACGACACTACAACTTGGATTGCATGCTTTGCCGTGACTACTGCCGCATCTCAAAATCCTACACAGATAGGAGGGGAATATTTCTTTCATCGAGTTTCAATAAGTCAGGATTTTTGTTCCTTCCCAGGGAATTGGATGTGAATGGTACACACCAGAGACGATGAAGTTCAAACAGAAGAGGCTTTATAGAGATACCGAGTCAGGTGCCGGCAGAGAAGGGTGCACTATGATCGATATGCAAGTCGATGGGTCTCTGTAATGCCGTGCTGTTTTTATTTAAAACCAAGCCTCCTTAAAAAAAACCATTAACCTCATCTCAATGAGTTCTTACCTGGTGCATAACGACCAAATCAAGAGCCGAATGGCTCACAGGGTAAATCCTAATAAATTAACTATTTGTCTATCTGCTATCTATTTGCCTATCTGCCTGTCTGCAGAATTATATGGAAGGACAGGAGCATTTCTAAGACGCACAGAGGGCGGGCTCTGCCTGCTGCACCGACTCAACACTCACTCACTGCCGAGGCACAACACACAACGCTGATGCGGTGTCCCATGAACCCCACGGAACACAATTCAACTTCCAAACCCTGGATGTTTTCTTGTCCCGAGCAGAGTCGCAGAAGGGAACTTTGATTTTTCGCGTGGCCTCAGCGAACCGAGCGAGCGCCGCTTGTGTTTGTTTAATCTGCGAGCGAAATCTCCTCCACTCGTGGCCCAACATGTATTGCTTTAAGGCTCAATCGAGGCCTCTGCTCTCTGCGGCGAGGCACACCCAGAAGTTCTCACGCCGATGTCCGCTGCGGACATCACGCAACGTACGACGTGAATCCCACTCTTCCTGACCCCCCAAACTCCCTTGACCATCGCAAGTTTGTTTTTCGTCCTTTCGCAGTCCCGCAAAAAAAAAAGGTCACGATTGAGGACGGCTTCCCCGCCGGTGCGAAATGATCGGGGATCTGAAAGTGCCACGTCCCAAACAACTTCACGCAAGTTTCCTTCGAGTCAGCGTTGTGCTGCCCCCCCTCGCCTGCTCCCCTCTCCACCGCGTGCCAAACTGTGAGAATTTCGATTTAAAGCTTTCGTGATTGCAGGGATTCATCTTCTTGGTTCTTTCGGTAAAGTCACGTAGAATGGAAATAATAAAATAAGAAAAATAAAACATAATAAAATAATTCTCACGACGTTTCGGCCACAACGCAAGCAGCCGTCCTCAGGTGAAGAACAGGTCTGTCGAGAAGTCAGAGTCTGTCTTATCGACAGACCTGTTCTTCTGCTGCTTGCGTTGTGGCCGAAACGTCGTGATAATTATTTTATTATGTTTTATTTTTATTATTTTATTATTTCCATTTTACGTGACTTTACCGAAAGAACCAAGAAGATGAAACTGTGAGAAGTTAATAAGTTAGCGAAACCCATCATGTTGACCCGCAAAGTCCGCAAGGCCTTTCGTGCGAGGAAAGTGGCTTTACTTTTACGTTGTGGGTTGGAGTAAAAAATGTTACGATCGTTCAAAAGTTCACGGTTTGGCTAAATGTGAGTCTAATGCAATATTCATTTGTGTTTTATTGTATTGAGTGAGCATGTTATTTTTATTACACATAGTATTTATATAATGTACTTTTTTAACCTTTTTATTTCATTCTCTTATACCAACAGCCGCGAGCTTTTCAAAGCAAACACGGTAACATTCTGACGTTGATGTAAATCTAACGCAGAGCGCCTCCAGAGCATTGGGTCCGAGAGCCGTTGACGTTCACGGACTTTGGTATGAGGGTGAATGTTATCAATTTAAACCTCACGACGTTTGGAAGAAATGCAAGAGAGAAAATATATATATTTTTTTATTGCTAAAATACAAGCGGCTAGAAATGCACTCGACGTGCGTGTGTGTGTGTGCTCGCAAAGTATTCCCCGCTTGAGGCCTGAGAGGTTTTCAGGTGTGGGCGAGTCCTGGTCTGGAGGAGTCTAGCGACTGCGGTGTCTGTCACCACGACGCCTTTTGAGAAACTTTATTATTCCGCGTGTTGACCCAGGAAAGCCTCGCGGAGTCTCCATTCAGGTTGGGTCCTGCCAAGTTTTTTGTTGTTGTTTGCAGTAGGGGGCGATGATTGCTACGTTTAATCCCAATTGAGTAATTTACGGGTCATTTTATAACTTG
Source organism: Lampetra fluviatilis (assembly GCF_964198595.1). NCBI lineage: Eukaryota > Metazoa > Chordata > Hyperoartia > Petromyzontiformes > Petromyzontidae > Lampetra > Lampetra fluviatilis. Next base: position 1,853,599 of record NC_136278.1, on the reverse strand, counting down.
CCAAATTTAGACCACGCCGCCGTCGGCACACGAGGGCCTGCCCTCGCGAACGACGTCACGGTGTTTTTGAACGTCCACTCTGAAGCGGACGGCGCGTATATTGTCACGGTTAATACACACAACGCAGTGTTAATCAGGGCGGCCACTGGAGTTGAACCGCAAGCCTCTGCAAATAAGTGGTGAACGTGCTACCCGCTGGGCCGTGTCGCCACCATAGACAACTATTTACAGGAGCGGCTCATGAGTGTCTGAGCGGCTCATGAGTGTCTGAAGTTCATCTGGGTCGGCGATCCGGAAAATATTTCATGCCAGTACCAAGACATCAGCGAGGACATGCTGGGTTGAAATCCCAATCTTCTCCCTGAAATGAAACCAGATTTTTTACGTGTTTTTTTGAGTTCCATGATTCGCAGTAAAAAGTTTTTTCTCATCTCTGTGAATAATTAACGCTTCAAAAAAATGTAAAAAATCAAAACTATTTTGTTGCACCCAATTAAACCCATCTCTAAAGGTTAATCGAGCAGAGGCGGAGACCAACTTATTAATTTGCACAGCTGGCATCCGTGAAAACGCGCATATATGTAAAAGTAAAACAAAACAAATCCATCATCATTGTCGCCTGTAGCCAGGAGGAAGGTCTTCCAAAGCCATTGCCAACCCCTTACGTTCTCGTGATGCAACGATTCGTCAAGCTCATGCACATCAGCTGATTTGGTTGATCCATCTCTATGGCGGACGAGCTCTTTGGTGTGTTCATTCCTGCGGCTGCCACCTCCGTGCTTGGTCTCAACCACCGGCCCTCAGCTTTTATACAAATGAATCGCATTACCTTGCTGGTCCCCGTCACGGAGAATAAACCATCACGCAAACTCCGGTCATCCTCGCAGCAGCGGATATTGGCTCGCCATCGAACAAAGACGGCGACCGCATCGCCGGCTCTCAGATGCGCTTCTGCGGCTATCTGGAACGATCTCCCTTCCGATATTAGGAAGCCACTGCAACTGTGCATTTTTAAATCTCGATTTAAAACTAATTTCTTGATAACTGCTTTTTGTGTTTGGTTTGTTGTTCTTCCCCCGCACCTCCAATTAGCGCGGTTGAAAGAAGTTCAACGTGCATCCATACAGCGACTGTGTCCTGAGCCAGCCAGATTACTTCATAGTAGATACGATGTACCTAACCTCCGTATGCACTGTGATCCATGTGTTCGTTCTTCTTTTTGTCTCTGCATGTAATGCCAAACGTATAAAATCTGTGCATCTTTGCAAGGTTTTCAGCTCACGGGTGAGTGCGCCACGAGGACTGTGCTCTCATTAATTATCTCGCTCAGCTCGACAGCGACAGAACATCCATCCGTCTACAGCAAGACGAGTGGTTTTATTCATTTGAAAATCGACTGTATTGTCCTCTCAATCAAAACATTCATTCACAAGCGATTAATTTGCCAGTCGAATGAAACTGCTGACTGCAGCTCAATAACAACAAAAAAACCCCACGCTCCCAGCAAGGCTCCCGAATAGCAAGATTCAGCATTTTCCCTTCTTTAACGCTTTCGTAACAAATCGCTATGTGCGGGAGACGACGGTGATTTTTTAATTGTATTTCATGCTCTAGTCTATTTAACCTCACATCTATTTGTTACTACGGCATGCCATTTTTAACACCAAAACACTGAAACGTTGCAATGCAAATGTGCTAAGGCACGCCGGCCCCGGTGATGTCACCGCGCCATAACCATCGCAGCACGACTCAACTGTGCAACTTAGCAAAGTTGATATTTTAGGTTTATTTTTTCTACTTCATGGAAAAGACGTTCCATGCAACTCGGCCCTCTGCTCCGAGCTGGGGAAGATTCATCTTTCCACTCCGTGGCAAGAAGCCAAGCTCAGCCACTCCGGGTTTTCCAAGCAGCCGGGGCACAGCAGGTGCGTCCAATACATTTAATGGAATGATTGATGGCTTTCCATGCAGCACGCATTAAATCCGCTGGCAACATCTGATGTTCGGGGGGGTGGGGGAGAGGTGGGGGGGAGCCCTGAGAGTCGCTAGCACGACGGGCGCGAGAGGCATTCCACTGCTCACTCGATCGCTAACAAATTCCCCGGGGACTAACTTTTCAAACCAACCATTTAATCCGCGGTGCAATCGTAGAAACCGATTTCAAAACAACACAAATAAATTGATTTATAACCAGGTGAGATATTAATACAATGAAAAACACTATTTTTTTTGCCACAGAGACCGGAGGGAGATTGAGGGGGAAAACCGAGGATCCAAAGCAGGATATAAGACAAACAAGGATATGTAAAAACATGGAATTGGCAAACGCAACGTGGCATTTTGCAGAAGGGTAATAAAACATCGTGAGACAAATCCAGCGAGAATACGGTATAAAAATGTCTGCGTATGGGGGAATATGTGTTGCTTATGTAAACCGTATTATTTTGGTGGTGTGTTTGCGAAACGTTGGGCTTTATGAGCTGTGTTCATTTTATGAAAGAAAAAAAAACATCGTTCCATGAATGAACCTTTTTTTTGTAATATATGTAACCTTCAGCCTAAGAACATTGATTTTTGAACCACTTCACACGAAGCGCTTGGCTTGTTTTTTCCCCCACGACCTGGGCTCAGATCGTCCTCACATTCGCGACAAAGTGCAGTGGCAAATCAGCCTGCTCCACACTCACGCTGAGTACAGCTACAGCAGCAGCAGCAGCATCATCATCGTCGTGAGAGCATTCGTCGCATTGTACGATACTTCTCCAGAAAGTAAGACGAATCCAAAAGGATGTGACCGTCACTAAAAAGTTCGACAAATCTGGTCTCACACACACACGCAACTACCATTTCCACGTTACTCTAACTATGCAACACAGGGGGGGGGGGGGCGGTGGATGCACCTTATAATCCCAATAGTATGGTTTACGATTATAAAAAAATAACTCTTGAATATTTCTCTTCAGGATTAAATTCCAATTGTGTCGTCGCCATACGCGTCACGTTTCGGTGACGACATCGCAGAACCGCTCGCGAAGTGGCGGCGACACGCCGCTTTGAGTGGCGTCAGGACGCCTTTCTTTGTCGTTATTATTAATATAAAGCCTAGCAACAAAAGAGTTCATCGCACGCCACTCAAACCAAAAGTTATATTTCTCAACAGTGGAAACAAAAAAAAAGCAAAATAATTTTACTAAACTTATTGCAGGCCTTGGACCCATCGCATCGCTACACCGGAGAATGTGGTTTAAATCACACGTGACCGAGGCCGGGTTTCGAACTTGGAATCTCAAAGGTGCCGGCTTCGTGTCTCTGTCACGGTTCTAGCCCCAGCGTGAGCCACACGGGGCCCACCTCAATTACGATGCCGTGCAACCCGCACAATGCAGGCAAAGCCTGGTGGGCGTGGGGGGTGGGGATGGGGGAATGAAAGGCTGTGACATTGAACACAAGTCCCTCTCAACACCTCCACAACCCTGGGCGTTCAGCAATCAGCGGCAGCCACTCACCCCGGACTGCCTCCACAAGGCGCAGTGTGTTTTTTGTTTAAAGCGATACAGTCGTTTTTTTTTCTCTTTTCTTCTTCTTCGACACGAACAGATCTGCGCGTTCTCACACCCCCCACACCCCCCCCCCCGCTTCATGCATTACAACGGCAGTTACTCCGCAAGCCTCGGTGCTTATTTAAACGCGCGCACGAAAGCCCGAAGGAGGCGATTGAAAGGTTTTTGGCACAATGGAAGTTGTGCTCACGACAAAAGGTTAACGTTTAGATAAAAGTAGATTATTTGGAAAGAAAGGCTTGCAAAATGTATGGCTTTTGTACATTTTTTTTACAGGTGTTTGGAATCGTATTGTGCGCGTGTGAAATGGGTGGGGGGGGATGAGAAAATCTGGTAAAACCGAAAAAATCTGGATAAAATAGCAAAGAAAACTGGAGTCAAATTCGGAGAAATCCCTCACTCGGCACACTTGGCTTCCAGCGCCTTCCTCGTGTTTAATGAGAAGGTTTCGAGTTTGCATCCTGTCCAGAGGTCGCAACTGATACGTTCATCCCTCTCGGGTCAATAATGCCAGTCCCACTTGCTGGTGAAGGTAAACTTGGCGATACTTTGTGTAGCGACTCATCCCTGTCACAGCAATGTGGAATCTAACCGCTAGCTCAATAGAGTCGGAGATCACTTAGACTTTGATTTTCACATCTATATAAACTCTGTACTGTTACCCTTTCATCACATAACCCAGAATGCCCTGACCGTCAGAAGCTAAGCAGTCTTGAGCCTCATGGAGAGTGCTTGATTGGGTGACCCGAACTCACACCAGGTTGTTATAGGTGGCTGGCTGTAGGGCTATGTGGTGGGCAGCAGAAGGCGCTGTAGAAACATCCATCGTTGTACTGTACCTTCTATGTTGCTACGTCTGTGCCCACCGCTCCAACCCCTGCCTCCGTGGTCAAATAACCCAACCAACCCGCACGGTGTGGGGAGGCCATCATCCAGCAGTGGATTAGACGAAGGAGCTTCGTGGTTTGTTTGGCCAATGAATGTTTCCCATCTCACACGGGTGGCACTACCACCACTGCCGCCAAAAAACAAAGACAAAGATCCCCCGTATAGCCTACAAACTGTTGGGGCAAGTACTGTTAGCGAGCACATATGAAGGCCAGAACGGTACACGAGGGGTGGGTGGCCAGCACCACGCCCGACCGCCTTTGTCTCCCCAGTGGCGATGTTTACACACCGGAACAGGTACTCCTTCGAAGCTGAGTAGACCTAGAGAAGGCTCAGGACGGGTTTAATTAACCGTCACTGGTGTTGGCCGTGAGCGGGAACCAAACTCGGGTCGCCGGGTTCAGCGCAGCGCGCTAACCGCTGCACCACCGCCACCACCGTCTCCACCGCCACCACCAGCGCATCTCCCTCTCTCCCTCCGTCTTGGAATTAAAATACAAAAAAAACCTCTCCCACCAGATCGCCCCCACAACACTTGAGCATTGTGAACTCACTGCCGGTGGTAATTAAAAATTTCCCAAGCCTTAGAGACGAGGAAAATGGGTCCCTGCTTTTTTCTTATTCCCGCGACGGATGGCAAGGAGTGTGCAGGGGGTGGGGGGTGAGCGCTTAGGGGGTGGGGGGAGAGAAGAGAATTAGGTGGTCCTCATCGCCCTCGCGGCCGCTGCTGCGCTGTGCAGGGTTCAAGTAAAAGCCTCGAGGGGATTGATTGGGGAGAAGTGCTCGGAGCTCGTTCAGGAGAGGCTCCCTTTCTTTGCTCGATGGAGATGCGGAGGACACCACCAGCCCCCCCCACCCCCCCCCCTTTTTTTTTGGTTTGGCCTCGCAAGCCGGCTGGTTATTTATTATTATTAAGATGTCAACGGAGTGGAGTGAGAGTTTTTGTTGTTGTTGAGGCTGTGATAAACACATTTTAAGTTGGTTTAACACGTTGTAGGCTTTCCCGACCCGTTATTATTGATAATATAAGTTTTGGGGTAAATAGATGAATGTGTCGTTAAACCCGCCACCACCCGATACAGCCGCTTAATTAGATTTGTCACGTAAACAAAACGTGCCAATTCACCGGAGTGTGTTGTACTCGTAACGAATTTGTTGGTTGTAGAAATTATGGGACATAAGGTATCGTATTATAAATATTTTTAAAAACTTGAATAATATTGTTGATCGGAGCAGGTGGCATGAATCACAGTGTGGAGGCTCACATGCTCACGGCTCGTTTTTAAATCCTTTATATTAAGTTCACTTGATTGCTTGCTTGCGCGCTTACGACCGTGCAAATCTTTCGGTCGTTTTTTAACTCACTTCCCGTGATCCAATCGAGCTGACATTTTGCACACAGACCCGTTGTGCGTGACAATTTCTTTTCCTGGAATTTTTTTTCAAAAATGTTACATTTATTAGGTCAAATTTTTATTTATTTAATTACCAATTGCTTAATGGTGGCAGGCAATCATCTGACCCATAGGTGGCAGCCATCTCAAGCCAGAGGACGAGAGGACTCTAGCCGCCCGTTTCAAAGACCAATGTGGGCTGGGTTGTGGCCCATTGAACACGCATATAAAGGATTTATAGTGAAAAACTTTGTTTTTACGGGTTAATTTTTTACCTATTTAAAATATATATTTCTATTTCCCACAAGACAAACACAGGGTGGCACAAGACCCAGGGCATCCAAACGAGCGACGTGAACGGTAGGGGGTGAACTCTCTTGTTTGTGATCTGGAGAACAAGAGAGGAACGAGCGAAAGGAAAGAGGGAAGGAAAATGAATGAATAGAAAAGTAAAAAACACGGTGATGGTAAATAACATCGGGGTGACAGGTACACAAGACGTATTAAGTATATAGCCGTCATTAGACTAAGATTAGTATTAATAAATGCGCGCTATAATTTCCATGACCTTGCAGTGCGTTGCCATGTTATTGCAGTTTAGCAATTACCATTATTATAATATTAATTACATTTTGCTAATTAAAGTAGTTCTGCAATTTCAACTTCTGGGATCATCCTCTGACACTGCCGAGCTGCGGGAATTCTAAACTGTAACCGAGTCTCACGGCGTGACACCGATATCACATTTGGTACAAAACGTGGGGAACGATTTTCCGTAAGTACATCGAAACCATCTCCTCACCCCCCCCACTACCCCACCCCAAATCTGCGTGGAGCCGTGGCGTTTATGCCTTCAATTTTCTCAGAGGAGGAATTTCGGAGACCGCTTTCCCAGTTTATACTCGAATCCAGATGCCCGCCTCTGGAAATTCGCTGGCAGCCGTCAGGGAGTGAAGGTAACACCGCCACGCTGCTGCTGCTGCCACTCACTCACTCCTCGTTCCCCGTGACTGCTGCTGCTGCTGCTTCTGGATGTTAGGCGCCGCTGTGGCGAGCTGTTAACTACCTCGCCTGGTATACAGGGGGACGTGGGTTCGATCCCGACTCTGACACCTGCTTCATATTTGTTCCCTCTCCGCGTGCTCGTTGAGCTATCATTTGTGACCAGGTCGCTCCTGAAAAAGAGCTGTACAGCTCAGTGAACCTTACCTGGCAAAAGTAAAAATAATAATGGTTTATACTATTTAGTTTCAAGGTTTATGTTCTGTTCTCTTCTCCGTGGCCCTCTGCCGCTCGTCCGTACCTCCAATTCATCCCTTTCCTGCCCCCTGCCCTCCCCGCCCAAACTGCAGCGACTAAACACCTGCGAATGGGTAGCAGGTGCGTTGCTGTGCGTGCGGCCCGCTCAGCTATGAACCTCGGAGCGACTCCGACTCGTGCTGCCACGCGAGCTTGGGGCGCGATCTTGCAGATGAGTTTTGGATTTTTTGTTGTTGTTGTTGTCTGCCGCGAGCGAGCGAGCGAGTGAAGGAACGGCGCCTGTTTAGCTTCCCACGCAGGCGGCTCTCCGTCTGACTATCTCCGACACGTGTCCAAGAGACGAAAATGGAAAGGAAGGGAAAAGGGGGAGGGGGTAAGCAGAGTGGGAGGGGGGTCAGAGAATCAATTTTTTTTTCAAAATCCCGAGCTTCACCCTCAACCCGATCCAGGGAATGAAGTTGCCTTCGGGGTTCCTGCGGTTCATCACCCGTTTAAAGCCGCGAGTGCCGAGAAGCTTTTGCCGTCATTATAACAATTACCACAGTTCTAAACACGACCGCTAATGTGACCTGCGCTCACACCTGCTCTCAATTCCCTCCGTCTGGTTCTTTCTTTCTCGTTTTCCTCCGTCTCTCTCTCTTCCTCTCCATTTGCCTCCTATTCTTCCCTCCCTCCCTCTCCGCTTCCCTCCCTGCCCGTCCCCTCTCTCTCTCCTTGCGCCTGTCTTTCTTTAAACCCCTTCCTTCCCTGCTCGTCACCCCTCGCGTTACCTCCACCGCATTTCCCAGCGCCAGGCGGTAATTCACACCTGCACGCGGCCACCTCCCCTCGGGGCACAGGGAGAGAACCTCGCAGACAGATCCGAGTGTCCCAATTAACCAGCGCCGACATCTGGTTCCGCTGGGAGAGGGAGGGGAGGGAGGGGAGGGAGGGAGGGAGGGGAGGGAAGAAAATCTCTGCCATCTCTGGTGACGGCACCGCCGCCGCGCCGAGGCCGCTTCAGTCGCTCGCACGACGGCCCCCCGTCTCAAATAGACAACAGATGCAGCCAGCGGTGGGTATCGGATTCGCCGCAGCTCCCTATCCACAATCGCCTCCGTTTAGGAGCTGAAGCATTTAACGCTGCAACACGAGTCCGTTTGTGAAAGGGGTAACGGGGGGGGGGGGGGGGGTTCTTCTCTCTCTCTCTTCTCACTTTGAAGTCAAAGAGGAAATTTGTCAAGTTTCAACCCTAATTTCTAATTTCGGGAGGTCAGGTTTTTTTTTTGCTGTTGGTCGTGTTCCCCACCCATCTCCCCCCCGCGTTCTCCACTTAAATGGTTTTAAATACAATTAGCGTCTGGGATTATTTTCACGAGTAAAATAGAATGCAACAGATAAAGGGCTCGAATTTGCATGTAATTTTAATTTAATTGTTTCCGAGACATATCTTGTTATGGTACTTATGGAATTGGGGGCTCTTGAGATAATTCGCGTCCCCTTCCCCAATCACCCCACTCCTCCCCCCCCCTCCCCCCACCACACTTTCATAATTTTCACCATACAGCCCCCCCGCCTCAGCAAAACCCTCCTTTAAATTGGTCACAACCCAGGCCTGTAATAGCCCTTGAACTGATAAAACCTCCCAGCCAGGCTCCCTTCCCCCCTCACTTCGACCTCCCAGCAGCAGCAGAATCGATGGCAGAGTTTGTATTGGACGCGAGATACATTGGCCAATAATATGCGCAGGCGGATGGCACAGCGGTTAGACAGCGTGGCACCATGAAATAGGAAAAGTGTGAGGTCAAATCCTGCCTGAGTGTCGACGCAGATCGTCGCCGCTATGCGGTCACTAAAATAGCCACCACTTTTGGGAGATGTGTCAGCAGCGATTGTTCCGTGGAAGGACTCCCCCTAATCCTCTCCGCATCCTCCCCACCCACCCCCCGCTTTCATGGAAATGTGGAATTTCCATACCGGTTTAGGAATGAAAAAAGTAGATTTAATGCAACTTCATTGAACACAGGTCAGCCATTTTATAATGTCGTTCGTATGTAAGCCTGATTAATAATAAACGGTACCGTAGTTATGCTGCGTTAGCTACTGGCTACCGAACTCAGTACCGAGCCGACAGTTGGCGCTGCTAGTGCGGATTGGTAAAGATTCCCATGTAATCGGCCCAATCGTAATTGACGTCGCGTTGTTTGCGGACACAAAAAAAAACCGCGAACGCAAATAACGCTGCGATTTAGTTTTTTCCCCTCTCCAAAAAAGTAACGGTCGCGGTTGTCGCTTTGGCCGCATCCGAACCCACGGCGGGTGTCCGCCCCGCTCGCGATGGCACCTGCGGTGGCGGCCGCAGCCGCGGCGTTTTCTGCTCGAGCTCCGAAAGGTTTGAGAAAACAAAAAACAACCTCCAAAAGCTTCTGGGTTTTTTTTTTGTACCGCTGTTCCCTGCCACGAATCGTGGCTTGTCCTCAAAGTAAACCGCCTCTCGTTCATTTCCAGAGAAGGTCGGGGCGGTGGGACAGAGCTGCCAGCCGTTTCCTAAACACTGTCAAAATGCCCTAATCCCAGGCGCCACGTGGCTAAGCACATCAAACAAGCCAACAGTAATTCCTTTTTTTCTGCTTCTTCTTCTTAAAAAACGAAACTTAAAGAAAAACAACAACCTCCACCCCCCCCACCCACCCCTGCTCTTTTGTTTTGTTACCGCGTTCGCTTTAACCCCGGTGACGTGCCTGACGATTGGCGACGGTGCCGTGGGGCTTGAGGGTCGTCATCGCCCACGAGCTCAGCTCCTCTCCAGGGGGATGGAGGGAGCAGGCCAGGTGGAGGGCCTCACCACCCGCGCGCGAAACGACTCTCGCGCCCGCCGGCACGCCCGCCCGCACGCGTCTCTAATCGAACGCCGTCCGCACTCGTAGCAAAAGCACATTCCTCAACGTTTATCTTAATTATCGGACGGATACATTTTGGGGGTTAATTTTCACTGCTAAATGTAATGAATGCCTTTTAACTTATTATTTTGTGTGTGTGCAAGGGAGCCGAGAGGCTGCTTATTGCCCTGCCTGGTGACATACCAGCGTGATGCATTTACAGATACCCCTGCTAGAATAATTGGAAGAAATTATAGAGGAAGCAGATCCGCGGAACTCCATCCCACCGCCTTGCCTCACAGCAACAAGGGCCTGGGTTCGATTCCCAACTTGCACTCCCTTGTGTGTGGAGTTTGTAATGATCTCCCCCTTGTTCTGCACGAATTTCCTCTGGGTTCTCTGTTGCTCCAAAAAGCTAAACATTCAAAATAATATAGAATGTATCTGGTATTGGCCGAACCTCCCAATGCTAAAATATTACCTGCAAATTGCTCCATTGGGGTTAGACGCACAGCAGCAGCGACGGCATCGCTAACTGCTGTGCAAACTTGGCAGGACCCTCCTGAAAACGAGTCGTGAGACTCCGTGAGGCTATTCTGACTAAAACAAGCGTAGTGGTAACACTCATAATGATTCTTCCGCGAGACAAATCCGTCGCTTTCAATCCATGTACAATCGCGTGTCGAGAAGAGGGCCATGATGAATCAGTGGGGCGTCTGTAAATGGATCGCCCTGCGTTGCCTCCGTCTCGGTCCGTCTGGGGGACTTTTTCTTCGGCTTTCACGAAAACTACAAAAAACAACCCCTAGACCAGCCACCACGACACCCGCCACACGGCTCGCCAGTGCCAATGCCCGGATCTGCGTACGTTTTTGGCCATGACTGCTATATTAAATAACGCATTAAAAAATATATAGAAATACAATTTAAAAATGAATCAAGGGCCTCACATTTGCGTGGGATCCGCAGCTGTGCTGGAGGGTGGGTGGCAGGGGAGAGACGTGACGTGCGCACGATGCACGAACCCCGCTCGACACTTATGTAACGCGCGCCTCGTATTGTAAACGAGTAAGATCGCTATGCACCGTGCCGGCGGGCTCAGTGTGCGTGCGTTCTGACATGGAGACGTCGGCACGGTCGGCTCCGCTCACGGAATGGAGGCTGTCCTACTGGAGCGGCATGTCCCGGATTGTTTACTCGATGCCAGCTACGGTCGGTGACGCAACTTGTTTGCGTGAATTTGTTGTTGTTGTTGTTGTAAGAGTCGGTGGAGCATAGTCTGTGGCTATGCACGGACTGACGCTAGCTCATAGAGGGTTTAGCAGGTAGGCTTTCGAGATCAATATTATCCGTAATAGGGAAGTGACGACATCACAATCATCCGTCTATTTAAGAACGAAACAGGAGGATTTCTACACAAATCTGGCTGTCGCCTGATGATGCTCGTTGTAATTACTGGCGAAACGTCGTACTCGAATTGTAAATGTCGTGGGTTGACTCTCCAACACACCGGTGTGCTGTACTAGTGACGAATTGGTACGTTCTGTTTACGTGACAACCCTTGCTAATTGGCTGTGTCAGGTGGTGGCCGGTTTAACGACGCATTTATACATTTACGCAATCTAACCCAAAAACGTCTGTTGTGGCTGCTCTTGGAGTGACCCAGCTGTGAGTTGTGACAAGACAGGGGCGATATAGATGTGTTTTAGGCAGGCATACGTGTGTGGAAAATCATGGGCAAAACTTTTGTTTTCCCCGGGGAGAGGAGGAAACTTAACTCCTCCTCTTCCTTCCCACCTCTGCCCACGCTTCGTCCCCGTCGAATCGTTTTGGCACATTACACGGTCTGTCAAGACATCGGCTTTGAATTCAGAAAGTGACTCAACAAGCAGGGCTAAGTGAGTGCTTAGCCATGTGTGCAGTACATTGCAGAATTACACTCCTCGCCCCCCCCTCCTCCAACAAAAGTAACGTAATTGCACACAGCTCTTCATGCCATGCATTTTATTTCGAAGCACATTAACATGTTTTATCGTTTTTGTTTCAAGCGCTGACTCAAAAAGCCAACATTTTACCTTGTTTGGACGAGCCTAGCGATTACAACCTCCAAAGCCTCCGCTCCGTCCACTCCACCCTTCCCAAAAAAAAAAAACCTTTTGAACTTAGCGCACCTTGACCACAGCTATGTGGCGCGAGAGTGCATTACAGGCATTCTTCTGGAGCATAATATGATTAGCGGCTAAAGGATTTCCAGCCTAAACAGTCGGACCGAAATATTGCTGGGAGCATTTCTTTTTTAAAGCCAGCTCTTGCCCTGATGTGTTTAATAATCGGACACCGGGGTTTTTTTGTGCCTAGCCATTTATTGCTTTCCTTTATTACGGGATGGGGGAAGCCTGCAGATGTTGAGAAAGCCACGATGTATTTTTAACTACCGGTTTAAAGAAAAAAAATCATTTCAGAGAATAGAAAAATTGCACAGAAACAATTACAAGCCAACAAAGAAAGCTTGTGGTTCATTTCAACTAAAAATTAATGAAACCCTCTCACTGTTCTTCTGTGCCTGACGGGAAAAAATCCCCTCCGCCACCACCACCACCATCACCGTGAGACGTAATGCGCTTGATGCATTGTTGGCTTGGAATTTGGCCTTTGAAATTTCATTACGAAAATACTGCGTGATACAGGTGGGAGTCTGTACAATTACAGTGTGTGTGTGTGCGTGTGCGCGCGCGCACGTGCATCTCGTTCTACACAAAGAGACGCGCGCGCGTGCAAACGCATGGTAGCCTTGTTGTAGTTGTTGTGAGCGCATTGCTTTGCAAAGCCTGGTGGCCTGAGTTCAATTCTGAGCCAAGGCTTAATACCACTGGTGAAAGATATCACCACCGGTAACTGACCTTCCCGAGGTCGGCTCACTCAGCCTTAAATAAGTACCTTGGTGTGCTTTGTGAACATCAACACTGGGGAGACAAAGGCGGTCAGGCGTGGTGTTGACCACACCACTCCCTCCGTGTGCCATGCCCGCCCTAAATAGGTGCTCGCTAACTTCACTTGCCATCACAATCTCTACGACTTTACGCTTGGATCTATGTTTTGGTTTGACGGCGCATGAGCGTGCAACTTCGTGCGTGCGTGTGCCATGCGAGGCCTTTAAAAGTAAAAAAAATATTTGGCAGCAAGTAAAAATACACATACCTGTGAACTTAATCCAAAGCCACGACCTTTTCCATCCTCGTCATTTAAAGAGTTCGCTCTCGAATTTTTTTCTCAAATGTCAATAACCTCCTCTGGTAGACGCCAACATCGTCTCCTATAACGCACAGCCTGTGACACCACTCGCAACAACAACAACAAAAATACCAATAATACTACTATTAATAGTATCATTATTATGATTCATACACTCGCCCAGAACTAACGCGATGCCAGAGTGACATTGGGCTTCCAAGTAAACCCGACTTGATTCGCAGGCGAGCCTAATTGAGGTCAAGGGCGCTCAGAGAAGAAGCCAGTCGGAGGAGGGGCAGGGGGCGTGGCGCGCCGGGTGGCGGGGGGCAGCACGGTGCCAGCAGCAGTGGCACGCTGTCAAACCCAACGGAGGGAGGATATGGCAATTCAGTTTGGTGTGTTTGTGTGTGTGTTTGTTTGTTTTCCTTTGTGAGTGTGTTTGTGTTTTGTGTGTGTATTATGTCTGTGTATAATGTGTGCACTATGTGAGTGTATATTATGTGTGTGTGTGTTTTGTGTGTTTCCCCCTCCTGTGCAAGTTCGCAGGCAAGCGGTGTGTAATTGATGCAGGAGGAGGCACTCTCGGCGTTTTGTGGGGCCTTAAGGTCAGCAGCGCTGTGCCAGTGAGCGGTGGGGTCTGCTTATCAGCTTATTTGGACAAACGTAACTGCGTAATTGCTTCCTTCCCCCCCTCCCCCCGCAAAATCCTGACTGGAAGGATTTGCCGTTCACCCTTGTGAAGATTTAAACTCCCATTCCTCACCGCGTTGTGTTTTTTTTCTTTCAGTTATTTGTAATTTTAACGTTTTTTTGTTCCGTTTGGACTGACCGCCCAAAGCACCGCGCAACTCTACTAACGACTACGGCAACATTCACTTCGTAAAATAATTGTGTGTGACATCGGGGTGGTGGGTGGTAGGGGGCCGGGGGGCGGGTAAGAACATGAAAATAAATTTTGGTTAAAAACACAAAAACGAAACGCAAACAAATGATTAAGTCGTGAGCCATCGAAAACACGCGCTAACGATTTTTCTAAACCACGTGGGGAGGGCGGCTTCTGAAGGCTGTCCGGAGGAGGAAGGAAGCCACCCTCAACCCATCACCCCACGCTGTCCCTCGCCGTCACGCTGAGCCGAGGGAGACTCGCGGGCTCCAGGTGCGGAGGAGGCGAACAGGAGACGCACCCGCTCGAGTGTTCCGCATCGAATATTTTCAGTAAACGACGAGGAATTCCAGATAATGCGGGAAAACGCCCTGCGCAGTGGACATGAGTGGCTGCATCCTCTTAATCGGCGAGTCCTCGTGTGAGCGAAACCGACGAGAGAGTCGTTTGTTTCGCTGCTGCCCGAAGGGATGACCACACGTTCAGCTCCTTTGAGTTGGTGGTCTCGGCAAGGCCGACAGCATTGTACATGCAATGTAGTGGTCACGTGACGTGCATGCAAGGCACGATGTTACGTCCACTTTGAGTGATCCAGTCTCGTGCGACGCATGCTTGGGAGTTGCATAAGTGAATGAATACTTGCGTTGTTAATTATGGGAAGCAGAGGGCAAGTGCTCGACCAGCACTGGCGGCCAGTGTGGTGAAGTATGGTCAAATAACCCCGAGGACCGACACGGCGTAAGGAGGTCCTCATCCAGCAGTGGATCGACGAAGGGCCGCTACAAAAGCGGCGTCAGCCGTCAACGCGGACGTGTGAGATGTCACTGTCGCATGAGGGCGAGGTCTTAAACAAAAAAGACCCCGAAGCTTCATCGTATTCGTGAGAGTGGTTTTTTATTGTTTGGTATTGTATACCCACACTAAATAAATAAATGTAACACGCAATTAAATTCCACATTTTTTCTCACCGAAAGCAGAGAGAGGGAGAGAGTTCCACGGACCTGTCGTGCGTGGGTCGACACGTTACACTTGGCGCGTTTGTTTGTTCGGAGGGGGTAGGAGGGGAGAGGAGGGGGTAGCGAGGGGCGATTGGCAGCGGCGACATTTTTGGAGAGCAACAGGAACACAGATACAGAATCTTGCTTCGAGTGCTCAAACTTAATGTCGGCAATTACACACGGCCGTCTGATAGGGGAGCGCGGTAATGGGCATGGGAAACGCAACTCGCGTCTCCGCGCGAATATTCATGTCACGGTTTCACCAACAGCTCCCCTCGATGCCCCCCCCCTCAATGTCCACCCTCCCAAATGCACCACGTGGCCTCACCCTCCCAAATGCACCACGTGGCCTCACCCTCCCAAATGCACCACGTGGCCTCACCCAGTACACCACGTGGTCTCGCCCTCCCAGTGCACCACGTGGCCTCACCCAGTGCACCACGTGACCTCACCCTCCCAGTGCACCACGTGGCCTCACCCTCCCAGTGCACCACGTGGCCCGACCCTCCCAGTGCACCACGTGACCTCACCCTCCCAGTGCACCACGTGGCCTCACCCTCCCAGTACACCACGTGGCCCCACCCTCCGGGTGCACCACGTGCTTGACTGCTATCGCACCAATCAGAGCACAGCTATCTGGCACGTGGATGCGACTCAACTGAGATACAACGACTAAGGTAGTTCATGAGGAATGAATTAACTATGTCATTGCCATGATCAGGCATGATTTATCCACTGTTGGGTGAAAGCCTCATCCAAGCGGTTGCCATCGCTCACGATCGTGCGATGCAATGCGACCCATCGAGCACCAAGGCTGCACAAGTGGGACTCAAGACAAATACTGGAAAGACAGAATCATGAGCCACAAGCTCACTCAACGATTTATACTATTGTTTGGAGGGGCACAGCTGGAAAACAACTTCAGAGTGTATGTGTGTCTGCCACCGAGGGCAGTTATTAAATACATAAGAGCGGGTCGGAGTGATTTTGGAAAACTGAGCTTAATAATTAAAATAAACATACCGAGGAACGTGCCTTCAGGAGAGTGTTTTCAATTGGTAACCGTGATTTGCTATGACATTTGAATCAGAAGCATGGAAATTGAAAAAAAATCGGTTACAAAAAAGGCACGTGGAGGTACATGCTTGGAATTGACAGAAGAGTAAGGCGTGGATGAGAGCGAGTGATCACGCCCTTTCCTCCACCGCCGTCCCACTGCTTCAAACTCCAAACAATGCCGCTGCAAGACTTCTCACCCCATGCACGCGACGAGACCGCCTTCATCCCGATACTCGAATCCCTCCACCGACTCACATTTTAATCCAAGATTGATTTTAAAGTCACACTTCGAAAATCTCAATGGACTCTGCCTATATATTCTCCATCAAATCACTCCACGCCCTCTCATATCTCTCCGCTCTCATCTCGCTCTGTTCCCCTCCACGTACCCTCCGCTTCAACAAACAAAGGCCGTCAGTCGAAGCGCTCAGTCAAGATCAGTCTGGTGTGGCTCATTCTGTTGCGCTGCTCCTAAAGGTCTGGAACTCCCTTCCCACAGAGATCCGTGCTGCCGACTCCCTGCCCCTGTGCATGGGCTTCCTCGGATTTCTATGCCCGTGACCGACTGCTTCTCCTCTCTGCCTACATGACGGGGATGTTTCGATGTAAAGCTTTCGTGACTGCAGGAATTCATCTTCTTGGTTCTTTCGGTAAAGTCACGTAGAATGGAAATAATAAAATAATTAAAATAAAACAGACTCTGTCTTCTCGACAGACCTGTTCTCCACCTGAATACGGCTGCTTGCGTTGTGGCCGAAACGTCGTGAGAATTATTTTATTTTGTTTTATTTTTTATTATTTTATTATTTCCATTCTACGTGACTTTACCGAAAGAACCAAGAAGATGACGGGGATGGTTTAGTTGTCTTTGTGTGCGTTCGGGTGATTTGATCGCCTTTCTTGTACTTTGCGCGACTATCGTGTTTTGCATTGTTCGTTGTTGTAACGTTCTGACCCGCCCCTGCTTGACATCTGTGAAAAAGAGCTTCAACGCTCATCGGATTCCTCCAGTAGAAATACATATTGTGATTCTGAAACATGCCCACATACGGTACTGTATCTAAATCCTACATGGTATCGCATTGTATCGATACGATTGTGACAGCATTTTGCCGGTCAGCTGCTGCTGCACATGAGTCAGGCAGCAGCAGCAGCTTAGCAGCAAGCGTGACCAATTGTTGGATAGCAACGCAGCGCGTGGCGTCGACACGGCAATGCCTCAAAACAGACGTTGCCGGCTTACGCATCCCTGGGTTATGTCTGGAGTCAAGACCTCCGAAAGACAGTGCCGTCGAGATGACTCCAAACCCAAACGAAAGTTTGACAAAGTCAAGAGCTGGCCGTCGAATAACGGCGGTCACCGCATCGCGCGCTTTCAGATGCGCTTCTGCGGCCGTCTGGAACGCTCTTCCTTCCGATGTTAGGAAGCCGCCGATGCCTCGCACTTTTAAATCATGCTCGAGATTGAACACTCATTTCTTCAGAACTGCTTTTTTGTTGATTATTTTGTTGTCCTTCCCCCCGCACCTCCGATTGGCGGGGTCGCCTACGTACGGTGCGAAAGAAGTTCTCCGTACGGTGCATGATGATCCTGCCAAAACAAAGCCGGCGGGCGTCGGGACGTCGTCTCTGTGAAGCCAACCCGTGCCTTGCGAGCGAAGCTTCTCAACGCCGGACAACCGAGGCGCGTGATCATCGTAAGCGAGTGTGGGCGAGTGTGGGTGAGTGTGAGCGAGTGTGGGTGAGTTTGAGAGAGTGTGAGCGAATGTGGGCGAGTGTGAGCGTGTGGGCGAGTGTGGGTGAGTGTGGGAGAGTGTGAGCGACAAGCAGCGGGGGGGGGGGGGGTATGTCAGAATCAGAAAATGTATTTATACTGGAGGAGGAATCCAATGAGCTATAAAGCTCTTTGTTATGGGTGCCCAGTAGGGGCAGGTCAGAACCTTACAACAACAAACAATACAAAAACACGATTGGAGTGCAAACGGATAATAGGAAAGGTAAACAAATCACCTACAAAAATATACAAATACAACTCACTGCGGTTTTTTTTCTTACCAGGTAAGGCCCACTGAGCTATTTAGTTTCTTTTTCAGAAGCGACCTGGCCACAAACGATAGCTCAACGAAGTGGCTTATCAAGTGGACATTTATAGCAGCAACACAATCTCAGTAATCTAAAAATGTATGCATATTTCAGATTTGAAAAACTTATTTTTTTTAAACGTATTTTAGTTTTTGGTCTTTTGTCTTTAACTCAACATGTATGTACTGTATGTTGAACTTCTTTCGCACCGTGCGTAGCCAGCCGTGCTAAACGGGAGGTGCGCGTAAATCTAAGGTGCGGTGTGTGTGTGTGGGGTGTGTGTGCGGTGTGTGTGTGTGTGGGTCCGGTGTGTGTGTGCGAAGTGTGTGCGGGGTGTGTGTGTGTGGGGTGTGTGTGTGTGGGGTGTGTGTGTGTGGGGTGTGTGTGTGTGTGTGTGGGGTGTGTGTGCGGTGTGTGTGTGTGTGGGTCCGGTGTGTGTGTGTGTGCGAAGTGTGTGTGTATGTGTGGGGTGTGTGTGCGGGGTGTGTGTGTGTGGGGTGTGTGTGTGTGGGGGGTGTGTGTGTGTGGGGTGTGTGTGTGGGGTGTGTGTGTGTGGGGTGTGTGTGTGGGGTGTGTGTGTGTGCGGGGTGTGTGTGTGTGTGTGCGGGGTGTGTGTGTGGGGTGTGTGTGTGGGGTGTGTGTGTGTGTGGGGGTGCGTGTGGGTGCGGGGGCTGTGGTGTAGGCTGCTGCTGCTGTTTCTCTCGCGCGAGCGTTCCCGGCTGTCATCTGCGGCGAGCGCTGATGACTCCCACACGCGTCGTGCTGCGCGCAAGGTGGTTGGAGGCTTAAAGCCGCCGCCTCCTCCTCGTGTGATTCCACAATTTGGGGGCTGGGATTCGTCACCGACAGCGCACAGACAATGCCCACGTGAACTCGGGTTCGTTCACATCAGTTTGTTGTTTGTCGCATTACCGGTAAATCGCACGGTAGAGTTCAATAATTATTTTTAAAAAAACCTGAAAGAAATGATGGTTGCTGGTTTTTGCCGCACATATGGGAATGTATTGCGATGAACTTAGCATTGTTTACGTTGTTATATTAGACATGGCGGGGGTTGCCGTGCGGGTGTAAATGGTTAACACATTGCATGCGTAATCTAGAGGGGCCACCGGTTAGATTCAACCTCGCGGCTGAAACAATGCGGTAGGTTTTTAAAAAATCACAATCTTTATTTTTACACTGGAGGAATCCGATGAGCTATCAAGCTCTTTTTCACAGATGTCAGACCACCCCCTCCTGCCCACTCCGCCTGTCCACCCAGCAGGACATCACGGTTAGCTCGATCGGCAGGTCGGGTAAGGTGCTAGGGAGTAAAGTGTGGGTCCACGCTCCCACCAATTCCGATAAAAAAACTCCACCAGTTTCGAACACCGCTCCTTAACTTTCGCAATGAGTAATCGATTCCAGAAAAACACCACCGGTTTTCCAACCGAGATAACGAACGTCATCCTATCATTCCGCCAAACGCAAAGCTCTTCTCGTTTTTGGCCATTACCGCTTAAATTAAGTTGTTGAGAATATAATTGATTTCCTTTGCTCATTTTTCGTCACATGTTCGCAGGAAACGTACCTACAGTTTTTTTTACACGCAACGGTTTCAATGCTGTTTAAGAAAATGTCTTTGTAAATTTGTGACCCCTCAATTGTCGAAGTTCATGGAATACCCCCGGGGAAAGAGGGGGAGGGGGTGTGGAGGGCGTGGGGGTAAACCTTTTACAAACTCACATCGATCCATCATGATCAAGTTCAGTTTTTTTTTTTTCCGAAATAACTCGGACCTGCTCTCACATGCCGACTTGGTTTGTCGCATACCAGCGCGCCAAAAGGAAGAAAAGTCTTCAATTAGTGCACGGATGTGCAGCCGTGTTAGGATATATGCATGGAAAACATCGACAAAAGACAGTTTACCACGTAGGCTTTCGCGACCATTATTATTCGAAATAAAGTTTTTTTGGGGTTAGATCGCGTAAGTATAAATGTGTCGTAACCCTCCACCACCCGACAAAGCCAATTAGTACGGGATTTGTCACGTGAACATTTTTTTTATTAAAAATCTCAAAGGTGTGCAAAGGAACACGAGAAGGAGGTGGGGAGAGCGAGTGAGAGAGAGAGAGCGGAGAGTATTAATCAGGAAGCAAAAGCAATTCGAACATCGTCGCTGAGAAAAGACGAGCGGGCTTGGGTAGGACGAAGCGTGGCGGTGGAATGGATGAGACTGGTGATGGAATATCAGCCACAAGGAGGAATACTCCCGAGGGCACGGCCGCCACTGAGATGGAGCGGAGAAATCAGCTGTTGCGCAAGAGTGCGAGAGACTTGCGGCACGGCGGAAACAGCGGAGAGGTGCAGACGGTGGAGGGGAGCCTTCATCTAGCAGTGGATAGACAATGGCCGATGTTGATGAGGATGACAAGTGACACGCATAGGCGCTCACCGGGAGTTATTTAATCGGCGAGTCCTTAAGAACGAGTTACACGAAGCTCCAAAAATCAATGTTGTGCAGCCTTTCAATTTTGACTTTTTCAAAGATCACGTAGACATATTTTAATGTTCAAAATAAACACCCCCATCGATTGTCCTCCTTTGTTGTCATGAACGCACACGGGCGGTGCCATTCTTCGTTTTTTTCTTTTTTGCCAAACCCCAGCGGCCACCTTCAGGCCTAGCGGGAGGCAACTTTAATTGTTCATCGTAAACGTGGAGAGCGGACTCAGCGCTGCTCTCTGGGCCATCCGCTTCGTGCCCTTTCCGATTGTGGGGAAGTTGATCAGCGACAGTTTTCACGCGTCCGTGCGAAGGTTGGAGAGTGAGTGAGTGAGTGTGGTTGGAGAGTGATTGTGGTTGGAGAGTGAGTGTGGAGGTTGGAGAGTGAGTGTGGAGAGTGAGTGTGGCTGGAGAGTGAGTGTGGAGGTTGGAGAGTGAGTGTGGCTGGAGAGTGAGTGTGGCTGGAGAGTGAGTGTGTGTGGTTGGAGAGTGAGTGTGGAGGTTGGAGAGTGAGTGTGGCTGGAGAGTGAGTGTGTGTGGTTGGAGAGTGAGTGTGGAGGTTGGAGAGTGAGTGTGGAGAGTGAGTGTGTGTGGCTGGAGAATGAGTGTGGAGGTTGGAGAGTGAGTGTGGAGAGTGAGTGTGTGTGGCTGGAGAGTGAGTGTGGAGGTTGGAGAGTGAGTGTGGAGAGTGAGTGTGTGTGGCTGGAGAGTGAGTGTGGAGGTTGGAGAGTGAGTGTGGAGAGTGAGTGTGTGTGGCTGGAGAGTGAGTGTGGAGGTTGGAGAGTGAGTGTGGAGAGTGAGTGTGTGTGGTTGGAGAGTGAGTGTGGCTGGAGAGTGAGTGTGTGTGGTTGGAGAGTGAGTGTGGAGAGTGAGTGTGGAGGTTGGAGAGTGAGTGTGGAGAGTGAGTGTGTGTGGCTGGAGAATGAGTGTGGAGGTTGGAGAGTGAGTGTGGAGAGTGAGTGTGTGTGGCTGGAGAGTGAGTGTGGAGGTTGGAGAGTGAGTGTGGAGAGTGAGTGTGTGTGGTTGGAGAGTGAGTGTGGCTGGAGAGTGAGTGTGTGTGGTTGGAGAGTGAGTGTGGAGGTTGGAGAGTGAGTGTGGAGAGTGAGTGTGGAGGTTGGAGAGTGAGTGTGGAGAGTGAGTGTGTGTGGCTGGAGAGTGAGTGTGGAGAGTGAGTGTGTGTGGTTGGAGAGTGAGTGTGGCTGGAGAGTGAGTGTGTGTGGTTGGAGAGTGAGTGTGGAGGTTGGAGAGTGAGTGTGGAGAGTGAGTGTGTGTGGCTGGAGAGTGAGTGTGGAGGTTGGAGAGTGAGTGTGGAGAGTGAGTGTGTGTGGTTGGAGAGTGAGTGTGGAGGTTGGAGAGTGAGTGTGGAGAGTGAGTGTGTGTGGTTGGAGAGTGAGTGTGGAGGTTGGAGAGTGAGTGTGGAGAGTGAGTGTGGTTGGAGCGTGAGTGTGGAGGTTGGAGAGTGAGTGTGGAGAGTGAGTGTGTGTGGTTGGAGAGTGAGTGTGGCTGGAGAGTGAGTGAGTGTGTGTAGAGGTTGGAGGTGAGTGTAGAGGTTGGAGAGTGAGTGTGGAGAGTGAGTGTGGAGGCTGGAGGGTGAGCCAAGCGGAATGGCTTCAGGCTCAGCTTCGTGAATGAATGTCTGCAAAGCTGCCGGCCGGTCCGTGTCTAACTCTGTGGTTTAAGATTGGTGAGCGCGGTCGCGTCGTCAACGGCATCACTCGATCTTCCATCGACGCCGGAGACCTCGGAGCTATCGTGGACACATCTCAGAGCTGAGCGTGGGCTGCAGAAAAACAACAATAACTCGACATCCGAGTGTGACCACGTGGCCTTCATCTCGAGCAGCCGCGGACCAAGTTCGGACGGGCAACTTTCATTTGCGCGACCCAGTCTATCGGCACAAACTGTTGCGTCTCACGTGGAGATAAAAGAACCCCCCACACCCCGCCACACCTCACCAGCGCCACTGAACCACGCGCGCCTTGATCTTTGTGTGCTCGTGTTTAAGTAAACGGGGAAACATAAACATATATATACATCGCGACTGCACCTGGGAAAACCACATGGCGGGTGTTCTGAGGAGCACGTGGTGCAACAGATAGGAGCAGTTATGGACGTCACAGTGGTGGTGGTGGTGGTGGAGGGATTCGGCGATTTTGAAACAAATTTTGTTCCTAATAAACACGGAGCTGATTAACAATGTCAAAGCCAATCAATCTCTCGCATCTTCATCCTGTCTGCATCTCTTTTGTCATCTCACTTCATCTCTATTTCTGTGTCTCTTATCTAACCTTATCGATATATGTTGTCCATATTTATTCTACACCACAATCGTTAGGATTTTCTGAATCAAAAGGGGGAGTGCCCTAAAAAAAGTTTCTACTTCAGGCCCACCCAATGGGCCAGGAGCACCGCTGGGGGAGTCAACCAATCACCCACCCACTCACTCACTCACTTACCCACCCACTCACCCACCCACCCACCGACTCACCCACCCACCCAACCACTCACCCACCCACCCACCGACTCACCCACCCACCCAACCACTCACCCACTTACTCACTCACCCATTCACCCACCCACCCACCCACTCACCCACCCACCCACCCACTCACCCACCCACTCACTCACTCACTCACTCACTCACCCACTCACCCACCCACCCACTCACTCACCCACCCACTCACTCACCCACCCACCCACTCACCCACCCACCCACCGACTCACCCACCCACCCAACCACTCACCCACTTACTCACTCACCCATTCACCCACCCACCCACCCACTCACCCACCCACCCACCCACTCACCCACCCACTCACTCACCCACTCACTCACTCACCCACTCACCCACCCACCCACCCACTCACTCACTCACCCACTCACTCACTCACTCACCCACTCACTCACTCACCCACTCACCCACGCACCCACTCACCCACCCACCCACTCACCCACCCACCCACTCATTCACCCACCCACTCACCCACCCACTCACCCACCCACCCACCCACTCACCCACCCACTCACTCACCCACCCACCCACCCACCCACCCACTCACCCACCCACCCACCCAACCACTCACTCACCCACCCACCCACCCAACCACTCATCCACTCACCCACCCACCCACCCACTCACCCACCCACTCTCTCACTCACCCACACACCCACTCACTCACCCACTCACCCACCCACCCACTCACCCACCCACCCACCGACTCACCCACCCACCCAACCACTCACCCACTTACTCACTCACCCATTCACCCACCCACCCACCCACTCACCCACCCACCCACCCACTCACCCACCCACTCACTCACTCACCCACTCACTCACTCACTCACCCACTCACCCACCCACCCACCCACCCACTCACCCACCCACTCACTCACCCACTCACTCACTCACTCACCCACTCACCCACCCACCCACTCACTCACCCACCCACTCACCCACCCACTCTCTCACTCACCCACACACCCACTCACTCACCCACTCACCCACCCACCCACTCACCCACCCACCCACCGACTCACCCACCCACCCAACCACTCACCCACTTACTCACTCACCCATTCACCCACCCACCCACCCACTCACCCACCCACCCACCCACCCACTCACCCACCCACTCACTCACTCACTCACCCACTCACCCACCCACCCACTCACTCACCCACCCACTCACTCACCCACTCACTCACTCACCCACTCACTCACTCACCCACTCACCCACGCACCCACTCACCCACCCACCCACTCACCCACCCACCCACCCAACCACTCATCCACTCACCCACCCACCCACCCACTCACCCACCCACTCTCTCACTCACCCACACACCCACTCACTCACCCACTCACCCACCCACCCACCCACTCACCCACCCACCCACCCACTCACTCACTCACTCACCCACTCACTCACTCACTCAGCCACTCACCCACCCATCCACCCACCCACTCACCCACTCACTTACCCACCCACTCACCCACTCACTCACTCACCCACCCACCCACTCACCCATCCATCCACCCACCCACCCACCGAGATTGGCGAACCCAGAAATCTGCGACGTTCGTCGTGGCAATGGCAACCACGGGAAACCACCGAGTCGGCGCGCGTGTCCATCGGCGGTGAGCAAACACCCCCAGGATGTCGGGTTCATCCCACCTTGGGGCAGTGCCACTCGCGGGCGGCCGCGCGGCTTCTCACCCAGCCAACAACGCCGCCGCTCAAAGACGCCGGCGTCCTCACGAGTGTGGCGAGCGCACGATTTTGTTGATGCCCCACGACCGGGCGGGTGAATTCAAACTTTTTTTTTTACCCGGTGTGGCAAGGCGAGCCCGACGCGTGTGTGTGTGTGCGTTGACGTTACAGCCGTGCGCCGTGGTGGCCGCGTCGATTCGCAGAGACAAAAAAACCAAAACAAATGTAGTTCAGAGCGCGCACCTGTCAAGCGGGCTGAGATGGCCTGACATTTGAGAAAATAAAGATCACGGGAGTCCTGCTGCATGCAGTTACGGTCGAGAAATGTCGCGGTAATGAGTTCCCCGGCAACACGATAACGTCTTGAAATTGCCCGTCAAGACGTTTTGTGCGTTATATAAATTGGCATTGTCCTTGAGGTTCAAACTCGGAAATGGTCTCGCGCATGGCAGACAAGGCAGAATGAATTTCAGGTTTCCATACGCACAAGCACCCTCCCCCCCCCTCACACACACAAACACACACAACTATACCTCAATCAGCCGTGCAGGTTCATGGGGTGGGTTATGTTAGCGAGCACACGATGTTTGTGGATAGCGACACGCCTGGCCACCTTTGTCTTCCCGGCACTAATGTTGACACCGCATCAGGTATCCATTTAAGGCCGAGTCAAGCTCGCGAAGGCCCGGATGCTATGACAACATTCGCCACGAATCGATTGAACTCGGTCCACTGTGTCACACAAATACAAGTAAAAAGATCCCCCGTATAGCCTTCATAGACTGTTAGGGGCAAGTGTTCTTAGTGACCACCTATGAAGGCCGGCACGGCACATGAGGCGGTGGGTGGCCAGCACCACACCCGGCCACCTTTGCCTTCCTAGTGGCGATGATTTACACATCGCACCAGGCACTCATTTGAGGCAGAGTCAACCTAGGGAAGACCCAGGATCAATTCATCACCAACACACACACTACACATTGGGTGTGATAACACATTATGTACGTGTTACTTAAAAAACAACATGTACTCGTGTTATGAATATTTTCTAAATGCCATCGTTGTGCAAATAATTAACTTTACAACTTTTTGTAACTTCACTGCTGGATGAAGACCTTCCCAATGCTGTGCCGGTCGTGGGAGATTGTTTGACCATACTTCACCACGCCGGTCAGTGCGGGTCGGTGAAAGGGGAATCCAGCATCGGTAAGAATCAAACACAGGTCGCTAGCTTTATAGTGGGGTGTGCGAACCACGGTGCTGCCGCTATACACACCCCTGAAATGTGCGATAGTTGGACCAAATATCCATGCAATGTTAGTTGTTCTTTATACAGAGATGGGCCCTCAAACTAGGCCACACGTTTGGAACGTTTCGGCCTGCAGTGATTTATAGACACGCGCACACGGACAAAAAAAAGCTGTATTCAGGAATGTACGATGCAGGCACGACACGCACAAGTATAGCTTCGACTCTTTTATGCTTCTGAGATGAAACAGGAGACGTTAAGAGAACCTGACAGCTCTATTATTCTCCGGGCACGGCTGAGAAAAAAATATATATTTCTTTGCCCCGAAGATTTTCTTCCAAGATAGGTTTTATCCGAATGCAATCAAACAAAAATAAAATAAATCAATAAAACAACAACAACAAGTGGGATGCTTGCATTGTTTTTTTTCTTGGAAACAAAAATAACCCGAGAGCTTCTCTTATTATATTGGTGAGAGTGTCGTGAATCTGTAAACAAGCAGCGGTCGTAAAGAAATCCAAAGGGCTCTCGTTTTCTCTTGCGAGGATTTCAACAGAGAAAGGCCAGCTGACAGTAATTAATCAGCTGGAAGTAATGGGACAAATTGTCCCGTAATGAAGTGAGAGTGCAAACGCCCCCCCCCCCACCCACGTAGCCTGTGCCAGGCGAGAGGAGGGAGGGGAGCCAGACATGGCTGGAGAGGAGAAGGGGCAGAGGAGGAGAGGGGGAGCCAGGAGGAGAGAGGGCCCTGTGTGGGATGTGTACAGATCACACTTAATAGCTGTTCTTATCTGGATCTGTCATCACGGGGATTATCTGTTATTATCCCGATGCGGGATGGACGCGGCGGTTGGATAGTGGGATGAGGGAGGGAGGGAGGGGGGGAGGGGGGACACGTGGATTGTGGGCTGCACTGGGATTCATCACGCCCCACTGCGGAAACTCGAAGTAGTCGCTGCGGTGCATCGCCTTGATGAGGGTGAGCGACTCCAACCCCGCGAGCCCTCCCCCCATCGTCTTCTGCCACCGCCGATGATTTGAACTCACCACCACCCCCTCCCCCCGGGCCCTGGCCTCCCACCACCACTGCAGCTGCCATCACAACCACCTCCACCACCGTCATCACCACCACCACCGTCGCTCATCAATCAACGGCCGCAGCCACCGCAGCGAGCACGCGGGCAGCCGCTGTCACCGCGCACGCGAGAGCTCGAGGCGCGAGTGCGGAGGAAGCGTCGCGATCATCGCCGCTCCGGTCGCGCTCGACGGAAGGAATGCCGACGGGCACCGAGTGGTTGGGGGGGTGGGGGGAGACGAACTCTGCAGGTACTCAGCTCTGCGCCGAGGCCTCCGGGTTTCCGAGGTTCCGGCGCGATTTTTTTTGTTCCAACATCGATCGGAACGCACCGAGACGGAGTGTCCCACCCCCCGCCCAGGGCGGGATGACGAGGGTCGTCTAACGCGCCGTGACTCACGGGAAAGAGAGTCACGGCGACTTGGGCCCCTTTCACAGCCACTTGCCAGGCTTGTTCACCCACACCACCGTGAATGAGTCTGCATCGCCGCAAATACTGAAATCTCATCTCGGGCTTCCAGTCCATGTCCCGGGTCAATTTCGAGATCGCGCAGATCTAATGTCCACCTCATATTCGTCCCCTGCCTACCTCTTCCGTCTCAACCTCACTCTACTCACCTCCATGCACTCTCCAGACCAATAACCAAGGTATTCTATTGAGGCTTGCACTCAACTGTGCTGTCCACACCCTGCATGTGTTCAAGGCCAGGCACAAGACCTGGCTTTTGACCTCTACCTACAGTATGGCTGACCGCCCCTCTCTCTAGAAACACAAAGCTGCCCACTGAGTCTGCACGGCATCTTGAGACACGGTTGCATTTAGATGTCGCACAAATGCTCACGCATGCATGTTGGACTTTGATCGCACCGCACGTAACAAACCGTGATAATCGGAGGTGCGGCGGAAGGACAACACAGACAGCAGATCTAAATAAATGAGTTTTCAATCTAGATGATTTAAAAGTGCATAGCTCCAGTGGCTTTCTGATATCGGAAAGGAGAGCGTTCCAGACGGCCGCGGAAGCGCACCTGAAAGCGCGCGATGCGGTGGCCGTCTTTGTTCGATGGTTTGCCAAAAGCCGCTGCTACTGCGAGCATGATCGGAGTTCGCGTGATGGTTTACGCTCCTTGACGAGATCTATCATGACGATCGGTAAGCCACGAGTAATGCCCGCTCGCGTAACACGCCTTCATGGACTCCCTTGGCTTGTCCACATGGCCCCCCCATGGCTACAGTTTCCCCTACCCAAAATTAATTTCAACACGACCTGCCACGAGGTATATTCCAAAAGGTGCAGCTGCTAAGTAATTCTTTCAGTTGAGCAGCACACCTGAGTCCGGAGCGACCTGGACATGTCCTGGCACATTTCGTACTAAGTGGTACAACTGCAGGTAAAGTGCATCGGCGGTGTTTGTCTTTGGCATTCGTCCACAGTTTGTCCTGCAGCGCACGACGCCGCGGGTACAGATGAACGATTACTATCGCCAATTATAATGACGAATACGCCACGACTACAGAGGCCGGTACGCAATTTGAACGCTCGTCGGCATAAATCACCGCAGGAGTCGTCGGACTTCTCCTCCTTCTCTTCCTCCTATCGCCGTTATTATAGCCTCGGAGGTCCTGCGCGGCGTTCATCAAATTCTCGTCGTTGCGGTTGTCGCTGCTCACGCTCTTGGAGCGAAGAGCATGACCCATCCGAGACGAACCCGCGTGGTTTATGTTGTCGCGAGCGAGCTCAAGCTTGGGTGGGTGTCCCGGCTAGCGCGGTGGTCTCCCTTCGCCTCACTCCTTCACCTCGGGCTTGCCGACTAATGCGTCCGTCGGGATGTCCCTCCTCGGTGTTCACGAGACGGGAGAGGGGGGGGGGGCAAATCCAGCGAAGATGTTCTTTCTTATTCTTGGTTCTTTCGGTAAAGTCACGTAGATGGGAAATAATAAAATAATGAAAATGAAACAATACAATTCTCACGACACGAACATTTTCTTGCTGTGGTTTTCACACCTGATGATGATTGCTTGTGTTGCAATCGAAACGTCGTGAGAATTTTATTGTTTTATTTTTTATTATTTTATTATTTCCCTTCTACGTGACTTTACCGAAAGAACCAAGAATATGAATCCCTGCAGTCACGAAAGCTTTAAATCGAAATGTTATTTCTTCTTTTTTTATCAATCACCGCGTCATTTCCATGTTAAGATGCTCGCAACGAGCCCCTGCGGGTTGGGTTTGGGATGTTGTGAAATGGGATGCGCAGCTGTTTAGATCGGTGGACCGTATCTCGTTGATTATGCGAGGGATGAATTGGACATTATATTTAATATCCATTCAGATGCCGAACAAAATGAGAAACATGTTTTTCGTTCATGCCTCAATGCAACATCTGCGCTCCGTCTGCTTGAATTAGCAACGTGAGCATTTATTTTTAAATTAAGTAACAACATCAACAAAAACAAACGCGCGCACACACACGCAACTATTTGAAGACACATTTCCAAAAATAATTCCCTTTTGTTGTCGTCGTCGTCGCTACGTTTCCGGAAAAACGTGACAGCAGCTGCAATTTCGCAAGCGCTCTCTTTTTTTCACGTAAAAAAAAACAATCATTCTACGCAAATAAACCCCCGGTATTTTTACATTTGGTACAAATTACACAACAGACCCAACCCAAAAAAAACCCCACTTGTGAGCCGGTTTGCGCGAGAGTGGAATTTACATTGTCACATGCACAGTGGCCCCGGTGACCTCATCTGCCACCGCTGCCTTTGTGTGCCCGAGTCCGGGGGTGCCTTGGGGGCATTCCTCTCTGCGCTTGGGTCATTCCATGTCATTCATTAATGAGCTTTGCCCTTGTCGGGGTCCAGGAAGCCTCCCGCATCCCCCCTCCGCAGGACGCAACAACTCCCACGCCCCCCCCCCCTATACACACAAACTCGGCACACACCGTTGCAAGCCACGATTATTGTTTTTGTTTTCCAGAAATCCACAGGTTCCACAGGTTCCACGTTACCGACGGTGGTTTAAACGGCAGCGGAAGCGTCGTGGAGTCGATTCGATGATTCGACTGAGTCGGGGCGTGGTTGGGGGGGGAGACCGCAAACGTCTCCCCAACGTCTCCACAACGTCACTGTGATCCGGCGCTCTGCCAGCCTGGCCTTGAACAGATGGTGAATCACACGAGCTCTGAAGAAGACTAAGAAACCTCACAAACTCTCTAAGCTCGAAGTTAATAACACGCGAGCGATAGCAAGAGAGAGAGATGTGTCATCAGGGTTTAATGTTTTTCTCACTGAATATGTTTCTGGGTCTCCGGTGATTCGCGGCCACTGCCATGGCCGCAGAGCGAGAGGGATAGTGGATGTTGTGGTGAGCGTATTTGACGGTGACGTAAACGACTCGTTGTCTGTGGCGGCGGACTCTGGGAACTTGTGGTGGGTGTTCGTGGTGACAGCAGCAGCGACGGTGGTGATGTTGGTGTCAACGGTAGTGTGGGTGACAGCAGCAGTGACGGTGGTGGTGGTGGTGGCATTGGCAGTGGTGGCAACAGTGGTTGCGGCGGTGGTGGCAGCAGTTATGGTTGCGGTGTGGTGATGGTGGTTGTGGCGCGGTGGTGGTGGTTGTGATGCGGCGGTGGCAGTAGTGGCAAGAGTTGTTGCGGTGGTGGCAGTGGTAGTTGTGGTTAGGGTTTGGGGGGGGTGAGCGTGCGACACAAATGCGCGAACTCCGAGGGTTGGCCGAGACCCAAGGCAAACCGGAGGCCTGTGTGCGCCAGACATGAGTGCTTACATGTTTCATCTCACGCGGTTCCCTCCTCTCGTACACGCGCGCCGCTTAATTGCTCTGCCCGACTTCGTTCCTACTCCGTAGCCATGTGGCCCACGCGAAAAACTGGCCGAAAGCCTCGGCCTAATTGAATTGTACAACACACGACGAGAAAATGAGAATGAAAACACAAACCAGCTTTTTCGTGCGCGCGTGTGTGTTTTTTTTAAGTGGGTGGGAGAGAGGGAGGCGGGGCGAGATTATTATTTTCAGCGTATATCCACCGCTGGCCAAAGAAATAACGATTGAAATGCAGAAAATGCGAATTCGGGATGTAATTCGGAGGTTCTGCCTCTTGGTTACAAAGGCACAATTGCGAGCAGACATCTGTGCCACACCAGAATCAATCAAAACTAAAAGCCATTACTCTTCTGAAATTAGAGCATTTTTCAGCCGATACGTTAATATTCATTTCCAGAAAAAAAACATTTTAGTCCATCATAGGCTCGTAAATTATGGTGGACTGAAGTTTATTCTAATCGTAATGTTGACACAGAGTACATGTCTTCGTATCTCCAACTGTATTCATTAATTACCCACACGATAACATCACGGTGTGCAATGTCTGTTTCATATATTCCAAATAGACACATTCCATTCAGTAATCTCCATAAAAAGAGGACGTCTGTGGTGGAGATGGAGCGATGAAATCAGCACGTGTGCACCAGCAGAACCGTGATAGATGGCAACAGGTTGGGTAGGCCTGCATCTAGCAGTGGATTGGTCATGGCTGATGACGATGCTAATAAATGATCACTCCCTTTACCGAGGAAAGCCTCGATGAGCCTCAGGATTCCATCAATTACCACTTGGCACGAATAACTTATTCCATCAGATTTTTTTTCCACCCGAGGACGACCGCTTGTGTTGCGGTCGAAACGTCGTGATATATTATTATTTTCTAGATTTGAAGCTTTCGTGACAGCAAGGATTCATATTCTTTGTTTTTTTTCGGTAAAGTCACGTAGGTAAAAAAATTAAATAAATGAAAACAACTAAATTAAATCACGACTTTTCGGGCGCAACACAAGCGTCCTTCTTCAGGTGGGACGACGTAGCGAAAGCACAAACGCTTAAGTGGTTAAGCGGTTAAGTGGTTATGCGGTTAAGTGGTTAAGCGGTTGTGTTTTCGCTACGTTGTCCCTACCTGAAGAAGGACGCTTGTGTTGCGCCCGAAACGTCGTGATTTAATTTAGTTGTTTTCATTTATTTTCCTACCTACGTGACTTTACCGAAAGAACCAAAGAGTATGGATATAGGCCCTCATGAGAGGGCGATAGTTGTGGTGGGTGTGATCATTATTGATAACATCTTGCGAAACCACAACGCACTCTTTCGCTCGTTCTGTTCACAATGCTTAGCCACGTAGCCCTTCCTTCCACCCTTGTAAATTTCACTCGTGCATTTTATTCTGAGAGCCGTTCTCAACATATTACGTTCAGTTCTTTTATTACTACTACTACAAAAGCCCCAAATATAAAACAGAAACTAATTATTTGTTCTGACAGCTTAAACATTCAATAAAGAGTAGGATTACAGTATAATATAACACTGCGAAAGACTCACGGCACAGGGCATGCGTGTCATTTTCTACTCGTAGCGACACGTGACATTGCAACTCTTTATACCGCATGCATATGAAAAGAACAGCTGGCTTTACTGCGTGACCTTTGTAGTAAAGCAATTAAATATATAAACAATGCTCGCAACCCCCCCACCATACACTCCTCACCCTCCCCCTACAAAAATGTATATTCTATTAAATGCCTGACACAATTTCCCATGAG
This sequence comes from Lampetra fluviatilis, assembly GCF_964198595.1. NCBI lineage: Eukaryota > Metazoa > Chordata > Hyperoartia > Petromyzontiformes > Petromyzontidae > Lampetra > Lampetra fluviatilis. Next base: position 1,820,753 of record NC_136278.1, on the reverse strand, counting down.
AGAGCGACGGAGTGGGGGATGGGGGGGGGGGTGCTGACCCAGGCTTTCAGTGTCTCTGTTTTTCCTGGATTTACACTCTTTGCGAAGAATTTCTGGGCCAAGGCGATTCAGCTCGGCTGTCACTGGGGCACAGACCCACTCCGCCCCATGCCCCCCTCTTCCTTCCCCCCGCTGCCCTGCAGCCTCGGGCTAAACGGTCCACACGGGCTGAGTGCTGGTGGTGGAGAGGAGGCGGGGCGGGCAAGGAAGCCATGAGACTGGCAACACCCCCCACCTCGCGCCCACACGAGGGGGGGGGGGGTCGGTTGTCTCGGCGTGAGCGCCGTCAAAGGCGACGCCAGGGCGCTCGCAAGCCGTGGCGGGCGTCCCCCTCACGTGCATTGCCTGGGAATCTTCATTGTGGGGAAAGTGTCGACGCGAACGTCGTGCAGCGAGGACGAGGCGGGAGGGGAGGAGGGAGGGGGGAGGCTTTGGCCACCACACCGCGGGGTCCGTGCCAGAGTAACACGCGGGGTCGTAGCGAGAAGCGGCGTTTCTCTCGGTGGCTTACGCGTCCGATGATGATGACGATGATGATGCCGATGATGATGATGCCGATGATGATGGCGATGATGATGGCGATGATGATGCCGATGATGCCGATGATGATGATGCCGATGATGATGATACCGATGATGATGATGCCGATGATGATGATGATGCCGATGATGATGCCGATGATTATGCCGATGATGATGATGCCGATGATGATGCCAATGATAATGATGCCGATGATGATGCGGATGACGATGATGCCGATGATGATGCCGATGATGCCGACTGCGATGCGCTGGCGTGGTTTGTGCGGGCCCAGGTATTGGCTGTCGCCCGCGTTGTGAAGAGGGGGGGTGGAGGCCGTACGCGAAATTCATCGCGACACTCACATCACGACACTCACATCATCATCACGACACTCACATTACGCGCGCCCACACGCGCCGCGATTGTGCATCGATTCCCAGAACCGTTTTCTTTCATTTTGCCTTTTTTGTTCTCTCCCTCCTCTCAGGGCCAACAAAAAAAAACCCCACGCCCTCTCCCCTAACACACATCGTCGTCCTCTGTTCAACATTTAGTCCCCCTGTGTTTTTGAAATATTGCATTTTTTAAAAAGTGCTTTACGGGAAACGGGCACTTTGAGTCATTCAAAGCTGCTTTCTTTGGACGAGGCAACGAGGCGTTGCAACGCGTAACTCACACGCGGTAAAAGTCTCTGCCGTGAGAAGACAAACGCAAAACTGATGTTCCTCATGTGCACTGCAACAATAACAGCACCACCACCACCCGCGTGGGGCACTCCCACTACCACCACCACTCTACAGCACTCTACACCACCACTCTACACCACTCTACAGCACTCTACACCACCACCACTCTACACCACCACCACTCTACACCACCACCACCACCACTCTACACCACCACCACTCTACACCACCACCACCACTCTACACCACCACCACCACTCTACACCACCACCATCACCACTCTACACCACCACCACTCTACACCACCACCACCACTCTACACCACCACCACCACTCTACACCACCACCGTCACCACCCAGTGCCACCGCCACCACTAGCAAAGACTCCTACCACCACCACCACCACGCACGGCCGATTCCACCCAGCACTACCACTCGCATCACCACCACAACCACCACCACCATGTACTGACGCCACCCACCACCACCACAAGCAGCAACCACCACACTCGCACAAATCTACGGAAAATGCCATGGTAGTGTCAGCTCGGGGAATTAAAAGGAACAAGCCAATAAGCGAGGAAGCTTCGTGAGACACCAGCGTTGGTGCTTGGTTGTGGGTGTCATCTTCATCGTCATGGCCTTCCACCGACGCCGCCAGCTTTGTTCTCTGCGCAAACACCGTAGGGGGTGCATCTTTCATTCCTCGTGAGTCCGCGCCGGCGAGGTCAATGCCAAGTCAAGATGTGATCGCAGCCATAAAACGTCGTCTACGGCACCAAGCCGCACTATTGATTCATTCCTTCCGCGAGATCCTGCAGGAGCTGCGAAGTTCACACCTGACCACCTACGGAAGGTCAGCTGTTTACAGGATCCCACCATTTGGGTCGAGGTCTTGGTTGTCGACCTCTGGGGTGGCACTGCAATGTCCCCCTCTCGGTCGCCCGCCCTCCTCCACCGACCTGCACTACGCGTCCCACGCATCTGCCGTGGCCTCTCGTGGTGAACTTCCAAGTCGCTCGCTCTGTCCTGCCAGATGCGGCACTCTTGGACGAGGAACCCATCGCACGCATTCACTCACCAACTTGCGTAACACGCAACTCGGCAGCAGCATCAGCAGCGCGCAGAGTGCCATGTTATTCACAGCCCCTTTAATCCACTGCTCGATTAAGGATTACCCCACACCGTGTCGGTCATTGAGGTTGTTTGACCATACTTCACCATGCTGGTCAGTGCGGGCTCGTAAAGAATTGTGGTCCAGATTCGGTGCTAATATCACTCACAGCCGATGTTCGCCGTTGCTGAGAATCCAACTCAGGATGCCAGGTTCATAGTGCAGTGCCACGATCCACGTGGGTCTCAGCCGCAAGCAGAGTGTGAATTAAGCTACAGGGATTATTATTTGTTTCTTTCGGTTAAGTCACGTCTAAAGATAAAATAATAAATTAAATTAAATAATAGAATACGACGTTTCGATTGCAACACAAGCAATCATCATCAGGTATAATGAAATAGCGACATAAAATCTAACCAGAAAACTATAGACAGACATATTAGCAGACAGATATCACCAAGATACATAGCGAGAGCAACACAGGTAACAGAGAGGGGTGATCGTCTCTGTGTGGTGGCCTTAAATAGACAGAGGGGGGGGGCGGAGGCAGAGAGAGGGAGGAGGGTTAGAGAAAAAATTAGCATATCAATGAGTGGTCAACAGACGTGGTGCTGCGAATGCGATGGCACGGCAAGCAAGCCTGAAAATCAGGAGAGGGACACACTAAAATTAAATAACCTAGTAAAATATCGAAATGTAATGTAATACAACACAAAGGGTCGGTCAACACACAATTAACGCATAGCCTGGTATTTTACTAGGTTATTTAATTTTAGTGTGTCCTTCTCCTGATTTTCATTATACCTGATGATGATTGCTTGTGTTGCAATCGAAACGTCGTATTCTATTATTTAATTTAATTTATTATTTTATCTTTAGACGTGACTTAACCGAAAGAAACAAATAATAATTCCTGCAGTCACGAAAGTTCTAAAATTAAGATTAAGCCACAGGGATTCTTTGCATTTCTTCACCGCGAACGGTGCTCGGTCAAATCTTTGCTTCCTGTGCTTGCCACCTATCATTACTCACGCGGATGTACGCGTAGCGGGCCACACATTTATTTCCCAAAAACTCTTAAAAAATAAACGGGGCCCTGTTTTGGAAGCGCTGCGGATGCGCGCGGCCCGCCGATCCTTTAATCACGCGCGTACGCACAAAAGCACATCCTCTCTGGGGCCCACGGCAACATCCAACAAAAACTCCTTAGCGCTCGCCACGGGCCCACCAACTCGGGGTTTTGTTTTTTTGTGTACTGCAATTATAACAATAATAAAATAGTTTAATTTTTTTTTGCATTTCACAATTGGTTATTCCAATAACAAACACTGCACGTCATGGTCAACCGTTTTTTTTTTGCCATCGTCCCTGGCAGCCCTTGTTGATCCGAGCCGTGCCAGAACCGGGCCCCACCACAGCACCGTACAAGTGGTTTTCCACTGAATATGTGCCGAGCCGAGCCGAGCCAGAACCAAATCGTGAGCATCTGAATCTGGCCTAGGGCCAAGCAGGGTCTGGGGGCGGGGTGAATCGACTAATTCATTGCTTGTGACGTCAGCGGCACGGTCAGGGTTCTGCAGTGGAAAACCTCTGGCGTCCGTTGTATAGAGGTGGGGGGGGGGGGCAGTGGCATTCGACGGCACGGCTGGAACGCATCGCATTGGAAACTTGCCCCGCACTACTCGGTAATGAAGACGCCGGGGCGCTGCTAACAACATGAGAATCGCCCCCCCCCCCTCTATTTTTGCAAGCGGAGTCTCTGTTAAGGCAAGCCAGTACCCTTGAAAGTCACGATATAATAAGGTCACTCTTATGGAAATCCATGCCGCCAATCTTTAACTGGCAAAGTATTTCCCTTGAAGTTCAAGGTTTTTATTCTTTTTTTTAACCGTGCAGGTGAGGACCCACTAGAGGAGGATGGGTCTCATTTACAACGAGGCACGTGGGTTACAAAAGCGACGCACATGGGATATGCGTAGTGTGGGTATGTTGAGCTTCCTTTCACAATGAAACAAAATAGAAATCAGCGCAAAAGCAACTACGTCGCATGAGCTCATCTAAAGTAGTGCACAAACATAAAGCAACGTTAAGCAACAAAGTCCCCGCAGCACGAGTCAGAACCAGAATATTTATTTTATAATGGAGACATCCGATGAGCTATGAAGCTCTTTTTAACAAATGTCCAGTGGGCTTGGGTCGACCGTGCTTAGACTGATCATAGCACAATTTCAAAATTAAGTTGCAAAAAAACGTAGTGTACGACTATGTAAAGATACAAGACATGCAAAGTGAAGTTTCTGTAAAACAATGAACAGATATGCGTCAAACTGTGATTGACCCTAAACAACCATGGCGACTTGGTACGGCAGCCGCATCGAGCAGGGCATTGCCAATGTTGAAAAGCGACTTTGATGGCAACAACGATTGATCTACAATACATGGCACACTGCCTCGCTTAGCCATGTGACCTCTTGTCTGCGATCTGATTGGACGTTGCCATCCAGACTTGCCCACCTCAGGCAGAGCAGCTGCCCATGGATGTTCCATATTTGGGCCATTTGGGTTATTTACCAGAGGAGCGGATTCAGAGACCATAGCCAGTGATTAATGCCGGCGAAAATTGGCCCAAAAAAATGTCCCTCGTGTATCACTGCCTTACCGCATAAACAATAAGACTCGTAACAAATGGCAAGCAGGCCAGCCTGGGTGGCGACTTAGATCTTTTTTTGTTACCATTCTTTGAGGCCGCGAGCACAGCACGCACGTATAGATATTGTATAGAGCCCGTCCGTGGTCAATCCACTGCTGGATGACAGCCTGTCTCCGTGGCGCGGGTTGTGGCTGTCACTTGACCATACTTCACCACGCTGGTGAAGCAAGCGTGGGTACATTGGTGAAAGTGGGGGGCATAGAGGCAAGGACACACATTTCATTTGCTCCCCTGCCCCCTGCTGCCCCACTGCATAGCTCCTCCGCAACCTCTCAACAGCCGGTTACCGTCATGATTACTCATCCACTATCCAGGCACAAACCTGCTTAGCTTCCACAGTCGTCTGCATCCCAGATGGTTTGCTCTCAGTATTAGAGCAGCCCTCCGAGCCAAGCCGAAGCGTTTCTCTCCGTGGTGCTCAGGTCATGTTAATTCCACATTCCTATGGTTTGGGCTAATCTCCCCATAGCCAATTCTGAAAAAGCCATCAATAACAGAATAAAAATTGGCGGAGGCCAGAAAACAACAAGTTTGAAAACAACGCGCAGAGACGTCTGCAACAAAAATATTCAAAGCCTCTTTTTGTTTGTCACTTAAAAACCGTCGGCAGTTCTTGAAGAACTGCATTGTGGTCCTCTCGTCTTCGGTGACAATCAAAATCAATTTGAGCAGATGTGACTGACTGGCAGCTGCAGTGAGATCGTGAGACGACCGTTTATAGTTGCCATTAGCCACGCTGATGGAGTGCAGAAGTGGGGATTGGCAACACTGGTTCGCAGAGATAACAGTAGGCATTCGTGACGACATTGTACTGATGAGTCCTAAAGAGGACGAAGCCAATCTACAGTCGTCTCCGTGTCTCACTGCCGCCCGTCCGTCGGTCGCATTTGCTCCAAGCGATGTTGATGATGACCTAAAGACAAGAGGGTCAGAGTTCAGCTCTGCAGGAACTGCTGACGGTTTTTGCGTGTGGCCGAGTGCCCTCTCCAGAGGACAGCCCCTGATGTCTCTCCACAAAGCAGTTTGTCTATTCATGGAAGTCCAAATTAATTCTACACCATCGCGCACACTTAGTACTGCGCTCGTTACAAGTTGAATGTATGATTAGTAGTAATCAAGATTTGGAGATTATTTGATACGTTGACGGAAGAGGACAACTAATATAACCCCCCACACACAACTTTTAACATGAATATGGCCTCATGAAGGTTAAAAAAGATACCTCACGATACAACTTTAGAGCAGAGAGCAGACACATTGTTGACAATGAGTAAGACATTACGCTCTACAGGATGGTTACTTAAAGGAAAAACAGTTCAGAATTAACATCCAGACCGTGTTCTATTGTAGCCGATACTGTGTGGGGAAACAAGCTTGGAATCACTTGGTGGAATGTTGGCACGGTATTTCGCGTAATGCGCTACGAAGCCACGAAGCCACGTAGATTCTTTGGATGCGGCTATGAATTCCCACGTGTGCTGATGAGATAAGCTACTTCGATGAGCCATCACGTGTGGCCAGGTCGCCTCTGAAAAAGTGCTAATAGCTCAGTGGACTTTGCCTGGCGAAATACAATTGTTCGGTTTAGTATTTAAACAACTCCAGTGACTTATTTTTTCGATTTAAAGCTTTCGTGACTGCAGGGATTCATCTTCTTGGTTCTTTCGGTAAAGTCACGTAGACGAGAAATAATAAAATAAAATAAATGAAACATAATAAAATGTAAACGTTTTATTATTTTATTATTTTTCTTCTATTTTACATAATCAAATGTTTCATTTTCATTATTTTATTATTTCTCTTCTACGTGACTTTACCGAAAGAACCAAGAAGATGAACTCCAGTGACTGATACATGGTGCTGGGAGGCCTTCATCCGGCAGCGGGTTGACAGAGGGCTGAAGATGATGATGTTACGGTAAGTTCACAACTCTTGTATCCATTTGTTTTGTTGTTTTTGGTGTTATTCAATGCGCATGGCAACACTGCCTATATAGTCTAAACTAGCACAGCTGCGGAGAATGCTCGAGAATTACATTTATTAAACACAGAGGAGAAAGGAGAAGAAAACACATGGTAGAAAATAGGCCAACGGAGTGCCTCGCGTGTGTGTATATATATTTAGATATTCATTGGTCGTTATACTTTATAGAAGAATCCTCAGGCACACGTGGCGTGGTGTGGAGTGGCATGGCAGCAATTACACGGCACAAATAGGAAGGGCGCTTCTCCGCCTTTCAAGGGGGTTCAAATGACCACGGATAACAAAAAAAATATTTGTTGGAGGTGGGGGGGGCGAATTTAATAATTTTAACGAGAAATTCTCCACGGTATGGATGAGACACCCTCGAACGAGCCACATCGCCCCCCTCTCCTCTATGTGTTTCTGCCGTCCACGAAACTCGTTCGGTAAAACTTAACACCTGCGGAGCAATTTTGCCGAAGGGGCAGGAAGCGAAAATGCATGCGTTATTTACCTAATGTATTTTGTTATATTTGTATTTTAACACGGATTGTTGTTTCGCAAGGCCGTGAAAGTTGGCGACGGCTTGGTTGGAGGTGCTGGCGGGGGGTAGAGGCCTTCATCCAGCTGTGGATTGATCATGGCGGATAATGTTTCATGGATGAATTCTCCATATAAACAGCACGATGCATCCCGCCGAATGCATGTGTAGCAAGATCTGCGTTTCTTTGCCGCACGCCGCTGCTTTTGTTGCGTTTTCAAAGTGGAGTTTTGCATCCTCGAAGCCGCTTGACGTCAAGGCTACGGCCTGTTTTAAAACAATAAAATGGGGCTTCATTTGCGGGTGGCCAGCACGACTAATTATCATCGTCCTGTGGTCGCTTGAACAGATTTCTCACATTCCTCAACAGCCGGCTTTCAGACCGCAATTATTTCGCTGATTGGATTTGAATAACGAGCTCACGGTCGCCGAGGGTCGCGCCTTGAAATGTACGGATTTGCAGCGGCCCAGCATCTGGTCCACCTCAATCCAAAACGTTGTAAACCTTCTTTGACGCGCAGCAAGGGGGCAACGCGCTGCAGGCTGCAAATTGCAGACGGCGTGCCTCGCAGTGATCCGAGGTTCCATGCAAAGACTCATGTTAAGCAAAAAAAAAACCCTCTGCAGATGGTGAAGGGAGCATTGCCGAGTAAATGCTTAACAGGGCACAGTGCTTTCAGAGTTAGAGCAGTTGGGGATTTTTTATTTTTTTGTCGGGGCTCTCCCTCCGAGGCACCCGCTCGCTTGGCTGTTGCCACCCACAAAGCCCAAACATCGCGGCCGAGCTGAGCTCGACATTGACGTGGTCAAAATAAACCGAGGGAGGGAAAATATTGCGTTACAATTGTAGTGCATTAGTATTCATGCGTGCATGCTCATGAAGTGCACTGCCACGCACGCATCCATGTGTGTACTTGCGAGGGTTCCCTGCGTGCGCGCGTGGTAAGTTTCAGCATTTTTCTTCCATCCTTCACGATGCAATTAGACCATTATAAACATACATTCTTGTGCAAAAACTTGCGACATTAAAAAATAATAATCTCAGACCAGATTTTTCAACGGCCAAACATTTCCTATCAATGCAGCCACAACTATTAGCACCATCAGCATAATTATTTGCATTATTCTTCCTCTATCTGCTGCTGGATGAACACTGAAATCATACACGGTGTTCTTTATCTTTATAATATTCGCTGAATCTCAAGACTCCTTTCAGAAGAGTCCTGAAAAATCCAGTCGAGTTTTTTGGCGTCCCGTGGACAAAACCACAGCGCGCACGAGGCGGTAACACGCTCAAAGCTCCGCACAGATTGATTCAAGAATTAACTGCTGTACTGGCACCCCCTACCTGTACCTCGCAGCCAAAGCCTCTTGACAACCACTTAGTTATTCCCAGGCAGTCTACCCATCCAAGGATCACACCAGGCTCAAACCTCTGCTTAGCTTCTGAAATATCAAGAGATCGGGCGCATTCAGGGCGACTTTCCCACAGGAGAAAAGGCGGCATCGCTGTAGAGAAAATAAAAAAAAACTATCAAAGTGTGATTGTTTACAACTTGTGGAACACTGGGCCCTACCGCGACGGTCATCTCCCCTGAAGGCCGGATTGAACCTCGCCGTTTATTTGTCTCACCTGTGCACCACCTGGGGGACGCACTAACGAGCTCATCCAGGTGCGAAACATACACCTGCTGTTGTTGTTGTTGTTGCAGTGACCGCGTGAGAGAGAGAGAGATGAGACACTGGGAGTGGTGGCCGAGCGGTTAGCGTCAATCCTCGACGTGCCCACTAAGTAGAATTTTATTCACAGGCGCGGCACGCATCAGCAACGAATATCTTAAGCGGTCGTGTGTCTCCGCGAGGCGAGCTCTTAAATGAGGACGTGGTGCCGTTGTTTAAATACCAGCACGTGGGGAACTACGGAGGCCGGGCATCAGCATCACCGAATAATCAGCAGCAGAAATAATCACGATTAAGAACGTTGTCGCCTGCAATATCCCAAATTCTTCACCAACATCAGCAGCAGCAGCAGCATCAACATCAGCAAACGCAAAATATGAGCAGCAGCAACATAGTATACATGAAGAACGCATTGCATGCCCGAGGAAGGTTCAATCATGAAGGAGGCAGATAATGAAATGAGTCGTTCTGCAGTTGTTCATTCCGTGCCTCTGCTTACCTCGTGCTCAATCCCAGCGTCTGTGGGCGGTCAGTTCCACGCAGAGAGACCGCCTCTGGGCTGCAGCGGAGAGCGCACTCCACTCCATTAATCCGGCCGGCGGCTTAAGTTCCATTCCCGGCCACGGCTCACATCCGTGGTGAGTGATATCCAAACCGGTCCTGGCCTCTCACCCACTTCTCGAAAACATTGAGCAGCGTCGTGAAGTATGGCCAAATACGCCTCATGACCGACACGGCGTGGGAGGAGGGAAGCCTTTGCCCAGCAGTGGATTGATCATTCTAATGGATCGCGTATTGTTCTTATTACTGCGGACACCTCGACGCGCAGGCAATCGTTCACTCCTCTCTCCACCTAAATGAAAGTAAGGACGGACTTCACCATTGATTATAGAAACACTCACCGCGTTATTCCTCCCGGCTCGGAGTTCAAGTCGGAAATGTTGATCAATAATAGGATTATAGAAATCCGCAGGCCCAAGAGACTGCCGGACTAAAACATTACGTGGAGAGAAATGTCTCAGTTAATTTACTTCTACCAAGTATAGAAGTCGAGTCGTTTACTCGAAGGCGAAAACTGGGACGCCCAGTATTTTGAGTGCGTTTTAAACCAAGAATATTTTTATTGCCAGATCTACAGAACTGCCTATAGTCCAACAGATACCAGGTTTAAACAATCGTCAAGAGTTACTGTGAAAATCTGCATCGAACGTTCGTAAAAATAATAGCCAATTGATTAAGATGCAATTGCCCTGAGGACTGGGTGGAAAAACCTGAAATGTAAGGGTCACAATTGAATCATGGAACCTTAATTATCTTTATCGGGAGGTTCCTGAATTTAATGTTTGACTGGTTATATTCAAATTGGGGTTTTAATGTCCCCTTCATACAAACGTTTACTGTAAGATAAAGCACATACAATACTGTATTATATTTATATAGTAATTGAAGCTTCTAATTTTAGAAGTCTAAAAACATCTGCTTTGGCCACAGTCTTCCAGGTCCGCGTTTTTCATCATTTTCTTTTACTTTTAATAAACTCGTGCGGCACCACACCCACGTGATCCATGGACGACCACAGGGAACGACGCGACATTGTTGGTACACTCGGACACGTCCACAGAAACTCCACCAAGCTGTGGATGCTCATCGCATTTGAGGAAGGCATCTGAGAGAGAGGACGTCCGTCCAGCACACGGAGCTATTTAATCAGCTCCCGAAGTGCCGATTATCCCGCTCGTTTACCCAGAACACGCTTCACCGAGTCTCAATACTCTGATTTGAGTTCAGAATCTGTATTTAGACTGGAGCAATCCGATGAGCTATGAAGCTCTTTTTCACCGAATTTGTTTTCTTATATGTATTTTAGGAGGGCCTTGCTACGTGTTCGCAATTGGACGCGACGATTGCGATGTATGACCCCACTGAGTAATCTGAGGGTCAGTTTCGAAGTTGCAAAATGTTGGACCGTGTCGGCGGCTCACAGTGGCCTCACTCTTGTGAGCGACGTCACGGGATATTCAAGGCGCGCTGTGGTTTAACAGCCCACCGTGGTATTAATCAGGGCGGCCTCTCGAATTCGAACGGAGGAACCCTATGCGACAACAAGCGGAGAATGCAACTTGCTGATTGGCGGCCACCTGGGAGTCTAAGTGAAGATTCCGAATGGGAGAACGCGCAACCGCTGGGCCACATCACAGATGCAAGGTTCGATAATTAATGATTATAATTAGAAAGCGGGATCACGACGGCTTGGCTAGTCTCTCACTTAGCAGTAGGTAGAGCGTGGCCGGTGATGATATCCATTGTGTGGAGTGATTCCGGGGTGCTTTTGCCGCATAAATGTGGGTTTTCAGTGGTTCTCATCTCACGCTCACAGTCATCAAGCGAGTGGTGGAAATTTCACATTCCTATAACAGGCGGCGAGTTACATTCACGGGACTACCAACGATTGGCTTCCCACTGATTGGTATTCATTCGATGTGCTCCGAATCAATCACCTAGAGGGCTTTTGAATTCGCAACCTTGTGCCAGCGAGTCGTGTGCTCTGACAACTGTGCGTGTGTCTGCGTTGTCTGCGTTATGTGTGCAATGTGTAATCCCATTATTGTTATTCACTGTGCCAGCCGAGATCCGCTGGATACAAATATCACTCGTGGGAGCGACAGGCCGCGTCTCGTCTGTGAGTCGGGTTGCCACCTGTCCTGCCGTTTATCAAGACGGCCGATGCCCGAATCGTGGCTGGCCTGGGAAATATGTAAATCTTCCAAAGGAACATGAACAGACCCGGGGTTTTGGTCAGTTATGTAATACAGGACTAAGAATAGGGTTTGCCCTTTCTGGCAATAAAACAGGTGTTAAGATGATCAAACACCAAGCAGAAACCTTTTGGAAGGAATCACGTACAGCATTAACCACACGTGCTTTCGGTGAACATGCAAACCAAAACATGCTCTGGTAATGTGTGCAGTGAAACGGATTCACTGACAATGTATATATTACCAGAGCATGTTTTTGTTTGCATGTTCACCACAAGTATGTGTGGTTTCGATTTTATAGCTTTCGTGACTGTAGGGATTCTTCTTCTTGGTTCTTTCGGTAAAGTCACGTAAAATGGAAATAATAAAAATAAAACATAATAAAATAATTCTCACGACGTTTCGGCCACAACGCAAGCAGCCGTCCTCAGGTGAAGAACAGGTCTGTCGAGAAGACAGAGTCTGAATGACACACTCCAGGCTTGGAGCGACTATTTAAGCTGGGATGGAGGGGGGAAGGGCGCATGCAAATTCTTTTGTCAAGGCGCCCTTCCCCCCTCCATTCCAGCTTAAATAGTCGCTCCAAGCCTGGAGTGTGTCATTCAGACTCTGTCTTCTCGACAGACCTGTTCTTCACCTGAGGACGGCTGCTCGCGTTGTGGCCGAAACGTCGTGAGAATTATTTTATTATGTTTTATTTTTATTATTTTATTATTTCCATTCTACGTGACTTTACCGAAAGAACCAAGAAGAAGTATGTGTGGCTAACGCAGACACGATTCCTTGCAAACGTGTTCTGTTTGGTGTTTGAACATCTTAACACCTTTTTTTATTGCCAGAAAGGATGACACCTATTCTTCGACCTTGATACTGACAGGAAAGGTCCCATGTTGCACTACAGGAACACGCCCACTCAATATCACGAATGTGCATTCAGTACTCCACTCTTCCTGTATTGTGCGATATCAGGCTGCCTATTCTTCCCATGATATGCCACAGTTATTTTTGTGTCTCAGAGGTGGCCACTCTGTGAGTCTAGGGATGCAATGCCTCCCCAGTCTTGCACTCGTTGTTTGCTTCAGTAAACCACGTGGTCAGCCCCACTTGTCGTGTTGTCACAGTTGTCGTCCTCAGACACGACACGTTCCTTTTAACATTTTTGGGGCGGGGTTGTCTTTGCAACATTCATTGTTGTACTCTACTTCTTTGCTCCCTCATTCGTGTTTTCCAACTTCACCAACCTGCACTGACCAGTATGGCGAAATACGGTCAAATAATCCTCATTGCCCGCACGGCACGCATCCAGCAGTTGACTGACAAAAGGCACCACGTTGCATGTTGTATGTCATGGGTTGTGTGTGACGCCATGCGGGCTCCCAGTGGGCGCTACATTCGCCACGATAATAAATTATTTATTGTCCCCGAACCCTCTCGTGATCCCGGATTGCGACAAAAGCGTGCCAGTTACCAGCGCGGGAGAGAGGGTCAACTGTGGGACCTCGACTGGCCAACGGATGGTAGCTGCGGCGGTCACGGGGGGGGGGGGGGGGGGGTTGCACAAACAGGCGACCCAGCCACAGTTGTGAATCACACGAGGGATGCGTTCCTGACCTTAAGAAGAATCTGAAAAAAATTATTATAATATGATAATCTAGCCAAAGATTATAAAGATATTGGAAGAAAATATTTCTCGTTTCGGACCATTCAGAAGGTATTTTTTTTTTACACAGTCTGCACGTTTCTCATTTTAGTGGCACGAAGACCACATTAAATGATTGCATCGTACGTAAAGTATCCGAAAATCTGAAAAAAGATTAAAAAAAATTGTCCTTAAAAAATAAAATCTACAAATTCTACATTATTATTTATCCGGAATTCAAAAATCCGAAAGTCCTACAACTCTGAATCCGAAATGCATCTCTCACAGAAGCGTGTTATATTTAGCAGCCTGAGTTAATTAATAGCGTGTGTGTGGAGCGGTGGTGCAGCGGTTAGTGTGCGGCGCTTCAAACCCGATGACTTGAGTTCGATTCCCGCTCAAGGCCAACACCAGTGACTATTATCTCAATCGGTCCTGGGCCTCATCTAGGTCGACTCAGCATCAAATGAGTACCTGGTGCAGTGTGTAAACATCGTCACTGGGGAGACAAAGGCGGCCGGGCATGGCGTTGACCACCCACCCCCTCGTGTACCGTGCCGCCTTCATCGGTGCTCGCTAACAGCACTTGCCCCAACAGTCTGTTGAAGGCTACACGGGGGATCTTCTGTGTGCGTGTGTGCGCGTATGTGTGTGCGCGTGTGTGTGCGTGTGTGTGTGCGCACAAACAACGACACTGAGAGAACAAGAAACGAGGGAGGAGATGGGAGTCCGTGGCTAAGGAAAGAAGGAAATTTAATGAGGTCCATGCACTGTGTTAGTTAATCCCAAATGTCCTAAATACGGCACTAGCCAGTCTAAAACAATACGGACATGAAATAAATTATATTTTACAACACAAGGCAAATGGGCCAGAGTAGAATAAGGATTAGCACAGTTAGATACAAGCACTTACTGTAAATAAATATTTTTTTGTTTAGCACGTAATAATATTCTGAATACTGAACTCATGTACTGTATATTTTCCCCCCACAATATAGAGCAATTATATCAAATATCGTCGACGATAACAAAGGTTAAGTATTTTCTTTTTTTTTCGTTTTTTTGTTCGTGTATTTTGATATTTTTTTGTTAATTATCTGTAACAACATTTAATTCCCCCAAAAAAATATATATTACAAAATTAATACTGAAAACAGTGTTACTTCTTTAACCTATGGTACAACTGTAAGCATGTCGAGGATATGAATGCAGATCGTCGCTGGCGCAGAGGATAACCCTTTGGGAGCCCTGTGGATCGACCAGCAGGCAGCCCCTACATGCGAGAGCATTCTTCATTTTCAAACGCAACCAACTCAGCCACCCTGCCGTGCACCCAGCCCTAACGGGGGTTTTTTGTAAAGCTGGGCGAGCTGCTTTAGATTTGGTGTGCACCAGCCCAGGGACGTTGCCGGACGATGGTCTCAGCGCGGCTCTTCGGGCTGTGACCAGGCGATGGTGTGACGCTGCCGAGTGTCACCCCCTGAGTATGGAGAGTTGCGGGGGGGGGGGGGGGGTTCGTCGCGGGTTCTGCAATTTCGTCCCGCACGAATGCACGCACACTCGTGGGACAGATTTGGCCAAAATCTCCAAAAAACAGGGAGCGGAACCCTTTCGACAGAAAGTCTCGATGCCCAATGAGGCTTTCCGGGGGGTCAATTGTCCGCATTGCATTTTTGAATAATCAGCAACTGCTTTGGCAGCGGTACGCAAATCAGAGGCTCCACCGCATTCGACACAAACACCGCCTTAGCACAGACAAACATCGACAAGGGTTGGCCCCTTCTTCAGAGCCGAGGCTTGGCAGGCATCGTCTAACCCGGGGGTCGGCAAACTGCTGCTCTGGAGTCACACGCAGTGCCGGATTATCCTCGTAGCAAAAGTAGCTACACATGTAGCTGCTACAACATTTATAACATCATATGCTATGTAGTTGCTACATATGTAGTAGCTACGGGCCCCGCACTTTCAAGGGCCCCGCGCTAAATGCTTTCAAGCTGTCAATTCAGATTCAGTGATTCTGCGCTTGCTCTATTACTATAGTACTATACCGCCTTCAACTTTTATAAACGACTGGGTGTTTAAGGTTTGCGATTTGTCGTATTATCTGGCTGTATGGAAAATGAAAAAATACAATTACGTTACTATGCAAGTAAAAAAATTTGTGTTTTAATATTTATGTGTTTTTATTTTATTTAGGGCCCCTTTATAACATCATATGCTGCAGGCCCCGCACTAGCTTAATCCGGCACTGGCCGCGTGCGGCTCCTCTTCAGGAGCTGCTTCGTGACGTCATTCATTAAGGAGCATCACCGGCTCTCGTATTCACTGAGGCGGCTCTTGAAATAGTGAGTGTTTTACCAAATTCGAAAGATGCCCCTTCTTGTTATTTTGGTTGCCGACCCCTGGTCTAACCTATAGCTGGAGATCGCGTTTACACGGCGGTGTCGCGTACAATAAAAAACAACTGTGAAGAAAGTTGTTGTGAAACGTGGTTGGTGCTGCTCTAGATCTGCGATCAGATACATTGTTCATAAATGTGATTTCTAAACTGTTCAGGTCAACCTTTTTCAAAGCTTTTAAGGGCCTCTCGGTAACCCCGAAGGAGAAGCATGTCATGAAGCATTAGCCCATTAAATACGTTTTAAGGCAGTGATAATATATGCATCGGGGGAAGTTTCCTTCTACTGTATAATTCTTTGTGGGTTGAATTAACAATTTCCACTTCCATATCAAAATATTAATTCGATGTAACTGTCTGTCTTTATTATGAAATACAATTCAAGCCTGCCAACCAATTAGCCTTGTGAACCAATGGCTCACGGACCACCGTTTCCCAGCAACACGCTCAAAAAGCCGCAGCATGCTGATGAGACTCAGAGAGGTCAAACCCGAGCCGTGGTTTTCCTGCATCAACAAACGCAGCAGGAAAACCATCATCCAGGAGCCTCATTGCCTCATCGACTCAAATGTCACTTAACGTTATTTTGGCAACAAACCAAAACTTTCCTTGCTAATTTGTTCTTGCTGTATCATTAACGCATGTCTAATGCAACGATTTCACTTTAATAGCCAAAATGTTAACATGAAATAAAATGTCGTACATGTAAAATTAAACGAACTCCCCACCTCACCCCACGTCAAATCCACCCCCCACAATCGTTGAGAATACTCGCGTGTGGCTGCCTGGGTCCCCCCCACCCCCACCTTACCCCCCCCCCCCCGCTTCGCTTCCACAGGGCCCAATGTCCTCACCGCCAGCGAGGCAGCAGCAGCAAAACAGCGCACGGCGGTCGGGCCGACATCGAGGAAAGAAACTACAGCACACGCGACTCAAGGACAACGGCGGCACACATTCCCCCCCCCCCCCCCTCCGATACGCATGCCCCCAGGGCCCGAGATGCTCAAAACGCCAAAACACTTCGATGTGAAAGGACGTCACGAAACGACGACATCTTGAAGCAGGAGGAACGGGGTTGGTGGGGCAGGCGCGCGGGCGGGCGGGCGGGCGGGCGGGCGGGGGCAAACCAAAAAAATTACGAAAAAAATTTATGAACATTTCCAAGCATTTATTCCTTTCTTCTTCGTACTCTTAACCGTGTTATTATTATTAATGTTATTAATATTATTGTTATAGCCAACCGTTAAACTTATATTTGACATGTCGAGGAAACACCTGCTGGCTCACAATTTCACTGCCTTCTGTCTCCAGGGTCGTCGTCACAGCACTCCTCTTTACCGCCGCCGCCGCCACTGCTGCTGCTCCCGTTTGTTTTTTTGCTATGCGACTACCATACTGAGAACAAGTCCTTAAAAAATAATCTCACAATACAATTTAAAATATATATTTCTATGACACAAACGACGAAGGAAGGGTTCGAGAGGCAGGGTGGTCGGGTGCGGGGAGGCGCAGGGACGAGGCTGACGACGAGGAACAGCACGACAAAAACTTTTTTTTTTACGGTGACCGGCGACGGCAGATCCTCCCCGTGGCTCCCGTTGGGGGGCGGGGGGGGGGTTGGTGGTGGGGGCGTGCGTGGCATCGCCGGGCTCCCAGGAGGACGGACGGACGGACCCGCGGACGGGCGTCGCAATCTCGACCGGACTTCTCTGCTCCGGTACAGCTGGGTCACACGTGGGGTCACGGGGGTCAGATCGGTGGCGGCAGCCAGGCCACCGGGCGGGTGGCGGGTGGCGGGTGACGCACGGTGCCGGTGGGGGATGTGGGAGTCGAGGGGAAGCAGGGGAGGCGGTGGCGGCGATGACGAACGAGGGGGGGGGGGGGGCGGGTGGGGGGGGGCACGCGTGGATCGCCCGGCGCCTGGCACCTACGCCCCGCACGGCGCGCAGCCGCACTTGAGGACCCTCTCGACCTCGTCGAGGAAGGAGGAGCCGTCGGAGCAGTGGAACGCGTACTTCTGGCGCTTGACGCGCAGCGCGCTGCAGCAGCGCGCGCCGCCGGTGGCACCCGTGCAAGCCCCGCGGCACTCTATTCGCCCGACCTTGCGCTCGGAGCGGCAGGCTGCGTAGCCCCGCTGCTTCTGGATGTAGTCTCGGACTCGCTCCTCCTTGCAAGGGCTCTCTGCGGAGGTGACGGTGAAAGATAGGGAGAGAGCGGCGGCGGGTGAGGGGGGAGGTCGAGGGAGCGCGACCGCAAATGGCGAATGAGAAGGGCTCGTTCACGCTGGATCGTAACGGAATGTAGGAGTGAGTTTGAGTAAGTGAAGGGACTTCAAATAGTTCTGTAACGTTTGTCGTACAGAAATTGGGCACGGCTCTGATAGCCGCCGTGATACTCAAGTGCATCTTTTTTCTTTCCAGATCTTACCACTAGATGGCAGATGTATCGCACGATCAAACATAGTGGCACCCTTGCACGACTGCACTTTAGAAGAGCACAGAGCTGTTATTCACGTGTTTGTCCTCTAGGGGTGTACATACCACTGAAGTGTATTACATAATGAAAATGTATTACAGTTACGACAGTATGAAGCATGTCAACATTCACAAAATGGATGGAAAGCCATAAATCAGAGCGTAAGCATGTTTATGATGATGACAGAAGTAGGAGGAGATTTGCCGCTTTCACTCCAGTCAAGGTCGCGCATATTGAAAGGCTGATTTTTTTTACGAGAGGCGAGTCGTAATTAAAAGTTATAATGTAATTGATAATGCACACAATGCTTCATGGACATAAATGCCCACAACTCTGAGACGGGAAGCCAAGCTCAGTGTCACTCGAAAGCCACACGAATGAGGAATTTGGGCTACTGGGCGCCACTGTGGCGAGATGTTAACTACCTCGCCTGGTATACGGGAGGTCGTGGGTTTGATCCCAACCCTGACGGTTGCTGTATAATTTGGAGTTTACGTTTCTCTCTGTCCGTGGTCGTGTGGATTTTTTTCTCCGTGTCCTCCTGTTTTACCCTCCAAATTTAGAATTAACATATTCTTGAGTATTGGGCTGCTATACATTAACACGTGATAAGCTGCTTTGTTGAGTTATCATCTGTGGCCAGGTCGCTTCTGAAAAATAACTATATAGCTCAGTGTGGGCCTTACCTGCTAAAATAATAATAGTTGAGTTCATAATATAGTTGAAGCACATGTTAGCGGTCATAGAGATTAAGTGTGGTCGCAGGAAATTAATTTATTCAGTGGATTATTCGATAATCCAGCCCAGAGAGCCCTGCCCCTTGGGACTCATCTGCGCAGACCTCTGAGAGAAGCCCCTACGTGGCAGGCAGTCGATAGTGATGAGGCTGTGAAAGCAGTGGTGACATCATCGTAGCTTTAAAGACTAGGAAAAGGAAAATTGTGCTGCTGGCCATACGAAGCTCCAGGGAACAATGGGACACGTGTGTGCGGGTGTGTGTGTCTGTGTGTGTTTAGTGGGGTTGACTAGGGTCAGAAATAGAGTCTGTCTTGATAATGATGCTAAGAAATGTTCTCTGAAAAATAACATATGTCTCATTAGTCTCTTAGTTATTAAAACACCCTTTGTGTGACAGTCCAATGTGTCAGGCAATGAGCCCTCTTTGGATTACAATTCCATTGGATTACTATTCCATTGGATTACTATTCTATTTAAATCCAACTCGGTGCCATTGGTATGCCCAGTAATGGACACGTTGAGATCCTACTGAGCTTTGCATTGGAGACCTGGGTAACCCAAATTTATATGAGATTAATACAAAAAAACAGTTGACATTTGAGGATATGTGACTTGAACATACTGCATGTCATCATGTGTTATCGTCATTAACCTTTCCAGGAAAGCCTCATTGAGTCTCAAGACTTCATCGAGAGGACCCTTCAACTGGGATGGTTGGCCACTTCCATGACTCATCACTGCATGGCAGAGGTGGGACAAAGTCATTGTTATGCAAGTCCAAGTCGAGTCGCAAGTCATCAAATTCATGACTCGAGTCTGACTCGAGTCCAAGTCACATGACTCGAGTCCACACCTCTGCTGCATGGTCCCTGACATTTATTTATTTCACAGACCATGACGTTCTTTTGCAATCAAGGTCAAGAGGTCAGCATGCCCCCGCGCCTTGCCATCGCTCCCTTCTCGTTGTCAATTCCCCACCCAATTTACAAGAGCGGCTTTAGAATTTGAGCTTTTAATTCCTGCAAAGGGTCACTTCAGAGCTAGCATGAAAACGCTTCAGTTAAAAATATGCAAATTAAAATTAATACATTGTTGACCTTTCAGAAAGTTCACGATGCAGTGTGACATCACGGCATGAAAAATGAATGTGCGCTGGCTCGCTCAAGGGAATATGAGCTCCTGCTACTTTTGAAATAAATCATGCATTTCGTGAAACATGCCGGCCTCCGACTCAACGGTAGGGTCTAACACCACTAGCGTGCGTTAGCGTTAAAGGGGAGAATGAAACCTACGCAAGCAGTGGGGGCGAAAGAGAATCGGGGAAAACACATCCGGGGGGAGGGGGGGTTAGAGATTTATGCTGTTAGTGGACAGAGTTCAAATGTTAAAAGTGAGACGCTTGCAGCAAAAACTGACGACGGTTTCCACAGGTCAAAAAAAAAACACACGGCGAGCGTAAGGATTCGATTAAGGTCGATTCCAAACGCGAGCACAATCTTAGTTCCCAGCTCAACATTCCGAGCTGACCGTGTCTCAGAAGATACACGAATACAGCCACGAAAGAAGCGACAAACGGAGCGTAAGAGAAGGGGTTAACGGGAACGCATTTGAAATGTGGTTAATATCGAGCCGGTAAGACACCGTTCAAACATCCAGGTCGGTGGTAACCTCATCCAATCATTGTTTCCCCTGGGGCCGATAAATATGTATACACCACTTTGTTTAAAGTCGACAATCGGTTCTCCTATGGCGAGACTGCACTCGGCCATGAGAATATGGAAATTCCACCGCTGGTTTAGAGCCCCCGCTGATGGAAACGAGCTGAGCCCAAACGCTCGTTTTGAGTGGCGGAACAAGTTCGGTGTCGATTATCTAATTTTTTTGTCATCCGTTTCTTCTTCTGCCTACATTGATGGGAAACCGTCGCGAGCTTTTGCGACCGACGCTGCCACGGCCCCCTCCACCCCATCTCACCTGTAGGGAGGCAGAGCTACGGTTAGTGTCAGGCCTAGCGCTAGCGGTGGCGTTAGCGGCAGAGAGACCGTCCGTGCTGTTAGCCTGGCTCTTATTCACTTTGGCTTCAGGAAGGAGAGGCGTAGACAACAAAATAACAGTGCAAGGAAACACGTATAAACAAAACAGGGGGGAGAACAAAAGAAATAACAACAAAAACAAACAAACAGAAACAAAACAGAGAGACAGACAATCAGAGGCTTCCATGCAAATAAAGGTGGAATTGAGTTAAGCACAGCGAATGCCCCCAGCAAATCCAAGAGGGTTTTGTCTGATCAGATGGAGCCCATCGCAAACCAGGCACGCAAAAAGTTCCACGGGTTACCCTTTGTTGTTAAGAAAAATACCCTGAAACTATTATTGCAATAAACGAACAACAGTTGTGCCTTACATAACGTAGCGACAACGAGAAGAGCCAACTATTTCAGTGCGCTGACCACAGCGGCCGTTTTCCGAAACGAACACACACATGCGCACCAGCACAAACAAAGATCCCCCGCGTAGCCTTAACAGACTGTTGGGGCAAGTGCTGTTGGTGAGCACCTATGAAGGCCAGCACGGCAACAGGAGGGGGGTGGGTTGCAGCGCCACGCCCGGCCGCCTTTGTCGCCCCAGTTGCGACTCACGTATTCACACACATGCAGTCACACTCACGCAGACGCATGCTGCAAACAACACTCCCGCAAGCATTTGTGCATTTTTTTCCATGCGGACGATTTAAAAAAAAAGTGAACTCATAAGAACATTAACCAAACCCCACCCCCTCCTCACACCCCACCCCACCCCCTCCCCCCCGCCGTACGAGTTACACGTCAAGCACGGCACGGCCGCACCGCGGATCCGGCCGACGGCGGCGCGTACCTCGGTCGCAGTGCTCGCCCGTGTAGCCGCTGGCGCACTCGCAGACCGGCTTGCCGGGCGGGGAGAGACGGCAGCGGCCGTGCTTGCAGCGCAGCGCGCGGCACGGGTTGTGCAGCTCGTCCCCCGCCACCCCGACCCCGGCGACGACGACGACGCCGCCCTCTTCGGGGTCGGGCTGCGAGCACAGGACTCCGGAGTAGCCCGGCTCGCAGCGGCAGCTGTAGGAGTGCGTGTCGGTGGGCACGCACGTCCCGTGCACGCACCTGTGTGTCCGCGTGCCGAGAGGTGTGCGGAGATGGGGGCGGGGGGGGCAGAGTTAATGTCTGTCTCAAGAAGGCAGAGTTGTGATTGAGGATTGTTTTTGTTGTTGTGTGTGTGTGTGGGGTGAGGCCGTACACGTGATCAGGTCAAATGTGTTCGTTGTGTAACCCTCCACCACCCGACATAGCCAAATGACTTATATTGGCACGTAGTGTACAAGCGTAGAACTACGTGCCAGTTATTGCTGTTTCAGTTCGCCCACTGGTAAGTTAGTGAGAACGATAATCACATCTAATGACCAGATCGTTCCGTGGGCTAGCCCAATCAGCATTGCGTCTGTTTATATTTTAATTTATTGATCTGCGGGTAACCCCTGCAAAGGGATCTGAAACAATCAGCAGATGGACAAAACGGCGAGAACAGACAGGCAGCTGGACGGACACAGACACACTTGGATGGACGGAACGAGCGCACGGACAGACGGACGGGGGGGCAGTGACGGGAACTCTCACTTGTGTCCCGCGCAGGGCTCCGACACGCGCCGGTCGCACCGCTCGCTCGCCCAGCCGGGCTGGCAGTCGCACACGTAGCCCAGCGGGTGCGCCTCGGACGGGCGGCACGTGCCGTGCTGGCAGGCGGCACGCTGGCACGCCTGGCAGCCGGGCAGCACGCCGCCCCCGCTGCCCCCGGCGCGCCCCTCGCCCAGGTCCTGCAGCTCGCTGTTGATGTAGAGGCGGCGCAGGCAGCCGCGGAAGCTGCCGGTGCCGTTGTGCACCGCCGACTGCATGAGGGCCGCCACCGCGATGTCGTTGGGCATGCCTGTTGTGAGTGTGAATGGGTGTACGAATGTGTGGGTGGGTGGGTGTGTGTGTGAGTGGGTGAGTGTGTGGGTGAGTGTGCGAGTGTGTGGGTAGGTGGGTGGGTGTGTGAGTGGGTGTGTGTGAGTGTGTGGGTGGGTGGGTGGGTGTGTATGTGTGGGTGGGTATGTGAGTGGGTGGGTGTGTGGGTGGGTGGGTGTGTGAGTGGGTGGGTGTGTGTGAGTGAGTGGGTGTGTGCGAGTGTGTGGGTAGGTGGGTGGGTGTGTGAGTGGGTGGGTGTGTATGAGCGTGTGTGTGCATGTGAGTGCGAGTGTGTAAGCAAGAGAGGTGTGAAGTCACACAAACAGAAATTCAGGTTATTTCATTCTATGATTATTCGTGCTTAAAGTAACTTCATTACAATTTCGGATTATCCAGTGCGCAACATGGGCAATGGACAAAACCAGTAATGGAATGGGCACCCAGAGGTGTTAACGCTCCCCCGAAGAGCACGATCGCCACGGAGATGGAGCGAGGAAAACCGCTCGTGTGCAGGAGCCAGAATAGATCGTGGCATCGTGGAGCCACGAGGAAAGGTCATGGGCCGATAACAACGATGGCGATGATGCTGTACGATGGTTCGGATCGATAAGCCCCTTTGTCAAAGCGTTGATCCCAACAGGGGACCAACGCAACTATGACGCCGCCACCGCGCCGTCGCGTGGAGGCTGGCCGTGACGGCGCTACCGACGCAGCGAAAGCTCACCGCCCAGGTAGAGGGGGCTGTGCATGGCGATGGGCGACGGCTTGCTGGCCCCGGGGATGCTCTTGGGGACTCCTCCGTCCACCGACAGCTTCAGGCTCTGATCCAGCGTCACCAGCTCCACCGTGTGGAACTGCCCGTCGTTTATTGTCTCCAGGCTGGGACGGCACGAGACAGTTCAGCCGCGCTCACTCTCGCGTGCTTTTGACGGTGCAATACTTTTTTGCTTTCACGCGATTTGGTCCCCATTGAGCTCTCTGAACCTCCAATTCGCACGGTTGGCTATGAACGGTGCGAAATAAGTTCAACACATGTTCGTCTGAAAAGACGAAAAATTATTTAGGAACTTTCCCGGTGAAGTGGTTATAACCCCGTGTTTGACAACGGTCCGTGAAAGTGGATATGAGAGAACTAATCCTGAGATCCCTCAATGGTCTCCTGGGCTCTCCCTGGCTAGATAGCGCATAAGGGTCTCGATTAATGTAATGGGATTGTACATAAATCAATGGCACTCTATGGAAGTTAATTTAAGAGCTGGTATCTTCATGTAAGTCTTAGAGTTTATATTTAAGCGTAGAGAGACATCTATACAAGTTTATTTAAAACTTTAAATTATCTAAGCAGACAATGTCTCCACGTATCTGTCTCCACACAAAAATAAGCTTTTTTTTATCCAACTCAATAACCCTACGGCTTTCTGGAAGTGTATGATGTCAATGGCACTGATCCATAACCAGCAAACTCTGGGTTAGTTTTGACACGGTGTCTCATCAGCAGAGACAGCCTTGCTTGAATTCATGCTGGTGAACTGCCAATATTACAGGCAAGGGCCCTCTCTTTAAGATATGTGTCCTAGTTTGACGCAAAATTACATAGTAAAACATAACTTATATAATGTACAAATATACATGCTCACATACTGGGTTGGGTAAAGAAAAAATACATGGAGAGACGTACTGACGGAGGAATATTGTCTCCTTATTTATTTAGTTACTTATGTTCTCCACAATGACTCTAATGTTTATTATTTGTTTTTTGTACATCCACAGAAAATCAAAGCGTTTGAGTGATGTAGTTTTTCTGTAATTGTTTAATCCTACGTCTCCCCTAAAAATGAGATTTCCAGTTTTCAAGTGTTATTTATTTCAGCCCTTGCTGGATGGAGATCTCCACCCACTAGGCTGGTAAGGGGGTGTGTTTGACCATACTTCACCATGGCTGGGTTACACAGTAGTGAGATGTTAACTAACTTGCCTGGAATGCAGGGCATCGTGGGTTCGATCCCAACCCTGACTTCTGTATATTTTGAGTTTGCATGTCTCTCATCATCTTCATCACGGTGGCTAGGGAATATAAAACTACCTCGCCTGATATGGTGGGTTCGATCCTGACCTTTGACGCCTATTGTACATTGGGAGTTTGCGGGTCTCTTTCTCATAATCATCATGGTGGCTAGGAGATGTTAACTACTTTGCCTGGTATACAGGAGGTCGTGGGTTTGATTCTCCCGGTGGCCACGTGGATTTTTCTCCGGGTCCTCCGGTTTTCCCTCCACATTAAAAATCAACATGCGTTTGGAGTATTTGGCTGCTATAAATGTCCACGTGATACACCACTTCTTTGAGCTATCATTTGTGACCCGGTCGCTTCTGAAAAAGAGCTGTATATCTCGTTGCACCTTGCCTGGTAAAGTAAAAAAATAGTTTAGTTTAGTATAAAGGGCCATCCATCTATCTCTATATATATCTACGTAAAGATTACAATGAAATCAATGAGTATGCAAATTCCAGACTTAAAACGCGGGGGGGGGGGGGGGGGTGCTTAAATGAGATCTAACAATCCGACCGAGAATTCTGATGGCCACGAAAAGAAGCTCCATTACAAAAATGGCAGGGCATAAATGAAAGGGCCCTTTGAAGTGAATGTAAGAGGAGTGCCCTGGTGTGGCTCGCTCGGCGGGGGCGACACACGGCAGCAGCCGGTTGGTACGTCGCACAAAAAAGCTCTACCCGGTGAGATTGGGGAATTTGAATTAAAAAAGATAAATGCCCCGCATGCAATGTTCTAAGTGGTGTGCAGATGGAAATTGCTAAAATCTTATTAACACATGTTCGGCCCTTGTAATTTGCGTGGCTTTTATATATATATATAAATAATCAGAGAATGTCCTTACATCGCATGCAATGCTCGCATTCGTCATCACCACGAGCCATGGTTTATCCACTGCTGGATGGAGGGCTCCCCATGCTGCTGCTTCCCTTACGTTCCTCGGATGCTACGACGATCCGCCTCATTCCTGCACATGAACCGATCTCGTCGCTCCATCTCTGCGATGGTCGCCCTCTTTGGCGAATTCTCTCCTTTTTCCTTTGGCTAACGCATCAGTCCCGTCCAGTGGCCATCAGTCCCTCTCGTGGTGGATGCTGCCCAAGCCATCATTACTCTCCCTCTCCAGTCAATACGACGTCTTTCTCTCTCTCTCTGATTTGCGTTTGTTCCCTGATCCACGCGCTCCTCCTTCTGCCTCTCAGTTTAACTCAGAGCGTGCGTGCGTCTCGTCTCCCGTGCTTCTTTACGCGGAGAGCCATGTGGGGGGGGGGGGGGGTGGCAGGGGGGGCCAGACGTAGGCAGTAATTTCTAAACTGAATATTTTGTATCCTGCACGGAGTTTGATGTAATGCAGCGCTACGTGACTAAACGTGGCCACGTGTTCAAAAATCATAATCTGGCTTGACGGTGAGCCAGAACCCGTCCGCCGCCCCCCCCCCCTCCCTCTCTGCGAGCCGTTTCTCTTTCCTCGAGCAGACGAGCGCCGTCTGCTGCGATCACCGCTACCGTTTCTTCTGAGGGCTGCCACAAACCTCCAACGTCCCCGCCCTGCCTGCCCGCCCCTGCCCTCACCTGGACACCATCACCCTCACCTGTACAGCGTGCTGGTGGGGGAGCTGCCTCCGTCGTAGGTGACTCGCACGCGGCCCCTGTACAGCTCCACGGCCACGTGGTCCCCCTCCCCGTTGTACAGCAGCATCCCGTTATCCTCATCCGTCGCCACCTGAGCAGAGGGGGAGTGGGGCAGTGGGGCAGGGACGGGAAACGTGATTTTAGTGATGACATTTCGTAGAACATTATGCTTTGATACTTTAATGCAAGTGATGTCACTACGCCGCTATGGCGAAGGACGTTTTGTGGAGCTCGGGAACAGCATAAGGGGGAAGCGCTAAAAGGAGCAACCTCAGCCCTTCCACCTTCCTCCTCCTCAAACACCACGCACCTAACTACAGCATTCGTTCTTCTTGGCCGGCAAACTCCCACGTGCAGTACACCGGCGTCACACGCAAACACGATACGTCGTTGTCGGACAACGAGTCCGCGCCGTCGTCCGTACCGCGGCGGCCTCATCGGCGCCCGCCCGCTCGCCGCCTCCGCCTCACCTGCAGGCTGATGTTGGTGTGCAGGCGGTTGCGCGGCGAGGGCAGCTGCAGGTAGGCGTCGCGCTGCACGAAGTTGACGCCCACGAGCTTCTCGCAGCGCTCGCCCTCGAAGCCCGGCAGGCACTGGCACACGGGCGACGCGTGCTGCTCGATGCACTCGGCGCCGTTCTGGCAGTCGTGCTGCAGGCACACGCTGGCGCGGGGCAGCACCATCGGGGGCACCTCGCAGAACAGGCCGCTGGGGAGGCAGTGCCGGACGACGGCAAGTGGGGGGGGGGGGCGTGAGGGGGGTTATCGGGGGGGTGGGGTGGGGGGCGTGGGGGGGGGGGGCACAGGGGAAGGGGCAGAGAGGAGGGAGTGCGGCGGTGTTCAGAGAGAAACGTTTAAATCGTCGTCGTTATTTATAGAGCGTCTCGTGGCACCCAAAGTGCTTTTACCAAGCGTGTTCGTGTACGTTGAACTTATTTCACGCCGTACGTAGCCAAGCGTGCTAGTCGGAGGTGCGGGGGGAGAGCAAACAAACTAAACGATCATGCTTCAGGTGTCACGCGCTGGCAGTAATACAGCTAGTATACATTGAGGACTGTCAAACTGCTAAACCCGCTGGGCTATGAGGAAGATGGAGTCTGGGGCAGTCGAGAAAGCCGGCGCTCATGAACTGTCATAGCAAACTCTTCCCACGCCCGATGGCAAGCAATCCGTGGCTTTAAAAGGAAGCAGACTGTACGTCGCAACACAGGGCCCCGTCGAGAAGAGGAGTCTGGGCATTCAAACTCAAACTAAAACCAGGAAAACTATTTTTTTTATTTTACCAGGTAAGACCCACTGATCTATATAGCTCTTTTTTACATGTGACCTGGCCACAAGAGATAGCCAAACGAAGTGGCTTATCCACGTGGACATTTATAACAATGGCCAAATACTATAACTGTGGAGGGAAAAACCGGAGGACCCGGAGACTAATCCACACGACCACGGGGAGAGAGAGAGAGAGAACACTCAAACTCCAAATATACAGCAGGCGTCAGGGTCAGGATCGAACCCACAACCTCCTGTAGACCAGACGAGGTAGTTAACATCTCCGAGGCACCGTGATGATGAAGAGACACGCCGTGGCACACCTGTAGGCTTGCGGGCAGTTGCAGGTGTAGCCGTTGACGGCGTCCACGCAGGGAGCACCGTTCTGGCACTTGCTGCCCTGGCAGTCGTCGTAGTCGACCTCGCAGTGGTCGCCCACGTAGCCCGGGGCGCACTCGCACCTCGAGTGGCGAGGCCGGGGGAGGGGGCGGGTAGAATCACGAGGATGAGATTTCAATAAAAGGTGGGGGGGGGAGGTTGCGAAAGGCGTCCAACGTTTCACGGTGGAAGCTGCCGCAGTGCGGCGGAGGGGGAAACGTCGGACGTTGCCGTGCCGACCGGTGCATGGTGCGTGCAAAACGAGCACGTACCAGTGGAGAGATCTTTATATACGGGAAGTGCACAATATGCCGCAAAACTGCTAAGCGAGTGCGTGACAAAAAAACGTCAAATGCAAATTTGCGAACTTTAGAACGCAACGTCACACGATGCTGGATCCCAATCCACAAACCACGAATCGCGGCTCATGACAAACGGTTAAACGAAAATGCAAATCAATAAACACAAATCGCTAATTGCAAAACATAAGTCACTGAATGGGAAATCCCAACAGTGCAACTTTTCAGCTGCGGAGATGACGGAACATCCTGACATGCACAGAGCGAACCCCCCAAAGGCACCCGTGCAGTCAGTTTCGTATAAATCACCAATTAGTTTAGCATTAGGGGCCTCCCTGAAACCTCTGCCGGGGTCACAGATAATGAATTTACGGTGGCGTGGGGTCGTGGGACCGCTTGCTCTGGATCAGATCCGACCTACTGTGGCCACGATTGTAGCCACGGATGATAGCGCTGGGGGTTCATGGCCCCCCGCTAGAAAGCAGAACTGCCACACAGCCCCGAACTGACTGTTGGGGCAAGCTCTGTTAGCGAGCACCTATTAAGACCAGCACATCGCACGAGGGGGTGGGTGGCCAGTACCACGCCTGGCCGGCTTCGTCTCTCCAATGCTGATGTTTTACACACCACACCAGGTACACCGTTATGGTCGAGTCGACTTAGAGGAGGCCCTGGACCAGTTAAGATACGCATCACTGATACTGGTCAAAAGTGGGAATCGAACGCGGGTCGCTGGGTTCGTAGTGCGGTCCGCCAACCGCTACGCTACAGCTTCCAAACACACACACAAAGACATGGCACCCACACTAACACTCACTTGTATCCCTTAAGTGTCATGATGCACTTGGAGTCGTGCTGGCACGGGTTCAAGTCGGGCGTGCAGAAGTTCACGCGGTCTTCACAGAGGTCACCTGCAACGTCAGGAGGGAGACAAAGGCGAGGTGAGAACTGAGGTAAAGCCGTGCAAACTCACGCATGCACGCACACACACACACACGCGCACACACACGCGCACACACACACCCGCACGCACACACACACACCCGCACGCACACACACACATGCGCACACACACGCGTGCGCACACACACACACACACCCGCACGCACACACACACACCCGCACGCACACACGCGCGCGCACACGCTAACACGCCAAGGCCAAGTTTAGTTGCTGTAGACTGTTGGGGCGACTGTTGTTAGCGAGCGCCTATTGATTATGAAATGACAGGTTCAACCTCTACTCTCCCATAATTTGGCACGAATTCTGGGGTCAGAATAGAATAGTCAATTCTCTTTGGTCTCGTTTGTTCTGCCTCCTTTATACTTAAATTGTCGCTGACGAGGGTTTGTTTCGTATGTCGTGGCCATGAGAGCAACGGTAACATTTGCGTACGAATTGTACTTGTTGTCAATCTTTGCTGCTTACATGCGGACACATACACACATGATTCGATGCACGTATCGTGAGCATTAAGACCGATTTAAATCGCCGAATAGATTAATGGTTACACGCCTGCCAAACAACTCCAATGAGTACAGGAGGAGCGGCAGCGTGGCCAGCACCATGCACACCCCAGCTGCCAATGCTGATGAGCCGGGTACTCATTATTTGGCCGTCTTGATCTAAGGGAAGCCCAGGCAAGGTTCAGATATATTACATTTTCCACCACTGCTGTGCCATTGCACCCATCTGTGTGCCTTTACACTTGTAAAGTCACACAGATGTAGTCTTAAAACAATAAAGTATTCCAGGGCATGCTTCCAGCATACCGCAACAACAAAAAACGCAGCTGTGCTAGTGACCCGGTACTGAATAAGCCCTTTGATATAGCTGGCACAATTATTTTCTTTCTCTCCATTTTACAAAAATCCATTTAATCATTTTCGTCAGCAAGGCTTGGAACAAAAACAAAGCCAAGTCCGACGAAAAACTTCTGCGATGATAGAACGCAAACCAAAAAATCTGTATAACCTCACTCCACGGCCGTCTGAAAAAAAACCCTTAAGCAAACGTACGGAGAAAGCAACTGGACCACGAAATAAAATCCAGCGAGCTTTAGATTTGCGAGGCGTGGGGGGGGAGGGCGGCACTTGTATGCCAGAGGCCCAGTGACGTCGCCGTCTCACTGGCGGTCAGATGTGTGAGAAGAGACGAGTCACACTGGGGTGCTGGGACGTGGCTCGTACCTTCTCCATCCCAAGTTTACACTTTGAGTTTACACTCTCATAGCCGCCACGGCAGCGCTGCCACAGCTGCAGTTTAGGTGTTCGGGGTCAAAGATCGTAATAGACCCTTGCACCTTGGCAGCTGCGCACATTGCTCCGAGTTATTTTGCCTCACAATTACACAGAGAGAGAGAGACAGACACGGACAGACAGCGCAAGGGAGAACAAGTCGGCCTAGCATCAGATTACACATTTTTTTGAAAAATTCTTAGTGAGGGTTTTTGGGAGTTTTTCATTTTTGGTGGGTTCTAAGCGGCGCTGACACGAGTGTGTTTATCTTTTTAAAACGTTTTAATTTTTCTGGTGCCTCATAAAAAAAATATTTAAAGAGGTCCGTAAAGCAAACACATTAATCTGACGGTGCCACAGTGCAGGGCCTTAGTAAGCTGCACACGTCTGGCTGTAATAAACATTACAGTTGAAGCGTGCCACCAGAGTGCAGTTCCCACCAACCACGTCCGCTCAGCAAATATACGAACAGAGAGAGCTTACCCGCCACTTAAACACGGTGCACGGCACGCCGATTAACGGGGTTGTCTCTCTGCCTCCGAATAAACGACGATCGCTCACAACAAGCACGTGAAACAAAATACAAATGATTACGCAATGGGGCGTCCTCGACAAAATAACCAAATACCCTAATGGTAGGTTTTTACCCTTTTAACTGGTACAAAACTGACACCTTTATTCAAGGCATCATGTTTGAAATGACCACAACACAAGTAGTCAATAAAGCAAACAAAAAGAATCAACTCTGATAAGGATAATAATAAAGGTGTCAGTTTTGTAACAGTTAAAAGGGTAAAAACCTACCATTATATTTTGCCACTGGTAAAAGAGATCTCATAGTGTAAACCAAATACCCGTGGAACTGCGGAGACGTGATGCCTCAACGACCCCACAAATTGAGAATGACACGAACTGTAAATCATTTTGGGGGGGGGAGGGGCGGGGGTAGGAGTTGTGGGTACAAAATATCGACAGGGGAGGCATGCCACGTGGCAAGCGACGGGCTGCACCTGTGAGCACCACATCGCAATGAAGAAAAAGCGCCCCCCCCACTGTGGCGAGCTAGCGAGCGACCAAATAAAAAACGACGACAAGCGGCGACAACTCCTCGCACGTGCCTCGAGGGAAGGTGATGCAGCCCTCACGTGCCACGCCGCGGAAGATGCTCCCACGGGGAGAGGGCTCGCGGCCGTGCCGGCTCAAGTGAGCAAGGTCAAGGCGGTGCTCCATTTCAATTGGTCAATAGCCCCCTTTGAAAATGTGGTACAAACGTCCCATTGCCACGGTGGGGCGAGTGAGTCGATCTGTCGAACCAGCCGCTGATGGTTTCCTCATGGAGCGCCGCTTAATTTCTTTAGCGTCCCTCCTCGGAGGGATGATGGGGGGGGGAGGACCCAAGTCGATCTACGACCGGGATTTGAACTCTCGTGAAGCTGCCAAGACGGTGAGGGCACTCGCTGACCGCCACGCCACCTCGCCGGTCTCCCCTGTTTACTCGAGCTTATTGCTCACCCAGAGGGATCATGGGGAAGGAGGATTAGACGCGGTGATGGACGTGGGAGGGATTACGTTTAAGGCGAGCGCGCCGTCGGTTGGGGCTGTAAAGATTCGCCCACGGAGCGATTCGACGAATTCGCACAATCCAGGGTTGCAAATTTGATTCGGGGATCGATTCGTTTATTTGTACGTACATACGTACGCATGGTATGCACGTTGAACTTCTTTCACAACGTATGTACCCAACCGTGTTAAACGGAGGTGCAAATTAAAGAATTCACCTTTTATAACCTGGCGTGTGTGTGCACATGCCAAGTTTACAAACACACAAACATGGCACAGCATGCGTGCAACATGCACACACGTACACACACATACACGTGCATGCATACACCAAAGAAAAAGATCCCCCGTATAGCCTTAACCGACTTTTGGGGCAAGTGCGCACACGCATATACACACACATGCACATGGTCGTACACAGCACACGGATCCTGTGACAACCCGCATGCAGGGCGCACGGCGCAGCAACTCCATGCTTTCAGCTGGAGCAACAATGACAATTTCTTATTTGTGTCCCTTCGAATACAAAACTCGCGTTTAACATCCACATCGCACGGAAACACGACGGCGGCACACTGACCTTCCTCCACCTCATTTATGTCTGCCGTTTGCAGCGGGGAGAGAGACAAACAATAAACAACAAGGCAAGACGTTTAGAGCAATTGCAGTGAGATTGCAGATGCCTGGAGTGGTTGTGCTCCTGTGTGTGTGCGCGCGTGTGTGTGGGTGTGTGTGTGCGTCTCTGTGCGCGTGTGTGCGTGTGTGGTGGTGTAGTGGTTAGCACTCTGTGCTGCAAAACCGTCAACCCGAGTTGGATTCCCGCTCACGACCACCAACAGTGACAATTATCTAAACCGGTCCTGGACCTCCACTGGGCCGGCTAAGTCTCACCTGGCGTCATGTGTAAACATCACCACTCGGAAAGTGGTAATAGCCTTCAGAGGTGCACACTAACAGCCCTTGTACCAACAGTCTGTTAAAGGCTACATGGGGGATCTTTGTCTTTGTGTGTGCGTGCGTGCGAAGCGCGCAGGCTGCCCGAATTATTTCTGCCGCTTTCCGTTACAAAAAACAGGGCCGCGGGTCAAGATGGTCTCACCGTAAGGATTGAGAACCCGAAAGAAAAATAAATGTCAAATTAGAACGGGCTGCCGGAGCAGTGGCGACTAAATGGTACTCAGTGGGTATAGCAAGAGCAGCGAGGCCACGCGCCGGGAAAATGTGCCGAGACTCAGGGGCGGAGGACCCCACTCCGCACCGTCCCTCCCTGCTCCCCCCCCATCCCACCCCCTTCCAATTTCTTCGCAATTTCTGCTGCCCCCCCCCCCGTCCCACCACCCACCAACGTCCTCTCCACACCAGCTCGTTCCCCCCCCCTACCACTCTGTTCCACCTCCCGCCGTTACTCTCGCTCAAATCCCTGGGCTTGCCAACGACCACCGCCGCCCCCTCCCTCCCGCCATCGGCAACTCGGCCCCCCCGTGTTTTGGACAAGGAAGCCATTGAGGTAGGGAGGGAGGGGCTGAAACGGCGAGGCCCCCCTGCCAGGATTTCATCACTCAGGCTTAGCCAATTAAGCTCTGGCGTGGCTGGGCACTCACGTGGGAGGCAAGCACCTGCTGACACCCGCTAATGCGCCGGCAACCTCCGCTCAACCCCACCCGTCTCACCGCTGACCGGCCGCTTCGCCACGCCAGGCCCTCCCGAGGCCCCTGTTCCGTTCCCGTGATGAGCCGATGAGTTGGGAGCGGGGCGAGGGGGTTGGGGAGGGGAGGTGGAGGTGTATCTCTTTTATGAACGCTTTTCAGCCCAGGTTGAAGGCAATAATGCGTTGGCGCTGTCCGTCCGTCCGCCTGAAATGCACTCCCTCTCGCTGCGAAGATGACGCAATATGAATGGGACTTTAGTGGCGTTGCTATAAGGGACTCACCCTATTGAAAGCCAGGCCAAATTCATCTCAGGGTTGCCCCAAAACTTGTTGGACCAAATCGGAGGAAAAATTAATTTTTTGAAAATATGCAAAATCCAATTGCAAATTGACAGCTAGCAGCCCGGCTGGCTGGCTACCCTTACTCTGCTAATTAACGAGACACAATGTAAAACGCCACTGCCAAAACTGTTGGCCAACGCACGCATTTCTTACGTTTTGATGCAGCGCCAATGGCAAACGCGGGACGCATTTTTTAATCTGCACGTGATTTGGGTTCACCGGGGAGGTCACGGGGAGATGATGAACGCGACGAGAGCTTTGTGCCATACACGGGGTTACGATCTCCACCGTGGTCAGATCGATTCCCTCGGTGTCTCAGCACCGGCAATCCTCCATGCATTTGTCCACCCCCCCCCCCCACCCCCACCATGTCTCTCCCTTCGCGAAAAAATATTTTAAAAAGACATGTGTTGTCGTCTCAGTGAGCCCTCACCTGGTCTAAATACACGTTACGATCGTTTGTACGTTCCACTCGCGGCGATCGCACGGCCTGGCTGGCTTGGGATAAAGAAGGAAAACAACCACTACATTTAGCGCAGAATCACGTGCGTAGGAATCCGCGACGCTTACGCAACACGCAAACCACCACGGCGTGCACCGCGTCAGCCGCGTCAGCGACGCACAGCAGCAGAGGGATCGTGACTGCACGGAGAAAAGATGAACGATGACGCGTGCGGTAATGATGTGCGTCTACATCGTATACTTCATCATAATCATGATAATGATTCACACCCACGTCAATCCACTGCTGGATGGAGAAGCCCCCACGTGGTGTCAGTCACGGGCGGTTATTCTTTGACGATACTTTGGCAATCTGGGCAGTAGCTGCTGATAAAGGGAGGATTTTAGAGACCGCTTCAGATATCACTTGGCAGCAGATCTTAACTGTGGTCGGGAATCGAACTTGCACAGTTCAAGGCAGCAGCTCTGGATGCAGCGCCGGCCATGCTGGCCGCCTCATGCAGTTCAAGCAGCAGGATTCAGGGACCGTTGGGGACGACTTTTTCTCGTGGCAACGTAGCAAACGTCACTAAATTTACGAGGTACAGAGTGAATGTATCCCCGACCATGCCCAAGCTCCGTGTCAACGTCTGTAAATGTTTTGATTGGCTCTGTTTGCTTTAAGGTTTCCCGATGGCCACAGCCAGTGGGTTATTTCTATCCCACAATTTGTACAATGTTTTACTATTTCCTCTACTTGCTTGATTTGGTAACTTTCTAATTCCTAAAGTTATATTGCACGTTTTATAGATTTCTAATTTAATATATTTAAGCTTTTTCTTTTTCCTGCCTTATTCACGCTGCATTGTATGAATCGCACATTTTTTTGTCTATATTTGAAGTGTTTTTAAAACATCGCCTTTGCAAAAGAGGCAATGCCATTTCAGGCACCTCAGTGCAGTTTATTTCATCTCCTGATTAAAAAAAGGTTACAAAAACATCTAAATGGAGGGGGGGGGGGTTTGGCCAAGTTATAAGCACAAAAAACTTTACACTTCTCATGTTTGTTTAAAAAATCACTGCCATTAACCGTTTCTAGAGGGGTAGCGTAAAAATGCGGATCGACGTTTCTAAGGGAGCTCCAATCCGGTTTAATGCATCAATAAATTTACGCACTTGGCGGCGAAGGCACCTTTGACCGTAAAACAAATATTATCGTGAACCGACAGCTGTTAGGTCTAGAAATAGGAGCGCGGAACGCGGATGAACAGAAACATCTTGGAGCGCGATGCGGCCCCCCCACGTGCGCTGCATGCTGTGCGTGCGTGCGTGTGCGCGGAAGCAGCGGCAGCACAGACGGCGCGCATGCGAGTCCAATAGTCCAATAGCCCATGCACAACGATTGTGTTGATACAGCTGAGCAGCCAGCAATCGTGCGTGAGTGAGTTAGCGGGTGGGCGAGTGAGCGGGTAGGAGAGAGAGCGGGCGGCCGAGTGGGAGAGAGTGGGCGAGTGGGAGAGAGCGGGCAGCCGAGTGGGAGAGTGGGTGGGCAGGCGAGCGAGTGGAGAGAGAGCGGGTGGAGAGAGAACGGATGGAGAGAGAGCGGGTGGGAAGAGAGCGGGTGGAGAGAGAGCGGGTGGGAGAGAGAGCGAGTGGAGAGAGAGCGGGTGGAGAGAGAACGGGTGGAGAGAGAGCGGGTGGAGAGAGAGCGGGTGGAGAGAGAGCGGGAGGGAGAGAGCGGGTGGGGAGAGAGCGGGTGGGAGAGAGAGCGGAAGGGAGAGAGCGGGTGGAGAGAGAGCGGGTGGGGAGAGAGCGGGTGGAGAGAGAGCGGGTGGGAGAGAGAGCGAGTGGAGAGAGAGCGGGTGGAGAGAGAACGGGTGGAGAGAGAGCGGGTGTGGAGAGAGCGGGTGGAGAGAGAGCGGGAGGGAGAGAGCGGGTGGAGAGAGCGGGTGGGGAGAGAGCGGGTGGGGAGAGAGCGGGTGGAGAGAGAACGGGTGGAGAGAGAGCGGGTGGGGAGAGAGCGGGTGGAGAGAGAGCGGGTGGGAGAGAGAACGGGTGGAGAGAGAGCGGGTGGGGAGAGAGCGGGTGGAGAGAGAGCGGGAGGGAGAGAGAGCGGGTGGAGAGAGAGCGGGTGGAGAGAGAGCGGGTGGAGAGAGAGCGAGTGGGGAGAGAGAGCGGGTGGGGAGAGAGAGCGGGTGGGGAGAGAGCGGGTGGAGAGAGAGCGGGTGGGGAGAGAGCGGATGGAGAGAGAGCGGGTGGAGAGAGAGCGGGTGGAGAGAGAGCGGGTGAGGAGAGAGCGGGTGGAGAGAGAGCGGGTGGGAGAGAGAGCGGGTGGAGAGAGAGCGGGTGGAGAGAGAGCGGGTGGAGAGAGAGCGGGTGGAGAGAGAGCGGGTGGGGAGAGAGCGGGTGGAGAGAGAGCGGGTGGGAGAGAGAGCGGGTGGAGAGAGAGCGGGTGGAGAGAGAGCGGGTGGAGAGAGAGCGGGTGGGGAGAGAGAGCGGGTGGGGAGAGAGCGCGTGGAGAGAGAGCGGGTGGGGAGAGAGCGGATGGAGAGAGAGCGGGTGGAGAGAGAGCGGGTGGGGAGAGAGCGGGTGGAGAGAGAGCGGGTGGGGAGAGAGCGGGTGGGGAGAGAGCGGGTGGAGAGAGAGCGGGTGGAGAGAGAGCGGGTGGGAGAGAGAGCGGGTGGGAGAGAGAGCGGGTGGGGAGAGAGAGCGGGTGGGGAGAAAGCGGGTGGGGAGAGAGCGGGTGGAGAGAGAGCGGGTGGGGAGAGAGCGGGTGGAGAGAGAGCGGGTGGGGAGAGAGCGGGTGGGGAGAGAGCGGGTGGAGAGAGAGCGGGTGGGAGAGAGAGCGGGTGGGGAGAGAGCGGGTGGAGAGAGAGCGGGAGGGAGAGAGCGGGTGGAGAGAGAGCGGGAGGGAGAGAGAGCGGGAGGGAGAGAGCAGGTGGGGAGAGAGCGGGTGGGGAGAGAGCGGGTGGGGAGAGATCGGGTGGAGAGAGAGCGGGTGGGAGAGAGCGGGTGGGGAGAGAGCGGGTGGAGAGAGAGCGGGTGGGGAGAGAGCGGGTGGGGAGAGAGCGGGTGGGGAGAGAGCGGGTGGGGAGAGAGAGCGGGTGGGGAGAGAGCGGGTGGAGAGAGAGCGGGTGGGGAGAGAGCGGATGGAGAGAGAGCGGGTGGAGAGAGAGCGGGTGGAGAGAGAGCGGGTGGAGAGAGAGCGGGTGAGGAGAGAGCGGGTGGAGAGAGAGCGGGTGGGAGAGAGAGCGGGTGGAGAGAGAGCGGGTGGAGAGAGAGCGGGTGGAGAGAGAGCGGGTGGAGAGAGAGCGGGTGGGGAGAGAGCGGGTGGAGAGAGAGCGGGTGGGAGAGAGAGCGGGTGGAGAGAGAGCGGGTGGAGAGAGAGCGGGTGGAGAGAGAGCGGGTGGGGAGAGAGAGCGGGTGGGGAGAGAGCGCGTGGAGAGAGAGCGGGTGGAGAGAGAGCGGGTGGGGAGAGAGCGGGTGGAGAGAGAGCGGGTGGGGAGAGAGCGGGTGGGGAGAGAGCGGGTGGAGAGAGAGCGGGTGGAGAGAGAGCGGGTGGGAGAGAGAGCGGGTGGGAGAGAGAGCGGGTGGGGAGAGAGAGCGGGTGGGGAGAAAGCGGGTGGGGAGAGAGCGGGTGGAGAGAGAGCGGGTGGAGAGAGAGCGGGTGGGAGAGAGAGCGGGTGGGAGAGAGAGCGGGTGGGGAGAGAGAGCGGGTGGGGAGAGAGCGGGTGGAGAGAGAGCGGGTGGGGAGAGAGCGGGTGGAGAGAGAGCGGGTGGGGAGAGAGCGGGTGGGGAGAGAGCGGGTGGAGAGAGAGCGGGTGGGAGAGAGAGCGGGTGGGGAGAGAGCGGGTGGAGAGAGAGCGGGAGGGAGAGAGCGGGTGGAGAGAGAGCGGGAGGGAGAGAGAGCGGGAGGGAGAGAGCGGGTGGGGAGAGAGCGGGTGGGGAGAGAGCGGGTGGGGAGAGATCGGGTGGAGAGAGAGCGGGTGGGAGAGAGCGGGTGGGGAGAGAGCGGGTGGAGAGAGAGCGGGTGGGGAGAGAGCGGGTGGGGAGAGAGCGGGTGGAGAGAGAGCGTGAGAGAGGGAGCGGGTGGGGAGAGAGCGGGTGGAGAGAGAGCGGGTGGGGAGAGAGCGGGTGGAGAGAGAGCGGGTGGGGAGAGAGCGGGAGGGAGAGAGCGGGTGGAGAGAGAGCGGGTGGAGAGAGAGCGGGTGGAGAGAGAGCGGGTGAGGAGAGAGCGGGTGGAGAGAGAGCGGGTGGGAGAGAGAGCGGGTGGAGAGAGAGCGGGTGGAGAGAGAGCGGGTGGAGAGAGAGCGGGTGGAGAGAGAGCGGGTGGGGAGAGAGCGGGTGGAGAGAGAGCGGGTGGGAGAGAGAGCGGGTGGAGAGAGAGCGGGTGGAGAGAGAGCGTGAGAGAGGGAGCGGGTGGGGAGAGAGCGGGTGGGGAGAGAGTGGGTGGAGAGAGAGTGGGTGGAGAGAGAGCGGGAGAGAGGGAGCGGGTGGGGAGAGAGCGGGTGGGGAGAGAGCGGGTGGAGAGATAGCGGGTGGGGAGAGAGCGGGTGGAGAGAGCGGGTGGGGAGAGAGCGGGTGGGGAGAGAGCGGGTGGAGAGAGAGCGGGTGGGGAGAGAGCGGGTGGGGAGAGAGCGGGTGGAGAGATAGCGGGTGGGGAGAGAGCGGGTGGAGACAGAGCGGGTGGGAGAGAGAGCGTGAGAGCGAACGCCTCCTCCCGGCGGCGGTTCCTGGCAGTATGGGAATGGTGCGCAATGTGCCGTGGCACCTGACAACCAAGGCATGAAATTTCATGAATCTGCGCTAAATTTGCCATAATTACGCTTTCTCAAGATACACTCGTTTGACAGTCCCCTCATTTGATATCTAAAATACATTCGAGCAACGGTTAAGCCGCCCTGAGACTTCTTTAAAGCCAATCCGATACGATAATGAGGTTACGTCTTGTGTATAATATTCTAAACAAATACCCGCGCGCACGCATTCGGGGCGCGCGCATTTTTTGCATTACAAACGTCTTTAGACTCGCAAACGGCCGCACTCAAAACAGCTGCGTGCAGTGGAAAGGTTCTAAAAAGAAACATTTTAATTGTTGTGTTTTGTTAAACTGTGTGTTTTGGCTAAACATTCGCCCACCCCTGGTGCCCACTTGGAGCACCTTTTGCTCGCACAGCCTCGAGGCTAAACGGAATGGCGCAAGCCGCCAAATCCACGCGGGGGGGGGGGGGGGGGAAGTCCCGTGAAGATTTTTTTGTTACCTCACAATAAAAAAATGTTTTACGTCCCGCTCGGAAACCATGGCAGGTGCAAGCCCAGCGCGACGATTTCGGACGTGAGGAAAACGATGTTTTTTTTCACGCGTGAAAAGAGAGGGGAGAGAAAAAAAATGCGAAATCCACTACTACCCCCCCCACCCCCCCGCATAAATCTGAAGGTTAATACATCGGCGCGTAAATAAGCGTCGGGCGAACAGGAGCGACTCGCTAAACAAGCTGCTAATGCGTTTCGTCATAACAGCCCAGCAAGGGGTCCACCTCGTTTCCAGAATAAGGTGTCGAACGCTGACTAAACGAAAGCTGTAAAACGCGAGGTGAACGGGTGGCTCGGTGTTACGCACGTACGTGCGTTGAACTTCTTTCGCACCGCACGTAGCCAACCGCGCTAACCGGACGTGTACAGAGGAAAAACTGAGCCTGGATTGGGATCCATGTTTCGGCTCCTTGTCTTTAAACCGGGTTCTCAAGTGCGTTGATGGTCGGTCTCAGCCTGGTCACCGATGGTGACTGTAAAAAAGACATGTGTCTCACATTAAATGAGTTTTTTCACTTTGTCTGGCAAAATTCCAGCATTGAGAATAAAAAAACATGTATTGGATTTACTGCCAGGCGACGGACGATTCTCTAACACGGTGCATGGGAAAATGCGCTCCTGAGTTGAGAATAAAACTTAAAAGGGATCTACTAATTAGTTCCACCGTATATTATTCCACAGGTCATTCTCTATCCACCCTTTCGTAAAAGTTCCGAATAGACTATTCGTGCCATAGCGCCAATTGCACAATCGCAACAATTTAAATGATTAAAAAAAATGATGCCGATAATCTCAGCTATCACGAATGACACCCACCCACCGCACCCCGCCACTAGCCCCCGCTCGCAACTCACGCCGAAGGGATCAGGGGAAACAAGTCCCTCCTGCTCACACGCTCGGGAAAATCTCGACGCGGCTCAAGATGCCGGCCCCGTCTTGACCGCGAGGCACGAGAGCGAGGGCTAATTGGCATTCCGTAAGCGCATTAAAACGTCACGTCCTTTCATGCGGTCGCGGGGGTCACGAGCGCTGGCCATAACACGACATCGCCCACCTCCTTCCCGCAGACACCATGCGTCCCATACCGCCGTGGTGGCGAGATGTTAACTGCCTTGCTTGGTATGTAGGAGGTCGTGGGTTCGATTCCGACCCGAATGCCTGTATATTTGGAGCTTGCGTGTCTCTCTCTCCGTAGTCACGTGGATTTTTCTCTGGGTCCTGTGTTTTTTCCCTCCGACGATTAGAAAAATGCGTTTACAGTATTTGACTGCTTTAAATTTCCACGTAAGACACTTCCGTTGCGCCATCATTTGTGATGGTCAGGTCACTTCTGAAAAATAGCTATATAGCTCAGTGGGCCTTACCTGGTAAAATAAAAAATAGTTTCGTTTTTAAAATAATAAAATTGAGTCTGCTAGCGACGAGTTGCCAACTCACGTCATTGTGCCGATGCCCGTGGACCGAGTGATGTGTCTGTT
Source organism: Lampetra fluviatilis (assembly GCF_964198595.1). Lineage (NCBI taxonomy): Eukaryota > Metazoa > Chordata > Hyperoartia > Petromyzontiformes > Petromyzontidae > Lampetra > Lampetra fluviatilis. The sequence continues at coordinate 1,778,873 of NC_136278.1, read as the reverse complement.
TGCGGCAAAGCTTGTCGACCTGATTTGATTTGATTTTTAAATTACCGACGATACAATCCGCATGTCTGAAGCTCCCCGCAATGTATGCAATTGCATTGGGCTGCACCTCCCAGTGTGAGTGCAACTGTGTTCTTGTTCCACGGCTTAAGTATTTTTTGTGTCAGCATTAGGGTGCTTACGCATGTATTTTATACATGTTACGTGTGTAGAATCTATAATTACGTGTGAGTATATGTATTTACGCGTGTGATAGGTGTGTGTGTATTTACATGTTGTTTTTTTATTTCACGTGTTTACGCACAAAAGCCTCACCGAGTCTCGCGACTCTTTTTAAAGGAGGGTCCTGCCACATTTGCGTTGCTACGGAGATTACCAATGGGTAATTTGCCGCTTAATTTATAAATTTTGCCATGTTTGGACTCCGACGCCGGCACATGCAGTGGCCTGCCCTTCGCGAGTGACGTCGCGTGGATCTTTGAACGTCCCACTGCGCGCAAAGCGCACGGCGCGTGGTATTTGTTTTACAGCCAACACCACACCAGCGCAGTATTAATTGCATTGCGAACCTCTGCAGCAAGCGACGAAACGCGTCACCGCCCGTGTGCGCGTACGTCTGGATGCTCGCTGACAGCACTTGTCCCGACAGTCAGTCAAGGCTACACGGGGGAACTTTGTCTTTGCTGTGTCCCTCGCACGGGATTGTTAGCGCGCACAATCGCATTCACGTCTCGTCACTCCACTCTCCCCCTCCGCCCCCCCACCCCACGCTCACCTGTGTACTCGTGCGTGCACAGGCAGGTGTAGTTGTTGATGCCGTCCACACAGGTGGAGTTGTTCTCACAGTCGTTGTCTTCGCAGTCGTCGATGTTCACCTCGCACCGGTCTCCCTCAAAGCCGTCGGCACAAGCGCACCTGGCAGCAGAGGGCAAGCGGGTCAGGGCGGAGGAGGGGGAGTCTGCGGGGAGTGGCGGAGGCGGTGGTGGTAGTGGTGGCGGTCGCGATGATGATGATAAAAGTGGTGATAATAGTGGCTGTGGTGGCATTGGTGATGCTTTAGGTGGTGGTTGTTGTAGCGGTGGCGGTTGTGGTGGTGGTGTTGGTGGTGATAATAGCGGTGGCGGTGATGGTGGTGGCATATCAGTGGTCGGGACGATGAGAATTGTAGTGCTGATGCTGGTGGTGGTGGCGGTGATCATTATGATGATAGTGGTGATGGTAATACGGAAGTGGTGGTGGTAGTGGTCATGGTGGGATGGAGAGCTGCAGGTGGTGGGTTTGGGGGGGAGTTTAAACTAAACTATTTTGTCAGGTAAGGCCCACTGAACTTTTTCAGAAGCGACCTGGCTACAAATGATCGCTCAATGAAGTGGATTATCACGTGGACATTTAAAGCAGTAAAATACTGCTTAAAATTAAATGCATTCTTTGAAATGTGCTGGGAAAAACCGGGGGACCCGGAGAAAAATCCACGTGACCACGGTGAGAAAGACACGAAGACTCCAAAAATACAGACGTCAGGGTGAGGATCGAACCAACGACCTCCTGTATACGAGGCAGTTAACATCTCGCCACCGTGGTACCCGGCCTAACTTGGCAGGTGCTGCTTCCACTGCCACCAGCATAGTGGCACTCTCGCCGCCAATCGGCGGCGCATCACCCCCCCCCCCCCCCCCCCCCGATGATCCCCGTCGAGGACCTTTCAAGTGGCTTCTTCCGTAAACATCAACAAACGTGCAAGTCGATACAATTGCTATCGGGTTTCAAAGTCGATTTTTTTTTCGTGCGAGGAATTTGTTTTTACCGCGATGGGCGACGCTGCCGATAAAAAAAAGGTTTTAGCCAGGAGTGAAAAAAAAATTACAATGGGAATGGATAGCCCGTTGTTGCGCGCACGGCTGCCAGATTTAAAGCGCGCGAGCGCCCGCCCTTGCAGCAGTGCTCGATAGGTGCCCCCCTCACCTACTCGCTGAACTCACAAATCGCAGGGGGATTACCCGGAGACAGAAAGCTGCTGGTGTAAGAGTTAGGATTACGACTGGCGGCTGGGAGGGGGGGGAAGAAAAATAATCGGGATTGCTTTTGAGCCCGGGGTTAGATGCAGTGCCGTGCATGGTGCTAGGGTTAGGAGTTAGGAGTGGGGTTAGGAGCGTACTTAGATGGCACTTCCAAAGTTCTAAGTGAAGGTTATGGGGCCACAAGTACGATTGTGCATGACACGATTTGACTTGGAAGTTTGGCAAGACTCAGGAGGGCGAGGCATGGGGCTATGGCTAGGCTGCGTTTAGATGATCGCGGGGGTTCATGTTTGGGTTACGGTTAGAATTGGCGTTATGGGTGGGTTCTGTGCTGACGTTGGGGTCAATATTCCGGGGTCGTGCCGGGGGCCAGAGGTTAATGCCTTGTTTCCACCACCACCAAATGGGCTCTCTGCTGGCTCTGGAACAGCCCAGAAGCAGCTGCACAACAGGTTTGGCTGTTCCCCATGCTCGATATTCAAATGAGGCTCACGTGATATGCAGATGGGGCACTATAGATCAGATTCGCACGTGTGAAGAAAACAAATGTGCCATTCGCAGTGTGGGCAGGAATAGTGGTTGGGTGTGGGTCGTGGCTAGTGAGGAGTGGACAGGGTTGACACGTGTTCCATTTGAGCCTCCCAGAAACGTGGTAAATCTATGAAGAGAGCTCCTTCCATATGTTTGTAGAACTGCCTGGGAATCGTGATCGATCTCTCGTCAAAAATGTTTAAAGCGCCTCAAGTGTAGCGTGTGATCCCCAGCAATAACACGGCCAATCTCTCTTGCCCCGTCTTATATTCTGAACAAGAGCCATTGGTCAAAACCTCAACCGACTAATATGTTTTTTTTCTTCTTCCACGAGCAGGCTGTGCTAATGACAAACGTGGTCCGGTTTCTTGTTTGTTTTTGTGCGAGTGTGCCCAGAGCTCGGCTACCGTGGGGACTTGGCCTCTTTGGCCCGGACAGGTCTCAGCGCATTGGCGGCCCAGCGTCTAAGAGACCGCGGCAGCAACGCAGTGGTGAGATGTGAACTCCCTCGCCTGGTATTCAGGAGGTCATGGGTTCTATCCCGATCCTCATGCATATACAGGGTGCTTAAAACAAATGTTAACACTGATATGGGACTATTGTTTATAATGGAAAAAGAACGGATAATGCACTGTAACATGATAACAAATGTATGTGAATAGCTTCAAAAAGTCAAAGAGTCTCCACTTGTCCGCCATCATTGTCAACACATGCCTGGAATCTTCTCCAAGTGGTCTCCAGAGCTCGGAGGCACATTTCTTGTGGTATTGTTGCAAATTCTCGGAAGTGTTAGCATTGTTTTTAAGCACCCTGTATATATAGAGTTTTCATGTTCTCCCTGTGGTCGCGGTGGATTTTTCTCCATGTCCTCCGGCTTTTCCCTCCCCATTTATAAACATGTGCCTAGAGCATTTGGCAGCTATACATGTCCACACGATAAGCCACTTGGTTGAGCTATCATTTGTGGCCAGGTCGCTTCTGAAAAAGCGCTAAGAGCTCAGTGGGCCTTACCTGGTAAAATAAAAAGGAAATGCTAATAGTTTAACGCAGGATAAAAAAGTTGCAATTATATTGAGGTAAAATGCAAAGCCGCTCAACACGCACGGTTGCATTCCGCTTTCGAATTAAGCGGTGAGTTTTGCCTCCTACTTCTCGAGCAACAGACAAACCGCTGGCAGCGGGAGTCCTCCCTGCGGGTGAGGCCCCGTCTCTCACCAGAATCGGTCGTCTCGCCCATCCTGCAGGTTGCAGGTGCCCCCATTGTGACAGGGTCCGGTGACGCACGCGTTGATCGGCGTGTCGCAGTCCTGACCCTGCGAGGCAAACGAAGGGAGGGGGGGGGGCACAGCATTTTCTCCGATTAGCACGATTGGCTATGTATGGTGCGATAGAAGTTCAACATATGCAAACACGCATTTTGTTTCGAGCGCACGTGTCCAGCATCGCTTGCCCGTATTCCACGCCGGTATGATCTGCCTAGCTCGCGATTCGCCGTACGAGATCTAGTGCCCCCGAACGTGACCATTTTTGTTCTCCGTCATCGTTTTTAGTTGAAAAAAAAATGAGAAGAAACCTCCCAGCGGTCGGCGTTGATTGGTGGAACAAAAGCGCCCCCCCCCCGACCTTTGAGTGGTGGTAACGTGGGAGGAAGTGCCGCCAACCGCCCGCTGTCAAATAAACACTTCCCATGTCGCGACCTCTGGCCCCGGCTCTCTACCCCATCCCATCCCCCCCACCACCGCCAAGCTTTGGCCTCCATGCGATGCCCCAGTTAGCGGTGGGCCCTACGCACCCCGCCTGGCGTTTCCACCTCTGATGTGCAAAACGTCGGGGGATATTGCGGAGTTCAGGATAATATTTCACAATAGCAGGAGAGGGGGAGAACTGCACGTGAAATGCAATGTATTGAGGTGTGGATTGCTATCCAGCTGACACACATTGTTACTCTCCATGTCCCCCACAGCTACCTCAACAAAAGGACAATCCCTGGAAAATCAGGACAGGTGGCAACTCTAAACCTCACCGCTGGCATGCAAAGTAGGACCACGCGGAGGTTTCCCTCAACACGAAGTTCTTGAGATCATCGCAGACTTAAACAGATGTAGGCCCAGGCTCTTTATTAAATGGCCAAAACACACCACCACCTTGGCAATTTGCAACCAATGTTTGCAACCGCGTTCACCAGCATTACTTCAACAAAAAGGCACCCTCGCAGACACGTGAATCGCACCGCAGTCCGCTGTCGGGCGATTTTCAACGTCCCATTAATGCCCGCGACAACTTTGACAACAACAAAAACCTAAACGGGGGTATGACCCACCCCCCGATCGCGACGCGCGGTGCCTCATTATGCACCTCCAATTAGCACGGTTGGCTACGTACGGTGAAAAAGAAAGTCAACATACGTACTTATGTACATACGCGCATTACAGGACGAAAGGGGCACCCGCGCGGCCATGAGCCTCGCCGTTGGAAACTACACCAAGCCAAAGGGGGGCTCCGGGATCGCGTAACGCGACATGAATAGGTTTAGGGTTTCGTTGATGATCAGTGCCCTTTTAGGATCTGCGACCCCTGAAACGGTTGAACAAATTGCCAGCCATCAACCGGGCCATTTAAACGCTAATGCGGCGCAAGCGCAACACAATATCCTTCCGCTGGCGCTCGCTAATAAGAGCCGTAATTGCGACCGATGCTTTGCTACGGCCGCCAGGATAACGTTTCTGCCGCTTTCAAACCCGCTTCCATCTGGAGGGCCACTTCCAAAGCGGTGATGAGTTTTTTTTTGTTTTATGATCGCAGTCGTGCTGCAGTCGGAAGTTTATTATTCCGCCTAAAGGCAGTCGATTGGTTACTCGCTGGCTCGTTTTTGCTACACTCAGGAAATGTTACGTCGGCAAGTCTGCCCACGTGTTCGTCTGGCCGAGCCGACACTTCTCAGGTTTTCATGAAAACTACAAAACCCCCAAAAGCAATGACCACTAAACGTACCCACGAGTCGAGCCACGGTGATTTTTTTGCTCTAATGCGCATCGAGGCAGTGCACATCTCCTGTTTACAGCCCTGAGCCGGTCAAAGGGAAATTCCGCATTCCTGTGACGGTGGGGAGAGTTCATCCGCAAGACGAGCAGTGTCGAATTCTCCACAAAGTGGTACTCGTTTTTATCAACCCCGGAGAGTTAATGGGCTTAATCAACTGCCAATCGCAGGACTTGAACTCGCAAACATCCGATTGCGAGCCGCTCACTCTACCGCTGAGCCACCTGGCCGGATAAAAAAATTAAGTACCACGGAGCTCATTAATGGTAATGCCCATATCTGCTAAGATTCCGGGGAAATATTGACACTGAAATACAATGAAAATGCGTTTTTAATAAAACATTATAATTAGAAAATTCTACGCACCAGCGTGACTGCCGCATGTTTGTTACGACACGAGCAGTGCAGGTGTCCGTGCTTGCCCCGAACGCGTACACACAGACGTCTGTACGCACGTGTGTACGCGCGTTTCTGCACGTGTGAACATTTCTTGAGCATGGTCACGTGATACTTTTTTTTGCCCAATCCTGGCCAGCGAGCTCAACAATTTAATAAATGCAACATACTGGCTTGCCGGTGTGTTTTTTTATTTACAGTCCTACCCGAGCCGGTCGCCGTGCCGCTGCGTGAATGAGCGCTGAATCAAAAGTTATGCGATCCACGACGCTCGCAGCTGAAGGGGAGAGAGGCGCTCTCGACGCTGCCGAACTCACGGGGAAAACAGCTCACCCTCCTCATTCACCCGGTCGGGTCAAAAGCGCTGAGTGAGACTCGGAAACGGAGAGCCGGGTGAAGTCAGCTACTCCCCGCAATCAATCATCACAGCGCTAAAAGCAACTTTCCCAACCCTGTGTTGTGTGTACGGCGCGCGTACATCAGCGGTTACAAAGTGAGAGTAATGATACACCCAAAAAGGTGATTTATCGGCAGCGAACGGCACGAATGTGAAGATCAGTCCTCCTACTCCGCGTGGCTCGTGACGTCACCATACGTAGCCTTGTTTTAGTCCACCAACTCTAGAGGCAAAATTCGTGGCCATTTCGGTCTCCTTTGTTTTATACATGGGGTTTGGCTTCATCCGTTAGCCAAAATATAAAATCTGCACGCATCGAAGAATAATTGACACTAAGCGTGTATGCAGTTCGCAGAAAGCATTCAACGAGCAGTATGCGCCGATTCTAATTGTCGCATCGATCGCTTCGGCGCAACGGCGTGCGGTCCAGGGGTATGCTGAGAGGCTGGGATCGGGGCGGCTGGGTCATTAAAGGCCTCGGCCCGTGCGAGTCATCAACGTGGCCGGGGAAGACTCCGGGGAGGGAAACACAACAATCGAAACCACGTCCGCGACCGCGACCAGGCAATTATCCACCGATCAGCTGTTGACCTCTCCCGACGGTGCCGGCGCAGACCGCGACGGGACGCGACTGATTGCCGTGCGCTTCCTCAGCCACGGCACTTTGGCCGTTAAAGCCAGCAGGAAAAAAAGATTACTTAAATACACCTCAACGGAAGATGTAATCGACACAAATAGTTCTTAACTCATAGACACTAAATGCGTACCTAGGATTGTGTGTGCCCAGGCTGCGTGTTCTGGGCTGTTTGTTTCAAACAGGAGTTTGTGGCTTTGGTAATGAGAAAAAACGTCAGGGCAAAATGGGTGCTAGGCTCAGGGTCGGCTAATGTATGTCTGTTGAACTTCTGTCGCACCGAACGTAGTCAACCGTGCTGATTGGAGGTGCGGGGGAAGGACAACAAACTAAACACAAAAAGCAGTTCCAGAGAAATTCGTTTTCAATCTAGATGATTTAAAAGTGCACAGCTCCAGTGGCTTCATAATATCGGAAGGAAGATCGTTCCAGACAGACGCAGAAGCACATCTGAAAGCGTGCGATGTGGTGACCGTCTTTGTTCGATGGCTAGCCAAGAGCTGCTGCTGCGAGGATGACCGGAGTTTGCGTGATTGTTTATGGTCCATGGTGAGGTCAGCAAGATATTGCGGTTCACTCTTCGGTTCTTTCGGTGAAGCCACGTAGAAACGAGTGTGACTTTATCATGAAAATGGAGTTGGGCTTCAGGACAGCGAGAGACATGGAGACAGACAGAGATGGACATGGAGAGAGAGAGAGATGTAGGCAGACAGGGAGGGAGACACATGGAGAGAGAAAGACACCGAGCGAGACAAATGAAGACAGCGACATACAGATAAGATAGACGCACAAAACCTAAAGAAGGTACGATACCAAGGCATTACAGCGCACAGAGAGAAACAAGGAAACAAGCGCACGTAGATGGACAGAAAAAAAAATCAAGCAGATTGTCACCAACACCTCTTTTCAATGGGCATGATATTATTTAAATATTTCTTCTATTTTAGGAGAGCCATTCCCTGGGGGGAGGGCGAACAGAAAAAAACTGCTTCCTGGGCTCAAGCGAGACCTCCGACACCTCGTCGACCGCATGAAACTCAAATCGGCCGATCGAAAATCGCCCCCCCCCCCCCCCCCAACAAACCTGGGGCGACAAAAACCCCCCACGGCCAACAGTACCCACCGAGGGGGCCCCAACGCGTTCCCAGGGTGCTCCATTAGCCGGCCGCACCTTTCAGAGCGGGCCGGGTCAGGCGAGTCGGATTCCTCCTCCCCGCATTACCGCCAACGGGCGGCAGCGGCGGCACGGAGTTCCCCGCGGCTCCAACACGGCCAAACGCGAGCGGCCCGACCGGAACGACGCGCGAGAGGCGTCGTAAATCAAAAGAGCGGCGTAGGATGCCACGGCGGCCGCCGCTACCGCCACCGGATAATAAACGCGTGCGACAACAGCCCCCATTCACGTCGCTCGGTGGCGTTTCTGGCCCTCGCTTTTGTATTTTGCGTGCACCGGAATGTTTTTGGTTGTTTCATGTACCTGCATTGTGTGCGCGTGTGTGTGTTTGCTCCCTCTTTTCAGGTACTGAAAAGAGGGAGGGGCAGGGTGAGGGGGGGGGTCTCTTTGTTCGTGAAGGATATGAGGTCAGCAGGCGAAAAGGTGCTCACACAGACAGGGTTACTTTAAACAAAGATTGGGTTTCTTCATAGGGCGCACGTGTAATATGCTTTAAACTAAACTAAACGATTTATTTTTTATTTAACCAGGTAAGGCCCACTGAGCTGTACGGCTCTTTTGCAGAAGCGACCCGGCCACAAATGACAGCTCAACAAAGTGGAAATTTATAGCAGCCGAATATTCTGAACGCGTGATGTTGATTCTAAATGTGGAGGGAAAAACAGGAGGACCCGGAGAAAAATCTACACCACCGCAGGCAGAGAGAACATTCAGACTTCAAATATACAGGCATCAGGGTCGGCAAATATACAGGCATCAGGGTCGGGATCGAATCCGCGACCTCCTGCATACCAGGCGAGGTAGTTAACATCTCCTAGCCACCGTGGTGAGATGCTAAGTAATAATAGTTGACAGCTTTTTGTCAATCTACTGTTGGACAAAGTTTTCTTCACACCATGTTGGTTTATGAGGGTCGTTTGACCATACTTCACCACGCTGGTCAGCGCAGGTTGGCGGCAAGGTTTAGGCCCAGGAAGGGTTCAGACTTTGCTTGCCACTGATGCTTGCCATGGCCAAGAGTGGAACTCAGGTCTCCAGGCTCACAGTGCGGTCCACAGATATCACTAGCCACGCATTTTAGTCATAGCCCGGACTCAAACTCGGGCTCTCGGTTTCGTAGCGTGGCGCACGAACCACTCTGCCACTGGTCCCTGTATACTGTACTAGCATACACGTGCATATTGGTAGTAAAAAGAGTTCAATAAAATTTAGATGAGGATGTAGTTCTTTTGGGAAAAAAATAATTCCAGAATCGGCGGCAACTTATCGATGTGGCGGCTACAGAACAAAATCTGAGCAGTGCATCAATTGACATGGTGAGAAGCTCAGTGAGGGGTACTAGTGAGGGGGTACTGGGTTTACACGGAGAGTCGGTGACTCGGCGTAGCCGCGCGATGCTGGAGCACGCGCACACCTCGACAACGACTTGGGGAGGTTCCCCACGAGCTTCCTGCCGCCACCGTGCGTGGCTGTGGCTCTGAGCTACAGCCACGCCAGAGGTGATGAACCGCAAGTCTCTATCGTACCGCTCGCGATTGCCACGTGATGCTGCGTGACTGCCGCGTGATGCTGCGTGATGACGTGTGACGCACTCGGCCCCTCCGGCCGCTCTGCTACGAAACGAGGGGCCTTTGACCCGCACGTCGCCGCGCGCATCCCCTCTCGACGAACGCGTTGACAGCTTTTTTAGTTTTGCCCTCTCCGCTCGTTGCATCGCGCCCCAACGACGCTAGGCGACGTCACGCGTGCTTTCCGTTCGACGCCGGATGCGGCGCGTGTGCCGGCCGTGGGAATTCTCTCTCCCGTGTCGCCGCGACCCCCGGCCGGGGCGGACGCACCCGGCGAAGACGTAGCATTGGCTGCGGCGAGCCGCCGTACCTTGTATCCGTAGGGGCAGGTGCAGCGGTAGTAGTCGACGGGGTCTGCGCTGCACATGCCCTTGTTCTTGCAGGGCTCCGACAGGCACGGGCTGCACTTGGCCAGGATGGCCACGTCCGGTGGAGGCCCTGCACCAGAGACAAAGGTCACCACCCACCCACCGCCGCGCGTAGCGTCCACTCGAGACCATCTGGGCGAGCGCCGCTGGCGAGCGCCGACTAAGGCCGTCACTGCGGCGATGTGGCTGAGCACCACGTGCGGCCGTGGTGCTGGCCGCACCACAGCATCGGATGCAGACACAACACCGGAGTTCCCATTGTAAATAAATGGCACTGTAATTAGATATTGCTGTAAAAGCCCACATTTCTATGTCCCATTATTCATAATAATCCGTGTCCCAAGTATTTTTTTGTTTCATTAATTAGATTCATTAACTTTACATCTATTCAATGCTATAAAAAACATCTCTCAAGAATGATCTAAAACATGACGTAGCGGTGTGCGCTTTGTAAGAGCGCTGCTGTGGACACAGCAGCCGGTCGTCGTAACCGGCCCTTGGCAAGGGCTGTGAGGCAGGGCCTGATTAAAGCATTGATCGAGAGGACCTGACATTGTACACAGCGTGGGCTACAGATCTGAGTGTGTGAAAGCAAATCCAATCCCCCATTTCAGTTTAAATAAATATCTATCTATCTCTGGCTCGCGCGTGCACGCGTACACAATTGCGTTTCTACATTTTTATTCTATTTTCCAGTCCCGTATTTTCGTTTTTTGTGTCATCATAGAAAAATAAATCATTCCCACAGCAAATTACTTTGCTTGATGTCATTTTTGATTGTCCGTACTTCGGCTGGCCGGCACGGTGCCACACACACACACACACACGCTCGCCCGCTCGGCAATTCACTATGGCAACGCTGGCTACCAAAATGAGGAATTCACACAAAGGGTAAATACACTTTTCCAGAAGCATTTGCTTGTTTTCCGGCCTGTTTGTTCCCAGAAAGGGACAAACCACACACCGAGACAAAGATGCCCCTGGAGTCGTAAGTCCTGCGAATTCAGCGTGGCACATCTGGTGGTGTGGCCAGGACCACGCCCGGCCACCTTTGTATCCCCAGTGGCAATGTTTTTACACCGTACCAGGTACTCATGTAAGGCTGAACAAGTTTAGATGTCACTCGCCACTGATAATAGCCTTAGCCGGGTTCTTAGCGCAGGGCGTTAACTACCTTGCTAGCACTGCCCACAAGACAAAGATCCCCCGTATAGCCTTAACACACTGTAGGGGCAAGTGCTGTTAGCGAGCACCTATAAAGGCCGACACAGCACGCAAAGTGGGTGGGTGAGCAGCACCACGCCAGACCGCCTTTGTCTTCCCAGTGGCGATGTTTTTTGCACACTGCACCAGGTACTCATTTGAGGCTGAGTCGACCTAGGGGGGACTGGTTCATGAGTGGCAAATTGAACTTGGGTCGCTGTGTTCGTAGCACAGCACGCTAACCGCTACACTGCCACTCCCAACATGCACAGTCACGCACCCACATACACAGGCGCACACTCCGCCCGTATACATGTCGACACAACCGTCCACCTCAATCCTGCCTCCAGGCACAGCCGACTGCCGCTGATGGACTGCCGGTCTATTTGGGCCAACAGTGAGCGAGGCGAGTCTCAGAACCGAGGAGGACTGCAATCTTCCTCCTGTGGTCGAAATGTCTCGCTCAATAACAGGGGCGGCCGATTACGACGAGCCTTGCTATTCCCGGGCGGACCACGTGTGCCCCGTGCGCGTCCATTTGTTGGTGCGCGTGTTTGTGTGCTCGCCTCTGTTGGTAGCATTTTTGTTAAATTCCTTTCTGTTCATTTATATGTGACATCATAATCCTTTACGAACCCAGAAACGCAACGTATTCGTCCATAACACTGTGGCCTTAAAAGGAAATACATATTTACATGAAACATAAAAGGTGATGTTTCTAGAAATGGCCCTAGATATAGATTGTATGTAATTATTATTATATTATTTAAAAAAATTGCACAACTGCCATCGCAGCATCGCCAAACGGGTTCTTTACTTATCCAGGACTGATTTTAAGGGTGGCCCTGCCTGGGATTTGCCAAGTCGTTTTCCTGCCGGCAGGGTGACCAAGGAGGCAAATCGAACCCACACACATGTCTAACGCTTATTTGTTCACGGATTTAATTCTGCAGCGTGCTTGCGTGTGTCCACATGTGTTTGTGCTTTCCACGTGTCTGTGGGTTTCGTTATTTGCATGTTGGTGTGGCTGTTTGCCGTGGCTGGCACTATTGTTGGTTTGTTTGTCCGTCCACTATTCCTTTCATTCGTTCGTTATTCTGTCGGTTCGTTTACGTTTCACACAGTTGCTCCCCTTTCGGAGGAACAAAAAGCGGCAAACATTCACACACTACGGGACAACATATTTAGAAGCCACTGGAGCTATGCACCTTTAAAGCTAAATTAAAAACTCATTTCTTGAGAACTGCTTTTTGCGTCGTCCTTCAATCGCACCTCCGATTAGCGCGGTTGGCTACGTACGGCGGCGCGAAAGAAGCTCAGCATACAGACAGACAGACCTTGGCAGACGAAGAGCTTGGAGGGCGTCGTGAGCAAGAGCTTGCCCTCCATCTCGCTGGGGCCGATGCACTGAGCGATCCCCGGCTCCTTGTACCCCACCTTGACCCAGTCGGAGAGCCAGCGCAGGGCGCAGTCGCAGTACAGCGGGTTGGCGCCGAGCGCCCTGCGGTGAAAACGAAGAGCCAACGTCACCGTCAGGAACGGCAACGCGGTGCAAGTGGCGGGCGCGAGCACGCCGCCTGAGTTCGATTCCAGGCCATGGCTAATGTCAGTGGTGGGCGATGCGTGGATCGGTGCTGTCCCCCCCCCCCCCCTCCACGCCGCTGTCGCCAAAACCAACCTGCGATGGGCCTAGGGGAGGCCCAGAACCAATTCAAATATTCATCACCGATGTTGGCTGACAGCGGTGAATCGAACTCGCGTCATCAGGTTTGTCGCGCAGTGCGCCGACCACTATACCACCACTCCCCGTGCACACACATACACACTAATGCACGCACGTGTCCCATTGCGTTCTATAGGATCCTTAAGACTCGGAGCGTTTGTCGTGTTGGAAGAATCTGGAATACCTGGAGAAAACCTATCACGCATGTGAAGGAGAGGGCCTGGGCGGGTGGGTAGGGGTTAACACACTCACAGCTCTGCACAGGTGGATCTGATCATTCATCGCACACACACGTATGTACGCCCGCATGCACACGCAGGGTGTGAATGTCTGCTTCGGGGGGTTGGCGTGGCAGTACTCACAGGTGTGAGAGCGAGGTCAGGTCGCCAAAGGCTCCATCCGGCACCATGGAGATGTCGTTCCCATGCAGGGATCTGTGGCAGAGAACACGCAGGCGTGTGCGCGTTATTGCACGCCATGCACACGCGTGTGTGTGTGTGTGCGGGGAGCGGCAGTGTAGTGGTTAGCGCACTTCACTCACAACCCAGCGACTCAAGTTTGATTCCCGCTCACGGGCAAGACCAGTGACAATTATCTGAACTGGTCCTGGACCTCCCCTAGGTCGACTCAACCTCAAATGTGCAAAAACTTCGCCACTGGGGAGACAAAGGCCGTCGGGCATGATGCTGGGCATCCACCCCCTCGTGTGTGCCGTGCCGCCCTTCATATGTACTCGCTAACAGCACTTGCCCCAACAGTCTGTAAAGGCTACACAGGGGATCTTTGTCTTTGTTTTGCGTCGCAGCAGACGTGCAGATGTGAACATGCGTGCTCGTGAGGGTTTTGCAACGCCACGCTGATTCGTCCACTGCTTCCGATTCTCCCGCTCGTGACATATCGATCAAATTGTGCGCGCAAGACCAACGCGAACGTTGCGCCAGGTTAGTCGAGCGAACGGCTGTTTAAAAAAATACACAGCGCAAATTACACTAGAGCAAGTTCTACCGACTTTCCAGACTCCCTTCTGTGAGGGTCCGGACCACTTTGCTTTGGACTCATGGTGACCGAAGATCACTTAGGATACGTAAGGGTTCAGTGTTAATACCCGAGGTTTTAAACAGTCACCCAGTAACATGGAACCTTGCGGCAATGTTGGGCCAACGGTTCCAACCGCATGCCGACGTTGGCATGTTTATGGGGAAGGCACTGAGATTCCATAAAGAGGGGGGTGTCCTTAAGAGTCTGCTTGGCCAATTCCAATTCGATTGGGAAGAACCAAGAGAACGTGGAGAAAATCCACCAAACATATGAGGGTAGCTACACACTCGAAGGTCTGCACAGATGGATTCGAGAATCCAATGCTGTACTGCATCATGTTGGTCACCTCGTGGATTGACCGTCAGAGTTGATACATCGTGGAAAGCTGAGGGCAGTGCAGTAAAATCGATTATTGTACCGTACTTATATGCTCCCGTGTGTCCCGCCTTAATTAATCCGCACTGACCAGCGTGGTGAAGTATGGTCAAATGCAACAGTGTGGAGGCTCTCATACGATAGTCGACAGACATAAATGGTTGTATATGTACACTTATAATTATTTAGTTTTTCACTGAATATCTTACACATTTGACAGATATACTTTAAAAACTTACAGTACTCGGAGTGACTTCAGCCCCATGAAAGCTTTTTGTGGAACGCACCTCAGCCGGTTAAAGCTGAGAATCCTGCGAAACGCCAAGGACAATCACGCATTAAACGCGAGAAATTAAACATCAGCTGGCGCCAACTGAGATCTGTTTGTTTGAATCCGGGTAGACACCTGCGATTAATCTGGCTTCTCGAGCGCAGCAAGTTGATGGTTTTAGACCCGGTCACCGACAGCTACACGCACGCAAAAAAACCCCATCACAATTAAATGTGGGGGTTTTTTTTTTCTCCCAACGTAATGGTTCAATTCCAACGCTGCGACATGTAAAAGCGACGCACAGCGAGGGGCCCCTTGAAGTGATTTTTGGAAGTAGTAGTTCTGCGACATCGTCTTTGGGAAGTAGTTCTGCGACATAGTCTTCTGCGACATCGTCTTCTGCGACATCGTCTTCTGCGACATCATCTATGGAAAATAGTTCTCCGACGTCATCTTCCGCGGACCAGGGCTAATTGCCGAATGGGAATGTCATCGTCTAATGACACCGCACCGAGAGCACCGTCGTAAATATAATTGTGGAAAAAAAAAATACAACAACGGAAAAATGTCGACATCGTGTGCCTGGCTCACCGCTGCCATCTCACCGTTCCCGCCCGCATGCACGCCGGCACCACTTAAAGCCTGTGGCAGGCAACGCTCGGCAACCACGCCGACGCATTAGCGGCTCCTATTCGCGAGTCTGCTGCGGCAGCGCCGGTTTAATGGGGTGCCACCTGCAATCAGCGTCACGTCGCCGGCTACGTTGGAAAGCGAACGCCGGTGCCTCCGCAATGGCTATGCACAGATCGATAAGAATCTGCGGATGTCGCAGTTAAATTTTGTTTTTACATTTTTTGCCATTCCGAAAAAGCTATTTCGTTACGGTATTAAGGTCGAGTTGCCTTGAGGAGTTGTGGTTCGTGTAAGGATTAAAATTGCAATGATTGTTTTAACATGCTTTTATTATTATAATCATGATTTAAAATGTATACAATGTCTTAAAACTGTATGTAGCATGGATGGAATTGTGAGGGGCTTGCTTATCTGAGCTAGAAGGAGGAGATGCTAATTGTGAAGGTGAACAACTGTCTGCATCTGCTGTTGTCTGTTGAAGCACAATTTTGTGTGTGTGTGCTCGCTAACAGCACATGCCCCAACAGCCTGTTGGAGGCTATATAGGGGATCTTTGTCATTTAGTTTGTACATATGCGTGCGTGTGTAAAATATTGAGCAGTTGCGCAGTGTGGATAGTGCACTGTGCTCTGCAACCCAGGAAAGTAGAATAATGTTTTGGCCTCAAATAATATTCGTGGCAAGTGGTATCTGAACATGTTCCGGGACTTCCCCTGAGTCGACTCAACCCTAAATAAGTAGCTGCTGCAGCGTACAACTTTGCATCAGCACTGGAGTGACAGAGGTGGATGGGGCTTGCCGCTCGCCTTGTCACTCCCGCGTGTGTCATTCCAGGCCGGAATAGAAAACTCAACACCTTGGTTCGTAACGCGTCGTCGCAAGCAACTTTGACGTGTGTTGAGTTTCTTTTAGTTTTTTGCGCGCCACTGCCAACGCAGCAGCAGCATCACCAAGTGCATTTGTAAAAATATATATAAATAGGTGCTCACTAACATAACTTGCCACGACAATGTGCGGTATATGGCGATCGGGGGGATATTTGTCTATGTGGTGGAATTAATACACAAGAGTGGTTAAATCACATATTTTATTCACAGCGCTGAGTGCGCACCCGCGCGTGCGCGTGTGTGTGTGCATTTAAGAGGGAAACAGCTGCCTCACTCACAGGGTAGACAGCTGACTCATGTTGGCGAATGAAAAGTTGGCGATGGTGCTGATCCTGTTGTTGCTCAGGTCTCTGCAAGAATGGAAAAATACAAAACACGGAACTCGGGTAAACCCATTTTGTTCATAATGTTATGAGCGCAATAATTATTTTCTTCTCGGAATTAAACAAGCCCAAGGTGTACTTGGAAATATTTAAAACGTGCGTTCCGCATGAAATATGCGTGCGAAACAGTAAAATAAAAGAAGTCAGGAACAATTTTTATCTTGGCGCGTGCCTTTTTCTCTCTCTCTCTGACTCGTAAAGCCAGAAAACCCACTACCACCACCAACACTACCACTACCACCAACACTACCACTACTACCACCACCACCACTTCCACCACTACTACCACCACTACCACCAACAATACCACCACCAACAATACCACCACCAACAATACCACCACCACTTCCAGCACGACTACCACTACCCACCAACACCATCACCCCAACCCACGACCACCACTACCACCACCCCCACCTCTCACACATAAACGATTTTGCTCGCTGCCACTCACAAATAAAAATAAGAAAGCATGGAGAGAAAAAAATTATTTCTAAGAGATAAAATGATTTATCGACTCTGACAGTTTAACTAATGTTTTCCAGCGGGTGCAGAATTTCACTCTGGCCTATGAGAACGACTTCCCATGGTTTCCAACGGGTAGTGGCTCCTTGACGTGTGCGTGTGTGCGTGTGTGTGTGTGTGCATGTGTGCGTGTGTGCGTGTGTGCGTGTGTGCGTGTGTGCGTGTGTGCGTGTTCACATGTCGGGATGGTAACGAGGTTGGAGGAAGGACCATCGGGGTGAACTCATGTTCACCACGAGCGGGCGACAAGGCAAAATGTCAAAACTAGGCGATTCTCCCTCCTGGTATTGACAGCGATTAACACCGATCCCTAGGAATCCTAAACATGCCTTAATCAGACTCTATGAGCTTCACATGTTACTATAATGGACCATAGGAATACTCAAGTTGCATTAATCAGTCTTTCGGTAAAGTCACGTAGATAGGTTGAACCTATCTACGTGACTTTACCGAAAGACCCAAAGAATATAAATTCCTGCAGTCACGAAAGCTTTAAGTCAAGATTTGCCTTAATCAGGTTTTGCGGGGAGCCTTAAGACATTAACTCTGAATCCGAGGAATCCGAACAATGCATTAGTGTGGCTCTATGAGCCTCAAGCATTTATCCTCAATCCTAGGATTCCTAGGATTGATGTCAAACTGTCCCACGCACTGACGACTGATGACACAATTGATTTATATATTTTGTATAGGTAATGACCCACAGTGCACCGTGTTATCCGTAGGAAGTGTTTGCCTGCGTCGTCGGTATGAAGCTTCAGTCAAACGTTTTGGTCGGATGGCACTTAAAAAATGATCGCAAATAAATCCACCGCACCGACAGCCTCCACCACCACCCCCTCCAGCGCCCCCCCACTACGGCGGTTAGCGGAGCTGACAGAGACGCGGCAGGGTGCGAGCTCTGAGTGCCGCTGTGATTGTGCAGCAGGACCCACATGAGTTTCAGGTTCTTGAAGTTGGCCAGCTCCCGCGGGACCATGGTCAGCTGGTTCCCATCAAGGTATCTGTAGACGGCACGTGCACACACACACATGCATACGCAATCACACACACACACACACACGTGCATACACACACACACACGCACACGTGCACACACACACACACACACGCACACACATGCATGCACACACACACACACACGCACGCACGCACACACATACACGCATACGCACACACAAGCATGCACACACAAGCATGCACACACACACACATGCACATATGCGCACACGCACACGTGTGCACGAACACACTCGCACACACGATCCACATCCATAAGCACGCAGGCACACGCACAAGCATGCGCACACGCACAGGCACACACAATTGTTAAGATTTTTTTAATTAATTTCATTTAATTGCAATAATTGAGCAATAGCTGTGCCTTCCATAACGGAGAGACAGCGAAAGCGCCCAAACAATTTCAGTGCGTATTCTTGGTTCTTTCGGTAAAGTCACGTAGAAGGGAAATAATAAAATAAGATAAATTATATATTGTTTTATATTTATATTATTTTATTATTTTCCTTCTACGTGACTTTCCCGAAAGAACCAAGAATATGAATCCCTGCAGTCACGAAAGCTTTAAATCAAAATTTCAGTGCGCTGACGACAGTGGTAGTTTACAAAATGAACACACAGAAGCGCACCTCCGATGACCACGGTTGGCTATGTACGGTGTGAAATAAGCTCTACATACATATATACAAAGATCCCCCATATAGCTTTAACAGACTGTTGGGGCAAGTGCTGTTAAGGGAGCACCTGTGATAGCACATCACACGATGGCCGGTTGGTGGCCAACATGAGGGCTCGGCTGTCTCTTTCCCTAATGCGCACTCGGTACTAATTTAAAGCTGAGTCGACCTAGGGGTGGGCCCAGGGCCAGTTCAAATGAATGAACGAGCACGCGTGGCCCTACGTACGGACGTGCACACGCACATGCGGGCAACGCACCGTGAACATAACAGCGATGCTGCCTGGTGGCTACTCAACAACACAATAACAAATACAAACACCTCCGCTTTGAAACCTAAAATCGCAGGAAAGGGAGTTGTTTGCGTTCGTGATGAAGCAGGAAAACGAGCGACGCCGGATCCATGATCAGTCCAAAGCCTGAGCCCAATTCACTGCTGTTGATTCTATGGCAGGAGCTAATAGGGGGGAAAGTGAAAGCAGGCCTTCGATGTTGTCACAACGGATGGTAGAAAAACAAGAAATCCTTCAGAGTAGCGCAGCTTGGGATAATAGAACAGTTGTGATTTTTAAGGTAAATATATTTAATCGGATTGTATTTGAGCGTGAAAAACTTTACTTCGGTATGTGATTCTTGTTATTGCTGCGTGTTTACTGAGGAGAAAAGAACAAAGATGATGGTGATAGTGGATGATTAAAGGGCTGATTGCAATGATGATGATGACGATCATTACAATCATGATGAACATGCTCGCTTGAAGGGCTGACTATAGTTCTGGTGCTACTCATAAAAGATCACGTTGACAATGATGATGACGATCACAATTCCGCTGACGACGACGACGCTAATCACGGCGTCGGCGGTGCGCTCTGCCCGCTCGCGTGCTGGCGAGTGCTCTCACATCTCGGTGAGGTCGCGGGGGATGCCCTTGGGCAGGGCGTTGAGGTCGTGGTTGCTGCACCGCACCACCGTGTCCAGGCAGGTACACTCCGCGGGGCAGCGCGCCGCCGGGAGACAGCTGTTCTCCTCGTTGCCTGCACCACGGTCCACAAACGGGGGGTGTTAAAACTCCAAACGATGTTTCTATTTCACCAGGTAAGGCCCACCGAGCTATATAGCTCACACGGACACACGCATACGTATGCACAGAAAGATGAATAGATGGACAAACGGACAGGTGGATTTACGTATAGCTAGCTGCGGAGAGAAACAACAACTCGAACCCGCAGATAGACAGACCGATGCACACGTAGATAGAAGACAATTAGAAGAGACTTTGACAGACACACAGACAGATAAAGAGAGAAACAGAAACACAGACAACCAGGCAGGTAAAACGACAAACAAACAGATGGACCAATGACAAATGAAGACACGCAACTGGGAGGTCCAAGGACTAAACGAAAACTGTCTTTATTTTACCAGCTTAGGCCCACTGAGCTATGTAACTGTTTTTCAGAAGCGACCAGGCTATCACAAATGCTCGCTCAACACAGTGGCTTATCATCACGTGGTAATTTATAGCAGCCCAAAAACTCTAAACGCACGTCGATACGAAATGCGGAGGGGAAAAACCGGAGGACCCGGAGAAAAAAAATCTGCGTTCGAGTTCACGTGTCCGTCTTCCTGTCTCTCAGCCTAATTCCACGCACACGCGTCTTTGTCAACGCTTCTTGATTGTACTGGTTAGTGTGTCTGCCTGATATTCATCTGTTCTGTTTTAAGCAGCATTGTCATCGATTGTCTCCGGTGTAACGTGAGAACTGACTAAGCAGAGTTATATACAGAGAGAGACGAGTCTTACATTGTTGCAGTTTATTTAACGGAGTTCACATATTTGTTCCACGAACAAATATATCAGGCGCCACCGCCGCCGCTGCGGTGGTGAGCGCACTGCTCAGAATCGGAATGCTGCGAGTTCAAATCTCGGTCACGGGGTCACGCCGGCCAATCATCTCACTGCGGTTGATAAAACGGGTACAACTTTGTTGGAAACCCGCAGTAGATGTCCTCCCTTATTATGCAGACTCACGTCTCCACCACGGCAATGTGGAATTTCCCGCCACCACTCCCTCAAAAGTAAAAATAGAAAATTCCCACCGTCCCACGCTCAAATCACGTGGGGGACCCACTTCGACTTGCGTCGTCGACGCGTCTTTTCGAAAACAAAAGGAGAAAAGGTTATCGCCAACCTGTTGAGTAATTCATCATCGAGGAGCTGCCTTGAGAGTGCAGTGAACCGGGCGACCCTCGAGGTCTCACTTGGGCCCACGGCTGAGTGGGGGACTGCAACTTGCACATCCCCCCCCGCCACCCCAGCAGCCTCACGACAATCAGCAGCCGATCGCAATCGGCGCTCGTCACGCGACTGTCCCTGGAGATCCGGTCAGAACCTTTAGACCCCCGTCGCGGCGACGTCTCAGCAAGAAAAGAGCCCCCCGCCCCCCCGCTCCCCCCCCGCCCCCCACCCCCCAACCCCCGGACTACCGAGGAAAAGAAGCAACAGCCACACGAGAGGTGTGCACTGCTCATAAACCCCTTTCAAGCAAAAGAAAACAGACACGAGCAGATGCTATCGTTGGCGTGGACAGCAGCGGGCTCGTGTGTGTGTGTCAGGGCTTATTACGCATTCCTCCACAGCTGGATGCTCTGCTGAATATCAAGGGCCTGGCTTAAAACGACTTTGTTTTCTTACACAATAGGCCAAGGAGAAAATAATAAATGCTGCGTGTTATTCCACTTCTTATCTGTCTCTGCGCGCTGCCATTAACTCTCTCTTCGTCTCCATCTCGTCCTCTCTCGCTGTTTTTACGGCAGCCACAAGGCTACTTATTTGCCGTGCCTGGGAAATATTACGTCCATCCGTCCGTCCGTCCGCTGAGGGAGGTGTCGCGTGCACTCCACAAAGCCCTTTCGGGCGATTGCAACGAAAGGCTTTACCACGGAGCTTGCCGATGCCATTTCCCCCGATCTAGATGCCGCACATTACGAGCAAGATAGTCCATTAGTTTTTTGTTATCATTTCCTAAACTCCAGCCTTCGCGACGCACCGTGGTTACCAATGCCTGCACGACGCGCTCGGTCCGCCTGCGCGTGTGCTCGTGCGCACGCGCTCCCCGTGCCGCAGCTTCACGTGACAAAATGGAGAAGCTCCCTTGACGGGCTGGCTTGCCAGCTCGTTAGCTTTTTTTCCCTCCCCACCCCGTCCACCCCCATCCGCCTCCCCACAAATCCTGCTGCGTGGCTGGGTTCTTTAACTCGGCAGGAGACAAACACGGCTTGCATTAGCCAGGATCCGCCGCTCTTCTGCGCGTCGTCGCTGACCCCGGTGGAAGAGGTCTGCAGACTTCACCCGGCCCCGTGGGACCGTCTGCGCCCGCGATGCTGCTCACACCCCCCCCCCACCACCGCCATCCCAGCGATTGGGATGGATTACGAGCCCGCTGTTTGTCTTGTGAACGCGGGAGCAGAAGGAACTTTCTGCTGCTACTGTGGAACGTGGTCTGGCACACTTCGCCCCAACCAGCCGGCCCACAGCCACTGCCCCCAGCCCCCCTCACCGCCCCCCCCCGCCGCCGCACCTCCGATTCCGCAAGAGAACCTTCGATCCGGCTTCGTGGAGGATTGGGCGACGAATGATACGCGAAGGCGCGCAGACGAAGAGACCGCACCCAGGGAGGATGATGGAGGGATGTTTAGATGGAGGGGCAGACGGCAGGCAGACAGACAAACAGGCAGGCAGGGGAGACTGATACAGATAAACGTTTGTGCACACAGATAGATGGCAGAGAGATTACATGGATATAAAGACAACTGAAAGAGAACGGAGAGAAACAAACAAATACACTCACATCGACAGGCAGAAGGACGGATGGACACAGGGACCATTATAGAGAGATGTATAAAAGCTGATAGACAGATGGACAGGCAGAGCGGCAGGCAAAGGGAGAAACTGAGAATGAGGAAAACTACACAAAAAACAAAGGCAAAGACCCCCCGTATAGCCTTTAATACACTGTTGGGGCAAGTGCTGTTAGCAAGCACCTATGAAGGCCGGCCCGGCCGCCTTTGTCTCCCTAGTGGCAACGTTTAAACACCACACCAGGGACTCATTTTGAGGCTGTGGCGATCCAGGGGAAGCTCAGGACCGGTTCAGATAATCGTCACTGGTGTTGGCTGTGAGCGGGAATCGAACTCGGGTCGCCGGGTTCGTAGCGCAGCGCGCTAACCGCTACACCACCACTCCCCATACACAGACACACAGACAAACATACAGGCAGAAAGATGATGAATGGACGGACAAATTGACAGGATAGACATATATTGCTAGCTGCATTGAGAAACAACAATCAAGCTCACAGACGGACAGACTGATCCATACTAAGATGGAAGACAATTAGAAGAGACGTTGATAGACACACGGAGAGAAACAGAAACACAGACAACCAGGCAGGTAAAACAGACCAACAGATAGACAAAAAAGACAAACAAAAGCTATTTTTCAGAAGCAACCCGTCCACAAATGATAGCTCAACGAAGTGGCTTATCACGTCCAAATTGATAGCAGTGGCCAAATACTGGAAACGCACGTGGATTCTAAATGTGGAGGGAAAAACCGGTATACCCGTAGAATAATCCACCCGACCACGGAGAGAGATAGACTGCAAATATACAACAGGCGTCAAGGTCGGGATCGAACCCACGACCTCCCGTAGACCAGACGAGGTAGTTTTTGCTGTTGTTGTTGTGCTAACAAAACGTGCGCCCGGTACAGCACGCCGCACGGCTCGCATAACCGGGTGTCACAATTCATGGAGACCAGGTCCCGACGCACCCGGACCAGATAGAGGGGGGAGGGTCAAAGGTGGGGTGAGGGAGCCGGCCCCCCACTGCCCCAGCCAAGAGTGAGGACACCGCGTCGGGGGAGAAGACGGAACTGTACACGGGGAGGGGGACCAGGTGAGGTAGTTAATATCTCCTCGCCACCGTGCTGGTGGTCGGCACCGCAACCGCGCTCTCTCGTTACCGTCGCACACCGTGGTGGCTGCCCGGTGCCCGTCACGCGGCCTCTCTCGTTACCGTCGCACACCGTGGTGGCTGCCCGGTGCCCGTCACGCGGCCTCTCTCGTTACCGTCGCACACCGTGGTGGCTGCCCGGTGCCCGTCACGCGGCCTCTCTCGTTACTGTCGCGCACCGTGGTGGCTGCCCGGTGCCCGTCACGCGGCCTCTCTCGTTACCGTCGCACACCGTGGTGGCTGCCCGGTGCCCGTCACGCGGCCTCTCTCGTTACCGTCGCACACCGTGGTGGCTGCCCGGTGCCCGTCACGCGGCCTCTCTCGTTACCGTCGCACACCGTGGTGGCTGCCCGGTGCCCGTCACGCGGCCTCTCTCGTTACCGTCGCACACCGTGGTGGCTGCCCGGTGCCCGTCACGCGGCCTCTCTCGTTACTGTCGCGCACCGTGGTGGCTGCCCGGTGCCCGTCACGCGGCCTCTCTCGTTACCGTCGCGCACCGTGGTGGCTGCCCGGTGCCCGTCACGCGGCCTCTCTCGTTACCGTCGCACACCGTGGTGGCTGCCCGGTGCCCGTCACGCGGCCTCTCTCGTTACCGTCGCACACCGTGGTGGCTGCCCGGTGCCCGTCACGCGGCCTCTCTCGTTACCGTCGCACACCGTGGTGGCTGCCCGGTGCCCGTCACGCGGCCTCTCTCGTTACCGTCGCACGAGAAGTCCTGGGCGGCGACGTCGAGCACGGGGATCTCCTTGAGGAAGTACGGCTTCTGGCAGCGCGGGTTCCCCGTCACGATGCGCCGCCGCCGCAGCCACTCGCCCAGCCACGCCAGGTGGCAGTTGCAGTTGAAGGGGTTGGCAAGGAGGTTGCTGCACACGCGCACACGCACACACACGCACACGCGCACACACACACGCACACACACAGACGCGCACACACACGCACACACGCACACACACACACGCAAACGCACACGCGCACACACGCACACGCGCACACACGCACACACACACACACACGCACACACACACACACACGCACACGCACACACGCACACGCACACACGCACACGCACACACACGCACACACACACACGCGTAGCCGGGAGGGGGGGGTTACGGCGAGCCCAATCGCGTCACCGCTTGTGGTGTCGTTCCCGTGAACGGCAGCGGGGGCTTTCCATCAGCGTTTATCGTCGCTCGTGAAAAACAAAAATAACAACAAAATTACGTTTCATTTCTATCCGGCAGGCGACCTGGGTGGGGGAGGGGGGGGGGTTGGGCAGTGGGGGCCATTCCAGACCAAAGTTTTCCAACAGCGTAAAGACCTCTGTGCGCAGCACAGTGCAAACATTCTGGGTAAAGGCGCAGACCTGCACATCTCGTGCTCATGCCACTGTTGGCGGAAGGGCCTCCGCTCGAGGGATCTCTGTAGAGATCATTCCCGAAGGTACCTTGGTCTCCTCTAGCATGCTGGGAGAGCTGGGTGTACCCACACTCACTCACTGCGGTGTCACCCATTCATTGTCCTGGTCGGACTGAGGAGTGGACGGGATGAAAGAAACCTGCACACTGCCGTTTCATTCAACTGCCGTGCTGTGAGAACAACGCCGCGTGCTAACCGTTACACAAGACGAGAGCACCCCAGGTGTCTCCGCATAATTACATTTCAATCTCTGACCGTACCCTACCTATCTTCCAGGCTTACGATGTGCATATATCATTCGCACCATTGCCTGGAAACATTGGACATCACGATGGAGGTCCATATGCCTGCCACACACACACATATATATGTGTGTGAAGGGCATATTTATTTTGAAATAGATTGTATATTAAGACTTGGAACAAAAATGTAAGCTTCATACATGCTGTGTAACTTGCGGAGAACGTCGTGTTTACAAAACGTGTCTTTGTGAGCGTAAATACTTTCTTTGTCACGCGCGTAAGTCTGCCTGCTCCAGTCGAATCGTCACGCAAAAACGGTAGCTCGTAGACTCTCCTCTGGCTCTGACCTCTGCCCTGAAATAACAAACAACCCTTAACCTCGCCCGGCGTGCCGCCCTCCATTCCCTCTGTCTGTTGTCTCTGCAATCAGAGACAACGAACCACGGCGAACCGCTCGTTATTCATCGCGTGCTCATTATTAATCGCGTGCTCCGCAAAGCAGCGACGCTTCAAACGCAGCCAGCGACCACAGCCCCTGCAAGGACTGAAATCATTCGAATTTGAACCAAAACTCCCCACCCCCCCTGCCCCCCTGTTCATCCGTAAGGGCTGTAAAAGCTCGCTATGTAAGGCGGGCGACGCACAGTCAAGCGTTTAGACTAAAGCAAGAAATGTCGCCATATTGGGGTCGCTATTCAAACTCGAGAATAAATTAATATGATTGTTGTAATTATTAGAATGCTCTACTGTGGTGAATTCAACGCCCCTCGCGGCCGCAGCAGGGCTCGTGTGAAGTCGTCGCGTGCGATACAATCGACATCCCGACGGATTTTAAACAAACGGCTCTCGCACTCTCGCAAGTCGACGCGTGCATCGCGAGCGTGAACATCGATTTCGGTTGATCGAACGATCGACCAGTGAATGCAATCTACGGGAAGTCAGTTCTAAAGCTGCGCATTCCTTGAATTGTCCGTAACAGGGAAGGGCGTCCCAGGCGTTGCTCTCCTGCCGGCGCAAAGTTCCCTTCGCGACTCGGAAAACAGCACCACCACCGCTTGGGATGCGCCGGTTTTGTGATGAAAATGCTACCCCCCCCCCCCTCTGCACCGCAACATTTCATCCCCCCACCCCCGAGCGTGACATTCGTTGGTGCTGCTCACAGCGTGGACAGGGAGTGAAGCGTTCCGAAGGCCCCCAGGGAGATGGTCGTGATCTGGTTGTCGTAGAGCGAGAGGAGGCGCACGGAGCCCAGGCCCGTGAACGACTCGTTGTTGATGCAGGTCAACTTGTTGGTGCGCAGCATCCTACACACAACACGAGGGGGGGGGGGGGTGGGACGGAGACGGTGGAGAGATGAGTTAGGAGATGATGAGTCTCGTGACAGAGAGACGCTCGACAGAGAGAGACATGGACGGTGGCGGGGTTCCGTAAATTATCTGGAGATTGTAAGTCGTGCGCACGCATCCACACGATGGCTTTTCTGCGAGTGCCGAATTACATCGGGGTGCTCTCTCATCCGTTTGTAATTCGACAATGAGGGCTCGGACGGCGATGATTTAGCATGCGGCGCGTCAAAGCGGACCTTTCAGAGGCGTTTAAAATTACATGTTGCGTTTCATTTAAGCGATCACTTAGAAACCTTCATAAATGTTTAAACACAATAATTCTTGCCTTTAATTTGCATTATCATATTATCTCATAATACGCGCACGCTCATCACGCACTTCATCGTGTAATCATCCTGTCGCATTAATTATCTGGGAGCCAGCTGTCAGGGTAAGGGGGGGAAGGGGAGGGGACTGAAGGGGGAGGGAGGGGGGCCTTGGTGAGGGAATCCACGTTTACCGCTGCACGCGGCCGCGGTAAACGCGACGCCGTGAAGCGCGCCGTGACACGGTGCGCTATAACTTGGCGCGGTGTGCTGTGCGGTGTAGAGCGGATCGGGCTCGCGTGGGGAGGCATTTGTTGCCGTTGCTATTGCCTGGTGCGGCCTGGGCGTCCGTAGCTTGTGGCAGAGTTTGGCTGGGCATGGCATCGAGCAGGTGTGTGTCGCGTGGTATCTAGAAGCGTGGCACAGCATGGCGCACAGCACGCACGTGGTGTAGTGTCACGAGACAAAGTTGTACCGTAGCAGTTGCGGTCATACGGTCACGTGGCATGACATTGGCCTGGCATAACGTGATGCACCCCGGTGCAGCATCGGCTGATCTGGCGCAGTGTAATGTGGCAGGGCGCGGCATGGCAACTATATCGCTCGGCCGGGCATGGAGGCCACAGTAGGGGGCACGGGGTGGCGGGGGGGGGGGCCTGGCGCGGCGACGGTGGCCGCGTAGCTCACAGCGTCTTGAGCTGCTGCAGGCCACGGAACATAGCCCCGTTCACGTTCTCCAGGCGGTTGGCGCTCAGCTGCAGCTCGTTGACGCCTGCGGCGCCCTCGAAGGCGCCCGCCTCGATGTCGGCGATCTTGTTATTGCTCAGGTTTCTGGCGAGAACGGGAAAGTGGGGACGATGTCGATGAGGTCGCGGGGATGGGTGGGGGGGGGGGGGAGCCGCTTGGGCGGGTTTCGCCAAGTTGCCGTGCGGGGGCCCGGTTGTCGCCGTGAGCCGGGCGTCGCGATCGGTCAACGAGCGTGGGCAGGAGGAGGAGACCGCAAGTGGGTGCACGCCTGGGGTTTTCTTTCAAGATGTACGTGAGGTTGTTCGTGAACATTTGGTGGATGATGATGATAATGATGATGGAGCTAATAATGCTGCTGATATGATGAGAGTATTGATGATGATTATACAGCCAATAGACTACAGCAGCTGTGTAATGAAGACAATGTGGATAATGAGGTTGATCACGATGAATGGTATGAGCACGTTGCTAGGAGTGATCGTGTTAACACCACGATTGCTCCTGTAAAGAGTTCAACACGTAAATTTATCGGTATTCATGAATTCACCCAATGGTAATCTGACGAATTGTCTCCATACAGGAGTCACGGTTCATTTGCATTGCTCACCACCCCCCGTCTCGATTACTCAAGTTGCGCACGCTCCGCAAGCCTCCATGTGACATTGCCTCATCAGTCACACGTAATTTGGAGAAATCATCCAATAACCAATCCGCACGACCCCTCGATTCCAGGCATCGTGAGATCGTGAGGACAATAAGTACGTGCGTACGTGCGTACGTCTTTCGCACCGTGCGTTGCCAACCGTGCTTGTCGGAGTGGGCTAACGGCGAATCGGGGGAGCCGCGCGGGCAATCGTCGTCCGTGACAGGGGCGCGACGCGTTTGGTCGAGGCGAGGTCGTGCGCGCGCGCGCTCTCACATGCGCTGCAGATGCGGCAGCTTCTTGAAGATTCCCGTCGCCTCCAGCACGCTGAGCTCGTTGTTGTTCAGCCGGCTGTGGAAACAGAGCGCAGGACTCGGCACATCGATAACAAGAAAGCATCTTGCGGTTGTATATTGGCGTAGCTTTCTTTCCTTTTTTTTATCGCACGTGCTGAGCACATGGCCCATCGTCTCATTGCGCAAATTATCCAGCAACAGAAAGGGGGACTAATATTAGCCCAGCAGGTAAGAGTACCGTAGGTTAAGAGTACACCAGGTAAGAGTACAGCAGCTAAGAGTAGAGCAGGTAAAGAATACAGCGAGCAAGTTCCACGACCTGAGCACGAATAAAGAAACTGGGAAAAAAAACTAAAAACAAATGAATAAAGGGCGTGGACATTGCTGTATCACAATACAATTACTGTTACCGTGAACGCAACACGACTAAATACATTGCTCGGGCTATCCAGGTACGTTGTATGTATGTATGGTGAACTTCTTCCACACCCTACGTAGCCAACCGTGCTCATTGGAGGTGCGGGGCGAAGGGCAACTAACTAAAGGCACAAAATAAAAGTGGGCTCGCTGAGGACGCCTCGCCAGAAGGGACGAAGGCCGGTAGTCGAGACCAACGATGGAGTGGCAGCCAAAGGAGGGAACGCACCTAAGCGGACGTCGACCGATGAGGTGGAACGATGAGACGGTGCTAAACGGATCGTCGCGTTTCAGGTCCGCGTATGACGGCAACGTCTTGGGGAAGGCCTTCATCTAGCGGTGGATTGATCGTGGCCGACGATGATATATCACGATCAAATACATGAATGAAATAACAAGAGGTCAAAATAAATAACCCACCAAGATGCCAATTAGAGTAATGAGAATGTGTTAAGCAGTGCCGAGGAATGCGTTAAGAATTGTCATGGCCAATGATAACAGAAGGACTTAAAATTTAAAACGTTCCAAAAATCCAATTGGGATTATTGACCAGGGCACGTAATTAATATTGATTCTCCACGCATTGCAGATGCGTATGTACATATCTTGAACTTCTTTCACACCGTACGTAGCCGACCGTGCATATTGGAGGTGCGAACCGTGGTCAGGTCAATGGACCGCGGTCGGGGGAAACACAAATACTGCTGCAAATGCAGAGTGTGCATCCAGGTGTTCCCTAAAAGCCGTGCAGGCCAAAATGCGCACATGTGATAAATTAGCAAGCCAAACAGTTCCGTCAACGCTCGCTTCGATTCAACTGCGGAACGTGAATAACCGCTCGGATTGATGCCGCGCAAAGCCCCTCGAACGACTTAACATCTTGGATTAGCGAACACGCGCAGGTAAATTACATCACTCAATCCGTTACGAGAGGCAAATGGGCTTGGGCAGGGCCGAGGGTCAAGAAAAAGTGGCAGCCAAAGGAACGGAGCGCGTCCTGGAGAAGGGGCGACGGCTCGCCGAGGAGATGGAGCTATGAAATCGGCATAGGTGCAGGGTGGGTCATCACATGACAAGATCGTGAGAGATGGCGATGGCTTGGGCAGGACTTCACCGAGCCGCGGAGTAACCATGGCCGACGATGACGGTGATGATAAAGTCTTCATTTAAAGCTTCTGTGACTGCAGGAATCCATACTCTCGAGTTCTGCCACAACAGCGGATCCTTTTCTCACCTGAAGACGGACGCTTGTGTTGCGACCGAAACATCGTGTTTTCTTTTATGATTTTTTCGATTTACGTGACTTTGCCGAAAGAACCAGAGAGTATGGTGATGATACAGTCACATTGAATTGTGCTGCATAAGAAACGTGTAAGAATATGATGCGTCTCTTCTACACGTGACAAGCTTTCTCTCTCAATCCGTTTCCCACGATTAACTTGATCCGTTGCTCAGTTTAATCTGATTGGAAACGTCACTGCACCTCGCCTAGTCTTACCTTTTCTTTGTATTACTCATTTGCGTAAATATATTTCACTGTTAAAATACTTGAGCAGGTGTCACATCCTAGGGTCAATTTAAAGCACTGGACACAGTTTGGAGTTTTGCTTTGCAATTTGGTGGAACTCTTTCTTTGCCGTATACCCGCTCTCTGAAATCCAGATTTCCCTTCCAAAGTAAAATGCCTGTTGCCTCAACGGTGCTCTCACCTGGTTACAAATAAACATTCCTATCGGTCAGCACGTTCATTCACTTTCCCGTCGCGTCTGACGGCTCGCGATGTCGTTCCGCCGAGTTGTGAACGAAAGGTTCCCCCCGAGGTCCGGGCGCGAGGCTTGTCAGGCCCAGCATCGCCAGACCGACGCTAGCCAATGGCCCGGGCCGACTCGCGTGACGAATCACCGGCCTTTAAAAGGCAGCTCCGTCAAAACCGCGCAAACGTCGCCGAGTGGGTAAAGTGCGTGAAATTGAGAGAGTTCGGAGCAGTTTTGCTTTCCCGCGACGGGGGGAGGGGGGGGGGAGGGTGCGCGTCGGCGGTCACCCTGGGATTGGACGCCGCCGCCTCTCTGCATCGTACCCTGACCCGTCTGGGGTTGCGTCTCCATCAGCTGACCTGCATGGTTGCACTGGGTAAATAGCGCTCTGTTTTTCCACCGATTCTCAAATCCCAAGGATGTGAATCTCAACTCCCCGTGACCTGGGACTCGTATCTCGTGTGTGGGGGGGGGGGCGTGTCCTGTAACCGGAGAGAGAAAATAAAATAATAATTTCCCCCGTGTTTGTGTTTTTGCTCTTTCTGTAAATGGCTGCCCGCGCAATTTGCAGCGAGGAATTTTGGGAAATCGTCGCACAACAGGGACCCGGGCGCGACGTGCTCAGGGAAAAACCACCGACGACGATGTTGTCACGTCACGCCGATGCGTCGTGGGCCACGGTCGCCGCTCAAACTCCAAGGGCACCAAAGTAAAGTGGGGGGGGGGGGTGGGGAGGAGTGGAGGGGGGGGGCACTTGCGCTGCCCTCTCTGGCACACGGGTGGGTCGCCCGCTCTATCACCCGCATGGCGTCATGCACAAACTATCGTGCAAACAGCCGGGGGGAGTGGGGGGCGGGCAGGGGGGGGGGCCAGGCGAGGGAATTCTGGGTCACGCTCAGCTCACTGGCGAGCCCCGAGCAAGCTCCGCGTTGACGCGCGTGCGTGTGCGGCGCGTTGAAGGATGTTGCGTTTTTCTTGGCAGTTGCGAAAGAAGCAAAAAAAAAATTTGCGTGCTTCGTAATGTGTGCCAGAATACACCGTTATAATGTACGTGTAGATTTATATAAATATGTATTTATATACATATCTATGCACACACACTGCTGAATGTGCTTTGATGTGTTGTGGAGTACACGCGTGGTGAAGCGTACCTTGTTGTGTACACACGGAGGGCCTGATTTGTTGACTTGGCGAATGTTCCATTTTGTTCGCTTTCTTGGCAAAAATGAGCCGATGGCCGATGGCTCTTTCACCAGTGGTGGGACATATTGCCGAGCGGAAGAGCTTTGACCATTTTGCTCAAGATTTGAACCCATCTGGGCACATCATCTTTAAGTCCAACATTTGTCAGGAGCTCACTGACGATGGGGACTGAGTCCAGATCTTTCAAGGATCTGTGAGCTCCTCGCACAATCCAGTCTGGTTGAAATTCAGGAAGGATCATAATCTGGCCAGCCTGAGTGTTTAAGAATATCGCCGATGTTCCTCTCAAAGGGGTCCATGTTTCGCAAGTAGAGAAAAGAGGGAGCATAGCTGTGGCCAAGAAGAACTGGAGCTTTATTTATATATTCACCCAGATACCCTGTATGGACCACATACGACTTGTGGAGCACCGAGAAAACCCGGTGTGGCCAGCGCCACGCCTTAGCTCTCCCAGTGCTGATGTTTACATGCCATACCAGGTATTCATTCAAGGCAGAGTTGACAACGAATATATACACACACACAAAGCCCTCTCCTTATAACCGTAGAGCGGGTGAGAGGAAATTCCATGAGGGAAGATGGGCTGAGGAATGAATAACTCTGAAGGATTCCACGATCAACAATTGAACTCCACAATCTTCCGAATGTGCCAGTCTCACGGCTCCCAAAGCTGGCTTATACAACAGAGACAAATCACCCTCATATAGCCTAAACAGAGTCTTGGGGTAAGTGCTGTTAGCGAGCACCTCTGAAGGTGATGTTTACACAACGCACCAGGTACTCATTTGAGACTGAGTCAACCTAGAGGAGGCCCAGGACCAGTTCAGATATTCATCACTGGTGTTGGCTGTGAGCAGGATTCGAACTCGGGTCGCCGGGCTGGTATCGCAGCGGGCTAACCCCTACACTACCACTCCCCACGGTGTTTTCCAAAATTATCCAGACACACACACACATTGTGCGGTATCATCATCATCATCGCCCAATTACACTCAAGGCTCCGTCGGTTTTGCGACGAGTGGTGCGGCACGTGTCTGGCGCAGCGTTGTGTCCGGCGGGGTTGGGGGAGCGGGGTCGAGGGGGGGAGGGGGGGAGGGGTGACGAGGGGGGTCACGTACAGCTCGGTGGCGTACTGCGGGATGTGCGCGGGGATGCGCGCCAGCTTCTGGTTGGAGCAGTCGACCACGGTGCCGTCGCAGCGGCACTTGTCTGGGCACATCATGTCCATGAAGCACTCCCCGCCGGGCTTGCCCCTGTGGTCCTCCGTGCCTGCGCACGTGTGCACGCGCACGCACACACACAAAAGACAAAGATCCCACGCATAGCCTAAACAGGGCCGTTGGGGCAAGTGCGGTTTGCGAGCAGCACCTATGATGGGGGTGGGGGGCCAGCACGACGCACCAGGTACTCATTTGAGGCCCATAAATGTTTGGGATAAATGTTGCAGGTATTTCCGTGAGCGGGAATTGAACTCGGCTCGCCGGGTTTGTAGCACAGCGAGATAACTGCGAGATAACCACATGTATACAGACACGCACATACGTACACACACATATACCCATAATTCGGGGTGTACACACATGCAGAGATGCACACATGCACACTCAGGGCACAACTTTTTGTCGCGTGTCAACCTGAAAATATTTGGCCGAGAGATGCATGAAATTAATAACCAAATCTAATTTAATTCACTTTTTGTGCAGTCATCGGTAACCGGGCTGAGACCTCTGGCTCTGTGCATGAGAACTTGATTGAAACACGGACGGCTGCTTGGAATTGAACCCAGGATCTCCGCAGTGCCAGCTCAGTCGTCCGATCTTGTATTAGTATCCTCCCCCCGAGCTATCTGAACACGTCTAGAGCTATCGATCGTCAGTGAATGTCAACAGTAAATCCTTGAGCAACCTTTATAACCTCTTCACACGACACCTCAACAACAACGAACTCTTATTTAATCAGGACAGCCAGCGCCTCAAGGCAAGGGGCCTCAAATCCAAGTTGTGAAACGAGTTGTCAGCGCATGAGGCTGGGTCAAGTAGCCAATGGGCCATAGCAGAAGTTGGCACCACAGTCACACAAGTGAATTATCTGATAACCCAACTCAATGCCACAGGTAATCACATAATTCACGAATATTGGCAACCACTTAAGTTACGCTACCTGGGTGGTGCCGGCAAGTGAAACATCTGGTGTGGCATCATGCACTAAATATGAAAATCCAAACGAACAGTCGCCATCAGCCAGCTGCCGGTGTTTTTCAAAACTCTGTTGCTTCACGACACCACGTGGCAAGCGACCCTCCCCCTCCTGGCGCTTCACGACAAGTAAACCACGTCTAAGGCTCCTCGCTGGACACTTTTGGGCCAACCAGGGCTGCTGAGGAAGAGTGGGCACAGTGGCAGGCGGGGGTGCAGGAGCCGGAGAGGGAACACACGCGGGGGGGGGGGGGGCAGGGCGCGGGGATGAGGCGGTGCGCTGTGCCGTGCAGTGGCACGTGCGGTGGCCGTGCCGGCGGTCGGTTTAGCGGAGCTCTCATGTGCGGCGTCCCGTGGTGCTTGACGGAACCATGGTGTTACCGTAGCTCCCCATCGCATGGTTAGATCAAGCACAACGGAAAACCGCGCGGGGATCCAGGAGGAGCAGGAGGAGCAGGAGAAGAGTCGCGGCACAGATTTGGTGGTGGCGGCGGCTGTGGTGGCGGCTGCTGCGGTGGCCGGCGGTGGTTGTAGCCATGGGTGCGGGCCCGTTTGTGGCGGTGGCGTGTTCAGCCGGAACGGGTTGAGGGCGCACGAGGGGAAGGGCGATCAGATGCAAGAGCGGCGGAGTTGAAGCTGGTACCGAGATGACCCGTTAACGCCAGTGCACTGGTTAACGGCGGTTAACTCGTTAACGGCGGTTAACTTGTTAACAGCGGTTAACTCGTTAACAGCAGGCGGCATCCAAACGCACATTGAACAGCACCGCATCTTCCTTATGTTCAAAAACGACTCCTTCCCAAGCCGCTGTACAGGACAATGTTTCGACAAGAGTGCTTTTAAACTCCAGCGCAAACCTCATTTTCCAATGGTATCTCCCTTCATTTTGTAAGCTTTTTTTTACGCTTACATTAGTACACGCTTATCTGTTAACTTAATGTCAAGTAACCGCTGGCAGTTTAGGCAATGATACATAATATTGTGTGAGTGATTCACAAAAAGGGTGAAACCTCATTTTTCCAATGTTGTTGTTGTTCAGATTTACAAAGGCCACCCTTTCTGTTCTCTCGAGCTGCCACCATCACAGGCTCCGTGAGCTCTCAACATATGCAACAATAGTGCCATCATCTTGGCACGCATGGCATGCTCAGACTTTCTCTTGTACTTTTGCTGTTTAAAACATATTTTTTCAAATGTTATTTTTGGGTTGCATATTCATTTCAGGCATTCTGTTCTACTTAATGTTATGTATGATGTCAGTTTCAATTTCGTTACATCATGAACTACCAACATTTATTTTTATTTTACCAGGTAAGGCCCACTGAGCTATACAGCTCTTTATAGAAGTGACCTGGTCACAAATGATATCCCAATGAAGTGGCTTATCATGTGGGCAATTTATAGCAGCCAAATACTCTAAACGCATGTTTCTAACTGTGGAGGGAAAAACCGGAGGACCCAGAGAGAAATCCACGCGACTCCAGGGAGAACATGCCATCTCCAAATATACAGCAGCAGGCATCGCCAGGGTCGGGATCGAAACGACGACCTCCTGTATACCAGGCGAGGTAGTTAACGTTTCGCTACCATGGCACCCAACATCACCATCATCATCAGCTGTCATCAATCCCATGCTGGATGAAGGCCACCCCTAACATTCGTCGTCTCTCACGGCCCTGCAATGTAACACCTTCATGACGTTATACGTGTCCTGCATCGCACGTTTCCTTTGTCTCAGTGGAGCTATCATCAATTGGCTTCGAGCTTGCCTGCCTCTTTTGCAACACAAACGCAGCATGGATTTTAACGCAGCCTGTCGTGGGGCTGAGGCCACACAAAGACCGCAGTTGAGATGGGGGACTAAGAGGGGAGAGCACTGCCTTCTTTCGGGTTTCTCGCGTGCTCTCCGAGTCCAATGCACGTGACAAATTGTGTTAAAAAAGAACAACAAAAAAACCCAGTCGACAATTATTTATATTTTTTTCTCTTCTTAGCGCACCGTAATTCTTTTTTTCCCATCGAGTTATTGCCGGACAAAGTCAAAGGCCGTCTTTTTACTTTAAAATAAAAATCAGAACGGAAAGCGCAGAGGCACGAGCTGCAATGTGTTTCCAATTCCGACTCCACGGTCTAATTGCCGGTTGTGAGCCTAAGTGCGTTACTGCCCACTGTGGTTGTACATCATTTGGGTTTCGCATACACACACACACACGCGTGCGCGCGCGGTGGTATAATGCACACGTATATAAAGTGAGACGGAGGAGCGGTGGGAATGATTCACTCTCACCCACCCGGCCCACACACCCCCATCCCCCAACCCCCCCGAGGCGATGCTGTGAATTGTAGCATTCAGCATCGCGAGTCGATTAAACAGATCTTTTTTTTGTTTTAACATTGTGAAAAGTAGCAGTGCCTCTAGTGGCTGTGGGAATTTGCTGTGAGCCCTCTCCATGCAACTACAAATAAAAGAAAAAAAACCCCCATCAATTTTTATCCACGGGTTTTGATGCATGTGTCGTGAGATTAATTAGAATTGATTTTTTTTTTATTCCACGACTGACGTTTAAAGCACAAAACGGAATGGCACCCGTTCACTTGCCAGAGGCATATTGCCTCCCCATCAGCCTCGGCGTGCACTGCAGTCAGCTGACGGTGGCAGGCCCTGCTATGCGTTCACGCTCAGCGCTGGGTTTTTATGTTTGGGCTCCGCGATTGTGGAACTCTCTTCCCGATCGCGTCAGAGCTTCTTACGCCCACACTGGCTACTTTAAAATCAAGGCTTGAGGCCTATTTCTATACTTGAGCCCTCCTGATTTTATTCTGGCACCGTTTAATTAGTTTACCTTTTTGCTCGTTGTTCCTTCTCTATGAGTGTTTTTTTTTATTTTGTGAGTGTTGTCTTTGTAAATGCTTGTTCTATCTTAACTTGTATGAAATGGCCTCTTGACCCATGGTAGCATTGAAAGGCACCCAAACTAAGGTGAAGCTTAACGACTATAAATGTATCGAACAGATTTGTAAGCACTGCCATGTAGGGATCATTACCAATCTAGGAGCATCGCATTTACAAACATTCACGTGTTTAGAAAAGTAGCAATAACTGTGAAAATTGTTCAGTGTCAATCAAGATGGCCGTGAGAGTTAAACTCGACTTTGATCGGTGTTAAATCTACAGATGGTCAGGGATAAAATATGACCGATAACCTCAGCTGCTTATACGACTGTGTAACCTGGGACTGTTGCTGTGTATCCCGCGACACTGCGCTGCCGTGTACTGACAAGAATAACAAACGACATAGCCCTGCGCTCAGCGTTAATATTCCCTTAAAATCGATCGGCCCTGCACCAAACGCAACCCTAACTGGAAAAAAGAACCTGGAAAGAACAACAACAACGACCCATGAATATTACTCCCAGCAGTCAATACAAACAGGAAACTTAAAGCGCTTACACGTTTACATTATTTTTAAGTTTAGCGATTAACTTATCGCTTTGCACAGCTCATGCGAAATCACCTACGTGCAAGGGCTAGGTGCCAGGGAGCAGCTGTGTCCACAGTCGGGATCTTTTATAAAACTTTCGCGTCATTAATTTTATTTAGCCACTTTTCTATCGAGAGTCGTAACAACGGCGCAGCGTACATCGTATGGGGCCCTGGTGCAAGGAATTAAACTGCGCCAATCTCGTTCCAATTCCACCCCCCAAACCCCTTTCGGCCTCCCTCTTCATTGCCTGCCATCTACGCACACCGTGCAGTTGCACCGCCTGCACACGCACCAGGAACGTCACACGGGTTGCTGCGGATACCTTGGTCACTCGAGGAGACCCGGAGAGACCTTCCGAGTGTGAATGTGGTGAGCAGCTTCCAGCGATCGAGAGGCGAGTGAACACCTGTCCACTGTTACCCATTCCCTGGAAAATGTCCCTGAAATTCATTCCGCATATCCTGAAGATCTTGGCCGGGTATCAAAACTTAACATTGTACTGTAACCCACGGCTATTCATGTCTACATCATCATTATTATCATATGCGAGTTGACGGGTCTCCACGCAAGTCCTCTGGGTCTCTTTGCAAGTCTGCATCTCCGAAATTCGCTCCGCATTTCCCGAAGCTCTGGTGCCCGGACATCAAAACGTCACGTCGCACTTCATAAGACGCCGCTTCAATTCCTACGCGCGACATCGCCACCGCCTGCGCCAGGGTCACACATGTGGGGGGGCACGGGGGCCCAGGGCAAATAACACCGCATGGGCCGCCCCCCCCCCCCCCCCATCCCCTATGCATTCAGACTCAACCGTAAGGATCACACTTGACGGTGTGATGCCAAAGTGAGGGGGCCCCTCTAAAGTGCAGGGCTCGGGGCGGTCTCCCAAATTCGCCCGTTACCCAGGAAAATGGCTCTGGCCTGTTTGCTCGACGGCCACACTCCAGAACGTGCCACGCTGCCGAACATGGCGTGCGCCGAACGTGCCATGCGTTCACCCCCGCGCGTGAGTGCGCCCGGCTGACAGGAGAGGGCCTCCGCATGGCTGCAACTCCACCCCCCTCCCCGTGACTGCGCTCGGTAGAGAAATCCACCGTGAGGGAGACCGCCGGTGCCGCGGGTGTCCGCGGGTCGCGTACCGGAGCAGCGCAGCTTCTTGCTCTTGATCTGACCGATGCGCTTGTTGGCGAGGCGGCGTGGGCTGGCGCAACGGGCGCCGCTCGTCTCGATGGGGTTGGCGTGGAGGTAGTCGGCCAGCCACTTGAGGTGGCAGTCGCAGATGAAGGGGTTCTGGGCCAGGTGGCTTCGTGGTGGGGAAGCGAGCCGGCGGGCACGGGGATCGTGCGTGCGTTTTGTGCGTGCGTGAGTGTGCGTGAGTGTGTATAAGCGTGGCGTGCAGGTTGTACGGAAGTAGGTACATGCGTGTGAGTGTGCGTGTGTGTAGGCAAGGCCGCAGTCATGTACAGCATTCACGAGGGGGGGGGGGGGTGTGGGGGCACACAGCGAGCAGAAATGCAGAAAGTCAGAATTATGATTCTCCGGAGATTGTGCAGAAAAACGTTTATAAAAATGGTGCGGCTGTTTCATGTTATCGCTGAAGATCGCAAACATTCACGAGAATCATATGCATATGGCTATTATTTTCCATGATAAAAACAGCTCGTTTTACATATCTATAAGTGCGTGTTTGTCATTCCTGGAACTGCTTATGGGTGGGTGTGTGCATCTGGTGTATGTGCGCACATGAGTGTGTACTTACACATGTGTGCCTGTGATTATGCTGCACACGTGTGCGTGTGAGAGTATGTTGCACACGTGTGCGTGTGAGAGTATGTTAGTGTGTGTAATGCTTGCGTGTGTGTACGTGGGAATGGTAGTGTAGCGGTTAGCTCGCTGCGCTACGATCCCCGCTCACGGCCAACACCAGTGACGATTATCTGAACCAGTCCTGGGCCACCCCTAGGTCGACTTAGCCTCAAATGAGTACCCTGGTGTGGTGTGCAAACATCGGCACTACAGGGAGACAAAGGCGGTCGGGTGAGGTGCTGCTGTGCCGGCCTTCATTGGGTGCTCGCTAAGAGCACTTGCCCCAACAGTCTGTTAAGGCTATACAGGGGATCTCCGTCTTTGTCTTTGTGTGCGTACATGTGCGCGTGTGTGTCTGTGCGTGTGTGTGTGCGCATGCGTACGTGCTTTTGTGCGTGCATGTGTGTGCGTGCATGTGTATGCGTGTGTGCGTGTATGTGCGTGCGTATGTGCTTCTGTGGGTGCATGTGTGTGCGTGCATGTGTGTGCGTGCATGTGTGTGCGTGTGTGTGCGTGCATGTGTGTGAGTGCATGTGTGTGCATGTGTGTGCGTGCATGTGTGTGAGTGCATGTGTGTGCGTGCATGTGGGTGCATGTGTGTGCGTGCATGTATGTTATCGTGGCCTCTTGAGCCGCCACTCACAGCGTTTTGACTTGGCGGAGAGGCGTGAACGTGCCCTTGCCCAGCGTCTGCAGCTTGTTGTCGTAGAGCGACAGCAGCTGCAGGTTCTGCAGGTCCTGGAAGGCGTCGACGCGGATGCACGTGATCTTGTTGGCGTTGAGAAGCCTGAGAGCCGCACAAAGACAAAGACCCCCGTATAGTGCCGTTAGCGAGAACCTAGAAAGGGCGGCATGGTACACGAGGGGAATGGGTGACCAGCACCACGCCCGGTTGCCTTTCTCTCCCTCGTGGCGATGTTTACACACTGCACCAGGGTAGTCATTTGAGGCCGAGTCGACATAGGGCAGGTCCAGAACTGGTTCAGCGGGAATCAAACTCGGGTCGCCCGGTTCGTAGCCCAATGCATCAACCGCTAGGCCACCGCTCCCCATTCACGTACGTCCACATACACACACGCAGGGAAGGAAAAGGTGTCAAGTTGTCTGGGCTCTATGGGCGACCTCAATTTAAAGGGAGGGGTAAGTCAGGTCTCCTGCTATATGCCGTGAAATCCGACACGGGGTAAGAAGGGCTTGTCGAGAAGAGAAATCTTCTTTTTCAAGATAGACACCTGGGACAAATGGTCGTCTCAGAAGAGAAGAGACACGTTAAATTCTAAATTCGGAATTGAGCAGCAAACGGAACGGCGAACACGACCCGGAGTGCGAGAGACGGTGCCGTGCTCGTGGGACAAATTAAAAACCCCACATCAGACGTTACTCGACAGCCAACGCCATCGTAGCGGGAGATTCTTCAGCTCAACGAATTAAAAAAATGCCGAGTTGAACGTCAGCGGCCACAGAATCTAGACAGTGAAACAAATTAAAAAACGCGGCTGTATAAATTAAAATTCACATACATAAAGTGGAACACAAGATATTAATTACAAATCGTGGAGGCAGTGCTGAAGTGATTAACGTTTTGCGCTATGCACCCATGTGTCTGAGTTAGATTCCCAGCCACGACTAACATCAGTAGCGAGTGATATCCACTCGTGGTGGTGGTGGTGGTCTCGGTGTTACATGGTGGTGGTCTCGATGTTACATGGTGGTGGTGGTGGTGGTGGTCTCGATGTTACGTGGTGGTGGTCTCGATGCTACATGGTGGTGGTCTCGATGTTACGTGGTGGTGGTGGTGGTCTCGATGTTACGTGGTGGTGGTCTCGATGTTACATGGTGGTGGTCTCGATGTTACGTGGTGGTGGTGGTGGTCTCGATGTTACGTGGTGGTGGTCTCGATGTTACATGGTGGTGGTCTCGATGTTACGTGGTGGTGGTGGTGGTCTCGATGTTACGTGGTGGTGGTCTCGATGCTACATGGTGGTGGTCTCGATGTTACGTGGTGGTGGTCTCGATGTTACGTGGTGGTGGTGGTGGTGGTGGTGGTCTCGATGTTACGTGGTGGTGGTCTCGATGTTACGTGGTGGTGGTGGTGGTGGTCTCGGTGTTACATGGTGGTGGTCTCGATGTTACGTGGTGGTGGTGGTGGTCTCGATGTTACATGGTGGTGGTCTCGATGTTACGTGGTGGTGGTGGTCTCGATGTTACGTGGTGGTGGTGGTGGTCTCGATGTTACATGGTGGTGGTCTCGATGTTACGTGGTGGTGGTGGTGGTCTCGATGTTACATGGTGGTGGTCTCGATGTTACGTGGTGGTGGTGGTCTCGATGTTACGTGGTGGTGGTGGTGGTCTCGATGTTACGTGGTGGTGGTCTCGATGCTACATGGTGGTGGTCTCGATGTTACGTGGTGGTGGTGGTGGTGGTCTCGATGTTACGTGGTGGTGGTCTCGGTGTTACATGGTGGTGGTCTCGATGTTACGTGGTGGTGGTGGTGGTCTCGATGTTACGTGGTGGTGATGGTGGTGGTCTCGATGTTACATGGTGGTGGTCTCGATGTTACGTGGTGGTGGTCTCGGTGTTACATGGTCGTGGTCTCGATGTTACGTGGTGGTGGTGGTCTCGATGTTACGTGGTGGTATGGTGGTGGCCTCGATGTTACGTGATCCCAACTGAAAATGCACGGCGACCGCGCTTTCCGGATCGTGGGGGTCTCCTTCGCATGAAGCGATGCCCGAGCGGACGAACTCAAAAACGATGAACACCTCGAATTCGGCCACTCCGAGTGACACCGAAACGTCCACAGCGCGACAGAGACGCCTTCGGCGCCATTGTGCGTTTCTTCAATGACTATTTACACGACGACGGTTGGTCCGCCCCTCGCTTCTCCAACCGCCACTGACCAGGGGTGGGTGGGCAAGGCACGCAGTGGACAGCCGAGTGGATACAGCAGACTCCACTGTCGTACCGTATACATCTGTGCTCCACGGCCTGCGCTGCCCACCGCCAACTAACCGGCAAGATCAAACAACCCCCAAGCCGGGCGCAGACGGCACGGGGAGGCCCCCAGCCAGCAGTGGACTGACAAAAAGGGCCGCACGTGCGCATAACGGCGGTGATGATGATGAAAGTGGAGAGAGTCTCTGCGCTACGTGGATGCGCACAGCTGCCCATTGTGCTCCCCTTAATATTTGATCTGGTTGCCTCCGACTCAACGGGGTCTCACCTGGTTAAACAAACTCCGTGCATTGAATTACGCGGGCAAGTGGCTTGCGGAAACCAGGGGATTACCGCTCCAGTGCAGCATAATCTGACTCTATCTGCTTATCGTGATGAGGTGTTAGGGCCGAAGATTGACCAAGATCTTTGCTCCGTGCCGCCCACTGCCACCCTATTAATGTTGTTTGATTAAAGCGACACGCAATCCAACAGAACAAACAGCTCTCATCTCGTAGATGCACGCCTGGGCTGCACGTCCTGTCCTAGGCCGCTTATCGAGAGTTTTTTTTACTTCTTCTCATCGTCGTCGTCATCAGCCATTATCAATCCACCGCTGAACGTGGCTGAACATGGCCCTGCCCGAACCGTTGCCATCACTCACAATGTATCAATCCCGCCTGGCACCTTTGCGCAGGAGCTGATTTCATTGCTCCATCTCCCCGGCGGATGCGTCCCACTGCAAGGTTGCCCAAACCATCAATATCCGTGACCATCGGGTCGTTCTCTAGCGACGTGTCCTGCCAAATTTAGTCTCAAGCTTCGTTATTGAGGATATCAACTTGGAGAGTCAAAGAGGTCGTGGGGTGGGTCGTCATTTATGGCGCTCGCGCGATGTCACTGTGACGGCATCCCCACGCTGATGAATACAATTATCAATGCAGTGATGTCCCTACAGCGCCATGAAGGAGTGTCTGGCTGTGATTTGAAAGTCTTTTGCAACATTAATGGAGCTTTGAAACCCACGGTGGTATAACGTCGTCATCCCCGTCATCACTAAATGTTCTCCCATTTGCCGTCCGTATTACTTTGAGCAGTCACTGCTGGTCAGCTGGTGATGGCTTCTGCGTAATCTCTCTGCTTAAAGAGGTCTTGGAATGGGGTCCATTTCCATTGGCAGCCTTGAGACGGCAGCATAAATTCCACGTTCTGATGGCAGGGTCAAGTCTCTCTGTAGAACAACCACTTTAGACAGCCGCCCGACATTGAAACCTAACGTGTGCGCGACCAGCCGGAAAGTATCTGACCCACAGGAAGAAATTCCACATTCCTATGGGCAGGATCCAGTCTGTCTAAGGCAAACACTGGCCAGGAACTGTAAACAAAACCCGCCGGTGAGCAGCGAGGCGTATGTGTGTAAAATAATGGGGAGATAGGAAAAGTTGGAAAAAAAAATTGTTTCTGTTTTACTTGCA
This sequence comes from Lampetra fluviatilis, assembly GCF_964198595.1. NCBI lineage: Eukaryota > Metazoa > Chordata > Hyperoartia > Petromyzontiformes > Petromyzontidae > Lampetra > Lampetra fluviatilis. The sequence continues at coordinate 1,734,733 of NC_136278.1, read as the reverse complement.
CTGATTTGATTAACTCAGAGAGAGATTTTTTTTTTACTTTTTCAAAACGGACCCGGGGGGGGGGGGGGGAGGGAACTGCGCCTTCTCACACAAGCAGCCAGACTGCTGGCCGGTCACCGCAGCTGCCGCCCGCAGCAACGATGCCCCCACGCTGGCTGCCGCTTCGCCTCTAATCGCGGGCATTCTCCGTGAAGCCTCGCGGGTGCAGAGGCCGCGCGTTCTTACCGACAATTACACAGCCGGGGTGGGGATCATTAGTTCATTAGCAGCGCGGCCCAGGCTCTCGCCAGCCACCCCCCCCCACCTCTCCACCCGCTCGCTCGCAACTTCAAATAATGCAGCCGAACGCCTTTTGGTATCGGTCAGGGCCTTCCCAGGGGCAGAATCAGAACGCAGCTAAAAGCTCCAGGCATGTTCGTCAAGAGCGGGCTCGTGGAGGGGGGAAAAAAGTTAAAGCCGAAAGAGAAAAAAAAAAGCTTTAGAGAGAGACAAAAAAATCTGAAAGAAAGAAATGAAAATGAAATGAACACCGAGCCTCAACTCTAATCTAAATACTTTCAATTATGAGACGACCCCCTACGTTCCTATGCTTGGGCTGCACGTTGAGCGAGCTGTCAAGAGGAGGAGGAGAGGAAACGCTGGATGGGGGCCGGGGGGAGGGGGGCGGGGGGGGGGGCAGAGGGGGGGGGGGGCAGGGGGGGACCTTTTGGGGGAAGTGGCCGAGGGGACTTCAAAGCTGTAAAGTGAGATGCTATCGCTCACGGTGGGGGCGGCTGAGTGAGCACGTGGGGCCTGGTCACTACAGAGCCTCCACTCCACGCAGCTCGCTCGCTCGCTCTCTCTCTCGACATGAAAGGCCGTTGTGCGACATGAACCGGCTCTTACGACGCGCCGGGCTGGCGGACTGCGAAGCCGAGAAGCGTGGCACTGTGCCATCCGCCAGCCGCTTCCAGTGCCCCCCCCCCTTTCACAGCGAAAGAATGGGGGGGGGGGGGAGAGCAGAACATTAAAAAAAAGTAAACACAGAGATGGCCGGGCAGCTGAGGGGTCGGAGCGCTGAGACGGTGGCACCGCCCAACCGAATGTGAGATTTACGTGCCCGGTGATTACACCGTATTCCTTCTGAAGTGCGGGAGAGTTCATGATCTACACCTGGTTGCCAATGTCTGAACAAGAAAATAAACCTCCCTTGGATTAAGTTTGGTTTTCTCTTAATTTTTCCACAAAATTTCAGGTTCGAAAATAAAAAAAAAATAGAAATGTTGGTTGGACTGCCATGTGATGATCATTTATCCGTAGAAGGCATGTGCGACAACTCATCGGTTCTCGTACCAGACGGGACCCCAGAAGTAGTTCTGTGAAATCTGCTTCCATGGGCCATTCTCTAACACAATTTGATAAAAGTTCCCAAATGACGTGGACAGCACAGTTGGAAACACATTTGGAAAAGGACGCAGCACAATTAATTTTTTAGTTAGACCCAACAAACAGGAGTGCATTCATCAGGAGGTGATGCACCTCTAAGTGTCCGGCAGGGGGGTGCGGGGACAGACCATCCGGGCTGTTCCCCAACAAGACTCTGTTACAGACCTCGAGCCAAGTGAGACGTGCGCGCGTGTTCGTGTGCGTGCGTGCGTGCGTGCGTCGACACCACTCGTGACCCCGCGATCTGGGAAAGGATGCGATGGCTTTGATCTCCAAGCCTCCACTCACGTGTTGACAAACCCGATGGCTTGTCTTGCTCCACAGAAGGGCTTCTGGCCCCCCGCAAAGGTGAAGGCAGCTGGTTTTGTCTGAGTAAAATGGCCAAAAGAGTGGACTCCTAAAAGCCGCAGTGTTTATTTAACCAACAGCACAGTTCGTACAAGTGACAGAGAACTGGCTATTGATATAGATTGCCTTGCTTGATCATGGGGCCTGGTCTACTTGTTAGGGGTATTGCAATTCACACGATTGACATCCCTACGATATAATTGTCATGATTCGAGGTTGTGATTCAATTCAGGAATCAATTCTCTTTTGTTTACATCGTGATGAATTGCAGCAACTTCCCTCGGTTAGAGAGAGCTCTGCGGACACGTGGCGTTCAACGCGTGCACCAAATCAAACCTCATTGACTTTCAAGCCACGTGCAATTTGATGGGACGTGTCGTGAGGCTAAGGGCCGATGTGAATCAATGTATCATGTACTGCCAAGGTTCGGTTATGAAAGGTTCGAAAACAGATTCGTAGCGTTGCTATGGCCGTTCACAAGTTGATCCGTCAAAGACGTAAACACGGGCGTTCACAATGACGTCACCAAACCGACATTAACATTCAATTCTATAGTTTTTTTCTGCCTGCTCTTGGCAGCTAAAGTCATTTCAACGGACATCCAATAACAAAACAACATAGCTGATTTAATGTTACTGTTGAAAAAAAAGTCATATTTTTGCAAGACATTTCATTTTTTCTTCGAATTAAAAAAAGCCCTCTGCAAACAAATACATATTCCCCATGCGTGCTGGGTCCCAGCGATGTTCTAGATACGACGATAAGAGCCATTTTTTTCTTCAAATTTCCTGATGGTGCGGCACGGCGTGTGTATGTGTGCGGCTTTATATGAATGTAAACATACACACGTGAATAATTGGTTAAAAGAGACATATCGGTTTTCTGTGTTTATACTTCGGTTACACTTCGTGTGTGGCAAGAGTATGCTGTGTTTATCTCAGTGGATTGTGTGCGCATGTGCAAGAGCTTGTGCGTGTGTGAGTGCTTTCGCGTTCGCATTGTGCGAGTGCGCTAACGGAATGCGGGGAGTGGTGGTGCATTGCTTAGTGCACTGCGATACGAGCCAGGCAACCTAAGTCTGATCTGCAGCCAAGGCTAATATGATTGATGAGTGATATCTGAACCGGTCCTGAGATTCCCTGAAGTCGACGCGGCATCAAAACGAGGACGCAGAGCAGTAGTACGAGGCACACCACCCCGACCCGTGTCATCTTGGTATATTTTGGTGCTCACCAACAATATTTGCCTCAACAGTCCCTGTAGCTATACAGGGCATCTTTATCTTTGTGGTAAATGGATGCATACTACTTTATGCACTTCACTATAATTCTAGCAACTTTGGGTTCAATTCCTGTCCTTGCACATCACCAATGGCAATTGGTATTGAAATGTGACCTGTGCCAATGCTAGCTCGACTCAGTCTAATGTTACTACCTCGTGCATTAGTGCGAGCTACAGCGATTCTGAGAAGACAAAGGTGGTCAAGGTGGCACGTCACCGGCTGCCCTCTCGAGCCTCACGACGGACTTTACTGGGTGCCCGCAGTCGCCCACGACAGTTGCTCGTGGCCACGAAGGGCGACCTTTGCCCTCTCGTCACCCGCCCCCCAACCAACTCACGCCCCCCCCCCCCCAGACGCATTTGGCCCCGCAAGTCAAAGCATTTTTTAAAAATATTTAATTTGATTAAAATATATAAAAATATTAAATTCGCCGGTCCCAAATACGGGTGAGGCGGCAAGCACGGTCGTCCATGCAACGACCGCGGGGTACAATTACCCACGCGCTTGCAGAACAATTAGGCGCGTTATTTCAAATATGAACTCACATGCCCCCCTCTGCATTGCCTTTTGTTCTTTGGCTCTCTAATCTGCGTGCCGCGCGCACGCGGCCCAATTACAATTCGGCGTTTATCTTGAGACTCAAGAAGAGAGCCCTTGCTGCACAAACACAACGATAATTACAGCCTGGGAGGAACATTCAAGACACAAAGAATACAATTTTGAACATTACTTCGTGATTGTACTTCACATTGTTCGTAGTAATAATAAGTAATAATTTAGATTTTTTATTTCTATTTTATAATTCCCTGAACACGGCCAGTGGGCCAGAAAGTCAAGATCTTTCTTTCTCCCTTCTCAGTGACAGTGAAAAAAAACCACCGCTGATATAATTATCAATGAATCTGTCACGCATTGTGTACTTGGGTGAAGCGGTGGCACACTGGTTAGCGCACTGCACTATGCACTCGGCAGCCTGCATATCATTTCAGATCACGACTAACATCAGTAGGGAATATCTCAATGCATCCTGAGGCCCTCCACCCACCACCACCACACTGAGCAGCGTGGTGAAGTATGATTAAACAGCTCTCGATAACTGACACAGGATGAGGATGCCTCCTTCGGCCAATGGCTCCAAAGTCCTGTAACATGCACGTAATACGCATTCACAGGATGCAGCAATTCTTCACACTCCGTTACCATTTACTGCTGTGAGATCAATGCAGCGCGCCGCTACTCACAGGAGCTGGAGGGAGTAGAGTCCGCTGAACAGGCCCTTCGGCAGGTCGGTGATCTTGTTCCCGTACAGGACCCTGCGGAGGGAGACAACGGCCCGGCCACCGTGAATCTCTGCACAGAGGAACGGAACCAGGTGGCGACCGACCCGGTCACAGGCGGTGTTGTAAACCGCCCCTCTCCTCCTCGCTCGCGTTGCCAGCGCGATGCCACCGGGGTCACCGCGTGCGGCAGGTGGGTGACAAGGACAATCCACGCAGAGATGCCCTCTCTCGCACGGCGCAGAAGCCCAGTACTTCACCCAGCACAGCGGTGGGGTTTGGGGGAGGGTTAGGGATGGGCACTGTGTAGAGGGGGGGGGGGGAAGAGCAGGAGGAGGGGGGGCAGGAGTAGGAGGATCGCAGGGTGAATTATGGGGACGTTGGCTGAGACGCTGAACCAGCACCAATGAGAGTCTGGGTTTTGAATCCCTGGCTTCAGCTGCACGTCGTCAAAATGTGACCTCAGGCGGAGAAAGTTGGCGGTGCCAGCCTGGTCACCAATGGCCGCTTAAAATATAACCGTGTTGAATTTATTTCACTCGTTGCAGTTGCGAGACTTCATTTTTTTTATACTTCGAAGACAAAAGTCTCGTAATGGCATAATTAACAACATGACTCATCACATTCGTGAATAAAACTGCGGCCTTAAAAAAATTATACATCAGTGGCCAAAATAGTTTTGAGCAATTGCCATTCTTCATAGCACACAAGTAAAGGGCAATTGTTTGAAACGCCACCACTAAAATATGTATTTGTTTCCTTTTAATGCCACTGTGTTGTAGACGAATTGGGGTCGAGTCTATGCTTGTGCACCACTGCCAATGCAGCAGCAGCATCGCCAAATCATTGATTCCATTTTAGCTTGGGGTGGGCTGTTTAGATGATCGAACTCCGTGTCCTCCTGTGGTGTCAGGGCCGCCCAACTGAGGCTTAATTGAAAGGTCCCAATTGAGACTCGGATTTAATACCATCTATCCCGTTGACACGCAATGGACACTCGTTGCGGAGTGTGTGAACGGCGTTCCTCCACTGTGAACGAAAGAAACGAACTGAAGTGGCTTCAGAAGTAGATCCGTAACATCTTCTGGAGTGCTTCCTTCGACACGGTGATCCGGTGCAGGCCACGAATACTCTCAACGGTAACGTCGTCATCGGGAAACAATGCCAGCAGGCATTATTCAAATTAAATGCCAATGCAAAGTAGGCATACAATTTTCATCAATCATAAACAAGTGGATTCCCAAAAGCGCGATTGCATGCATGCATCATGAGCATTACAATCGAGTTTAGGCTACAACCCCATGCGTCATGGCACACCTACTCAACAATAATTACAAATCGCATACATTGCCTCCGAGTAACACTACACCCCGCGAAGGATAACAATATGAATGGTGATAACAATAGCATAGGGCAAAGGTCGAGCACAAGTGATTTCTTGCCTAAATGAGCATTGTTTACGGCCCTAAGCAAGTGGTGACAATTCAAAATTCCGATAGCGGGGGCAGAGGGGGGCGGAGGGGGGGCAGCGTGTCTCAATGGGAAAACCACTGTTGACTTCGCCACAAAGCAGTACTCGTTTTATCGACCCCAAGAGGGGTTGATGGTTTTTAACCAACCCCCGAAACAGGCTTTGAACCCCTCAAATCCCCCGGACTGCGAGGCCGTGCTCGCCACGTGGTCGAAGTAAAAAGTTATTAACAATCAAAATAATAATCACGACCGCGACGATGATCGCAACCAATAGTTCATTAGAACGCAAGACCGTCAACCCTCGTGCACACGTGGGCAGACGGCGGTCTGCCACGGGGAGACCGGGGCCGTGCCGCGCTGGGTGCCGGCGTCGCTAACGGTGGGGACGTGGCCTTGCCCCCGCCGCCACCGCCGCATTAGCATTCCTGGGGCCAGCTGGAACGTATATCGCCGCTTGTTTGCGAGGGGGGGCCTGGCACTCAGTGGGGGTGCCATGAGATGTATAACAACGTCTCATTATGTTTGCCTTTCTCCCCACAGCCCCCCTCCCCACCCTCTCCCCCTACCCCTTCACTTTCTTCCCTTTCTTCTTTCAGCTCATCCACGTTTTTTTCTGCAAATGTTTAATTCGTCCTCTTATTTTTTCATTTGTTAGCGATTATCCTTCTAAGCTCTCTTTTCTTTTCCTCTTACGCTGCTTTGTCTTTCATTCCAATAATTGCGCCACCATTTCCCTGTTTGTCCCATTTTTACGTTATTCAATTTAAGCATTTTTAAACGATCTTTTTTGTTGTTTGTCTACAAACAGTCTAACCGCCCTCTTTATTCCCACTTTCTCAATTTCCCTCCTTTTCTCCGCTTGCCGCCGCACCGATTTATACATTTCTTTCGCGGCCTAACGACGAGGGATACACGGCAGTAGCTCTCGGGATTGCTCCTTGCGTGACCCGAGCCTCGCCGGGAGCCCAGCGATCGGCAAACTCCGTACCCCATGGTGGTAGGAAATGAGCTAAGGAGCCAAAGGGACAAAAAATTGAACACTTGACTTTGGCAAAAAAAAAAAACCCACTCTTAGTTGGAGTTGTCAGTCTTTTCACCTCTCTACTACACGAGCCAACTTCCCACACGATGCCCTCATGCCCCCCCCACCCCAACCTTCCCCACCCCCCACACCACCCTTGCCCTTTTCTTCCCTCAACTCCACTTCCATCTTCAATTGACTCCTGGTAAATGTAATCGGAACCGCGTGAGTCAGGATTGTCTAATTTGTCTGGAATTAGTCAAAATAAAAAAAAAATGTGCGTGGTGCACGCGGAACCGAAGCTCCGGGCGGCTGCTCACTGAGAGCAACTATCGTGGTGGTGGTGGTGGTGGCACTGCTAGCGGTGGCAGTGATGTGGGAATTCGGTGACAAATTCAAAAGTTAATTCGCGGAGAAGTGGCCGGGTGGTTCAGGAGGTTAATGCTGCTGCCAGCGGACACTGGACCAGAACCGTCCGAGACCCTGGGTTCGAGTCTGGGTTTGAGCCATCCGTGATGGTACCAGGCTCGCAAGTGTTAACGAGATGAGAGCCTTAGCCTGGTCACTGGAGACTGCACAAATAAAACACTGGATTTTCACTCAAACAGCGAGTGTGTCATTGACATTAACACGCCCTGTGCACTGCTACCAACGCAGCATCACAATTGTATTTGTTTAAACAATTACACACGTAGCCGCGTCGGGGCCTAGCATAGGGCACGGCGATACTCGGAATCCGACAGAGCGCGGCAGCTCCTTCTCGACACGTCCACTGCCACTGCATCGCAGTTGCCGAATTATGCAAGATCATTCAATTTCATTCAATTTCATTCAATTTAATTCAATTTAATTCAATTTCCCCCACTTGCACGCAGGTGAGGGCTGACCGAGTGACAACGCCTCCCTCGTGTAGGACACGCCAGTGACCCTAACGGTAAGTGACCTCTATTGGTTTCAGGTGTGCCCTGAGACGTGGGGTAGGGCACCGACGTGCGTACAATGGCCCACTATCGAGAAACAGTGGCGTGGGGGTCTGTAGGGGTCTGAGTCGCGGCGCACAGTGAGCCCCGTGGTCACGACTGCTGACATGTGCCTCGGGGAGGCCGAGCTGGCTTGGATCTCCCACAAAACCACTGCTCCCACAAAACCACTGCTCCTACAAAATCACTGCTCTCCCACCAAACCACTGCTCCCACAAAACCACTGCTCCCACAAAACCACTGCTCCCACAAAACCACTGCTCCTACAAAATCACTGCTCTCCCACCAAACCACTGCTCCCACAAAACCACTTCTCCTACAAAATCACTGCTCTCCCACAAAACCACTGCTCCCACAAAACCACTGCTCCTACAAAATCACTGCTCTCCCACAAAACCACTGCTCCCACAAAACCACTGCTCCTACAAAATCACTGCTCTCCCACCAAACCACTGCTCCCATCGAGGCAACAGCGTTCTGCTTAATCCCACGAATGTCTGAGGTGTCACCTCAACCTCGCCTCCTATCCTCTAACCTCTTTCTCTGTTTCATGCCCCAACCGTGCCTCACCCCCCCCCCCACACACAGACTTGTTAAAAGATTGGAGCCGCCCCAAGGAACGTAACAAGGACCAGCTCCACGACGATTCGCACATTGCCACGTTCTGCAGAGTGTGCGGATGGTGATGAACATATTCATGGATTGAGCAACACGACAAAATAAAATCCTGTTTTCTATCGCAGAGATCCTGGAGAACTCTGGGGTAAAATAACAAAAAACAAAACCCCATTTTTTAAATTGTAAAATGCACCTCGTTGGCAAAAGAATGATCCTTTCATATTCCTTCCTTCGTTCATTCTCTCCAAGCTCACAGTCTAACTGGCAGCAAATCAAATCGCCTTGATCTGCCCCGTGCCATGAAAAGTGGCATAAATAATAAAAGGGAATGTTTAACCGCTCGCCGCTCGCGATCTCGGGATAAGGCCCCCCCCCCCCCGCCCGGACCTGCCAGGCAGCGTCAACTCAGGTGCGTGACCACCCAGTGGCTCCGGCAGCAGGGGCGATAGGAGGCTAACCAAAGCCGAGATGTAAATCGTGGGCAACACGGCGACAGAAGATTGACGTGACCTGGCCTGATAGACATCGGCGAGAGAAATACTCTTTCCTAGACACATGCTGCTTTCGGTGAGAATTACATTAGATCAGGAAAAGAGCGGTCTGGACTTTATTACAACATCGCACGCATGCCGACACGCGTGCTCGTCTGTGTACGCGCGTGTCTCTACACGTTGGTAAGGATTAGCGCTGTTGTCATCGTCAGCCGTGGCCTATCCACTGCTGGATGAAGGCATTCCCGCCCCAAAGCCGTCACCATCACGCGATGCCTGGGACAGAGTGATAAATCCACGTAGCGCCTGCCTGCGCGCGAGTTAACTTCGTTGCTCCATCTCTCTCCAATGGACGTCCTCTCGGGCGCGTTCAATTCCACACACCGAGGAGCGGAGTTAAGTATAAATTTAAAAAAATATGGAATTTAATCATTTCCTTTCCGAATGCAGGAAAATAAAATTGTTGTTTCCCGAATAATGGCAGCTGCTTAAAATGTCATGTTCTCTCTCTCTCTCTTACTCTAAGCGTGTATATTAAAGGTAACATAAAAGTTGCGTTATTTGTGTGGTCGCTGAAGTAGCAACATTCCAACTCAGTGCGTACATGGATAGAGTGTCTACAGGCACTCACAGAAAGGCTTCTTACAGCTGAGAAAATTAATCAATAAACGAGAGGGATATAATTCCGCTCTTGGCAAGGGCCTGACTTTTTCGAAGCATGAAAAATTAGACGGAATATTTAAGCTATTAATTAAACGGGTGGCTTGCATCACATGCTTGTTGAGTGTGCTTATGTGTGCGTGTGTGCATGCAGCCATGTATTCAATGTGTCTGAATGTGTATATAGTGTGGGGAATGGTGGTGTAGCGATTAACGCACTGCGCTACGAACTTGGCGACCCGGGTTCGATTCCCGCTCACAGCGAACACCAGTGACGATATTTTGAACCGGTCTTGTGCCTCCCCTACGTCGACTCAGCCTCAAATGAGTACCCGGTGAAAAGTGTAAACATCGCCACTGGGGAGACAAAGGCGGCCGGGAGTGGTGTTGGCCACCCACCCCCTCGTGTGCCGTGTCGGCCTTTATAGGTGCTCGCTAGCAGCACTTGCCCCAACAGTCTGTTAAAGGCAGCACGGGGAATTTTTGTTGTCTTCATGGTAGTTTGTATGCATACGTGCGTGTGTTGCACTGTGCGTTTGTGTGTGCATTTGTGTGTGTGAAAGGTTACACGGTGGGGGGGGGGGGGAATCTCTGTCTTTGTGCTTGCACACCAAACAAACGACGCGACGAGACAGACCGTGTCGGCGGTAACTCACAGGGAGTTGAGGAACCGCAGGCCCTGGAAGGCGTCGGCAGCGATCTCGGTGATCTGGTTGTTGCTCAAATCTCTGCAAAGCAAAAAAAAAGGAAATAAAAACACGAAACGGGAGGAGACGCAAGCAGGGTGTTAGGGGACAGAGGAGCGAACGGATGAACACGAAAGGTGAGCGTGAGGATGTGAGCATGGGGAGGTGGCGGGGGGGGGTGGACGATGAACCCGGACAGCCTGAGGTCTATTCCCAGCTGGGGTTAACGTCAGTGGTGAGTCACCCCCCAACCCCACCTTCACCAACCCGCACTGCTCCAATCCGATGAGGTATGGTGAAACAGCCACCACAACCCACATGGAGGAGGCCCTCATCCAGCAGCGGACTGACAAAGCACCGTAAATTATTACAGTAAACTTGTGTATTACACTTCTTTATAGTTTATTTATTTTGACCCTCTGGAGGGTTTAAACAGCTTCATTTTGGCCTGATGCATGAAATGTAAAAGATGTTTATTTGCTTGTAAATCTTGCAAGGGCATGCACTATTAAAAACCTCACCCTAGCATAAATAAAATGTCTGAACCGATGCCGCGAAGAACTGAGACGTCCTACGAAAAGCCGTGCGAGCGCGATTGAAACCATCTCGTTCTCAAAACATGAAAAAAAGCACACGGAGACTGCGGCGCGCGATCCACCGCAGGAAAAGACGGCGCGATGATCGATCCTCGGCCTCTTGGCCATTAAAAGTCGTTCCCTGATGTTTTTTCACGTTCAACAGCTCGGCAAGCTCAGCAGCCGTTTCTCCCTCCTCCTCGCTGGGTCACCGTTCCAGCGGCCGTGATTAACAGCGCGGCGGACGTTCAAGCAGAAGCTTAAAATCGATGCTCACGGTCGGTGGGCGGGTGGGGGGGTGGTAGTATGGGGTGGGGGGATGGAACTAAAAAGGTGGATGCCCCTTTGTTACCGCCGCCGCGTATTTCTGCGCTGTGCTGCTGCGGGAGCGGAGAGATTAAACAAACCGTTCAAACAAGGGGCACTCACATCCTGCGCAGTTTCTTGTAGGGGCTGAAGGCTCCGGGAGGGATCATCTTGATGGAGTTCTGTTCCAGGCGCCTGGGAGAGATGCGGGAAAAAATAACACGACGCACGCGGTCAACGCGTTCGCTCGATCGCAGACGCGTGTCGCTGGAACGGAGGCTGCTGCTGCTGCTGCGGTGGTGGTAGGGCATGGTTGGCATTGGCCCTGATGCAAGGAATTAAATGTGAGGGCCGCACCCCTTCCCCCATCTCCCCCTTGTTCAATTTCCTCCTCCTCCTCCTCCTCTTTGCCGCCCGGTGCCTGGGACCCTGCGGCGCATACCCCCCGGTGCACTCGCAGCGACTCCGCTCGCCTGCAGAATTCCCAAAGCCCAGGCACAGTCACAAAAGGCTGTCTCGTCAAAAGTTGCCCCTCGGCCCCGTGCTTTGTCCGTTCCTCAAGGATTTGCCGTGGAGCGGACGGAATTGCGGACGAGCGACGCGGTACTAATTTAGCTCGTAAAAATTACACGCTCTCACGATCAATCGATCCCGTCGTGCAAGCAATGATCGATTATTTACCATTCGTACCGAGTCACGGCCGTTGTTCGACCGTAGCACAGCATGATGGCCGTGCCTCCGTCGTGGAACGGAGGTGGCCTTGACCGATCGTGACATCACACGCCAATGCGGCGAGCCGCGGCCATGCATCGAAGTCGGCTTTCCTCCGGGCTCGAAGCAGCGGTGCGCGCTAACCACCGAGCCGCCGCTCCGAGTCCACTCATTTAATCATTCAGCACCGGGCGAGGGAGCCGTGAGCATCTGAGCACGACGGAGCCGAATTCCATTCCGGTTAATCGGATCTGGGTCGTGAGCGGGGCCCCCCCCCCCTCCCCCATCGCACGTGGTTCTCTCGTAGCCGGCGTGAACCTCCCGCCGGTCGAATGAGAGCTACGTCTGGGCGCGCCCGAGGAAGGGAAAGGTCACCTGGAAAGGGGGTGCCGGCCACCCACGACCTCGACTTCCAGGCCAAGAATAAAGAGAAGCTGCTGCCCGTCGAAGCAAAGTCCCCTGCGGGGGCTCTCTGCCTCTGCCTGCCTCTCTCCCTCCCTCCCTCCCTCTCTGCCCCCTCTCTCTCTATTTATAGCACGGTTTAAATAAAACAGTACGTGCATTAAAAATGAGATGATGAAGGGGCCGGTAACTTAATAAAAAGCTCTCAGGCCGATGAAAAGTTAACGGTGCGCTGGCGCAGGTGGCCCCTTCTCGGCTGAGCGGGTTATAGCGGGTGCATGTGCATGTTCCCTGCCTCACAGAGACTCGTAGAGACCCGGCCACGTAGAGACCCTTCCTCACAGCGACCCTGCCACGTAGAGACTCACAGAGACCCTGCCACACAGAGACCCTGCCATGTAGAGACCCTGCCACACAGAGAAGGCTGAGGACGGTAAGCGATTGAATGGCCCTAAGTCCACGTATTTCCTTAACAGGATCTGCGATGTACCCGGCTCAGAGGAATATTGGATTAGATAATTACGCAGAGATGCATCTTTGAGGGCCAGAGGCTTTCGAACATAAATGTGTTTTTTTATGAAATGCTTTAATAATATAATCCTCGTTTTGTTCTTTCAGTGTTTCTTTTAATCAACCCTTATTTTTTGTCAATTTTTTCTCTCCATTCCTTTCTATTACAGGGTCAATTGCAGCTTAAGCGCTCCCTCGAGTCAATCCGTCTCATCTGGCTGGGTTTGGCCAAAGATCCGTACGAAAACGAGGCCACATCACATCTGCTAAATGCTATCGCCCAGGGAGGAACCTGCAATCCCCGCCACTGATGCTTCTAATTACTCCTCGGGTAAAGCGGGGGACACTGTCAGAATCCATTTACCTTAACCCTTGCACCCGAGGCATTCGTTTCTCTCCTACGTTTTTTTTTTGGAGCTTGGCCACCTACGGCACCGGCTTTGGAAGAAGAAAAAAAAAACGATGAAGCTGAAAGCAAATTTGTTTGTTTCATTAGCGTGGCGTCTCTCCGCGGGAGTTGGCCACGTTTTTGCCGGCGACTGCCTGGCTTGGCTTTCGAGTCGTTCGGAAAAAATTCTCCGGCGAGAGCGGCCCAACTCTGAGCAGCAGCAGCGGCAGCGGCGGCGGCGGCGGCAGCGGCAGCAGCAGCAACGTCAGTGCGTAAAATACTCGGTACGTTTCCCCACAACCACGCCGTACGATTATTGTCACCGTTATCAATTCATACGTTTTTTCAAAATTTCCCAGCGCATGGGTTGCCACGCAGCTGCTGGGGTGTGCGTTCATTGAGGGAGGGGGGGGGGGCTATGCGGGGAAAAGGCTCAACGATGTTCCGATGGGTGGCTCTGGCAGGAGTGACGGGGTGAGCGTGGAAATTGGACAGGAAATCCTCGCCTGCTCTGCCGTGCTCTTAAGGGTGGAATCGAAAATACAACTTTGTCTTTGCCAAGGGGAAAACATCTCGCTTGATTTTATTGATTTATCTCCACGTATATTTATTACAATGTTCGGGCGTATATTCACTTTTTATTGTTGATGCTGTGGAAAATTACAGCAATGTTCTTGCCTGCGTTAGGGCTTTGTGTTTGTCGTTTTGAGTTGTTAATTAGAGTGGATAATTTAGTTCATCTGTTTTAATTTCCTAGACCGAATGCGCTCTGTTTTGCAGAAACAAAACATCTGCGCGTTATGTTCATTAATGGAAAACAAACAAACAAACAACACCTTTAAGGCGCAGAGCGTTCCGCCGCCGCAATGCGACATCTCAACACAAACACGCTCCAGTCCGTCGAAGTGTAAATTATGATTACTATCCCCGCTGCGTGTGTTCATCGCGTCGAGAGCTCAGCTTGACGTCGCCACGTGGCGCCGCATCAGCGAGACACGGGCCAGTCTCTTACAGCGGACGCTTCTCATGAAGTCGGCATTGGGGTGGCAGCGGTGGTGGTGATGATTGATGGCGGCGGTGGTGGTGGTAATGATTGGTGGCAGTGGTGGTGGCGATGATTGGCGGTGGTGGTGGTGATTGATAGCAGTGGTGATAATAGTGTTGATGATTGGTGGTGATTGGTAGAGGTGGTGGTGATGGCTGGTGGCAACGGTGGTGGAGCTGGTGACTTGGTAGAGAGGTGGCAGTGGGGCGCGGTGGTCAGGAGCATCGATCGCATCTGAGAGCCACGCAAGAGGAGGGTGCTCATCCCCCCCTCTCTCCCCACCCCCAGGCCCCCGTCCCGCATCCCCCTTCTCCACCCCCCACCCCTCCCGGTCGGCAGTGCTCACAGCTCGGTGATGGCGTTGGGCAGATTGTGGGGGATGCTGGAGAGGCTCTTGCCGCGGCAGTCGACCACGTTGTTGCTGCACGTGCACACGGACGGGCACGAGCTGCCGAACGCGCTGCACGACTGGCCCCGTGAGTAGTCTGCAGCACACACACACACGCACGCACGGTCACATCCCTCCAGAGGCACTCAGGGATTCACCTCCCTGAACCTGACCCCGTGAACACTTGGACATCGACAGTGAACTCTATCGGTGAATCTCCCCGAGCGTCGACAATTAACGCCGAGCTTTAAACATCGCGAAAGTGCTTCGTGTCTCTTAGGTTGCTTCGCTACTCTTAAGGCTCACAAAGGTGCCTCAGGCCTGGCTATCCTAGCCTCGAGGATTAACAGTGAACTCCAACGATCCTAAAGGGGCCTCCACAGCCTGGTTCTCTGAGACTCAAGCATGAACACTCAATCCGAGCGTAGGCGACGATGCTTACATCCGCTGCGCATTGCGACGTCAATTGCCCCCTGCACGCCCGCTGGCTTTCGTGGCGACGGATGCATCTGGTTAATGGAGACGCTGGCCGGCAAGGGCAGACCCCGAGACGTCCGTGTGAGATAAGTGATGGCCAAAGAGGGAGTATCGATCTACTTGGCGTTAGCACGATGGCGAATGAGACACCGCGGCACGGATGTTTATGCATCGGACGATGATTAATCTATCCATCGATTAAGATCGATTCCTACGCTCGCGATACGTGCGTTGAACCGCCGTGAGTATGAACAGATTGTTTGTAGATTTTGCTTGTCAAGGATTTCACCATCATCTCTGCATCCACCACAATGTTTAAACACAAACCATATGAATGACACACATAGCGATCACGGTGTCAACGTCAACAGGATCCACACGTGCACCAGTGCACGACTACAATTTTAACTGCACTCAGTTAGTAAATAAATAAATATACAGCCTTTAAATTAAATGTTCGAGTTCAGCTGCTTATTTATGTTATTACTGTTATGCCACACACACACACACACGCACGTTTGGTTTAATGCGGTGCATTAAATGCGACGGAGCAAATTTGCTTGAACGGCGGAGTACGTTCCTGGGACAGGATGTTCCAATTTTTTGCCGAGCGTGCTCGATCGCAAACCGTAATAACCACAACATCTGAAATTTGAGGCGTGCCAACTCAGTTGTTCGTGCAGGCAGATCCGCAGTTGGCGCGTCGATGAATGTTCCCCGTGACGCGCGCGCTGCACGGCCGCTGGCGAGCGGCCGCATCGTCCCATTGCCGTTGCCCAGCTTTTTAAAACAAAGCTCAAGATGAATAAAAAAAAAGTAATAAAAACTTAACATTTATAAAAAAAAATATTCAAAACAAGATTATATATCAACTCTACGAACATGTTCGCATGATATAGAATGGCGATCAGCCGATAACTGTTCTTTCAATGCTCTCGCTACAGAGGTAACTGCACGGAGCTTTACCGCATAAGTGAGATCTGAATAACCGAGATGTCTAATCCAGACAGATGGCTATAGATAGATTTTATTTATTTCCAGCAGGAAGGGCCCAATAAGCTTCGAGGCTGTCTTTCACGAGCGCACTGCGATGGTACAGCTGTTATACGGTACAGATCTTAGTTACAATCATGGTTACGCAGGTTGTCTTCCGTGTGTCTCAAGCCGTCCGACTCATCTTTAAATCGACGTCAATGAAAAAGAGGAGTGGAATTTGCGTTCAGGCAAAGCTCCAGAGACGTGGCCACGGTGACGTCTGACACATTACGGAAATCACGCTGCAGCGACATTTTCATTTAAAGCCAAAGTTCTCGCTAACAAAGCGGAAAACGCACGTCGGACAGCCCAAGATATAAGTCCCAAATGTGTCGCTATAAGATAAGAGTTCTTTGTGTTTTTTACGTTGTGTTTTGCTTTTAGTTAAACGAGCTTATCATCATTATTATTTCTGCACTCGGTTATTTTTTTAATCTCGGGGTTGTTTTTTCTCTCTCTCTCTCTTCGGCCTGTGTTGGTGGTGAGAGTGAATTCACTGCTCCGTGTGAATTAATTGACCTTAGTGGAGTTTTTAATGCAAACCTGACAAAAATTAAGCACCGGACAAGCTCCCTGGCAAGGGTCCCCGGAACAACACGCGTGTTCACACGCCGGCCAAGGAACCATCGAACCGTGCTGGAGCACACACCTACGACAGGGCGTGCAAGCCAACACACACACAAAGATCTCCCGACGCAGCGAGTAGCCTACGCAGCCTGTTGGAGCAGCTGCTGTTAGCGAGCACCTATCATAAGGCCGGTACGGCGCACGAGGGGACGGTGTGACCAGAACCAACGGCCGGACCACCTTTGTCTCCCCGGTGCTGATGTTTACACGCGCCGTGGCAAGTCGACCAAGGGAAGGCCCAGGACAGGTTCAAATATTCACCGCTATTTATTGGTCGCGGGACCGGGATTAAACTGGGGTCGTCGGGCTTCGTAGCGCAGTGCGCTCATCACTACGCGCCCGCTCCCCACAAACACCCGCGCACGTGTGCGCACGCGCAGATGCACGTGGACCACGTTGCTTGCACATCGTCGAGCTGAACGCTCAGCCCAACTGTGCAATCGCAGAACCAACGCCAACATTTCAAGTCGGCAGCAGAGTGCGAACAAAGTCGCACGGGCAAAAGGACGTTCCTCCCGGACGCCGCGACGTCACTCTGGTTAGAGCCGTCCGTGAAAGCAGTTAAAAAACATAGCCAGATACAAAGATCCCCAGATAACCTTTACCAGACTGTTAGGGCAAGTGCTGAGTACCTACCAAGGCTGGCACGGCACACGAGGGGGTGGGTGGGCCACGCGCCACGCCCGGCCGCAATAATTACCAAGAAATAGGCAGAGCGAGTAAATAAATTGTGCACGCGTAATTAGTCTGAAGGGACCGAATCTGCATGGGAAATCTAAACGCCATAAAAGCGCACGAAGACTTGGTGATTATAATACGAGCTTAACGGGCAATAAAGGGAGGAGCGGCCGCTATTAGCGCACACACCTGGCTGGCGGCGAGCTGGGGGAGGCAAGCGGTTACGATGTCGACTGCTGCATTAATTTTCTCATCAGTGGACGGTGGGGGCAGGGGCGGTGGGGGGGGGCTAGGGGGGAGTTCAGGTGGCCATGCTCTCTGTGGTCATCTCGCCGAGGCTCTCCGCAAGCGAACTGAGGCGGTTTCAGACTCCTCGCTTTTATTGATTCGCGCCACAACCCGACACGGATGATTTTATGCCAATTACGGAACACAGCCGCGAAAGATTTTCGTGTGAGCGCGCGAGCGTGTGAGCGCGCGTCCGGGTGTCTGGGGAAGATCGATTTAAAGTCGTGGCTGACGTCGCCGGTAAGCGATATCCGAAAGTTGTCGTGGGGCTCCCCACCCCCACGCCCCACCCTCCCCTCTAGGTCGACTCAGTCTTAAAAACGCGTGCTCGGATCAGTACGCGAATGGTCGGCACAGGCGATGAGAGATGAACGCGACCAAGCGCTGGCGCCGTGCGACGTGCCGCCCTTCGTTTGCCGCTGCGTGCCATCGTGCGGCCTGGCGGTCTAAACGAGGGGGCGGGGGGTGGGGGGGGGACCTTCGCCTTTCGTGTGTCTGCGTAAGATTGAGGATTTGCATTTATATGTGTGCATGCCCAATTAGGCCGCGCTCTGACAACAAGCGGCATTTCCTTCACTTTGCAACTGCGCCACATTCCGCCGGCGATTAAACAAATACTCAAGTCACTTAAACGGGAGCGGAGACCCGTCATTCGTTATATATACGCCGCCAGCGCTTCGAACTTGTTAACGCATTTTTTTCTAGTGAGAATTCAGATGAAAGGGGGGGGGGGCGGGGGGCAGGGGGAGGGGTCCCGGAGGAAGATGGGACGGCGTTCGGGTGCAATGCGGGATACGCGACGCCCTTCAAATTGAAGAAAATATGGACCGAGATCACTCGCGCACGCACGCACGCACACACACACAACAGCCTCATACTTCAAAGACATTCAATTGTGGCTCCCAGGTTCCTCGGGACAACGGCTTGCATTGAATGACGCAGGTGACGGGCGATGCAAGGAGTGAAAGTAGCTCCGAGGTTCCTGGGACATTGCATCTCAAATGTCTCCTCCCCACACTGATCAGGGACGGGTGGCCTCCGACCAACTGGGGGGGGTTGGGGGGGAGTTTGGGGGGTGGGGTGCATGGGAACCGTGGAACATTTGCAGGCCCCGTTAAATCACCGGCGAGGAATCTTGCGAGGCCCATGCCTAAACAGTAAGCCGATTTGCTCCCGTCGTCGCTCAAGTGGGCCTCCTTGAACGAGGTGAAAGGAGAGGGCACACACGCACACGCAAGAGAGAGAGAGAGAGCCGGACGAAGATGAAAAGGGAGAAACATGGGAGCTGATGGGGGGTGGGTGGGTGGGTGGGTTGGTGGGGGGGGCGGGTGCGTCGAGCGGGTGAGTTGTGCGTCGAGAGGGCAGGGGTTTAACACACAAAAGTCAACGCTCCATCTCGTCGTATTTATCTCCAAGAGCAGCCTTTTAATTACGCAGTCTCCACGGCAATCTTTCACCCATCGCAAGAGTGTGGGGCCCGCTAAATTAGCCCGGGGCTTAATTGCGGAGCACATTAACCACGGTTTCAATAACCCCTTTTTTTTTACTTTGCCGATGCGCGGAGGTTTTGTCTCGCTCTGTGTGTGTGTACCTTTTCCCTTTTTTTCAAAGGCGTTTCTTTTTTTTATAGCTGCAGATGAAATGATGAAGTGGCACGCGGTCTTTATGCGTCCCGCACGTGCGCCGAATACGCGATGCGTTCCATGAATCGACTCGAAAATGCGGGGGGATTGCGAACACAATGGGACCGGCTTCCCTTATTTTGTCGAATTAATTAACGCACGCCTAATTGGACGCTTTTGTCCCATTCGCCCCCCTCCCCATTTTTTCAGTCACCAAACTTAATACTTCCTCTTTAACCTCACGATGATCGTAGCGCCGTTCTCGGGGACTTGCACGGCAAACGGAGGCGCGCGGAGGGAGGGTTTCTTTTTTTTCGCTGCGGCGAATTTGCAGCGCGGCAGCTCGAGGGAAGAGTTTAACCGCCCACCGAGCGCACCCCATCCCGCGCGGCTGAGGCCGTCGCGTCTCTCGCCCGCCCAACGCCCCCTCGACGGCGACCGTCGCTCCCAAGATGACCCCGCCTCCCCCTCCCCCTCCCCGAGGGAGATCGAGCGGCCGTCGCGTTCGCAAAATCGGAGCACGCTTGCGTTCTACCCGCTCGAAAAGGCGTCCAGTGACCCACGGGGCTGGCGGAGAGAGCGGGCGGGTTGGCGCGCCGAATGCGAGGGAAGGAAAGAGGCACCGTGGGCCCGCAAGGGTTAAGTGCTGTTACAGCCTCCTTGCAGATGGCTGCAGAGTGGTGGTTACGGACCCTGCATTTCAATAAGTAGCGGTGGCGGAAAATTAGTGTTCTGCGCTGTACATGACTACCCATTCTTCGCCGGGTAAAATAATACACTGTCCCGGAGAGGTTTAATTCCAGTCTTTCGCTCTTGCTTTCTCACCCGCTCGCTCATTCACTGCCTTGTTCTCTTTAACAGCCCGAGGCTTGGGCGGAATGTACGACGGAAAAATGATCACTAAACGTGCCCACCTACCAGCCCCCCCCCGCCCCGTCCGCAACCTCCTCCCCCTCTCCAGAACTGTCAACCACCCATCCCGATGTTCGCTTGCAAAGCCCGGCCTCTGAATCCCCTCTGGTGAAACACCGGGCATGCCAAGGTACACACGGATATGCTTGTGCCACCGTGGCGGGTGACGCGGTGATACGGCGCACCCCACCCCCCGCTCACCCGTGGGGTGCGGTATTCTCTGAGCAGGTGCCAAACTCTGAGCCCCAGTGCCATCAATTATTCCATTTGTTGGTTTTTAACCCCAATTATCGGGCATGTAAGGATTCACCACCCACTACCCCCCCCCCACCCACCACATGGTTGTATATTAAGTGGCAATATTTTTTTCTGCCCGTATTAAATGTGTCGTTGCATGCATGCCCAGCAATTATAGAATTACTTCTATATCAACAGGATAATATATCTGGAATTCCCTTCAGTGGAATTGTTGATCGCGCTCGGTGGTAACTATTTTTGCATGCCCTGCAAAGAGTATTCATCGCGCGGCCATAAAAAGGAAATATTCATTTTGCAGAGCAGGAATAAGCTAAATTTGGTGGCAAAACCAAATTTCATATTGCAATATTTTTTGCACAGCAATTGGCAACTGGGCTGAAACCATCAACTCACCGCACTTTAGAATCGGGGTTTAAGCTTGGGTGACTGAAACCCAGAGTTGAACCTGGCATGTCAGTGGTTGGTGGCTCAGTGTCTCGACCGCACCCTTTAATCATCGTCCGAGTCACCGTGACACCTCCGAAGATGCGTCGTCCAATCAATGCATCTTTATTTTCCCCTGCGCCGTTAAAACGTGGCATTCACACGGTTGTCTGAGACGTGCCAGTGCTTACCGTAGACACGAATGCAAAAACGTTCCCAACATGTCACCAACATGTTAACACATTTCCCCATGTGGCATTGCCAGCACTGAAGATGTTAAGCCATCTGCATCTACGGAAATTGCACTAACGGCACGGCAACTACGTGCATTTGGGAGCCGTTACAAAAATACACTGAAGGTGACGAGAGAACAATTGACGGGGTGGGTGAAAGTATGGAGGATTAAATCAGGTCGTCATATTCAATTTGAACACGTGCACACACGCGTGCATGCAAACCTCCACCTCACAACACCCCCCCCCCACCTCAACACTGCACCTGACTCCCAGAAACCTTAAAATCTCAAAACGAACAAAGACAGAGTGAGCAAAACGTTCTCGCAAATTCCCTGCGCGCTCCGTAATTTTACAGGCAATCAATTTGCGCATGAGTTGCGTGTCGCATCGTCCCAGGGAAATGTCTGGGACGAAAGCACCTCGCATAGCTCTATTTCAGCAAACGACTGCAGACAGAATTATGTAATCAATAAACGACTCAGCGGGTTTTTTACCGAACATTTCTAAATGCTCTGGCCGTCAGGGAACGAGGCTGATGGGATTGACAACAGACGGGTGGGACTTGAGCATCGCTGTGCTTTGCCAGCGGAGAGTTTCAACGGACGAATACTTCAGGGTCAGAGTCTCCAATTCCATCGCCTTGCTTGGTCCAAAGGCAGCACCTTGCGCTTCTTTGCACCTCAATCGAGACGAGGAGAGTTCCACGAAGACACGAATATCTACTCCATCGCAGCGAATCGGGCGACGCAATGACCCCTGTGGTTTTCGTGCCTGAACGGGTCCTCGATTGACAATACGCAAACGGCTCGGGCGACGGCGCGTCGGCCGTGGTGCACGAGCATGACAAACGAGACACCTAACACGTCAGTCAACAACACCCGTGGCCTTAATAGGAAAAAATATGTCATAGGTGACGTTTCTGGGCAATGGTTCTTCCTCGTGCACAGGTCTATGGGGCACATGTGCCATGGGGAAAGGTCATCCCCTTGAAAGGTCATCGATTCTATATTTTTCGTCTCAAGGTCACGGTGTCGAGTTTTCAGATACAATTCAGGTTTAGTGAGGAAATGGAACGCTGGTTTCAAATCCTGGTGGTCAGTCGCGAAATTATTAACCCAAGTGTGGAGAGTTGACGGTCTCTGCCTCGCCTGCAATGACCGCACGAAAAAATCAACGTTCAATTTGACTTGCCGCGTAAGATTTTTTTTTTTCTTTCTCGAGGGGCTCGTGGAAAAGTGCAGCACTGCGATTGAAGGGATCTCAGGGGTTAGTTCTGTGATGTCTACTTCTGAGGGCTCCTCTCTGACAAGGTGCGATGCGTCTGTTCTGTAAGAGTTCTGAATGGAATAGCTTGTCTCACACAGTGACACAGAAAATACAATTGGAATACATTTTGAGACGAAAAATATTTAACTATGGGCCAGTGGCCATCTCTGTTGCCAACCTTGAGCAGCCAATGGTGGAAACTCCAGAATTCCATGGAAGCAGCTAACCTCCTCATGGGACCACCGATATCAAAGCTCACAAGAAACACCTCACTTTGATCGACGCTCAATGATGCGGTGACCAAAAAGGAACGTGTTATGAAGTTCACGGTGCGACGGGGGTCAGGGGTCGAGGAGCAGGGGGCGGGGGTCGGGGGGTCATGGAGAGAAGTGGGAAACTGACCGGCGCAGGTGAACTCCTTTTTCTGAACCTCAGCGACGTTGAGTCCACGGAGGTGTACGGGGCCCATGCACTGGGTGAAGAGGCCGAGGCGCGGCCTGAGACGCAGCCAATCAGAGAGCCAGGAGAGGCGGCAGTCGCAGTGCAGGTTGTTTGAGTGCAGGCGGCTGGAGTGGCGGCGGTGGAAGGAGGAGGAGGAGAAGAGGGTAGGGGAAGGGAAGGACGAAGTGGTGAGGGAAAGGGTTAAAGCTGTAACCTTTTCACACGCAATGAAGCTACTCAACCGCCAACGTGCGTCTGCATACATTTTTAAAACATCCGCAATTTTAACAGAGTATTCATCACAATACAAAACGTTGTCATGAACTAAATTGCAAAATTTATATGCAAATGCATCGCTAAATTTTCCCCAATCAAGCTCAGCGCCTAACACTCGCCTGCGCGCATTAATATATATTTAGCAGCTTTAAATATTCCGCTCTGGGCTTTGACGTGTGTCAGTGCGCGTGTGGGGGCCGCGGTGGTGGTGTGGGTGGGGGGTAGTGTTGCGGTTAGTGCGCCGCGTTACATATCCGGCGACTCGAGTTCAATTCCCACTCACGACCAACATCGGTGACAAACATCTGAACCAGTCCTAGGTCGACTCAACCTCAAATGAGTAACCGGTGCAATGTGTAAACATCGCCACTTGGGAGACAAAGGCGGACGGGCATGGTCCTGGCCACCCAGCCCCTCGTGTGCCGTTCCAGCCGTCATAGGTGCTCGCTAACAGCACTTTCCCCAACAGTCTGTTGAGACTACACAGGGAATATTTGTCTATGGGGGCGCAACGGTGGTGGAGGCAGGGCGAGGATCTCTGTGGGACCGTGAGGAGGGAGGTGAATTGGACTTGCAAGATAGAACCATATCATAAATCAAATCTCCAGCAATCCAATCTCAACTGCCTCTGGCTTCCGAACGCATTGTTTTGCAAAACGATTCCGCGTTCCTCTTAATTCCTCGCTTTTCAAACCTGACAACGTTGACACGGCGGGATGATTGGTTGGGCGGATGAGGGTTGGCAACGAGCAATGGAAGTGGCCGCATCGGTGGAGGGCGGCCAATGGGGAGGCAGCCCGGGCCTTGTACGTGGCTTTTAGGATATTAAAAGTCAGGTTATGGATTGTTCCAAATTCTTGCTGCGAAAACAATATGTTGCTGCCACTTGCACCCAATGTTTTCCCCGAGATTGTAAGACACGCGATGAATAATACATGCCTCCCTAACCTTTGCGTGCACGGGTGTAGAAGTTCGGCGCGTCTAGGTGGTTCTCATTTAACAGCGGGGCCCGCTCCTCTCCCTCCGTCGGCGAAAGCTCGCCGAACAACGCGGCCACAATACGTATCGGCGCATTAGGCGTGTCAAATCAATTTACCGTCACTTTGCCTTTTAATTTGCGACGTTCCGAGAGGAGCTCGAGAGAGGAAAGAGAGAGGCGGCATCGGAATTCCAATCACGTGGCACCAGCGGTCATGAGGACAGCGCTTTATCTCGCGAGCGGCACCGCGTCGTCGCACGCCACGGACAGGTAAAGGACATCTCCTGTTGGTGCCCGCTTGATAAATGTCACCTCCGCCCCCCTGCCCCACCCGTGCATCGTGGCATGCCACTGAGTTTCTTTGCATTCGTTTAGCGGATAAATCCTCGGGCCTGCTGCTACCCCCCTGCCCACCCCCCCCCCAGGCCTGGCTCTGATTCGCTGGAAGCGGCCGTCATGAGCTGTGTGAGCGACATGAGCGAGCGTCCCTGTGCAAGGGTTCACCGAGCTGGAGGGGTGGGAGGCGTGTGTGCAAAGGTGGAAAGCGTGCAGGACCGTGCTGTAATGCACCGATGTCGCTTCCCTTTCAGTAGGTCGGTGTGGCTCTGTGTCGTGATAGTCATTGCCGCTATCATCATCTCATTCATAATTTTTATCATGATCATCATGATCTTCATCACGATCATCATCATGAAAAAACTTACATGAACCAGTCAACATCATCAACACTAATACCATTTTCATCAGGATTAAAACAATCTCGTCATTATCATCACCATCATTATCATCATCATCATAATTACCACCACGTGATTATAATGATCATGAATTTACAGTCCTCATCATCATCATCAGTCAATGAATAATTATCATCATCAGTCAATTCATCAACAATATCATCATCATTATCATCGCCATCATCACACATCAGCCAAAAAAAAAAACGCGCGCAAGCTTACTCCACAAAATAATTAAATTTCCTTTTTTGTTTGTGACATTTGCAGGAAGAGAGGGGGAGTGATGGAGCAGGCCGAGCCCCATGCGCGGACGGATCGACAGAGCAGTGCTGGCCGACAGAGCCACACAGACCGATAGAACCACGCTGGCCAGGCCACACAGACCGACAGAGCCACGCTGGCCAGGCCACACAGAGCGATGGAGCCACGTTGACTGAGCGGCCCGCGTGTACTCACAAGGTGCGCAGCTTGGGCATGCTGTTGAAGCTCTCCACGGAGAGCGCCGTGACGTTGT